>NC_087369.1:170106314-172606314 GCF_030014295.1 Loxodonta africana | reverse complement strand
ATTTAACTGACTTTGGGCTTTTGTCAAACATTAGCTGCTCATATGTGGATGGATTTATATCTGGGTTCTCAATTCTGTTCCATTGGTCTATGTGTCTGTTGTTGTACCAGTACCAGGCTGTTTTGACTACTGTGCCAGTATAATAGGTTCTGAAATCAGGTAGAGCGAGGCCTCCCACTTTGTTCTCTTTTTCAGTAATGCTTTACTTATCCAGGGTCTCTTGCCCTTCCATATGAAGTTGGTGATTTGTTTCTGCATCTCATTAAAAAAAGTCGTTGGAATTTGGATCGGAATTGCATTGTATCTGTAGATGGCTTTTGGTAGAATAGACATTTTTACAATGTTAAGTCTTCCTATCCATGAGCAGGGTATGTTTTTCCACTTATGTAAGTCTCTTTTGGTTTTTTACAGTAGTGTCTTGTAGTTTTCTTTGTATAGGTCTTTTACGTCTGTGGTAAGATTTATTCCTAAATATTTCACCTTTTTGGGGGCTACTGTGAATGGTATTGATTTGGTGGTTTTGTCTTCAATGTTGCTGTAGAGGAACCCGACTGATTTTTGTGTGTTTATCTTGTATCCTGATACTCTGCTGAACTCTTCTATTAGTTTCTGTAGTTTTTTTTTTTTTGAGGATTCTTTAGGGTTTTCTGGGTATAAGATCATGTCCTCTACTGCCAACCTTTTGGTTAGAGACCAGCCCAAAAAAGAGTCCTTGCTCTATGATTCTGTTTATACGAAAGCCTACTAAATGCAAACTATTCTGTAATGACAGAAAGCAAACCGGTGGCTGCCTGGAGACGATGGGGCAGGAAGGGAGAGGAGGAAGGGGTTACAAAGGGGCATAAAGGAACTTTTGGGAGTGATGGATATGTTCATTTTCTTGAGCATGGTGATGGTGTCACAGGTATATATATACACGGGTCAAAACTGATCAAATTACACACTTTGAATATGTGCAGTTTATAGTATGTCCATTACACCTCAACAAAGCCGTAAAATAATCACACCAGCAGTTCATCTTCCAGAGCTTTTGGTGATATCACTGACCCTTGGAATAGGAGAACATGTGTAATTTTTGACATTTTATATGATGTATCAAAATACCTTGCTTATCACCGAAAGCAGGGACTCAAATAGATGCCTGTCCACCAATGTTCACTGTTGCACTGGTCACAATAGCCAAAAGGCGGAAACAACTCAAGTGTCCGTCAACAGATGCATGGACAAACAGAACCGGTACATATACACAATGGGCTACTATTCAGCCATAAAGAGAAATGAAGTCCAGCTACATGCTACAACACGGATGAACCTGGAAAACATTATGCTGAATGAGATAAGGCATTCATCAAAGGACAAATATTGTATGATCTCACTTGTATGAAATATCTAGAATAGGCAAATGCATAGAAACCAAAGACTGTTAGTGGCTACCAGGGGCTGGGGGGAGGGGAACAGGGGAGAAAATACTTTGCTCATTGTTCTGATGGTCCTGCGCTTTCTTAGCTTTCTAGATGAGAGGGTTCCCAGGAAGCCACAGTCTACAGACAGGCTGTTTGTGAAAGAACTTGCAATCATTTAAAATAGCAATCATTTGTGATACCTCTAACAGAGATGACTGAACACAGTGGGTCTTGCCTCCTTGCACTTCCATTTTTCCTTTCACCAGAGCATGAACTGGATCCATTCACAAGTAAGAGGAGAGTATGAAATGTCCTGTCACCTAGGCCACCTGAGGTGGCTCTCTGGACGGCCGGGTTACCTTGCTCATCATTGCATGTTGACAAATGGGAGCTAAGGTCAGCCCACTTAGGCTTTAGGTGCTGCCCACTGGTGAGGAGACCACCTTGCCCTCCTCAGGACCACAGGTAGGATGACTGACTTCTAATTTTTCAGGAACTGGGTACTAAAATATGGTTTCAAGCCTGCAATGGCTTTTAATATCTTTGCCTTTTCATATGCTGGTTGAAGTCTCTGTGAGTGCCACAGATAGGGGATGAGATGAGAGATGCTGAGGGAGAGAAGGAAGAATACATCTCTGGGATTTCTGAGCTTGAATCTGTGCCCAGGAGGTGACCACTGAAGCCGCAGGGCAGGATGCAGTTGTAGGTGCAGTGGGATGGATCATTTTTATATGCCATTTCTCACTATGGCTTTGTAAGTTCTACCAAATGTTAGGGTGGGACTTTGCTAATAAGGTGCTTGTGGCCCACCAAGGGAATTGGACAGCTTGGTAATAATGTAAATAAGGTGCATGGCACCTTTGTGAGGGTGGGACCATGCAAATAAGGTGTATGGAACCCTAATGAAGGGATTGGTCAGTTTGCCATACCGCTACGCTTTTTAAAGGGAGACATGGAGAAAGAAAGAGAAGAGTTGTAACACAGATGACAGCGAGAGATGGTGGCGTAAGAAGGCAAGAATCAGGAGATCTATGCGAGATGGCCGTGGTTGGGCTTGCTGACCCACAGAGCTAAGAGGTATAATACCTGACAAGGCCCCCACCAGGGCCCTGTGGCAGAGGGCACAGAAGCTGTCTTGATCAAGGAACTGGATCCTGAATTATTGTTCCTGTTACGTCCAAGTCCTTCCTGATCCCAAGCTGTACCCCGTTACTTTCCTAACAAATCACTTAACTGTAAGTATGGTGCATGAGTTTTGTGAGAGGTTGCAGCAAATTAGGGAACCCAAAGACAGGAGGGAGAGTACCGAGAGGAGGAAGAGTAGTTGATGTTAGAGATGACAGAGTGGTACAACAGTTCAGAAAAGTTGGACATTTGGGACATCTTTAACCTCCACCTCATAGGAACCAGCTCTGTGCTGATCCTTATAGAAGAAATTATTTATTTAGTAGGTTTCATAGACAACAGCACGTGACAACTTCTGAACAGCACCCAGTACTTTATGTTCTAACAAGCCTCCCTTTGGAAAGCAATGGGGCAAGCAGGGTCCTAGAAATGAAAGGCTTCTTCTAAAGCCCCCAATACAGTCCCTGCCAGATTTTTACAACACAGAAGTCCCCTCATAAAAAAAACCCCTTAAGAGCCCTTGAAAGTGCATTTAATTGCCCTTTCCTATGATTCTGGTCTGCGAGTTGAACACCTTCCACAGTTGTTAATAACAGTCTTTCGATCACAAATTCTAGCCCACATATCTGTATGGGTAAACCATCAGTCAAGCCTGTCTGTGGAGTAATAGCCATCTGTTGATTCTGCCTCTCAACCGGCTGTCAAGTCTGTCTCCTTCCATTGCCCTGGCTTATCCTCATGATCTTCCCCCTGGACTTCTGCCACAGCTTCCTCCCTGGGGACCTCCTCTGCCTCCAGTCTCTGCCTTCCAATTTGTCCTCCATACTACAGGCAGAATAATCTTTCCAAAACACTGATCTGACCATCCTCCCTGCTTGAAAACATGTGGGATGCCACACTGCCTCCAGAAGGTTCCAAAGCACTGCCTGCAGTCCTCCACATCTGCCAGCTCCTCTCTGTCCTGCCTTTCAGCCCTCTGGGCCCCTTGCAGCTCCCAGACTCACCACCTCAGGGCCTAGCTGCTTGGGCGATGCCCACTGCCCAACATGACCTCGTCCCGTTGCCAGGTGACCTCTGAACCAATAGCCTCCCTCCCTTCCCTGAACCCTTCTGACATTCATCCATCCATCTGCCTCCCTGAGAGCTTACTCTGGACCAGGCCCTGGACTCAGAACTCAGTGGAAGAGTTCAACCTATGACACATGTCAGATAGTGATGGGCACCAAAATAGAAGGTGACTGTGACTAACTAATATTTCAGACTCAGTGCTTAGCACAGTGCCTGGCACTGTGTAGGTGCTCAGGAAATGTTTTTGAAATGAGTTCTGACCAAGGAGACTGGAGAAAGTTTTCAGAGAAGTAACGTAGTGTCAGCAGGGCCCAGTGGGGAGCTGAACCTCCACACCCACCTGGTATAATAATGAGACCAAACAAGGTGGTACAAGTCAGGGCTAGTCAGCACTCCACTTTTCCCCCAGCCACTGATGTTAGTGAGGACCAATGAGGAGCTAAGCATCCAGCCCACCTGGCAACAACAAGACTGAATGAGGCAGAGGGAGGCAGGGCTAGTCTCCACTCTGGTTCCCCCCACCCCCCCCAGTGTCAGATGGGCCAGTGGGAAGGTGAGTGTCCACTTTACCTGCCATCAATGAGTGGAATGAGCTAGTGGGAGCCAAGGCTTGCTGGCATTCTGCTTTCTCCTCCCTTGCCCAAGTGTCACCAGGGCCCAGAAGGATCTGAGATTCCACCCTCACCTTGCAGCAAAAAGGCAGTGTGAGTCAACTGTGCTTTCCCCTCCCCAACAGGGCTGAGTGGGGGAGCTGAGCTTACACTCTACTCGGAGGCAACAAGGCAGTGCCAGGCAGTGCTCCACTTTCCCTGGGAAGGTGTCAGCAGAGCCGGGGGGGGGGGGTGCTGAACTTTCACCCCAAACCAAACCAAACCTGTTGCCATCGAATTGATTCTGACTCATAAGTGACTTTAGAGGACACAGTAGAACTGCCCCATTGGGTTTCTAAGGCTGTAATCTTTATGGAAGCAGATTGCCACATCTTTCTCCGAAGGAGCGACTGGTGAGTTCAAACATCTGACCTTTTGGTTAGCAGCTGTGCACTTAACCACTGCACCACCAGGGCTCCCTGCTTCTACCCCACCATCTCTAATAAGGTGGTATCATCCAGTCCTCTGCTTTTCCAGGGAAGTGGCCATGGGGCCCAGTCAGAGACTGAGCATGTATATCCCCAGGGGGACTGCTTACTAAAAAATAAGATTGAATACCATCCAAAGCCTCATACTATAGTATGCAAAATGTCTAGGATACACTGAAAAAATTCTTCGCCAAGAACCAGAAAAGTCACAACATAAATGAGTAAAGACAATCAACAGATGCCAACTTCAAGATGATGCAGATGTTGGAATTTTCTGACAAGCATTTTAAAGCAGCCATCATAAAAAATGCTTCAACATGCAATTACAAATTCTCTTAACACAAATTTAAAAAATAGACAATCTCAGCAAAGAAAAGAAGTTATAAAAAAAGAATCAAATGGAAATTGTAGAACGAAAAAATACAATATCAGATATCAAATAACTCACTGGGTGGGCTCAATGGTACAGTGAAGATAGAATCAGTGGACTTGAGGACACATCAATAGAAGTCACCCGATCTGAACAATGGAGAGAAAAGCAACTTAAAAAGGCGCCGGGCAGGGTCGGGGGAGGGGGACGGGGGACTCAGGGACCTGTGGGACAATAACAAAAGATCCAACATTTTTATCATTGGAAGCCCAGAAGGAGAGGAGTGAGACTGAAAAGTATTGAAAGAAATAATGCCTGAAAATTTTCCATATTTGGCAAAAGACATAAACGTATAGATTTAAGAATTTGAGAGGACCCCAAGCAGGATAAATCCAAAGAAATCCATGCCAAGACACATCATAATTAACCTTTTGAAAACGAAGACAAAGGAAAAAAATCTTGAAAGAAATCAGACAATAAAAAGACATTACTTATAGGGGAACACCAAATCAAATGATGGGGGATTTCTCTTCAGAAACCACAGAGGCCAGAAGGAAGTGGCACAATATTTGTTAAGTGCTGAAAGAAAAGAACTGTCAACTTCAAATTATATATCCGGCAAAAAAATCTTCAAAAATGAAGGAGAAACCAAGACATTCTCAACTGAAGGAAAACATAAGAGATTTTATTGCTAGCAAGCATACCCTTAAAGAATGGGTAAAGGAAGTTCTCTGAACAGAAAGGAAATGATAAGAGAAAAAGGTTTGAAGCTTCATAAAGGAAGGAAGAAATTCGCAATAAGTAAAAATAGTGATAATATAATAGACTATTCTTCTCATGAGTTTTAAAAATCATATTTGCTGGATAAAGCAAAAATTGTTATACCATCTCATCTGATACTTGATGTATATAAGCCAATTGCACTTTAAAAGCGGGGA
The DNA here is from genome assembly GCF_030014295.1 of Loxodonta africana. Classification (NCBI taxonomy): domain Eukaryota; kingdom Metazoa; phylum Chordata; class Mammalia; order Proboscidea; family Elephantidae; genus Loxodonta; species Loxodonta africana. The sequence goes on along the minus strand of NC_087369.1, from coordinate 172,600,332 downwards.
GGGTAACCCATTGCCGTCGAGTCACTTCCAACTCATAGCAACCCTACAGGACAGAGTAGAACTGCTCCATAGTGTTTCCAAGACTGTAATTTTTACAGAAGCAAACTGCTACAAATTTCTGCTTCAGAGTGACTCTCACGGAGCAGCTGGTGCGTTCGAACTGCTGACCTTTCGGTTAGCAGCTGAGCACTTAAGCACTGTGCCACCAGGGCTCCTTGTGGGGAGGGTAAAGGGATCTAAATGGAGATAAGATTTCTACAGTTTGCTCGAAGTGGTAAAACATTAGTAGACAGCAATAAATTACACATGGATACTGTAATGCCCCACCACGGTCAGTTTGTCAAATTGTGGTGGCTTGCGTGTTGCTGTGATGCTGGAAGCTATGCCACCAGTATTTCAAGTACCAGCAGGGTCACCCATGGTTGACAGGTTTCAGCTGACCTTCCAGACTAAGACAGGCTAGGAAGAAGGACCTGGCAGTCTTCTTCCAAAAAAACTAGTCAGTGAAAACCTTATGAATAGTGGCAGAGCATTGTCTGATATAATGCTGGAAGGTGAGCCCCTCAGGTTGGAAGACACTCAAAATACAACTGGAGAAGACCTGCCTCTTCAAAGTATAGTCAATCTTAATGACGTGGACGGAGTCAAGCTTTTGAGACCTTTATTTGCTGATGTGGCCTGACTCAAAATGAGAAGAAACAACTGAAAACATCCATTAATAACTGGAATGTGGAATGTATGAAGTATGAATCTAGGAAAATTGAAAGTCCTCAAAAATGAAATGGAATGCACAAAGATCAATATTCCAGGCATTATGAGCAGAAATGGACTGATATTGGCCATTTCGAATCAGACAATCATATGGTCTACTATGCCGGGAATGACAAAATTGAAGAGGAATGACATTGCGTTCAATTTCAAAAAGAACATTTCAAGATCTATCCTGAAGTACAACACTGTCAGTAATAGGAATAATATCCATACAACTACAAGGAAGACCACTTAATACGCCTATTATTCAAATTTACGCACCAACTACTAAGGGCAAAGATGAAGAAATTGAAGATTTTTACCAACTTCTGCAGTTTGAAGTTGATCAAACATGCTATCAAGATACATTGCTTGCGATTGTAATGCAAGAATTAGAAATAAAGAAGAAGGATCAGTAGTTGGAAAATATGGCCTTAGTGGTAGAAACGATGATGGAGATTGCATGATAGAATTTTGCAAGACTAATGACTTCTTCATTGCAAAAACCTTTTTTTCAACGACATAAACAGCAGCTATATACGTGGACCTGGCCAGACAGAATACACAGGAACCAAATAGACTACATCTGTAGAAAGAGATGCTGGAGAAGCTCAATATCATCAGTCAGAACAAGGCCAGGGGCCGACTGTGGAACAGATCATCAATTGCTCAAATGCAAGTACAAGTTGAAGGTGAAGAAAATTAGAGCAAGCCCATGAGAGCCAAAATACAATCTTGAGTATATCCCACCTGAATTCAGAGAACATATCAAGAATAGATTTGAAGCACTGAATACTAATGACCAAAGACAAGATGAGTTGTGGGATGACATCAAGGACTGCATATGTGAAGAAAGCAAAAGGTCCTTAAAAAGACAGAAAAGACCAAAACGGATGTCAGGAGAGACTCTGAAACTTGCTCTTGAACATCGAGCAGCTAAAGCAAAAGGAAGAATTGATGAAGTGAAAGAGCTGAACAGGAGATTTCAAAGGGCAGCTCGAGAAGACAAGGTAAAGTATTTTGAAATGTGCAAAGACCTGGAGTTAGAAAACCAAAAGGGAAGAACACGCTCAGTGTTCTTCAAGCTGAAAGAACTGAAGAAAAAATTCAAGCCTCGAGTTGCAGTTTTGAAGGATTCTACGGGGAAAATATTAAAAGACATAAGAAGCATCCAAAGAAGATGGAAGGAACACAGAGTCACTATACCATAAAGAATTGGTTGACATTCAACCATTTCAGGAGGTAACATATGATCAGAAACCAATGGTACTGAAGGAAGAAGTCCAAGCTGCACTGAAGGCACTGGCAAAAAATAAGGTTCCAGGAATTGACAGAGTACCAATTGAGGTGTTTTAACAGATGGATTCAGTGTTGGGGGTGCTCACTCGTCTACGCCAAGAAATTTGGAAGACAGCTGCCTGGCCAATTGACTGGAAGAAATCATTAATATCACACACAAGTAAAACTTTGGTGAAGATAATTCAAAAACGGTTGCAGCAGTACATTGACAGGGAGCTGCTGGAAATTCAAGTCGGATTCAGAAGAGGATGTGGAATGAGGGATATCACTGCTGATGTTAGATGGATCCTGGCTGAAAGCAGAGAATACCAGAAGAATGTTTACCTGTGTTTTGTTGACTATGCAAAGGCATTCAACTATGTGGATCATATCCAAATCATGGATAACATTGTGAAGAGTGGGAATCCCAGAACACGTAATTGTGCTCATGAGGAACCTGTACATAGACCAAAAGGTAGTCTTTGGAACAGAACAAGGGGATACTGTGTAGATTAAAGGTGTGTATCAGGGTTGTATCCTTTAGTCATATTTATTCAATTTGTAGGCTGAGCAAATAATCTGAGAAGGTGGACTATATGAAGAAGAACACGGCATCAGGATTGGAGGAAGACTCATTAACAACCTCTGATATACAGAGGACACAACCTTGCTTGCTGAAAGTGAAGAGGACTTGAAGCACTTACTGATGAAGTATGGATGACACCTCAACGTAAAGAAAACAAAAACCCTCACAATTGGACCAATAAGAAACATCATGATAAATGGAGAAAATACTGAAGCTGTCAAGCATTTCATTTTACTTGAATCCAAAATCGATGCCCATGGAAGCAGCAGTCAAGAAATCAAATGAAGTACTACATTGGGCAAAACTGCTGCAAATGACCTCCTTAAGGTGTGAAAAAGCAAAGATGTCACCGTGAGGACTAAAATGTGCCTGACCCAAGCCATGGTGTTTTCAATTGCCTCATATGCATGTGAAAGCTAAACAACGAATAATGAAGACCAAAGAGGAATTGACACCTTTGAATTATGGTTTTGACAAAGAGTATTGAATATACCATGGACTGCCAGAAGAAAGAACAAATCTGTCTTGAAAGAAGTACAGCCAGAACGCTATAATGAGCAGTATTTTCCTCTGTTGTACTTGGGGTCTCTATGAGTTAGAATTGACTGGACAGCACCTAACAACAACTGTAATACCTAGAGTAACTGTTAAGAAAACCATACAAAGCTATATACTCAAAAACATTAACAAGTAAATCAAATTGGAATCCTAAAATATGTTCATGTAACCCACAAGAATACAAGAAAAGAGAAAGAGAAGAATAAGAACCAGAGGAAGCAAATAGAAAACAAATAATAAAATGTCTGATTAAAGCCTGAACATGTCAATTTAAACCTTAAATTTACATTGTGTAAACACACCGATTAAAAGGCCAGATTGACAGAATGGATTAACAATAAAACAAAACAAATAAAAACATGACTCAACTATATGCTGTCTTCAAATATAACAACATACGTCAGTTGAAAGTGAAAGGCTGGAAAAAAGATATACCGTGCAAACATGAATAATAAAAATAAAACAGAAGTGCCTATCTTAGTATCAGAAAAGGTAGACTTCGTATCAAAGAAAATCGCTGGTGATAATGACTTAATGGTGACTGAGTACTTTCCCTCTAGGACTGGCAACAAGGTGAGGATAACTGCTCCCACCGCTGCTATCCAACCTACCAAAACAACCAAACCCAGTGCCATTGAGTCGACTCCGACTCATAGCGACCCCACAGGGTTTCCAAGGCTGTAAATCTCCAGGAAGTGGACTGCCACATCTCTCTCCCATGTAGCCACTGGTGGTTTCGAACCACTGACCTTTAGATTAGCAGTCAAACACTTTAACCATTGCGCCACCAGGGCTCCATGCTGCTATCTAACAAAGTATGATTTGTATAGTTCTAGCTAGCCTGATGGAAACCCTGGTGGCGTAGTGGTTAAGTGCTACAGCTGCTAACCCAAAGGTCGGCAGTTCAACCTGGTGGTCATGGCCCCCAGACCTTCTGTTGGCCCAGGACGGGAACCGTTCCCGAAGCCAACTCTTCAGACATTGATTGGACTGGACAATGGGTTGGAGAGGGATGCTGGTGAGGAGTGAGCTTCTTGGATCAGGTGGACACTTGAGACTATGTTGGCATCTCCTGCATGGAGCGGGGATGAGAGGGTGGAGGGGGTTAGAAGCTGGCGAAATGGACACGAAAAGAGAGAGCAGAGGGAGAGAGTGGGTTGTCTCATTAGGGGGAGAGTAAATGGGAGTGTGTAGCAAGGTGTATATGGGTTTTTGTGTGGGACACTGACTTGGTTTGTAAACTTTCACTTAAAACACAATAAAAATTATTAAAAAAAAAAAAAAAGGGCGGCAGTTCAAATCCACCAGGCAGTCTTTGGAAACTCTATGAGGCAGTTCTAGCCTGTCCTGTCGGGTCGCTGTGAGTCGGAATTGACCCGATAGCAATGAGTTTGGTTTTTGGTTTGGTTTAGCTAGCCTAATAAGACAAGAAAATGCAATAAAGATCAGAAAGGAAGAAATATATCTATCCCTCTTTGCAGATGACATGATTGTCTCCGTGGAAAATCTCAAGGAATTAACAAAAACAAACGCCTGAAATTGCTAAGTGAGTTTAGCAAGGTTGAAGAATACAAGACCAACACACAGAAATCAACTGCATTTTTATATACTAACAAGGAATATTTGGAAACTGAAATTAAAAACACATTACCATAATGGCATAAGGATAGATGTTTAGATCAATGGAATAGAATCAGAGTCAAGAAATAAACCTTACATTTATGGCCAATTGATTTTTGACAAGCAAGCGTGTCAAGATAATTCAATGGAGAAACACTAGTTTTTTCAGCAAATGGTGCTGGAGCAACTGGATCTCCACATGCAAAAGAATGGTGTTGGACTTCTCAAAATACACCAAAATTAATGCAGAGTGAACAATAGACATACATACAAAAACTAAAACTATAAAACTCTAAGAGGAAACATATGAGTACATCTTTGTGACTTTAAATTAGGAAATGGTTCTTAGATATGACACCGAAAGCACAAATGATAAAAGAAAAACTAGATAAAGTAGACTTCATCAAAATTAAAACTTTTGTGCTGCAAATTATACCATCAAGAAAGTGGAAAAACAATGCACAGAATGGGAGAAAATATTTGCAATTCATATATCTGATAAGGATCTGGTGTCCAGAATATATGAAGAACTCTTCCAACTCAAGAATAAAAAGACAACCCAATGGAGAATGGGCAAAGAATTTGAATAGGGATTTCTCCAGAGAAGATATACAAATGGCCAATAAGCACATGAAAAGATGCTGATCATCATAAATGGTGCAACCACTTTGGAAAACAGTTTAGCAGTTCATCAAAAGGTTAAACAGAATTACCATATGACCCAATTATTCCACTCCTAGGTATATATGCCCAAGAGAAACGAAAACAGACATGCATACAAAAGTCTGTGCACGGACATTCATAGCAGCACTATTCACAATGGCCAAACACAACCCAAATGAGCAGTAACTGATGAATGGATAAATCCAATGCCATATACCTATACAAAGGAATGTTATTTAGCCAGAAAAAGAGATTAAGTCCTGATACATGCTACAACACGGCGTGAACCTTAAAAACGTTATGCTAAGGGAAAGCAGCCAGTCACAAAGGTCACATATTGTGTGATTCCATTTATAAGAAATGTCCGGAATAGGCAAATCCATAGAAACAGAAAGCAGGTTAATGGTGCCAGGGGCTAGGGGAAGTGGGGGGATGAGGAATCACTGCTAATGGATATGTGGTTTCTTTTGAGGGTGACAAAAATGTTCTGAAATTGGAGGTGCCTTGGAAGAAAGGCCTGGAGACCTGAAAAATGAGCCATTGAAAGCCCTGTGGAGCACAGTTCTACTCTGACACACATGGCGCTACGAGCCAGAGTCGACTCTACAGCCACTGGTACTATGGTACAAGCGGCGTTTCAAATCATTTGGACAAAGATGGACTTCCTAAAAATGGTGTTGTGATAACTGGGTTGTCGTTAGGTGCCATCAAAGTCAGTTCTGACTCATAGTGACCCCATGTGACAGAGTAGAACTGCCCCGTAAGGAGCCCTAGTCGTACAACAGCTAAGTGATTGGTTGCTAACCGAAAGATCTGGGATTTGAACCCACCAGGTACTCCACAAGAGAAAAGACTGGGGATCTGCTCCCATGAAGATTATGGCTGTAGTTAGGGGCCGTCGGGTCGGTTCCGACTCACAGCAAGCTGACTGATGATGTACAACGGAAGGAAGCACTGCCCTGCCCTGCGCCCTCCTCACAATCATCGCTGTGCTCAAGGCCATTGTTGCAGCCGCTGTGTCAATCCGTCTCATGGAGGGGCTTCCTCTTTCTCACTAACCCTCTAGTTTACCAAGCATGATGTCCTCCACGGACTGATCCCTCCTGACGACATGTCCAAATTGTGTGAGACGTCGTCTCACCATCCGTGCCTCTAAGGAGCATTCTGGTTGGACTTCTTCCAAGACAGATTTGTTCGTTCTTTTGACAGTCCATGGTACATTTAATATTCTTCTCCAACACCATAACTCAAAGATGTCAGTTCTTCTGTCTTCCTTACTCGTTGTCCAGCTCTCGCATGCATACGAGTGATCGAAAATATCATGACTTGGGTCAGGTGCACATTTGACAGCCTAGGAAGCCCTATGGGGCAGTTCTACTCTGTCATATAGGGTCGCTATAAGTTGGAAGAGACTTGGCAACATACAAGAATGGGGAAAAAATTGGATGAATTCCTTTTTAACCTGGGTGTGGGAAAAGGCTCTCTAACTATGACTCAAAATCCAGACACAATAAAGGAAAACAGTGATGTTTGACTACAAAAAAAGAGCTCTTATGTGGCAAAAAATACCAAAACCGTAAAAAAAAACCAAAAGCAACGTTAAAAACAACTAACAAACTGGGAGAAATTACTTTCAACATACAAAAGGAAAACTTTTTTTCCTTTTATATGTTTAAAGTAATTTTATATCACAGATAAAATACTAAATCCCAAATACATATAATATTGAGGGGAAAAGGACTAAAGCCTGATAGAAAAGGGGAAAAAGACATGAACAGATAGCCTCTCTCCCTCTCTGACATACACACACCCATACATAAAAAAGCTCTTAAGTACATGAAAATATGTTCCACGTCACTCATAGTTACAAAAATGCTAATTAAAACTATACCGAGACACCATTTCTCACCTATCAGATGTGCAAAAATTAAAAAGTATAGCAAACACTTTGCTGACGAGGCTTTGGGGAAACAGACACTCTCCTACATTGCGGATGGCAGTGCAAATCGGTACAACCCTTCTGGAGGGGAATTTGGCAATACTTAACAAAACTACATCTTTGTTTCCTTTTTGATGCACCAATCTTGCTTCTAGGAAGATGCACCTCCAAGGATATGAAAATACTCATCACCAAGTTGTACATTGTATCATTGTTTGTAATTGCAAAACATTGGAAACAACCTAAATGCCCATACCTAGGCGGTGAATAATCTATAGTACACCCACACAACATAGTGTTATGCAGCTGCCAAAAAGCATGAGGAAGGTGTCTATGAACTGATAAGGAGTGACTGCCAGGACGCACGGTTAAGTGGAAAAGCAAAGTGAAAACGAGTTATCTATGGTATGCTACCCTTCACGTGGGACGTTCATGTAGGAAAGAAAGGGATATAGGAAAAGGCCCAGATATCAGCTTGCGTGCATGAAGAGCCACAGAAACTAACGAGGCTGGTCACTTCTAGGGAGTGGAAGGAACAGAAGTAATGGGTGGTGCCATTTTCTGTGGACTCATTTCCGTATCGTTCTAACTTTGGGAGCTATGTCTTATTTCACATCTTCAATAAAAGGAAATAGTTAAAATGAACGAAGATGGGGAAACAAAAATCGCAAAAGGAATATTAACAGAAACAAAAGAACTGAGCCACAATCAAATGACTGTACTTCGAGGCAGAAGATGGAGAACTAACCCAGGTAATTTTTAAACACAGTATTCAGACTATATACCCTTCGGCTAAAAGGAAAAAGAATTCTAAACAAATCTTGTCTTTTTGTTAAAAGGTTTTTTTTCATAGCATCATGGGTTAGCAATTCTGAAACTATTTCCTGTGTTTTCTAGAATTGAGCAAATGAGTAAATATGTTATGGATAATGGCAATCAGATTTCCTACTGTCATAAAAGGGAGTTACAAACATGGAAAGGGGAAAAACAGAATGAACTTTGCGGTTTGGGACTGGAATGTGGAAGTATCAGTATGAACTCATGGTGGTAGGTAGGTAGGTAGGTAGATAGACTGATACATACATCCATTAACAACAAAAAAAAACATTGCTGTTGAGTCGATTCTGACTCGGAGAGATCCTATAGGACAGAGTAGAACTGCCTCCACAGAGTTTCTAAGGCTGTAAATCTTTACGGAAGCAGACTGCCTGCCACATCTTTCTCTTGGGGAGCAGCTGGCGGGTTTAAACCGCCGACCTTTCAGGTAGCAGCTGAGTGCTTAACCACTGAGCCACCAGCACTGCAGACTGATTCACAGACACATAGACACACGTCGTTGTGTGCTGTGGAGTCAAGTCGATTCGAACTGACAGAGGCCCTACAGGGCAAAAGAGAACTGCCCCGTGGGGTTTTCTAGGCTGTAATCTTAACGGGAGCAGATCTCTGGGTCTCTTCTGTCTCGGAGCTGCTAGTAGGTCGAACAAGTGACCTTTCAGTTAGCAGCCAAGCACTTAACCAATTTTGCCACAGGGGTTCCTTAGATACATAGATTTAAAAAAAGATATAGATGGAAGTCAATTAATTAACATAGGGTCGCTATGAGTCGGAAGCAACTCCACGGCAACGGATTTGGTGTTTTTGGTTTGGTGGATTGAGAGGGCCTGGTAGCAATGACACTCTTGTAGAAATGAATATACCTAATGTCCAGTCTTGGTTTCTAAATACCATTCACCACTAAAAGAAACTCAGGCTCCTTGAAACAAAAGCTGGTTTTAGCCTCAAGGTGGGAAAACAGAAGATGAGCCTAGGGCATCTCGTTGTGCCAGAAATGATTAGGGCCATGTCAAAAAGACACTGGCCAAATCTGAGATAATTCGAGCACCAAAATAAATAATGATAGTAAAGGATTATAACTCATCGAATAAGAGTCCACAAGTTCCCAAGACATAAATTAATACATAAATAAATAAATGAGGGATAAGGAAATGCTCTTTCTTACCACACAATGACAAATAATAAATATAGAAGGGATGATGGAATTAGAAGTTCATTATTTAGCAGCCATCAAAATAATACTTGCTTCAGGCAAGGATCAGCAATGGATGAGTGGGTGAAAATTTGAGGAGTAACAGGATAGTAACATAGCTTCTAAATATATTCCCATAAGATACTTACTAATTACAAAGGCAAAAATAATAACTTTACAGTGACGAAACCTGGCCAACACCCCCTTAACCAAGCGCTCAAAGTTAACATCACCAGAAATGAGACATACCGCCATCCTGTGCCTCCTGATACAATGCACCCAGGAGAACACAACATCACTGCTGCGGAGTTCCTGCCACAAGTACATCACCTAATCACGAGGACACACTAGATAAACCCAAAATGAGGCACATTCTGCAAAATAACTGCCCCGTACTCTGCAAAACAATGGGCTCAAACAGAGCGACGATTGTGAGGATGGTGCAGGACCAAGCAGTGTTGTACATAGGGTCTCTGTGAGTCAGAATTGACTCAATAGCACCTAACAACAACTTTTCAAAAATATCAATGTCACAAAACGCGAAGACAGTCCGAGAAATTCTTCCAGATTAAAGGAGACCAAAAAGAGAAAACAACCCAATGCACTGCATGACCCTGGATTTTCTACTGCTGTAAAGGATATTATTGAGACAATTGACGAAATCTGAATAAGGTCTTTAGATTAGGTAATAGCGTTGTACCCATGCCAACTTCCTGATTTTGATCAACATCTTGGGCTTATGTAAGAGAATGTCTTTGCTTTTAGCAAATATACATTGAAGTATTTAGGGGTAAAGGAGTATCATATCTGAAACCTACTCTTGCACAATTCAGACAAAGAAATAATGTGTGTGTGTGTGTGTGTGTGTGTATAGGGAAGGTGAGGGATGAAGCATAAAGAAAATGTGGTAAAATGTTAACATTTGGAGAAGTGAATGAAAAGTACTCAGAAATTTATTTGTATTATTCTTGCAACTTTCTGTTAGTTTGAGTCCATGTCACTTGTTGTCGTTGTTAGGTGCCGTTGAGTTGGTTCTGACTCATGTGACCCTATGTATAACACAAGGAAACACCGCTGGGTCCTGCGCCTTCCTCACAAGATTTGCTATGCTGGAGCCCATTGTTTCGGCCACTATGTCAAGCCACCTCCTTGAGGGTCCTCCTCTTTTTCATTGGCCCTCTACTTTACCAAGCATGATGTCCTTCTCCAGGGACTGGTCCCTCCTGGCAACATGTCCGAAGTATGTGAGACATAGTTTCGCCATCCTTGTACTTGTTTCAAGACAGATTTTTTCGTTTTTCTGGCAGTCCATGGTATATTCGATATTCTTCCACAACACTATAATTCAACTGCATCAATTCTTCTTTGGTCTTCCTTATTCATTGTCCAGCTTTTGCATGCGTATGAGATGACTGAAAATACCATGGAAGTGACCAATTAGCTCCCCAGGGAGAAGGTATAGTGAGCAAAGAGTAGAGGCCTGAGAGCCAACCCTTAGAAAATGCTCATAGTTGATGGGTGAGCGTCTAAGAGGCACCATGACAGGGGTTTCCAGGCACACAAAGGCATTTAGGGAATGATAACCATCATTTTGATAAACTTCAAGTGGAATCTGAAGCCTTCCTTCCAACAAGGGACCCATTGCCAGTGCTCTACAAAGCCCTGCTCAGTGTGGCAGATACCAGCTGATCCGCCGAGTTCCTCCAGGCCCATTCTCAGAACCCAGCCCACAGGGCAGAAAAAATGAGAAGGGGGGGGGCTCCTTTCAGGTACAGCCACTTTAGAGAATGGACCCATATAGGAGCCATTCATTTGGAGGATGGATGGATGAATGGAAGAAAGGAAGGAATGAAGGACAGGCAGATGCACAAGAGTTAAGATATAAAGGGGTACTAAATACCTGAGGTGAAAGAACTTAAGCAAATTAATGATGATTGGCCATATTAATTATTTTTAATAATTTCAGCTGACTCAACAAAGAAAGCACCCTACAAAAGTACAATTTATCAGGCTTCTGCTAAAATGAGAATAGTGGACTTAAAGAGCCCAGTTCTGCGCTGTCCAACTCAGTAGCCCTGACCCCTACGGGCTACTGAGCGCTTGAAATGTAGCAAGTGTGAACTGAGATGTGCTGTCACTGCAAAATACACACTGGAATGCGAGCGCTTAGCCTGATAAAAACACGACGTACAACATCTCCATAATTTTTTATGTTGACTACATGGTGAAATAATATTTTGGATATACTGTGTTATATAAGATCTATTATTCAAATTAATTTCATCTGCTTCTTTTTTGCTTCTTTAACGTGGAAATTAGAACATTTCAAATTACGTATGTGGTACACTTTCTACTTCTATTGGACAGTGCTGGCCTAGTTGACAAATGGCTTTTGCTCAAATCTCACCTCGGTGAGGCTCTTGCTGGCACCTTTCCCCAGCACACCCCAACTCCCTCCCTCGATTTCTTCTGCTTCAAGGCACTTACACCTTAGCACAGTATATGTTTTAGTAAGTAACCATATCTACCATCAGTCTCTTCCATTAGACTACCTTCCGCAAGGGCTTTTTCTCTGTTTTGTTCACTCTTGTATTCCTGACACTTGGAACAGTGCCTGGAACAGAGTAGACGCTCAGTAAACTTTGTCAAATCAATTTTTCAGAATGATTTTTCACTAGTTCCTGCATTGGCCAGCACCCAAGTGCCAGTTTGGGATTACTTCTGGCTCCAGTTTCGCATGGACTCTTCCTTTCCCACAGCCCAAATGGAGAGCAGGGGCAGTCCAATTCCAGCCCCACCCCCTGAGAAGGTTAACAGTCTACTGAAGGTTTTTGGGTGCTACCCTCCTTTCCCAGCTTTCTTCTTGCCAAAGCTTTGTCAAGGCCAAAGTTCTTAATATAAGGAGGAGGGGATGGATACATTTTTCTAAAAGGCTGACAGCCATCAGGAACCACGTGGGCAGAGAAACACTTTTCCTTAAAAGTGCTAGCCCATTCCATTTTCCTTGGCCCAGATATCTACCTTATTTTCAGAATTTTTCCCCTAGAAAGAATTTAAAGATCATATACCCTATTGTCCCATTCACATCCAACAAATATAACAATTCAACATAATAAGTGAAAAATCCCAGATGCCTTAGAGGTTCCTCTAGGAAGCCCCTTAATTGTAGTCATGGGGACCATGAGGTCCAGAGAGGGGGAAGGACTCACCCAAGGTCACACAGAAGGCAGCAACAGAGCTAGACCTGGCACCCAGGCTTCCTCCTCCCAGAAAAGAGTCTCCCAAACTCTGCGCCCCCACACTGGTCCTGTCCCAGACCACCGAAGAGGGTGGCTGGGCTGGAACCAAAATTCTCAGAGCTGGTGGCTGTGTGGGAATGAGCCAGGCACATTTTCATAAGCACCCGTTGAGCAATAGGCGGCCAACACTTTTATGTGATTTAATTTAAAACAAAAACAAAAACAAAAAGCTGCTGAGTACTGCAGGTGTAAGCAGTCGAGAAACAAAAAGCTTCTTCTAGACAAGACAAGGAAACCCTGGTGGCATAGTGGTTAAGAGCTACAGCTGCTAACAAAAAGGTTGGCAGTTCAGATTCCACCAGGCGCTCCTTGGAAACCCTATGGGGCAGTTCTACTCTGTCTAACAGGGTTGGTATGAGTCGGAATCAACTCGACGGCAACTGGTTTGGTTTTGGTTTAGACAAGACAAACTGTTACTCATTACACAACTAAGCGTTGGCTGGCTTGGATGTTTTTTCATGAGGAAAATTAGCAAATACAGAGTCAAACCTAAAACAGCCCATCTGTTTAAAATAAAATAATTTCAAATAATAGTTCCCCAAGGACCACCCCTACCCGCTATTTAAAAAATCTGTTTTGTTTTCAATTAGGCATTGATACAAGACCAAAGGAAGAAAATTAAAACAAGGCGATGAGAGCCAAAGTACGACCTTGAGTATATCCCACCTGAATTTAGAGACCATCTCAAGAATAGATTTGACGCGTTGAACACTAATGACTGAAGACCAGACAAGTTGTGGAATGACATCAAGGACATCTTACATGAAGAAAGCAAGAGGTCATTAAAAAGACAGGAAAGAAAGAGAAGACATAAATCGGTGTCAGAAGAGTCTCTGAGACTTGCTCTTGAATGTCGAGTAGGTAAAGCAAAAGGAAGAAATGATGGAGTAAAAGAGCTGAACAGAAGATTTCAAAGGGCGGCTCGAGAAGACAAAGTAAAGTATTATAATGAAATGTGCAAAGACCTGAAGTTAAAAAACCAAAAGGGAAGTATATACTCAGCCTATCTCAAGCTGAAAGAACTGAAGAAAAAATTCAAGTCTCAAGTTGCAACACTGAGGAATTCTGTAGGCAAAATATTGAATGATGCAGGAAGCATCAAAAGAGGATGGAAGGAATACACAGTCACTGTACCAAAAAGAACTGGTTGACGTTCAACCATTTTAGGAGGTAGCATATGATCAAGAACCTATTGTACTTAAGGAAGAAGTCCAAGGTGCACCGAAGACACTGGCAAAAAACAAGGCTCCAGGAACTGACATAATACCAATTGAGATTTTTTCAGCAAACGGATGCAGCACTGGAAGTGCTCACTCATCTATGCCAAGAAATTTGGAAGACAGCTACCTGGCCAACCGGTTGAAGGAGATCCATATTTGTGCCCATTCCAAAGAATGGTGATTCAACAGAATGTGGAAATTATTGAAAAATATCATTAATTTTGCTGAAGATCATTCAAAAGCCACTTCAGCCGTACATCGACAGGGAACTGCCGGAAATTCAAGCCAGATTCGGAAGAGGACATGCAACGTCATTGCTGATGTCAGGTGGATCCTGGCTGAAAGCAGAGAATATCAGAAGGATGTTTACCTGTGTTTTATTGATTATGCAAAAGTATTGGACTATGTGGATGATAACAAATTATGGATAACACTGTGAAAGACTGGGAATTCCAGAACACTTCATTGTGCTTATGAGGAAACTGCATAAAGAGGCAGTTGTGCGGGCAGAACAAGGGGATACTGCATGGTTTAAAGTCAGGAAAGGTGTGCGTCAGGGTTGCATCCTTTCACCATACCTACTCAATCTGTATGCTGCGCAGATAAATCTGAGAAGCTGGACTATATGAAGAAGAACGGGGCATCAGGATTGGAGGAAGACTCATTAACAACCTGCGTTATGCAGATGACAGACACGACCTTGCTTGCTGAAAGTGAAGAGGACTTGAAGCACTTACTAATGAAGATCAAAGGACCTCTTTAAAGTGTTGAAGAGCAAAGATGTCACCTTGAGGACTAAGACTAAGGTGCACCTGACCCAAGCCATGGTATTTTCAATCACATCACATGCATGTGAAAGGTGGACAATGAATAGGGAAGACCGAAGAAGAGTTGACACCTTTGAATTGTGGTGTTGGTGAAGAATATTGAATATACCATGGACTGCCAGGAGAACGAACAAATCTGTCTTGGAAGAAGTACCAGCCAGAATGCTCCTTAGAAGCAAGGATGGCGACACTTCGTCCTATGTACTTTGGACCTGTTATCAGGAGCGATCAGTCCCTTGAGGACATCATGCTTGGTAAAGTAGAGGGTCAGCAGAAAAGATGAAGACCCTCGATGAGATGGATTGACACAGTGGCTACAACAATGGGCTCAAGCATAGCAACGGTTGTGAGGACAGCACAGAATCGGGCAGTGTTTCTTCATATTGTACATGGCAGTGCTGTGGGTTGAAACTGACTCGACAGCACCTAACAGCAACCTAACGAGACCAACAAAACTAAATATTACCTTTTAGCTGAGAACTCTTGGATGGTTGGGGGCAGGGATGGGGGACGAAAGTTCCATTCTGTTGAGCTACTATTTGGTAGCTAGAAATCACAGTCTCGCAGCCCTCTGTTCTGCTGCCCGCAGGCTCGAGCTATGTTTGCAGTCTGGGTACTTTTCCTGTAAGGGTCTGTGGAGTATGGGAGGAACAAGCAGGGGTAGTCTGGGAGCTGGGACTCCCGGGTCCTGGGTTAGCTCCGCTTCTAGCCACTCATGGGGGCGGTGATGTTGGGCTGGTGTGTCTTTTCTCCAGCCCCAGCATCCGCATGTGTAAAAATGAGGAGCTTGGGCACAGGGGCCTCTAGGGGAACTTCTGATTTCCTCATTCTTTGGTCCCACATAAATATATATCAACTCTGTCTTTACCAAACTTCTAGAACTGTTTTCATTTATATAACAGTTGCAGCTCCCATGTGCCTAAACAAAAATAAAACCCCCACATTTTTGAGTCTCTGGTAAGAACTCAAAAAAAAAATCTCAAAAAGAACAAATGACTATCCTTTTCAATTATTTTAAGTAACTTAGAGTTTAACTTGCTCCTCAGATAATAATGGGTGATCATGATAATCAAAGCTGGAGGCACCCTTAGGATTCCTCTAGTCCATTCGTCACGGTACAGATGGGGAAACTGAGACCCAGCGAGGGAAAGGGACTTGTCCAAGGTCCCACAGCTAGCTAGTGTCAGAGCTGGCCCTCACGGGCCCCCAGGCAGATATTCTTCCACCATAACCGCCAAGGACTCCTCCAAGACTCAGAAAGCTGGTTCCGAACAGTGAACTTTCCAAAGGGCAACTGCCAGTGCCAATCTTCCCAACTTACAAACCGCTCTCACTGCATCTGATCACGTAGCAAGGCCTAAAATGGCTGGATGGCATCTTCTTTCAAGGGATTCCCCCCTCTCCGGGTAATAATGACGCTAAGGCCCAGCTGCTAACCAAAGGTTTAGCAGTTCAAATCCGCCAGGAGCTCCTTGGAGACTCTAATGCGCAGTTCTACTCTGTCCTATAGGGTCGCTATGAGTCGGAATCGACTCGACGGCGCTGGGTGTGGTGGTGTGTATAAGGCCCAGCCACTCAGCCTAATGGCCTGGTATACCAAATACTCATTGCCAACACGATCTCCAGCTCACCACTCTGGCTAATCTGACAGGTTTAATTAACTAAAGGAAGAAAGGGGAGAAACACCTCGATCTGTTTGTGAGCCACTTCAAAGTAAAACAACACTCCCCATTTTCAAAAGGAGAGGGAAAGCCCAAGTTCCAAGCAACACATTCCCTTCCAAAAGGTTCCTAACATCCAGGTGGGCAGAAGGAGGGGAACAAACGCTCCACAAATGAGTAACCGCCTTGACACTGGAACCGCACAGCAACCTGCTCGCAAGGCCAGGCTCTTCCTCGAAGGGGTCAAAGGGCTTTTCCTACCCTGCTATGCACTCTCTAGAGCTGTTTCTGAGGATCGAGTGTCCCTATGGGCCAGGTTAATCTGATGGCAGGTTTGGTTTTTAGGAGAAGTGAAAAGACACTATGTAAGGAGCCAGACAGTGAGCCTGGAGGGAGCACAAGCCCAACAGGGGCGGAGGACATGTCTTCATGCTCGTCCCTGTCTCTGCATAGCCCTGACTTGTCATGGGGCCTTAATCAAGTACCTGCCCCTCTCTGGGCCTCGGTTTCCCCATATGTACCATGAAGGAATGGACTAGATGAATGAGAAGTCTTCCCACATTTTCAAGAGTAGACATGGGCCGTGGAGGAGGGCTGTTTGGACTACCCCCAGCAGCCTCCTCCTTAGTGGACAGAAGCCCCCTTCCCCCCACCCCCCCGCCCTCCGCCGCCAAGTGCCTGCTGGCTCATCTCCAAAGAACACATGATGTCCTCTTCCTCAGGCCAGGGCCCTGGTCAGGTCATGCGACAGGTCAACTACCTAGTTTTGACACTGGCCATGCTCTTTCAGTGGTTACAGGTGACTCAAGGATCTGCTTGTACCTTTGGACACCAGGTGTGACAGTGTTAGAATGTGGCAAACCAAGCCAAACCATTTATCTTCTCAGCTCCCATTTGCTTCCTTCTCATAATGGGCCAAGGTGGAAGGTTCTCCAGGACACTGGGCCAGATCACTCCCACCCGACTCCAGAGCTTGTGAGGGAGGGGCAATTAGGACCCCTCCCTGGACACAGTGCATGCCCTTTGAGGTCCCTCTCAGGTTAGAGACTCTTTCATGCCAGCTCGTCTGAATGAAATTTATACCATCACTGTCAAAGGAGGGGACAAAAGGACTTTCCACGTCAAAAGAGGCGTGATTTCCTTTTGTGAATTTCTCAGGCAAAATGAACATTGCCCAAAAGCATGCCCAAGCCTGATGCTTGCAAGGTCATCGTACTAACACCATCCCTTGAGTCTCCTGCAATGCTGCACACTTCGTCTTCCGTGTGAGACACTGACCAGATGTGGAATTTTAGGGCAATCTGTGAACCTGCCTGCATCTCAGTGTCCTCAATTGTCAGACCTCCCAGGGAACCATGAATGGGTTTCAGGGAGGGCCTACGACCCCTAGAATGGGACACAACATTGTATATACTTGCGTGGGGGTCTGAGGAGAAGGCCCAGCACTTCCATCAGCTTCTCATAGGGGTCTGGGACCCAACAATGGCAAGAGCCCCCACTCTAAAGTGTCAGGCATCACGCCTGCTCTGATTTGGGATTAAAGAGACGTGCTAAGGTAGGCTTTCCTGGGGCAAGCTCAGAAGAGCCTTGAAGTCGGGTGGTACCAGCTAGTCTCCAGATCAGGAACAGAAGCAGCTTTATGCCAGGCCTGGTGCCACTTGGGGGGCCCAGGAAGGCTTCCCTAAGCCCTGAGCACCTCCCTACTTGTGCCCTAGAGAGTGGATTATCTCCAAGGCACGGCCAACCTTTCACTCCATAATTCAAGTTAGAGGCTCAAGATTCTTCACAGTGAGGCACAGAGGGCTGAGGGTGGCACCCTCCCAGGTAAGAAGGAAGGTCATGGTAACGGGAGGGTGCGGGGCCAGGGCCCAGAAAGGAGAAAGTGGGTGAACTGAACCCAAATTTGGTGTGCTCGGGATCTATAAAGGCCAGAGAGCATGGCCCCAGCCACACGGAGCACTAGGGCTTCACATCATGCCCTTACTATCTGCGTATCACCTGCCAAAAGGGATGCTGTGAGGCTCCCAGAGAAAATGCCAGCCTTAGGTCGGCAGTTCAAATCTGCCAGGCTGTCCTTGGAAACTCTATGGGGCAGTTCTGCTCTGTCCTCTAGGGTCGCTATGAGTTGGAATCGACTCAACGGCGCTGGGTTAGTTCTCAGGGGTGAGGTGTGCTCTAAAAAGCAAGGTGTTATCTTGGGAGACAACACAGAATGGCCAGGCCTCTCTCCCTGAGATGGGGTGAGTGTGAGAACGGGAAAGCCCGGGGCAAGGAGATGAAGACCCACAGCTAACCTGCTGTTCACTTTCCCCCCATGAATCTGCTCCCTTGTGCTTCGGAAGAGGAAACCGACAGTGCTGCTGAAACCCTGGCCAGGGCTGAGATGCCAGACTTCCCAACCAGCCCCAGAGGGCACTGGCCTCTGGCCCCCAGACCCAAGGCTGGTGAGGATGAAAGAGATTTTCGGGGCTGCTAAGGGCTGCTACTCTTAAGGGGGTGGTAAGGTAGCCAGGAGGAAGGAGAGAAGCCTGCCTGGAGAATCTGTACGGGATTAATCTTGGGATGTCATTGCAGTGGGCTCAGAGCAGGTTCTGCCCCAGGGGCAGGCTCTGGAAAGGCTCCCATTTGATCTGGAGAAGGAGGCTGTGAGTGAAGGGTCAGCCTGGGGCGCAGCGGGCAGGGGAGGACACCAGTCACGGTCTAGAGTTAACACCCAGGCCAGGTGTCTGGCAGCTCCCAGGGCTTCCTGGGAGCACTGGCTGCCCCAGGGGGATGAGCATTATGATGCCTCCCGATATTTTCAGGGCTCATCGTGAGGGCTGTGGCTGCGGCCAAAAGGATCCTGCTCTTTACCCATCACTAGAAAACAACTGGATTGTTCCCTTGAATTCAAATGCCAGCACAATGATTTTAACACCAAATGTGTCAGCTCTGACTCCCTATTCCCTAAATTAATTTTAGAGTGGCGGCTAAATAAAATGGCAGACTTCTTTGAGCTTTTGTTACAACATGTTCGTGCAGCAAACTGTGAAGGAAATGCAGTAATTAGAGGTTAAATTAATCCTTGACAGACAAGCAGCTTCCAAACACTGTGCCCTCTTTCCCAAACCCAGCACAACGCATGCCAGTCTTTCTGAATCAGACACGCGAAGCATGTGACGCTGGCAACTGCACTGAAACTACTGTCCCACTTCAGATTCCCTGGTAAGCGCTGGGACTTCCAGAGGCAGAAAGTAACACCAGGATCTCATAAAAAAACAAAACCCAAAGGGCCCCCGCAGCTGCCAGCGGGGCCCACCCAGTCAAGCCCTCCGAGGTCTGGCGGCCCGCTCTCCAGTGGCGAGCCTCCGCCTCCAACCTCCGCTCTTCAGCTCCACCAGACTTGGGTTCTGAAGCTAGTCCACCCTTCAGCTGTCCTAACAATGTGAAGCACAGCCCATGTTGATAAAGGTCATTTGATATTACACCCCAAAGAAGGCTTTTTCTTGGCATTCGCCCTTCCTCAAAAAGGAAGAAGGCTGTCTCAGGGGAGGACTGGACTAGGGAGGAGAGACCAGGGCTGCTCTACTTTGGGCTCCGTCCCTACCCCACGGTGTCCCCTGAGGAAAGTCGGCCCCCCTCTCTGGGCCTCCTGTTCCTCTGCTGGAAAATGATAGGGCCTTGCTCTTCCAGCTCGAAACGTCTCCGTCTTTCAGTGTTGGAGTTTGCAGGTGAGTTGGTGCACCAGAGGCCTATGCCAACTAGGCATGCACAGGAACTATGGGCAACTGGCTAACAGGGCCACAGAAAGGAAGGCAGAGCTGAGTCCTGTCCTCTCCCTTCCCCTCTGCACCACCCTGCCCCTAAAAAAGAAGGGATGGTGCCTTCTTCTGGGGTTGGGGACTCGGGCACAAAAGCTGGACACAATATAAATGGGCAGGACAAAAATGCCTCCCTGACTGGTACAAATGGTTAAATGGCTCAGCTGGTCACTGAAAAGTTGGCACCCAGTGATGCCTTGGAAGAAAGGCCTGGTGATCTACTTCTGAAAAATCAGCCATTGAAAACCCGATGGAGCACAGTTCTAATCTGACACACAGTGGGTGGCCATAGGTGGGAATAAAAGTTGGCTCAACAACAACTGTTTTTTTTTTTACTTTTGGGGGGACGGCGAGGACTTGGGGTTACTGAAAGTGATGTTTGTCCCACCTTTAGTCCCCAAAGGCCCATACTTCCCTCTCCAAAGATGGAAGGCACAAGTCAGGGCCACCAGATTCTTCCATCCCTGATGCCACTCAGTGGCCTCTTCTAGAATCAGCAGAAATGAGTCCCCGTGGCTTGGTGTCCAGGTACTCCCATAAGTGGAGGGAAGAGGGGGACACAGTGGCCACTGGCCAGGCCCCTTTCTAGCACAGTGGAATCCGTGGTTGGCCCATCTTTCTCTGGGCCTCCTGGAACAATTCCTGCCCTAAGAAGACAGCATTTCCCAGTCCCCATAATTGATGACTTACTGGGAGGAAGGAGCAAGCAGCCAGGGTACCCGGGGATGGGGGCCCTTGGAAGAAATGGGGGGCCATGAGGCTCTGGAGGAGCTGTGCAGAAGGGGTATTGACTGCTCCAGGACCAGAGGGCAGCCAGGACAGAACTGGGTGGTGATGGGTGGGCTCCTCCAGGGGTGACTGTGGGGCAGAGGGCGCGGGAGTGAGGGGTGGACCCAAAATCTGGGGTCCCAGGAGGCCTGGGAAGCCCCTCTGGGTGAGGAAAGTTATACAGAGGAACTTCGCAAAGGGCTTTTCCTCCTGCATCCAAAACCTCTTCAGCCCTGTCTCTGGAAGCTTTGGCTCTAGAAAGGGCTCAGAGTCTGGGAAGCTCGGTTCCGGAGCTCAGTGACACAGCTAATTGCTTTGGAAATTACGAAGAGGTCAGATTTTAAGAGGGGGATTGAGGCATGAAGGAAACCGAGGAGGCTCTGTGAGTGGGGAGAAAAAAGCAAGGCACGCAGGGAAACCCAAACCTTTTGCTTCCCCTCCTGCTTCCGAAAATGCTCCCTGGGCTTCAGCAGCCCCAGCCAGTAATTTGGGAGCAGGACCATGCATGGGTGATTGTCTGAAAACGTTCTGTATCACAGCTCCGTTCTGTATCACAGCTCCGTGTCTCACCTCCATGGAGAAGCCCTGCCTAATAGCCCCTGCCAGCTCATGTTTGTTTACAGACTAAACGAGAACACCAAGGACAACAAAGAATGCACGTTGCAATTGACTCCCCTCAGGTTCATTCAAATTTCTGAAGTTTCTCTCCTCACAGTCCTAAAGATGTATAAGGACTTCATGTCTTAAAAAACCAGAGCTGATCCACTGGGGCTTTGAGCTGCTTCCTTCCTGCCCTACAGTTGACTGGTGCTGCCTAGGTTACCCCTCAGTGGCGTTGGGAGAGGTGTATGATGGGAATTGGTTTATTGTAACCGGCTCCTGTTCCTCCATCATTTATCTGCCTCCCCAGCGACATCTGGGTAGTTCTATTCACACTCTCAGCATTCTATCTGCTCCAACAAACACTCAGCCTTTCTGCTTGGATAAGGAGAATTTTTAGTTACGTCCATTATATCTGTATCAACATTTATGGCAGCAAGATAATTGCCCAAGAGCTCAGAGGATAAAAGGTCCTTCTTCATAATGTTCACATCCCCCACCAATTTGAAAAAAAAAATCAATATTAACATCAAGCAGGACAGTAGCAGAATCTCAAATTTGGAAATGTGGTTAAAAACAAACAAACAATAAAACCACCCAACTGGACTAAAAGACAAGATTCAACAGTGAGTTCAGAACCCGTAGCCTTGGGATGCACGTCCGTGTGGATGGAAGGCCTTTTTGTCCTTGAAACCTTTGCTAAATAACTGCAAAGCAGCCGATCTGCTCTGTATTAGACAAGTCTTTTGGAAATATGCCAGCCTAATTTCCAAGAGTTTAGATCCTGTTCTCTGTAAACCAACCCAATGATTAGGAAGCTTGCCATCAGTGGGCCCTGAGATGGCCAGATTAGGGGTTCTGGACAAGAACCCTCTGGGCAGCTTCAGAGCTTCCAGTCCCTAATCCTTGGGTCAATGTTCACCCTGGCAAAAGACCCAAAGAAATGGAAAACTTCCCACTTTTATATTGTTTTGATTGGCCTTCTGCCATTGTTTTGACTCCTCCCTCTTCTCCCTGCCCCTCAGAATCCCAGCCCCATTTCTTTCTATTATCTAGCTGCTTTCTCTGATAAGGTTGAATTTGGTGTTTCACGTTCCCAGTAAAGGACTAGTTAGTTCACAAATCACAGGATTTTAGACCTGGAAGGGGCTCAGACTCAAAGGTCAACTGGCTGGGGAAGGGGGGTTGGGGTGGCAAGGGAGGGGACTTGCCCAAGATCACTTGGCTAACTAGGGGGAAGGGTTTTCTAGAACACAGGTTTCCCTGTTAGGCTAACGATCTCTCCACTGCACCATCGCAGGAACAACAACAACAACAAAAAACCAGAATCTTAAAAAAAAAAAAAGGAAAAGGAAGTCCGTTTTAAAAAGGTGAGTAGCAACACTTGTCAGAAGGACCTCTTGTCTAAGCTCAGTTTCTGCCCATTTCATAACCCAAACAGTAATCGCGTTTCCAAGGGACAAGCTAGTGACAGGTGCATTTTAAAAGCTCTAGGTGATCAACTTAAAAGGGAAAAAATGATAGCAAGCGGCCAAGCTTGAAAAATCTCTTTACTTAGTGAAAAGCACCGGCAGCAATAAATCTCCCACCATAAGATGCAGTGACTGTGTAGCCCCCTCCCCCAGCAACAGGCTATTTCCTGGTTGAGTTTAAAAATTCAGTGACGTTCCTGTTTCAGCCCACACATGTGTGTCACTGTCAGCGTCAGTGGCAGGAAAACAGCCGAAGTCACCCTTTGCTAACGATTTCCTAACATGGAATTTCCTTGTATCTCCTGAAGCTTTCCTTCTTCCAAAGCCAAATTGGTTCCCCCACCCCCACCCCACCCCCCCTCTTAAACTCATTGTACTGAAGGAAAACTGAAAATGGTCACAGCGGAAGAGGATGATTTTTAAGATCTTGTAAGGAAGAGCGGCTGCTCTTTGCGATATTCTTTAAAGGGGAGGGGGGGCGAGGGAAGGACTGCTAATTTTTCCAAAACCAAGAGCTTGCCTCAGGCATCTGGAAATCTCACAGCCCCATCTCTGTCTTTCCCTTTTCCTGCCTCCTCCTTCCCAAGTTCCACTTGGACGCACATTCTTCCATCAGCTGAGAAGACATCCACATACCCTAGGCAGCCCAGAGAGCAGTGGAGAGGCACTGGGGAGGCACCAAAGCACAAAGCAATATAGGAGCCCAACATTTACCCCCTCTTGAGAATATCCTAGTTAATATGCAAACTGGTCATCAAGAGGAAAGAGGGCTGTTACTTTAAAGGGAAGAAGCTGATTAGCTGCTCTGGCTGGCAGCAAACAGCTGGTCTGTCCGGCAGGTTCAAGGCCATTTCAGCTTCTCTCTTATGGAGGCACCATATGTTCCATCTCGCACATCAGCAGCTTTATTTTCCAATGATCTTGCTCCAGAAGGGAAGCACAAAGGGGGGAGGAGAAGGTGGAACCCGTGGTTTACCCTTTGATTACTTTCTTGTGGTTTTAGATGCAGTTGGGGGTGTGTGTTGGGGGAGGGGGGTTGTTAACCTTCTAGCCCAAGGACCAGAGAGCAAATGTCCGACCACCACTTACAACCTCCAGAGATGGGAGGAGAAAGGAAAGAAGGAAAAGGCACAAATACTACGTCGTCATCAGATTAAATGGGCGGTGAGAAATCAGGAGGAATCTGACTTAGCTCGGTGACCCACCAGCCTGAGTTTGGGGCCCACCCACTTCTCCTTATTTGTCCTTTTTTTTTTTTATTGTCAGTATTCCTTTTCCCAACAAACTTCACGAGGGGAGAAGCTGGCCACTTTGGAGACAAGGCAGGCAGGAACGCCGAGAGGGTGGCTAAAGGGTTACTTTTCACCATTCCTCATGGTAGGCCTCCGTCCGGCCAAGTTTCCGGGGGCAGGGGAGGCAGGTGTCAGGGTCAGGGGCCCCGCTAAGTCCTCCGTCCAGCTCATTTCGGCTGCCCGTTCTCCCTGGACACCCTCGATGCCAGACGCAGGGTCCGGGAAGAGGGGGCCGACGGCGCGCGCTCGGGCGGGCACCCTGGTCCCCGTGGTCTGCACCGGGGGGCCGCAGCCCCGACCGTTCCCCACGCACCCCCCCCCCCCCCGCCTCTAACAAAGAGGGCCATCGGAGAGACTGGGCCAGGGGTGGGCAGGCAGGGACACAGGCAGGAGCAGGGCGCGTGGCCAGCCATCGGGTGGCAAGAACCTCTAAGTCGCCGTCGTCGCAGCCCCTGGCGGGCCCGGCAGCCCTGGAGCCGGGCGGCGGGGGCGCCCGCGCAAAGCGAAACCGAGGCGAGGGCGCCCCCTATGCCCGCGCCCGGTGAGCGCAGGGCTCGCCGCGCCCGCCCGCCCCGGAGCGCGCTGACTTGGGCCTCGGCGTCGGCCCACCGCCCCGCTGTCCGGTCGCCGGACCCAGGGTGTCCTCCCGGGCGCCGGGCAGCGCGAGTCCCGGCTTCTGCGGGGGTCCCTGGAAGCCAGCCCTTCCCCCACCGCTCCCACTCGCCCTCAGTCCCCAGAGGCTTGGAGCCACCCGGAGGCCGCCGCCCCCGCCCCTGCGTCCCCGTCCCCTTCTCTCTCGCCAGCCTCCTGGGAAACAAAGGGGCTTTTTATAAAGCGGCTTGTTGGCTGCGGCGGGGGCAGCGGGAGGGGGATCGCTAAAGAAAAGAAGGGGGAAAGAGAAGAGGCGGCGCGGCCTCCAGGAGCCCCGGGCGGCGGCGGCTCGGCAGCCCCGCGGGTGCGCTGCCGACCAGCCTACCCGTGGGCACCCAGGCGCCAGGGCTGCTGAGGCTGGGCCACACGGCGAAGCTGCCCTCCCGCTCACCGCAGCCCCGGGGTCCTGCCCCCGGGCCGAGGCCGGCGGGGCAGTGCTGTCCCCAGGGGATGCTCCCCCGGGCCTTCTCCTCAGCCAACTCTGAAAATTGCTCGGGCTCGGGAGACTTTGAGTCTTTGTTCCCGCGCGGCAGCTGCTCGTACGCTGGCTCGCTGGGCCTGCAGACAATGTCCCGGAGGGGCCTCAGTATGCGACCCGCAAACAGCACGTTCGCCGTGGGGACGGCGTCCGGGCGAAGGGTCCTTCTGCCGCCAAACGACAACGACAAGCCATCCTGGCAAGGAACGTACCCTGTCCCCGCGTCCCACACCCACCCTCCGCTCCCGCCCGCGCACACACTCTCACCCACACGCGGGGCGCCCGGCTCAGCCGCACCCAACTGCAGGAGCGCAGCGGGGTGCAAAGCCCCCAGCCCAGGCGCGTCTGTTGACCGTGCTCCGACGGCTAGAGGCCGAGTTTTCTGGTAGGCGACTCCTATTAGTGGCTGCTTCCTCCGCATGGAGTCACCGATCACAATCCGAGGGCATCGCCAGCTTTCCGGGCGGTTTCGGACACCCTGCATCGGGACCGAGCCTGGCGGAGCCAACTGGCTGAGAAAAGTATTTGGCGGCGCTCCGGGGGGCTTCCCGCCCGCCCTCGTCGCTGCCGGGCTCTGCAGTTGCGCGGAGGCCGGGAGGCGGGCGCGTGGAGCCCGGCGCGGGCTGCTGGGGCATCGGGCGGGAGCCCACCCGGCTCGGGGATGCCCTCCTGCGAGGAGTTGGCAGGGAGGGAGCGCAGGCAGCGGACTCCGCGCGCGCTCGCCCCACACCCCCGCTTGGCGCCGCAAACCGGGATGAGGGAGCTTTCGCCCAGCGCCTGCTGCCGACCGGCCCCGGCTCGGGGACCTGGCATGACGACAGCGTAGCCGGTGTCACCCGGGCGCCAGGACGGAACGGGAGCCTCCCAGTAGCTCTGCGCGGCCTGGCGAGCCCGCGCCGTTCGTGCCCCTCTGCCTTCCCTCCCGGTCCATGCTCCCCGCGCCCGATTGCAGGCGCCCGATAGGCGCCAGGGAGCAGGCAGAGGCCGCGGTCCCCGGCGATGCGAGCTATGCCCAGCCCGATCCGGTCGGTCGGAGGGGGGCGGCCGAGGGCAGCGCCAGGTGGGCCTTGAGCTCGGAGCAAACTTTGGGGTCCCCCGGCTCGCAGCCACCGTGGGCCCCGGCTCCTCCGCGACTCGGAGCCTGGCAGATGGAGGCCACCCGTGCACCCCAGAACCCCCCCCCCCGCCGAGCGGTTGCACCTCCGGCGCCCGCTCTCAGCCTTACCGCTCTGCGGAGCTCGGGCGGCGGCGCAGGCAGTGCCCGAGGGCGGCCGCGCGCAGGGCCCAGCGGCAGATCACTCCTGGCTGGCGGCCGGTGCCCCGCGCCCGCCAGCCGCCGCCGCCGCCGGCCGCTTCAGCTCGCGGCCAAGTTCATGCCGGCGGCGCTGCAGCGCGGCCTCAGTCTGCTCGCTCCATTCCCACCGCCGCTCCGCGCCGCGCGCCGGGAAGGTGGAGTTTCGGGGTTTAAGTTACTGATAGGCATTTCTCATTGCTGTGTCACTCGGGGAGGAGGAGACACGCACGCCGCACACTCACACACCCTCACACTCACGGCGACAGCGGCTCCGGCCTTAAAGGGGAAGCCTCTTTGCCCCGCCCGCCACCAGGCCCCCAGCCCCAGACGCCGGTCTGGCCTCGCTGGCCCGCTGGCGGAGGAAGCGCGGCGGCCGCTCAGGGGCCTTCGGGCCCCCTGCCGCTCTACTGGGGGAAACGTTCTCCGGCTGGCTTCGCTGTGGCTGCCTAGATGCTTAAGTCAACTCGAACCCGGGCAGCCGGAGGGCCGAGAGGGCGTACTCACCGGGCGGCACCGCAGCGGGGTCCCGCGCCGACCGTGCGCTGACGAGGAGAAGCCACAGCGGGGTGAGGGGCGCCCTGGGCCTGAGCGACCGAGCCCGAGGGCCCCGGCGATGCCCGCGCGCGGCAGGTAGACGGCCCGCGTTCGGGAAGGCGAGCCGGCCAGCCGCGCGCTGGCATCACCTGACGGAGGGCGAGCAAGGCTGCGAGCGGTCCACAGAGGCTAGGCGGGAGCTCGCAACAGAGGCCGAGAGACAGAGAGATAGCAGGACAGAGAGAGGGAGCGAGACGACGACAGAGACGGAGGGGGGAACACTGAGAAAGAGCGACAGAGGTCGAGAGAGAGACACAGACACCGACAGAGACCGAGAGCCTGGCCAGAGAAGGGGAGACAGACACAGAGAGATGGAGAGAAATGACAGGTCCAAGAGTACCCTGGCGCTCCTGGGAGCAGGGCTTAGGGCTAGGACTCTAACCCCTTCTCCGTAGAGCCCGACCCGAGCGCGAGCAGCGCGGCCCCTCCTGCCCCGGGAGGCGCTCACCTGCCGCTGGCGGCGCTGGATGGGCTCGCCTTGCCTATGCGCGTCCGCTTGCGGGCTCCCGCCAGGACCGCCAAGCAGGCTGGCTGTGGCGGCAGAGGCGGGAACCGAGCTCTCAGGTGGCGGGCGAGTGCCCCGCCCACTCTCCGCCCTGCCCCCGCAGGCGCCCCCTCCCACTCCCCCGCCCAGGGCGCCAACCCCGCCGCCTGGTCGGCTAGCGCAGCCTCCGGCCCCAGCCCCGCTAGCCCAGGGCCGCGAAGCCACTGGCGGAGCTGTACGGGACGGGACATCTGTGCAAGTCATCATACCGGGACTCATACCTGTGGCTTCTGCAGGACTATAGGTTCCCTGCGGACTGCCGGCGGGCCCAGTTCCCTACCCTCGACCTCCCGGGCGCAGATGCCTAGTCTGGTCCGACAGCAGCAGCTTTCGGCACAGCCTCAGAGCCTGCACCTCTGAGCAGAGACTTGTCACCATCACATCTGGTCACACTCGACTGAGGCGCTGACCTCAAGTAGAAGAGTGGTCTCTCCTTCCCTGCAAGCCCACAGCACTGGCCTGGGCCATCCGCCAGCACCCCCTCCTAGAACCTTGCGAAGTCCCTTCATGGGCTGCCTAGGTGCGAGGGTTGGGCGCTCCTTTTAGAGCCTTTCCCGGAAGTTCCCTGGCACAGGAGCAGCTTGGAGCCACAGGTGCAGGCTCCAGAGCGCACGTGGCCCAACCGAAGGCGGTGGGGAGCACCAGCTCAGATGCATCATTTGGGAAGAAGCCGCCACAGCCTGGCCTGGTGGGCCTTGCTGTGGCAAGGCCAAGGTGGAGTCTTGGCCTGTGAGAGCCCCACAGGGAAGGGGAGTCATCCTGGAGCTACCGCCCCCCCCCCGCCCCCAAGTGGGATTATAACAAAGCAGAGCAGGGTAGGATGCTTTTCATATTGGGTCCTCTCCAGCAAAGGGCCCTGGCCAAGGAGGTGGAAGGCCCTTGTTCTATCACTTGCCCTCTGCTTCCCTGTAATGTCATCTTTCCCGTGCGGTGAGTGATGCCCATGCCCCGGGTGTCTGGAGAAGCCTGTTTGATAGCAGCTGTGTGTCTGTCAGATCACCAGCTGCCCACCTGGCACCACCACTTGGATGTCCACAATGGTGGTTGTTGTTGGGTGCTGACTCATAGTGACAACAGAATGAAACCCTGCCCAGTCCTGCACCATCTTCACAATAGTTGTTATGTTTGGGCCCATTGTTGCAGCCACTGTGGCAATCCATCTCCTTGAGGGTCTTCCTGTTTTTTGCTGACCCTCTCCAAAATACATGAGACCAAGTCTCGCCATCCTCGCTTCTAAGGAGCATTTTCGCTGTACTTCTTCCAAGACAGTTTTGTTCCTTCTTCTGGTAGCCCATGGTATATTCATTCAATATTGTTTGCCAACCTCACAATTTAAGGACATGAATTCTTCAGCCTTCCTTATTGATTGTCCAGCTTTTGCATGCTTATGAGGCGATTGAAAATACCACAGCTTGGGTCAGGCAGACCTCAGTCCTCAAAGTGTCATCTTTGCTTTTTAACACCTTAAAGAGGTCTTTTGCAGCAGATTTGCCCAGTGCAATTCATCGTTTAATTTCTTGACTGCTGCTTCCATTGGCGTTGATTGTGGATCCAAGTAAAATGAAATCCTTGATAACTTCAGTCTTTTCTCTGCTTATCATGATGTTGCTTATTGGTCCAGTTGTGAGGATTTTTGTTTTCCTTATGTTGAGGTGTTACGCATACTGAAGGCTAGATCTTCATTAGTAAGTGCTTCAAGTCCTCTTCACTTTCAGCAAGCAAGGTTGTGCCATGTTAATATTGCAGGTTGTTAATGAGCCTTCCTCCAATCCTGATGCCACATTCTTCTTCTTATAGTCCAGCTTCATATATTTCCTTAGCATACAGATATCCACTAGACATCTCAAACTTCACATGGCCAAAACTGAGCTCCTGGTCCCCCTCAGCTTGCCTTTCCCATAGTCTGTCCACCCACTTAATGGCAACTCCATCCTTCAAGTTGCCCCAGTCAAACATCCTAGAGTCTTCCTTGGTGCTTCTCTTTCACTTATACCCCACTTCCAGCCCAGCAGACAATTCTGTGGTCCCTGTAATCAAAATGATGAGGCAGTGGTAGTTTGCTAATAAATTCTTGCCCTCTGCGCAGGAGATCTGGGCTTGATTCACCACCAATGCACGTCATGCATAGCAACCACCTGTCTGTCCCTGGAGACTTGTGCGTTGCTATGATGCTGAACAGGTTTCAGCAGAGCTTCCAGACTAAGTGGACTAGGAAGAAAGGACTGGTGATCTACTTCCAAAAAAATTAGCCAATGAAAACCTTATGGATCACAATGGTCCAATATGCAACCGATCATGGGGATGGTGCAGGACAGGGCAGTGTTTTGTTCCATTGCGCATGGGGTTGCCACGAGTTGGGGGCCTCTAACAACAACATATCTTCAAAATGCATTCAGGAACCCAGCCTTCTTTCCTCCATCACTACCCTTGGTCCCAGCCACCAACATCTCTCACCTGACTTCATCTAGTAGCAGCCTATTGAGTCATTCTGTTTCCTCCTTTCCCTGCACCCAACCCCCCAGTCTATTCCTTGTCCTCTTTTCAAAACTCCGCAGGAGTTCCCCACTGTACTCAGAGCAAAACTGAAGGCCTTCTGGTGGTCTATGGGCTCTTCTGCTCTTCTCAAACGCATCCAGCCCACTCCCACCTTAGGTCGTTCCCTCTGCTGGAATGCACGTCCCACAGATGTCCACGGGGCACAAACATCACCTGGCCACAGTGTTTCAATCCCCCTCATCCATCGCTTGCACTTCCTCCCTCCTTTCTTGCTTTTTTTGTTTGTTTGTTTTTTTTGCTCTTTAGCACTTATTGCTATGTACAGGATAGACCCCAAGAGGGCAGGGACCAGTGCAGGCTTTGTTCACCACTGTATTCCAAGCTCCTAGCACGGTGCCTGGCATGGAGTATCTGCTCACGGAACACTAGGATCCCAGTCTCCTGGAGCTTCTCAGGAAACGCTGGGGACCACAGGATGGACACACACTGGGAAAGGGGCTCCCAGCTTTCATTCTATTTTAGGAGGTTCAAGGCCTAAAAAAAGGTTAAGGAGGATGGCAATTAGGCAAAGGGCTTTTTGTAAGTGCCATGAAACCAGCCTTTGGCCATGTCATTAAAGCGCTGCTATGGTCCAGATGTGTTGATGGCAATCTTGCAGGTGGCCACAGAAGTAGAGAGAGAAAGGGATGTGACTAGAAGGCTCTTTCAGTTACTGTTGGAAACAGGTTCCAAGATGGTTGCCACTTTGTGTAACCCAGGATTGATGGAGAAATGGGAGAGGTAGCCAGGGACAGAGCCTGTTGATCTACTTCTGAAAATCAGCCAATGAAAACCCTATGAATCATAACAGAATATTGTCTGGTATAGTGCTAGAAGATGAGCCTCCTAGGTTGGAAGGCACTTAAAATACGCAGTGACCACAGCAATGGACTCATGCATACCAACGATCACGAAGATGGTACAGGACCGGGCAACGTTTCATTCCTTTTTACTTGGGGTTGCATGAGTTAGAGCCTACTTGTCGGGCAACTCACACACACAGTATTACCTGCCTTATTGGAGTGTAATAACGGTTGCAGTTCACCCTTTCACGGGACCTCCCTTGGCAGGGTACCCAGCCCTAGATTGCTAGCCCTCAGAAAAGAGACTATTACTATGATTATTATCCCAAGCTCCTTCAAAGATAGGAGGCAGGTGTTGAATCTAACAAGATGAATTCTATTAGCCTGAAAGATCCAGTCCCCCGTGTGGAGCCAAACACCTATGACGTTGGGCACCGTTTGTAAGTTTGTGCCAAGTGAGGGCCAGATCAGGGTCCTAGCAGGGGGCACGTGGCACATTGCCTTTGTGGGGTGGAGACGAGCCACTGGGAAAGGAGTTGGATTGTTTCCTTCTCATGTTCTTCAACAATTTCAGTTTTTTCTGGGAGATTGGTGGTGATAAGCATTTTTAAGAAGCATGTTGGAAACAAATGGGAAATTGTTAAAATATTGATTATAATTTCCTGCCCACTTCACTGATTTAAAAACTAGGAACCTTTAAGAAAAAAGCCTCATTAGTGGGCAGTTAATTAAGGGGCTGGAGAATGGCTTGCATCGATTTCACCATGAAACCAGAAAGCTGTGGCTACAAGTCAATTTCTCCCTCCACAGCTCCTCACTTACCATGAGTGCCACTCCCAGAATGCCACAGGTAATACCATCAGAGCATAGATCAGGAAGAGAAATAGTCGTTTAAACAGAGATTGAGAAATAATTTAGGGAATTAACGTGAATCCAGGTGGCTGCCAGTTTAACTCTTGCACTCTACATACAACTGAAAGACACGTCAGAGCTTTTATGGGAGGGGGTAAGTATGCAGATGGCTTGCTAATTATTACTCTTCAAGTAATGACTTTTTTTTCCCAACAGCACAGGCACAATTCAGGCCCCTCATGGGAAGAGGCTCTCTCCACAGTTCTAGGATCCTTCAGACCATTTGCAGTTTTGTAATTTAAAACACACACACACACACACACACAACAAAACAAAACCCCGGCCTGTGGCTGTCCTGGCAACCAGCTGGGCTGCTGCTGCACGATCACCACAACCAATCAGAAGGTTGACCTAACGCCAGGAAACCAGCCGGGCCCCAGCATCAGCAGGCACAGCCGCCAGGCAGACAGATGTCTGGGGAAAAACAGGCGATGCGCTCCTGGTGGTCTGGGTGTGGAAAATATCATCATATTAACAATGAAAGCAGCTAGAGCTTGGGGTGCACCTATTATGTGTCAGGCCCTATGCTTCACATCCTGAGCTCAGTAAAGCCTCATCAAAACCTGTTTCAGAGCTGAGCAAACTGAGGCTCAGAGAAGCTTAAGCAAATCACCTGAGATCACACAGTTACTCCCTGGTGTGACCAAGATTGGACCATCTAGGCAGCCTGGTTGCAACATTAAAGGATTCTGTGGTGAAAATATTAAATGACTCAGGAAGCATCAAAAGAAGGTGGAAGGAATACACAGAGTAATTATACCAAAAAGAATTGGTCAATGTTCAACCATTTCAGGAGGTAGCATATGATCAGGAACCGATCGTACTGAAGGAAGAAGTCCAAGCTACACTGAAGGCGTTGGTGAAAAACAAGGCTCCAGGAATTGATGGAATACCAGTTGAGATGTCAACAAATGGATGCAGCGCTGGAAGTACTCACTCGTGTATGCCAAGAAATTTGGAAGACAGCTACCTGGCCAACCAACTGGAAAAGATCCATATTTATGCGTATTCCCAAGAAAGGTGATCTAACCAAAAGCAGAAATTATTGAAAAATATCATTAATATCTCATGCAAGCAAAATTTTGCTGGAGATCATTAAAAAATGGCTGCAGCAGTATATTGACAGGGAGCTGCCAGAAATTCAGGCTGGATTCAGAAGAGAATGTGGAACCAGGGATGTCATTGCTGATGTCAGATGGATCCTGGCTGAAAGATGTTAACCTGTGTTTTATTAACTATGCAAAGGCATTCATTTGTGTGGATCATAACAAATTAGGGATAACATTGGAAAGAATGGGAATTCCAAAACACTTCATTGTCCTCATGAGGTACCTGTACATGGATCAAGAAGCGGTTGTTTGAACAGAACAAGGGGAGACTGCGTGGTTTTAAGTCAGGAAAGGTGTTCATCAGGGTTGTATCCTTTCACCATACCTATTTAATCTGTCTGCTGAACAAAAAATCTGAGAAGCTGGACTATATGAAGAACAGGGCATCAGGGTTGGAGGAAGACTCATTAACAACCTGCGTTATGCAGATGACACAACCTTGCTTGTGGAAAGTGAACAGGACTTGAAGCACTTACTAATGAAGATCAAAGACCACAGCCTTCAGTATGGGTTACACCTCAACATAAAGAAAACAAAAATCCTCACAACTGGACCAATGAGCAACATCATGATAAACGGAGAAAAGATTGAAGTTGTCAAGGATTTCATTTTACTTGGATCCACAGTCAACATCCATGGAAGCAGCAGTCAAGAAACCAAAAGACCCATTGCACTGGAAAAATCTACTGCAAAAGGCCTCTTTAAAGTATTGAAAAGCAAAGATGTCACCTTGAAAACTAAGGTGCGCCTGACCCAAGCCATGGTGTTTTCAATCGCCTCTTATGCATGTGAAAGCTAGGTGATGAATAAAGAAGCCCGAAGAAGAATTGACATCTTTGAATTATGGTGTTGGCGAAGAATATTGAGTGTACCATGGACTGCCAGAAGAAGGAGCAAGTCTGTCTTGGAATAAGTACATTCAGAACGCTTCTTAGAAGTGAGGATGGTGAGACTTTGTCTTACCACTTTGGACGTGTTATCAAGGGACATCAGTCCCTGGAGAAGGACATCATGCGTGGTAAAGTAGAGGGTCCTTGAAAAGGAGGAAGACCCTCAACGAGATGGACTGACACAGTGGCTGCAACAATGGGCTTAAGCATAGCAATGATCATGAGGATGGCGCAGGACCAGGCAGTGTTTTGTTCTGTTGTACATAGGGTCACTATGAGCCAGAATCGAGTCCATGGCACCTAACAACAACAGGCAGCCTGGTAGCACAATGACTAAGCACTTGGCTGCTAAGCGAAAGATCAGCGGCTCAAACCCGCCAGCCGCTCTGCAAAAGAAAAGACCTGGCAATCTGCTCCCATAAAGATTTCAGCCTAGGAAACCCTATGGGGCAGTTCTAGTCTGTCCTATAGGGTGGCTATGAGTCGGACTCAACTCGATGGCACACAACAACAGGCAGCCTGGAAGTCTGCAATCTCCACAGGCAAAAGCAAAGCTCACCAGGGAGGAGGGGAGGGGAGTGCTGTGCACTTCTCACTCACAGCCAGCTCTGGGCCAAGAGGACTGGCGGGCTCAGAAATGTGAACCTATTGATGACACGTTTAACAAAAACCATTGCCTTTGAGTCGATTCTGACTCACAGTGACCCTATAGGACAGGGTAGAACTGCTCCCTAGGGTATCCAAGGAGCAGCTGGTAGATTCGGACTACCAACCTTTTGGGTAGCAGCTGAGATTTTAATCACTGCGCCACCAGGGCTGATGACACACACCAGTAGCTTGCAGTCGGCCCTGGTGGAAGTATTTACACCACAGCAATCAGCAAGCACTACAAACGAGGGCTCTTTTCTTTTTCCGAGAGCTAGTTGTTAAACATTCAGGAATATGCCATTGCATGCCGGTGTTCAAGCCAGTCTGCCTAGTTCAAAAGCTGGCCCCACCACTTCCTCACTGTGTGACCTGGGGCGAGTTTCTGCTCTGTGAAATGGAGGTAACGACAGTGCGCACTTCATCGGGCTGTCTTGAGTGTTAACTATAATAATCCGTGTAAAGCCTCTAGCACGGTGTAAGTATTCAGTAAGTGTTAGCTGTTGTAAAAATAAATATGCTGAACCTTCTAATTACTATTATTATTGTGGCTACTATTATCATTGTAATATTAGGCAGCCACCCGGTTTCATCTAGAGCACAACGACCATCTCCTAAGTCTCCAGTCTTGTCCTTTCCAATGCGTCCTCCTCTCAGCTGCTAGGGCAAATTTCTAGAATTCAGATCTGCCTCATTCCTCTCCTGCTGAAAATATTTCCACGGCCCTCTATTACCCTCAGGGTAGTCCCACCTCCTTTGCCTGGCACATAGGACCCACCTGACCTGGCCCCTGCTTACCTGGTCATTGTCAAGGTTTTCCTCCCCCCTGCTCCCCCTGTCCCCACCAAGGCAACTCATGCTGTGGACACGGCAACAGCTCCGTGTTCTGAAACACACTGTTCTTTCACACCTCCGTGCCATGCACGCGCTGTTCCAGCCCCGCAGCAGAGGCCCTCTTTGCCTGCTTGCTTGGGGCATTCCTTGTGCCTGTTAAGCCTCAGCTGAAGCCCTAGCTCCTCACCTGGGAGGCCTTCGTTGACCCCATCCTCCCCACGGCTCAGGAGACGAAGCTGCCCCAGGTGTGCCACTGAGCTGACCCAAGCGTGTGTTGGCCATTCTGGCTTGTGACTGGTGGCCTTTCCATCTCCCCATAAGACTATGTGCCATTAAGTTCAGGCACCGGTCTGGGCACAGAGCTTGTGTGCAATACGTTAGTGCCTGTGTGTCTGGGACTGAATGCACAAAGAAGTATTTTCTGAACACCTAGTGTGTGCACAGCATCAGGCTTGGGCTGTAAATTCGGAGGGGTGGGAAGCAAGGATTAACTCTCTCATGCTCATCGGTAGGGACAACAGAGAATCCAGGCTTTGCCACTTACCAGCTGTGTGACCATGGGCAGCTTGCTTGCCGTCTCCGTGCCTCCATTTCATCATCTGTAAAATGGGGCTGATCATGGTACCTATCTCACAGGATTGACGCCAGGAGCCAAGAGCTCATATCTGTCAAGTGTTAGCTGTTATTTGGGTTCAAAACCCTTTGCCTTCAAGTCGATTCGGACTCATAGTAAGCTTATGAGTATTCGTGTATAGCCAGTGCCGAACTAGGTAGCTCAGCGCCTGCTGCTGCTGAAAATTGCTTGTGGAGGGCAAAGCACGCTCCTCTGCTCAATGACAGGGCTGAACAAAGTGAGTCCCAGGGTCCCTCCAGCTCTCAAGTGGGGTACATCTGTCCTGCACACCAAGAAGCAACATGTCTATAAGTACAAAGAATTGAGTATGTGTGTAGGCGGTAGGTGGGAGAGGTCCCTGAGGAACCAGGGACACCAGGTGTCTGGTCCTGGCAGTCCCATCAAACGCTAAGAGCCCTGGCCTGGGAGGCAAGACCCTGGGTTATCAGCTCAGTCCTGCAAATGGCCCACTGTGGGACCCCGGGCAAGCTCCTGTCTTTCCTGGGCTTTAGTTTCCAGCTCTTCCACAGACTTGGACCTCCCATTTCTAGCACTTTCCAGGGACTTCCTTCCCTGGGGGCTGGGAGACTGACCCTGGGCTGCAGGTGGCCGCTATTGTGCGGGGCTTTGGCTGTGCCCCCAACCCCTGCTTTATGGCAGCACAGACATATCTGCCAGGAGAGAAGCCCTGCTACCTTGAGGACAAGTGTGCCAGGACATGCCACCTGGAGCAAGTCGAGTAATGAACTCAAAGGGCAAGGAGGTGGCTTCCTGCTCTTCCCTGTGAGCTGGCCCATTTGTCTTCCTGGCCCTTTCTCCTGAGCTAAATGGCAAAGGAGGCTAGACGATGCCCTGCTCACTAAGTGCATTTCCTCAGAGCATCTCACAACTTTCTAGTGCCTCGGGGCCCAGGATAAAGAGTGGCATTTTTGCCCCGAGAGGCTGTCTGAGGCACCTCCGAGGTGGCACTATACAGGGAATTACGGTACTGGGCAGTTGCCAGGAGAAAGAGAGTGTATGCTTTACATGGGACTGAACTGTCCCTGCTGTTCAGAGAAAGGAGATTCAGAGAAGGCAAATCAGTGCCTTTTGCTGCAGCCGAATTTCCGTCTCCTTCTGTGTGCCGAAAACGTGATGCCCAGAGTTGATCATACACCATGGTGTCACGTTGCAACAGTGCAAAACAAATGGCTTCAGTAATCAAGCCCCAAGGACCTGGTGGCACATACCCGGCTTGCTGGGAGGGCCATGGTGGCCGGCCCCAGAGCTGTGGAGGTCCAAGCAAACTAGACATGGTGCCACATAGACCCTTGCAGTGGGCTTCTAGAGGCTTCCCACAGGGGGCCATGCAGGGCTCAGTTTCCTCCTGCCCCTGCCCCACAGAACCTCTCCTTCCCAGGATGCTTCATTGCCCACTTGAGTGTCCTGCCCTGTCTGGGAAGCCACAGCCAAACACTGGCTCCTTGTTCCTGAAGAGCAAGCATGGCAGTGTGCCACCTCACAGGCACCACCCCTGTGCCACTCTGTGGGCTTAGTAAGGATGGGGGAATCGGGGCAGAGGCTGAGGTTTCCTTCTGCAGCCCTGAGCAGTGGAGGCCCAGAGGGCCCTGTTTCTCCACTGTAGGGTGGAAAGCATGCGCAACATTTCCTACACCTGATGGAGGGCAGAACTAGCTGTTCCCTGCCCCCAACTCCATGCCAACTCCTCTTGCTCTCCACTCAGGGCTTCTTCCTGCTAATGAAATGGCCATTTTGCCAGTGTAACATTACTTAGGGATTTATTAGCAATTATTGATTTTAAATTGTGGTTTCCTGGGGCTGCGGAATGGAGCAAATCGAAGGCCCCCTGCCCACCTGCCCCAAGCCTGCGCTCAGATGTGAGCAGATCAGACTGAAGTGGATGCTTTCAGGAGTTCTTTCACAACTTGACTGGGCCCGTCTTGCCCCTTTGCACCCTAGAGACCTCCCTCCTTCTCTCCCTCTGAAGGAATTCCTCTGTCGTCGTTGCTGTGAGCTGCCATCAAGTTGGCCCCCAACTCATCGTGACCTCATGCACAAGGGGACGAAACCCTGCCTGGTCTTGT
The DNA here is from genome assembly GCF_030014295.1 of Loxodonta africana. Classification (NCBI taxonomy): domain Eukaryota; kingdom Metazoa; phylum Chordata; class Mammalia; order Proboscidea; family Elephantidae; genus Loxodonta; species Loxodonta africana. The sequence continues at coordinate 172,561,987 of NC_087369.1, read as the reverse complement.
GCCATCCCTGTAATGGGTTGAGGATGACCATTGTGATCCATTGGGGTTTCACGGTCTCATTGTTGGAAGTAGATTGCCAGGCCTTTCTTCTTAGTCTGACTTAGTCTGGAAGCTCCTCTGAAACCTGTTCAGCATCATAGCAACAGGCAGTTCTCCACTGACAGACATGCGGTAGCTGCACATGACCTGCACCGGGCGGGAATCAAACTCAGGTCTTCCACAAGGAACACCAGATTTCTACCACTGAACTACCAATGCCAATGGCTGACTCTCCGTCATCTTGGTAAGCAGTGGCCTCTATGCCCTGGCAGGAAGCAGGGGAGTCTGGGCCAGTTGTCTGTATTTCCCTGCAGCCTTGGGCCTTCTCACCGCCAGTCTCCTGGGCCTGGAAGAAATCCTAAAGCTGGATGGTCCAACTCCCTCTCTGACCCTGGCCGTGACTCCTAGCTCCAGCTTCCAGCTGGAGAAGGACAGGCACTCATACACTCTCTCGCTAGTGTCTCATGAGCACCTCACTAATCACAGAAGAAAGATCTGTGAGAAAAGGAATGTCTACAAGACACCTCTTATACACCACGTCAGATCTGCTCAGTCACCCTCTCTGTCTCCTATTCCAGCCGCCTCTGCAGCAGCCTGTTCTTCTGTGTTGGCACCAACCAGCTTCATGCAGATGCAGCTTCTCAGCACCTCACCTTGGTCCTACACTCCACTCTCTATCCCGGGCTTTCTCTTTTGACACAGTGGCATGGAATGCCAGGGGACTTGCTCGCACCTGCGCATGCAGGGGAGTTAAATCCCGTGGAGTGAAACTCTGGCCAACTGAGAAAAGGAGGTAATGGATAACTGCCCTTCCTTTGTGACCCCAGGAGAACAGTTCAGAGACACATTCCATTTAGCTTCTCAGATGGTCATGTGACATCAGGTCACACATTGTAGTGGACAATTAGATGCCATATTGTTGTTTTGGTATCTTCATCCTCCCCTGCTTCATGCCCCCGTCCCTTACTCCTGCTCCCTAGTACACGTGTCCCCATAAAGTACTCACAAATAAGCCTTTGCGTTAGACTCTGCTTTCTGGGGAACCAGATAGTTGGTCCTGGGAAGGGCCTTAGACAGCAGACCCCAAGGATGGGACTTTGTGGCTGGATCTCTTACCAGTCAGACGGAAATAAAGACCTCTTTCCTGGTGGCATGTAGTGGTATTACCGTTATTCAAACTGTCACCTGTGAAGCATGTGGTTATGCGATAGTTGTGACCTTTGAATAGCACTGGGACAATGGTAATCATAAGGATTTGTGGGTTGGCTGGCTTTTTTTACTTTGGGAACCTTGCAGAAAGGAAAATGACAGGCTTCGATGAGCCAATCATCAATTCAAAACACCCTGTGAAAGCTAGAGGGCCTCTATGGAAGCATTTAAAGGGACCCTCATCTCCTATAGCTGCAGGGCAAACTGCAGAAAATCAGATTGACGTCTAATTGTATGAACAGAGAGTTGCAAAGAAGACGGAATGACAGCCTACATAGGTCTCCTATAGCAAGATTCTGATAGAAAATCAGAATCTTGAACCTCCATATTCTCCAGAACCCTCCATGTTGGCAGCCTCTTACCCTCTGGAAAAATCCAGAAGGGAGCAGCCTGCCCATAAATGGAGACCCTGCATTGACCTCAACTGACACAGGTGCTTCACAAGATGATGCTCTTTCTTCTCAAGAACCACCTCCACTACCCCTCATTGCTTCCAGGCTGATAACAAGGGTCAGGTGTCAGCATAGTGGAAACTTGGAAGCGCGCTTCCTGTTCTGGGAGGAAATAGTTTACATGCCAAAGGAATTGCAAGAACTGGTTAGTATATGCTAGAAAGAATTGGGAGAACACTTAAGGGAGTGAATAGCTAGCGAGGGTGTTAGATCCAAGGGATGGAATACAAGGCTGACTGGGGAGAATTTGTTGGCATAGTGGTATTCACTTGTGCTTGGGCATTCAGTATACAGACAAGGACACTTGGAATAGGTCTGAATATTCTGCCGGAATACCTTCTTGAAACAGGGACATGACACTAGCCTGTAATAGATGTTACGGTTTTGCTATAACTCTCTTGGTATAGTATTGAGGAAGAAATCAGAAAGGTCACAGAGGTGGGGATGTTAGAAAATTTTTATTAAGTGATACCACAAAATCTACCACTGAACTGTGTTCCCTTGGGGGGCAGCCAGAAGATACTCCCTTCACTAAGACAAAAAGTGAGAGGGACGCTAACATATTTGAGAAGCTCGATGAGTAGCTGTCCTCTCTGGGCTGAGTTTGACAGTGTGAGGTACCACTACGGAACTGGGCTCCATGATATCAGCAGAGACGATGGGACTCTAGAATGTCTGAGGCCAAGTGACGATACTTAACTATTATTGTAATGAGAAACCAGATTGGAGTAGCAATCAGGGTGCCATATCTGCCAGCACTTGTGTGATGATCAAACAGCCCACGGTGTTCCCAGGAACAGGTAGATGGAAAAATGACTAGGGTGTCACTTTATTAGTACAATACAAATCATCTGATGAGCAGAAGGCTGATGTTGGCCACCATGATGAAAAACACAGTTCTTTACCCAGTTTCCACATTTAAGTCATTTCCCAAATCCACAGCCCATTGATTGAAGGGGAGAATGGGGCTCTTTGTGGAAGAACCCTAGAGTGCCACCACAATTACATATGGCAAACATTCTCCCAATCCTTCCCCAAAGAGACCAGAGGCCGTTTGTGAAGATAACTGAATGCCAGGGAAAGATAATTACTCTTACTTGTCAAGTATTATTGGACACTGGATCTGAGCTCTCACTGATATCGAGGAACCCAAAATGCCATCATGGTTTTCTTGTTAGAGCAGAGGTTTATTGAAGTCAGGTGATGAATGGAGTTTTGGCCCAATGGTCCAATGTGTCCGTGGGCTGACACTATGGTTATTTCCCTGGATCCCAAGTACATAATTGACCTGTGGAGTAAGGACTATTTTGATAGGAAGAATCAAGTGGAAACCCCTGAAACTGTCTGCCCCCTCATTCAAGATCGTAAATTAGAAGCAGCACCACATACTGGGAGAAATTTCAGAGATTAGTGCCACTATCAAAGACCTAAAATAGGCAGGGGTAGTGGTTCCCATCATATGTTTGTTCAATTTACTTTTATGGCTCCAGCAAAAACCAGGGGGATAGTGGCAGGTGACAGCAAATTGCTTATTGTAAACTTAACTATGTGGTAGCCCCAACTGAAGCTCCACTGTTGGATGTGCTAGCTTTACTAAAGAAGACCAAAACATCTTCTGGTACTTGGTGTGTGGCTACTGGCCTGGAGAATGCATTCTTGAATCTCCCTCAATAAGAAGGATTAAAAGCAATTTGCCTTTACATGAGAAAGAAGCAATACGTATTCGTGCTCTTACCCCAGGGCTAGGCTAACTCTCCACTCTCTGTCATAATATAGTCTTCACGGGTCTTGATCCTCTTGACATTTCACAGAACATCACACTGGTCGATTATATTGGTGAAATTGCTGACATCACTCTAATTGGACCTGGTGAGATTCAAGTGACAAGCACCTGCCAGCAGCAGTGTGCTGAGTAGTTGGTATGATACTACTATTCAGGAAGACCAGCTAGCCACTTCGTAGCTGGTTGATTACTTTGGGTCCATTCCACTCTTGGGGTGGGGGTAGGTTAGAAATTTGTCTTTACTTGAACTGATACCTACTCTGGATATGAATTTGCCTCCTGTATCCACAGTGCCTCCACCAGTACCACCATCTGAAGGCTTACAGAATGCTTGATCTAGCAACATGGCACCCCACACAACATTGCCTAGACCAAGGGACACATCTTATAGCAAAGGAGGTGCAGCAATGAGCACATAACCACAGGATTCACTGGTATTACCAGCTACACAGTCATTCAGCAGCAGTAGGCCTGATAGAAAAAATAGCTTGTTAAAGACTTACCTAAAATGCCAACTTGGGAACAACATACTGTGGGGTTGAGGCTCTGTCCTCCAGGATGCAGTATATACACTGATCCAATGGCTGACACCCCCACATGTCAGTCAGTCTATCATACTGTGGGGGCTTGCGTGTTGCTGTGATGCCGGAAGCTATGCCACTAGTATTCAGATACTATCAGGGTACACGTGGTGGACAGGTTTCAGCTGAGCTTCCAGACTAAGACAGAATAAGAAGAAGGACCCTGCAGTCTACTTCTGAAAAGACTTAGACAGTGAAAACCTTACGAATAACGTGGAACACTGTCTAAAACAGTGCCGAAAGATGAGCCCCTCAGGCTAGAAGGCACTCAAAAGATGACTGGGGAAGAGCCACCTCCTCAAAGTAGAGTCAACCTTAACGACAAGAATGGTGTCAAACTTCCAGGACCTTCATTTGCTGATGTGGCACGACTCAAAATGAGAACAGCTTCAAACATCTATTAATAATCAGAATCTGGAATGTATGAAGTATGAACCTAGGAAAACTGGAAATCATCAAAAATGAAATGGAACACATAAACATCGATATCCTAGGCATTAGTGAGCTGAAATGGACTGGTATCGGCCATTTTGAATCAGACAATCATATGGTCTACTATGCCGGGAATGACAACTTGAAGAGGAATGGCTTTGCATTCATCTTCAAAAAGAACATTTCAAGATGTATCCTGAAGTACAATGTTATCAGTGATAGGATAATACTCATACTCCTACAAGGAAGACCAGTTAATACGACTATTATTCAAATTTACGCACCAACAACTAATGGCAAAGATGAAGAAACTGAAGATTTTTTACCAACTTCTGCAGTCTGGAATTGATTGAACATGCAATCAGGATGCATTGATAATTACTGGTGATTGGAACGTGAAAGTTGGAAACAAAGAAGAAGGATCAGTAGTTGGAAAATATGGCCTTGGTGATAGAAACAATGCTGGAGATCTCATGATAGAATTTTGCAAGACCAACGACTTCTTTATTGCAAATACCTTTTTTCACCAACATAAATGGTAATTACACACATGGACCTCGCCAGATGGGATACACAGGAATCAAATTGACTACATCTGTAGAAAGAGACGATGGAAAAGCTCATCATTATCAGTCAGAACAAGCCAGGGGCCGACTGCGGAACAGACCATCAATTGCTCATATGGAAGTTCAAGTTGAAACTGAAGAAAATTCGAACAAGTCCACAAGAGCCAAAGTACGATCTTGAGTATATCCCACCTGAATTTAGAGACCATCTCAACAATAGATTTCACACGTTGAACACTAATGATCGAAGACCAGATGAGTTGTAGAATGACATCAAAGACATCATACGTGAAGAAAGCAAGAGGTCATTAAAAAGACAGGAGAGAAAGCAAAGACATAAATGGATGTCAGAAGAGACTCTGAAACTTGCTTTCGAACGTTGAGTAGCTAAAGCAAAAGAAAAAAATGATGAAGTAAAAGTTGAACTGAAGATTTCAAAGGTGGATTGAGACGACAAAGTAAAATATTATAATGACACGTGCAAGAGCTGGAGATGGAGAACCAAAAGGGAAGAACACACTTGGCATTTCTCAAGCTGAAAGAACTCAAGAAAAAATTCAAGCCTCGAGTTTTAATAGTGAAGGATTCTACGGGGAAAGTATTAAACGACTCAGGAAACATCGAAAGAAGATGGGAGGAATACACAGAATCACTATACCAAAAAGATTGGTTGACTTTCAACCATTTCAGGAGGTAGCATATGATCAGGGACCAATGGTAGTAAAGGAAGTAGCCCAAGCTGCACTGAAGGCATTGGTGAAAAACAAGGCTCCAGGAATTGATGGAATACCAGTTGAGATGTTTTAAAAAACTGATGCAGCACTGGAAGTACTCACTCGTCTATGCCAAGAAATTTGGAAGACAGCTACCTGGCCAACTGACTGGAAGAGATCTGGACTATATGAAGAGGAATGAGGCAACAGGATTGGAGAAAAGACTCGTTAACCACCTGTGTTATGCAGATGACACAACCTTGCTCGCTGAAAGTGAAGAGGATTTGAAGCACTTACTAATGAAAAGATCAAAGACCACAGCCTTCAGTATGGATTACACCTCAACATAAAGAAAACAAAAATCCTCGCTACTGGGCCAATAAGCAACATCATAAATGGAGAAAAGATTGATGTTGTCAAGGATTTCATTTTACTTGAATCTACAATCAACATCCATGGAAGCAGCGGTCAAGAAATCAAAGGACGTATTGCATTCGGCAAGTTGGCTGCAAAAGACCTCTTTAAAGTGTTGCAAAGCAAAGATGTCACCCTGAGGACTAAGGTGGGCCTGACCTAAGCCATGGTGTTTTCATGCGAAAGCTGAACAATGGATAAGGAAGACCGAAGAAGAGTTGACGCCTTTGAATTGTGGTGTTGGCGAAGAACATACCATGGAGTGCCAGAAGAACGAACAAATCTGTCTTGGAAGACGTACAACCAGAATGCTCCTTAGAGTCAAGGATGGCGAGACTACGTCTCACATACTTTGGACATGTTGTCAGGAGGGATCAGTCCCTGGAGAAGGACCTCATGCTTAGTTGAGGGTCAGTAAAAAAGATGAAGATCCTCATGAGATGGATTGACACAGTGGCTGCAACAGTGGGCTCAAACAGCAAGGATTGTGAAAATGGCACAGGGCCGGGCAGTGTTTCATTCCATTTTACATAGGTTTGCTATGAGTTGGAACTGACTGGATGGCACCTAACAACGACAACAACAATGGCTCATATATGGTGCTGTGTTCCCATTAGCTAGAATACACAGATCTGGAAACTAAGGGGTGTATGTCGAAGTAGCCCCTCTCATTACCTTTCCCAGTGACTACTTGTGGAACTTGTGCTTCCTATCCTTGAAGCGTTAATCTCTGCCAGATTAGAGGTTCTGGTATGAGGGCGGAGCATGTTTCCACCAGGGGTCACAGTAAGGATTCCATTGATTTTGAAGCTGCAATGACCATTGACTCAATTTGAGCTTCTCGTGCCAATAAACAAAGAGGAAAAGAAAGGTAGAATTAGGATTGCTGCTGTAATATGAGGGCGGAGAGGACTACATTTGGAGCCCAGGTCAGGGTGGTTTCCAGGACTGACGGGGATAGGCTGACCTATCTACAGGGGAGGAGGTTGAAGAGACAGAAGGAAGAGAGGGAAGGGGGTGTCAGGTGGTTTTTGAGGTGGTGAGGGCTTCTATGCAAAGTCCAAGCTGAGCTGAGTCAGGGTGGGCTGGGGCTGGAGGAGGTTGGAGGAGAAAGCACAAAGCAGCTGCTGTGGAGAATTCCGGAGGGATTGAGTGGATGAGTGACGGCTGACTGGCCCTACCTGCCTGCTGGGCAGGACGGGGCTTTGCCTAGAGAAGGGCCTCAGTGATATGTGCCGAGGCAAGTGTAGGTTTGACATTCTTGGCCTGAATTACTGCAAGTTCATACTTAACCTTCACTTGACCCAAGCTTGGCTCTCTTCTTACTGCCTAGCCTACTCTCTCGAATGTACCCCCTTTCCCGCCCTGAACATTTACCAGAATCATCCCTCATGCAAGCAACAGCTGTTCTCATATTCCCCCCCAAGCCACAACCCACATTCTTCAAATTGCAGCTCAAAGTCCCACCTCTAAGAAGCTATCGTCGTGATTAATTTCGACTCTTCTTGAATTTCTGAGCAGAAGCCCCAGCCCAGCCCACTCACTGAGTGCACTCTTACAATTCTTGTTGCTTTCCAAATTTAGCCAGGGCCCTGAGGCGACAAACACCTGTCTCAGCATCCAGGCACCCACGTTAGATGTCAGCTCTGAAGTGCATGGGCTGAGTTCACCTTACACCTAGACAGGCAAACAGTCTCCAGACTTCCATGGGGATCAAGGTAAACCCCATCAAGGAGTCTCAAGAGTACGTTCAAGTTCTAGGGGTTTTTAAGCCGAGTCCAGATACTCCTCAGAAGTCCATGGAGGGCATCAGGCCACTGATGAGGCTCTTGGATTTGGATGCAGAATATTGCATCCCAATTTAGAGTGTCTACCCTTTTTTTTTTTTTTTACCCTCATTGAGTTTCCAGTCTGAATGGAGGAGATAAACACAGAACATACACATACCTGGTGTGATATGTACCACAAAGGAGCTGGGAGATCACAGGGGCCCTAAGGAATCTAGGGGGAGGGGTGTGCATGTGTGTATGCGTGTGCACATGTGTGTGTGCATTGTGTGTTTTTCCGGAAAGAAGGTCCATAGCTTTCCTCAGATCTTCAAAAGATTTATGACCCCTGAACAACCAAGAACCACTGCTGCAAAACTTTCTTGGAGGTGGACTCCAGCCTCTCTTCAGCCTACACCCCTAGTCCAAGTGCAGAACTAAGAAGCATTACTGCACAACTCATCTGCACTCAGTGTTAACTGTAGACATTCCAGTTGTTGGTCATCCCTAGTGCCTGGGCTGCTGCCAGGGCTGCTGTGGCCACAGCTTCTTACACTCAGCCAGAGTCCAGTCTGTGAACCAGAACACCCCAACGCCCCAATGAATGGATGGAAATTAACAGACAACCAGGTTTAGAAGTCTTGTGGAAATTAGTAAAACCCTAGCCTGTTAGAACTGGAAGGCCCTTTAAAGGCTATCTAGTTCCAATACTTCCAGAAATGTGTTGTATGGAACATGAATTTTGTCAGATGCAAATAGCTGTTCTAAGAAAAAAGGGTTCTGGGTTCAAATAAGTTTGGGCTGTCCCGGGCTAAAAAAACGTTCAATAGTTCTCTTTCCAGCAAGGCTTGTCAGAGCCTTCATTACATAATGTGTGCTTTGAGTTTCCAGGAGGGAAATAGAGTAAACAGTATTTCCCATCTATATTCGAAATATTATGAAATTCCTTTTCAAACTTTCCCATTTTACAGAGGAAGAAACTGAGGCTCAGAGAAGTAAAGAGGTCTTGTCCAAGGACATCTAAAAATTGTGCAGTTGTTAGAGGTAGCCATGAAGACGGTGTGCAGGTGGAGACAAATAAGTTGACTTAGCTCATGGTGACCTCCCTGTCTGGCTTGGAAGGACTTGAGCAAGGGCCAGGTGTCCCTCAGCAAGGAGTGCTGCCTGCCAACCAAAAGACCCAGGTCTGGGGTGGCAGCTCCCTGGCTCCTGGGGCTGAACCCCAAGGCCGGCCACAGAGGGGGCTGCTTCGAGCCCATCCTGAGATTTTCCACTCTACAGGAGATGCTCCTACAAAGGCCACTTTGAATTGGCACCTGTCCTGGCTGGGTCTGGAGGGCTTTATTTGTCCGCGTGTTTGGAAGTATCTGGGGTTGTTTCCTGGGCCTGTGCACTCAGGCCTGTGGGGGTTGGGAGGCAGACCCCAAGCTTTGCCCATGAGCCATCGGGAAGTCTGAAACTCCTGGCTCAGGCCCAAATGTAGGCTTGGCTAGGACCTCACACCAGGCTGGTGGGCCACATATTTCCCACATAGGCGCGCTTCCCTGTGGGCCAGAGGGCCTGATGGCAAGTCCCATGGTCTGATGAAGGGCTGGAGCTGGGCTGGGTGGGCCTGATAGGATGACCTTGGGAGAGGCCTGCCCCCTCTCTGGCCTCAGATGTCACCTCTGGGTGATGAGCGGAGAAGACTAGAATAAGCCCCAGGATGGTCTCTATCTTAAAACTGGGTTTCAATGGCAGAGTTGGAAGCCACTTCCCCCCTTTCCCAGACCACTACTGGGGCGTTTGAGAGGGCTCTGTCGGGGACTTTCCTGGAGTTAGGTGCCAGGGGCTGGCTACAGACAGCTCATGGCTAGGAGTTGCTGGTTTGCACACTTGCTTTAAATCACGAACAAAGAAAGTACCTCTATCAGGGCATGCTGTTCCAGGGGCAAGGTGCGGGGAGCAGTTTCCAGACAAACAGAACTTAAGAGGAACCAGGAAATTTAGGAGATTCAGCCTCTAAGATTCCCTCTCTTTTCTTCCCCCCTCCCTTCCTTCTCCCCCCACCCCCCAAGCATGCCCATGACCTTGATGTCACAAAAGGGCTCTGGTTGCAGAACCACACCTCACCCCAGCACAGAGAGGGCTCTGTGTCCCCAACATGGAGGGGACACACGGTAGACAACCAGTATGCAGTCCAACCCCCTCCCCCCCCACCACACAGAGCTCACATCCAGCCCAGCTGTCCATGGAAAGCGGGCGGGGTGGAGGACGAAGGCGGACAGGCCCAGGGAGGCCAGCCTGGCAAGTGTCCTGGGCTCACTAAGGGCAGGCAGCTTGGAGTCCGGAGAAGCTCCACAAGGTGACTTGAGGACCCAGAAGCCCCAGGCACAAAGTTCCAGGGAGGTTCTGTTGAACCAGAAAAGACCCAGAAACCACAGTGCGGTCCTGGTAGCCACAGTGACAAAGGTGTGGGCTGGAGGTGGGAAGGGGACCGTCACTCCCTTGGCTTCCAACACTGGCTCACTAGCCCTGCCTCTGCCCTCAGCTCCAGGGGAGCTGAGGATACAGTTCCCTGACACCAAAATAAAAAGGTGGAATCTGAGAGCCTCAAGAATTCCTAGGATTCCTCGCCTGCCCAGTTCAGCTCTGGAATAGTCCAGACCATTCTTGGTGAGCTGCTCAGATTTTCTGGGCAAAGACAGTGGGCCGTCACTTCTTGCAGAAGCTGGCCCTCTGGCCTGAAACCCTCAGGTGTGTCACAGAAAACTTAGGCCCAGGTCGCAGGGGCCTGGGGACTGTCCTTTGACTGGAATGGAAGGCGTGGCAGAGTTCCAGAGAGCTCATCCACCCCCTTCTGGGAGACTCTGGGGAGCGAAGCTTAGGCACCGGGAGCCAAGCCCCCACCCTACAGAGAAGCACAGGCACAGACAACTAATGTGAAGCACTGGCAAGTGGCCAGGGAGCTAGGTGGCCTTGGGCAGGTCTTTCCCACCCTGTGCCTCAGGAGTCTCAATTGCAAAGTGGGAGTGCCCACTGGCCCTACCACCAGGGTGGCTGGGATTACCTAAACCATTTGTCAAGGGCATGGCCCAGAGCTGGACAGGTGGATGAGCCAGCTCACAAAGGGCCTTGGTCGCTACACCAAAATATCCAAAGTGAAGGTGAAGAGAGGGTAAGGCCTAGAGAGAGGTCAGAGGCATAGCGTGGTGGTCTTGAACTCTCCAGGCCTGAGCAGCACCTTCACCCTCCAAGGAGTCATGCAATCCAGAATGATTCAACCCAGGGCTAGAGCAGCCATCCCCTGGCTAATCTACCCTCACCCTCCTGCTCCTTGCGACCCCCTTTGATGCCCCCTGTCCTCCCTTATTCTGGAGACAACCAATGCCAGATCCTCTGGCCTTCAAAATCCTCCCTCCCTTATTCTGGAGACAACCAATGCCAGATCCTCTGGCCTTCAAAATCCTCTGCAGCAGTGTGGCAGGTGCGGGGAAAGCAGGCCCTGGAGTTCCATGAAGTGAGGTCTGATCCCAGCTCCATCACTTACTTAGCCAAATCTCACGGGACAAGTCACATTACTACCCATTCTAAGCCTCAGTTTCCTTACCTGTAAAATGCAACCTCATTGTACATTCCACTCTCCATCCTAAACAGAGCTACCTACCCCACAGCCTGTCCCTCCAGGCAGATGACTTCTCACAGCCTGACAACCCCCCTTAGGTCCCTGGAAGCCGGTCCCAGTCCCAGGTGTCGGCAGCCTGAGGTTGGGCCCTGCCGTTCAGGGAAGGAAGACAAGGCATGTCACCAAGCTGTCCTGGGTGCCCGTGGCTTGGCCTTCTTTCCAGCCTGCCCAGGTTCTGATGCCAGATTTGGCAAGAGGAAGCCAGTGCAGGATCTTGTCACAAGCCAAGTTCATTGGCTGAATGACAGTGAGTGACAATCCACTTGGCAACTGATGGGGGGTGGTGGTGGTGGTGGTGATGATGGAAGAAATAGGGGAAGGCAGTAGGGAGAAGTAGAGAAAGCCCTGAGCTGGAAGACAGGGCACCTGGGATAAAATGCTCCCCTTGCCAACCTCATCTTCAGCATGGTGCTTCCTGCCCTGCTTCAGAGCTACAGTAGATGCTCAGAGCCTTTGAAGCATGTATCCCTTGGAAATGATTTGTTCCTTGTCCATCTTTCCTGAAAGTTGGAAACATCAGAGGGGCGCCAGCCAGCACTCGATAACTGTGTAGTGGATGTCTGAAAGGACAGATGATGAGTGAGTGGAGTGTGCGGGGACATGTTTGGTGACCAACACAGAGCTGCGCACACCTGAGGAGGCCTGTTGTAGAAGCCCAGTGGGCCAAAGGCAGGAACAAGATCTGGGCCTCCACTCGCCAGGCTTCCAGGCTCTTCTTCCTGAGACACCACACACAGAGGGCCCTGGTCAGGCCAGCTCTTCCTTCTGAGGCGGATGTTGCTCATGGCTTTCGCCTGCATCCCCTGCCATCAGAGCAGAGGCCTGACGGAAGAAAGACCGAAGCCTGCAGCCCACCCATTTGGAATCATCTGCTGTGGGGACAAGCTGCCACTATGGATCTGGGCCTCTAAGGTCAACACACATTTGCACTGCTGCCTTGCATCCTGGCATTTTTCTTTAGGAATATTGGGGGTGTGTGTGTTAAATGTGAAGGGAAGGCAGGGGAAGAATGTGCTGTTCGCCCCCCTACCCTGCCCTAGGCCCTCCAAGAAAGCAGGCCTGCTGTCCTGTTCAGCTGCTGGAGCAGACCCATGCCCAGGATCAGATGACAGACAGCAAGGAAGGGAGGGAGGGAAGGAGGGAAGAGAAGAGGGAAGGAAGGAGGAGGGAGGGAAAGAAGAAGGATGGAGGGAGGGAAGGAAGGAGGGAGGAAGGGGGAGGGATGGGGTGGGATGCCTTCAACATCTTCCAAGGAGTTACACTTCTGTAGGTAAGTGCAAGTTACAATCAATTTCCAGATAATACATGCCTTGAAAGACAGATGGGTGGCTCTCATGTTCATACTACCCAAACTTTAATTAAACCCTTTAAAACTAAGGCCTGCCCTGCATTCTTCTGCTAATTGACCCGACCTGGTGAAAGAAGGCCCTGTCTGGGACTGCAATGATTGTGTGTTAATAAAATTTATTTCTGCAGTCTCGCCCAGCTCCCTATTATGTATTCCAGAAATGTGTGGGCTTGGAGCCAGTCATCACAAAGCAAAAAGTAATAAAACCTCCAAAGATTCCTTCCCCGCCCCGCCCCGCATCTTGCCATTTCTGCTCAGGTTTTGTCTTGGCTTTCTGTGCCATGAGTTCGCTTGGGACCACTGGGGGCTCTTCCTCTTTCCAGCAGCGCGAGTTTGAAAGTTTCTGGGGTTATTTCCATTGGCAGCTCGAGGACTCAGCAAGTTCGTAGGAACAGGATTTGTGATGGATGGAGATGTTACACCCAGTGTTGGTGTCTTAGGTATCTAGGGCTGCTTATAACAGAAGTACCGCAAGTGGATGGCGCTAACAAAGAGAAATTCATTCTCTCACAGTCTAGGAGACTAGACGTCCGAATTCAGGGCACCAGCTCCCGGGGAAGGCTTTCTCTCTCTGTTGGCTGTGAGGGAAGGTCCTTGTCATCAATCTTCCCCTGGTCGAAAGGATGCGCTCCGCTCCCGGCCCTTCTTTCTTGGTGGCATGAGGACCCTCTCCTCTCTGTTGGTTTCTCTCTTTTGTATCTCAAAAGAGACTGACTCAGGAAATAACCTAATCCTGTAGATTGACTCCTGCCTCCTTAACATAACTGCCCCTAATCCTGCCTCCCTAACATCATAGAGGTTAGGATTTACAGCACCCTGGAAGATCACATCATATCACACAAAGGGAGCCTCTGGAGCCTCTGCGTTCCTGGCAGCAAGGCAGAGATTGTGGCGTGGCCTTCCTTATGCCACACACAGGAGGGGGTTGTTATGGATTGAATTGTGTCCCCCCAAAAGATATATTGAAGTCCTCACCCTGGTATCTGGGAACTTGACCTTGTTGGTAAATTTGTTGTTGTTGTTAGGTGCCATCTAGCGGGTTCCAACTCATAGCAACCTTATGCACAACAGAATGAAACACTGCCCCATCCTGCGTCATCCTCACAATCGTTGTTATGCTTGAGCCCATTGTTACAGCCACTGTGCCAATCCATCTCGTTGAGGGTCTTTGTCTTTTTCACCGACCCTCTACTTTACCAAGCATTACGTCCTTCTCCAGGGACTGATCCCCCCTGACAACATGTCCAAAGTATGTGAGGTGTAGTCCTGCCATCCTTGCCTCTAAGGAGCATTCTGGTTATACTTCTTCCAAGACAGATTTGTTCCCTCTTTTGGCAGTCCATGGTATATTCTTCGTCAATACCACATTGCAAAGGTGTCAATTCTTCGGTCTTCCTTATTCACTGTCCAGCTTTCGCATGTATATGAGGTGATTGAAAACACCATGGCTTGGGTCAGGCGCACCTTAGTCTTCAAGGTGACATCTTTGCTTTTCAACACTTTAAAGAGGTCTTTTGCAGCAGATTTGCCCAATGCAATGCGTCTTTTGATTTTTTGACTGCTGCTTCCATGGCTGTTGATTGTGGATCCAAGGAAAATGAAATCCTTGACAACCTCAGTCTTTTCTCCATTTATCATGATGTTGCTTACTGGTCCAGTTGTGAGGATTTTTGTTTTCTTTATGTTGAGGTGTAACCCATACTGAAGGCTGTGGTCTTTGATCTTCATCAGTAAGTGCCTCAAGTCCTCTTCACTTTCAGCAAGCAAGTTTGTGTTATCTGTATATCACAGGTTGTTAATGAGTCTTCCTCCAGTCCTGATGCCCCTGTTCTTCTTCATATAGTCCAGCTTCTCGGATTATTTGCTCAGCATACAGGTTGAGTAGGTATGGTGAAATGATACAACCCTGACGAACACCTTTCCTGACTTTAAACCAATCAGTATTCCCTTGTCCTGTCTGAATAACCGCCTCTTGATCTATGTAAAGGTTCCTCATGAGCACAAGTAAGTGTTCTGGAATTCCCATTCGTCGCAATGTTGTCCATAATTTGTTATGATCCACACAGTCAAATGCCTTTGCATAGTCAGTAAAACAAAGGTAAACACCCTTCTGGTATTCTCTGCTTTCAGCCAGGATCCATCTGACATCAGCAATGGTATCCCTGGTTCCATGTCCTGTTCTGAAACCGGCCTGAATTTCTGGCAGTTCCCTGTCGATATACTGCTGCAACCGCTTTTGAATGATCTTCAGCAAAATTTGGCTTGCGTGTGGTATTAATGATATTGTTCGATAATTTCTGCATTCCGTTGGATCACGTTTTTTAGGAATAGGCATAAATATGGATCTCTTCCAGTTAGTTGGCCAGGTAGCTATCGTCCAAATTTCTTGGCATAGATAAATGAGTACTTCCAGTGCTGCATCAGTTTGCTGAAACATTTCGATTGGTATTGCGTCAATTCCTGGAGCCTTGTTTTTCCCTGATGCCTTCAGAGCAGCTTGGACTTCTCCCTCCAGTACCGTCAGTTTCTGATTGTATGCTACCTCCTGAAATGGTTAAATGTTGACCAATTATTTTTAGTACAGTGACTCTATGTATTTCTTCCATCTTCTTTGGATACTTCCTGCATTGTTTAGTATTTTCTCCCCAGAATCCTTCAGTATTGCAACTCGAGGCTCGAAATTTTTCTTCAGTTCTCTTAGTTTGAGAAATGCTGAGCATGTTCTTCCCTTTTGGTTTTCTATCTCCAGGTCTTCGCACATGTCATCATAATACTTTACTTTGTCTCTTGATCCACCCTTTGAAATCTCCAGTTCAGTTCTTTTACTGAATTTTTTCCTTTTGCTCTAGCTACTCGACATTCAGAAACAAGTTTCGGAGTCTCTTCTGACATCCATTTATGTCTTTTCTTTCTCTCCTGTCTTTTTAATGACCTCTTGCTTTCTTCATGTATGATGTCCTTGATGTCATTCCACAACTCATCTGGTCTTCGGTCATTAGTGTTCAACGAGTCAAATCTATTCTTTTTTTTTTTTTCAAATCTATTCTTGAGATGGTCTCCAAATTCAGGTGGGATATACTCAAGGTCTTACTTTGGCTCTTGTGGACTTATTCTAATTTTCTTCGGTTTCAACTTGAACTTGCATATGAGTAATTGATGGTCTGATCAGCAATTGGCCCCTGGCCTTTTCCTGACTGATGATATTGAGTTTCTCCGTCATCTCTTTCCACAGATGTAGTTGATTTGATTCCCGTGTATTCCGTCCGGCAAGGTCCATGTATATAGTCGCCATTAATGTTGGTGAAAAAAGGTATTCGCAATGAAGAAGTCGTTGGTCTTGCAAAATTCAATCATGTGATCTTAGGCATTGTTTCTGTCACTAAGGCCATAGTTTTCAACTACCGATCCTTCTTCTTTGTTTCCAACTTTTGAGTTCCAACCACCAGTAAATTATCAGTGCATCCTGGTTGCATGTTCTATCAATTTCAGACTGCAGAAGTTGGTAAAATCTTCAATTTCCTCATCTTTGGCCTTGGTGCATAAATTTGAATAATAGTCATGTTAACTGATCTTCCTGGTAGGCGTATGAATATTATCCTATCACTGACAGCGTTGTACTTCAGGATAGATCTTGAAATGTTCTTTTTGAAGATGATTGCAATGCTATTCCTCTTCAATTTGTCATTCCTGGCATAGTAGACCATATGATTGCCTGATTCAAAATGACCAATACCAGTCCATCTTGGCTCCCTAACGCCTAGGATGTTGATGTTTAGGTGTCCATTTCATTTTTGATGATTTCCAGTTTCCCTAGACTCATACTTCCTACTTTCCAGGTTCTGATTATTAACGGATGTTGTCAGCTGTTTTTTCTCATTTTGAGTCATGCCACACCAGCAAATGAAGGTCCTGGAAGCTTTACTCCATTCACATCATTAAGTTCAACTCTACTTTGAGGAGGCAGCTCTTCCCCAGTCGTCTTTTGAGTGCCTTCCAACCTGGGTGGCTCATCTTCCAGCGCTATATCAGACATTGTTCTGCTGCTATTCATAAGGTTTTCACTGGCTAATGCGTTTCAGAAGTAGACTGCTGGGTCCTTCTTCCTAGTCTGTCTTAGTCTGGAAGCTCAGCTGAAACCTGTCCTCCATGGGTGACCCTGCTGGTGTTTGAATACCGGTGGCATAGCTTCCAGCATCACAGCAACACACAAGCCCCCACAGTACGTCAAACTGACAGACATGTGGGGGTATTTGGAAATAGGGTCTTTAAAAATGTTATGGGTTCATATGGGGTCATACTGGAGTAGGGTAGGTCCTAATCCTATATGACTGGTGTCCTATAAAAGAGGAGGAGGGACACCATGTGATGCTGCAGCTGTAAGCCAAGGAACACCTGGAGCTACCAGAAGAAAGGAACGGATTCTCCCTCAGAGCCTCAGATGGAATCAACGTGGCTGACACCCTGATCTTGACCTTCCAGCTGCAGAACTGAGACAATAAGTACCTGTTCTTGCAAGCCATCCTACTTGTGATGTTTTGTTATGGCAGCCCTAGGAAACTCATATAGGACTTAACCCTGAGTTGGAGACTCAGCTCTGTCACTACCTTGGTAAGTGATCCTCGGCAAGTTTTGTTCCTCTGGGCCTTGGTGTTCCCATCAGTCCAGGGAGGGGCAGCAGGTCTTTGGACCTGTGATCACCCCAATGCTTATGGAAGCTCCCCAGTGCCAAGAGCTGCAGGCCTCCTGGCCAGGGTGGGAGGGGCTCTTGGAGGACACAGAGCTATCTCCCCCTCCGTGGTAGGGTATCCAGCTTCTACCCCCCACAGATTGTCTCTGTGCCCTATGCTGCCAGCGGGTGGGCTGGCCTTGATGGAGAGAGAAACTCCAGCCCCGTGTTTCCTGACTGATCCTGCCTCCAGTGGCCCGATGTCATCAGGGATGCATAACCAGTGAAAGTGTCTGCCCAGAGGAGAACTGTGTCCCCATGGGCACAGCCCCTGGGTCTTCATGGGGCAACAGCAGGCACTCATGGAGTCACTCAATAAACAGGTGCTGAGCACCACAAAATGAACAGTGGCTGGCCCTGCCCTTGCTAGCTATGGTGGCAGAAGGACCTACAGTACCACTGGGCAAGTGCTATAAGAGTGATGCATGCAAAGCACTGTGAGAACTCAAGCCAAGGCATGGCTATGCCTTTTGGGGCACAGCCACCAGGCAAGCAAGGCTCCACAGGGGAGGGGATGTCAGATCTGGGCTTTAAGGGAGTCATAGGGATTTGCCAGTAGGAGCAGCAGAGAGAATGATGGGCACAGAGATGAGAAGGGTATGAAAGCTCCCAGGGGCTATAGGTGCCGGGGTCACCCTGGCTGGCTCTGCAGATGGGAACCTCTGGACTTGGCTGTTTACCATCCTGCCACCCACACCTAGAGTGGTGACTGCAGGGATATGATTGGGGCCAGAGAAGTCCCAAACTCCATATGCCCATCTGGAGAAGGCGGGCTGCAGCCTCACTCAGGATAGCCAGAGGGGGCAGCAGTGGTGGCAGCCTAGTGAAGTTGCCAATTGTCTGGTGCATATACATAATTGCATATGTACACATGTGCATATGTACACCCACACACACGTGCACATGCACGTAGATGCATACACGTGTGGACATACATGTGCATACGCCTGTGCACATGCACACCCATACATACCTATGCACGCATGCACACACTCATACACACAGGCAAACACACGTGTACGCATGCACACATGCACACACGCACACACACCTACATGCCTACAGATGGCACACACACATACACATGCACACACAGAGAAGCATTTGTTTGTTCCCCACAGACACATGCTGCACCCAGCAGCTTGCCTAGGGGTGTGCCCACACCTGCATGTACATGCCCACAGAGGCAGGCACACAGCATATGTACACTGACCCTCTTTCCACAGCACCCCAGACCTCTCTGCTCTTGGGCAAGCAGTCAAAAGTCTGCACTTGGTGAATGAAAACCAAGCCTAGAACAGACCCTCAGTGTCCTGTTCATTCCACAGGCAGAGGCTCTGAGGGGCCCTTTGAGAAAGGTGTGGAAAATCCTGTCCAAGGACTCCTAGATGGGGCAGGTGTTCAACAGAGGTGGATTGCAATCTCTGCCTGCACTTTCCTACTCCCACTGCCACCAGCCCTGGTTGTGAGGGCTGAGGAGCAGTGACTACAATCCTGGGGTAAGAGGAGGGCAGCGGCTTCAGGCCTGGCCTGCAGGAGAAGTAGCTGCCTGTGGTGCATATGCGTATGCGCATATGTGTGTGCACACATGTGTGTGTGAGCGGCAGGTGGCAGCTTTGCTGCATCACCTTTGGAAATGCCAAGCTCCCGGCCCCTGCCACCTCAGTATATGCTGATGTGAGGATGAATAGATGGCTGCGAGTGGCTCTGGAGGAATAATGAAGAGCTACTGAGCCCTCAGCATGGGCCCATGACAGGGGCAGGGGAGAGAGCTTGGGGGTCGTAGTGAGCAGGCAGACAAGTGGCCTGGGGGTGCTGGGAGTGGAGGGGGTTCACTGCAGACCACTCTGGGCCCCTTTCCCCAAGGAGCAGGGCCTTCTTGTGGGCATCCCCCAGGAGGCCAGGTCTGCTCCTAGAAGAGGGCCTGGGTACCTACCCCAGCCCTGCATACCTCTGGGCCCCAGTTGGCCATCAGGAGTCTTCTCCACCTCTCCTGGAGGCCTTGCTTGGGCCCACATCCTCATCCTTGGAACCTGAGAACATGTTACCTTACATGGCAAAGGGGACTTTGCAGCTGTGATTAAATTAAAGATCTTGAGGAGATATTTCCTGGGGTATCTGGGTGGATTATCCAATGTTATCATGAGGTTCTTATAAGAGGGAGGCGAGAGAGTCAGAGTCAAAGAAGGATATGTGATGATGGATGCAAGAAGATGGGGTGATGGGAAGAAGGGGCCAAGAGACAAGGAATATGGGTGATCTCTAGGAACTGGAAAAGACAAAGGCATGGACCTTAGAGCCTCCAAAAGGAATTAGCCATGCCAGCACCTTGATTTAGCCCACTGAAACTGATTGCATACTCTTGATCTCCAGAACAGTAAGATAATAGACTTGTGTTGCTTCAAGCCACTGAGTTTGTGGAAAGTCATTCCAGGGGCAATAGGAAGGTCACACAGAAGGGAATGGGATCTTGAGCTCTTATCAAGTGCATGCACTGTGCTTAGGGGTTTCCCCCGATTGTCTCATTTCATTCATAGACTAGTTCCTGTCACCCTCAAGGAAGTTCTGACTCTGATACCCATTTCCCAGATGAGGCTTATGGGGGAATATCTTGTGCATGGTCACCCAGCGCGGAAGGAAAGGGCTGCTCTGGATCCAACTGGACTGGCCTTCCACGCGAACTTCCCCAAAAGCCTACTGCTGGCCCGGGTATCAGAGCTCCTCGGGCAGCCCCCAGCCCCAGCAATGATGCCCTTTCTAGTACCCCAGCCTTGAAGTTGACCCTAGCTTTGGTCAGAATGCCTCCGTGGGCAGCTCCTCAAGGAACTATGAGGCAGCCACTGCCATGGCTGAGCAGCTTCTTTTTGCCCTGTAGCATCCCTGAAACCCAGGGAATCTGAAACATCTGCGCTCTGAGGCCCTGGCTGACCTGGACTCTGAGGCTTTGAGAGAGACAGGGTCTTTTCCAAAGGTCACCCAGAGGTCAGTGTCAGAGTGCGACAGAGCCTGGGGCTCCAATGGCCAGCTGCTTACTCTCCCTGCTATGGAGATCGCTGGCCCTGATTTATGGGGCAAAGAGATCTGATGCAAAAGCAAGTGCAAACAACACCCAGTTAACCTGATGGCATGGTAGAGGGTGGCATCATGAATGTCTTCACTAGCCCTTTGTGAGTCTTGCTTGAGTAACACAAGGTATTACCATCGATCCAGGAGGTCGTGCTTCCCAGCTGCTTGGATTAGCACTGACAGTCCCCCCGCCTGTGGCAAGGCAGTCCACTGGGAGACCCCCAGGCTCATGTGGCTGGACCAAGTCATCTTCACCTTCACCTGTGATACACCCCTGGGGAAAGACCACAGCAGAGAAGAGGGGTAGGGGCTTCCATCACACCAGAGCACAGGCATTTGTGGCCTGCCCCTCCCTCAGCCAGTCTCACCTGACCCTCCTTTGGGGCAAAGCTAGAGAAAGTGACAC
Source organism: Loxodonta africana (assembly GCF_030014295.1). Classification (NCBI taxonomy): domain Eukaryota; kingdom Metazoa; phylum Chordata; class Mammalia; order Proboscidea; family Elephantidae; genus Loxodonta; species Loxodonta africana. The sequence goes on along the minus strand of NC_087369.1, from coordinate 172,540,822 downwards.
AAAATCATGGGTGTGGTCCCCTTTTCCCAGCTCTGGCTCATTGGGGACCCCACAGGCACTCTCAGGGTGGCCAGGAGCTTCCTGAAGGATTCTAATAGTAGGCAAGCCCTGGTGTTGGGGACCAGCTCCCCGACTCCTGCCTCCTCCTCTCTAGGGTCCTAGCTCCATCCTTGGAGCCTCTGAACAACCTCATACCAGCTGACCTCAGAAGGCCAGAGCTAGGAGGAGGCCTGTCCCTAGCAAGAGCTCAGTCTGAGGAAGGAGACGCAGGGGAGTTGAGGACCCCCCAGGAACACAAGTTCCCAAGAATCAGGAATTAGAGCCTCAAATTCAACCTCCAGCAAAAACTGTAAGGCAGATCTTAAGATTCCATTTCCCAAACCATGACAATGAGACCGAGACTGGGGAAATGGCTTGCCCAGTGTTGACCAGTTGGAAAGGACCTGGAGAGATGGGCATCCCAAAGGGGGTGTTCCAAGATCAGTGCTAAGCAATGTGTGAATGGGTGCTAAGCCATGTGTGAATGGGTCCTGAGCCTCTGGGGGCCTGATCTTCCCTGAACCACATGTTCAGATTTCTCATTGACTTGCATTCCCATTTGGGAGACATCCTATCTCCATTTCGGATTCATCTTCAAACAGTTTCTCTTCCAAATTATAGTAGCTAATGGCCTGTAAACACATTCTTAAATGTACCTCGGAGCTGTTTAGTCAGTGTGATCGTTTTATTATTCAATACAGTGCTTCTCAAAGTGTGGCTCCCAAATCATCAGCATGAGTATCATCTAGAGCTTCTTAGAAATGCAAATTCTCAGGCCTCATCCTAAACTCACTGAAGCAGAGATTCTGGGGGTAGGATCCAGCCAGGACATCCTTTATAACTTATGGGGCTCTGGGCAAAATAAAAACGTGGTGCTCCTTGTTCACGAATTATTAAGAATTCCAAAATGGCAACTGCAGAGCGTTAAAGCAGACAAGGGCCTTTCTGAGCAGGGGACCCTAAGCAACCATATGAAGCAGACCTTGGATCGAGCAACCGTGTTTTAACAAGCCCTCCGAGTGATTCCGTTGCCCACTCAAATATGACAAATACTGCTCTCATTTTTGCTTTTTCATTTTAGAACTAATACCTGCTAGCTAAGGGAATTTAGAAAATACAGAAAGATGCAAAGAAGAAAATGAAAAGGAAAGACAGCAACAAATGATCTCACTACCCAGAGACGATCAATTGTTAATAGTTTGCCGTCTTTCCTTCCTGTCTTTTTTCTATGCGCAGGTTTTGGATTTTTATAGATGCCTGTGGTGCCACTGAACATTCAAGGGTGTACACTGTTCCTTAAGGTGATACTGTGAGCATTTTTCATGTGATGAAGCCTTGTTTTTAAGTATCATCTGTAATGGCTGCATACTTGTGCCTGCCATCTTTTATCCTTGATCCTCTCCACCCATTGTTGCTCCATCCTTGTGGTAAACAGTTGCAGGCAGGGATAGGGCTGGCAGCTGTCGGCCTCAGCTGCATTGGGAGTCACCTACTTTCTGCCCCAAGGTCACTGTCCTGCTACTCTACAGTGACAGTCTGCTTAGCTATTCTTGGCACATGTGCAAACCTGGAAATGCAAGTGTCATGGATTGAAATGTGTTCCTCAAAAATACCTGTCAACTTGGGTAGGTCATGATTCCAAATATTGAGTGACTGTCTATCATTTTGTCATCTGATGTGATTTCCCTGTGTGTTATAAATCCTACCACTATGATGTGATGAGATGGATTAGTGGCAGTTATAGTGATGAGATCTACAAGATTAGATAGAGTCGTAAGCCAATCTTTTTTGAGATATGAAAGAGAGAATGGAGCAGAGAGACAGGGGGACCTCATATCACCAAGAAAGCGACACTGGGCATACGGCGTGTCATTTGGACTTGCGTTTCCTGCACCGAGATGCTGCCAGACCATGGGAAAGCTGACGCATTACAAGGACCTTCCTCCAGAGCTGATAGAGAGAGGAAGCCTTTTCCCTGGAGCCAGCACTCTGAATTCGGACTTCTAGCCTATTGGACTGTGAGAGAATAAACTTCTCTTTGTTAAAGCCATCCACTTGTGGTATTTCTGTTATAGCAGCACTAGGTGACGAAGACCGTGAAGGAGTCAACACCTGCTGAGACAACCTTTGACAATGGATAAGTATTCTTCTCTTCCTTGACTTGGGCGGACAATTGGAGGCACAGGCTATTGGTTCTTCAGAGAGTCCCCAGCCATCCGAGCCCCAGCCACCCACAGCAGTCACCAGCTCAGTAACACACCTTGGAGTGGCTTTTCCTTTTTCCCTGCTTCACTCTTCCCAGCCCCTTCCTTCTATTCGCTGGTGACAACCCAAAAAAATCCCCAAATAAACTGGTCTTGGGCTCTGCTTTTGGGGGGTAATCCAGCTAAGACAATACTCTTCCAATCAAGTCGATGTAGCATTACTGTCTTAGTTGGTTCATAGCTTTTATCTTTTAAACAAACCCCAGGCGGACCTCTATGGGTGTGAAGCTTTGGTGTATGCGGGTGAGTTTCTGAGATAGAATGCCAGAGAGAGAACTTATGGGTCAAAATGTTGGGCATATTGTAGGCTCTGAAGCCTGCACTGAGGGGAATGGGCCAACTGCACTTGTCTGATGGACAGCCTCTTAGCAAGGCCCGTACAGAGCCCTCACACCATCCACTGAGAGTAAGTGGCAGGGCCAGGTCAGAGGCAAGTGATGGGAATATGGAGTCATACCCCCTTGGGAAGGTCATACTACCTTGTGTCCTGTGCCTGCATAGAATCAATGGGAACCACAGAAAGGGCCCTCTTTCAAATTACAGCTCCAGAAGCACTTGGGAAGTTACAGGTACAGGTAGTCCCTGACTTACCACAGGATTTTGTTTCAACAACTCCATCGTAAGTTGGTTAGTTTTTATCATTATTGTCTTTTATTTTATTATCTTTATAAATCTGATCTTTATTTGTCTTTGGGGGTTGAAAACAATACATATAAACTTACAGATATGATGACATTAGCAAATTACATGCTGCAACATTGTAGTATGTATTGGTGTTGCTGTTAGGTGTCGTCGAGTCAGTTCCGACTCATAGAGACCTTATGTACCACAGAACAAAACACTGCCCAGTCCTGCACTATCCTTATAATCATTGCTGTGCTTGAGCCCATTGCTACAGTCACTGTGTCAATCCATCTCCTTGAGGGTCTTCCTCTGTTCCCCTGACCCTCTACATTACCAAGCATGATGTCCTTCTCCAGGGACTGATCCCTCCCAACAACATGTCCAAAGTAAGTAAAACAGAGTCTCATCGTCCTTGCTACTAAGGAGCATTTTTGTCGTACTTCTTCCAAGACAGATTCCTTCGTTCTTTTGGCAGTCCATGGTATATTCAGTATTCTTCGCCAACACCACAATTCAAAGGCATCAATTCTTCTTTGGCCTTCCTTATTCGTTGTTCAGCTTTCACATGCATATGCAGCAATTGAAAATACCACGGCTTGGGTCAGGCACACCTTAGCCTTCAAGGTGACATCTTTGCTTTTCAACTTTGAAGAGGTCCTTCATAGCAGATTTGCCCAATGCGATGTGTTGTTTGATTTCTTGACTGCTGCTTCCATGGGTGTTGATTGCGGATCCAAGGAAAATGAAATCCTTGACAACCTCAATCTTTTCTCCGTTTATCATGGTGTTCCTTATTGCTCCAGTTGTGAGCATTTTTTATTTCTTTATGTTGAGGTGTAATTCATACTAAAGGTTGTGGTATTTGATCTTCATCAGTAAGTGCTTCAAATCCTCTTCACTTTCAGCAAGCAAGGTTGTGTCATCTGCATAACGAAGTTTGTTAATGAGTCTTCTTCCAATCCTGATGCCCCATTCTTCTTCAGGTAGTACAGCTTCTCAGATTATTTGCTCATCATACAGATTGAATAGGTACGGTGAAAGGATACAACCCTAACGCACACCTGTCCTGACATTAAACCACTCAGTATCCCCTTGTTCTGTACGAACAACTGTCTCTTGATCTATGTGCAGGTTCCTCATGAGGACAATGAAGTGTTTTGGAATTCCCATTCTTCACAATGTTATCCATAATTTATTATGATCCACACAGTCGAATGCCTTTGCATAGTTAATAAAACACAGGTGAGTGCTAGCTTCGGCAGCACATATACTAAAATTGGAACGATACAGAGAAGATTAGCATGGCCCCTGCGCAAGGATGACACGCAAATTCGTGAAGCGCTCCATATTTTTTCACAGAACAGAACATCCTGATATCAACTCAAATAGGGAAATCACAAAAACAAATTAAAATTAATTTTAAAAAGAAAAAAACGCTCAAAACAGGGAATCATTGAAGTCAATATGTAAAAGATCACAATAATCAAAAAGAGGGACTAAATACAGGTGGCATAGAACTGCCATATGGAGAGGGATACAAGGCGATATAGGACAATACAAGTTAGGTTTTTACTTAGAAAAATAGGGGTAAATATTAAGGTAACCACGAAGAGGTATAACAACTCCATAACTCAAAATAAAATCCAAGAAAAACGTAACGACTCAGAAAGTCAAATACTATGAAAATGAGGAACACACAATTTACAAAGACAAACATCTCAGCACAAAAAAGTAAGTGGAAAAATGAAATTGTCAACAACACACATAAAAAGGCATCAAAACGACAGCACTAAACACTTACTTATCTATAATTACCCTGAATGTAAATGGACTAAATGCACCAATAAAGAGACAGAGAGTCTCAGACTGGATAAAGAAACACGATCCATCTATATGCGGCCTACAAGAGACACACCTTAGACTTAGAGACACAAACACACTAAAACTCAAAGGATGGAAAAAAATATATCAAGCAAACAATAAGCAAAAAAGAAGAGGAGTAGCAATATTAATTTCTGACAAAATAGACTTTAAACTTAAGTCCACCACAAAGAATAAAGAAGGATACTACATAATGATTAAAGGGACAATTGACCAGGAAGATAGAACCATAATAAATATTTATGCACCCAATGACACGGCTGCAAGATACATAAAACAAACTTTAACAGAACTGAAAAGTGAGAGAGACACCTCCACAACTACAGTATGAGACTTCAACACACCACTTTCGGAGAAGGACAGGACTTCCAGTAAGAAGCTCAATAGAGACACAGAAGACCTAATTGCTACAATCAACCAACTTGACCTCATAGACTTATACAGAACTCTCCACCCAACTGCTGCAAAGTATACTTTTTTTTCTAGCGCACATGGAACATTCTCTAGAACAGACCACATATTAGGTCATAAAACAAACCTTTGCAGAATCCAAAACATCGAAATATTACAAAGCATCTTCTCAGACCACAAGGCAATGAAGCTAGAAATCAATAACAGAAAAACTAGGGAAAAGAAATCAAATACTTGGAAACTGAACAATACCCTCCTGAAAAAAGACTGGGTTATAGAAGGAGGGAATAAAGAAATTCATAGAATGCAACGAGAATGAAAACTCTTCCTATCAAAACCTCTGGGACACAGCAAAAGCAGTGCTCAGAGGCCAATTTATATCGATAAACGCACACATACAAAAAGAAGAAAAAGCCAAAATCAGAGAACTGTCCCTACAACTTGAACAAATAGAAAGGGAGCAACAAAAGAATCCATCAGGCACCAGAAGAAAACAAATAATAAAAATTAGAGCTGAACTAAATGAATTAGAGAACAGAAAAACAATTGAAAGAATTAACAAAGCCAAAAGCTGGTTCTTTGAAAAAATTAACAAAATTGATAAACCATTGGCCAGGCTGACTAAAGAAATACAGGAAAGGAAACAAATAACCCAAATAAGAAACGAGATGGGCCACATCACAACAGACCCAACTGAAATTAAAAGAATCATATCAGATAATTACAAAAAATTGTACTCTAACAAATTTTCAAACCTAGAAGAAATGGATGAATTCCTAGAAAAACACTACCTACCTAAACTAACACAATCAGAAGTAGAACAACTAAATAGACCCATAACAAAAAAAGAGATTGAAACGGTAATCAAAAAACTCCCAACAAAAAAAAAGCCCTGGCCCGGACGGCTTTACTGCAGAGTTCTACCAAACTTTCAGAGAAGAGTTAACACCACTACTACTAAAAGTATTTCAAAGCATAGAAAATGACGGAATACTACCCAGCTCATTCTATGAAGCCACCGTATCCCTGATACCAAAAACAGGTAAAGACATCACAAAAAAAGAAAATTACAGACCTATATCCCTCATGAACATAGATGCAAAAATCCTCAACAAAATTCTAGCCAATAGAGTTCAACAACATATCAAAAAAATAATTCACCACGACCAAGTGGGATTTATACCAGGTATGCAAGGCTGGTTTAATACTAGAAAAAAAAATTAAAGTAATCCACAATATAAATAAAACAAAAGACAAAAACCACATGATCTTATCAACTGATGCAGAAAAGGCATTTGACAAAGTCCAACACCTGTTTATGATAAAAACTCTCACCAAAATAGGAATTAAAGGAAAATTCCTCAACATAATAAAGGGCATCTATACAAAGCCAACAGCCAACATCAATCTAAATGGAGAGAGCCTGAAAGCATTTCCCTTGAGAACGGGAACCAGACAAGGATGCCCTTTATCACCGCTCTTATTCAACATTGTGTTGGAGGTCCTAGCCAGAGCAATTAGGCTAGACAAAGAAATAAAGGGCATCCGGATTGGCAAGGAGGAAGTAAAATTATCTCTATTTGTAGATGACATGATCTTATACACAGAAAACCCTAAGGAATCCTCCTGAAAACTACTGAAAGTAATAGAAGAGTTTGGCAGAGTCTCAGGTTATAAGATAAACATACAAAAATCATTTGGATTCCTCTACATCAACAAAAAGAACATCGAAGAGGAAATAACCAAATCAATACCATTCACAGTAGACCCCAAGAAGATAAAATACTTAGGAATAAGTCTTACCAAAGATGTAAAAGATCTATACAAAGAAAACTACAAAGTACTAGTACAACAAACTAAAAAGGACCTACTTAAGTGGAAAAACATACCTTGCTCAGGGATAGGAAGACTTAACATAGTGAAAATGTCTATTCTACCAAAAGCCATCTATACATACAATACACTTCCGATCCAAATTCCAATGACATTTTTTAAGGTGATAGAGAAACAAATCACCAACTTCATATGGAAGGGAAAGAAGCCTCAGATAAGTAAAGCATTACTGAAAAAGAAGAAGAAAGTGGGAGGTCTCACTCTACCTGATTTTAGAACCTATTATGCAGCCACAGTAGTCAAAACAGCCTGGTACTGGTACAACAACAGGCACATAGACCAGTGGAACAGAATTGAGAACCCAGATATAAATCCATCCACGTATGAGCAGCTGATATTTGACAAAGGACCAGTGTCAGCTAATCGGGGAAAAGATTGTCTCTTTAACAAATGGTGCTGGCATAACTGGATATCCATTTGCAAAAAAATGAAACAGGACCCATACCTCACACCATGCACAAAAACTAACTCCAAGTGGATCAAAGACCTAAACATAAAGACTAAAACGATAAAGATCATGGAAGAAAAAATAGGGAGAACGTTAGGAGCCCTAATACAAGGCATAAACAGAATACAAAACATTACCAAAAATGACAAAGAGAAACCAGATAACTGGGAGCTCCTAAAAATCAAACACCTATGCTCATCTAAAGACTTCACCAAAAGAGTAAAAAGACCACCTACAGATTGGGAAAAAAATTTTAAGCTATGACATCTCCGACCAGCGCCTGATCTCTAAAATCTATGATTCTGTTAAAACTCAACCGCAAAAAGACAAACAACCCAATCAAAAAGTGGGCAAAGAATATGAACACACACTTCACTAAAGAAGATATTCAGGCAGCTAACAGATACGTGAGAAAATGCTCTCGATCATTAGCCATTAGAGAAATGCAAATTAAAACTACTATGAGATTCCATCTCACTCCAACAGAAAAAGCCTGGCATTAATCCAAAAAACACAAAATAATAAATGTTGGAGAGGTTGCGGAGAGATTGGAACTCTTATACAGTGCTGGTGGGAATGTCAAATGGTACAACCACTTTGGAAATCTATCTGGCGTTATCTTAAACAGTTAGAAATAGAACTACCATACAACCCAGAAATCCCACTCCTCGGAATATACCCTAGAGAAATAAGAGCCTTCACACAAACAGATATATGCACACCCATGTTTATTGCAGCTCTGTTTACAATAGCAAAAAGCTGGAAGCAACCAAGGTGTCCATCAACGGATGAATGGTTAAATAAATTATGGTATATTCACACAGTGGAATACTACGCATCGATAAAGAACAGTGACGAATCTGTGAAACATTTCATAACATGGAGGAACCTGGAAGGCATTATGCTGAGCGAAATTAGTCAGAGGCAAAAGGACAAATATCGTATAAGACCATATTATAAGATCTTGAGTAATAGTATAAACTGAAAAGAACACATTCTTTTGTGGTTATGAGGGGGGGCGGGAGGGAGGGTGGGAGAGGGTTATTTACTGATTAGTTAGTAGATAAGAACTACTTTAGATGAAGGGAAGGACAATACTCAATACATGGAAGGTCAGCTCAACTGGTCTGGACCAAAAGCAAAGATGTTTCCGGGATAAACTGAATGCTTCAAATGTCAGCGGAGCAAGGGCAGGGGTTTGGGGACCATGGCTTAAGGGGACTTCTAAGTCAATTGGTAAAATAATTCTATTATGAAAACATTGTGCTTCCTACTTTGAAATGTGGCATCTGGGGTCTTAAATGCTAACAAGTGGCCATCTAACATGCATCAATTGGTCTCAACCCACCTGGATCAAAGGAGAATGAAGAACACCAAGGTCACACGATAACTATGAGCCCAAGAGACAGAAAGGGCCACATAAACCAGAGACTTACATCATCCTGAGACCAGAAGAACTAGATGGTGCCCGGCCACAACCGATGACTGCCCTGACAGGGAGCACATCAGAGAACCCCTGAAGGAGCAGGAGAAATTATCATAAAAAGATCAGACTTAATGGTCTGACTAAGACTAGAAGAATCCCAGCGGCCATGGTCCCCAAACCTTCTGTTGGCCCAGGACAGGAACCATTCCCGAAGACAACTCATCAGACATGGAAGGGACTGGACAATGGGTTGGAGAGAGATGCTGATGAAGAGTGAGCTGCTTGTATCAGGTGGACACTTGAGCCTGTGTTGGCATCTCCTGTCTGGAGGGGAGATGGGAGGGTAGAGAGGGTTAGAAACTGGCAAAATTGTCATGAAAGGAGAGACTGGAAGGAGGGAGCGGGCTGACTCATTAGGGGGAGAGTAAGTGGGAGTATGGAGTAAGGTGTATATAAGCTTATATGTGACAGACTGACTTGATTTGTAAACGTTCACTTAAAGCTCAATAAAAAGTAGTAAAAAAAAAACAAAACACAGGTGAACATCCTTCTGGTATTGTCTGCTTTCAGCCAGGATCCATCTGACATCAGCGATGATATCCCTGGTTCCATATCCTCTTCTGAATCCGGCCTGAACTTCTGGCAGTTCCCTGTCGAAATACTGCTGCGGCGGCTTTTGAATGATCTTCAGCAAAAATTTACTTGCACGTGATGTTAATGATACTGTTTGATAATTTCTGCATTCGGTTGGATCACCTTTCTTGGGAACAGGCATAAATATGGATCTCTTCTAGTCGGTTGGCCCGGTAGCTGTCTTCCAAATTTCTTGGCATAGATGAGTGAGCACTTCCAGTGCTGCACCCGTTTGTTGAAACATCTCAATTGGTATTCTGTCAATTCTTGGAGCCTTGTTTTTCACCAATGCCTTCACTGCAGCTTGGACTTCTCCCTTCACTACCATAGGTTTCTGATCAAATGCTACCTCTTGAAATGGTTGAACATAGTCCAATTCTTTTTGGTATAATGACTCTGTGTATTCCTTCCAACTTCTTTTAATACTTCCTGCATTGTTTAATATTTTCCCTGTAGAATCCTTCACTATCGTAACTCGAGGCTTGAAGTTTTTCTTCAGATCTTTCAGCTTGAGAAATGTCGAGTGGGTTCTTCCCTTTTGGTTTTCCATCTCCACCTCTTTGCGCATGGCCTTGTAATACTTTACTTCTCAAGCCACCCTTTGAGATCTGTTCAGTTCTTTTACTTCATCATTTCTTCCTTTCGATTTAGCTGCTCAATGATAGAAAGCAAGTTTCAGAGTCTCCTCTGACATCCATCTTAGTCTTTTCTTTCTTTCCTGTCTTTTCAGTGACCTCTTGCTTTCTTCATGGATGATGTCCTTGATGTCATCCCACACCTCATCTGGTCTCTGGTCATTACTGTTCAACGTGTCAAATCTATTGTTGAGATGGTCTCTAAATTCAGGTGGGATATACTCAAGGTCGTACTTTGGCTCTCATGGACTTGCTCTGATTTTCTTCAGTTTCAGCTTGAACTTGCATAGGAGCAGTTGATGATGTGTTCCATGGTCAGCCCCTGGCCTTGTTCCGACTGATGATATTGAGCTTTTCCATAGTCTCTTTCTACAGGTGTAGTCAGTTTGATTCCTGTGTATTCCATCTGGCAAGGTCCATGTGTATAGGTTTATGTTGGTGAAAAAGGTATTTGTAATGAAGTCACCGGTATTGCAAAATTCTATCATTTGATCTCCAGCATTGTTTCTATCACCAAGGCCATATTTTCCAACTACCGATCCTTTTTCTTTTTTTCCAACTTTCAAATTCTAATCACCAGTAATTATCAATGCATCCTGATTGCATGTTTGATCAATTTCAGCCTGCACAAGTTGATAAAAATCTTCTATTTCCTCATCTTTGACCTTATCATTTGCTGCTTAAATTTGAATAATAGTCATATTAACTGGTTTTCCTTGTAGGTGTATGGATATTATCCTATCACTGACAACGTTGTACTTCAGGATAGATCCTGAAATGTTCTTTTTGATGATGAATGGAACACCATTCCTCTTCAAGTTGTCATTCCCAGCATAGTAGACTATATGATTGTCCAGTTCTGAACGGCCAATACAGCTCACTAATGCCTAGGATATTGATGTTTATGTGTTCCATTTCATTTTTGATGATTTCTAATTTTCCTTGATTCATACTTAGTACTTTCCAGGTTCCGATTATTAATGGATGTTTGCAGCTGTTTCTTCTCATTTTGAGTAGTGCCACATCAGCAAATGAAGGTCCTGAAGGCTTTACTCCATCCACATCATTAAGGTCGACTTTATTTTGAGGAGGCAGCTCTTTCCCGGTCATATGTTGAGTGCCACCCAACTTGGGGGGCTCATCTTCCGGCACTCTATCAGACAATGTTCCACTGCTATTCATAAGGTCTTCACTGGCTGGCTAATTCTTTTCAGAAGTAGACTGCCAGATCCTTCTTCCTAGTCCATCTTAGTCTGGAAGCTCAGCTAAAACCTGTCCTCCATGGGTGACCCTCCTGTTATCTGAATACCGGTGGCATAGCTTCCAGCATCATAGTATGACAAACTGACAGACACGTGGGGGGTAGTACATATTACTAACAAAAAAATGTACAGGTAGTCTCCAACTCATGATGTATTTAAGTTACGATGAACCACACTTAGGACTGTCTTTTTTTTCCTTTTTAATTGTGCTTTAGGTGAAAGTTCACAGAGCAAATTAGTTTCTTATTAAACAATTAGTTTCTCATTAGCCAATACATATATTTTGTGACTTTGGTTGCCAACCCAGCGGTGTGTCAACACTTTTCCCTTCTCGACTTCAGCTTCTGCATTTCCATTAGACCAGTTTTCCTGTCCCTTCGTGCCTTCTTGTCTTTGCTTTTGGGCTGGCGTGACCATTTAGTCCTGTATACATGGTTGAACTACATGTGTTATTCTAATCTTTGACTGAAGGGTGAACCTCAGGAGTGACTTCAGTGCTGAGTTAAACGGGTGTCTGGGGGCCATACTCGCAGCGTTTCTCTAGTCTCTGTCAGATCAGTAAGTCTGGTCTTTTTTTGTTTGTTTGTTTGAATTTTGTTCTACATTACTCTACAGCTCTGTCTGGGACCCTCTATTGTAATGCCTGCCAGAGCAGACGGTGGTGGTAGACTGGCACCATCTCATTGTGCTGGACTCAGTCTAGTGGAGGCTGTGTTAGTTGTGGTCTATTAGTCTTTTGGACTCATCTGTCCTTAGTGTCTTTGGTTTTCTTCATTCTCCATTGCTCCAGACAAGGTGAGACCAGTAGATATATCTTAGATTGCAGTTTACAAGCTTTTAAGACCCCAGACACTACTCACCAAAGTACGAGGTAGAACATTTTCTTTATAAACCGTCATGCCAATTGAGCTAGATGTTCCCCAAGACCATGGTCCCCAGCCCTCATCCCAGTAACTTGGTCTCTCAGGGAGCTTGGATGTGTTTTGTGAAGCTTCTACAATTTTTCCTTGGCCAAGATGTGCTGACTTCGCCAGTATTGTGTGCTGCCTTACCCTTCACCAAAGTTACCCTTTATCTATTGTCTAGTTAATGTTTTTTCCCTCCCCACCCCCCCTTCCCTAGTAATCAGCAAAGATTGTTTCTTTCTGTGTGTAAACCTTTCCATGAGTTTTTATAATAGTGGTCTCATACAGTATTTGTCCTTTTGTGATTGACTTATTTCACTCAGCATAATGCCCTCCAGATTCATCCATGTTATGAGATGCTTCGCAGATTCATCATTGTTCTTTATTGTTGCATAATACTCCATCGTATGTATATACCACAGTTTATCCATTCGTCTGTTGATGGGCATTTAGGTTGTTTCCATCTTTTTGCTATTGTGAACAATGCTGCAATGAATATGGGTGTGCGTATGACTATTGGTGTGACAGCTCTAATTTCTCTAGGATATATTCCTAGGAGCTGGATTGCTGGATTGTATGGTATTCGTATATCCAGTTTTTAAAGGAAATGCCACATCGTTTTCTAAAATGGTTGTACTATTTTGCATTCCCACCTGCAGTGCAAGAGTTCCAATCTCCCCACAGCCTCTCCAGCATTGGTTATGTTCTGTTTTTTTTTTTTCATTAGCGCCAGTAATGTCAGGATGAGGTGGTATCTCACTGTAGTTTTGATTTGTGTTTCTCTAGTGGCTAGTGATCACAAGCATTTCCTTATGTGTCTGTTAGCAGCCTGAATGCCTTCTTTGATGAAGTGCCTGGTCATATCCTTTGCCCATTTTTAAATTGGATTATATGTGGAGTCCTAGTGGCACAGTGGTTAAAAGCTTGGCTGCTAACCAAAAGGTCAGCAGTTTGAATCCACAGCCACTCCTTGGAAACCCTATGGGGCAGTTCTACCCTGTTCTGTAGGTATGCTATGTGTCAGAATTGACTCGACAGCAACGGGTTTGGTTTTTGGTTTTGGTCTCTTTGTTGCAGAGGTGTCGGATTTTCCTATAGATTCTAGAGAGTAGACCTTTGTTGAATATGTCTCAGCCAAAAATTTTTTTCCATTCTGTAGGTTCTGTTTTTACTCTATTTGTAAAGTCTTTTGATGAGCATAAGTATTTAATTTTTAGAAGATAGCAGTTATCTAGCTTATCTTCTGGTGTTTGTATACTGTTAGTTTTGGTTTATAGCCTATTTATGCCTTATATTAGGGCCCCTAGCATTGACCCTATTTTTTCCTATGCTCTTTATAGTTTTGGGTTTTATATTTAGGTCTTTGATCTATTTTGAGTTAGTTTTTGTGTACGGTGTGAGGTATGGGTCTTGTTTCATTGTTTTACAGATTGACATCCAGTTTTGTCAGCAATGTTTGTTAAAAGACTGTCTTTTCCCCATTTTATGGACTTTGGGCTTTTGTCAAAGATCAAGATCAGATGACCCTAGGTGGATGGATTTACATCTGGGTTCTCGATTCTGTCGTACTGGTCAATGTGTCTGTCGTTGTACCAGTACCAGGCTATTTTGACTACTGTAGCTGTGTAGTAGGTTCTGAGGTCAGTCCATTTTTTCTGTACATCTTATCATTAGTAATATGTACTATATACAATGTTGCAGTATGCGATTTGCTGATGTCATCATATCTGTAAGTTTATATTTAATGTTTCCAACCCCCAAAGACAAAGATACTGATAATAAAAGGCAATAACAACGAAAAAAAAAAAAAAGGCATTGACTTACATCAGAACTGACTTACAACAGAGTTGTCAGAATGGAGCTACCTGCAAAAAGAAGTCGGGACTACCTGCAAAAAAAAAAAAGTGCGGTTTGTCATAACTTGAATGTGTCATAAGTTGGAGATCACCTGTAGAAAGAACCTGTCTGGAAGTAAACTTGGAGTGGAGCTTGTCCCAAACCACAGTGCACTGAGCCAGGGTCCTCAGGTCAACAGGCCAGCACAGGTCCTCTTCAATGCATGTCCTCAAGCAAGACCAGAGGAACCACAGATTAGAGTCTATACAGCAAAACCCCTCTCTATTCAGTGAGGAAACTGAGGCCCAGAGAGGGCAAAGGGCTTGTCCGAAGTCACAGAACAAGGAAGTGGCAGCTGGGCCTGGGGCCAGGTGCTATGGACTCCCCCCAGTGCCCTGTCCGAGGTCGCCTGTCTCTGACCTTCAGAGCCATGAGGTCCCTTACTCCCATAGAGGCCCAGCCAGTAGGTGGGAAGGACTTGCCCAAGGCTGCATAGCCTGTCAGAGATGGGGCCAGAGCTGGAATGCAGGTCTTCTGACTCTTAGCTCAGTGCTCTTTCCAGCACCCCTGCAGGTAGTGTCCACCCCTGGTTCCCATATCCATTCCATGGATGCCTTGTTAATAGGGATGTCATACCAAAATGTCTGGCCTCAAATTCCTTTAAGAAATACTAAGCTTGAGTAATTCTAAGTTCAACAAAGTTAAACTGCAGGATTTCTCAGGACCTTTTCTGGGCTATGTACATTGGGATTCTCCAAGAGGGAGAGAGAATCTTCAGGGCTTTCCAAACTGCTTTGACCCCAGAACTCTGCTGTCTGTAAGCCTCTGTTGACATCTCTCAGGATGGGCCTCTGAAGGCCCTGGGGGCCTCAGGGTCTCTGCAGTGCATTGAGCAGAGCAGTTGGAGTCCTCAAAAGTGTCCTGTTAAAGAGATGTGTGTGATGAACTGGGGCAGAAGTCTTCAGGCTTCTGTGAACTTGAGAACCAAAACCATCTGTGGCCTTGGTAAGAATTGTTCACACTTCTTCTGGTCAAGTCTCCTTCATAGAACCTTTCATGTTTTCTGCGGTGAGGTCTCAGAGTCATATTTATCTTGCTACAGAAACACCTAGTCTTTTATTCTGCTCTCTCACTCAAATCTACACTAGCACGTAGTGGCACCTCACACCCTTCAGCTGCAGCCAAGGAAGTGACGGGCCTCTCCTGGATCCAGTTGCCATCCTCAGGGCTCAGAGTGTCCAGAGGGAGCCTGAAACTTGTCACCAGCAGAGGAAGGGGTTTGGGTTGGAGCTGGAAGTGCCCTGTCCCATGGGAGGGCTGTGGCTGCTGCCATGGGCAGCAGTGGACCTTGCCTGCCCCCCAGGGAGAGCATGTTTGGCCAAGGACTTCTGCAGAAGCCCAAACTTGGTGAACCCAGATGGGTGTGGGTAGTAATTGCTAACCTCTCGAGGCAGAAAAAAAGCAATGCAGGAGTGCCAAGGATGGGCTGACCCTTTCATACAAGAAGATTAAATGCCTTGTCTTAAATGTCTTCCCATGCACTGCTCCGGTCCCCAGCTCCCATGTTGGGTCCCTTGTGTGGAGCCCAGGCATATGACTTAGAGTAGATTTAGTATGTTTTAGGAACCATTCCTGTTTGGAGCCAATGAAGGTGAATGGGGTCCACACTCCCAATGGAGTCGCATCATTCTTCCCCAGGAGCGGGAGAGGTGGGAATCTCCTCCCTTTTATAGATGAGCAAACAGAGGCAAGAGGTCCAAAGGCTTACAGCCAATTGGTGGCAGAGCCCCACCAGGCACTTTGAAACCTTGCTACTGTCAGAGGAAGAGGAGGCTTCTATTTGCACCCTTGGCTGGAGATGGGAGGGAAAGGAGCCAGCGGGGCCTGCAGGCACCACCACAACCCAGAGCTTTGTTCCCCGCTTAGCAGAAGCCCAGCAGGCATGGAGCCCTGTTGTCAGCGTCCAGGTCACCTTTCATCAAAGGAAGTATGTTCCCTGCCCTGGCTTCAGGGGAATTTAGGAGCCTTGTCACTCTGTGTCACAGGTAGGTGAGTTGCAGTGGCTTCCTGCTCTCTGCTAGGTCAGGCCTGGCAGACTGCTGATTCAGAGCACTGTTGAGAAGACGATGGGCTAGTCCAGCTGACCTCCCAGTGTGAGGTCAATGGTGTGTTCTGAAGTGGGCAGAATATCCTGTTTTATTCATGAAGCACCCGCCCGAAACAGTGTGAGCTTGCACATGTGGAAATCCTGGCAAGGTGGGAAAAGAAGAAATAAAAATACTTCAGCCACAACATTTTCTCTCCCAGCTTCGAATGGGGGAGTTATATAATTGTCACTTAGTCATACTACTAAGTACATGAATTGCCAGGCTGATAACAGGGTGGAGGAGAGTGGGGGAGGGCTGGCTGGGGGGCCAAGCCTTTAGGAGCAGGATAACTGAGGAGCCAGAAGTCAGGAGATAAGAGGAGCCAGCTCCCCACTTCATCCAACCTCAAGCGCCCCGACAGTGTCTGGAAACGGGAAGCCCTGCCCAGATTCCCAAGATGAACACTTCAGTCACAAGTCTGGGACTTCCCATGGCCAGAGACACCGGTTTCTCTGGGAATGCAGTGAAGCCCATTGGAGGAGTCAGCTCCAGGGCCATCCTGGAAGGAGGCTGTGCTATAGGCTTGGGAAGCCTGGAAGGCTCCAGAAAGCTCCAGAGGTGCTGCTCAGGAGCAGATCCCAGGAAGGCCCTCATTGCCCTGGAGGTTGGGGGTGGCTGGGGTTAGGTCTGTCCCCACCTGGGCGCCTTGCCCCCTGCCACTACCACAGACAGCCTGAACCTGGCTTCTGGGCTAGAATCCTGCTCACAGTGAGGGATTACTCAGGGGACAACACACAGAACCTCAGTGTCTGAAGAAAAATGGCATTAATTATGCTGTACAGCCCTGAACCTGATTTAGTTGCTAATCTAAAAATTAAGAGAGAGAGAGATTGAGTCTACCGAGAACATAAAAACCCTGTGGGGTGGGGGTGGGTTATCAAAGCTCTCCAGAGCATTGTTGGCTATTTGGGGAGTATTGATGAAGCCAGTCCTGGCCACACAGGGGGCAGCCCAGTGTCCTGGAGAGAATGTCAGGCTGGCACCAGTGCTGGGAGCCAAGCCTTTAAAAAAAAGAAAAAAAATTTTTTTAAACTGAGGAGCCAGAAGTCAGGAGACAAGAGGAGCCAGCTCCTCACTTCATCCAACCTCAAGCGCCCCTGACAATGTCTGGAAATGGGAAGCCTTGCCCAGACTCCCAAGATAAATACTTCAGTCACAAGTCTCAGAAATAGTGTGAGCTTGCACATGTGGAAATCCTGGCAAACTGAGGCCACTGAGGCTCAGAATGGGTGAGTGACTCATCTGTGGTTACAGAGCTTACTAGTGGCAGCCACTTGTAAGCTCTGTGACCACAGATGAGTCACTCACCCATTCTGAGCCTCAATGGCCTCAACTCTAAAGCAGGGATAGTAAACATTCTTACCCCATAGGACTGCTGTAAGGTGAAATTAGCTAATGGTGAAAATGCTTTGACAAGCATTGTGGGTGCAGAGGGGAGTGCTTTGTGGAACAAGGAGAAATGCAGGGATCCCTGCGACAACACCCACAGAAACACTCTTTCACCACCCCACCCCAACCCTCTGTACACATATCTTACCATTTCCTTTGTCTGGTGACGTCTCCTCTTCTTTCAGGTCTCAGCTTAAAAGTTCAGTCCTAAGGACCAAAGTCCATTAAATGGGGAAAAGACAGTCTTTTTAATAAGTGGTTCTGGCAAAACTGGACATCCATCTGTAAAAAAATGAAACAGGACCCACACCTCATACCATACACAAAAACTAACTCAAAATAGATCAAAGATCTAAACATAAAACCTAAAGCAATACAGATTATGGAAGAAAAAATAGAGACAATGCTAGGGGTCCTGATGCATGACATAAATACAATACAAACCATAACTAACAATGCAGAAACATCGGAAGAGAAACTAGATACCTGGGAGCTCCTAAAAATTGAACACTTATGCTCATCAAAAGACCTCCCCAAAAGGGTAAAAAGAGAACCTAAAGGCTGGGAAAAAATTTTGGCTACTATATATCTGACAAGGGTCTAATCTCTAAAATGTATAGAATACTTCAACATCTTAACAACAACAACAAAAAACTAAATAATCCAATCAAAAATGGGCAAAGGATATGAACAGACACTTCACCAAAGAAGACATTTAGGCAGCTAAGAGACGCATGTGGAAATGTTCTCAGTCATTAGCCATCAGAGAAATGCAAATAAAAGCTACAATGAGATAACCATCTTACACCAACATTAATGGCACTAATAAAAAAACAAAAAAAACAAAAAGCCAAAAAACAGAAAATAACAAATGTTGGGGAGGCTGTGGGGAGATTGGAACTCTTATGCTTTGCTGGTGGGAATGTAAATTGGTACAGCCACTATGGAAAATGATATGGCACCTCTTTAAAAAGCTAGAAATAGAAATACCATATGATCTAGCAATCCCACTCCTAGAAATATATCCTAGAGAAATAAGAGCCGTCACATGAATAGACATATGCACACCCATGTTCACTGCAGCATTATTCACAATAGCAAAAAGATGGAAACAACTTAAGTGCCCATCAATAGATGAATGGATAAACAAATTATGATACATACACACAATGAAATACTATGCGTTGATAAAGAACAATGATGGATCTGGAAGGCATTATGCTGAGTGAAATAAGTCCATCACAAAAGGACAATAACGTATGAGACCACTATTATAAAAACCCAAGAAAAAGTTTTCACACAGAAAAAACAATCTTTAATGGCTATGATGGAGGGGAGGGCTAGGCATGTGAAATCACTGACTAGATAGTAGACAAGTTCACTTTGGTGAAGGGAAAGACAGCACACAATATAGGGGAAGGCAGCACAATTTGACCAAGGCAAAGTCATAGAAGCTCCTTGTTGTCGTTGTGGTAGTTAGGTGCCATTGAGTTGGTTCCAACTCATAGTGATCCTATGTACAACAGAAGGAAACACTGCCTGGTCCTGCACCATCCTCACAATCGTTGTTATGCTTAAGCCCAATATTGCAGCCACTGTGTCAATCCATCTCATTGAGGGTCTTCCTCTTTATCGCTGACCCTCTACTTTACCAAGCATGATGTCCTTCACCAGGGAGTGATCCCTCCTGACAACATGTCTAAAGTATGTGAGACATAGTCTTACCATCCTTACTTCTAAGGAGCATCCTGGTTGTACCTCTTCCAAGAGAGAAGTTTCCTAGACACATCCAAACATCTTGAGGGACCAAGTTACTGGGGCTTAGGGCTGGGGACATGGTCCCGGGAAACATCTAGGTCAATTGACATAGCATAGTTCATAAAGAAAATGTTCTACATTGTACTTTGGTGAGTAGTGTCTAGGGTCTTAAAAGCTCTCGAGCAGCCATCTAAGATACATCTATTGGCCTCAGCAAGTTCTGAGCAAAGCAGTATGAAGAAAACCAAAGAGACAAGGAAAAAATTAGTCCAAGGGACTAATAGACCACATGAACCACAGCCTCCATCAGCCTAAGCCCAGAAGAACTAGATGGCGCCCAGCTATCACCACCGACAGCTCTGACAGGGATCACAATAGAGGGTCCTGAACAGAGCAGATGAAAAACGTAGAACAAAATTCAAATTCACACACACACACACACACAAGACCAGATTTACTAGTCTGACAAAGACTGGAGGAACCCCCAAAACTGTGGCCCTCAGATACCTTCTAACTCAGAACTGAAGCGACTCCTGAAGTCCACCTTTCAGCCAAAGATTAGACAGACCTATAAAACAAACAATGACACACTTGAGGAATGTGCTTATTAGTTCAATCAGGTATACGAGACCAAATGGGCAACACCTGGCCAAAAGCAAAGACGAGAAGGCAGGAAGGGACAGGAAAACTGGACAAATGGACATGCGGAACCAGGGTGGAAAGGGAAAGCGGGAAAACACTGACACATTTCAGGGATTACAATCAATGTCACAAAACAATTTGTGTATTAATTTTTTTGAATGAAAAACTAATTTGTGTTGAAAGCTTTCACCTAAAACACAGTAAAATTTAAAAAACAAAAACAAACAAACCAACAAAAAACTCAGTCCTCCGGGAACCCTCTGTGACCTCCAGGCTGGGCCAGGCCCCTGCTGGCTCCTTGCACTTCCACAGAGCACTTACCTCCACTTGTGCGATACCTGCCTGCCTCTCTCCTTAGATTGCCAATGCCACGAAGACAGGGGTTGCCCCCCCTTGTGCACTGCTGAATGCCCTGTATTGAGTCCCAGGCCTGGCACAAGTGCTCAGTAAATGAATGAATCAATGAATGGCCCTGCTACCCTCAGTGAGTCTCAACTTACCTGAGATGAGGTTTCTTTGTCCGCTCAGTGAGAATGAGGATGCGGATGTTGATGACTTGGTTTGGAGCCTTTTGATTTCATGTAGTCCTCATGCCAATCCTTATTACTCCCAGCTTATAATTGGAGAAACCGATGCTTAGTGAAGTCAGCCAAGTCTGGGCTAGGTCACCCAGCCTGTAACGGGTGGATCCAGTAACTAAGCCAGACTGACCTGACACCAGAAATCATGGCCCCACCGTACTATCTATCACATTACTGGTTGTGACACATTCAAGTGCTCAGAGCACTTTCTAGAGCCTTATAGAAAGTAATAGAGGAAGCTGTAGGGTTGAGGTAGAAGTAGTTGTAGAAATGGAAGACGTGGTGGTGGTAGAGGCGGTGGCGATGGAGGTAGCGATGGTGATGATAGTGGTGGTGGTGAATCTAATTTTAGTTTTCAGGAGTTTGACTGTCATGTGTCTTGTCATAAGTTTCTTTGAATTTATCCTCTGTGGGGTTTGCTCAGCTTCTTGAATCTGTAGGTTTATGTCTTTTGCTAAATTTGGAAAAGTTTCAGCCAATATTTCTTCAAATATTTTTTTCAGTTCCACACTCTTTTTCCTCTCCTCCTGAGACTCTGATGACATGAATGTTAGATCTTTCATTAAAGCCCCACATGTTCTGAGGCTCTGGTCATTTTTTCCCCCAGTCCATTTTCTCTCTGTTGTTCAGATGGAGTAAATTCTATCACTTTGTCTTCAAGTTCACTGAATCTCTCCTCTGTCATCTCCAATCTACTAATGAGTACAGTCAAAGAGATTTTCATTTCAGTTACTGTGTTTTTCAGTTCTAAGATTTCCATTTGGTTCTTTTTTTTATAACTTCTATGTCTCTGTTAAGACTTCCTTTTTTTTTTTTTACTTGTTTCAAGCATATTCATAATTGATTGTGAAAGCATTTTATGATCTCCACTTTGTAATCCTTGTCAGATAATTCCAACATCTGATTGATCTCGCTGTTGCCATATGTTGATTGTCTTTACTCATTCGAGTTGTGACTTTCCTGGATATTGGTGTGATGACAGGTGATTTTGAGTGTATCCTGGAAATTTTAGGTATTAGGTTACACAGACCAAGAGGCCATCATTCCAACAGAACAAGGAAATATGTGTGGTTTAAAATCAGGAAAGGCGTGGGTCAGCGTTGTCTCCTTTCACCATAGTTATTCAGTCTGCATGCTGAGCAAATAATCTGAGAAGCTGGACTATATGAAGAAGAATGTGGCATCGGGATTGGAGGAAGACTCATTAACAACCCGCAACATGCAGATGACACAACCTTGCTTGCTGAAAGTGAAGAGAATTTGAAGCACTTACTGATGAAGATCAAAGATTACAGCCTTCAGTATGGATTATATCTCAACATAAAGAAAACAAAAATCCTCACAACTGGACCAATAAGCAACACCGTGATAAATGGAGAAAAGACTGAAGTTGTCAGGAATTTCATTTTACTTGGCTCCACAATCAACAGCCATGGAAGCAACAGTCAAGAAATCAAACAAGGTACTGCATTGGGCAAATCTGCTGCAAAAGACCTCGTTAAAGTGTTGAAAAGCAAAGATGTCACTTTGAGGACTAAGGTGCAACTGACCCAAGCCATGGTGTTTTCAATCGCCTTGTATGCATGCCAAAGCTGGACAACGAATAAGGAAAACTAAAGAAGAGCTGACGCCTTTGAATGGCGGTGTTGGTGAAGAATGTTGAATATCCCATGGACTGCCAAAGGAACAAACAAATCTGTCTTGGAAGAAGCACAACCAGAATGCTCCTTAGAAGCAAGGATGGAGAGACGTTGTCTCACTTACTTTGGACATGTTATCAGCAGGGATCGGTCCCTGGAGAAGGACCTCATGCTTGGTAAAGTAGAGGGTCAGCAAAAAAGAGTAAGACGGCTGCAACAATGGGCTCAAACATAGCAAAGATTGTGAGGATGGCGAAGGATAAGGAAACGTTTCATTTTATTATACATAGTGTCCCTATGAGTCGGAGCTGACTCTATGGCACCTAGCAACAACAACATTGTGAGGCTCTGGAATATAAGCTGCAATCCCCTCAGTGGGCTTCAGTTACAGCAAGCTTTCTCTGACAGTGGACGAAGGGGGTGCTACCTTGTTACTGCCAGGTGTGGGTGGAAATCCAGGGTTTTTTTTTTTCAGTCTATCTCCTTTGATGCTTTGGATGGCGGAGAGCTGCCTTGTTGTTGCTGGGTGGGAGTTCAGGTTCTCTACTAGGCTTCTGGCTGAAAGGGGGGGTACCTCCTGACTGCTGCCCACACGGCCTCCACTGGCACTGTAGGCTGAGGTTTCCTTATTGCCGGGTGGGATAAAACTCCTGCCTCCCTACTTGGCCTTCTCTGACTCTACCCCAAAGAGGAGATTGGGCGCCTTGTGGTAACCTGGTGAGAGGGAATGTCTAGGCTCTCCACTCAGCCTTTGCTTGTAGACAGATTCCTGTCCACAAGCTTTCTGTTCTCCTCGGCTTCCCTTTTCCTGGTCCCTTGTCTAGCGAGAGCAGGCTTTTGCCGGGGCTTCTTTTGTCTGTTCCTGTTGGCATTTCTGGGCTCTCAGCTTCTTCAGCTCTATCTCTGGGATATATGAGGCAAATGGAAACCCCAGGGAGCTAACCACTGTGTCCTTCCTTGGGTCCCAAGGTCCTTAGTCAGTCTGCTTTCTTCACTGAGCTCCTCAGTCTTCTTATGTTTTTTTAATATCTAGAATCCAAGAAGTTTAGCTGCACTTTGTGAGAGGAAGAGGGAGAAGTGTGCCTGCTCCATTTTGTCCCAGCTAAACTGTCCCATTTTTCTTCCTTGTACATAACAACCTTGTGAGGTCAGTACTAATGGTATCTCCATTTTATAGATGAGACTACTGAGGCCCAGGGAGATGACACTGATAGAAGTACTAAAGTCAGGTTTGGAACCCAGAGCTCTTAACTTCTGGCACAGAGTTTATTCTCTGACACAAAGCACATCTCCATATGTTCCATGTTTTCTTGATACCCAGTAAAGTGCTGGCAGGACACAGCAAAAGTAGTTCAGTTTGTCATCAGGAAGCTGAAAGGAGAAGTGTAAAAAAAAGTAGACTTAGACTCAGATAATGGGTCTGGGACAGGCAGCAGGTGTGGGATTGCAAACCAGAGAAGGTTTGTCCCAGATGTGGGGGTTTCTGGAGCCAATTTGGAGTGAGCATTGACTCTGCTCTTCTGTGCCTGCTCAGGGTGGGGTGGGAGGGTGGGGTTGGAGGGGACGGGGGGCCCTCTCTCACAGCCACCTTTGCAGCTGCTGTCTGGATTTCTCAGCAGAGGGTCCTGGTTCACAAGCTGGAAGGACAGGGCCAGGAAGGCCAAGAGAGCATCAGACTGAGAGCCAAGCCAAAGCCCTACAGGGGTCCACAGCCCAGAGGAGTGGCGGCCTGCCTGGGCCTTCTCTTGCGCCTGGGCACTGGTGTGCCGACCGGTGGGCCTGGTGAGATAGTCTTGCAAGCACTTGCCCATTCCTTAACTCATTAGAGGCTCAACTTGTTACTATTATTATCGCCAGCATCTAGCCTGGTGCCCAGCACAGAGGTGAGCTTGTACTCTCCTTCCATTTTCCTTCCAGACTCCTTCCTGCCCTGGCTCAATTTTGGGTAGGATCCAGGTGGGGGCTGGCACCACTAGGCAGTCCCAATTTTTTCCCATGTGCAGAAAGCCAGGCCTGAGGTAGGGGTGGAAGGCAAAGATGTGGGAGGAGCCCACTATACCCAGCCCATCTGACCTTGGGTATTGTTGACACCTGTCCCCCCACTTCCAGAGGAACCAGGAAATGGACAGCCTAAGGCTTGGCATTAGACAAAAGGGGCACTGCTAGCACAATGGGGGGCTGTGGGCAATGAGTGGGACCATTTGCTGCCTCCTTGTCCCCAGCGTTCAGGAAATGTTTCTTGTAGATGGGCACTTTGCAACCTCCTTCCCACCCCACCCGATGCTCTGAGCAGGACCAGGCTGGTGACTTCATGCTAACTACAAGGCTTCAATTACTGGGCCCCAGACGGAGGCTAAGCAGACATATCTCATGTCACATCTTTTTGGGCCAAACTGAACTTAGATGTGTGCTACTAAATAGAAATATTGCTATTGGATAAGATTCACAATAAACTGCTGCTTAGTCTGAGCTGGGAGCTGCTCAGGAGATTGGAGGAAGAAGACTCATCTGGCTCCTCCACAATGAGGCTCTTGGTAACATCCAATAACCCCATTAATTTGTTGCTTGCTTGCATGCACATATGTGCACAGTAGCATGCCTGCACGCGTGCACGTGCACACACATGCACACACACACACACACACACCAAGCAATTCTATGATGTTGTTTTTCTCTATCAGGCAGGAAGGGAGCTATTTTTTCAGCATTATAGAATGACTGTGGGATGATGGCTCATGACATCTCCATGGTGGCTTCTGGTGTGGCCAGCCCTGCAGAGCCCAGGGAAGGGGCTGTCTTCATTGGGTGGCCACTGAGACTGGGCTTGAGTAGGGCAGGCCCCCAGCAAGGTTCTTCTCATAGACCAAAGCTCCTCTGGCCTATTAAACTGGCCCGAAGCCTCAGGGAGGATGAAACCATCATTCTCTGCTTGAGCCCCACCTATCAGGATCAGGGCTCTAGAAGCTGGGTTCGGGGAGCTAAAGAGGCTGGTGGAATGGCGTGGGAGGCTGTCCTCACATCATGCTCACCCTGACTCTGGGTGTGCCACCATGGACTGGCCCCAGGGCCGCCACCACACTGGCGTCATGCCAGCCACCCTTCTACATTTCTACTCCAGGAATAGATGGAAGGGGTCCTGTTGCTCATTTAAAAATACACATTTCCTGTGGAAGATACCAAATGTCCTGCCTCTCTGGATTGTAATGACTCAATCTCTAGAAAAACAAAGCCTAGGATTTGAAGAGTGAGGACACCTTCACCTGGTCCTTATGCCCAAGTCGACTCTCACCAACCCACTTTGAAATCATTGGATGAGGCTTCTGAATGTTCCAAAGACCTGCTGCCACCTGACACCCAGCCCCCTTGAGAAGGCCTCTGTGAATGACAGAGCAGCTGTGAGGAAGACCTGCTTGTCCCCTGGATTTTATAGCCAGGAGCCCGAGCCTCAGGGAGGTGAGGCTGCTTTCCCATAGTGCCACAGCTGGTACTCCTAGCCAGGTGCGCACGCCCCCCATTCAGAGCTCTTCCCAGGCCCCAGTCTGCTGGTTTGGCTCCTTTCACCACTAGGGTGGGTGCTGTGCCTCCAAGATGCCAAAGGCTGGAGTTTATGGCTCCTTTCTTCTCTTTAAAATGACATGTTATGACCAAACCTCATGCTCACGCTGGCCTTGAAAAGGACACATGAGATGGCAGAACCTTCTACCTTTTGGCAGCTCTGCTGCCACCAAGTGCTTTTCTGTGTGGCATGCTGATCTGCTTCTGGATACTTCTACAGCTGGCTATTGGTTGGGAAGGCTTTGAATCCACTGTCCACGCTTACAACTTCCAGAATGGGTCCCACTACCACCCTGTCTGTTCTACAAACTGAGGCTAAAGCATGACACTGTCGTGGGCTGGTTGCCAGGAAGAGGCATGGTGTAGATTCAGGCAGTCAACGGCAGGGGCCCTGTCTGCAGAAGGGAGCACATTAGCGATAACCCTTGTTTAAATGATACTGGGCCCAGGGTTAGTAAACCACATGAGTCTATTAGTGGTCTATTTATGCCCTGAAAGCGAGAGAAACATTCACTATGGGGCTGAATGGGGTACAGCAGCAGTAGAGACAAGACGAGTCTGAGTACTACCCCCAAAGCATCCGACCCCAGAGCTGGTTCACTGGGGACAATAATAATAGTCCACACAGTGCAGGACATTCCACAGCCCTTTGGCTATAGATGGGATTGAACCTGGCCTACATGAATAGGGGCTTGCCTCTTGGAGGACTCTTGGGCCCATTATGTAGCCTGGGAAGCAAGACTCCACATTATTGTCTTTCCCTCTCTTCCAAGCTACTTTGACCCCTCCCTCATACCCCTTACATCCAGTTTCCCGACTCTGCCCCACTACCAGCAGACTAGACTTGCCCAAGGCTAAAATAGTCTTGCTCCTTTGCTCTGAAAGCCTCTATGGTTCTTCTTTGGGAAAAGCAGTCCCTCCTAATCTTTTATATGTTATGCCACACCTACAAAATGTTCTTATCTGACCAGCACATGAGGGTGACTGGACAAGGCCAGTTATACCTGGGGGAGGCGCAATGGCCAGTCCACTCTGGACTACCCTGAGGGCTGATAAGAACAGATCTGGGCATGCCTCAACTAGACTGATGTTCAAAATACCTAACGACTGGGGTGGCCTGGGCACTGACCAATCCAACAGGGCACTGGCTGTCAACCTCTGTGGATGGACCCGCTGACCTTCAATTCTGCCTGCAACCACTCGGCTGGGGGGAGGATGAAGTCCAGGTCCTTGCATGGGAGCAGGAAGACCTTTGGGAGCTGGTCCCACATGTCTTATCTGGTCAGCTTGAGTTCCTTGGTTCAGCGACACCCCGTCTTCCACGCTGCCTGATAGGCCATTCAAAGCCTCCTGGACAATGCCGTGCTCCCCCCACCTCTAAGCCTTTGGGCCTGCTGTGCCTCTCGCATGAGACGCCTTTTCCTAGTCTTTCTGGTCAGGTTGGAGAGCTGCCTTGACTGATTGCTTTGGTTGTTGCTGTCAGCTGCCATCAAGTCCATTCCGACTCACGGTGAGTCCGTGGGACAGAGTAGAACTGCCTGCTTTACCACCTGTTCTAATTACATCACTCATTACGGCCGGCAAACAAATTGCCCCAGGAGACACATGAGACTGTGTTGGCATTTCCTGCATGAAGGGGAGAGGCGAGGGCAGAGAGGGTCAGAAGCTGGCCGAATGGACACTAAAAGAAATAGAGGACGGAAGGAGTGTGCTGTCTCATTAGGGGAAGAGCAATTAGGAGTATATAGCAAGGTGTTTATAAATTTTTGTACGAGAGTCCGACTTGATTTGTAAACTTTCACTTTTAAAGCACAACATAAATTAAAAAAAATTTTATTCTGCTTTAAGTGAAAGTTTACAAATCAAGTCAGTCTCTCACACAAAAACCCATATACACCTTGCTACACACTCCCAATTACTCTCCCCCTAATGAGACAGCCCGCTCTCTCCCTCCACTCTCTCTTTTCCTGTCCATTTCGTCAGCTTCTAACCCCCTCCACCCTCTCTTCTCCCCTCCAGGCAGGAGATGCCAACATAGTCTCTAGTGTCCACCTGATCCAAGAAGCTCACTCCTCACCAGCACCCCTCTCCAACCCATTGTCCAGTCCAATCCATGTCTGAAGAGTTGGCTTCGGGAATGGTTCCTGTCCTGGGGCAACAGAAGGTCTGGGGGCCATGACCACAGAGGTCCTTCTAGTCTCAGTCAGAAGGTTAAGTCTGGCCTTATGAGAATTTGGGGTCTGCATCCCACTGCTCTCTTGCTCCCTCAGGGGTCCTCTGTTGTGTTCCCTGTCGGGGCAGTCATCAGTTGTAGCCAGGCACCATCTAGTTCTTCTGGTCTCAGGATGATGTAGTCTCTGGTTCATGTGGCCCTTTCTGTCTCTTGGGCTCGTAATTGCCTTGTGTCCTTGGTGTTCTTCATTCTCCTTTGCTCCAGGTGGGTGGAGACCAACAGATGCATCTAAGATTGCCACTTGCTAGCGTTCAAGATCCCAGACGCCACTCTTCAAAGTGGGATGCAGAATGTTTTCTTAATAGGTTTTATTATACCAATTGACTTAGGTGTCCCCTGAAACTGTGGTCCCCAGATCCCTGCCCCTGCTACAATGGCCTTCGAAGCATTCAATTTATTCCAGAAACGTCTTTGCTTTTGGTTTAGTCCAATGGTACTGACCTCCCCTGTATTGTGAACTGTCTTTCCCTTCACGTAAAGTAGTTCCTATCTACTGTCTAATTAGTGAATACCCCTCTCCCACCCTCCCTCCACCCCCCCTCTCGTAACCTGAAAAGAAAGTTTTCTTCTCAGTTTGAACTATTTCTCAAGTTCTTATAATAGTGGTCTTATACAATATTTGTCCTTTTGCATCTGACTAATTTCGCCCAGCATAATGCCTTCCAGGTTCCTCCATGTTACGAAATGTTTCTCAGATTCCTCACTGTTCTTTATCAATGCATAGTATTCCATTGTGTGAATATACCATGATTTATTTACCCATTCATCCATCGATGGACACCTTGGTTGCTTCCACCTTTTTGCTATTGTAAACAGTGCTGCAATGAACATGGGAGTGCATATATCTGTTTGTGTAAAGGCTCTTATTTCTCTAGGATATATTCCAAGGAGTGGGATTGCTGGATCGTATGGTACTTCTATTTCTAGCTTTTTAAGGAAGCGCCAAATCGATTTCCAAAGTGGTTGTACCATTTGACATTCTCACCAGCGGTGTAGAAGTATTCCAATCTCTCCACAGTCTCTCCAACATTTATTATTTTGTGTTTTTTGGGTTAATGCCAGCCTGGTTGGAGTCAGATGGAATCTCATTGTAGTTTTGATCTGCATTTCTCTAATGGCTAATGATCGAGAACATTTCCTCATATATCCGTTAGCTATCTGAATGCCTTATTTAGTGAAGTGTCTACTCATACCTTTTGCCCATTTTTTAATTGAGTTATTTGTCTTTTTGCAGTTGAGTTTTTGCAGTATCATGTAGATTTTAGAGATCAGGCGCTGATCAGAAATGTCATAGCTAAAAACTTTTTCCCAGTCTGTAGGTAGTCTTTTTACTCTTTTGGTGAAGTCTTTTGATGAGCATAGGTGTTTGATTTTTAGGAGCTCGCAGTTACCTAGTTTTTCTTCTACATTCTTTATAATGTTTTCTATACTGTTTGTGCCATGCATTAGGGCTCCTAATGTTGTCCCTATTTCTTCTTCTATGATCTTTATCATTTTTGTTGTTGTTAGGTGCCATCGGGACGGTTCCGACTCATAGCGGCCCTATGCACAACAGAACGAAACACTGCCCGGTCCTGCTCCATCCTTACAATCGTTGTTACGCTTGAGCTCATTGTTGCAGCCACTGTGTCAATAATCCACCTCTTTGAGGGTCTTCCTCTTTTCTGCTGACCCTGTACTCTGCCAAGCATGATGTCCTTCTCCAGGGACTGATCCCTCCTGACAGCATGTCCAAAGTATGACAGTCTCTCCATCCTTGCCTCTAAGGAGCATTCTGGTCGCACTTCCTCCAAGACAGATTTGTTCGTTCTTTTGGCAGTCCATGGTATATTCAATATTCTTCACCAACGCCACAATTCAAAAGCGACAACTCTTCTTCGGTCTTCCTTATTCATTGTCCAGCTTTCACATGCATATGATGCGATTGAAAATGCCACAGCTTGGGTCAGGCGCACCTTAGTCTTCAGGGTGACATCTTTGCTCTTCAACACTTTGAAGAGGTCCTTTGCAGCAGATTTGCCCAAAGCAATGCATCTTTTGATTTCTTGACTGCTGCTTCCGTGCCTGTTGATTGTGGATCCAAGTCAAATGAAATCCTTGACAACTTCAATCTTTTCTCCGTTTATCATGATGTTGCTCATTGGTCCTGTTGTGAGGATTTTTGTTTTCTTTATGTTGAGGTGCAGTCCATACTGCAGGCTTTGGTCTTTGATCTTCATTAGTAAGTGCTTCAGGTCCTCTTCACTTTCAGCAAGCAAGGTTGTGTCATCTGCATATCGCACATTGTTAATGAGTCTTCCTCCAATCCTGATGCCCCGTTCTTCTTCATATAGTCCAGCTTCTCGAATTATTTGTTCAGCATGCAGATTAAATAGGTATGCTGAAAGAATACAACCCTGATGCACACCTTTCCTGACTTTAAACCAATCAGTATCCCCTTGTTCTGTATGAACAACTGCCTCTTGATCTATGTAAAAGTTCCTCATGAGCACAATGAAGTGTTCTGGAATTCCCATTCTTCCCAATGTTATCCATAATTTGTTATGATCCACACAGTCGAATGCCTTTGAATAGTCAATGAAACACAGGTAAACATCCTTTTAGTATTCTCTGCTTTCAGCCAGGATCCATCTGACATCAGCAATGATATCCCTGGTTCCACATCCTCTTCTGAAACCGGCCTGAATTTCTGGCAGTTCCCTGTCGATATATTGCTGCAGCCATTTTTGAATGATCTTCAGCAAAATTTTGCTTGCGTGTGATATTAATGATATTGTTCTATAATTTCCACATTCAGTTGGATCACCTTTCTTGGGAATAGGCATCAATATGGATCTCTTCCAGTCAGTTGGCCAGGAAGCTGTCTTCCATATTTCTTGGCATAGACGAGTGAGCACCTCCAGTGCTGCATCTGTTGGTTGAAACATCTCAATTTGTATTCCATGACTTCCTGGAGCCTTGTTTCTTGCCAAAGCCTTCAGAGCAGCTTGGACTTCTTCCTTCAGTGCCATCGGTTCCTGATCATATGCCACCTCTTGAAATGTTTGAATATCAACTAATTCTTTTTGGTATAATAACTCTGTGTATTCCTTCCATCTTCTTTTGATGCTTCCTGTGTTATTTAATATCTTCCCCATGGAATCCTTCACTATTGCAACTCAAGGCTTGAATTTTTTCTTCAGTTCTTTCAGCTTGAGAAACGCCAAGCATGTTCTTCCCTTTTGGTTTTCCATCTCCAGCTCTTTGCACATGTCATTATAATACTTTACTTTGTCTTCTCGAGAGGCCCTTTGAAACCTTCTGTTCAGTTCTTTTACTTCATCTAGTCTTCCTTTTGCTTTAGCTGCTCGATGCTCAAGAGCAAGTTTCAGAGTCTCCTCTGACATCCATCTTGGTCTTTTCTTTCTTTCCTGTCTTTTCAGTGACGTCTTGCTTTCTTCATGGATGATGTCCTTGATGCCATTCCACAACTCGTCCGGTCTTCGGTCACTAGTGTTCAATGCGTCAAATCTGTTCTTCAGATGGTCTCTAAATTCAGGTGGAATATACTCAAGGTCATATTTTGGCTCTCGTGGACTTGTTCTGATTTTCTTCAGTTTCAAGTTGAACTTGCATATGAGCAACTGATGGTCTGTTCCACAGTCAGCCCCTGGCCTTGTTCTGACTGACAGTATTGAGCTTTTCCATCGTCTCTTTCCACAGATGTAGTCAATTTGATTTCTGTGTGTTCCTTCCGGCGAGGTCCCTGTGTACAGTCGCTGTTTATGTTGGTGAAAGAAGGTATTTGCAATGAAGAAGTTGTTGGTCTTGCAAAATCCTATCATTCCATCTCCGGCATTGTTTCTATCACCAAGGCCATATTTTCCAACTACTGATCATTCTTCTTTGTTTCCAACTTTCTCATTCCAATCACCAGTAATTATCGATGCACCTTGATTGCATGTTTGATCAATTTCGGACTGCAGCAGCTGATAAAAATCCTCTATTTCTTCATCTTTGGCCCTAGTGGTTGGTGCATACATTTGAATAATAGTCGTATTAACTGGTCTTCCTTGTAAAAGGCGTATGGATATTATCCTATCACTGACAGCCTTGTACTTCAGGATAGATCTTGAAATGTTCTTTTTGATGATGAATGGAACACCATTTGTCTTCAAGTTGTCTTTCCCAGCATGGTAGACTATATGATTGTCCTACTCAAAATGGCCAATATCAGTCCATTTCAGCTCACTAATGCCTAGGATATTGTTGTTTACGGGTTCCATTTCATTTTTGACGATTTTCAATTTTCCTAGTTTCATACTTCGTACACTTCAGTTTCCAATTATTAATGGATTTTTGCAGCCGTTTCTTCTCATTCTGAGTTGTGCCACAAGAGCAAATGAAGGTCCCGAAAGCTTGACTCCATCCACATCATTAAGGTTGACTCTACTTTGACGAGGCAGCTCTTCCCCAGTCATCTTTTGAGTGCCTTCCAACCTGGGGGGCTCATCTTCGGGCTCTATATCAGACGATGTTCTGCTGCTATTCATAAGGTTTTCACTGGCCAATGCTTTTCAGAAGTAGACTGCTGGATCCTTCTTCCTAGTCTGGAAGCTCAGCTAATACCTGTCCTCCATGAGTGACCCTGCTGGAATCTGAATACTGGTGGCATAGCTTCCAGCATCACAGCAACACACAAGCCCCCACAGTACGACAGACTGCCAGACTTATCATTTTAGATTTTATATTTATGTCTTTGATCCATTTTGAGCTAGTTTTTGTGCATGGAGTGAGGTATGGGTCTTGCTTCATTTTTTTGCTGGTGGATATCCAGTTACGCCAGCACCATTTGTTAAAAAGACTGTCTTTTCCCCATTTAACTGTTTTGCGGCCTTTAACAAATATCAACTGCTCATATGTGGAAGGATTTATGTCTGGATTCTCAATTCTGTTCCATTGGTCCATGTATCTGTTGTTGTACCCGTACCTGGCTGTTTTGACTACTGTGGTGGTATAATACGTTCTAAAATCAGGAAACTAAGGCCTCCCACTTTGTCCTTCTTTTTCAGTACTGACTTATTTATCCGGGGCCTCTTTCCCTTCCGTATGAAGTTGGTGATTTGTTTCTCCATCTCATTAAAGAATGTCGTTGGGAGTTGGATCGGAATTGCATTAAATGTATAGATTGCTTTTGGTAGGATAGACATTTTCACAATGTTAAGTCTTCCTATCCACGAGCGAGGTATGTTCTTCCAGTATGTAAGTCTCTTTTGGTTTCTTGCAGAAGTGTACTGTAGTTGTCTTTGTATAAGTCTTTTACATCTCTGGTAAGATTTATTCCTAGGTTATTTTATCTTCTTGGGGGCTAGTGTAAATGGCATTGATTTGGTGATTTCCTCTTTGATGTTCTTTTTGTTGTTGTAGAGGAATCCAGCTGATTTTTGTATGTTTATCTTTTATCCCGATACTCTGCTGAACTCTTCTATTAGTTTCAGGGGTTTTCTGGAGGATTTCTTAGGGTTTTCTGTGCATAAGATCATGTCATTTGCAAAAAGAGATACTTTTACTTCTTCCTTGCCAATCTGGATGCCCTTTATTTCTTTATCTAGCCTAATTGCTCTGCCTGGGACTTCCAGCACAATGTTGAATAAGAGTGGTGATAAAGGGAATCCTTGTCTAGTTCCCTATCTCAATGGGAATGCTTTCAGGCCCTCTCCATTTAGGGTGATGTTGGCTGTTGGCTTTGTATAAATGCCCTTTATTATGTTGAGGAATTTTCCTTCTATTCCTATTTTGCTGAGAGTTTTTATCATGAATGAGTGTTGAACTTTGTCAAATGCCTTTTCTGCATCAATTGATAAAAATTATGTGATTCTTGTCTTTTGTTTTTATTTATGTGGTGGATTACATTAATTGTTTTTCTAGTGTTGAACCATCCCTCCATACCTGGTATGAATCCCACTTGGTCATGGCAAATTATTTTTTTGATATGTTGTTGAATTCTATTGGCTAGAATTTTGTTGAGGATTTTTGCATCTACGTTCATGAGGGATATAGGTCTATAATTTTCTTTTCTCCTGGTGTCTTTACCTGGTTTTGGTATCAGGGATGTGGTGGATTCATAAAATGAGTTTGGTAGTATTCCATCCTTTTCTACGTTCTGAAATACCTTTAGTAGTAGTGGTGTTAACTCTTCTCTGAAAGTTTGGTAGAACTCTGCAGTGAAGCCGTCCGGACCAGGGCTTTTTTTTGTTGAGAGTTTTTTGATTACCTTTTCAATCTCTTCTTTTGTTATTGGTCTATTTAGTTGTTCTACCTCTGTGTTAGTTTGGTAGGTAGTGTTTTTCTAGGAATTCATCCATTTCTTCTAGGTTTCCAAATTTCTTTGAGTATAGTTTTTCATAGTAATCTGATATGATTGTTTTAATTTCATTTGGGTCTGTTGTAATATCGCCCATCTCATTTCTTATTTGGGTTATTTGCTTCCTCTCCTGTTTTGTCAGTTTGGCCAGTGGTTTATCAATTTTGTTGAGTTTTTCAGAAAACCAGCTTTCGGTCTTGTTAATTCTTTCAATTGTTTTTCTGTTTTCTATTTCATTTAGTTCAGCTCTAATTTTTATTATTTGTTTTCTTCTGGTGCCTGTGGGTTTCTTTTCTTGCTCTCTTTCTATTTGTTCAAGTTGTAGGGATAGTTCATTGAGTTTGGCCCTTTCTTCTTTTTGGATGTGTGCATTTATTGATATGAATTGGCCTGTGAGCACCGCTTTTGCTGTGTCCCAAAGGTTCTGATAGGAAGTATTTTCATTCTCATTGGATTCTCTGAATTTCTTTATTCCATCCTTAATGTCTTCTATAATCCAGTCTTTTTTGAGCAGGGTGTTGTTCAGTTTCCAAGTGTTTGATTTCTTTTCCTGTTATTGATTTCCACTTTTATGGCCTTATGGTCAGAGAAGATGCTTTGTAATATTTCAATGTTTTGGATTCTGCTACGGCTTGCTTTATGACCTAATATGTTGTCTATTCTAGAGAATGTTCCATGTGCACTAGAAAAGAAAGTATACTTGGTTGCTGTTGGGTGGAGTGTTCTGTATATGTCTACGAGGTCAGGTTGGTTGATTGTGGCATTTAGATCTTCCGTGTGTTTATTGAGCTTCTTTCTGGATGTTCTGTCCTTCAGTGAAATTGGTGTGTTGAAGTTTCCTACTACTATTTTGGAGCTGTCTATCTCACTTTTCAATGCTGATAGAGTCTGTGTTATGTATCTTGCAGCCCTGACGTTGGGTGCATAAATATTTAATACGGTTATATCTTCTTGGTGTATGGTCCCTTTAAGCACTATATAGTGTCCTTCCTTATCCTTTCTGATGGATTTAACTTTAAGGTCTATTTTGTCAGAAAGTAATATTGCCACTCCTGCTCTTTTTTGGTTGTTGTTTGCTTGATATATTTTTTTCCATCCTTTGAGTTTTAGTTTTTTTGTGTCTCTAAGTCTAAGGTGTGTCTCTTATAGGCAGCATATAGACGGATCTTGTTTTTAAATCCATTCTGCCACTCTCTGTCTCTTTATTGGTGCATTTAGTCCTTTTACATTCAGTGTAATTATGGATAGGTAAAAAATTTTTTTTTCTTTTTTTTTTTAATGAATTTAGTGCTATCATTTTGATGTCTTTTTTTTGTGTTGTTGACAGCTTCTTTTTCCCGCTTAATTTTATGTGTTGGGTAGATTTTCTTTATATATTGTCCTTTCCTCATATTTGTTGTTGTTGATTTTGTTTCTGCTGAGTCTGTATGTTTCCCTTGTATTTTATTTTGATGAGTAGGATAGTTTGTCTCCTTTGTGGTTACCTTATTATTTACCCCTATTTTTCTAAATTTAAAACTAACTTTTATTTCTTTGTATCTCCGTATATTCCTCTCCATATGGAAGGTGTATGATTACATTTCTTAGTTCCTCTTTATTATTTTAATGTTGTCTTCTTTTATGTAATAATATTGCCATTACCCCTTTTGGGGCTTTTTTTTTTTTTTTTAAATCTTGCTTTGCTTTTTTGAATTTCCCTGTCTGGGTTGACTTCTGGTTGCTCTGCCCAGTGTTCTAGTCTTGGGTTGATACCTGATATTATTGATTTTCTAACCAAAGAACTCTTTTAGTATTTCTTGTAGTTTTGGTTTGGTTTTTAAGAATTCCTTCGACTTGTGTTTATCTGGAAATGTCTTAATTTCACCTTCAGATTTAAGAGACAGTTTTGCTGGATATATGATTCTTGGCAGGCAATTTTTTTCCTTCAATTTTTAAAATATGTCATCATTGCCTTCTTGCCTGCATGGTTTCTGCTGAGTAGTCTGAGCTTATTCTTAGCGGCTCTCCTTTTAGGTGACTTTTCATTTATCCCTCGCTGCTCTTATATTCTCTCTTTATCTTTGGTTTTGGCAAGTTTGATTATAATATGCCTTGGTGACTTTCTTTTCAGATGTACCTTATGTGGAGTTCGATGAGCATCTTGGATAGGTATCTTCTCATCTTTCACAATAGCAGGGAAGTTTTCTGCCAACAAATCTTCGACAATTTTCTTTGTACTTTTTCTTATCCCTCCCTCTTCTGGTACTCCAATTACTTGTAGGTTATTTCTCTTGATAGAGTCCCACATGATTCTTAAGTTTTCTTCATTTTTTAAAATTCTTTTATCTGATTTTTTTTCAAATATATTACTGCCAAGGGATTTATGTTCCAGTTTAGAAATTCTAGCTTCTACTTGCGGAATTCTGCTCCTCTGATTTCTATTGAGCTGTCTAATTCTGTAATTTTTTTGTTAATCTTCTGAATTTCTGATTGCTGTCTGTCTATGGATTTTTCCAGCTTATTAAACTTTTCATTATGTTCCTGAATAATCTTTCTAATTTCTTCAGTTGTTTTATCTATGTGTTTCTTGGCTTGTTCTGCATATTGCCTCATTTTATTGCCTCCTTTCCTTCCTGATGTCTTGAAGGGTTCTGTATATTAAACTTTGTATTCTGCCTCTGGTAATTCCAGGAATGCACTTTAATCTAGAGGATCCCTGGATTCTTTGTTTTGAGAGCCTGTTGAGGGGATCGTGGTCTGTTTCTTCATGGGAGTTGATATTGACTGTTGTCTTCGAGCCACCTATAAGTTATTGTATTAGTTTATGCTTGCTTACTGTGTCGTAGCTGCTTGCTTTGTTTTGTTTTGGTATACCCCTATGGGTTGCTCGAGTGAGCTAGCTTGATTATTTTTGCCTTTGGAGCTCTGGTGTCCTGTCCCCAGCTGGCTAGAGCTGTTATCAAGTGTACCAGTCGAAGAGTCTGTTCAGTTTTCTTGTATGAATTCAGCTCAGGTTTCCAGGTAGCTGATCATCAAGTGTGTGGTAAAGGCTCTGCCGTACAGTCTTAGAGGTGCAGGGGTGATTTGCATATATACCCATATCTGATTGCAGGAAGGGGTCATGCTGTGAACAAGGCAGGGGTCTGAGAACCGACCCCCAAGTGTCTCTGAGGAAAACGTTTCTCTGTTCCCTAGAGCATGCTGGTGGGTGGGTTCTGCAGAGGGACCATGGGCGCCCGTAGTTTTCGGTTGTAAGGACTGGGAGGTACCAGTTATCTTTGGACCCCTGTTGTGGGTGGCTGGGTGACCTGAGTGGAGCTACTGGTCCTTAGGTCCCTGATGTGGGTAGGTGAGGACCTTGTTTAATAGGCAAAGCAATGTCAAACGTCAAATACCCTCCTCTCCACCGCACAGCTGAAATGGTTGGAGTTTGCCAACAAGGGCCGATTCTCCTGAAATAGGACCATACAAGTCCATGCAGAAGGGAAAAGTGCTCAAGGTCCATGGATGGTTTATGCCTGGACAGGAGCTGCTTCTGTCCTGAGCTCCCCTGGTTAATGGAGCTGGCAAATTATCTTTTCCCCCCAGTTGCGAATTTTTTCCTTCCCCAGGGCCAGGAGGATGGCTCTGGGTGCTCACCAGGGTCTATCTCAGGCCCAGGGATTCAGCCGCTAAAGCTGGCTTGGGGGTGGGGGTGGGGGTGGGGGTGGGGGTGGGGGTGGGGGTGGGGGTGGGGGGGCCCGGTAAAATATACGCAAATGCTTAACTTTTGCCGAGAGCACTGTTCTCCCAGGTTCCTGAGGTGTGAGTGGGCTGTGCGGCTGCTGCTTCTCCCTGAGGAAACTGCGGCCGAAGGCTAGGACCAGCCTGCCGCCACAGCCGCTGCCCTGGGAATGGTGCCTGAGGGCTCCCTGCGATTCAGGGCCGGCAACTCCTCTCCGCTTCTGAATGGACTCTTTCCCCCAGTGCCCCTCAGTTCATTGTCTTAAGCTTGCCTTTGATGCTCAGGACTCCCAGCTTGTCACAGATATACTCATTTCACTTGTTTTTTCGGGTCTTTGTTGTAAAGAGGGCTCGCCAGACGCGTCTGTCTATTCCGCCATCTTGTCTCCGCCTTGCACAATATAAATTTTTTTAAAAAATTGCCCCTGCATGGTTATTTATCTATTTTGTGAGTGTGTGTGTGTGTGCGTGTGTGTGCGCGCTTTGACTCTCCTGTAAGCTTGAAGGGCAAAGACCAAGTCTTGCTCCTCATTGAATCCCCTTCCAGCCAGCTCAAGGCCCAGGATGCAACGGGTATTCAATAACTGATGGCAAAATAGACTTGACTAAGGGATAGAGTGACCTTTCTCAAATCTAATCATGTCCAAATTAGGCACAGCTGCAGCTTTCTCAGAATGCAGATACTGCTTTGGGCCAGGCTCTGGCTGGCTTCCAGCCTGCTTCTCTGCTCTCCCCACCCCTGGAACAGCTCGTCTTCGACCTGGAAGTGAAGTCTTAGGCTCTTGTGAGCCTCCTGTGGGGCCTGGAGTCATCCCTAAAGCCATCCTCCCAGCTCATTCCATCTCATTGGAACCCTGCCCTCTGGTGCTGCCTCCTAAGCTGCCATTGGCCTCTGTCTACTCACCTGTTGCAATGGGCCCAGCTCTTGCTCCTACCCTGGTGGGCTTCCCTGGGGTTGCTCCTGGCTTGCTTAGGGGCCTACTTGGTCTATAGCCCCAGCCTCTTTTCCCCCAAAGATGTCCATGTCCTAGTACCTGGAACCTTCAAATGTCACCTTACTTGGCAAAACTGTCTTTGAGGATGTGATTAAACTAAAGTTCTTGAGATGGGGAGATTATGGTAGATTGCCTGGGTGGGTTCAATGTTGTCACAAGTGTCCTTATAAGGGAAAGAGGGAGGGAGGAGTGTCTGAGTCCAAGAAGGTGAGAGACTTGAAGATGCTATAAAGATGGGTCCCCGTGCATCTGTCAGCTTGTCATACTGTGGAGGTTTGCATGTTGCTGTGATGCTCGAAGCTGTCACCAGCATTCAAATACCAGCAGGGTCATCCATGATGGGCAGGTTTCAATGGAGCTTCCAGGCTAAGACAGACTAGGAAGAAGGACATGGTGGTCTATTTCTGGAAAAAAAAAATGCTAGTGGCAATTTTTGGAAGGCACTCAAAATACTACTGGGGAAGAGCTGCCTCCTCAAAGTAGAGTAGACCTTAATGATGTGGATGAAGTCAAGCTTTTGAGACCTTCATTTATTGATGTGGCATGACTCAAAATGAGAAGAAGCAGCTGCAAACATCCATTAATAATTTGAGCCTGAGTTGTATGAAGTATGAATCTAGGAAAATTGGAAATCATCAGAAATGAAATGGAAGGCATAAACATTGATATCCGAGGCATTAGTGAGCTGAAATGGACTGGTATTGGCCATTTTGAATCGGACAATCATATGATCTACTATGCCAGGAATGACAACTTGAAGAGGAATGCCGTTGCATTCATCATCAAAAGGAACATTTCAAGATGTATTCTGAAGTACAATGCTGTCAGTGATAGGATAATATCCATATGCCTACAAGGAAGACCACTTAATATAAGTATTATTCAAATTTATGTAACAACCACTAAGGCCAAAGACAAAAAAATTGAAGATTTTTACCAACTTCTGCAGTCTAAAAGTGATTGAGCGTGCAATCAGAATGCATTGATAATTACTGGTGATTGGAATGCAAAAGTTGGAAACAAAGAAGAAGAATTGGTAGTTGGAAAATATGGTCTTGATGACAGAAATGATGCTAGAGATGGCATGATAGAATTTTGCAGGACCAATGAATGAATGATCTTCATTGCAAATACCTTTTTTCACCAACATAAATGGCAGTTATATACATGGACCTCACCAGATGGAATATACAGGGATCAAATTGACTATATCTGTGGAAAGAGACAATGGAGAAGCTCAATATCATTGGTCAGAACAAGGTCAGGGGCTAACTGCAGAACAGGCCTTCAATTGCTCATATGCAAGTTAAAGTTGAAGCTGAAGAAAATTAGAACAATTCCATGAGAGCCAAAGTACGACCTGGAGTATATCCCACCTGAATTTAGAGATCATCTCAATAATAGATTTGAAACATGAACACTAATGACCGAAGACTGGGTGAGTTGTGGAATGACATCAAGGGCATCATACATGAAGAAAGCAAGAGGTCATTAAAAAAGAAAGAAAAGACCAAAATGGATGTCAGAAGAGAGTCTGAAACTTGCTCTTGAACGTTGAGTAGCTAAAGAGGAAGGAAGAAATGATGAAGTAAAAGAGCTAAACGGAAGATTTCAAAAGGTGGCTTGAGAAAACAAAGTAAAGTATTATAATGACACGCCCAAAGACCTGGAATTAGAAAACCAAAAGGGAAGAACACACTCGGCATTCCTCAAGCTGAAAGAACTGAAGAAAAAAATCAAGACTCAAGTTGCAATATTGAAGGATTGTATGGAAAAAATACTGAATAATGCAGGAAGCATCAGAAGAGGCTGGAAGGAATACACAAAGTCACTGTACCGAAAAGAATTGGTCAACATTGAGCCATTTCAGGAGGTAGCATATAATCAAGAACCAATAGTACTGAAGGAAGAAGTCCGAGCTGCACTGAAGACATTGGTGAAAAACAAGACTCCAGGAATTGACGGAATACCAATTAAGATGTTTCAACAAACGGATGCAGCGCTGGAAGTCCTCACTCCTCTATGCTAAGAAATTTGGAAGACCACTACCTGACCAACCGACTGGAAGAGATCCTTATTTATGCCTATTCCAAAGACAGGTGATCCAACCTAATGCCAAAGTTATTGAACAGCATCATTAATATCAAAGGCAAGAAAATTTTGCTGAAGATCGTCCAAAAGCGGTTGCAGCAGTGCACCGACAGGGAACTGCCAGAAAGTCAAGCCAGATTCAGAAGAGGACATGGAACAAGGGATATCATTGCTGATGTCAGATGGATCCTGGCTGAAAGCAGAGAATACCAGAAAGATGTTCACCTGTGTTTTATTGACTATGTAGAGGTATTCGGCTGTGTGGATCATAACAAATCATGGATAACATTTCAAAGAACGGGAATTTCAGAACACTTAATTGTGCTCATGAGGAACCTGTACATAGATCAAGAGGCAGTTGTTCTGACAGAGCAAGGGGATCCTGCGTGGTTTAAAGTCAGGAAAGGTGTGCATCAGGGTTGTATTCTTTCACCATACCTATTCAGTCTGTATGCTGAGCAAATAACCTGAAAAGCTGGACTGTATGAAGAAGAACGGGGCATCAGGATTGGAGGAAGACTCATTAACAACCTGTGATATGCAGATGGCACAACCTTGCTCGCTGAAAGTGAAGAGGACTTGAAGCACTTGCTGATGATCAAAGACCACAGCCTTCAGTATGGATTACAAACTCAACATAAAGAAAACAAAAATCCTCACAACTGGACCAATGAGCAACATCGTGATAAACGGAGGAAAAGTTGAAGTTGTCAAGGATTTTATTTTACTTGGATCCACAATCAACAGCCATGGAAGCAGCAGTCAAGAAATCAAAAGATACATTGCGTTGGGCAAATCTGCTGCAAAGAACCTCTTTAAAGTGTTGTAAATCAAGGATGTCACCCTGAAGACTAAGGTGTGCCTGACCCAAGCCATGGTATTTTCAATCACATGATATGCATGCAAAAGCTGGACAATGAATAAGGAAGACTGAAGAAGAATTGATGCCTTTAAATTGTTGTGCTGGTGAAGAACATTGAATATACCATGGACTGCCAAAAGAATGAACAAATCTGCCTTGGAAGAAATACAATCAGAATGCTCTTTAGAAGCAAGGATTGTGAGACTGTGTCTTACATACTTTGGACATGTTGTCAGGAGGGATCAGCCCCTGGAGAAGGACACCATGTTTGATAACGTAGAGGGTCATCAAAATAGAGGAAGACCCTCCAGGAGATGGATTGACACAGTGGCTGCAACAATGGGCTCAAGCATAACAACGATCGTTAGGATGGCATAGGACCAGGCAGTATTTCATTCTGCTGTACACAGGACCGGTATGAGTCAGAAAGGACTTAAAGGCACCTGACAACAACAACAACATAGAACTGGGGGAAGAGGCCAGGAGCCAAGGAATGCAAGTGACCTCTAGAAGCTGGAAATGGCTAGGAAATGAATTCTCCCCTAGAGCCCCCAGAAGGGACCAGCTCTGCCGATATCTTTATTTTAGATTTCTGACCTCAAGAATTATAAAAGAATAAATTTGTCTTGTTTTAAGCCACTAAGTTTGTGGTAATTCATTACAGCAGCGAGAGGAAATGGATGCAGAGCCCCAACTCACTTTTGCCTTCTGGGACTGGGTGACCTGTTCCTCCCTCTTGAGACAGTATCTGGCCTTGCCCCTGTCCAGCCTCACCTCAAGCTCTCCCCATATCTTCCCAGCTGCTAGGCCTGGTGTAGGGATGTCTCCTGCCC
Organism: Loxodonta africana; assembly: GCF_030014295.1. Classification (NCBI taxonomy): domain Eukaryota; kingdom Metazoa; phylum Chordata; class Mammalia; order Proboscidea; family Elephantidae; genus Loxodonta; species Loxodonta africana. The sequence continues at coordinate 172,497,794 of NC_087369.1, read as the reverse complement.
CACCTGGGCTCTGGAAGCCTGGTCTCCCTCTGCATGCCCAACACCAAAGGCCAAGGGAGTAGGCCTCAGTTGCCAACCCCTTCTCCAACTGTGCTGACTAGTCTGGACCAGCACAGGAGAAACACACCCCGGAAGAGGAGCACGGCCTTGGGAGAGAAGACAGCAGCACATCCACCAGAGCATTCTATGAACCAATCCTTATTGGTGGTAATGGTCCCCAGGGAAGGTAAACGGTACCATCAAGTAGGCAGCCCCAGGGTGCGGCCCACACCCAGAGACTATAGAGAGCTAGTGGTAGGCCATAACCCCTCACTGAGAAGGGGCCCTGGGGGCAGGGAGGCTGGGAAAGAACAGAAAGCATGTAGCACTGCCAGTTGGGAGCAGTTGATTAGGGGCATTAAGGATGGCATCCCTGGCACTGGGTCTTTCCAGGTCATGTCCTTCCCACAGGAACATTTGCCATCCTGCCTCAAGCCTGGGCCCAAGGGGATAGGCTCCATTTCACCCAGGGGACGGCCCCTCTCTGGCCATGCTAAGTAAATCAGCTCCTTTGGGATCAACCCTTCTGCAGATGACAACTTGCGACAGAATGTGGACAGACACACACTGCCACCCACTCCTGAAGGCCCTGGAGATGACTGAAGCTGGAGGTTTCTGGAAGGTAGTCAACCCTGGAAGAAGGGAACAGCTGGGGGAGTTTCCTATTGTGCAGGTACTAGCCCAAGGGCAGCCCCATTCTTCACCCTGCAGGGTGTTTAAGACTCCTAGAACAAAAAAATAACAGTCTTTCTGGTCCAAAGAAGACAGCGTTCAGGGCAATGCCAGCTGCCAACAAGGGTGAGAGGGCAGATATCCCAGAAAGGAGAGGCAGAGAGGAGAGGTCCCCCATTCTGTATCAGACACCGCCCAGATCTCTGGGTGGCCGTTGGACCTTGCATGCATGGGGACCCTAGGGCAGGGTTTGAGAAGACCATCTAGAATACCTTACCTCCTCCTGGCATCTTGGGAGCATCTACTGTGTCTTGGGCTCTTGGTGTCCCTGGAGGGAGAGTTTTGCACGCACCTAGTGCTTTGCTAGATGTGATCCCAGGGAGCAAACAGGAAGAGAAAGGACAGAGATGTCAGAATGGGGGGGGGGCAGTGTACAAGACGCACTACCGAGTTGTCGGTGTTGTTAGGTGCCATTGAGCAGGTTTCAACTCCTAGCGACCCTACGTACAACAGAATGAGCTCATGGCTGCTAATTGTCACTGTCCATTTGAGCTAGGCCTTGAAGGATGAAGATAATATTGTGAAGTGGAATATGAAATGCAGTCATTCCTAGTGCTGCTGTAGCAAAAACCGGGTGGCTTCAAACGACAGAATTTTATCCTTTCACAGCTCTGGAAGCCAGAAGTCCAAATTCAGGGTGTCAATAGGGCCATGTTCCCCGCAAAGGCCCTAGGGAAGGTTATTTCTGCCTCTTCCAGCTTCTCGTGACGGCTGCCAATCCTCAGCATTCCTTGGCTTGTGGCGGCATCACTCCAACATCTGCCTCCGTCTTCACGTGGCCTTATCCTCTCTGTGTCTGTATACAAATTTTCCTCTCCTTCTAAGGGCATCAGTCACTGGATTGAGGGCCCACCCCACTCCAGTGTGACCTCATTTTAACTTGATTACATCTGCAGAGACCCTATTTCCAAAGAAGGTTGCTTTCATAGGTTCCGGGTGAACATGAGTTTTTGGGTGACACTAGTCGAACCAGTTCAAAGAGGGTAAAAATGGAAGCAGGAAATGATTAGGAAGCTGTCTAACAGAAATACCACAAGTGGATGGCTTTAAAGGTCAGAAATGTATTGACTCACAGTTCTGGAGGCAAAAGTCCAAATCAGGTCTCGACCATGTTGATTCCTTCCTTGTAGATAGCCCTGGGCCTTCCTTGTTTCCTGGGCTTGTAGACGATCCTCACATGGCAAGTCTTCCCCTGTGGGTGTGTGCATCTCTGTGTCTACCCTGGTCTCTTTATAACTCAGAAGTGATTAGATTTAGAACCCATCCTACTGGGGTAAGATCTAATTAACATACCAAAGAAAACCCTCTTTCCAAACAGGTTCACATCCACAGGTACAGGGGTTAGGGTTCCAACACATATTTGGGGGACACAATTCCATTTATAGCAGAAGCTGTGGCTGTTTTTCCTGGCAAGCAATCAGGAAGGTTAGACCAGGAGCCATGGCATGGAGAGGATGCCAAGGGGACAATCAGAGGTCTTTAGATTGTCATTGTTGCTCAGAGCAGTTGTATCTCAAGCTCAGGGACTTGGAGCTGCCAGGCAGGCCAGCTGGGGCTTGTTCTCATGAAAGGCCCACTTTTAGAGAGCTTGGGGTTCAGGGTTCACCTCCCACTCCTCAGGGGAAGCCTGGGCCAGCAGTTGGCTCAAGGCCCTTGCTTCTCAGGACTTTGTACCTTTTACATGAAACATGCTTCGAAGAGGGCTGACTTATAACGCTTTGGTTTGATTGGAAGCACCTTTTGAAAACAAGCTCCATAAAATCATTTCTTAATTACACATTAAAGTCTGCATAAAAGAGTAACTGCACCTTTTTTTTTAATAATAAGTAAGCTTTGATTTTCAAACAGACGTTTGGGCAATGATTCATGCATAAGGTAGTCTTGTTTCCTTTGAGAGCTGAAACACCCTTAGGCCCCAGACTCATACTAGAGCATCTGCTTTGAACTCAATTTGGCCAGAACAAAGCGAGCAGTCCCACCTGAGTGTGTGTGCAGCATTTCCCGAAGACATGCAGCCAGTGCCCAAAGGAGGGGTATCACTGTGGCCTGAGCCCTTTCACTGTGGCCCTAGGGGGCAGAACTTTCTGCCACCCCAAGGTCATCACTTTGGAGAAGGTCTGCACTAGACCTGAGGGTAGAGGTCATCCAGGCCAGACCTCTAGCCATACGACAGGCACACTGCAGCCCACAGTGTGCGTGAATGTGGCAAGGTTCCATGGTGCACCAGTGGCAGAACGTGGCCCAGAATCCACGCCTCCTCCCAGGCTGAGGCTGGCTCTGCATCCTTGCTACCCTCTACCTCATTCCCCGAGGGCCATCTCTGCTTGGCATGGAGTCACTGATGAACCCCTGGAGGTTGTCCAGAACAACCAGGTCCATGGCTGCCTCCACTCAAGCCCTGGCTGGCTTTGATGGCTGAAAACGAAGGTCCCATGCAGGGCTGGGACCAAAGTGAGGCCAGTGAGGTGCCCAAGGTGCAAAATACCAGGAGGGACCAACTCTCCGGTGCCAACCCTACACTTGCACGATGCTGAGGTGAGGCCTCCTGTGGTGCCTCACTGGCCTCGCCTTAGTCCCCATTTCAGTGCAAAGTTCCAGTGGTTTCCATGTTGGTCCTGAGGGTTCCTCCATCTGACCTGGGCAGCCTGCTCCACAGATGTTCCACCCAAGGGCAAAGCATTGAGAGCGGACAAAACACATTGATATCCATGGTCTCCTGGGTTTCTACAACCTTCTTTGAATGGAGGCAAGGCAGAGAATCTTAGCTCCTTGTTCTTTATCAGCCAGCTGAGGCTCAGAGAAGATGAGCTGATTGACCAAGGCCACATAGCCCACAGGCAGCAGAGCTGCGACTTGAAACTCTCCATTAAGTCTGTCCTGTTTCCTCATCCTCCAATCCCTCCTCCCCAGAACTGCTGTGTGCCCATGTCACCCAGAGCCACTAGACCAGGCTCTTAAGCTCGGGACCTTCAGCAGACGGTCGAGGGCCCCCCTGCCCCATAAGCCCTACGCCAGCTTCAGATATTTTTAGGCAAACAAAAAAGGTTTTAAATCTGAAATAATTGCCCTCATTTTGAATCTCTGAGTCTTTTCAGATAACATAATCTTGTGTGGCCCCAAAGAGGCTCCTGACTGGATGGAACAAGCCCAGGTAATTGCCTCTTCTGTGTAAAGACCAATTTGTCCAGGGAAATGAGCATGGTTGATGTAATCAATTAAAACACTGAAAGCAGTGTGGAATCTACAGGAAATGGAAATGAAATTGAAGCCCTCTTCTCTGCCTTGCTTTCCAAAGGCCCGATGCCTGCCTGCCCAGCTGACAATTTTTTTTTCTCCTTGGGCCTGACTCCAATTTGTCTAGAGGAGGCAGAGCCAGCAGGGTGCCTGAGGGTCCAAAGTCCGGCTCCTCTGCCTGTAGTCAGGCCAGGCAGGCCCCTCGATGAGGCCTGGCTGGGCCAGGGCCACCAGCTTCTACTCCGAGGATGTGCTTCCCACTGGCTCACACTGGGGGACGTCAGTGAGGAGCTGGGGTGCTCTTATGAAGCTCTGCTATCACAAATCCACTGGGGCCTGGGCTAGCCTCACACCCTGTCTGGACTTTCAATCATTTGCCAGCTCCTGAGGCCAGAGGAGGCATGGCTGGCTTGCACTTTGCATTTCTGACCTGATGGCCACATCTGTGACACAGGCCAGGCAGCCTGGCCCCTGGGGTCCCTGCTGGCTGGGAGCCCACTGTCTGAGGGGAGGCAGGTGTGTACACAGGGCTGCGGGCAGTGCGACCCCAGACCGACCCATTAGAACAGGCTCAGCTCTTCTCTGCACGTCTGCCTTCAGGGGGCCTGGAAAGAAGAGGGGGTTAGAAGATGGTGACTGCAGAGACAGACACAGATTGCCCACAAGGAGCACCCTCTTGTCCTGTCTGCTAGGCCCTTGCTCATCTCAGAAGTGAAACCATCATCGCCTCCCACACCCCTCAAGGCAGGAATACCAGCTGGTGCTCAGCAGTCAGTCTTATTTCAGGGAGAACCCACCATACCAGCCTGGGGAGTTGCTGGGACTCTCTTGAGGTCAAAAGGTAACATGGAAAAGTCTTGGCCATACTCTTGGCAAGGAATGGACTATGTGCTCCTGTGCTATTCCAAAGACAGCATCCAGGAATTGACAAGCTTGGCCAGGGGACAGATGTTCCCACCACTCTGTTAGGAGTGACTGGGCTCTTGAAGCCAGCTGGGAATTGGGTCTTTTCATCTAGGAGGCCAAGGTTTCTAAATGCAGTCTGTCTCCCCAACTTCCCTCTGAGTTTCCTGAGGGTACCATGGAGCAGGTCTGACTCCTGCCTGGGGTCTCAGAGAGTGTCTTCTATCACTTCACCCAGATTTTGAGGTTCTGGAACCCATGATGCCGAGGAGGTTGAGGTGGTAGAAGACTGAAGACAACAGCCTGTTGTCATCCACTCCCATTCGACCTTTGCAGTGATCTGGCTCAGGTGTGGCTCACCCTTGAAGGAGTGCAGGGCACACAGACCCATGTGCCAGACACCAGCAGCCCTGCACACTTTGGGGGCACTTCTTCCTACTGACAGTAGCAAGGCCTTTCAACAGCCAAGATGGTTAGACTCCAGGACAAGGGATGGCACGTGGGTTTCCACTGGCACACCAACGGTGACTGACTGTAAGTGGCTGAGTCCAGGCACAGTGGGATGAGTACTGAGACTGATTAGCAATGTCTGCCAGGCCAGCAGGAAAGAAGGGTTATGGTATGTGTTTAGGGTTCCTGCCATCCCTGGTCACAGGAGCTCATGGGATTGTGCAGGGCATGTCATGGAGGGGAGAGTGGAGGATGGCACAGGTTTTGTTTAAAAGTATCAGTGGCTTTCTCAGGCTGGGTCACCTTGGCCCCCAGTACTGTCTTACCTTTCCCCTCTCCCCAGACACGTTCATTGTGTGGTGGAGGCAAGTGGATAGCAGGTATTTGCTGGCAATCCTCTTGCTTCCAAAAATGCCAGATGGGTCTGTGGTTTCAACTCTATAGTCGTGGCATTCCTGGGCCTCAACAGCACAGTGACACCAGGCAAGAGGGCTGGTATTTTTCTGCAGGGAAGAAAACTGAATTACCACACTAAGATGCCCCTTACCACATTCCCCTGGGACCCTGTCTTCCACAGCAGCTGAGGTCAAGATTATTTCTTATAGTTAAAAGTAGATCAATAGCCTTTGAGAAAAATCATTGTTTCCTGATCAGCAGCCTCTCAGTGGCTGCCACTGCTGGTACCCATTCCAGCCTGGTGACTCTGCTGTGACCAGTCAAGCTTATGCCCTGAGAAAGCTTCTAAGGCCCTGGACCCCTTTACCTGTGCAGCCTGGCCTGTATGCGTTGTGTTCAATCAAGCATCGGGCAGAGGGTAGAAGGGGGTTCCTGTAGGAGAAGGAATAGTAGTTGAGACAAAAAAGTAGACTTTTTTATCCAAACACTTGGTCTTGAGTCTTTTGAGAATTGGTGGTTAAATACAGAGCATTGAGCATCCATGTTTATCTCTGCTCCATCCCCAAACTCCACTCAAATGGCAGTAACAAAATAAAGGCCTATATCCACTGAGGCACAAAGAAGAGGAAAAGCGACAACCTCAAATAAGAGATGCGCTTGGAAAGAGAATCGGTGAGTGAGTGAGCAGAGTGAAGATAGCAGAAACTTAAATGTGTGTGTGTGTGTGTGTGTGTGTGTATGCGCGTGCACATAGGTAAGCCAGGAAGAAGCAAAGCAAACTATAAAACAGACTCAGGAATTGGAGGTACCAGGGTCTTCTTAAAGGCAGAGTGTGGGATGACCCATTGGTCTAGTCGATTCTAACTCATAGTGACCCGGAGTAGAACTGCCCAATAGGGCTTCCAAACAGTTGCCAGTGGCTTTGAACTACTGACCTTTTGGTTAGCAGCTGAGCTCTTAGCCACTGCACCACCAGGGCTCCAGGGTATGAGATAGGGCTGAGAATAATAGGATTGGTTCAGAGTGAGTATCAAGAGTCCTTAGCCCTCTAAGCTCTTCTCTGAACCAGGACACCCCCACCCTGACAGAAGATAGGAAGTTGTCTTTCTGGAGATACCCAGTTGAGCTCATGGGTGAAGCAGTTTATCCAGAACAGAGGGATCATGTGAAAGCCCCATAACAGATGGTGAGAAGCCCCACAGCCTTCTCCCCTGCTTGGCTTCCAGAATGCAAAGAGCAGATTTAAACCTCTTTGTGGGGAAATTGGTCCAGCACGAGAAAAAAGACCTACAGAAACTGACACATGGGACTCCCCAACAAGTTGACTGGGTTCCCTATCAGATCACCCTACTACTATGAAACCCACCGAGTGAGGAGGCCTACCCATGCATGTAGATCTTACTAATTTTTTTTTTAGTAGCATGGTTCCAGGAATAGACAGAATACCAATTGAGATGTTTCAACAAACGAACGTAGCACTGGAAGTGCTCTCTCGTCTATGCCAAGAAATTTGGAAGACGGCTACCTGGCCAACCGACTGGAAGAGATCCTTATTTATGCCTACTCCCAAGAAAGGTGATCCAACCAAATGCTGAAATTATCAAATGATATCATTAATATCACATGCAAGCAAAATTTTGCTAAAGTATCATTCAAGAGCAGCTGCAGCAGTATATAGACAGGAAACGCCCAGAAATTCAAGCTGGATTCAGAAGAGGACGTGGAACCAGGGATATCATTACTGATGTCAGATGAACGCTGGCTGAAAAGCAGAAAACACCAGAAAGATGTTTACCTGTGTTTTATTAACTATGCTAAGGCATTTGACTGTGTGAATCATAACAAATTATGGGTAACATTGTGAAGAATGGGAATTCCGGGACACTTGTGCTCATGAGGAATCTGTACATGGATCACGAGGCAGTCTTTAAAAGAGAACAAGGAGGATACTGCATGGTTTAAAGTCAGGAAAGGTGTGTATCAGGGTTGTATCCTTTCACCACACCCCTTCAGTCTGTATGCTGAGCAAATAATCTGAGCTGTACTACATGAAGAAGAACGGGGCATCAGGATTGGAGGAAGACTCATTAACCTGTGTTATGCAGGCGACACAACCTTGCTTGCTGAAAGCGAAGAGGACTTGAAGCACTTACTGATGAAGTTCAAAGACCACAGCCTTCAGTATGGATTACACCTCAACATAAAGAAAGCAAAAATTTTCACAACTGGACCAATGAGCAACATCATGATAAATGAAGAAAAGATTGAAGTTGTCAAGGAATTCATTTTACTTGGATCCACAATCAACATCCATTGGAGCACCAGTCAAAAAATCAAAAGATGCATTGCATTGGGCAAATCTTCTGCAAAAGGCCTCTTTAAAGTGTTGAAAAGCAAAGATGTCACCTTGAGGACTAAGGTGTGCCTTACCCAAGCCACAGTGTTTTCAATAGCCTCCTATGCATGCGAAGGCTAGACAATGAGTAAGGAAGACCGAAGAAGAATTGACGCCTTTGAATTGTGGTGTTGGTGAAGAATATTGAATATACCATGGACTGCCAGAAGAACAAACAAATCTGTTTTGGAAGAAGTTCAACCAGAATGCTCCTTAGAAGCAAGGATGGCAAGACTATGTCTCACATACTTTGGACATATTATCGGGAGGAATCAGTCCCTGGAGAAGGACATCATACCTGGTAAAGTAGAAGGTCAGCCAAAAAGAGGAAGACCCTCAAGGAGATGGACTGACACAGTGGCTGCAACAATGGGCTCAAGCACAGCAACAATTGTGAGGACGGTGTAGGACCGGGCAGTGTTTCGTTCTGCTGTGCACAGGGTCGCTACGAGTCAGAACCAGCTTGACTGTACCTAACAACAACAATAGCATGTTGGGCCCTGGTTGCTCAGTGGTTAAGCATTTGGCTGCTAATCAAAAGGTTGGCAGTTCAAATCCACCAGCTGCTCCTTGGAAACCCAGTGAGGCGGTTCTACTCCGGCTTATAGGGTCACTATGAGTAGAAACCGACTCGACAGCAACGGGCTGGGCTTGGTTTGTTTAATAGCATGTTAGTGCCCCGTTCTCACTAAAAATGGATGGGCAAGAATTAGACTGTCATAGACACTTCTGTGCAGGCTTTTATGTGAATATAATTTTCAATTTATTTGGGTAAATACCTAGGTACAAATCTCACAATTTTGGAAGCTAGAAGTCCAAACCAGGGCATTGGCTCTAAGGAAGGGGCCTTCCTTGTTGGTAACCTTGGGAGTTCCTTGGAGTTTTCAGCATTAGATAACATTTCAGGATCTCTTCTGCGCTTTTAGTAACTTTGTATCTATTCTGCGCTTTTAGTAACTCAAAAGTGATTAGGTGTAAGACTCACCCTACTCCAACATGACCTTATTAACATAAGAAAAGAAAACCCCCATTTGCAAATAGGGTCATCTTTACAGGCACTGGGGTTGGAGGGACAATCCGTAATAGTGTTGTGAGGGTTAAGTGAGCTGATATTTGGAACGCTTTTTAGAACAGGCCTGTGTGTCCTGCCAGTGTTGGTTAAATGAAATAGAAATACATGGGGTGAGGAAATTGCCTTGGATTTGTAGAAACAGCAGAAATGCTTGCTTTCCTGACCAGCAGGGAGAGCGCTGGAGTTTGGTCTGAGTGTCAGAGAGTTTTAGAACCCCTTTTAGAGGAGCAGTGTGGCCACTGGATTCAAAGCAAATGGAAAGACACTAGTCAACAGTCTCTGTTTGTCAGCCTTCCTTTGGTTTGGAAGTGGGGACGTTGTTGCCAGCCTCCTAAGCATGGGGTACCTCCCATCCTTGGTGCCCAAAGCTACTCCTGACAGTGCCACATTGAAAGTTATCTGCCACACTGCTGATATTTAAGCCCTATTTTTAGTCAAAACATCAGTCGTGTTTGTATCGGGCGCTACCCAACGCCGCAGCAGATGTCTAGCTCCGGGGAAGCAGGGGAACTTGCTGCCGAGCTGTGCTGAGCTCAGCCTCTCGTGCCCAAGTTCTTTGATAAGAGCTCCATCTGAGATAGGTGGCTGAGAAAGGCTCAGCTCACCTGGCTCCCTGGTGTGTCGGGACACGCAAGACTTGTTCAGTCCAACACCTGCAAACTCCAAACCCAACACGACAGCGTGAAAATCCCCAGGTGATCCCAAGAGGGAGGAAAAAGCAGCTCTTACGTGTCAGGGGTAGTGCTTAAACCTGAGCCTGCCAAGCCACGACCAAATGGCGGGGAGGGGGGGCAGCTTGAGGACAGCCCCCCTGCCTGCTCCTGCCCCAGCCCCTCCCTTGGATGGGGAATTGGCAAGCTAAGGAGGATGGGAGAAAAACTGGGACCAAATCTGGGCCAGAAGAGTTTGTAGTGCAAATTACATTTCTCTGCTAATTGTAATCTGTTAATTACACTCAAAGAAGGGGTAGGAAAAGGAGAGGCAGTGCCCCCTATTCTGAGGAAGCTTCACGCTCTGCGTGTGCAGGCTCAGTGAGGCGGACAGAATTTTAAGACGCAAAGGCGCACATTGAAACATGCTGCTATATTTAGAGATAATCGAGTTTTTCTTTCTTAAGGCTCGATGTAGACTTTGATTACATAGCATTTTTTTTTTTAATTTGTTGCTAGTCAAGAAAACGCTGAAAGCACCTTGGTGAGCAATGCCTAGCTTTTTCATTTGCATATTCATTTGCATATTTTAATTTCCCTCACAAGCACTCCACACCTACATGGGCAGTCCCCGTGGGAAGAAAGACAATAGTTTTCAGGATAAACGATGTTTTTTTTTTTTTTTTTTGGCACCAGCTGATTTTAGTTATTCAAGGGATTGGAGAAAGCATGCAGGTCCTGAAGAATTTAGGAATTTATTCATTTCACTTGTACCCCAGCCTAGGCTGCCCAGGCCATACCCAGCTCAAGCAGGGGGATTCTTGTTGACAGGCGCTCAGAGAGCCTTCAACTTTTCCCGCTGTAGGCTTCCTAACGGTGAACAGGAGCACCGCCAGAGCATTTCGCCTATGGAATTTTGGTTGCTCCAGTGCCATTTTTTGAACAGGCCATTCTTCCTTCGTTGAATTGATTTTGTAAAAAAATATTTTTGGTTCTTTTTTGGGATTTATTTCTGGGTTATCCATTCTGTTCCATTGATCTATTTGTTTATCATTCCCCCAGTACTGCTCCATCTTGATTACTAGAGCCATAGTCTTACTATTGGGTGGAGTGATTCCTCCCACTTTATTCTTTTTTTTGTCGAGATTGCTTTAGCAAATTTAAAACCATGTAAATTTTAGAATAAGCTTGTCTATGTCTACAAAGAACCTTGAGGGGATTTTGATAGGAACTATGTTGGATCTCTGTATCAGTTTAGTGAGAATTGATGCTTTCATTATGTTGATTAACGTGCTCCACCTCTTTATTTACTTAGACATCCTTTGCTTATTTTCATCAGCTTTTTGTAATTTTCAGCAACAGGCACATGTTTTGTTAAGTGTATGCCTACATATTTCATTTTCTTTGGAGTATTTATAAATGGTGTTGTGTTTTTAATTTTGGTTTCCACAAGTTCATTGTTAAGTACAGAAATGTAATTGATTTGGGGGTATTGATTTTGCTGAACCTTGCTGAATTTGCTTATTAGTTCTAGGGTTTTTTCTTTTTTTTGGCTTTTGTTTTTAGTAGATTCTTTGGGATTTTCCACAAAGACAAACAGGCCATCTACAAACAGAGACAGTTTCGTTTCTTCCTTTCCAGTCTGTGTGCCTTTATTTCCTTTTCTTGCCTTATTGCTAAGGCCTAGGACTTCCAGTAAGAGTGGTGAGAGCTCACATGCTTGCCTTGTTTATGATTTTAGGAGAAAAGCATTCGGTCTTTTACCATTAAGGAATTCTAATTTTTTTTAGGTATACTAATGGTATTGTGGTTATGTTTTAAAAAGGATACATTCTTTGGTGAAGGTAAAGACAATACATGATATAGGAGAAGGAAGCACAACTTGCCCAGGCAAAGTCATAGACACATCCTAGATACATTCAAACACCTCGAGGGACTGAGTTCCTGGGGCTGAGGGCTGGGGACCGTGGTCTTGGGGGGGGACACCTAAGCCAATTGGCGTGACACAGTTCATAAAGAAAATGTTCTACATTCTACTTTGCTGACTAGCATCTGGGGTCTTAAAAGCTTGTAAGCAGTAATCTAAGATACACCTATTGGTCTTTTCCTATCCGGAGCAAAGGAGAATGAAAACCAAAGACACAAGGAAAATGTTAGTCCAAGAGACTAATGGACTACATGAACCACATCCTCCACCAGCCTGAGCCCAGAAGAACTGGATGGTGCTCAGCCGCCACTACCAATCACTCTGACAGGGATCAAAATAGAGGGTCCTGGACAGAACAGGAGGGAAAAAAAATATAGAACAAAATTCAAATTCACGAAAAAAAAAAAAAAGACCAGACTTATTGACCTGACAAAGACTGAAGGAGCTCCTGAGACTGTGGCCCCTGGACACCCTGCTAACTGAGAACTGAAGCCACTCCTGAAGTCTGCCTTTCAGCCAAAGATTTGACAGGACTATAAAACAAACAGAGCCCTGGTGGTGCAGTGATTGAGAGCTCAGCTACTAACCGAAAGGTCAGCAGTTCAAATCCACCACAGCTCCTTGGAAACCCCACGGGGCAGTTCTGCTTTGTCCTCTGGAGCCGCAATGAGTCGGAATCAACGGGACGGCAATGGGTTTAGTTTATAAAACAAACATTAACACACATGAGGAACATGCTTCTCAGTTCAGTCAGGTATACGAGACCAAATGGTTGACACCTGACCAAAAGCAAAGAGGAGAAGGCAGGAAGGGACAGGAAAACTGGACTAATGGACACAGGGAACTGACGTGGAAAGGGAAAGGGGGAGAGTGCTGACATGTGCAGATTGCAACCCATGTCACAAAACGATTTGTGTATAAATTTTTGAATGAGGAAATAATTTGAGCTGTAAAATTTTTTTAAAAAAGGAAAAAAAAATTCATTATACTATTCAAACCAAACCCGTTGCTGTGGGGTGGATTCTGACTTATAGCGACCCTGTAGGATGGAGTAGAACTGCCCCGTAGGGTTCCCAAGGCTGTAAATCTTTTTCGTGTGTGTGTGCTTTAAGTGAAAGTTTACAGCTCAAGTTAGTTTCTCATGCAAAAATTTATACACACATTGTTATGCGACCCTAATTGCTCTCCCTGTAATATGTCATCACACTCCTCCTTTCCACCTCAGATTGCCCGTGTCCATTCAATCAGCTCCTGTCCCTTTCTGCCTTCTCATCTCATCTCAGGACAGGAGCTGCCCATTCAGTCTCATGTATCTACTTGAACTAAGAAACACACTCTTTACCAGTATCATTTTGTCTTATAATCCAGTCTAATCTTTGTCTGAAGAGTTGGCTTTGGGAATGGTTTTAGTTCTGGGTTAATAGAGACTCTGGGGCCATGTCTTCTGGGGCGCCTCTAGTCTCAGACCATTAAGTCTAGTTCGTTTTTTTTTTTTTACTAAAATTTGAGGTCTGCACCCCACTTTTTTCCAGCTCCATCATGGACTCTCTGCTGTGTTCCCTGTCAGGGCAGTCATTGGCGGTAGCCGGCCACCATCTAGATCTTCTGGTCTCAGACTGATGGAGTCTCTGGCTTATGTGGCCCTTTTTGATTCTTGGGCTAATATTTTCCTTGTGTCTTTCGTGTTCTTCATTCTCCTTTGCTCCAGGTGGTTTGGCACCACTTGATGCATCTTAGATGACTGCTTGCTAGCTTTTAAGATCCCAGACGCGACTCACCAAAGTGGGGTAGGGAACATTTTCTTAATAAACTTTGTTACACCAATTGACCAAGATGTCCCCTGAAACCATGGTCCCCAGACCCCTGCCCCTGCTACTCTATCTTTTCGAACTGTTTGGTTGTATTCAGGAAACTTCTTAGCTTTTGGTTTAGTCCAGTGGTGCTGACTTCCCCTGTATTGTGTGTTGTCCTTCCCTTCACCTAATATAATTCTTGTCTGCTATCTAGTTAGTGAATACCCGTCTCCCTCTCTCCCCACCCTCGTAACCATCAAAGAATGTTTTCTTCTGTGTTTAAAACTTTCCTTGAGTTCTTATAATAGTGGTCTCATACAATATTTGTCTTTTTGCGACTGACTAGTCTAAACCTGTTGACCATCAAGTCGAGTCTGACTTGTAAGGACGCTATAGTACAGAGTAAAACTGCCCCACAGAGTTTCCAAGGAGAACCTGGTAGATTCAGACTGCTGACCTTTTTGTTAGCAGCTGTAGCACTTAACCACTACGCCACCAGGGTTCCCCCTGACTAATCTCACTCAGCATAATAGCTTCCAGATTCATCCATGTTATGAGATATTTCTTGGATTAATTGATGTTCTTTATGGTTGCATAGTACTCCATTCTGTGAATATACCATAATTTGTTTATCCATTCATCCTTTGATGAGCACCTGTGTTGTTTCCATCTTTTTGCTATTGTGAACAGTGGTGCAATGAACATGGGTGTGCGTATATCTATTCGTGTGATGGCTCTTATTTCTCTAGGATATGTTCCAAGGAGTGAGATTGCTGGACGTTATGGTAGTTCTATTGCTAGCTTTTCAAGGAAGTGCCAAATTGATTTCCAAAGTGGTTGTATCATTTTACATTCCCACCAGCAGTGTATAAGTGTTCTGGTCTCTGCACAACCTCACCAACATTTGTTATTTTGTGTTTTTTGGATTAATGCTAGCCTTCTTGTGGTGAAAGGTATCTCGGTGTTGTTTTGATTTGCATTTCTCTAATGGCTAATGATTGTGAACATTTCCTCATGTATCTGTTAGCCACTTGAATGTCTTCTTTGGTGAAGTGCCTGTTCATATCCTCTGCCCATTTTTTAATTGGGTTGTCTTTTTATTGTTGAGGTTTTGCAGTGTCTTATAGATTTTAGAGATTAGACACTGATTGGATATATCATAGCCAAAAATGTTTTCCCAGTCTGTAGGCTGTCTTTTTACTGTTTTGCTGAAGTCTTTGGATGAGCATAAGTGTTGATTGTTAGGAGCTCACAGTTATCTAGTTTCTCTTCTGGTGTTTGTGCATTGTTAGTAGTGTTTTGTATTCTGTCTATACCATGTATTAGGGCTCCTAGTGTTGTCCCTATTTTTTCTTCCATGATCTTTATCATTTTAGATTTTATATTTAGATCTTTGATCCATTTTGAGTTAGCTTTTGTGCATGGTGTGAGGTATGGGTTTTAGTTCATTTTTTTATAGATCGATATCCAGTTATGCCAGGTCCATTTGTTAAAGAGATTGTCTTTTCCCCATTTAATGGACTTTGGGCCTTGGTCAAATACCAGCTGCTCATAAGTGGATGCATTTATGTCTGGATTCTCAGCTGTGTTCCATTGGTCTATGTATCTGTTGTTGTACAAGTACCAGGCTGTTTTGACTACTGTGATGGTATAATAGGTTCTAAAATCAAGTAGTATGAAGCCCCCCACTTTATTCTTCCTCAGTAATGCTTTACTTATCTGGGTCACTTCCCTTTCCATATGAAGTTAGTGATTTGTTTTTCCATCTCATTAAAAAATGTCGTTGGAATTTGAATCGGAATTGCATTGTATCTGTAGAACGCTTTGGGTAAAATTGACATTTTCACAATGTTGAGTCTTCCCATCCACGAGCAAGGTATGTTTTTCCACTTACATAGGTCTCTTTTGGTTTCTTGCAGTTGTGTCTTGTAGTTTTCTTTGTATAGGCCTTTCATCTCTCTGGTTAGGTTTATTCCTAAGTATTTTGTATTCTTGGGGGCTATTGTAAATGGTATTGATTTGATGATTTCATCTTTGAAGTTTTCTTTGCTGGTTGTGGAGGAATCCAACTGATTTTTGTATATATATCTTGTGTCCTGATATTTTGCTGAAATCTTCTATTAGTTCCAGGAATTTTCTTGTGGATTCTTTGGGGTTTTCTCTGTATAAGATCATATCATCTGCAAATACGAATACCTTTACTTCTTCCTTACCAATTTTGGATGCCCTTTATTTCTTTTTCTAGCCTAATTGTTCTGGTTAGGACCTCCAGCACAATGTTGAATAAGAGTGGTGATAAAGGGCATCCTTGCCTGGTTCCCGATCTCAAGGGGAGTGCTTTCAGACTGTCTCCATTTAGGACGATGTTGGCTGTAGGCTTTGTCTAAATGCCCTTTATTATGTCGAGAATTTCCCTTCTATCCCTATTTTGCTGAGAGTTTTTATCATGAAAGGGTGTTGAACTTTGTCAAATGCCTCTTCTGCATCAATTGATAAGATCATGTGGTTCTTGTCTTTTGTTTTATTTATGCGATGGATTATATCGATTGTTTTTCTAATGTTGAACCATCCCTCCATACCTGGTATGAATCCTACTTGGTCATGGTGAATGATTTTTTGATATGTTTTTGAATTCTATTGGCTAGAATTTTGTTGAGGATTTTTGGATCTAAGTTCATGAGAGATACAGGTGTGTAATTTTCTTTATTGGTGGTGTCTTTACCTGGTTTTGGGTATCAGGGATATGCTGGCTTCATAGAATGAGTTTGGGAGTATATCATCCTTTTCTCTGCTCTGAAACATCTTTAGTAGTGTGGTGTTAACGCTTCTCTGAAAGTTTGGTAGAATTCTCCAGTGAAGCTGTCAGGGCCAGGGCTTTTTTTTTAGGGAGTTTTTAAATTACCTTTTCAATCTCATCTTTTGTTATAGGTTTATGTAATTGTTCTCGCTCTGTTTGTGTTAGTTTAGGTAGTTACTTTAGGTTAGTTTAGGTAGTGTGTTTCTAGAAATTTGTCCATTTCCTCTAGGTTTTCAAATTCATTGGAGTACCATTTTTCATAGCATTCTGTTATGATTCTTTTCAGTTGAGTCTGTTGTGATATGGTCCATCTCATTTCTTATTCAGGTTATTTGCTTCCTCTCCTGTTTTTCTTTTGTCAGTTTGGCCAGTGGTTTATCAATTTTGTTGATCTGTTCATAGAACCAGCTTTTGGTCTTAATTCTTTCAATTGTTTTTCTATTCTCTATTTCATTTATTTCTGCTCTAATTTTTATTATTTTCTTTCTTCTGGTGCCCATGGGCTTCTTTTGCCACTCTCTTTCTATTTGTTCAAATTGTAAGGTTAACGTTTTGATTCTTCTTTTTGGATGTGTGCATTTATTGCTTTAAATTGACCTCTGAGCACTGTTTTTTCTGTGTCCCAAAGGGTCTGGTAGGATGTGTTTTCTTTCTCATTTGATTCTGTGAATTTCTTTATTCCTTCCTTAATTTCTTCTATAACCCCGTAGTTTTTGAGCAAGGTGTTGCTCAGTTTCCATGTATTTGATTTTTTTCCATGTTTTTTCTGTTATTTATTTCTACTTTTATCGCTTTATGGTCAGAAAAGATGCTTTGTAATGTGCTGATGCTTTGGATTTTGTTAAGGCTTGCTTTGTGGCCTAATATTTGGTCTATTCTGGAGAATGTTCCATGTGCATTTGAAAAGAAGGTATACTTGGCTTCTGTTGGGTGGAGTGTCCTGTGTATCTATGAGGTCAAGTTGGTTGATTATAGCATTTAAATTTTCCGTGTGTTTATTGAGCTTCTTTCCGGGTGTTCTATCCTTCAACAAAAGCGGTGTGTTGAAGTCTCCTACTATTATTGTGGTGCTGTCTATTTCTCTTTTCAATGCCATTAGAGTTTGTTTTATGTATTTAGGAGCCCTGTCACTGAGTTCGTAAATATTTATTACGGTTATGTCCTGGTGTATTGACCCTTTAATCATTATATAATGTCCTTCTTTATCCTTTGTGGTGGATTTTGCATTAAAGTCTATTTTGTCAGAGATTAATATTGCCACTCCTGCTCTTTTTTTTAAATAATTTTTTATAATTTTTATTGTGCTTTAAGTGAAAGTTTACAAATCAAGTCAGTCTCTCACACAAAAACCCATATACACCTTGCTACACACTCACAGTTACTCTCCCCCTAATGAGACAGCCCGCTTTCTCCTTCCACTCTCTCTTTTCATGTCCGTTTCACCAGGTTCTAACCCCCTCCACTCTCTCATCTCCCCTCCAGACAGGAGATGCCAACATAGTCTCAAGTGTCCACCTGATCCAAGAAGATCACTCCTCACCAGCATCTCTCTGCAACCCATTGTCCAGTCCAATCCATGTCTGAAGAGTTGGCTTTGGGAATGGTTCCTGTCCTGGGGCAACAGAAGGTCTGGGGGCCATGACCACTGGGGTCCTTCCAGTCTCAGTCAGACCATTAAGTCTGGTCTTATGAGAATTTGGGGTCTGCATCCCACTGCTCTCCTGCTCCCTCAGGGGTTCTCTGATGTGTTCCCTGTCAGGGCAGTCATCGGTTGTAGCAGGGCACCACCTAGTGCTTCTGGTCTCAGGATGATGTAGTCTCTGGTTCATGTGGCCCTTTCTGTCTCTTGGGCTCATAATCACCTTGTGTCCTTGGTGTTCTTCATTCTCCTTTGATCAAGGTGGGTTCAGACCAACCGATGCATCTTAGATGGCTGGTTGCTAGTGTTTAAGATGCCAGATGCCACTCTTCAAAGTCGGATGCAGAATGTTTTCTTAATAGATTTTATTATGCCAATTGACTTAGATGTCCCCTGAAACCATGGTCCCCAGACCCCTGCCCCTGCTTCGCTGGCCTTCGAAGCATTCAGTTTAATCAGGAAACTTCTTTGCTTTTGGGTTAGTCCAATTCTGCTGACTTCCCATATATTGTGTGCTGTCTTTCCCTTCACCTGAAGTAGTTCTTATCTACTATCTAATTAGTGAATACCCCTGTTCCACCCTCCCTCCCTCCCCCACTTATAACCACAAAAGTATGTTTTCTTCTCAGTTTAAACTATTTCTCAAGTTCTTATAATAGTGGTCTTATACAATATTTGTCCTTTTGCAACTGACTGATTTCACTCAGCATAATGCCTTCCAGGCTCCTCCATGTTATGAAATGTTTCACAGATTCATCACTGTTCTTTATCGATGCGTAGTATTCCATTGTGTGAATATACCATAATTTATTTATCCATTCATCCATTGATGGGCACCTTGGTTGCTTCCATATTTTTGCTATTATAAACAGTGCTGCAATAAACATGGGTGTGCATGTATCTGTTCTTGTAAAGGCTCTTATTTCTCTAGGATATATTCCAAGAGGTGGGATTGCTGGATCGTATGGTACTTTTATTTCTAGCTTTTTAAGGAAGGGCCAAATCGATTTCCAAAGTGGTTGTACCATTTGACATTCCCACCAGCAGTGTAGAAGTGTTCCAATCTCTCCACAGCCTCTCCAACATTTATTATTTTGTGTTTTTTGGATTAATGCCAGCCTTGTTGGAGTGAGATGAAATCTCATTGTAGTTTTGATTTGCATTTCTCTAACGGCTAATGATCGTGAACATTTCCTCATATATCGGTTAGCTACCTGAATGTCTTCTTTAGTGAAGGGTCTATTCATATCTTTTGCCCATTTTTTAATTGAGTTGTCTTTTTGCAGTTGAGTTTTTGCAGTATCATGGAGATTTTAGAGATCAGGTGCTGATCAGAAATGTCATAGCTAAAAACTTTTTCCCAGTCTGTAGGTAGTCTTTTTACCCTTTTTGTGAAGTCTTTGGATAAGCATAGGTGTTTGATTTTTAGGAGCTCCCAGTTATCTAGTTTTTCTTCTGCACTGTTAGTAATGTTTTGTATACTGTTTATGCCATGTATTAGGGCTCCTAACGTTGTCCCTATTTTTTCTTCCATGATCTTTATTGTTTTAGATTTTATATTTAGGTCTTTGATCCATTTTGAGTTAGTTTTTGTGCATGGAGTGAGGTATGGGTCTTGTTTCATTTTTTTTGCAGATGGATATCCAGTTATGCCAGCACCATTTTTTAAAAAGACTGTCTTTTCCCCATTTAACTGTTTTGTGGCCTTTGTCAAATATCAACTGCTCATATGTGGATGGATTTATGTCTGGATTCTCAATTCTGTTCCATTGGTCCATGTATCTGTTGTTGTACCCGTACCAGGCTGTTTTGACTACTGTGGCAGTATAATAGGTTCTAAAATCAGGTAAAGTAAGGCCTCCCACTTTGTTCTTCTTTTTCAGTAATGCCTTATTTATCCAGGG
Source organism: Loxodonta africana (assembly GCF_030014295.1). NCBI lineage: Eukaryota > Metazoa > Chordata > Mammalia > Proboscidea > Elephantidae > Loxodonta > Loxodonta africana. The sequence continues at coordinate 172,477,863 of NC_087369.1, read as the reverse complement.
CCTCTTTCCTTTCCATATGAAATTGGTGATTTGTTTCTCCATCTCATTAAAGAATGTCGTTGGGAGTTGGATTGGAATTGCATTAAATGTATAGATTGCTTTTGGTACAATAGATATTTTCACAATGTTGAGTCTTCCTATCCATGAGCAAGGGATGTTCTTCCAGTTATGTAAGTCTCTTGCTTTCTTGCAGAAGTGTACTGTAGTTGTCTTTGTATAAGTCTTTTACATCTCTGGTGAGATTTATTCCTAAGTATTTTATTTTCTTGGGGGCTAGTGTAAATGGCATTGATTTGGTAATTTCCTCTTTGATGTTCTTTTTGTTGTTGTAGAGGAATCCAGCTGATTTTTGTATGTTTATCTTTTATCCCGATACTCTGCTGAACTCTTCTATTAGTTTCAGGGGTTTTCTGGAGGATTTCTTAGGGTTTTCTGTGCATAAGATCATGTCATTTGCAAAAAGAGATACTTTTACTTCTTCCTTGCCAATCTGGATGCCCTTTATTTCTTTATCTAGCCTAATTGCTCTGCCTGGGACTTCCAGCACAATGTTGAATAAGAGTGGTGATAAAGGGAATCCTTGTCTAGTTCCCTATCTCAATGGGAATGCTTTCAGGCCCTCTCCATTTAGGGTGATGTTGGCTGTTGGCTTTGTATAGATGCCCTTTATTATGTTGAGGAATTTTCCTTCTATTCCTATTTTGCTGAGAGTTTTTATCATGAATGAGTGTTGAACTTTGTCAAATGCCTTTTCTGCATCAATTGATAAAAATTATGTGATTCTTGTCTTTTGTTTTTATTTATGTGGTGGATTACATTAATTGTTTTTCTAGTGTTGAACCATCCCTCCATACCTGGTATGAATCCCACTTGGTCATGGCAAATTATTTTTTTGATATGTTGTTGAATTCTATTGGCTAGAATTTTGTTGAGGATTTTTGCATCTACGTTCATGAGGGATATAGGTCTATAATTTTCTTTTCTCCTGGTGTCTTTACCTGGTTTTGGTATCAGGGATGTGGTGGATTCATAAAATGAGTTTGGTAGTATTCCATCCTTTTCTACGTTCTGAAATACCTTTAGTAGTAGTGGTGTTAACTCTTCTCTGAAAGTTTGGTAGAACTCTGCAGTGAAGCCGTCCGGACCAGGGCTTTTTTTTGTTGAGAGTTTTTTGATTACCTTTTCAATCTCTTCTTTTGTTATTGGTCTATTTAGTTGTTCTACCTCTGTGTTAGTTTGGTAGGTAGTGTTTTTCTAGGAATTCATCCATTTCTTCTAGGTTTCCAAATTTGTTTGAGTGTAGTTTTTCATAGTAATCTGATATGATTGTTTTAATTTCATTTGGGTCTGTTGTAATATCGCCCATCTCATTTCTTATTTGGGTTATTTGCTTCCTCTCCTGTTTTGTCAGTTTGGCCAGTGGTTTATCAATTTTGTTGAGTTTTTCAAAAAACCAGCTTTCGGTCTTGTTAATTCTTTCAGTTGTTTTTCTGTTCTCTATTTCATTTAGTTCAGCTCTAATTTTTATTATTTGTTTTCTTTTGGTGCCTGTGGGTTTCTTTTGTTGCTCTCTTTCTGTTTATTCAAGTTGTAGGGATAATTCTTTGAGCTTGGCCCTTCTTTTTGGGTGTGTGCATTTATTGATATGAATTGGCCTCTGAGCACCACTTTTGCTGTGTCCCAAAGGTTCTGATAGAAAGGGTTTTCATTCTCATTGGATTCTCTGAATTTCTTTATTCCATCCTTAATGTCTTCTATGATCCAGTCTTTTTTGAGCACGGTCTTGTTCAGTTTCCAAGTGTTTTGTTTCTTTTCCCTGCTTTTCCTGTTATTGATTTCCACTTTTATATCCTTATGGTCAGAGAAGATTCTTTGTAATATTTCAATGTTTTGGATTCTGCTAAGGCTTGCTTTATGACCTAATATGTGGTCTATTCTAGAGAATGTTCCATGTGCACTAGAAAAGAAAGTATACTTGGCTGCTCTTGGGTAGTGTGTTCTGTGTATGTCTACGAGGTCAAGTTGGTTGATTGTAGCATTTAGATCTTCTGTGTCTTTATTGAGCTTCTTTCTGGATGTCCTGTCCTTCAGTGAAAGCGGTGTGTTGAAGTCACCTACTATTATTTTGGAGCTGTCTATCTCACTTTTCAACGCTGATAGCATTTGTTTTATGTATCTTGCAGACCTGTCATTGGCTGCATAAATATTTAATATGGTTATATCTTCTTGGTGTATTATCCCTTTAATCATTATATAGTGTCCTTCCTTATCCTTTATGATGGATTTAACTTTAAAGTCTATTTTGTCAGAAAGTAATATTGCCACTCCTGCTCTTTTTTGATTGTTGTTTGCTTGATATATTTTTTTCCATCCTTTGAGTTTGAGTTTGTTTGTGTCTCTGTGTCTAAGGTGTGTCTTTTGTAGGCAGCATATAGATGGATCTTGTTTTTTAATCCATTCTGCCACTCTCTGTCTCTTTATTGGTGCATTTAGTCCTTTTACATTCAGTGTAATTATTATGAATTTAGTGCTATCATTTTGATGGCTTTTTTTGTGTGTTGACAGCTTCTTTTTCCCACTTGATTTTATGTGCTGAGTAGATTTTCTTTATATATTGTCCTTTCCTCATATTTGTTGTTGTTGATTTTGTTTCTGCTGAGTCCGTATTTTTCCCCTGTATTTTATTTTGATGAGTAGGATAGTTTGTCTCCTTTGTGGTTACTTATTATTTACCCCAATTTTTCTTAATTTAAACCTAACTTTTATTTCTTTGTATCGCCGTATCTTCCTCTCCATATGGCAGGTGTATGATTACATTTCTTAGTTCCTCTTTATTATTTCAATGTGACTCGACGGCACTGGGTTTTTTTTTTTTTTGTCTTCTTTTATATAATAACTTCGCTGTTACCCTGTTTTGGGCTTTTTTTTTTTTTTAATTATCTTGCTTTGTTTTTTTGGATTTCTCTGTCTGGGTTGACTTCTGGTTGCTCCGCCCAGTGTTCTAGTCTTGGGTTGATACCTGATATTATTGATTTTCTAACCAAAAAACTCCCTTTAGTATTTCTTGTAGTTTTGGTTTAGTTTTTATGAATTCCCTCAACTTGTGTTGATCTGGAAATGTCTTAATTTTACCTTCATATTTAAGAGACAGTTTTGCTGGATATGTGATTCTTGGCAGCCAATTTTTTCCCTTCAATTTTTTTTTTTACAGGTTTTTGTGTGAACATTTGTTTTTTTTTTTTTAATAACTTTTATTAAGCTTCAAGTGAACGTTTACAAATCCAGTCTGTCACATATAAGTTTACATACATCTCACTCCCTACTCCCACTTGCTCTCCCCCTCCTGAGTCAGCCCTTTCAGTCTCTCCTTTCTTGACAATTTTGCCAGCTTCCCTCTCTCTCTATCTTCCCATCCCCCCTCCAGACAAGAGTTGCCAACACAATCTCGAGTGTCCACCTGATATCATTAGCTCACTCTTCATCAGCGTCTCTCTCCCACCCGCTAACCAGTCCCTTTCATTTCTGATGAGTTGTCTTCGGGGATGGTTCCTGTCCTGTGTCAACTGAAGGTCTGGGGAGCATGGCTGCCGGGATTCCTCCAGTCTCAGTCAGACCATTAAGTGTGGTCTTTTTATGAGAATTTGGGGTCTGTATCCCACTGATCTCCTGCTCCCTCAGGGGTCCTCTGCTGTGCTCCCTGTCAGGGCAGTCATCGATTGTGGCCGGGCACTAACTAGTTCTTCTGGTCTCAGGATGATGTAGGTCTCTGGTTCACGTAGCCCTTTCTGTCTCTTGGGCTCTTAGTTGTCTTGTGGCCTTGGTGTTCTTCCTTTTCCTTTGCTCCAGGTGGGTTGAGACCAATTGCTGCATCTTAGATGGCCGCTTGTTAGCATTTAAGACCCCAGACGCCACATTTCAAAGTGGGAAGCAGAATGATTTCATAATAGAATTATTTTGCCAATTGACTTAGAAGTCCCCGCAAACCATGTTCCCCAGACCCCCGCACTTGCTCCGCTGACCTTTGAAGCATTCATTTTATCCCGGAAACTTCTTTGCTTTTGGTCCAGTCCAGTTGAGCTGACCTTCCATGTATTGAGTGTTGTCTTTCCCTTCACCTAAAGCAGTTCTTATCTACTGATTAATCAATAAAAAACCCTCTCCCACCCTCTCTCCCTCCCCTCCTCGTAATCACAAAAGTATGTGTTCTTCTCAGGTTTACTATTTCTCACGATATTATAATAGTGGTCTTATACAATATTTGTCCTTTTGCCTCTGACTCATTTCGCTCAGCATAATGCCTTCCAGGTTCCTCCATGTTATGAAATGTTTCAGAGATTCATCACTGTTCTTTATCGATGCGTAGTATTCCATTGTGTGAATATACCACAATTTATTTACCCATTCATCCGTTGATGGACACCTTGGTTGCTTCCAACTTTTTGCTATTGCAAACAGAGCTGCAATAAACATGGGTGTGCATATATCTGTTTATATGAAGGCTCTTGTATCTCTAGGGTATATTCCGAGGAGTGGGATTTCTGGGATGTATGGTAGTTCTATTTCTAACTGTTTAAGATAACGCCAGATAGATTTCCAAAGTGGTTGTACCATTTTACATTCCCACCAGCAGTGTATGAGAGTTCCAATCTCTCCGCAGCCTCTCCAACATTTATTATTTTGTGTTTTTTGGATTAATGCCAGCCTTGCTGGTGTGAGATGGAATCTCATCGTAGTTTTAATTTGCATTTCTCTAATGGCTAATGATCGAGAGCATTTTCTCATGTATCTGTTGGCTGCCTGAATATCTTCTTTAGTGAAATGTGTGTTCATATCCTTTGCCCACTTCTTGATTGGGTTGTTTGTCTTTTTGTGGTTGAGTTTTGACAGAATCATGTAGATTTTAGAGATCAGGCACTGGTCGGAGATGTCATAGCTGAAAATTCTTTCCCAGTCTGTAGGTGGTCTTTTTACTCTTTTGGAGAAGTCTTTAGATGAGCATAGGTGTTTGATTTTTAGGAGCTCCCAGTTATCGGGTTTCTCTTCATCATTTTTGGTAATGTTTTGTATTCTGTTTATACCTTGTATTAGGGCTCCTAGGGTTGTCCCAATTTTTTCTTCCATGATCTTTATCGTTTTAGTCTTTATGTTTAGGTCTTTGATCCACTTGGAGTTAGTTTTTGTGCATGGTGTGAGGTATGGGTCCTGTTTCATTTTTTTGCAAATGGATATCCAGTTATGCCAGCACCATTTGTTAAAAAGGCTATCTTTTCCCCAGTTAATTGACACTGGTCCTTTGTCAAATATCAGCTGCTCATACGTGGATGGATCTATGTCTGGGTTCTCGATTCTGTTCCATTGGTCTATGTGTCTGTTGTTGTACCAATACCAGGCTGTTTTGATTACTGTGGCTGTATAGTAGGTTCTGAAGTCTTCAATTTTTAAAATATGTCATCATTGCCTTCTTGCCTGCATGGTTTCTGACGAGTAGTCCGAGCTTATTCTTAGTGGCTCTCTTTTGTAGGTGACTTTTTGTTTATCCCTCACTGCTCTTATAATTCTCTCTTTATCTTTGGCTTTGGCAAGTTTGATTATAATATGCCTTGGTGGCTTTCAGATGTACCTTATGTGGAGTTCGATGAGGATCTTGGATAGGTGTCTTCTCATCTTTCACAATATCAGGGAAGTCTTCTGTCAACAAATCTTCAACAATTTTCTCTGTATTTTTTCTTATCCCTCCCTGTTCTGGTACTCCAATTACTTATAGGTTTTTTCTCCTGATAGAGTCCCACATGATTCTTAAGTTTTCTTCATTTTTTTTTTAATTCTTTTATCTGATTTTTCTTCAGATATATTACTGCCAAGTGATTTATGTTTGAGTTCAGAAATTCTAGCTTCTACTTGTTGAATTCTGTTCCTCTGACTTTCTACTGAGTTGTCTAATTCTGTAATTTTTTGTTAATCTTCTGAATTTCTGATTGATGTCTGTCTATGGATTTTTCCAGCTTATTAAACTTTTCATTATGTTCCTGAATAATCTTTCTAATTTCTTCAGTTGCTTTATCTATGTGTTCTTTGGCTTGTTCCGCTTATTGCCTCATTTCCTTCCTGATGTCTTGAAGGGTTCTGTATATTAATCTTTTGTATTCTGCCTCTGGTAATTCCAGGAATGCACTTTTATCTAGAAGATCCCTGGATTCTTTGTTTTGAGAGCCTGTTGAGGTGATCGTGGTCTGTTTCTTTATGTGACTTGATATTGACTGTTGTCTCCGAGCCATCTATAAGTTATTGTATTAGTTTATGCTTGCTTACTGTGTCGTAGCTGCTTGCTTTGTTTTGTTTTGGTATACCCCTATGGGTTGCTCGAGTGAGCTAGCTTGATTATTTTTGCCTTTGGAGCTCTGGTGTCCTGTCCCCAGGTGGCTAGAGCTGTTATCAAGTATTTCAGTCTAGGAGTCCATTCGGTTTTCTTGTATGAATTCAGCTCATGTTTCCAGGTAGCTGATCATCAAGTGTGTGGTACAGGCTCTGTTCTACAGTCTTAGAGGGGCAGGGGTGATTGGTTTATATTCTGGTATCTAATTGCAGCAGGGGGTCATGCTGTGAACAAGGCAGGGGTCTGAGAACCGACCTCCAAGTGTCTTTGAGGAAAACGTGTCTCTGTTCCCTAGAGCATGCTGGTGGGTGGGTTCTGCAGAGGGACCATGGGCACCCAAAGTTTTTGTTGTAAGGACTGGGAGGTCCCCGTTATCCTTGGACCCTTGTCGTGGGTGGCTGGGTGACCTGAGTGAGCTACCAGTCCTTAGGTCCCTGCTGTGGGTAGGTGAGGACCTTGTTAATAGACAAAGCAATGTCAAACATCAAACATCCACGTCTCCACCACACAGGTGAAATGGTTGGAGTTTGCCAACAAGGGCCTATTCACCCCGAAATAGGCCCACAGAGGTCCATGCAGAAGGGAAAGGTGCTCAAGGTCCACGGACGGTTTATGCCTGGACAGGAGCCGCTTCTGTCCTGAGCTCCCCTGGTTAATGGAGCGAGCAAATTATCTTTTCCCATCAGTTGCAAATTTTTTCCTTCCCCAAGGCTGGGAGGACGGCTCTAGGTGCTCATCAGGGCCTATTTCAGGCCCAGAGATTCAGCTGCTGAAGCCAGCTTGGGGGTGGGGGAGGCACGGTAAAATATCCGCAAGTCCTTAGCTTTTGCTGAGAGCGCCGTTCTCCCCAGGTCCCGGAGGTGTGAGCGGGCCGTGTGGCTGCTGCTTCTCCCCGGGGAAACTGCGTTCTCCTCAGGTCCCGGAGGTGTGAGCGGGCTGTGTGGCTGCTGCTTCTCCCCGGGGAAACTGCGTTCTCCTCAGGTCCCGGAGGTGTGAGCGGGCTGTGTGGCTGCTGCTTCTCCCCGAGGAAACTGCGTTCTCCCCAGGTCCCGGAGGTGTGAGCGGGCTGTGCGGCTGCTGCTTCTCCCCGGGGAAACTGCGGTCTCCCCAGGTCCCGGAGGTGTGAGCGGGCTGTGTGGCTGCTGCTTCTCCCCGAGGAAACTGCGTTCTCCCCAGGTCCCGGAGGTGTGAGCGGGCTGTGTGGCTGCTGCTTCTCCCCGAGGAAACTGCGTTCTCCCCAGGTCCCGGAGGTGTGAGCGGGCTGTGCGGCTGCTGCTTCTCCCCGAGGAACCTGCGTTCTCCCCAGGTCCCGGAGGTGTGAGCGGGCTGTGCGGCTGCTGCTTCTCCCCGAGGAAACTGCGTTCTCCCCAGGTCCCGGAGGTGTGAGCGGGCTGTGCGGCTGCTGCTTCTCCCCGAGGAAACTGCGTTCTCCCCAGGTCCCGGAGGTGTGAGCGGGCTGTGCGGCTGCTGCTTCTCCCCGGGGAAACTGCGGTCTCCCCAGGTCCCGGAGGTGTGAGCGGGCTGTGCGGCTGCTGCTTCTCCCCGAGGAAACTGCGTTCTCCCCAGGTCCCGGAGGTGTGAGCGGGCTGTGCGGCTGCTGCTTCTCCCCGAGGAAACTGCGTTCTCCCCAGGTCCCGGAGGTGTGAGCGGGCTGTGCGGCTGCTGCTTCTCCCCGAGGAACCTGCGTTCTCCCCAGGTCCCGGAGGTGTGAGCGGGCTGTGTGGCTGCTGCTTCTCCCCGAGGAAACTGCAGCCAATCGCCAGGACCAGCCCGCTGCCGCCGCTCCGGGAACGGTGCCTGAGGGCTTCCTGGGATTCAGGTCCGGTAACTCCTCTCCGCTTCTGAACGGTCTCTTCCTTCCCCTGCCCCTCAGTTCGTTGTCTAAGCTTGCCTTTGATGCTCAGGGCTCCCAGGTTGTCACAAATGTACTTGTTTCACTTGTTTTTTCGGGTCTTTGCTGTAAAGACAGCTCGCCAGATACGTCTGACTTTCCCGCCATCTTGGCTCCGCCTCCTCCTCCTCTTCTTTGATTGTTGATTGCTTAATGTATTTTTTCCATCCTTTGAGTTTTAATTTGTTTAAGTATAAGCTGTGTCACTTGTAAGCAGCATATAGACTGATTGTTTTTTTTAATTCATTCTGCCACTGCCTGTCTCTTTATTGCTGCATTTACTCCATTTACATTCAGTGTAGTTATTGATAGGTATGAGTTTGGCACTGTCATGTTGATGTATTTGTTTTTGGATTGTTGACAGTTTCTTTGTTGTATTCAATTTTCTGTGCTGAGTTATTTTTCTTTATGTATTTTCTTTTCATCTTTTTCATTGTTGGTTTTATGTTTGCTGTGTAGGATTGTTAGTTTCCATTGTGGTTGCCTTAATATTTACCCCTATGTTAGTTTCCTTTGTGATTGCCTTAATATTTACCCCTATTTTTCTACATTTAAACCAATCTTTTATTTCTTTATATCACCTTGATTTCCTCTGCATATGAAAGATTTATGACTACAACACTTAAAAAAAGATTTATGACTGCGACACTTAGACCCTCTTTTTTGTTTTAATGTCATCTTTTACATATTGACATCTCTGTTTCCCTATTTTCAGTGTTTTCACTTTGATCTATTTTTGTGACTTCCCTATCTGAGTTGACATCTGGTTGTTCTGTCCTGTATTCTTGTCTTGGATTGTTATCTGATGTTATTGATTTTCTAACTGCAGGACTCCCTTCATTATTTACTGTAATTTTGGTTTGATTTTTACAAATTCCCTAATCTTCTGTTTATGTGGAATGCTCCAATTTTGCTATCAAATTTCAGAGACAGTTTTGCTGGGTACATAATTCTTGGCTGGTAATTTTTTTCCTCCAAGGGTTTATATATGTTATACCATTGCCTTCTTGCCTGCATGGTTTCTGCTGAGTAGTCAGAGCTTAGTTTTATTGACTCTCCTTTGAGAATGGCTTTTCGTTTATCCCTAGTGGCTCTTAAAAGTCTCACTTTATTTTTAGTTTTGGCAAGTTTGATTACAGTATGTAATCTGTATTTTCTGTTATCCCCTTCCCTGGTCTGCTCCTCCAATCACTTGTAGACTATTCCTCTTGATAGAGTCCCACATAATTCCTAGGGTTTCTTCATTTTTTTTAGTTCTTTTATCTGATTTTTCCTCAAATAATTTCGTGTCAAGCATTTTATCGTAAATCTCACTAATTCTTGACTTCCATTGCCTCAATTCTTTTCCTATGACTTTCTATTGAGCTGTCTAACTGTGAAATTTTATTGTTAATCTTTTGGGTCTCTGTTTGCTGTCTCTCTACGGATTCTTGCAGCCTGTTAAATTTGTCATTATGGTCTTGTATAACCTTCTTAAGTTCCTCTATTGCTTTATCTGTGTTTTCCTTGGTTTGCTCTGTGCTTTGCCTGATTTCCTCCCTGATGTCTTGAAGAGCTCTGTATATTAATATTTTGAATTTTACCTCTGGTATTTCCAAAAAATTATCTTCCTCCAGAATGTTTCTTAATTTTTTGTGGGACCTTGCCGAAGCCATCATGATCTGTCTCTTTATGTGATCTGATATTGACTGTTGTCTCCAAGCCATCAATAAGTTGTTATATTTATTTATTTTATGTTTGCTTACTGTGTCCTAGCTTTTTGTTTTGGTAAGCCCAAATAGGCTGGTCTTGTGATCTAGTTTGATTACTGGCATCTTTGAAGACCTTATGTCCTGTCTCCAGGTGTTTAGAGCTGTTCCTTGGTATGTGAGCCCAGGAGTCTGTTTACTTTTCTTGCGTGGATTCGGCTCAGGTGTCCAGGTAGTCGGTCAACAAGTGTGTGGTGAAGGCTTTCACCTACAGTCCTAGATGGGCAGGGGTGATTGGAGTAGGCACAGGCATCTGGCTGCAGCAGGCGGTCATGTGCTGATCAGTGCAGGGGGCTGATGGCTGCCCATGAGTGTCTGGAGGAAAACATGTCCCTGTTCCCTAGAGAGCATAGGTGGGTGGATTTTGCAGCTGGACTATGGGTACCCAATGGTGTTGGCTGTAAATATTGGGAGGCACCACTTATTCTTGGACCCCTGTTATGGGTGGCTTTGTGGTGTGGGTGGAGCCACCAGTCCTCAGGCCCCTGATGTGGGTTGGTGAGGACCCTGCTTGATGGGCAGGGCAGTATCAAATGTCACAAATATGCCACTTCCCCTTATAGCTGTTGAAGCTGAAAATATGCTTCGGGTATATACCCTGTTGTACTGTTCTAGTGAGGGCTTATGCTGTTGAAATGAGCCCACACAGGTCTATGCAGGAGTGAAGGCATTCGAAGTCCATGGACTGCTTATGCCTGTGCTTAGGAAAAGGGGCTGTGCCTTTCCTGATTTCCTGGCTTAGGGGAGCTGTTTGTTAATTTGTTCCCTCTCCAAAGCTGGGAGAATGGCTCAGAGCATGCGATGGGTCCTGCTTCTGGCCCAGGGGATGCCACAATCACTGATGCCAGCCTGGACCCGGTGCAGAACAGGGAGGCGGCAGCTAAGTGGGAGAGATTCTTCCCAAAGGGTTTTTTTTTCTCCGTGTGGTAGGTTAGACACATGTACTTATCTTTTGCTGGTTGAGTCCTGTTTCTCACAAGTTCTGGAGGGTTGAGGAGACTCTCCGCTGCTTGGTCTCATCCAATGTGGAAAACATGTCCTGAGCTCCCCTGCTTGCCTGACCGAGCATGCCTGCCAATCCAGCCTGCAGGGAGCTGGTTCCTGCCGGGTCAGGTCTGGCAACTCCTCACTGCTTCTGAATTGTCTCTCCCTCCCCCTGCTGATCAGTCTGATTCTTCAACTTTGCCTTGATGTTCAGGGCTCCTAGATTGTCATACATAATCAATTTACTTGTTTTTTCAGGCCTTTGTTGTAAAAGGGACCACGGGAAGTGTCTGACTACTCGGCCATCTTGGCCCCACCTCCCAAGGCTGTAAATCTTTATGGAAGCAGACTGCCACGCCTTTCTCCCTTGGAGCGGCTGGTGGGTTTGAACTGCAAACCTTTTGGGTAGCAGTTGAGCACTTAACCATTGTGCCACCAAGGTTCCTCCATTCTGTACTATACTGTTCTGTATTTCCATAATAAAAAGTTTAAAAATGTAAAAAGTGAAGAGGAGTTTAATAGAATAAAAGAGACTTACACAATATGAGACCTTTGTTTAGATTGATCCAAACCAGGAAATTTTAGTATGGACTGAGCATTAGGTGTTAAAAAGGAATCATTGTTAACTTTCTTGTGGTCACGGCATGTTAGATATGTTTTCTAAAAAGTCCTTATTAGTTAGAGCTGGATACTGAAGTATTTAGAGGGGAAATAATATAATGCCTGAAATTTACTTTAGCATATTCCATTGAAAGCAAAGTGGAGGAACAGATAACACAAGATTCGCAAAATGTTGCTGAAGCTAGATGATGAATACGTGGGGATTCATTGTATTATCTTTCCCACTTTTATGTATCTTTGAAATTTTCTATTATTAAACATTAAAAAAAAAACCACACATACAAAACTGAGTGAAAAGGCTTTATTCCCTGGAGAAACCCTATGCCCAACACTGAGTAGCAGCAGGAGTGGCATTGATGGAACCCAGGTATTCGCTATAGTTGTGACAGGATAGGTGGGCACAGCAGCCACAATGGAGCATGCCAAGGGAATCTTGGGCCATGAGACCTCTGGGGTACAGGCCTCCCCAGGAAGAAGTGTGAGGTGGCTCAGAAAATCGACATTGGCAATGTCGCTTCAGCTTGGCTTGTGCCTGAGGTGGAGTGTGGAGAAAAGAGGGCTTCATGAGCTGTTCTCCAACTTTCTCCAACCTAAATTTTGACCTTTTTCTCATTTGCCTCCACCTAGAGGATTTCATATTTGTTGGCTATTAATATGTGAAATGGCAACATAAAAATGTAGGATCATTTGTTAGAGAAACATTTCCAGTGAAATGGATTCTTCACTTCCTCTCCTCCCTCCTTCCCTCTCAATTCCCTATGGTCCAGCTTTCCCTTAAGTGGTATTGACTTTCAAAATCTTTATAGCCACCGTCTTTCATCTAAGTGATATAATTTCTGCCTTAGCTTGGCTCTCACTTCCCAAGCGTCCCCTTTGATGAGAGAACATTGGAGAAACCATGGCTGTAGGAGGGTGATTGACCTACTAGGAACATGAGAAGGCCTCTGGAATTGGGATGGATGGGAGAAAGGCCAGTTCCACCTCTAAGCTCCCGGATGTCCTTGGACTAACTCTAGCCTTCTCTGCACATTAGTTTTCTTCTTTATAACTAAGGGGTTGGTCTAGACTAGTGCTGTCCAATGGAAATAAAATGCAAGGCATATATGTAGTTTTAAACTTTCTAGCAGTCATTTGAAAGCAAGTTGTCTTAGGATGGGTTCTCTAGAGAAGCAAAACCAGTAAAGCATATAAATATGTATAGAGATTTATATCAAGGAAACGGCTCACACAATTGTAGAAACTGGAACGTCCCAAGTCTATGGATCAAGATAGAGGCTTCTGCTGATTCACGTAGCCACAGGGGCTGGTGAGCCCAAGTTTGACAGGTCGGAGAGCAGGGCTCTTGTTCACAAGCTGTGAAGATTGATGAATCCCAAGACTGACAGGTAAGCTGCTAGCTCTAGTCCCAAGAACTAGAGGTCAGACAAACAGGAGGCAGCTGCAGGATTCAGAACAGGCAAAAACCAGAACATCCACTTATATTCAGATGCAGGCCACACGCCCAAGGAAACTCCCTGTCAACTGATTGACTACGCACAGCAGATCCCATCATGGGGTGATCACATATATACACCGAGAATCATGACCCAGCCAAGTTGACACATGATCTTAACCATCTCACAAGTAAAAAGAAACAGATAAAATTAATTTAAGTAATGTATTTTATTTAATCCAATATATACAAAGTAGTATTATTTCAGCATGTAATTAACGCAAAAATTATTAGTGAGATATTTTCATTCTTTTTTGTCCTAAGTATTGGAAAAATGGTGTGTTTTTTTTACACATACAGCACAGCTCATATTTGGATTAGTCATATTTCAGGGGCTCAATAGCCACATGTGACTGGTTGTGACCATATTGGACAGTGCAGAGCTAGACAATTCCTCAGTAATCTTCTAGTTCTAAGTTTCTCTGGATCTTCATAAGCCATGTAATGTCTAAAAATAAATGATGCTTGGGATGTCTCCAGAGCAGGATGGACCCGGCTGTTTGGCCAGGAGTGGGCAAGGGTTTGGCTTAAGCCATCCACTTTCTCTCCAGAGGATTTGGTGGAGGAGGGCAGCAACCATCACCCCCACTACCCCTACAGCTTCTCTCAGTTCTCTAAGCACATTCAGTGCTTCTCTCATTGGACAGGAAACTGGATGAGATGACCTCTGGTTTCTTCCAGTTCAAATACCTTCTCTATCTAAGTCACATGCAGCATTTCTCTTGTGAGAGTGAGCTGGGTTTACCATGTCCATTTTCCAGATGAGAAAATGTGGCTCAGAGAAGGAAGGTGAGAATGAATTGCACCCCCATCTTCCCCTGTACCTGTAAGCTAATTGTTCACATGGCTGATTTCCCTGTTACCTGGGAGTAATATGGCAGGGTCAAGGTTGGGCACAGCACTGGTGGCCTAACAAGATGAGTCAGAGGCAGGGTCAGCCCTTGAATCTTAGTCTTCAGACTCCCAGTCTAGTTCTCTTCCCCCATCTGCTGACTCTCAGCCCACGGCAGCCAGAAGAATATTTGTGAGTCTGGCTGAAACTTAAAGAGGTGGGGATGGGGATAGGTCTTTGGCCACAACAACCCACAGGAAACTGCCTGTGCCATCCAGCATATCAACTGGCTTTGCAAGCACCCAGCCCAGATGTGGCAGGCCTATGGACACAAACCTCCTTTATGAGGCTTGCTCAATGGCCGTCTGTAAGCCCAGGGTTGCCCAGCCATCTTCTGGCCAGGGGCATGCTGGGTAGCTGCCAAACCAATAACAGAGTTCACACTCTCCCGCCTTTGCTCCTCCTTCGTGTTGACTGGAAAGTCTCCATCTTCCACAACGTAAGTGGGGACACTGCAAGCACAGTTGCTGGTTGGCAGGGCTCAGGCAACTCTTCATTGTTTCCAAGCTGTGGGCACTGGGCACTCAGTCAGCAAACATTTTACTGAGAAGCCACTAGGTGTCTAGGAGCTCACCAGCTCAGAGGGCGGGGCTGAGAGAAGCATAAGGATCCATAAGCACAACTTGGTTGGCAGGGGGAGCTCAGGAGAGTGATAGACCCCAGCCAGATGTTGGGGGAAGGGAGAAGAGCTGGTGGGTGAGGGACTGGATGAGGGGCAGGATTCAGGTATAGGGAGAGTATAATCAGGGTGGGGAAAGAAAGCTGGAGGTAGGCAACAGCCTGGATGAAGGCCTGGAGGGGCTAAATTTTGGGAAATGGAATAGTTGCTTTGTCTGCAGCAAAGAGTAGGTGTGTCAGAAGAGGAGTGGAGGCAGGCTGGAGCTTCAACAGGGAGAACCTGCAGGGCCAGGTGAAGGGCTCTTGAAGGAAAAGTGGCATTTCTGAGCAGCATTGGGGTTGTGGAAGTAGCATGACCAGAGTAATCAAACAGAAGGATTATTTTCCACTCTTGACCATTCTTCATGAAGACACTTCGATAACATATGGTATCACTGTGCATCTCCATACAAACAATTTGAAGTCCTGCCATGATTAATGGCCCCAACCGAGTCTTTCGGAGCAGATGCCAAGGGAACTTGTGAAATCAACACTGCATGCCAAGTCGTGCTTATATCTCAGAGCATGCCAAGGCACCCCTACTAGAGAGCTCCTCATGCAGCAACACAGGGCCATGCCACAGGAATAGGGTCTACCTACTGGGGAAGCCACCCTGGGCAGCCCTGCAGTCCAAGTCCCTGTTGGTTGTGCCATGAGGCAGAGCCTGGCCTGGGGAGCAGGGCACACAGCCAAATGGCACACCCTGACTTCATCTAGGGGGTTTCTGTCTGGTGGTGGGAGATGGCCCACACTTCCAATCATTTTCATACCAGGACAAATTTGGTAGCTCCTTTCATTGAGCATTTATTATGGATCCAGTCCTGAGCCAAGTACTTTCACATACATTGTCTCATTGGATCCTCCCAAAACTCTGTTGAGTCAGCCCTACTATTAGCCCCATTTTGCAGAGCAGGAAACCAAGGTTCAGAGAAATGAAGTACCTTGCCCAAGTTCACACCTGGCTAATAAGAAGCTAAGACAGGCTTCAAATTCAGGACTGGCTAACTTTCTACTATAGCATACCTTGAATCCTACTGTTTTCCACTTTTTATTTTGAAATAAGTATAGATTCACAGGAAGTTGCAAAGATACTACAGGAAGATAAAAGATACCGTGTACCTTTCCCTGTTACCTCCAATGGTTGTATCTTACTTAACTACAGTATACTATCAAACCTGGGAAATTGACATGGGTACAATGTATGCATAGTTCTATTTCATTTTATCACATGTGCAGATTCATGTAATCTCCATTGGAATTAAGACACAGGACAATTTCATCAACCCGAAAATCTCTCTCCTTCTCTTTCTCACACACCTACAAACACACACCCCTCCCTCCCACCATCCTTAACCTGTTCTAACTGATCTGTTCTCCATCTCCATAACTGTTTTCATTTTGAGAATGTTATGTAAATAAGATCATACAGAATGCAACTTTTTGAGATAGTATTTTTTCACTCACTCATTCAAGTTGTTGCGTACATCAATATTCTTGATTATTGCTTAATAGTATTCATGGTATGGGCGTACCATCGTTTCCTTAACCATTCACCCAGTGAAAGACACCTGGATAGTTTCCAGTTTTTTTTACTATTGTGAATACATCTATAAGCATTCCTACCGAAGTTTTTGTGTGAACATAAATTTTAATTTCTCCGGGATACATACCCAGGAGTACAATTGCCAGGTCATGTGGTAAATGTATGTTTAATTTTAAAGAAACTACCAAATCATTTTCCACTGTGGCTGTACCATTTTACATTCCCAAAAGCAAGGTTTGAGTGATACATTTTCTCTTCATCCTCGCCAGCATTTGGTGTTGTCACTATTTTTTTCTTTTAGCCATTCTTTTTTTTTTAATGTTGTTTTATTGTGTTTTCAGTAAAGGTTTACACACCAGTTTAATTATCATTTAACAATTTCTACCAAGTTGTTCAGAGACATTGGTTACATTCTTCACATTGTGAACATTCTCATTATTTCCGTTCTGGTTGTTCCATTTACATTAATGTAGTTACCCTGCCCCCTTGCACTCTCATCTTTGTTTTAAACTAATTGTTGACTGTTTGGTCTAAAAGATGATTTTTTTTAAAGGAACACAGTACTTAAGGGTGATATTATTTTGTAAGCCAATTTCTTATTTACCTAAAAGGTGGCCTCAGGGGTTAGTTTAAGTTCAAGGTCTAAATACTATATCAGGGCAATAATCTCAGTGAGTCTTCCGGTTTCAGCCAGTCCAGTAAGTCTGTTTTTTCTTTCTTTTTTCTTCTTTTTAGGGAATATGAGGGTTCTGTTTCACATTTTTCTCCCATTCTATCAGGGTCCATCCCCCACGTGTCTGTCAGTTTGTCGTACCGTGGGGGCTTCCGTGTTGCTGTGATGCTGGAAGTTATGCCACCGGGATTCAGATACCAGCAGGGTCACCCATGGAGGACAGGTTTCAGCTGAACTTCCAGACTAAGACAGACTAGGAAGAAGGACCCAGCAGTCTACTTCTGAAAAGCATTAACTAGTGAAAACCTTATGAATAGCAGCAGAACACTGTCTGATATAGTGCTGGAAGATGAGCCCCCCAGGTTGGAAGGCACTCAAAAGATGATTGGGGAAGAGCTGACTCCACGAAGTAGAGTCGACCTTAATGACATGGATGCAGTAAAGCTTTTGGGACCTTCATTTGCTGATGTGGCACGACTCAAAGTGAGAAGAAACAGCTGCAAACATCCATTAATAATTGGAACCTGGAATGTACAAAGTATGAATCTAGGAAAACTGGAAATCATCAAAAATGAAATGGAATGCATAAACATCAATATCCTAGGCATTAGTGAGCTGAAATGGACTGGTATTGGCCATTTTGAATAGGACAATCATATAGTCTACTATGCTGGGAACGACAACTTGAAGACGAATGGTGTTCCATTCATCGTGCAAAAGAACATTTCAAGATCTATCCTGAAGTACAAGGCTATCAGTGATAGGATAATAGCCATACGCCTACAAGGAAGACCAGTTAATATGACTATTATTCAAATGTATGCACCAACCACTAGGGCCAAAGATGAAGAAATAGAGGATTTTTATCAGCTGCTGCAGTCTGAAATTCATTGAACATGCAATCAAGATGAATTGATAATTACTGGTGATTGGAATGTGAAAGTTGGAAACAAAGAAGAAGGATCAGTAGTTGGAAAACATGGCGTTGGTGATAGAAACAATGCCGGAGATTGAATGATAGAATTTTGCAAGACCAATGACTTCTTCATTGCAGATACCTTCATTCACCAACATAAACGGCAACTGTACACATGGACCTCGCCAGATGGAACACACAGAAATCAAATTGACTACATCTGTGGAAAGAGACGATGGAAAAGCTCAATATCGTCAGTCAGAACAAGGTCAGGGCCGACTGTGGAATAGACCGTCAATTGCTCATATGCAAGTTCAAGCTGAAACTGAAGAAAATCAGAGCAAGTCCACAAGAGCCAAAATATGACCTTGAGTACATCCCACCTGAATTTAGAGACCATCTGAAGAACAGATTTGACGCATTGAACACTAGTGACCGAAGACCAGACAAGTTGTGGAATGACATCAAGGACATCATCCATGAAGAAAGCAAGAGGTTACTGAAAAGACAGGAAAGAAAGAAAAGACCAAGATGGTTGTCAAAGGAGACTCTGAAACTTGCTCTTGAGCATCGAGCAGCTAAAGCAAAATGAAGACTAGATGAAGTAAAAGAACTGAACAGAAGATTTCAAAGGGCCTCTCGAGAAGACAAAGTAAAGTATTATAATGACATGTGCAAAGAGCTGGAGATGGAAAACCAAAAGGGAAGAACACGCTCGGCATTTCTCAAGCTGAAAGAACTGAGGAAAAAATTCAAGCCTCGAGTTGCAATAGTGAAAGATTCCATGGGGAAAATATTAAACGACGTAGGAAACATCAGAAGATGGAAGGAATACACAGAGTCATTATACCAAAAAGAATTAGTCGATATTCAACCATTTCAAGAGGTGGCATATGATCAGGAACTGATGGTGTTGAAGGAAGAAGTCCAAGCTGCTCTGAAGGCATTGGCAAAAAACAAGGCTTCAGGAATTGATGGAATATCAATTGAGATGTTTCAACCAACAGATGCAGCACTGGAGGTGCTCACTCGTCTATGCCAAGAAATATGGAAGACAGCTTCCTGGCCAACTGACTGGAAGAGATCCATATTGATGCCTATTCCCAAGAAAGGTGATCCAACTGAATGTGGAAATTATAGAACAATATCATTAATATCACACACGAGCAAAATTTTGCTGAAGATCATTCAAAAATGGCTGCAGCAGTACTTCGAAAGGGAACTGCCAGAAATTCAGGCCGGTTTCAGAAGAGGACGTGGAAACAGGGATATCATTGCTGATGTCAGATGGATCCTGGCTGAAAGCAGAGAATACCTGGCTGAAAGCAGGATGTTTACCTGTGTTTTACTGACTGTGCAAAGGCCTTCGGCTGTGTGGATCATAACAAACTATGGATAACACTGAGAAGAATGGGAATTCCAGAACACTTAATTGTGCTCATGAGGAGCCTTTACATAGATCAAGAGGCAGTTGTTCAGACAGAACAAGGGGATACTGAATAGTTTAAAGTCAGGAAAGGTGTGCGTCAGGGTTGTATTCTTTCACCATACCTATATAATCTGTATGCTGAACAAATAATACGAGAAGCTGGACTATATGAAGAAGAATGGGGCATCAGAATTGGAGGAAGTCTCATTAACAACCTGCCTTATGCAGATGACACAACCTTGCTTGCTGAAAGTGAAGACTTGAAGCACTTACTAATGAAGATCAAAGACCAAAGCCTTCAGTATGGATTACACCTGAACATAAAGAAAACAAAAATGCTCACAACTGGACCAATGAGCAACATCATGATAAAGGGAGAAAAGATTGAAGTTGTCAAGGATTTCATTTGACTTCGATCCACAATCAACAGGCATGGAAGCAGCAGTCAAGAAATCAAAAGACGCATTGCATTGGGCAAATCTGCTGCAAAGGACCTCTTCAAAGTGTTGAAGAGCAAAGATGTCACCCTGAAGAGGAAGGTGCGCCTGACC
The DNA here is from genome assembly GCF_030014295.1 of Loxodonta africana. Lineage (NCBI taxonomy): Eukaryota > Metazoa > Chordata > Mammalia > Proboscidea > Elephantidae > Loxodonta > Loxodonta africana. The sequence goes on along the minus strand of NC_087369.1, from coordinate 172,458,093 downwards.
CAAGCCATGGTATTTTCAATCACATCCTATGCATGTGAAAGCTGGACAATGAATAAGGAAGACCGAAGAAGAGTTGACGCTTTTGAATTGTGGTGTTGGCAAAGAATATTGAATATACCATGGGCTGCCAAAAGAACGAACAAATCTGTCTTGGAAGAAGTGCGACCAGAATGCTCCTTAGAGGCAAAGATGGCGAGACTGCATCTTACATACTTTGGACATGTTGTCAGGAGGGATCAGTCCCTGAGAAGGACATCATGCTTGGCAGAGTACAGGGTCAGCAGGAAAGACAAAGACCCTCAACGAGGTGGATTGACACAGTGGGTGCAACAATGAGCTCAAGCATAACAACGATTTTTAGGATGGCACAGAACCAGGTGGTGTTTCTTTCTGTTGTGCATAGGGTCACTATGAGTCGGAACCGACTCGACGGCACCTAATAACAACAACAGCAACATCGGGGTCCATCTATTGTGGCTTTGATTAGAACAGTCAGTAGTGGTTGCCGGGCACCATCTAGCTCTTCTGGTCTCAGGGTAGATAAGGCCGTGGTTTGGGTAGACTATTAGTCCTATAGACTAGTTCCTTCTTTGAGTCTTTGGTTTTCTTCTTTCTCTTTTGCTCCACATGAGCAGAGACCAACAGTTGTATCTTAGATGACCACTAGCGAGCTTTTAATACCCCAGACACTCACTATTCACTAAACTAGGATGTAGAACATAACTTTATGAACTATGTTATGCCAATAGACTGAGATGTCCCACAAGACTTTGGTCCTGATCTTTCAAACCCAGAAAACGGATCCTGCAAGGTGTTTGGTTTTGTGCCCCTTACATGCTTTATTATATATATGAATATATGTGCATACAGTCACATACATACATATACATATAAATATGCATACACCTATATATACACACATATATACTCACATATACATACCTATATGCTTATATGCCTACATACATACATATATATTTGCACATATATATTTTGTCTAGTATTGCTGTTGTTTCAAAATTATATATCCCATGTTGTTGTTATTAGGTGCCGTTGAGTCCGCTCCAACTCATAGCGACCTTATGTACAACAGAAAGAAACAGTGCTTGATCCTGTGCCATCCTCACAATCTTTGTTATGCTTGAGCCCATTGTTGCAGCCACTGTGTCAATACATCTTGTTGAGGGTCTTTCTCTTTTTTGGTGACCCTCCACTTTACCAAGCATGATGTCCTTCTCCAGGGACTGATCCGCTCTGATAACATGTCCAAAATACTGAGACGAAGTCTTGCTACCTTCGCTTCTAAGGAGCGTTCTGGTTGTACCTCTTCCAAGACAGGTATGTTCTAATTCTGGCAGTCCGTGGTATATTCAATATTCTTTGCCAACACCACAATTCAAATGCATCAATTCTTCTTTGGTCTTCCTCACTCATTGCCCAACTTTTTCATGCATATGAAGCAATTGAAAATACCATGGCTTGGGTCAGGTGTGCTTTAATTCTCAAACTGACATCTTTGCTTTTCAACACTCTAAAGTGGTCTTTTGCAGCAGCTTTACCCAACGCAATACGTGGTCTGATTTCTTGACTGCTGATTCCATGGGCATTGATTGTGGATCCAAGTAAAATGAAATCCTTGACAACCTCAGTATTTTTTCCGTTTATCATGATATTGATTATTGATCCAGTTGTGAGATTTTTGTTTTCTTTATGTTGAGGTGTAATCCATACCGAAGGCTATAGTCTTTGATCTCCATCAGTAAGTGCTTCAAGTCCTCTTCACTTTCAGCAAGCAAGGTTGTGTCATCTGCATAACACAGGTTGTTAATGAGCCTTCCTCCAATCCTGATGCCCCGTTCTTCTTCATATAGTTCAGCTTCTTGGTTTATTTGCTCAGCATACAGATTGAGTAGGTATGGTGAAAGGATACAACCCTGATGCACACTTTTCCTGACTTTAAACCACGCAGTATCTCCTTGTTTTGTTTCAACGACTGCCTCTTGACATATGCATAGGTTCCTCACGAGTACAATTAAGTGTTCTGGAATTCCCATTCTTTGCAATGTTATCCATGATTTGTTATGATCCACACAGTTGAATGCCTTTACCTAGTCTATAAAACACATGTAAACATTTTTCTGATATTCTCTGCTTTCTGACAAGTTCCATCTGACATCAGCAATATCCCTGGTTCCACATCCTTTTCTGAATCCAGCTTGAATTTCTGGCAGTTCCCTGTCGATATAACTGCTGCAGCCACTTTTGAATGATCTTCAGCAAATTTTTACTTATATGTGATATTGATATTATTCAATAATTTCCACATTCTGTTAGATCACCTTTCTTCGGAATGGGTACAAGTATGGATCTCTTCCAGTCAATTGGCCAGGAAGCTGTCTTTCAAATTTCCTGACATAGACGAGTGAACACCTCCAGCACTGCATCTGTTTGTTGAAACATCTCAGTTGGTATTCTGTCAATTCTGGGAGCCTCGTTTTTCGCCATGCCCTTCAGTACAGCTTGAACTTCTTCCTTCAGTATCATTGTCTGTTGATCATATGCTATACCACCTGAAATGATTGAATGTCGGCCAATTCAATTTGGTGCAGTGACTCTGTGTATTCCTTCCATCTTCTTTTGATACTTCCTGTATAGTTCAATACTGTCCCTGTAGAATCCTTCAATATTGCAACTGGAGGCCTGAATTTTTTCTTCAGTTCTTTCAGCTTCAGAAATGCTGAGTGTGTTCTTCCCTTTTGGTTTTCTATCTCCAGATCTCTGCACATTTCATTATATTAATTTGTTTTCTCAAACCACCCTTTGAAATCTTCTGTTCAGCTCTTTTACTTCTTCATTTCTTTCTTTACCTTTAGCTACTCTATGTTCAAAAGCAAGTTTCAGAGTCTCTTCTGACATCCATTTTGCTTTGTCATTTTTTTTCTTTTTAATGACCTCTTGCTTTCTTCATGTATGATATCCTTGATGTCATTCCACAACTCATCTGGTTATCAGTCATTAGTGTTCAGTGCATCAAATCTATTCTTGAGATAGTCTCTAAATTCAGGTGGGATATACTCAAGGTCATATTTAGGCTGTTGTGGACTTGCTTTAATTTTCTTCAGCTTCAACTTGAACTTGCATATGAGCAATTGATGGTTTGTTCTGCAGTTGGCCCCTGGCCTTGTTCTAACTGATGATGTTGGGCTTCTCCATTGTCTCTTTTCACAGATGTAGTCAGTTTGATTCCTGTGTATTCCATCCTGGTAGGTCCATGCGTATAGTCACTGTTTCTATATCCCATAGCCATTACCAACAAGTTCTTTTTTCTTGTGTACATTTTAGTGACAAAGTTTACCTTCATCAAGCTGTGTATATTTTAGCCATTCTGAAAAAAAATTCTGATAGGTGTATAGTAATATCTCATTGTGGTTTCAATTTGCATTTCACTAATGGCTAATGAGGAGTCCCTGGTTGGGATGAAGAGTTAAGCCCTTGACTACTAGCAGAAATGTTGGCAGTTTGAACCCACTTACAGGCACCTTGGAAGACAGGCCTGACAATGTGCTTCTGAAAAGTCACAGCCTTGAGAACCCTATGGAGCAGTTCTATTCTGCACACATGGGGTCTCCGTGAGTCAGAATTGATTCCAGGGCAACTAGCAACAACAATGGCTAATGATGTTGAACATCTTTTTATGTGCTTATTTGCCATCTGTGGGCCTTCTTTAGTGAAATATCTTTTTATGTCTTTTGCTCATTTTCTACTTGGGTTGTTTATTGTTTATTGTTCAGAAACATTGGTTACATTCTTCACAATGCGTGAACATTCTCATTATTTCTGTTCTGGTTGAACACTTTTCATATATTTTCGATGCAAGTCCTTTGTTAGATTTGTGGTTTGCAAATATTTTCCCCAGTCTAATAGCTTGTCTTTTTCAAGCAAATTTTTAGTTTTGATGTAGTTCAATCTGTCTATTTTTCCTTTATGGACAATGTTTTTTGCTGTCATGTTTAAGACGTCTTTACCCAGCCCTGGGTTTCAAAGATTTTCTCCCGTGTTTCCTTCTAAATGTTTTTATAGTTTTATGTTTTACAGTGAAATCTATGATCCACTTTCAATTTTTAAGGTGTGAAATAGGTTGAAGTTAATTTTTTTAACTGCAGATATCCAATTGTTCCAGCACCATTTGTTGAAAATACTACCCCTTCCTCATTGAATTGCTTTTTTTTTTTAATAATTTTTATTGAGCTTTAAGTGAACGTTTACAAATCAAGTCAGTCTGTCACGTATAAGCTTATATACACCTTACTACATACTCCCACTTACTCTCCCCCTAATGAGTCAGACCTTCCAGTCTCTCCTTTCATAACAATTTTGCCAGTTTCTAACCCTCTCTACCCTCCCATCCCCCCTCCAGACAGGAGATGCCAACACACTCTCAAGTGTCCACATGATACAAGTAGCTCACTCTTCATCAGCATCTCTCTCCTACCCACTGTCCAGTCCCTTCCATGTCTGATGAGTTGTCTTCGGGAATGGTTCCTGTCCTGGGCCAACAGAAGGTTTGGGGACCATGACCGCCGGGATTCCTCTAGTCTGAGTCAGACCATTAAGTCTGGTCTTTTTGTGAGAATTTGGGGTCTGCATCCCACTGATCTCCTGGTCTCTCAGGGGTTCTCTGTTGTGCTCCCTGTCAGGGAAGTCATCAATTGTGGCCGGACACCATCTAGTTCTTCTGGTCTCAGGATGATGTAAGTCTCTGGTTCATGGGGCCCTTTCTATCTCTTGGGCTCATAGTTATCGTGTGACCTTGGTGTTCTTCGTTCTCCTTTGCTCCAGGTGGGTTGAGACCAATTGATGCATCTTAGATGGCCGCTTGTTAGCATTTAAGACCCCAGATGCCACATTTCAAAGTAGGATGCAGAATGTTTTCATAATAGTATTATTTTGCCAATTAACTTAGAAGTCCCCTTAAGCCATAGTCTCCAAACCCCTGCCCTTGCTTCGTTGATGTTTGAAGCATTCAGTTTATCCCGGAAACTTCTTTGCTTTTGGTCCAGTCCAGTTGAGCTGACCTTCTGTGTATTGAGTATTGTCCTTCCCTTCACCTAAAGTAGTTCTTATCTACTAACTAATCAGTAAAAAACCCTCTCCCACCCTCCCTCCCGCCCCCCTCGTAACCACAAAAGTATGTGTTCTCAGTTTATACAATTTCCCAAGATCTTATAATAGTGGTCTTATACAATATTTGTTTTGCCTCTGACTAATTTCGCTCAGCATAATGCCTTCCAGATTCCTCCATGTTATGAAATGTTTCACAGATTCGTCACTGTTCTTTATCAATGTGTAGTATTCCATTGTGTGAATATACCACAATTTATTTAACCATTCATCCGTTGATGGACACCTTGGTTGCTTCCAGCTTTTTGCTATTGTAAACAGTGCTGCAATAAACATGGGTGTGCATATACCTGTTTGTCTGAAGGCTCTTATTTCTCTAGGGTATATTCCGAGGAGTGGGATTTCCGGGTTGTATGGTAGTTCTATTTCTAACTGTTTAAGATAATGCCAGATAGATTTCCAAAGTGGTTGTACCATTTTACATTCCCACCAGCAGTGTATAAGAGTTCCAATCTCTCCGCAGCTTCTCCAACATTTATTATTTTGTGTTTTTTGGATTAATGCCAGCCTTGTTGGAGTGAGATGGAATCTCATCGTGGTTTTAATTTGCATTTCTCTAATGGCTAATGATCGAGAGCATTTTCTCATGTATCTGTTAGTTGCCTGAATATCTTCTTTAGTGAAGTGTGTGTTCATATTCTTTGCCCACTTCTTGATTGGGTTTTTTGTCTTTCTGTGGTTGAGTTTTGACAGAATCATATAGATTTTAGAGATCAGGCACTGGTCGGAGATGTCATAGCTGAAAATTCTTTCCCAGTCTGTAGGTGGTCTTTTTACTCTTTTGGTGAAGTCTTTAGATGAGCATAGGTGTTTGATTTTCAAGAGCTCCCAGTTATCTGGTTTCTCTTTGTCATTTTTGGTAATGTTTTGTATTCTGTTTATGCCTTGTATTAGGGCTTCTAAGGTTGTCCCTGTTTTTTCTTCCATGATCTTTATCGTTTTAGTCTTTATGTTTAGGTCTTTGATCCACTTGGAGTTAGTTTTTGTGCATGGTGTGAGGTATGGGTCCTGTTTCATGTTTTTGCAAATGGATATCCAGTTATGCCAGCATCATTTGTTAAAAAGACTATAATTTCCCCAATTGACTGACACTGGTCCTTTGTCAAATATCAGCTGCTCATACGTGGATGGATTTATATCTGGGTTCTCAATTCTGTTCCACTGGTCTATGTGTCTGCTGTTGTACCAGTACCAGGCTGTTTTGACTACTGTGGCTGTATAATAGCTTCTGAAATCAGGTAGAGTGAGGCCTCCCACTTTCTTCTTCTTTTTCAGTAATGCTTTGCTTATCCGAGGCTTCTTTCCCTTCCATATGAAGTTGGTGATTTGTTTCTCTATCACCTTAAAAAATGACATTGGAATTTGTATCAGAAGTGCATTGTATGTATAGATGGCTTTTGGTAGAACAGACATTTTTACTATGTTAAGTCTTCCTATCCATGAGCAAGGTATGTTTTTCCACTTAAGTATGTCCTTTTTAATTTCTTGTAGTAGAGCTTTGTAGTTTTCTTTGTATAGGTCTTTTACATCCTTGGTAAGATTTATTCCTAAGTATTTTATCTTCTTGGGGGCTACTGTGAATGGTATTGATTTGGTGATTTCCTCTTCGATGTTCTTTTTGTTGATGTAGAGGAATCCAACTGATTTTTGTATGTTTATCTTATAACCTGAGACTCTGCCAAACTCTTCTATTATTTTCAGTAGTTTTCTGGAGGATTCCTTGGGGTTTTCTGTGTATAAGATCATGTCATCTGCAAATAGAGATAATTTTACTTCCTCCTTGCCAATCCGGATGCCCTTTATTTCTTTGTCTAGCCTAATTGCTCTGGCTAGGACTTCTAGCACAATGTTGAATAAGAGCGGTGATAAAGGGCATCCTTGTCTGGTTCCCGTTCTCAAGGGAAATGCTTTCAGGTTCTGTCCATTTAGAGTGATGTTGGCTGTTGGCTTTGCATAGATGCCCTTTATCATGTTGAGGAATTTTCCTTCAATTCCTATTTTGGTGAGAGTTTTTATCATAAATGGGTGTTGGACTTTGTCAAATGCCTTTTCTGCATCAATTGATAAGATCATGTGGTTTTTGTCTTTTGTTTTATTTACATGGTGCATTACATTAATGGTTTTTCTGATATTAAACCAGCCTTGCATACCTGGTATAAATCCCACTTGGTCGTGGTGGATTATTTTTTTGATGTGTTGTTGAATTCTATTGGCTAGAATTTTGTTGAGGATTTTTGCATCTATGTTCATGAGGGATATAGGTCTGTAATTTTCTTTTTTTGTAATGTCTTTACCTGGTTTTGGTATCAGGGAGATGGTGGCCTCATAGAATGAGTTGGGTAGTATTCCGTCATTTTCTATGCTTTGAAATACCTTTAGTAGTAGTGGTGTTAACTCTTCTCTGAAAGTTTGGTAGAATTCTGCAGTGAAGCCGTCCGGGCCAGGGCTTTTTTTTGTTGGGAGTTTTTTAATTACTGTTTCAGTCTCTTTTTTTGTTATGGGTCTATTTAGTTGTTCTACTTCTGATTGTGTTAGTTTAGGTAGGTAATGTTTTTCCAGGAATTCATCCATTTCTTCTAGGTTTGCAAATTTGTTAGAGTACAATTTTTCATAATAATCTGATATGATTCTTTTAATTTCAGTTGGGTCTGTTGTGATGTGGCCCTTCTTGTTTCTTATTCGAGTTATTTGTTTCCTTTCCTGTATTTCTTTAGTCAGTCTAAAAAAAAAAACAGTCTAGCCAATGGTTTATCAATTTTGTTAATTTTTTCAAAGAACCAGCTTTTGGCTTTGTTAATTCTTTCAATTGTTTTTCTGTTCTCTAATTCATTTAGTTCAGCTCTAGTTCTTATTATTTGTTTTATTCTGGTGCCTGGTGGATTCTTTTGTTGCTCACTTTCTATTTGTTCAAGTTGTAGGGACAGTTCTCTGATTTGGGCTCTTTCTTCTTTTTGTATGTGTGCATTTATTGATATAAATTGGCCTCTGAGCACTGCTTTTGCTGTGTCCCAGAGGTTTTGATAGGAAGTATTTTCATTCTCGTTGCATTCTATGAATTTCCTTATTCCCTCCTTGATGTCTTCTATAACCCAGTCTTTTTTCAGGAGGGTATTGTTCAGTTTCCAAGTATTTGATTTCTTTTCCCTAGTTTTTCTGTTATTGATTTCTAGTTTTATTGCCTTTTGGTCTGAGAAGATGCTTTGTAATATTTCGGTGTTTTGGATTCTGCAAAGGTTTGTTTTATGACCTAATACGTGGTCTAGTCTAGAGAATGTTCCATGTGTGCTAGAAAAAAAAGTATACTTTGCAGCAGTTGAGTGGAGAGTTCTGTATAAGTCAATGAGGTCAAGTTGGTTGATTGTTGTAATTAGGTCTTCCATGTCTCTATTGAGCTTCTTACTGGATGTCCTGTCCTTCTCTGAAAGTGGTGTGTTGAAGTCTCCTACTATAATTGTGGAGGTGTCTATCTCACTTTTCAGTTCTGTTAAAATTTGATTTATGTATCTTGCAGCCCTGTCATTGGGTGCATAAATATTTAATATGGTTATATCTTCCTGGTCAATTGTCCCTTTTATCATTATGTAGTGTCCTTCTTTATCCTTTGTGGTGGATTTAAGTTTAAAGTCTATTTTGTCATAAATTAATATTGCTACTCCTCTTCTTTTTTTTTTTAATTTTTATTAAGCTTCAAGTGAACATTTACCATTCCAATCAGTCTGTCACATGTAGGTTTACATACATCTTACTCCCTTCTCCCACTTGCTCTCCCCGTATTGAGTCAGCCCTTTCAGTCTCTCGTTTCGTTCCAATTTTGCCATCTTCCCTCTCTCTCTATCTTCCCATCCCCCCTCCAGTCAAGAGTTGCCAACACTCTCTCCAGTGTCCACCTGATTTAATTAGCTCACTCTTCATCAGCATCTCTTTCCCCTCCACTGACCAGTCCTTTTCATGCCTGATGATTTGTCTTCGGGGATGGTTCCTGTCCTGTGCCATCAGAAGTTCTGGGGAGCATTGTCTCTGGGATTCCTCTAGTCGCAATCATACCAGTAGGTATGGTCTTTTCATGAGAATTTGGGGTCTGTATCCCATTGGTCTCCTACTCCCTCAGGAGTTGTCTGTTGTGCTCCCTGACAGGGCAGACATCGATTGTGGCCGGGCACCAACTAGTTCTTCTGGTCTCAGGATAATGTAGGTCTCTGGTTCATGTGGCCCTTTCTGTCTCTTGGGTTCTTAGTTGTTGTGTGGCCTTGGTGTTCTTCCTTTGCCTTTGCTCCAGGTGGGTTGAGACCAACTGATGTATCTTAGATGGCCGCTTGTTGGCATTTAGGACCCCAGGCGCCACAATTCAAAGTGGGATGCAGAGCGTTTTCATAATAGAATTATTTTGCCCATTGACTTAGAAGTCCCCTCAAACCAAGTTCCCCAGACCCCAGCCCCTGCTCCACTGACCTTTGAAGCTTTCATTTCATCCCGGAAACCTCTTTGCTTTTAATCCAGTCCAATTAGGCTGACCTTCCTTGTATTGAGTGTTGTCTTTCCCTTCACCCAAAGCAGTTCTTATCTACAGATTGATCAATAAAAACCCCTCTCCCTCCCTCCCTCCCTCCCCCCTTTGTAACCACATAAGTATGTGTTCTTCTCCGTTTTTTCTATTTCTCAAGATCTTATAATAGTGGTCTTATACAATATTTGTCCTTTTGCAACTGACTCATTTTGCTCAGCATAATGCCTTCCAGATTCCTCCATGTTATGAAATGTTTCACAGATTCGTCACTGTTCTTTATCGATGCGTAGTATTCCATTGTGTGAATATACCACAATTTATTTACCCATTGATCCGTTGACGGACACCTTGGTTGGTTCCAGCTTTTTGCTATTGTAAACAGAGCTGCAATAAACATGGGTGTGCATATATCTGTTTGTGTGAAGGCTCTTGTATCTCTAGGGTATATTCCGAGGAGTGGGATTTCTGGGTTGTATGGTAGTTCTATTTCTAACTGTTTAAGATAATGCCAGATGGATTTCCAAAGTGGTTGTACCATTTTACAATCCCACCAGCAGTGTATGAGAGTTCCAATCTCTCCGCAGCCTCTCCAACATGTATTATTTTGTGTTTTTTGGATTAATGCCAGTCTAGTTGGTGTGAGATGGAATCTCATTGTAGTTTTAATTTGCATTTCTCTAATGGCTAATGATCGGGAGCATTTTCTCATGTATCTGTTGGCTGCCTGAATATCTTCTTTAGTGAAATGTGTGTTCATATCCTTTGCCCACTTCTTGATTGGGTTGTTTGTCTTTTTGTGGTTGAGTTTTGACAGAATCATGTAGATTTTAGAGATCAGGCGCTGGTCTGAGATGCCATAGCTGAATATTCTTTCCCAGTCTGTAGGTGGTCTTTTTACTCTTTTGGTGAAGTCTTTAGATGAGCATAGGTGTTTGATTTTTAGGAGCTCCCAGTTATCTGGTTTCTCTTCATCATTTTTGGTAATGTTTTGTATTCTGTTTATGCCTTGTATTAGGGCTCCTGGGGTTGATCCTATTTTTTCTTCCATGATCTTTATCGTTTTAGTCTTTATGTTTAGGTCTTTGATCCACTTGGAGTTAGTTTTTGTGCATGGTGTGAGGTATGGGTCCTGTTTCATTTTTTTGCAAATGGATATCCAGGTATGCCAGCACCATTTGTTAAAAAGAGTGTTATTTCCCCAATTGACTGACACTGGTCCTTTGTCAAATATCAGCTGCTCATACGTGGATGAATTTATATCTGGGTTCTCAATTCTGTTCCATTGGTCTATGTGCCTGTTGTTGTACCAGTACCAGGCTGTTTTGACTACTGTAGCTATGTAATAGGTTCTGAAATCAGGTAGAGTGAGGCCTCCCACTTTCTTCTTCTTTTTCAGTAATGTTGTGCTTATCCGGGGTTCTTTCCCTTCCATATGAAATTAGTGATTTGTTTCTCTATCCCCTTAAAGTATGACATTGGTATTTGGATTGGAAGTGCGTTATATGTATAAATGGCTTTTGGTAGAATAGACATTTTTACTATGTTAAGTCTTTCTATCCATGAGCAGGGTATGTTTTTCCACTTAAGTACGTCCTTTTGAATTTCTTGTAGCAGAGTTTTATAGTTTTCTTTGTATAGGTCTTTTGCATCCTTGGTAAGATTTATTCCTAAGTATTTTATCTTCTTGGGGGCTACTGTGAATGGTATTGATTTGGTTATTTCCTCTTCAGTGTTCTTTTTGTTGATGTAGAGGAATCCAAGTGATTTTTGTATGTTTATTTTATAACCTGAGACGCTTCCAAACTCTTCTATTAGTTTCAGTAGTTTTCTGGCAGATTCCTTAGGGTTTTTCATGTATACGATCATGTCATCTGCAAATAGTAAAAATATGGAACGCTTCACGAATTTGCGTGTCATCCTTGCACAGGGGCCATGCTAATCTTCTCTGTATCGTTCCAATTTTAGTATATGTGCTGCCGAAGCGAGCACTACTCCTCTTCTTTTTTCTTATTGTTTGCTTGATATATTTTTTTCCATCCTTTGAGTTTTAGTTTGTTTGTGTCTCTAAGTCTAAGTTGTGTCTCTTGTAGGCAGCATATAGATGGATTGTGTTTCTTTATCCAGTCCAAGACTCTCTGTCTCTTTATTGGTGCATTTAGTCCATTTACATTCAGGGTAATTATAGATAAATAAGTGTTTAGTGTTGTCATTTTGATGCCTTTTTATGTGTATTGTTGACAATTTCATTTTTCCACTTACTTTTTTGTGCTGAGACGTTTTTCTTTGTAAATTGTGAGATCCTCATTTTCATAGTATTTGACTTTATGTTTGTTGAGTCGTTACATTTTCCTTGGCTTTTATTTTGAGTTGTGGAGTTGTTATACCTCTTTGTGGTTACCTTAATATTTACCCCTATTTTTCTAAATAAAAACCTAACTTGTATTGTCCTATATCGCCTTGTATCCCTCTCCATATGGCAGTTATATGCCACCTGTATTTAGTCCCTCTTTTTGATTATTGTGATCTTTTACATATTGACTTCAATGAGTCCCTGTTATGAGCATTTTTTTTAATTAATCTTAATTTGTTTTTGTGATTTCCCTATTTGAGTTGATATCAGGATGTTCTGTTTTGTGACTTTGTGTTGTGCTGGTATCTGATATTATTGGTTTTCTGACCAAACAATTTCCTTTGGTATTTCTTGTAGCTTTGGTTTGTTTTTTGCAAATTCTCTAAGCTTGTGTTTATCTGTAAATATCTTAATTTCGCCTTCATATTTCAGAGAGAGTTTTGCTGGATATATGATCCTTGGCTGGCAGTTTTTCTCCTTCAGTGCTCTGTATATGTCATCCCATTGCCTTCTTGCCTGCATGGTTTCTGCTGAGTAGTCTGAACTTATTCTTATTGATTCTCCCTTGAAGGAGACCTTTCTTTTCTCCCTGGCTGCTTTTAAAATTTTCTCTTTATCTTTGGTTTTGGCAAGTTTGATGATAGTATGTCTTGGTGTTTTTCTTTTTGGGTCAATCTTAAATGGGGTTCGATGAGCATCTTGGATAGATATCCTTTCGTCTTTCATGATGTCAGGGAAGTTTTCTGTCAGCAGATCTTCAATTATTTTCTCTGTGTTTTCTGTCCTCCCTCCCTGTTCTGGGACTCCAATCACACGCAAGTTATCCTTCTTGATAGAGTCCCACATGATTCTTAGGGTTTCTTCATTTTTTTTTAATTCTTTTAGCTGATTTTTTTCAGCTATGTTGGTGTTAATTCCCTGGTCCTCCAGATTTCCCACTCTGCATTCTAATTGCTCGAGTTTGGTCCTCTGACTTCCTATTGCATTGTCTAATTCTGTAATTTTATTGTTAATCTTTTGGATTTCTGCATGCTGTCTCTCTATGGATTCTTGCAACTTATTAATTTTTCCACTATGTTCTTGAATAATCTTTTTGAGTTCTTCAACTGTTTTATCAGTGTGTTCCTTGGCTTTTTCTGCAGTTTGCCTTATTTCATTTCTGAGGTCATCCCTGATGTCTTGAAGCATTCTGTAAATTAGTTTTTTATATTCTGTATCTGATAATTCCAGGATTGTATCTTCATTTGGGAAAGATTTTGATTCTTTTGTTTGGGGGGTTGTAGAAGCTGTCATGGTCTGCTTCTTTATGTGGTTTGATATCGACTGCTGTCTCCGAGCCATCACTAAGATATAGTAGTGGTTTGTTCTATAATTGCTCACTGAGTCTTATCTTGTTTTGTTTTCTTTCAATATACGTGGATGGGCTACTAGATTGTGCTGTCTTGTTTGTTGTAGCCCTTGACTTACTTATGACCTATTACCAGCTGATTTGGGCTGTTGCCAGATATATATGCCTGAGTCTATTCACTATTCTTGAGTTGAATCTGATTTTGGGTCATCAAGTGTGTGCTGCACCCTAACACCTATCCACCTCGAGAAGTAGTGGTGATAGTTGTGTGCACCAGATTCTATTAGCAGCTGGGGTTCACCCTCCAGGGGGGGCAGGATGCTGACAGGCTTCCCCCAAGTGTCAGTGAGGTTGGTGTGTCTCTATTCCTGCAGCACCTTGGTGGGAGGGCACTGCAGCTGTACCTTAGGCCCCCAATGCAAGTACCTCTACTGATTGGTAGGTGTCACCCTCCTTAGACCCCTAAGGCAAGAGGCTAGGTGGTCTGGGGGGAGCTTCAGCCCTCAGTTCCCTGTTGTGGGTCAGTTAGGGCTCTGTTGAATAAGCAGAGATATCAGACCTGGGAAACTTGTTTTTCCAGTAAATCCGCTAAAAAAAAATGCAGTCACATCCCTATCAGAACTGCCTTTGGATTATAATCGCCACCTTGTTCCGTGTAAGGATGAAAGCCTGGGATTTGGGTCATATATGCTTGGCTGGAGCTGGTTCTGTGTTTTTAGTTCAATTAGGGAAGGATTTTTGGTCCCTGGGTTTTTTGTGGTTGCTTCTCTTAGGCCGGAGGAATGGGTTAGGAAAAGACCACAAAAAAAGGGAAAAGCAAAGCCGTCGCGGAGCCGGAGCCATTCTCCCTCTGGCTCAGGAAATTCCAATGTTAATGAAGCCGCCTGGGAAGGGGAGGGGGGGTTCAGAAAAACAGGAGAGTAGCACCCCGGAATATAGCCAAAGTTGCTTATCTTGCTTGGGATGACTATTTTATCTGTCGCCTATGTGTGTGTGCTGGCTGTGTGGAGATTGCCCCCGAGGGTCTGGCCCGCTAAAGCTGCCAGTCCAAAGCCCAGCGTCAAGGTTCCCCTGCTGGGACGCTGCACTCCCAGCTCCAAAACTAGTCACTGCGTCCCGGGGACTTTTCATCCCTCCAGCTGCGTTGCCACGCCACCTCCGCGGACCGGCTGGGCCCCCTCCTGGGGTTAGGTTAGGGGAGTAGGGCTGCGCCCCGTGTTTGTGCCGTGAGCGGATGCCGTGTCCAGCTCCCCTGCACCCAGTCCAAAGCCCGGCGCCAAGGTTCCCCAGCTGGAACGCTGCACTCCCGGCTCCAAAACCAGCCACTGCCTCCCAGGGACTTCTCCCACCAGCCGCATTGCCACACTGCCCGCGCGGACCAGCTGGGCCCCCTCCCGGGGTCAGTTCAGGGTGGTAGGGCTGCGCCCCTTGTTTGCGCTGTCACAAGATTTTGTGTTCAGCTCCCCTGGGCCTAGTCCTAAGCCCGGCGCCAAGGTTACCTGACTGGGACGCTGGCTCCAGGCTCCGAAAACAGTCGCTGCTTCCCCGTAGTTGTTCATTCTCCGTCTCTGTCACTCAGGTCAACTCTTTAAATCTGTGTTTGTTGCTCAGGGTTCATAGATTGTTATGTATGTGATCGATTCACTTGTTTTTCCGAGTCTTTGTTGCAAGAGGGATCCGAGGTAGTGTCTACCTAGTCAGCCATCTTGGCCCCTTGAATTGCTTTTTGCAACTTTGTCAAAACTCAGTTGGTCATATTTGTGTGGGTCTATTTCTGGGTTCTCTATTTGCATCTATGTGCCTATCACACTGCCAAGCCCCATTGTCTTGATTACTGTAGCTATATAATAGGCTTTAATATTGAGTAAAGTAATTCTTCCTACTTTAGTTTTCTTTTTCAAAATTGTTTTAGCTATTCTAGTCCTTTTGCTTTTCCATATAAATTTAAGAATAATCTTGCCTGCATTTACATAAAAAAACCTTGGTGGAATTTTGATAGGAACTGCATTAAACTTATAAATTATTTTCAGGAGAACTGACATCATTACTATGTGGAGTCTTCCAATCTATGAACATAGTATATGTCTCCATTTATTTAGATATTCTTTGATTTCCTTCATCAGTATTTGTGTTGTTCCATTTGTACCTAAGTACTTCTTTGTCTTTCGTGTTTTTGAGTGATCGTGAATAGTATTGTGTTTTTAATTATGGTTTCTGTATACTTGTCACTAGAATACTAAAAGGATTGATTTTTATATGCTCGTCTTGTATCCTGTGACCTTGCAGCATTCATACATTACTTATTTTGTAGATGCCTTGGGATGGTTTACATAGCCAATCATGTTATGCGAATCGTGACAATTGTATTTCTTCCTTTCCAATCTGTACTCCTGTTACCTTTTTTTGTTGTCTTATTGAACTAAGACCTCTAGTACTATGTTGAATAAGAGTGGTGATACCAGACATACTTGGCTTGTTACTGATCTTAGGGAGAAAGTATTAAGTTTCTCATGATTAATTGTGATATTAGTTGTAGGTTTTTTGTAGATGCTCTTTATTAACTTGAGGATGTTCCCCTGTATTCCAAAAGTACTGAGAGTTTTTATTATGAATGGCTGTTCAATTTTGCCATATGCTGTTTTTGCATTGATTGATGTGATATGTTTTTTCTGTCTTTAGTCTGTTGGTATGGTAAATTACGTTGATTGATTTTTGAATATTGAACCAGCCTTGCATATCTGGAATAAACTTCACTTGGTCATGGTGTATACTTCTAGTCACATATTGGTAAATTCTATTCACTGATATATTTTTAAGGACATTTGTGTCTATATTCATAAGCATATATCGGTCTGTAGTTTTCTTTTTTGTATTGTCTTTGGCTTTGGTATCAGAGTAAGACTAGCCTCATAAAATGAGTTTGGAAGCGTTCTTTTGTATATTCTAAAAGAGATTGTGCAAAATTGGTGTTAATTCTTCTTTAACTATTTGGTAGAGTTTGCCAATTAAACCATATGGGCCTTGAGGTTTTTTTCAGAAGTTTTTTAAACTATAGATTAAATTTCTTTAATGGTCGTATAGCTATTCAAATTATGTATGTCCTATTGGATGAGTTTTGGTAGTTTGCACTTTTTAAGGACTTGGTCCATTTTGTCTAAGTTGTCAAATTTATGTGTGTAGAGTTGTTTACAACTGGACCAATAAGCAACATCATGATAAATGGGGAAAAGATTGAAGTTGTCAAGGATTTCATTTTACTTCATTCTACAATCAACACCCATGTAAGCAGCAGTCAAGAAATCAAATGACACTTTGCATTGGGCAAATCTGCTGCAAAAGACCTTTTCAAATGTTCAGAAACAGAGATGTCACCTTGAAGACTAAGGTGTGCCTGACCCAAGCCATGGTGTTTTCAATAGCCTCATATACATGCAAAAGCTGGACACTGAATAAGGAAGACCAAAGAAGAATTGATGCCTTTGAATTATGGTGTTGGAGAAGAATATTGACTATACCCTGGACTACCAAAAGAACGAACAAATCTGTCTTGGAAGAAATATAGCCAGAATGCTCCTTAGAAGTAAGGATGTCAAGACTACGTCTCACACACTTTGAGCATGTTATCAGGAGGGATCAGTCCCTGGAGAAGGACATCATGCTTGGTAAAGTAAAGGGTCAGTGAAAAAGATGAAGACCCTCAACAAGATGGATTGACATAGTGGTTGCAACAACAGGCTCAAGCATAACAATGTTTGTGAGGAAGGTGCAGGACTGGGTAGTGTTTCATTCTGTTGTACATAGGGTCGCTATGAGTTGGAACAGACTCAATGGCATCTAAGAACAGCAACAACATCCTGCTTGGGTTTTGCCCACCTCCTTGAATCTGTAGGTTTATGTCTTTCACCAAATTTGTGGTATGTTTCCAGCCATTCTCCAGCCTTGCCACCCCTCCTCCCACCAATATTTTCAGTCCCACTCTCTCGCTTTCTTTTTTCTGGGACTGATGATATGAATGTTAAAACTTTTAATAGTCCTACGTGTTCTTGAGGCTCTGTTTATTTCTTTTTCAATCTATTTCTCTCTATTTTTCAGATTAGGTGATTTTTATTGTCCTATCATCAAATTCACTGATTCTTTCCTCTGTCCCCTCCATTCTTCTATTGAGCACATCCATTGAGTTTTTAATTCTGATTATAATATTTTGCAATTCTAAAAATATTAATTTGTTGTTTTTATCTTCTATTTTGTTCTGGTTTTTCATTTGTTTCAAGAGTATTCATAATTGCTCATTGAAGGACTTTTTGATGGCTGCTCTAAAATCCTTGTCAGATAATTCCAACATCTCTGCCATCTAGGTGTTGACATCTGTCAACTGTTTTTCTTGTTCAAGTTGTGATTTGCCTGGTTCTAGGTATGACAAGTGATTTTTTTATTGTATCCTGAACATTTGGGGTATTATGTTGTGCAATTTTAGATCCCATTTAATCTTCATTTTTTCAGGCAGTGACCCTGTTGAGGTATAGTATGCAAGTCCAGGTGGTGGTAGACATAGTGTTCCACACTGGGTCCTGCTATACTACCTTGCAAAAGCAGAGTGCCCAAATGACACCACCTCACAGTGGCCTGTTGCCACCAGGTGGAGGTGGAAGTTCGTCTCCTCACTTGACCCTGAGGACATTACCCTGACAGGGAATGTAGAGTGCCAACTGGCACTGCCTTGCACTACCTCATTCCACTTCTTTGTTACTGGGCTACAGCCAGAATTTCAGCTTCCTGCTCGACGTCCCTGACACCCTAGAATAGAGAAGAAAATTTTCCTTTTTTGTTTGGCTTGAATAGGGTAGGTATTATCAAAAATATTTTTTTTCTGCTAGGTCACTTTTTCCCAGTCCTTTGGCTAGAGTGAGCAGGCTTTTCTTTTTTTTTTTTTTTTAATGTTCAGTGATTTTTAAAAATTACGTATTTTTTGTGAAAATGTACACAGCAAAGGATATACCATTTCAACAAATTCTACATGTACAATTCAATGACATTGTTCACGTTCTTCAGGTTGTGTAACCATTCTCGTTATCCCTTTCCAAATTATTCTACCACCATAAATGTATAGTCACTGCTCATTAAGTCTCTCATCTAACCTTTAAAGATGCTGTTGTGGATTTGATCCCACATAAATAGATTTTTGAAAGAGAACAATGATCAAGGAAGACATACTTTACTAATTAAGCTAAACTGTTCTTTGGTTCAAAGTGGACTTATGGGAAAGTTTGGCAGTTCTGAGTTGGAGGCTTCTGCAGCACCTTTTCTGGGATCTACGGGGAACAATAAGGAAATCCAGGAAGTTCACCACCATGTCCCTTCTCAAGTTCCAAGGTCCCTAGACAGTCTGCCTTTTTCTTTGCACCTTTCAGAATCTTCCTTTGTTTATTGTGTTATGTCCAGGTTTTTTTTTAATTGTACTTTAGATGAAGGTTTACAGGGCAAATGAGTTTCTCATTAAACAATTAACAAACATATTGTCTTGTGACATCGGTTGTCAACTCCACAATGTGTCAACACTCTCCCTTTCTTGACCTTGGGTTCGCCATTACCAGCTTTCCTGTCCCCTCCTGACTTCTTTTGCCCATTTAGTTTCATTTTGTTTTATCGGCCTCTCTAATCTTTGGCTGAAGGATGAACCTCAGGAGTAACTTCAGTACTGAGTTAAAAGGGAGCCTGGGATCCATACTCTCAGGGTTTTTCATCTCTGTCAGACCAGTAAGTCTGATCTTTTTTGTAAGTTAGAATTTTGTTCCACATTTTCTCCAGCCCTGTCTGGGACCCTCGATTGTGATCCCTGTCAGAGCAGTCAGTGGTGTAGCCGGGCACCATCTAGTTGTGCTAGAATGTCCAGGTTTTTAATTGTAAGAGTGAGGACCTGAGAGGAATGGGGTATTTCATCTTGGCCAGACCTAGAAGTCCCTACATTTTATTGAAGTAATAATAAGAATCGCAAACCCATACTGAATGCTTACTATAGGTCAGGTACTCTGTCTGCTAAAAGCTTTCTGTGTATCATCTCTTCTCATCCATACGACAATGCTGTGAAGCAGGTACAATTACCCCCATTTGATAGATGAGAAAACTGAGTCTCCGAGTTGAAATGTCTTGGCTAAGATCACACAATGAGTAGGTGACCCAGAGCTATCTGACTCCCAAATCCTTTTATTAACCCTGTTCTTAGATCTAAGAACAAGTGAACTGCAGTAGGAACAGAGAGGAAGGGGAGGTGAGTAATTTTTTAGAGTGGAAGGAGAAGCAGGCAGCAAAGGATAAGGACACACAAATTTTTGGAGTGTCTACTCTAGCCTGAGCACTTTTAGACAATTTACATATCATGCCATCAGGGGAGGCTTCCCAAAGGAGTTCCATTGCACTGGGCCTTAAGAGGTGACTGAGATTCCCATAGACAGAGAAAGAAGTGAAAGAAATGAGAGGTAGACAGAACAGCAGGAGCCTAGTCAGAGGATATGGAACATGGGGAGCTGTAGCTGGAGATCTGGTTTGGGTTAAGTCACAGAAGGCCTTGAGTGCCAGGCACAGGGCCTTGGGCTAAGTGCACTTGGCAGTGGGAAGCAAGGACAATGTGCGCTGAGCAAATCTAAGGTCAAGATGGCCCTGTGGGCAGCCACATGCCTCTCTTCTTGCCTGTGGCGTCTGGGAAGTACAATTTTGTTTAAGCTGAAGAATTTAGTGCCTTAATATATAATATTAAATCTCTGACTAGACCTGGTAATTTTCAGATTAATGAGAGAAAGCCCAAGCTGCAATTCCTGGAAGGAAGAGTGGGGAAAGGGGCTGCAAAGCCTGATGGGGGGATGGGTATCCCAGCTACTTAGTTCAGACCCCCACCAAAGAGTGAGCCTAGCTCAGCACCATCTCAACCAAACCCATCATGCACCTTAGGTTAAGTCCCTGTCCAAGCCAAAGGCTTCTGTGAGTCAGGGAGGGTCAATGAGCTGCTCTCATCTCTGCCTAGAATCTTCTGCCTCTGTGGCCAGGGATAGTATCTTCCCTCACAGAATAAAGGAGTGAGAGCTCGTTGTGTTCATCTGGGAAGTCTCCCTGAAGCCTAACCTAGATTCATTGAGTGACTGATTGGCTAATTATCCCTCAAAGTGGTAGCAAGCATTCCCCTGTACAGCACATCTCTGCAACAGCACAGCTCTGCAATAGCCCTGCCGGGCAGGGTTTCTAGTCCCATCTACAGATTTGGAAACCAAAGCTCCTCATCAGGAAGGGACTTCACTGGATGCAGCTGAGCCTTGGCTCTTGGCCTATGTGCCTGCCTAATGGGACCTCCAGCCCATCTCTGACTGGCTTTCTACAGGGTGCCCCACCTCAATTGCCCATTGTGCCCCAAGCCTCTGCTCTCCTTCCCTCCAAACCTCCTTGGAAGAGCCTTTTTGGACCAATCAGAAGAGGTGGCCAGTTTCTCTTGGGCCAAACATCTGCAACTGACAATCACTGGGCCTCCCTGCACCTGCTTCCCCACCTCTCCCTGAGCTCTCTGGTGCCATGCTTGCTGGTCTCTTGGTGATACTTGTATTTGGCCCAGGATGGCGCCCTGATGTTCTTCAGCATTAGAGTGTGTTCCTCAATGCTGAGTTTTCAGAAGGCCAGCTCAATCTGCAAACAGACTCTGGCACCCGCCCTGTGGTCACAAGTATCCAGACACATACAGAGGATCAAGTCTGGGCTTTGGTGCCAGATGGACCTGGATCTAACTCACAGCTTAGCACTTTCCTTGCTCTGGGTCCTTGATCAAGGACCCTTGTTCCTGTGAGCATGGTTTTCAGAGAGGACCACCAAATACAAGGCATCACGGGACTGCGCTAGGTGGCAAGAGTCTCCTCCAGCCCCTCCTGGAGTCACCCAGTAGAGTGAGCAGCTGGTGAAAGAAGCAGCTGTGGCAAGCAAGGCCTTGTTCCACCACCACACCCAGAAGTCAGCTGAGAGGGAGACAGGTATCTGGTTGGTGGGACACTCCAGGTGCTCTGGGCACTAGGAAGTGGGTTTGATCAAAGGTTTCCACAGCAGTGTGCAGCATTCCTGTCTGGTCCCCAAGTCAGGTAGTGCACCCAGGAGAGGCTCACATTGCCTCTTGGAGCCCCGGGGTGAAGGCACGAACACCCCATGCCACCTCTGGAGCACAGGGGAGCTCCGTGGGGGCCAGCATGTGTAAGGGGGAGGCAAGGAAGGGGCAGAGCAAAAGGACCAGGGCAGTGGGGGGTGGGAGGGGCTGCAAGCCCCTCAAATACAGGGCTCTTCTGATGGTCTATTCTTGGAGGAACAGGTGATTCCTGCTGGGCAGCCCCTCACCATCCTCCAGGGCAGAGGCTAACCAGACCCCATCCTTAAGGAGAGCCACTTCTCTCAAGTCAAACAGGAAGAAAATCCATCATTCTAAATGAACAATAGAAATTGCATGAAGGAGACGAAATGAAATCTGGAAGGGAAGAGATTTTAGCAGATCTGATATGGGCTTTTTAATCTGCTAGCTGCTATCTCTAAACTAATTTCCCAACAAAGAGAACAAAGAGCCAGCTGGGCCTCTGGGGACACTCATATTTTCTAACTGAAAAGTACCGTGGGTTAGATAAGAGTAAACAGACCCACACCCACGGAACCATCCTTCTATAAGCTAGGCACAGGAAGGACAGACTAGGGAGGACCTAGGGGCAGGGGCTGGGGACAAGGAGGGAGGCCACTAACAGTAATGGGCCAGCTGTGCGCCTTACCTTTAAGAGCTCTTTATTTTCTATATGCTAGCTTCCCAGCTTTTCCAGGCTCACACGTACAGGTAAACCTGGTGAAGAGGGGGCTGACACCCAGGGGCAGGGCATAGAGAGCCAGAGACCTGGCTGGGGTGTCTGAAGACCCAAAAGTGAACCCTGGCTCTCCCACCGAATCACCTGTCCTATTCTGACCAGCTGTATGACTTTGGTAGGGTCTTTCCCCTCTGTTTCGATCTCTGCCCAGCCTATCCCCCAGGGCATTGGGAAGAGGCAGTGGGACAGGGGCTGGTGATACATTTGGAGGATTGAAAGGGCTGTGCCCATGGAATATAGATGTCTCATGGCCATTTATGGCCACCTAAGGGCAATCAGGAAACTCTGGTGGCATAGTGGTTAACAGTTGCAGCTGCTAACTAAAAGGTCGACAGTTCAAATACACCAGGCACTCCTTGGAAACTCTATGGAACAGTTCTACTCTGTCCTATAGGGTCACTATGAGTCAGAAATAGACTCAACGGCAACAGGTTTTTTTTTTTTTTAAAGACAACCAGCAAACTACTGGCTCAAGTCCATAAAAAGACAGTGCTACCCTATCTTCTCTGACCCATTCAGTCAACAGAATAGCCACCTTAGCTTACAGGGTCTCCTAGGGTCCATTCAATACTTCTTCCTCTGGAAGTCCTATTCCTCGCTTCTGCACATTGCAGCTAACATCTGTCCCACACAGAGTCCTGACCATGTCACTTCTCTGCTCTAATTCCTTCCATGGGTTCCCATTGTCCTCAGGATAAATTCCAAGTCCCTTAGCATGGCCCAGAAGGCCCTGCAGCATTTGGCCCTGAAACTTCTTGGCCCTAATGGCCTGCCACTACCTGCCCACCGGGCCGCCTCATCATCTGCTTTGCACTGTTTCTTTAAAATCCTTCTCACGTTTCTCACCACACTGGTGGGATGATCTGTTCCTATGGCTGTGTCTCCCGTTAGACTGTGAATCCGATGGCAATGACTAGCTTAATTTACACCTGAATTTCTCTTTGTCTGGCACAGAGATGGAGTAGGCACTCAGATCAGCTTTGCTAAGTGGACCCAAGGGACATAAGAATACACATTGAGAGACACAGAAGACCCCACATAGGCCTGTGCCACCAAGGGTCTTCTGTTTACATCACCTCCCCAACCCAGTGGGCTCAGGGCCTCATTGAGACACATGAAATGTGGACCTCTGGAGCCAGGAATCCCTGGGCCCTATGGGTGTCCATTGTAAGAGACCTGCCATTGTGCCTTGCAAGGTGGAGCCAACGCAGAAGGCACAATCAGTGAAGTCTTGGAGACATACAGTTGCTGTCCACACCAGGGTGGGAGCATCTACCAACAGGTTGGGTGGAGTGTTGTTGATGCTTTCGTCATCGTCTCTTTTCCCCCCAGCTTTGGTCAGCATTTGGTAGTGAGAAAGAGGTCCACTTCCCAAGAGCGCTGGCGCCTCTGGGTCACCATGGGACAGCTTCCTGGGAAAAATCTTCTCTCGCCTCTTGAACACAAGCCCCTGGAGGCCTGAGCCCATGTCTCCTGATCCTCTCAGCCCATAGGACCTAACTTAGCCAGGTGATGACCCTTGACTAAGCACTCCAGTTAAACGCGGACTGACTGACTGCAGCCACTGAAACAAGTTGTTACTAGTGACCAACCCAAAGCAAAGGAAATATATTAGTCAAAGGGAAATAATTAGCCCATTTGGGGCACCATACAAAGACAGCCATATCTCAACACATTTTACCCCAAGCCCAGAAAGGCCAGGGAGTCCACCAGTTCGGGCCCTGGCAGAACAATGTCCATGAAGCCCTGCTTGAATATGGAACCCTCAACTTGGTTAGAAATTAGTCTTTAAAACAGCCCAGTGAAATGTCTTCTGAATTTGCTTTGGAACTCTTGTTTAGTGTTCCATTGAATAACTCAACTCTGAATCTCCAGGTTTAAAAAAAATTATTTTCTGAATTTGGGGCCGAAGAGGGGAAATCTGTCCCTTTTGAAGATAAAAATGTTTTCTGTTTTGTTGATGAAAACTCTGGAGTCTTACATGTTTTTCTTTTTTGCTCTGGCTGCCAGTAAGCTCTAGGCTAAATTTTACGTTTAGTCCCCAAATAAAGTTAATCCTCGAATTATCAGGTTTGTTTCTTCTCTTTTCCCCTTATTTTTTAATTTTTCTTAGTCACTCTCTTTTACCTAGAACAATGCACATCCTGCCCCCAGTGCTTTATGGAATCAGGGTACAACACAAATAATACTTTCAGAAAAGTCTTTCTGGAATAATAATCATAACCCAGCTGTGTGGTTGTGTCACAGGAAGCTACCTTGTGGGTACGAACTCTAAAAGTTTGGGTGCTCAGAGAGTGGGAGTCCAGGGGGATGTCTTAGAAGAGGTGACTGACTGAGCCACAGTACAGGCCTGAAGAATTCATCAAAGGGCCAAGATTTCCTCTCTTCCTTTCTCCAACACAGTTGGGGAAACTGAGCCCAAGAGAAGGGAGAGTTGCCCAAAGTCACTGCCCAAAGTGATGTCAGAATTGGAACTAATCTTTTCTGACTCAGTCTGTCTCGCTACAGCCTTCCTACCTTCCAGTTTTACAAATGGGGAAACTGAAGCCTGGAAAAAAGGCAAGTAGCTGACGATAACTTCTCCTGGCCAAAGAATCTCTGAGGCCACCAAGGCTGCCCAGTCTCTGATGGTACTGATGAGTGTGTTGTGAGGGGAAAGGAGAATATGTCCTATTTTGTAGCTAATCATGCATAGCCTTCACTGTGTAAGTGGGGGCATGCTTTAAGCTACAAAATAGCCGAATTTGTGTCCTAGCAAGGTGTGTATAGCAGCCAGATACAAGCAAGGGATCATGGAAAAGCATCAACAACAGATTTCAAATCTTCAATTTAAACCATTGGGGAGCTACTGCCTGAGTCAGTCTTCGAGCTTGGTGTGGTGCTGACTAGGAGACATTGAAGACTGCCCTCCATCCACGTCTGCATCCACAATATCCTGTTCTTATCTTATCACCTGCCACGCCTTCTAACAATGGCACTCTGAGCAGAGTGTATTTAGCAGTGCTCACACCATTTATCCCAGTGTTGGGCAACAGGCCTCAGCGGTGTAGTCTAAACACTTCACAGGCTCTAGGAAGAGGCTCTGGCAAGTGAGCCTTGTCTCCCCTCCTCCTGTCCTTGCCCTAACACTGGCTGACGAGTATTTATAGCCCATGGCTGGGCCCAGGCAGAGGGATAGATACCACCAAAACAAGCAGTGGACTCTGCCACTGGAAAATGGAGACTCTGTCATTTAACTCCATTATAATTCAAGAAATAAAATCTATTTCTGGTGATTAATGGGTCTATTTATAGAACACGAAGCCTGAACTGTGATATTTATAGAATGCCATTGCATTTAACAGTAATAGCACAACTACATGTTTATGAAGTAATGGTTTTGCAATTTTTCCTAGAATTCTCTGACATTTAGAGCTGGAAATTTTACATTTTAGCAAGCAAGAATAGCAGCTATTTAATGGTGAACAGCAAAAACTGTCTTCTCTGTAACTCCTTTCACTCCAAGAGCCGACACTCTCCTCCCCCCACCCGATTCATTTTGCTTTTACATAAGAAATGAGATGATGTACAGCAAAAAATATACTTATTTTTTGTGGAGCTCTGATTTCCCTCTTAAATTGTGCCTTTCACTGCTTGAGGTTCTTATACCCCTGAGTCTTCCTCCTTGAGATACGGTGTTGACTTGCTTCTCCTGTTTCCATAATAATCTAAGTCAGGCTAAAAGGCCAAGACAGATGTGTTCAATATCTGAAATAATATAGTGGAAGTGAAATGAGACTTATACAAAAGAATCCCTCATAATTTAAGACCTGGTGTTGCAAGTGGGGGAAGTGGAAATTCTCTTTGGGTTAACAGTATATCAGCATGGCTAGTTGGGTATCCCTGAGGCAGGTATTAGATACACTTTGTATGGCTTGGACCTGAGTCCTGAGCTCCAAATTCCTTTATCATCTAATTCCAAGTGACCGTTTTTCTCACACAGCTACCAAGCCGTAATTCACAGCCCTCTGGCAGTAGACACAGTCCTCAGTGATGGAAGATAGGTCTGCAATGACCTGGGGCCAGTGGTGTGCTGGTAGCATTTGCCAATTTCCGTGGTGTAAATGCTCCCATTATGGTTGATTTAAAGCTACCAACGTGACGTCAACCGTCAACTGACTTGCAAAATTTCTTGAAAAATGGCCTTTGGGAGCCAGTATGGGACAGCTCCAGCACACCAATGCCTGGAGCCAATGATGAAATGGAACCTGCAACAGGCTGGGAGACAGGAGTTCTAGGTCCAGGACCAGTTCTATTGGAATTGGATTCATTGAATCATTCTTACGAATTCACACTTCCTACTCTGAGCCTCAATTTACCCAGCTGTCAAATGGTGAGACTAGCCCTTGCTCTGCCTGCTTCAGAGGCATTGAGATGTCGTGAGCCAATGGCCAGGGAAGTGCTTAGGAAGCAGGAGGTGCTCACCCCCACCTCCATACCCAAGGCTGGGTGCTCTCAGCACCTCCCTGTGTCCTACCCACATTTGCCAGATGTAAGTCACCTCACACTTTTGCCAGCCAAACTCCTTTATGACACTTGCTGAGTGCTTCAATATTTAAAACATGAATTTCTAGGAAGAAACCATAAGCAGCTTGGTCATGGAGGCCTCAGAATGCACTGGAAGTTTGGAACAGTTGTTTCTGATCATAATGGAGGCCTCTGTTGGGAGGGCAGGACCCAAGTGTTTGGCTTCTAACACCCCCACTTTTGGCAACTGACCCACCAATTCACGTGGCCTTTGCCCAGGAACTAATGTGTGAATCCCAACATATTACTACCTCCTCATCAGGAGAACTAGGGTCTCCAGCTGGCAAAGTCTTCTAGGTCGCTGGAGGGGTCCTCTGACCCACAGCTAAATGTCAACACCTTCCACAGGGCAGGCCTCTCTCATTGAAGCACCGCTGAGTTTGGCCCTAGGTTCAGACTGATCCTGATGCTGACAGGCTGCCCTCCACTCTACTATCTGCCTCCTCTCATGGTCACTGGATGCTGGCTATTGGACGTCTCCTCTAGGTGGCCCCACCAGCACCTCATACTTCAGTGTTCCCTGAGATCTGTTCCTCCTCCAGTGTTCATCATCCCAGTAAGTGTCATCTACCATGTGACCCAAGTTGGAAACCTGGGTATCATCCTTGATGTTATGGATTAAATTTTGTTCTCCCAAAATATGTGTTGTAAATCCTAACCTCTATGCCTGTGGTTATAATCCCATTTGGGAATGGGTTGTCTTTGTTATGTTAATGGGGCAGGATTAGTGTAGGGTGTGAATTAAGTCATTTTCTTTTGAGATATAGAAGAGATTAAACAAGCAAATGAAAGAAGCAGAGATGGGGGAAGAGAGATGCCAAGTCACATGAAGGTCTCCCAGGAGCAGAAGCTCAGAAGAGAAAAGGACCTTCCTCCAGAGCCGACAGAGAGAGAAAGCCTTACCCTAGAGCCAGCATCCTCGAATTCAGACTTCTAGCCTCCTAACTGTGAGAGAATAAATTTCTGTTTGTTATAGCCATCCACTTGTGGTATTTCTGTTGTAGCAGCTCTGGATAACTAAGACACTTGACTCTCCCTTGTCCTCATTTCCCACACCCAATCAGTCACCAGGCCCAGTCCATTCTACTTCTCCATGTCTGTCTCCTCCTTTCCAGGCCTGCTGCCTCTGCAGGGGTCCAAACCTCCACCCTCTCTGGCCTATGATACACTCCAGACTGGTTCCCCTGTCTGTGGTCTCTCCCTTTTCCATCCATCTTCCACATTTCACAACTTGCTCTTTCCATATTGCACAGACAATCATTACACCCTGGCTGAAAACCCTCCCAGGGCTCTTAACTGTTCTCATTCTCCCTGAGAAATTTCATCCAGTCCCATGATTGCAATGAACATTTCTCACTCATTGATGGCCACCACATCATTATCTCTAGCTCTAAGCTTCAGAGTCCATAAGTCAAAAATCCCCCAGACATCTTGCTGGATGCTGTACAGATTCCTCAAATACACTTGTCCCAAACTGAGCTCATTATCTCCTTTCCCCTTTCTCAGACCTGCCTCTTTTCCAGTGCTCCCCATCTCAGCATTGGGAACCATCACACTCCAGCTACCCAGTGGGCCAAGTCAGGAAGCTGGGAGTTATTCTTGACTCCTCTCCCTCCTTCCTCTGGTCTTTTCCATTCTACATCCTAAACATATCCAGAATCCAGTCACGTCTCTCCAGCTCCACTGCTGCTACCTTGGTCCAAGTTGTGATGGGTAAGTTTGTGTGTCACCTTGGCTGGGCCATGATTCTCAGTGGATTGGCAGTTATGTAATGATGTAGTTTGGCAGTTATGTAATGATATAGTCATCCTCTATGTGATCTGATGTGATCAGCTAATCAGTTGTAAGGGGAGTTTCCTTGGGGGTGTAGCCTGCACTCAAAATATATATGGACGTTCTGGCAAAGCTCACTTGCTTGATCTAGATCCTGCATCTAGCTTGACATCAGCTGCCCTCCAGTTCTTGGGACTCAAGCCAGCTGGTTTCCTTCTCTAGAAAGCCCAGCTTAGGACATTTGTCACTGACAGTGGCTCTAGAGAAACAAAATTGTAAGGATCATTTTCCAAATTGGCTCTCAAGTCTGACTAGTTTTAAAGGTGCTGGTGACTCTCTGCCCAGTAGTAAAGAGGGCACTGCTAATCCATGGCAAGAGGTGGCAATATTAATATGCAAAATATCACCACAAATAGATCAAGTATTGGTGAGAAGGGAGGCCCTGGGTGATCACATGTTTGACATTTTCTACAAATTTTGTCAGAATGAGAAGTATAGGGAAGTTGGTTGGTTGGTCCTACTTTCACTAAACAAAGTGGTGAAAGAAAGAGTTGAGCTCTGGGCTTCAGAGTCACAGATCAAGTGCTGCATAAAAAACCTCAAAGTTGCCACTTGTGCCCTGAAAGAAATTCTTATTTCTTGTAGTAACATAGCTGATCTTGCTGAAAATCAAACCCAGAGTCTTATTGTAAGAGTGGCTGAATTACAATGCCAATTGAATTCCTAACCTCAAAAGGTGTCTGAAGTTAAAGTGAGGGCATTAATTGGGAAGAAATGAGATCCTGAAACTTGTGATGGGGACATATGGGCAGATAACCAGGAAGCTGGGGACATTGAGCCCCTAAATTCCATTGAGTCACTCCTACTAACAGAATCAGCCTTCTTACTCCCATCTGAAGAGATCACTCCATCTCTGTCTGCTAAACCACCCTCTCCAGTAAAATCATTATCCCCTCCACCCCAATCTGATAAGATTAACTCTGCAGTGCCTGAAGAGTTTTTGTCTGACAATGTTCTACATCCTAGTTTGGTGAGTAGCATTTGGGATATTAAAGGTTGTGATAAGATACAGCTATTGGTTTCTACTCATACAGAGCTAAAGGGAAAGAAAGAAACCAAAGGCTCCAAGAAGAGACTAGTCTACAGAACCAATAGTCTACACAAACAATGACATCACCTACTTTGAGATGAGACGAACTAGATGATGCCCAACCACAATTACTGACCATTCTGACCAGGGACAGAATAGATGGTCCCAGACAGAATGGGAGAAAAATGGAGAGTACAAATCAAATTCCTAAAAAAAAAAAAAAAAAAGCCAGACTTACTGAACTGGTACAGACTAGATGAACCCCAAGACTATTGCCATGACATACTCTCTAAACTTGGAATTCAAACACACTCCCAGAGGTCACCTACCAGCTAAATGACAGATCGGCCCATAAAATAAATAATTGTCTACATGAAACCAAATCATAAATGTTTACCCAAGACCAGAGATGAGAAGCAAAGGGGAGACAGGGAAGCTAGATTAATGGAAACAGAACAACCAAAACGGAAATAATAAAAATGGTGACATATTGTGAAGAAAGTAACCAAGGTCACTGAACAATATGTATAGAAATTGTCAAATGAGAACCTAATTTGCTGTGTAAACTTTCACCAAAAACACAATTTTTTTTTAAAGAGTCTTTGTCTGAGATATCACTTGGAATAGGGCCCGGAGCATTGCCTTGGGGGATCTCCTGAGGTAGATGCCTTATAAGACATTGTTGAATGTTCATAGGACCTAGCCCCACCACCCATTTTTGCTTCTAGGCCTATAACTAGACTTAAGTTCTAGCAAGCCCCAAAAGGTGAAGTACAAAGTGTGACCCAGGAGTAGGTATGCTACATTCCAAAAGAACTGCTTGACTTTTCTAATATGTAGAAACAGAAACCTGGGAAATATGTGTGGGAATGGCTATTGAGGGTGTGGGATAAACAGTGCAAGAAACATAAAGGTAGATCAGTTTGAGTTTACTGATATGGGCTCACTAAGTGCAGATCTTCTTTCAATGTTTCAGCTTGAAAGGTTAGGGAAGGATCAAAAAATTTATTCAGTTGGTTTGCTGAAGTGTGGATTACACGATGGCCTGTACTAAATCAAGTTGAAATATCAGGCCTGCCTTGGTGTACTGTAGAAGAAGGTATCCAAAGACTTAGGGAAGGCATGTTAGAGTGGATTTATCAGGTTAGAACCACAAATCCACACATGGAGTGCCCAGAGGACACACCTTTTACCACAATGGTGAGGAACAAATTCTTGAAGGGAGGCCCAGCATCCTTGAAAACTGCTGTGATTGCTACTTAATTTAAGTCAGATTTGACAGTGGTAACTGCCCTAACTGAATTAAAACACCTAATTACAGTGGAACTGATTGGGCCCCGTGGTGATAGGGGCCAAGTGGCAGCACTCAATCGGCAAAGACAAAGTGGGTGTGGACAGCAGAGTCAAAGCAGTAATCAGAATAGTCTGGCTCGTATGGATATGTGGCATTGCCTACTTAGTCATGGTGTCTCTAGGAGTGAAATACATAGGAAATATACTAAACAGTTATTTGATCTGTACAAGTGGAAGAATTCTAGATTAAGTGAACCGCAGTCTAACTCGAACCACCAGAACACAGAATCACGACCCCTCAATCAATTCCCAGATTTGAGCTAGTTTACAGGCCCACAACCCCTTGAATGAAGGGGAGGCCAGGTTCCCTTGAGGACCCCACTACACTGCCAAAAAATTATATCATTAATGTTTCTCCCAGTCTTCCCCAAAGGATTTTTTTTTTCAAGAGTGACTGTTCATTGGGAAAAAGGAAATAATTAGGCTTTTCAGGGATTACTAGGCACTGGCTCTGAACTGACACTAATTCCAGGATACTGAAAACATTACTGTGGCCCACCAGTCAGAGAGGGGTGTATGGAGGTCAGGTTATTAATGGAGTCGTAGCTCAGGTTCATCTCCCAGTGGGTCTAGTGATTTCTCCACTTCCAGAATGCATAATTGGAATAGATACACTCAGCGACTGGCAGAACCTCCACGCTGGACCCCTGACAAGTGGAACAACGTCTATTATGGTAGGAAAAGCCAAGTGGAAGCCATTAGAACTGCCCCTACCTAGGAAAATACTAAACAAAAAGCAATACCACATTCCTGGAGGGATTGCAGAGATTATTGCCACCATCAAGGACTTGAAGGATGCAGGGGTGGTGATTCCCACCACATTCCCATTCAATTCACCTATTTGGCCTGTGCAAAAAAACAGATGGATCTTGAAGGATGATAGTGGGTTATCATAAACTTAACAGGTAGTGACTCCAGTTGCAGCTGCTGTTCCAGATGTGCTTTCATTGCTTGAGCAAATTAATCCATCTCCTGGTACCTGGTGTGCAGTTAGTGATCTGGTCAATGCCTTTTTCTCAATTCTTGTTTTGAAGGAACACCAGAAGTGGTTTGCCTTCAGCTGGCAAAGCCAGCAACACACCTTCACTCTCCTACCTCAGGGGTGTATAAACTCTCCGGCCTTATGTCATAATTTAGTCTTCAGGGACCTTGATCACCTTTTTCTTCCACAAGACATCCCACTGGTCCATTACATTGATGATATTATGCTGATTGGACCTAGTAAGGAAGAAATGTCAATGACTCTGGACTTCTTGGTAAAACATTTTCATGCTAGAAGGTGGGAAATTAATCCCACAAAAACTCAGGTGCCTTCTGCATCAGTGAAATTTCTAGGAGTCCAGCAGTGTGGGATATGCTGAGATATTCCTTCTACAGTGAAGGTAAGTTGTTACATCTGGCCCCTTCCACAGCTAAAAAGGAGGCACTACACCTCGTGTGCCTCTTTGTATTTTGAAGACAACATATCCCTCATTTGGGTGTGCTACTCTGGCCTCCCCCATGTGTCTGTCAGTTTGTAATACTGTGGAGGCTTGCGTGTTGCTCTGATGCTGGAAGCTATGCCACCAGTATTCAAATACCAGAAGGATAACCCATGATGGACAGGTTTCAGCTGGGCTTCCAGACTAAGACAGACTAGGAAGAAGGACCCTGCAGTCTACTTCTGAAAAGACCTAACCAGTGAAAACCTTATGAATAGCAGCAGAACATTGTTTGATACAGTGGTGGAAGATGAGCCCCTCGAGTTGGAAGGAGAAGACTGGGAAAGAGCTGCCTCCGTAAGGTAGAGTTGACCTTAATGACATGGATAGAGTCAAGCTTTCTGGGTCTTCATTTGCTGATGTGGCATGACTCAAAATGAGAAGAAACAACTGCAAAAATCAATTAATAATTGGAAGGTACAAAGTATGAATTTAGGAAAATTGGAAGTCGTCAAAAATGAAATGGAATGCATAAACGTCAATATCCTAGGCATTAGTGAGCTGAATTGGACTGGTATTGGCCATTTTGAATCAGACAATCATATGGTGTACTATGCCAGAAATGACAACTTGAAGAGGAATGGTGTTGCATTCATTGTCAAAAGAACACTTCAAGATCTATCCTGAAGTACAATGCTGTCAGTGATAGGATAATATCCATACGCCTACAAGGAAGACCAGTTAATAGTACTATTATTCAAATGTACGCTTCAACCACTAGGGCCAAAGATGAAGAAATTGAAGATTTTTACCAGCTTCTGCAGTCTGAAATTGATCGCACATGCAATCAGGATGCATTGATAATTATGGGAGATTGGAATGCCAAAGTTGGAAACAAAGAAGGATCAGTAGTTGGAAAATATGGCCTTGGTGATAGAAATGACACCGGAGATTGCACGATAGAATTTTGCAAGACCAACCACTTCTTCATCGCAAATACCTTTTTCACCAACATAAACGGTGATTATACACATGGACCTCACCAAATGGAATACACAGGAATCAAATTGACTACACCTGTGGGAAGAGGCACTGGAAAAGCTCAATATCATCAGTCAGAACAAGGCCAGGGGCCGACTGCAGAACAGATCATCAATTGCTCATATGCAAGTTCAACTTGAAACTGAAGAAAATTGGAACAAGTCGTCAAGAGCCAAAGCACAACCTCGAGTATAGTCCACCTGAATTTAGAGGCCATCTCAACAATAGATTTCACACGTTGAACACTAATGATCGAAGACCAGACGGGTTGTAGAATGACATCAAGAACATCATACATGAAGAAAGCAAGAGGTTATTAAAAAGTCAAGAAAGAAAGAAAAGACCAAAATGGGTGTCAGAAGCGACTCTGAAACTTGCTCTTGAACGTCCAACAGCTAAAGCCAAAGGAACAAATAATGAAGTAAAAGAAGTGAAGATTTCAAAGGGCAGCTCAAGAAGACAAAGTATTATAATGACATGTGCAAAGAGCTGGAGATAGAAAACCAAAATGGAAGAACATGCTGGGCATTTCTCAAGCTGAAAGAACTGAAGAAAAAATTCAAGACTTGAGTTGCAACAGTGAAGGATTCTATGGGGAAAATATTAAATGACACAGGAAGCATCAAAAGAAGATGGAAGGAATACACAGAGTCATTGTACCAAAAAGAATTGGTTGACGTTCAGCCATTTCAAGAGGTAGCATATGATCAGGAACTGATGGCATTGAAGAAAGAAGTCCAAGCTGCTCTGAAGGCATTGGTGAAAAACAAGGCTCCAGGAATTGATGGCATATCAATTGAGATGTTTTAACAAAAGGATGCAGTGCTGGAAGTGCTCACTCGTCTATGGCAAGAAATTTGGAAGACAGCTACCTGGCCAACCGAGTGGAAGAGATCTGTATTTATGCCTATTCCCAAGAAAGGTGATCCCTCCAATTGTGGAAATTATCAAACAGCATCATTAATATCACACCCAAGTAAAATTTTGCTGAAGATCATTTAAAAGTGGCTGCAGCAGTATATCAACAGCTGATTCAGAAGAGGACACAGAATCAGGGATACCATTGCTGATGTCAGATGGATCCTGGCTGAAAGCAGAAAATACCAGAAAAATTTTTACCTGTGTTTTACTGATTATGCAAAGGCATGTGACTGTGTCCATCATAACAAATTATGGATACCATTGCCAAGAATGGGGATTCTGGAACACTTATCTGTGCTCATAAGGAACCTTTACATAGATCAAGAGGCAGTTGTTCGAATAGAACAAGGGGATGCTGTGTAGTTTAAAGTCAGGAAAAGTGTGGGTCAGGGTTGTATCCTTTCACCATACCTATTCAATGTGATGCTGAGCAAATAATCTGAGAAACTGGACTCTATGAAGAAGAACGTGACATGAGGATTGGAGGAAGACTCATTAACAACCTGCGTTATGCAGATGACACAACCTTGCTTGCTGAAAGTGAAGAGGACTTGAAGCACTTACTAATGAAGATCAAAGACCACAGCCTGCAGTATGGATTGCACCTGAACATAAAGAAAACAAAAATCCTCACAACTGGACCAATGAGCAACATCATGATAAATGGAGAAAAGATTGAAGTTGTCGAGGATTTCATTTTCCTTGGATCCACAATCAACATCCATGGAAGCAGCAGTCAAGAAATCAAAAGATGCATTGCATTGGGTAAATCTGCTGCAAAGGACCTCTTCAAAGTGCTGAAGAGCAAAGATGTCACCCTGAAGACGAAGGTGAGCCTGACCTAAGCCATGGTATTTTCAATCACATCCTATGCATGTGAAAGCTGGACAATGAATAAGGAAGACCGAAGAAGAGGTGACGCCTTTGAACTGTGGTGTTGGTGAAGAATATTGAATATACCATGGACCGCCAAAAGAACGAACAAATCTGTCTTGGAAGAAGTACAGCCAGAATGCTCCTTAGAATCAAGGATGGCGAGACTGCGTCTCCCACATTTTGGACATGTTTTCAGGAGGGATCAGTCCCTGGAGAAGGACATCATGCTTGGTAAAGTAGAGGGTCAGCGAAAAAGAGGAAGACCCTTCAATGAGATGGATTGACATAGTGGTTGCAATGGTGGGCTGAAGCATAACAATGATTGTGAGGATGGCGCAGGACTGGGCAGTGTTTCGTTCTGTTGTACATAGGGTCTCTATGAGTCAGAGCTGACTTGACAGCAACTAAAAACAACAACACTCTAGCCTATTTATCAAGTGACTGGAAGAGCTGCTAGTTTTGAGTGGGGCTCAGGACAAGAGAAGGCTCTGCAACAGGTTCCGGCTGCTGTGCAAGCCACTCTGCCACTTGGGCCATACGATCCGGCTGACTCAATGTTGCTTGAAGTGTCAGTTGCAGACAGAGATACTGTTTGGAGTCTTTAATAGGCCCCTATTGGTGAACCACAGTGCAGGCCCTTAGGATTTTGGAGTAAAGCACTGCCATCCTCTGCAGATAACTACTCTCCTTTTGAGAAATGGCTTTTGATTTGTTACTGGGCCTTAGTAAAGACTGAATGCTTAACCATGGGACACCAAGTCACCACGCGGCTTGAGCTGCCCATCATGAACTGGGTGTTGTCTGAGCCACAGAGTCACAAAGTCAAACATGCACAGCAGTATTGCATTATTAGAACAGAGTAGAACTGCCCCATAGGATTTCTGAGGAGCAGCTGATGGATTCGAACTGCCGACCTTTTGATTAGCAGCCAAGCTCTTAACCACTGTATCACCCGGGTTCCCCATCATTAAATAGAAGTGATATACCAGATCAGGCCCAAGCAGGACCTGAAGGCACAAGGAAGTTGCATGAGAAAATGGCCCAAATGCCCATGGGGTCTCCACTCTTGTCACATTACCTTGCATGTCCCAGTCTGCACCTATGGCCTTATGGGGTGTTCCTTATGATCAGGTGACTGAGGAAGAGAAAACTAATGTCCAGTTTACAGATGGTTCTGTGTGTGATATGCAGGCACCACATAACAATGGACTGTGGTGACACTGCGGCCCCTTTCTGGGACCTTCCTGAAGGACAATAGTGAAGGAAAATCTTCCCAATGGGCAGAACTTTGAGCAGTGCACTAGATTGTTTACTTTGCTTGGAAGGAGAAATGGCCAGATGTGTGACTGTATATTAATTCATGGACTGTGGCCAATGATTTGGCTGGATGGTCAGGGACTTGGAAGGAACATGATTGGAAAACTGGAGACAAGAAAGTACAGCGGAGAGGTGTAGATAGAGCTCTCTGCATGAGCCAAAGAGGTGAAGATATTTGTGTCTCACATGAATGCTCACCAAAGTGTGAGCTTGGCAGAAGAGGGTTTTAACAATTAAGTGGATAGGATGATGGATTCTGTGGAAGCCAATCGTCTTCTTTTCCCATCCATTCCTGCCATTGGTCAATGGCCTCATGAACAAAGTGTCTTTGTGGCAAGGATGGAGGTTATGCATGGGCTTAGCAACATGGACTACAGCTCACCACTGCTAAGTGCCCAATCTGCCAACAGCAGAGACCAACACTGAGTCCCCCATACAGCACCATTTCTCAAGGTGATCAGCCAGCAACCTGGTGATAGGTTGATTACATCAAACCACTTCCATCATGGAAAGGGCAGTGTTTCATTCTTACTGGGATAGACACTCTGGATACAGATTTGCCTCCCCTGTACACAATGCCTCTGCCAAAACTACCATCCGTGGACTCATGGAATGCCTTATCCACCATCATGGTATCCCACACAGCATTGCCTCAGATCAAGGGACTCACTTCACAGGAAATGAAGTACGGCGATGGGTCCATGCTCGTGGAATTCACTTGTCTTGCCATGTTCCCCGTCATCCTGAAGCAGCTGGCTTGAAAGAACAATACAGTGGTCTTCTAAAAACACAATAATGGCATCAGCTGGGTGGCAACACTTTGCAGGGTTAGGGCAATGTTCTCCAGGAAGCTGTATATACTCTAAGCCAGCATCCAATATGTGGTGTTTATCCCATAGCCAGGATTCACGGTTCCCAGAATCAAGGGGTGGAAATGTGAGTGGCACCACTCACTATTACCCCTATTGACCCACTCTCAAAACTTTTGCTTTCTATCCCTGTGACCCTATGGTCTGCATGTCTAGATGTCTTTAGTTCCAAAGGGAGAAATGCTCCTACCTGGAGATACAAGATGGATTCCACTGAACTGGAAGTTAAGAATGCCACCTAGCCACTTCAGGCTCCTTATACCTCTAGATCAACAGGCAGAGAAGGGAGTTAACATATTGGCTGGTGTGAATGATTTTGACTACCAAGGGAAAGTCAGATTAATGTTGTATAATGGAGGTAAAAGACAAGTATGTCTGGAATACAGGAGATCCCATAGGGCATCTCTTAGTAGCACCATGCCCTGTGATTAAAGTATATGGAAAACTACAGCAACCCAATTCTGACATGACTACCAATGGCCCAGACCTTTCAGGAATGAAGGTTTGGGTCACCCCATCAGGCAGAGAACCGTAACCAGCTGAGGTGCTTGCTGAGGCTAAAGAGAATACAAAATGGGTGGTGGAAGTAGGTGGTTCTAAGTACCAGTTACGACCACGTGAACAGTTGCTGAAATGAGGACTGTAATTGTTATGAGTACTTATTCCTTGTATGTGTAAAGCAAATGTTTTTGTTTTCTCCACTTATAAAATATAAGATGCAAACGGAGCTAGTGCGTTTTCGGTTGTACACATATTAGTTGTATCATGTTAGGCGCAGGTATAATTTTGTAATTGTCTTTAGAGATTGTGTATGGTTTAAGGGGATGTGTACATGTGCTAAACTGACAAGGAGTGGACTGTGATGGTTAAGGTTGTGTTTTAACTTGGCTGGGTCATGATTCTCAGTGGTTTGGCAGTTATGTAATGATATAATTTGGCAGTTAGGTAAGGATGTATTCATTCTCCATGATGTGATCTGATATGATCAGCTAATCAGTTATAAGGGGAGTTTCCTCAGAGGTGTGGCCTGCATCCAATATACATATGGACATTCTGGGAAAGCTCGATTGCTTGCTGTGAATCCTGCATCTGACTCATCATAATCTGACCTCCGGTTCTTGGGACTCAAGTCAGCTGCCTGCTTGCTGTCTTATATGTTGATCTTGGGATTCTTTGGCCTCTGCAGCCTGAGAGCCAGCAGCCTGCTGTCTTACTTGCCAATCTTGGCTTCATCAACCACTGCAGCTCATGAGCCAGCGCCCTACCATCTGATCTGTTATTCTTGGGTTCATCAGCCCCTGCAGCTATGTGAGTCAGGAGAAGCCTCCAGCCTGATCCCTGACCCACAGACTTGGGATTTGCCAGCCTCTACAACCATGTGAGCCATTTCCTTGAGATAAATCAATTTCTCTCTCCTTCTCTCTCTATGTGTATGTATACACTTCACTCGTTTTGTTTCTGTAGAGAACCCAGCTTAAGGCACAAGCCATCATCATTTTTCACCTCGATCATTGCTAGAGTCCCATCCCTAATTTATTTCTTTTGTAGCAGCTTGTGTGCTCCTAAAACATAAACTGAATGCTGTTGTTGTTGTTAGCTGTCCCCTGATAGAGACCCCACGCACAATGGAAAGAAACCCTGCCTGGTCATGTGCCATCCCAATGATCTGTTGCAAACCAGACTATTGTGATCCATAGGGTTTTCACTGGCTAATTTTCTGAAGTAGATTGCCAGGCCTTTCTTCCTAGTTCATTTTAGTCTGGAAGCTCTACTGAAACCTGTTGAGCATCATAGCAACATGCGAGCCACCCCTAAGGAAAGTGTGGTAGCTCTGCACGAAGTGCACTGGCTAGAAATCAAACCTGGGTCTCCCACATGGAATGTGAAACTTATTCTCAAAGACGAATCAAGAAAATGAGTGTATGGCTAAGTCAGGATTTGAATTCTGCTCTGCTTGGCTCTAAAGCCCAGGCTGTTTCCCTAAACCACATGGGAAAGGGGTGCGGTGAGCATGTGTGGTTTTCAAAAGCAATGCAACTCTTTCTTTGACTTTCCTAGACTTCACTCAATCTAACTTCTCTCCCAGCATCCCTGACACAAGTGGGTAAAGAAGGAAAAAACCTGGTCAGATGGGCTCTCCAAGAGCTCCTCCAGCTTGGACAGTCACAAACTTTCTGCCTATTTGCCCTCTTGAAGGCCTGTTTTTAGCCCCTTCTAGCACAGTCTACCTCTCAGGGTGATTTATTACTTCAGATGAAATAATCCAAATTATTTCAATATACAGTGACTAAGGGCCCCTCTGTGCTAGCCACAGAGCCAGGTAATAACAATCATAAGCCTGGATGGAGTGCCTCTCTGGTTCAGGCGCTCTATGCAGCCTCGTTGGTTAACATGTTCAACTGCTAACTGAAAGGTTGGTGGTTTGAGTCTACCCAAAGGCACCTTGGAAGAAATGCCTGGTGATCTACCTCTGAAAAATCAGGCATGGAAAAACCTATGGAGCCCAGTTCTACTCTGACATACTTGGGGTCTCCATGAGTTGGAGTCGACTTGCCAGCAGCTGGTTACTGGTTCGCCTTGGTTGAGTGCCTCTGTGGGGCAGAGGCTTTATGCATGCTCCTGAAGGCTGTGAGGGAGGACTCCTGTTGTCCCATGGTGTCATATATGGGAAAGGAATTCAAGGCTCTGGAGGGGAACTGCAATTTCAATTGACCCTCAGAGTCTTTGAAGAAATTTTGGACTATTGCCAAGCGCTGGAGAGGGGCCTCTGGTTGAATGGGGGAGGCAGGGAGGTATGGTGACTTGCCCAAAGTCCCACGGCAGAGTGGGAGCAAAGCTGCCACCCCATTGAGCCCCAGTCTCTGGCTCTGTGTAGTCCCACAGGGCAGAGAGGTGCAAACTGGCCCTCGGTCACAGCCAGCTTAGGGAGGACGAGGGCATGGGTGCAGTCCCTTGACAAGTTCTGCTGTAGCCCAACTGGCTGAGCTAGGTGATCTTCTCAACACCCTTTGGGCAGTAGGCAAAGGGACACACTGACTTCAGGAGGGCATCACATTTGGGGCCCCAGGTGGTGACCACCTCCGTCAGGCATAGTTAAAAAGATGACAAGGCAGGCCTTGTCCAGCCCTTGCCCAGTCCCTAGCTTGGCTGCTGCCTGGCAGAGCCGATGTCCAACTCGGTGTTAATGATTAACGCGCAGCGGTGGGATAGCAGAGTTGCCGAGAGTCTTGTGTCCAAGAATGAACCACGCTGCTAAATCAGCGAAGACAGTTGCCAAGGTAACCCCCATGTAATCTATTTAACCGGCTCCCCAAACACCAATCAAGGTCAGATAACGCACTCGAGCTCCATATGAACACACTCAGGCGGCAGCCAGCTTTGTAGCAAGACAGCAGGGAAGGCAGAAACCTCATTAGAAAGGAGAAAAAAAAGCCCCTTACATTTCATTTTGAGAAGTGTTAATTGGGAATGCAGTAAGCTGGGAGGGGGCAGAGCCCT
Organism: Loxodonta africana; assembly: GCF_030014295.1. Taxonomy (NCBI): domain Eukaryota; kingdom Metazoa; phylum Chordata; class Mammalia; order Proboscidea; family Elephantidae; genus Loxodonta; species Loxodonta africana. The sequence goes on along the minus strand of NC_087369.1, from coordinate 172,417,118 downwards.
CCACTCGGGGCATGTCATGGCCACAGAGGAAGTCACCGGGGGCCATTCGTTTAGAGCTGTCTTCCCACTCAGGATCAAAACAAAACGCATGGCCAGGCTAAATTATTCATTTTATTGGGTATTTTATTAATGCAAAAGCTTGTATTTACATTTGAGCTTAACGGTGGGTTTTGGCACCTTCCGGTGCCCTCTGCCCTGCCTCAGCCCATTCAACCTGTAGCCCCCTCCCCAGCATTTTCCAATAGCCCTAAATTTCTTCAAAGACTCTGAGGGGCAGTTGATATTGCAGTTCAACTCTCCTATTCCTTTTCCCTCACCCATCAGCCTCTCTGGAGAGTGACCAGGGGAGAAAGCTCACTTTGTAGATTTGCTGTTTCATGCCATCTCATTCCCTGCTCCTTGGTGTCCATAAAGAAGGTCCTGGGCAGGAGGTGGGGAGGGAAAAGATGAGGCATGGGTGGAGGCTGGGCTCCCCTGTCTCCAGAGAGGACTCCAAACAGCAGGCCCACAGCCATGCCACCCAGCCCCCACCCTTAGTTGGCAGTGGGCTAGGGAGAATAAAGGAGACTGGCTTCAAAGGGCAAACTTGCTTCTAATTTCCAGGGGCCCTGTTCTCCACCATCAGGCTATTTGGGTCCCTCCCCAGAGTCCCCAGTTTGTTATAGTGTTGGTCTAATTCCCAATCTTCAACCAATGCATCGTGGTGGCCTCGTCTCCCATGGTACCCAACATGGCGCCAGACCCACAGTAGGGTCTCAGGAAATGGTTCTGAATTAAATGGTCCACTCCCTCATGAAGCACATCCTTGGTATCAGAGACCCAGATCCTGAGACCTGGTTCCCTGTCCCCTGGCCCTTGGTGCATCTTCCTCATTCTAGTCTTCCCCTGGGGGAGATTGAATCATCTGGACCACTAGTCATAGGATCAGTTGATGAGCATGTCAACCAAACGCTTTCTCTGAAGAATAGAAACATTTTGCTTTTTTACCAAGAGGCCCAGCCCAGACTAGATTTGCCAAATTTGTGTCTTGAACCCCCCTTTTCAAGCACGATTAACTTAAGGAACTCCACAGGGGAGCTTGGAGAGCTAAGGCAGCTCTCAACACTGAAAGTTTCATCAGAACAGTAGCGACTCCTGCTACTTTTCTGGATTTGAACCCATTAGGCAGAATGCCTCTGCAACTTCCAGTCCTTGAGAGAAAGCCTTCTCTGATGAGTTGAAATACCCTGAGGTGGAGTGATTGTGCTTTATGAACACACGGTTTGGAACCCTTGGATCTTTGAACTACCACTTCCCCACCTGTCTTGAACATGGCAAAGGGGGCCATAAGACACAGGACAATCCTGGTGAGGCAGTATTCATTTAGCTTGGGGACTGTCAGTCAATGTTTCAGAAGACCCATCAATTGTGGATGTGGGTTGGAGGGCACTGTATGGAGAGGCACAGGGAGAGAAGAAGGGAAGGAAGTTTTTTGACCCCACAAATATGTGTACATTCAAGATCCTGGGTAAATAGGTTTAGAGGAGGCTGCCCTTCAACAAAGGCAGATATGATCAGATATTTCAGATTTGGCAAATGGATTACTTTCAAAGTATTGCCCATTTTGTAATGGACGTAGTCGCACTTAACATGCACGGATGCTGCAACCACTGCTCTTTTTTCTTATATCCTCAGCATCAGCCACGTCACTTCCTAAGCACTAAAGACTTTTCAAAAGACAGAAGCAGGTAGGAGCCTTCCTGTCCTCACCAAGTTGCTTTCTGACTAGCAAACACACCACTCTTCTCGAAGCTCCCAGTCCAAGGGTTGAAGGGCGGGCCTTGGTGGAAATGTTTCCAGAAGGGGGAGGATCACAGCAGCCATTTTCCAGTAAGGCTCCCAGAGGGAAGCTTGCCTTACTCATACTTTCCAGTTGGGGAGAGACACGAGAAGAGTCTCTCACCTCTTAGCCCAGCATCCTTCTTGCCAAACCGCCCCTCTGGTTTCCTTCCTCCTTAGCCAGGGCCAAGCTTTGGAAGGGGATGGAAAGGGAGGGGAAGGGGGGATAGGCCCTGAGGTGGGCTGGCACCCTGTTCCTCACCCCTTCCCTAGCCTTTGCTTGCCCCTCTCTTCCCCCAGCATTGGACTCCTTATATAAAAGACCCCCACTTGGACCTGCTTGCAGGTAAGGAGGAAGAACTTGCAAATCAAATCAGATTTAGGTCAACCCCCATATCACTCTTGCTTCAGCTAGGGACCACTCTTTTCTGAAAGCACTTTGAACAGGGCCCAAGAGCACTCTTTTACGGTAGTGTAGAGGTTTCAGTGCTTCAGAGGCTGGGTGAAATGGGGAGCTCACAGATGGGAGTGGCACAAGTGGGCTCCTCATCACGAATTAGAAATAAAACCAAGCACCAAGGCTGCCAATAAAGAGGCTCTCTTGGACCCTCAGCCTGCCCTCCCATTCAGGGCAGTAGGGGCAGGAAGGAATGGGGCACACCAGACAGGCTTCTCAATTTCTCCACGTCTTTACAGACACGTGCTAGTTTTTCTGATGATATCCATCCTAGTGGGTGTGAGGTGGTATCTCACTGTGGTTTTGATTTATATTTCCTTAATGACTAATGTCATTGAGCATCTTTTTCATGTGCTTATTGGCCTTTGTATATCTTCTTTGGAGAAATGTCTATTCTAGTACTTTGTCTACTCAAGTCCTTTAATTGGGTTGTTTGTCTTTTCATTGTTGAGTTGTAGTGGTTCTTTATATACCCTGGATATACTTCTCTTACCAGATATATGACTTGTAAATATTTTGTCCCACTAACTGACCTTTGGAAACCCTGGTGGCATAGTGGTTAAGTGCTACGGCTGCTAACCAAAGGGTCGGCAGTTCAAATCTGCCAGGTGCTCCTTGGAAACTCTATGGGGCAGTTCTACTCTGTCTTATAGGGTCGCTATGAGTCGGAATTGACTCGATGGCACTGGATTTTTTTTTTTGTTAACTGATCTTTGGTTCATACAAGTCAGGAACTTAAAAGCTGAGAGGATCCTCTGGGATCACCTGGTCCACAGCTTCCCAAATTTCAGGCTTCATATGCTACCCTCTTTGGCTATATCTGTAGTAGGTATTGACTTACAAATTTTTTTTAGGTCAATGCACTATTTTCACTTACATTTATTTTAAATTACTTACAAATGGAGCACCATTATCACTTGCCATAAAAATAGACACGATAAAAGCTAAACCTTGATATAAAATCCTAGTGAGAACCTGGTGTCTACAACTGACTCAGAGCTCGAGCTCTGCTTTCTCTTTGATAAAAAGGAGATGAGAAAAGGGTAGACGAGTGTCCCAGACAAGTAGCACCAGCCCAAGACTTGGTCTTTGCTGTAACTAGAGGATTGAGAAGCAGTTGACCTGGGACTGACTTTCAAATCGTGTGACTGGCTGACTGTCAGTGCCATGTCTCCGTGCCACCTAAAAACTGTCTCTAGCACACATCTTCAGCTTGCAGAATTCCTACTTTCATCTGAACTCATTATATTCTCAGGGAAAAAACCAATGGGAGCCAGGGACTTGTCCCAAGCCTCAGAATGAGCCAAAGCATTGCCAGTGCAAGAAGGAGTCCAGGTGTTCCAAACCAGCCCCTTTCCGTAATGGTGGAGCAGACATTAAAAAAAGGAATAATCACTAAAGTCCTTTCCAACTCAATTCCCAGCATTCTATGAGTCCAAACAAAAAGTAAACGGACAGCTAAACACCCTCTATATTGGCCACGAGTATTCAAGGCCCTATTGTAATTGTTGGCTGTTGAGGTTTGGGGTGGTTAATTGGTTTTCAAGTCCTTGGTTGCAGGAGGCAGGCACTACAGGGCTTGTGGCATACAGAACTAGGTGGTACATGTCTTAACCCTAGAGAGTGAGTGTAAAGAGTTGAATTGTGTCCCCCCAAAAGATATACTGAAGTCCTCACCTCCGGTATCTGTGAATGTGACCTTATTGGAAATAGGGTCTTTGAAGATGTTATCGGTTAGGTTAACATGAGGTCATACTGGAGTAGGGTAGATCCCAATCCTATATGACTAGTGTCCTTATAAAAGAGGAGAAGAGATACAGAAAGACATACAGGAGGACGATGGCTATGTGAAGATGGAGGCTTGTAAAGTGATGCATCTCTAAGCCAAGGAACACCAAAGATCACTGGTTATCACCAGAAGCTGGGAGAGAGGCATAGAACAGATTTTCCCTTATAGCCGCAGAAGTAATCAACATGGCCAACACCCTGATCTTGGACTCTCAGCCTCCATAACTGTAAGACAATATATTTCTGTTCTTATAAGCCCCCCCGGTTTGTGGTATTTTGTTACAACAGCCCCAGGAAACTTAAATGCCCTGTTTCTACATCTTTTCCAAACCTCGGCTTTTTCCATCTTCCTAATTCTTGCCATCATGATAGGTATCAAGTGGTATCTCGTTGTCGAGCAGATGTGATAAATGTGTCACATCTGTGGTGCTGTGCACAGGGCTTCGTCCATGCATGCCTACATGTCTTGCTAACTCCTGGTATGGAAGAGGTTCCCTATATTTTTAAAATAATTTTTATTGTGCTTTAAGTGCAAGTTTACAGATCAAGTCAGTCTCTCACATATAAACTTATATATTCCTTACTACATACTCCCACTTGCTCTTCCCCTAATGAGTCAGCCCTTCCAGTCTCTCCTTTCGTGACAATTTTGCCAGCTTCCAACTCTCTCTATCCTCCCATCCCCCCTCCAGACAGGAGATGCCAACACAGTCTCAAGTGTCCACCTGATACAAATAGCTCACTCTTCATCAGCATCTCTCTCCTACCCACTGTCCAGTCCCTTTCATGTCTGATGAGTTGTCTTCGGGAATGGTTCCTGTCCTGGGCCAACAGAAGGTCTAGGGACCATGACTGCCGGGATTCCTCTAGTCTCAGTCAGACCATTAAGTCTGGTCTTTTTATGAGAATTTGGGGTCTGCATCCCACTGATCTCCTGGTCTCTCAGGGGTTCTCTGTTGTGTTCCCTGTCAGGGCAGTCATCGGTTGTGGCCAGGCACCAACTAGTTCTTCTGGTCTCAGGATGATGTAGTCTCTAGTTCATGTAGCCCTTTCTGTCTCTTAAAGGTTCCATATTTTGGCCAAGTGAAGAAGCCATTTGCCTCCACCCTAAAGCAAAGCAGAGGTAGTGGGCCTTGAGATACCACTTCCTGGCTAGAACTCACCCAGAAGTGGACAAGCAGATGGTTAAAGCCAAGCACCCAGGTTAGGTGTGTTAGACTCCTCAGGCTGCCATAACAAAATACCACAAATTGGGTGGTTTTAAAGAACATAAATTTATTTCCTCATAGTTCTGGATGCTAAAAGTCCAAATCAGGGTTTCGACTGTGCCGATTCCTTCTGTGGGCCCCCTACTAGTTTCTGGTGTCTGCTGGCAATCTTTGGTGTTCCTTTGCTGCTTATACATGCATCTGCCTCCACTGTCACATGGTGTCTCCCTCTCGAAGTCTGTTTTCCCTTTTTATAAGACACCACTCAGAAGGGATTAGGTTTAGGACCCACCCTACTCTTGTATGACCTCACTAAAGATACAAAAGAAAACCCCTATTTCCAAACAGGGACATATTTATAGCTACAGGGGTTAGGATTTCAACATATCTTTTAGGGGAACACAATTCAATCCATAATAGTAGGAAAAGGTTCTAGTGACAGATTTTGATCCTTCTTTATTACTTTACCTGTAGAAGTTCAAGATGCTTCTGAAGGGCTGATTGGGGGACCCCAATGCCCTGTGCTGCTGGCCCGCAGCTCCCTTTTGGCAGTGAAGGCCTTGCCCACTGCTGTTCTTGGTCACAAGAGGGAAGACTGGGGGCTGTAGCAGCCCTTGCTTCCCGAGCAGGAAGAAGTGGACTCACTTGGCATTCTCAAACAGAGCCTCACTAGTGGAGGAGCACTCTACCCCATGGAGCCCTCGCTTGTTTACTGCAGTTAGTTTCCTCTACCAGAACCCAAAGGCCTGTTAGCCTAATTTGGCATCATTTTCTGAAATAAAATAATGTGACAATAGAGATAGAAGGCTTGATTTTTTTTTCAAGTACCCCCTTCCATCTCTTGATCTCCTTGTACCGGAGTTCCCCTTCAAGAACACCTGCTGCTGCCACAGCAACGCAACCAGGCAGAAGCAGGGCATGAACTGATGGCAAACACAACTTGCTCTGGAAAATATTTTTAGTCAAAAGCACCCTCTCTCCAACCCACTACAGAAAAGAGAGGAAAATGCAACAGAGCAGCTATGCCTAGGCTGCCATCTTCAACACACAACCCACACACCCAAGTCTGCGACTTTCAGTGCAGCAGTCACATTCCTCACACAGAGTAGGAGCCACCTTGCTTACCCCCTCAGTTTTGAGCGTTACCCCCTAAGACGTTACAAATTGGATTTAAAATGAAATTAAATCTCATTCAAAGCACACATATTCAGTCCCAGCAAAGTCCTGACAAATAAGTTGAGGTTGTGGAAATGGAGTGGAGCTCAGTCCCCACAGGCAGGGCTCTTAGTAGGGCCACTTGTTTGCCTGTGATGGGGCAAGCTTTGAAGGGAGTCACCAAACAAGACGCTGAGTTGAGAAACCATAGTCCCCTGCTGATGACAACAAGAAGATACCCCCAGGCTGTGCCCAAAGCCAGGCTCCAGTCAATGTCAAGGTTAACTGGAAAATAATAATGGATATTGGAAAACTGAGCACATCCATCTCAGCCTTGGAGCTACAACCTGTAAAGCACTTGAAGGCACGATCTGTCCAACCTCAGTCACTATGGTTTCTTTGCCAACACTTGCTTTCAGCCTCATGTCCCTCGCTAATAATAAGACTGGGTGGCCAGTGTCCACATTAGCCCCAGACCCTGCTGGGGCCTGAGTCCGCCTCTGGAGTGTGCACAAGTATGTGTCTGTGGTTCAAGGGACATTAGGGCCACCCCGTCTCATTTACCCAGATGTGGAAGGTATATTAAAGCTGGTGCTTTGCTGAAAATGCCCTATAAATCCTCCACCCTGGGCCATCCATTTGCCACTAAGGGCTACATTTGCTGGTTTCGTTTTGCAGTCCCATGTAGGGGGCTTCAGAGTTGACTCCACGGCAATGGGTTTGGTTTTTTTGGGTTTTGGTAGGGTCCGTGCTCATTCTATGACTTGCCAAATGGCCAAAACAGGTGAGAGGTGAAGGGGACAGAGTAAATTCAGCCCTACCCCAGAGAGAGTGAGGAGAGCTTCTGAAGGAGTCACTTCCAGTAGGAAAAGAAATGAAAATACAAGAAACGTCAAATGAGGGCTAAGCTGTTAACCCTAGTGGTGCAATGGTTAAGAGCTCCGCTGCTAACCCAAAGGTCAGCAGTTCAAATCCACCGGCTGCTCCTTGGAAAGAAACCCTATGGGGCAGTTCTACTCTGTCCTATAGGGTCATTATAAGTCAGAATCGACTCAACCACAGTGGGGTTTTAAGCTGTTACCAGGAGTCCCTGGGTGGTGCAAATGATTAACACACTTGGCTGTTAACCGAAAGGCTGGAGGTTCAAATCCATACAGAGGCACCTCTGAAGAAAGGCCTGGCAATCTACTTCCAAAACATCAGCCATTGAAAACCCTATGAAGCACAGTTCTACTCGGACACACATGGGCTTGCCATGAGTCGGAGTCAACTCAAAGGCAAGTGACTTTTTTTTTTTTAAAGCTGTTACCAAGGCTGGCTGTCTTCCGAGTTTAGATGAAATTCTTGCAAAGAGGAAGACCTCAGCACTGTCACTAGTTAAGGAAAACACCCATCATTGCAACTACTGTGGAAACAGTTTGGGAGAAACTTTTCAAATTTGTTTGCAGTAAACAAAAAGTACATTTCAATGTCGCTACCTCTGTGGTTTGTGTCCCACATACGGGCATAATGATCCAGCCAACTTAACTCTGCAATATCCAAAGCCACAGAAGGAAGCATTTCCTCCAAGGAAGCAGGGCTGGCTGGGCCGAGGCCCCTCTGGGGGACCTCGTGTTTCCTGGTTTCCCTGTACCATGAGGAGGATCTGGACAATGACTCCTCCTCTCCTGGGAAAATTGGCTGGAGATGAGGTGCACCTCAGAGAGGGAGTAGTGTCACAAAGAGAACCTTCCACAGCTGCTTTCCAACAGGTCAACACTGTGTTGAGCATTCACTCAATGTCATGAGTCTTTACCCAAACCAAATCCAGCCACCATAGCTAAGGAGCACGGGAAAGTCAAGAAGCTGTTCTGAGGTTTCCGGGAAATACGTGTGAAGCATTTTGAATATGAAGGGATTACACTTAGACTCCCCCGTATTCTCATCCGGGGAAACTTGGTGTGATGAAGTACAGCAGAGTCCCCAATTTTGATTGCTCACAATTTCCATGTTTGACCCAACCCCCTCCATCTTTCTCCTAGTCCCAGGCCCTTTTCTGTACTCTCTGTGGGCTGAATTCCTGCCCTTTGTCCTTGCTCTGAGCTGCTTCCTTGTCCCCAAGAAGAGACCGGGTTTCCCCCATCTGAGGCATCTGCTCCTTGTCAAACTTCTGTGCTTTCCTCCAAGTCATCTTGCAAGCCTCCTCCTGGGCCTGGAGGGCAGCAATTCTGTCCTTCCCTTTTCCGGAATGGTCACTCAAGCCAACACCATGGTGATCAAGGACAGAGTGAGCCCCAGTACCTAAGCTAAGGAAGGCTTCATCAGGGCTAGGGATGCCCAGCCTTTGAAAGCCATCTTTTTATGACAGCCAGATGATGGGTATTAAACATCCAAAGAAATTTTCTGGAATAAATGCTAAAAATCCTCTCAGATTCATGATGTAGTATAACCTAATTCTCCTCCTACACTTTCTTTGAAAAGACATCCCAAGCCATTTGTTGTTGTTTTTTATTTTCAAAAGAGGAATAAGAGATGTATACCAATCAAGGCACACGGCAGGCTGGACCGAGGGCCAAGCCAGGTAAGGAATGGGGGGATAGCCCCTTGGTAGTGCCAGGCCTAGCCTGAGGGTTCCTGGTGAGGGCTCCATTGGCTCTAAGGGGATGGGGCCGAGGTGTAGGGGAAACTAGCACTTCAGTTTGGGGAGTTGTGGTGTTTGCCTCAGCCAGGTCAGAGCTTCTGGGTGGCCCACCCAAATGGGACAATAGCCAAGGACGAGTTATCTCCCCAACCAAAAATGTGCCCTTCGTGTGCAAGGATAGCAAAGGGTTTATCCTGATGGGGACCTGAAGACCAAGGCCCAAACACAGTCACATTACTTCAAGTGATCAGTATCACTAGCAGCAACAACAACTGAAAATTGGATGGTGACTTACAGTTGACAACACACTTCCACCTGAATTCTGTTGCTTGGTCCTCCAGGAGCCTTGATTGTGGCTACTGTTCATTCACTGACTTGCCTAAGATCATACAGTATGTGGCAGACTCAGACCTCAGACTCAGCCTTCTTCCTGACACCCAGGCTGTCAGCAACATTTCCCTCCAATCTCCAGAAAAGTAGAGGATGTTGTTGTGAGGTTGAGAGAAAAAAAAAATCTAGAACAAACAAACCAAAACTAAACTAAAAAACCCAACCCATGTGTGCTTCACAAAAACGACTGCAGGACAAATGTTTGGCTTGGAAACCTAAATGTTTATCCAAGCTCCAGAAAGGAAAAGACCAAGAGTCGGGGGTTCAAATGGGCATGTTGACAGCATTTCCAAGAGTGACACAATAGTTTAGGAATTGCTGAACTGCTTCTCTTCTTGGCTTCCCCTGATGGACAACAGTGAGGAAAGAAGCAGCCTGCCATTTCCAATCAATCACCTGCTCCTTTGGGCAGATAGGGAGGGAGTGACTGACCCTCACTTTTGGTCAAAATCATAATGGCAAATAGAGGGACAACTCTGAAAGAGTTGAGAAGGACCACCAAACTGTCTGGTCCCCTCCCTGGCTGAAGAATGGCCATGGTCCTAGTGCCTCTGCGGGGTGCATGGTGACAGCAGGTGCTCAGTGGCCAAAACAAGTACCTACAAGGCTCACCTTTGCTGCAATTGACATAGGGGAAGCCAGGGCGTGTGGCTAGGCAGGCAGGGTGAAGCCAGGGAGGGCCTTCCTTGCCAGGCCGAGAAGCTAGACCTTTACGCCCGAAACTACCGGGAGCCACAGAAGTAACGCAGTCAGATATTCAAGGAACCTTGCTCTTGGAGTGCTAGTCTGGACACAGGGAGACTAGCAAGCAGGGAGGGGGAGGGGAAGAGGCCAGAGATACTAGGGGCCTGACCTCAGACAGTGTGATGGGGCTGGCTACAGGGGGTAACAGGGAGAGTCCAGGCTCCAACCACCACAAGAAACCCATTACCCATAAAGCCACATGCCACTTAGGAGACAGTAACGATCCTATTGCCTCATAACTAGCTTTTCTAGCTATTTACATACAACAGTCTCCCCAGCCACGCCAGTGTCAAAAATACAGCCAACTCTATTGTGCTGAAACAGTCACTTTGAAAGGTCTAATTTTCTGAGACTGAATGATGTGACACTGTAAACAAATCTTTCTTGTCAAAGCTGATATGAAAATTGGAGAAAATGGATTATAGAGTCAAGTGCACTATTAATTTGAAAGGTATTATGATTTCCTTTGGAAAATTCGAGCACCATTCACACACGTTACCCGCCCCTCACCCCTCAAGCCTGCCTCATTTGGACGCCTACAAATATGGCTCCAGAGATGGCATCATTGTGGCTACCAGCCATGTGGTTCCCATGCAAATCAACTGCACAATCTCCACCAATGTAACATGGGGACTCTTGGGGGACCTGGGCTCCAAGTCTACAAAGGAGAAAGTGGATTCCTAACACAGAATAAAGCACTCTAGCTCTTGACTATGTTTGCAAGTTTCCCATACTTTTTATAATCCCTTTGGCATTTTCAGATAGAAAAAGAGAAGAAAAGAAAACCCCAGTGCCACGTCCCCTTTTATGATAAAAATAGGTCTCTGTCTCTGCTTCCCCTCTGACTCCTGCAGGAGCCATTTCCTCTCCTTCAAATGCCCTTTGGGTTTCTTCTCTTGGTTTTTCCCATTAGGTTGAAGGGCCATCTTTGATTCTCTTGGTTGACCCCGGCGTCCATTCATGCGTGGTGGGACTGGCTGTCTCCTGCCCCAGTATGGATTTGTTTGGGGTTCTGCCCTTCTGTCTCTGCCTCTACCTTCCTGGAAGTCCCACAGCAAAGAGCACCTTTGGGCTTTCTTATCTCCCTGACTGCTCATGAACACTCCAAGAGAAGGCTTGGAGTCTGGCTTGGGGTTAAAAGTCAGAAAGGTTCACAAGTCACCACCCTACTCCACTTCCCCACACAGCCCAGGGTAGGGAGTGAATCCCCAAGATATCTGAGGCCGCAATTTATCCAAGGCCAACAAAGATCATTAATTCGTTATGTGAAACAACTTAGAATCAAGCAAAAGTGGCAACAACTGAGTTTTTGTACAAGTGATTTCGCTGACCTTTAAAAAGTGAAAAGTATGTGTCATCCCATTGGTTCATGGGGCTCAGCCTCTTAGCCTCAAGGCTCCTTGCCTGGTCAGCTCAGTGCGCACAACTGCAGGGAGATCAGAGACAAGTTGTGCACAGCAGAGATGGGATAAGCACACTTCGAATGATCACCAGCTAGGCACCACTGAACTGCATCCTACCCCACCTGCAGGGCAACCCCAAAAAAGGAAGCAAGAGATTCACATCTCCAAAATCAATACCACATCCATAAATTGCCAGTCATCACTTTATAATCATTTCCTATTTCCTCTTGGTTGATAAAAGTCAAGGGTTGCAAACAAGTGCTCTTGGAGAAATCCCCACTTATCCATGTTGTGGACCTTCTGTGATGACACACAGGGCAGTGAAATGAGCAGCCCACGGCTCGTTGAATTTCTGCACAGACTCCTCATTCTTTTTTTCTTTTATTTTTTTAATTGTACTTTAGATGAAGATTTACAGGACAAGCTAGTTTCTCATTAGTTAGTACATATATTGTTTTATAACATTGGTTAACAACCTCACGACATGTCAACCCTCTCCATTCTTGACCTTGGATTCCCTTTTACCAGCTTTCCTGTTCCCTCCTGCCTTCTTGTCTTTGCCCCTGGGCTGGTGTGCCCCTTTAGTCTTGTTTTGTTTTATGGGCCTGTCTAATCTTTGGCTGAAGGGTGAACCTTGGGAGTGGCTTAAATACTGAGCTAAAAAGGCATTTGGGGGCCATACTTTCCAGGTTTTTCCAGTCTCTGTCAGACCAGTAAGTCTGTTTTTTTTTTTTTTTTTTTTGGTGAGGTAGAATTTTGATCTACATTTTCCTCCAGCCCTGTCTGGGACCCTTTGTTGTGATCCCTGTCAGAGCAGTTGGTGGTGGTAGCCGGGCACTGTCTAGTTGTGCTGGACTCAGTCTGGTGGAGGCTGTGGTAGTTGTGGGCCATTAGTCCTTTGGACTAATCTTTCCCTTGTGTCTTTGGTTTTCTTCATTCTCCCTTGCTCCCGAAGGGGTGAAACTAGTGGAGTATTTTTGATGTCTGCTCACAGGCTTTTAAGACCCCAGATGCTACTCACCAAAGTAGAATGTAGAATATTTTCTTTATGAACTATGTTATGCCAGTTGAGCTAGATGTTCCCTGAGACCATAGTCCCCACAGCCCTCAGCCCAGCAATTCAGTCCCTCAGGGAGTTTGGATGTGTCTATGGAGCTTCCACGACCTTGCCTTGTACAAGTTGTGCTGGCTTCCCCAGTACAGACTCCTCATTCTATGGTAGGCAGGAAGAAGTCTCGTGGAAGTGCAGCCACTTGACAAAAAAGCCATCCCTTTCTCAGTGACTTTGAACTACAAGCAACCCACTCTGGCACCTCCCCCTCCCCACAGCAGCCAGTCCATGACCCCAGCCAGCAGCCCCTAGTAGCCTCAGTTATTTATCGAGTGTGCCCAGCTTGCTCCCTGTCTATAAATCAAATGTCAGCTGTATCCACACCAGGTCCCATAAAATAAACATTCACAACGCAAATCGAATGAGTGACTGAAAAGCCAGGTTGCCCCAATACTTGACAAAAAGAAAGAGAACTTGATTTTTAGTGGAGGCTTGTACCAAGTACTGAGAAAGCACGGAGGAAGCCTGGGGCCAGAGAGGAGGAGAGAGAGGGGCATTCCGTGGAAGGCCTTGGCCCTCAAACCAAACCCCCGACAATCATAGGGAAAGAATGTTCTGTTCTTCCGGAGGAGCCTCACTAGGGAGAAGGTGTCAGCTTGGACAGGCAGTCACCCAGGACTACACAGCTGGCCCTCCCCTGGCCCAGGACCCTACCAATACCTGGTCTTTACCATAGACCAGGGTGTCAGTGGATTGGGGACGTAGTGGGTGGGAAAGTTTTATCTCTAGTTGTGGAAATTCAAGTCACAGCAGCATGTGTGTGCCTGTTGGCAGAGGGCACCCAAAGCTAGTTTGCCCTGTCTGTGGCATAGCTATAAACAGGATCTGGCTTCTGCTCTTACCAAGGACTCATGCAAATCGAATTCATCACTCCCAAGGAAGTAGGGATAGGGGACAAAGCTGGGACTCAGAACACTAATTGGCAGAGGCTAACTGGTTGCCAGGGGCCAGGTCCTTCTTTCTTCTTTATAAAAAAATTTTATTTTGGTAAAGTATATACAACAAGGAGCCCTGGTGGCGCAGTGGTTAAGAGCTCGGGTGCTAAACCAAAGGTCAGCAGTTCGAATCCACAAGCTGCTCCTTGGAAACCCCATGTGGCAGTTCTACTCTGTCTCTGTGAGTCAGAATCGACAGCAACGGGTTTGGTTTTTGACATATAAACATAAATTTTGTCATTTAATCATCTTTAAATGTACAATTTGGTGACATTAATTACATTCACAATGTTGTACAACTGTCACCACTCTTTCCAAAAGTTTTTTTTCACCCCTAATGGAAACTCTATACCCATTGAGCAATAACTCCCTATTCTCCCCTCCCCCTAGCTCCTGGTAACCTTTAATCCACTTCTGTCTCTATGAATTTGCATATTCCAGATATTTCATACAAGTGGGATTATACAATATCTGTCCTTTTGTGTCTGATTTATCTCACTCAGCATTTATGTAGTCGGGGTTCATCCATGTCATAGTATTTTTCAGAATTTCATTTCTCTTTATGGCTGGATAATATTCCAGTGTACGTATGGATCACATTCTCTTTATCCATTCATCTGTGTATGGACACTCAAGCTGTGTCCACTTTCTGGCTACTGTGAACAGTGCTGCAATGAACATATGTGTACGTGTATTTGTTTGAGTGTGTGCATTTAATTATCTTGGGTATATACCTGTTGTTGTTGTTGTTTTAGGCGCCATCAAGTCAGTTCCGACTCATAGCCACCCTATGTACAACAGAATGAAACACTGCCTGCCCCTGTGGCATTCTCACAATTATTGTTATGCTTGAGCCCATTGTTGCAGCCACTGTGTCAGTCCACCTCTTTGAGGGTCTTCCTCATTTTCACTGACCGCCTACTTTACCAAGCACGATGTCCTTCTTCAGGGACTAATCCCTCCTGACAACATGTCCAAAGTATGTAAGGCACAGTCTCACCATCCTTGCTTCTAAGGAACATTCTGGTTGTACTTCTTCCAAGATAGATTTGTTTGTTCTTCTGGCAGTCCATGGTATATCCAATATTCTTTGTCAACAGCATAATTCAAAGGCATCAATTCTTCTTCGATCTTCCTTATTCATTGTCCAGCTTTCACATGCATATGATGCGATTGAAAATACCATGGCTTGGGTCAGGCGCACCTTAGTCCTCAAGGTGACATCTTTTTTCCAACACTTTAAAGAGGTCTTTTGCAGCTAATTTTCTCAATGCAATGTGTCTTTTGATTTCCCGACTTCTGTTTCTATGGGTGTTGATTGTGGATCCAAGTAAAATGAAATATACCTAGGGGTGGAATTGCTGGGTCACATGGTAATTCTGTGTCTCTGTCTCCGTGTCTGTTCTCCTCTTTTTATAAGGACACCAATTATACTGGATTAGGGACCATCCTAGTTCTCTATGACCTTGTATTAACTTAACTAATTACATCTGCAACGTATCCAGCAAGTGCTTAGCACAAGTATAGGAAAGAGGTAAAGCACCTGGTCCTTTCTAGACGGCTGATGGCTAGTGAAAGCTTGTCATCAGCCACCGGGCAACTACTCTTGGCAGGGTCTGGGCTGAGCAGCACAATGTGGGCTCTGAGATGGAAAACACAGTCCTTGTCCACATCCAGGGGACAAGCTGGTGAGGCAGGTGTACTGGGCAGACAAGAGTATCTAAGTACAACAGACAGCCCACCAGCAGCAGCATTAGTGGAGTACCAGGGAAGCATCTATGAGAGATGGGGTTAGGGAGGCACTAAGGAGGGGCCAGGCAAGGCTTTCTGGCTTTCAAGGGGTTGAGATGGAGGGGTCACTGCCATAAGCCCTCCATAAATGCAAGCTAGTCTTATTCTTTGACTCATAGATTTTGAAGCCAGCTTTCCTGTTTTCTGAAGGAGGATTTCTATCACAAGTTGACTTATTCCTGCTTCCCAGAATGCTTTGCGGCCATTCTCCTACCAGCCACTTGGGAGTGCAGACATAAACCCCATGAACTACAGGAGCCCAAGTGGCATTTGCCATTGCAAACTCACCACCTTCCGCCTGGGCGGGTCTGGAGGAGCAGCAGCGGCTGCTCCACTAGGGAGGCCCTGGGAACTGCGCCCAACACAGCAAGCTGCCCTGGTCAGAGGGAAGCCTGCGGAGAAGCTGCAGCCCTTGGGGTCCACCCTGTAGCTGCACCTCCAGACCACAAGGCAGTTTCCTGGGCACAAAGCTACACACACGGCAGGGCTGGAACTTGGCTTTCCTTAGAGACCCACCTCCTGAAAGAAAGAACGAAGACCCCTCCAGATGCAGCCTGGAGGCACTGGGTCTCTTGCTGTGCCCTGCCTGGCTAGCTGGGTGGTACTACACACTGCATTGAGAGACTGGGTCAAGGGGGCAAATGGCGAGGCCCCTCACGCACTCAGGCAAGAGTTTAGCCAGAAAAAAGCCACATTCCTCCCATTGTCATTTGCGCTTCTTGGACCTGGCCCCATTCTCCTCTGTGGCTTAGGCCCTAGTCTTTGAAGCAGTTAATGTGAGATTCCTTGGTTGTGTTAATGACCTGTGGGTTTAGGGCCTGGGTGATCTGCCAGAGAAGCCGCAAGTAACAGAGTAGACTCGGGGGAGGGAAGACCACTGGACATTTGAGCCGCACTGGCATGCATGGCAGTGGGCTTCATGCGTTGCTGGCATGAGTTGTCACACCCACTCTGCAAGGTGGCTATCATTAACCCCACATCCCAGATTGGCTAGCCCAGGCTCAGAGAAGTTCAGCAAGTTGTTCAAAATCACAGAGCTAGGAAGTGGTCAGAGCCTGGAATCTACCCCAGACTATTAATTTCCAAAGCCCTGTTCTCACCACACCTCTGGTAAATTTCCCAAGTGACCCAAGACTAGGACTTATTGTTGTCTTCCGCACTAGAGTAGAAGCTCCATGAGAAGAGGAATTTTTGACAGTTTTGTTCCTTTTCTCTCCCTAGTGCCTAAAACTGAGCTGTCCAATCTGGTAGCCACTAGGCACATGTGGCTATTTAAATTTAGATTAATTAAAATTAAATACAATGTAAAATCCGGTTCCTCAGTTGCACTAGCCCCATTTTAAGTGCTCAAGGACCACGTGTGGCTAGTGGCTACCACAATGGACAGTGCAGATACAGGGCATTGCCAGCATCACAGAAAGTTCTATTGGATTTCTCAAGGCAGCGTGGGCATGGGGAGGGGTCTGGTGTGCTGAGTTTCAGTTCAGGGCCCGGGGCCCCTGTAAGAGTCTGCACTCACGGCGTGAGTACCTAAGAGAGTATGCAACTAAGTAGCGCATAAAAAAACACCATGACAGGTCAAGAGAGAGACCGCAGAAGAGAAGAAAACGGCTTCGTTCTGCTTTTGGAACGAGAGACCCCATATTCTCACACTGCACTAGACCCCATCTGTTAGGTAGCCAGCCCTGCTCTGCACCACCAGGCCGCAGTAGGCTCCTGGGGACAGCCGTGTGTGCCACAGGCCTTCCCAGTGCTCCCTGGGCCTAACTCCTGGAGCTTTTGCACTGGCTGCAGCTCCACACCATAGGCCATGGAACACACCTCTTCCAGAGAGCTAGAGGCACCAAGCGCATGGAACCCACTCCACCTTCTGCCCACCCACCTTCTGTGGCCGTCCCAGGCCTTTGTTGAAAACCCACCCTGCCTCTGACTGCCCTCCAGAGAGCACTTGATAGGACTGGAATGTTCAGGAAGACACTGCTCTGAGAAAGTCTCCCAGAGAAGCCTTTGCTTTGTGCCTTGCTCAGTCCTGAGTTCCTGGGTGCAGGAAGCTCTGAGCTCCTGGTTATGGAGACCTGCCTGGGATGTTTAGGTCTCCTGGGCAGACATAGCCCTGCAGCATTTTCTCTAGTGCATTTTAGCAGCTACGCTCACTCTGGATTCTGAGAGAGAAAACAAGCCAGTTTCTAATATGGGCCTGACTGAAATGTGGCCTGGGAAGGCTTAGCGACCACAGGCCTGGTGGTTGGTGGACCCCGCAGGCCCTCTGCCAGCCACAGCGGCCGGCAGAGGAGACAAGTCTGTTGGAGACGAAGTGCCAGGGCCTGGGACAGGTGGAAAGGGATTAAGGTGGCTGAGGGGGAACACAAGAGGCCACCTGATACTTTTACGAGGGGTGTAAAGCCAAGCCAAGTTTAGCTGTGCTCAGGTATCAGCTCCCTGACCACCTGTGCTGCCCCCCTACACACACACACAGAGGCACATGCACACAGGCACACACAGTCCTGTACTCAATGATAAACACACAGACCAATGCACCCAGAGGCGCCCCCATTTGCTCACACACACAGTCACATGGCCTGGCTGGGGTGGGCACTTCTCTACTCCCTTTCAGCCTGCATCGGAGCACTGAGCCTACTGACATAGAAATGACCATTCCTGGAACAAGAGCCCTAACTTCAAAAAAGGTCCAGAGAGCTGGTGTCAGCCCACATCTCCCAGCCCAGTGCTGAAGACTCCAAAATGCCTCCTCCTGTCTAACTCCTAGTCCTCCTGCTGCTACCATGCAGCCCGCCCCCATGCAGGTGCCCCGGGGACAAGGCAAACCCGCTCCCCAGCACCACCATGGTGCTCTCCACCCGAACTAAGTGCTGTCTGCACCTTCCCCTCTCCAGGTGGAGTGACACACACAGGTGTGTAGGTGTGTAGGTGTGTGTAGATGGATATCTCTGTGTGTGTGAGTGTGTTGCAGTGAGATGTGTGTGTGGATGTGATTCTATCCAGGTGTATGTTGTAGGCATGCGGAGGTCCGTCTATGTGTGTGGGGTGAAGATATGCGTGAGTATGTGGACAGGTGTCTATGTCTGGGGGTATCTGCACTGGTATGGAGGTATGCGTATGTTTGTGTGGCTGTATATAGGTGTTTGCAGGTGCATGCATGTGTGACGGTATCCAGGTCTAGCTGCACCAGTGCACACACAAGGCAAGTGCGTCTGTGTGTGTGTGGAGCGGGCTGCTTCTGGCGTGGGGTGTATGGACAGCACCTGCCCTGGCCCTTGCCTCCCACAGCCCTCTGCCAAGTCATCTCACCCCTCTGTCCTCTTCCTGGGTCTGCACATGTGTAACACGAGGCCAATCACAGTTCCTCCCTCACAGCTGGCTATGAGAGTTAAAGGAGAAGGATAGGAGCTCTTATTATTGTTTGTCATGTCACCAGCATCTGCTGAGCTCAGTACTTACGGTCCCATGGGACTGCTCCTCCAGCCAGGCCTCCAGCACATCAGGCCCCTCCTGAGAGACCTGACTCAGTTGGCTCAAGAGGAGCCCCAACTAGGACTCAGGATATGAGGGCTCCTACTTCTGATACTTCCCTGGAAGCTGGGACAGGCAAGGGCAGGGAGGGGCTTCAGGGCCTGGGTCTCCTCTCCGGGTCTCCCAGCTCCCCTCCCTTCAACGCAGTCTGCCAGGGGCCCCAAAGCTGCATTCGCCCATCAAGACAGTGACACCCAGCTCCTTAGCCATTGACTTCTGTACTTAAAGGTGTCAGATGAGGCTGAACAAAAAAGTACCAAATTTAATAAAGCCCAGGAACCAGGAGAGCTCTCCAACCCAAATCAATCCTCGATGTGTTTTTAATTAAGTTATAGGCCCTGTGATTAAAGAGTGTGAATTTCATTACTGTGACCATTTATCAAAGAGCATGCTCACTGAACTTTCCAATAAGCAGGGAAGAAGGCTTTTTATTTTCATCAACACCAAGTGCCCTGCTCGCATCTCGACTGACTCATCATAGAGAATTGCGTCCTCCCAGGCTTCTACCCACTCGACAATAAAAAAAAACCCATAGCTGCCCCCACATTGCCCTTCAATGAGCCAATGCAGGTGAGCCTGACACCTCTGATTCAGTCCAAGTGATCCTCACAACCCCCACCCAATCAGGCTGCCCCTACCACCGAGGCCTAGCCAGACCCCAGGAGCCAGGGTGCTAGGAGAAAAGAGCCTGAGTATTCTCAAAGGTTGGTGTTGGCTTGCCTTGAACAGTGGTGCATTTAAAAGCTTTGGCCTGGCTAAAGCATAGCTCATGCTGGCTACATGAATGAATGAAGGCTAGAGGAAGCAAGGAAGGAGAACAGACACCACAGTGAATGTTAGCATTTAAAAGACAACCTCAGGGAGTGTGCCTTTGCTAATTTCTGGAACTGTGTGTGTGCATGCCATTAGGAACCTCCACTGCTCCCTTGCCTGCCTCCTATCAGCTGCTGGAAAACTGACCTGTCTCCAGGAAGGCTGGCCAGCTGAGGCTGACAGTAAGGCCCAGCCCACCAACGTGACCACGGGCAGCAACAGAGGGCTGGGTGACACTAATGTCAAGGGGCACTTGCGCCTTGCTGCTGTAGCTGCTGACTGTTGCCTTAGGGTGTCTTGCAGAGGAGGACACAAAGGACAGTCCCAGGGGCAGCAAAGGGGTAACAAGCACTGACAGTCTTAACTGCTATTCGAAGAACAGTGACTGAAATTCCCTCTGGGCCAAGCACTGTGGTGAGGGCTTCATGCTCAAGATCTTACTTATGTACACATAGATCTTACTGGAACCACACAACACATCAGAGTAAGAAGGGACATTTGGACCAGTTGAGGTTCTCCCTCGCTAATGCTTTTAGAAAGAGTTAAGATCAAAAGCCAGCCTGGCCTCCACCTACTTGAGGACCTTCCACTCCCCTTTCTTGCTCATTGGGACAGGGTGGGAGGGGCCTGTGACTTAGGGATACATTCAACTTGGAGAATATTTGTCAAGACATGCCTGGAGAAGGCCCTGGAGACAGGATTCCTGATAGGAAGACAGCACTGGGAGGTATTTTTCTTGGACTGTGGGTGACTAAACTAAAGGAAACTTGGCTTCATGGCAAGGGTAACAAGAATCAGTGTCAGTGCTTATGCTGGTCTTTACTCAACAGCTTACCAAATGCTGTAACATCCACCAGCTCATTGGAAACTCATAGTAAGCTGAAGAGATCAGCAGGGCAGGGAGCCTCACCCTATTCATGTAAATGAGGAAAATGAGGCTCTGAGAGGTGAGGTGACATACTTGCCCAAAGACCTATAGTTGATATGGCAGGCTGAAAATGACCCCCCAAAATGGCCATGCCCTAATCCCCAGAATCTGTGATATGTTACCTTACGTGGCAAAAGTGACTTTGCAGATGTGAGATCTTGAGATGGGGACAATAGCCTGGATTATCCACACATAGAAGAGAAGAAGGCCGTGTGATGACAGAAGCAGGCTTTGAAGACAGAAGAGGATCTACAAGCCAAGAAATGCAGGCAGCCACTAGAAGCTGGAAAAGGCAAGGAAATGGAGCCTCCAGAAGGAATGTGGCCCTGTAGACTCCTTGATTTTAGCCCCATGTTGTAGAGTTCTCTAGAGGAACAGATCAGTGATACACACACACCCACACACATATATAGTTGTTGTTCTTGTGAGATGCCTTCGAGTAGGTTCCAACTCATAGTGCCATCCTCACAATCATTGCTATGTTAGAGCCCATTGTGGCAGCCACTGTGTCAATCCATCTCCTTGAAGGTCTTCCTCTCTTTCGCTGACCTTCTACTTTACCAAGCATGATGTCCTTCTCCAGGGACTGGTCCCTCCTGATAACATGTCCAAAGTATCTGAGACAAAATCTCACCATTCTCGCTTCTAAGGAACACTCTGGCTATTCTTCTTCCAAGACAGATTTGTTCGTTCTTCTGGCAGTCCATGGTACATTCAATATTTTTTGCCAGCACCTTGAGTCGAAGGTGTCAATTCTCCTCTGGTCTTCCTTAATGATTGTCCAGCTTTCACATGCATATGAGGTGATTGAAAATACCACGGCTTGGATTAGGCACACCTTAGTCCTCAAAGTGATATCTTTGTTTTCTAACACTTTAAAGAGACCATTTGCAGCAGACTTGCCCAATGTAATATGTTGTTTGATGTTATATATATACTATATACATTCAGAAAGACAGAGACAGAGAGAAAAGATCTACTTTAAGGAATTGGCTCATGTGATTGCGGGGGCTGGCAAGTCCAAAATCTGTTGGTTAGGCAACAGGCTGGAGACTTCTACAGGCTTTCATCCCAAGATCTGTAGATCAGGAGGCAGAAAGTACGGAGTGAAGAGAGAGGGTGAATTCTGCCAAAATATCTGTTTACAGTCTGGAGGCAGAAAATACTCTAAGAAAACTTCCTTTTTAACTAAGTGATTGATTACATGACATTAGATTGCATTAAGGAAGGTGATGCCATTAAATTTGATTACATTATGGAACAGCAACTCGACTAGTGTTTGGCCAAACAACTGGGAACTATAGCCAAGCCAAGTTGACACATAAAATTAACCATCACAGTCCGCCCCTTGTCAACTTGCCACCTATACACACCTCCTTAAACCATATGCAATCTCCAAATAAAGACAATAACTAGGTCGCATTTCCACTTAACATGATACAGCTAACATGCATACAACCAAAAACGCACTAACTCCTTTTACAGTTTTATGATAAGTAATGGGCTAAGAAAAGGAAGAAAACAAATACACACACACACACACTCATCACTCCCTGTAAGACTTATCTCAGACTTCCGGCCTCCAGAACTGTGAGAGAATGTATTTCTGTTATGTTAAGCCACTGAGTTTGTGGTAAGTTGTTACAGCAGCCACAGGAAACTCATACAGGTGCCAAATGCCAAAGCTGGGATGGAAAGCCAGGCCTCTCCTCTCCTGGAGCAGAGGCAGAAGCCCTCCTCTGCTTCTCAACCAAGCCTCCTCAGGGTCTGGATGGATGGGAGGGATGGAGGACGGAAGGGCTTCAAGAGGAGGTGATGATGGTTCAGGAGCAGGAAGCTGCTAGAAGCTGCCAGCTCCAAGTCCCTTGCTTGAGACTCATCATGTGGCTTATCCGACCTCTTCAAGGAAGGGACTAGGAGCACGGAGGCTGCGGCCTGTCCTTGGTTCCTGTGGCTGGGACGTTTAGCTCATCGCTGACTGGATGAGGAGCCTACTAATTGAGGCAGAATCCTTGGAGGCCAGGCTGAACTGATGACTTCTTGAGGTACTCTTCAGCTCCAGGATCCTGTCATTCTATCATTTACCAAATCCTAGGCACTGAAAGCAGACCCAGGAGGCCTGTGCCCTGCCCGTCCCAGGGCAGCCTCTGACTGACTCCAGGTTTCTGTCAAACCAAAGTAAGCAAAATCCAGGACTGCATTGTGGGGCAGTTCTTACCCTTCCAGTGGAGGTAAAAATCAGCCATTTCCCCTAGAGAATGGAAAGCCCTTGGCAACTTCCCTGGCCCCCCTTCCTTTGTGCCCAAACAGCTATGGGCAGACTAGGTTGGGGCGGAACGGAATGAGTTCTAGATTCTTCCCTCCCCAAGGTACCCCCATGTGGTCACAGAAGGCAGCATGGGGAAATATAACAGTTGACAGACGTGCACTGCTTTGTGATGTGAAAATTAAAATCACCAGGAAATGTTCTTATGCTCTCTCTCCCCTTCTCTTCTCCCCCTCCCTTCTCCCCTCCTTTGAGCCTTTCTTTCTCTGTTCTCTTTCTTCCTCTGCTGCCTTTTTTCTGCTGGTCGATTTTAAGTCCTTCAAACTTCCTAAGTTCTGGAAACAGCTCTCTGGTTGAGGTCTTGACTTCAGAACCTTTGAAGACCACTCTGAGTCCTTATGGTGTTAACAATCTGCTTCTCAATATGAGCAAGGAGTGGACAAAGAATTGGGCAGGGGAAGCCTTCCAGCTATGAGCTCCACAGGTTATGTGGGAACTGCTCACAGCCTAAGTACCCCCAGCACCTTGGTGTTGTCACCCCCAGAGTCTAGACAGGTCTGAAAAATTAGTTTTAACTTCAAAACGCTTTTTCTAACGGGCAATTTGAAGCCATCTCCCCTAGGTCCTACTACATTCCAAACTTTGGTCCGGTTGAGTTTTGTGAAACTCAGATTTTGCACTCTTCTTTTCTCTGAATTTCACCATGTAGGGGAAAGAGCTTGAGAACTTCACTGAGCTTGACAAGCCAAGCTGGGCCTTACAGTCTCTCTGCACTAGGCTGCACGCTATCTTGGGCAGGATTCAGACCTTGCCAGCACTTCAGTGGTGCAGCATGTGACTTTTACAATGCACCTTTAATAACAACATAGGCCATCACCCCTTCCCCAGCACCTGTAAACAGTACGGTTTCTAAAACACTTTCACGGACATGATTTCCTTTTCTTCCTCACCATTCTCCTGGATGACCCCAGGGCAGCAGCCCTATGCCACTTGTTGGTGCCAAAATGGAGATTCAAGAGGTCAAGGGCATCCCCAGGATCTCCAGCCATGCCCAGGAGTGCAGCTCGGGCTCTGTCTTCTGGTATGAGCTCTTGGAATGATGAAGCTGGAACTGCCTTTAGAGATAATTGTATCCACACTCCTTCATTTTATAGGTACAGACGTCGTGGCCTCAAGGGGAAAAGGGCACTGGCAACCTGCTGGTGGCCCGGCCAGGACTGGAACTCAGGTCTTGTTGGCATCCGTACCCTAGGCCTGGGCACTTGGCTACTAGGTCCACTTCCAAAACGGGTACCAGCCTGGGAGGCGCCACCATTTCCGTTTGTGAGAAATTGTCCAGGGTACTTCAGAGAAGGAACATGTATGAGACAAGTTGTTCTTGTAATGGTCTGGTGTGTAACTTCTCGGCCACACACTCAATGAAGGGGCCATGCCCTGTCCCCACCAGCCAGGGTGTTTCTTGTTTTGCCTCGCACAAAGCAGAAAAGGCGCTGAAGTCAACAGGGACCTTGGGTACATGCTGTTGCTGCCCCAAAGGCTGTGTGGACCCTGAGCCTCCCTCCCGCCCCGTTGAGGTTTACTGCCGAGCAGTTAATGGGGAAGCTGGGAGTGCAGGTGGCACTTGGCACCACCTGGAGCCATCTCCGAGACAGTGCCCATGTCCTTTGAGGCTGGAGAGGAATACCAATTGCCTGGTTACTGGGTCCCCTCCGGCGAGCACAAGAGGAAATTAAAAGGCACACACACGCCTGGAATAAAGGACCCTCTTCTCACAGCTAATCACTCAAATTGGTCACTGGACTGCCCCTCCCGCCTTAGGCAAAAAGTATGGTCTTTCTCTTGTTCTGTTCCATCACTGTGTTCTTAGAGATGTGTGAAGAAGGTGAGCTTGGCACAAGACTTCTCCCCCTAGGCCTTGCTCTTGCCCGAGTCCCTGCTTACCCAGCATGAGGGGTGGCAGCATTTGTGCCATCTGATGCAGCAGACAGACCAGTCCTGGTGCCTAGGCCATGCACATGGGAGAAGGGACTGGCATCTCTACGGATGCCTCATGCATGGGCCTTGGCAGCTCACACCATGCCTCACAAGCTGGCCGAGCTCATGGCTGCTATTTTACCTCATGAATGGCCTGAGGTGATAGAAGTGGCAAAGTCAGGGCTCAAGCCCAGGTCCCCAGCTCCAGGGCCTGGTGGGCTCTCCCTACCATCTGGGCTTCGTGGCCCCTGCCTCTGGCTGCTGTATGCCTTTCCAGTTCAGAGTGGGATGGGGGAGTCTCCTCTTTGCAGCCCCTTAGAGAAATGTGGTCAACCCTGAGGGCAAAAGCCAGAAGCTGCCTGCTGCCACAGGGAGAGGCTGAGGGCCACCACATGTGCTGTGCTTAATCCTGTGTCCCAGCAGCAAGCACCAGGCCAGGCACACGGGAGATGCCTTTGAAACATCTGCTAGGGGCAAGCAGCAAGGGGGGCCTCCAGGAAAAGCCCGCCCACCCTGGCAGAGAGTGCAAACTCACACTCTGGTCCCACTCTGCCAGATCCTTACTATCTCAGGGGCCTCAGTCTCTCTGACAGGCTTGGATTACCTGGTCTCCAAGGGACCTTTCCCCATGAGTTCTGGAGAGTTGCTAGAGGTTGCCATGACTGGGGGCACTTAGCTGAGCTCCTGGTGCATCCTGCAAGGCCCTGCTCAGAAAAATGCAGGAGACTTGGCCCACGAGCCTGGGGTTGATAAGAAACCCTAATATTCATACTGTAATGGGCTGAATGGCGGCTCCCCCGCCCCATCAAGATCTATCTCCTTAGAACATAAGAGTGTGACCTTATTTTGGAAAAAATCTTTGCAGATGTAATCAAGTTAAGGATCTTGAGATGAGATCATCCTGGATTATTCGGGTGGGCCCTAAATCCATTTTCAAGTGTCCTTATAAGAAGTGGAGAAGACACAAAGAAGATGACCATGTGAAGATGGAGGCTGAGATTGGAGGATGAGGCCACAAGCCAAGGAATGCCTGGAGCCACCAGAAGCTGGGAGAGGCAAGGAAGGATTCTCACTTAGAGCCTTTGGAGGGAGCACAGCCCTGCCCACACCTGAATTTCAGCCCAGTGATGCCTCCTCAACACCGAAGAAACTAACATACATACCATAGCAACAACATCAGTGAGAGAAGGAAGAGAGGGGAGGGAAAGAAGGAAGAAGAAAGAAGGAGGAAGGAGGAGAAAAGGAAAAGAAACCACTATCACCAAAGCTAACACTGATTGAGCATCTACCAAATGCCAGGCAGGCACTGTTCTAGAAGCTTGCCAAGCATGATCTCATTCAGTCCTTACAAAGCATCTTTTCTGACCATAAAGCCACAAAAGTAGAAATCAATAACAGAAAAACCAAAGGAAAAAAAAATCAAGCACATGGAAACTGAAGAACACTTTGCTCAAAAACTACTGGGTTAATAGAAGACATCAAGGATGGAATAAGGAATTTCACAGAATCAAATGAGAATGAAAACACATCCTATCAGAACCTTTGGACAGAGCAAAAGCAGGGCTCAGAAGTCAATTTATAGCAATAAATGCACACTTCCAAAAAGAAGAAAAGGCCCAAATCAAACCATTAACCTTACATCTGGAATAAATAGAGAGCAGTAAAAGAAGCCCATGGGCACCAGAAGAATGGAAATAATAAAAATTAGAGCACAAATAAATGAATTGGATAATAGAAAAACAACCAAAAGGGTTAAGAAGACCAAAAGCTCGTTCTATGAAAGATCAACAAAATGGATAAACCGATGGCCAAACTAATACAAGAAAAACAGAAGAGGAAGCAAATAACCTGAATAAGAAATGAGATGGGCGATATCACAACAGGCCCAACTGAAATTAAAAGAATCATAACAGAATACTATGAAAAATGGTACTGTAACAAATTTGAAGACCTAGAGGAAATGGATGAATTCCTAGAAACACACAATCTACCTAAACTAACACAAACAGAGGTAGAAAAACTAAATAAACCTATAACAAAAGAAGAGACTGAAGAGGTACTTAAAAAGCTCCCAACAACAACAACAAAAAAAGCCCTAGCCCCAATGGCTTCAATGAAGAATTCTACCAAACTTTCAGAGAAGAGTTAACACCACTACTACTGAAGGTATTTCAGAGCAGAGAAAATGATGGAATACTCCTGAACTCATTCTATGAAGCCAGCATAACCCTGATATGAAAACCAGGTAAAGACACCACAAAAAAGAAAATTACAGACCTATATCCCTCATGAACTTAGATGCATAAATCCTTAACAAAATTCTAGCCAATAGAATTCAACAACATATCCAAAAAATAATTCACCAAGATCAAGTGGGATTCATACCAGGTATGCAGGAATGGTTCAACATTAGAAAAACAATTAATATAATCCATCATATAAATAAAACAAAAGACAAGAACCACATGATCTTATCAATTGATTCAGAAAAGGCATTTGACAAAGTTCAACACCCATTCATGATAAAAACTCTCAGCAAAATCGGAATAGAAAATTCCTCAACATAATAAAGGACATTTATACAAAGCCAACAGCCAACATCATCCTAAATGGAGAGAGTATGAAAGCATTCCCCTTGAGAACGGGAACCAGACAAGGATGCCTTTTATCACCACTTTTATTCAACACTGTGCAGAGGTCCTAGCCAAAGCAATCAGGCTAAATAAAGAAATAAACAGCATCCAGATTGGTAAGGAAGAAGTAAAAGTATCTCTATTTGCAGATGACATGATCTTATACACAGAAAACCCTAAAGAATCCACAAGAAAACTACTTGAACTAATAAAAGAGTTCAGCAGAGTATCAGGATACAAGACAAACATACAAAAATCAGTTGGATTCCTCTACACCATCAGAAAGAACATTGAAGAGGAAACCACCAAATCAATACCATTTACAGTAGCCCCCAAGAAGATAAAATACTTAGGAATAAACCTAACCAGAGACATAAAAGACCTATATAAAGAAAACTACAAGACACTACTGCAAGAAACCAAAAGAGACCTACATAAGTGGGAAAACATACCTTGCTCATGGATAGGAAGACTCAACATTGTGAAAGCGTCAATTCTACCCAAAGCAATCTACAAATACAATGCAATCCCAATCCAAATTCCAATGACTTTTTTTTTTTTTATGAGATGGAGAAACAAATCACCAACTTCACATGGAAAGGGAAGACACCCCGGATAAGTAAAACATTATTGAAAAAGAAGAACAAAGTGGGGCGGCTCACACTACCTGGTTTTAGAAACTATTATAGTGTCACAGTAGTCAAAACAGCCTGGTACTGGTACAACAACAGATACATAAAGCAATGGAACAAAATTGAGAATCCAGACGTAAATTCATCCACCTATGAAAAAAAAAGCAGCTGATATTTGACAAAGGCCCAAAGTCTGTTAAATGGGGAAAAGATAGCCTCTTTAACAAATGGTGCTGGCATAACTGGATATCCATCTGCAAAAAAATGAAACAAGACCCATACCTCACACCATGCACAAAACTAACTCAAAATGGATCAAAGACCCAAGTATAAAATCTAAAACGATAAAGATCATGGAAGAAAGCATAGGGACAACACTTGGAGCCCTAATACATGGCATAAACAGTATACAAAACTAGCAATGCACAAACACCAGAAGAGAAACTAGATAATTGTGAGCTCCTAAAAACCAAACACGCTCATCCAAAGACTTACCAAAAGAGTGAAAACACAACCTACAGACCGGGAAAATTTTTTTGGCTACAGCATATCTGATCAGGGTCAAATCTCTAAAATCTACAGGATACTGCAAAACCTCAACAACAAAATGACAAATAACCCAACTAAAAATGGGCAAAGGATATGAACAGTCACTTCACCAAAGAAGACATTCAGGTAGCTAACAGATACATAAGGAAATGCTCACCATCATTAGTCACTAGAGAAATGCAAATCAAAAATACAGTGAGACACCATCTCACCCCAACTAGGCTAGCATGAATCCCAAAAACACAAAATAATAAATGTTGGAGAGGCTGTGGAGAGACTGGAACACTTATACACTGCTGGTGGGAATGTCAAATGGTACAACAACTTTGGAAAATGACTTGGTGATTCCCTAAAAAGCTAGACATAGAAGTGCCATATGATCCAGCAATCCCATTCCTTGGAATATATCCTAGGGAATAAGAGCCGTCACACAGATATATGCACACCCATGTTCATTGCAGCACTGTTTACAATAGCAAAAAATGGAAACAACCAAGGTGCAGATCGACAGATGAATGAATAAACAAATTATGGTGTATTTGCAAAATGGAATACGAGGTAACAATAAAGAACAATGATGAATCCGTGAAACATCTCATAACATGGAGGAATCTGGAAGGCACTATGCTGAATGAACTTGTTGTTATTAGGTGCCGTCAAGTCAGTTCCGACTCATAGCGACCCTACACACAACAGAACGAAACACTGCCCGGTCCTGTGCCATCCTCACAATCGTTATGCTTGAGCCCGTTGTTGCAGCCACTGTGTCAATCCACCTCGTTGACTGTCTTCCTCTTTTCCGCTGACCTGTGCTCTGCCAAGCATGATGTCCTTCTCCAGGGACTGATCCCTCCTGACAACATGTCCAAAGTATGTAAGACGCAGTCTCGCCATCCTTGCCTCTAAGGAGCATTCTGGCTGCACTTCTTCCAGGACAGATTTGTTTGTTCTTTTGGCAGTCCATGGTATATTCAATATTCTTCACCAACACCACAATTCAAAGGTGTCAACTCTTCTTCGGTCTTCCTTATTCATTGTCCAGCTTTCACATGCATATGATGCGATTGAAAATACCATGGCTTGGGTCAGGCGCACCTTAGTCTTCAAGGTGACCTCTTTGCTCTTCAACACTTTAAAGAGGTCCTTTACAGCAGATTTACACAATGCAATGCGTCTTTTGATTTCTTGACTGCTGCTTCCATGGCTGTTGATTGTGGATCCAAGTAAAATAAAATCCTCGACAACTTCAATCTTTTCTCCATTTATCATGATGTTGCTCATTGGTCCAGTTGTGAGGATTTTTGTTTTCTTTATGTTGAGGTGTAATCCATACTGAAGCCTGTGGTCTTTGATCTTCATCAGTAAGTGCTTCAAGTCCTCTTCACTTTCAGCAAGCAAGGTTGTGTCATCTGCATAACACAGGTTGTTAATGAGTCTTCCTCCAATCCTGATGCCCTGTTCTTCTTCATATAGTCCAGCTTCTCGGATTATTTGCTCAGCATACAGGTTGAATAGGTATGGTGAGAAAATACAACCCTGGCGTACACCTTTCCTGACTTTAAACCAATCAGTATTTTCTTATTCTGTGTGAACAACTGCCTCTTGATCTATGTAAAGTTTCCTCATGAGCACAATTAAGTGTTCTGGAATTCCCATTCTTCCCAATGTTATCCATAATTTGTTATGATCCACACAGTTGAATGCCTTAGTACAGTCGATAAAACGCAGGTAAACATCCTTCTGGTATTCCCTGCTTTCAGCCAGGATCCATCTGACATCAGCAATGATATCCCTAGTTCCATATTCTCTTCTGAAACCGGCCTGAATTTCTGGTAGTTCCCTGTCAATATACTGCTGCAGCTGTTTTTGAATGATCTTCAGCAAAATTTTGCTTGCGTGTGATATTAATGACATTGTTCTATAATTTCCATATTTGTTTTTTTTTTTTCACCTTTCTTGGGAATAGGCATAAATATGGATCTCTTCCAGTTAGTTGCTATTCATAAGGTTTTCATTGGCTAATGCTTTTCAGAAGTAGACCGCTGGGTCCTTCTTCCTAGTCTGTCTTAGTCTGGAAGCTCAGCTGAAACCTGGCAGCCATGGGTGACCCTGCTGGTATCTGAATACCGGTGGCATAGCTTCCAGCATCACAGCAACACACAAGCCCCCACAGTACGACAAACTGACAGACACGTGGGGGGAGTGAAATTAGTCAGTTGCAAAAGGACAAATATTGTATGAGACCACTATTACAAGAACTCGAGAAATAGTTTAAACACAGAAGAAAACATTCTTTGATGGTTACGAGGGTGGGGAGGGAGATGGGAATTCACTAACTAGATGGTAGACAAGAATTATCTTAGGTGAATTGAAGGACAACACACGATACAAGGGAAGTGAGCACAACTGGACTAAACCAAAAGCTAGGATGTTTCCTGAATACAACCAAACACTTCGAGGGAAACAGTAGCAGGGGTGGGGGTCTGGGGACCATGGTTTTGGGGAACATTTAGGTCAATTGACATAACGAAGTTTATTAAGAAAATGTTCTGCATCCTACTTTGGTGAGTAGTGTCTGATTCTTTTGCAGGAAACCCTGGTGGCGTAGCGGTTAAGAGCTAAAGCTGCTAACCAAAAGGCCAGCAGTTCGAATCTGCCAGGTGTTCCTTGGACACCCTATAGAGCAGTTCTAATCTGTCCTATAGGGTTGCTACGAGTCGGAATCGACTTGACGGCAGTGGGTTTGGGTTTTGGGTTTGAGCAGCCACCTAAGATGCTTCAATTGGTCCCAACCCACCTGGAGCAAAGGAGAATGAAGAACACCAAAGACACAAGGAAAATATGAGCCCAAGAGACAAATGGGCCACATAAACCAGAGACTCCATCAGCGTGAGACCAGAAGAACCAGATGGTGCCGGACTACCACCAGTGACTGCCCTGACAGGGAACACAACAGAGAGTTCCTGACAGAGCAGGAGAAAAGTGGGGTGCAGAACTCAAATTCTAGTAAAAAGACCAGACTTAATGGCCTGACAGAGGCTGGAGGAACCCTCGAAACTATGGCCCCCACACACTCTGTTATGCCAGAACTGAAGCCATTCCCAAGGCCCACTCTTCAGACAAAGGTTAGAGTGGACCATAAAACATAAAATAATACTCCTGAAGAGTGTTTTTCTTAGTTAAAGTCCCTACAGGAGACTAAATGGGCAGCTGCTGTCCAGAGGTGGGATGAGAAGGCAGAAAGGGACAGGAGCTGGTTGAATGGACACAGGAAATACGGGGTGGAAAGGGGGAGTGTGCTGTCACACTACAGGGATTGCAGCTAGGGTCACATAACCATATGTCTATAAATTTTTATATGAGAAAGTAACTTGAGCTGTAAACTTTCACCTAAAGCACAATAAAAACAAATTTTTTTAATAAATTTTTTCTCATTGAAATCCTTGCAGGAAAATTTTTTTTCTTATTGCAAGTCAGAGGGAGAAAGATGTGGCAATCTGCTTCTGTAAAGATTACAGCCTTGGAAACCCCTTGGGGCAGTTCTATGCTGTCCTATAGGGTTGCTATAAATTGGAATCAACTTGACGGCAATGGGTTTTTGGTTTTATTGCAAGTCCAAAATTGTCTAGTCCCTAGTGCTTTGGTGTATTCTTATAATTCTTGGTAAAAATCAGTTACCATAGAATTGACTCAGACTCATGACAACCCCAAGTGTGTCAGAGTAGAATTGTACTCCATATGGTTTTCCATGGCTGATTTTTGAGAAGTAGATCACCAGGCTTTTCCTCTGAGGTACTCCTGGGTAGACTCAAACCTCCAGTCTTTTGGTTAGCCAGTGAATGTGTTCACCATTTGCACCCCCCAGGGGCCCCCTAATTCTTGGTAGTGAGGGTGTTTTAGGAGCTCAGCTGTCATGTCAGAGTGCAGCACGGGGCACTGACATTGTCCCAACAGCCTTGTTCTAATGTGCTTATTTACAAGACAATGAGCTCCTTGAGGACAGGGAATCTGTCCTTTTCTTGGTGTAACATAGTAGGCCTGGCACATAGTTGGTTCTCTATAAAGTTTTTTTTTTTTTGTACTGAATGAGTCCATTGGGAACTGTGACTTAAAGTAGGTCACATGCTAGTAAAAGGCAGAGCTGGGACCTGGACCCATGGCTGACTCGAGTTCCTGCTCTGTGCCTTTCCCATGCCATAGTGGTCACAGGATGGAGTCCTTGAACTAGTGCTCCACTAGGAGCTGAGGCAAAGATGACTGTGGTAGCAGCCCTTGTGCAGGCACACAGCAGCAAGCCTGGGAGGAGCCTGGCCTGGGACTGTCTAGGGCGTCTGCAATCCCATTAGGCTACCCCCTCGTTCTCTGTCCTCTGGTGACAAGGCTGGAGAGGGTCTGGTCCAATAGTGCAGGGGCTCTCCCTGGCGCGCGGCCCACGGTGAGACTGTCCAATCGCCATCAAGTCCTCCGTGTGGGTACCAGGTCCAGGAGGGCAGCTGAAGGCAGTCTTTTGAGAGCTACTTGTGCCCCTTACAGGCAGGCCCTGCCCGACTTGCTGGCTCAGGAGAAATGGCTTCCACAACTTGCCTTAAATAATCTGGCAAGTGAATCTCCTTTCTTTATTCATTAGGGATATTTGTACCTAAATAGCCTCTTTGTTTCTTGGGATTTCAGTCCTGAGCCAGGCAGGGCTTGGGGACCCACAAGGTTGGGGCTCAGGAGGGAGAGGACAAGACGACTGTGGAGGTTGCCAAGATGAGAAGTGTCCAAATCGGCCCAGAGATGCTGCACCCTGGCCTTTCCAGCCTTTCTCTGCCCTAGTGCCCTCCTTATTACTCAAGGCTGAAGTCTGGGGGGCTCTGCCTTGGGCCACAAATGGCAAAGCCAAGGGTTTGGAGTCAGGTAGCTCTGAGATGGCCTCCTGGCTTCTTTGCATATCAGCTGTGAGGCCTCAGACAAATCCTGCCTTCCCTCACCAGTTTCGCCTCTGTAGAGACGGGGATGCTGAGAAGAAAGGAAGCCTCACAGCGGGGCTGGCAGGAGGCAGTGGGATTAGAGCTGCAGAACACTGTGCCAGTGTAAAGGCAAAGCTCAGGGAAGGCAGGAGCTGGGTGTGCTGTGGCTGTGCTCGGCACTGCCTGGCCGCTGGACCCTCACCCAACTGAGCTGGGGCCGGAAGTAAAGCGCCCCCTGTTGGCACTGTGTTAATAGAACGTCTTTTTTGGAGTATGTTAACATTTTCCAAGGGGCATTAAAGCAACTTAAACTGCCTCTGATTGGAATATCATTTCATTCTCTTGTCTTACAGCCTTCCTATCCTGGCCATATATTTGCTGATGTAGCCAGGGAAGCTGGTAGAATTCTCGTCTTCCATGCAGGAGATGGAGGTTTGATTCCCAGCCAACCCACCTCATGTCAGTGGCGGCTTGTATGTTGCTATGATGCTGAACAGGTTTCAGTGGAGCTTCCAGGCTAAGACAGACTAGGAAGAAAGGCCTGGTGATCTACTTCCTAAAACCAGCCAATGTAAACCCTATGGATCACAACAGTCTTATCCACAACCGATCATGGGGATAGTGCAGGACCGGGAAGTGTTTCCTTCCCTTGTGCATGGGGTCACCATGAGTTGGGGACCAATTCGATGGCAGTTAACAAACAACAAACCAGGGACGCAAAAAACAAGATACATGAACCAAAAATAAACAAACAAAAAACCCATTTCTTTTCCCATTCTCTATTTCTTCTGATACAAATTAGCTACTTTTTCATTCAGTTTGTTTTATGAGCATGAAGGGTTTAAACAGACAGCATCCAGATTACATGGATTAATTAGATGTTTTATGTTTTATAAAAACAGGAAAATAAGTTGTAGGGTATAATCTAGAACCCAGCAGGCTTTGATTTTCTGCCACAAAGCTATTCCAAAAAAAAATTAAAAAATCAACAGTAAACTGATTCTACGCATACATCAGAGCTATCAAAGGCAAATGTTTGCTTTTAGATTATGATGCATGTAGATTTAGCCATTAAATATGGACTCGAGATGTTAATTGAGCTACACATGAGCTCTAATCAGACACAATGCCAGGATGGGCCTGGGTGGCTGTGCTGAGCCGTGGGGGCGGGGCCTCCTCCGTGGCCTTCCATAGGCGCAGTGCTTCCGTGGTGCCCCCACCACCCCTCGGCTCCACTGTGGATTTAAATGAGTACTTGTTGCTGTGTTGAAAATGAATAGGGACTGAGCACGTGGCAAAAGCAACCATTAGCGTCTTCGGACTCCATGAAGTTGAAATGCACATTGCCTGGTGCCCTTAGCAAAGCCAGGAGATCTCACAGTGGGGCGGGGTGGGGGGGGGTTGCTTTTCTTCATCAAGTTCTGGGATTCCTGCAAGCTAGTCTTGCTTGAGGTGACCCCAGAAAGGATTCAGTTATGTCTACACGTGAAAAGACGGGAGCCAGAGCTCCTAAAACCACAAGCGGGTCATGCCACGTAGTTCAAGTGCTCATTGATAAGCATCCCAAACATCACCTTTACAGCAGACTAAATACAAGGCATCCAGCATGCAAACAGCTTGAAGTGGAGACATTTCAACATGAGGAAGGTTCTCAGCGTGCTTCAAAAACTTGGTTCTGACACATGGCGTCCCCTGAGCCCCTCCCCAGCCTATTCCCAGAACCTGGGATTGGCTGAAGGCAGGAGTCAGTGTCCCCTCAGCCCTACCCCAGCCTGATCCCTTGGTGGCCTCACTCCCACCTGTCAGCCCCTCTGGGATCAGAGTGGATTCAAACTTGGAATGGCTCCTTCAAAGAGCAGCTCAAAAAGAGATACCACCCCCCCTTCCACTCCACAGGGGCCTCTGGGGCCTGGAGGCAAGGGCCTTGGCCTGGCAGCTGGGGACAGGAAGATGTGAGAGGGTGGTCTGCACCTGCTCAGAAGTGAGGCACCACTCAAAGAAGAGCAGGACTGTAGTGCTCCCCATGGAAGCATCCAGAGGGCTGGGGTGTGCAGAAAGGGGGCTTCCAGGCCCCACAAAGGCCATCTTCCCCTGGCTCCAGCCTGACCACACCCCTCTTGTGGCCTCCTTGCCCTCTGGAGTCTTCTCTGGGGGAAAGGGCTCTCCATTTTCCCAGGTGTGACACCAGCTTTCGACTGGCCCGCCTCATTTTTCCACAGGCCTTTCCTGCCCCTTGCTGATTTTGATTCTCCCAACAATAGCCTCAACTTACAGCTGAGAACACTGAGCCCCTGTGAAAGGCAGGGTGTGGGCATGAGACACCCATGGTCCCCACAGGGAGGGCC
This sequence comes from Loxodonta africana, assembly GCF_030014295.1. Taxonomy (NCBI): domain Eukaryota; kingdom Metazoa; phylum Chordata; class Mammalia; order Proboscidea; family Elephantidae; genus Loxodonta; species Loxodonta africana. The sequence goes on along the minus strand of NC_087369.1, from coordinate 172,381,075 downwards.
TCTCAGGGCTTCACATTCCCTGGCTCTCGGGCTGAGGCAGGGGCCAAAGCCCCCAGAACTCCAGTCCAAGGTGGCCCAGCCAGGTCTGTGACTGCTGATCATTTTTTCCTTTCAGGGCTGGAAATGCACCAACTCTTTTTTCTCCTGGAGATTCAGGGCTGTCCCTGGAGAATTAAAATATAAATAGCAGTTTCTGACCACGCTAATAAGAAGATGAAGCCAAGCCGACGATTTATCAGCTGTCCTCGAGGCCCCTCGGTGCACCCGTCTGCCTCACTAATGTGTCCACTGCTTTCCCTGGGCACGCTCACGTCTGCAAGGGCTGGTGAATGGCTGGCCAAGTGGGTCTGAAAATGAACAAGAGACGAGAACAAGCTGCCACCACCCAAGCAGAGGACACAGTCTGCCCAGGCATACACCCTGGGCCCCAGGGGCCCACGCTGGGCTATCTGTGGGCCACACTGGTCTCCCTGGGCTCTCGGAGGTGTGGAGGACGAGCTGGATAGTCCTCTTTATCATCCCCATCAGAAAGGGGATCAGTGAGGCCCCCAGGACCAGCACTGTCTGCAGTGGGCAGACTGCTCTGCAGGGCAGGGAGTAGGGTGCCCTGTCTCTGGTGCTTCCGTGGGACTGCAGGTGTGGGGATCAAGGGTCCGAGGTTGACCTGGGGTGGCCCAGGGCACCCTGGCAGACCTCTAGCCATGAGTTGGTCACTCCCTGGGGTCTGGGGGTGGTAGCCAGTGGGGCGTTTCATGTCAGGCAGGTCCCAGCCCAAGTGCTGACAGGAGGGGATACCAAGGCCCAAGGGGCAGGACTGTGCCCAAGGCCACATGAAAGTCAGGACCCAGCTAGGGGTCCCCGTGTCCTCAGCCAGAGGGTCTTGGCAGGGCTTCCTAGACACCTGCAGCCTCAAGGCTCTGGAGGACCTGGCAGCCCCATCCAAGATTACTGGGAGTGGGTCCATGCAGGGACCAGCTGTGGCCAGGATGGGTGGGGGGTGCCGGAGGATGAAGGTAGACAGGCACAGAGAGGCCAGCATGGCAAGTGTCCTGGGGTCACTAAGGGCAGGCAGCTGGGGGCCTGGAGATACCCGCCCCCCACGGGTGGCTGGAGGGCCTGGAAGTCCTGGGCACAAGGATCCAGGGATCCAGAGAGGTTCCACTGAACCAGGAAAGACCCGGAAACCAGAGTCCGGTCCTGGTAGCCACAGTGACAAAGGTGTGGGCTGGGGATGAGGAGGGGACCATCACTCCCTCGGGCTCCCAGCACTGGCTCGCCAGCCCTGCCTCCACACTCAGCTCCAGGCTTATACCCAACTGCCTGCTGGATGTGCCCAACTCGATGTTCCTGAGTTCCTCCAGTGGAGTGTGGCCAACCTGAACTCCTCCCCTCACCCTCACGGAAACTGCCGAGGAGATGCCTGAAAGTAGCTCCCCAGTCTCCTTCCCCAGCCCCTCCCCTGGGACAGCCATGGGCCCCTCAAGCTCAAGAAGCTCCATGGCCAGGGCTCCCCTACCTGGGCTTCCCACCTCAGCAACGTCACCAGCTGCGCCAGATGCCAAGGGTTGGCCCCTCCTGGGTCTTTGCATCCTCCCTCTTTCACCACCCCTCACATGAAAGCCCTCTTCACTGACAGAAAGTGTTGACTTCACCCACCCAAACTGCCCTGAAGGGCTTTGCTGGGCCTCTATCGGGTTGGCATCCAGCTTTGGGCTGTACCACACTCACGCTTTTCAAACCACCAGTGGAATTCAGTCAAACCAGACGAAGAACCGGTGACGAGATTGTTTTAGGGGTATGATTTTTTTTAGGAGTCCCTGGGTGATGCAAAAGGTTCGTGTGCTCAGCTGCTACCCAAATAAAGGTTGATAGTTCAAGTCTACCCAGACGAGCCTCAGAAGAAAGGCCTGGTAACGCACTTCTGAAAAATCAGCCACTGAAAACCTTACGGAGCACAATCCTACCCTGACGCACACAGGGTCACCAGGAGTCAGAATCAATTCATGGTAGCTGATTGTTTTGTCTGTCGTGACTAGTTCTGCTGGGTCTCCAGTAACCAGTTGTTTGACTGCTCATAGGCCTTTTTCCTAAGCTGATTTCTTTGTGTAGGCATAGTTTCTGTGTCAGGAAGGATGCACGATGCCACCAGCCTTCCTTGCGACCCACTTGGGCAGACCCAGAGAGGTAAGCCAGCCCTTTTGGAATGGAAGTTTTCTTGTTGGCCTCTCCCTCCCTGCTGCCTGTGCAGTGGACATGGGTAAAAACTGAGACTAGTTTATGGAAAAAGTGGCCTGTCCTTCCAGCTACAGCTCTACCTTTCCTCTTTACTTTTTTGGACAGGAAGTTTGGAAGGCATCCGGTCTTTGATTTCCTCTCGGCCTATATGGCCCATCCCACCCTCTTCATAATGCAACAAGAAACTATCAGGAACCAAACCGCAATACTGGCCTGTGAAAAGCCCGCTGTTCCACGTTCCTAAAGAGCTGCTGATGCATGGAAGCTCATAGTCTGCTGAGAGACAATGAGGCTGCTGCAGGCTCTCCAGAATTTCCACTCCATTCCTCTTTAACTGCCTCAGTGCCAGCTGAACTGCATGCCTCGGTAGGGGAAATAGAGCCCAAGGACTTCCCTAGCTCGCTGGAATAAAGTCTTCCCTTCCATAATTAGAGTCCTGAATCAGGGCTGCAGGGGTCCTTGGGATCAGCTGGCCCGTCCCCATCACGGGACTGACAGCCAGGCTGGGGGGCCCAGCATGGGGCCTACCCTTGCCTCCTTCCCTGCCAGGGCCTTCCTGATACACCTTCTGTTATTGGTTCTTCCCACTGTTAGTCTTTCCTCACTGACACGGTGAGTACTCAGTAGGTACTTGGTCAAAGGAATGGGACTTTTCCACAGTCTCCCAGTGGGTAAGGCTTAGAGCGGCAGGCAAGCAGCCTTCTCAGTGAGTGGGTGCCAACTGTCTTTCTTGGAGACCGAGAATGCGCAGTGCCTCCAAGCTCTTGGTGGTATGGTCCCAACCTGACCTCTCACCATTCCCACCTAGTGCCCTACGTTCCTCTGCTGGGGCAACTCTGTTCCTTGAACATACCATGCAACCGCCTACCTCCGGGCCATCATTCCAGCTGTCCCGTCACGCCAGATGCCATGAGACTCCAGCTGTCCACCAAATCCTTCTCTTTCAGCAAGGCCCAGTTCCAGGGTTCTCTTCTCTGGGAAGCATTTCCAATGAGAGCTTCGTCAGTCCCCGTCTCTTCCTCCCACGATTTGTTCACTTATTCAACAGCTATTTTAACGGGCAGCCACCATGTGCCAGGCTCTGTCCTAGTCACAGGGGATACAGTAGTGAACAAGATGGGTGGAAGTCTCTGCCCTCATGGAGCTGACATTCTATAGGGAAGAGAAGCAATAAACCTGAGAAGGAAATTATACAGAATGTTCAAGTTGGGATTCATTTCTACCTCCGACCTTCCTGGCTCTTTTTACCTCCATGTTGCCCTTATTCTCCTCTGCCCCAAGGTGAGGTTAATTTGTTTTTATTCTTGTCTGTCATTAGAGGATGAGTTCCTTGAGAGGAGGGACCAAGTCCTGGTCTACTACTCTGCAGCCCCCCACAACACCAGGCACAAAGAAAACACTCAAAAAATTTTGTGAAGTGAATGAGTGGATGGATGAATGGATGAATGGATGAGTGAGTGAATAAATGAATAAGTGAGTGGATGAATGGATGACTGAGTGAATGGATGGGGAAGTGAGTGAATAAATGAGTAAGTGGATGAGTGAGTGAACGGATGAGTGAGAGAGTGAATGAGTGAGTGAATGGATGAATGAATGAATCAAAGGGTGAATGTGTGAATGAATGAGTAAATGACTGAATGAGTAAGTGACTGGATGAGTGAGTGAAGGATAAGTGTGTGAGTGAGTGAATGAATAAATGGATGAGTGAGTGAGCAAGTGAATGGCTAAGTGAGTGAATGAATGAATAAATGAAAGGACTCAGCACACTTGTGAATCTCGATTGTTCTGAAACAGGGCTTCTGCGTTTGAACATGGGACGGTCGAGTGGCTTGAGTGTGGGAATTCTGAGACCCAGGAGAAAAGTCAACATTGGTTCTTACAACACAGAAAAAATGAGGGGTGGCACAGAGACTCAAGATGTCACCCAAAGCCCCGCCCACCTCATGGCAGGTACCTGGCGTTAGCCTAATTTAACTGTAGACTCTGGGTATCTTTCAGGGTAAGCTGGTTCCAGGGGCCTGGTCTTCCTGACTCAGCCCCACACCTAGCTTGGGCACTCACAGCACCTTTCATCTAAAAACCTTGGTAGCACTAAAAATTACAGGCTATTTTATTTTTCCTATAGCAAAAAAAGAAAAAAATATATATGCAAACAGCAACCCGTCCCATAGCCCACTGACTGATTAAATACGTGCTGGAATTAGCTAGTTATTATGTGGCCAAATCCCTTTTAATTATTTACCAAAGCTTTTCATATTGTTTTTAACCAAGTGAATCTTATCTTAAATTTTAAATTTTATTTGATGTTTTAAGGAATTAAGAGAATGATTTTATAGCCTAAAATGTGATTGGCCTCTATTTAAAAACTCAATTGGTGGTGTAATTGAGTTGCAAACACTATTTTAGTCTTTTCACAACATTATCTGCTCCGGGACTCTATTTTCTCAAGGGACTTGCCTTATCTGCTCTTCATACACATCCAGTCTGTAAATATGCTTTTGGCTTTTCAGTAATAATATTGGAGCTGACTGCTTTGGTGTCTATCAGTAAAAAAAAAAAAAAAAAAAACTTTTTTTTTTTTTTTTTTTTTTAGGGGTAGGAAATTGAGAAGGAGGTTGGTACATGCATTAAACACACCAGGCCAACAGAAAAAAAGAACATTTACAAGCTTTGACAAGTATTCCATGTACCTTTTGGATATGTTTAAGTTCATAGGGTTCAATGAATGAGCTCAGGGTTAGGTGGGTTTCGTGTTTCATTTTGTTATGTTGGTTTTTTTCTTTTGTTTTAGTTGCTATTGTTGTTGCAACTGTTGTTTTAATCTGGTTGGCCTTTGTCATCAGAAAGACCGTTGCTTACTAATCAAATCTTATGCTCTGGAATGTCCTTCTATAAAATCAAACTGGGTTGAGAGTGCAAGGAAGATCAATATCAACAATGCCCGAGGGGGGTCTTAATATGGCTCAAATCCCCACCTTGAATCCTGAAAGGCCACAGCCATGGGCGGCATGGCACTGCTGACCAGCCTGGCAGAGAGCATCTATTAGTCAGGACTGCTCGGATTGATTCTCTGGAGCAGGACACAAACTTCCAGGACTGAGTGGTGGAAGACATGCTCCCCCAACCACTTGGTGGACCTCTTTCGTCAAACCAGAATCATTTCTCAGTTTCCGGGCTGGAAAGCTTGGCATCATTTCAGTGTCCACCCCTCTCTCTTTCACTGACACAAAAAGGCCTTCATTTCTACTTCCTCTTCTCAACGTCTCTTGGATGCATCCCTTCCTTTCTGTTTCCACTGCCACCTCCTTCATCCAGGTTCCTGTGCCCTCAGCCTTGGACCACTACAATAACCCCCACATTCTTCCCTCAGCTTCCTGCTATCCCTTGGCTCCCAGATTTATCTTCTCGAGATGCTCATTCATAATCTCTCTCCTGCTCTCTGACATGCCGGGGCAGCCCCTTGCTCCCCAGGTCAAGTCCTGGCTTTTTCCAATTGATTTTCAAGATCCTTACTAATCTGGCTACATCTAACTTTTAGCCCTCTAATCCCTAATGAGCACAGCCTGTGTCAAGAGCTGTTGAGAGACATCTGTGTATTGTGGTTTTGGTATAAGGATGGACAAATAGGCTGGCGGAATACAAGTGTGAGCCCTGAGACAGACCCGTGCATATATACAGACGATTTATGAGAGGGGGGACCCAGCACTGGAGTGGGGATGGGGTCATTGTCTCCATCAATTGTGCAGGGGCAATTGAGTATCCATAAGGATAAAGAATGAAATTAGACTCCTACTGTACATCTCACACAAAAATCAGCTCCAGGTGGATTATGGACTTCAATGTGAAAGGCGAAACTACAAAGCTTTCAGAAGATCATACAGGAGAATATCTTCATGACCTCAAGGTAGGGACAGATTTCTTCAACATGACATGAAAAACACTAAGCAGAAAGGAAAAGATGGACAAACAGGGCTACATCAAAATAAAGAATTCATGTTTTTCAGAATATATTATGAAGAGAGTGAAAAGGCAAGTCACAGACTGGGAAAAGTTATCCGTCACATATAAAACCAACAAAGGGCTTATATCCACAACATATTTTTTAAAGCCCCACTAATTATTAAGAAAAAGACAGACAACCCGATGGAAAAATTGGCAAAAGACTTCACAGGTACTTTACAGACCAGGAATTCCACATGGCTAATAAAAATCCATTGCTGTTAAGTTGATTCTGACTCCTAGCGACTCCATAGGAAAGAGTAGAACTGCCCCACAGGGTTTCCAAGGCTGAAAACTTTATGGAATCAGACTGCCACATCTTTCTCCTGCGGAGAGGCTGGTGCGTTAGCAGCCGGGTGCTTTACCACTGCACAACCAGGGCTCCACATGGCCAATAAACGTGGGAAATGGTGCTAGACTTTTTAATCATCAGGGAAATGTCAGTGAAAGCTGCAATGAGATTCACTACACGTCCGCCAGAATGGCTAAAGTGAAAAAGACAGCGATGCCAAGTGCTGGGAGGGCTGTGGAGCCACTGGAACTCTCATACACCTCTGGCAGGAGTGTGAAGTAGTATAGGTACTTTGGAAAACAATTTGTATTATCTAATAAAGATGAAGAGACCTATACCCAACGACCCAGCAATTTTACTCCTAGGTAAATGATTACACTTGTGCATCAGGAGACAGAGGCAATGATGCCCAAACCCTGGAACCACATAGGCAATGATGTTCCAAACCCTGGAACCACCAACTGTCCACTGCAGTTGTTGTTATTGTTAGGTGCTGTCGATCTGGTTCTGACTTATAGCTACCCTATGTACAAAAAGAACTAAACGCTTCCCAGTCCTGTGCCATCCTCACAACGTGACTATGTTTGAACCCGTTGTTGCAGCTGCTGTGTCAGTCTATTTCATTGAGAATTTCCTCTTTTTCCCCGATCTTCTATTTTACCAAGCATGATGTATTTCTCCAAGGAATGGTCCCCCCTGATAACATGTCCAAAGTGTGTAAGACGCAGTCTCACCATCATCCCTTCTAAGGAGCACTTCGGCTGTACTTCTTCCAAGACAGATTTGTTCCTGCTTCTGGCAGCCTATGGTATATTCAATATTCTTCACCAGCACTATAATTCAAATGCGTCAATTCTTCTTCGGTCTTCCATACTTATTGTCCAGATTTCTCAGGCATATGAGGCAATTGAAAATACCATGGCTTGGGTCAAGCACACCTTATTCCTCAAACTGACAGCTTTGTTTTTCTAACGTTAAAGGAGTTTTTTTTTTTTTTTGTAGCAGATTTGCCCAGTGCAATACGTTGTTTGATTTCTTGACTGCTGCTTCCACGGGCATTGATTGTAGACTTTAGTAAAATGAAATCCTTGACAACTTCAATCTTTTCTCCATTTGTCATGATGTTGCTTACTGGTCCAGTTGTGAGGATTTTTGTTTTCTTTATGTTGAGGTGTAATCCATACTGAAGACTGTAGTCTTTGATCTTCATCAGTATGTGCTTCAAGTCCTCTTCACTTTCAGTAAGCAAGGTTGTGTCATCTGCACATCACAGGTTGTTAATCCAATTCCTCTTCATATAGTCCAGCTTCTCGGATTATTCCCTCAGCATACAGGTTGAATCAGTATGGTGAAAGAATACAACCTTGATGCACACCTTCGCTGATTTTAAACCACATAGTATCCCCCTGCTCTGTTTCAACAACTGCCTCTTGGTCTATGTACAGGCTCCACATGAGCACAATTAAGTGTTCTGAAATTCCCATTCTTCACAATGTTATTCATAATTTGTTATGATCCACACACTTGAAAGCCTTTGCATAGTCAATAAAACACAGGTAAACATCCTTCTTCCATGTTGTCTTCTGAATCTGAGTTGACATTCTGGCAGTTCCCTGTAGATGTACTACTGCAACTGTTTTTGAATTATCTTCAGCATAATTTTATTTGCATGTGATATTGATATTATTCATTGATTTCCATATTCCATTGGATCACCTTTCTTTGGAATAGGCACATATATAGATCTCTTCCAGTCGCTTGGCATAGATGAGTGAGTGCTTCCAGCGTTGCATCCATTTCTTGAATCATCTCAAGTTATATTCCATCAATTCCTGCAGCCTTGTTCTTCACCAATGCCTTCAGAGCAGCTTGGATTTCTTCCTTCAGTACTATCAGTTCCTGATCATATGCTACCTCTTGAAATGGTTGAACATTGACTAATTCTTTTTGGTATAATGACTCTGTGTATTCCTTCCATCTTCTGATGCTTCCTGAGTCGTTTAATATTTTCCCCATAGAATCCTTCACTATTGCAACTCGAGGCTTGAATTCTTTCTTCAGTTCTTAAATGCCGAGCGTGTTATTCCCTTTTGGTTTTCCATCTCCAGCTCTTTGCGTTTGTCATTATAATACTTTACTTTGTCTTCTCTAGCCACCCTTTGAAATCTTCTGTTCAGTTCTTTTACTTCATCAATTCTTCCTTCTGCTTTAGCTGCTCAACATTTGAGAGCAAGTTTCAGAGTCTCCTCTGACATCCATCTTGGTCTTTTCTTTCTTTTCTGTCTTTTCAATGACCTCTTGCTTTCTTCATGGATGATGTCCTTGATGTCATTCCACAACTTGTCTGGTCTTTGGTCACTACTGTTCAATGCGTCAAATCTATTCTTGAGATGGTCTCTAAATTCAGGTGGGATATACTCAAGGTCACATTTTGGCTCTCATGGACTCGCTCTGATTTTCTTCAGTTTCAACTTGAACTTGCATATGAGCAATTAATGGTCTGTTCCACGGTCGGCCCCTGGCCTTCTTCTGACTGATGATACTGAGCTTCGCCCTCATCTTTTTATGCAGTAGAATGGGTAGATAAATTGCGGTGCATTCACATGAAAGCAAACTACTGGACTATGAAAATGAATGTGGATTAATCTTAAAAGCACAAGATTAAGTGAAAGAGACCAGACAAAAAAGCACATATGTGACACGGAACTACACACACACATACACACGAGCACATGTAAAACTGGGGAGGGCTGAATAAGGTCAGTGGATTATACCAATGTCAATGTCTTGTTATGCATGGTGTTACCACTGGGGAAACTGAGTAGAGTGAATGGGATTTTTTTGTACTATTTTTGCAACCTCCTGTGAATCTTTAATTATTCCAAAATTAAAAAATATAAATTAAAAAAAACAATATGTTTGGTATTATTCCATTTCTACAAACTTCAAAACAGAAGAAAGTAGCCCATGATGTTCCAGGATGCACGCTTAGGCGGTAAAAGTATAAAGAACAACAACGAAGCAATTATCACAGAAGCCAGGAATGAAGGTGAGGTTGTGCCTGTGACTGGAAGAACACACAGGGACTTCTGGGGGGCTAGCAATGTGATATTTCTTGATCTGGTGATGGTTACATGAGTGTTTACAACCATTTTTTTACCTGTATATGATATCTTGACTTAAGTGCTTTAATTGTGTGCTATATTTCACAATAAAAGAAGGCTTAATTAAATGCATCTTTATGTGAAGTCTGCTCGATCATCTGGGACAGTCAGAAGGAACCCACTAGACTGTGAGTTCCGTAAGCAGTGGGACCAAGCAGAGTTCCAGTAACTAGCTCACAGCCCAGCTCTGAGCAGGCACTCAGAGGTTTGTTTGATGGAATTAGACTCTCTCAAGAAGTGCTGCCTTTGATCTGCTTTAGAGGAGGTATCTGGAAAGAAGACAAAGCAGGCAGGTGTCTATGGACTGCTATATAGATGGACAATGGGCACAATAGTGAAAACCAGGATTGTTAGTTCCAGAGCCATTGTGTTGTTGTCCAACTCCAAGTATTGTGCTTTAGGGGCTGCCATTCACAGCCTGGGGGCATCTGTGACCCCCAAACCTTGGACAGTACCTCTGGGGACCCTGTTGGGATTCTAGTTTGGCCTTGGTTGGCCACCAGGAAACCGCTGCCCCAACTGTGGTAACCTACCTTTTTGGGCTCCATGTAGGAGTGCTGTTGGCTGGCCTTTGTTTTTGTTATCAGTGGTGTTGGCTTTTTATCAGTCAATTCACTTTCCTTTTAGAACGTTTTCTTCTAGCTTAATTTACTATTTTAATTATTTTTTCTATGTTTTTATATTTTACTTGTTTTGATGAGGAATGAGCAATGTCAGTATGAGGGAGGCAGCTCTGAGGAGAATCTCTGGTCTTGACCAGGGAGAAAGGAGGTCCTTGGTGGAACCCCCATTTCAAAGAACCCCCATCCTTTCTGAGGATCTAGATTGTGCAGGATGCTACCTGGGGCTGGCATTCTTTGAGCAGAGGTGACAGCTGCCTTTAGGGGAGGTGTCACTGTAGCTCCAGAGCCCTTGAGGGGTACTCACCCCACCCCAAGGATCATTAGTCTCACATGTCAACTTGGCTAGGCAAGTTATTTAGGCAAATGCTAATCTAGATATTTCTGCAAAAGTGCTTTGTACCGTCTAAGATGCATCAGTTGGTCTCAGCCCACCTGGATCAAAAGAGAATGAAGAACACCAAGGACACAAGGTGATTACAAGCCCAAGAGACAGAAAGGGCCACATGAACCAGCGACTACATCATCCCGAGACCAGAAGAACTAGATGGTCCCCAGCTACGACCTATGACTGCCCTGACAGGGACCACAACAAAGCACCCCTGAGGGAGCAAGAGAACAGTGGGATGCAGACCCCAAATTCTCAAAAAGACCAGACTTAATGATCTGACTGAGAATAGAAGGACCCCAGTAGTCATGGTCCCCAGACCTTCTGTTGGCCCAGGACAGGAACCATTCCCAAAGCCAACTCTTCAGACATGGATTGGACTGGACAATGGGTTGGAGAGGGATGCTGGTGAGGAGTGAGCTTCTTGGATCAGGTGGACACTTGAGACTATGTTGGCATCTCCTGCCTGGAGGGGAGATGAGAGGATGGAGGGGGTTAGAAGCTGGCAAAAAGGACACGAAAAGAGAGAGTGGAGGAAGAGAGCAGGCTGTCTCATTAGGGGGACAGTAATTGGGAGTGTGTAGCAAGGTGTATATGAGTTTTTGTGTGAGAGACTGACTTGATTTGTAAACTTTCACTTAAAGCACAATAAAAATTATTTTTTAAAAAAAGTGCTTTGCCTGGTACTGGCACAACAACAGGCACATAGACCAATGGAACAGAATTGAGAACCCAGATATAAATCCATCCACGTATGAGCAGCTGATATTTGACAAAGGACCAGTGTCAGTTAATTGGGGAAAAGATAGTCTTTTTAACAAATGGTGCTGGCATAACTGGATATCCATTTGCAAAAAAATGAAACAGGACCCATACCTCACACCATGCACAAAAACTAACTCCAAGTGGATCAAAGACCTAAACATAAAGACTAAAACGATAAAGATCATGGAAGAAAAAATAGGGACAACCTTAGGAGCCCTAATACAAGGCATGAACAGAATACAAAACATTACCAAAAATGATGAAGAGAAACCCGATAACTGGGAGCTCCTAAAAATCAAACACCTATGCTCATCTAAAGACTTCTCCAAAAGAGTAAAAAGACCACCTACAGACTGGGAAAGAATTTTCAGCTATGACATCTCCGACCAGTGCCTGATCTCTAAAATCTACATGATTCTGTCAAAACTCAACCACAAAAAGACAAACAACCCAATCAAGAAGTGGGCAAAGGATATGAACATGCACTTCACTAAAGAAGATATTCAGGCAGCCAACAGATACATGAGAAAATGCTCTTGATCATTAGCCATTAGAGAAATGCAGATTAAAACTACGATGAGATTCCATCTCACTCCAACAAGGCTGGCATTAATCCAAAAAACACAAAAGAATAAATGTTGGAGAGGCTGCGGAGAGATTGGAACTCTTATACACTGCTGGTGGGAATGTAAAATGGTACAACCACTTGGGAAATCCATCTGCCATTATCTTAAACAGTTAGAAATAGAACTACCATACAACCCAGAAATCCCACTCCTCGGAATATACCCTAGAGAAATAAGAGCCTTCACACAAACAGATATATGCACACCCATGTTTATTGCAGCTCTGTTTACAATAGCAAAAAGCTGGAAGCAACCAAGGTGTCCATCAATGGATGAATGGGTAAATAAATTGTGGTATATTCACACAATGGAATACTACGCATCGATAAAGAACAGTGACGAATCTGTGAAACATTTCATAACATGGAGGAACCTGGAAGGCATTATGCTGAGCGAAATGAGTCAGAAGCAAAAGGACAAATATTGTATAAGACCACTATTATAAGATCTTCAAAAATAGTAAAAACTGAGAAGAACACATATTTTTGTGGTTACGAGGCGGGGAGGGAGGGAGGGAGGGAGAGGGTTTTTTATTGATTAATTAGTAGATAAGAACTGCTTTAGGTGAAGGGAAGGACAACACTCAATACATGGAAAGTCAGCTCAATTGGACTGGACCAAAAGCAAAGAAGTTTCCGAGATAAAATGAATGCTTCAAAGGTCAGCGGAGCAAGGGCGGGGGTTTGGGGACCATGGTTTAAGGGAACTTCTAAGCCAATTGGCAAAATAATTCTATTATGAAAACATTCTGCATCCCACTTTGAAATGTGGAGTCTGGGGTCTTAAATGCTAACAAGCGGCCATCTAAGATGCATCAATTGGTCTCAACCCACCTGGAGCAAAGGAGAATGAAGAACACCAAGGTCACACGACAACTAAGAGCCCAAGAGGCAGAAAGGGCCACATGAACCAGAGACCTACATCATCCTGAGACCAGAAGAACTAGTTGGTGCCCAGCCACAACTGATGACTGCCCTGACAGGGAGCACAACAGAGAACCCCTGAGGGAGCAGGAGATCAGTGGGATGCAGACCCCAAATTCTCATAAAAGGACCATACTTAATGGTCTGACTGAGACTAGAGGAATCCCGGGGGTCATGGTCCCCAAACCTTCTGTTGGCCCAGGACAGGAACCATTCCCGAAGACAACTCATCAGACATGAAAGGGACAGAACAGTGGGTGGGAGAGAGATGCTGATGAAGAGTGAGCTAATTATATCAGGTGGACACTTGAGATTGTGTTGGCATCTCCTGTCTGGAGGGGGGATGGGAGGATAGAGAGAGTTGGAAGCTGGCAAAATTGTCACGAAAGGAGAGACTGGAAGGGCTGACTCATTAGGGGGAGAGCAAGTGGGAGTACGGAGTAAGGTGTATGTAAACTTATATGTGATAGACTGACTTGATTTGTAAACGTTCACTTGAAGCTCAATAAAAGTTAATTTAAAAAAATGCTTTGTAGATGTGGTTGGCATCTACAATCATTAGACTTTAATCACTAGATAATGTGGGTAGGCCTCATCTAATCAGTTGAAGACCTTAAGAGTAAAAACTGAGGTTTCGTGGAGATGAAGGAAATTTAACTATAACATAGACATCCTGCCTGAGTTTTCACCTTGCCAGCCTGCCCTACAGATCTTGGACTTGCCAGACCCCACAGTTATGTAAGCCAATTGCAATTCTTAAAAGAAACCTCTCTCTATATATTTCTCTATATCCATATCCTATTGGTCTTCTGGACAACGCTGACTGATACACTGAAGCACGGCAAGGCCATAAACTTGAACAAAGCTACACCACAGCAAGCGGTGGAGCAGGAATCAGAATCCGTCAGTTGAAGACCTTAAGAGCAAAACTGAGGTTTCCTGGGGGAGAAGGAACTCTGTCTCAAGACTGTAACATAGATATCCTGCTGGAGTTTCCAGCCTATCTGCCCTATGGATTTTGGACTTGCCAGTCCCCACAACTGCATGAGTCAATTACTTAAAATAAATCATACACACACACACACACATATATATATATCTCCTTCTGGTTCTATTTCTCTGGATAACCCTGAATGACACATGCCTCCAAGCATAAGTCCTCCCAATAGTGGTGTTGGCTGAGGAAGGGGCAGTCTCCTGTAGTCCCCAAAGGAGGCCATCTCCTTGAGTTCCTGCAAGGCCTTGATGACAATGAGATTCTCATCAGCCAAATTCTTTACTCCATACAGCTGCCCAGTTGCACCCTGTCAGACTGGGCTAATTGCCCAACATCCCACATGACCACACGCAATGACCAAAAGCAAAGAGCAGAACTTGAACTCAGATCCTTGCCTCTCATGTACAGGGAGCTCCACTAGCCCACGCACCAACAGATGTTCTGTTCTGGAACAGACCCTTCTCCTGTCTGAACCGAGGTCAGCTTTAAGAGGGATGACCACAACAGCCAATGGTAATGTGGAAAAGGATGCAGAGGGCACAGAGATGGGCTACACTGATAAGCATTTGTCTCAGTAACATTTGTTTGTTGTGGAAAGAAAGGCATTATTGTTTCCCTAAGCTCCAAGGAAACGGAGTTCCAAGAAGGTTTGCTATTTTGTGAACTGCACCACCCGTCTCATGAGGTCCCAGTACCAGGGGCCTGTCCAAGCTGCAAGACACTCATCTTGCTCTGACAAACCCTATCTTCTGTATCTCAATGTACAAAACCCAGTGCAAATTTTATCAAGCTTTATCCCAGCTCCAGCTGGCCAAATTGTAGACACCACTGAACATAGTTTGCATTCTTCTGGAAGATTTTTCTCCTCTTAAATGGAAGTTTTCAGGTTAAAAGAAAAACCAGGCCTGTGCTTGGGATTTGAAGACCTGGCTAGAACTTGTGTGTGCTCTAATCCGGTAATGGAGGAGCTGTATTGGGTGGCGTATGTGCCCACTTCTCCCAGGAGGGGGCCTTCCCTGCCAGCCCCACCCATCAGACTAGGCCAGGCCCCTGTCTACATCCTCAGAGAGTGGTTGGGTGCCCTCCTCATTGCCCTGTATCCCAGTGATGGGTTCATTGTCTCTCAAGGTTTCCTGAGGGCAGGAGGTGCATCTGGCATGTTCACCGCCAGGGCTCCAGCTTCTAGTTGCGCTCTGGGCAAACAGTAGGTGCTCATTAAGTGACTGGCACCTGCCTGGGTGGCCACCCTCTCCACCAGCTTAGGCTTACTCTCCAGGTCTCCAGAGACAGGTACTCCTATCCAGGGAGTGCAGACAGACACGTCCATCTTGGCACTGTTCTCACCACAGGACCATTCCCGTCACAGTACCCAGTCCTAGGGATCATCCCAAACATCTCCCATTGACACTTGTGGAGTTGCCCATCCTCAGCTAGGGTTTGGTATGACTCAGGTCCTTGAGGCAAGATGACTGTTGTCAGGAAGTGTCTTATGGATGGTGCTGCTCCTTGGCAGGAGCCAGGGTTCCAGTCCTAGTCTGCAATGACTCACTGTGTGAGCTGGGGCCCTGGCCTCCCTAACCAATGTTCATGACTCTCACATTGTAAAGTACTTTCAAACTACTGGCAGAACCCATTTAAAATGCAGCTAGCTACATCCCCTCACTCCACAGAGCTTCTGATTTGGTAGCTCTGGGATGGGGCCCAGGAATCTGCATTTTACCCAGCCAGCCCCCAGGGCCCCTGATGACCAGCCAGACTCGGAGACTCTGCATGAGTTGCTTTCAGGATCTACTCCACTGCCCCGGGCTTTGGTCCCAGGATTCTAGGATATTCTTTTATTGTGGTCTCTACTAGGCAAGTTCCAAGAAGTTCCTTGAAGGAATGGTTGGCTCACTTTCTGTTCCCTGAGCACTTACTCTGGGCCAAGCTCTGTGGGTACCTGGGCCTAATTGGTTGTTGCCCTAGAGAAGCTTCCAGTCTTCTAGGGAAGAGGACTCTGCCACCTGTGATACTTCACCTCTAAGCCACAAGCACCACCATGGGCAAACCACCCACCCTAAGGCTCAGTTTGCTCCTTTGTGAAATAAGGATATGATTAGTATTGTACCTGCCTTGAGTGTTCAATGATGATTAAACCTGATTTTGTACAGAAAGTCCAAGCACCAAGCACTGTGAGCATCGCATGTTGTTGTCCTTAGTAGCTGCCGTTGAGTTGGTCCCACCCTCATGGTGATCCCACGCACTGCTTGGTCCTGCATCATCCCATAATCAGTTGTGATCCATAGGGTTTTCATTGGCTTATTTTTGGACACAGATCATCAAGCCTTTCTTCTTGATCTGTCTTAGTCTGAAAGATCCACTGAAACCTGTTCAGCATCATAGCAATGCTCAAGCATCCACTGACACATGGGTGGTGGCTGTGTATGAGGTGCATTCACCAGGAATCGAACCAGGGTCTCCTGCATGGACGGCAAGAATCTACCACCGAACCACCACTGCCTCACCATAAGCAATTATATAACCTAATACAATAAACCAAGATGGAGGATGGAGACAAGATGGAGGATGAAGGGTGGATACAGGATGGAGAATGGATACAGGATGGAGGGTGGATGTAGGATGAAGGGTGAAGACGAGACGGAAAGTGAAGACAACATGGAGGATGAACATGAGGTGGACGATGGATACAGGATGGAGGGTGGAGACAAGATGGAGTGTGGATACAGGAGAGAGGGTGGAGACAAGATGGAAGATGGATACAAATGGGGGTAGTACAAGGTGGAGGGTGGAGACTAAATGGAGGATGGGTACAAGATGGAGGGTGGAAAGAGGATGAAGGGTGGGTACAGGATGGTAGGTAGGATACAAAATGGAGGCTGTAACACATAATAAACAACATACAACTTCATGCATGTAATTATACATGGTTTTTTCTTTGTTTGTTTAAAGCTGCTATTGAGTTGGCCATCAACTCATGGTGACATGATGTGCAATGGAATGGGAAGGAAACACTGTCCAGTCCTGTGCCATCCTTTGACGGGTTGCAGATTGTTGTGATCCATAGGGTTTTCACTGACTGGTTGTCAGAAGTATATCGCCAGGACTTTCTTCCTAGTTAGTCTGTCTTAGTCTGGAAGTTCCACTGAAACCTTTTCAACTATCCCAGTCTGCACCCAGCCCCTCTCCAGCCACAGGGACACAGCTGTGCAGGCCATGTATGAGTGGTCTAGAGAGGCTGCCAGCTTCTGGTGAGGAGGTCTGTGTTCCACTCCCAGCTCCACCACCAGCTAGGTGAGCCCGGGCCTCACAGTCTCTGTCTCTCAACAGCACGACTAGAAGAAAGCAGCAAGTCAGTGTTGAAAGCTGTCCAAGCAGGACTTTTCTGACCTGCAGGGGTATAGGGGGCTGCACAGAGTGCCCCCCTGCCACACAGCCCTCACCCCTGCCTTCACCTTGGACTTTGGCTATGGTGTCTTGGTCCCTGTCTATTCCCTGTCTGCAGACTGTACCCCTACACTTTCGAGTGGAATCGGCATTCCCTGGTGCCTTACTTATCTCTATGAGCCTCTTCTCCTGCCCCAGCATTTGGGCTGGAGGAGTGAAGCTCATTACCACTTTTGATTCCTAAAACTCTGAAACCAGCAAACAAAGGCCCCTTTCAAAGCTGAGTTTGAATCCCACGGCCTTGCTATTTGACAAAGTCTTGAGACAATAGCAATCACATATATAGGTGGAAAAATGTGACCTCGTCTTCAAGAGAGATGTGGTCCCTAGCACTCCCTCTAAGCTCTTGCACCCAGGCCCTGCTCTCTAGCTGGGGGGCTGGGAAGGTGTCCTTGTTCTAGCATCCTCACTCCACTGATGGGCTCAGCTTAAGGCAAAAGGAGCTCAGAAACCCAGCTGCTTTAAGTGTGACTTCTAAAAAAAAAAGGGAATTGGTGTGGTCTGGCAGCTCTCGTCACTGTTCATTTTCCACACCACAGAGGCCACCTGTTGGCTCCCCTGGAGGCTGGCACAGGCAAGCCCTCAGCATCCCAAGATGGCCAAGGGCTGCCAGCTTGAAGTTTCTGAAAGATGGCCTGGACCTACTTTTCCCTCCACACTTGGGAGAAATATAGATGCTTTCCAGGACATCTCTAAACAACACCAAAGGAGCTGGTAAACAGTAGAACCGTGATTTTTACCTGAGCCTCACTCAGGGTGATACTATGCTGGACACTATTCCTCCAGCGCAAAGAGTAACTCCCCACAAACACCCTTCTGCCATCTCAGGGGGCCTCTGAAGGCTGAGGAGTAAAGAGCAGTTGAAGAGTTGTGAATAATATAATGAGAATTTCAGAGGTCTACGATAAAAGGTGGTAAGAACTCACTCTGAAACTCAAGGGCTACTTCTGCCATCTTGCCCTCCCTGGCCACCCAAGGCACACACCAAATACCATTGTTTTTTGTTATGGGGAGGGACTAAAATGGAATCCCAGGGGGTGGATGTGACGGAACCAACTGGGATTGGGGCTGTTGTCTTCAGAACCGATATGGTATAAAAGCTGCCCAGGAGCCCCTGGTCTGCCACTTGCTGTTGCTTGGCCCCCAGAGGATTTCTCCCTTCCTTCAGGGGACACAAAGGACATCAGTGGCCTGTGGAGAACATCATGGCTGTGGTATAGCCCTTGCAGCCAGGGCCTGGTCCCGCCTGCTGGGTACTTCCTGCCATACAACTGGGCAGCTGATCTCAGGTAAAGAGGACACCCAGTGAAGCCAGTCCTGGGTCCCTGGATAGCATCTCTCTGCTACCACGAGGACACCCAGTGAAGCCAGGCCTGGGTCCCTAGATAGCATCTATCTGCTACCACAACACCTGGGGCTGGGATCATAGCAAAGCCTGAGTCAGGAGGGGAAGGTACCAGATTTGAGTGAACATGGGCTGCTGCCAGCCACTGTTGGCGAGCTGTTGTGTCACTTGAGCCATTCTTTGTCTTGCTGGGACCTGCTACTGCCACCAGTGGCTTCCTGGGAAGTGGCCCAGGTCCAGGGACTCTGCGCCCAAATCAAATCCCCCTGGCCTGCCTGGAACTTCCTCTCTAATGACAGAGGAGCCCGGCTCCAGACAAAGATTCAGGAGGAGGCTCACCTTTCTTCTTCCTCTTCCTCGTCTTCCCCCTCAGCACCTCTTCCTCAGAGGCCGAGCACACTGTACCATGTTCAAAGTGCTCTGGCTTACAGGGTTCTTGCCCAGCATGCTTTATTCCACTCTGATGCTCATTACTACCTCAGGAGAAGAGTTAGTGTCCTATCTGAAGAGGAGGAAACTGGGGTCCATTCAGGACAAGGGCCAATTCAAGGACCCAAAGTCAGAAACGACCCATAGACGACACCCTCTTCAGCTACTGTCTTCCCAACCCAGACCTGTAGAGGACTTGAGGTGGAGCATCTCCAGCAGGGGCCTGGTTCCAGGAGGTCTCTTTCCACCCCTGAGGGCCTGGATGGCTGCACTCTCACACAGTACTACCTTTTCTGACTCCATCAGCCATCTACCAGCAATCACGGGGTCAGGGGCAGCTGAGATGAAGGGCAGTTACTACTCCCAACACTGATGAGTTTCTTTCCCTCCAATAACACCACAGTGACAGTAAGAAGATCAGTGGTTGCCTAGGGGTTGGGGTGGGGGTGAAGGATGAGTAGGTAGAGCCCAGGGCATTTTTAGGGCAGTGAAACTATCCTGTATTATACTGTGATGGTGGACACATGACACCATTATGCATTTGTGAAATCCCATAGGACTGTACAACACAAAGAGTGATCCCTAATGTAAACTGTGGACTTAGTTAATAATAATATAATAACATTGCTTCATCAGTTGTAACAAGAGTATCACAGGAATGGACTTGAGTTAATAATAAGGTATCAGTATTGATTCATCAATTGTAACAAAAGTCCCATAGGAATGCAAGATGTTAATAGTCAGGGGAACTGTGTGCAGGGGAAAGGGATATGTGGGATATCAGTACTTCTTGCATAATTCTTCTGTATACCTACAACAGCTCTGAAAATAAAGCATATTATTTTTGTAAAATAAAAAGTACCCAGAGGCCCCCGAGTTAAGTGGAAAGGAATGGGGCCACTCAGGCTGGTGGTACTTGCTCTGTGGCCGGACAGATTTGTTTTGATGACTCTAACTGTAGTCGAGTCACAGACTGGACAAGCAAGTCTCATCTTCCAAAGCATCAAGTACACAGCCTGGTGCTCAGGCGCACTGAGTGGCCGGACAGGGGAGGGAGCCGGTCGAGCTGCCTCAACCTAGAGGGAAAGGCAGGGGCTCCTCCCAGCAAGGTGCCCACCGGACAGCGCCTTAAAGCTGCTGGGACACCATCTGCAAGGGTCTGGGCCTTCCGATGGGCCACGGCCTCAGGGTCTCGGGAGGAGTATTGTCTTGTCTCTGAGTTTCCTGCGGCTACTGTAACCAAGCACCACAAACCGGGTTGCTTAAAGTAACAGTTTATTCTCTCACAGTTCTGTAGGCCAGAAGTCCAAACTCAGGGTGTCAGCAGAGCCATACTCCTTCCGAAGGCTCTAGGGGAAGAGATTTCCTTGCCTTTTCCAGCTTCTGGTGGCTCCCATCATTCCTTGACTTGTGGCTGCATCGCTCCCATCTTTGCCTCCCACTTCACATCACCTTCCCCTGTGCAGGCCTCTGTCGTCTCCCTTTCTTTTCTCTTGTAAGGACATCAGTCATTGGATTTAGGGCCCACTCAGGTAATTTCAGGTAATCCAGGAAGACATCATCTCAATATCCTTAATTTAATCTCATCTGCAAAAACCATCTTCCTGCATCGTTTAATATTTTCCCCATAGAATCCTTCACTATTGCAACTCGAGGCTTGAATTCTTTCTTCAGTTCTTTCACCTCGAGAAACACCAAGCGTGTTCTTCCCTTTTGGTTTTCCATCTCCAGCTCTTTGCACATGTCATTATAATACTTTACTTTGTCTTCTTGAGACACCCTTTGAAACCTTCTGTTCAGTTCTTTTACTTCATCAATTCTTCCTTTTGCTTTAGCTGCTCAATGTTCGAGAGCAAGTTTCAGAGTCTCCTCTGACATCCATCTTGGTCTTTTCTTTCTTTCCTGTCTTTTCAATGACCTCTTGCTTTCTTCATGGGTGATGTCCTTGATGTCATTCCACAACTCGTCTGGTCTGCAGTCACTAGTGTTCAATGTGTCAAATCTATTCTTGAGATGGTCTCTAAATTCAGGTGGGATATACTCAAGGTCATGTTTTGGTTCTCATGGACTTGCTCTGATTTTCTTCAGTTTCAGCTTGAACTGGCATATGAGCAACTGATGGTCTGTTCCACAGTCGGCCCCTGGCCTTGTTCTGACTGATGATATTGAGCTTTTCCATCGTCTCTTTCCACAGATGTAGTCAATTTGATTTCTGTGTGTTCCATCTGGCGAGGCCCATGTGTATAAAAAAAAATTTTTTTTCACTGTTTATGTTGGTGAAAGAAGGTATTTGCAATGAAGAAGTCGTTGGTCTTGCAAAATTCTATCATTCGATCTCTGGCATTGCTTCTATCACCAAGGCCATATTTTCCAACTACTGATCTTTCTTCTTTGTTTCTAACTTTCACATCCCAATCACCAGTAATTACCAATGCATCTTGACTGCATGCTCGATCAATTTCAGACCGCAGCAGCTGATAAAAGAAGATGGAAGGAATATACAGAGTCATTATACCAAAAGGAATTAGTCGATATTCAACCATTTCAAGAGATAGCATAAGATCAGGAACCGATGGTACTGAAGGAAGAAGTCCAAGCTTCTCTGAAGGCATTGATGAAAAACAAGGCTCCAGGAATTGATGGAATATCAATTCAGATGTTTCAACAAACAGATGCAGCGCTGGAGGTGCTCACTCGTCTATGTCAAGAAATATGGAAGACAGCTTCCTGGCTAACTGACTGGAAGAGATCCATATTGATGCCTATTCCCAAGAAAGGCGATCCAACCGAATGTGGAAATTATAGAACAATGTCATTAATATCACACGCAAGCAAAATTTTGCTGAAGACCATTCAAAAACGGCTGCAGCAGTATGCCGACAGGGAAATACCAGAAATTCAGGCTGGTTTCAGAAGAGGATGTAGAACCAGGGATATCATTGCTGATGTCAGATGGATCCTGGCTGAAAGCAGAGAATACCAGAAGGATGTTTACCTGTGTTTTATTGACTATGCAAAGGCATTCGACTGTGTGGATCATAACAAACTATGGATAACATTGGGAAGAATGGGAATTCCAGAACACTTAATTGTGCTCATGAGGAACCTTTACATAGATCAAGAGGCAGTTGTTCAGACAGAACAAGAAAATACTGATTGGTTTAAAGTCAGGAAAGGTGTGCGTCAGGGTTGTATTCTTTCACCATACCTATTCAATCTTTATGCTGAACAAATAATCCGAGAAGCTGGACTATATGAAGAAGAACAGGGCATCAGGATTGGAGGAAGACTCATTAACAACCTGTGTTATGCAGATGACACAACCTTCTTGCTGAAAGTGAAAAAGCCTTGAAGCACTTACTAATGAAGATCAAAGACCACAGCCTTCATTATGGATTGCACCTTAACATAAAGAAAACAAAAATCCTCACTACTGGACCAATGAGCAACATCATGATAAATGGACAAAAGATTGAAGTTGTCAAGGATTTCATTTTACTTGGATCCACAATCAACAGCCATGGAAGAAGCAGCAGTCAAAAAATCAGAAGATACATAGCATTGGGTAAATCTGCTGCAAAGGACCTCTTTAAAGTGTTGAAGAGCAAAGACGTCACCTTGAAGACTAAGGCGTGCCTGACTCAAGCCATGGTATTTTCAATCGCATCATATGCATGTGAAAGCTGGACAGTGAATAAGGAAGACCAAAGAAGAATTGACACTTCTGAATTGTGGTATTGGTGAAGAATATTGAATATACCATAAAAACAAACAAACAAAAAAAAACAAACTCAGTGCCGTCAAGTCGATTCCGACTCATGGTGACCTTACAGGATAGAGTACAACTGCCCCATAGAGTTTCCAAGGAACGCCTGGCAGATTCGAACTGCCGACCCTTTGGTTAGCAGCTGTAGCACTTAACCACTACGCCACCAGGGTTTCCTGAATATACCATGGACTGCCAAAAAATGAACAAATCTGTCTTAGAGGAAGAAGTACAACCAGAATGCTCCTTAGAAGCAAGGATGGCGAGACTGCGTCTTACATACTTTGGACATGTTGTCAGGAGGGATCAGTCCCCGGAGAAGGACATCATGCTTGGCAAAGTACAGGGTCAGCGGAAAAGAGGAAGGCCCTCAATGAGGTGGACTAACACAGTGGCTACAACAATGAGCTCAAGAATAACAACGATTGTAAGGATGTCTCAGGACCAGGCACTGTTTCGTTCTGTTGTGCATAGGGTCGCTATGAGTCGGAACCGACTCAACAGCACCCAACAACAACAACAAAGACCATTTTCCAAATCAGGTCACATCTGCAAGTTCTAGGGGTTAATACATAGCTTTCGGGGGCCACCATTCACCCTACTACATCCATTTGTGCTGTACGTCACTGACTTCCCAGAAGTCCTGGCTGTCAGGGCCAAAGGGGCCTTTGACAATACCAGATGCCACCTTCTCCCTTCAGAGTGGAAGTGACTGAGGCCTGCGGGGAGGTGGCTGCTCTGCCCCAAGGTCCCCCGGCAAGTGAGGGGCAGAGTGGAACAGGGCCTGCTGAGCTCAGCGCCGGGCCCAACTCTTATAGAGCATGGGCTCTGCAAGGGGAACGAGCCCTCAGGGCCCTTGGGCACAAGGCAGGGCTGGGCTTTGGGGGTGGGGACTCCACGTCCTCAGCCTGGCGTGGCCATTGGGTGGTCCTGCCCTACAGGCCTCGTTGCCCCTTGGCTGGAAAGGGAGCGGGCTACAGTGGAGCTCTCAGGGGGTCTGCCAGCCTGGATGCACATGTTTGCCCAGGAGGCCATGGCAGCCCACGGGCCTTGGCAGTTCTGTGGATCAGCTGGGTGGGGGACAGCCCT
This sequence comes from Loxodonta africana, assembly GCF_030014295.1. NCBI lineage: Eukaryota > Metazoa > Chordata > Mammalia > Proboscidea > Elephantidae > Loxodonta > Loxodonta africana. The sequence continues at coordinate 172,356,993 of NC_087369.1, read as the reverse complement.
GGGTTCCAGCAGACTCCAGCTGCTATGGGGGCACCAAGCATGAATACATTGCAGCATTCCCTGTGCAGTCCTCCCAGGGATGCACTGGGCTGGCCTGGGAATCACAGGTTCCTAGGAACGGCCCTCACACTCAGCCCAGCCAGAGTAGAAAGCCCTCGGAGTTTGCAGCCTGGGTCAGGGACAGAACAAAGTTGCACCCCAGACAAAGGCCTGGGCCAGGCTGCCACCCTCCTGCAACATTCCTGCCCTGTGGCCATCCAGTCTCTTCTGTTATGCCTCCACCAAAAGAACTTCTGCCTCCGCCTCCTTCCCTCCTGAAGAACTGATAGATACTAGTATGCCTCCGACTGCGCGAGAAGTCGGCCTCCTTCTCTCGCGCTAAAACCTGTATCTCAGTCACTTCCACCACCCCCTACCCCAGTTCCAAGTGTGGGACTTTCCTCCTCCAGAAACACTCCACATTATCAGGGGCCTTCAGAATTTCTGTTTGGTGTCCGACCAGAGCAGAGCAGGGGGGAGCTCTACACACTGGCCAGACAGACACTTGACATCTAGAATCTCATTGATCCGACAGCACTTTGAGGTAGCTTCTATTATTGTACTCATGGAAAAGGTGACAAAAACCATCTGAGGCCCAGAGTCACATGGATAATAAATGGCAGAGTCAGAAGTACTCAGAAAATCAGGCTCCAGAGCCTATGCCCTGCACACTAAACTGCAGAAGAGAGCAGCACATTCACCTCCTTTGTTCTGAACGCTTTACCTCTGTTGATATAGCCCAAGGCTCTGATTGCTTATCTAGCCACTCCATCATGGCCCAAACTCAAACTGAGAGGTTGACTATTCCTTCCCCATCTTCCTAGCCCATCTCCACATCTTGCCTCATATGCTTTCCGGCTCTTGGTGTAGGGCCCCTCAGTCCTCACTGCCCAGGTCCTTGGAGGGACACCCCTTCCTGCTTCTCTCCCCTCCACAGCCCACCAGCCAAGAGGATCATTGAGGAGAGAGAAGTTAGAGCACAGCGGGAGGGCAAAGGGCTCACACACAGAGCTATGAGCTGGCAACCGCTAAATTGAGAGCAATTCCTGGAAATCAGGAAACAACTATTGAGGCCAAAGGCATCAGAATTAAATCGGCCTTTGAAATAAACAAGTGCATCTCCACAGGCATCAACTAAGATTCTGCAATTTTCCAAGATAGCCCCAAATGAGATAAAGTCTGCCAGGTCACAGGTTGGGCTGGGCGCTTGGAGGCAGAGCATGGACAATCTAGCAGAGCCATTAGGATCAAACTAGTTTGAACTGCAAGCCATTGAGGGGACCTTGGACAGGGGCGTCTGGGCCTGTGGTCCTACCTAGGATGCCACTTCCTAATTGTGGGCTCTGAATCTTCCTGCATCATCTGAAAAATAGGGGGCAAGAGACCCAGCCCTTTCCGTATAGCTGGGTGGCAGGGGGCTTTCTTCCTCTTGAGAATTCTTCAGCTCTAGGCGATGAGATGCCTAGAATTGGAGCAGTTCAGCAGCATCACCCCCTTTTCCCTATCCCTGAAATAAGATCATTCTTAATAAGTATGTACAAATATTGCTACCGAAGGGAACCTTCCTTGGGAACTTAGAAAATTCAGAATATGCTCCATGAGCCCCTAGTAGTCGCAGCTGTAGGTGCAGGGCGTTTTCAAGTTTTCCATTCTGGGCCCTGGAGATGATCCCTTGTCATCCAGTGTAATCCAGTGTAGTGCCCAAGCAACAAACCAGGCAATGACATGCCTCCTAACATGACACCTAGCCTGCTAAGTGCCAGAGAAGATGTTCCAAGAGTGGGCTCAGGCACCTCAAAGGAGAACATGATTGCTATCACCTAAAAACCTATGAAGGCTTCTTGGAAGAGGCAGCGGTTGCCCCGGGCCTTGGAGGATAATGGCCACAGATGGTGGCGAGGGCATTCTGGGGGTAGGAGAGAGCACCGCCAGGCACTCACAGTAAAAAAATAAAAGAAAGAAAAAAAATGCCAGTTTCACTTAAGGATGTCCTTAGCGAAGTGCTAAAAATTATTAACTTTATTAAATCTTGACCCTTGAGTACCCATATTTTTAATATTCTGGGAGACAAAGTGGGAAATGGGCTTAAGGCACGTTTGCCGCAAACCGAGGTACAGTGGACTCAAGGCAAAACACGCATGCGGTCGTTCCGAGTCGCGCGCTGAACTGACAGATTTTTAATAGAACATCATATTTACTTGAAAAAATGACTACCAAACTAATGTTATTCAGACTTGGGTATTCGGCAGATATTTTCTTGTAAATGAATGAAGTAAAACAACTGACGGTGTATTTTGCCAATGATAAAATTTGAGCTTTCAAGCAAAAACGGGAAGTTTTAAAAACTTGTATCCACCACTGAGCTCGACAGCTTCTCAATACTTACAGATACTTTCCAATGAGATGGGTGGTGACATTAACAAATGTGATTGTTTGATACTGTAGAATGAAATATGGCACCATTTGGAAGATCCATAAACCTCAGGGCACCAATATTTTCCAAATGTCCAATGCACAACGTTACAAAGTCAAGAATGGATATAAGATCCATTCAAAGGGCAAGAGAGTCCACTAGGTTCAATGGAACCAGGTAGAAACATTTCACTGATACAGTTTTACACTCCACACCACACCTTAACCTCCAAGGAACAACCATTTGTCAAGTTTTGGTGTGGTCTCAAAGAAAAACATCCACAATGATCTGAAAAGCCTATTAAAATAACTTTCCCTTGTCCAACTGCTTATCTATGTGAGGCCAAATTATCTTCCTATAATTCAACCACAGCAACATGTCACAACAGACTAAATACAGAAGTCAACGTGAGAATCCTTCTCTCAAGGCAGATATTAGAGAAATTTTTAAAAATGTAAAATAATTTATTTCAATGAGTTTTTTTTTTGGAAAATGGGGTTATTTTCATAAAAATATTCATATTAACATGTTTATTGTTTTAATTTCAAAACTAATAGATAAATATTTTAGCAATATTGTCTAATATGGTGAACATGAATAGATATAACCCACATGAACAAGAGCTTATTGGGGTCTTCAATACTTTTTGTTGTTGTTGCTGATTTACCTCATTGTGTTCTTTTTTTGAGGTGAAATTCACAAAAAATAAAATTCACTGTTTTAAATGTACAATTCTGTGGCATTTAGTACATTCACAATGTCATGCAACCATCACCTCTATCTAGTTCCAAAACATTTTCAACACCCCAAAGAAAACACTGTGCCCCCCATTTTCCCCTCCCCTAAGTCCCTGGCAATCACTAACCTGCTTTCTGTTGCTATAGATTTACCCTCAATATGTTTTAAGAGTATAGAAGGGTGTGAGACCAAAAAGTTTGCAAACCACTGCCTTAGTAGTTCAAGTTGTGGTTCTGCTTTATGCCTGTGACTGCTGCGTTAGCTGTGATACCTTGGTCAAGTTACTTAACTTCTAGGAGCCTCACTTTCAGGATCTGTAAAGTAGAGATAATAATAGTAACATCTTCATGGGGCAGTTGGGAGGATTAAATGGAGAAATGTATATCACACTCCTGGCATGTAGTGGTGTTGTTACTGTCGTTGTTAGGTACCACTGAGTCGCTTCCAACTCATAGCAACCTTATGCATAATAGAACAAAACGTTGCCTGCTCCTGTGCCATCCTGAGCCCACTGTTGCAGCCACTGTGACAATTCATCTCATTGGGGGTCTTCCTCTTTTTTGCTGACCCTCTACCAAGCATGATGTCCTTCTCCAGGGATTAGTCTCTCCTGATAACATGTCCGAAGTACGTGAGATGAAGTCCTGCCATTCTTGCTTCTAAGGAGCATTCTGGCTGTCAGTAAATGGGAGTTCTTATCACCAAGACCAAATAAAGTCCCATGAGAGGAAGCACTGATTCCAGTTCCATACACTGTGCCTCGAGATGTGACTGGTGATGCCCTGAGAACAAGAGCCAGGTCTTATCCACCTTACTGCCACTTGCTTAGCATCTGTGAGAATGATAAGTGACTTCACCTCTCTGAGCCTTGTTTTCCTCATCTATGAAGGGAATCTCACAGGGTGGTTGTGAGAATCAATGTAGGAGCTAATGCTTACAACATTCTCAGTACATAGGAGGGACTCAGTGGTGTTAGCTGTTGAAATGGTGACAATAACAGTGACGAAGATGCTGACACTGTGCAGCCCTAGAGGAAGCTCCAGGGAATCCTTCGGCTGCAAAGCAAACATGTGCAAAATATCTCTTGTAGTTGTCACATTGCTGTTAATTACCTACTTTGTCCATTTACAGGGCTCAATACGAGCAGCACATTTCTTAGCTGGCTGGCCCTGGGCCTGGGCTGCTTGGGGAGGCGTGGTAAGGGAGCACACACTCGCTGCAGGTCTGTCTCCATGTCTCCCAATAGCCTGCCAGGCTGCAGTGAGCACATGTTGGAGGGCTCAGGCTGGGTGGCCATCACTGCTCACCCTGCATGAACCGTGCTCTTGCAGGTTGACAAAAGGCATGCATAGATGACCTCTGCCCTGGGTGGGAGGCAACCCAGATATCAATATTCCCATTGACAGACAAAGACACTGAGGCCCGGAGAGGTTAAGTGGTTGGCCGAAGGTCACACCCAGCTGGCAGGGATAGAGCTGAGTCAATACTCAGCTTTCCTGACCCTGAGCCCAGTCACCGTGCCATTCTGCCTGCTGCCTCTTGAGCCAGCAATTAACGCTATTTTAAGAAGTCACCTAAGGAGGAGGGCACAAGTTGGGGAATCCGGCCTCAGCTCACAATTCTCCCTACTCACTCTGCCTATGCAAATATGAATTTATGTTTAGCATATATCAGTTAACACATCACTCTCACAGGCAATTGAAAATTGGCTCTCAAAACTACAGAAGAGGATGAGAACTTGAGTTTATAAATTCAGGAGTCAAAGGGCCAGATCATTATGGTGGGTCCTGGTGTGGTGTTAAGTGTCCTCGATCCTTCTCTCCCTGCTCCCATCCCCCAGTCCAAGCAGCCCCTCGATATTCTCGCTAATAAAAGAGAGATTAGCAGGGTGTAAAGAAGAGTTAAAGTCACATAAGTACCTCACTGTGACTCTGATGCTTGAACACTCAGAAGAGCCCCAGAGAATATACTGACCCCAAAGGGTGAGAGACCTAGATGATGATGAAAGCTATTATAGTAGGCTGAATAATGAGCCCCCAAAGATATCAGGTCCTAATCCTCAGAATCTGTGAATGTGATCTCATATATTAGCAGGGACTTTGGAGATGTAATTAAGGATCTTGAGATTGGGAGATTATCCCGGATCATTCGGATGAGCCCTGAATGCAACTACATGTATCCTTCTAAGAGGGAGGCCAAGGGAGATTTGACACACACAGAAGAGAATAAGGCTATGTGATCATAGAGCCAGAGATGGGAGTGATGTGGCCATAAACCAAGGAATGCCTGTAGCCACCACAAACAAGCTGGAAGAGGCAAAGAATGGATCCTGTCCTAGAGCTTCTGGAGGGAGCACGGCCCTGTCAGCATTTTAATTTTGGCCCAAGGGACCTTCTGACCTCCAGAACTGTGAGAGAGAATAAATTCGCGGTCATTTGTTACAGCAGCCACAGGAAGCGCATACAACTATAAAACTGTATTGAGGGGCATAAAGGAAGACCTGGGTAAATGGAGAAACATACCTTGCTCTTAGATAGGAAGATTTAATATTAAAAATACATTAATTATCTGTAAATGGATCTATAAATCCAACAAAATTTCAATAAAAATTCTAAAAGGATTTTTGGAACTTGATAAAATGATTCAAAAGTTTATACAGAAGAATGTGCGCATGCCAAAAATACTCAGAAAGATCGACAAAGAAAACCTCCCTACCAAAGAGAGATGCATATTATAAAGTTCTTGCCCAGAAAATGAAAAACAGATCAATTGATTAGAGCAGAGAGGCCAGTACATGATAAAGGTGATATTTCAAGTCAGCGGAGAAAAGGTGGATTATTCAATAAATGGTGATGAGGCAAATAGCTGGTATAAAAATGGCAGGTCCCACCCTCACAAGGGTACCATGCACCTTATTTCCATTATTAGCAATTTATCCAATTCCCTTGGTGGGCCATACCTCATCTGCACAGTCCCACCCAATCATTTGGTGGGAGTTACAAAGACTATGACTGTTGTTGTTAGGTGCCATTGAGTCAATTCTGACTCATAGCAACCCTATACACAGCAGAAAGAAACACTGCCCAGTCCTGCGCCATCCTCACAATCCTTGCTATATTTGAGCCCGTTGTTGCAGCCACTGCGTCAATCCATCTTCTTGAGGGTCTTCTTCTGTTTCGCTGACCCTCTACTTTACCAAGCATGATGTCCTTTTCCGGGGACTGATCCTTCCTGATAACATGTCCAAAGTATGTGAGACGCAGCCTCACCATTCTTGCTTTTAAGGAGCATTCTGGTTGTACTTCTTCCAAGACAGATTTGTTCATTCTTCTGGCAGTCCATGGTATATTCAATATTCTTTGCCAACACCACAATTCAAAGGCGTCAATTCTTCTTTGGTCTTCCTTATTCATTGTCCAGTTTTCACATGCATATGAGGCAATTAAAAATGCCATGGCTTGGGTCAAGCACACCTTAGTCTTCAAGGTGACATCTTTGCTTTTTAACACTTTAAAGAGGTCTTTTGCAACAGATTTGCCTAATGCAATGTGTCTTTTGATTTTTTGACTGCTGCTTCCATGGGTATTGACTGTGGACCCAAGTAAAATGAAATCCTTGACAACCTCAATGTTGTCTCGGTTTATCATGATGTTGCTTATTGGTCCAGTTGTGAGGATTTTTGTTTTCTTTATGTTGAGGTGTGATCCATACTGAAGGCTGTGGTCTTTGATCTTCATCAGTAAGTGGTTCAAGTCCTCTTCACTTTCTACAAGCAAGGTTGTATCATCTGCATAATTCTTTTCAGAAGTAGACCCCTGGGTCCTTCTTCCTAGTCTGTCTTAGTTTGGAAGCTCAGCTGAAACCTGTCCACCCCGGGTGACCTTGCTGGTATCTGAATACCGGTGGCATAGCTTCCAGCATCACAGCAACACACAAGCCCCCACAGTACGACAAACTGACAGGTGCATGAGGGAGACTATGGCTGGAAGGGCCATATTTAATAGTTCACTGCACCGCAGCTGGCTATTTAGAGAACCACAGAGCCAAATCCCTACCTTACTCCTTTCAGCAAAATGAATTCCAGATATGTTAACGATTTACATGTTAAATATGAAACCATAAAAGTATAAGTAGAAAACATGGAGGCACATTTTTATAATCTTGAGTTTAGGACGTTTTCTCAAAACAAGACATAAAACCTTGAAGTAAAAAATACATCAGTAGAAATTTTCTAACAGAGAATGTATAAAGAAAAGAAGAGCAAGTCTTAATAATAAAAAACATCTTGAAGTCATAGAGAAAAAAGATGTCATTTTGATTGCATACAAATGAAAACCTTCTAGGGGGAAACATGCCCAAAACATGATGATATGTGTAAATGTGAGGAAAATATTTGCAACAGATATGACAAAGGGTTAATTGCCCAGTCTATAAAGCTCTTACAAACCCATAAGGAAAAGAGCAAACATCCCAACAGAAAGATAGGCAAAGGACACGAATAGACCATTCCCCAGGAGAAGAAATACAGTTATCTGATAAATACGTGAGAAAGCCACTGCGTTAAGGCTACTAACCAAAAGGTTGGCAGTTCAAATCCACCGAGTCACTCCTTGGAAATCCTATGGGGCAGTTCTACTCTGTCCTATAGAGTCACTATGAGTCAGAATCCACTTGACGGCAAAGGGTTTTAATAATCAAATCAACACTAAGAAATGATTTCATTTTTCATCTGTCAAATTGCAAAGATTTAAAAGATTGACTGAACTAGTGAAGGTCTTTCACTTTTGATAAAAGTGTAAATTTATATATTTTGAAGGGCTGTTTGGTGATGTGTATAATGCTCATGTCTTTTGGCCCAGCAAGTCCATTTTGAGGAATGCACATGTATTGACATGGAAAGATACTCATGACGTCGAGTGAGGATAAGGCACTTTATAGAACAGTATATATGTGATGCATAGGCATCAGTCTGGAAGATGTTCACCAAATATTAACAATGGTTATCTTTGAGAAATGAGATTTGGGGATGGTTTTTATTTTCTTTATATTTCCAGTACTGTTTGCCATTTCTAAATGGGCATCTTTTTCCTGACCCCCCCCCAAAAAAACTAAAACTATTTTCAAAAAAAGAAATACAGAACACAATATTAACATAGAGCTTTGTAACAAAAGTGGCCAAGTATTCAGGAACAGACATGGAGGGGGATGGTGTGGCCTGATAGTAGAGCTCTTGCCCAGCCCTGCCACTTCTGAGCTGGGTTGCTTTTGGCAACTGAAAAGACAGGTATGGCACATACCCTTTAAAAAAAAATTTTTTTTCAGGGTCCCTGAAAGAGTCAAAGGAGAGAATAGATGGCAGATAGCAAGCAGTCAAAAGAAGTTGGCTATTATCATCATCGTTTATTCATGACAGTATAAAAACCCTTCTCATATGTGGTCAGCAGAATAAGGGCCACTAAAGATGTCCATGTCCTAATCCCCAGAACCTGTGACTATATCACCTCACATGGTAACAGACACTTTGAAGATGTGATTCTGTTAAGGATCTCAAGATGCGGGATTATCTAGATGGGCCCAATGTCATCACAAGGGTCCTTAAAAGATGGACTAGAAGAGTAGGAGGGTCGGAGTCAGAGAAGGAGATATGATGATGGAAGCAGAACCAGAGGTTGGTGTGATGTAGCCGTGAGCCAAGGAGTGTAGGCAGCCTCTAGAAGCTGGAAAAGGAAAGGAACAAATTTTCCCCTAGAGCTTCCAGAAGGAATGCAGCCCTGCAGATGGTTTGCCTTTTGCCCAGTAAAACCCATTTTGATCTTTCAAGAGGTATCCTGGGAATTCACAGCTAACAAAGGAAGTCCAGGAGCACCTCATTCATCTAGCATCTCTGGGCTTTGTCTCTACACTCAGTGAACCCAACTGGCTATCCATTTTGCATTTGACCATGCTTTATGCAGTATTGTTGCTTCCTCCCTCACAGTTAGTGGTTATTTATTATGTCCGCCAGCCTCATTTCTACAAGCTCTAGTCCTCTCTTTCTAATTTGCTACTTCTATGTACTACAGAAATGAAATAGAAAGCATGAAGATCCATATCGTAAGCATTAGTGAGCTGAAATGGGCTGGTATTGGCCATTTTGAATCAGACAATCATATGGTATATTATGCCAGGAATGATAAATTGAAGAGGAAAGAAAGGCATTGCATTCATTGTCAAAAACAACATCTTGAGATGTGTCCTCAAGTACAATGCTATCAGTGATAGGATAATATCCATATGCTTACAAGGAAGACCAGTTAATACAACTATTATTCAAATTTACACACCAACCACTAATGCCAAAGATGAAGCAATTGAAGATTTTTACCAGCTTCTGCAGTTTACAATTGATCAAACATGCAATCAAGAAGCATTGATAATTACTGGTGATTGGAATGTGAAAGTTGGAAACAAAGAAGGAGTATCAATAGTTGGAAGATATGGCCTTGGAGACAGAAACGCCACCGGAGATCGTATGATAGAATTTTGCAAGACCAACAACTTCATTGCAAATATCTTTTTTCAACAACATAAATAGTGACTATACACATGAACTTTGCCAGATGGGGTACACAGGAATCGAATTGACTATGGAAAGAGATGATGGAGAAGCTCAATATCATCAGTCAGAACAAAGCCAAGGACTGACTACGGAACAGGCCATCAACCGCTCGTATGCAAGTTCAAATTGAAGCTGCAGAAAATTAAAACAAATCCACAAGAGCCAAAGTACAACTTTGAGTATATCCCACCTAAATTTAGAGACCATCTCAAGAATAGATTTGACACAGTGAACACTAATGACCAAAGACCAGATGAGTTGTGGGATGACATCCAGGACATCATACATGAAGAAAGCAAAAGGTCATTAAAAAGACAGAAGAAAGGCCGAAATGGACATCAGAAGAGACTCTGAAAGTTGCTTTTGAACATCGAGTAGCTAAAGCAAATGGAAGAAATGACGTAAAACAGCTGAATAGAAGATTTCAAGAAGTGGCTCGAGAAGACAAAGTAAAATATTATAATAAAATGTGCAAAAACCTGGAGTTAGAATATCAAAAGGAAAGAACACACTTGGCATTTCTCAAGCTGAAAGAACTGAAGAAAAAATTCAAGCCTCAAGTTCCAATACCGAAGGATCCTGTGAGCAAAATACTGAACTCAGGAAGCATCAAAAGAAGATGGAAGAATACACAATCGCTGTATCAAAAGGAATTGATTGACATTCAACCACTTCAGGAGGTAGCATATGATCAAGAACCAATGGCACCGAAGGAAGAAGTCCAAGCTGCACTGAAGGCACTGGCGAAAAACAAGGCCACAAGAATTGACGGAATACCAACTGAGATGTTTTAACAAATGGGTGCGACACTGGAAGTGCTCACTTGTCTATGCCAAGAAATTTGGAAGAAGATAGCTACCTGGCCAACCAACTAGAAGAGATTCATATTTGTGCCCATTCCAAAGAAAGGTGATCCAACTGAATGTGGAAATTATCGAACAATATCACTGTTTAGGCTAGGTTCTCTAGAGAAGCAAAACCAATTAAGCGTGCATATATATACAGAGAGAGATTTATATCAAGGAATTGCCTCATGCAGTAGTAGAGGCTGGAAGGTCCCAAGTCCATGGATCAGAATAGAGGCTTCTGATGCACATAACCAGAGGGCCTGGCAAACCCAAGATGGGCAGGTCAGAGAGCAAGGCTCTTGTTCACAGGAACAATCCTATGAGTCCCAAGATCAGCAGGCAAGATCTCAGGTAAGCTGATAGCTCAAGTCCCAAGAACTGGACATCAGATGAATAGGAGCCATCTGCAGGATCCAGAAAGAACAAAAGCCCACAAGCCTTGCCAGAACACCCACTTATATTCAATGCAGGCCACACACCCAAGGAAACTCTCTTTCAGCTGATTGGCTACTCACAGCAGATCCCATCATGGAGGTGATCACATAATATCAAATCTCATCATGGAAGTGATCACACCATCATACGACTATCAAAACCACTGAGAATCATGGCCCAGCCAAGTTGACACACAATCTTAACCATCACAATCTTTAACATCACACGCAAGTAAAATTTTGCTGAAGATCATTCAAAAGCAGTTGCAGCAGGACGGTGACAAAAAACTGCCAGAAATTCAAGCTGGATTCCGAAGAGGTTGTGGAATGAGGGATCTCATTGCTGATGACAGACGGATCCTGACTGAAAGCAGAGAATATCAGAAAAATGTTTACCTGTGCTTTATTGACTATGCAAAGGCATTCGGCTGAGTGGATCATAACAAGTTATGGATAACATATAACATTGTGAAGAATGGGAATTCCAGAACACTTAATTGTGCTCATGAGGAACCTGTACATAGATTAAGAGGCAGCTGTTTGGACAGAACAAGGGGATACTGTGTGGTTTAAAGTCAGGAAAGGTGTGTGTCAAGGTTGTATCCTTTCACCACGCGTATTCAATCTGTATGCTGAGCAAATAATCTGAGAAGCTGGGACTATATGAAGACAAACGAGGCATCAGGATTGGAGGGAGACTCATTAACAACCTGTGTTTTGCAGATGATACAACCTTGCTTGCTGAAAGTGAAGAGGACTTGAAGTGCTTACTGATGAAGATCAAAGACGACAGCCTTCAGTATGGATTACACCTCAGCATAAAGAAAACAAAAATCCTCACAACTGGACCAGTAAGGAACATCATGATAAACAGAGAAAAGATTGAAGTTGTCAAGGATTTCATTTTACTTGGATCCACAATCAGCACCCATGGAAGCAGCAGTCAAGAAATCAAAAAACACATTGCATTGGGTAAATCTGCTGCAAAAGACCTCTTTAAAAAGCAAAGATGTCTACTTTGAGGACTGAGGTGCACCTGACCCAAGCCTTGGTGTTTTCAGTCGCCTCATATGCATATGAAAGCTGGACAATGAATAAGGAAGACTGAAGAAGAATCGATGCCTTTGAATTATGGTGTTGGAGAAGAATATTGAATATACCACGGACTGCCAGAAGAATGAACAAATCTGTCTTGGAAGAAGTACAGCCGGAATGCTCCTTGGAAGTGAGGATGATGAGGCTTCGTCTCATATACTTTGGACATGTTATCAGGAGGGATCAGTCCCTGAAGAAGGACATCATGCTTGGTAAAGAAGAAGGTCAGTGAGGAGGCCCCTCAAGGAGATGGATTGACATAGTGGCAAATACAGCAATGATTGTGAGGATGGTGCAGGACTGGGCAGCGTTTCATTTTTTTTTTTAGGGTTGCTATGAGTCGGAACCAACTCGATGGCGTCTAACAACAATAACCACATGTACTACAGAAGTGAGCCTGGTGATGCAGTGGTTAAAGTGCTCAGCTGCCAATCAAACGGTCAGCAGTTCAAATCCACTAGCCGCCCCAAGGGAGAAAGATGTGGCAATCTGCTTCAGTAAATATTTACAGCCTTGGAAACCCTACGCGGCAGTTCTACTCTGTCCTATAGGGTCATTATGAGTCTGAATTGATTCTATGACAGTGTGTTTGGTTTTGAGTTTATGAGAAATCTGGCAGCAGAGCTTGTTAGAAATGTGGGCGTGAGAGCCACAGGCTGCTGTGTGAGCTGCAGAGATCTCTTCTGTGACACTGTTAGGTCACTAACTAAGTGACCTTGGAATAAATGAAGTGTCTTCACACTCTGCAGACCCTGCTCTTTGAAATCTGCAGGATTTACAGATTTTATGCTTTGACCCAGGTGCCCACCTGTGCCCCTGTAGGCCGGGGAGGGTCAGAGTGGTGTGGCTGAGGCCTGCCCACAGCCCAGGCTCTTCCTGCTGCTCCATCTTCCTTCCTCTTGCCTCACCAAGGGGTTTCTTCCCAGATACCCAGGGCAGAGCCATGGCTCCATAAGCTGGAGTCCAGGCATCAGGGCAAGAAAGTTCTGGGTGGCACCAGAGGTAATATGACATACAGGAAAGAAGAAGGGCCTTGGAGCCAGTCACATTTGGATTCTACACTCCCTCCACTCACTTATTAGCTGTATGACTTGGGGAAATTATTTAGCCTCTCTGGTCTTGATTTAAATATCTGTAAAATGAGGATGATGATACCATCTACCTTGCAGGTATGTGTTCTGAGTATCAAATAAGACAAAGTGGCAAAAGCGTCTACCACATTGTAGGTAGGCCCTCAGTGGGAGCCAGCATTCGCACTTTTGGAGGTTAGTCTTCAGCGTGCCCATTTCCCCATTGCAGAAAACGCTTCCAGTTTGCCTGTCTTTTCTTTCTCCTCTGAAGATACAGTAGGTGAGAGATTGCAGGACTCAGTCATACAGTTGGGGGCTTTAGGACAATGGGCAGAGTTGGTTGGTTCTTCCTCACCCTGCCCCTGTCCCCCTTTCTCCAAACTCCAAGCTTTTTGAGGCTGCAGGCAGCTCACCCCCTCCAGTGAGGCCAGTGGGTAAGAAGCCCCCATGCTCAGCATTTCACAAGTGTTGGGAAGAGCTGGGGACGCCTCATGTTTTCTACCCTTTTAAGAGCTTTGTAAAGACCTTTCGAAGGAGAAGAGGGGAATTCTTCTCATCTCTGCCCCCTTCATCCCATCCTGTCTCCACCCTCCTTCTCCATACCCTAGTCAGGGTCTGAGCAAACAGATGGATAAGCAGCTAATGCTACACAAAGTTTGACATGAAGGTTCTGGCATAAGGGCCATATTACTGTTCAGAATCTGGCAGCCACTTGAGAGCACTTTTGATTGTTCCAAAGGTCTTTCCAGGCTTTTTCTTCCTATCCCCATTTTAGAGATTAAAAACAAAAACAAAAACCGAAGACATAGGGAGAGAGAGTGACACACATAAAGAGCTCCCTGAGTGCGTCAGTAGCTGAGGTGGGGACAGCACCCTAGTTTCTTGCCTCTTTGAGTTCCTTCAATAGCATGTGCGCTCCATCAGTTGGGGATCAAAGAATCAGAAGATGTTGACAAGGACACCCATTAACCCTTAAGTAGCCAGCCTGAGCATCCTTGGGGACCCCAGGGACACGAGGCTTCACCCCAAATGCAGGACAGACCAGGATGCTGAGGGCCCATGGTCTCAACCTGGGGCTATCACTCCAGATCTAGACTCCTGGACAGATGTCATCCTGGGCCCAGCTCAGTGACCACATGAGACGAGAGGGCATGGAGAGGAGCGCACCCAAGGGCCAGAGGCAGAGCTGGGTGAGAAGCCAGGCCCTCCACTTCCCCTCTGGGTCACTCACAGGGCACTTCCACATTCTGTCCTTCTGAGCTTCACTTTCCCCATCTGTCCAGCAGACAAACATCCTTATCGACTGCCCAGTGGTAGCTCAGCAAAGACTCAGGGGTGACCAGGGCTTAACGAGTATCTGTAATCTGTGAGATAGCATTTGCCTCTGACTTGGCTCCTCCATCCTGCTCATTGGGCTGCTCTTGGGACAGGTGGTGAACTACGCGCTGTGGGCATGAATCGTCCCCAACTAGGGCTCAGCGAGTAAATGACTTGTCCCATGATGCATTGACGCTCAGGGGCAGAACTAAGATGAGAACATTTTCTGACCAATGTCAGAGGCCGGAACCTGAGCTGGGGATCACAGAGCTGTTTGCATAGAGTTATCAGATTTAGAAAACAAAAACAAAGGAGACCCAGTTAAACTGGAGTTTCAGATAAACAATTAACAATTTTTTAGTATAAGTATGTCCTGTGCAATATTTGGGACACATTTATGCTAAAAAAATTATTATTTATCTAAAATTCCAATTTTCTGTATTTTCTCTAGCAACCATATGTGTACAGGGAGCTAGCAACCCTGGAGCAGCAGGTGGGCCAACTGTTTGTATATTCATTTTGAAGCAAGGGATTCAGCCGTCCATATGTCAGGGAAAGTCATGGTCCTGTAACTGAGGCAAACCACCACCACTGTTCTCAGTTTGGAGGCCACCGAGAGCATACATAAACATGAGTCTTTGTCCTGATGAAAAACCCTCAGCTAGGCTTAAGGCCCTTCCCTTTGCCTTCCTGGGTACTCCCAGGACCTTATTTTTCCCCATTCTTCTGGACTTGAGATATTAAAAAAATATTTTATCAAGGATAAAGAGCATATTTAAAAATAAAGATTGTTTTTGCTTGTTTGTTTGAACTTCCAAGTCCGCCTAAAGATGAGAACTAGGATTTTCAGAAAGGGTTGTAGCCTTTGGCTTCTGGCCAAGATGGAGTAACAGGTACTGAATTTATCCTCCTGCCTGAAACAACCAACAAACAGACAAAACCAGCCTTAGAAGAAATACAGCCAGAATGCTCCTTAGAAGCAAGAATGGCAAGACTTCAACTCACTTACTTTGGACACATCATTAGGAAAGGCCAGTCACTAGAAAATAACATCATGGTGGGTGTGATAGTTAAGTCTGTGTGTTAGCTTGGCTGGGCCATGATTCTCAGTGGTCTGGCAGTTATGTAATGATGCAGTTACCCTCCGTTTTGTGAGATAACGTAATCACCTCCATGATGTGACCTAATGTGATCAGCCAATTGGTTGTAAGGCGAGCTTCCTCAGGGGTGTGGGCAAGCATACCAATACATATGGACATTCTGGCAAAGCTCGGTGGCTTTTGCTCACTCTGGACCCTGCATTCAGCTCGTCATCATGTGACCTCCGGCTCTTGTGGCTTGGGCCAGTGGCCTGCCATACTGCCTGCCAATCTTGGGATTCATTGGTCTCTGCAGCCTGTGAGCCAGTGGCCCGTGGTCTGACCTGCCGATCTTGGGTTCGTCAGCCCCTGCAGCTATGTGAGTTAGGAGAAGCCTCCAGCTTGACACCTGACCCACAGACTTGGGACTTGCCAGCCTCTACAACTGAATGAGCCATTTCCTTGAGATAAATCTCTCTTTCTGTCTCTCTCTCTCTCCCTCTTTCTCTCTCTCTCTATATATGCTTCACTAGAGAACCCAGCCTAAGACAGTGGGTAAAGTAGAAGGTCAGCAAAAACAAGAGAAACCCTCCATGAGATGGATTGATACGATAGCTGCAACAATGTGTCAGAATGTACCAATGTGGAGAAGAAAAGGGCCCAGAAACAAAGATTGGGAGGCTGGCACAGGTGCAGGCAACATTTCTTTCTGTTATAAATAAGGTTGCCCTGAGTTGGAGCCAACTGATGGCAACTAATAACAACTCTATTTACAACAGTGAGAATGTATGGTGCGTACACTGTGTAACAGGTTCTTCTCACACATTTTCTCATTTAATCCTTGCAAAACCCTAAGAGGTAGGTCCCATTAATGCCTCCTTTTACAGATAAGGAAATTGAGACCCAAAGAGGTTAGATGATTTGATCTATCATGCCACAAAGCAATAGGAAGGATAGATATTGCCAAGAATTTAACAGGAGGCAGGACTGAGCAGTGGCTATGTGTGTGGCCTCCAGAGCAGGGCTGCCTAGTCTAATCCCAGCCCTACCACTCACTAGCTGTGTGATGTGGGGCGAAGTACTTCTCTGTATCAGTTTTCTCATCTGTAAAAGGGGATATCAATGGTACCCACCTGAGTGGAGTGCTAAAAGGATCAAATGAATCAATACACATAAAACACAGAGAACAATGTCTAGCACAGATTGTTAGCAATGATTAATAATTTGATCGAAGAGTTGAATCTTTAACAAAATGGTAGGCTGCCTGCCTATAATTAATACAACCTGCTTAATGGGACTTCTGTGTGTGCTCACCATTTAGTGATGCTCAATGTTGGGATTTCTTTTGGATGTTGACATATTTTTTGACAACTTCTCAGGCCACCAAAAATTGCTTTGCCCACAGAGCATAGCTTGGTCCCTCCATTTTCAGAGGACTCCTACGTACCACCCCTGTGGAACCTGGGGCCCAGAGACCATAGTGTGACACATAAAGGGTATGACAAAGCTCTGACTGGAAGCTGGGTCTCCATCAGCTTCACCCCATTTGAAGGCCTGTTTTTTTTTTTTTTTTTAGCAGGGTCTAGTTCTGGGAAGGACTTAAAGATCATGGAGTGCACTGAGCAGCTTCTCCCAGGAGTTGGTGAAGGCTACCAAGACATTTTTCCAAGAGAGACACATACGTTTGCCTTAGCTCTTTGGCCGTCTGCCAACAGGAAGACCTCTGCATGGGCACTTCTGAGAATGTTGTCACACAAGGACAGAGTTACTAAATATCTGACAGAAGAGTCAAGGCGGCACTAGGTGCTCATTGAGGAGCTAGATGTCTCATGGCCTGCTGGGGCCCGATAATATGAACAGAGCGGCATTCGTGTCTGGACAGTGGGAGGGCTTTGTCCTGAGACTCACTTTCTAAAGGGGCTCTGAGGCTGCCACTGCTCCTCAAGGGGCCCAGGCCAGGGAGGTGGGAAGCTGCTCTGTCTTTCCCTACCCAGGAATGCTGCCTCAACACACAAAGTACTCCTTCCTTCTCTACTCTGGGCTTCAACTCCTCAGTTTTGACCTGGGCCCTGTGGCCTCTGTTTTGCCTCCTCCTAGAACTGGCGGGCTGGGCACCAGAGAGCAGGGAATGCTCAGCCACTGGGGCAGGGCTGCTCTGAGTTGGTCTCCCGGTCCATCGGCTAGAAGGCCAGCGTCCTCTTGGTATAACAGGGCAAGGTCTCAGTAGTGACATGCTCTCCAGTGCCAGCTCTCTGAGCCTCCCTCCTGCAAGCTGGAATCCATCTTCTATCACTACACCCCCACCTGCCTGTTCTATGGAAGGATCTGGAGAAGAAAAAGGTTCAGTCTCAGAGCCCGGGCATGCAGGTTCTGGCCCCAGTACCACCGACTCACTGTGTAAGTCTGAGCCTGCCCCTTCCAAGGCCTCAGCTGCCCACTGCAAAGCAAAACCTGACTCCAACTCATGGTGACCTCATGTGTGTCAGAGTAGAACTGTGCTGGATAAGGTTTTCAATGGCTGTGACCTTCTGGAAGTAGATCACCAGGCCTTTCTTCCAAGGGGCCTCTGGGTGAACTTGAACCTCCAACCTTTTAGTTTACAGTCAAGTATGTTAACTGCTTGCACTCCTGCAAAGCAAAGGGGTGGATTAAACAGCCTCGACAATCCTCGACTAGAAAGTGAGAGCAGAAAGGGATCTTAGCCGTCATGTCACTAGCCATTGGCAGATGAGGAAACCGAGGCTCAGAGAGGTTGAGAGACCAACCCCAGTGCCTAGGAGAATGAGTGGTGGAGTGGGACCTGGGCTCCGGGCTGCACTTGGTGTAAGGTCCCTTCAGCTGAAAAGCCTGCTCTCCATGGGGGGCCTGACATGGGCAGGGCCAACAGTCAGCTTGGGTTAGCCCGGGTCTACTTGTCTGGAGTAACTTTCCAGGGCTGCCTTAAATCTCTTCTGGAAGTAGTCAGCTGGGAAACCAAGTGGCTCTCAGGGAACTCCCAGATTCACTCTGATGGGGCGGGAGCCAATCAGGGAGCCAAGGCAGGCTGTCCCTACCTCCTCTCAGTCCATAAATCTACCCACTCCAGCCAGGCGCCTCCAGCTTTGCTGGCCTGGTGCTCTGCCCTCAGCCTGCTCTCTGCCCGCTCTCTTCCAGTTTGCTGTCTCCCTTTGGCTCCCACTGCTCTGGCTCCCACTCCTCCGTGGTCTCCCCCTCACCTACCTCCTGCCTCCCTCTGCTCCTCCCGCTGCCCCCAGCACACATCTGGCTCTGGAAGTCTTTGCAGCTGTGCCGAGCCCAGCATCACCAGCCTGGTCAGCCGAGCAGAGATGCAGGCCGGCAGCGCCAGCCCTGGCAGGGGCTCTGTGGCCCAGAGCAGACACTTGGACCCCGGGACTGAGCTGGGGCCCCAGCTGCTGGAGCAGATGTCACGGCCAGGGGAGCAGGCCAGCAGGGTGGAGCCACAGTTGCCATCATGGAGCCCTCTGAGGGGCCAGGAACAGCAGCATGCCAGGCAGGTGGCCAGAGGCCGCCTGAATCCACAGGTAGCCCTGCTCCATAAGAAAACCACGTCTACACAGACTGAGCTTCCGGGTGGGGATGTGGACTGCATTTCCATGATCCAAAGCTCAGCAAGGAGGCACAGGCTGCATCTACCTGGGGCCCGGCTTGCTAAGGGGGTGCAGAAGCCATCCATGACGAAGGAGACCCCCCCACGGGGAAGAGCGCTGCGTCCCAACAGGACAGGACTCTGCTAAGAGATGCAGGCCACATCTACCCAGAGCCCAGACCAGCAGGCAGCTGTGGACTGCATCCACACAGAGCCCAGAGCTGCCCAGAGAGCCACCTCGTGCCCAGCACCCATTCAGGAGGCGCTGGCTGTGCCAGCACCAGGGCCTGTGGCTCTTCCAGGCCACACAGACAGCCACCGTGTGGACCACAGCCCTGCAGAGGACAGACGGCTGTGCCATCCGGGAGCACAGCAGTGCTCAGAGGCGCCGTCTGTGGCAGCAGCACCTGTGACTCTTCAGGACATCCCAGGGGTCAACATGGCGCACCGCCCTGCATGGGGGTGCTGGCTGGGTCAGCACCGAGCAGAGCTTCTTTCGGAGACGCAGGCGCGTTCGAACAAGGTGGCTTGGTGGCCAGGGCCAGGCTGTGTGTGGACACAATGAGCCTCCACAGGAGGAGGCAGGCCGAAGTCACCCAGGACAAGTCTCTGGGTCGCAGTTCCACACCCCCAAACTGTGCCCACGAGAAGCTCAGACTCAACCTCCACCTACACAGGCTGCAACTCCACAAGAAGACAGTCACCCTGCAGGGAGCCAGAAGCTGTGTCCAGGGAAGCCAGAGCTCAGGGTGAGGACACAGGCTTCATCTGCTTGTGGCTGCCCAGGCCGAGGTGGTGCCAGCAGAGAGCAAGACCATGTCCACTCAGAACGAGGTTGTGTCTGCAGGGAACCAGGCTCTGTCTACGCAGACCCACACAGAGATGTCTATAGCCACAACATGCCCAGCCCCAGGAGGAGCTGCCACCTGGATCAGCACAGAAAGCCCCTCTGCACCCAATCACAGCCAGTTCCTGGATGAGCTGGGGCTGCTGGTGGACATGCAACCTGTGTCGACATGGAGCGTCGCTCCCAGCTGGATCAGCATGGAGCAGCGCCTTGTAGGCAGCCACCAGCTGTTCATTGAAGAGCTAGGGCTCTACCACCCAGCACTGCCTGTCCTGATGACCACCAACTGGATAAGCTCGGAGCTGGCCACTGCTAGGGAAAACTGGTTGCATTTAACCCAACATGGGATATTTGTGGGAATTTCCTCTGCGTGTGCACCAAGTATAGCTCCTCAAGGAACTGTGACCCAGGTGAGTGAAGCAGAGAGAGCTGCTGCAAGAGGGCGCTGCCTGGACCCACCTGACCCATGAAGCCAGGGGCTGCCTTAGCCGGCACCTTCATGGCGGGTGGCTCCTCCAGGACCTATGGCTTGGGGGGGCCCAGCAGAAAGAGGTGCTGCAAGGGGGCGCCAGGTGGAGGCTCAGCTCGTGTCTTCACTGAGCAGAGCTCAGCAGGGACCTGTACCTGGGATCCTGGAGGCCACGACACGGGGGCACAGGATGCACCTTCCCAGCGTGGACGGCTGTGGGCCCCATCACACTGCATCCGCACTGCCCCTAGCGCTGTGAAGAAGCACTGCCTGCTGAAGTGGGGCCAAACTGGCCTCCCCAACGAGGCGCTGACAAACCCCCACTAGAGCCGAGCTCCAAGTGCAAGTACAGAATGCACCCACCAGCAATGCAGCTGGGCCCTCTTTGAGCCCCACCACCATCCACCCCCAGCAGTAGGCTGCTCCACAAGGCACTGCCTTTGTGCCCTGCCCTCTGAGTCGGTGTGCTTGCTGTACTCCGCTCCTGTCACACTGCCCCTCTTCCCACCCTCCCTCACTCTGAGCCTCCTGCCTCTCCCAAGGCCACTACCAACTTCCTCTCCCTGGGTCCCAGATTTGGATGGAGTCCCACATGTATGCCAGGGTACAGAGCCAACTCCCTTGTGGAAACCCATCTGCAGGCCTTAATCTGTAAAAAAAAAAAAAAAAAAAATCTTCCTAATAAAACAGGAAAAACACCAGTGCCTACTTTCCTCTCTCTCTGGCTGGAAGATTGGGAGATTCCAGAGTCAGAGCCATGTGGGGAGGGGCTGGCTGTGTGGTGCTGGAGACCCTGAGCAGCATATGGACGGGGTGGAGTGGTCCCAGCAGAAGGCATTTCATGGAAAAAGCCCTTGGGGTGAGAAAACATGGATTATTTGGAGGAGACAGCAAGTCATGTATATTTGTGTGTGTGTGTGTGTGTGTGTGTGTGCTTTCTGGAAAATACCTGCTTGCTGTCCTTAGTATCCTTGAGCACGTTGCATTGATCTGGTATGTGCCTCCCTGTCTCTTTGGTACGCTGCTCTGTTGTCCTGCCCTCAAAGGTTGGAGCTCGCATAGCCCTGCCCAGCCCTCTCACGTATTCTCTCATCTCACACCACTCAGCAATCCCATCAACCCCCAAGGCTTCAGTGATCACCTACAGCAGCACTGTCCAATAGAACTTTCTGCCATATGGAAATCTTCCACATCTGTACTGTCTAATAGGGTAGCCATGAGCCACATGTGACTATGAAACACTGGCTGCTAAGTGGCTAGTGTGACCGAGGAACTGAACTTTCAATTGCAATTAATTTAAATTTAACTAGCCACATGTGGCAGGTAGCCACTATACTGGACAGCCCAGGTCTAGAGGTCATTGACTTCCAAATCAGTGTCTGGAGCCTACACCTCCCCTCTGCCCTGAACCCCAGTCTTGAATACCTGCTGCCTAATGGGTACCTTCACCTAGTTGCCCTACTGGTACCTCAAACTCTACCTCTCCAACATCAAACTCTTCATCCCCACCCCGCCTCCCAATACTGCTCTTCCTGGGTTTCCTATCTTACAAAATAGTACTAGCAGCCACCCAATGGCCTGAGTCAGGAACTGTGCATCATCTCAGACACCTCCCATTTACTTGGCTTCCACAGGCAATTCTTTCCCAGGCCTGCAGATTTTATTTCCTTGCAATATCTCCTGTGGGCCCCAACCTCTCCCTCCCCACTGCCGGACCCTTACTCTCCCTTTTCCCATCCCTTCACCACACTTGCTCCAGCCCTACCCCCCTCCCAAGCCCCTACTGCAGGAGTAGGGCCAGGCTCCCAGCCCCTGCCCCTCTGCCCCTCTGCCCTGGAGACTTGGCCCCCCTATTCAGGCGCTGTAGGCCTTTCACACCACCCCCTGTGTGGAGAGCCCAGAGGGAAGCAGTCTGCAAAGACCAAAACCCTGGGCAACCTGGGGAAGATTAGGAAGAAGAGGAGGCTACAGGGCTTCTGGAGCAGCCCC
The DNA here is from genome assembly GCF_030014295.1 of Loxodonta africana. Taxonomy (NCBI): domain Eukaryota; kingdom Metazoa; phylum Chordata; class Mammalia; order Proboscidea; family Elephantidae; genus Loxodonta; species Loxodonta africana. The sequence goes on along the minus strand of NC_087369.1, from coordinate 172,334,450 downwards.
CAGGCTAGCCAGGAGGCAGTGGGAGTAGCCAGAGCCCTCACATGGGGAACCCCTCAGACTGGGCGTCAAAGCCTGGCTGTGCCACTGAACCGCTGCCTCAGTTTCCTCATCTATAGGATGGAGTGATTATCCTCCACCTTTCACTGTTCTGTGAGGATCAAATGCAGCAATGGAGGGGGAGGAGCTTGGTCAGCTTCCTTAGTGGCAGCTCACTGGAGAGGCAAGTGGGTGGGGAGTGTTGGCGGATTATTCCACACTTGCCAACTGGGTTTCAGAAAGGGCCAAACGTCCCCTGGGAAAAGTGGCCAAGTGAGGTTCCAGACAACTCCATCTCCAGAAAAGCCCCACTAAGCACCAGGGTGTCCCCTTGAGGGTGTTGGCTTGGCTAATGGGCAAGCCCTCTCAATAGGGAGGTTTACGGTCTCTGGGCCTTTGCTGGGAAATAGGGTCTCAGAAGATGTTATCAGTTAGGTTAACGTGCATAGAGTGGGTCCTAATCCTAATCCCTTCTTATAAAAGGCAAGTCACACACACACAGAAGACAGACGCATCCATAAGCAGCCAAGGAATGCCAAGGATTGCAGGCAGCCACCAGAAATAAGGAGAGAGGCATGGAATAGTTCCTCTTCCAGAGCCCTCAGACAAATCAGGGTGATTGGGACTCCTAGCATCCAGAACTGTGAGACAATACATTCTGTTGTTTCAAGCCCCTCACTTTGTGATATTTTGTATGGCAGTCCTCCTTACTAGAAAAGAGGTGGCAGTACACGTGGCGTTCCCTAAGATGCCATGCAAAGCCCCTCTATGGGTAGACCAGGCTACCAAAGCCTCTATCTTGAAGACTCTGTCCTGGGCTAAAGTGAGCGGAGGTCAGCGGTTGAAGGCAGGCCTCTGGCCCAGGTTCCTGTTTTACTCTTAGCCCCTTGAACTGCCCTGCTGGACCCAAAGTAGATTCTCCCCTAGGGAATACCTGGGGCCTGACAAAGAATTTTGGAACTGGAGTTGTATGTGGCCTTATTCGGCCACTTCCCTGGGGAGCAGGGGACAGATGGCTAATGAACTTGCCCTAAATACAGACTCCCAGCTTGGCCCGGCTGTGGGACCTATTGATGTTACTTGTCCCTTTTTATTTTACAGCAGTGGAAACTGAGGCTTTGGGAATGGAAGCAACTTGCCCAGGGTCACCCACACCATAGCGTTCACTGCATTTCCACATCCAGCAGGGCCACGGCCCTTTCCATGTGGGCAGAAAGAGGGCTGCTCTCCAAGCTGGGGTCTAACTTCCATGTGAAAACAAACCTCAACAGGGCTCTACACACACTGCACATCTTTAGCCAACAGGTACCGTGATCTCCCCCACCCCCCGCCCGGCCACACACACATTCTGCACAGAACCCCAGATCTTTCTAACCACCCGCTCAATTCTCCTGTAGGGGTCATGAGGCCCACAGGGCTCCCCTCTGACTTTCCACAGAAATCTTCACTGCCATAAAAATAGACCGCTCAGGCATTGGAATGCAGACTTCTCACTCTCCTTCTAAGTTGGGGAAATCACTCGAACATAGTGTTAGAGACATGGTCATGAAAAGAGAATGGAAGGAGGGAGGTAGAGCAGGGGGCCCGGAAGCCCAGCTCCTTCACCAGCAGTGACTGTAAGGCCTGAGCCTTGGGGTTGAAGGCCTGGCACCGGGGCTTCTACTCACAGGGACTGGTCATAAGACACCCTCAGGTGATCACGGCCCGTGGAAACATGGCTCCAGTTGTGGACCATTAAAGGTTTGGAAACGGTAAGTCCAACCATGTGCCCCCATCCCCATTTTACAATGGGCCGACTGAAGCCCAGAGGTTCAGATCAGTTCGACAGACATTTTCTGGGTATCTGCAGAAGTTGACAACCGCACTGAGTGTTCTTTCCCCTACAGAAACACCAAGGCCATGGACACACTGAGCACTGCCTACTTCCCTGACTAGTCAGGCAACGCCCTCACCTGGAGGTTTCGGTGCTCTCAAATTGCAGGCACACCTGCAAGTGATAAGACTTGCCCCCAGGGTGAGTTCCTGGTAACTGCGCCTCAGAACCTGATGGGAGCCAGCTCTCCAGATCATGTGCTTGCTTAAAAGACCACCCAGGTTCACCAAAACCCACTGGGCTGTTCAACACAAATTGTGACCCCTACTGTATGGGGTCGCTGTGAGCGGAATGGACTCCAGTGCCCAACAACAACAACAACAATGTAAACTTTAATAATCATGTATCAATATTGGGTCATCAGTTGTAACAAATGCACCCCATGAAGGCAAGATGTTAATAACAGGAGAAACAGTACAGGGGAGAAGAGGTCTATGGGAGCGCTCTGTACTTCCTGCTCAATTTTTCTGTAAACCTAAAACAGCTCCCATAGAAAACAAACAAACAAGACCATCCAGGGCAAAGCAGGCACTTGCAAAGTCAATACTGGGGATGCCACGCCCAAAGCCCTAATTAACATCAGGGTACAGGCCACCCACTGAGGAACCAGCAGACTGGACCCAGCAGACAAGAGCCTGGCTGTACCCCTCAGGTTCAATAGCCTGTGGGCACGTAGGAGATGACCAGCAGAGATGTGAAAACATTCCGGCAACTCTGCCTGCCTCACCCTAAAAGACCCTGGAACCATGTTGCTGGATCTGATGATCAGCTTGCCTCAAAATGCTGGAGTAGATGGCTCTCACGCTGGGGCTGCAAGTTATTCCTTCATTGTCAATTCGTGGTGGCTGGAACCCACCCAGAGCTGCCTCAAAAAATAGGCCTGGAGATATGATTTCAATAGGTCACAGCATTGAAAACCCTAGGGAGCAGTTCTACTCTGCACACAATGAGGTTGCCATGAGTTGGAATCAGCTAATAGGCAACTAACAACAGCAATGGATAACATTATGAATAACAGGAATTCTAGAACACTTAATAGTTTTCACGCGAAACCTATACATGGATTAAGAGACAGTTGTTTGAACAAAACAAGGAGATACTGTGTAGTTTAAAATTGGGAAATGTATATGGTAGGGTTGTATCCTTTCACCTTACTTATTAATCTGTATGCTGAACAAATAATCCAAGAAAATGTCCTATATGAAGAAGAACAGGGCATCAATATTGGAGGAAGACTCATTAACAACCTTCATTATACAGATGACACAACCTTGCTTGCTGCAAGTAAAGAGGACTTGAAGCACTTACTGATGAAGATTAAAGATCACACAGCCTTCAGTATGGATTACACCTCAACATAAAGAAAACAAAAAGTCTCACAACTGGACCAATAAGCAACATCATGATAAATGGAGAAAAGATTGAAGTTGTCAAGGATTTCATTTTACTTGAATCCACAATCAACTCCCATGGCAGCAGCAGTCAAGAAATCAAAAGACACATTTCATTGGGCAAATCTGCTGCAAGAGACGTCTTGAAAGTGTTGAAAAGCAAAGGTGTCACCTTGAGGACTAAGGTGCGCCTGACCCAAGGCATGGTATTTTCAATCATCTCATATGCATGCGAAAGCTGGACAATGAATAAGGAAGACAGAAGAAGAATTGATGTATTTGAAATATGGCGTTGGCAAAGAATATTGAATGTACCATGGACTACCAAAAAAAGAAAAAATGAACAAATCAATCTTAGAAGAAATACAACCAGAATGCTTCTTAGAAGTGAGGATGGTGAGACTTCAACTCTCTTACTTTGGCCATGTCATCAGGAAAGACCAATCACTAGAAAAGGATATCATGTTTGGTAAAGGAGAGGGTCAGCAAAAATGAGATGAGACAATGAGATGAATTGACAAAACAGCCAGAACAATGTACTCAAACATACCAATGATCATGAAGATGATGAAGGACTTAATAACAGTTCATTCAGTTATACATAAGGCCGCCAGGAGTTGGAGCTGACTTGACATCAACTAACAAGTCTCTTCACGAAAAACTAATGTCATTAGTAGCCACACAATTTTTTTTCTTCTTTTCTTGCCAGCCTTTGTGCCGACATGCTTGGGAGCCCAGCCTGAATGAGGTATGACATACTTGTGCCTCTGACATCCTCCCCCTCCACCTTGAGTTTATGTGAGTCCTTAAAATATGGAAGAGGGAGACAGAAAAATCAGAGAAGGAGATGTCATGACATAGCAGTGGTTAGAGTGATGCACTGCTGCCTTTGAAGATGGAGGAAGGCACCACGAGCCAACGATGAGAGCAGTCTCTAGAAGCTAGAAAAGTCAAGGGAACAGATTCTTCCCTAGAGCCTCCAAAAGAAATGCGATCTTGCCGCATTTTGATTTTAACCCAGTGACACCCATTTCAGACTTCTGACCTTCAGAAATATAAGATAATAAATTTGTGTTGTTTTCAGACTCTAAGTTTATGGTAATTTTTTACAGTAGTGTGATGGCTAATTTTATGTGTCAACTTGGCTAGACTATGATTCTCAGTAGTTTGGCAGACACTGGACTGATTGCTTTCCATACTGTAATGTAATGAAATGTAATGTAATAATGTTCCATGAGGTGATCAACCAATCAGTTGAAAGGGGAATTTCCTTGGGGGTGTGGTCCGCCCCCAGAATATTAGTGGATGTTCTGACAGAGCTTGCTCCCTCTTTTGACCCTGCGCTCTCCTCATCGCCTGACCTATGGATCTTGGGATGTAAGCCAGCAGAAGTCTCCAGCCTGCCACCTGACCTATGGACTTTGGACTTCCTAGCCCCGCAATTGTATGAGCCAGTCCCTTGAAGTAAATTTCTCTCTATATGTATTTCTGTCGTTGTTAGGTGCCATCAAATCGCTTCTAACTCGTAGCACCCCTATAGGACGGAGTAGAATTGCCCCATAGAGTTTATGAGGAGTGGCTGGTAGATTTGAACCGCTGATCTTTTGGTTAGCAGCCAAGCACTTAACCACTGTGCCAGCAGGGCTCCCTCTTTATATATATATATATACACACACACGTATATATCAGTGATTTTGCTCCTCTAGAGAACCCAAATGGTCCCTGGTGGCACAGTGGTTAAGTGCTCAGCTGCTAACCACCAGGTCAGCAGTAGAAACATGTGGCAGTCTGCTTCCATAAAGACGTACAGCCTTGGAAAAAGTATGAGGCAGTTCTACTCTATTTTATAGAGTCACTATGAGTTGTAATCCACTCAATGGCAATGGGTTTTTTTTTTTTAAGAGAATCCAAACTAAGACGAGCAGCAATAGCAAAGTGATACAGTGGCTGATGGTGTTTAAACAGTAGCCAGAGACACAAACACCAGCTGTCATGGTTGAAGCTACGGGATATAGTGGACAGGGTGGGCGGTCCACCCTGAGTTTGAATCCCAGCTCCACGACTTCCTGGCGGTGGAACCTCTAATAATATCACTTCACTTCTCTGAGCCTCAGTTTCCTCATCTGTGAAATGGCTATCATAAAATTGTAATTGCAGGGTTTGCACTTTAGCGTTGTAGCGGTGCTGATTTCCTAGTTTTGATCACTGCACCACGGTTATGTAGGATGTTAATATTAAGGGAGATGGGAAGGGTATATGTGAACTCTCTGCACTGTTTTTGCAACTTTTCTGTAAGTCTGAAATAATGTCAAATTTGAATTAATTTTATTGAAAGCTTTTGGAAAATTTTTTTAAATCACAGGCCTGAAGGCTATTGTCAGGACCATAGCTGAGTTCTCGGCCACTGTAGGCACTCAGTGAATAGTGCCAATTGCTGCTAGTGCTGTTGTTGTCAGCTACCTTCAGAACTACCCTACAGAAAGCCCAAAAGATATTCCTTCTTCATGGATGATCTCACCAAAATCACCGAATACGTAGAGCAGGACGGAAAGAACACCACTACTGCAGTGCTGTTGTTGAGACATGGTGGCCCGGACTGCGCGAGGTCCTTGCCAGATTTGGATTGCAGTTGACATAGGTAGTGTCAGACACACCCCAGGCGAAAAGAGAGAAATGAGCTCAGGGGCATTTCCTTCTGGGGGGCAATGCTGGGAGTGCTCTGGCCAGATGCTCTGAGCCCATGTGAGTAGGTAGGTGGTGTGCCAGGCCCGGGGGTAGAGTACACCATTGCACCAGCCGGGGTGGCGGAGCCCTCGGTCCCAGTCAGTTGTCCTTCTCAGACCGCATCTCAATGAGAGATGACCTGCAGGATTCTTTGACCTTTTACAGTAAACAGACTCTTGATTGGCCTTTCTTTCTGAAAATAAGCAGTTTATAATGCAGTTCCTAGGACCTGAATGGATATCTGACTGCCCTCGAACCAAGATAATTTGCTTTTAAAAGCCCCATTGTGAATTCAAGGTTCTTAAACTAGTAACCACCACTCGTCTGTCAGTTTGTCGCACTGCGGTGGCTTGCATGTTGCTATGATGCTGGAAGCTATGCCACCAGAATTTCAAATACCCATGGCAGGCAGGTTTCAGTGGAGCTTCCAGGCTAAGATAGACTAGGAAGAAAGGCCTGGCAATCTACTTCCAAAACTCAGCCAATGAAAACCCTGTGGATCACAACAGAACATTGTCCTATGTAGTGCTGGAAGATGAGCCCCCTAGACTGGAAGGCACTCAGAATACACAGTAGCCGCAACAGTAGGCTTCAGCATACTGACAGTCATGGAGCTGGTGCAGGACCGGACACCATTTTGTTCTGTCGCACATGGGGTCACTCCAGGACTTGATCCTCCAATCTAGAAAGAGCTCATGGGCCAGATGGCACTCGGCAGCCCCCCAGGCAGCTCCAGACTTGTCGGCACAGCCCTGGACACCAGGGGCTACTAGATCAAGTGCTACTCAGAAAGCACAGGCCTCAGACAGTCCCCTCATCCAGTCAGTGGCCGTTAGCTGAGTGAACTGCGCTCTGAGCACAGGGGAGAGACAGCTCCCACCTCCCCTCCATCCCAGGAGGGTGACCCATTTTCACATCTGCCTCCTCCCATCCCAGTGGAGGAGGCAGATGTAAAAATATTGTCATCTGTGCCACCCTTGATGTATAGCAACGGGTGAGAGGAGCTCCAGGAGGCAGACCCACGGCCCATTCTTCAGGGTGGCTGACAAGGCCCTGCCCAAGCTGGCCCTGCCATGTCACCCCACAGACCCTTGGATCCAGGCACACCAACCTTGCTGTTCCCCACCCTCCTACTTCACATTTGGCCCCTCCCATCCTTTTCAAACACAGACCCACATGGCCCCTTCCTCTGGCAAAGCTCTACTCCTCCTTCTAAGCACCCTCGAAGTCACCTTCCTCAGGCAGAACGAGCCTCTGCTCACCCAGCACTCACAGGTTAGATTCAGATGGTCATTTGAAGGGGCTGCTTCCCAATGGGTGGTGGGCTCCTCAAGGACAGGGCCTGAGCCTCAGCCCTCCAGCTTTAGGCACAGATTAAAGTGGGGGCAGGGAGTGTTTGTGGGATGGATGGGGAGCAAGTGAGTAGGGCAGTGGCTGACAGAGCGGGAGGCCCAACCACCTGCCATTTGTTATGTTAAGTTGAGGATCCAGGAGTGCGAGGAGACAGATTTCTACGCTAGCTCCGCACGACTAATGCAGGGGCGTGTCAATTACAAAAATAGGCCAGATGTGTGGAGGCCTCTGTGGGGATGGGATGACAGCACACTGGCCTCTGGATTATGTTGCCTGGGGAGGGGGAGTCAAATTTCTCCTATTGGCTATTTGACTATGTACAGAAAGGGTCCTACTCCTCCACACACCTCAGCTCATCAGCTCGAGCTCCACTGGCCTCTTCCCACCTGACCTAGTCCCAGAAGCTGCAGGCACCCAGTGGTATAGGGCTGGGCCTTCCGCCTTTGAGGACAGAGCACCCAACCCCCTGCCCGATGGCCCTAGGCCTGGCACCTCTCAGCCCCAGTGCAGACAGGGCTCCCCATCCATCTACTGTCAGGGCAGAAGGGAAGGTGCGTGCCTTGGCACTGTCCCATAATGCATTGCCTAGCTGTTCTGCACACTGCTGCTGCAGCAAAGAGGCAGGCCAGGAGGGAGGAAGGCAGGTAGGCGTGGGCCTTCTCCAACAGCCTTCCCAAATGCCAGCTCCAGAGCGAAATCACTCGTCACCCGGTGGGGTCTGTGCTGTAATAGAAGCTTGGCTGTGAAGGGGACATGAGGATGCTCTATTTTCATCCCTCACCAAAGGCTGTAATTGCACACACTCTGCCACTTCCAGTAGGGCCTGGCCAGGCTGAACATGTTTTCCCTGTCAGGTCGATACCAGGCAGCCATCCCCCAAGGTGGAAGAGAGCCATCAGACTAAACAATCCTTGTGGGTAAACCAGCCCTAAGCTCCCTACACTGGGCAGCTGGCGGCAAGCACAGTGGGACAGGGCAGCTTGGCCCTGAGGTGAAGCCCCTGCCCCTAGTGTGGCAGCTGTCTGGCGACCAAGGAATGGATGGTCCTAACATTGGGTAACAGCATCCCTGCTGTGATGGGTTGAGTCACGCCCCCAAAAAAGAGATGGTGTAGTCCTAACCCTAGGTACTTGTGAACGTGACCTTGTTTAGAAAGAGGGTCTTTGAAGATGTTATCAGTTAACACAAGGTCATACTGAAGTCGGGTGGGTCCTAATCCCATCTGAGTGCTGTCCTATAAAAAAGGGGAAGAGACACGGAGACAGACAGAGGGAAGAAGGCCATGTGAAGATGCACCCACAAGCCAAGGAATGTCAATAAATGCTCGGGGCTACCCCAAACTGAAAGACAGACAAGGATGATTTTTTACTAGAACCTTCAGAGAGAGCTTGGCTCTGCTGATACCCTGAATTTGGACTCTTAGCCTCCGGAACTGTGAAAGAATAAATTTCTCATCTTATAAGCTCCCACTTGTGGTATATTTGTTACAGCGGCCCTAGGAAGCTAAGACACCCACTTTCCAGGCTTGCTCGCCTCCCGCCCTTCTGGGCTGACAAGTGCCACCACAGACAAGGCAGGGAACAAGCTTCAGAAGAAAGTGCCTGCAGCTTGACTCTTCCCCAGCCGTGGTGGGTAACCACCAACACAGGTTGGATGAGGCTTCATGCGGGGGCAAGGAGCACAGCCTCTATGGTGACAGGCTGGGTGACTCTAGGTGGCCCTGCAGCTTCCCTTGGCTCCCTCTTCCTCCCTGTCAAACTGACATGTAGCCCTGCTCAGACCACCCTGTTGAAGCCTCCATAAGAGCTGGTGTCCAGGGCCTCCCTAGGTTCTCATTAGCCAGTGCTCTAGCAGAGCAGACATGGAAGGACCCTCAGAGATGGTCTACTCCAACAGTCCCATTTTACAAAGGAGGAAACTGAGGCCCAGAGAAGGAAGGGATTTGCCTAAGGTGCCCCTAACAGGTGAATTGTGGTACTAGGGAACGACTTCCTTTCAGCATTCATTTTTTTTTTAAGTTTTTCATTTTGAGAGAATAGTAGATTCACATTCAGTTGTGAGAAGTAATACGGAGAAAGAAGCCAGTCACAAAAGACGACATATCACATGATTCCGTTCATATGAAAGTCCACAACACGGAAATCTATAGAGGTAGAAAGGAGGTTAACAGCTGCTTCAGGCTGGGGAGGATGAAGGGTAGCGAGTGATAGCTAAAGGATCCAGGGTTTCTTTTGGGAGAAATGAAAATGCTCTAAAATTGACTGTGGGGGTGGTTGCACATATCTGTGTAGATACTAAAAACCCTTGATTTGTATACTTTAAATGGGTGAACTGTCTGACATGTAAATTATATCCAAATAAATTTGTTAACATAAAAAAATAAGAAGAAATCATAGCAATCCCTTGTACTTTTTATGCCCAGTGGACATCTCATTTTTGAAAATGAGTCCAGGATGGAGGGAGGTGTGTGTGTGCTAGTACAGAGTAGGAGGGAACAAGGAAAAGAGGAAAAGCTATTGTTTACTCAAAGCCAGGTCTGATACAGTGAAACTGCAAACAAGGAATTTTCCTTCTTGGCCTCTTGGCTACATTCGAGGCCACTGACAGAATGGCTTCTTAGTAGCCCTTTTGGTTCCTCCCAGGACTTCTCCTGTGCTCAGCCCACCCCTGCTCCTGCCCCCACTTTCCTTCATGTGAAGAATGTGAGGCCGTAGGAAATGGAAGCTTCTGGACAGCTCAGCATCGCTCTGCTTTGGAGACCCCCCAGCAGCAGGCAGGTGGTCACGTGCCCCCTGAGCCCCGGTAGCCGACTTAGCTGAACTGAGCCTTGTGAATCATAGCCTTTCCCCAGAACCATCTCTCCTTTCTTATACTCCCTCTAGAGCTGCCCCATAGAGTTTCCAGGGAGTGGCTGGTGGATTCGAACTGCCAACCTATTGGTTAGCAGTCATAGCTCTTAACCACTGAGCCACCAAAAAAAAAAATACACACACACAAAACCAAACCCATTGCTATTGAGTCGATTCCAACTCAAGTCGCCACAGACACCAGCAATTCTCTCTGCCTGTCAGTGTAGCCAAATGACCAACTCTCAACGGCCAGATGGCAATTGTCAAGTCTGCTCTTCATTTCCACTCACACTCCTAAATACCAGCAAGTGATTAGAGTTCATAATGACAGACGACAGCACTTAAGAGATATTTTTGGCTAAAGAAATAGCTTCAGTTCTCTCTTCCTTGGGGTGGGGGTGGGAAGGAGTACCTTTTATAGCCTCTTAGGTGTTGATCATATTTCCATTAAATTTTCAGAATCAGGGGCAGTTCACTCAACCTAACAATTCTCTTGTATAAGCACTGTCAGAAGGGGGCCCCAAAGGGGGCTCCAACTAGCTCACTTAGTGTGCATAAATGTTTCTCTAGTAAAACTTTTCACTTCCCAGCTGAAGTGAAAGCTAACAATAAAACCCAGGGCCAAAAAGATCGACAAAGAGGCAAGAAAACGGGACCACTCAAGAAGACCATGGCTGGGGGACAGGGAAGGGCTGTCACTCACACGAGCACGCTCCCAGAGGAACCTGTGCAGGTCCAGGAAGTGCGAGGGGGAGGCCCATCCTGGGCAGGGCAGGTGAGGGTAGGTGCACAGGGGGCCTGAACAGTCCGTCCAACGGAACTTTCTGCATTGATGGAAATGTCCAAAACAATGGCCAGTCACTACTGTGGCAACTTACCACTTGAAACGTGGCTACTGCAACTGAGGAATGGAATTTTTAATTGTATTTATTTCAATTAACTTAAGTCTAAATAACCCCACATAGCCAGCGGGAGGGTGCAGGTCTATAGTAAATATAATCCTGAACAAATCTCTGAATCTGCCCACCCCCCACCCTATGTGACCTCTGCCCCTGCAATGCAAGCCTCCTTTCTGAAACGTCCCAGCTTGTTTTTTCTTGTCAAGGATTTGATCAAACCCTAAATGCAGCTCTATTTTCACAGTCTGAGCAAAGGTACAGCCTAGCCTTGCCTGGTGGTTCAGTGGTAGAATTCTTGCCTTCCATGTGGGAGACCTGGGCTCAATTCCCAGCCAATGCACCTCTTGTATAGCCACCACCTGTCTGCCAGTGGTGGCTTGAGCATTGCTATAATCCTGAACAGGTTTCAGTGGAGCTTCTAGACTAAAAGAGACTAGGAAGAAAGGCCTAGGCGTCTACTTTGGAAATCAGCCAATGAAAACTCTGTGAATCACAATGGTCTGATCCTGTTGTACATGAGGTTGCCATGAATCGGTGTGCCCAGAGCCAAGGGTCGGTGCGGTGACATAGCAGGGCCAGGTCGGGCAGGGTCTTGTCAGCCACCCTGAGGAACAGGCCCTGGGTCTGTCTCCTGGAGCTCCTCTCACCCATTGCTATACATCAAGGGCGGCACAGATGACATTTTCACATCTGCCTCCTTTGCTGCCAGGGGCTGTGCCTGAGGGTCACCCTCCTGGGATGGAGGGGAGGTGGGGGTTGTCTCTCCCCTGTGCTCAGAGCGCAGTTCACTCAGCTAATGGCCACTGACTGGATGAGGGGACTGTCTGAGGCCTGTGCTTTTTGAGTAGCACCTGATCTAGTAGGCCCTGGTGTCCAGGGCTGTGCAGACAAGTCTGGAGCTGTCTGGGAGGCTGCCGAGTGCCATCTGGCCCATGAGCTCTTTCTAGAGTGGAGGATCAAGTCCCAGACTGAATCAGTCTATTAGTAGCTTCTTGTTGTTAGCTGCCATCAAGTCAGCTCCAACTCATGTAGAGCAGAACAAAATGCTGCCGGTCCTGTGCCATCTTCACGGTCCTTGCTATGCTCGAGTTCATTGTTGGGACCACTGTGTATTTTGAATGCCTTCCAACCTAGGCAGCTCACCTTCCAGCACTGTATTGGACTATGTTCTCTCGTGATCCACAGGGTTTTCACTGGCTGATTTTCAGGTGGTGCCCTGAATATACCAGTAGTTTCTTGGGGCGTAGTGGTTAAGTGCTACGGCTGCTAACCAAAGGGTCGGCAGTTCGAACCCGCCAGGCGCTCCCTGGAAACTATGGGGGGCAGTTCTACTCTGTCCTATAGGGTCGCTAAGAGTCTGAATCGACTCGACAGCACTGGGTCTGGGTTTCTTGTTAACTAAAAAAGAAGGGTAGGCTGCCCCAGCAGCCATAGGGCTAGGAAGAGAAGGGCAGTTCAGGCTAAGTACGGCCATCATCACCAGGGAGTCTCAAGTAGGCTGTAGAGTGGAGCCCACGGTGAACACAGATGGCAAAGGGCCTCAGAGGTTGCATCGGACTTGGAACTACAGCCTCAAGGTTGTTGAGAGCCAGGGGACAATTTGAGCAACAGAGTTACATTGTCTGAGCTATGCTGGAACAATATGGACAGGGGAGGCTCAGGGCGACCACTGAAGGGAAAAGAGACACCAGTGAGCTGCTTGTCTGCCAGCTGCCGGCTGCACTAAACATGCGGAGGAGCAGCCCAGCAGCTCCCACTTCCACAGCAGGGCTGTTTTTTTGAAAACCTTGGCTGAGCAGATGAAGGAGACCACAGGCATCTGGTTCCTGCACAGGAGCTGGCTGGACTCTCTGCTATCCTACACCTGGTGGCAACTCTTCAGAGAACCCTCCCTGGGAGGAAATATCTGCGTAAGTGTTCTGGGGCTGTGGTCACAAAGTGCCACCAATTGGATGGCTTGAAACAATGGAAATTATTGCTTCACAGTTCTGGAGGCTAGGAGTCCAAAATCATGTGTCAGAGGGTTGGGTCCTTCTGGAGGGCTCGGAGGGAGGGTCTGTTCCATGCCTCTCTTCCAGCTTCTAGTAGCTGCCAGAAATCCCTGGTGTCTTTGTCTCTTCTCTTCTTCTAAGGACACCAGTCACTGGGTTAGCACCCACCCTACTCCAGTGTTGTCAAGGATTTCATTTTACTTGGATCCACAATCAACGTCCATAGAAGCAGCAGTCAAAAAATAAATGACGCATTGCATTGAGCAAATCTGCTGCAAAAGACCTCTGTAAAGTATTAAAAAAGCAAAGACGTCACATTGAAGACTAAGGTGCGCCTGACCCAAGCCATCGCGTTTTCAATCACCTCATATGCATGTGAAAGCCGGACAATGAATAAGGAAGACCAAAGAAGAATTGATGCCTTTGAATTGTGTTGGTGAAGAACATTGAATATACCATGGACTGCCAAAACAATGAACAAATCTGTCTTGGAACAAGTACAACCAGAATGCTCCTTAGAAGCAAGGATGGTGAGACTGTATCTTACATACTTTGGACATGTTGTCAGGAGATATCAGTTCCTGCTGAAGGACATCATGCTTGGTAAAGTAGAGGGTCAGTGAAAAAGAGGAAGACCCTCAAAGAGATGGATTGACACAGTGGCTGCAACAATCACAGCAACTGCAACAATCACAGCGGCTGCAACAACGGGCTTAAGCATAGCATGAGGATGGCACAGAAGTGGGTAGTGTTTCATTCTGCTGTGCACAGAGTCAATATGAGTTGAAATCGACTTGACAGCACCTAGCATTAACAACAACTACTCCATCCAGTGTGATCTCATGCTAACTTGATTACATCTGCAAAGATCCTATTTCCAAACAAGGGTCACCTTCACAGGTACCAGGGGTTAGAACTTCAGCATAGCTTTTGGGGGCAAACGACTCAACCCATAACAGGTCTCATGCCTCAGAGGCACAGGTCTAGGGAGCAATAAAGGTGGGAAACCCAGCAGCCTGGGGACAGGCGCTGTGGTGAGACAGGTGGGCCCCATGCCAGGCAGCCAGGGGAGCAGGAAGCATGTTCCAAAGTTGGGTTCCAAGCCAGACCCTACCTCCCTTCTCACGTGCCTCCCATCTAAGGCCCCCTGCAATGGTTTGGCGTGAAAACCTCCAGCTACTGGGTCCTGACTTCCTGGCTGGCAGGCTGATTGGCTGCCCCAGTTCCTCGTGCCTTGAGCCCCATCAGGACAACATGATAAGTCCTATAAGCGTGACTTAAGATGGGTGTTAGGACCAGGGCAAGTGTGCATGGGGCGGCATGGAAGTGTGGCTGAAGAGGCCTCAGCTATGTGGCGAGGAATGCGGAGAGTCAGGGAGCCTGCAGGACTGGAAGAAAATACTGATGATGAACCCTAAGGCCTTTAAGCTCATTAAAAAAAAAAGGCCCCAGGCATTCCTGATGGGCAGCTAAAGCACTCCCGTGTGGGTGTAGGGTCTTCTATGCCAGTAGGGGCCCCCCAGAGCAAGGCTACAGGATCTGGTAACCTCAGGAGGCTTGGCATGGATGCTGCGATGGCATGGATGCTGCAATGGCATGGATGCTGAGATGGCATAAGCTTTTATTCTTTGGTAGCAACACATGCTTTTATGGGCTGGGAGAGCCAAGATTTTTGATCAGCCATTGGAGAATGGGCCTCACACATACCTAGAATGTTCTGGCTGGTGCCAAGCTATTTTATGACTTTTGTCTTGTGACCAAATCATGCAGCCAAAAATACAAACAGCATGCCAACATCTAACACTAGCACGACTTGATGCTGAAGACAAATATAGTCATTTAAGGAGAATGATGAATAGCACACTCTTGTACCTGATTGTGCATACTCCACAAGACACCCCCAGACTGTGAGAGCCTGTGAGAGGCCAGAGACCTCAGGAACCTTAAGGCTGACCACTACACTTTTCGGATGTGGAAGTTAAATCCCAGAATAAATGAAAACACAGGAAACATCCTCTGAACATGGATCATACTTGGTCATTGACAAAACATTTCACAGTCACTCCAACTTTCAAGCGCACTGTGAGAGGCAGGATGCAGACAAGAGCAGGAAGATATAAGCAGACAACCAGAAGCCAGACCCCTTGAGCTGGAAACATCCTCGTGTGTGAGCTGGGAAAAGTTTCTCAATCTCTCTGAGACTCAGTTTCCTCTTCTGCAAAATGGGGAGTTGTAGTGAGGAGTCAATGAAATAATACATGTACTTTAAACCTTAAACCAAAAATATCCCTGAAGTCTTCTTAAAACCAAACAAGAGTTTAGCTTAACTAAAGAATGTCTGCCTTGAGCACTGTGCTCTTTTAAAAACTATATGGGATCAAACTGACAACAGCAACTGGAAAGATTGGATGGGAACCTTATGGGGCAGTGAGTTTATGTTAATGAGGGATGAACAACTCCAAAAAGGAGGGTGACGATGGTTGCACAACTCGAAGAATGTAATCAATGTCCCTGAATTGTATATGTAGAAACCGTTGAATTGATGTATACTTTGCCATGTATACTCTCAGCAACAACAAAATAAATAAAATTTAGGAGGAAAAAAACACAATGGTAAAAAAAAAAAAAGAAATAATACAAGTAATGTGTTTAGAAAACTGCCTGGTGCACAGTTTAGGCTACAAAAGTGTTATCTGGTACTTTCAAATTATATCAGGCTGCACAAGAGTCCCCTGGGGTAGGCAAGCAAGATCATTAGCCCATTTGACAGATCAGAAAACTGAGGCTTGGAGACAGAGGGTGACATGCTTGATTTTATACAGCTAGTCAATCCCGGCATCTGTCAGTTTGTCGTACTGTGGGGGCTTGTTTGTTGCTGTGATGCTGGAAGCTATGCCACCAGTATTCAGGTACCACCAGCAGGGTCACCTATGGCAGAAAGGTTTCAGCTGAACTTCCAGACTAAGACAGACTAGGAAGAAGGAGCCGGTGGTCTACTTCTGAAAAGAATTTGCCAGCGAAAACCTTATGAATAGCAGCGAAACATTGTCCGATATGGTGCCAGAAGATGAGCCCCCCAGGTTGGAAGGCACTCAAAAGAAGACTGGGGAAGAGCTGCCTCCTCAAAGTAGAGTCGACCTTAATGATGTGGATGGAGTAAAGTTTTCGGGACCTTCCTTTGCTGATGTGGCATGACTCAAAATAAGAAGAAACAGCTGCAAACATCCGTTAATAATCAGAACATGGAATGTACGAAGTATGAATCTAGGAAAATTGAAAACCATCAAAAATGAAATGGAACACATAAAGAGAGACATACTAGGCATTAGTGAGCTGAAATGGACTGGTAGTGGTCTCTTTTTTTTACTAGTGCTTTAAGTGAAAGTTTACAATTTAAGTCACTTTCTCATAAGAAAACTTATACACACATTGTTATGTGACCCTAGTTGCTCTCCCTACAATGTGACAGCACACTCCTTCACCCTGTATTTCCTGTGTCCATTCAACCAGCTCCTGTCCCCCCCCTCCACTCTCATCTCACCTCCAGACAGGGGCTACTCGCACAGTCTCACAAGCTTACTTGAGGTATGAAGGACACTCCTCACAAGTATCATTTTATGTCTTACAGTCCAGTCTAACCTTTGTCTGAAGAGTTGGCTTTGGGAATGGTTTTAGTTTTGGGCTAACAGAGAGTCCAGGGGCCATGACCTCTGGGGTCCCTCCAGTCCCAGTCAGACCATTAAGTCTGGTCTTTTTACTAGAACTTGAGTTCTGCACCCTACTTTTCTCCTGCTTCGTCAGGGACTCTCTGTTGTGTTCCCTGTTGAAGGCAGTTATTGGTGGTAGCCGGGCACCATCTAGTTCTCCCAGTCTCAGGCTGATGGAGTCTCTGTTTTAGGGGGCCCTTTCTGTTTCTTGAGCTCATATATTCCTTGTGTCTTTGCTGTTCTTCATTCTTGTTTGCTCCACGTGGGTAGGGACTAAGTGATGCATCTTAGATGGCCACTTGCTAGTTTTTAAGACCCTGGACACCAGTCACCAAAGTGGTTTCTTAATAAACTTTGTTATGCCAGTTGACCTAGATGTCCCCTGAAACCATGGTCCCCAGACCCCAGCCCCTGCCACTCTGTCCCTTGAAGTGTTTGGTTGTATTCAGGAAACTTCTTAGCTTTTGGTTTAGTCCAGTTGTACTGACTTCCCCTGTATTGTATGTTGTCCTTTCCTTCACCTAAAATAATTCTTGTGTACTCTCTAGTTAGTGAATACCCCTCTCCCTCCCTCCCCACCCTTGTAATCATCAAAGAATGTTTTCTTCTGTGTTTAAACCTTTTCTCGAGTTCTTATAATAGTGGTCTCATACAATATTTGTCCTTTTGTGACTGACTAATTTCGCTCAGCATAATGGCTTCCAGATTCCTCCATGTTATGAGATGTTTCAGGGATTCATCATTGTTCTTTATCGTTTCGTAGTATTCCATTGTGTGAATGTACCATAATTTGCTTATCCATTCGTCCACTGATGGGCACCTAGGTTGTTACCATCTTTTTGCTATTGTAAACAGTACTGCAATGAAGATGGATGCACATATATCTATTCGTGTGAGGGCTCTTATTTCTCTAGGATACATTCCAAGGAGTGGAATTGCTGGATCATGTGGTAGTTCTATTTCTAGCTTTTTAAGGAAGCACTGAATCGATTTCCAAAGTGGTTATACCATTTTAGCTCCCATCAGCAGTGTATAAGTGTTCCAGCCTCTTTACAATCTCTCCAACATTTACTATTTTGTGTTTTTTGCATTAATACTAGCCTTGTTGGGGTGAGATGGTATCTCATGGTAGTTTTGATTTGTATTTCTCTAACGGCTAATGATCATGAATATTTCTCCATGTATCTGTTAGCCGCCTGAAGGTCTTCTTTGGTGAAGTGTCTGTTCATATTATTTGCTCATTTTTTAATTGGGTAATTTGTAAAAAAATCCTCTCTTTAGAGAAGGGGCCAAGATGGCAGAGTAGTCAGGTGCTTCCTGTGGTCCCTCTTACAACAAAGACCTGAAAAAATAAGTGAATTGATTATATATGACAAGCTAGGAGCCCTGAACATCAACGGAAAAGTTGAGGAATTTGAGTGGCAGGGAGAGGGAGAAACGGTTCAGAAGCAGTGAGGAGTTGCTAGACCTGATCTGGTGGGAACCAGCACCTCACAGGCCAATCCACCACTTGTGTGAGCACAGTGAGGCAAGCAGAGGCATTCTGGATGTGTTTTCCACATCATGGGAGGCAGAATGGTGGACAGTCTGCTCAACACTCCAGAACAAGTAAGAAGCAGCCCACAATTGGCAAATGATAAGCACCTGTGTTTAACTTACCACAATCCAAAAATACCCTTTCAGGAAAAACCTCTCACCCACTTACCTGCTCCCTTCCCGCTCTGCACTGGGAACCAGCTGGCTGCATCCCCTGCAAGAAAGACCCTGCACTTGTCCTGAGCCATTCACCTGGCCTTGGAGAGGGAACAAATTAACACACAGGGAAAAAATAATCTGCTGAATCCCATAATCCGGGAACTCAAGGAAGAAACAGCTCCTTTGCCTAGGCACAAGCATAAGAGGTCCACGGGCTGTGAACATCTTTCACCCCTGCATAGACATGTGTGGGCCCATTGCAACAGCATAGGCCCTCATTAGCACAGTGCAAGAAGGTGTATACCTGAAGTCTAACTTCAACTGTTTCAGCTACATGGTGAAGAGGTAAGTTTGCGTCATTTGACACTGCTCTGCCTATTAAGCAGGGTCCTCACCTACCCACATCAGGGGCCTGAGGACTGGTGGCTCCACCCATGCCACCTAGCCACCCTCGGCAGGAGTCCAAGAACAAGTGGTGCCTCCCAGTCTTTACAGCCAACAGCACTGAGTGCCCATAGTCTGCAAAACCCACCCACCTACACACTCTAGAGAATAGAGACATGCTTTCCTCACAGACACTCGGGGCAGTTGTCAGCCTCCTGCCTTGCTCAGCACATGACCCCCTATTTCACCCAGATACCTGTGCCTACACCAATCACCTCTGCTCGTCTAGGACTGTAGGTGAGATCCTGCACCACACACTTGGTGACCAACTCCTAGACACCTAGGCTGAATCCATACAAGGAAAGTAAATGGACTTCTGGGCTCACATACCTAGTAAGAGCTGTAACTGCCTGGTGACAGGATGCTAGAGCTTCAGAGGTGCCAATAATCAAACTAGTTAACTCGAGCAGCCTATCTGGGCATATCAAAACAAAACAAGGAGCTAGGACACAGTAAGCAAACATAAAATAAATAAATACAATTCTTATTGATGGCTCAGAGACAACAGTCAATATCAAATCACATAAAGAGGCAGGCCATGATGGCTTCAGCAAGCTCCCAAAACAAAGAATCAAGAAAGCTTCTGGATGAAAAGAACTTCCTGGAATTACCGGAGGTAGAATACAAAAGATTAATACACAGAACTCTTCAAGAGATCAGGAAGGGGATCAGGCAAAATGCAGAACAACCCAACGACCACACAGACAAAGCAATAGAGGGACACAAGAAGATTAGAGAAGAGCAAAACGACATATTTAATAGGCTGAAAGAATCCATAGAGAGACAGCAAACAGAAATTCAGAAGATGAACAATAAAATTTCAGAATTAGAATGTGAAAATGTCTATTCTATCCAAAATGATCTACAAATACAATGCAATCCTGATCCAGATTCCAATGGTATTTTTTAATGAGATGGAGAAATATATTACCAACTTCATATGGAAAGGAAAAAGGCCCCAGAAAAGTAAAGCATTACTGAAAAAGAACAAAGTGGAGGCCTCACACTACCTGATTTAGTACTTACTATACTTTTTTTTTTTTATACCACCACAGTAGTAAAAACAGCCTGGTACTGGTACAACAACAGATACATAGACCAATGGAACAGAATTGAGAATCCAGACATGAATTCATCCACCTATGAGCAACTGATATTTGACAAAGGCCTAAACCCCTTTAATTGGGGAAAAGACAGTCTCTTTAACAAATGGTGCTGGCATAACTGCATATCCATTTGCAAAAAAATGAAACAAGACCCATACCTCACACCATGCACAAAAACTAACTCAAAATGGATCAAAGACCTAAATATAAAACCTAAATGATAAAGATCACGGAAGAAAAAATAGGGACAACACTAGGAGCCCTAATACATGGCATAAGCAGTATACAAAACATTACTAACAATGCACAAACACCAGAAGAGAAACTTGATAACTGGGAGCTCCTAAAGTCAAACAATTATGCTTATCAAAAGAGTAAAAAGACAACCTACAGACTGGGAAAAAATTTTTGGCTGTGACAAATCCCATCAGCGTCTAATCTCTAAAACCCACAAGACACAGCAGAACTTCAACAACAAAAAGACAAATAACCCAATTAAAAAAATGGGCAAAGAATATGAACAGGCACTTCACCAAAGAAGAAATTCAGGCGGCTAACAGATACATGAGGAAAAACAATCATTAGCCATTAGAGAAATGCAAATCAAAACTACAACGAGATACCATCTCACCCCAACAAGGCTGGCACTAACCCAAAAAACACAAAATAATAAATGTTGGAGAGGTTGTGGAGAGACTGGAACACTTATACACTGATGGTGGGAATGTAAAATGGTACAACCACTTTGGAAATCAATTTAGCACTTCCTTAGCAATCTAGAAATAGAGCTACCATACAATCCAAACAATCCCACTCCTTGGACTATATCCTAGATAAATAAGAGCCTTCACAGGAATAGATATATGCACACTCATGTTCATTTCAGCACTGTCTACAATAGCAAAAAGATGGAAACAACCAAGGTGCCCATCAATGGATGAATGGATAAACAAATTATGGTATATTCACACAATGGAATACTACACAATGAAGAACAATGAAACTCTGAAATATCTCATAACATGGAGGAATCTGGAAGCCATTACATTGAGTGAAATTAGTCACAAAGGGACAAATATTATATGAGACCACTATTATAACAACTCAAGAAAAGGTTTAAACACAGAAGAAAACATTCTTTGCTGGTATGAGGGTGGGGAAGGAGGGAAGGAAAGGGGTATTCACTAAAAGATAGTACACAAGAATTATTTTAGGTGAAGAAAGGACAACACACAATACAGGGGAAATCAGCACAACTGGACTAATGCAAAAGCTAAGAAGTTTCCTGAATAAAACCAAACACTTCGAGGGACACAGTAGCAGGGGTGGGGTCTGGGGACCAGGTTTCAGGGGGATATCTAGGTCAACTGGCATAACAAAGTGTATTAAGGAAATGTTCTGCATCCCACTTTGGTGAGGGATATCTCGGGTCTTAAAAGTTAGCAAGCAGCCATCTAAGATGCATCAATTGGTCTCAACCCATCTGACGCAAAGGAGAATGAAGAACACCAAAGACAGAAGGAAAATATGAGCCCAAGAGAAAGAAAGGGCCACATAAACCAGAGACTCCGTCAGCCTGAGACTGGAAGAACTAGATGGTGCCCAGCTACAACCAATGACTGCCCTGATAGGGAACACAACAGAGAATCCCTGATGGAGCAGGAGAAAAGTGGAGTGCGGAACTCAAATTCTAGTATTAGACCAGACTTAATGAGACTGGGGAGGGACCCCAGAGGTCATGGCCCCTGGACCCTACGTTAGCCCAAAACTAAAACCATTCTTGAAGTCAACTCTTCAAAGATTAGACTGGACTATAAGACGTAAAATAATACTGGTGAGGAGTGTGCTTCTTAACTCAACTAGGCACATGAAACTATGTGGGCAGCTCCTGTCTGGAGGTGAGATGAGAAGGCAGAGGAGCTGGTTGAATGGACGCAAGAAACACTGGGTGGAGAGAAGGAGTGTGCTGTCACATTGTAGAGAGAGCAACTAGGGTCACATAACAATGTGTGTCTAAGTTTTTGTATGAGAAACTGACCTGAATTTTAAACTTTCGCTTAAAGCACAGTAAAAGAAAATTCTCTTAGGTTTTGGCAAGTTTGATTATAATATGACTTGGTGGCTTTCTTTTGGGATCTACCTTGCATGGGGTTCAATGAGCATCTTGGATTGATATCATCTCATGTTTCATGACATCAGGGAAGTTTTCTGCCAACAAATCTTAAACAAGTCTCTGTATATCCTGTTATGCCCCCTGTTCTGGTACTCCAATCACTGGTAGGTTACTCCTCTTGACAGAAAAAAAAAAAAAAAAAATTTTTTTTTTGAGTCCCACAGAATTCTTAGGGTTTCTTCATCTTTTAAAATTCTTTTATCTGATTTTTCCTCAAATATGTTGTTATCAAGTGCTTTATCTTCAATCTCACTAATTCTGACATCCATTGCCTCAATTCTGCTCCTATGACTTACTACTGAGTTGTCTAACTCTGAAATTTTATTGTTAATCTTCTGGATTTCTGTTTGATGCCTCTGTATTTATTTTATGTTTGCTTACTGTATCCTAGCTTCTTGCCTTGTTTTTTTTTTTTTTTTAAGTTTTTTTTTTTAATTAATTTTTATTAAGCTTCAAGTGAACATTTACCTTTCCAATCAGTCTGTCACATGCAGGTTTACATACATCTTACTCCCTTCTCCCACTTGCTCTCCCCCTATTGAGTCAGCCCTTACAGTCTCTCGTTTCGTGCCAATTTTGCCATCTTCCCTCTCTCTCTATCTTCCCATCCCCCCTCCAGTCAAGAGTTGCCAACACTCTCTCCAGTGTCCACCTGATTTAATTAGCTCTCTCTTCATCAGCATCTCTCTCCCCCCCACTGACCAGTCCTTTTCATGCCTGATGATTTGTCTTCGGGGATGGTTCCTGTCGCGTGTCATCAGACGTTCTGGGGAGCATTGTCTCTGGGATTCCTCTAGTCTCAATCATACCATTAGGTATGTTCTTTTCATGAGAATTTGGGGTCTGTATCCCATTGGTCTCCTACTCCCTCAGGAGTTGTCTGTTGTGCTCCCTGACAGGGCAGACATCGATTGTGGTGGGGCACCAACTAGTTCTTCTGGTCTCAGGATAATGTAGGTCTCTGGTTCATGTGGCCCTTTCTGTCTCTTGGGTTCTTAGTTGTCGTGTGACCTTGGTGTTCTTCCTTTGCCTTTGCTCCAGGTGGGTTGAGACCAATTGATGTATCTTAGATGGCCGCTTGTTGGCATTTAGGACCCCAGGTGCCACAATTCAAAGTGGGATGCAGAATGTTTTCATAATAGAATTATTTTGCCCATTGACTTAGAAGTCCCCTCAAACCAAGTTCCCCAGACCCCAGCCCCCTTGTTTTGTTTTGATATGCCCAAATAGGCTGCTCGAGTTAACTAGTTTGATTATCGGCACCTCTGAAGCTCTAACGTCCTGTCACCAGGTGGTTACAGCTATTACTAGGTATGTGAGCCCAGAAGTCCATTTACTTTTCTTGTATGGATTCAGCCCAGGTGTCCCGGTAGTCGGTCACCGAGTGTGTGGTGTAGGATCTCACCTACAGTTCTAGGTGAGTAGGGGTGATTGGTGTGGGCACAGGTATCTGGGTGAAGTTTGGGGTCACGTGCTGAGCAAGGCAGGAAGCTGACAACTGTCCCTGAGTGTCTGTGAGGAAAGCATATCCCTATTCCCTGGAGTGTGCAAGTGGGTGAGTTTTGCAGCCAGACTATGGGCACTCAGTGCTATTAGCTGTAAGGATTGGGAGGCACCGCTTATTCTTGGACCCCTGTCATGGGTGGCTAGGTGGCATGGGTGGAGCCATCAGTCCTCAGGCCTCTGATACGGGTAGGTGAGGACCCTGTCAAATGACACAAACCTGCCTCTCCACCATATAGCTGAAACAGTTGACATTAGAATTCAGGTATATACTATGTTATACTGTCCAAATGAGGGCCTATGCTGTTGCAATGGGCCCACACTGGTCTATGCAGGGGTGAAAGGCATTCAAAGCTAGGAGTGCTGAACATCAAAGGCAAAGTTAGGAAATCAGACTGAGTAGCAGGGGAGGGAGAGACGGTTCAGAAGTGGCAAGGAGTTGCCGGATCTGACTAGGTGGGAACCAGCATCCCTCAGGCACGATCCCCTGAAGCAACCACAGCAGGACTGGGGGTAGCATTCAGGACGTGGTTTCCTCAGGGTGAGACAGAGAGCCGCACAGTCTACACACACCTCCGGAACCAAAGAATAACAGTGCTCTCAGCGAAAGGTAAGTACTTGCCTTTATTTTACTGTGCCCCCAACCCTCAAGCCAGCTTCTGTGGCTGACGATTTCCCTGACCCTGAGATAGGTCCTGCTGCGCACCCTGCACCATTCTCCCAGCCTTGGAGAAGGAAAAAATTAACAATTGGGAGAAAAGATGATCTGTCAGTTCCACTAAGCTAGGGAGCTCAGGACAGAAGTGGCTCCTGTCCAGGTACAAATGGTCCGCAGACTTTGAATACCTTTCACCCCTGTACCTACCTGTGTGTGCCCATTTCAGGACATTAGGCCCTTGTTATAGCAATGGCGTATGTGCTTCAGATCTTACTTCAGCTGTTTCAGCTGTGTGGTGGAGAGGTGAGTTTTTGGTGTTTGACACTGCTTTGCCTATTAAACAAGGTCCTCAACTACCCATGTCAGGGGCCTAAGGACTGGTGGCTCCACCCAAGTCACCTATCCACCCATGACAGGAGTCCAAGGACAAGTGGTGCCTCCCAGTCCTTACAACCAAAAGTATTTGGAGCCCATGGTCCAACTGCAGAGCCCATCCACCTGTGCACTCTAGGGAACAGGGGTGTGCTTCCCTCACAGACACTCAGGGGACATTTATCAGCCCCCTGCCTTATTCAGAGCATGATCCCCTGCTGTAACCAGCTACCTATACCTACACCAATCACCCCGGCCCTCTAAGACTATAGGACAGAGACTGTATCAAACACTTGATGACCAACTACCTGGACACCTGAGCTGAATCCATACAAGAAAAGCGAATGGACTCCTAGGCTCATATGCCTGGTCACAGCTCTAGCCATCTGATGACGGCAAGTTAGAGCTTCAAAGACACAAATAATCAAGCTAGCTCACTCAAGGAGCCTATTTGGGCATACCCAAACAAAACAAGACAAGAAGCTAGGATACAGTAAACTAATATAAAATAAATTAATACAATAACTTATAGATGGCTCAGAGACAACACTCAATATGAAATCACAAAGGAGCAGACCATGATCGCTTCAACAGGCTCTCAAAACAATCGATCACAGAAACTTCCAGATGAAGATGTCTTCCTGGAATTACCAGATGTGGAATACAAAAGATTGGTATACAGAATTCTTCAAGAAATCAGCAAGGCGATCAGGCAAAATGCAGAACAAGTCAAGAAGCACACAGATAAAGCAGTTGAAGAAATTAAAAAGGTTATTCAAGAACATAATGAAAAATTTAATAGGCTGCAAGAATCCACAGAGAGACAGCAATCAGAAATTCAGAAGACTAACAATAAAATTACAGAATTAGATGACTCAATAGAAAGTCAGAGGAGCAGAATTGAGGAAATGAAAGGCCGAATTAGTGAGACTAAAGATAAAACACTTGGCAACAATATACTGGAAGAAAAATCACATAAAAGAATTAAAAAAAAATGAAGAACCCCTAAGAATCAAGTGGGACTCTATCAAGAGAAATAACTTACGAGTGACCAGAGTAACAGAACAGGGAGGGATAACAGAAAATACTGAGAGATTTGTTGAAGACTTGCTGGCAGAAAACTTCCCTGATATTGTGAAAGATGAGATGAAATCTATCCAAGATGCTCATGGAATTCCACATAAAATACATCTCAAAAGAAAGTCACCAAAACATATTATAATCAAACTTGCCAAAACCAAAGATAAAGAGAGAATTTTAAGAGTGACAAGGGATAAATAAAAAGTCATCGACAAAGGAGAGTCAATAAGAATAAGCTCAGTAAGGGGACTTCTAAGTCAATTGGCAAAATAATTCTATTATGGAAACATTCTGCATCCCACTTTGAAATGAGGCGTCTGGGGTCTTAAATGCTAACAAGTGGCCATCTAAGATGCATCATTTGGTCTCAACCCACCTGGATCAAAGGAGAATGAAGAACACCAAGGTCACACGATAACTATGAGCCCAAGAGACAGAAAGGGCCACATGAACCAGAGACTTACATTGTCCTGAGACCAGAAGAACTAGATGGTGCCTGGCCACAACCGATGACTGCCCTGACAGGGAACACAACAGAGAACTCCTGAGAGACCAGGAGATCAGTGGGATGCAGACCTCAAATTCTCATAAAAAGACCAGACTTAATGGTCTGACTGAGACTAGAGGAATCCTGGCAGTCATGGTTCCCAAACCTTCTGTTGCCCCAGGACAGGAACCATTCCCGAAGACAATTCATCAGACATGGAAGGGACTGGACAATGGGTAGGAGAGAGATGCTGATGAAGAGCGAGCTACTTGTATCAGGTGGACACTTGAGACTGTGTTGGCATCTCCTGTCTGGAGGGGAGATAGGAGGGTAGAGAGGGTTAGAAACTGGCAAAATTGTCAAGAAAGGAGAGACTGGAAGGGCTGATTCATTAGGGGGAGATTAAGTGGGAGTATGGAGTAAGGTGTATATAAGCTCATATGTGACAGACTGACTTGATTTGTAAACGTTCACTTAAAGCACAATAAAAATTATTAAAAAAAAAAAGAACAAGCTCGGACTACTCGGCAGAAACCATGCAGGCAGGAAGGCAATGGAATGAGTATATAAAGCATTGAAGCAAAAAAATTGCCAGCCAACAATCATATATCCAGCAAAACTGTCTCTCAAATATGAAGGTGAAATTAGGGCATTGCCACATAAACAGAAGTTTAGGGAAATTCATAAAAACCAAACCAAAACTACAAGAAATACTAAAAGGAGTTCTCTGGTTAGAAAATCAATAATATCAGATACCAACCCAAGACCAGAACACAGGACAGAGCAACTAGATGTCAACCCAGATAGGGAAATCACAAAAGTAAATCAAGATTAAAAAATGCTCAAAACAGGGAAACAGTGATATCATTATGTAAAAGATGATGACATTAAAACAATAAAAAAAACAATAAAGAGGGACTAAAAAATGTAGTCACAGATCTTTCATATGGAGAGGAAGTCAAAAGCTTGGTTTAAACTTAGAAAAATATGGGTAAATATTAAGGTAAACACAAGGGAGACTAACAAATCTACACATCAAAATAAAATACAAGAAAAACATAAAACTCAGCAAAAGCAAAATCAACAACAACAAATACGAGAAAAAGACAATATATAAAGATAAACTACTCAGCACAGAAAATTAAGTGGAAAAAGGAAACTGTCAACAACATACAAAAAAAAAACATCAAAATGACAGCAGTAAACTCATATCTATCCATAATTATGCTGAACGTAAATAGACTAAATGCACCAATAAAGAGTCAGAGAGTGGCAGAATGGATTAAAAAAAAGGATCCGTCTATACGCTGCCTACAAGAGACACACCTTAGGCTTAAAGACACAAACTAAAACTCAAAGGATGGAAAAACATATATCAAGCAAACAGCAATCAAAAAAGAGCAGGAGCGGCATATTAATTTCTGACAAAATAGATTTAAAAGGAAAACCCACCACAAAGGATAAGGAAGGACACTCTATATTGATTAAAGGGACAATATACCAGGAGGATATAACCATATTAAATATTTACCCACCCAATGACAGGGCTTCAAGATACATAAACTCTATCAGCATTGAAAAGTGAGATAGACAGCTCCACAATAATAGTATGAGACTTCAACACACCACTTTCGGTAAAGGACAGAATATCCAGAAGGAAGCTCAATAAAGACGGAAGATCTAAATGCCACAATCAACCAATTTGATCTTATACACATATACAGAACACTCCACTCAACAGTCAAGTATACTTTCTGTTCCAACACACATGGAACATTCTCTAGGGTAGATCACATATTAGGTCATAAAGCGAGCCTTAACAGAATCTAAAACATTGAATTATAACAAAGCATCATCTCTGACCATAAAGCTATAAGAGTAGAAATCAATAACAGAAAAAGCAGGGAAAAGAAATCAAATGCTTGGAAACTGAACAACACCCGTCTCAAAAAAGACTGGATTATAGAAGAAATTAAGGACCGAATAAAAAAAATTAATAGAATTCAATGAGAATGGAAAGACTTCCTATCAGAACCTTTGGCACACAGCTAAAGCAGCACTCAGGTGTCAATTTAAAGTGATAAATGCACATATCCAAAAAGAAGAAAGGGCCAAAACCAAAGAATTATCCCTATAACTTCAACAAATAGAAAGAGAGCAACAAAAGAAACTCTCAGGCACCAGAAGAAAGCAAATAATAAAAATTAGAGTAGAATTAAATGAAATACAGAACGGAAAAACAATTGAAAGAGTTAACACAGACCAAATGCTGGTTCTTTGAAAAATTAACAAAATTGATAAACCATTGGCCAAACTGACAAAAGAAAAACAGGAGAGGAAGGAAATAATCCAAATAAGAAATGAGATGGGCAAAATCACAACAGACCCAACTGAAAATAAAAGAATCATATCAGATTACTATGAAAAATTGTACTCTAACAAATTTGAAAACCTAGAAGAAATGGATGAATTTCTAGAAACATACTACCTACCTAAACTAACACAAACAGAGGTAGAACAACTAAATAGACCCATAACAAAAGAAGAGATTGAAAAGGTAATTTAAAAACTCCCAACAAAAAAAAAAAAACCCTGGCCCAGATAGCTTCACTGCAGAGTTCTACCAAACTTTCAGAGAAGAGTTAACACCACTACTGCTAAAGGTATTTCAGAGCATAGAAAAGGATGGACTACTCCCAAACTCATTCTACGAAGCCAGCATAACCCTGATACCAAAACCCAGTAAAGACACTACAAAAAAAGAAAAATTACAGACCTATATCCCTCATGAACTTAGATGCAAAAATCCTCAACAAAATTCCAGCAAATACAATTCAACAACATATAAAAAAAAAAATAATTCACCTTGACCAAATCGGTTTCATACTAGGTACTCAGGGATGGTTCAACATTAGAAAAACAATCAATGTAATCCATCATATACATAAAATAAAAGACAAGAACCACATGACCTTTTTTACTTTTTTTTAAATTTATTGAGTTTTAGGTGAAAGTTTACAAATCAAGTCAGTCTTTCGTACAAAAAGTTATACACACCTTGCTGTGTACTCCCAGCTGCTCTCCTCTTAACGGGACAGCACATTCCTCCTCTCCACCCTGTATTCCCCACGTCCATTCAAACAGCTCCTGTCCCCCTCTTCCTTCTCATCTTGCCACCAGACAGAAGTTGCCCACATAGTCTCAAGCATCTACTTGAGCCAAGAAGCTCACTCCTCACAAGTCTCATTACCTATCTTATAGCCCAGGCCAATCCCTGTCTGAAGAGTTGGTTTCAGGAATGGTTCCTATCTATGGCTAACAAAGGGTCCGGAGACCCCTGCTCCATCAGGAATTCTCTGTTGTGTTCCCTGTCAGGGCAGTTATCAATGGTAGCTGGGCACCATCTAGTTCTTCTGGTCACAGACTGATGGAGTCTCTGGTTTATGTGCCTTTTCTGTCTCTTGGGCTCATCTTTATCATACGTCCTCGGTGTTCTTAATTCCCCTTAGCTCCAGGTAGTTTGAAACCAATTTATGCATCTCAGATGGCCACTTGCTAGCATTTAAGACTCCAGACGCCTGTACAAAGTGGTATGCAGAAAGTAAGAACCACATGATCTTATCAATTGATGCAGAAAAGCATTTGACAAAGTCTAACACCCATTCGTGATAAAAACTATCAGCAAAATAGGAATAGAAGGAAAATTCCTCAAGATAATAAAGGACATTTATACAAAGT
This sequence comes from Loxodonta africana, assembly GCF_030014295.1. Lineage (NCBI taxonomy): Eukaryota > Metazoa > Chordata > Mammalia > Proboscidea > Elephantidae > Loxodonta > Loxodonta africana. The sequence continues at coordinate 172,304,371 of NC_087369.1, read as the reverse complement.
CAACAGCCAACACCATCCTAAATGGAGAGAGTCTGAAAGCTTTTCCTTGAGAACAAAAACCAGACAAGGATGCCCTTTATCACCACTCTTATTCAACATTGTGTTGGAGGTCCTAGCCAGAGCAATTAGCCTAGATAAAGAAATAAAGGGCATCCAGGTTGGTAAGGAAGAAGCAAAAGTATCTCTATTTGCAGATGACATGATCTTATACACAGAAAACCCTAAAGAATCCTCAAGAAAACTACTGAAACTAATAGAAGAGTTCAGCAGTGTATCAGGTTACGAGATAAATACACAAAAATCAGTTGGATTCCTCTACACCTACAGAAAGAACATCGAAGGGGAAATCAGTACCATTGACATTAGCCCCCAAGAAGATAATATACTCAGTAATAAATCCAACCAGAGATGTAAAAGACATATACAAAGAAAACTACAAGACACTACTTCATTGAACCAGAAGAGACCTACATAAGTGGAAAAACATACTTTGCTCATGGCTAGGAAGACTCAACATTGTAAAAATGTCTGTTCTACCAAAAGTGATCTATAGATACAATGCAATTCCGATCCAAATCCCAATGACATTTTTCAACAAGATGGAGAAACAAATCACCAACTTCACATGGAAGGGAAAGAGTCCTCGGATAAGTAAGGCATTATTGAAAAGGAAGAACCAAGTGGGTGGGAGACCTCACACTACCTGATTTTAGAACTTGTTATAACACCACAGTAGTCAAAACAGCCTAGTACTGGCACAACAACAGATACATAGACCAATGGAACAGAACTAAGAATCCAGACATACTAACAATTCCATACTTCAAAATAAAAACCAAGATAAACATAATGACTCGGCAACAGTAAATTCAACTACTGTGAAAATGAGGAACACAATTTCCAAAGAAATATTTCTCAGCACAAAAAAAGTAAGTGGAAAAATGAAATTGTCATCAACACACAAAAAAGGCATCAAAACAGCAGCAATAAACTCATATTTATCTATAATTAGGCTGAATGTAAATGGTCTAAATGCACCAATAAAGAGACAGAGTGTCACAGACTGAATTAAAAAACACGATCTGTCTATATGGTGCCTACAGAGACACATCTTAGACTTAAAGACACAAATAAACTAAAATTCAAAGGATGGAAAAAAAATATCAAGCAAACAACAGTCAAAAAAGAGCAGGAGTAGCAGTATTAATTTCTGACAAAATAGACTTTTAAAGTTAAATCCACCACAAAGGATAAAGAAGGACACTACGTAATGATTAAAGAGACAATTTACCAGGAAGATATAACCATATTAAATGTTAACGCACTCAATGACAGGGCTGCAAGATACATAAAACAAACTCTAACAGAATTGAAAAGTGAGATAGACACCTCCACAAATATAGTAGGAGACTTCAACACACCACTTTCAGTGAAAGACAGGACATCCAGCAAGAAGCTCAATAAAGACACGGAAGATCTTATTGCCACTATCAACCAACTTGACCTCATAGATTTATACAGAACACTCCATCCAAGAGCTGCAAAGTATACTTTCTTTTCTAGTGCACATGGAACATTCTCTAGAATAGACCACATATTAGGTCATAAAACAAACCATTGCAGAATCCAAAACATCGAAATATTACAAAGCATCCTCTCAGACCATAAGGCAATAAAACTAGAAATCAATAACAGAAAAACCAGGGAAAAGAAATCCAATACTTGGAAAATGAACAATACCCTGCTCAAAACAGACTGGGTTATAGAAGACTTTAAGGAGGGAATAAAGAAATTCATAGAATCCAAAGAGACTGAAAACACTTCCTATCAGAACCTTTGGGATACAGCTAAAGCAGTGCTCAGAGGTCAATTTATATCAATAAATGCACACATACAAAAAGAAGAAAGAGCCAAAATCAAAGAGCTGTCCCTACAACTTGAACAAATAGAAAGAGAGAAACAAAAGTAACCGTCAGGTACATGAAGAAACAATAAAAATTAGAGCAGAATTAAATGAATTAGAGAACAGAAAAACAATTGGAAGAGTTAACAAGGCCAAAAGCTGGTTCTTTGAAAAAATCAACAAAATTGATGAACCATTGGCCAGACTGACTAAAGAAATACAGGAAAGGAAAAAAATAACTCAAATAAGAAATGAGATGGGTCATATCACAACAGACCCAACTGAAATGAAAAGAATCATATCAGATTACTATGAAAAATTGTACTCTAACAAATTAGAAAACCTAGAACAAATGGATGAATTCCTAGAAACACATTACCTACCTAAACTAACACAAACAGAAGTAGAACAACTAGTTAGACCCATAACAACAACAACAACAAAAAACAGATTGAAAAGGTAATCAAAAAACTCCCCCCCCCCTCAAAAAAAAAGCCCTGGTCCGGAGGGCTTCACTGCAGAGTTCTACCAAACTTTCACAGAAGACTTAACGCCACTACTGCTAAAGGGATTTCAAAGCATAGAAAAGGATGGAATACTCCCTAACTCATTCTATGAAGCCAGCATATCGATGATACCAAAACCAGCTAAAGACAACACAAAAAAAGAAAATTACAGACCTATATCCCTCATGAACATAGACGCAAAAATCCTCAACCAAATTCTAGCCAATAGAATTCAACAACATATCAAAAAAATAATCCACCACGACCAAGTGGGATTTATACGAGGTACGGAATGATGGTTTAATATTAGAAAAGCAATTAATATTATCCACCATCCAACGAAAGACAAGAACCACATGATTTTATCAACTGATGCAGAAAAGGCATTTGACAAAGTCCAACACTGATTCGTGATAAAAACTCTCAGCAAAATAGGAACAGAAGGAAAATTCCTCAACATAACAAGGGGCATTTATACAAAGCCAGGCAATGAGTTTTTATACAAAGCCAACAGCCAACATCATCCTTAATGGAGAGATTCTAAAAACATTCCCCTTAAGAACGGAACCGAACAAGGATGCCCCTTATCACCACTCTTATTCAACATTGTGCTGGAGGTCCTGGCCAGAGCAATTAGTCTGGATAAAGAAATAAAGGGCATCCAGATTGGTAAGGAAGAAGTAAAAATATCTCTATCTGCAGATGACATGATCTTATACACAGAAAACCCTAAAGAATCCTCAAAAAACTACCGAAACTAATAGAAGAGTTCAGCAGAGTATCAGGTTATAAGACAAACATACAAAAATCAGTTGGATTCCTCTACACCAACAAAAAGAACATCGAAGAGGAAATAACCAAATCAATACCATTCACAGTAGCCCCCAAGAAGATACAATACTTAGGAATAAATCTAACCAGAGATGTAAAAGACCTATACAAAGAAAACTACAAGGTACTACTGGAAGAAACCAAAAGGGACCTACATAAGTGGAAAAACATACCTTGCTCATGGATAGAAAGACTTATCATTGTAAAAATGTCTATTCTACCAAAAGCCGTCTATATATACAATGCAATTCTGATCCAAATTCCAACGACAATTTTTAATGAGATGGAGAAACAAATCAACTTCATATGGAAGGGAAAGAAGCCCCGGATAAATAAAGCATTACTGAAAAAGAAGAAGAAAGCGGGAGGCCTCACTCCTCCTGATTTTAGAACCTACCATACCACCACAGTAGTTAAAACAGCCTGGTACTGGTACAACAACAGACACATAGACCAATGGAACAGAATTGAGAACCCAGATATAAATCCATCCACATATGATATTTGACAAAGGCCAGTGTCAGTTAATTGGGGAAAAGATAGTCTTTTTAACAAACAGTGCTGGCATAACTGGATATCCACCTGCAAAAAAATGAAACAAGACCCATACCTCACACCATGCACAAAAAATAACTCGAAATGGATCAAAGACCTAAACACAAAACCAAAAATGATAAATATCATGGAATTAAAAATATGGACAATGTTAGGAGCCCGAATACATGGCATAAACAGAATACAGAACATTACTAAAAATGCTGAAGAGAAACCAGATAACTGGGAGCTACTAAAAAATCAAACACCTATGCTCATCTAAAAACTTCACCAAAAGAGTAAAAAGACCACCTACAGACTGGGAAAAAATTTTCAGGTACGACATCTCTGACCAGCGCCTGATCTCTAAAATCTACATGATTCTGCTAAAACTCAACCACAAAAAGACAAACACCCCAATTAAAAAATGGGCAAAGGATATGAACAGACACTTCACTAAAGAAGACATTCAGGCAGCTAACAGATACATGAGGAAATGCTCTTGATCATTAGCCAAAGGAGAAATGCAAATCAAAACTACAATGAGATTCCGTCTCACTCCAACAAGGCTGGTATTAATCCAAAAACACAAAATAATAAATGTTGGAGAGGCTGTGGAGAGACTGGAACACTTATACACTGCTGGTGGGAATGTAAAATGGTACAACCACTTTGGAAATTGATTGGCGCTTCCTTAAAAAGCTAGAAATAGAACTACCATATGACCCAGCAATCCCACTCCTCGGAATATATCCTAGAGAAATAAGAGCATTTACACGAACAGATATACGCACACCCATGTTTATTGCAGCACTGTTTACAATAGCAAAAAATGGAAGCAACCAAGGTGCCCATCAATGGAAGAATGGATAAATAAATTGTGGTATATTCACACAATGGAATAGTATGCATCAATAAAGAACAGTGAGGAATCTGTGAAACATTTCGTAACATGGAGGAACCTGGAAGACATTATGCTGAATGAAATTAGTTGCAAAAGGGCAAATATTGTATAAGACCACTATTATAAGATCTTGAGAGATAGTTGAAATTGAGAAGAAAACATTCTTTTGTGGTTATGAGAGGGGGGAGGGAAGGAGGGTGGGAGAGGAGTATTTACTAATTAGATAGTAGATAAGAGCTACTTTAGGTGAAGGGAAGGACAACACTCAGTACAGGGGAGGTCAGCGCAACTGGACTAAACCAAAAGCAAAGAAGTTTCCTGATTAGGCTGAATGCTTCTAAGGTGAGTGAAGCAGGGGCAGGGGCTTGGGGACCATGGTTTCAGGGGACATCTAAGTCAATTGGCATAATAAAATCTATTAAGAAAACATTCTGCACCCCATTTTGAAGAGTGGCATCTGGGGTCTTAAATGCTAGCAAGCGGCCATCTAAGATGCATCAATGAGTCTCAACCCACCTGGATCAAAGGAGAATGAAGAACACCAAGGACACAAGGTAATAAAGAGCCCAAGAGACAGAAAGGGCCACATGAACCAGAGATTACATCATCCTGAGACCAGAAGAACTAGATGGTGCCCGGCCACAATCGATGACTGCCCTGACAGGGAATACAGCGGATGATCCCTCAGGGAGCAGGGGAACAGTCGGATGCAGACCCCAAATTCTCATAAAAAGACCAGACTTAATGGTCTGACTGAGACTAGAAGGACCCTGGCGGCCATGGCCCCCAGACCTTCTGTTGGCCCAGGACAGGAACCATTCCAGAAGCCAACTTGTCAGACATGGATTGGACTGGACAATGGGTAGGAGAGGGATGCTCGTGAGGAGTGAGCTTCTTGGATCAGGTGGACACTTGAGACTATATTGGCACCTCCTGCCTGGAGGGGAGATAGGAGGTTAAAGGGGCTTAGAAGCTGGCAAAATGGACAGAAAAAGAGAGAGTGGAAGGAGGGAGCAGGCTGTCTCATTGGGGGGAGAGTAATTGGCAGTATGTAGCAAGGTGTATATAACCTTTTATGTGAGAGACTGACTTCATTTGTAAACTTTCATTTAAAGCACAATAAAAATTATTAAAAAAAAAGAATCCAGGCATAAATTCATCCACCTATGAGCAGCCGATATTTGACAAAGGCCCAAAGCCCATTAATTGGGGAAAAGACAGTCTCTTTAACAAACGATGCTCACATAACTGGATATCCATCTGCAGAAAAATGAAAAAAGACCCATACCTCACTCCATGCACAAAAACTAACTCAAAATGGATCAAAGACCTAAATATAAAATTTAAAACAATAAAGATCATGGAAGAAAAAATAGGGACAATGCTAGGAGCCCTAATACATGGCATAAACAGTATACAAAACATTACTAACAATGCAGAAGAGAAACTAGATAACTGGGAGCTCCTAAAAATCAAACACCTATGCTCATCCAAAGACTTCACCAAAAGAGTAAAAAGATTACCTACAGGCTGGGAAGAAGTTTTAGCTATGACATTTCTGATCAGCATCTGATCTCTAAAATCTACATGATGCTGCAATCACTCAACCACAAAAAGACAAATAACCCAATCAAAAAATGGGCAAAGGATGTGAACAGGCACTTCACCAAGGAAGACATTCAGGCAGCTAACAGACACTTGAGGAAATGCTTGAGGTCATTAGCCATGAGAGAAATGCAAATCAAACTACAATGAGATACCATCTCACTCCAACAAGGCTGGCATTAATCCAAAAAACACAAAATAATAAGTGTTGGAAAGGTTGTGGATAGATTGGGACACTTATACACTGCTGGTGGGAATGTCAAATGGTGCAACCGCTTTGGAAATCAATTTGGCGCTTCCTCAAAAAGCTAGAAATAGAACTGTCATACGAGCCAGCAATCCTACTCCTTGGAATATATCCTAGAGAAATAAGAGCCTTTACACGAACAGATATATGCACACCCTTTTTTATTGCAGCACTGTTTACAATAGCAAAAAGATGGAAGCTACCAAGATGCCCATCAATGTATGAATGGATAAATAAATTATGGTATATTCATACAATGGAATACTACACATCGATAAAGAACATCGATAGACATTTCATAACATGGAGGAATCTGGAAGGCATTATGCTGAGTGAAATTAGTCAGTTGCAAAAGGACAAATACTGTATGAGACCACTATTATAAGAACTCGAGAAATAGTTTAAACACAGAAGAAAACATTCTTTGATGGTTATGAGGGTGGGGAGAGAGGGAGGGAGAGGGGCATTCACTAATTAGATAGTAGACAAGAACTATTTTAGGTGAAGGGAAAGACAACACACAATACAGAAGAGATCAGCACAACTGGACTAAACCAAAAGCAAAGAAGTTTCCTGAATAAACCCAACACTTCGAAGGCCAGAGTAGCAGGGGCAGAGGTCTGGTGACCATGGTTTCAGGGGAAATCTAGGTCAACTTGCATAATAAAATCTATTAAGACAACATTCTGCATCCCACTTTGGTGAGTGGCATCTGGGGTCTTAAACGGTAGCAAACGGCCATCTGAGATGCATCAATTGGTCTCAACCTACCTGGATCAAAGGAGAATGAAGAACACCAAAGACATAAGGTAAAGATGAGCTCAAGGGACAGAACGGGCCACATAAATCAGAGACTACATCAGCCTGTGACCAGAAGAACTAGATGGTGCCCGGCTACAACCAATGACTGCCCTAACAGGGAATGCAACAGAGAATCCCTGAGGGAGCAGGAGAAGAGTGGGATGCAGATCTCAAATTCTCGTAAAAAGACCAGATATAATGGTCTGACTGAGACTAGAGGGACTCCAGAGGTCATGGTCCCCAGACCTCCTGTTAGCCCAAGACTGTAACCATTCCCAAAGCCAACTGGACTGGACTATAAGATAGAAGATGATACTGGTGAAGAGTGGGCTTCTTGGCTCAAGTAGACACATGAGACTATGTGGGCAGCTCCTTCCTGTCTGGAGGCAAGATGAGAAGGCAGAGGGGGAAAGAAGCTGGCTCAGTGGACACAGGGAATACCGGGTGGAGAGGAGTGTGCTGTCTCATTAGGGGGAGAGCAGCTAGGAGTACATAGCAAGGTGTATATAAATTTTTATATGAGAGACTGACTTGATTTGTAAACTTTCACTTAAAGCACAATAAAAAAAGAAAAACATCTGACTTACAAACTAAAGTGTTAAACATTACTAAAACTTGATGATGACAATAAGTAGTTTAACACACATTTTGACCCATATGTATTAAAATTTAAACAATTACTTGATGCCTTTTTGTAACAGTTTTAGAATACATAACTAAAATAAATGTAAACAATTATTAGAAAAAAAAAAAAGTACAACCCGAATGCTCCTTGAAGGCAAGGACGGAGAGAATGTGTCTCACATACTTTGGACGTGTTGTCAGGAGGGATCAGTCCCTGGTAGAAGGACATCATGGTAAAGTAGAGGGTCAGAGATTAAGAGAAACACCCTCAACCAGATGGACTGACACAGTGGCTGCAGCAATGGGCTCAAGCATAGCATCAGTCCACCAGCCGCCCCTTGGAAACCTTATGGGGCAGTTCTACTCTGTCCCATACAGTCGCTATGAGTCAGAGTTGATGGCAATGGTTTGGTCTTAGTCAGTGGTAGTGCCCAGAATCAATCCCAAATCTTTAGCCTCTCTCTGCCTGGGGCCCTCTCCACCCGAATGGCCTCACACATGAGGGCCCTCCTGTCCCTCACCCACCTTGCTTCTAAAGAAGGTCAAGGAAATGCCTTTCTTTTTTAACCCAAGTTACAGTCAGAATGGAGTCAGTGCCAAAGGGCATCAGGAGCTTGTCCCGGTCCTGGCAGGCAGGTGGGCAGGGCTGCAAGGCTCAGCAGCTTCCTGACCCTCCACGTGGTCTGTCTCACCCACCTGGCCCCTGGACAGAGCCCAGCTTCATTCCCCTGTACCAGGATAAAGGCACTGGGATGAGAAAAACACACACACACACTCTTCCTATAGGAACAAATCCCCCTTACCAGTTTTCAGGTGGGCAACACAGAGGAGCCACGTTCCTGGAGAAGCCAGGCAGGACAGGGGCTGTGTGTGTGCAAAACGTGAGCCTGGCTTTAAATGAACTCGCCATTTATAGTTTACATTGAGACAGATGTCCAATTTAAATAAGCCTTTTCCTTTGTATAGTGCTTCATGGATTCAAAAGCACTTGCAGAGTCACAATCTTACTTAACGCCCCCAGCAACCCAGAGCGGTGGGCAGTTCAATCCCCAGGCTGTCGCCGAAGAAATGAGGCTGCCAGGTGAGGAGCTTTGGCCACGGCTCCATGACTAGGAACTAGGGGCAGAGCATGGTTTCCTCTCCTAGCCCCAGGCACCCCAACTTGGCTGGGAGGATCCCCGTGCCGGTGTGAGCGTGTGGGTGGTACACAGCTGCCAGAGAGGGCTGGGCTAATCCTGTCTTCCTGGCCCACATAATGGCAAGCAGCCTCCTTCAGCTGTGACCATTTGTGCTACCTTGGCTCCTTAGGACTGTATCTTTCTCTCCACTGGCTCCAATTGTCTTCCTAATTTAATCCTAGGACAATTCTCCCTCCCACTGGTGCAGCACTTGACAGGAATCAGAGCTCTGCCATGTCCTTTATCCCATTTGCACTGAGACTGAAGGATGGGAGCAGAACATGTTCTGTGACACCCCCCCCCCTTTTTTTTTTTTACCACTCAGGCACAGATTGGGGGAGGATTTTCCCATCATCAAGGGGCCAGAGTTGGGGCTGAAATTTCAGTTTCCAAGTTCAGTGTTATCCCTATAACACTGGATCCTGATTAGTGAATGTCTACTATGAGCCAGAAGGAGCCCTGGTGGTGCAGTGGTTAAGCACATGGCTGCTAACTGAAAGGACAGAGGTTCAAACCCACCCACCAGTTGCTCCATGGGAGAAAGATGTAGAAGCCTGCTGCCATAAGGATTTTGAGCCTTGGAAACCCCACGGGCAGTTCTACTCTATCCTGTAGGGTCGCTATGAGTTGGAATTGACTCAACAGCAATGGGTTCAGTAGGGTTGTACTAGGAGCAAGGCACTGCCCCAGATGCCTGAGGACACTGGCTCAGCAAATCTTCCATTTTCCTGTTAAGGAGATAGAGGCCAAGGTAGGAGGGAGCCCGCCCAAAGTGAGAAGCCAGGCTGCAATCACAGGTCTGGCTGACTGTAGCCCGGCTTGTCACAGTCGATCCCCCTCACTCTGCCACTGGCTCACCCCTAGAGATGAAGGCGTGAATAAGTAGTTAGGTTGACAAGTGGATATTTGTGAGGAATGATCCCTAATGCCCATCACTCAGCTGGTCAGCCAATAATTCACCCAGGAAGTCCCCTGGCTCAGAGCCCAGCTCTCTGAGGGCCATTTAGGGCCAGTCTCATTCTCTCCCCTTAGCTCCTGAAACCTGAGAGCTAGTCCTCTTGGGGCCTGATGAGCAACAACCACCCAGGAAAGCTCCAGTGACAACTTTCCTCTTGCCCAGAGCTGGCCTGGAGCCCAGCTGGCATAAACCATCCTGCTGCCTAGTGCAGGTGACAGGAACACTTGCAAGTGAGTCATCCTTGGAACCTTTGTGGGTTTGACCTAAGAGGTCCTTTGGAAGCAGTAACCACTCTGGCCTGAAAGGGGCCTATAAAGTCAGTGACTGGGGGGGTGCCCAGTACTCCCCCTACTGGAGTTGGTGGTTCAGCTCACCTGCCTGTGACACAAGAGTTTAGCCCTTAAAGACAGTTCAGGGGAAAGAGAAACATCTTTCTAGAGAGAAAGAAGTCATTCCCTCTAAGAATTGTAAGCTCTGAAGATTTGCAAGGGAACAGCATGGATGCTAAACTAACACACTGGGGAAGAAGGCAGGTGCCACGCTAAATAACAAAATGTGAGCACATACACAGAGAACACACTCCTTTATTTCCACAGGGAGACATAAATTTATATTAATGAGGATGTCAAATGCCAAGAAATCAAATAATGGCATAAACATCACAGTAAGCACCAAAGCCCCAGAGTTGGCTGCAATCATTTACTATGGAATAGGTAAAGAGAACTTCGATTTCTGCCCTGCCCTGCAGCTCTCTAAAGCTTCACAAAAGACAACTTTCCTGCTTGTAGGGCTGGGACTTGACACTCTATAAATAAGAGAAGCTCTTGGGTTCAGCCCTCGATACTAGAGAGAAGCCCTGGGAAGCCACTGCACGTGCACAAGAGCAAGGGTGTGGGCTGGAATTCATGTCTTGGGCAAGGAACTTAGTATGAAGTCTTGAGGCGAGTTTGTTTCCTGGTCCCAAGAAGTCCACATACCTTCCAAGGTGGTAGGAGATGTGGTGGGGAAGAGCAAGTGGAGAGGGAGCCTAAAGAGGGCAGCCTCTTCCCAGGATCACCACACCACAAGAAGAGGGCTCCTTACTGCATGACCTAGGAGGGCATGGGCATGAGTGGCTGCTCCTATCTAGGCCCAGGCCCAGTTCTTAGCTGCCAGCCAGGTAGGCATAGACAGGCCAGTTGCATCAATGCCACATAGTCCTGATTTGGGCCTCTGGTGGACATCTATCCCTTTTTGTTGCCCAGCAATCTTAACGCCCTTCCCAGGTTTGAGGAAGCTGAAAGCACCAGTTATCCACTTTCCTAGTCTCCTTTTGAAGCTAGTATACAATACATGAGGCTCAGGCAATCAGATTTTGGGTTGAACTAATGATGAAGACAACCAGGGCCAGCTCTGCCATAGCATCCCATTTCCTGAGCAGCTGTACCAGTGGTGCCAGAGGCCAGTAATAGTGTTGTTGGTGGATAAGCTACAGGGTCTACTGCTTAGTGGTACAGCAGTGTTCTCACCAGGTTAATTCCATACCATGATTTTGTCTGTGGATCTGGCCATATGACTACTAAGCCTGATTTTCTAGTCCTCACAGCAATTCTGTGACATAAATAAAGCAAGAAGGTCCAACTTATGTGTAATTGACATCCCAGGAAGAAAGAGAAAGGAAGAGAGAAAATAGGCGCAGAAGAAACATTTGAAGAGCTAGTCACTAAAGACTTTCCAAAACTAATAAGAGCCATCAAACCATAATTCAGTAAAGCCTAAAAACCTCGACAAGTATGAATTCAGAGAAAACCACAGTGAGGCACATCATAGCAAAACTGCTGAAATAGAAAACAAAGAGAAAAATCTCAAAAACAACCAGAATTAAATTACATGATGTACTTCAAAATGATGCAATAGTAGTGGAAGAAGTTGGCGGGAGTGTAAAAGAAAAAAAATGGGGAACTTCCACTTCCAGAAATGATGAAATAATTGGTACTAGAGTAGCCCTTCCACAGTAAACAACTGTAAAACTGGACAAAATATATGAGGCAACTGCTTTCAGGCATTAGACATTAGGTACTGGACAACAGGCAGCACAAGACTGCAATCCCTGAGAGAAAGGGATGAGTTCCACAATTGCTCCAGTTCTCTGCATAAAAAAAAAATTCCCAACTATAGTGAACCAAGCTAGAATCTGAGCACAGCATAAGTGGCTCTGCTGAGTTGAGGAGGTAGAGATCAGAGTGTGGGGAAGTTAAAATGGTTGTGATCCTTGGGATAGGTTACTAGACAGGAGAGTGCTACAAGTGGGAGAAAGCATTAGAATTCTACATGGGGGTCTCCTGCAAGTCCTTGACTGAGGCTGGGCTATAAATTGCCCAAAACCAAACCCACTGCCATCGAGTTGATTCTGACTCATAGCAACCCTACAGGACAGAGTAGAACTGCCACATAGTGTTTCTAAGCCTGTAAATCTTTATGGAAGCAAACTGCCACATCTTTCTCACACGGAGTGGCTGGTCGATTCAAACCACCAACCTTTGATTAGCAGGCAAGTACTTTAACCTCTGTACTACCAGGGCTCTAGGGCTATAAATAGGTAGGGGAAAATATCCATAATGTCAAGTATACAATAAAAAAAAATGACTAAACATGCAAGGAACCATGAAATTGTGAAATACGGAGTCAAGTGAAATCAACTCTGAGATGGTCCAGATGTTGTATTTGGCACACAAAAACTTTAAAACAACTATGAAAAAATACATTATAAGAATAAAAGGCAAATATGGTCATGAAGAGTGAACAGATAGGTAATCCAAACAGAAAAATGGAAAGTATCCAAAAGGACCAAATGGAAACTCTAGAACTGAAAAGTACGATTGAAATGAAGAATTCACCAGATGGGCTTAAGAGCATTTGCAAAAAGCAGAAGAACAGACCCAGTAACTTTTAAGTCAGATCAACAGAAATTATCTAATGTGGAGAGGAGAGAGGAAAAAAAAAAATGAAAACGAACAGAGTCTCAGGGACCTATGGGACACCAAATAGTAAAATATACATGTGATTGTAACCTCAGAAGAAGAAAAGAGTGGAAATTGGGCAGAAAAAAAATTTTAAGAAATAATAGCCAAAATTTTTCCAAGTTCGATGAAAAACTTTGACTTACAGAACCAAGGAGCTCAGTGAACGTCAAGCAGGATAAAAACAAAGAAAATCGTACCTGGCTACATGATAGTCAAACCACTGAAAATCAAAGATAAGAGAAAATGTCAAAAGGAATGAGAGGAAAAAATATATGTTACATTGCTGTTGAGCTGATTCCGACTCATAGGGACCCTACAGGACAGGGTAGAACTGCCCCATAGTGTTTCCAAGGAGCAGCTGGTGGCTTTGAACTTCTGACCTTTTGGTTAGCAGCCAAATGCTTAACCACTGAAACACCAGGGATCCACATGTTACATACAGGGGAACAATAATAAAAATGATGGCTGGCTTCTCATTAGAAGCAATGGAAGCAAATAACAATAGAATGAAATATTTAAAGTGCTTTAAAAAAAAATCATGTTAGCCCAGAATTCTATATCCAGTAAAAGTAGCCTATAAAAACAAGGGTGAAATAAAGGCAGTTTCAGATAAACAAATGCTGAGAGAATTCACTGCCAGTAGACCTGTGCTACTAAAAGGGAATTGATACCACATGAAAGCTCAGAAGTAGAGGAAGAAGAGTGCTGTACATGATAAGTAAGTAATCATAAAAGAAAGACTTTTCAAAAATTTGTTTACTTCTCATAATTTCTGTAAAGAAAACTGACCAACTCATGGGAAAAACAAATAACATAGAGTTTATAAGATATGGTTTGTACACTTCCTGTTTGTGGATAATATGATAATATACATAGAAAGCTTGTGGCACTAATAGAAAAATTCAGCAGAGTGGCAGGATACAAGATAAATATACAAAAATCAGTTGGATTCCTACACCTATAAAAAGAACTATGAAAAGGAAATCAGGAAAACAATACCATTTATAACAGCCCCTAAAAAAATACAATACTTAGGAATAAATTTAACCAGGGATGTAAAAGACCTATACAAAGAAAACTACAAAACACTACTGCAAGAAACCAAGAAAAAAAAAAAAAAAACATTGCTGTTGAGTTGATCCCAACTCATAGTGACCCTATAGGACAGAGTAGAACTAGCCCATAAGGTTTCCAAGGGGTGCCTGGTGGATTCGAACTGTCAACCTTTTGCTTAGCAGCTGTAGCTCTTAACAACTACACTACTGGGGATTCCAAGAAACCAAGAGACCTACATAAATGGAAAAACATACCATGCTCATGCATAGGTAGACAACACTGTGAAAACATTAATTCTACATAAGCAATCTACAAATACAATGCAATCCCTATCCAAATATCACTACCACTTTTTAAAGAGATGGAACAACTAATCATTAACTTTATATGGAAAGGGAAGAGGTCCCATTTAAGTAAATCACTACTGAAGACTCTCACTACCTGACCTCAGAACCTACTATACAGCTACAGTAGTCAAAACAGCCTGGTACTGGTACAACGACAGATACATTGACCAATGGAACAGAATTGAGAACTCATATGTAAATCCACCCACCTGTGGTCACCTGATCTTTGAAAAAGGCCCAAAGTCCATCAGATAAGGAAAAGACAATCTTTTTTTTAATTTTTTAAATTTTTATTGTGCTTTAAGTGAAAGTTTACAAATCAAGTCAGTCGCTCATACAAAAATTTATAGACACTTTGCTATACACTCCTCGTTGTTCTCCCCCTAATGAGAAAGCACACTCCTCCTCTCCACCCTGCATTCCTGTGCCCATTCAGCCAGCTTCTGACCCCCTCTGCCTTCTCATCTTCCTTCCAGACAGAAGCTGCCCACATAGTCTCGTGTGAAAGACAGTCTTTTTAACAAATGGTGCCGGCAAAACTGGATGTCCATCTGTGAAAAAAATGAAACAGGACCCATACCTCACACCATATACAAAAACTAATTCAAAACGGATCAAAGACCTAAATATAAAACCAAAAACTATAAAGATCGAAGAAGAAAAAATATGGTCAATTCTAGAGGGCCTAATGCACGGCTTTAACAGAATACAAACCATAACTAATGATACACAAACAACAGAAGATAAGCTAGATAACTGGGAACTTCTAAAAATTAAACACTTGTGCTCATCAAAAGACTTCCCATAAGAGTGAAAAGAGAACCTACAGGCTGGGAAAATAATTTTGGCTATGACAAACCCGACAAAGGTCTAATCTCTAAAATCTACAGGAAAATACAAAAACTCTACAACAAAAAGACAAATAATCCAATTAAAAAATGGGCAAAGGATATGAACAGACACTTCACCAAAGAACACATTCAAGTGTCTAACAGACACATGAGGAAACGCTCTACATCACTAGCCATTAGAAGAATGTAAATCAAAACTACAATGAGATACCATCTCACCCAGACATTACTGGCAGGAGTCAAGAAAAACAGAAAATAACAAATGTTGGAGAGGCTGTGGGGAGATTGGAACTCTCATGCACAGCTGGTGGGAAAGCAAAATGATACAACCATTTTGGAAAACTATATGGCTTTTCCTTAAAAAGCTAGAAATAAAAATACCATATGATCCAGCAATCCCACTCCTGAGACTATATCCTAGAGAAATAAGAGCCATCACATGAATAGGCATATGCACACCCATGTTCGTTGCAGCATTGTTAAAAATAGCAAAAAGATGGAAACAAACCGAGGTGCCATCAACAGATGAATGGATAAACAACTATGGTACATACATACAATGGAATAGTACGCAACAATAGAGAACAAAGATGAATCTGCGAAGCATCTCACAACGTGGAGGAATCTGAAGGGCATAATGCTGAGTGAAATAAGTCCATCACGAAAGGACAAATATTGTATGGGACCACTACTATAAAAACTCATGACAAGGTTTACACACAGAAAGAAACAATCTTTGATGGTTACGAGGGAGGGGAGGTGTGAGGGGTAAAAACACTAAATAGACAATAGGTAAGTGGTAACTTTGGTGAAGGGTAAGACAGTACACAATATTGGGGAAGCCAGCACAACCTGTCCAAGCCAAGGTCATGGAAGTTCATAGACACATCCAAACTTCCCAAGAGACCAAATTACTGGGCTGAGGGCTGTGGGGATCATGGTCTCAGGGAATATTTAGCTCATTTGGCATAACATAGCTTATAAAGAAAATGTTCTACATTCTACTTTGGTGAGTGGCATCTGGATTCTCAAAAGCTTGTGAGCGGACATCTAAGATACTCCACTGGTTTCACCCCATCTGGAGCAAGGGAGAATGAAGAAAACCAAAGACACAAGGGAAAGATTAGTCCAAAGGACTAATGGACTACAACTACCCCAGCCTCCACTAGACTGAGTCCAGCACAACTAGATGGTGCCTGACTACCACCACTGACTGCTCTGACAGGGATCACAATAGAGGGTTCAAAATGTAGAACAAAATTCTAACTCACAAAAAAAGACCAGACTTACTGGTCTGACAGACTGGAGAAACCCTGAGAGTATGGCCCCTGGACATGCTTTTAACTCAATACTGAAGTCACTCCTGAGGTTCACACTTCAGCCAAAGATTGGACAGGCCCATAAAACAAAACGAGACTAAAGGGGCACAGCAGCCCAGGGACAAGGACGAGAAGGCAGGAGGGGACAGGAAAGCTGTTAACGGGGAGCCCAAGGTTGAGAAGGGGAGAGTGTTGACATGTCCTGGAGTTGGCCACCAATGTCACAAAACAATATGTGTATTGTTTAATGAGAAACAATCGCATAAAGCACACAGTGTAGCTGGTAAATGGAAATATATTTCTGTAGGATTATCAAATTTGTGAAACAGTTAAGTGAGAAGTATCAGGTATAAAGAATCAGGAAATACGTAGTAAGAAGTGTCAGAAGTGAACTAGTAAAATCCAAACCAAAACCCAAACCCATTGCCGTCTACGTGATTTGAACTCATAGCGACCCTACAGGACAGAGTAGAACTGCCTACGGGGTTTCCAAAGCTGTAAATCTTTAAGGAAGCAGAGTTGCCACATCTGCTTCTCCCTCAGAGCGGTTGGTGGGTTCAAACCACTGACCTTTTGGTTAGCAGCCAAGCTCTTAACCATTGCACCACTAGGGCTTAAAACAACAGAAATTTATGGTCTTACAGTTCTGGAGGCAAGGAGTCCTAATCCAGAGTGTCAGCAGAGCCATCTTCTCTCCTAAGGCTCTAGGGGAGGATCACTTTCTTCTCTGTCCCAGCTTCTGGTAGCCCTAGGTCTTCCTTGGCTTGCAGCTGCAGCATAACTCCACAGTCATACAGTTGTCTTCCCTTGGTCTGTCTATGTCTTTCCTCCTCTTTTACAAGGACACCAGTCATATAGCATTAAAACCCACCCTACTCCAGTACGACATCGTGTTAACTGATAACACCCTCAAAGGCCCTATTTCCAAAAATGGTCCCATTCACAGGTACCAGGGGTTAGGACTTCAACAGATCTTTTTTTTTGGGGGGGGGGGCACAATTCAATTCATAACACCAAGTGTATCATATTTCCTGGGACAGGCCCATTTCCGGTAGTTATTCTCATTGATCAGGCCTTAAAGACATTTGTTCTTGTCAGACCATGGGTCTAGAGAATTTTATCTTTAGGCTTGGAGACGTCCCGTTCCAGCCAGAAGTGATGAGACAGGAAACAAAAGGGAAGAAAACTGTTGAGAGTTCTAGAACCTTGGTCACCTTCCCCTATTTATACCCTTGTTTTCCCCTGCCTACTTCCCATTAGAGACTGACTCACAGTGAAGTCCCTAAAGTGCAAGGAGTGTCAGCCAGGAAGTGGGTCCTGGGGTGAGAGCAGCCCCTGTGAGGAGGGAGGAAACAGACTGAGGAAGACAGCACAGTCTCCTTGAAAAAGCACACATTTTGGAGTCAGATACTTGTGTTTCAATTCTAACTAACTCTGCTATTTGCCGGCTGTGTGATCCTGTTCAGGGGCAGGGTGGGAGACATGTCCTGAGCCCCTCTGAACCTGAGATTCCTCATCTATCAATGGGTATCTAATGCTTCCCCTACCACTTCATACCCACTAGAATGGCAAATCTTAAAAAGATTGACAATATCAAATGTTGGCTAGGATGTGGAGCAACTGGATCTCTCTAGTTTGAGAGTACAAAATGGTCCAATCACTTCGGAAAACGTTTTGGCAGTTGCTTATAAAGTTCAACATACACTGTCCATGTGGTTGTTGTTCTTGGGTGCTATTCAGTTGGTTCCAACTCATAGTGACTCCAAGTACTACAGAACCGAAACACTGCCCAGTCCTGCTCCATCCTCACAATTGTTGCTATGTTTGAGACCACTGTCGCAGCCACTGTGTCAATCTACCTCACTGAAGGTCTTCCTCTTTCGCTGATCCTCTACCTTGCCAAAAGCCCTGGTGGCGTAGCGGTTAAGAGCTTGGGCTGCTAACCAAAAGGCTGGTAGTTTGAATCCACCAGGCGCTCCGTGGAAACTCTATGGAACAGTTCTACTCTGCCCTATAGGGTTACTGTGAGTGGGAATCAACTCTACGGCAGTGGATTTGCTATCCTGCCAGGAAAACCTGGTGGCATAGTGGTTAAGTGCTATGTCTGCTAACCAAAATGTCAGCAGTTCAAATCACCAGGCGCTCCTTGGAAACTCTATGGGGCGGTTCTACTCTGTCCTATAGGGTCGCTATGAGTCGGAATCGACTCGACAGCAAAGGGTTTGGTTTTTGGGGGGCTACCTTGCCAAGTATGATGTTCTTTTCCAGGGACTAGTCCCTCCTGATAACATGCCCAAGTTTTTTAAGATACTAGCCATACAGCCCAGCATTTCCATTCCTAGATATTAACCAAGAGAAATATAAACATATATTCACACAAAGCCTTGTATGTAAATGTTCACAACAGCTTCAACTGTAATAGCCAAAAAGTGAAAACAGGGCAAATGCCCACAAACAACAAATGGATAAACACGTGTAGTATACCCGTAATATGGAATACTACATAGCATTAGGAAGGAACTACTGATACATACAACATGAATAATCTTTAAAAAAAAAAAAAAAACATTGTGATGAGCAAGAAGCCAGGGATGAAGAAAGTGCATGCTGTATTATTCCAATTATATGAAATTCTACAAAAGGCAAAACTTATCTATAGGAAGGAAAGCAGAGCAGGGCTTGCCTGGGGCAGGGCGGGGGGAGTTTGACTGCCAAAGGGCACACACAAGGGAGCTTTTTGAGGTAATGGAAATGTTCTACATCAACAACATGGATCAATCTTGTGAACAATGGAAGGAAGCCATACACAAAAGAACACATACTGCATGATTTCAGTTATATTACATTGAAAAAATTAGGCAAAGCTAACGTATAGAGTTTAGGTATCCAACCTTAAGTGGTAAAATAAGAATAAGCAAGGAAGTGATTCCCGGAAAAGTAGCTTCCTATAGAGGGAGTGGGAGTGGAGTGATTGGGAAGGGACATGTGGGTGGCAGTGTCTGGGGCACTAGCAATGTTATATTTCTTGATCTGGGTGATGGTTACACAAATATTTGCTTTATAGTAATTTGTTAACAGCTCAAGCTATGCATCTTTTTTATTGTGGTAAAAAGATATACTATAACAAAACATTTGCCATGTCAACATTTTTTACATGTATAATTCAGTGAAGTTAATTACGTTCATCATTTCTGCAACAAATTTTGGTCTCCATTTGCCTATTACATATAAGTGAGATCATACAGCTTTTGTTCCTTTGTGATTGACTTATTTCACCCAGCATAATGTTTACAAGTTTTATCAATGTTGTGGCATGTATCAGAACTTCATTTCTCTTTGTGGCTGAATAATATAGCATTGTATGCATACAGCACATTTTGCTTATCCATTCATCTGTCAATGGACATTTAGGTTGTTTCCACCTTTTGGCGATTGTGAATAGTGCTGCAATGAATATTGGTATACACATATCTGTTTACATTCCTGCATTGAATACATACATTTTTTATTGTCTATTATACCTCACAATTAGAAACATTAAAATAAAAAGAAGAGCAAAAATTGTAACTGGAAGGCAATCTGAGGCTGGTACAGGGAAATGAGTCCAGAGAGTAGAAAGCCTTGCAGAGCAAGTGGCAAGGGCTGGGTGGACTGTGTGAAGTATTCCCAGGGCAACACTTCAACATGGTGGGCGTGGGTGAATGCCAGGCTGTACAATGCATCTTAACTGCTGCTCCTACTCCATAACCAGCCCAGGGGTGGGCATACAGTACATGCAATTGAAACTTGTAGATACATTAGTGTTATTGTTGTTCTAGTTCTTAGGTGCCATCAAGTCGGTTCTGACTCATAGCGACCCTATGTACAACAGAAGGAAATGCTGCCCAGTCCTGTGCCATCCTCACAATTGTTGCTACGCTTGAACTCATTGTTGCAGCCACTGTGTCAATTCATCTCGTTGAGTGTCTTCCTCTTTTTCGCTGACCCTCAACTTTACCAAGCATGATGTATTTCTCCGGGGACTGATCCCTCCTGATAACATGTCCAAAGTATGTGAGACGTAATCTCGCTATCCTTGCTTCTAAGGAGCACGCTGGTTGTACTTC
The DNA here is from genome assembly GCF_030014295.1 of Loxodonta africana. Classification (NCBI taxonomy): domain Eukaryota; kingdom Metazoa; phylum Chordata; class Mammalia; order Proboscidea; family Elephantidae; genus Loxodonta; species Loxodonta africana. The sequence goes on along the minus strand of NC_087369.1, from coordinate 172,283,599 downwards.
TTCCAAGACAGATTTATTCATTCTTTTGGCTGTCCATGGTATATTCAATATTCTTCTCCGACACCACAATTCAAAGGCGTCAATTCTTCTTCAGTCTTCCTTTTCATTGCCCAGCTTTCGCATGCATATCAGGTGACTGAAAACACCATGGCTTGGGTCAGGCACACCTTAATCCTCAAGGTGACATCCTTGCTTTTCAACACTTCAAAGAGGTCTTTTGCAGCTGATTTGCCCAATGCACCAGTGCAATGTGTCTTTTGATTTCTTGACTGCTGCTTCCATGGCTGTTGATTGTGGATCCAAGTAAAATAAAATCCTTTACAGCTTCAATCTTTTCTCCATTTATCATGATGTTGCTCATTGGTCCAGTTGTGAGGATTTCTGTTTTCTTTATGTTGAGGTGCAATCCATACTGAAGCCTGTGGTCTTTGATCTTCATCAGTAAGTGCTTCAAGTCCTCTTCCCTTTCAGCAAGCAAGGTTGTGTCATCTGCATAACAAAGGTTTTTAGTAAGTCTTCCTCCAATCCTGATGCCCCGTTCTTCTTCATAGAGTCCAGTTTCTCGGATTATTGCTCAGCATACAGATTGACTAGGCATGGTGAATGGATACAACTCTGATGCACACCTTTCCTGACTCTACACCACTCAGTATCCCCTTGTTTTGTCCAAACAACCCCATCTTGATCCATGTACAGATTCCTCATGAGCACAACGAAGTGTTCTGGAATTCCCACTCTTTGCAATGTTATCCATAATTTGTTATGATACACACAGTCAAATGCCTTTGCATAGTCAAAACACAGGTAAACATCTTTCTGGTATTCTCTGCTTTCAGCCAGGATCCATCCGACATCAGCAATGATATCCTTGGTTCCATGTCTTCTTCTAAATCCGGCTTGAATTTCTGGCAGTTCCCTGTCGATGTACTGCTGCAGCCGCTTTTGAATGATCTTCAGCAGAATTTTGCTTGCATGTGATACTAATGATATTGTTTGATAATTTCCACCTTCGGTTGGTCACCTTTCTTGGGAATAGGCATAAATATGGATCTCTGCCAGTCGGTTGGTCAAGCGGCTATCTTCCAAATTTCTTGGCGTAGACGAGTGAGCATTTCCAGTGCACATCCATTTTTTTTTTGTTTTCTCATTTTGTTTTTATTTTTTAATAATTTTTATTGAGCTTTAAGTGAAAGTTTACAAATCAAGTCAGTCTGTCACATATAAGCTTATATACACCTTACTCCATACTGCCACTTACTCTCCCCCTAATGAGTCAGCCTGCTCCCTCCTTCCAGTCTCTCCTTTCGTGAGACTTTTCCCAGTTTCTAACCCTCTCTACCCTCCTATCTCCCCTCCAGACAGGAGATGCCAACACAGTTTCAAGTGCCCACCCGATACAAGTAGCTCACTCTTCATCAGCATCTCTCTCCAACCCATTGTCCAGTCCCTTCCACGTCTGATGAGTAGTCTTCGGGAATGGTTCCTGTCCTGGGCCAACAGAAGGTTTGGGGACCATGACCACCGGGATTCCTCCAGTCTCAGTCAGACCATTAAGTCTGGTCTTTTTATGAAAATTTGGGGTCTGCATTCCACTGATCTCCTGCTCCCTCAGGGGTTCTCTGTTGTGTTCCCTGTCAGGGCAGTCATTGGTTGTGGCCGGGCACCATCTAGTTCTTCTGGTCTCAGGATGATGTAAGTCTCTGGTTCGTGTGGCCCTTTCTGTCTCTTAGGCTCATACTTATCGTGTGACCTTGGTGTTCTTCATTCTCCTTTGATCCAGGTGGGTTGAGACCGACTGACGCACCTTAGATGGCCACTTGTTAGCATTTAAGACCCCAGATGCCACATTTCAAAGTGGGATGCAGAATGTTTCCATAATAGAATTATTTTGCCAATTGACTTAGAAGTCCCCTTAAGCCATAGTCCCCAAATCCCCACTCTTGCCCTGCTGACCTTTGAAGCATTCAGTTTATCCCGGAAACTTCTTTGCTTTTGGTCCAGTCAAGCTGACCTTCCGTGTATTGAGTATTGTCCTTCCCTTCACCTAAAGTAGTTCTTATCTACTAACGAATCAGTAAATAACCCTCTCCCACCCTCCCTCCCTCCCCCCCTCGTAACCACAAAAGTATGTGTTCTTCTCAGTTTATACTATTTCTCAAGATCTTATAATAGTGGTCTTATACAATATTTGTCCTTCTGCCTCTGACTAATTTCACTCACCATAATGCCTTCCAGGTTCTTCCACGTTATGAAGTGTTTCACAGAGTCGTCACTGTTCTTTATCAATGCGTAGTATTCCACTGTGTGAATACACCACAATTTATTTAACCATTCATCCGTTGATGGACACCTTGGTTGCTTCCAGCTTTTTCTTTTAAATTAATTTTTATTAAGCTTCAAGTGAACATTTACCATTCCAATCAGTCTGTCACATGTAGGTTTACATACATCTCACTCCCTTCTCCCACTTGCTCTCCCCCTATTGAGTCAGCCCTTTCAGTCTCTCGTTTCATGCCAATTTTGCCATCTTCCCTCTCTATCTTCCCATCCCCCCTCCAGTCAAGAGTTGCCAACACTCTCTCCAGTGTCCACCTAATTTAATTGGCTCATTCTTCATCAGCATCTCTCTCCCCTCCGCTGACCAGTCCTTTTCATGCCTGATGACTTGTCTTTGGGGATGGTTCCTGTCCTGTGCCATCAGAAGTTCTGGGGAGCATTGTCTCTGGGATTCCTCTAGTCGCATTCATATCATTAGGTATGGTCTTTTTATGAGAATTTGGGGTCTGTATCCCATTGGCCTCCTGCTCCCTCAGGAGTTGTCTGTTGTGCTCCCTGACAGGGCAGACATCGATTGTGGCGGGGCACCAACTAGTTCTTCTGGTCTCAGGATAATGTAGGTCTCTGGTTCATGTGGCCCTTTCTGTCTCTTGGGTTCTTAGTTGTCGTGTGGCCTTGGTGTTCTTCCTTTGCCTTTGCTCCAGGTGGGTTGAGACCAATTGATGTATCTCAGATGGCCGCTTGTTGGCATTTAGGACCCCAGGTGCCACAATTCAAAGTGAGATGCAGAATGTTTTTATAATAGAATTATTTTGCCCATTGACTTAGAAGTCTCCTCAAACCATGTTCCCCAGACCCCAGCCCCTGCTCCACTGACCTTTGAAGCTTTCATTTTATCCCGGAAACCTCTTTGCTTTTAGTCCAGTCCAATTAGGCTGACCTTCCTTGTATTGTATGTTGTCTTTCCCTTCACCCAAAGCAGTTCTTATCTACTGATTGATCAATAAAAAACCCTCTCCCTCCCTCCCCCCTTTGTAACCACAAAAGTATGTGTTCTCCGTTTTTTCTATTTCTCAAGATCTTATAATAGTGGTCTTATACAATATTTGTCCTTTTGCCTCTGACTCATTTCGCTCAGCATAATGCCTTCCAGGTTCCTCCATGTTATGAAATATTTCACAGATTCGTCACTGTTCTTTATCGATGCGTAGTATTCCATTGTGTGAATATACCACAATTTATTTACCCATTCATCCGTTGACGGACACCTTGGTTGGTTCCAGCTTTTTGCTATTGTGAACAGAGCTGCAATAAACATGGGTGTGCATATATCTGTTTGTGTGAAGGCTCTTGTATCTCTAGGGTATATTCCGAGGAGTGGGATTTCTGGGTTGTATGGTAGTTCTATTTCTAACTGTTTAAGATAATGGCAGATGGATTTGCAAAGTGGTTGTACCATTTTACAATCCCACCAGCAGTGTATGAGAGTTCCAATCTCTCCGCAGCCTCTCCAACATTTATTCTTTTGTGTTTTTTGGATTAATGCCAGTCTAGTTGGTGTGAGATGAAATCTCATCGTAGTTTTAATTTGCATTTCTCTAATGGCTAATGATCGGGAGCATTTTCTCATGTATCTGTTGGCTGCCTGAATATCTTCTTTAGTGAAATGTGTGTTCATATCCTTTGCCCACTTCTTGATTGGGTTGTTTGTCTTTTTGTGGTTGAGTTTTGACAGAATCATGTAGATTTTAGAGATCAGGCGCTGGTCTGAGATGCCATAGCTGAATATTCTTTCCCAGTCTGTAGGTGGTCTTTTTACTCTTTTGGTGAAGTCTTTAGATGAGCATAGGTGTTTGATTTTTAGGAGCTCCCAGTTATCTGGATTCTCTTCATCATTTTTGGTAATGTTTGTATTCTGTTTATGCCCTGTATTAGGGCTCCTAGGGTTGTCCCTATTTTTTCTTCCATGATTTTTATTGTTTTAGTCTTTATGTTTAGGTCTTTGATCCACTTGGAGTTAGTTTTTGTGCATGGTGTGAAGTATGGGTCCTGTTTCATTCTTTTGCAAATGGATATCCAGTTATGCCAGCACCATTTGTTAAAAAGACTATCTTTTCCCCAATTAACTGACACTGGTCCTTTGTCAAATATCAGCTGCTCATACATGGTTGGATTTATATCTGGGTTCTCAATTCTGTTCCATTGGTCTATGTGCCTGTTGTTGTACCAGTACCAGGCTCTTTTGACTACTGTAGCTGTATAATAGGTTCTGAAATCAGGTAGAGTGAGGCCTCCCACTTTCTTCTTCTTTTTCAGTAATGTTGTGCTTATCTGGGGGTTCTTTCCCTTCCATATGAAATTAGTGATTTGTTTCTCTATCCCCTTAAAATATGACATTGGTATTTGGATTGGAAGTGCGTTATACGTATAGATGGCTTTTGGTAGAATAGACATTTTTACTATGTTAAGTCTTCCTATCCATGAGCAGGGTATGTTCTTCCACTTAAGTATGTCCTTTTGAATTTCTTGTAGCAGAGTTTTATAGTTTTCTTTGTATAGGTCTTTTACATCCTTGGTAAGATTTATTCCTAAGTATTTTATCTTCTTGGGGGCTACTATGAATGGTATTGATTTGGTTATTTCCCCTTCGGTGTTCTTTTTGTTGATGTAGAGGAATCCAAGTGATTTTTGTATGTTTATTTTATAACCTGAGACTCTTCCAAACTCTTCTATTAGTTTCAGTAGTTTTCTGGAGGATTCCTTAGGGTTTTCCATGTATACGATCATGTCATCTGCAAATAGTGATAGCTTTACTTCCTCCTTGCCAATCTGGATACCCTTTATTTCTTTGTCTAGCCTAATTGCCCTGGCTAGGACTTCAAGTACGATGTGAATAAGAGTGGTGATAAAGGGCATCCTTGTCTGGTTCCCGTTCTCAAGGGAAATGCTTTCAGGTTCTCTCCATTTAGAGTGATATTGGCTGTTGGCTTTGCATAGATGCCCGTTATTATGTTGAGGAATTTCCTTCAATTCCTATTTTGGTAAGAGTTTTTATCATAAATGGGTGTTGAACTTTGTCAAATGCCTTTTCTGCATCTATTGATAAGATCATGTGGTTTTTATCTTTTGTTTTATTTATGTGATGGATTACATTAATGGTTTTTCTGATATTAAACCAGCCTTGCATACCTGGTATAAATCCCACTTGATCAGGGTGAATTATTTTTTTGATGTGTTGTTGGATTCTATTGGCTAGAATTTTGTTGAGGATTTTTGCATCTATGTTCATGAGGGATATAGGTCTATAATTTTCTTTTTTTGTAATGTCTTTACCTGGTTTTGGTATCAGGGAGATGGTGGCTTCATAGAATGAGTTGGGTAGTATTCCGTCATTTTCTATGCTTTGAAATACCTTCAGTAGTGGTGGTGTTAACTCTTCTCTGAAGGTTTGGTAGAACTCTGCAGTGAAGCCGTCTGGGCCAGGACTTTTTTTTGTTCAAAGTTTTTTGATTACCGTTTCAATCTCTTTTTTTGTTATGGGTCTATTTAGTTGTTCTACTTCTGAATGTGTTAGTTTAGGTAGGTAGTATTTTTCCAAGAATTTATCCATTTCTTCTAGGTTTTCAAATTTGTTAGAGTACAATTTTACGTAGTAATCTCAAATGATTCTTTTAATTTCATTTGCCTCTGTTCTGATGTGGTCCTTCTCGTTTCTTATTCGGGTTATTTGTTTCCTGTCCTGTTTTTCCTTAGTCAGTCTGGCCAATGGTTTATCAATTTTGATAATTTTTTCAGAAAACCAGCTTTTGGCTTTGTTAATTTTTTCAATTGTTTTTCTGTTCTCTAATTCATTTAGTTCAGCTCTAATTTTTATTATTTGTTTTCTTCTGGTGCCTGATGGGTTCTTTTGTTGCTCACTTTCTATTTGTTCAAGTTGTCGGGACAGTTCTCTGATTTTGTCTCTTTCTTCTTTTTGTGTGTGTGCATTTATCGATATAAATTGGCCTCTGAGCACTGCTTTTGCTGTGTCCCAGAGGTTTTGATAGGAAGTATTTTCATTCTCGTTGCTTTCTAAGAATTTCCTTATTCCCTCCTTGATGTCTTCTATACCCAGTCTTTTTTCAGTAGGGTATTGTTCATTTTCCAAGTATTTGATTTCTTTTCCCTAGTTTTTCTGTTATTGATTTCTAGCTTCATTGCCTTGTGGTCTGAGAAGATGCTTTGTAATATTTCGATGTTTTGGATTCTACCAAGATTTGTTTTGTGACCTAATATGTGGTCTATTCTAGAGAATGTTCCATGTGCACTAGAAAAAAAAGTATATTTTGCAGCAGTTAGGTGGAGAGTTCTGTATAAGTCTATGAGGTCAAGTTGGTTGATTGTTGTAAGTAGGTCTCCCGTGTCTCTATTGAGCTTCTTACTGGATGTCCTGTCCTTCTCCGAAAGTGGTGTGTTGAAGTCTCCTACTATAAATGTGGAGGTGTCTATCTCGCTTTTAAATTCTGTTAAAATTTGATTTATGTATCTTGCAGCCCTGTCATTGGGTGCGTAAATATTTAATATGGTTATATCTTCCTGATGAATTGTCCCTTTTATCATTATATAGTGTCCTTCTTTATCCTTTGTGGCGGATTTAAGTCTAAAGTCTATTTTGTCAGAAATTAATATTGCTACTCCTCTTCTTTTTTGCTTATTGTTTGCTTGATATATTTTTTTCCATCCTTTGAGTTTTAGTTTGTTTGTGTCTCTAAGTCTAAGGTGTGTCTCTTGTAGGCAGCATATAGATGGATCGTGTTTTTTTATCCAGTCTGTGACTCTCTGTCTCTTTATTGGTGCATTTAGTCCATTTACATTCAGCGTAATTATAGATAAATAAGTTTTTAGTGCTGTCATTTTGATGCCTTTTCATGTGTGTTGTTGGCCATTTCATTTTTCCACATACTTTTTTGTGCTGAGACGTTTTTCTTAGTAGATTGTGAGATCCCCATTTTCATAATGTTTAACTTTATGTTTTTTGGGTCATTACGTTTTTCTTGAGTTATGGAATTGTTATTCCTTTTTGTGGTTACCTTATTATTTACCCCTATTTTTCTAAGTAAAAACCTAACTTGTATCATTCTATATCGCCTTGTATCACTCTCCATCTGGCAGTTCAATGCCTCCTATATTTAGTCCCTCTTTTTGATTATTGTGATCGTTTATCTATTGATTTCCATGATTTCCTGTTATGTGTTTTATTTTGTTTATTTATTTTTTAGAATCAATCTTACTTTGTTTTTGTGCTTTCCCTATTTGAGTTGCGTTGATATCAGGACGTTCTGTTTTGTGACCTTGTATTGTGCTGGTACCTGATATTATTGGTCATCAGGCCAAACAATTTCCTTAAGCATTTCTTGCAGTCTTGGTTTAGTTTTTGCAAATTCTCTAAACTTATGCTTATCTGTAAATATCTTAATTTCTCCTTCATATTTCAGAGAGAGTTTTGCTGGATATATGATCCTTGGTTGGCAGTTTTTCTCCTTCAGTGCTCTGTATACATCGTCCCATTCCCTTCTTGCTTGCATGCTTTCTGCTGAGTAGTCTGAACTTATTCTTATTGATTCTCCCTTGAAGGAAACCTTTCTTTTCTCCCTGGCTGCTTTTAAAATTTTCTGTTTGTCTTTGGTTTTGGCAAGCTTGATGATAATATGTCTTGGTGTTTTTCTTTTTGGATCAATCTTAAATGGGGTTCGATGAGCATCTTGGATAGATATCCTTTCGTCTTTCGTGATGTCAGGGAAGTTTTGTGTCAGGAGTTCTTCAACTATTTTCTCTGTGTTTTCTGTCCCCCCTCCCGGTTCTGAGACTCCAATCACTCGCAAGTTATCCTTCTTGATAGAGTCCCACATGATTCTTAGGGTTTCTTCATTTTTTTAAATTCTTTTATCTGATTTTTTTTCAGCTATGTTGCAGTTGATTCCCTGGTCCTCCAGAAGTCCCAGTCTACATTCTAATTGCTTGAGTCTGCTCCTCTGGCTTTCTATCGCGTTGTCTAATTCTGTAATTTTATTGTTAAACTTTTGGATTTCTACATGCTGTCTCTCTATGGATTCTTGCAACTTATTAATTTTTCCGCTATGTTCTTGAATAATCTTTTTGAGTTCTTCATCAGTTTTATCCGTGTGTTCCTTGGCTTTTTCTGCAGTTATCCTAATTTCATTTGTGATATCTTTAAGCATTCTGTAAATTAGTTTTTTATATTCTGTATCTGATAATTCCAGGATTGTATCTTCATTTGGGAAAGATTTTGATTCTTTTGTTTGGGGGGTTGGAGAAGCTGTCATGGTCTGTTTCTTTATGTGGTTTGATATGGACTGCTGTCTCCGAGCCATCACTGGGAAACTAGATTTTCCAGGTAATCAGCTAAAAAAAAAATGCAGTCAGATCCCTATCTGAATTCTCCTTCTGGCTCAGGGTATTCGGATGTTAATGGAGCCGCCTGGGGAGGGTAGGGGAGGGATCAGAGAGCTAGGCGTGTAGCACCACAGAATATAGAGCTGATCCCCGCGTTCACGCTCCGCCCCCATCCGCCAGAATCCCGGCAGGACGGCTCCCCGGCTGGGACGCTGCTCTCCCCACTCCAAGACCTGTCACTTCCTCCCGGGGATTTCTCCCTCCGGTGCGCCGCACCGCTCGCGCGAACTGGGTGGGCGAGGCCCTCACGGACAGCTGGGCTCGCCCCCGGGGTCTATTCAGGGGAATGCGCTCACACCCCGCCCGCTCTCGCCAAGATCCCAGCGGGACAGCTCTCCGGCTGGGACGCTGCTCTCCCCGCTCCAAGATCAGTCACTGCCTCCCGGGTGCTTCTCCCGCTGGGTGCGCCGCTACGCTGCCCGCGCCAACCAGCTAGACTCCCTGCCGGGATGGGTTCGGGGTGGGTAGGGCTGGGCCCCTTGTCTGTGCCGTCTGCCCCCCTGGGCTCTGCCCCAGCCCGGGCTCCGAAGGTCACCTGCATGGTACGCTGGCTCCTAGTTCTGAAAACGATCGCTGTCTGCCCGTATTTGTTCGTTCTCCGTCTCTAAGTCTGTGTTTGTTGTTCAGAGTTCGTAGATTGTTATGTATGTGATCGATTTACTTGTTTTTCCGAGTCTTTGTTGCAAGAGGGATCCGCGGTAGCGTCCACCTAGTCCGCCATCTTGGCCCCGCCTCCTGCTTCCAGCTTTTTGCTATTGTAAACAAAGCTGCAATAAACATGGGTGTGCATAGATCTGTTCGTGTAAAGGCTCTTATTTCTCTAGGGTATATTCCGAGGAGTGGGATTTCTGGGTTGTAAGGTAGTTCTATTTCTAACTTTTTAAGAAAACGCCAGATAGATTTCCCAAGTGGTTGTACCATTTTACATTCCCACCAGCAGTGTATAAGAGTTCCAATCTCTCCGCAGCCTCTCCAACATTTATTATTTTGTGATTTTTGGATTTTGTTGGAGTGAGATGGAATCTCGTAGTTTTGATCTGCATTTCTCTAATGGCTAGAAAAAAAATGGCTAATGATCGAGAGCATTTTCTCATGTATCTGTTAGCTGCCTGAATATCTTCTTTAGTGAAGTGTGTGTTCATCTCCTTTGCCCACTTCTTGATTGGGTTGTTTGTCTTTTTGTGGTTGAGTTTTAACAGAATAATATAGATTTTAGAGATCAGGTGCTGGTCGGAGATGTTATAGCTGAAAATTCTTTCCCAATCTGTAGGTGGTCTTTTTACTCTTTTGGTGAAGTCTTTAGATGAGCATAGGTGTTTGATTTTTAGGAGCTCCCAGTTATTGGGTTTCTCTTCGTCATTTTTGGTAATGTTTTGCATTCTGTTTATGCCTTGTATTAGGGCTTCTAAGGTTGTCCCTATTTTTTCGTCCATGATCCTTATCGTTTTAGTCTTTACGTTTAGGTCTTTGATCCACTTGGAGTTAGTTTTTGTGCACGGTGTGAGGTATGGGTCCTGTTTCATTCTTTTGCAAATGGATATCCAGTTATGCCAGCACCATTTGTTAAAAAGACTATCTTTTCCCCAATTAACTGACACTGGGCCTTTGTCAAATATCAGCTGCTCATATGTGGATGGATTTATATCTGGGTTCTCAATTCTGTTCCATTGGTCTATGTGCCTGTTGTACCAATACAAGGCTGTTTTGACTACTGTGGCTGTATAATAGGTTCTAAAATCAGGTAGAGTTAGGCTTCCCACTTTCTTTTTCTTTTTCAGTAATGCTTTACTTATCCGGGGCTTCTTTCCCTTTCATATGAAGTTGGTGATTTCTTTCTCCATCACTTTAAAAAATGTCATTGGAATTTCTATCGGAAGTGCATTGTATGTATAGATGGCTTTTGGTAGAATAGACATTTTTACTGTGTTCAGTCTTCCTATCCATGAGCAAGGTATGTGTTTCCACTTAAGTCGGTCCTTTTTAGAATCTTGCACTAGTACTTTGTAGTTTTCTTTGTAGAGGTCTTTTACATCTTTGGTAAGATTTATTCCTGAGTATTTTATCATCTTGGGGGCTACTGTGAACGGTATTGATTTGGTTATTTCCTCTTCGATGTTCCTTTTCTTGATGTAGAGGAATCCAAGCGATTTTTGTATGTTTATCTCATAACCTGAGACTCTGCCAAACTCTTCTACTAGTTTCAGTAGTTTTCTGGAGGATTCCTTAGGGTTTTCTGTGTATAAGATCATGTCATCTACAAATAGAGCTAATTTTACTTCCTCCTTGCCAATCCGGATACCCTTTATTTCTTTGTCTAGCCTAATTGCTCTGGCTAGGACCTCTATCTAGCACAATGTTGAATGAGAGCGGTGATAAAGGGCATCCTTGTCTGGTTCCCGTTCTCAAGGGAAATACTTTCAGGCTCTCTCCATTTAGAGTGATGTTGGCTGTTGGCTTTCTATAGATGCCCTTTGTTATGTTGAGGAATTTTCCTTCAATTCCTATTTTGGTGAGAGTTTTTATCATAAATGGGTGTTGGACTTTGTCAAATGCCTTTTCTGCAACAGTTGATAAGATCATGTGGTTTTTGTCTTTTATTTATATGGTGGATTACATTAATTGTTTTTCTAATATTAAACCAGCCTTGCATAAAAAAAATACCTGGTATAAATCCCACTTGTTCGTGGTGGATTATTTTTTTGATATGTTGTTGAATTCTACTGGCTAGAATTTTGTTGAGGATTTTTGCATCTATGTTCATGAGGGATGTTCATGAGGGATATAGGTCTGTAATTTTCTTTTTTTGTGATGTCTTTACCTCGTTTTTGCATCAGGGATATGGTGGCTTCATAGAATGACCTAGGTAGTATTCCGTCATTTTCTATGCTTTGAAATACCTTTAGTAGTAGTGGTGTTAACTCTTCTCTGAAAGTTTGGTAGAATTCTGCAGTAAAGCTGTCCGGGCCAGGGCTTTTTTTTGTTCCGAGTTTTTTGATTACTGTTTCAATCTCTTTTTTTGTTATGGGTCCATTTAGTTGTTCTACTTCTGATTGTGTTAGTTTAGGTAGGTAGTGTTTTTCCAGGAATTCATCCATTTCTTCTAGGTTTGAAAATTAGAGTACAATTTTTCATAATAATCTGATATGATTCTTTTAATCTCAGTTGGGTCTGTTGTGATGTGGCCCATGTCCTTTCTTGTTTGGGTTATTTGTTTCCTTTCCTGTATTTCTTTATTCAGTCTGGCCAGTGGTTTATCAATTTTGTTAATTTTTTCAAAGAACCAGCTCTTGGCTTTGTTAATTCTTTCAATTGTTCTTCTGTTCTCTAATTCATTTAATTCAGCTCTAATTTTTATTATTTGTTTTCTTCTGGTGCCTGATGGGTTCTTTTGTTGCTCAGTTTCTATTTGCTCAAGTTGTAGGGACAGTTCTCTGATTTTGGCTCTTTCTTCTTTTTGTATGTGTGCATTTATCAATATAAATTGGCCTCTGAGCACTGCTTTTGCTGTGTCCCAGAGGTTTTGATAGTAAGTGTTTTCATTCTCATTGCATTCTATGAATTTCTTTATTCCCTCCTTCTATAACCCAGTCTTTTTTTCAGCAGGGTATTATTCAGTTTCCAAGTATTTGATTTCTTTTCCCTGATTTTTCTGTTATTGATTTCCTCTTTTATGGCCTTATGGTCAGGGAAGATGCTTTGTAATATTTTGATGTTTTGGATTCTGCAAAGGTTTTTTTATGACCTAATATGTGGTCTGTTCTAGAGAATGTTCCATGTGCGCTAGAAAAAAAGTATACTTTGCAGCAGTTGGGTGGAGTGTTCTGTATAAGTCAATGAGGTCAAGTTTGTTGATTGTAGCTATTAGGTCTTCCGTGTCTCTATTGAGCTTCTTACTGGAAGTCCTGTCCTTCTCCGAAAGTGGTGTGTTGAAGTCTCCTACTATAATTGTGGAGGTGTCTATCTAACTTTTCAGCTCTGTTAAACTTTGTTTTATGTATCTTGCAGCCCTGTCATTGGGTGCATAAATATTTAATATGGTTATATCTTCCTGGTCAATTGTCCCCTTACTCATTATGTAGTGTCCTTCTTTATCCTTTGTGGTGGATTTAAGTTTAAAGTCTATTTTGTCAGAAATTAATATTGCTACTCCTCTTCTTTTTTGCTTGTTGTTTGCTTGATATATTTTTTCCATCCTTTGAGTTTTAGTTTGTTTGTGTCTCTAAGTCTAAGGTGTGTCTCTTGTAGGCAGCATATAGACGGATCGTGTTTCTTTATCCAGTCTGAGATTCTCTGTCTCTTTATTGGTGCATTTAGTCCATTTACATTCAGCGTATTTATAGATAAGTATGCGTTTAGTGCTGTCATTTTGATGTCTTTTTATGTGTGTTGTTGACAATTTCATTTTTCCACTTACTTTTCTGTGCTGACACTTTGTAAATTGTGTGTTTCTCATTTTCATAGTATTCGACTTTATGTTTGCTGAGTCTTTATGTTTTTCTTGTTTTTTATTTAGAGTTATGGAGTTGTTATACCTCTTTGTGGTTACCTTAATATTTACCCCTATTTTTCTAAGTAAAAACCTAACTTGTATTGTCCTATATCACCTTGTATCCCTCTCCATATGGCAGTTCTATGCCTCCTGTATTTAGTCCCTCTTTTTGATTATTGTGATCTTTTACATATTGACTTCAATGATTCCCTGTTTTGAGCGTTTTTTTTTCTTTTTAAAATTAATCTTAATTTGTTTTTGTGATTTCCCTATTTGAGTTGATATCAGGATTTTCTGTCCTGTGACCTTGTGTTGTGCTGGTATCTGATATTATTGGTTTTCTGACCAAACAATTTCCTTTAGTATTTCTTGTAGCTTGGTTTGGTTTTTGCAAATTCTGTAAGCTTGTGTATATCTGTAAATGTTTTAATTTCGCCTTCATGTTTTAGAGAGAATTTTCCTGGATATACGATCCTTGGCTGGCAGGTTTTCTCCTTCAGTGCTCTATATATGTCATCCCATTGCCTTCTTGACTCCATCGTTTCTGCTGAGTAGTCTGAACTTATTGTTATTGATTCTCTTTTGTAGGAGACCTTTCTTTTATCCCTGGCTGCTTTTAAAATTTTCTCTTTATCTTTGGTTTTGGCAAGTTTGATGATAATATGCCTTGGTGATTTTCTTTTTGGATCAATCTTAAATGGGGTTCGATGAGCATCTTGGATAGATATCCTTTCATCTTTCATGATGTCAGGGAAGTTTTCTGCCAACAGATCTTCAACTATTCTCTCTGTATTTTCTGTTATCCCTCCCTGTTCTGGGACTCCAATCACACGCAAGTTATCCTTCTTGATAGAGTCCCACATGATTCTTAGGGTTTCTTTATTTTTTTAATTCTTTTATCTGATTTTTTTTTCAGTTATATTGGTGTCAATTCCCTGGTCCTCCAGATCCCCCACCCTGCATTCCAATTGCTCGAGTCTGCTCCTCTGACTTCCTATTGAGTTGTCTAATTCTGTAATTTTACTGTTAATCTTTTGGATTTCTGAATGCTGTCTCTCTATGGATTCTTGCAGGTTATTAATTTTTCCACTATATTCTTGAATAATCTTTTTGAGTTCTTCAACTGCTTTATCAGTGTGTTCCTTAGCTTTTTCTGTAGATTGCCTTATTTCATTTCTGAGGTCATCCCTGATGTCTTGAAGCATTCTGTAAATTAGTTCTTTATATTCTGCATCTGGCAATTCCAGGATTGTATCTTCATTTGGGAAAGATTTTGATTCTTTAGTTTGGGAATTTGTAGAAGCAATCATGGTCTGCTTCTTTATGTGGTTTGATATTGACTGCTGTCTCCAAGCCATCTCTAAGATATTGTAGTGAGGTATTCTATATTTGCTCACTGAGTCTTGTTTTGTTTTCTTTCAATATACGTAGATGGGCTACTAGATTGTGCTATCTTATTGTTATAGCCCTTGAATCACTTATGTCCTATTACCAGCTGGTTTGGGCTGTTACCAGATATATAAGCCTAAGAGTCCATTCACTATTCTTGAGTAGAATCTGATTTTGGGTCATCAAGTGTGTGGTGCAGACTGTCACCTATCCACCTAGAGAAGTAGTGGTGATAGTTGTGTGCACCAGATTCTAGTAGCTGCAGGGTTTCATACTCTGGGGGGCGGGGCAGGATGCTGACAGGCTTCCCCCAAGTGCCAGTGAGGTAGGTGTGTCTCTATTCCTAAAGCACTTTGGTGGGTGGGCTCTGCAGCTGTACCTTAGGCCCCCAATGCAAGTACCTCTACAGATTGGTAGGTGTCACCCTCCTTAGACCCCTAAGGCAGGAGGCTAGGTGGTCTGGGGGGAGCTTCAGCCCTCAGTTCCCTGTTGTGGGTCAGTGAGGGCTCTGTTGAATACCCAGAGATATCAGACCTGGGAAACTTGTCTTTCCAGTAATCTGCTTAAACAGTTAGAGTCAGATCCCTATCAGAAATGCCTTTGCATTATAATAGCCACCTTGTTCCCTGTAGGGATGAAAGCCCAAGACTGTGGATCACATATGTTTGGCTGGAGCTGGTTCTGTGTTTTTAGTCCAATTAGGGAAGGATTTTTGGTCCCTGGGTTTTTTGTAGCTGCTTCTTTCAGGCCAGGGAATGGGTTAGGAAAAGACCAAAAAAAAAAAAGAAAGAAAAACCACAGCGCACTTCACTCTCTGGCTCAGGAAATTCCAATGTTAATGAAGCCGCCTGGGAAGGGGAGGGGAGGGTTCAGATAAATAGGAGAGAGTAGCACCCTGAAATATAGACAAAGTTACTTATCTTGCTTGGGAGCACATCCATTTTTTGAAACATCTCAATTGGTATTCTGTCAATTCCCAGAGCCTTGATCTTTGCCAATGCCTCAGTGCAGTCTGGACTTCTTCCTTCAGTACCTTCAGTTCCTGGTCGTATGCTACCTCCTGAAATGTTTGAACAACAATCAATTCTTTTTGGTATAATGACTCTGTGCATTCCTTCCATCTTCTTTTGATGCTTCCTGCGTCTTTTAATATTTTCCCCATAGAATCCTTCAGTATTGCAACTTGAGGCTTGAATATTTTCTTCAGTTCAGCTTGAGAAATGCAGAGCGTGTTCTTCCCTTTTGGTTTTCCATCTCCAGGTCCTTGCACATGTCATTATAATACTTCGTCTTCTAGAGCCACCCTTTGAAATCTTCTGTTTAGCTCTTTTACGTCATCATTTTTTTTCCTTTTCCTTTAGCTACTTGACATTCAAGAGTAAGTTTCAGAGTCTCTTCTGACATCCATGACATCCATCTTGGTCTTTTCTTTCTCTCCTGTCTTTTTAATGACCTCTTGCTTTCTTCATGTATGATGTCCTTGATGTCATTCCACAAGTTGTCTGGTCTTTAGTCATTAGTATTCAACGCATCAAATCTATTCTTGAGATGGTCTCTCAATTCAGGTGGTATTAGGGTATGCCATTCAGGCAGGCCCAAATCAGGGTGCGAAAGCATATTAGAGCACAATCCCCAGGGGGTACCTAGCAAAAAGCACTGAGCTGAAGGCAAGGGACCTGGGTTTAGGCACCAGCACTAGCTACACAACCTTAGACAGGTCTTTCACCTTTCAGCATTTGTTTCCTTATCTGTAAACACATGGATTTGAATATTTATCCTGACTGCCTCCAAAGCAGGGCTTCAAAGCAGTTCAGTAATGGCAGATGGAAACAAGGGCAGCATATGCGTTGCATAACAACCAAATCTCTTGCACATCAGCTTTTGGCCCTAGTAGAAAACAGGCAGCAGTGCCCTGATCAAAGATGGCAGCTGACCATGCTGCTTTGAATGTTGCTCTCCACAGTCCTGCCAATAATCCAATCTCCTTCATCAGGTGCCTGAAAGTTTTCTGATGTGGGACTAAATTGTTTAGAACCAGTTCGAAGCCCTGCTCTGAAGCTGTTCGAGGGGCTGTACTTGGCCCAGGGCTGAGCCACTAAGTACCTGCTTGCCACCAGTACTACTTTCCCAGAGAGTTTTGTATCTACCCATCCAGGATATGAGGGTCAATATACACACACATACATATGTAATTCTGTCTCTCATTGGCCTGTACAGACACAGAAATATAGATACAAAAAACCAAACCCATTGCCATTGAGTTGATTCCGACTCGTAGTGACCCTATAGGAGAGAGCAGAATTGCCCCATAGGGCTTCCAAGAAGTGGCTAGTGGGTTCGAATGCCAACCTTTTGGTTAGCAGCCTGAGCTCTTAACCACTATGCCACCAGGCCTCCAGATATATATAGAGAGAGATAGATACCCTTCTGTATCCAAACACAAACTTTAAGGAGGGCCAGCACATCATGGCATTACACACGCCATATTCTTGAAGTGTTCTCAAATTCTCTTTCTGCAGCAAAGTCTTGAAGTGGGAATGCCAAGGCCTCACCTTAAAGCAGTCAGTTGCTCTTCTCACATCTGATCTGGCCAACCCTGGGTTTAACTGCACTGGGTGTGACCAGCCTAGAAGTAGCAGCCAGTGAATTAGCCTGGTGATGTGACAGTTGCTGCCTGCTATTCCAAGATGAATATCCCCAAAACGATGCCAATTATGAAGGAGGCAGAAAGAATGGGGAGACATGAAACCCAAATGCTTGGAACCTCTGCCAGTGTGGTCACACACAATCCCTAGGTGTAAGTACCCCGGTGTGTCAGGCTTGATAGAGGGTGCAAGGCTGGCATTTGTCAGACCAAACAAAGCATCATCACCACTGCTGCCCCCACAAGCTGCTCTGTCACATACTCTGCTACCTGTGAGCCAAATGGGTTCCTGTCTGGTAGAGGGGTTGGAGGAGTTCTCTGTCTAGAGTGGCTTGAAAAGACCAAGGGACATTGAAGCTTGGAACTAGGGACAAGCTTCTTTCTCCAGTTTGGAGAAAACGGCCTACTTCCCTTTTTTCATCTGAGAAAAAAGTTCTGGATACCTCCTTGTTCGCTGATAGGCAGGAGCCATTTCCACATTAAAGATTTAAGATGAGGGCTGGCTGGAAATCTAGGAATGACAACAATGGACCAAATGCTGCACCCATCTCCATTTCAAAAGCCTCATGAATAGCTGGCTGTACCATGGAAGAACCCAGGCTTCTTTTTAATAACATGTCATGGTCCTTTTCATGCATCAAATGGCACCACACCTGTTTTCTTCCTGTCTCTGTTCCTCATATATATACTTTTATTCTCAAGCACATGTAGGAATCCATTGCAAAAAAAATAGCTTTGGAGAGAAATGGTGTGCTGATTGCTGCCTCACGCATGCACGCGAGCACACACACACACACTATTGCTTTTATAAATGTGAAAACAATACAACAATGACCAAGATTTTTTTTTTTTAAAGAGCTCACTCAAATCCCATCACCAGAACAGAGCTCTTTTGATTTAGGCATTTACTGTGCAGAAAGTTGCAAGGTGACAATGTAAATCTCATGGTGTCTCCTCCTTTGCAAAACCTTCTGTTCCATGTATTCCTCAGGCTGCTGCGGGTTTCAGAATGAGCATGTTAAATGCCCTCATAATATGCCATGAAGTGGATATGCCATAATTTAATTAACCACCCCTTATTACTGGGCAATTCATTTGTCCCCGTATTATATTACTACAGTCAATCTGGTCATGAGCATCTTCATGCATGCATCTTCTCAATTCTGTGTGCTGCTTCCTGAGGAGTAAAACCTCAGGAGAGGATGATTGGGTCAAAGAGCAAAAACACCCCAGGGCTCCGGTTGGCTGGGCTGCCTTCATCAGGGGTGGGCCCCTTTCTGAAACGTGCACACCCTCAGCACCAGCCAACGTGCCCTTCCAGCTCCCAACCCTGTCCCACTCCCTCTCGTATCTTACTTACTGCCTGTTATGTGGGGATCAACTTGTATTTGCTCTCTGGGTGCCCTGCACCATGGTTTCAAAACAATGCAAACCTGTTTTGGGAAACAGACTGAGCCCATGTGGAATATCCTCTGAGCTCTAACAGCTGAGAGCCCACAGTAATTCTCTTTGGGGGATGCCAGGCTTGGGAAGGAGGAGCAGATGCACTTGTTCTCTCCAGGCCCACATTGCTGAGAACTTTCCCCACACACTTGACAAGTGAACCCCAAGATTCTGATGCAGGCGGCCTTGTACTACCAGGCTCCCATTAGCACTTTTTTTTTTATTTGCCAGGCCCTGCCATGAATTAGATGCAGTCCCTGCCCTCAAAGAGCCCACAGCTTCTTGGAGAGATAAACAAGTAAACAGCTAACAGGAATGTGATGTCATGGTCAAGAGCAGGTACATTGGAACCAGGCCAACTTGGGCTGGGACCGCAGCTTCGCCCTTTCCTTGTTGTGTGGCCTTGAGCAAGATAGTTTATATCTTTTTTGCCATGGGTTCACTGTTTACAAAACAGGAATAGTATTGGTACCAACTCCTCTTGGGTTATTCTGAAGATTTAATGAGCCAGCACATGTAAAGCACTTAGCACAGTGCCTGGCAGACAGTAAAGTCAGTGTTCAATAAATGTCAGCTACCAGTAAGGGCATCATATTTGTTGTGTAATTTTTACTAAAACAAGGCAAAACGCAACATCATTACTAAGAGTGAGTGTGGTAAATAAAATCCCAGCCTTCCAGCCTGGGGGATCAGGAAAGGCTTTTCCTGCCTGCCTGCCACCCTCTATGTGAGAAGATTCTGGAGGACACTACCACCAGGCATGAGGTTTGGGTTTCCCTGACCAGCACCAGGACAGGAAGGCGTACAGGTGAACCCTACGAGCAGCCTTGAAGTAACTAGAGAGGTGAGGGCCTCAGTAACTTGGGGCTGCTTGCAAAACCATTTCCTGAAGCTTCCAATGATTCTGCCTACATTATTCCTACCAGGAGGGGAAAGTAATGTGGCCCAGCTGAGGAGTCTTTCCCAAGTGCTAAATTGGCCTCCCTGATTAGAAAAACACAGCCCTCGGCTGACAGCCCTCGCCAGCAATCAGTGCTAATGCAAGCCCCAGCTGAGTACTACAGTGGGCCAGGCCCCACACCCAGTGCCACGAAGCCTTCTGCCTTGACCAGGACGTGGTAAAGAGATAGAAAAGAGTGGATTACTAGCATAGCCACTTCGAGCCAACAACGCCTTATGTGTAATGAAAGGCACATGAATGGGGCAGCTTCTCTTCCTGCCACCCCAGAGTCCCTTGGGAAACTTGCCCAGAGGAACTGTCAGCTGGGAATGGCCTTGAACTGGCATGGCCCACAGCACAGGCACATGGGCTACAAAAGTGCCCATCCTGACTGTGGGTGGCATGCTCTCCTCATCAAGCCCTGCAACCTTTCTCTCAGGGAACAATCTGCTCTCCTCCCATGGCTGGGAATGAACTGCCTGCGTCCAAAATAGCTGTACTTCCAACCCAAATTAACCGTTTCTTATTGCACCCACTGTGGCAGATGCAGCCCTGAGTTAGAAGTCATCCTCTTCCCTCAAACAACTTAAACAGAATCACCGCCTATCCCAGCAATATGGGCCCTGGGTAATCATCTACCCCAGCATTTCCCAAAGTGTGCTCCATAGACAGTTCTACAAGATCGTAATAGAGGCTCTTCATCCAAAGGGTTCTGTGGCAGCAAAAGTTGAAATAAAACTGAGGTCAGGAAAGTTAGGAAGTGTTCTTGGATTTTAGGACTTCCTAGAGCCTGTGACATGCCAACATGCACTGTCACTTCCCAAGAGGGGCTACAGAATGAGGCATTCTCCAAACATATTGGACTTCAGACCCATTTGGAAAAAGCATTTCATGAAACTAATAGTCCAAACAACACATTTTGGGAAATACGTAACTATTCCAAACCTCTTAGTTTTTAGATGACGACACTGACGCCCAGAGAAGGAAAGGTATTTGCCTGAGTTCACCCAGGGCATCTGTGTCACAGTCACACTAATTCAGCCTGTAGGACCCTCAAAAAGGTTTCTAAACTCCCTAGTTTTCCAGATTGAAGAGTTACTGGAGAGTTTAAGCATTGGGGATGATGTGGCTGAATTAGCATTTTAGCTAATGTGTAGAGAAGGATCTTCTTCACAACACACACGAGAATCAATTCCATGAGAAAAACATAAGAAAAGCCCAAATTGATACATTCTACAAAAAGTATACCAATACTCCTCCAAACTGTCAAGGTCACCAAAAACAAGGAAAGTCTGAAAAACTGTCATACCAAGAGGAGCTTAAGGAAACATGATGACTAAATGTAATGTTGTATCCTGAATGGGATCCTAGAACAGGAAAGGACATTTGGGTAAAACCTGATGAAATATGAATAAACTATGGACTTTCGTTAAAAGTAATGTATTAATATTGGTTCATTAATTGTGACAAATGTACCATACTCATGTAAGATGTTAATAATAGAGGAAGTAAGGGAAACTGGGTGTGGGGTACAAGGGGAATCTGTATACTATCTTCATAACTTTTTTGTAAATCTAGATCTATTCTAAAATAAAAGCTTGTCTTAAAGTCAGTTAAAAAAAAATTCCAAGAGCTTTAAAAAGACTAAATTATAAGAAAAGATTATATAGGAAACTGTATGAATGATCTTGGGGTTGAAAACAAAGATACAAAAAGAATTAACCATGGAGGCAAAGATAGATTTGGCTACATTAAAATTAAGACTGTTAATTCAAACAACATGATTAAGAGAGTTAAAAAAAAAAGTCACAGATTCTACTTCCAGTAATGAACAAGTAAAATCCTATGAATCAATCCCACTGCAGATAAAGATGATAAACTCTAGAGAGAACAAACAAAACAAAAGCACTACCCGAAGGCACTAGGGAGACACTGAAGGCAGGCAGATACTATAGAGAAGACAGTAGTTGGAAGAATAAAGTGGCACTGGGTCAGTTTCCCATTTTTTATGGTGTTAAGCTTGAGGGCAGGACCTAGTCTGCATCATGCAGGGAAGCTAAAACTCTGATGGAAAATCGGCAGTATTTCTGGTTTGAAGAACTGAGAACAGAATTCGGAGCAACCACAGCTACCAGAAAGTAAGGAGAAAATCCCAAAGTAGAAGCTATAAAGGAAGAGTCTCAAATCGTACATATAAACTATGTTCAAATGTCTGCTGACCCTCAACCATGCGTGTATGGGACAGACTCCAAGAAGCCCAGCTAAGACTGAAGTAACTGAACAGTGATTTGAGCTGCAGCCAACTGAAGGAGAAAAATGGACTGCAGTTTGAGTCCAGCCAATGTAGCTGCCTGCTATCACACACACACAAAAACAAACAAAAATCAACACTCTTCAGAAGAACAGAATTCAGAGTCCCATACACAAAAAGAACCAGAAAAACATGGCTAATTCTCAGGGGTAAAAAGCAATCAACTAAGAGCAACCCTGAGATGACCCATATGTCGAAATTAGCAGACAAGGGTTTTAAAGAAGCTATTACAGCTGTGTTAAAGGACATCAAGGTAAATATGCCTGTAATGAACGAAAAGATGGAAAATGCCAGCATAGAAACAAAATAATAGCAAAGAACCAAACGGAAATTCTGGAATGGAAGCATACAGTATCTGAAATAAAAATTCATTAGCTATGCTTAGCAACAAAATGAATATGACAGAAGAAAGAGACAGAAAACATGAAGATAAATCAATAGAAATTATCCATTCTGAAGAACAGAGAGGGAAAAGAAAAAAAAAAGATAGATTCAAAGAACAAAACCTAGAATCTCAAGGACATTGTCAAAATATCTAAAATATATGTAATTGAAGTCCCAGAGGGAGAGGAGAGAGCATGAACTAGAAAACATTTATTTAAAGAAATAATGGAAGTAAACTTCCCAAATTTGGTGGAAGACAGATTAGTCACAGATTCAAGAAGCTCAACTAATCCCAAGCAGAATGAACACAAAGAAAACCATACTTAGGCACATCACAGAAAAAATGCTAAAAATCAAAGATAAAGAGAAAATTTTAAATCAGCTAGAGAAAAATGACATACGGAAGAACCATAATTCAAATGACCGCTTACCACACGTAAGAAACAATGGAGGCTCGAAGACAACAGAAGGACATCTTTAAAGTGCTGAAAGGAAAAACTCAAGAATGAATGTGAAATGAAGACTTTTTCAGATAAAAGAAAACTTGAGAGAATTAACGATCATCAGATATTCATTACAAGAAATGCTGAAGAAAATTCTCCGGGCTGAAGGGAAATGACATCAGATAGAGACTTGGATCTACGGGAAGAAATGAAAAGGACTGCAAATGGTAAATATTTGGGTAAACATAAAAGATTATTTTTTTGCTTAATTTCTTTAAAACATACAGGACATTTTAAAGCTAAAATCATAACATTGTATTGTGGAGTGTATAATGTCAGTAGCTGTAATACATATGACAACTATAGCATAAAAATCAGGAGCAAGTAAGTGGGTCTACGTAATTGCAAGGTTTCCACACTTTACATGAAATGGTATAATACTATCTTTAAATAGACTGAAAAATTATGGATGTACATTCTAATCCCTAGAACACTAAAAAAGGATGCCAAGAAGTATAGCTAAACATCAAATAAATAAAACAGAAATGTACAATATATTCAAATAATCCAAGAGAAAGCAGAGAAGGAGAAGCATAGGAGCAAAAAACAGAGGGGAAATATGGAAAATGAATAGGGGGGAAAAAAAAAACAAAAAATAGACCTAAATCCTAACACATCAATAGTTATGTTAAATGTTAATGGATAAAACATTTGACTTAAAAGGCAGAAAATGTCAGAATGGATAAAAACAGCAAGGCTAAACTATGAGCTTTCTAGAAGAGATGCATTTTACAAAGGTAGAGATAGGCTGACAGTAAGTGGATGGAGAAGGATATATACCCTGCAAAGAGTAAGTATAAGAAAGCTGGAGTGCTATATATTAGACTTTGAGTAAAGAGGATTACCAGAGGTAAAGAGACACATTTCATAATAAAGGAAAGGTTAATTTATCTGGAAGACATAACATTCACAAACTCATAAATGTTTTATGAATGTTATGTCTTCCAGATAAATTAATGTGTTTAATAACAGAACCTCAAAATAAATGAAGTGATAATTAGCAGAATTAAAGAGAAAAACCATAGCTACGATTTTAACAACCTGTTCTCAGCAACACATAAAAGAACTAGACAAAAACTAGTAAAGCCATAGATGATTTGAACAATGTTATCAACCACCTTGACATAATTAATATTTATGGAGTCCAGCAACAGAAGAATACGCATTTTGTTTCAAATGCACATGGTATATACGCAGCATATCCATACTCATTTTGCATGTCAGTCGTCCCTGCCAAATGAGAGCTTCCCATAGATGGGGCAGGGTGACCTCCTCCCTGGAGTCTCAGCACCCAGTCCAGTGCCTGTTGAATTGATAATGATGCAAACTCTTGCTCTGTCATAGACAACTTCCTTGGTAACTCAGAAAAGTTAGGACTGTCCCAGATCCCTGCCTGACCTAGGCAGCTACAGAGATCTTAGAGTTGAAGATGTCACAGCTAGAGAGAGAGGCCCTTGGAAACAGCCTAGTTATTGGACAGATAGGGACCTGCAGCCCAGTGAGAGGAAGGGACAGCCCAAAGTCACCCCACAGGCTAGGGGCAGAGCCAGACCCAGACCTCATGCTTCTTGACATTGGGTGATCCTGCACCCTGTCCAGTCCTCTGACCTCCCTCAATCCCAGCAAGCTGGCTACAGCAGCCCCAGGGCCTCCCCTAGCAGTCTGTGCTGGGCTGGAAGAGGAGCAGAGCTTCTCTCAGAGCAGCCCCGTTCCAACCTGGCTTCAGGCTGTCCTCCCTGGCCTGGCAAGCACCTCAGGAAATCCCATCCTGGCCACTTTGTGTTTTCTCCCAGTATCCTGGCCTATCTGCTCCACAGGCTTGCCCTCCAGCCCATCCCCCGGCTGCTCTACCCAGCCTCAGGGTCCCCAGCATCCTGGCCAGTGACCAGGCTTACTTCCCAGAATTCTGAGGAGATAACCAGAGGGGCACTGGTTCCCCTGTTGTCTACAGCTTCCCAGCTTTTGAGGCGAGGGTGGAATAAGCAAGGATTCTAGTGGCCACCACCCCACTTACCAACTGTGTGACCTAGGGCAGTTTCCCATGGTGCTGAGAGGGTTCAATGAGACAATGCATTTGAGAGCCCCATCGATATGACTAGGAACCCTGGTGGTGCAATGGTTAAGCCCTCAGCTGCTAACTGATGGGTTGGCGATTCAAACCCACCAGTAGTTCCATGTGAGAAAAGACCTGGCAATCTGCTCCCATCAAGATTTCAGCCTTTGGAACCCTATGGTCAGTTCTGCTCTGTCCTAGACAGTCGCTATGAGTTGAAGTAGACTCGACAGCACACAGCAACAAGAGCAACATGACTGCACCCAAAAGGGACTCTGTAACTGCTAGTTGTCTTTCCCTGGGGACAGTGTTTGAACCAGGGGTCCCGGACAGGCTTCAGGGGTGCCAGAAATCCCTATAGATAGTCTACAATAGGTGTGTTTTTCCGGGCAGATGCTTCCACGGCTTTCATCAGAGCCTCAAAGAGGTTCTATGACTTGCCAAAGGTTAAGAACCACTGATCTGGAGGGTTCTCGCTCAGATGGGAAGTCCATGGAGACTAGATGAGCATTCACCATTCCTTATCATGCGGCACCTATATGAACCCAGCCTGGCAGGACATGGGGCTCTGAGGTGCAAGAACCCAAACATTCACGGAGCCCCTGGGCTGGGCCCCAGAGACCCAGACAAGAAAGCAGTCTCCACTGCAGTGTGGAATGACCCAGAGGTGCACTGACTGTGGGAGACTAGAGGTGAGAACAGTGTGCATGTGGTGGGGGTGGGGAGGAAGGAGGAAGGTAGCAAGGCAGAAAAGAGTCAAGGGCTATGACTGAGAAGGTAATACTTGACTTGCCTTGAAAGAGAACTGGTAGGAATACAACTCGTGGGCTGGATGTGGGAGCAGCTCATTCATTCATCTGGTCACTCATTCAGTGCTCACTTAACACTTACTCATGCCAGGCCCAGGATGGACTTCAGCGAAGAAGTTTCTGGGAACTTTATGGTTCAAATCCCTCTGCTGGGGCTGGCTCTTTGCCCTGGAACCACTTGCACTTCACTCCCGTCCCCCTAGTCAAGCAGACCCCTTCGCAAGGGGAGGCCAAGGCCTGGGTGGGCAAGAGGGGGCAGAACTCCTAGCTGAGTCTATTGACAGTCAACAAAGCTGGTCCTGCTAACACCCTGGTCTTGCAGGCGGGAGGAGCCTGCAATCAGCAAAATGATGGCCCTCTTCTTGTCCTCCACCACTGAAAGAGATCCACGTCCGAATCCCTGGAACCTGTAAATACGCTTCTTTACATGACAAATGTGATTAAGGACCTTGAAATGAGGAGATGACCCTGGATTATCAAGTGGCCCCGATGTAATCACAAGAGTCCTTACAAGAGGGAGGCAGGAGGGTCAGAGTCAGACAAGGAGATGTGACAACAGAAGCAGAGGTCAGAGAGAGAGAGATCTAAAGAGGTTATGCCGCCTGCCATGAAGATAGAGGAAGGGCCATGAGCCAAGGAATGCAGGCACCTCTAGAAGATGAAAAAGCAAAGGAAACGGGTTCTCCTTAGGACCTCCAGAAGGAACACAGCCCTGCTAACACTGTGATTTTAGCCCAGCAAGACTCATTTTGTACTTCTGACCTCCAGAACTGTATGATAATAAGTTTGTGTTGTCTTAAGCCACCACATTTGTGGTAATTTGTTATAGCCACCATAGGAAACTAATACAGAGTCTGAGGCAAAAAAGGAAAAATAAAGGCGCATATGAAATCTATTTTAGAAATAGAGCAAAACCAGTTTTAAAGAAAAAAAAAGGCATGAGGAAATTAGTGCGTATTTATCAAGTACTCTGGGAGAACCTGGCTATGAACAGGAAGGGAAATCCACTTCTATCCTTACCTCCCCTTGAAAAACCCAATTTATCCAGATGGCTTACAGAACCAGATACACGGAGAAAGCAGAAGAAGATGAAGGGAGAACAGGATGGTGAGGGATCTTGGAATTATAACGTAAGAGGCATAAAGATAAGCCTGGAGAAGTGCAGATGAGGAGCCCACGGTGGCCATCTCCACCTACATACAGAGGACGGGGCCAGGACTAAAAAATCCAAACCTATTCCTATCGAGTAGATTGCGACTCATAGTGACCCTACAGGACAGAGTAGAATGGCCCCATAGCGTTTCCACGGAGCAGCTGGTAGATTCAAACTGTTGACCTTTTGGTTAGCAGCTGAGCTTTTAACCACTGCGCCACCAGGGCTCCAGGACCAGGACTAGTGGGTAGAAATTTCAGAAAGATAAACTCTAGCTCAGAGTGAGGAAAGTTCTCCAAACAATGGGCATTGTCCAAAACCGGAATGGGCTGCTTAGCTAACAGTGAGCAGCCTGTCCCAAGAGGTATTCAAACAAAAACCTAATTCTGGAGAAGGGATTCCTGTACTGGGGAGAGGGTTTTGAAACTGATAGCCCCCTCCCTGATCCCAAGTTGTGTCAGAACCTTCTGCAGCTCTGGGAAGATAGTCAATCAGTGCTCTTCTCTGTCTGGCCTTGAAATCAAGAAATAAATTAGCATCAGATCAGGGACCAATTCCTCTCAGCTTCCTGACACATGCAATATCAGAAAGTACACACACAGTTCCGGAAGCCTGAAGTGTGTCTGTGGCTATCACTCCAAAATAATTCCTCAGCGTTCCCGTTAACAAGTTTGCCTGAACGGGCTGTGGCACCTTGACAAATCAATTAGTTTCTGCAGAGCTGCATTTCACACCAAGGGCAAAAAGAGGGGCTTTACTGCAGCTAGGAAGGAAAATGAGGCAACTCCAAGGTTGGGACCCTGCAGAACAAGCCAGACACCTGTCCTAGCCCAGCTTCTCCGTCATTAGAACATGTTTGGATTACCAACCAGTGCCACTTCCTGCTACTGCCAAGTTATCTTCACAGCTGTGCAGGGCCTCCCCTGGGCCATTCAAGGCAAGTGCTTTCCTTGCGTGCCTCCACCTCTGGGGAGTTGCCCAAAACAGCCTCCCCAGGTACACAGGCACTTGATTTAAACTACTTTGCAGATGAGGAAACCGAGGTGGGGAGATTTGAGAACAGATCAGCAGAGAGGCTGTGGGGGCTGTCAGAATCAGGATGAGGATTCTAGGGCCTGCTCGGCTGTGGCTGTGACCTGCCCTTTCAGAGAGGAAGGGGCCTGGGGCAGCGTCCTTTCCCTTCTGTTTGCACAGCAGCCTCTCTCACTAGGCCTTCTTCCCCCACCTTCGACCTGCCCTAATTTATGTCTTCAAAGGGACCCCACCTTAAATGCCAGACAGATCCTGGCCTCTGTCCTGGAAGGTGTGTTTATAACCTACCTAAACCCTGGTGGCCTAGTGGTTAAGTGCTATGGCTGCTAACCAAAAGGTCAGCAGTTCGAATTCACCAGGAGCTCCTTGGAAACTCCATGGGGCAGTCCTACTTTGCCCTATAGGGTCACTATGAGTCGGAATTGACTTGACGGCAGCGGGTTTGGTTTGGATTTTTTAAATTGATGTTTGGGAGTCACAAAGTTCCTATCTCCCCACCTAATGGCTGCATGACTCCCCTCCCAGTGCCTTTTGATCTAGAAAATTCTTATAAACCCCCTTCCCCAGGAAGGTCAGCAGAAGGGGAAGAACGTGGAAAGGCAGCTGCTTAGTTGGTTGAAGTCAACATGACATTGAAGGTTTGAGAGGTATCATTTGCGCCTTCTTCGGGCAAACACAATTCATAGTCCCAGTCATGACATCTTGCTGGCTGATGGGTCACAGAGTTCAGTGACAGCCTGCATAGCGTCCTTTTTAGGAAAATCTTCCCTCCAGCCCTGGCGAGATTCATGACCAGCTGAATGGTGAGCTGGAGGCACTGCCTATCTTCAGTTCTGCTTTTCTAAATGCCCAGAACAGGAAGGAGCAAGTAAGGAAGTTGGAGACCTGGTTTTCCTGGCCACTGTTACTTTACTGAGCCCTTGCTGCAGCTTTGGGAGGTGGCTTTGTGACCTGTAGCAAGTCACTTCACATCTCTGAGTCTGTTTCCTCAAGGGTTGTTGTTGGAAGCTGCCATTGAGGCTGCTCCAACTTATGGTGACCTTATGTACAATGGAACAAAACATTACCCAGTCCTGCACCATCTTCGTGACTGTTGGTGTGCTGAAGTCCCTCGTTGCGGCCACTGTGTATTTTGAGTGCCTTCCGATCTGAAGGGCTTACCTCCCAGCACTATATCAGACAATAGCCTGTTGTGATCCATAGGGTTTTCATTGGCTGATTTTCAAAAGTAGATTGCCAGGCCTTTCTTCCTCATCTGTCTTAGCCTGGAAGCGCCACTGAAACCTGTCCACCATGGGTGACCCTACTGGTATGTGAAATACCAGTGGCACAGCTTCCAGCATCACAGCAACATGCAAGCCGCCACAGTATGACACACTGACAGACGGGTGGTGGCTGTTAGGGTTAGAGGAGGGCAATAATATTGCCTGCCATGCAGAAAGACCTCAGTAAGAAGCTGTTGTTACTCCCACCACAGGACATAAATACAGAATACCTCTCTTGGGCCAAGTCTGTGCCAAATGTGCCCACAGATTAAACTCAATGACTCCTCCCAGCAGTCCTGTGAGGCAGGACACTATAACCTTCAGTTTAGAGATGAGGGGACTGAGGCTCAGAGACTTGAAGTAACTTGCCCAAGAACTCTCTGGTAGGAAATGCAGAGCTGAGGTTTGGGGGTAGGTAGTCTCTCTCCAGGGTACACCTATGCTCCTAACAGCTTCAGCTGCCCTGCTCCCCATTTCTGCTTTGCAAAGGCACCTTGGTTGTTAAACCTGTTTTCCTGGAGGCTGCGGGGGTGCAGGAAGCCTGGAGTTCTAAGATGTGACCCCATTGGTCCTGTCCCAATGGGGCCTTCTGGGCATGGGACCTCTCCTCTGCTCACCCTACCTGGCAAAGCCACTTCCTGAGGTAATCCATCCCACGACCACTGCCTCCTTCTGCCCCGAGGCCACACTGAAGGTCTGCTACACCCAGCCTGCCACACCTTGGAGCCCAGGTAAGCCCTGGGCCAGGCTCAAACTATACTCATCAGAGCTAGGCAAACTCAGTGCCCACCTCCACTGATCTAGCTAGGTTGCGCCATGTGGGTCTCCTGACATTTAATGAACTTTGCCCTTAACATCTGGTAAAAGGGTACACTAGCCACATGGTGCCAGAGCGAAGAAGAAACAAGCAAAAGATTTAGGGTTAATTTTTTAGGTTTGTGTAGTAGGCTGGAAATGATAGCAAAAGCATGGGTATTCTCACAGCTCTGTCAAACAGCAAATGAGAACAACAACAAAAAAAGAATAGAGTGACAACATTAAGTCACTGTTTCTCCTTTAAATCTTCAGGGGTTAGCTGTCATGGAGGAATGAGAATGCATGAATTTGTCTTGTAATGTCTTTGCTGCTAAAATCTGAGATTCTAATGTCATTCTGATGTAACTGAATATAAAAAATGAGTCCATTTTAATTCACTCTCAGTACGTACTTTAGCACAAAGGACTTTTTACTGTTGCCATATCCTTTCTCTTCCATTCATTCATTCATTCAATAACCATGTATTGAGCTCCTACTCCATGCTAGGCACTGGCAAGGCCCTGGAAGGAGGGGGGATGCAGAGGCACTTCAGGCTTAGACCCTGACCTTGAGCCTTGGTGTCTAGCAGAGGAGACAAGGCAGGGACTGAAATAACCAAGCGGAATGTGCTCACAACGCCTCAGGAACAACAGGGTACAAGGCTGGGTTTCCGAGGAGGGACAGAGTGCGTGTAGCTGGAAACAGAACTTGGGAGGCCTGCCCAGCCTCTGACTTCTCACAATTAGGAGCAGGAAGGGGATCGCAGCCTGCCTGGCACGCTGCTCAGAAAGAGTCCTGCCTCCCTGTCCCAGTTTGGTAGCCAGCAGATTGTGTGGCCTGGGGCGAGCCTCTGCCTTCTCCAGGCCTGTTTTCTCCAGTGTGAACTAAGAGCTTTGCACCCCAGAAGGCCTGGAGGCCCTTCCAGGGTGAAGAGCCTGAGAGAGCCGCAGCCATCTGGGCTTCCAATCCCTGGCTTCTTGGTCATCCTTCCATGATTCCCAACCCCATACTAGCTCCCACTAGCTCAGCACAGAGCCTGGGAAAGAGGGATGGGCTGAGTAGGGGGCCAAATGGCTTTGTTTCCCTGAAGTCTTGAGAACATCAATGGAAGACCCTTGTTCCATATATGTCTCCAGGCAAGAGCAATGGCAAATGCCAATAATGTCAAAATGACCAGAAAACAAGCAAGCTCCCTCCCCAGCCCCATCAGAAGGGAGAAATACAAGCAGAGCGAGCTGAGAGGTCAATTGACCAGAACTCAGGACCTCTTGAGGGCCATTATGACTGGCCATACTTGGGGTTTCCTAGATACGGCTGGGACTCCAGACCACTCTTTAGCGCAGCAGGCAGATGGTTCTGCCATTTGTGAAGACTACTGGGCATTGGGCTGGAAACCTCCTAGTGGAGAAAGCCATGGGCCCAGAGGAGCCAATTTTGTGCCCTACTACTCTCCTCTACACTGACCTTGACCCTAACACACAGATGGGCAATGGCACATCAGGACTCCTCCTGGGGGCTCATTCCTGTATGGAGCTGCGGTAACAGAGTGCCACAAACTGGGTGGCTTAAAACAACAGGTGTTTATTCTCCCACAATTCAGGAGCCTAAACCTGTTAACCATTGCTGTCCAGTCGATTACCACTCATAGTGACCCTATAGGACAGAATAGAACTGCCCCATAAAAAAAAATTTTTTTTTTTTTTTACCCCATAAAATCTCTATGGAAGCAGACTGCCACATTTTTCTCTCTCGGAGCGGCAGGTGGGTTCAGACTGCCGACTTTTCAGTTAGCAGCCGAGTGCTTAACTACCACACCACCAGGGCTCTTCATTCAGGAGCCTAGAAATCCAAAATCCAGGTGTGCTCTTTTGGGAGGCTCAGTAGTAGAAACCATTCCATGGCTCTCTCCTGGCTTCTGGTGGCTGTCAACAATCTTTGGCATTCCTTGGCTTGCATCTGCATCGCTCCAATTTCTACCTGTTTTCACACTGTCTTCTCCTCTGTGTATCTTCTCCTCTTGTAAGGACACTGGCCATTGGATTAGGGCCCACCCCACCATTCACAGGTTCTTGGTAGACATATATTTTGGAGGGACATCATTCAACCCAGTATACCCTTCTCAGAGCTGTTGTGTTTTCCAGAACCAATTGGCAGCATGCAGACAGAGAGAGATTCTAGTCTGGGCCATTGGGGTCCTCCTCCCTTCTACTAGACAAGAGCATTCTGGAAGTCTTGGTTCATAAGACTCCTTCCAATAGAGCAAAGCCTGAACTCTGGAGCCCGGCCCCCTAGGTTTGCATCCCAGCTCTGCCACTTCCTAGCTGCTGTTGACCTTGCTCAAATCACTTCACCTCTCTGAGCCTCCGTTTCCTCACCCGTAAAATAGGCACAATAACGATACCTACCTCACAGGAAGAGTATCTAGCACCCAATAAGGCTCTATAAGTATTTGCTATTGTTCCCAGGTATCCTGCTCTCATTGCTACCCAGGCAAGCCCATACCATCATGCCCCCTCCATCGGAAGCAGAATCACACCAGAAACACGACTGAGCTGGAAGCAACCCTAGAGATCACTGACACCCCAAAGCCTCAATTAACAGAGAAAAATGGAGGCTCAGAGGGCGCGATTGACCAGGCATTTACAGGGATGTTCTTTTATACAAGAGGCACCATAGTCATGAGACTGTGTTCTTAAGCAAAGGAACCAGAATTGACACCTTCAAGGAAATGTTTCCTTTCCAAGTAGTCCCCTTTAGAGGCTTTGCACGTTTCCTCAGAGCCGCTTCTGCTCAAACCCCGTGGGGCTGTGGAGGAGGCTACCAGAGACAGTTAATGAATCACACCACCCTTGTAGCCAAAGGAGTCCCTGGGAGGTGCAAACAGTTGACGTGCTCGGCTGCTAATCAAAAAGGTATGTGGTTCAAGTCCACCCAGAGGTGCCTCGGAAGAAAGGCCTGGTGATCTACTTCTGAAAAATCAGCCAGGAAAAACCCTGTGGAGCGCAGTTCTATTCTGACACTCATGGGGTTGCCATGAGTCAGAGTCGACTCGACAGCAACTGGTTTTAGAGGTGATGAAGGAGTCCCCTGGATGGTGCAAATGGTTAACGTGCTCGGCTGCTAACCAAAAGGTTGGAGGCTCGAGTCCACCCAGAGCCACCTTGGAAGAAAGCTCTGGCGATCCACCTCCGAAATATCAGCCACTGAAAACTATGGCGCACAGATCTACTCTGCCACACGCATGGGGTCACCATGACTTGGAACCAATCCGACAGCAACTGGTTTACTGGCGGTCTTTACTAGGTGATTTCTGCTTCCCTCCCCCCGCCCCACCCGTGCTCCTTCCCATCCTGCTAGTTTCTGGCCCTCATCAGACCTAGTCCATAAAGGCAGATTTGTCTGCAATTATCAGCTACCTTTTGGAGTGCTTGGACTTAATTCCTGGTCCCAGCTGTGGGAATTAATTCAAACTAGTCCTGCTGACGAGCCTAGAATACCCTACACTTTGCCCTGGCTTGTTCCCATGCAGAAGAAGTTCTGTGTTGGAGAAGTCAACACCTACAGAAGAAGGAGAAAGAGGAAAAGAGGTAGGGATCAACTTTGCTACTGTGCCACAGCCAGAAGTGTGCTAGCGAGCTTTTCCTGATGTCCAGGAAGCCACCCCTGGCCTGTGCACACCTCCAGGTGGAGTCCAGTGCCTTTCTCTGCGCTCCATTGTTGCCCTGTGCAAACTCTATGCTGCACTGCGCTTCAATTGTCTGTTTGCTTGTCTGCTAACCCCAGTGGATGGAGGGAGCCTGTGCAGAGAGGCACAGTCTCAGCAACCTTAGTCTGCTCAGAATAGACAGAGGGCCTGGCTGGAGCAGGTGCCCAGTGAATAATTACTGGTTGAGTGAATGAGGAAACAAGTAGCCACGTAACATTTAATATGGCATCCAAGTGAACATATACAAAGAACTATGAGACGAATGGGTTAGTTGGTTCATTAGGCCCTTCCAGCACCCATCTGTTACAGTTCAGTTTGGGGCCCCTGCACAGAGTCTCAGCCCTGATCTTATCCAAACTTGGGCAGTCAGTGAAGCTGGAGGAGCCCTAGCCCCTGTACCTACAAAGCCACAGCCTTTCACCATCCCAGCCACGTTGGCCAAGTGGCTATGATGGAGAATAGCGTCCCAGGAGAAGGGACAAGCATAAGCAAAGGCATGAAGGCCAAGCAAGGCTCAGAGAGTCTTAGAGCGATAGCAAAGACCAAATCTGGCTGGAGCATAGGGTGGGTGGGGGAGGAAGGGATGCAAGGCTGGAGGGGAAGATGGGGACAGACTGTGTGTGATACACAAAATCGCAGCATTCTCGACCATTGATAGCTGGGCAGGTATGTGTTTTCAATTGCCTCATATGCATGTGAAAGCTGGACAATGAATAAGAAAGACTGAAGAAGAACTGATGTCTTTGAATTACAGTGCTGGCGAAGAATAATGAATATACCATGGACTGCAAGAAGAACAAACAAATCTGTCTTAGAAATATAGCCAGAATGCTCCTTAGAGGCAAGGATGGCGAGACTGCGTCTTACCTACTTGGGACATGCTGTCAGGAGGGACCAGTCCCTGGAAAAGGACGTCACGCTTGGTAAAGTACAGGGTCAGCGGAAAAGAGGAAGGCCCTCAAGGAGATGGACTGACACAGTGGCTGCAACAATGGGCTCAAGCATAGCAACGACCGTAAGGATGGCGCAGCAGCGGGCAGTGTTTCGTTCTGTTGTGCACAGGGTCGCTATGGGTCGGAACCGACTCGACGGCACCTCACAACAGCACAATGGGTCAAGAGCTGGGCCAGATGCTCTGCAATTATTATTATCTCTTCCACCTCTTCGTAACAGCTCTGTGAGGCATTATCCCCATTTGACAGATGAGTACATTGAGGCTCAGAAGGAAAGGTGAAGGAATTGTCCAAGGTCACATGTAAGTAGGAGCTAGCGCTGAGATTCAAACCGATGTGTGCTTGGACCCAAAGCCAATGGTCTTCCTCGCTGCTCTGCACTGAAGGAATGAATTGGGAAAGGCCTTGAACGTCAGGTGGAGGAGGCTCTGCT
Organism: Loxodonta africana; assembly: GCF_030014295.1. Taxonomy (NCBI): domain Eukaryota; kingdom Metazoa; phylum Chordata; class Mammalia; order Proboscidea; family Elephantidae; genus Loxodonta; species Loxodonta africana. Next base: position 172,248,567 of record NC_087369.1, on the reverse strand, counting down.
CCCAGAAGGCGACGGAAAACAGAGAACTTGGAGACTCTCAGCTTCTAGCAGTGGCAGCTGTTCTACCTGCACTATCAAAAACAGCTTCGGTTTAGGCAGCGTCCGGGATCCTGGATTTTATCCTGGCCTAGTCGTTAAATGCTATGGCTGCTAACTAAAAAGTCAATAGTTCAAATGTACCAGGCGCTCCTTGGAAACTCTGTGGGGCAGTTCTACTCTGTCCTAGAGGGTTGCTATGGGTCAGAGTCAACTGGACAGCAACAGGTTTGGTTTATGGTTTGGAGGGGCCATGAGGAGTGGAAGCCTTCAAGAAAGCCAAAACCCACACCCAGAGTAAGAGGAGTCCCGAGGTGAGGTATCTGCAGAACTGATGTTTCTAAGATGATCTGGTAGCAGCCCGTGCTGCCCGCAGCCAAATGGAGGAAAAATGTAAGCCCTCAGTCGGGATTCACGATGGCAAACAATGAGTTCCTGTATATATTTGAATCTGGCCCATTGGAAAGATGTTTTCACATAACGTCTTGAGCCGTCTGATCAGGACACTCTTGGGGGAACTGGCCTGAGTCTGTGGCCTCACCTTGTGTCTGTCTGATCACCAGGCTGGTTAGGCAGGGGGACTGCCTCCAGAATTGTTCTGGGCAGACACGCCCTGTGATGGCTTTTCCTGATAGGACCCCACAGGCCTCCCTCCAGATCTCCTAGTACTCGCCCGCACCACCGGCCCATACCACTATACCAGAGCTGCACAGGAACCCGTGGATATCCACCTGTCAAGCCCCGTGGACAGTGTGATTGATCTGCACCACACAGCAGGTGATTCAGAAATGGAAGGGGCCAGAGAGAAGGGCTAGGACCACCTCACGAGACACAGGGGAGAAACAGAGAGCCAGGGAGGGAGCAGGCTGCCCCTAGGTCCTGGAGTGTGAAGTTACTCTTTGGCCTAAAGTCCAGCACTCATGTCCTATTGAGTTCTTAGAATGAGTCTCCTTGTTTCAAATGACTTCTTTCTGATGAGTTGTTTTGAGTGAAAACCACCTAAAAAGAGAACTCTTGCCTAGTTTTGCTCTATAGGCATTCTCTAGCTTCCTTGCCTAACAACAATAATACATTACTTCCTACAACAGTTGACGACAGCTTTTGTATTCATTTTTCCCTGGGCTCTTCACAACAGCCCTATGAGGTTGGCAGAGCAGGGATTTTTAACCCCATTTCATCAAGGGTGAAACTGAGGCTTCAAGGAGCTAAGAAACTCACCCAAGGTCAAGTGGGAGAACTTGCATTTGAATTGAGCCATTCTCTTCCAAGCCCAGTGCTCTTTGCAACCCCACGGCCTTCTCTGTGAGCTGTGAGCGGCACCAATGAAAAGGTTCACTGCAAAACTGAATTGTAGTACTTTCCAAACTGCTCTGGGTTATGACCTTGTCCCCAGCAGCTTCCTAGAGACCACACCCCCAGCCACCTGGGGCTCAGTACAACTGCTCTAAGTCTCAGCCAATGCCCCACTCTGCTCCAGACTCACTGTGGGATTTGCCCTGGCTCTTCCAGTCCTTCCTCTGGGTGGAAGACAGGACTCACACGCAAATGAAATGGGGCATTTGTATTTGCATTTGGGGAGATGCAGCCAAATCAAACACAATGACCACATTAACTAAATATTGCAGGCATTTCCTTCCCCGTTTTCCTGCCTGTCACTCACCCACTCAATCTGGTGCAGAACGGCTATGCAAGAATGTGGTAAATATTTTTTCCTTCCTACACTGGGCTTTAGCATGGGTGGAGAGGGCCTGGGCCTGCAGTGGTAGAGTTCCTTGTTGACATGTTTACTTTTATTGGGCCGAGGATCTGTTAGAAGGAGTTAGGGTCGTTAGGGATGGTGCTATCATATCTGGGAGAAAATCTAGGCATGATGCAGATTTTTAAGGCATGTTTAGCCCAAAATCCAGGGCATAGACACATACATCTACTTTGTGGTACTTCAGGTTATTCAGAGGCCAATGGGCCAATAGGTGGGCAATCTTTGTGAAGAAATTGATTTGCGCCTAGTCCTGTTTGGCTGCTTGAAAGCCTGATACTCTTCCCACCTGCTATTTGTCTCTAAGGACAATAAAGGGCTGCTCTGCTCTGGTGTTGTGAAGTGGTTGGAGCTAAGCAGCAGGCAGGCAGCAGGCACAGGCAGAACCTACAGGAAATTCTCAGGCAGGCTGGCGAGAGAACAATCCCTTCCTGACCACAAGGCATTACAGCTTCCTGTTCACGGAGCTTGAATTATAGGCCTGGATTCAAGAAGGGTATATGGGTTCCCTAGGCTGCTGTAACAAGTGACCACACGCTGGCGGCTTAAAACAGCAGACACGTATTCTCTCACAGTTCTGGAGGCCAGAGGTCTGAACTAAGCGTGCCGGCGGGGCCATGTTCTCTGCGAAGCCTCCAGGGGCAGATCCTTCCTTGCTTCTTCCAGCCTCTGGTGGTTCCTGGCATTCCTTGGCGTCACTTGGCTTGTAGACGCATCCCTGCACTCTTACCGCATCTCCCCTGTGTGTGTCTCCGTGTCTCCACATGGCCTTCTTAGAAGGACTCCAGTCACTAGATCAGGGCTCACCCTACTCCAGTATGACCTCATCTTACCTAATTACATCTGCAAAGACCCTATTTCAAAGCAAAGTCATATTCACAGGTTCCAGGGGGACACGAATGGGGTGGGGGGGCACTGGTCAGCCCAGTACAGAGGGTTCAAGCAGGAAAAGAACTCAGAGATGGGCTAAGCTAACTCTGTCAATCTACAGCTAGAGGAACTGAGATTCAGAGAGGGCCAGGGATAGTGCAAAGTCAAGAGTAGGTCAGGGCAAAGCTGGGACACAGGCTCAGGCTGCTTCTCCCTACTCCAGGCTGCCTCCTGCCACTGGGGCCTCAGAGCTAGGGGTGCATGAGCTACCTTCCTTACACTTGTGGCTCTCCCTGAGGGGAGCCCCTTTTCCAGAGTTTAGGAGGTAGATACAGATGGCACTGATGACAATGTCCCTTGTAAGAAACCAAGAGCAGATCCAGGACCTGTTTACACTAGAAACAAGGGAAAGGCCACCTGATGACAAGTACTTCCCCACTGGGCTGGCCCTCCCTCCTCCCATATGCTCTGCTCAACATTCTTAATTCTGTACGGCACTCCTGCGTGCCTGGCTCAACCAGCGCTTTCTGTGGGCAGCACTGTTGATGGGCCATTTAACTCCAGGCAGCAAAGTTCTTGGAGGATGAGGCCAATCAATGTCAGGCACTCAGAATATGGGGTTTGAGTGAGTGACTGATAGACTGATTAAAAGAAGCATATTAAGTCCCTGGGTGGTACAGTTAACCCACTGTCCTCGGCTACTAACCAAAAGGTTAGAGGTTCAAGTCTACCCAGAGACACCTCAGAATAAAAGCCCAGTGATCTACCTCAGAAAACTCCGCCATTGAAAAAAACCATTCAGCCCAGTCCTACTCCAACACACAGAAGTCGCCATCAATCGGAATCAACTTGACAGCAACTGGCTTTTGAATAAGCATACTAAAGTGTCAATGCTTCTGTTCCATAACAGGGACAAGAAGGCAAATGCCTGGTAGACTATGAATCCTTGGCTAAAAGTCTCCCCTGAGACATCTGGATGAACGTGAAATAAATTGGTCAGGTATCTAAGTAGGAATATCCACATATAGGCATCATGTAACCATGGTCTTCTGTGATACGCTGATTACGCCTAAACAACAGCCCCAAACCATATGGAAACAAAAAGAAAAGCAAACTAAAAACTCACAGGATAGTTGTCATTATGTGGTTATCAAGACACTCCAAAATGTTTCCTTTCAATCTAGACCATATGCATTAACTACTATGATTTTTCCACTAAAAGCAAAGAACATGGGCATACGCCAAGAAGAGCTCTTCAGACTCTCATTCTTTTCCAGCCTAAGTTTTTGTGCTAAGTCCTTGACTGCTTAGTACCTAGAGCAAACAAACAAGTATGGCAATAAAAATACAAAAGAACACAATAGGCAAACACCACTGGGTTGATCTTATATGCACTTGACATTTATGGAACGTAGCACTTAAACCAAATTCTATCCAACGATAAGAAGTTCAAGGTACTTGAGCATAAGTGTCATTAGTGCTAGCCTTTCTTCAGTTTGATACCTGGAGGTGGGACCACTTTCAGGTAACCCAAGAGATTCCTCAAAGAGCTATTGCTTTCATTAGAGAGAGGACTCAGTGTCACCAAGATGGCAATTTTTCTTAAACTAATCCATAAATTTATTTCAATTCCTACAAAAATTCTAATATATTTTTCACTAAATTTGACAAGCTGATCATAAAATGCACATAAAAGAGCAAAGAGCCAAGAATAGTCAAAACACTTCTGAAGAAGAATGAAAGAATGAGTATTTCTACCTCTTAGAAGTCTATAGTAACAAAGCAGTGTGGCATTAGCATGGGGAAGAAAAAGGCCATGGAACAGAACAGAAAGTGACCCACAGATGTAGGGAAACTTGATGTATGACAATGACAGAACAGCAGAGAGGCGGGAAAAGGACGGACCATTCAATAAATGGTGCTTAGATAACTGGATATCCATGTGAAAAAACAAAGCTCTACCTCACTCCATACACAAAAATAAGTCTCAGGTGGATTAAAAGGCAAAATGTAAATTCAAAACTTAAAAAAATTAAAATATTTGTTGTTGTTGTTACGTGCTCTTGAGTCAGTTCCAACTCATGGCGACCCTATGTACAACAGATAGGTCCTGCACCATCCTGGTCCTGCACCATCCTCACAATTGTTGCTATGTTTGGATCCATCCTTGTAGCCATTGTGTCAATCCATCTCCTTGAGGGACTTCTTTTTTGCTTTACCTCTGATTTACCAAGACGATGTCCTTCTCCAGGGACTGGTTCCTTCTGATAAAATGTCCAAAGTATGTGAAACGTAGTCTCACCATCCTTACTTCTAAGGAGCATTCTGGTTGTACTTCGTCCAAAACAGATTTGTTCATTCTTGTGGCAGTCTATGGGATATTCAATATTCTTCTCCAACACCATAATTCAAAGGTGTCAATTCTTCTTCAGTCTTCTTTATTCACTGTCCAGCTTTTGCATGCATATGAGGTGACTGAAAATACCGTGGCTTTTTTTAGTCAGGCACACCTTAGTCCTCTAAGTAACGTCAAAATAAATATAATACATGAGAATGTATTTATGATAAGGTAGGACACCTTAAGAGAAAAAAACACAAACTATATTTTGAAAATATTAATAAATTTGGCTCCTTTTATTTAAAGTATTTATACAACAAAGACAACATGAAGTTCAAAGACAGCTACAGATTGGGGGTGATATTTACAACAGATATAATGCAAAGGTTTGTATCTATAATATTTTTTAAGCTTCTTCAAATCAAAAATTAAAAGACAAACCATCCAATTAAAAATGGGCGAAAACATGAATGACACTCATAGAAGATGAAACACACTGCTGCTGGAAGCATACACTGGAATAAGCACTTTGGAGACCAACCTGGCAATGCCTAACAGAGTTGAAGAGGCATATGCCTTCTGACTCAGTAATTCCATTTCTTAGTATATGCCCTAGAAAAACTCTTGCATGTGTGCCCAAGGAGGCATGAAAAAGAACATTCACTCAATACCGCATACAATAGCCAAAAATTAGAAACAACCTAAATGTCTATCAGGAGAAGAACTGATAAGTAAACTGGGGCATACTCATACAGTGGAACACTATATGGTTATGAAAAATGATTGAACCTGACCTACATGTGTCAATTTTTATTCATCTCAAAAACATAACTTGAGAGAAAAATGCTATTTTAGAATAATGTGTGCTGTATGGTAACACTTATGTAAAGTTTTAAGTAGGCCAAGAGCTACTATATGTCATTCATGGATATGTGCATAACAGGGTTTCGAACTGGTTCATTCCAGTTCAAATCCCTGCAGAGATTTTGCATTTCTAAGTAGTTCCCAGGCAATGCTAATGCTGCTGGTTAGGGAACAATTCTGAGAACCACTAGTAGAGCAGTGGTTTTCAAAATTTATTATACATAAGAATCACCTGTGGGGCTTATTAAACTGCAGATTCAGGTTCAGTGTATCTGAGGTGAAAATGCAAATTATCAGCAGGGGTTCAAACTGAAACAAACCAGTCTGAAGCCCTGGTGCGTATGTACAACAGTATAAAAACATGCATGAGAATGACATACATCAAATTTTGCATAATGGCTACCTTTTTTTTTTTATGGAAGGGAGAAGGAGAATGGGATCTGGTGGGAATATACTGGGGCTTCAATTGCAGGTTCAATGTAATTTTTAAAAAGATCAGAAGCATATATATGGTAGAATGTGCACTGCACAGGCTAATTACATTAATCCTTTTTAAAATTTTGCCTTATTGATATACAATTTACATACAATAAAATTAAGCAACTGAATCTCCCAATCTGAAAACATGGTATAGCTCTCCATTTACTTAGGCCCTCTTTCTCTCAGCAATGCTTTGCAGTTTTGGGTTTATAGGTATTGTGCATATTTTGTTAAATTTATCTCTAAATATTTCATATTTTATAATATTTTAAATGGTATTTTTTTTATTTTTAATTTTCAATGATTCATTGCTAGTACACAGAAATGCAACTGATTTTTTTTTTACATTGACCTGTATCCAGCTACCTTGTCGAACTCATTTATTACTTCTAGTAGCTTTTTTGTAGATTTCTTAGAATTTTCTAAACACATGCTCATGTTATCTGGAAACAGAAACAGTTTTACTTTCTTTTTTTGTTCAGTCTATATGACTTTTATTTCTTTTTCTTGCCTTAATGCACTGGCTAGGATCTCCAATACATTGTTAAATAAAAGTAGTGAAAGTAGATATTCTTGTCTTTTGCCTGATCTTAGGGGGAAAATATCAAACCTTCACCATCAAATATGATGTTAGCCATAAAATACCCCTGTTCAAGCTGAGTAACTTCTTTTGTAGTCTTATGTTGCTGACTGTTTTCATCAATGAATTGGGTAGCGAATTTTGTCAAATGTTTTTTTTTTTTCTGAATCTATTGGCATAATTTTATTTTCCTTTTGTAATCTGTTCATATGGTGACTGGGTTCACTTTCAAATGTTAAACCAACCTTTCATTCCTAGGATGGACCCCACTTGGTCATGATGTGTTTTCCTTTCTATATATTGTTGGATTAAATTTTCTAAATATGTGTTTAAATGTGCATTTTGGAGTTGTGCTTAGATTATTGGTGTTAGACCATATTCATTTCTAAATTAAGCATTGAATGCTAAAAATTCCCTACAAGCACTGTTTTAGTTGCACCCTACACGTTTTATAATTTTGTTTCATTTTCACTTATTTCAAAATGTTTTTTAATTTTCTCTTGAGGTTTGTTCTTTGGGTTATTTAAAAATATGTTGCTCGATTTCCATATATTAGGAATTCTCCAGGTATCTTTTTGCTATCGATTTATTTGATTCCTTAGTAATCAGAGAACATGCTTTCTATGAATTAAATTCTCTTTAATTGATGGAGACCTTTTAATGGCCCAGAATATAGTATTTCTTGGTGAATATTCTTTGTGTGTACTTGAAAATGATGTATATTCTGCTCTTGCTGGGTAGAATGTTCTATAAAAGTCAACTAGCTCAATTTGGTTGGTACTGTAGTTTGAGCCTCTTACTTGATGTGTTTAGATATTTATATTTAATTCAATTATTGATTTTGTTGGACTTAAATCTACAGTCTTGCTATTTGTTTTCTATTCTTCCCATCTGGTCTTCTTCCTTTTTTTCTGCCTTCTTTTGATTGATTGACCTACATCTATGGAAAGAGACAATGGAAAAGCTCAATATCCTCAGTCAGAACAAGGCCAGGGGTCGACTGTGGATCAGACCATCAATTACTTATATGCAAGTTCAAGTTGAAACTGAAGAAAATGAGAACAAGTCCACAAGAGCCCAAGTATGACCGTGAGTATATCCCACCTGAATTAAGAGACCATCTCAAGAATAGATTCAACGCATTAAACACTAATGACTGAAGACCAGACGAGTTGTGGGATGACATCAAGGACATCATACATGAAGAAAGCAAGAGGTCATTAAAAAGACAGCAGAGAAAGAAAAGACCAAACTGGATGTCAAAAGAGACTCTGAAACTTGCTCTTGAACATCGAGTAGCTAAAGCAAAAGGAAAAAATGATGAAGGAAAAGAACTGAACAGAAGACTTCAAAGGGCAGTTCGAGAAAACAAAGTATTATAATGACATGTACAAAGACCTGGAGACAGAAAACCAAAACAGAAGAACATGCTCAGCATTTCTCAAGCTGAAAGAACTGAAGAAAAAATCCAAGCCTCGAGTTGCAATACTGAAGGATTCTATGGGGAAAATATTAAACAACGCAGGAAACATCCAAAAAGATGGAAGGAATACACAGAGTCAATATACCAACTGGTCGACGTTCAACCATTTAAGGAGGTAACATACATACTGAAGGCGTTGGCAAAAAACAAGGCTCCGGGCATTGGCGGAATAAAAACTGAGATGTTTCAACAAAAGGATGTAGCCCTGGAAATGCTCACTTGTCTATGCCATGAAATTTGGAAGACAGCTACCTGGCCAACGGACTGGAAGAGATCCATATTTATGCCTATTCCCAAGAAAGGCAATCCAACTGAATGTGGAAATTATCTCACATACAAGCAAAATTTTGCAGAAGATCATTCAAAAGTAGCTGCAGCAGTACATTGACGGGGAACGGCCAGAAGTTCAAGACGGATTTAGAAGAGGACGTGGAACCAGTGATGCCATTGCTGACGTCAGATGAATCCTGGCTGAAAGCAGAGAATACCAGAAAGATGTTTACCCATGTTTTATTGACTATGCAAAGGCATGCAACTGTGTAGATCATACCTAATTATGGATAACATTGCAGAGAATGGGAATTCCAGAACACTTAATTGTGCTTATGAAGAACCTTTACATAGATCAAGAGGCAGTTGTTTGAACAGAACAAGGGGATACTGCATGGTTTAAAGTCAGGAAAGGTGTGTGTCAGGGTTGTATCCTTTCACCATACTTATTCAATCTGTATACCGAACAAATAATCCAAGAAGCTGGATTACATGAAGAAGAATGTGGCATCAGGCGTGGTGGAAGACTCATCAACAACCTTCGATATGCAGATGACACAACCTTGCTTGCTAAAAGTGAAGAAAACTTGAAGCACTTACTGATGAAGATCAAAGACCACAGCCTTCAGTATGGATTACACCTCAACATAAAGAAAACAAAAATCCTCACAACTGGACTAATAAACAACATCACGATAAACAGAGAAAAGACTGAAGTTGTCACGGATTTCATTTTACTTGGATCCACAATCAATAGCCATGGAAGCAGCAGTCAAGAAATCCAAAGGCATTGGGCAAATCGGCTACAAGAGAACTTTAGTGTTAAAATGCAAAGATGTCACCTTGAGGATTAAGGTGCGCCTGACCTAAGCCATGGCGTTTTTTAATTGCCTCATATGCATGTAAAAGCTGGACAATGAATAAGGAAGAAGGAAGAAGAATCGATGCCTTTGAATTGCAGTGTTGGAGAAGAATATTGAATATACCACAGACTGCCAAAAGAACAAACAAATCTTTCTTGGAAGAATTACAACCAGAATGCTCCCTAGAAGCAAGAATGGCGAGACTACATCTCACATACTTTGGACATGTTATCAGGAGGGATCAGGCCCTGGAGAAAGACATCATACTTGGTAAAGTAGAGGGTCAGCGAAAAATAGGAAGACCCTCAATGAGATAGATTGACACAATGGCTGCAACAATGGGCTCGAGCATAGCAACAATTGTGAGGATGGCGCAGGACCAGGCAGTGTTTTGTTCTGTTGTGCGTAGGGTTGCTATGAGTCAGAATCGACAGCACCTAATAACAACATCCTTCACCCTATTATTATATTTTATTTCTACATATTATAAACTCCACAAGACAATTTTATTATTTTTGCTTTAAACTATTAATTATCATTTAAATAGAATTTTAAAGTGATAAAAGGTATTTTTTCTCTTTAGTCACATGTTTACAATTTCCAGCACGCTTCATACCTTTATTTGACCCAAATTTCCATTTGGTATCATTTTTCCTTTTTTCTGAAGAACTTCCTTTTCTTTAGGGAATGTCTGTTGACTATAAACTCTCAGCTTTTGTTTGTCTGGAAAAGTCTTATTTAATCTTCATTTCTGAAAGATATTTTCACTTGGTTTCTAGGGTCTTCTCCATTTTAGAAAATTTCTAGGATGACTAATTTTTTTTTTTTCCTTCAGTCCTTTTAAGATGTCACACCATTGTCTTCTGGCTTGCATGGCTTCTGACAACAAGTCTGCTGTAATTCTTATCTTTGTTCCTCTTTATTTAATATGCCTCTTTTCCTCTGGATGTTTTTAAGATTTTTCTCTTTATCACTGATTTTCACCAATTTGATTATGATGTGCCATATGTAGTTTTCTTTACATTTACATTTATTCTTCTGGAATTTGTTGAACTTCTTGGATCAGTGGGTAGCTAATTTACACAAAATTTTAAATTTTCCAGCCATTATTCAAATATTTTTCTGTCCTCCCCACTTTGTGACACTCCAAGTATGGAAATACTCGGGAGCTATCACAGATTAGAAGAAACTAAGGAGATATGACAATAAAATACAATGAACCCTGGTAGTGCAATGATTAAGTACTTGACTGTTAACTGAAAGGTTGACAGTTCAAACACACCTAGCAGCTTTGCAAGAGAAAAGATCTGGTGATCTGCTTCCTTAAAGATTACAGCCTAGGAAACCTTATGGGGGTAATTCTACTCTGTCATATAGTGTCACCAGAAGTCAGAATTGACTTGGCAGCACACTACAACACTCTGGATTAGATCCTAGAACAGAAAAAGGATTAGTGGAAAAATTGGTGAAATCAAAATTGTCTGTAATTTAGTTTATAGTATTGTACCAAGGTTAATTTCTTAGTTTTGATAACTGGACCATGGTTATGTAAGATGTTGACATGGGAGAAGCTGGCTATGGCAGCTCTCTGTGCACTATTTTTGTAACTTTCTGTAAATATAAAATTATTTCAAAACAAAAAAAGGTTTTAAAAAGTGGAGCAACCTGTATTCTCAACTGTAGATATATTCCTGTGTATTATAAAAAATCTTGTTGGCCTAAACATTAGAATCACAGAATTTCAGAGTTGGGCAGGCCACTGTAGACCATCTAGCTCAATTATTTCATTTCACCTTTTGGGCAAACGAGCCAGGCCAGGAATAGGATCTGCCTAAGTTCATGAAAATAGTGGCAGAGTAGGGGCTGGAACCCCCTTTTCCTGCTCCCAGGTGGGAACTCTTGTCACACCTTCCTCATGACCTTTCACCCTCACTTCTTAGACATGTGCAAACACACCCTGAGATGCTTTGGATACATGATGTTATGCCAGATATCTGTACCAAAATGAACATCTTTTTCTATAAAGAGACAGAGAGTAAATGTTTGAGGATTTGTGAGACGTAAGACCTCTGTTGGAACTACTCAGCTCAGCTGTTGTGGTGTGAAAGTAGCCATAGACAACATATAAACAAATGTGAGTGTCTGTGTTGCAATAAACCTTCATTTACAAAAGTAGGTGGTAGACCATATTTGACCCATGGATTAGAATTTGCCATCTGCTGTTATAGAGACCTTTGTTAGTTCAGGGACAGACATCTAAGATACATATCATATAGTACAGTGAACAGAAAGTACGTGCATGTTCCCAGCTGGGCAATGGTATCGGAGAGGTGATGGTGATGGTGAACGCTTCTAAAATAGAGAAAATGTCTCTTTGTCCTTTTTGTTAGGCCTGCTAAAGCAGAGGGTGGTCAAGTAGTACAAAGAACATTAAAGATGATAAGTCCATAAACGGAAAGATAAATAGCTATCCCTCTGATATTTCATTATACCCTTCTGACAATGTGAGGCTTTCCATAGAAACAACCAGAACTGTGGCACTTTCACATTTCAAAACAATAAATTAAATCTAATTTCAAAATAGTTGGTCTTTATGCAAACACACACACACGTACATAGAAAGGAGCAAATCGTTGTCATCTAAAGTGATTAGAAAAATGACAGAATGAAAAAATAATTCTGTTAATAGGATAAATAGGTTAATAGGGTATGATTTATTATAACTGTGTTTAATATCGGCAGAAAGCAAGCATGAGCAAGTAACCTAAAACAGTAGAAAGAGTATTTTTAAATAAAATGTTTAATGTTATTTCCAAAGAATATATTTCCTAACTGGACTCTTCTTTCATTTTTTTTCTATGTAATAATGGTTATTATCTATCATCAAGGTGCCATCACACATGAAGAAAGCAAAGGGTCATTAAAAAGAAAGGAAAGAAACAAAACACCAAAATGGATGTCAGAAGAGGCTCTGAAAGTTGCTCTTGAACATACAGCAGCTAAAGTAAATGGAAGAAATGATGAAGTCAAAGAGCTGAACTAAAGACTTCAAAGGGCAGCTCGAGAAGACAAAATAAAATATTATAATGAAAAGTACAAAGACCTGGAGTTAGAAAACCAAAAGGGAAGAACGTGCTCAGCATTTCTCAAGCTCATAGAACTGAATAAAAATTTCAGGCCTTGAGTTGCAATATTGAAGGATTGTGCGGGGAAAATATTAGACGACCCAGGAAGCATCAAAAGAAGATGTAAGAAATACACAGAGTCACTGTACGAAAAAGAATTGGTGGATGTTCAACCATTTCAGGAGGTACCATATGATCAAGAACTGATGGTATTGAAGGAAGAAGTCCAAGCAGCACTGAAAGAACCGGCAAAAAAACAAGGGTGCAGGAATTGACAGAATACCAACTGAGATGTTTCTACAAACAGATGCAGCGCTGGAAGCACTCACTCATCCATGCCAAGAAATTTGGGAGACAGCTTCCAGGCCAACTGACTGGAAGAGATCCATATTTATGCCTATTCCCAAGAAAGGTGATCCAACCAAATGTGGAAATTATAGAACAATATCATTAATATCACACACAAGCAAACTTTTGCTGAAGATCATTCAAAAGCAGTTGCAGCAGTACATCAACAGAGAACTGCCAGAAATTCAAGACAGATTCAGAAGAGGATGTGGAACAAGGGGTGTCATTGCTGTGTCAGTTGGATTTGGCTTAAAGAGAGAATACCAGATGTCCACATGTGTTTTATCGACTATGCAAAGGCATACGACTGTGTGGATCAGAAAAAATTATGGATAACAGTGGGAAGAATGGGAATTCCAGAGAACTTAATTGTGCTCATGAGGCACCTGTACATAGATCAAGAGGCAGTTGTTCGGACAGAACAAGGGGATACTGATTGGTTTAAAGTCAGGAAAGGTATGTGTCAGGGTTGTATTCTTTCACCATACCTATTCAATCTGTATGCTGAGCAAATAATCCGAGAAGCTGGACTATATGAACAAGAATGGGGCATCAGGATTGGAGGAAGACTCATTAACAACCTGCGTTATGCAGATGACACAACCTTGCTTGCTGAAAGTGAAGAGGACTTGAAGCACTTAGTGATGAAGATCAAAGACCACAGCCTTCAGTATGGATTGCACCTCGACATCTAGTTATCTAGCACGAACATAATGCTTCCATGGCTCTGGAGCTAATCAAAATTAGCTTGTTTCTTCTCAGGTTAAATATTTCAAACTTTCTTTCATTTTCTATTTGACCACAACCTTACATGGACGCTATATTAGTTTCCTAAACCAAAAAAAAAAAAAAAAAATCCAAGCCGTTGACATCAAGTTGATTCCAACTTATGGCAAATCCATGCGTTAGAGAGTACAACTGCCCCACAGGGTTTTCGTGGCTGTATTTTTTACAGAAGCAGATTGCCAGATCTTTCTTCCACTGTACCACTGAGTGAGTTCAAACCACCAATCTTTAGGTTAGTAAATGAGCACAAACCATTTGCTTCACCCAAGTCTGCCATAACAAAGTGCAACAAACTAAAAAAAAAAAAACCCAAACCCATTGCCATCGAGGTGATTCCAACTCATAGCGACCCTACAGGACAGAGTAGAACTGCCTACGGGGTTTCCAAAGCTGTAAATCTTTAAGGAAGCAGACTGCCACATCTGCTTCTCCCTCAGAGCGGTTGGTGGGTTCAAACCACTGACCTTTTGGTTAGCAGCCAAGCTCTTAACCATTGCACCACTTAAAACAACAGAAATTTATGGTCTTACAGTTCTGGAGGCAAGGAGTCCTAATCCAGAGTGTCAGTAGGGCCATCTTCTCTCCTAAGGCTCTAGGGGAGGATCCTTTCTTCTCTGTCCCAGCTTCTGGTAGCCCTAGGTCTTCCTTGGCTTGCAGCTGCAGCATAACTCCACAGTCATACAGTTGTCTTCCCTTGGTCTGTCTATGTCTTTCCTCCTCTTTTACAAGGACACCAGTCATATAGCATTAAAACCCACCCTACTCCAGTACGACCTCGTGTTAACTGATAACACCCTCAAAGGCCCTATTTCCAAATATGGTCCCATTCACAGGTACCAGGGGTTAGGACTTCAACAGATCTTTTTTGGGAGGGTGGGGCACAATTCAATTCATAACATCAAGTGTACCATATTTCCTGGGACAGGCCCATTTCCAATAGTTAGCCTCACTAATCAGGCCTTAAAGACATTTGTTCTCGTCAGACCATTGGTCTAGAATTTTATCTTCAGGCTTGGAGATGTCCAGTTTCAGCCAGAAGAAGAGATGAGACAGAGAGCAAATGGAAGAAAACTGTTGAGAGTTCTAGAACCTTCGTCACCTTCCATTTGTACCCTTGTTCTCCCCTGCCTACTTCCCATTAGAGACTGACTCACAGTGAAGTCCCTAAAGTGCAAGGAGTGTCAGCCAGGAAGTGGGACCTGGGGTGAGAGCAGCCCCTGTGAGGACGGAGGAAATTGGCCGAGGAACACAGCACAGCTTCCTTGAAAAAGCACACATTTTGGAGTCAGATACTTGTGTTTCAATTCTAACTAACTCTGCTGTTTGCTGGCTGTGTGATCCTATTCAGGGATGGGGTGGGAGACATGTTGCTGAGCCCCTCTGAACCTGAGATTCCTCAACTATCAATGGGTATCTAATACTTCCCCTACCACATTGGATATGAGGATTCAGTGACATAAGGCTTGTAAAAGCCCCCAAAACCTATGGCACAGGGTAAGGCCTTGTGTCTATTAGGAGTCTAGCCCTGAAGTTTTCTTTTCTTTTTTTTTTTAAGGAGTCTTGGTTGTCCAGTGGTTAAGCACTCGGCTGCTAACCAAAAGTTTGGTGGTTCGAACCCACCAGCTCCTCAGTGGGAAAGATGTGGCAGTCTGCTTCCGTAAAGATTATACTCTTGGAAACCATATGGGGCAATTCTATTTTGTCCTATAGGGTCGCTATGAGTCAGAATTGACTCGACGGCAACAGGTGTTTTTTTGGTAGTGCTGGAGTTCATGAGAAAAGGGATCCTGGGAAGCCAGCCCAAGACACAACATAGCCTCAAAGCTTGACTCTCAGGGAAAAAAAGTGGGCTCAGCCAGCTGCCTTCACCTCACTGCAGAACAAACAGCTTGGAGCACAAGCCCAAAGGTAGGTGGCCAAACAACTTTCCCTAGTAGAAAGCGCCTTCTCGGTGAATACTGCCACATGGCAGACTGTTCACTGAGCACGTTAGAGGAAGCAGCCACCAGGCAAAAGAATTCATCAGTGAGCTCTCTCAAAATACCAATTCACCTCAGAACAAGTGCTAGGCCAAACGAAGGCAAGTTTTTTCTCCCTGCTCTTTTGATCTTCACCCAGTACTTTTTAGGTAGTTGTGGGAAGGGTCTGTTCTTTGTAGCAGCTGCTACCCCCTGGCCTCCAAGGCTAGACAGCTGAGACTACCTGACAATTTCCTAATTCTGATTCTAAGTTAAGGGTACTTGAGCACCAGGGCAGAACGTCCTGGGTAAGCCCCTCATCCCAAATTGGCTTCTGTGGCTGGTTCAGAACATTCTGGATTTATTACTCTCTCTAGTCACTGTGACCCTGAGGAATGAAAGGCCATTTTAATAGTAGTATAAGTAAAGCTAATTGAAGAAGCGAAATAAGCTATTCATATATCAGATAATGTCTTTCAGACCCAAATGAGTAACTTTGGAATGACTCGCTGCCTTGGATTATCCTTGTTTCTCTCCTTTCCTCCTTGTTATGGGTTGAATTATGTCCCCTACAAAAAGATATTTTGAAATCTTCATCATTAGTACTTGTGACTGTGTCCTTGTTTGGATATACAGTCTTTCTTTGAAGATGTTGTAGGAGCCCTGGTGGTGCAGTGGCTAAGAGCTTGGCTGCTAACCAAAAAAGGTTGGCAGTTTGAATTCACCAGCCACTCCTTGGGAACTCTACGAGGCAGTTCTACTCTGTCCTCCTATATGGAGACGACTAGAGGCAATGTTTTTTTTTGGGGGGGGAAGGGGTTGAAGATGTCATTAGTTAAATTAACATGAAATCATACCAAAGTAGGGTGCGTCCTACTCCCTTCCAGTGGTGTCTTATAAAAGAGGACAGACACAGAGAGAGTCACATGGGGAAGACGCCATGTGAAGACACATCCACAAGCAGCAAAGGAACACCAAGAATTCCCAGCAGCCACCAGAAGCTAGGAGAGAGGCAGGGAACAGCTCCTCTCTCAGAGCCTCAGAAGGAATCTACATGGCGATACCCTGATTTGGACTTCTAGCCTCCAGAACCATGAGACAATACATTTTTGTTCTTTAAAGCCACCTACTTTGTGCCATCTTGTTAAGGCAGCCACAAGAAACTAAGACACTCCTTAAATACAACTGAAAGCTGGCATGACCATTCCACCTCAATTCTGGAAAAGCAGGCAGAGATGGTGAGAAGGAATCTATCTATTAATATTTGTAAATGGGTACTGTGAAAACTAAAGGCAAAAAATGTTTTTTCAAAAAACTCTGTGAGACACAAGAACAAATGTATGAGCAACAGAAAACAAAACAGATAACTGGGACCACATAGAAATTAAATATTTATGTTCTTCAAAAGAGTAAAGACAAAAACTACAGACTGGGAAAAAATCTTTGGGAATGATATAACCGATAAGGGTCTAATATCTAAAATATATAGAAAACTTTTACAATTTAAAAACAAAAAGACAAATAATCTAATCAAAAATTGGGCAAAGGACATGAACAGACATTTCACCAAAGAGGATATTCAAATGGCCAACATGAAAAGATGCTCAACATCATTAGCCGTCAGATAAATGGAAATCAAAACAACAATGAGCTACTCCCATTAGGATGGATAAGATTTAGAAAAGGAAAATAACAAGTGGTGGAGGGGATGTGAAGAAACTAGAACCCTCATTCATTGCTGGTGGAAATGCAAAATGGTATAGTCCTTGTGGAAACAGTCTGGCAGCTCCACGAAGAACTAGAGGTAGTTTGTTGTTGTTGTTATTGCTCTTGTTGTTATTGCTGTTGTTAGGTGCCCTTGAGTCAGATCTGACTCATAGCGACCCTATGTACAACAGAATGAAACAATGCCTGGTCTTGTGCCATCCTCACAATTGTTGCCATGTTTGAGCTCCTTGTTGCAGCTGCTGTATCAATTCATCTCATGGAGGGTTGTCATGGATTGAACTGTGTCCCCCCAAAATATGTGTCAACTTGGTTAGGCCATGATTCCCAGTATTGTGTGGTTGTGCTCCATTTTGTGGTTGTAATTTTATGTTAAAGAGGACTAGGGTGGGATTGTAACACCCTTACTAAGGCAATATCCCTGATCCAATGTAAAGGGAGTTTTCCTGGGGTGTGGCCTGCACCACCGTATATCTCTTAAGAGATAAAAGTAAAGGGAAGCAAGCATAGAGTGGGGACCTCATACCATCAAGAAAGTAGTGCCAGGAGCAGAAAGCGTCCTTTGGACCCAAGGTCCCTGCACAGAGAAGCTCCTATTCCAGGAGAAGATTGATGACAAGGACCATCCTCCAGAGCTGACAGAGAGAGAAACCCTTCTTCTGGAGCTGACGCCCTGAATTTGGACTTCTAGCCTACTAGACTGTGAGAAAATAAAATTTTCTTTGTTAAAGCCATCCATTTGTGGTATTTCTGTTACAGCAGCACCAGATGACCAAGACAAGGGTCTTCCCCTTTTTCACTGGCCCTCTACCTTACACTGTCCTTCTCCAGGGACTGGTCCCTCCTCATAACATGTCCAAAGTACGTGAGATGAACTCTCGCCATCCTCATTTCCAAGGAGCACTCTGGCTGTACTTCTTCCAAGACAGATTTGTTCATTCTTCTGGCAGTTCACGGTGTATTCAATGTTCTTCGCCAATACCACAATTCAAAGGCATCAATTCTTCAGTCTTCCTTACTCATTGTCCAGCTTTCTCATGCATATGTTGTTGTTATTATTAGGTGCCATCGAGTTGGTTCTGACTCATAGCTACCCTATGTACCACAGAACGAAACAGTGCCCAGTCCTGCGCCATCCTCACAACCATTGTTATGCTGAAGCCCATTGTTGCAAGCCACTGTGTCAATCCATCTCATTGAGAGTCTTCCTCTTTTTCGCCGACCCTCTACCAAGCATGATGTCCTTCTCCAGGGACTGATCTCTCCTGATAACTTGTCCAAAGAATATGAGACGTAGTCTCACCATCCTTGCCTTTAAGGAGCATTCTGGTTGTATTTCTTCCAAGACAGATTTCTTCATTCTTTTGACAGTCCATGGTATATTCAATATTCTTGTCCAACACAATTCAAAAGTATCAACTCTTCATTTGTCTTCCTTATTCATCGTCCTCGTTTCACATGCATATAAGGCGACTGAAAATACTATGGCTTGGGTCAGGTACATCTTTGCTTTTCAACACTTTAAAGAGGTCTTTTGGATATTTGTTCAATGCAATATGTCTTTTGATTTCTTGACTGCTGCTTCCATGGGTGTTGATTGTGGATCCAAGTAAAATGAAATCCTTGACAAAGTCAATATTTTGTCCGATTATCATGATGTTGCTTATTGGTCCAGTTGTGAGGATTTTTGTTTTCTTTATGTTGAAGTGTAAGCCATACTGAAGGCTGCGGTCTTTGATCTTCATTAGTAAGTGCTTCAAGACCTCTTCACTTTCAGCAAGCAAGGTTGTGTCATCTGCATAGCGCATGTTGTTAATGAGTCTTCCTCCAATCCTGATGCCACGTTCTTCTTCATATAGTCCAGTTTCTCAGATTATCTTCTCAGCATACAGACTGAATAGGTATGCTGAAAGGATACAACCTTGATGCACACCTTTCCTGATTTTAAACCGGGAAGTATCCCCTTGTCCTGTTCAAATGACTTATCTCTTGGTCTATGTACAGGTTTCACATGAGCATACTTGGAATTCCCATTCTTAGCAATCTTATCCATAATTTGTAATGATCCACACAGTCGAATGCCTTTGTATAGTCGATAAAACACAGGTAAACATCCTTCTGGCATTCTCTGCTTTCAGCCAAGATCCATCTGACATTAGCAATGATATCCCTGGTTCCACGTCCTCTTCTGAATCCGACTTGAATTTCTGGCTGTTTCTGTCCATGTACTGCTGCAACCACTTTTCAATGATCGTCAGCAAAATTTTACTTGCCTGTGATATTAATGATATTGTTCGATAATTTCCACATTTGGTTTAATCACCTTTCTCAGGAATGGGCATAAATATGGATCTCTTTCAGTCGGGTGGCCAGGTAGCTGTCTTCCAAATTTCTTGGCGTAGACAAGTAAACACCTCCAGTGCTGCATCCATTTGTTGAAACATCACATTTGGTATTCCATCAATTTCTGGTGCCTTGTTTTCTGTCAATGCCTTCAGTGAAATTTGGGCTTCTTCCTTCAATACCATCAGTTCTTGATTACATGCTTCCTCCTGAAATGGTTTACATGTTACAAATCAAATTTAAATGGGAAAGAAAAATAATCTCTAAACCTTAGGCGGAAAAATGAAACAAATGAATCAAACTGTGTAAAAGTTGGTAACATAACTCTACAGAGAAAGAAATTACTTCAAGTGGCTTTAAAACACAACGTTTTGACCACCTCCCTAGTAAGACTTATTCTAAGGGCAAAAAAAAGAATAAAGAAATCTTAAACTGCATTCAGTAGTCTTAGTAGTAACATTAGTACTGTTATTTTGAAATCGCTGTAGATACTATGCAGGGTAATGCAAGTACATAATTGTGTTAATGTCATTAAGCATGAAGACTTTTAGAGTGAGAGAAAAGAAATACAGTTACATCAAAAAAGTTATGTAAAAGCCCTCTACTCTTTAAATTTGACTTTGAAATACCAGTATGAAGTCATAATTTTTTCCTTCTTAAAAAATATGTATTTCCTAACTCTTCTACTAAAAAGGATAGTCATGACAACTTAATAACAATGAGCACCACCACCCCTCACGCTGAGCTCTCTAAATATCATTTCCCACCAAGAGGAAGTAGAGTTCCTTGGAGAAATGGTTGACTCTAAAGTCTGGGTTTAGAATTGTAAAAGATGAGTCTGAAACATCTGGTTAAATGAGAAATCAAGGAAGCTATCATGACAAACAGTGCCCTAAGCAGTGCAAAGGGTTAACATACTCAGTTGCTAACTGAAATGTCGTAGGTCTGAGTCCACCCAGAGGTACCTCGGAAGAAAGACGTGGCAATCTACTTCCAAAAAACCAGCCACTGAAAACCCTGTGGAGCACACTTCTACTCTGACACACATGGGGCTGCCATGAGTCGGAGTCCATTCAATGGCAACTGGTAACATTTACTGAATGCTGATTTTGACTAGATGCTGGGTGCTTTACAGGTAGTCAGATAAAACCCTCACAGCCATCTTTTGAAGCAGGTACTAAGATTCACTTCCCCGTTTTATAGATAGATCTCAGAGATATGAAGTAACTTGCCTGAGATCACAGAGCTTCTAAGTGTCAGAGCCAGGATTTGATGTCAGGCTGCCTGACCCCCAGGCATGGGCTTCTCGCCCACTCAACTTTACTGAATCTCAGGGCCTGAGATGGGCTAAGCTTGTCCCCTACCTGAGCCCCACCTGCAGGTAGCAGTGGCCCCCAGCTGACTGCTCTACAGGAGACACGTAAGCACAGCAGAGAGCTAAGAACCTGCTCCAAAGGATTTTTCTCCCTTGCAGAGAGAGAGGGCTGAGGCAGGAAAGGGCAAGGTTTCAAGTTAACTTCATAGTCCTCAGGAACTTCCTGGGCTGCCAATCCCCTACTCCATAACAATGAAGATGCTAACAAGGCCTTGCCCAGGACCCCACCCTGCAGTTTACAAAGGGCTTTCATTTATATTACTTGATTAACATGTCACTTTGGGGAGAAACAACCCCCTCCCCCCCACAACAAAGACAGCTCTTGATCAAGAAAGTTTCTCCAAGAAGATTAAGCATTTCTCTCCACTTCAATCCACATATATTTCCCAGATGTCCTCTGGTCTTCCTGGAATTTCCACTAAGAATTTCAGCTATCCAAACAAGAATGTTCAAGCATCACAGTTTCTACTGACATGTGGAGCCCAGATCTCCTGGCTCCAGATTTGTTACCCTTCCCCACCACAGCTGGACCGATGCTTCTAAAGCAATGATAGACGGGAAACCAGGGTCCACATGGGCTAGGGCACCATTTTTGAGTCTGCCTCATCAGCCCCCAACTCAATTCCCCTACACTACTCAGACCCCCACAGCTAGACCCACTCATCCTTCCCTGTAAGGCCCAGGCCCATCTTAGCAGAACGATCCATCCACAAGCATGGAATCAATGCCCAGCTTTAACCCTGGGGCTGAGATTTAGGATTAGGTTGCTCTCCCTAGTCGGGCACCCCCAGGATGGCCATCCAAGGGGGCAGTGATGCTCCCGGATCAGAACTCTTTCCAAGCCTATCTCCTATGCTGGCCCAGTCATAACAATGGCCTTGATCCCCTCTCCTAAGTCCATCCTGCTGGTTGTTCTGCCTACTCTGGCAGCCCCTTTTAGACTGGAGCCCTGGCCTGAATGAGACAGTGGCTTACTTGTCCCTCTTCCTCCAACACCTGCACAGAGGATGGTCCTCAGTACACGCTGCTGGATGGATAAGCCCTTCCACCCTGACTTGTTCTTGCCCACCCTTCTCTCTGAAACTGATGCCTTGGCCCAGTGGCTGGGGTTTGGCTACTACAGAGAGATCTTCCGGGTAACAATTACCCAACTGGCTGAAGATGCAAGCAATACCTACATATGGACCCTTGAGCAGGTTGCTTAACCTCTCTATGCTTTGGTTTCCTCATATGTAAAGTGAGGAGATAACATTGCTACCTCATAGAACTGTTGAGAAGACTAATAGTGTTAATATATGTGTAAAGTGCTTAGAATAGTGTTCATACATATACATCCGCTAGTGGTATGATGATGATAGAGTTGGTTATCCTGGATTCCTCATTGCTGACCATTTCCCAGAATATCATTGAGGCACCTGGGCCTACTTGGAGACCATTTTCCTCACTGACTCGGCTGCACATCTAAAGCTGGCCTCTGCCTGTAACAAGGCCACATCCCCAAGTATGTGTCCTGGTGATTGGCCGTATCAGCTTCCTGTCTTCTGCCAGTCTGCTTCTGCCATTGAGCCCATTATTCCCAGGAACACAAGTCCCATGTCAGGACAAATGCTCGCTTCCAACAACCCAAGTTTCAGTAAGCAGACCATTCTTTCTTGGGCTGGCAGTCCTAAGAGTCACTGAAGGTGGGAGAAGGCATAAATATGGTTTAGAGAAGCAGCAGGCTTGGAGGAATGAAGCCGGAGACCCAAAAAGCAGGGCCGTGTCCCTGGGAACTTGGTACGGTTGGACAACCTTCCTCAGGCCTGAAGACCACTTCCTCTGGTGCTGGAGCTGCCCTGGGAAGTTTGCCAAGAGAGCACGAAGACAATTGGGCTGTGGCTTTGTGGAGGGAGGGGACCCTGCCCATGATGCTCCTGACAGAACCAAAACACAATCCCAGTGATTCAGGCGCTTGGGATCACATTCTAAGGGAGAATAATGGCTTAACAAGAACACTTGTTTGCTGCTTAGAGCCCCGGAGAGCCCAGCTCTGCAGATCTGCCAACTGGGGAATGTCTGAGTGGGGGGTAACCTCAGAGCTCATGTTGCCCAGTTCCTTTCTTCTACAGGCAGCATGGTGGGGAGGACTGAGGATTTATTCTGTCCCTTGCCCAGTTCTTTAGATGGGGTCGGAATATCCACACACCACGCCATGAGCAGCACTCCAAAACTAGCCTCAAGAATGCCACACCTTGGCAACTGGCCCCAAGTGCCTGTGACCCACTGGGCTTGGGCCCATCCGCATAGCTCTGATCCACACACCCCCTCCCCACCATCTTCACAAAGCCTGCTGCTTTTGCTCCCCAGTTTGCAATCCACTGGGGCTCTCCTCTGGCTTGTGGACTTGGGCTGCCTCTTGGGTCTCCTCACTGCCCTACCTTCGCTGCCTCATGCAATGTCTCTAAAGAGACCCTCTCCTTCAGCCCCAGCCCGTGGAATCACACCAGCCAGGTGGCCCTCTCACCAACTCCCCCCCCCCCCAACATGCTTGCAGCTTCCAGGGCATGGAAGTTGATCACTGTGGCCCAGAAAAGGAATAATAATAGTAACACAGGCTCCTTGGTAGAAGGTGAGATTTTCTAACTTCTAAAACAAAGAATGGAACACTGGTACAAATTCCAGCTCCAGCTCTGCCTCCCGAAGTGATCCTGAGCAAGGTATTCCACCTTCCTGAACCTCAGTTTCCTCATCCATAAAATGGCAAGTTAATGAGATAATGTATGCAAGTGCCTGGTGATAGGAAGTGCTCCCTAAACTGCAACTAGTGTTAGTAGTAGTAACAGGCAATCGAATGGCCCCAACATCTTTGGCAACTATCAAGCTGGGGGCTTAAAGCAGTCGCTCAATAACTGCTGAGTGAGAAAGATGTTTCCTTACTCAATCAGGACAACCACCAGGTAAGACAGGTTGAGGCAATGCCGGTCTCCTCAGAGACAGAGACCTGAGGTGGGGTGGTTAAGTGACTTGTCCCATGTCACAGTTAGTGAGCAGCAGAGCCTGGACAGGTACCTTCTGTTTCCCTGTTTGATGTTTTACTGTTTTATGTCGCCCAATCAAATTTAGGGCTGGGAAGGAATGTAGAGATTATCTAATACAATCCCATCATTTCAAGATTTGAAAACTGAGGCCAAAGAGACGAAGGTCATGTCATGAGGTCAAGTGAAAGTGCACAAGTGCCACCCAAGTCTTCTGACTTCCAGTTTAGTGCTCTGACAACAGCACCACGTGGAGCTTACCTTTCAAAGCTCGCCTCTCTGGTCCGAGTTCGTCAGACGCTGTCATCCCAGGCTCAATGCTACCACACTTTTCCAGGAAAACTAGATTCATTCTTCACAGAGGGGGTCCTTCCTGGTGGGACTTGAAAGCATGTGTCAGTATGGAGCCCGAAAGATCAAGAGCATGCCAACAGTCACAAGCTCGGCGGTGTGGAGTACCATCTTTGAAGCAGACACTTCGGCATTTCAGGAATGTCAAACATGTGCTCGGAGAGACAGCCCTGCTTGGCAGTTCCTTCTAAACCAATAAAGACAGTGAAATGAGGTCCAAGTAGCACAGGATATGATTGTTTACATGCGATCCTTATCCCATGGCTATGGGAAACAGAGCCAAGTTCCACTGGCTCTTGCCTTATAAGAGGCATGGCTCGTTGTGGAGGAGGCCAGCATTGTTGCCTGGATTGGTGTTCTCTCATGAGGTTGGTTTCATTGGAAAATGAAAAATGTCCTCAGAAATCAAGTGCCAATACTGGGAGACGCAGTAGGTTGTTCTACTTGCAGCTAATTTCAGGATACAAAAGTGAAATGAGTGCCGTGTTTACCTCAAATGAAGAACATAATGGGGAGGGGACAGAGGTGAAGAACCCATTCATCAATGTAACAAAACAGGGATTACCAATGTTCTCATTTAAAAGGTTTCTGGTAGAACAGGAGGGAATGTTTTCTATAGAAAAAATCGACACCTTGGATTCTAATAGCCACTCTTTTTCTTTTTTTCCTTGAAAATATCAGCAAAACACATTTGTTATCCATCCCTGTGCTGTTGGGCGACAGTGGCTGCGGAAGGAGGTGATTGATGGGAGAGGCTTGTCTATGCCCATGGCATGCCCTGGCCAAGCCCACAAATTGGGAATACCTTACTCTACTCACCCAGGACCCAGGCTGTGAACACCAGGCAGCATTGCACAGACTTGGAGAATGCAGTGCTCCCTGACTCCTCTGCTCCCAGTGTAAGTAGCCACGGCACATATCTTAGTCATCTAGTGCTGCTATAACAGAAATACCACAAGTGGATGGCTTTAACGAAGAGAAATTTATTTCCTCACAATAAAGGAGGCTAAAAGTCCAAACTCAGGGTGTTAGCTCCAGGGGCAGGCTTTCTCTCTCTGTTGCCCTTCTCATCAATGTTCCCCCAGACTAGGACCTTATCTGCACAGGGACCCCAGGTCCAAAGGACATGCTCTGCTCCAGGCACTGCTTTCTTGGTGATATGAGGTCCTGCCTCCCTGCTGGCTTCTTTCTTTTATATCTCAAGAAATTGCCTCAAGACACAAGCCAATCTTGTAGATTGAGTCCTGCCTCACTAACACAACTGGCACTCATCCTCCCTCATCAACAGCATAGAGGCAGGATTTACAATATACAGGAAAATCACACAATACCAGGAATCATGGCCCAGCCAAATTGATACACACATTTTTGGGGGGGACATAATTCATTCCATGACATTCCACCCTTTGGCCTCCCAAAAATCACATCCTTACAACATGCAAAACATATCCACCCTATCCTATCATAGCAAAAGTCTTAACTCCAAGTCCAAAATTCAAAAATTCCTCTTCATCTGTGAAATCTAGAATACGCTGATACACATTATCTGCTTCCAAAGGTACAATGGCAGCACAGGCATAAGCTAGACATTTCCATTACAAATGGGAGAAACTGCAGGAAAAGAAGAGATAACAGGCCCCAAGCAAGTCAGCAGAACACATTACATTAGCCCTCAAGGCTTTGAAAATAATCCTCTGTTCCCTGAGACAATTTACACAATGGCCCTGCCCTCCAGACTCTAGGTGTTGGCCACGCTCTCCAGATTTTGAGTGGAAGCCTGTCATGGATCAAATTGTATCCCCCAAAAAATATGTGCCAACTTGGTTAGGCCATAATTCCCAGTATTGTGTGGTCGTCCTCCATTCTGTGATTGTAATTTTATGTTGAGAGGATTAGGGTGGGAATGTAACACCACCCTTACTCAGGTCACCTCCCTGATCCAAGGTAAAGGGAGTTTCCCTTCTATCTCTCGAGAGATAAAAGGAAAGGGAAGCAAGCAGAAAGTTGGGGACCCCATACCAACAAGAAAGCAACATGAGGAGCCGAGCGCGTCCTTTGGACACGGGTCCCTGCTCCCAAGAAGCTCCTTGACCAGGGGAAGATTGAGGACAAGGACCTTCCTCCAGAGCCGACAGAGAGAGAAAGCCTTCTCCTGGAGCTGAAGCCCTGAATTTAGACTTGTAACCTACTAAACTGTGAGAAAATAAATTTCTCTTTGTTAAAGCCATCCACTTGTGATATTTCTGTTATGCAGCACTAGATAACTAGGACAAGGACCCTTGGCCCTGGGCTTAAGCTTCACCTTCCAGGCCCACTGGGTCTGCAACTCTGCTACCTTGGCTTTAGATACACCATTCTCCTACTTATCTGAATGGCGACTCCACCCTTAGAAACACCAGAGGCCATGGCTCCACCCTTTGAAACCCCTGATGTCATGGCCATATCTTTTAAGACTGAGGCAGCTCAGCTTCTTGTGTTCCTTGTCTCTTCAGTTTCTGCTGCCTGTTTCTTGGCCTCTCAGCTCTTTGGGCCTCATGCCCGCATCTGCCCTGCTGGGGCAAGTGTTCCAAAGCTCTGTAGCTCCATCAATAAGTGCCTGGAGGCACACCACTCTGCCAGGAAGCCTCATGCCCGCAAGCGCTCAGCTCTCTTGCTCCATGGGTCGGCAAGCCTACCTCCACTGGTAAGTGCCTGGAGGCACCCCACTCTGTCAGGAAGCCTCCTGTGCACAGGCACTCAGCTCTCTTGCTCCTGTGTTGGCTCCACTGCTGTCTCATGCTGGTCTCCTGGTTCTGCTGCTGCTGGTTCTCTTTGGCTGCCATTTCTCTGCTGCTGAAGATTCTCTGCTGCTGCTGGTCCTCTGCTATTCCTCCATCCATTCACAGTTTCAAAATCCCTTCCATATTTTAGGTGTCTAATAGAGCAGCACCCCATTCCTGGTACCAAATGTTTTAAGCTGGGTTCTCTAAAGAAGCAAAACCAGTAAAGCTTTTAAAAATATATAGAGAAAGATTTATATCAAGGAAACCATTCATGCGATTGTAGAGGTTGAAACGTCCCAAGTCCATGAATCAGGAGAGAGGCCTTTCCTAGTTCACAGTGCAACAGAAACTGGTGAACCCAAGATCAGCAGGTCAGAGAACAGAGCTCCCCCTCATAGGCTGTGAAGGCCGAGGAATCCCCAAGGTCAGCATGCAAGACCACAAGGTTTCTCCCGAATCACGTAGCTGTAGGGGCTGGCGAACCCATGATTGGCAGGTCGGGGAGCAGGACTCTTGCTCGTAGGCTGTGAAGATTGACAAATCCCAAGATGGACAGGTAACCGGAGGTCAGACAAGAGACAACTGCTGGATCCATAACAAGCCAACAACCTTGGCAAGGCCAGGGGGAAGGAAGTAGGTGGCAGAAGGCAGAGAGATGAAGGCTGAGGTCATGGTGAGCCGCACTAGGCCCCACCCCTGCAAGTACCACTTAGCATATTCCATCATGGGGGTGACTGCATATCAAATTTCAACAGGGAAGTGATCACAACATTATACAACTGCCAAAACACTGAGAATCATGGTCTAGCCAATTTGACACACAATCTTAACCATCACAGCATGTCTTGGACAAAAAATGGTCTTAACATACTTGCTTGGGTCTTGACAGTAAAGGAGAAAGGCCTTTTGGAAAGCACCATCTTTGTGGCCAGGATCCAGACATGATAACATTTTACAGTTGGTTTTACACTTACTGCACTTGCCTAACATTTACTACAGGCCAGGTTCCGGGTTAGGTGTTACAGACAAAAGAGTAAGGGAGAAAGCAATCGATTCTATCCTGTGGAGGAAGGACTGGGCTTGATGCTGTGTGAGCGGGACTGTAGGAGATAGATAGTGCTTCCCTGGGCCTGGGGGTGGGATGGAGTACTAAGGAGAGAGAAGATGTGAGAAGGAAAGTGCCTGCTCTGAAGGAGCTGCCTCATGATTCAGACACTCATTTGCTTAAACAGCTGGAATGCCTGGACTGTAAATGGATGGGGCTGCTTTCTCAACATGAATGAGTAGAATGAGTGTATTCATGGAAAACACCTTGTTATTAAAATGATGCAACGCCATGCTGCAAAAGACTGCATGGGACTGAAAGCAATGGACTCCATCACTACACTGGCACTCATTTGTTAAGACTTCTGAAGCTTCAAATAAACAAGAATTTGGTCTGTGTCTAACTGGGTTTTAATAGCTCAGGAAAATTGAGAACTAGAGTAATTTGATATGGCCTTTTTTCATTCAAATTTTCTATCAATTATAAACTATAAATTATAACTTACCCTCATCAGACCATAAGCAAAGCCCATAAGCAAAGGAAAAATTAATTAATCAGCTATTTCTAGCTTTAAATTGCAGCCCCAGTCCTATGCCTGGTCAATTATGCTACAGGTAGAGCCATTCATTAATTCCCAGGTTATTGATGAGGCATTTTATGAAAATCAAAATTATCTCCTGTACTGTTAGGTTTTATGTCTGTAAAGGTATATCTTACATCTATACCCTTGATGGTGATATTATGTTTGTGACTAACCAGGGCAGCACCCGAAGCTGATGATCAATCATTTTGCTTTCTTTGAAATTCTCAAGGGTCTTTCAGGATTCAAAAGGAGTCTCTTCTTATCAGATTCCAGTGTCGTAAAATATGTACCTACAGAATTTGAGGTATTTTCATTTTTTTAAATGGGAAGAGGCAGTTAATGCCAGTTCTTGTTAAGAGTGCAAAATTAAAACCTGATCCCATCCCCAGAGCCTCAACCTGGACATGCCACAGAAGCCAGAGATGAATGGTTCTATCAAAATAACACAAAAAATCAAGGAAACCTCTGGAACAACAAGAGCTGAATGGGTCAGGGAGTTGAGTAGGGTAAAACTGGGGAGAAAGGTAGCCCAGAAAACAAAAGGGGCCAGAATAATGGATAAGAGTGAAGGTAGAGAACGTTTATAAAATGTGCTCCTTTCTCTCTCCTCATGATCATCTTGAGCAGGGCATTTTCTGCTCCTTTGCCAATGGGAGGCAGATAAGCAGTAGGCCAGTGCCCACCAGGGGTGGCAAGGTAACTTTGGGGCTGTCTCAGATGATGGATGCTAGGCAACAGGTGCATGGGGATTGGCTGGCCCTTAAGACTATTTGCCCACCTCCAGCCATGTCCCCACATCCTGAAAGCTAGGGAGTACAACTGGAAGAGGTTTCCCTTTAAAGAAAGCAATGCCAAGGCAGAGTTACCTTTGTTTTCAGAAACTGGACGATAGGCAATGCAGTACTGTGATCCCTGAGCTAAGGAAACAAATGAGGTGCCCCCTACAATCACACCAGCTTTCTGCCTTGAAACAATTTCTAGGCAAAAGTGCAAAGAAGAGACTGCCTGCAGATTTGAGGACACAGATATCCAAGTTCAGAGTTTAGAATTAGGAAGACCAAGACAGGTAGAATTTGCAGAGCAGAGTACCAGAAAGGAGGGAGCTACAAGAGAACGAACTCTAGAAATCTACATAGGTGTTCTCTTGAGTCTTTGGCTGAACACAATTTGAGCATGCAGAGGGTGAAACTTCACAAGAACAACTGTTGGGAAAAGAACAATTACTGAGTAAGCCAAACAATTCCCACAGTTTACACAGGGCTAGGAATTATCTGAATTTGCACCAGCCAGATAGAAGAATGGAACTTCAGAACACTTAATTTTGCTCATCAGAAACATACACATAGATCAAAAGGCAGTTGTTTGGACACAGCAAGGGGATACTGCATGGTTTAAAGCCAGGAAAGGTGTGCACCAGGATTGTATCCATTCACCATAGTTATTCAATCTGTATGCTGAGCAAATAATCTGAGAAACCAGACTATATGAAGAATAACGGGGCATCAGGATTGGAGGAAGACTCATTAACAACCTGCATTATGCAGATGATAAAACCTTGCTTGCTGAAAGTGAAGAGGACTTGAAGCACTTACTGATGAAGATCAAAGACCATAGCCTTCAGTATGGATTACACCTCAACATAAAGAAAACAAAAATCCTCACAACTGGACCAATAAGCAACATCATGATAAATGGAGAAAAGATTGAAGCTGTCAAGGATTTCATTTTACTTGGATCCACAATCAACACCTATGGAAGCAGCAGTCAAGAAATCAAAAGACACATTGCATTGGGCAAATCTACTGCAAAGGATGCCTTTAAAGTGTTGAAAAGCAAAGATGTCACCTTGAGTAGTAACATGCACCTGACCAAAACCATGGTGTTTTCAATCTCCTCATATGCATGCGAAAGCTAGACAATGAATAAGGAAGGCCACAGAAGAAATGACGCCTTTGAATTGTGGCACTGGCAAAGAATATTGTATATACCGTGGGCTGCCAGAAGAATGAAAAAATCTGTCTTGGAAGAAGTACAACCAAATGCTCCTTAGAAGCACGGATGGCAAGACTACGTCTCACATACTTTTGACATGTTATCAGGAGGGATCAGTCCCTGGAGAAGGACACCATGCTTGGTAAAGTAGAGGGTCAGTAAAAAAGAGGAAGACCCTCAATGAGATGGACTGACAAAGTGGCTGCAACAATGGACCCAAGCATAGCAACAATTGTGGGGATGGCACAGGACTGGGCAGTGTTTCATTCTGTTGTACACAGGGTCGCTGTGAGTCAGGACTGACTCGACAGCACTAAGGACAGCAACATTATACTAATTATACTCAAGAGAGTAAAGGAAAATATGAAAAGAGAAAATCAAAGGAGAGAAATAGAAACCATGTAAAAAGTATCAGATAAAACTTGCAGAACTGGAAATATAATGTCTGGAAATTTAAAAATCACTGGATAAGCTAAACAGCAGAATAGAAATGAAAGAGGAGAGTGTCAGGGAACTTATGATTAAAAAAAAACTTAAGGTAGAAATTATAGTATGAGAAGAACGAAGAGAAAAAGAACCTCAAGGACCTGTGGGGTAATATCCAAAGGTCCAAACTACATGAAATTAATGTTCTAGAAGGAGAAGAGGGAAGGAAGGGGGTAGAAAAAACCTCTGAAGTAATAATTAAAAAGTTACTAAATATGATGAAAGACAAATTTAAAGATTCAAGAAGTTCACCAAACCCCAGGAAGATTAAAAAGAAAAAATAGGCTGGGAACCTCACAAACTGTTGAAAAACAAAAGTAATGAGAAAATCATGCAAGCAGCCAGAGAAAAACAACACATTACTTAGAGGGAAAATAAAGATTCAAAGACTGCTGACATCAGAATGATGGAGGCCAGAAGATACAGCACCAACATCTTTAAAGTGCTGGGGGAAAAAAATGTCAACTAGAATTCTATACTCAGCAAAAATATTCTTCAAGAATAAAGGCCAAAAAGAGACATTTTCAGTTAAAACAAAAGAGATTTATTTGCCAGCAAATCTACACTATGAGAAATGCTAAAGGTGTAGGAGAACAGCTCCATCTCATGGTGCCCCAGTGACCTTTTGCTTCTCCACATGGGTGGGCCATGTAGCAAGGCAGTCTGACCTGAGTGTTGGAAGATTCCTATTGGAGCAAGAGAATATAAGCAGCCTGGTGAGAAACTGTCACAAGGCAGTTTCTCATCCACCTCGCTAACATCAGTTGAGCACAGGACTTTCTACTTTGCCCCCAATAGGCACAGATGAATGCCATAAAAATACTTGTCTGCACATAGACCAGAAAACCCTGGTGGTGTAGTGGTTAAGTGCTATGGCTGCTAACCAAAAGGTCAGCAGTTTGAATCCACCAGGCACTTCTTGGAAAACCTGTGGGGCATTTCTACGCTGTCCTATAGGGTTGCTATGAGTCGGAATTGACTCAATAGCAACAGTTTGGTGTTGGTTTTTTGCCCATAGACCAATGGAACAGAATTGAGAACCCAGACATAAATCCATGCACCTATTGACAGCTGATCTTTGACAAAGGGCCAAAGTCTGTTAAATGGGGGAAAAGACAGTCTCTTTAAAAACAACAACAACAAAAAAAATCCATTGCTGTCGAGTCAGTTCCAACTCATACTGACCCTATGGAATAGAGTAGACTACCCCATAGGGTTTCCAAGGAGCAGCTGGTGGATTCGAACTACTGACCTTTTGGTTAGCAGCTGTAGCTCACCATAGCTTTTAACCACAAATGGTGCTGACAAAACTGGATGTCCATTTGTAAAAAAAATGTAACAGGACCCATACCTCACACCATACACAAAAGCTAACTCCAAATGGATCAAAGACATAAATATAAAACCTAAAACTATAAAGACCATGGAAGAAAAAATAGGGACAACGCTAGGGGCCCTTACATATGGCGTAAATAGAATACCAAACATAACTAAAAATGCACAAACAGCAGAAGATGAACTAGATAAATGGGACCTCCTAAAAATTAAACACTTATGCTTATCAAAAGACTTCTCCAGGAGGAGGGGCCAAGATGGCAGAGTAGTCAGATACGTCCTGTGGTCCCTCTTACAACAAAGATCTAAAAAAACAAGTGAGTTGATTATACATGACAAGCCAGGAGCCCTGACCATCAAAGGTAAGGTTAAGGAATCGGCAGAGGGAGGGAGAAACAGTTCAGAAGCAGTGAGGAGTTGCCAGACTTCACCCAGCAGGAATCGGCACCCCACAGGCCAATTCCACTGGCGGGAGCACAGTGAGACAAGCAGTGGCAATCAGGATGCATTTTCCACATCAGGAAAGAACAAGTGGCGGAGAGTCTGCTCAACCCTCCAGAACAAGCTAGAAGTGGCCCTCAATCAACAAATAGATGAGTACCCATGTTTAACATACCTTGCATATCCCAAATACCCCGTCGGAAAAGACCCCTCTCCCACCCACCTGCTCCCTTCTTGCTCTGCATTGGGTACCAGCCCACTGAATCCCCTGGGGTGGAAGGAGGACCCTGTGCTCTCCCTGAACCATTCTCCTGGCTTTAGAGAGGGAACAAACTAAACAGGGGAAAAAATAATCTCTCGGCTCCCCTAAGCCGGGAACTCAGGGCAGAAACAGTTCCATTGTACGGGCACAGGCATAAACGGTCCACAGATTTTGAATGCCTTTCACCCCTGCATACACCTGTGTGGGCCCATTTCAACAGTGTAGGTCCTCATTAGCAATAGTACAACAGGGTATATACCTGAAGTCTAACTTCAACTGTTTCAACTACATGGTGGAGAGGCAAGTTCGTGATATTTGACACTGCTCTGCTTATTAAGCAGGGTCCTCACCTACCCACAACAGGGGTCTGAGGACTGGTGGCTCTACCCATGACACCTAGCCACCTGTGACAGGGGTCCAACAATAAGTGGTGCCTCCCAGTCCTTACAGCTAACAGCACTGGGTGCCCACGGTCAAGCTGCAAAACCCACCTACCTGGGTGCTCTAGGAAACAGGGATATGCTTTCCTCAAAGACACTCAGGGGCAGTTGTTAGCCCCCTGCCTTGCTCAGCACGTGACCCCTTACTGCACCCAGATACCCGTGCCTCGTCTAGGACTGTAGGTGAGAGCCTGCACCACACACTTGGTGACCAACTACCTGGACACCTGAGCTGAATCCATACAAGAAAAGTGAATGGACTCCTGGGCTCATAAACCTAGTAACAGCTCTAACCACTTGGTAAAAGAATGTTAGAGCTTCAAAGGCACCAATAATCAAACAAGCTCAGTCAAGCAGCCTATCTGGGCATATCAAAACAAAACAAAAAGCTAGGACACGGTAAGCAAACATAAAATAAATATAACTTATTGATGGCTCGGAGACAACAGTCAATATCAAATCACATAAAGAGGCAGATCATGATGTCTTCAGCAAGCTCCCAAAACAAAGAATCAAGAAATCCTCTGAATGAAGAAAACTTCCTGGAACTACCTGAGGTAGAACACAAAATATTAATACACAGAATTCTTCAGGAGATCAGGAAAAATGCAGAACAAGCCATGCAGCACACGGACAAAGCAACAGAGGAACTTAAGCAGATTAGGCAACAGCACAATGACAAATTTAGTAGGCTGCAAGAATCCATAGAGAGACGGCAAACACAAATTCAGAAGATTAACAATAAAATTTCAGAATTAGACAATTCAATAGAAAGTCATAAGAGCAGAACTCACTCAATGGAATTCAGAATTAGTGAGACTGAAGATAAAACACTTGGCACCGACATTTGAGGAAAAATCAGACAAAAGAATTGAAAAAAATGAAGAAACCCTAGGAATTATGTGGGACTTCACCAAGAGGAATAACCTACAAGTGATTTCAGTACCAGAACCGGGCGGGGAGGGGGGGGATAACAGAAAATACAGAGAGAATTGCTGAAGATTTGTTGGCAGAAAACTTCACTGATATTGTGAAAGATGAGAAGATATCTACCCAAGATGCTCATTGAACCCCACACAAGGTAGATCCCAAAAGAAAGTCGCCAAGACATAGTATAATCAAACTTGCCAAAACCAAAGATAGAGAATTTTAAGAGCGGCTAGGGATAAACAAAAAGTCATCCAAAAAGAAGAGGTAATAAGAATAAGCTCGGACTACTCAGCAGAAACCATGCAGGCAAGAAGGCAATGGGATGACATATATAAAGGCTTGAAGGAAAAAAATTCTGAGCCAAGAATTATATATCCCCAAAACTGTCTCTCAAATGTGATGGCAAAATTAGGACATTTCCAGAAAAACACAAGTTAAGGGAATTTGCAAAAACCAAACCAAAATTACAAGAAATACTAAAGGGAGCTCTCTGGTTAGGAAGTCATTAACATCAGATAACAACGAAAACTGGAAAACAGGACAGAGCAACCAGATTATCAACTCAGATAAGGAAATCACAAAAATAAATCAAAGCTAAAATGCTCAAAACAAGGAAACAGAGACGTCATTATGTAAAAAATGACAACATTAAAACAAAAAAGAGGTACTAAAAATGTCATAGATCTTTCACATGGAGAGGAATTTAAGGCAATATAAAAAAAATAAAAGATTGGTTAAAACTAAGAAAAATAGGGGCAAATATTATGGTAACCACAATGGACACTAACAGTCCTTCACATCAAAATAAAAAACAAGAAAAACATAAAGACTCAGCAAAAACAAAATCAATAACAATGAAAAAGAGGAAAAGTAAATATGTAAAGGAAAAAAATCAGCACAGAAAATTAAGTGGAAAGAAGAAACGCAGCAACGCACAAAAGTGACATCAAAGTGACAGCACTAAACTCATATTTATCAACAATTAGGCTGAATGTAAATGGACTAAATGCACCAATAAAGAGACAGAAAGTAAAAAAATGGATTAAAAAATAGGATCCGTCTATATGCTGACTATAAGAGACACACCTTAGACTTAAAGACACAAACTAAAACTTAAAGGATGGAAAAAAATACATCAAGCAAACAACAGTCAAAAAAGGGGAGGAGCGGCCACGTTAATTTCTGACAAAATAGATGTTAAAGTAAAATCCACCACAAAGGATAAGGGAGTTAAAGTAAAATCCACCACAAAGGATAAGGAAGGACACTATGTAATGATTAAAGGGTCAATACACCAGGAGGGCATAACCATAATAAATATTTATGCACCCAACGACAGGGCTCCAAAATACATAAAACAAACTCTAACAGCATTGAAAAGAAAGACAGATACCACCACAATAATGGTAGACGACTTCAATACACCACTTTCAGTGAACAACAAGAACATCCAGAAAGAAGCTCAACAAGGACACGGGTAATCTAAAAGCCACAATCAAACAACTTGATCTCAGACATATACAGAACACTCCACCCAACAGCAGCCAAGTACACTTTCTTTTCCAACACACATGGACATTCTCCAGAATAGACCACATATTAGGTCATAAAGCAAGCCTTGTTGTTAGATACTGCTGAGTTGGTTCCGACTCATAGCAACCCTATGCACAACAGAACGAAACACTGCCCAGTGCTGTGCCATCCTTACAATCGATGTTATGCTTGAGCCCATTGTTGCAGTCACTGTGTCAATTCATCTCATTGACGGTCTTCCTCTTTTCTGCTGACCCTGTACTTTACCAAGCATGATGTCCTTCTCCAGGGACGGATCCCTCCTGACAACATGCCAAAAGTATGTGAGACATAGTCCCACCATCCTTGCTTCTAAGGAGCATTCTGATTGTACTTCTTCCAAGAGAGATGTGTTCATTCTTTTGGCAGTCCACGGTATATTCAATATTCTTCTACACCACAATTCAAAGGTGTCAATTCTTCTTCGGTCTTCGTTATTCATTCTCCAGCTTTCACATGCATATGATGCAACTGAAAATAGCATTTGCTTGGGTCAGGCGCACCTTAGTCTTCAAGGTGACATCCTTGCTTTTTTCAACACTTTAAAGAGGTCTTTTGCAGTAGATTTGCCCAATGCAATGTATCTTTTGATTTCTTGACTGCTGGTTCCATGGGTGCTGATTGTTAATCCAAGTAAAATGAAATCCTTGACAACTTCAATTTTTTCTCAGTTTATCATGATGTTGCTTATTGGTCCAGTTGTGAGGATTTTTGTTTTCTTTATGTTGAGGTGTAACCCGTACTGAAGGCTGTGGTCTTTGATCTTCATCAGTGTTTCAAGTCCTCTTCACTTTCAGCAAGCAAGGTCGTGTCATCTGCAAAACGCAGGTTGTTAATGAGTCTTCCTCCAATCCTGATGCCCCGTTCTTCTTCATATAGTCCAGCTTCTTGGATTATTTGCTCAGTATACAGATTGACTAGGCGTGGTGAATGGATACAACTCTGATGTACACCTGTCCTGACTTTAAACCACTCAGTATCCCCTTGTTCTGTCCAAACAACTGCCTCCTGACCTATGTACACGTTCCTCATGAGCACAATTAAGTGCTCTGGAATTCCCATTCTTCCAAAAGTTATCCGTAATTTGTTATGATCCACACAGTTAAATGCCTTAGTGTAGTCGATAAAACACATGTAAACATCTTTCTGGTATTCTCTGCTTCCAGGCAAGATCCATGTGACATCAGCAATGATATCCCTTCTTCCATGTCTGTCTTAGTTATCTAGTGTTGCTATAACAGAAATACCACAAGAGGAAGGCTTCAACAAAGAGAAATTTTATTCTTTCACAGTTTAGGAGGCTAGAAGTCTGAATTCAGAGCAGCAGCTCCAGGGGAAGCCTTTCTCTCTCTGTTGGGTCTGGGAAAAGGTCTTTGCCATCACTCTTCCCATGGGCGAGAACAGGTTTCAGCTGAACTTCCAGACTAAGACAGACTAGGAAGAAGGACCCGGCAGTCTACTTCTGAAAAGCATTAGCCAGTGAAAACCTCATGAACAGCAGCAGAACATTGTCTGATATTGTGCCAGAAGATGAACCCCCCAAGTTGGAAGGCACTCAAAAGACAACTAGGGAAGAGCTGCCTCCTCAAAGTAGAGTTGGCCTTAATGAAGTGGATGGAGTAAACCTTTCGGGACCTTCATTTGCTGATGTTGGATGACTCAAATTGAGAAGAAACAGCTGTAAACATCCATTAAAAATCAGAATCTGGAATGTACGAAGTATGAATCTAGGAAAATTGGAAACTGTCAAAAATGAAATGGAACACATCAATATCCTAGGTATTAATGAGTTGAAATGGACCGGTATTGGCCATTTTGAATTGGACAACCATATAGTCTACTATACTGGAAATGACAACTTGAAGAGGAATGGTGTTGCATTCATCAAAAAGAACATTTCAAGATCTATCCTGAAGTACAACACTGTCAGTGATAGGATAATATCCATACGCCTACAAGGAAGACCACTAAATAAGACTACTGTTCAAATTTATGCACCAACCACTGAGGCCAAAGATGAAGAAACTGAAGATTTTTATCAGCTTCTGCAGTCTGAAATTGATTGAACATGCAATCAACATGCATTGATAGTTATTGGTGATTAGAATGCAAAAGTCCGAAACAAAGAAGAAGGACCGGTAGTTGGAAAATATGCCCTTGGTGATAGAAACAATGCCGGAGATCGAATGATAGAATTTTGCAAGACCAATGACTTCTTCATTTCAAATACCTTTTTTCACCAACATAAATGGCGTTTTTTTTTCTTAATACACATGGACCTCGCCAGATGGAACACACAGGAATCAAATCAACTACATCTGTGGAAAGAGACAATGAAAAAGCTCAATATCATCAGTCAGAACAAGGCCAGGGGCTGACTGTGGAACAGACCATCAATTGCCCATATGCAAATTAAAGGGGAAACTGAAGAAAATCAGAGGAAGTCCACAAAAGCCAAAATACAACCTTGAGTATATCCCACCTGAATTTAGAGACCATCTCAAGAACAGATTTGACAAGTTGAACACTAATGACCGGAGACCAGACGAGTTGAGGAATGACATCAAGGACATCATCCATGAAGAAAGCAAGACAACATTGAAAACACAGGAAAGAAAGAAAAGACCAAGACGGATGTCACAGGAGACTCTGAATCCCGCTCTCGAACGTCGAGCAGCTAAAGCAAAAGGAAGAAATGATGACGTAAAAGAACTGAACAGAAGATTCAAAGGGCAGCTCGATAAGACAAAATAAAGTATTATAATGACATGTGCAAAGAGCTGGAGATAGAAAACCAAAGCGAAGAACATGCTCAGCGTTTCTCAAGCTGAAAGAACTGAAGAAAAAATTCAAGCCTCAGTTGCAATAGTGAAGGATTCTACCAGGAAAATATTAAATATTAAATGACGCAGGAAACATTGAAAGGAGGTGGAATACACAGTCATTATACCAAAAAGAATTAGTTGACTTTCAACCATTTCAAGAGGGAGCATATGATCGGGAACTGATGGTACTGAAGGAAGAAGTCCAAGCTGCACTGAGGGCATTAGTGCAAAACAAGGCTCTAGGAATTGATGGAATATCAACTGAGATGTTTCAACAAAAGGATGTAATGCTGGAGGTGCTCACTCGTCTATGCCAAGAAACATGGAAGACAGCTTCCTGGCCAACCGAATGGAAGAGATCCATATTCACGCCTTTGAATTGTGGTTTTGGCAAAGAATATTGAATATACGATGGACTGCCAAAAGAACGAACAAATCTGTCTTGGAGGAAGTACAACCAGAATGCCCCTTAGAAGCAAGAATGGTGAGACTGTGTCTTACAAACTTTGGACATGTCAGGAGGAATCAGTCCCTGAAGTGGGACATCATGATTGGTAAAGTACAGGGTCAGCAGAAAAGAGGAAGACCTTCAACGAGACAGATTGACACAGTGGATGTAACAATGGGCTCAAGCATAACAACGATTGTAAGGATGGCACAGAACCGGGCAGTGTTTCATTCCGTTGTGCATAGGTTTGCTATGAGTCAGAAAAGACTGGAAGGTACCTAACAACAACAATCTTGTAGACTGAGTCCTGCCTCATTAATATAACTGCCTCTAATCCCACCTCACTAACATCATAGAAGTAGGATTTACAACACATAGGAAAATCACAAAATGGTGGACAACCACATAATACTGGGAATCAAGGACTAGCCAAGTTGACACAAAAATTATGGGGTGACACAATTCAATCCATAACAATGTCCTCTTCTGAATCCAGCTTGAATTTCCAGATGTTTCCTATTGAGGTACTGTAACAACTGCTTTTGAATGATCTTCAGCAAAGTTTTACTTGTGTGTGATATTAATGATATTGTTCAATAACTTTCACTTTCTGTTGGATCACCCTTCTTTGGAATGGGCACAAATATGGATCTATTCCAGTCGGTTGGTCAGGCAGCTGTCTTTCAAACTTCTTAGCATAGATGAGTGAGCACTTTCAGCACTGCATCCTTTTGTTCAAACATCTCAGTTGATATTCTGTCAATTCCTGGAGCCTTGTTTTTCATCAATGCCTTTAAGTGCAGCTCAGACTTCTTCCTTCAATATCATTGGTTCTTGATCATACACTACCTCCCGAAATGGTCTTTTCGGTACGGTGACTCTGTGTATTTCTTCCATCTTCTTTTGGTGCTTCCTGGGTTGTTTAATATTCTCCCAATAGAATCCTTCAATATTGCAACTTGAGGCTTGAATTTTTTCTTCAGTTCTTTCAGCTTCAGGAATGCCAAGCATTTTCTTCTATTGTGGTTTCCCAACTTCAGGTCTTTGCACATTTCATTATAATACTTGGTCTTCTCAAGCTGCCTTTCGAAATCTGTTCAGCTCTCTTACTTCATCATTTCTTCCTTTTGCTTTAGGTATCCTTCGTTCAAGAATAAGCTTCAGAGTCTCTTCTGACATTCATTTTGGTCTTTTCTTTCTTTTCAATGACCTCTTGCTTTCTTCATGTACGATGTCCTTGATATCATTGTACAACTCTTCTGGTCCTTGGTCGCTAGTGTTCAATGCACCAAATCTATTCTTGAGATGGTTTCTAAATTCAAGTGGGATACACTCAAGTTCATACTTTGGCTCTGATGGACTTGTCCTAAGTTTCTTCAGCTTAAACTTGAACTTGCATATGAGCAATTAATGGTTTCTTCTGCAGTCAGCCCCTGACCTTGTTCTGACTGATGATATTGACCTTTTCCATTGTCTCTTTCCAGAGATGTAGTTGATTTGATTCCCATGTATTCCATTTGGTGAGGTCCACAAGTATAGTTGCCGTTTACGTTGTTTGAAAAAAAGGTATTTGCAATGAAGAAGTCGTCGGTCTTGCAAAATTCTATCATGCAGTCCCTGGCATCATTTCTATCATCAAGGCCATGTTTTCCAACCACTGTTAACTCTTCTTTGTTTCCAATTTTCACATTCCAATCACCAGTAATTATCAATGCATCTTGATTGCATGTTTGATCAATCTCAGACTGAAGAAGTTGGTAAAAATCTTCAATTTCTTCATTTTTGGCCTTAGTGATTGGTGTGTAAATTTGAATAATAATCATATTATCTGGTCATCCTTGTAGGCATATGGATATTATCCTATCACTGATGGTGTTGTACTTCAGGATAGATCTTGAAATGTTCTTTTTGAAGATGAATGCAACACTTTTCCTTTTCAATTTTTCATTCTGAGCACAGTAGACCATACAACTGTTCAATTCAAAACGGCCAATACCAGCCCATTTCAGATCACTAACGCCTAGAATGTTGATCTTTATGTGTTCCATTTCATTTTTGACAATTTCCAATTTTCCTAGACTCATATTTCATACATTCTATGTCCCTCTTAATAATAGATGTTTGCAGCTGGTTCTTCTCATTTTAAGTTGTGCCACATCAACAAATGAAGGTCTCGAACGCTTGACTCTATTCATATCATTAAAGTCGACTCTACTTTGAGGAGGCAGCTCTTCATCGTCTTTTGAGTGCCTTCCAACCTGAGAGGCCCATCTTCTGGCACTGTATCAATGTTCCACTGCTATTCATAAAATTTTCATTGGCTAATTTTTTTCAGAAGCAGACTGCCAGGTCCTTCTTCCTAGTCTGTCTTAGTCTGGAAGCTTAGCTGAAACCTATATACCATGGATCACCCTGTTGGTATTGAAATACTAGTGGCATAGCTTCCAGCATCACAGCAACACGGAAGCCACCACAGTACAACAAACGGACATACCCATGACCATCTTTCAGTCAAGCCATAGACAGGCCCATAATATAAACAATAGCACCCAAGAGGAACATGCTCCCTAGAACAATCAATTATATAAGATCAAAACAGCAGTATTTGCCCCAAAGGAAAGGTAAGAAGGCAGGAAAGGTTACAAAATCAGTACAAAAGGATCAGAGAAGCTAGGGCAGAAATGGGGAGAGTGCTGACCCATTGTGGGAAATAAAGCCAATGTCATGGAACACTTCATGTACAAACTATCGAATGGGAAGTTAATTTGCTCTGTAAACTTTCACCTAATGCACAATAAAAAATAAAAACTTACCTATAGTTTAGAGTTGATTCCTCAGTAGCAGAGCAACCCACTATCCATCCGGTCGCTCTGGGTTAGTGTTATCCTGTGGGACAAGGGTGCGGGGAGCTAACCCTGCACTGATCTTGCTGTGCCTGTCTAAGTAATAAAAAGAATCCACTTTGGCTTGTTGTCTCCTTAGCGGCCAAATCTATGGAAGTGTTACAAGCCAAGCAGCTTCGGCAGCCACAACCCTGCTGCTTTGAGAAGTCTCAACCTTCCGACAAAAGGAAGTTCTCCAGGATGAAGGGAGATGATCCCAGATGGAAATTCAGGTTCTTGTTTACGAAAATAAAGCAGAAATCATAAATATCTGGGTAAACAGAAGAGACCATTTTTGTTCCTCTTAATATCTTAAATTACATAGAATTACTGAAAGCAAATACTATGGCATCGTCTTGTAAGCTTTGTAAGTAGATATAATGCATATACTATGTACATAACAGGAGTCCCTGGGTGGTGCAAAGGGTTAAGCTTTGGACTACTGGCCAAAAGGTTGGTGGTTCAAAGCCACCCAGATGCACCTCGGAAGACAGGCTTGGAGATCTGCTTCTGAAAACCCTGTGCAGCAGTTCTTCTCTGGACACATGGGGTCATTATGAGCCAGAATTGACTCAACAGCAACTAACAACAACAACAGAATATATAATACATATACTATAGAAAAAAGGACCTTTGACCTTTAGAGACTTTTTTTCCCCTTTAGCCATGATGCCCTTGAACTCCATCCAGAATGTTTCATATATCACTATATCACTAGTTCATTCCTTCTTATTGCCGGCATGCCATGGT
This sequence comes from Loxodonta africana, assembly GCF_030014295.1. NCBI lineage: Eukaryota > Metazoa > Chordata > Mammalia > Proboscidea > Elephantidae > Loxodonta > Loxodonta africana. Next base: position 172,205,249 of record NC_087369.1, on the reverse strand, counting down.
ATGGATGTACCAGAGTTTATCCATTCACCTACTGAAGGACGTTTGCATTGTTTCTGGTTTGGGGCTATTACAAATAAAGCTGCTATGAACACTCGTGTATACATTTTTATGTGTTCATGAGTTTTCATTTCTCTGGGATAAATGCCTAGGAGTGCAGTTGCTGGGTCATATGGCAATTGCATGTTTTGTTTTTAAAAAAATGCCATACTCTTCTCTAAAGTAGCTGTACCATTTTACATTCCTACAAGCAATGTAGGAGAGATCCAATTCTCCATATCCTCACCACTACTTTTTAGTTTAGGCATTCTAATAGGTGTGTAGTGATACATCATTGTAGTTTTCATTTGCGTTCCTTCATGGCTAGTGTTGTTCAGCATCTTTTCATGTCCTTATTTATCATGTGTACATCCTCTCTGGTAAAATGTCTATGTGTTTTGGCCAATTTCAAATTGGATTTTGGTTTTTTTTTACTGCTGAGTTTTTTTTTTTTTTACTGTTGAGTGTTCTTTATATAGTCTAGATATGACTTTCATAGCTAGAGAGGAGAAATCGATGCCTGGCTTCAAAGCTTCAAAGGACAGGCTGAGTCTCTTGTTAGGGGCTAATGCAGCTGGTGACTTTTAAATTGAAGCCAATGCTCATTTACCATTCTGAAAATTCTAGGGCCCTTAAGAATTATGCTAAATCTGCTCTGCCTGTACTCCATAAATGGAAAAACAAAGCCTGGATGACAGCACATGGTTTACTGAATATTTTAAGCCCACTGTTGAGACCTACTGCTCAGAAAAAAAGATTCCTTTCAAAATATGACTGCTCATTGACAGTGCACCTGATCACCCAAGAGCTCTGATAGAGGTGTACAAGGAGATTAACATTGTTTTCATGCCTGCTTACACAGCATTCATTCTGCAGCTCATGGATCAAGGAGTAATTTCAACTTCCAAGACTTATTATTTAAGAAATACATTTAGTAAGGCTATAGCTCCCATAGATAGTGATTCCTCTGATGGATCTGGGCAAAGTAAATTGAAAACCTTCTGGAAAGGATTCACCATTCTAGATGCCATTAAGAACAGTCATGATTCATGGGAGGAGATGAAAATACCAACATTAATAGGAGTTTTGAAGAAGTTAATATCAACCCTCATGGATGACCTTGAGAGGTTCAAGACTTCAGCGGAGGAAGTAACTGCGATATGAAGGAAATTGCAAGAGAAGTAGAATTAGAAGTGGAGTCTGAAGAAGTGACTGAATGGCTGATATCTCATCAAAAAACTTTAACGGATGAGGAGTTACTTCTATGGATGAGCAAAGAAAGTGGTTTCTTGACATGGAATATACTCCTGGTAAAGATGTTGTGAACATTGTTGAAACGACAACAAAGGATTTAGCATATTACATAAACTTAGTTGATTGAAGCAGCAGCAGGGTTTGAGAGGACTGACTCCAATTTTGAAAGACGTTCTACTGTGGGTAAAATGCTATCAAATAGCATTGCATGCTACAGAGAAGTCTTTCATGAAAGGAAGAGTCAATTGATGCAGCAAACTTCATTGTTGTCTTATTTTAAGAAATTGCCACAGCCACCCCAACCTTCAGCAACCACCACCCTAATTGGTCAGCAGCCATCAACATCAAGGCAAAAAGATTGTGATTCACTGAAGGCTCAGATGATGGTTAGCATTTTTTTTTTAGCAATACAGTATTTTTAATTAAGGTTTGTACATTTTGTTTAGACTTAATGCCATTGCATACTTAATAGGCTACAGTATAGTGTAAACGTAACTTTTATATGTACTGGGAAACCAAAGAATTCATGTGACTCACTTCATTGCAGTGGTCTGGAACCGAACTCACAATGTCTCTGAGGTATGCTTGTATAGCCCTTTTGGAAAGCAATTTAACATAGGCATCATGAGCCCTGCATCATACCTTTATCCCAGTGATTCCACTTATAAGAATCTACCCTATGGAAATATTTCAAAAGCTAATAAAAAAATATTCAAGTAGATGTTCACTGTAGTGTTATTGTAAATACAAAAATAAAGCACAAAACTCAAAATAAAAAACCAATCATCCAACATTAGGGGAACAGTAAACTAGATTACATCCCCAAAAAAGGATTTTAAAAATGTGATATGAAAATATATCTATACTATGATTCCCACTCTGTTAGAGCTCATAATAATAAAAGAAAGGAAAAAGATGGTCTCTGTCCTTGCTTTCCATTTCCACTGCCACTCCAGTCCAAGTCACCACCATCCCCTACCTTGACTGTTGCAAGAGCCTCCTAACTGTCCCTTGGACTTTCATCCTGCTCCCCTACAGTCTATTTTCCACACAGTAGACAGGATGATTCCCTTCAAACATAAATCAAATCATGCTATCTTCCTATTTCAAACATCCCAGTTACTTACCATTGCGCTTAGAGTAAAATCCAAATTCCTCAGAATGGCCTAAAAGACCTGGTCTTTGCTGAACTCTTGGACTCCGCTGCCAACCCTTCTCCCTCTCACTATTATGCTCCATCCTTCCCTGGATCTCTCAAATTGGTCGGGCTCCTCTGTCTCAGGCCTTTGTGCTTGCTGCTACCTCTGTCTGCAACACTCTTCCCTTGGTTTCTTGGTTGGCTGCATCTTCCTCTTCTTTCAGGCCTTTCTTTATAAGGCACCTCCTCGGAGAGACCCAAACACTACTATCTAAAGGAATTCTCTATCTCAGCACTCCCGTCACCTCCTTTAGACGTTTATTCCAATTTGAAAGGGTTTTACTTATGTATTAGTTTGCCACTTTACTGTCATCTGTACCATGTGAATGTAAACTCCAGGAAGGCTTGGATCTATGGGCAAGGGACAATCCTTAGTCTAATAAATACTCTGTAAATGTTATTGTTGTTGTCAGGTGCTGTCGAGTCGGTTCCACCTCATAGCGACCCTACGTACAACAGAACAAAACACTGCCCTGTCCTGAGCCATCCTCACAATTGTTCCTATGCTTGAGCCTACTGTTGCAGCCACTGTGTCAATTCATGTCATTGACGGTCTTCCTCTGAATGTTAAAATATTTCTTTTGGTTGGGGGATTAATATGTTTACTAAGGCTCTTTGAATCTGTAACAGCTTCCCTGCCCCTTTTTATACCATTTTTTTATTGGTGAAATCAAAACATTTGTCCTGTAGAACTCCCCACACTCTGGATTTGGTTGCTTGCATTGCCATGGGGCTGTGGGAGTGGAGGTGTGGATATTGGTGTGATATATGTCTTTGTACTTACTGTATCGAGATTTTTCCCAAAGGCATTAAATACAGCACTCAGTTCACTCCCATGATGGTGGGATAGTTTCTCACCAAGCAGTTCATTTTGAAGATCTACTGGTCTCAATCTACTAAACCAAAAAAAAAAAAAAAAATCAAACCTGTTACTATCGAGTCAATTCCGACTCATAGCGACTCTATAGGACAGAGTAGAACTGCCCCCATAGGGTTTCCAAGGCTGTACTCTTTACAGGAAGCAGATTCCCACATCTCTCTCCCCCAGAGTGGCTGGTGGGTTTGGACCGCCAAACCTTTCGGTTAGCAGACAAGTGCTTTAACCACTGCACCACCAGGGCTCCTTCCAATACACCAGAAAAAAAAAAGTGTTTTTTAAAGAAAAAAGGAACACAACCACCAAGAGTTGTGCAAATCACAGGAGTACAAAACCAAACATACTAAAGTGAGCATTTCTCAATCTTCCAAAAGGCCACAAGGTGCTGTCTGCTTCTGGCCCTCCATGCACAAAAACACTATTCTGACTGGCATATACTGTAAAGCTAACGACAAAAATAATTGTCCACAAACACTGCACTCTAGCTAGTAAATTTATTTTTCACAAGGTTATGGATTAGTGATTCTGAAACTGCTGTGTGTTTATTAGAGTTTATCAAATATGTGGATATCTTTTAGATGATGAGTACCAGCTCACTATTGGAGAAAGGAGTTAAAAAATAAGCAAAGGAGAAACGGTGGAATGAGTTCTGTTCTGTTAGATTAAAATCAAAGGTATCAGCATAGGTAGATATGTATACTGAATAGGGAAAGGAGGGCATATAAGAGTATACCCACGTACATATACAGGTTAGGCTATGGATATTTTTACACACGTATTTGTATGTTGTTGTTGTTAGGTGCCACCAAGTCGGTTCTGACTCTTAGAGACCCTATAGGATAGAGTAGAATTACCCCACAGGGTTTCCAAGGAGCGGCTGGTGAATCTGAACTGCCGACCTTTTGGTTAGCAGCCAAACTCTTAATCACTATGCCACCAGGGCTCCTATTTGTATGTACAGCATGTATATTGATCTATATAATAGATCACAAAGAGGGCAGAGTATAGAAGCTTCCTAGACAAACGCAAACACCTTGAGGGACTCAGTTACTGAGGCTGAAGGCTGCGGACCATGGTCTCAGGGAACATTTAGCTCAATTGGCATTACATAAAGAAAATACTGCACAGTCTACTTTGGTGAGTAGCGTCTGGGGTCTTAAAAGCTTCTAAGCAGCCATCTAAGATACATCTATTGGTCTCATCCCACCCAGAGCAAAGGAGAATGAAGAAAACCAAAGACACAAGGAAAATATTAATCCAAAGGACTAATGGACCACATGAACCGCAGCCTCCACCAGCCTGAGCTCGGAAGAATTAGATGGTGCCTGGCTACCACCACTGACCACTCTGACAGGGACCACAATAGGGTAGAACAAAATTCAAATTCACAAAAAAGACCAGACTTACTGTCTGACAGAGCCTAGAGGAACTCTGAGACTACGGTCCCCAGACACCCTTCTAACTCAGTAGTGAAGCCACACCTGAAGTCCACCTTTCAGCCAAAGATTAGACAGGCCTATAAAACAAACAAAACACACAAGAGGAATGTGCTCCTTAGATCAATAAAGTATACAAAACCAAATGGGCAACACTTGCCCAAAAGCAAAGATGAGATGGCAAGAAGAGACAGGAAACCTGGACGAATGGAAACGGAATCCGCGGTAGAAAGGCGGAGAGTGCTGACACAGTGCAGGGACTGCAACCAATGTCTACAAAACAATTTTTGTATAAATTATTGAATAAGAAAATAATTTGCTGTGTAAACTTTCACCTATAAGACACACACACGCACAAACTTAGGAATAAAATATATATACTCCAAATGAAAAAGAAAGAAATTTAGCCCAACAACGTTGGGGTTAATTAGAATTTGACTTGGGTTTTTCCTAATGACAAGGTCATGTAATTCAATCTTTTCTAAAGTCTATGAAATAGCTGGGTTAAACGTGCTTTTATCCTTATTCACAATAAAAGCTATTTCATATTTTGCCACAGCATTTATTAACATATCTGGGGAAAGGTATTTCATATATGTATAGATTTTAATCCTTTTTGTTTATAATAATAAATACCGTACTCTATTAAAATGAGACCCAAATATATCAAAAGATTTCCAAAAAAATAAATCAAAGGTATCAGTGTGAACTCAGTTTGAAGGTAGATAGATGAATGGATGGATCAACACAGACAGAGCTCTAACACCATACTACAGGAAAAGGAATCAGGGCTCTTTGAGGGAGGTGGTTGATTCCAGGGCTGGGGTGAAGAAAGTACAAGATGAGCCTGGAACATTGTGTGGTGCCAGAAAGTAAAGAAATGCTATTAAAAAAAAAAAAGCCAAAAGGAGCCAATATGAAGGAGCTCTCAATGGCCAAATCTGGGACAAATTAAACAACAAAATAAATAATGATAGTTATCATCCATAAACTAAAATAAACATCTATGAGTCTACAGTGCTACAAAGGAAGGAAAGGAGGAGGGAGGGAACAAAGGAGAAGGGACAGCTCTTCTTTACCATAGAGTTCCAATTAATAAATTCAGAAACAATGATGGAAAGAGAAACACCAGAGTGATAATTCTTGCAAGCAAGAATTGTCAATGGATGCTAAAATTACTGAGCAAAAGTATGGTGATAAAGAAGATATTTGCATAGTCCCAAACAATCTTTCCATGAAATTCTTATTGCCCCGCTTCACCATGTACAAAGGAAGAAATAGTAACTCTAGTGGAGAAACCTGGCAGACACTCCCATAAACAGGTGATCAAAGTTAACATCACCAATAATGAGACACACAGACCTCATGAACTCCCTGATATGATGCACTAAGAACACAACATCTCTTCCATGATCTTCCTGCCAGAAAAGCATAAATTCAATCTAATCGTAAGTAAACATCAGACAAACCCAAACTGAAAAACATTCTTCAAAATAACTGATTGGTACTCTTCAAAAGTGTCAAGGCCATGAAAGCAAAGAAAGACTGATGAGCTGCCCCAGGTCAGAATGGGATCCTGGATTGGCTCCTGGACTAGAAAAAGGACATTAGTGGGACAATTAGTGAAATTTGAATAAGGTCTGTAAAGTAGTTAATTATATTGTGTCAACATTAGTTTCCTGGTTTTGAAAATTTGCTCTGATTGTGTAAGAAGTTAACATTTGGGAAAGCTGGAGCAAAGGAGTTCTATCGACTAATTTTGCAACTACTTTGCAAGCCTAAAATGAATTCAAAATAAAACGTTTTAAAAGGTTTCCACCTGAATCAATTTCATTAAGGGCTCCACAGGTTCTGTTTCATGTGTAGGGTCAAAAACTAGATTGCTGCTTACAGGGTCTGCTACTAAGCATGGCACAGAGTAATCACTCAATACATCCGGACTACTACTAGCCCTAAATGAACCCTATGATTTCTCACCTTGTTACCTTCACTCAAGCTGTTCTCCTACCTCCAGCAATGCCTCTGCCTGCTGAAATTCTATCCATTATTTCAGGTGAGTCCCTGAGGCCACCTGCTTTGAAGCTCCTCACATGGCCCTTCATTCCCAGTGCTCTGTGTACCTGAGCACTGCCAGGGCTGGATCTGTACTGAGCAGTGCTCAATGACTACCGAATTAAATGTACACGGTGCCCAAATGTTACATGCTTTCCTGGAATTTTTAGTAAGAATGTCAAGTACCCGAGCAGTCACTCAATTACTTACAGATGCCAGAGTCTCTGCTAACAATCTCAAATCAATGTGAAAAACACACGATCAAGAACTGAATCGGGGTGAGAAGGCATAGAGCAGAGGATGGTGGGAAGGAACCCTGCTGGCATTTACTGCTGATGATAATGTTGACCTCTGGGATGTGCATGTGTCATATATATGTTTTGGGGGCTTGCCACTGTCATTTTCTGTTCTGCTTCAGCCCCTTTTCTTCCGGATTTACAACAAAATGATAACTATGGAAAGGTTGAAAAATAGTTCACAGGAAAACACTTTAAACATATACAAATGCTTTTTAGATGGGTGTCAAAGATGGCATTTCCCTATGGAAGGGAATAAAGGAATAACTCTGATGCCCCTCTCAGTCCTGCTGTCTCTTGCTTTCCCTGTCCCCAAACACTAACAAATTATGCCAAGTAAAAGAAAAGTGTGGAACGCTATCCACTCAGGCAACTCTTCCCTGGGTGCTACAGGTGTCTGATTCAAGGCTGAGTTCTCAGGGCTTAAATGTCAACAAGTGTGCATTACCCATACTGCCTCAGTGGGCACTTGTTACACAGTCACAGATGAGCAAAAATAATTGCCTTCTTGAAGAGTAAGGAAGGGAGATTTCCACCAGCTCTATAGCAATGTTCCGCTGCTATTCATAAGGTTTTCACTGGCTAATACTTTTCAGAAGTAGACTGCCGGGTCCTTCTTCCTAGTCTGTCTTAGTCTGGTAAATCTGCTGCAATAGACCTCTTTTAAGTGTTGAAGAGCAAAGATGTCACCTTGAAGACTAAGGTGTGCCTGACCCAAGCCATGGTATTTTCAATCACATCACATGCATGTGAAAGCTGGACAATGAATAAGGAAGACTGAAGAAGAACTGACGCCTTTGAATTGTGGTGTTGGCGAAGAATATTGAATATACCATGGACTGCCAAAAAGAACGAACAAATCTGTCTTGGAAGAAGTACAATCAGAATGCCCCTTAGAAGCAAGGATGGCGAGACTGCGTCTTAAATACTTTGGACTTGTTGTCAGGAGGAATCAGTCCCCGGAGAAGGACATCATGCTTGGCAGAGTACAGGGTCAGTGGGAAAGAGGAAGACCCTCAACGAGGTGGATTGACACAGTGTCTGCAACAATGAGCTCAAGCATAGCAACGATTGTGAGGATGGTGCAGGACCAGGCAGTGTTTCGTTCTGTTGTGCATAGGGTCGCTATGAGTTGGAACTGACTCGACGGCACCTAACAACAACAACAACTATGGCAATGGATTGACAATTCCAGACAAAACAAAACCCTTGTGGATTACTTTCTCTTCTTACTCCTGCGTCGGGAATGTTGACCGACATGCGAGCATAACACTTCCCATCTTGATTGACAGAGGAAGCTTGAGCTCCTGACACTATCATCACACTAAGTCCTGAAAAAACAAGTAAATCATTAATTCAAGTGCAGTCAAAATAATCAGATCACCTTTAATATTTTGGTGGTGAAATAATAATGCTCAGTTATCCTCAAGTCACTAACAGACTTAAAGCGAGAGCTATGGTCCACTGCTGTGAAAACTACTGACACACATTTAGATGTCACTCAACTTTTTGTACACAGAATGGAGAGGACAGCTATTCTCTTGAATGGAAGCAGCCCCAGCTTCATGATCCAGCCTCATAATTCCCTCCCTCATTCCCTTCCTCCCTTTCTCTCTCTTTCTTTCTTCCTTCCTTCATGCCACAGACATTTAGTGAAAACCTACCATGTACAGAGTCCTGTGACAAGTACCACTAGGTATACAGAAGTGAATAAATAATATCGTGTCCTCAGGTAATTTATATGCTTAGCTGGAGAGATAAGGCTGTCAGGATAATAGAAACGAATGACTTCAGGTTCCTACAGGACAGATATAAATTCCAGACACCGGCTCCCTCCCAGGAACTGAGTTCTGCAAATGCCACCAAAGTAAGAGGAAAGTTCATGGATCTGAGAAATGAACAGAAAGGCTTGTGAAAAGCTCATGCAGAAGTCAGTTCATTTACAAATATTTTAAGTACTGTTTTATTGGGCTTAATTCAAAGAGAATCTTTGTCTCATAAACTTTCTGAGGCCTTGTATGCCTGAGAATATTTCATTCTTACATTTAAATGACATTTAGCTAGGTATAAAAGTCTAGGTTCCAAGTTTTTTTCCCTCAACACTTTGGAAAAATAACACTCCACTTCTTGCATCTGAGGTGGCTTTTGAGTACTAAGATGTCAATCTAATTTTCTTCCTTTGTAGGTGATCTGCTTTTTCTTGCTAGGAACTCTTAGAGTCTTCTCTTTGTCTTGATATTTTTAAATTTTATGTGTCTAGATATAGATTTGATCTTTCATATTGTTTTGCAAACTGTGAATCCTTTCAAACTAAGGTCTTTCATACTCATTTAAGACTAAGAAATACTTGGTCTTTATTTCTTCAATTACTCACCCCCTCATAAAACATGTGATTTAAGAGGACTGATGCTCAGTAACATCTAAGGTTGTAACTACAGTTTTTTTTTTTAAATGAGCAGACAGGCCCATAAACAAAACAAAATGAGATCAGTGGACACGCCAACCCAGGGGCAAGGATGAGAAGGCAGGAGGGCACAAGAAAGCTGGTAATGGGGAACCCAAGGTCAAGAAAGGAGAGTGTTGATACTTTTTTTCCCTCTCCTTCTGAGGCCGTTATTATACTGAATTAACACTTCTCATCCCATCCTCCATGTCTATTACATTTCCCCCCATATTTTCCATTTCTTTATCCTTTCCTAGTGCCTTTTGAAAGAGTTATTCAACCTGGTATTCCAGTTTATTAATTCATTCTTCACATGTGTCCATTCTGTTATTAACCCTCCATCAAGGTATTTATTTGAAGTCTTATATTTTTAATATTTTGGAATAATTCTTCTTTATAACTGTCCATTCCTGCTTCACTTTACCAACATCCTCCTTTAGCTCTTCGATGATACTCTAGCTCGTTTTCAATTATTGTTCTGACTGGCTCATTAATTCTGCTTTGTCAGGTACAGTTTGTTCAGTTTGTTGCCATTCTTTCAAAGTAGTTGCACTCCTCATAAGACACGTGATTTAAGAGGACTGATGCTCAGGAACATCTAAGGTTGTAACTGCAGTTTTTTTTTGACTCAGCAGACCACCTTGATAACAACTTTTAATTAGATTTTTTCACACTAATGTTAGTGACTCTACTTTCATTATATTGGGTATATAGGTTGTATATTCACCCTTCCAGAGGTATATTCATCCATACAAAGGATGAACCTACAAATAAAGTAAGGCATCATCAAGTTGTCGTAATTGCCATGATTGAACAATCTGTAGTAGTATCACTTCTATGTATGATGGCTAAGAAAAGACAAAAGGTATGTTTTCATAGGTATTGCCCAGATATTGCCTTTCTAAAAAGATTTGATGATGGTAAAGTATATATAACAAGAAATGCCATTCTAACCATATTAAGTGTACAACTTAGTGACATTAATTACATTGACCAACACTCGTCTGTCAGTTCGTCGTATAGGACCGGTATTTCATAAACCAGCAGGGTCACCCATGGTGGACAGGTTTCAGCAGAGCTTCCGGACTAAGACCGACTAGGAAAAAGGACCTGGTGAGCTACTTCTAAAAAAATTTGGCCAACCCCAAGAGTATGGCCCCTGGACACCCTTTTAAGTCGGTACTGAAGTCACTCCTGAGGTTCAGCCTTCAGCCAAAGATTAAACAGGCCCATAAAATCAAATGAGACTAAATGGGCAAACCAACCCAGGGGCAGGATAAGAAGGCAGGAGGGGACAGGAAAGCTGGTAGTGGGGAACCGAAGGTTCAGAATGGGAGAATGTTGACATGTCATGGGGCTGGCAACCAATGTCACAAAACAATACATGTATTAATTGTTTAATGAGAAATTAATTTGCTCCATAAACCTTCATCTAAAGCACACACAAAAAAATAAGGAAATAAAATATATTTAAAAAAAATTTAGCCAGTGAAAACCTTATGAATAGCAATGGAATGTTGTCTGATACAGTGCCAGAAGATGAGTCCCTTAGGTCGGAAGGCACTCAAAATATGACTGGGGAAGAGCTGCCTCCTCAAAGTAGAGTCAACCTTAATGATACGGATGGAGTAAAGCTTTTGGGGCCTTCATTTGCTGATGTGGAATGACTCAAAATGAGAAGAAACATCTGCAAACATCCCTTAGTAATCAGAACACAGAGTGTACAAAGTATGAATGTAGGAAAAATAGAATTCTTCAAAAATGAAATGGACTGCAAAAATATCAATATCTTAGGTATACCAAAAACCAAACCCATTGCCGCCGAGTAGATTCTGACTCATAGTGACCCTATAGGACAGAGTAGAACTGCCCCATAGAGTTTCCAAGGAGCACCTGGTGGATTCGAACTGTCGACCTTTTGGTTGGCAGCTGTAGCTCTTAACACTACGTCACCAGAGTTTCCAAAAGTAAGCTGAAGTGGATTGGTGTCGGCCACTTTGAATATGCTGGTAATGACAAACTAAACTAAAAAGAAATGGCATCACATTCATCATCAAAAGGAACACTTTAAGATCTATGCTGAAGCACAACGCTGTCAGTGATAGGATAATATCCATACGCCTTTAAGAAAGACCAGTTACTATAACTATTGTTCAAATTTATGCACCAACCAACGCCAAAGATAAAGAAACTGAAGATTTTTCCCAACTTCTGGGGTCAAAAATTGATCAAACATGCAATCAAGATGCATTGATATTACTGGTGATTGGAACTCAAAAGGTGGAGACAAAGAAGGATTGGTAGTTGGAAAATATGGCCTTGGTGATAGAAACGATGCTAAAGGTAGCATGATAGAATTTTGCAAGACCAATGACTTAGTCATTGCAAATACTTTTTTTCAACAACATAAATGGTGATCATACACATGGACTTTACTGGATGGAATACATAGGAATCAAATTGACTATATCTGTGGAAAGAGACGATGGAGAAGCTCAGTATCATCAGTCAGAACAAGGCCAGGGGCCAACTGTGGAATAAACCATCAATTCCTTATAGGCAAGTTGAAGTTGAAGCTGGAGAAAATTAAATCAAGTTCATGAGAGACAAAATAAGACCTTGAGCATATCCCACCTGAATTTGGAGGTCATCTCAAGAATAAATTTGATACATTGAACACTAATGACCAAAGTCCAGACAAGTCGTGGGATGATATCAAGGACATCATATATGAAGAAGGCAAAAGGTCATTAAAAAGACAAGAAAGAAAGAAAAGATCAAAATGGATGTCAGAGGGGACTCAGAAATTTGTTCTTGAAGGTAAAGTAGCTAAAGCAAATGAAGTAAAAGAGCTGAACAGATGATTTTAAAGGGCGACTCAAGAAGACAAAGTATTATGGTGACACGTGCAAAGACCTGGAGTTAGAAAATCAAAAGAGAAGAACACACTCTGCATTTCTCAAGCTGAAAGAACTGAAGGAAAAAATTCAAGTCTCGAGCTGCAATACTGAAGGATTCTATGGGCAAAATATTGAACAACGCAGGAAGCATCGAAAGAAGATGGGAGGAAAAGAATTGGTTGATGTTCACCCATTTCAGGAGGTAGCATATGATCAAAAACCAATGGTATTGAAGGAAGAAGCCCAAGCTGTACTGAAGGCATTTGTGAAAATCAAGGCTCCAGGAATTGACAGAATACCAACTGAGATATTTCAACAAATGGATGCAGCACTGGAAGCGCTCACTTGTCTATGCCAAGAAATTTGGAAGCCAGCTATTGGTCAACCAACTGGAAGAGATCCATATTTGTTCCCATTCCAAAGACAGGTGATCCAAAAGAATGCAAAAATTATTCAACAATATCATTAATATCACACACAAAATTTTGCTGAAGATCATTCAAAGGTGATTGCAGCAGTATATCAACAGGGAACTGCCAGAAATTCAAGCTGGATTCAGAAGAAGACATGGAATAAGGGATAACACTGTTAATGTCAGATGGAGTTTGGCTGAAAGCAGAGAATACCAGAAAGATGTTTACCTGTGTTTTATTGGCTATGCAAAGGCATTCGATTGTGTGGATCATAAATTATGGATAACATTGTGAAGAGCAGGAATTCCAAAGCACTTAACTGTGCTCATGAGGAACCTATACAAAGACCAAGAACAATTCAAACAACAGAACACTGCGTGGTTCAAAGTCAGGAAATGTGCAAGTCAGGGTTCTGTCCTTTCACCATACCTATTCGATCTGTATGCTGAGCAAATAATCCAAGAAACTGGACTGTATGGAGAAGAATGCAGCATCAGGACTGGAGGAAGACTCATTAACAACCTGCATTATGCAGATGACACAACCTTGCTTGCTGAAAGTGAACAGGACTTGAAGCACTTACTAATGAAGATCAAAGACCACAGCCTGCAGTATGGATTGCACCTCAACATAAAGAAAACAAAAATCCTCACAACTGGACCAATACGCAACATCATGATAAATGGAGAAAAGATTGAAGTTGTCAAGGATTTCGTTTTACTTGGATCCACAATCAGCACCCATGGAAGCAGTGGTCGAGAAATCAAAAGACCCATTGCATTGGGCAAATCTGTCGCAAAAGACCTCTTTAAAGGGTTAAAAAGCAAAGATGTCACCTTGAGGACTAAGATGTGCCTAACCCAAGCCAGGGTGTTTTCAATAGCCTCATATGTATGTGAAAGCTGGACAATGAATAAGGAAGACTGAAGAATTGATGCTTTTGTATTATGGTGTTGGTGAAGAATACTGAATATACTATGCAATGGAACAAGTCTGTCTTGGAAGAAGTACAGCCAGAATGCTCCTTGGAAGTGAGGAAGGTGAGACTTTGTCTCACGAACTTTGGACATGTTATTAGGAAGGACCCATTCCTGGAGAAGGACATCATGCTTGATAAAGTAGAGGGGTCAGTGAAAAAGAGGAAGACCCTCGATGAGATGGATTGACATGGTGGCTGCAATAATGGGCTCAAACACAGCAAAGATTGAGGATGGGTGCAGGACTGGGCAGTGTTTCATTTTGTTGTACATAAGGTCACTATGAGTTAGAACAGACTTAAGGGCACCTGACAACAACATCAAACAAAAACTCAGTACCCCTTAAGCAATAACTCCCCATTCAGTTCTCCTCCCAGGCCCTGGCAACCACTAATAAACTTTTGTCTCTATGCATTTGCTTTTTCTAGATATTTCATATCAGGGGGATCATTACAATATTTGTCTTTTTTGTCTTTCTTATTTCACTTAGCATGTTTGCAAGGTTCATCCATGTCATAGCATCAGTACTTCATTTCTCTTTATGGTTGAATAATTACTTCTTTGTGTGGATATACCATATTTTGTTTATCCATTCATCTGTTGATAGACACTTGGGTTGTTTCCATGTTTTGACTATTGTGAATAGTGTTGCAATAAGCATTGGCGTACCCTCATCTATTTGAGTTCCTGCTTTTGAGTATATAACTAGTAGTGGAATTCGTAGGACAAATGGTAATTCTTCCTTTTATTTTTTTTAGCTACCTTCAAACTGTTTTCTACATCGGTTACACAAGTTTACATTCCACTAGCAATAGGTTCCCATTTCTCCACATTTTCATCAACACTCGTTATTTTCGATTTTTCTGATAATAGACAGATCCTAGAAGGTGGGAAGTCATATTTTACTGCAGTTTCATGTGCATTTCCTTAATGACTAATGACGCTGAGCATCTTTTCCTGTGCTTATTGGCCATTTGTATATCTTCTTTGGAGAAATGTTTATTCAAGTCCTTTGTCCATTTTTTAATTGGGTTGTTGATCTTTTCATTGTTGAGTTGTAAGAGTTCTTTATATATTCTGAATACTAAAGCCTTATCAGATATATGGTTACCAAATATTTTCTCCCATTCTGTAGATTACCTCATTTTCTGGATAAAATCTTTTGATGCACGAAAGTTTTTAAATTTGATGAAGTCCAATTTATCTTTTTTTTTCTTTTGTTGCTCCTGCTTTTGGTGTCACATCTAAGAATTCATTGCCAAAAATAAGGTCCTGAAGCTTTACCCCTGTGTTTTCTTCTAAGAACTTACATTTAGTTCATTGATTCATTTTGAGTTCATTTTTATATATGGTGTAAGGTATGGGTCCACTTTCATTCTTTTGCATGTGGAAATCCAGTTGCCCCAGTCAGACATTGCCTTTTTTAACTGGAAACTATGTTTTAAAAACTGCTAAACAGAATAACATCATCATATTGAAGGATGGCACATACTGAACAAGATTTATAGACATAGATGCCAAACAAAGTACATCTTGGTATTTTGATTTTCATTGTGACATTTCCACATCATTCTTAATATGTTAAGGAATTTAAAAAAATCCTGTAGAGGCAGATTGATTCATCCCAGGCAGCCTGCTTTTCACCTGTGATAGCCACCACCAGCGTGTAGTGGTAACACAGGGATACAAGTTTCGATTTTCCTTGGCCGTGGCCAAACCAAGTAAGACGGGTGCGGGGTGAACACAGCGCTCGCCTGGGAATTGGTAGACCTAAGCTCCAACCACAGCTCTTATGTCACAGAACTGTGTGATCGTGGACAAATAGCCTAACTCTCTAGGCTTCAATTTTCTCATTTGTAAAATTAAGGTTGGACTAGTTATCTCTAACATCCCTTCATGCTCTACAAGTTTATCATTCACTTTCACAGGATGTATCACTCCAACAAGCATCGGTATTTTATACAGAGGAATCTAATTATTTCTTTAGAACAAAAGAAAAATTAAATTCAGTTTTACATGTAAACTATACAATCACACACAGAACAATTGGGTAAAGAAAGCCTACATGTAAAGGATTCATTTTGTCACTAGAGAAAAACTCAGTCTCTAACCATTTGTTTTGTTAATCTCACTCCCTACTATAAGCTGCCTCAGGGCATTTTCGCAGCTTTTCCCAGCCTGTCCTACTTTAGTTTTAGCTGTTAAATCTATAGGCTCCAAGCGCTAAATACTAGATTAATAGGTCCTTACTAAGAGTTCGAATATCTCAGCCAGCTCTTGCGCCACCAGCTTTAATCTTCTCTCTTGTCTTCCCCAGTAATCAGCTTTTGCATAGTTCCCAAGTCTCAGCCCCTTTCTCAAATTCCCATTATTTTCCTCTCCTTGAATAGGAGTTTTTGAGCTGCCTTTTATGCTGGAGGCATATGATGTCATTGTGTCTACCCCCGGCTGTTCTTAATTTTCTCTCAGACCAGCTCTCTTGAAGGACTCTCAGCAGGCCCAAAGACATAGCCCTCCCTTCCAGGGTGCAGATGAAAAGCTGGGGTAGAGGGAAACAAGGACCGTTCACCAACCCATGATGACTAATCCTAGCGAAATAAAAGGCCGAGCACGTTTAATAAGCAGAGCACTCCAGGAAGAGGGTGAAGCCAACTGAATAAGCCCCAGGCTCTGATGAGACAAGTGTGCTCTTGGAAACTGTCTTAGCAACAGGAGTTTGCTATCTCAGATGTGGACTGTCTCTACCTAAAGCAATTCTCTAAGACCAGAACATCGCCCTCGGAGGTCATCTTTGCTTCTTACTGTCTGGAAGCACCTGGCTCTAACCACCCCCAACACCAGCCTCCTGCCTCCAAACAACAGCTGGCTGCCCCTGTCGAGAAAGAGTTAAAAGGGATCGTGGGGGACTCTAGACACATTTAGCTCTCTCCTCCACAGGTGTCCAGTGTTTTGTGATGTGGCAGAAAAAAAAAAACCTTTATACCTTAATACACTAATTCACATGACTCATAATTCTCACTGAATTCATGTTCCAGCATGAATTCAGTAAGCTTGAAAAATGATGATGTAACAATGCTTTATGCAAAGGAATGAATCTCTGAGTTGGAAATCCATACTGTATACCCGCACCTGGCTAAAGCAGATAGGATAGTGCCCATGTGCTAGTAACTCTGGAATGATAGTGGTAAAAGCATTTCGTTGCCTCATCCTATTCAGGCCAGCAGCCAGGTGAGAACAAATCCCTCCAGAGCAGTGCAATTTTGATGGAGGAAAGGCAGGCTAGGGAGGAGAGCAGAGTAGAAACCCATGATGGGACCAACTAAATGGACCCTGGCTATACATTAGAATCCTCTCAGGTGCTTTTAAAAAAAACTTTATTTTGAAATAATTTAAGAATTACAGAAAGGTTGCAAAAACAGCAGAGGGCTACCGGACTCCCTTCAGCCAGCTTCTCCCATGCCAACAACTACATGACCATGGTCCAGTTATCAAAACTAAGAAATTAACGTTGACAATACTAAAAATGAATAATATTAAACTAAACTACAGATTTTTTTTTTTTTGGATGTCACTAGTTTTTCCATTAATGTCTATTGTCTGTTCCAAGATCAAACTCAGGATACCGTACTGCATTTAGGCATCCTATCTCCTTTTTTCTATCTCCTTGGTCTCCTCCAATTTGTGACAGTCCATCAGTCAGTCCTTCCGTGTCTTTCATGATCTTGACACCTTAAACAGCACTGATCAGATATTTTGTAGACTGTTCCTCATCAGTTTTTCCACTAATGTCCTTTTTCTGTTCAGGATCCTATCCAGGATACTACGCTGCATTTAGTCACCATATCTCCTTAGTTGCCTCCAATCTGTAACCATTTCTCAATATCTCCTTGTTGTTCATAACCTTGACAGTTTCAAAAATTATCAATCCTTCAATTTTGGTCTGTCTGATGCTTTCTCTTGATTAGACTGGGGGTATGAGTCTAGGGGAAGAATAGCATGCAGATGAAGTGCCTTTCTCATTACATCACAGCAAGGTACATGATGTCCACATGACTAATAACTAATCACTGGTGATATTAACCTTGATCACTTGGTTACAGACGTTTCTGCCAGGCTTCTCTACTCTACAAAACAAAACCCAGTGTCGTCGAGCTACTATATTTTAAAACTCTTATGTTGAAATTATTGTAGATTCATAGGAAGTTAAAAATACAATATAGAGAGGTTCCATGTACCCTTTGCCCAGTCTCCTCCAAAGGTTACATCTTATGTAACTATAGTACAATATCAAAACCAGAAAATTCACATTGGTACAATGTGTATAGAATTTTATGCCATTTCATCACATGTGTATATTCATGTGACCACCACTGCAGTCCAGATATAGAAGTGTTCCATCACCACAGAGACCACCCTCATGCTGTCTCCATATAGTCACATCCCACCCCACCCCCCAAAATCTCTAGCCTCTGGAAACCACTCATCTCTTTTCCAGCTCTTTAATTTTGTTGTTTTCAAGAATGTTATATAAATGGAATCATATAGTAAATGACCTTTTGAGACTGGCTTTTTTCATTCAGCATAATACCCATAAGATCCATCCAAGCTGTTGTGTGTATCAACGGTCCATTCTTTTTATTGCTAAGTGGTATTCTATGGTATGGATGCCCCACATTTTGTTTAACCATTCACCTATTGAGGAACATTTGGGATGTTTCCAGGTTGTTGGTATTGCAAATAGTGCTTCAATAAGCATTTATGTACAGGCTTTTGTGTGGACACAAGTTTTCATTTCTCTGGGGTACATACTTAAGTGTGTGATTGCTGGGTTGTATGGTAAGTCAACATTTAGTTGTTTAAGAAATTACTAAACTGATTTCCATAGTGACTGTACCATTTCACATTCCCACCAGTAATCTATGAGAGATCCAGTTCCTGTGCATCCTCATCAGCATTCCATATTGTCACTATTTTACTATATATCTGCTTTAACAGATGTATAGTCATATCTCTTCATGGTCTTAATCCACCTTTTCCTATGTCTAGCGATGGTGAACATTTTTTCATGCGCTTATTTGCCATCTGTATATCCTCTCTGGTAAAACGTCTGTTTATATCTTCGGCCTATTTTCTAATCGGAATATTTTGGGTTTTTACTATTGAGTTTTGAGAGTTCTTTATGTATTCTAGACACTAGTTCTTTGTCAGACATGTGAGTTGGAGATGTTTTCTCCCCATCTACATCTTGTTTTTTCATCCTGTTTAACAGGGTCTTTCAGAGAGCAAATGTTTTTAACTTTGATGAATTTCAATTTATCAATTTTCTTTCCTTTCATGGATCATGCTTTTGGTGTCAAGTCTAAAAGAAAATCTTTACCTAGTCCTAGATCCTACTGTACTTAACTTAAAAAACACAAGTTCATATACCTAGAAGCAGTGAAGGCAGGAATGCAAACAGAAAGCTGTACACCAAGGTTCATCGCAGTACTTTTCACAATAGCAAATGGTGGAAACAACTGAAATGTCCATTAACAGATGAATGGATAAACAAAATGTGGTATATACATGTAATGAAATATTACTCAACCATAAAGAGAAACGAAGTCCTGATGCATGCCACAATATGCATGAACCTTGAAAAAATTATGCTGAGTGAAATACATCAGTCTCAAAAGGACAAATACTGTATGATCTCACTACATGAAATAAGCAAATATATAGAAACTGAAGATTATTAGTGGTTACCAAGGATGGGAAGGAGGGGGAAACAGGCAGTTTTTGCTTTGGGGGCATTGAGTTTATGTAATGGTGATAGAATAATTTGGAAAAGGACAGTGATAATGGTTGCACAACATGAAGATTGTAATCAATGTCACTAAAATATACAAGGAGAAACTGTTGAATTGATTAGTGCTTTGTTGTATATATTTTCACCCCAATAAAAAAAAAATACAGATTCAAAGATAAAATTATGAAGAATTTCAGGATGGTAACCACAGAGCATTAAACTCACAGCATGGGGTCCCCTTCTGAGCATGGAACCCTATACAACTGCACTGATCACATGCCCATGAAGAAAGCCCTGCCCCTACGTGATTCTAATGTGCAGGTAGGGTTGAAAACTACTGAGCTAGATACTGGAACAGTTGGTAGTCAGGCTGGTCTTGCTCCAACCAACTCCCAGACTTCCCAAGCCCTGCAGAAAACCAGGGATAGAGACACTGACCCAACAGTAGCTAAGAGGAAGAGACCAGACCGGATATCACTGCCTGAGGCTGTGTCACTGTGCAATTCACAGTAGTGAAGCAGAGAGGACAAGTCCTCCATTTGGAAGTCTCTCATACCTTTCTCTATCTTCAAGCCCAGAGGCCTGCCTCAGAGCCTGCTGACTGCCTGTTGGCCTGCCTTGCCCAGTGTGAACCATTTTAAGTTGGCCTGCCTTGCCTAATGTGAAGGGTTTTAAGATATGGTCTATACATAGCTGGGGCGTTGGTGGTGCAGCAGAGACCTGACAGCAGGAGAAGGCATGATGGGCTTTAGGCAGAGGTCGAGAGGGCCAGAGAAAGGCATGCCTGCAAACATGGCTGGGAAGAGGCTGTCCTGATGGAAGAACTGTATCCTGAGTATTTCTGAGACTGAATTGTTATCTGTTACTTCCCTAATAAACCCCATAATTATGAGTATTGTCTGTGAGTTCTGTGTGGCCATTGAAATGAATTACTGACCCCAGCAGAGAAGTAGAGATCACTGTGGGAGGAATGGCTGGTGTCAGAATTGGTAAAGATGGCAAAGACAGGAGGTGTGTCTGCCCTCTGCCTCATAGGAATCAGCCTCGGGCTGTTGATCTTGATTCTCCTTCCCCCTGGTGAGGTCAGAGGAAGTCTGATGCCATCTCCATGCCATTTTTACAGCTTGTATCTAAAATATATAAAGAATTCTCTAAAGTCACCAGTAAGAAAGCAAACAATCCATTTAGAAAATGGGCAAAGACAGAAACGGTCATTTCATCAAAGAAGATATATGGATGGCATCTCCACCCCTTCTAGCCATTCTGTAGTGTGCAGCATGGGAGCCACTTTTCTGGTCTACGCAGATGCACTGGTGGGATCCCTGGTGGCATTTATTTTTATTTATTTATTTTTCTTTTTTTCCTTTTTGTTTTTCTTCATTTCTTGGTTTCTCATCTCTCCGCTCCAGCGACAGACTCACTCAGCACTTTTTTTTGTCTCCTTTTTCTCTCTCCTCCTTCTCTTCTTTCCCATATCCAACCTAGCTCCGCACATCACAACCTCCCCCTCCCCCTCCCTCCTGCCTATCTGCCCAATGTGTTGAACATCACATCCCTGAAACAGCACAGCCACGGCCTACCGGAACCTGCCCTGAACTGACCCATGGCCCACCTTGTTGGCCACAGTAGGTGTCACGAACAACCCACCCCAGCCCCTCCCCTTCAGCTAGACCTGCCCCGCTGCATCATAGCTGAGTGACTGGCCCTGTCCATTGGACAAGGAGATGAAAAGTATCATGGCCACAGATGAGCAAACAACAAAGAATGCACAGCCTGCCTGCTCAGACATAACCAAATAAAACAAAAAAGCAGCATGAAACAAACAAATCCACAATCACTAAATGAAGAAAATAACTACTGAATGTCCTAAAGACAGCACACAATATCCAAACATATAAAAATAACAGGACAAGATAGTTCCAGTAGGCATCCAAAATAAAACACCAGGTACTTTCTGGTAGAAGATAAGTCACTGGAACTACCTGATAGGGAATTCAAATCTCTAATATTCAGAGCTGTCCAAGAGTTGAAGCAAAAAGCAGACAAAAATGAGGAAAAAAAACAGACAAATTCATGGAAAATACAGACAGAAAAATGGAACAATTCAGGAAAACAATACAGGAACAAAAAGTCAAAATAAATTCACAACTAGAAATCATACAAAAACAACAATTAGAAATCCAAAAGATAAACAACAAGATTTCAGAAATGGTCACTGACACAGAAGGTCTGAGGAGCAGGTTTGAAACAATGGAAGAGAGGATCAGTGAAATTGAAGACAAATACTTGGATACCACTTTGTTCAAGGAAATATCAGAAAAAAAAGAATGAAGAAAAATGAGGAAACCCTGAGAATGATATGGGATACAATCCAAAGCAAAAATTTGTGAGCGATCAGAGTTCCAGAACAGGAGGAGAAAATGGAAAACATAGAAAGAGTCATTGAAGAATTGTTGACAGAAAGCTTCTCTAATATCTTGAACGACGAAAAGCTGACCATCCAAGAAGCTCAACAAACCACATATAGAATAGCCCCGAAAGAACATCACAAAGGCATATCATACACACTCACTAAAACCAAAGACAAAGAATCCTGAGAGCAGCTCAAGAAAAACAAAAATTCACATACAGAAGGAAAACAATAAAACTAAGCTCTGATTGCTCGGCAGAAACCATGCAGGCAAGAAAGCAATGGGATGACATACATAAAAGCTTGAAAGAAAAAAAAAACTCCAACCAAGAAAAATGTATCCTGCAAAACTCTCATTCAAATATGATGGTGAAATTACAACATTTCCAGACAAGCAGAAATTAAGGGCTTATGTAAAAACCAAACCAAACTTGAAAGAATCATTAAAGGAAGCCCTTCAGTTTGAGAACAAACAACATCAGATGACAGCCTGAATCTAGGACACAAAATCACGCCACCCAGACACCAACGTAGGAAATGAACTCTCAAGGACTATTCAAAGCCAAAAAATTTACAACAGGGAACCAGAGAGGTTAATTTGTAAATGATAATGTCAGAAAAATAAAAGAGGGAATAAACAGTGTAGGTATAGGACTTTCTAATGGAGGGGAAGGCAAGACGAATAAAAAAGGAGGACTTGCACTACCTGATCTCAGAACCTACTATACATCTATGTTACTCAAAACAGCCTGGTAGTGGTATAATGACAGATACATTGACCAATGGAACAGAATTGAGAACCCAGATGTAAATCCATTCTCCTAAGGTCACTTGATCTTCGACAAGGGCCCAGAGTCCATCACATGGGGAAAAGTCAGTCTTTTTTAACAAATGGTGCTGGCAAAACTGGATGTCCACCTGCAAAAAAATGAAACAGGACCCATACCTCACAACATACACAAAACTAACTCAAAATGGATCAAAGACCTAAATATAACACCAAGAACTATAAAGATCATAGAAGAAAAAGCAGGATCAACACTAGAGGCCCTAATACATGGCATTAACAGGATACAAACCATAACTAACAACACACAAACTCCAGAAGATAAGCTAGATAACTGTGATCTTCTAAAAATTAAACAATTAGCTCATAAAAAGACTTCACCGAAAGAGTAAAAAGAGAATCTACAAACTGGGGGGAAATTTTTGGCTATTACAAATCCGACAAAGGTCTAATCTCTAAACTCTACAGGAAAATCCAGCATCTCTACAACAAAAAGTCAAAAAATCCAATTAAAAAATGGGCTAAGGAAATGAACAGACACTTCAACAAAGAAGACATTCAAGCAGCTAACAGGCACATGAGGAAATGCTCGTGACTACTAGCCATTAAAAAAAAAAGCCATTAGAGAAATGCAAATCAAAACCACGATGAGATACCATCTCATCCCAACATTAGCACGAATCAAAAAAAAAAAGAAAAGAAAACAAATGTTTCAGAGGCTGCAAGAGATTGGAACTCTTATGCACTGCTGGTGGGAATGCAAAATGATACAACCACTTTGGAAAACAATGTGGCGCTTCCTTAAAAGCTATAAATTGAAATACCATATGATCCAGCAATCCCACTCCTAGGAATATATCCTAGAGAAATAAGAGTCATCACATGAATAAACATACACACCCAGGTTCACTGCAGCATTGTTCACAATAGCAAAAAGATAGAAACAACCTAGATGCTCATCAACAGATGAATGGATAAACAAACTATAGTACATACCCACAATGGGGTATTTCGCAACGATAAGGAACAAAGATGTATCTGGGAAGCATCTCACAGCATGGATGAATCTGGAGGGCATCATACTGAGTGAAACAAGGCAATCACAAAAGGACAAACATTGTATGAGACCACTATAATAAAAACTAATGAAAAGGTTTATACACAAAAAGAAACAATCTTTGATGGTTACTAGGGAGGGAAGGGGTGGAGATGGAAAAACACTAAATAGACGACAGATAAGTGGTAACTTGAGTGAAGGTAAGACAGTACACGATACTGGGGAAGCCAGCACAACTTGTACAAGACAAGGTCATGGAAGCTGCAATGACACATCAAAAGTCTCCGATGGACCAAAGTACTGGGATGGGGGCGGTGGGGACCATGGTCTCGGGGAACTTCTAGCTCAATTGGCATAACAGAGTTTATAAAGAAAATGTTCTACATTCTACTTTGGTGAGTAGTGTCTGGGGTCTTAAAAGCCTGTGAGCAGCCATCTAAGACACTCCACTGGTCTCACCCTTTCAGGAGCAAGGGAGAATGAAGGAAACTAAAGATACAAGGGAAAGATTAGTCCAAAGGACTAATGGACCACAACTAACACGGGCTCCACCAGTCTGAATCCAGTACAACTAGGTGATGTCCGGCTACCACCACTGATTGCTCTGACAGGGATCACAATAGAGGGTCCCAGACAGAGCTGGAGAAAAATGTAGAACAAAATTCTAACTCTCAAAAATAAGACCAGACTTGGAGGGCGGAGCCAAGATGGCGGACTAGGCAGACGCTACCTCGGATCCCTCTTACAACAAAGACACGGAAAAACAAGTGAATCGATCACATACATAACAATCTACGAACCCTGAACAACAAACACAGATTTAGAGACGGAGAACGAACTAATACGGGGAAGCAGCGATTGTTTCCAGAGCCTGGAGCCAGCGTACCAGTCAGGTACGGCACAAGCACAGAGAGCGGCTCCACCCCCCTGAACTAACCCCGGGAGGGGGACCAGCTGGTTCCACGGGCGGCGTGGGACGCAGCCAGTAGAAGTCCCCAGGAGGCAGTGACTGGTCTTGGAGCAGAAAGAGCAGCGTCCGCGACGGGGAACCGTCCCGCAGGGATTTGGACTGGACGCAGGTACGGCATAAACACGAAGAGCTGCTCCACCCCCCTGAACTAACCCCGGGAAGGGGACCAGCCGGGTCACGCAGGCGGCGTGGGACGCAACTGGTAGGAGAAGTCCCTGGGAGGCAGCGACTGGTATTGGAGCGGGGACAACAGCGTCCCAGCCGGGACACTCGGTCACGGCACAAGCACGAGGACCTGCTCCACCCATCTGAACTAACCCCGGGAGGAGGCCCAACTGGTTCTTGGAGGCGGCACGGCCACGCGGCTGGAGGGACGAGAAGTCCCCGGGAGGCAGCGACTGATTTTGGAGTCGAGAGTGCACCGTCCCAGTAGGGGAGCCTTGACGCTGGGCGTGAGGCTGGAAGCGGAGGATCTGACCGTGACTCCAGTGGGCCAGACCCCCCGGGGGCAATCTCCACACAGCCAGCACACATAGGCGATGCGCCTGCGGGAATCTCAGATATAATAGTCATTCCAAGCAAGACAAGCAACTCTGGCTATATTCTGAGTTGCCACTCTCCTATCTCTCTGTTCCCTCCCCCATCCTCCCCAGGCGGCTTCATTAACATCTGAATAGCCTGAGCCAGAGGGAGAACTCTGATAGGGATCTGACTGCATTTTTTTTTAGCGGATTTTCTGGAAAAACTAGTTTCCCAGTGATGGCTCGGAGACAACAATCCATATCAAACCACTTAAAGAAGCAGACCATGACAGCTTCTCCAACCCCCCAAACAAAAGAATCAAAATCTTTCCCAAATGAAGATACAATCCTGGAATTATCAGATACAGAATATAAAAAACTAATTTACAGAATGCTTAATGATATCACAAATGAAATTAGGATAACTGCAGAAAAAGCCAAGGAACACACGGATAAAACTGTTGAAGAACTCAAAAAGATTATTCAAGAACATACTGGAAAAATTAATAAGTTGCAAGAATCCATAGAGAGACAACATGTAG
The DNA here is from genome assembly GCF_030014295.1 of Loxodonta africana. Taxonomy (NCBI): domain Eukaryota; kingdom Metazoa; phylum Chordata; class Mammalia; order Proboscidea; family Elephantidae; genus Loxodonta; species Loxodonta africana. The sequence continues at coordinate 172,179,292 of NC_087369.1, read as the reverse complement.
AAATCCAAAAGATTAACAATAAAATAACAGAATTAGACAACGCACTAGGAAGTCAGAGGAGCAGACTCGAGCAATTAGAATGCAGACTGGGACATCTGGAGGACCAGGGAATCAACACCAACATAGCTGAAAAAAAATCAGATAAAAGAATTAAAAAAAATGAAGAAACCCTAAGAATTATGTGGGACTCTATCAAGAAGGATAACCTGCGGGTGATTGGAGTCCCAGAACAGGGAGGGGGGACAGAAAACACAGAGAAAATAGTTGAAGAACTCCTGACAGAAAACTTCCCTGACATCATGAAAGACGAAAGGATATCTATCCAAGATGCTCATCGAACCCCATTTAAGATTGATCCAAAAAGAAAAACACCAAGACATATTATCATCAAACTCACCAAAACCAAAGATAAACAGAAAATTTTAAAAGCAGCCAGGGAGAAAAGAAAGGTTTCCTTCAAGGGAGAATCAGTAAGAATATGTTCTGACTACTCAGCAGAAACCATGCAGGCAAGAAGGGAATGGGACGACATATACAGAACACTGAAGGAGAAAAACTGCCAGCCAAGGATCATATATCCAGCAAAACTCTCTCTGAAATATGAAGGCGAAATTAAGATATTTACAGACAAACACAAGTTTAGAGAATTTGCAAAAACCAAACCAAAGCTACAAGAAATACTAAAGGATATTGTTTGGTCAGAGAACCAATAATATCAGACATCAGCACAACACAAGGTCACAAAACAGAACGTCCTGATATCAACTCAAATAGGGAAATCACAAAAACAAATTAAGATTAATTAAAAAAAAATACACATAACAGGGAATCATGGAAGTCAATAGGTAAAAGATCACAATAATCAAAAAGAGGGACTAAATACAGGAGGCATTGAACTGCCATATGGAGAGTGATACAAGGCGATATAGAACAATACAAGTTAGGTTTTTACTTAGAAAAATAGGGGTAAATAATAAGGTAACCACAAAAAGGTATAACAACTGTATAACTCAAGATAAAAACCAAGAAAAACGTAACGACTCAACTAACATAAAGTCAAGCACTATGAAAATGAGGATCTCACAATTTACTAAGAAAAACGCCTCAGCACAAAAAAGTATATGGAAAAATGAAATTGTCAACAACACACATAAAAAGGCATCAAAATGACAGCACTAAAAACTTATTTATCTATAAGTACCCTGAATGTAAATGGACTAAATGCACCAATAAAGAGACAGAGAGTCACAGACTGGATAAAGAAACACGATCCATCTATATGCTGCCTACAAGAGACACACCTTAGACTTAGAGACACAAACAAACTAAAACTCAAAGGATGGAAAAAAGTATATCAAGCAAACAATAAGCAAAAAAGAAGAGGAGTAGCAATATTAATTTCTGACAAAATATACTTTAGACTTAAATCCACCACAAAGGATAAAGAAGGACACTATCTAATGATAAAAGGGACAATTGATCAGGAAGACATAACCATATTAAATATTTATGCACCCAATGACAGGGCTGCAAGATACATAAATCAAATTTTAACAGAATTGAAAAGCGAGATAGATACCTCCACAATTATAGTAGGAGACTTCAACACACCACTTTCGGAGAAGGACAGGACATCCAGTAAGAAGCTCAACAGAGACACGGAAGATCTAATTACAACAATCAACCAACTTGACCTCATTGACTTATACAGAACTCTCCACCCAACTGCTGCAAAATATACTTTTTTTTCTAGCGCACATGGAACATTCTCTAGAATAGACCACATATTAGGTCATAAAACAAACCTTTGCAGAGTCCAAAACATCGAAATATTACAAAGCATCTTCTCAGACCACAAGGCAATAAAACTAGAGATCAATAACAGAAAAACTAGGGAAAAGAAATCAAATACTTGGAAAATGAACAACACCCTTCTGAAAAAAGACTGGGTTATAGAAGACATCAAGGAGGGAATAAGGAAATTCATAGAAAGCAACGAGAATGAAAATACTTCCTATCAAAACCTCTGGGACACAGCAAAAGCAGTGCTCAGAGGCCAATTTATATCAATAAATGCACACATACAAAAAGAAGAAAGAGCCAAAATCAGAGAACTGTCCCTACAACTTGAACAAATAGAAACTGAGCAACAAAAGAATCCATCAGGCACCAGAAGAAAACAAATAATAAAAATTAGAGCTGAACTAAATGAATTAGAGAACAGAAAAACAATTGAAAGAATTAACAAAGCCAAAAGCTGGTTCTTTGAAAAAATTAACAAAATTGATAAACCATTGGTTAGACTGACTAAAGAAATACAGGAAAGGAAACAAATAACCCGAATAAGAAATGAGAAGGACCACATCACAACAGAACCAAATGAAATTAAAAGAATCATTTCAGATTATTATGAAAAATTGTACTCTAACAAATTTGAAAACCTAGAAGAAATGGATGAATTCCTGGAAAAACACTACCTACCTAAACTAACACATTCAGAAGTAGAACAACTAAATAGACCCATAACAAAAAAAGAGATTGAAACGGTAATCAAAAAACTCCCAACAACAAAAAAAAAATAAGACCAGACTTACTGGCCTGACAGAGACGGGAGAAACTTGGAGAGTATGGCCCGCAGACATCCTTTCAGCTCAGTAATGAAGTCACTCCCAAGGTTCACCCTTCAGGCAAAGACTAGACACGCCCATAAAACAAAACAAGACTAAAGGGGCATGCCAGCCCTGGGGCAAGGGCTAGAAGGCAAGAGGGGACAGAAAAGCTGGCAATAGGGAACCCAAGGTGGAGAATGGAGAGTATTGACAGGAGGTGGGGTTGTTAACCAATGTCATAAAGCAATATGTGTACTGACAGTTTAATGAGAAGCTAGTTTGTTCCGTAAACCTTCATGTAAAGTACAATTAAAAAAAAAAGATATATGGATGGCAAAATAAGCACATGATATATTTTCAACATCATTAGCTATTAGGGAAACGCAAATTAAAATCACGATGAGATGCCTCTGCACAGTTGAGTAGTTGTGACAGAAACCATATGTATTTCCTACCCAGCCCTTACAGAAGCACTGCAACCCACACTCACCCAGTGCTCTGAGCACATCAGTCTACATTCTCATCTCTGCCTGTTACATCTGATCAGAACGCTGGTCACCACCAGACAGCATTAGCGCCCAGGTCATGCCCACAGCCTGCACCCCTCTTTCTCACACATACATCACCAAGTAAACGTTCCTTTACCTTCTTAAACTCAGCTCAAGCACCACCTCTTCTTGCTGTCTTCTCTGGCCATTCATTCCCACCCCAAGCTGGAGGAAAGTGACCTTCTTTTTCTTTCCATAATACCCTCTGCATACTTTTATCACTGTTTTTACAATTGTTGCTGTTGTTAGGTGCCGTCCGGTCAGTTCCAACTCATAGTGACCCTATGCACAACAGAACAAAACACTGCTGGCTCCTGCACCATCCTCACAATTGCTGTTGTGCTTGAGCCCGTTGTTGCTGCCACTGTGTCAATCCATCTCCTTAAGGGTCTTCCTCTTTTTTACTGACCTTCTACTTTACCAGGAAGCCCTGGTGGCATACTGGCTAAGAGCTATGGCTGCTAACCAAAAGGTCAGCATTTTGAATCCACCAGGCACTCCTTGGAAACACTATGGGCCAGTTCTACTCTCTTCTGTAGGGTCGCTATGAGTCGGAATCGACTTGACGGCAATAGGTTTGGTTTTCGGTTTTGGTTTTCTACTTTTCCAAGCATGATGTCCCTCTCCAGGGACTGGTCCCTCCTGATAACATGCCCAAAGTACGTGAGACCAAGTCTCGCCATCCTCGCTTCCAAGGAGCATTCTGGCTATACTTCATCCAAGAGAGATTTGTTGGTTCTTTTGGCAGTCCATGGTATATTCAATATGCTTCACCAACACCATAATTCAAAGGGGTCAATTCTTCTTCTGTCTTCCTTATTTATTGTTTTTACAATAGTGTTTTAGAATTGCCTGTTTGCTTTGTCCATCTCCCCAACTAAACTGCAAGCTCCTGAAGAAGAGGGAGAGTATCCTATTTATCTTTATATCATGGTACTCAGCATGGTGAAGGGTATATTGATAAAAACAAAACAAAACAGAAAAAGCTAATGGTTGGATGAAAGAATGAATGGACAAATTGAGATCCAGAGAGGGAAAGTCCTTTTCCTAAAGTTACACAACATGTTTTAGCTAAATTAGGACATCCTCTAGCAACAATCACATTGTTTTTCCACTGTGGCGATTCTTTGATATACCCTCTTCACCCCACGTGTGTATGTGTGTGTGTGTGTGCATGCGCATGTGTGAGCCTGCTTCTGTCTGATGATATGACAAAGGAAGGATTATTTGCTTAGCTGCAGTCTACAAGGGAGACACCTAGGCTAGAGCCCATTTATCTTCATTTGACTCAAACCCTCACTGGGATTGCACAAGGTGGCCCCATTGTTAGGGCTGTACACTGACCCTGGATTAGAACCACAAATCATTCAGATGCAACCCACACTCACTGAGCGCATGCCCTGGGCTAGATATTTTCTCAGCCAACATCTCACTAAACCCTCATAACAACCCTTGGCAATAGGTAGTTATTATTACCCCCATCCTAAGTTGAGAAAACTGAGGCCCCGGTAATAAATAGAGAACAGATAATCAGTTTACTATAGGTGCTTCAGAAACCCTGATGGCGTAGTGGTTAAGTGTTACAGCTGCTAACCAAAAGGTCAGCAGTTCGAATCCATCAGGCACTCTTTGGAAACTCTGAGGAAGTTCTACTCTGTCCTATAGGGTCACTACAAGATGAACTGACTCGATGGCAATGGGTTTTCTTGGTTTATAGGCAGTTCAATCTCGGTCCCTGCTTACATCATTATGATTTCCTATTACAAAGCCATATTATGAGCCAGGGAGCTAGCAAGGGTTTCTGGAAAGAGAAAAATTTTTTTACTGGAATAAGAGCACTCTAGGTAGGGGAAACTGGCCACCTGAACTAATCCTGAATTAGGGACATTTGCCCAAGTCATTGGTTTCTATGCCTATAAAATACAACAGGAAAGACATCAGCTGATTGAAGGAAGGACTTCCTGGTTGGCCAGGGGCCTCCATGTTCCAAAGATAGACAGGGGAGCTCATGGAGTCTCTCTGTTGGCAGGAGAAGAGATAGTCTCAAGAGTTTCTTTCAAATTAAGAGATTAAAAAAGGTGCGGGAGGTAAAAAAAAAAAGAGAAACATAGGGAAGAAAAGATATCAAGAATTGCCGTATCTTCTGCCTTAGAAAGGTCAGTTCAACATACTATCTTCCCTCTTGAATGCCTCCTTTCTAATTTCACCCTTTAGATCACAGATACTTAGCTTTCATTGAGACATAATCATCAGTGGAAATCACAAGGTCAAAAACTCCAATTTGACCAGCTTTTTTCTTCCTCACCTTCGTAACATGAACACTGACATTATGGTGATGGATAATTGTTCTGTCCAGAATCATCAACCCACTGTACCTTTAAAACACCTGTCAAAACTGGTGTTGACAAATGGAAATACTGTCTCCAATTTTAAGCAGACTTTACAGCATAAATAATCCAACATCAATCAGCATTCTAGTGACCAGAGGCCAAGCCCAAAGGGGTTACACTGGTGTGAAGGCCCATGGGTTAGGGAGAGTCTGAACCACATCTCACTTGGTATAAAAGTTTTCCAATTGACACAGATTTCATATAGTCCATTCAAAAACAAACCTTAAACAGGCACACTTTAAAAACCCTTTGTTGGATATCTGTATACATACAAGGACACAATCAAGAGCAAGAAAAAGGCTCTATTTCATTTGCACAATACATTTTCCCTAATACGCCTCCAATCAGCAGTGCTCTACCTCTGGAATTCCAGGCTCAACTTGTATCTAATCACTGTCAAATGAAAAGGAGATAATAAAATTACTAGCGTGTTGCAAAGTGATTAAATTTACATAATGACTCTCGGTTTGATTAAATGCCAGATCCCTCCTCCAAAAAAAAAATTACCTATAGAGCCATTAAATCTTACAGCCACACACACTTCACTGAGCTTACGCTTTCTCCAGAGAAGCTCCGGTGTATCTTTGCAGAGATTACTGCCACCCCTCCGCAGGAACACAGCATGCAGGTAATGCCTGGAAATTCATTCAGGAGAGTGGGAGGGTCTCACGTGGCTGATATGAAGAATAAATATCAGAAAAATGTAAGCGAGACAGTCACTGTGTTCATCCAGAGAAAAGAACATGCCACAGACTCAGGTGCAGACTTTTCTACTCCACTGAAAATAGAATGTCTTCTTAAAAGGCCATCCAGATACTTTCCCCTGAATCCCAAGGCTTCCCTCCTACTAACAAACGCAAAGAAGCTCACCATGGGCTCCCCCTTCCAGGAACAAACTGGCGAGGAGTGAGGCCATGACGCATCAGATTTGGAACCCATTCCTGTCAAGTTGGTAGATAATTAATGCATGTTCTCTCATCTTAAATATCATCCTGGTCAGGGATGACATAGTGTGGTATCTTCTCATTGCTCATTTGGTTGCTGCACGGCGTTAGATGGCAGGCTTTGAAATAAAAATATTCACAGTAACAAGTTGAAGACCTATGCATTATAGTCATGACACGCACCTAAAGCAAAAGGCATCATGATACGGCTTCCAGAGTATCTGCCACACCTATGGAAAAGAGCACATGACAAAAGCACTCTTAAACATCGTTTGCCTCTAGACAAAACCATTGGAAAGGGGATGGAGGTACCCGCTCAGAAAGGAAAGACGCCTTACCACTTTCCAATGAAACATCAAGGAAAGGGACTGCAGCATCAGCATGTTGCTCGCTGGATCCAAACTGCTTCAGGCGATGGAAAACTGATTACTTCTCTACCATGACTGATGGATAGTTGGCTGGCCCACACATTCTTAGCTTCCGTAATACACAGACTCTTGGCTAGGCAACTTTAGAAACCTAAACCCCACCAAAGCTCTTGGTGTTGTTCAGTGAATGCTCTATGCATCCGTCTCTTTCAAGGCATTCTACTGACTGCTATCAAACGCTCATTGATCTCTTGCCAGTCATTTCCAAAGACTGAGAGGTAGGTATAGCCCACCTACAGTCCACCGACAGTGCACCTGTACTGCATTCGGTGAAGGTCTCAGGTCAGTGCATTATTGGGGAGCTGGACATATGAACAGCAATTGCAAGCGGGTTGCCTCAGCAACCTGAAAGAGTACCTTAGCATATGGCCCACCGACAGTACTTAGAAAATAACCTTTTCAAAAGTGCCATTATTGAGCTGTTTTTCAACTGTGCAACAATTTCAATATAAAAAGACTCAATTTCCAGTTGCCAGCATAAAGTAAGGACTATAAACTAGTGGATTAACATTTTCTAGGCATCTGTATGGCACTTGAAAATATGTATGAGTGAAATAAATAGTTTTAAAGGACATGTGATGTCTTTTTGTATTTCAAAAATAATTTTGTTATTTGCTAATTTTTATAATAATCATTTGGAAGGCAAAAACTGAAATTGGTTTCCCTGCAGATTTGTTCTTCTTTATCACACTGGTCTATTATGGTAGAGTGGCGATGAGTCATGAAACTGCCTTGTTCCCATTTTTCTTACAAAAAAAAATCCCCAGGGAACTCAGGGAATTAAAGTCTTAAATTTAATTTCAATATCTGGTAAGCTGTGAGGACAATTATTAAGGCAGTCATTTATGAGTACCTAGGGAAAATCCAAGTGATAAACAGTAGTCAATATGGCTTCTTCAAACACAAATCATACCAAACGAAGCTCCTTCCTGTTCAAGACAGGATGACAAGCTGAATGGAGCAGAGGTATCATATCTAATCAAGAGAGAAGCGTCTGATGTAATTTAATCTGACATTCTTAGAGGAATAGCAGAGAAAGACAATAAATAGAGCTAGTAAATGAGAAAGCCCATGGGACAGCCAGAACTGGTTTTTTGCAAGCTCAAAGGAAGTGTTGAGTGGACAGTGGGAATAAGTTCCCGGCACAGTACCACCCAGATCATGAATAACCACTCTTGGGTGATATCAATATAGACTGCAATGTTATTCAATGATTATACAAACTACAGGTAGTTACATAGACTATTGGGGAAAGGAATAAATTAAGTACATTATTAATATATTGTAGACGTTTAAATCAACACCATGTAATGGGCTTTTTAAAGTCAAGTATTTCTCACATAGGGAATTTTCATTAAATGAATGTAAGTGTTACTGGAAGGAAGCTGTCTGGACAAAGGAACCACAGAGAAAGAACCAGGGACTGTTATGATAGGGAACAGACTCCTCTACAATTGAAGGGAGGGGATCCAAGACTCCCTTTAGTCTATACAGCAAGCCCAAAGCCTTAGCCTAATATTCAAGGCTCTTCATAAACTGGATCTGACCTACCCTTTAGTTGTATTTAGTACTACTCTCCACCCAGTCAGGCCAATTGCCATTCCCTATGTTTGCCCACCTGTAGAATGTACAGTTCCTCAGCCTAAACTACATTTCACCTCAATGTCTTCCCATAAAGTCTCATCCTTCCTCTATGACAAGCTCAAATGCTCCTCTCTCACACAGGCTCTTTCCAGGTTACCTAATCAGCATTAATTTCTTACTCTCATAGCACCTTGTTTAAACTTCTGTATAGGCCTGTATCGTCCTCCTCATATGAGAGCTAACAGCGTACATGTCTGCTTCCCCACTAGACTGTGAACTCCTAGAAGGCATGGGCCGTGTCTTGTTCAATCTTTATCTTTTTCCCAGCAGATATTCAACAAATATTGGTTAAACTGAATTGGATTGGGACCAGAATAAACACACCATCTAGACATTTATTAGTAGGAATGTCCCACAATTCCAGAGTAATAGCTACTGGTTTGGCCTTGACCTTTCCAGATTTTCTGTTCCCACCCCCCCATGCCTGGAATAAAATAAAAATTAAAAATAAATAAGCAAACAAATTAATTAAAACCTTCCAATCATTCCATTACTATCAGACAGTGAAGAAATAAAAGGCCTTGGTATGACATGTGGAGTGACTTTTCTTTGGATTCTGAGGGACTTAGAAATGCCCAGTCCAGTGACTGGGCCACGGCCACATCCTGATTCTGAATCCCCAAAGCATGAAGGCAAGGCAGTTGGAGAATCAGGATTGGAGGCCACTAGAAGGAGATGGCAATAGACATCATCTCCTAGTTACCACGTACCTTCTCTTGGACTCCGCATTCAGATAAACCTGAATTCAAAGAGGCAACTCTCAGGGTGGGCAGCCTTGATAAGGAAAGCGGAGAATTCTGATGAGAAAAATAAAATAAAAGACCACTTCCACTTTTGCATATTGGTGTTTTGGGTCCAAGTAGGGATTGCAAGCCCGTATCCTATAACTGATGTGGAGCATGAAGAGATCCAACAAGAATGCCTAATTGCTGATGACTGTGGGTGAGGTCTTTATTTACAGTATAACACAGGACAGACAGACTGTGGGACTTCCTAACATGAGAATCCTTTTTCAGCTTGACTTAGAAGCAGGAAGTGTGTCTTCCCACCCAAGTGTGCTTCCATCATGAGAACTCAGCACCAGCTTCAAGCACAGAGCCAGCCATCACAGGCTCATGGACGGTTAGAAGTGCTCCGCACGACCGGCTAGCCGAGAAACGCTGGCTGACTTCAGGGAGGCAGTACATGTATTGGTTAAAAGCATGGTTTCTAGGGTCAGGTAAACCTGGTTTCAAATTCCAGCTCTTTCACCTATTAGCTGTGTGACCTTGGACAAAGTCCTTAACCTCTCTGTGGTTCATCCATAACTTGGGGGTAACAACTACACCTTCCATGTGAGTTTGTTGTAAGGATTAAAGAAAGTGATGCTCATGTGATATATTTACAACAATGACAAAAAAAAAAGAGTAGCCACTGAGGCTGCTTATGTACAACCAAACACCTCATGAGTTTTGATTCCTTGGTTTGGAGGTTTAGGGTCATGGTTCCATGGGACATCCCATTTAATTGGCCTAAAAACATGTTCAGTGCTTCTGTTCTACATCCTGGTTCCTTGTGTAGTGCTTGCAGTCTCAAAAGCTTGCAAGTGGCTGTTCAAGGCACAATAATTGGTCTCTATTCACCTAGAGCAACAAAGAAGGCAAGTCAGGAATAGAAGGAGGAAATGGAATGTGTGGCTAATTGCCTCCATGAACAACTGTCTCCTTTGCCATGAGACCGTAAGAACTGGATGGTGTCCAGCTACTATTACTGAACATTTTGATCAAAGACTGTATAGAAGAATTCTGATCAAAAGGGGGAAAATATAGAACAGAATTTAAAATTCTCATGGAATCCCGATTTTCTGGAACTACAAAGGTTGGATGAACCCCTGAAACTACTGCCCTGAGATAATCTTTAACCTTAAACCTAAAACCAAAAATATTCCCAGAAGTCTTCTTAAAACCAAACAATAGTTTAGCTTAACTAGTAAAGAATGTCTGCCTCGAGCATTGTGCTCTTTTAAGAACTATCTATATGGGATCAAATTGACAACAGCAACTGGAAGGATTAGGTAGGAATCTTAGGGGTCAGTGAGTTTATGTTAATGGGGGAGGAATAACTCAGAAAAGGAGGGTGAGAATGTTTGGAGAACTTGCAGAATGTAATCAATGTCACTGAATAGCACATGTAGAAACTGTTGAATTGGTGTATGTTCTGCTGTGTGTATTCTCAACAACAACAACAAGTAAATGAATAAAAAGAAAGTGATGTAGGCAGTAAGCCTACTGTGTAGTAGGTGCTCAGTAAGGCTGAGCAGGAATGAGCAGCTCTAGGGGGGAGGAGGTACACTGCACACTGTCCTAATCCTAAGTAGTGAGGACACATACAGGCTGAAACTGTAGGAGAAAACTCTATGAAAAAGAGAAAAGAAATAGTCATCAAGCAGCGAAACAAGCTCTGGAGTCTGGTTTGGGAACTACCTTGAGAGCTGGCCGAGGCCAGAGTGGACACAGATGTTTGGGGAGGGAAACCTAGCCAACTACTTTTGATATCCCCGGGGCATTTGCCAGCCATTGGCATCCTTAAAGTGGCAGAAGCCATAGCTGGGAAATGTCCCCAACATAGAGAAAAGGTCAAAGAAACTTATGACAGTGAATAAAAACTGAGTCTATACATGCAAACCCAGCCAGCTTGAGTGCCTTCTAGGGAAATGTCAGCAAAACCTCAGGACTTTCCTGAAGATACGTTTCCACCATGTAGCCTTTAAAGGAAGCAGAGGATCACGTGTGGGGACTTGGAAAGTGCACCAAGATGTATCCACATGGAAGTATGTGTACAAATCTGCTTAGTATACTTCAATCTGTTTCCTTAAAAAGGCACATATGGAAGACGCAAGGCGGAGCCAAGATGGTAGAATAGACAGACGCTTCCGACGAGCCCTTTTTACAACAAAGACCCGAAAAAAAAAGTGAAACAAGTAAATTTGTGACAAGCTGGGAGCCCTGAGCATCAAAGGCAACCTTAGACAACGAACTGAGGGGCACGGGGAGGAAGAGACTCTTCAGAAGTAGAGAGGAGTTACCGGGCCTGAATCTCGGGAAGCCCTCAGGCACCAATCCCAGGGCAGCGGTGGTGGTGGTGGTGGGCTGGTCCTAGCGTTCAGCCGCAGTTTTCTTGGGGAGAAGCAGCCAGGCACACAGCCCACTCACACCTCCGGAACCTGAGCAGAACGGTGTTCCCGGCAAAAGCTAAGTACTTGCGTATATTTTTCAATGCCCGCCCCCCACCCGCAAACCAGCTTCAGCGGCTGAATTCCACAGGCTTGAGATAGACACTGCTGAGCACATACCTAGAGCCATCCTCCTGCCCTTGGGGAAGGAAAAAATTTGCATTTGGGGGAAAAGATAATTTGCTAGCTCCACTAACCGAGGGAGCTCAGGACAAAAGCAGCTCCTGTCCAGGCATTAACCGTCCATGGACTCTGAGCACCCTTCCCTTCTGCATGGACCTGTGTGGGCCTGTTTCAGGAGAATAAGCCCTTGTTGACAGACTCCAACCATTTCAGCAGTGCGGTGGAGAGGTGGGTGTTTGAAGTTTGACATTGCTTTACCTATTAAACAAGGTCCCCACCTACCCACATCAGGGACCTAAGGACTGGTAGCTCCACTCAGGTCACCTAGCCACCCAAGACAGGGGCCCAAAGATAACTGGTACCTCCCAGTCCTTACAACCAAAAACTTTGGATGCCCATGATCCTTCTGCAGAACCCACGCACCTGCACATTCTAGGGAACAGGGACATGATTTCCTCAGAGATACTGGGGGGTGGTTCTCAGCTCACTGCCTCGTTCAGAGCATGACCCCCTGCTGCAATCAGATACTGGTATATACTCCAATCACCCCTGCCCCTCTAAGACTGTAAGACAGAGTCTGTTCCACACACTTGATGATCAGCTACCTGGAAACCTGAGCTGAATTCATACAAGAAAACTGAATGGACGCCTAGACTGATATACCTCATAAAAGGTCTACCATCTGGGGACAGGACATCAGAGCTCCAAAGGTGAACATAATCAAGCTAGCTCACTCAGCCAACCCATAGGGGTATATCAAAACAAAACAAAGCAAGAAGCTATGACACAGTAAGCAAGCATAAACTAATACAATAACTTATTGAGGGCTTGGAGACAAGAGTCAATATCAAGTCGCATAAAGAAACAGGCCATGATCACCTCAACAGGCTCTCAAAACAAAGAATCAAGGGATCTTCTAGATGAAAGTGCATTCCTGGAATTACCAGATGCAGAATACAAAAGTTTAATATACAGAACCCTTCAAGACATCAGGAAGGAAATGAGACAATACACAGAACAAGCCAAGGAACACACAGATAAAGCAGCTGAAGAAATCAGAAAGATTATTCAGGAACATAATGAAAAGTTTAATAAGCTGGAAAAATCCATAGACAGGCAGCAATCAGAAATTCAGAAGATTAACAATAAAATTGCAGAAATAGACAACTCAACAGAAAGTCAGAGAACCAGAATTGAGCAAGCAGAAGCTAGAATTTCTGAATTCAAAGATAAATCACTTGGCACTAATATATTTGAAGAAAAATCAGATAAAAGAATTAAAAAAAATAAGAAACCTTAAGAACCATGTGGAACTCTATCAAGAGAAATAACCTACAAGTGATTGGAGAACCAGAACAGGGAGGGATGACAGAAAATACAGAGAAAATTGTTGAGGATTTGTTGGCAGAAAACTTCCCTGATATTGTGAAAGATGAGAAGATATCTAGCCAAGATGCTCATCGAACTCCACATAAGATAGATCTTAAAAGAAAGTCCCAAGACATATTATAATCAAGCTTGCCAAAACCAAAGATAAAGAGACAATTATAAGAGCAGTGAGGGATAAAAGAAACGTCACCTACAAGGGAGAGCCAATAAGAATAAGCTCAGACTACTCGGAAGAAACAAACCATGCAGGCAAGAAGGCAATGGGATGACATATTTAAAAAATCGAAGGAAAAAATTACCTGCCAAGAATCATATATCCATCAAAACTGTCTCTTAAATATGAAGGTGAAATTAAGACATTTCCAGATAAACACGAGTTGAGGGAATTCATAAAAACCAAACCAAAACTACAAGAAATACTAAAGGGAGTTCTTTGGTTAGAAAATCAATAATATCAGGCATCAACCCAAGACTAGAACACTGGGCAGATCAACCAGAAGTCAACACAGACAAAGAAATCCAAAAAAAAAAAAAAAAAAAGCCCAACACAGGGTAATGGCGATGTTATTATACAAAAGAAGACAACATTAAAATAGTAAAGAGGGACTAAGAAATGTAATCATACACCTTCCATATGGAGAGGAAGATATGGCGATACAAAGAAATAAAAGTTAGTTATAAATTTAGAAAAATAGGGGTAAATAATAAGGTAACAACAAAGGAGATAAACTATACTACTCATCAAAATAAAATACAAGAAAAAAATAGAGACTGAGCAGAAACAAAATTCACAAAAACAAATATGAGGAAAGGACAATATATAAAGATAATCTACTCAGCACATAAAATTAAGTGGGAAAAAGAAACTGTCAACAACACAAAAAAGACATCAAAATGATAGCACTAAATTAATACCTATCAATAATTACCCTGAATGTAAATGGACTAAATGCACCAATAAAGAGACAGAGAGTGGCAGAATGGATTAAAAAACAAGATCCATCTATATGCTGTCTACAAGAGACACACCATAGACTTAGAGACACAAACTAAACTCAAAGGATGGAAAAAAATATATCAAGCAAACAACAATCAAAAAAGAGCAGGAGTGGCAATATTAATTTCTGACAAAATAGACTTTAAAGTTAAATCCATCAGAAAGGGTAAGGAAGGACACTATATAATGATTAAAGGGACAATACACCAAGAAGATATAATCATATTAAATATTTATGCACCCACTGACAGGGCTGCAAGATACATAAAACAAACTATCAGCATTGAAAAGTGAGATAGACATCTCCACAATAATAGTAGGAGACGTTAACGCACCAATTTTGGTGAAGGACAGGACATCCAGAAAGAAGCTCGATAAAGACACAGAAGCTCTAAATGCCACAATCAACCAACTTGCCCTCATAGACGTATACAGAACACTGCACCCAACAGCAACAAAATATACTTATTTTTCTAGTGCACATGGAACATTCTCTAGAATAGACCACATATTAGGTCATAAAGCAAGCCTTAGCAGAATCCAAAACACTGAAATATTACAAAGCATCTTATCTGACCATAAAGTCATAAAAGTGGAAATCAATAACGGGAAAAGCAGGGAAAAGAAATCAAACACTTGGAAACTGAACAATACCCTGCTCAAAAAAGACTGGATTATAGAAGACATTAAGGATGGAATAAAGAAATTCATAGAATCCAATGAGAATGAAAACACTTCCTATCAGAACCTTTGGGACACAGCAAAAGCGGTGCTCAGAGGACAATTCATATCAATAAATGCACACATCCAAAAAGAAGAGAGGGCCAAAATCAAAGAATTATCCCTATAACTCAAACAAATAGAAAGAGAGAAACAAAAGAAACCCACAGGCACCAGAAGAAAACAAATAATAAAAATTAGAGCAGAACTAAATGCAATAGAAAACAGAAAAAAAACTGAAAGAATTAACAAGACCAAAAGTTGGTATTTTGAAAAAATCAACAAAATTGATAAACCACTGGCCAAACTGATGAAAGAAAAACAAGAGGAAGCAAATAACCTGAATAAGAAATGAGATGGGCGATATTACAACAGACCCAACTGAAATTAAAAGAATCATATCAGATTACTATGAAAAATTGTACTCAAACAAATTTGCAAACCTAGAAGAAATGGATGAATTCCTAGAAACAGACTACCTACCTAAACTAACACAAACAGAGGTAGAACAACTAAATAGACCCATAACAAAAGAAGAGATTGAAAAGGTAATCAAAAAACTCCCAACAAAAAAAAGCCCTGGTCCAGACAGCTTCACTGCAGAGTTCTACCAAACTTTCAGAGAAGAGTTAACACCACCACTACTAAAGGTATTTCAGAGCATAGAAAAGGACGGAATACTACCAAACTCATTCTATGAAGCCACCATATCCCTGATACCAAAACCAGGTGAAGACACCACAAGACAAGAAAATTATAGACCTATATCCCTCATGAATGTAGATGCAAAAATCCTCAACAAAATCCTAGCCAATAGAATTCAACAACATATCAAAAAAATAATTCACCATGACCAAGTGGGATTCATACTGGGTATGCAGGGATGGTCCAACATTAGAAAAACAATTAATGTAATCCGCCACATAAATAAAACAAAAGATAAGAATCAGATGATTTTTATCAGTTGATGCAGAAAAGACATTTGACAAAGTTCAACACTCATGATAAAAACTCTCAGAAAAATAGGAATAGAAGGAAAATTCCTCATCATAATAAAGGGCATTTCCACAAAACCAACAGCCAACATCACCATAAATGGAGAGAGTTTGAAAGCATTCTCACTGAGATCGGGAACCAGATAAGGATGCCCTTTGTCACCGCTCTAATTCAATATCGTGTTTGAGGTCCTAGTCAGAGCAATTAGGCTAGACAAAGAAATAAAGGGCACCCAGATTGGCAAGGAAGAAGTAAAAGTATCTCTGTTTGCACATGACATGATCTTATACATAGGAAACCCTAAGGAATCCTCCAGAAAACTACTGAAACTAATAGAAGAGTTCAGCAGAGTATCGGGATACAAGATAAACATACAAAAGTCAGTTGGATTTCTCTACACCAACAAAAGGAACATCGAAGAGGAAATCACCAAATCAATGCCATTTACAGTAGCCCCCAAGAAGATAAAATACTTAGGAATAAATCTTACCAGAGATGTAAAGGACTTATACAAAGAAAACTTTAGTACACTTCTGCGAGAAACCGAAAGAGACTTACATAAGTGGAAAAACATATCTTGTTCATGGATAGGAAGACTTAACATTATAAAAATGTCTGTTCTATCAAAAGCGATCTATACATTTAATGCAATTCTGATCCAAATCCCAAGGACATTCTTTAATGAGATGGGGAAACAAATCACCAACTTCATAGGGAAGGGAAAGAGGCCCCGGATAAATAAGGCTTTACTGAAAAAGAAGAACAAAGTGGGAGGCCTTACTTTACCTGATTTTAGAACCTACTGTACCACCACAGTAGTCAAAACAGCCTGGTACTGGTACAACAACAGATACATAGACCAATGGAACAGAATTGAGAATCCAGACATAAATCCATCCACATATGAGCAGTTGATATTTGACAAAGGCCCCAGAACAGTTAAACGGGGAAAAGACAGTCTTTTTAACAAATGGTGCTGGCATAACTGGATATCCACCTGCAAAGAAATGAAACAAGACCCATACCTCACTCCACGCACAAAAACTAACTCAAAGTGGATCAAAGACCTAAATATAAAATCTAAAACTATAAAGATCATGGAAGAAAAAATAGGGACAACGTTACGAGCCCTAATACATGGCATAAACAGTACACAAAACATTGTTAAGAATGCAGAAGAAAAACTAGATAACTGGGAGCTCCTAAAAATCAAACACCTATGCTCATCCAAAGACTTCACCAAAATGGTAAAAAGACTACCTACAGACGGGGAAAGATTTTTAGCTATGACATTTCCGATCAGCGTCTGATCTCTAAAATCTACACGGTACTGCAAAAACTCAACTACAAAAAGACAAATAACTCTATTAAAAATGGGCAAAAGATATGAATAGACACTTCACTAGAGAAGATATTCCGGTAGCTAACAGATACATGAGGAAATGTTCACGATCATTAGCCATTAGAGAAATGCAGATCAAAACTACAATGAGATTTCATCTCATTTCAACAAGGCCGGCATTAATCAAAAAACACAAAATAATAAATGTTGGAGAGGCTGTGGAGAGATTGGAACACTTCTACACTGCTGGTGGGAATGTCAAATGGTACAAACACTTTGGAAATCGATTTGGTGCTTCCTTAAAAAGCTAGAAATAGAAGTACCATACGACCCAGCAATCCCACTCCTTGGAATATATCCTAGAGAAATAAGAGCCTTTACACAAACAGATATATGCACACTCATGTTTACTGCAGCACTGTTTACAATAGAAAAAACATGGAAACAACAAAGGTGCCCATCAACGGATGAATGGATAAATAAATTATGGTATATTCACACAATGGAATACTGCGCATCAATAAAGAACAGTGAGGAATCCGTGAAACATTTCATAACATGGAGGAACCTGGAAGGCATTATGCTGAGTGAAATTAGTTGCAAAAGGACAGATATTGTATAAGACCACTATTATAAGAACTTGAGAAATAGATTAAACTGAGAAGAAAACATTCTTCTGTGGTTATGAGAGGAGGGAGGGAGGGAGGGTGGGAGAAGGATATTCACTAAATAGTTGGTAGATAAGAACTACTTTAGGTAAAGGGAAAGACAACATACAATACAGGGGAGGTCAGCACAACTGGACTAAACCAAAAGCAAAGAAGTTTCCTGAATAAACTGAATGCTTCGAAGGACACTGTAGCAAGGGCAGGGGTCTGGGGACCATGATTTCAGGGGACATCTAAGTCAACTGGCATAATAAAATCTATTAAGAAAACATTCTGCATCCCACTTTGAAGAGAGGCGTCTGGGGTCTTAAATGCTAGCAAGCAGCCGTCTAAGATGCATCAATTGGTGTCAACCCACCTGGATCAAAGGAGAATGAAGAACACCAAGGACACAAGATAATTACGAGCCCAAGAGACAGAAAGGGCCACATGAACCAGAGACTACATCATCCTGAGACCAGAAGAACTAGATGGTGCCCAGCTACAACCGATGACTGCCCTGACAGGGAGCACAACAGAGAACCCCTGAGGGAGCAGAAGAGCAGTGAGATGCAGACCCCAAATTCTCATAAAAAGATCAGACTTAATGGTCTGACTGAGACTGGAAGGACCCCGGTGGTCATGGTCCCCAGGCCTTCTGCTGGCCCAGGACAGGAACCATTCCTGAAGCCAACTCTTCAGACAGGGATTGGACTGGACAATGGGAAGGAGAGTTTGCTGGTGAGGAGTGAGCTTCTTGGATCAGGTGGACATTTGAGGCTATGTTGGCATCTCCTGCCTGGAGGGGAGATGAGAGGATGGAGGGGGTTAGAAGCTGGCGAAATGGACACGAAAAGAGAGAGCAGAGGGAGAGAGTGGGCTGTTTCATTAGGGCGAGAGTAATTGGGAGTATGTAGCAAGGTGTATATAAGTTTTTACATGAGAGACTGACTTGATTTGTAAACTTTCACTTAAAGCACAATAAAAAAAACAAAACAGGGCACATATGTGCATGTGTGTACATAGAAGTCTGTACACACAGATATATAATGTATAGAAAGTTTCTAGAAGGATACACAAAAAAATTGTTACTCATGGCTGTGCCTAAGGAATGAGAGTGGGGTCTTGAAGCGGGAGGAGTTTTCTTCTCATTTTATATCCTTTTGTGCTGTTCACATTTTTACCATGAATATACATTACTTTTATAATTTAAAGAGGAATACCACACAAAAAAAGAAAAAAAACCCTCTGAAAATTCAATACGTAGCACAGCGCTTGGCACAAAGTAAAAAAACAAAACAAAAAAAAAACCCATTGCTATCAAGTCATTTCCGACTCATAATGACCCTATAGGAGAGAGTAGAACTGCCCCATAGGGTTTCTAAGGAGCAGCTGGCTGATTTGAACTGTCAATCTTTTGCTTGGCAGCCAAGCTCTTAAGCACTGTACCACCAGGGCTCCTGGAACAAAATAGGACTCAGGAAATGCATGATTGAATGGAAGAAGATCATTCAATTGCCCCATCCGTTGATATATGGGAAGAGAGAAGGAAGAGTTGAAAAGACATAAAAGGGGAGAATAGAGAGATCTTGGAAACAACCTGGAGCAGTTGTCATTCGTGCCAAAGAGAAGAAATAGAAAGTAAGCCACCAAAGGAAAAAGCTGACGAGGATCTTTCCCACCCCAGCAGCTCCTGCTGTCAAAGGTTCCAATGTGCTTTGCAAATTCTGTTTGCAGATCTCTGAGAGAGTATAAAGAAAAGGCTCTTTACGTGCTGGGCTCCAAAGGAAAGGAGCAGAGCAGAGGTTAACTGCCTCCACCTGGCCACGAAAGATGCATTGCCACGAGGCTGAGCCTGGGGAGGAGCCTGGGGATGCCACAGAAAGTGCAGGAAAATGCCCCACATTGGTATAATATACAGCGCTGGCAGAACCCTGCTTTTCCAAATATGATAGCTTATTAGAGAAATGCCTTTCCACTAAGGACAGTAGCCATGAGAGGTAGAAAACCCGACATCATCCACTCTCTCTTAGAGAGCCCAAGGCAGATGACATTCCTCCCCTAGAAATCCTAACACTTCCAATGATGTATGAGGGAGATTTACACTAACAAGTCCTAAATGAGAAACACAGACACAAGGCAGCAATACAGAACGCAAAGGGGAAAAGAAAAGAGGACCACCTTTACTGGCTCATCCTGATGCATTGCAAAGTAATTATGAATTGCCAGCACACTTTGTAATTTATACTTATAAAAATAATTACAACTTTATTTAAAGTTTAATGGATGAAGGTATCAGAGTCAAGTTAAAACAAATGAACATATATGCCATTGTCTTAGAGATCAATCCAATTAGCACACTCAGGGGAGATGGCCACGTTCCAGAGCAAATACGGGGGAGAAATAAGGAAATCTGGTCCTACAGCAAGCCAAGCACACCTTTGTTTTAACAAGGGCAAATGCTCTTTGGCCAAAGTGCTTGGACCAAGCACAGTGCCTTTCTTGCCAATAGAAAAGTCCATACGAGAGCTACTTTGCCCTTATTCAATGAAAGCCATTTATACCAATCATTTTCAATTTTGTGATTCAGCGGTAAGGGGCTCTTATAAATAATGTTTTCTATTTCATTTTTCTTTATTTTCTAGACTCTTATTTTTCTCTCCTTTCTATTTTTTTTTTTCTATCTAGATGTAAAAAAGAGAGAGAGAGGATGCTTCCTGACTTTGGGCCGACAACTCATCAAATGGCCCATAAACAACATGCAAGAGGAATTCAGACATCTTCTCTTCACCAAACAACCTTTATGCCTTCTCTTCTCCTTTCTTCTCTTCCACAGCTATTGTCAGGAGATCTGAGTGCTAGGCCTGGCTGTGTCACCAGCTTGCTGTGTGGCCTGGGGAAGTGCTTTCTCCTCCCTCAGGCTCACTCTCCCCATTTGTACAGTGAAGGGTCCCCCAAATGAGCACTAACATTCGATGGCCTTGTCTCCAGTAAGTCTGAAGCAGAGAACACTCAGGAGTCCTCCTCTCCCAAAGAGCAACAGGGATAGAGGCCCTCCCTAGTTGGACCCTCACCCCCTTCTGGAGGATGCCCGCCCTTCAGTGCTCTCCTCAAGGCAGTGAACATTCCCCAACATGAAGGTGAGGGTCTTCCACACAAGCTCTAAATTGACATCTCAGGGATCTGAGTCAATAGACGTTGTGCCAACCAATGTGTCTGGCACAATAGACACTCAATTAGGAGAAACAGTAGAGGCTCAACTAATACCTTGTGATTGTCTGACCGCTTTGGTAAAAGAATTCCTCACAACACTTCACTCAAGGCCCCCATGATCCTGCAATTGTCTCTGCCCAGTGCCACATTGCCGTCTTCACGGACCTGTTATGGATTGGATTGTGTCCCCCAAAAATGTGTGCCAACTTGGCTAGGCCTTAATTCACAGTATTGTGTGATTGTTCCACCATTCTGTCATCTGATGGGATTTGCCTATGTGCTAGAAATCTTACCTCTATGATGTTAACGAAGCAGGGTTAGAGGCAGTTATGTTAATGAGGCACGACTCAATCTACAAGATTAGCTTGTATCTTGAGTCAATCGCGTCTGAGATATAAAAGAGAATCGAGCAGAGAGACAGAGGGACATCCTACCACCAAGAAAGCAGAACCAGGAGAAGAGCACATCCTTTGGACCCAGGGTCCCTGCGCTGAGAAGCTCCTAGACCAAGGGATGATTGATGGTAAGGACCTCCCCACAGAGCCGACCGAAAGAGAGCCTTCCCCTGGAGCTGGCACCCTGAATTAGGACTTCTCTCCTCCTAGACTGTGAGAGAATACATTTCTCTTTGTTAAAGCCATCCACTTGTGTTATTTCTGTTATAGCAGCACTAGATAACAAGAGAGTATCCAAATGTGCCTGCCTTTGCTGCTCACCTAGGCCACTTACTATTCTTCTTTGAATTGGGTTTACCTTGGACTAGCTGATACGGGCCTGGTCCCTAACTTCTGCCAGATCTTATGAGAATAGCCCCTCACCTTTGGTCTGCTCTTCTTCGACCTGGTTAACTGCTTCCAAGAACAGCTTGTGTAGAAGCTATTATACCAACAACAGCAGGCACCAAATAAAAAGAATCCATTAGCCCCTGTACTCTAGCACAGGAAATTCCTCTCCACTCAGGAAATTCCTCTCCTTCAAACTTCCGCAGGCATCAGCTCTGCTGGCTCCCAAAGCACTTGGCTTCGTGTACTGTCTCCCTAGCCTTATCTAGTTCCATGTCAGGTCGCCTGCCTTAATCCTGACCCGCTATTCCCTCAAGACACTGATCTCAATCTACACTGTTCACCAACCCTGGGCAAGAGGTGCCACATCTGTGTCCCCCACCCTTCTGGGAAGGAAGACTGGATAACCTGTATGATGTGGTAGATAGCATTCCCCAAACACTTTCACATTCACTATCCACTAACTGGTATCCTTGGCATCACCCTGAGAGTGAATAGACCAGGAAAGATATCTCCACAATGCCTCACTTGACACTTGAGGAAACTGAGGTTTGGAAAGAGCAAGTCCTCAGCACAAGAGCACACAGCTAGCCAATATGCATGCCCCTGCTTTGGCACTGGGACTCTAGGTTATTTCATCAAGCCAGAGCACCTCTGCAAGAAGTTGAATGCTGCTGGGCTGAAGACTAATAGCAATAATAATTCCATCTTGGATTTACATGCAACTTTGCTTCCAAAAAGATCACAGAGACATTTCTCACCCCTTTCACCTAATCATCCCTTATTGGCTCAAAAAACCCAACAGCATCACTCTCCCTACTTTAGGCTATGTGTTGTTGTTGTTAGGTGCCGTCAAGTCAGTTCCTACTCATAGTGACCCTATGCACAACAGAACAAAACACTGTCCAGTTCTGTGCCATCCTTACAATCATTGTTATGCTTGAGCCCATTGTTGCAGCCACTGTGTCAATCCACTTGGTTGAGGGTCTTCCTCTTTTCTGCTGGTCCTGTACTTCACCGAGCATGATATCCTTCTCCAGGGACTGATCCCTCCCGACAACATGTCCAAAGTATGTAAGATGCAGTCTCACCATCCTTGCTTCTAAGAAGCATTCTGGTTGTACTTCTTCCAAGACAGATTTGTTCGTTCTTTTGGCAGTCCATGGGATATTCAATATTCTCCTCCAACACCACAATTCAAAGGCATCAATCCTTCTTCAGTCTTCCTTATTCATTCTCCAGCTTTTACATGCATATGATGCGACTGAAAATACCATGGCCTGGGTCAGGCGCACCTTAGTCTTCAAGGTGACATCTTTGCTTTTCAACACCTTGAAGAGGTTCTTTGCAGCAGATCTGCCCAATGCAATGGGTCTTTTGATTTCTTGACTGCTGCTTTCATGGGTGTTGATTGTGGATCCAAGTAAAACGAAATCCTTGACAACTTCAATCTTTTCTCTGTTTATCATGATGTTGCTTATCAGCCCAGTTGTGAGGATTTTTGTTTTCTTTATGTTGAGGTGTAATCAATACTTAAGGCTACGGTCTTTGATCTTCATCACTAAGTGCTTCAAGTTCTCTTCACTTTCAGCAAGCAAGGTTGTGTCATCTGCATAATGCAGGTTGTTAACGAGTCTTCCTCCAATCCTAATGCCACGTTCTTCTTCATATAGTCCAGCTTCTCGGACTATTTGCTCAGCATACAGACTGAATAGGTATGGTGAAAGAATACAACCCTGATGTACACCTTTCCTGACTTTAAACCACTTAGTATCCCCTTGTTCTGTCCGAACAACTGCCTCTTGATCTGTGTACAGGTTCCTCATGAACACAATTAAGTGTTCTGGAATTCCCATTCATTGCAATGTTGTCCATAATTTGTGATGATCCACACAGTCGAATGCCTCTGCATAGTCAATAAAACACAGGTAAACATCCTTCTGGTATTCTCTGCTTTTAGCCAGGATTCATCTCACATCAGCAGTGATATCCCTGGTTCCACATCCTCTTCTGAATCCAGCCTGAATTTCTGGCAGTTCCCTGTTGATACACAGCTGCAGCTGCTTTTGAATGATCTTCAGCAAAATTTTCGTTGCGTGTGGTATTAATGATATTGTTCTATAATTTCGGAATTTGGTTGGATCACCTTTCTTGGGAATAGGCATAAATATGGATCTCCTCCAGTCAATTAGCCAGGAAGCTGTCTTCCATATTTCTTGGCATAGACAAGTGAGCACCTCCAGTGCTGCATCCATTTGTTGAAACATCTCAACTGATATTCTGTCAATTCCCTGAGCCTTTTTTTTTCACCAATGCCCTCAGTGTAGCTTGGACTTCTTCCTATAGACTACAGAGACACAAAAATTCTCCCACGTCGTCTATCTCAGAATTTTAACATGAACTTAGCCTACACAGTCACTGACTCCATAGTTTCCCATGGCTATTTCTAAACTGGTACATAGTGGATAAGAGTCTAGAAACAGTAGCTTCCATACTGAGGGCCGGCCCCATACGGCTGGGCCAAGATAGGGCAACCTGGCTTAAGGATGCCCATGTAGTCTTTGTAGGCCATAAATGGAACTTGATTGGGGTTTCCACGGAGCAGGCTTGAGAGATCCAGGACCCAGAGACCAGGCAGACTCATGATGGCTTTGAGGGGGAGGTGTGCAATGAGTGGTGAGAAGTAGAGGCAAATGGTATCAGGAAGGATCAGAAGTGACAGGGCAATGTCCCCACAAAGCAAATGGAGCATACTTTTAGAGATTCTGGTAACCAGCGGTAGGAAGAAGTCTAGGTAAGGCAGGCAGTAGCTTCAAAGAAGGCCAGCAGTAAGCAACAAGGGGGCTATGAGGCATCATGGAGGCTCAGACACAAGCTATAGACAGAGATTTCAGCAGACAAGAAGATGGGCAATTTCAGATAGTCCTGGCAGTGGCCAAGCCCCAGACCCCAAGAAGACTGAGAAGATCAACAGAAGTCCAGTCCTCAAAGGATCAAAACCAAAAAAACCAAGTCCATTGCCATCGAGTTGATTCCAACTCATAGTAGCCCTATAGGACAGAATAGAACTGCCCCATAAGGTTTCCAAGGAGTATCCGGTGGATTCGAACTGCTGCCCTTTTGGTTAACAGCTGTAAGTCTTAACTACTATGCACCAGAGTTTCCCCTCAAAGGACAAGGACACCAAGTATGGAGCCAAGGAAGGAACCGAGGCTCTCTGCCAGAAGGATGAACAAATCTGTCTTGGAAGAAGTACAGCCAGAATGCTCCTTAAAAGAAAGGATGGCAAGACTTCGTCTCACATACTTTTGACATGTTATCAAGAGGGACCAGTCCTGAAGACGGAGGACATCATCCTTGGTCAAGTAGAGGGTCAGTGAAAAAGAGGACCCTCAACGAGATGGACTGACACAGTGGTTGCAATAACGGGCTCAAACACAGCAATGATTGTGAGGATGGTGCAGGACCGGGCAGTGTTTCATTCTGCCATACATAGGGTCGCTATGTGTCAGAATCGACTCAAGGGTACCTAATAACAACAACGGGTAGGCAATGAGTTCCTGGACATGGGCTTGGTCACAGAATGTGGCAAGAATCGATTTATTAGGACTGAGCCACAGAGTCTGAGGAGGACCTGCAGCCACACTGCCTCAATGGCCGTAGACCCTTTAAAACTCCCTGGCTACAGACAAGAAGGGGCTCAGACCCATGCTGGGTGGGGTGGAGTAGAGTGCTATATCTACATCTGGAGGCCACTTAGGCCCAACTACAGACATAGGAGGGCTGAGGGAGGCAGAAGCCAACAGGCCCATTACAGGGTTGTAGAGTGGAGAACCCTATAAGAAAGCCTGTAAGAAAACTCCAGTGGTACACAACACCCGCCACTCTGACCTGGGGGTCTTGGGGTGTGGATCTCCCTTTATCATTCCACAGGATGCCATAAATATCCTCTGGAGTCACTGCAGGGAGAAACACCACCCTAAATATTACAGAAGCCTAGAATGGTAGAGCTGAAAGAATTCAAACCCCATCACTAAAATAAAAAAAAAAAGGAAATCTGAGACTCAGTCCCTTTAGAGACTTTGCCAAGATCACATCATGATTTAATACGAGAGGATTGAACCCAGGTTTCCTAATTCCCAGCCCAGGGTTCTTTCCACCAAATCCCAATGATGAATATTCCAACACCCAAGCCAAACTGAAGACGGCTTTAAGATAGCCCAATTTCCATCCAGGCTGATTTATCTCATTTTATTTCGAAACACTCATTTGTCAATATTAATCAAGGGGGTGGAGTGACTTCAGCAGCCACTCAGTAATCCTAGACACCATTTACAACAAATTAACCCACCTTCTGAACCCTGACTTACTTTGTCCCTTGGAAAAGAAAGGAAATACCTACAATATGCACCGCACCACAAAGCATGCTATATTTAGTAAATTTCAGTAGCATGCTAATCTCAAAATTCCAATATTTCCTCGTTGCTATAGTTATGGCATCTGGTTACATCAGAGTTCAGCAGCTGTGGGCGGTGCTAATGCTGATCCCAGCCAACTTCGGGGGTTTTGTTTCTAATGCAGAACAATGGGAGCAAAAGCAGTCACTCTCTCCCCTACCTCCTCCCAGGAGCAAAGGCCCTTAGCTAGTCTGGGTTAGACCCCAGGTTGGCTCCCCAACTGGCACCAGTACATCCAGAGCCCTGAGTCCCAAGGCGCTGACTTGATGATGTGAGCAGCTCGGGATCTGGAACTGGGAGCCGCGTGCTCAGATCCTGCTAATATGTCAAAGCTTTTGTCAGCTCACCCAGAGAATTCTGATATCCAGTACAGCTGGATGCTTGGGTGTCCATTTCTTTCACAAACATACTATGTGAGGATATCTGGATAGACAAAATGAGGGCTTTCAAAAGGGGTCATCATTTTGGGGCTTGCAGTTTTCCATTTTTGAAATGTTGAGGGCATCGTTTCCTTGCTTTTCAAGAGAAGTCGTCTTAGGCAGATTTCTGAAGTCCCCACACTGGGCCCATCAATGGGCTCCCACCTCTCGATACAGCCCTCTATTTCCTTGACTATGAGTAGAGACCTGGTCTCTACATTGGAGTAGTTATTCTGAACATTTATGGGCTATCAAAAATATACATGACAGAGTATTTCTCAAATGGTGACAATAAAATCCATACTCTGCAAGGATCATATGAAGTATGGTATGCATTTGTAATGACAAGCTATTTCATAGGGCTGGAACGTAGAGCTAGCCCCATTTTCGAAGGGGCATTTAGAGAGTTTTTTGTAATCCTTTCTCTCAAATGTTAATTTCTGTCTTCAAATTGGCTATTTCACGGGTACACACATTTTCTGGAAAATAAGATTTATATCTGAGTTTAAATGGATTTTTTAAAAGACCATTCACACACACCGACTGAGGTTGTTCCATTCATGCAAATTGATAATGGAAAATTTCTTGTAAAGAAGTTCTGCTAGCAGACTACAGCATATCACTGGCAGAGCAAATTCTCAAAATGGCCCCCAGTTGTCTGAGTGTTTTGGAGGGTGATGCAGCCCTCAGTGACCAACCTCCACTGGTTTCTGGTAAATTGGCTGGATGGCTTACACGCAGCACTATGTTTAATATGTGAAGAGCTTTCACACTGGCAAGGGACGTGACTTGGCCTAGCTGTTCCCAAGGAGTTTAACCTAGGGCCAAGTTATAGGAGATAAGAGTTGGTTTGGGTTCAGCCTAAGGAAGAACCTTCTACTACGGCAACCTGAAGATGGAGTGGGCTGCACTGACACAAAATGAGCACCCTATCGCTGGAGGGTAAATCTGCATTGACATTGGGTAAATCTGCTGCCAAGGACCTTTTTAAAGTGTTGAAGAGCAAAAATGTCACCTTGAAGACTAAGGTGTGCCTGACCCCAAGCCACGGTATTTTCAATTGCATCATATGCATGTGAAAGCTGGACAATGAATAAGGAAGACCAAAGAAGAGTTGACGTCTTTGAATTGTGGTGTTGGCAAAGAATATTGAATATACCATGGACTGCCAGAAGAATGAACAAATCTGTCTTAGAAGTACAGCCAGAATGCCCCTTAGAAGCAAGGATGGTGAGACTGCATCTTACATACTTTGGACATGTTGTTAGGAGGGATCAGTCCCTGGAGAAGCACATCATGCTTGGCAGAGTACAGGGTCATCGGAAAAGAGGAAGACCCTCAACGAGGTGGATTGACACAGTGGCTGCAACAATGAGTTCAAGGATAACAATGATTGTAAGGATGGCACAGGACCGGGCAGTGTTTCGTTCTGTTGTGCATAGGGTTGCTATGAGTCGGAACTGACTCGATGGCACATAACAACAACAACAAACATACATATATACACCCATCCAAATGGTTGCCGAGTCAGACAGCTCTATCCCCACTGTCCCTGCCCTGGTCCACGCCCTCATTCCTTCTCACATGGGACACGTGCAACAGCTTGGAACTGGTATCCCAGATTCCAGTCTCTCTCCCCCATCCGATTTCCACATTGCTGCCAGAATAGTTGTCGGAAAGAAAAATATGGCCACATCACTGCCGTAGTCAAAAATCTCCAGTGTCTCCCTATTAGTCTGCAGGGAAAAAAAAAAAATTCTTAGCATGGCGTGTAAGCCTTCCAAAGCCTGTTTGTAGCCCTTCTTTCCTGCCTGACTTCCCACACCTTAGTCAACCTGGGCTGCCCACCTTTGTCGGGATGCCCTGGGACACTTTTGCCACTCAGCACTCTTCTCCTATTTTCCCTTCTGCTTGGAATGCCCTCCCCCTTCTTGTCTACCTGAAAAATTCCCATTCAGCCTTCCAAGTCTAGCTCCAATGTTCTGTAGCTATTTCTCACCTTCCAGGATAGAAGGGTTCCCATATGTTTGTGCTCCCGTTTTCTACCTACATACTTTCTTCTGTGGCAAAGAGGCATTAGGTAAACTGTGTATGTGGCCATGTTGGGAAAACCAGAATGCAAATGTGCCCTAAATGACTTCCCACTTGACAGGATTTAATCTTCAGTGTGGCACTGCCAGGTTTGTGAACAGTTTTGCTTCTGTAACACCCCCCTATGCTTTGGTCTCAATCCAGTTTTTAGATGCTCAGGATGGAAAGGTTTTATTATAGCTTTTTCTGAGAATCTGAAAACATGAGTTGCCACAGCATCCTGAGGAGAAAGATGTTGTTGTCAGAAAAAAATATAAACGGCTTGCTCATGGAATATAATGAGTCAGTAGCAGTTGAACAGGCATAATTGAATTTTGCAGAGCTAGAAAAATAAAGAATGGAAATAGAAACTGTAAATGCTTTGCCTCTCTGTAAATGATGCATTCTACTTCCCGTTTCCAGTTAGGGTCTGCACCAGGTCAAGCAGGTCAGAAGTAGAGAATGATGAAGCCTGCACAGGGTAGCAGAAGGGGTTGAGTCCAGAGGAATGAACACCAAACAACAGGACACACAAACTGGTAGGCAGAGCCAGATGGGAAGTCCCAAGACCATGCAAGTATCTACATTCATGCTTATGTTTGCACAAATGCACTCTGGAGGGATCCACAAAAAGGGGGTTGTAGCATTTCCCTTTGGAGGAAGGAACCAGATACATAGGATCAGCTGGGAGAGGGGGGCTTACATCTCACTGAATACGCGTTTGTTTAAGTTTTTATCATGTAGGCCTTAACCACCAACCAAACTAGTTGCAGTCCAGTTGATTCCAACTTACGGCAATCTAATGTGAGTTAGAGCAGGACTGTGCTCCATAGGATTTTCAGTGGCTAACCTTTTGGAAGTAGATATCCAGGCCTTTCTTCCAAGGCACCTCTGGGTGGACTCAAAACTGCCAACTTTTCAGTTAGCAGCCAAGTGCATTAACCATTTGCACCAGCCAGGGACTCCCATGTGGGTCTTACCTTACCAAAACAGAGCATATAAAAAGGATGCAAGTGAGCAACTGTAAATAGTAAAAATATTGAAGGAAAAGCAAAAATTCTCAAAGGCCCAGACAACCAGCAAGGCCGCCCTGACCTCAGCAAACAAGGCAAGAATGCTGCTCCGAGGAGAACGCTGCTCAAATCTCAGGAACCTGCATTTGATCCCTGCCCACTTTACTGGAAATGAACCTTGAGCGAGCCTGACCTGAAGGCCTACAAATGTAACTGAAAATATCTGGCTGGGCAGAGGGCGAGGCAGTGAGTGGACAGGGCTTTCAGGCAGAGGGACTGCATTAACAGTCAGCTTCCTTAGTGCACATGCAGC
Organism: Loxodonta africana; assembly: GCF_030014295.1. NCBI lineage: Eukaryota > Metazoa > Chordata > Mammalia > Proboscidea > Elephantidae > Loxodonta > Loxodonta africana. The sequence goes on along the minus strand of NC_087369.1, from coordinate 172,149,037 downwards.
ATATATTCTGCAAAAAATTTCCTAAAATTGGAACAGCAGATTTGGACATTTGAATAGCAATGGCAACTTGTGCCCTAAATGATAACTCAGTGCCATCTTAGTGACAGATATAAAAAAAAATAATGTACATATATATTGAGTCTGATTCACCTATCACCTTAAAAATGCAAAAAGCATAGACCTGTGTTCAGTATTGAGTGGAACTGTAAAAGTCATCAAATTCAATCCCGTCAGATATTTGACTCCCCTCTATGGCTTCCCTATAAATGCTCAATCAGCCACTACTTGAACACCTCCAGAGACAGGAAACTCACTGCCTACTGAACCAGCCCATCCCAGTGCTGGATAAACAAGGTCAGAGAAAGCTTTCCCTGGTGTTGAAGCAATCATCTGACTTGCAGGTGTTTCAATCCACTGGTCCTGACTCTGTTCTTGGAGGACATGGAGAGCCAGGCTGCTCACTGCCCTACACGACAACCCTTCAAATCTTTGCCTGCTTCCATAACATCCCCCAGACTCTGCTCTTGCCCAAACGATATCTCAAGTTCTTTCCACTATTCCCCATACAGCCAGGTTACAAAAGCCTTCCCTGTCCTGCCCACCTTCTGAACGGGCTCTGGTGTGTCTGGGTGCCTTGAATGGTAGGCATCTAAAAAGTAAACACATACGCAGGCATGGACCATGTCTCCTGTTTTCTAGGTACTAGACTTTGAAAGGTGGTCTGAGGTCATGTGAGTCCTTTGGAGCAGCACTGTTGGATGCTATTGGCCTGTCCCTCAGATTTGCCATCAACTGAAACCCTGAAGGTCTTTCCCCACCAGCTGCCATTAAAGCAGATCAGCCCCGTGTGGTTCATCGGTGTTGGGAAGCCCCAGTTGTGTTCCTGTTATACTGCATCCTCTTGGGTCTATGTCACTGTCTGAGGGCAGGTAACTCGGAGCCAATGCCCTCACTCAGCTGCCAGCTCCATGCCATCTGTGAACCTCACCACGGGCCATCAGTGGTCTTTCCATGTCACTCATGACAGAACTGAAAAGGACAAAGGAACGGACAGTGTACTAGTAAGGAAAACAGTAGCCATCAGGTCTACCCGTTAGGAACTGCCCCGTATGTTCAAAAAGAGCACCTTTTGTCTTGATGGATGATGAGTCTCTGAGTTTTGGAAAGAAATCTCTGAAAACACAAGGTCTTCATATTCATTTAAATCATGTTTACTTGTTTCTCTTCTCCAGGGGTAAAAAGCTTTGCAAACATCTGGTTCTTGTACACTTGCCTGAAGTAAATAAACTTTTTTTTTCTTTAGATGAAGCCTTTCCTTCACCCATAAATGTTTACTGAGTGTCTACCTACGTTATCAGGTACTGTGCTAGTAGCTGAGGATAAGCAGTGAATAAAGGCAAAATTCTCTGTCCTCGTGGCGCGTACACTCTGCTGGGGCTCAGAGTCCAGATGAATATTCCTGACGTACCAAGAATATGCTAATAAGCTAATGTTCCTCCTCATGACAGGGTCCAACCAACCCAGCCCCTCCCAAAAGAAGGCCCACTGCCTTCCTACTGCTTGGCGGGGTTCTGGGCCCCATTCATCTTCCAGGAGCCCCACCCAGAGTTCTGTGGATACTCAATTCAGTTCAGCGAGCATCTGGGAGGTGCCTGTTGTACAGTTGATGCTGTGCTTGAGTCTGTCAGAGACAACAGGGTACTAGTCAGATGGTCTCTGTCCTTTATAATAGAGCTTCCCATCCAACTGGGAAAGCCAGCCTGCACTTAAGTTTCCAAACCCACTCACAGAAATGTAGGATGGACGGATCTGACTTGAGAGGATATTATATCAGAAAGAGCTCACTGCGAGACTTTGGAGACCTTCCTTCTCTACTCTGGCATCCATTTCCCTTCTCCGTAAAATGAACGCGTAGGTTACACGGGCAGTGGTTCTCAATGGGGATGGGTCCTAGCCCCTTAGGCGGCATGAGAAAATGCATGGGGCGTGGTTTTGTTGGTCACTAGGACAGCTGAGGGTAGGAGCCAAGGATGCTACACATATTGCATTGCACAGGACAATCAATCAGTCCCCTACAATGGAGAATGGTCCCACTCAAGATGCCAACAGTGCCTCCAGTGGGTAACATTGGTAGATCATCTCTAAGGGCTCTGCTAGCTCTCTGACTTTGTGGCTTGGGGACTTTAGTTGACCACAGAGTGTGATGGGGCTGCTAAACTACTAAGACACCCTTGGGCTGCTTTATTAGTAGGGGGTCCCACCAACATCACAGTCACCTGTGCTGCTGGCTAAAATGCAGGGTTCCAGTCAAACCTACGGAAAAAGAATCTCTCCAGGTGAGGTCCAGGGTTCTGGAATCTAATGTCCATTAAAGCCTGAAGGTCTAGATCAAGGGAGAAGTGGTCTTGCTCTCCTTGGCACTGATGCATACCTAGCCAGTTTGCAACCTCACTACTCTTCTGATCCTGTGCATGGAATGCCCCAAAATTCTCCAAATTGTCCTGCAACCTACAACCTGTTGTCTGCTCGTCCTAAACTCCCCTGGCTAGAATTCTCTGACACTTCATTTTGCTGCTTTTTCTCCTACCTCTTTCACTTCTCAGTGTTCTTTCTTGGACTTTCTTTCCATCCTACTCCCTAACTCAGTGAATCTCAAGCTGTGTACTAGGCACTGGCCTAGACATAGCCCCTGTCATCAAGGACCTTACTCCTATTTTGAGTGGTTTATGACAAGCATACTTGAATCATACATGAAATGAGCATACAAAATAGCATAACAGTACAAAATAAAGCAATGAACAGACAATAAATGCTTAAATGTCATGGGAGGTCAAAGAAGGAGATATTACCATGCCATAGGACATCCAAATATACAGCTCTAACTTCTTAGTTCAAAGAGCCAAGACTGAGGGTGGTAAATGGAGGTGAGGCCTGGAGGGACTTGGAGGAAACTGTCCTCATACCACTCCCCAGGGCAACATAGTTATGGCTTCTACTTAAGGCCTCCTCTCTGAAACACTGCCATGCTCCCTTATGTTTTCCTTCCAGCCTGGCCCAAGGCCAGGATCTAAAGGAGAAGGCAGGATTGTGGCTAAAGTGGCACCATTGTGCTGGAGGCCACAGGGCCCAGGTGCTCCAGGTAAGGGAGCCAGGCACCCATGTGACCAGAGGCCAGAACCTTTCGTAATGGTGTGGCCAAGGACAGCACTGGAAACACACCACTATCCCCAAATAGGAAAACAATCTGCAAAAAAGAGGATGTACTGGAGGGAAACGCATCAATGACATCTCCTTTAAACACAAAAGTCAATACACCATGATGGAACATGGCGGGGGCTGCCATTGTCTCAGCAATTACACGACAGGCACTGCATTTAAGAATAACCCCACAAGGCTAGGATCAGTATTCCCCTTTTATAGAGGAGGGAATTAAGGCTAGCAAGTAGAAGAATCTCTTCAAAGGCAATTATGTCTGATTCCAAAGCCTATGCCTTTTTTGCTCTAAGAACCTGGGATCTAGAAATCATATTCTGCGCAGGGAAAGCCAATAGTGGAGGGAGAATCATCCAGGAAGGATCAGTGTAGCTGCCAACTAGGTCTTCCAGAAGGTGATAGAGGGCAAGGTTTGCCTGCCCAGGACAGGTCTAGCCCACAAGGGCCTCAATCAAAGGCTGCCATCATTTATTCCAAAGGATAGGCCACAGGCAGCAGGAAACTGAGGTTCATGCTTCAACAGTCATGACAGCTGAAGTCAGCAATTCAGAGGGGAGAAGAACAAACCTTGATGTGATCAGCACCACCTCTTACCCTCAGCCATCAGGCTGACATGAGGATGAACCAAGGCAAACCAGCTCTGGTTAGGCAGCAGGTGTGGGGGGACTGGGCCCAATTCTGGCCCTGTCCCCACTGTTCCTTAAGGCGAGGTATCATGGCCCAGCCTGGAAAAATATAAAGGGAGCTCTAGCAAGAAGAGAAATGACATTCTGCTGACATACCTTCGTCCACATTTTCAACATATAGATCGTCGACATTCACTCACCCACTTATAAACTTTTACTGAGGTGCTGTTATGTGTCAAACACCATGGCAACAACAGGGGAAGTGACCCAGTCCCTATCACAACCCATGTGATTGGATTCAAGTAATTTTTGGAACATTCAGTGCATTCGTAATAATTCTTTCAATATCTACCTTTGCCACCAGACTTGGAGGTCCATAGATGTCAAGAGTGACTGTGTCGGTCTGAATCACCTCAGTATCTGTAGTTCCTTCAGAGAGGACTTGGTAGATAGCCAACATCCACATCTGTACATGTCTATTGCATTAACAATTCAGTTATGGTGAAGGGCAGTTGGAAAGCCAAGTGCACCAAGGATTACAATAAAATATAAGGATAGTAATGAAGGAGATAAGCCAGGGGTGGAGGGTGACTAAGGGAGTCCAGAAGAAAGCATCTAAATCCCATTAGGATGGGGATGGTCAAGAAAGGTTTCCGGGAAGAAGGGGCTCTTCAAGCTGAATTCTAAAGAAAGAGTAGGAGTTAACAAATGAAGAAGACAGAAAATAGTCCCGGCAGATGGAAAAGCAATGCCAAAACACTGACTGAACTAGGCTAAATAATTAGTCATCACTTAGCAACCTCTCAGCTCAAACAATAGGATTTTACCCAGAGTGATGGAGGCAGCAGTGCGCTGTACCCTGGGTGTGTGAGTGTGCCAGCAGAGTTGGGTATTTTCTGGTGTGATAGAGAATGTGGGTGGAATCACGAGAACCTTCTGGGAGAGCGCAAGGAACAACTCCAACCCTCTGCAACTGTGACACTCTCCTACTCAGTGGGCTTCCTAATCACTTCTTCAAGATGGCCTGGGCCCCTGGATTATCTGTTGACAAGTCGGGTTCCGCTCCACATGGGTGAGGTAGTTTTGGTTTTGATATCTGGCCACCTTGTCTAACAGAGTGCCCCAACCTGTTATTCTTTACCACAGCACCCTGTTTATTTTCTTCATAGCACGTTTTACAACCAGTAGTTGTTTTATTTGTTAAATCTGTTATTGTCTGTCTCCTCCATCAGCATATAAGCTTCTCGAGGACAAGGGATCTGTCTGTCTGTGATATATTAAGTTGTCTGCCAAGTCATTGCTACTCCTTTCATTGAGAGGTGGAATCTAATTGCCCTTCTCTTGAATCTGGGATGGCCCTTGGTGACTTGCTTGACCAATAGCATGTGGTGGAAGTGACATTCCGGGACCTCAGAGACTAGGTTATAAAAATTCTTATAGTTGCTACCAGATCTTCTTGAAATGATTTCTGGAATCCCAGAGCTACCAAGTAAGAAGTCCATCCACCCTGAGCCCACCACGCTGTGAGGCCATGTGTCAACACACAGTGGCCAGTCCCAGCTAAGCCCAGTCTTCCAGCCATCCCCGTCAAGGCATCAGACATGTGAGGGAAGCTGGGGTGGGTCCTCTACACCAGCCCATCCACCAGCCAAATATCCCTGAGTGATTGCTTTCGAGGCCACATGGGCAGAAGAATCACCCAGCTGAACCCTGCCTGAATTCCTGAATTGTAGGATATGGATATAGTAAAATATTTGTCGTGTTGAGCCACTAAATTTGGGGGATCATTTGTGGCACAGCAATAAATAAGTGGAACACTGCCTTAATCACCATTACATCCATGGTGTTGGTACCATGTCTGACATATTTGTTGACTAAAAGAATGAGTGCTATCTATCAGAGAAAGATAAAGATGACTTACAAGTGGCGGTTGTCATACATTAAGAGAGAACTTCAGACAAATGACTGGACTCTTTTAATAATCCAGTACCTACTCTGGGAAGCTAAGCAGGGTGGGCACTTAACTTCCATTCTTCTTGAAGGTCAGAAAGGAACAATTGAGTCTTTATTCCTATTCCCTACCATAATATCCAGCCGTCCAATGGCTGTTTGTTTTCTCCAAGATCTGTTTTTTTTCCAGCTCTCATGATATGTCTAAGCTATCCAGTGCTGCTATAACAGAAATACTTCAAGTGAGTGGCTTTAACAAACAGAATTGTATTTTCTCACAGTTTAGGAGGCTAGAAGTCTGAAATCAGGGTGCCGGCTCTAGGGCAAGGCTTTCTCTCTCTGTTGGCTCTGGGGGAAGGTCCTTGTCTCTTCCTCGGAAATGTTCATGTGGCTTGGTATCTGTCTTCCCTCCTTCTCTGCTTGCTTAACCTGCTCCTTTTATATCTCAAAAGAGATTGACTCAAAACACACCCTATGCTAATAATGCCTCATTAACATAACAAGAAAACCCATTCCCACATGGGATTATAACCACAGGTATAGGGTTTAGGATTTACAACACATATTTTGGGTGGACACGATTCAATCCATAACATGATATGGACCCAGTCCAGCTGCAATTAATACCCTCCTTTTCCTCTTCACTATAAGGCCTTTGCACTTTCCTGGAAGTGACTGACTCAAAAAGGTCCAGCTGCAGTCTTCGAGCAAGAATTACCAAAATGAACGGGCTTCCTAGTTTGGCTTCAGAACCAGACCCACCTGGCGAAGTACACACCCAGAGTACGCCCTCTAATGCAGAGGCGTGGACTTTGATACTGTGTGTAACTAGCTTGTACTTACCTCACCTTTAATTGCCTGAAACCTAGACCTAAATTCATTCAGCTTTCCTATTGTTTTCCGCTTCCTGGTAAGCAAGTAGCAGTTGAAGGGTAGAGCTGGGGGGAAAATTGGTGGGGCTGGAAATCTGAATCCTGGCCTGACTCCTAGGAATTTTCTTTTCCTCTCTATTCACCTCTTTCTGGCTCTGATGTTATCAGTGATTTCCCTAGACAGAGAAAACCCAGGCTTCCTCAAAGAGTTCAACTACCTGCCTCAGCAAACTCCAAAAGGGGAGACCAGCTGCTTCACAGAAACTCCCCTCCTGTGTTTGTGTCCAAGAAAGCTCTGACAAAGGAAAGCTACCGGCAGGCCTCCGGCGTTTGTGCCTCCATCTAGTTGGCTCAGAAGGAGGATACGTGGTGATTCTGGGAACTCCGTCCAAAATCCAGAATGGACAGGACGATCCCGTAGCCAATGAAGAGACAGCAAAGAAAGAGAAAATCAGGCCACTTCTGATATATCCAAAGGCACAAGCCGAGCAGCACCAACAGAATGAATGAAAAGCTGGGCAGTGAACAAGCCAAAAAGCAGAGTTGCTTTACTTTTCTCATCAAGTCCAGGGCTCCAGTTGCTCAGACGTAATTTTAAAATAGCACAAAGGTTAAAAGACCAAAGCTGATATTTTTCTACTTTCCACTGCTCATCTGGATTCCTCTGGCTCCTCCTCAAAACACGTGTCTTTGAGGTTCGGCTAAGTTTTTGAGAATTTTGAGAAGCAACACCAATGGTCTTCTTATTCATGTACTCGAAGATAATGCTGTATAGTTTCACAGAAACGATAAGGTAGCAAGACCCTGAACTTGGAGTCAAGAAAGCTGGCCTCTAGTCCTGGTTGTCCTATTGGCTGGCCATGTTATCCTAGCCCAGCCCCTTCCCCTCTCTGGACTCAAGTTTCTTATCTGCAAAATGAAGAGTATGGACAGCATCTATGGCTATAAACACAAAATACAGTCAACTCTTCATTATCCAATATTGGATTCTCATGAGTGTGGCTTCTCTGTGGGCCACTTTGCCTGCAAACTTATGGAAAGCACCACTTGTGCTTAGAACCTTCCCTTCTTAATTAAGGCTTTGCTGCTGGTTCAATGTGTTCTTCTTTCTTTGTATTCAGAAATGTCCTTTGAAATTCACACATGTTACAAAGAAAGTCTTGGAGGGCAATGCCTATGTCATTTAAGGGAGCTAACGGATGTAAGCACAAAAGCACAATCACCAAGTACCAGTGACTGTGTATTAGTGCCCACTGCATGCCAAGCACTTTACACGAATCATTCTAATACTTACAACAGCAATAAAGAGAACAGTTACGGTTGTTGATGAGAACCAGACGCTGTACTGGACACTCTGAAATCCATGGTCTCTGACACCAAGCACTGCACAGCACTTACTGCCTGCCAGGCCCTGTCCAAAGTGTTCCCTGTCTGTTAATTTCCTTAATACTCACACTGACCCTAGGAGGGAGGAAAACCGATGAGAAAACTGAGGCACAAAAAGGTTAAGCAACTTAGCCAACGTCACACAAGTTCATAAATAACAGGGCTGGGAATTGAATCCAGGAAGTCTGATCCATACAACCCTGCAAGGAAGACAATGTCCTATACCACTTGGGATGCCTTCAATTGTGGCCTGGCAGGCATATTAGCTACCAAATTAACCTGAAAACCCCATTGGCTAAAAAGGTGGAAACAACGTGTCATCAACAGATGAATGGATAAACAAACAGGGGTCCATCCCAACAATAAAAAGAATATTGCTCAGCCATAAAGAGAAATGCAGCGATGATAGATGCTATGACGCGGATTAACCTCAAAAACATTAAAAAAAAGAAAAACATTAGGTCGAGTGAAATAATTCAGATACAAAAGGACCAATATTGTATGATCCCACTTATATGAGCTATCTAGACTAAGCAAATGCATTGAGACAAAAGCGCTATTAGTGGCTACCAGGGGCTGCTGGAATGGGGGAAGGGGCAGTTAGTGCTTAAGGGACACTGAGCTTTTTCATTGGAGGGACGAAACAAATTGGAAACGGATAGTGGGTAACGGTAGTAGAACAATACGGTAAACATAATGACACTGAATCAGACATGTAAAAATGTTGAAATGGCAAATGTTTTGTTATATATATGTCTTACCAGCACCACTACCACAATAACAACAACAAAAAAAAATTGGCTAAACACAACGAAGGTTTATTTCTCACTCGAGCTACGCGTTCACTGCCTCAAATGACCAATGTCAAGGCTTATATACACCACATAGGAGCTAAAGAGCACACCACCCCAAAAAAGAGGCAAGGAACTAAGCAGATGATGTCAGACACGAGCTTTAAAAACAAAGAGAAAGAGAAAAGCCACCTCTCAAAATACTCCTCCAATGTGGCCAGAAAGCTTGAGGAGCGTATGGAAGACTTCCAGCTCTAAAACAAAAGTGCAGTGTAGGATTCTGGACCTTCTGGGTGTTCCGGGTTCGGAACAAATGGCTCTGCTCTAGATAAAAAACAAAAAAAAAAAACCAAAAAAAACAAAACCCGTTGCCATCGAGTTGATTCTGACTCATAGTGACCCTGTAGGTCAGAGTAGAATTGCCCCATAGAGTTTCCAAGGAGCACCTGGCAGATTTGAACTGCCGACCCTTTGGTTAGCATCCGTGGCACTTAACCACTACACTACCAGGGGTTCTCTGCTCTAGACAGGATACTATTTCTCACCTGGGCATTGAGAAATCAGAGCTGTGGCAGGAAAGCACAGCCAACTGTTCTTAATTAGTGGGGCTGTGACACTCATTGTGCCAAAACCCACGCACAATATGAGGAAACAAAACATGCTCTCTCTTCTCAACACAAAAGTCGGGAAGTTCCATGGAAGGGTGGTCCGAGAGTCAACTAAAAGACCAAATGCCAACACTTACCACATCCACAGGGCAGAAATGCTACATTTCTCCCCTATGAATTGGCTCAAGGGCTTAAGCACAACTGATACCACTACAAAATGTAAAATTAGATACGCTGTGGAAAATCCACAAGTCCTGGGTGGCACGAAGAGTTAAGGACTTGACTATTAACTGAAAGGTTGGCAGTTTGAACCCGTTCAGAGATGCCTCAGAAGAAAGGCCTGGCAATCTGTTTCTGAAAAAGATCAAGCCTTGAAAACCCTAGGGAGTGCAGTTCCACTCTGAAACACATGGGGTCACCGTGAGTCAGAATCAACCCAATGGCAATGGAGTTGGTTTTTTTTTTTTTTTGGTATGGTGGATGCTCTAACAATTCATCTGATGAATAGCTGGTTGCTGTGTGAATGAAATGCGCCTTCAAGATCACCAAAAAGTCTGCTGATGCATACCTTTATACACTATTTTTACCCCAAAGCCTAGAGTTTCAAAATAAAAATGACACCTCCAATCCTATATTCAAGTAGGTAGGAGGTAGGGGTGGAAAAGTAAGTGTGGGAGGGAGGGAAGCAAGTTGACAGCAGCCAACAATGATTTGTGTAAGTAGGTTTGTCTGGCCTTCCCAAAAGGAGCCCTGGTGACGCAGTGCTTAAGGCACTTGACTGCTAACCAAAAAGTCAGGGTTCAAAACCACCAGCAGCTCTGTGGGAGAAAGACGTGGCAGCCTGCTTCTGTAGAGATTTACGGCCTTGGAAACCCTATGGGATCGCTTTGAGTTGGAATCAACTTGATGGCAGTGGGTTTGGGTTGATTTGGGGGGCTTCCTGAAGACCTTGATTTCAACCCAGCTGCCAATTTAGTGAAGCAGTAGCAACTCAAGTTCAATCGCCAGGAAGACAAGGACAAATCCTACTAATAAAGAAAGAAACACGCACTTATGCTCCAAAGAGGAACATGGACACAGTGAATATTAAGAAAACACAAAGGAGAAAATTATTTTTAAAAAGGTACATGACAGTTAATAGAGGAATTTAGCGAAGTTGTAGGGTACGAGGTCAAAAACAAAAATCAGTTGGGTTTCTAATAACCACCAAGGAAAAATCCAAAAGGGAAATTAGGGAAACAATTCCATTTACAAAAGCATCTAAGAGAATAAAATGCCTAGGAATAAATCTAACCAGGGATGTGAAGGACTTCCACAATGAAAACTATAAAACACTGCTGAAAGAGATTAAAGACATAAATAAATGGAAAGATGTTCCATGTTCATGGATTGGAAGACTTAATATTGTTAAGATGTCAATACCACCCAAAGCAATCTAAAGATTCAACACAATCCCCATCAAAACTCCAACAGCTTTCTTTAGAGTTATGGAAAAACCAATCCTCAACTTTATATGGGATGGAAAAGGGCCCCAAACAGCTAAAGCAATGTTGAAAGAGAAGAACAAAGTAAGAGGACTCACACTTCCTGATTTTAAAACATGCTATACAATTTTTTTTTTTTTTATATACAGCTACAGTAATCAAAACAGCCTGGTACTGGTATACAATAGACACACAGACCAACGATAAAGAATTGAGAGTCCAGAAATAAACTCACACATCTATGGTCAATTCATTTTTTTTATAAGACAGCAAAAAGTCTATTCTATTACACTCATAGCAACCCTATAGGACAGAGTAGAACTGCCCCATAGGGTTTCCATAGAGCAGTTGGTAGATTCAAACTGCCCACCTTTTGGTTAGCAGCCAACCTCTTAACCACTAGGCCATCAAGGTCGCTATGAGTGGTAATCAACCCGATGGCAATAGGTTTAAGTCCATTCAATGGGGAAAGAACAGTCTCTTCAATAAGCGGTGTTGGGAAAAGTGGATTGGCACATGCAGGGAAATGAAACATGACCCACACTTCAGACGGTACACAAAAAACAAATTCAGAATGGATTAAGGACCTAAACGTGCAAACTAAAACCATAAAATTCTTCGAAGAAAAAGCAGGGGCAATGCTGTCTGGCCTAGCTTTTAAGAATGGATTATCTACTGTAATAACAAAAGCACAAACAGCAGAAGACAAAATAAACAAATGAGACCTCATAAAAATTAAAAACTTACGTTCATCAAAAGACTTTACCAAGGAGGCGGAGCCAAGACAGCAGAACAGACGCTTCCAGCGGGCCCTCTTTACAACAAAGACCCGAAAAAACAAGTGAAATGAGTATATTTGTGACAAGCTGGGAGCCCTGAGCATCAAAGGGAAGCTTAGACAATGAACTGAGGGGCAGGGGGAGGAAGACACCCTTCAGAAGTGGACAGGAGTTACCGGACCTGAAACGCGGGGAGCCCTCAGGCACCATTCCTGGAGCAACGGCGGTGGCGGGGGCAGGCTGGTACTAGCGTTTGGCCAGTTTCCTCAGGGAGAAGCAGCCAGCCACACAGCCCACTCACACCCCCGAGACCTGAGGAGAAGGGCGCTCTCGGCAAAAGCTAAGTACTTGCTTATCTTCTACCCCGCCCCGCCACCGGCACCGGCTTCAGCTACTGAATTCCCTGGGCCTGATAGGCACTGTTGAGCACCTAGAGCCATCCTCCCAGCCTTGGTGAAGGAAAAAATTTGCATTTGGGGGAAAAGACAATTTGCTAGCTCCACTAACCGAGGGAGCTCAGGACAGAAGCAGCTCCTCTCCAGGCATAAACCGTCCATGGACTTTGAGCACCTTTCCTTTCTGCACGGACCTTTGTGGGCCTTTTTTGGGAGAATAGGCCCTTGTTGGCAGACTCCAACCATTTCAGCGGTGCAATGGAGAGGTGGGTGTTTGATGTTTGACATTGCCTTGCCTATAAAACAAGGTCCTCGCCTACCCACATCAGAGACCTAAGGACTGGTAGCTCCACTCAGGTCACCCAGCCACCCAAGACAGGGGCCCAAAGATAACTGGTACCTCCCAGTCCTTACAACCAAAAACTTTGGGTGCCCATGGTCCGTCTCCAGAACCCACGCACCTGCACGCTCTAGGGAAGAGGGACATGTTTTCCTCAGATACACTCGGGAGTCAGTTCTCAGCCCCCTGCCTTGTTCAGAGCATGACCCCCTGCTGCAATCAGATATCAGTACATACGCTAATCACCCCTGCCCCTCTAAGACTGTAGGACAGAGCCTGTACCACACACTTGATGATCCCCTACGTGGGAACTTGAGCTGAATTCATACAAGATAAATGAACGGACTCCTAGACTGATATACCTGATAACAGCTCTAGCCATCTGGGGACAGGACATCAGAGCTCCAAAGGTGAACATAATCAAGCTAGCTCACTCAAGCAACCCATAGGGGTATACCAAAACAAAACAAAGCAAGAAGCTACGACACAGTAAGCAAGCACAAACTAATACAATAACTTATTGAGGGCTTGGAGACAAGAGTCAATATCAAGTTGCATAAAGAAACAGGCCATGATCACCTCAACAGGCTCTCAAAACAAAGAATCAAGGGATCTTCTAGATAAAAGTGCATTCCTGGAATTACCAGAGGCAGAATACAAAAGTTTAATATACAGGACCCTTCAAGACATCAGGAAGGAAATGAGACAATATGCAGAATAAGCCAAGGAACACACAGATAAAGCAGCTGAAGAAATCAGAAAGATTATTCAGGAACATAATGAAAAGTTTAATAAGCTGGAAAAATCCATAGACAGGCAGCAATCACAAATTCAGAAGTTTAACAATAAAATTACAAAATTAGATAACTCAATAGCAAGTCAGAGGAGCAGAATTGAGCAAGCAGAAGCTAGAATTTCTGAACTCGAAGATAAATCACTTGGTACTAATATATTTGAAGAAAAATCAGAAAAAAGAAAAAAATGAAGAAACCTTAAGAATCATGTGGGACTCTATCAAGAGAAATAACCTATGAGTGATTGGAGTACCAGAACAGGGAGGGATGACAGAAAATACAGAGAAAATTGTTGAGGATTTGTTGGCAGAAAACTTCCCTGATATTGTGAAAGATGAGAAGATATCTATCCAAGATGCTCATCGAACTCCACATAAGGTAGATCTTAAAAGAAAGTCCCAAGACATATTATAATCAAGCTTGCCAAAACCAAAGATACTGGACAGTGGGTAGGAGAGAGATGCTGATGAAGAGTGAGCTACTTGCATCAGGTGGACACCTGAGACTGTGTTGGCATCTCCTGTCTGGAGGGGGGATGGGAGGGTAGAGAGGGTTGGAAGCTGGCAAAATTGTCACGAAAGGAGAGATTGGAAGGGCTGACTGATTAGGGGGAGAGCAAGTGGGAGTATGGAGTAAGGTGTATATAAACTTATATGTGACAGACTGACTTGATTTGTAAACGTTCACTTGAAGCTCAATAAAAATAAAAAAAATAGCAATGGCCACATTACATATTAACATGAATATGAATAATACATTTTATAATATATTTATATTTTCTGGGTTGGTATAACAAAAGATTAGTGTGAAGAGGATCATTGCTGTACGTTTTTGTGTATCTATTAGATGTCTAGCATGACCGAGTAGCTAGATTTTCATACCTGCTTCATGTCTTAAGATGGTACAATATGCTTTTTGATTGGAGTATATGGAAAAATAAATAAACTGGCCTAACGTGTATGAATTCGGAAAAAAAAAAACAAAGATAAAGAAATAATTAAAAGAGCAGTGAGGGATAAAAGAAACATCACCTACAAAGGAGAGCCACTAAGAATAAGCTCAGACTACTCGGAAGAAACCATGCAGGCAAGAAGGCAATGGGATGACATATTTAAAAAATTGAGGGAAAAAAATTACCTGCCAAGAATCATATATCCATCAAAACTGTCTCTTAAATATGAAGGTGAAATTAAGACATTTCCAGATAAACACGAGTTGAGGGAATTCGTAAAAACCAAACCAAAACTACAAGAAATACTAAAGGGAGTTCTTTGGTTAGAAAATCAATAATATCAGGTATTAACCCAAGACTAGAACACTGGGCAGAGCAACCAGAAGTCAACCGAGACAGGGAAATGCAAAAAAACAAAGCAAGATTAAAAAAAAAAAAAGCCCAACACAGGGTAACGTCGATGTTATTATATAAAAGAAGACAACATTAAATAATAAAACGGGACTAAGAAATGTAATCACACACCTTCCATACTGAGAGGAAGATACGGCAATACAAAGAAATAAAAGTTAGGTTTAAATTCAGAAAAATACAGGTAAATAATAAGGTAACCACAAAGGAGACAAACTATCCTACTTATCAAAATTAAATACAAGGGAAAAATACAGACTCAGCAGAAACAAAATCAACAACAACAAATAGGACGAAAGGACAATATATAAAGAAAATCTACTCAGCACATAAAATCAAGTGGGAAAAAGAAACTGTCAACACACAAAAAAAGATATCAAAATGATAGCATTAAATTCACACCTATCCATAATTACCCTGAATGTAAATGGACTAAATGCACCAATAAAGAGACAGAGAGTGGCAGAATGGATTAAAAAACAAGATCCATCTATATGCTGCCTACAAGAGACACACCTTAGACTTAGAAACACAAACTAAAACTCAAAGGTTGGAAAAAAATATATGAAGCAAACAACAATCAAAAAAGAACATGAGTTCTTTTTTAATTTCTGACAAAATAGACTTTAAAGTTAAATCCATCAGAAAGGATAAGGAAGGACACTATATAATGATTAAAGGGACAATACACCAAGAAGATATAAACATATTAAATATTTACGCACCCAATGACAGGGCTGCAAGATACATAAAACAAACTCTATCAGCACTGAAAAATGAAATAGACAGCTCCACAATAATAGTAGGAGGCTTCAACAAACCACTTTCGGTAAAGGACAGGACATCCAGAAAGAAGCTCTATAAAGACACGGAAGATCTAAATGCCGCAATCAACCAACCTAACCTTGTAGACATATACAGAACACTCCACCCAAGACCAACCAAGTGTACTTTCTTTTCTAGTGCACGTGGAACATTCTCTAGAATAGACAACATATTAGGTCATAAAGCAAGCCGTAGCAGAATCCAAAACATTGAAATATTACAAAGCATCTTCTCTGACCATAAGGCCATAAAAGTGGAAACCAATAACAGGAAAAGAAATCAAACACTTGGAAACTGAACAATACCCTGCTCAAAAAAGACTGGATTATAGAAGACATTAAGGAGGGAATAAAGAAATTCAGAGACTCCAATGAGAATGAAAACACTTCCTATCAGAACATTTGGGACACAGCAAAAGCGGCGCTCATACGCCAATTCAAATCACTAAATGCACACATCCAAAAAGAAGAAAGGGCCAAAATCAAAGAATTATCCCTACAACTTGAACAAATAGAAAGAGAGCAACAAAAGAAACCCACAGGCACCAGAAGAAAACAAATAATAAAAATTAGAGCTGAACTAAATGAAATAGAAAACAGAAAAACAACTGAAAGAATTAACAAGACCAAAGCTGGTTTTTTGAAAAACTCAACAAATTGGTAAACCACTGGCCACACTGACAAAAGAAAAACAGGAGAGGAAGCAAATAACCCGAATAAGAAATCAGATGGGCGATATTACAACAGACCCAACTGAAATTAAAAGAATCATATCAGATTACTATGAAAAACTATGCTCAAACAAATTTGAAAACCTAGAAGAAATAGATGAATTCCTAGACACACACCACCTACCTAAACTAACACAAACAGAGGTAGAACAACTAAATAGACCCACAACAAAAGAAGAGATTGAAAATGTAATCAAAAAAACTCCCAATAAAAAAAAGCCCTGGCCCAGAAGGCTTCACTGCAGAGTTCTACCAAACTTTCAGAGAAGAGTATTCCTTATTCATTGTTGAGTTTTCACATGCAAATGAGGCAACTGAAAACACCATGGCTCCAGTCAGGCTCACCTTAGTCCTTGAGGTGACATCTTTGTTTTCAACACTTTAAAGAGGCCTTTTGCAGCAGATTTCTCCAATGCAATGTGTCCTTTGATTTCTTGACTGCTGCTTCCATGGGTGCTGATTGTGGATCCAAGTAAAATGAAATCCTAGACAACTTCAATCTTTTCTCCATTTATCATGATGTTGTTTATTGGTCCAGTTGTGAGGATTCGTGTTTTCTTTATGTTCAGGTGTAATCCATACTGAAGGCTGTGGTCTTTGATCTTCATCAGTAAGTGCTTCAAGTCCTCAGACCGAGGGGATACTGAGTGGTTTAAAGTCAGGAAAGGTGTGTGGCGGGGTTGTATCCTTTCACCGTACCTATTCAATCTGTATATGCTGAGCAAATAATCCAAGAAGCTGGACTATATGAAGAATGGGGCATCAGCATTGGAGGAAGACTCATTAACAACTTGCCTTATGCAGATGACACAACATTTTACCCATACCTACCCATTGCTGTTGAGTCGATTCCGACTCATAGCGACCCTATAGGACAGAGTAGAACTGCCCCATATGGTTTCCAAGGAGCGCCTGGTGGATTCGAACTTCCTACCTTTTGGTTAGCAGCCGTAGCTCTGAACCACTACACCACCAGGGTTTCCATTTTGCCCATAGAGTCCTTTAATATAGTAACTTGAGGCTTGAATTTTTTCTTCAGTTCTTTCAGCTTGAGAAATACCAAAAACGGTTTTCCCTTTTGGTATTCTAACTCCAGGTCTTTGCAAAGAATGTGCAAAGAACTATCTATATGGGATCACACTATCAACAGTAACTTGAAAGATTAGGCAAGAACCTTAGGGGACAGTGAATTTATGTTAATGGGGAAGGAACAACTCAGAAAAGGAGGGTGAGAATGCTTGCACAACTCAAAGAATGTAATCAGTGTCACTAAATGGTACGTGTAGAAACTGTTGAATTGGTGTATGTTCTGCTGCGTATATTCTCAACAACAACAAAGTAAATCAAATTAAAAAAAAAAAGATAAATGACAGTGTTTCTTTAATGAGCACAATGTGCTGTGAGGAAGGTGGAAGGTATTTGGAAAATGATCAGCTTTTGGGGAAATGGTGGTAATCCTTTTGCTGGCTTCTCCTCAGCCACGTATCAATGATGTACGGCAGCTCCAAATTCCTCCCAATGACAATTCACCCTGGAGACTCTATTTCCCAGTGGACTACTGAGGGAAGAGAAAATTGTCAAAAAGTTAGAGCAGCCAGCTTTTGC
Organism: Loxodonta africana; assembly: GCF_030014295.1. NCBI lineage: Eukaryota > Metazoa > Chordata > Mammalia > Proboscidea > Elephantidae > Loxodonta > Loxodonta africana. The sequence continues at coordinate 172,131,276 of NC_087369.1, read as the reverse complement.
TAATAAATCTGGACAGTTGGCTGTTTGGTAGCACACAGCATTTTATCTTACAGGAGCCTGGCAAATTCCCTGTGGCTCCTGACCTTAAGGCTTCCTGGCAGGGGAGGCACAAAGTGTGACTTCACCCCAAGGGCACTCTGAGATGTCCCAGCTTCCCATGCAGGTGTGAGTGGACTATGCAATAAGGTGGACTACTTCCTCTATTTTCAGCAAAGGCTTTACAGTTCAAGTGGGGGGTTGGTGGTCCCAAGACTCAACGCCAGGTAAGCAAGAAAAGGGCAATGAGCCCGGACCAAGTAGACTCAGAATTTGGAGGGCCAAAGAGTTATACCCAAAGGGGCTGACCGGCAGTCCAAGTGACAAAGATCAGAGAAACAGGACAAATGCAAGCTGGCTATTTCAGGTGGCAATCCCTTAGGAAAGCTACAGAGGAAGCAGCAATACTAATCATCAGGCAGGTGGCAATAGGAATCATCAGGCAGGTGGCAATACTAATCATCAGGCAGGTGGCAGCACTGTGTGTCTATAGGTTTTACCGGATTGGACCTCAGTCATTATCTAGATAGACAGAATCCAACACCCCAGGGAAAGGCCTGCCAAGGCTAGAATGTGTGGCAGGGCCCCAACCAATCACAATGACCTCCAGATGGGTTCTGGAACCCAAATCAGATGCTGGGCCATCCCAGCTTCCCCCAGGCCTTAATGTAAGGAGGAAGGCAGCAGGAGCTCTTCCGGGGCACTTACTACTTAAGGTATGGGATGAATTCTAGGGGTCACTTATAGGTGTGTGGGGAAGGAGGGGGCGGGTATTCCATTATCCTGCCAAGCTGAGTTCCTGATGCCTCCGGCGCTAGGAGACATTATTCTTTCAGCCACTTGTCTTTGGTACCTACCCCTGAGCATGACGGGGCAGCCAGGGGCTGGTCTGGAATGTGGGGGCCATCTTCCCACTGAGCTCTGCCAAGAAAATCACCCATCCACTGTGCCATGTAACGGACTGGGATTCAGCCTTGGGCTCCGTGCCCCAGTGCACTAGCTCGCTCTATGTCAATACCCCAAGGATACCAGTAGATGGAAACCTAACGTTAGCATGTTCATACCAGTGGCCTCAAGAGCACTTCAGCATAGGTACCAGATGGATTCACTCTCTTAGATTCCTCTCCCTTCTCACAGCAAACTCCTGCAACACCAAAGGAATAATTACTGCTCAGTGGAATATTGCAGGTGCTGGCCAAAACATAAACACTCATCAGTTTAAACGGTCAAATACGGACTTTGGAAGAGAGAAGAATTCTCTTCCAGAGGCAATTATTTGTCTCTTTAGAATTTTTGGCCAATGTAGAACCCCCCACCCCCACCCATGGAACTCAGAAATAAGCATCACAGCAGTCTATCTGCATGGAAGGGGCAGGAGGGCGTCGGGCAGGGGACAGAGATGGCTTCGCCTTGTACATCACTGCACTGGAAATCTGCGATGCTAAGGACAACCTAAAACTAAAACTCAGGGGTCGCTGAAGGCCCGCCCACAGAGGAAAGGTGGCAAATGGGGGACCCACCAGTTTCTTCAAGGGCAGCCCACTCGACAGTTTGCAAAACACTTTCATATCCATCATCTTACTAGCACCACCCAACATCACTGCAAGCTAGGCAGGGCAAGGACCATTAGACCCACTTTTACAGACGCAGAAGTTGAGGTGTGATCACCGGGACAGCAATTCGCTAGACTACACGTCCAGCCTGCTTCTGCCCCACAACCATGGCATCATCCAGCTGACACTGGACACCCAGTGGCATCACCAGTCCACAGGAAACCCCACCCTGCCACACCAGCCACCGCTCTTACTTCATCAAGGGCAACTGCCTGTATCCTCAGTTCGGAGGAAGTGGTTCAAAGCCCTCCACACCACCACCCACCTGTCTCCTGCTGGAGGCTGACAATCGGTCTATACCTTCTCCAGAGAAGTCGGCAAGTGTCCTCCTAGACACTAAAGAGTTTGCTCAGTCACAGTTCACTTTGGTCCCCTCTTAAAGCAGTAATGACCCCATCCTCACTACTTCCCCACACCCTATAGAGCCACCAAGATGCTGGCAGCTACCAGGACCTTAAGGAGCTATGAACGGCTCCCTCACCACCTCCATCCCCATGGACATTTAGGACAACTTGCAACGATATCACTCATAGACCCAGGCAACCAGGTGCCTGCCCTAGGCCCCAACTTTAGAGGGCCTTACTCTGGCCCTCCAGCCACGCCCCTCCCCATAGGGCAAGAAGTCTACGGGGCCAAGGAGACCCACCCACTCAAAGCCCATGCTTCCTTCTTCTAGCCTGCTCACACAATACCAGGACCCTGAAATGCCCTGCCCATATGCCCCAAGCCTGTGTCCTAGTTCTGCCTTCCTCAGCATGGACCAAACCACAGGTGTGCACAACCCTAGGCCTACTGGGTGACTGAGGGGTGGCCATGGGGCAGCTGTTACCCCACCAGCAGGCGGTGCTGGGGCTTGAACATGGGGGCTACAGCACTCCTTCTCAAACTTTAACAGGCATGTGAATCATCTGGGAATCTTACGAACAACCAGACCCTGCTTCAGCGGGCTCACGGGTAATGCTGATGCTCTGGACTGGGGTTCATATTTTGGGGAGTAAGACTGGTGTCCACAGGCATGTGTGGAAAGGTCCTCGTGGTAAGGGGCAGAGCCAGCAGGATGGAGAGAAGGGAGAGTTGGCAGTGAGCTTCCATTGGCGCCCTTGCCCCAGGCCCACCCTAGTTAGGGGAGGCCCTACCTTTCCTCGGGTCAAGGAGAAGTATCAACTGAATGCCAGCCGTCTCTGGACACTGTAGGAAAACAGTAGGTGGGAGGTACCATTTGTCCCTCCTTCAAAGCCTCTACATTCCTCCCACCACCAATTTGCATGCCAGAAACTGGGAGGTTACCACTGTGACTCTTCAAAATAACAAATGTCATCAATTTTCAACGCCAACTGCCCTCTTCCAGGGATAGTCACACAGTCTTTACCTACTCCATCACAATGTCTGGGCCTCGGAAATCATCTATTTCACCTTGCTCACCAACGGTCAGCATCAAAGACCAAAAATGCAGATTTCAAGTAAGCTGGAGTAGAGACACTAGTTTCCCAATGACAACGCACCTTCCACCAAGCAACCCCATGTACTCCTTGGCCTGAGAGGGAGGACCCCTTAGGCGGACCTGAGTCACCCATCCTAACATTTAGCCAGGAACCCATAAGACCCCAGCCTCAGGCACTGTTGCACCAACTAGATACAATCTATATTCAAATTGCCATGCCCTTATAAGTAAGCCTGGATTTTTATCATTGCAGAGAGAAAGGTAAAAACAAAAACAAACGGAAAAACCTCAGGAATATTGTTTAATTGGAGTATTCGACTTGAGGAGCAAACCACCAAATGCATTCCTTAGGCACGGTAGCATTCAAAACTTTTTTAACACCAAATCACTTATTTAAATCAAATGTCAGCGGAAGCCCATATAAAACAGATGAAAATGAAGCTGTCTGGCTGGATGGGGGCTGCCAGCCCAGGGCCTGCTTATTTGGCGTCCCACTGGTTGATATACACTGCATTAGTTTCCCATGGCTGCTGTAAAAAGTACCACAAACTAGGTGGCTGAAAACAACAGATATTTCTTCTCTCACAGTTTTGGGGGCCAGAAGTCCTAAACCAGGGTGTAGGAAGGACCATGTTCTCTCTGAAGGCTCTAGGGAAGATCTGTTCCATGACTTTTTCTTAGCTTCTTGGGTTTTGGGGAGGCGTGGTTGCACACTGGTCAAGAGCTCCGCTCCTAACCAAAAGGTCGGCAGTTCGAATCCACCAAGGCTCCTTGGAAACCCAATGGGGCAGTTCTACTCTGTGCTATAGGGTCACTTGGAGTTGGAATCAACTCGACGGCAATGGGTTTAGTTTGGTTTGATGTTCCTTGGCTTGTAGACACATCAATCTGATCTCTGCCTCCATGGTCACATAGCCTTCTCCCGTGTGTATCACCAGTGTCTGCGTCTCTTCTCTTCTTAGAAGGACATCACTTATACTGGATTAGGGCCCACCCTAACACGATTTCATGTTAACTGATAACATCTTCAGAGACCCTACTTCCAAACAAGGTCACGTTCACAGGTACCAGGGGTTAGGACTTCAATGTGTCTTCTGGAGGACATGCATCAACCCACCACACACACAGAGGCCCCTAAGGCAGCACCAAGAAACTCCGGGTGCTCCAAAGTGCCCCATTTGAAAATCACCACTAGGATATATGTCAACTGATTAAGGTCAGAGTTTCTTCCTAATCTCACTGATTAGCGCTCAGGCACAAGAGAGCAGAAATATGGTCAGATAAAGGAAGGAAGCCATGCCGCAGTGGCCTCAGCTGCCAAAGGCTTTAATAATACCTGCAAATGAAGCCTAATGATACCTTGAGGAGTGTAGGGACTTGGGTCCAAGTCCTAATTCAATAGCTAGCTAGCTCCCTCTGTGACCTGAAATAAGACCCTTCCTTTCTCTGGGCCTCAGACACAGGACCCAGACGGCCTTTGTCCAGCTCTGACAGTCTGGGATTTTATGAGACTTCAGATTCCATCTTTAAGTAAAGATTCAAGGTCACATCATCCATCACAGATAGATGCTAGAAAAACATAAAGGAAACCTTTATGTTGTTCCTGCTGGCACAGCTCTGTGCTTTCGTTCAGAAACCCAAAGCACTTTAATGGCTTATTCCGTTGGATCCGTAGCAGAAAAACAAAAAGGAAATTAATCGTGAAGAAATCTTATGTCTACAATCTTTGAATACCTCTTGGTCAGGTTCCAGCTACTTCTGCAAACTGCCAGTCCTTACTGACTTCTGGATACGGGGAGAGAGAGCAGCGTTTGCAGTTTGGGGTCTGTAGGGAATAAGCCAAGCCAGGCAGCGAGACCATCAGGAAGCAGTTGCAGTAGATGGTCTCCCTGCCTGGCTGAGAGACGACAAGGACCTAAACCAAGCCATGTCAGCGGAGGTGGACAGGAGAGGACAGATCCAAGAGACATCCGGGATGGCACGGTGGCAAGACCAGGTGCTGAGTTGAGGAGGAAGAGGGGAGAATGAGAGCCAAGAGTCTTGCATGGGGTGATGGCATATATGATCCCCGTGGGGTATCAGGTGGAAATGCAACCACGAGATTAATTTGGAAATCCTCAGCGTATAGGGCCCCGCCCCGTAATTCCACCACATTGCCTCATCTGTTCATTAGAATATTTAGAGTGCCTACTTGCTTGGCCGAGCAAGTGGATATATGGCTGAATAAAATAGACACAGTTCCTGCCCTTGCGGAGCTTTTGGTCTGGCGGGGGAGAAAATAAGAAAAAAAAATACAGGTACAATTTTAAACTGTGATAAATGTTATGAAGGAAACAAATGGGTACAGTGATCAAGGATACCTGGGGTAGGAAGGACAGTCTCTATGAAAAGGCCTTTCAACCAAGATTTCAAGGGTATTCCGGGACTAGGGAACGGCATGCGCGAAGGCCCCTAGGTGGCACAAAGAGTTTGCGCTGGGCTACTAACCAAGCGGCTGGCGGTTTGAACCCACCCAGAGGTGCTGCAGAAGAAAAGCCTGGTGATCTCCTTCCCCAAAGACTACAGCCAGGATAACCCCATGGACCTCAGTTCTACTCTGCAACACACGGGGTCACCAGGAGTCAAAATCAACTCCACGGCAACAAGTTTGGTTTTTTGAGGGGTTTAGAGGCAGGGAAAATTTAGCCACAAATTCTAATTGAAAATGCCCGCTACCTTGGTTTCTGTGGCATGCCTAGGACGTTGAAATGATAGTAATAAAGTTGCACAAAAAGACACGGTCATCAAATTATACCAAAGCCAAAGCACTTGATGCCTGCGAAGTGGTGTTGAACAATTTTATGCCGTCACTGATGGAGCTGGATGTGGCTGGTTACATTAGTCAGATGTAACAGCAACTTAAACAAAACTTTCAATAAAACTGGTACGGAACTCTACGCTCCATAATTAACAGCTTTGATGGCCTCAAATCACACACCAGGACACTGAAGCCGCTCTCTGGGCAAAGCTGCCATTCTGTAGGCTTCCAGTCACACACTGTTATTGAGGAAGCACTGCTGAAAATAACATTCCTTTTAATGATTAAAGAGAGGCCTGGCACAAACTGCAGAGCAGAAAAACACAATCCTATCTAGCCATTATCAGGGAAAGGATAAGTAGGCTGTGTTTTGCAATTCCGTCCTGGTGGCCTTACAACTATGCCACAGCATGAGCGCTAAAATGCCTGAGAAGTCACTCACCTGAATCCCAGTCATAATTAGTCCCCTCTCCTTTGTATGTTCACCAGGAAGGAGTTTCGCTGATCTCTCCACATGGAAAGATGGAATTTACCCATTTACAGTTCATAGCCTTTATTCCTTGCAGGCAACCAAAAGTGAGCTGGGGTGGAACAATTATTTCCCGAGCAGCAGTGTGTATTTGAGCTAGGATGTCTAAGATGCATCGGTTGAATAATTAATGTATAAATCTTGGCCGGCTGGGTCACGACAATGAAAACAAGCTTTATTTGTTACAGACATAATTTACTTATATTAAAGTCTTTCTGGTTTCAAGATGAAGCCTCTATGTCAACAAGCCAAGAGACAGAAGTACTCCTGTTCGTAGCTCAACTATGAAGGAAATAAACACAGGCGGTTAATGTAGTGTGCTTGTCACTCAGCTGCAAACTGGCATTGCACGATCAGGATTTCGGAGTGGGATGGCATGCAAAAAGAGCCCAGCAGCACTTATCAATCAGCTATCCGGTTATTCTCCAGGTTGTGAACCTGCTCTGAAATCCTCGGCCTGCCTGTGCTAAGCTGTAACGAAGGCTGTTTCATTTTTTTATTTTTATTTTAGAAACACGGGCTATTTTTTTCAGTTAATGTTTAAAGTCCCCTGGCACCCCTTAGCTCTTCTGTCCCCCACCAGCGGGTCCAACAGGGTGGGCCACTCAGAAGAGGCACTTCATCTTGCCACAGCCCCCACAATGAGCCCTGGGAGATCCTGGCAAAGGATGGGAGGTCCCGCCTGGCTGGGGGCCTGTGCATCACCGGGGGCTATCAGCTCCCTCAGAGTCCCAGGAACACAGCAGCCCTCTGGTGAGTGCTGGTATGTCCTCTATTGCACCTGCTCACCCTCTGCAGCCTGCATCACGCTAGGTCCGCAACTGCTCAAAGGCCCCGCAGCGCACAGGCTGCCTTCCACACTCTGGGCTCTGGCAGACAAGCTTGATTGTGACTTGTGGGCTTTCCATCAGTTTGGTTCAAGGTCTTCCTAGGCTGTATTTATTGTTCTCAAGTCAAACAAACTCAGCACTAAAGGCCACCGAGCTCTTTTCTCTGCTGCAGAACTCACAACTGACCGATGGGCTGTGCATCTTTACCTCCTTGATCCTCATTTCCATATGGCAAAACTGAGGCCCTGGAAGACTGGATCCCTTGCCTGAGGTTCCATAGCCAATAAGTGGCAGAGCACTGACTAAAACCCAAGGCTCTCAGCCCCCAGGCAGGGGTCTCTGCAGCATACTATAACCCCATGGTGGTGGAGTGGATTCTGACTCACAGTGACCCTACAGGACAGAGTAGAACTGCCCCTCCCCCCTATAGTGTTTCTAAGGCTGTAATCTTTACAGAAGGGGACTGCCCTGTCTTTCTCCCTTGGAGAGGCCAGTGAGTTCAAATCTTTTTTTTTTTTTTTTTGCTTAGCAGCCAAGCACTTAGCAACTGTACCATCTTGGCTCCTACAGCATACTATATTGCCCCCGCTAAAGTCGGGCTGTTAGAAAAAGTGCAGGGAGCGAGTCAGACGTAGGAAGAAATTTACAGGCATAAAGAGAGATCTATGGGATTGAGGGAAACACTGGTGGCATAGTGGTTAAGAGCTACAGCTGCTAACCAAAAAGTCAGGAGTTTGGATCCTCTAGGCGCTTCTTGGAAACTCTACGGGGCAGTTCTACTCTATCTTAGAGGGTTGCTTTGAGTCATAATCGACTTGACGGCAGGCAACGGGTTTCGTTTTTTTTATGGGGTTGAAAGAGGACAAAAACTCCAACGTTCTTCGAGAAGGGCCTGGATATTGAGCTCCTCAGCCTCCCCCTGAGGTCAGGCCAAAGTTTAACAACTTGCTTCATTAAGACAGAAGCTGAGGGGTCACAAAAGAGGCAGGGCACCAAGGCCCAAGTAGGGTCTGGCGGCCTTAGATCTGGACCGTGCCCCATCGTTCCTTCTGTCTGTGCCTCCATCTCTGACCCATCTTCTGTGCTCGGGCTCATTCCTAAGCTTCCGTGGTTCACCCCTGTGGCTTATTCACAGATTCTCTCTTTCTCCCCTTCCCTCAACTTCCTTCCCTGCACATTCCCTGTCCTCCAATCCCCCACCCCTACTGCTGCCCCACCCTGCCCCTTTGGGCCAGAATTCAGAGTCCAGGCCCCCACAGCCACAACACGCCCACTCTCTCAGGCCATCATTTCCTGTGGATGCTGACAAGGAGGAAGGGAGACAGGAGGCAAGGATATTTAAACAGTTTCCCTTTCTCAAAGTATCAGCAGAAGTTTCTACCCACCATCCTTCACCATAGCTACAGCGCGATGAAAAGCAAGCATCCAGAGCTGACCCAGGGGCCTTGTAAAGACCCTAAAGGGCCTGCAGGAGCATCAGGAAAATGATGACCTTCGGTCCCACCCACCATTACGACAGAGTGCATTTTCTTCTATTTTTCGCTTTCACAATTGATCACCTCTGTACGGCTTACGGTAACTTTCTCCCAGCCAGAATATTTGCTGAAACTTCTGTTCTCCAGCTAAGTATGAAATTGCGATCATTTGGGACAATGGTTTTGGTGATGTTTTTAAAAGCCAGGAAGTCACCTGGACTAGCATCAAGATAATTCGCCATAAAACAACATGGGTGGAGATCTTCCATTTACAAAAATAATTTCTATGTACAGAAAGTCAGGAAGAAAATGAGGCCTCGTTCAGCAAAGGTGCGTTACACCAGTGACTGGCAATGAAATAAGTACAGACAAATAGAACACGATGCAGACCATTTCGGAACGTGTGAGAATCCAGTCCTGGGCCAGCATATTTTACCTTTCCTCTTTCTGTCTGTTAGAAACCAATGACAACAGGTTTCTGAGCAAATGAGGCTGTAAACATGAGGGGATGTTTAACCCAGTTCAGAGAACAAACTGTCTCCAAGGTCTCTGACAACACTCATTTGCATATAAATAATTAGCATGCTGATTTGCAATGATCCTTGCCCACTCATTGCCCCGTACGCAATCAAGACCTCTACTTGGCAATATTTTGTTAGCTGTTGATATTATCGTTTCTGCTTGAGAATAATAAAAATCGATCCTTTTACAGTAATCCACGGTTCACCATCGTGGCAACAGGCTCCCCACTGAATCCTCACTAAAGACCGTTTAGAAAACGTCCGCCAAGGCCCGATGCACGAAGACCCAGAGGCAGTTTGCCCAGTTATTACCAGGACCAGTTCCTGCTGAGTCGATTCCAATCCCTGGTGACCCACGTGTTGTCAGAGCAGAACCACGCTCCACAGGGTTTTCAACGGCTGATTTCTCGGCAGCAGATCACCAGGCCTTTCTTCTGAGGCATCTCTAAGTGGCCTCGAACGTCCAACCTTTTTGGTTAGCAGCTCAGTGTGTTGACCGTTTGCACCACCCAGGGACTCCTTCCCCGTTTAGTAGGAATATAGAAACTAAGACTCTACTTAAGAACCAAGATGCCCGCGGCTTTAAGAGAGTGTAAAGGAAAAGAAAGAACCCTGTATCTATGTTATTTTTACAATTTAAGAATAAATCTAACTAGCGTGAAAGTTCTCAGGAAAAGGGTAAAGACATGTTTTCCTAACTCCTGCAGTCCACAACTCCTGATATCTGCTCCACAGAAGGGAGCTCAGAGGCCATCCAGGCCCACCCCCACCCCAGGCAACAAAACGCTCAGCAGAAGTTCAGAAACCCCGCTTCTGCTTAAAGACCTCCAGAGCCCAGGAGCCTCCCGTGTCCCAAAGCTCTGCCCATCAACCAGCGGCTCAAAGCGTTACCCAGTCTTTCCTTACACCGGGGGGCCAAAACCAGCCTCCCTATAATTCCTACATATTGGTCCACGTTTCAAGGGGGACCCCTCAATGTTCCTGTGGCCCTCCACGTGGGACTTTTGGCATACGTGTTGTCACTGGACCATCTCAATGGCCCGGCCAAGCAGATGCTATGACTCTCCAGGTTTTAAAGCTGCGGCCCTGGAGGCTGAGAGAAGCGTGGCAGCCACTCAGGGTTGCAGAGTGGTGATGGGCAGAGGAAGGGTTTGACCCCATGTGGGCAGTCTCCACCTTTCATCCCATTTTCACTATCACATCTTGCCACTCTCACGCATTAGGGGGAGAAAAAGCGGCTCCTGCTTGCCCAGCGGATGGTTCATAAAGGTGGGAAGGGGGAGAGTAACTGAAAGCCCCCTCTACACACTCTCCCTGAGAGAGCCTGCTAGTCAGGTGACTTTAAACCCCCACACAGGGGGCCCAGACCTGAATTTCTGACCCAAACTATCCCAAGTTCAGGGGCAAAATGGCCACCCTCGCCACTGGATGCCCCACAAGCCCTCAAGTTCAGCAGGTACCAAGCTGCATTTACCAACTGTCCTTCATCCCTGATCTCACTCAGAAATACTGTTCTCTACCCAGGATGCCAGGCCAGAAACCTGCAGGATTATCCTAGACATTTCTCTCTCCCTCATCCACCTGCCCGCTTTGACATCTCTTGCTGTCTGCCTCTTACCCGCCATTCCCACTACAGCTGCCTTCTTCAGACAACCATGCGAGCTCAGTTAGACAAAGTCAACAGCTTCCTAAATGGCCTCTCCGCCTCCAGTCACATCCCCCTGCTGCCATGCGGACTGCCACCAGAATGACCCAATATGGCAACCTAGGTCCCTCCCCTGCTACGAATCTTTCCGTGGCTTCCTGTTGCCACCAGAGGTGATTCTCAAGAAAATCACGAGGTGTGTGGCTGGGGCATCTGTACATTTTGAAAGCCCCCCCAGGCAATCTGAATGATTCAGCAGTGTTTGGGAACTAAGGGTAAACAAGGCTAAGTTCACATCATCGGTGATCTGCTCCCTGCCTACCTCTCCCGTCACTGTTCCTGCCACACCCCCCCTTGGTAACTACATCCCAGCGATCCTAGAAACATGCAGTGTTCACTCCCACCTCTGTGCCCCTGCTGGGCTGACCTCTCAGTCTGAAATGTTCTCTGTACTCTTGGCCAACCTGTACTAAGCCTTCAAAACTCCACTGAGAAGTCCCTTCTTCAGGAAGCCTTTCCTGGCCTGATCAGAACGGACCTGGTGCCCCTCCTCTGTGCCCACATAGCATCGCACGGAGGTCTCTATCACAGCACTTATCACGTTGGGTTGAAATGATTTGCTTATGTGTCTAACTCGCTGGCACACCTATAAGGTCCTTGAGACCAGGAAACATGTTTCTTCAACACTGGCAAGTGCCTGACACGTAACAGGTGCGAACCAAACGTGGACCTGAAATGAGCCTGATTTCAAGACCAGGCTATACACTGACTGACTGGAGCTTTGGGTTTCAGGCATGTCAACCCACTGCTGAGGCTCCGTCCCTGCATCTGCAAAGTCGGCATAACAAATCCCCACGTTCATCCACACACCAAGCTTTTCAACGTCTGCTAAGTGCCAGATACAGGCTTGCGTGCAGGCTGAATCAATGAACGCGCGTGAGGGTATTCTGTAAACTGTTCTGCAGTATCAGAAAGATAGCTGTGCAATTCCAGCCTTTGCTTAGTCTCTCTGAAACAGAAATAGCAATTTCATCCCAGAAAAGCAAGGTCTATGACGTGGAAGTCTCCATTAGCTTACTGCAGTTTCAGGGCAAGAAGGTCACTTAGCTCAAAGGGAACTGCTCGGGCCCAGAGGAGACGGAGGAATCGGACTCTGGGAAAGCCTGCGATAGTGAGAATCTGCTCCGACAGGGGCAGTGCTAATCTTCCGAGGGCACAGGCTTCACCGCAGAGCACCACTGAGGACAGGTCACTGAGTCCCAACCCTGTTGTCACTGACTTCTGCCTACCCTGCTCTCGGGTTTCCATGGCAATGGGTGTGGAGCCAGAGGCAGCAGACTAAAGCAGGCTCCACACGCCGGCTTCCTGAGGCTCCCCCAAGCCTTCCTGAGCTTTGTCTACTCAGTGGAGCTCTGGCTCCCCTGAGACCTGCTACTACCAGGGGTGGGCAGCAATCTTAAGGTCAATCCCACAGAGCCCAGGGGAACCAAATTGGTTTGCAAACTGAGGGGACTTTGAGCCTAGAGTAGCTCTGGGCTCTTCTCTACCCAACACTGCTGTCCCTGATATGTTGTATTCTGCAGGCTCAGGGAGGGCTATATAATTCCCAAAGTCCTTGTACTAGAGGCTCTTAGGTCTGCTCTAAGCTCCCACTCTCTCTCCTACAGTTGCTCATCCTCTTGGGGGAAGTCCCAGTCCAAAGATTGCTCCTCAGAACCCAAGCTTTACACGCTTCTAGCAGTGACACCCTGTGACACCATGGCCACCCCCTCCAAAGGAATCTGATCTCTCATCCACCCAGAAGTGAACCAGGAACAGGGGAGCTATCAGAAGTTATGCTGAGAGCCAGGCAAGGAGAGGACAGAAGCACTTCCTTTATGTACAGAGTTCTCAGAAACTACAAGTCCACACTCACGGAACCAAGTTCTTATCACTCATCTCCTCTGGGTTCCACCCAGGCGATTATGCCTATCCCCAAGGAATCTCAAGGTTTTGTTAGGAGAGAAAATAAGACAGATGAAACTTGTGTGAAGTGGATGGCCATTAAGGCCCTAATGGCCCACTTTGCGGTAATCATATCATTTCACACTCAGTGCCAAATAGAGTTAACCTTCAGGGATCACAATTTAGCCCATGGGGCACCTGAATCATTCATTCAATAAATATTTATTGAGCCCCTACTATACAGGTGGAAATCAGCCACAGCCCGTCCTGGGAGAGCTTACAGCCTAGTATGGAAGACAGGCGTTCACATAAAAGAATTGCATTCAAACAAAAGAATTCTGTGCAAAATACAGAAAAAATCCAGAGCTGGACATAGATCATGGTGCCTGGAAACATCAGAAAAGGATTTCTCGGGAAGGGACACCAGAACAGGCCTTTGAAGGGTGAATGGCGGGGTTATATGGGGCAGACAAGGCAGAAAGAGGAGTCCAGGCAGAGGGAACATGTTCAAAGTCCCAGAACAATGTCGCTGGAGCCTAGATAAGGTGGAGGGGGGTGCAGTGATGAGATGTGAAGTTAGAAAGGTAGGCAAGAAGCAGGTCAACCTGCCAGGCTAAGTAGCTTGAACTATACCCTTTAAAAAAGTGAGGGGCCACCAGGGCACCTCTAAATATATTTCTTTGTTGTTGTTGTTGCTATTCTTCTTTTTGTATGTTCTTTGCTGGAAATGGCATGGCTTAATTTTCAGTCTGGAAACCCTTGGAATCCCCATGGGTGCAGTTCTACTCCGTCCTATGTGTTCACTATGAGTCCAAACTGACTTGGTGGCAACAGGTTTAATGACAAAGAAATAATACTTTAAATTTATTTTGAAAAACATCTTTTAAGAAAATAAGAAGAATACCTATGCCAGAACAGAATAATAGGGCAAAAAGAAAAAATGTTCAGCCTTGCTAGCAATCAAATAAACATAAATTTTAAAATGAGACACTAAGTCTTTGCCAATCAAATTGGCAAAGATTTTACAACACCCAGTGATAGCAAGGAACAAGAAAAAAGGGCATGCACATATCCCGCCTCTAAAACAGTAATTGTTACTGGGTGATTCAGCGGTACCTATCAAAAGCCTCAGAGTCCCTGGTTGGTGCAGATGGTTAAGCACTCGGCAGCTAACCAAAAGGTTGAAGGTTCCACCCAGAGGTGCCCTGGAGGAAAGGCCGGCCAATCTGCTTCCCAAAAATCAGACACTGATAGCCTCATGGAGCAGAGTTCTACTCTGACACACATGGGGTCACCATGAGTCAGAACTGACGAGAGGCAACTGGTGTTTTGATACCAAAAGCCTTCAAAGTGTACATTCATGTGGAGCCAAAAATTGCACATCTAAGAATTCCTCCAAAGCAAACAATCAAGGATTTCTGCAGACACTGACCAATGGAATGATCGCCTCAACGCTGTTTACAGCAGAGAAAGACAGAGAATAACCTAAACACCTAGCAGCGGTGGATGGGTCAAGTAAATTCTGCTAGTTTCATACAATGGAAAGCTATCCAGCCACCGAAAGTGATACGGAAAAATAGTTAATTACAGGATGTTCAGAATCTATTAAGTGAAAGGGGCATGAAAGAGTATTATTTAAAATACACACACTTTTCATATCCGTGTTTAGAAAATAAGACTGGGTTGTTGTCGATGTTAGGTGCGTGAGTCACCTCTGATTCATACGGCCACCGTTTGTACAACAGAACGAAACACTGCCCAGTCCTGCACCATCCTCACAACCGTTGCTATGCTCAAGTCCACCCTTGCAGCCGCTGTGTCAATCCATCTCCTTGAGGCTCTTCCTCTCTTTCACTGACCCTCTACTTTACCAAGCATGATGTCCTTCTCCAGGGACTGGTCCCTTCTGATAACATGTTCAAAGTACTTGACACAAACTCTTTCTTGCCATCCTCGCTTCCAAGGAGCATTTCTGGCTGTACTTCTTCCAAGGCAGACTTGTTCGTTCTTCTGGCAATGTATCACATATTCAATATTGTTCACCAACACCATAATTCAAAGGCATCGATTCTTCTTCAGTCTTCCTTATTCGTTGTCCAGCTTTCCTGCGCTTACGAGGCGACTGGAAACACCACGGCTTGAGTCAGGTGCACCTTACTGCTCAAAGTGGTATAATTGCTTTTTATGTTTAAAGAGAACTTATCCAGCAGATTTGCCCAGTGCAGTGCATCTTTTGATTTCTTGACTGCTGCCTCCATGGCTGCTGATTGTGGATCCAAGTAAAAGGAAATCCTTGACAACTTCCATCTTTTCCCTGTTTACCGTGATGTTGCTGACTGGTCCAGGTGTGAGGAGGGTTTTTGTTTTCTTCGTGTTGAGGTGGAATCCATACTGAAGACTGAGGTCTTAGATCTTCATCAGTAAGTGCTTCAATCTTCTCCGCTTCAAACAACCTAGGCTGTGTCATCTGCGTATCGCACGTGGTTAATGAGACTTCCTCCAATCCTGATGCCACATTCTTCTTCTTCATATAGTCCAACTTCTCGGATTATTTACTCAGCATACAGATTGAATAAGTGTGGTGAAAAGATGCAATGCTGCCGCACACCTTTCCAGATTTTAAACCACACAGTACCCCCCCGTTCTGTTCGAATCACCGCCTCTTGGTCTAGGTATAGGATCCTCATGAGCACAATTAAGTCTGCTGGAATTCCCACTCTTCGCAATGTTATCCATAATTTGGTATGAGTCACACAGCTGAATGCCTTTGCATAGTCAATAAAATACAAGTAAACATCTTTCTGGTATTCTCTGCCTTCAGCCAGGATCCATCTGACATCAGCAATGATACCCCTGGTTCCACGTCCTCTTTTGAATCCAGCTTGAATTTCTGGCAGCTCCCTGTCAATATACTGCTGCAACCACTTTTGTTTGTTTGTTTTTATTATGCTTTAGGTGAAAGTTTACAGCTCAAGTTAATTTCTCATACAAAAACTTATACACATATTGTTATGTGACACCAGCTGCAATCCCTATAATGTCACAGCACACACGCATTTCCACCCCAGGCTTCCGGTGTCCATTCAATCAGCTCTATAATGTCACAGCACACTCTCCATTTCCACCCCAGGCTTCCGGTGTCCATTCAATCAGCTCTATAATGTCACAGCACACTCTCCATTTCCACCCCAGGCTTCCGGTGTCCATTCAATCAGCTCCTGTCCCTTTCTGCCTTCTCATCCTGCCTCTGGACAGGGGTTGCCCATTTAATCTCGTTTATTTACTTGAACTAAGAAGCACCCTCTTCACGAGTATTATTTTTTTGTTTTGTTTTACGTTTTGGAATTTATTTATTTAATTGAAGCTTAGATGAAGGTTTCTAAAACAAACTAGTTTCTCATCAAACTGTCAGTACACATATTGTTGTATGACATTGGTTAACAACCCCACGACATGTCAGCACTCTCCCTTCTCAACCCTGGGTTCCCTATTACCAGCTTTCCTGTTCCCTCCTACTTTCCAGTCGCAGCCCCAGGGCTGGTGCGCCCTTTTAGTCTTGTTTTGTTCCATGGGCCTGTTCAATCTTTCCCTGAAGGATGAACCTCAGGAGTGGCCTCACTACTGAGCTGAAAGGGTGTCCTCTGGACATACTCTCAGGGTTTCTCCAGTCTCTGTCAGGCCAGCAAGTCTGGTCTTTCTTTTTAAGTTGGAATTTTGTTCTACATTTTTCTCCAGCTCTGTCCAGGACCCTCTATTATGATCCCTGTCAGAGCAGTCAGTGGTGGTAGCCAGGCACCATCTCGTTGTACTGGACTCAGTCTGGTGGAGGCCGTGGTAGATGTGGTCCATTAGTCCTTTGGACTAATCTCTCCTTTGTGTCTTTAGTTTTCTTCATTCTTCCTTGCTCCCAGAGGGGTGAGTCCAGTGCGGTGTCCAAATGGCCGCTCACAGGCTTTTAAGATCCCAGATGCTACTCACCAAAGTAGAATGTGGAACATATAAAGTATGTTATGCCAGTTGAGCTACATGTTCCTGAGATCATGGTCCCCTCAGCCCTCAGCCCAGCAATTCAGTCCCTCAGGGAGTTAGGATGTGTCTATGGAGCTACCATGCCCTTGCCTTGTATGGGTTGTGCTGGCGTCCCCGGTATTATGTACTGTCTTACCCTTCACCAAAGTTATTGCTTATCTATTTTCTCTTAAGTGTTTTTCCATCTCTACCCCTCTCCTCCCTTGTAACCATAAGAGATTATTTCTTTTTGTATGAAAACCTTTCCATGAGTTTTTACAGTAGTGGTCTCATACAATATTTGTTCTTCTGTGATTGACTTATTTCACTCAGCATAATGTCCTCCAGATGCATCCATGTTATGTGATGCTTCACAGATTCATCACGGTTCCTCTATTGTGTGTATATTTTACTTTGTCTTCTTGAGCCACCCTTTGAAATCTTCTGTTCAGCTCTTGTACTGCATTATTTCTTCCATTCACTTTAGCAGCTCTATGTTCAACAGCAAGTTTCAGACTCTCTTCTGATATCCCTTTTAGTCTTTTCTGTCTTTTTAATGACCTTTCACTTTTTTCATGTATGACGTCCTTGATGTCATCCCATAACTCGTCTGGTCTTCAGTCATTAGTGCTCAATGCATCAAATCTATTCTTGAGATGGTCTCCAGGAATACTCAATACTCCAATACTCGAGGTTGTATTTTGGCTGTTGTGACAGTCATCTCCTACAAAGATTTACAGCCTTGGAAACCCTATGTGGCAGTTCTACTCTATCATACAGGGTCACTATGATTCAAAATCAACTCAACAGCGATGGGTTTGGTTTGGTTTTGATTTTCTAAATTTTCTATAATAAACACATACTATTTTGCTCAAAAAACAATAAAACAGTGCCTTTTACTGTTTATACCTCTCAACTCAGAATTTCCAATTCTGGAAATTTACCCTGATAATCAGATATGGAAATAAAGATGCATGTAGAAGAACAACCATTATTTATAATTGCCCCCCAAAAAAGAAAATCAAGTACCAATTATAAAGTATGATATAGCTATAGGATGGAACACATGGTAACTATGAAAAATCATGAGGGAGAAGAATATCGAAGACAGAAAATGAAGCAAAACAAGGCAGATCATAAAATAGTAAATACAATAATATGAAACTAACTTTTTAAAACCATGTAGAAGAAGTACTGCAGGTAACGCAGAACCCAGTGCCGTCGAGTTGATTTCGACTCATAGCGGCCCTATAGGACAGAGCAGAACTGCCCCATGAAGGAGAGTCAGAAAATAAAATGTGGTTACTTGTCTCCATTAACAATTGCCTCTTTTGCCATGAGACCAGAAGAACTGGATGGTGCCCAGATACCGTTACTGAACATTTTGAGCAAAGATTCCATAGAAGAATCCTGGTCAAAAGGGGAAAAATATAGAACAGAATTTCAAATTTTCATGGAATCCAGAATTTCTGAAGCTGTGGAGGCTGGATAAATCCCTGAACTATTGCTCCAAGATAATCTTTAAACCTTAAAGCAAAAATATCCCCTGGAGGCAGGGCCAAAATGGCAGAGTAGTCAGACGCTTCCTGTGGTCCCTCTTACAACAAAGACTTGGAAAAACAAGTGGATCGATTTTATTTGACAATCTAGGAGCCCTGAACATAAAAAGAAAAGTTGAGCAATCAGTCCGAGCGGCAAGGGGAGAGACAGACAGGTCAGAAACAGCCAGGAGTTGCCAGACCTGACCCACTGAGAAACAAGCACCCCGCAGGCCAAATCTGCTGGCACGAGCGTGGTGACACAAGCAGTGGCATTCCAAATGCATTTTCCACATTGGGAGAGGCCAAGCTGTGGAGAGTCTACTCATGCCTCCAGAATCAGAGAACAATGGTGCTCAACTGGCAAAAGATAAGTACATGTGCCTAACCTACCATATGGAGCAAGAAATACCGCTTTGGGAGAAACCTCACCCCCACTTACCTGCTCCCTTCCCGCTCTGTGCTGAGTCCGAGCCAGCTGCGACCGCTGGGCCAGAAGTAGAACCCATCACATGTCCCGAGCCATTCTCCCAACCTTGGAGAGGAAATAAATTAACAAACATGGAAAAACTAATCTGCAGGCTCCCCTAAGCCACGAACTCAGGGCAGAAACAGCTCCTTTGCCTAGGCACAGGCATAAGGGTCAACGGACACTGAATGCCTTCACCTGTGCATAGACCTGTGTGGGGCCTTTTCAACAGTGTAGGCCCTCATTAGCACAGTACAACTGGGTATATACCTGAAGTCTAACTTTAACTGTTTCAGCTATATAGTGGACAGGCAGGTTCATGACATTTGACACCGTTCTGCCTATTAAGCAGGGTCCTCGCCTACCACATCAGGGGCCTGTGAACTACTGGCTCCACGCATGCCACCTAGCTACCTGCAACAGGGGCCTGAGAATAGGTGGTGCCTCCCAGTCGTTACAACCAACACCACTGGATGCTCACAGTCCAGGTGCAAAACCCACCCACCTATGTGTTCTAGAGAACACATTTTCCTCACAGATTCTCAGGGGCGGTTCTCAGCCCCTGCCTTGCTCAGTGTGTGACCCCCTACTGCACCCAGATACCTTTGACTACACCAATCACCCCTACTCATCGAGGATTGTAGGCAAGAGCCTACACCACACACTTAGTAACCGACTACCTGGACATCTGAGCTGAATCCATATAAGAAAACTAAACGCACTCCTGGACTCACATACCTAGTAACAGCTCTAATGACTTGGTGACAGGACGTTACAGCTTTAAAGGCACCAGTTATCAAATCAGCTCACTTGAGCAGTGTATTTGGGCATATCAAAACAAAACAAGGAGCTAGGAAACAGTAAGCCACACAAAATAAATAAATACAAGAACTTATTGATGGCTCGGAGATAACAGCCAATATCAAATCACATAAAGAGGCAGACCATGATGGCTTCAGCAAGTTCCCAAAATAAATCAAGAAATCTTCCAGATGAAGAAAACTTCCTGGAATTACCAGAGGTAGAATACAAAAGATTTATATACAGAACTCTTCAAGGGATCAGGAAGGAGATCAGTCAATACACGGAACAAGCCAAGGAACACACAGATAAAGGAGTTAAAAAAATTAAAAAGGTTATTCAAGAACATAATGAAAAATTTAATAAGCCGCATGAATCCATACAGAGACAGCAATCAGAAACTCGGAAGATTGACCATAAAATTACAGAATTAGACAACTCAATAGAAAGTCTTTGGAGCAGAATTGAGGCAATGGAAGTCGGAATTAGTGAGATTGAAGATAAAGCACTTGAAACCAACATAATTGAGGAAAAATCAGATAAAAGAATTTTTTTCTGTTTTTTTTTTAATAACTTCTGTTGTGATTTAAGTGAAAGTTTACAAATCAAGTCAGTCTGTCACATATAAGCTTATATACACCTGACTCCATAATCCCACTTACTCTCCCCCTAATGAGTCAGCCTGCTCCCTCCTTCCACTCTCCTTTCGTGATGGTTTTGCCAGTTTCTAACCCTCTCTACCCTCCCACCTCCCCTCCAGACGGGAGAAGCCAACACAGTCTCAAGTGTCCATCTGATACAAGTAGCTCACTCATCAGCATCTCTCTCCAACCCATTGTCCAGTCCCTTCCACGTCTGATGAGTTGTCTTCAGGAATGGTTCCTGTCCTGGGCCAACAGAAGGTTTGGGAACCATGACCGCCGGGATTCTTCTAGTCTCAGTCAGACCATTAAGTCTGGTCTATTTATGAGAATTTGGGGTCTCACTGTTCTGCTCCCTCAGGGGTCTCCGTTGTGTTCCCATCAGGGCAGTCATCGGTTGTGGCCGGGCACCATCTAGTTCTTCTGGTCTCAGGATGATGTAAGTCTCTGGTTCATGTGGCCCTTTCTGTCTCTTGGGCTCATAGTTATCGAGTGACCTTGGTGTTCTTCATTCTCCTTTGATCCAGGTGGGTTAAGACCAATTGATGCATCTTAGATGGCCGCTTGTTAGCATTTAAGACCCCAAATGCCACACTTCAAAGTGGGATGCAGAATGTTTTCATAATAGAATGAATTTGCCAGTTGACTTAGAAGTCCCCTTAAGCCATAGTCACCAAACCCCCGCCTTGCTCCACTGAACTTCGAAGCATTCAGTTTCTCCCGGAAACTTCTTTACTTTTGGTCCAGTCCAGTTGAGCTGACCTTCCGTGTATTGAGTATTGCCCTTCCCTTCACCTAAAGTAGTTCTTATCTACTAACTAATCAGTAAATAACCCTCTCTCACCGTCCCGCCCTCCCCACCTCGTAACCACAAAAGAATGTATTCTCAAAAAAAAAAATTTTTTTTCACAGTTTATACTATTTCTCAAGATCTTATAATATGGTCTTATACAATATTTGTCCTTTTGCATCTGACTAATTTCACTCAGCATAATGCCTTCCAGGTTCCTCCATGTTATGAAATGTTTCACAGATTCGTCACTGTTCTTTATCGATGGGTAGTATTCCATTGTGTGAATATACCATAATTTATTTAACCATTCATCCGTTGATGGACACCTTGGTTGCTTCCAGCTTTTTGCTATTGTAAACAGAGCTGCAATAAACATGGGTGTGCATATATCTGTTCGTGTAAAGACTCTTATTTCTCTAGGGTATATTCCAAGGAGTGGGATTTCAGGGTTGTATGGTAGTTCTATTTCTAACTTTTTAAGAAAACGCCAGATAGATTTCCAACCTGGTTGTACCATTTTACATTCCCACCAGCAGTGTATAAGAGTTCCAATCTCTCCGCAGCCTCTCCAACATTTACTATTTTGTGCTTTTTGGATTAATGCCAGCCTTTTTCTGTTGGAGTGAGATGGAATCTCATCGTAGTTTTAATTTGCATTTCTCTAATGGCTAATGATCCAGAGCATTTTCTCACGTATCTGTTAGCTGTCTGAATATCTTCTTTAGTGAAGTGTGTGTTCATATTCTTTGCCCACTTTTTCATTGGGTTGTTTGTCTTTTTGTGGTTGAGTTTTAACAGAATCATATAGATTTTAGAGATCAGGCACTGGTCGGAGATGTCATAGCTGAAAATTTTTTTCCCAATCTGTAGGTGGTCTTTTTACTCTTTTGGTGAAGTCTTTAAATGAGCATAGGTGTTTGATTTTTCGGAGCTCCCAGTTATCTGGTTTCTCTTCGTCAGTTTTGATAATGTTTTGTATTCTCTTTATGCCTTGTATTAGGGCTCCTAACGTTGTCCCTATTTTTTCTTCCATGATCTTTATCGTTTTAGTCTTTATGTTTAGGTCTTTGATCAACGTAGAGTTAGTTTCTGTGCATGATGTGAGGTATGGGTCCTGTTTCATTTTTTTGCAAATGGATATCCAGTTATGCCAGCACCATTTGTTAAAAAGACTATCTTTTCCCCAATTAACTGACACTGGGCCTTTGTCAAATATCAGCAGCTCATATGTGGATGGATTTACATCTGGGTTCTCAATTTTGTTCCATTGGTCTATGTGCCTGCTGTTGTACCAGTACCAGGCTGTTTTGACTACTGTGGCTGTATAATAGGTTCTAAAATCCCGTGGAGTGAGACCTCCCACTTTCTTCTTCTTTTTCAGTAATGCTTTACTTATCCGGGGCTACGTTCCCTTCCATATGAAGTTGGTGATTTGTTTCTCCATCACATTAAAAAATGTCATTGGAATTTCGATCGGAAGTGCATTGTATGTATAGATGGCTTTTGGTAGAATAGACATTGTTACTATTTTAAGTCTTCCTATCCATGAGCAAGGTATGTTTTTCCACTTATGTAGGTCCTTTTTAGTTTCTTGCAGTAGTATACTTTGTAGTTTTCTTTGTATAGGTCTTTTACATCTTTGGTAAGATTTATTCCTAAGTATTTTACCTTCTTGGGGGCTACTGTGAATGGTATTGATTTCGTGATTTCCTCTTCGATGTTCTTTTTATTGATGTAGAGGAATCCAAGTGATTTTTGTACGTTTATCTTATAACCTGAGATTCTGCCAAACTCTTCTATTAGTTTCAGTAGTTTTCTGGAGGATTCCTTAGGGTTTTCTGTGTATATAATCATGTCATCTGCAAATAGTGATAACTTTACTTCTTCCTTGCCAATCCGGATACCTTTTATTTCTTTGTCTAGCCTGATTGCTCTGGCTAGGACCTCTACCACATTGTTGAATAAGAGCAGTGATAAAGGGTATCCTTGTCTGGTTCCCGATCTCAAGGGAAATGCTTTCAGGCTCTCTCCATTTAAAGTGATACTGGCTGTTGGCTTTGTATAGATGCCGTTTATTATGTTGAGGAATTTTCCTTCAATTCCTATTTTGCTGACAGTTTTATCATGAATGGGTGTTGGACTTTGTCAAATGCCTTTTCTGCATCAATTGATAAGATCATGTGGTTTTTGTCTTTTGTTTTATTTATATGGTGGATTAAAAAAAAAAAATGAATGGTTTTTCTAATATTAAACCAGCCCTGCATACCTGGTATGAATCCCACTTGGTCGTGGTGGATTATTTTTTTGATGTGTTGTTGAATTCTATTGGCTAGAATTTTGTTGAGGATTTTCGCATCTATGTTCATGAGGGATATAGGTCTGTAATTTTCTTTTTTTGTGATGTCTTTACCTGGTTTTGGTATCAGGGAGATGGTGGCTTCATAGAATGAGTTAGGTAGTATTCCATCATTTTCTATGCTTTGAAATACCTTCGGTAGTAGTGGTGTTAACTCTTCTCTGAAAGTTTCGTAGAACTCTGCAGTGAAGCCATCCGGGCCAGGGCTTTTTTTTTTTTGTTGGGAGTTTTTTGATTACCTTTTCAAACTCTTTTTGTATTATGGGTCTATTTAGTTGTTCTACTTCTGATTGTGTTAGTTTAGGTAGGTAGTGTTTTTCTAGGAATCCATCCATTTCTTCTAGGTTTGCAAAATTTTTAGAGTACAATTTTTCGTAATAATGTGATATGATTCTTTTCATTTCAGTTGGGTCTGTTGTGATGTGGCCCATCTCGTCTCTTTTTCAGATTATTTGTTTCCTTTCCTGTATTTCTTTAGTCAGTCTGGCCAATGGTTTATCAATTTTGTTAATTTTTTCAAAGAACCAGCTTTTAGCTTTGTTAATTCTTTCAATTGTTTTTCTGTTCTCTAATTCATTTAGTTCAGCTCTAATTTTTATTGTTTTCTTCTTGTGCCTGATGGATTCTTTTGTTGCTCACTTTCTACTTGTTCAAGTTGTAGGGACAGTTCTCTGATTTTGGCTCTTTCTTCTTTATGTATGTGTGCATTTATCGATATAAATTGACCTCTGAGTACTGCTTTTACTGTGTCCCACAGGTTTTGATAGGAAGTGTTTTCATTCTCTTTGCATTCTATGAATTTCCTTATTCCCTCCTTAATGTCTTCTATAACCCACTCTTTTGGGAGCAGGGTATTGTTCAGTTTCCAAGTATTTGATTTCTTTTCCCTGATTTTTCTGTTATTGATTCCCACTTTTATGGCCTTGTGGTCTGAGAAGATGCTTTGTAATATTTCGATGTTTTGGATTCTGCAATGGTTTGTTTTATGACCTAATATGTGGTCTATTCTAGAGAATGTCCCATGTGCACTAAAAAAAAAGTATACTTTGCAGCAGTTGGGTGAACTGTTCTGTATAAGTCTATGAGGTCAAGTTGGTTGACTGTAGCAATTAGGCCTTCCGTGTCTCTATTGAGCTTCTTACTGGAAGTCCTGTCCTTCTCCGAAAGTGGTGTGTTGAAGTCTCCTACTATAATTGTGGAGGTGTCTATCTCACTTTTCAGTTCTGTTAAAGTTTGTTTTATGTATCTTGCAGCCTTGTCATTGGGTGCTTAAATATTTAATATGGTTATATCTTCCTGGTCAATTGTCCCTTTAATCATTATGTAGTGTCCTTCTTTATCCTTTGTGGTGGATTTAACTTTAAAGTCCATTTTGTCAGAAATTAATATTGCTACTTCTGCTCTTTTTTGCTTATTGTTTGCTTGGTATATTTTTTCCATCCTTTGAGTTTTAGTTTGTTTGTGTCTCTAAGTCTAAGGTGTGTCTCTTGCAGGCAGCATATACACAGATCGTGTTTCTTTATCCAGTCTGAGACTCTCCGTCTCTTTATTGGTGCATTTAGTCCATTTACATTCAGCGTAATTATACGTATGTGTTTAGTGCTGTCATTTTGATGCCTTTATGTGTGTGTTGTTGACAATTTCATTTTCCACTTATTTTTTTGTGCTGAGACGTTTTTCTTTGTAAGTTGTGTGTTCCTCATTTTCATAGTAGTTGAATTCATGTTTGCTGAGTCGTTATGTTTTTCTTGGTTTTTATTTTGAGTTATGGAATTGTTATACCTCTTTGTGGTTACCTTAACATTTACCCCTATTTTTCTAAGTAAAAACCTAACTTGTATTGTCCTATATCCCCTTGTTTTCCTCTTCATATGGCAGTTCTACGCCTCCTGTATTTAGTCTCTCTTTTGATTATTGTGATCTTTTACATACTGGCTTCTATGATTCCCTATTTTGAGCATATTTTCTTTTTAAAATTAATCTTAATTTGTTTTTGTGATTTCCCTATTTGAGTTGATAACAGGCTGTTCTGTTCTGTGACCTTGTGTTGTGCTGGTATTTGATATTATTGATTTTCTGAGCAAAGAATTTCCTTTAGTATTTCTTGTAGCTTTGGTTTGGTTTTTGCAAATTCTCTAAAAAAAAAAAAGCCTGTGTATATCTTTAAATGTTTTAATTTCACCTTCATATTTGAGAGAGAGTTTTGCTGGATATATGATCCTTGGCTGGCAGTTTTTTTCCTTCAGTGCTCTATATATGTCATCCCATTGCCTTCTTGACTGCATGGTTTCTGCTGAGTAGTCTGAACTTATTGATGCTCCTTTGTAGAAGACCTTTCTTTTATCCCTAGCTGGTTTTAAAATTTTCTCTTTATCTTTGGTTTTGGCAAGTTTGATGATAATATGTCTTGGTGATTTTCTTTTGGGATCAATATTATATGGGGTTCGATGAACATCTTGGATAGATATCCTTTCGTCTTTCATCATATCAGGGAAGTTTTCTGCCAACAGATCTTCAACTAATCTCTCTGTATTTTCTGTTATCTCTCCCCGTTCTGGAACTCCAATCACATGCAAGTTATTCTTCTTGATACAGTCCCACATGATTCTTAGGGTTTCTTCATTTTTTTTAATTCTTTTATCTGATTTTTTTCAGCTATATTGGTGTCAACTCTGTTATCCTCCAGCTCCCCCACTCTGCATTCCAATTGCTCGATTCTGCTCCTCTGACTTCCTACTGAGTTGTCTAATTCCGTAATTTTACTGTTAATCTTTTGGATTTCTGAATGCTGTCTCTCTATGGATTCTTGCAGCTTATTAATTTTTTCACTATGTTCTTGAATAATCTTTTTGATTTCTTCAACTGCTTTATCAGTGTGTTCCTTGGCTTTTTCTGTAGATTGCCTTATTTCATTTATGAGGTCATCCGTGATGTCTTGAAGCATTCTGTAAATTGGTTTTTTATATTCTACATCTGGAAATTCCAGGATTGTATCTTCAATTGGGAAAGATTTTGATTCTTTAATTTGGGGAGTTTAGAAGCAATCATGGTCTTCTTCTTTATGTGGTTTGATATCAACTGCTGTCTCCGAGCCTCTATAAGACATTGTAATGATTTATTTTATATTTGCTCACTGAGTCTTACCTTGTTTTGTTTTCTTTCAATATACGTAGATGGGCTACTAGATTGCACTGTCTTGATTAAAAGAATTTTTTTTAAATGAAGAAACTCTAAGAATTATGTGAGACTCCATCAAGAGGAATAACCTACGAGTGATTGGAGTACCAGAACGGGGGGATAACACAAATAGAGATAGAATTGTTGAACATTTGTTGGCAGAAAACTACCCTGATATTGTGAAAGATGAGAAGATATCTATCCAAGATGCTCATCCAACTCCACATATGGCAGGTCTTAAAAGAAAGTCACAAAGATATATTATATCCAAACTTTCCAAAACCAAAGATAAAGGGAATATTTTAAGAGCAGCTAGGGATAAACGAAAAGTCGCCTACAAAGTAGAGTCAATAAGAATAAGCTCGGACTACTCAGCAAAACCGAAACAGGCAAGAAGGCAATGGGATGACGTATACAAAGACTTGAAGGGAAAAAACTGCCAACTAAGAATCATATATCCAGCAAAACTTTCTCTCAAATATGATGACAAAAAGCATTCCCCTTGAGAATGGGAACCAGACAAGGATGCCCTTTATCACCACTTTTATTCAACATTGTGCTGAAGGTCCTGGCCAGAGCAATTAGGCTGGGTAAAGAAATAAAGGGCATCCAGATTGGCAAGGAAGAAGTAAAAGTATCTCTGTCCAGAGCAATCTGGCGAGAAAAAGAAATAAAGAACATTCAAATCGGTAAGGAAGAAGTAAAAGTATCTCTATTTGCATACGATATGATCTTATACACAGAAAACCTACAGAATCCACAGGAAAACTACTGGAACTAGTAGAAGATGTCAGCAAAGTATCAGGATACAAGATAAACACACAAAAATCAGCTGCATTCCTCGACACAAACAAAGAGAACTTCAAAGAGGAAATCACCAAATCGATAGCATTTACAACAGCCCCCAAGAAGATAAACTGAGGAATATATATAAGCAGAGATGTAAAAGATCTATACAAAGAAAACTACAAGGGAGGCAGAACCAACATGGCTGACTAGGCAGATGCTCCTGCTGACCCCTCTTGCAACAAAGACTCGAAAAAACAAGTGAATCCATTAGATACATGGCAATCTACAAACCCTAACCATCAAACTCAGAACTAGGGAATTGAACTGAGTGACGGGGAGTGAGAATCCGCGCACTAAAGGAGCAAGCAGTCCCCGAGACCAGCGAGCCGTGCCCCAACCCTGAAATCTCAGGGGAGTGAGAATCTGCATGTGGTGAAGGAGTGAGCAGTCCCGGAGACTAGTGAGCCATACCACAGCCCTAAGCCTTCAGGGGAGCATGAAACTGCCTGCGCAGAAGCAGCGAGTAGTCCTGGAGACAGACGATCCATGCCCCAGCCCTGAGCCCTCAAGGAGCAAGAATCTACGCCCTGGGGCACCAACCAGTTCTGGAGCCCAGCGCGCCACACACCAGTCCTGAGCCCTCTGGGGAATGAGAAACTGCGTGCTGAAGAAGTGACCAGTTCCAGAGTCCAACAAGCCGTGCCCCAGACCTAAATTCTTGCAGAGCTTTGGGGCCAGAGCTGTGGAGATGATCATGGCTTCCTGAGACAAGGCAAGCAGGGATGCAACAGTAACCCCCTGGGGCAATCTCCCCGGGGACTCAGCCAGCACACACAGGCTACACATCCCTCCAGAATCTCAGAACAGTCCTCACCAAACAAGATAAATGAGTTTATCTATTTTACTCCCTCCTATCTATCCGATTCCTCCCCTCCCTGCCCCAGCTGGCTCCATTAACATTGGAATTCCCTGGGCCAGAGGCTGAAGTGCTTTGCGGGTTTTTTTTTTCTTTTTCCTAACCTATTTTCCTAGCCTGGAAAAGCAGCAATTAACCATCAGGTGAAAATCCTTTCCTGATTTCTCCAAACTGGAATAGTAGTACAGAACCAGCACCACCCAGGCATAAGAGATCCACAGTCTTTGGCTTTCACCCCTACATGGAACCGGGTGGCTATTTTAATGCAAAGCAATTCTTTTAGTGATCTGACTGTAATTGTAGTAGCTGAGCAGTGGAAAGGGAAGTTTTGGAGGTCTGATACTGCTCTACCTACTAAACAGAGACCTCACTGATCTGCAGCAGGGAACTGAGTGCTGAGGCTCCATCCACACCACCTAACCACCTTCTAAAGGGGTCTGAGGATAGTGATGCTTACCAATTTTTAGAGGTACAAGCATTGGGTGTCTAAGATACAGCTACAGAGCCCACCCACCAGAGCACTCTAGAGAACATAGATGCTCCTTCCTCACTGGCACTTGGGAGAAGGCTGTCAGCACCCTGCCCTCTGTGGAGTGTGACCCCCTGCTGATACTAGAAACTGGTGCATACAACCATCACCACTACTCCTCTAAGATAATAGGGGAGAGTCTACACCACACACTAGGTGACCCACTATCAGGACACCTGAGCTGATTCTATTCAAGAATAGTGAATAGACTCATAGTCTCATAAACCTGGTAACAGCTCAGACCAGCTGGTAACAGGACATAAGTGATTCAAAGCCTCCAACAATTAAGTTAGAGCACTCTAGTAGCCCATCTGGGTGTAGTGAAACAAAACAAAACAAGAAGAAAGGACTCAGGAAGCAAATATAAAATAAATCATTACAATAACTTATACATGGCTCAGAGACAGCAGTCAATATCAATCACATAAAGAAGCAGACCATGATTGCTTCTACAAACCCCCAAATTAAAGAATCAAAATCTTTGCCAAATGAAGATACATTCCTAGAATTGCCAGATGTAGAATATAAAAAACTAATATACAGAATGCTTTAGGACATCAGGGATGACCTCAGAAATGAAATAAGGCAATCTACAGAAAAAGACAAGAAACACACTGATAAAGCAGTTGAAAAAAATATCAAAAAGATTATTCAAGAACATAGTGGATACATTAATAAGTTGCATGAATCACAGAGAGACAGCATTCAAAAATCCAAAAGATTAACAATAAAATTACAGAATTAGACAGCTCAATACGAAGTCAGAGGAGCAGAACCAAGGAACTGGAATGTAGAGTGGGGGAGTTGGAGGATAAGGCAATTGACACCAATACAGTTGAAGAAAAATCAGATAAAAGAAGTTAAAAAAAAGAAGAAACCTTAAGAATCACGTGGGACTCTATCAAAAAGAATAACTTGCGTGTGATTGGAGTTCCAGAACAGGGAGGGGTAACAGAAAATACAGAGAGAATAGTTGAAGATGTTGGCAGAAAACTTCTCTGGCATCGTGAAAGATGAAAGGAGATCTATCCAAGATGCTCATCGAACCCATACAAGATAGATCCCAAAAGAAAATCACCAAGACATATTATCATCAAACTTGCCAAAACTGAAGATAAAGAGAAAATTTTAAAAGCAGCCAGGGATAAACGAAAAGTCACCTACAAAGGAGAATCAATAAGAATAAGTTCAGAGTACTCAGCAGAAACCATGCAGACAAGAAGGCAATGGGTTGACATATATAGAGCTCTGAAGGAGAAAAACTGCCAGCCAAGAATCATATATACAGCAAAACTCTCCCTCAAATATGAAAATGAAATTAAGACATTTACAGATAAAAACAAGCTTAGAGAATTTGTGAAAACCAAACCAAAGCTACGAGAATTACTAAATGAAATTCTTTGGTCAGAAAATCAATAATATCAGATACCAACACAACACAAGGTCACAGAACAGAACATCCTGATATCAACTCAAAGAGGGAAATCCCCAAAACAAGATTAATTTAAAAAAGAAAAAATATTTAAAACATGGAATCATTGAAGTCATTATGTAAAAGATTACAATAATCAAAAAAGATGGACTAAATACAGGAGGCATAGACCTTCCATATGGAAAGGAAACCAAGGTGATATAGGACGATACAACTTAGGTTTTTACTTAGAAAAATACTGGAAAATATTCAGGTAACCACAAAGAGGTCTAACAATTCCATATGTCAAAATAAAAATCAAGATAAACATAACGACTCAGCAAAAATAAATTCAACTACTATGAAAATGAGGAACACACAATTTACAAACAAAAACTTCTCAGCACAAATAACTAAGTGGAAAAATGAAATTGTCAACAACACACAAAAAAAGGCATCAAAATGACAGCACTAAACTCATACTTATCTATAATTAAGCTGATTGTAAATGGACTAAATGCACCAATAAAGAGACAGAGAGTCACGGACTGGATAAAAAAACACGATCCATCTATATGCTGCCTACAAGAGACACACCTTAGACTTAGAGACACAAACAAACTAAAACTCAAAGGATGGAAAAAAATATATCAAGCAAGCAACAATCAAAAAAGAGCAGGAGTGGCAGTATTAATTTCTGACAAAATAGACTTTAAAGTTAAATCCACCACAAAGGATAAAGAAGGACACTACATAACGTTTAAAGGGACAATTTACCATATTAAATATTTATGCACCCAATCACGGGGCTGCAAGATACATAAAATAAACTCTATCAGCATTGAAAAGTGAGATAGACAGCTCCACAATTATAGTAGGAGACGTCAACATGCCGCTTTCGGTAAAGGACAGGACATCCACTAAGAAGCTCAATAAAGACACAGAACATCTAATTGCCACAATCAACCAACTCGATCTCATAGATTTATACAGAACACTCCACCCAACAGCTGCAAAGTATACTTTGTTTTCTAGTAGACATGGAATATTCTCTAGAATAGACCACATATTAGGTCATAAAGCAAGCCCTTGCAGAATCCAAAACATTGAAACATTACAAAGCATCTTCTTAGAAAATAAGGCCATAAAAGCAGAAATCAATAACAGAAAAACCAGGGAAAAGAAATCTAATACTTGGAAAATGAACAATACCCTGCTCAAAACAGACCAGGTTATAGAAGACATTAAGGAGGGAATAAAGAAATTCATAGAATGCAAGGAGACTGAAAACACTTCCTATCAGAACCTTTGGGACACAGCTAAAGCAGTGCTCAGAGGTCAATTTATATCAATGAATGCACACATATAAAAAGGAGAAAGAGCCAAAATCAAAGAACTGTCCCTACAACTTGAACAAATAGAAAGAGAGCAACAAAAGAAACCGTCAGGCAACAGAAGAAAGCAAAAAATAAAAATTAGAGCAGAATTAAATAAATTAGAGAACAAATAAATAATAAGAAGAGTTAACAAGGCCAAAAGTTGGTTCTTTGAAAAAAACCAACAAAACTGATAAACCTTTGGCCAGACTGACTAAAGAAATACAGGAAAGGAAACAAATAACCCGAATAAGAAATGAGATGGGCCATATCATGACAGACCCAACTGAAATTAAAAGAATCATATCAGATTACTATGAAAAATTGTACTCTAGCAAATTTGAAAACCTAGAAGAAATGGATGAATTCCTAGAAACACACTACCTACCTAAACTAACACAAACAGAAGTAGAACAACTAAATAAACCCATAATAAAAGAAGAGAATGAAAAGTTAATTACAAAAACTCCCAACAAAAAAAAGCCATGGCCCAAATAGCCTCACTGTAGACTCCTACCACACATTCAGCGAAGAGTTAATACCACTACTACTAAAGGTATTTCAGAGCATAGAAAAGGAAGGAATACTCCCTAACTCATTCTATGAAGCCAGCATATCCCTGATACCAAAGCCAGGTAGAGACATCACAAAAAAAGAAAATTACAAGCCTATATCCCTCATGAACACAGATGCAAAAATCTTCAACAAAATTCTAGCCCATAGAATTAAACAACATATCAAAAAATAATCCACCACGACCAAGTGGGATTTATACCAGGTATGCAAGGATGGTTCAATATTAGAAAAACCATTAACGTAATCCACCATATAAATAAAACAGAAGACAAGAAACACGTGATTTTATCAATTGATCCAGAAAAGGCATTTGACAAAGTCCAATACCCATTCATGATAAAAACTCTCAGCAAAATAGGAATAGAAGGAAACTTCCTCAACACAATAAAGGGCACTTACACAAAGCCAACAGCCAACATCATCCTTAATGGAGAGATTCTAAAAACATTCCCCTTGAGAACGGGAACCAGACAAGGATGTCCCTTATCACCACTCTTATTCAACATTGTGCTGGAGGTCCTGGCCAGAGCAATTAGGCTGGATAAAGAAATAAAGGGCATCCAGATTGGTAAGGAAGAAGTAAAAGTATCTCTGTTTGCAGATGAGATGATCTTATACACAGAAAACCCTGAGGAATCCTCAAAAAAAAATACTGAAACTAATAGAAGAGTTTAGCAGAGTATCAGGTTACAAGATAAGCATACAAAAATCAGTTGCATTCCTCTACACCAACAAAAAGAACACTGGCGAGGAACCCACCAAATGAATACCATTCACAGTAGCCACAAAGAAGATAAAATACATAGGAATAAATCTAACCAGAGATGTAAAAGACCTATACAAACAAAACTACAAGGTACTACTTCAAGAAACCAAAAGGGACCTACATAAGTGGAAAAACATACCTTGTTCATGGATAAGAACATTTAACATTATAAAAATGACTATTCTACCAAAAGCCATCTGCATGTACAATGCAATTCCGATCCAAATTCCAACAACATTTTTTAATGAGATGGAGAAACAAATCACCAACTTCATATGGAAGGGAAAGAAGCCCCGGATAAGTAAAGCCTTACTGAAAAAGAAGA
This sequence comes from Loxodonta africana, assembly GCF_030014295.1. NCBI lineage: Eukaryota > Metazoa > Chordata > Mammalia > Proboscidea > Elephantidae > Loxodonta > Loxodonta africana. The sequence continues at coordinate 172,097,974 of NC_087369.1, read as the reverse complement.
ACAAAGTGGGAAGCCTCACTCTTCCTGATTTCAGAACCTATTATACCACCACAGTAGTTAAAACAGTCTGGCACTGGTACAACAGATACACAGACCAATGGAACAGATTTGAGAATCCAGATATAGATCCATCCACATATGCGCAGCTGATATTTGAAAAAGGCCCAGTGTCAGTTAATTGGGGAAAAGATAGTCTTTTTAACAAATGGTGCTGGCATAACTGGATATGATTTTGCAAAAAAATGAAACAGGACCCATACCTCACACCATGCACAAAAACTAACTCCAAGTGGATCAAAGACCTAAATATAAAGTCTAAAACGATAAAGATCAAGGAAGAAAAAATAGGGACAACGTTAGTAGCCCTTATACATGGCATAAACAGAATACAAAACATTACTGAAAATGCTGAAGAGAAACCAGATAACTGCGAGCTAATAAAAATCAAACACCTATGCTCATCTAAAGGCTTCACCAAAAGAGTAAAAAGACCACCTACAGACTGGGAAAAAATTTTCAGGTACGACATCTCTGACCAGCGCCTGATCTCTAAAATCTACATGATTCTGCTAAAACTCAACCACAAAAAGATAAACACCCCAATTAAAAAATGGGCAAAGGATATGGGCAGACACTTCACTAAGGAAGACCTTCAGGCAGCTAACAGATACATCAGGAAATGTTCTCGATCATTAGCCATTAGAGAAATGCAAATCAAAACTACAATGAGATTCCATCTCACTCCAACAAGGCTAGCATTAATCCAAACAACACAAAATTATAAATTTTGGAGAGGCTTTTTTTATGGAGAGATTGGAACACTTATACACTGATGGTGGGAACATAAAATGGTACAACCACTTTGCAAATTGATTTGGCACTTCCTTAAAAACCTAGAAATAGAACTACTATACGACCCATCAGTCCCACTCCTCGGAATATATCCTAGAGAAATAAGAGCCTTTGCATGAACAGATATATGCACACCCATGTTTACTGCAGCGCTGTTTACCATAGCAAAAAGATGGAAGCAACCAAGGTGTCCATTGATGGGTGAATGGATAAATAAATTATGGTATATTCACACAGTAGAATACTCTAAAAAAAAACTACGCATCGATAAAGAACAGTGAGGAATCTGTGAAACATTTCATAACATGGAGGAACCTGGAAGGCATTATGCTGAGTGAAATAAGTCAGTTGAAAAAAGACAAATATTGTATAAGACCACTATTATAAGAACTTGAGAAATAGTTTAAACTGAGAAGAAAACATTCTTTTGTGGTTATGAGAGGAGGGAGGGTGGGTGTGTGGGAGAGGGGTATTCACTAATTAGTTGGTAGATAAGAACTACTTTAGGTGAAGGGAAGGACAACACTCAATACAGGGGAGGTCAGCACAACTGGATTAAACCAAAAGCAAAGAAGTTTCCTAAATAAACTGAACGCTTCGAAGGTTGGTGAAGTAGGGGCAGGGGTTTGGGGACCATGGTTTCAGGGCACATCTAAGTCAATTGGCATAATAAAATCTATTAAGACAACATTCTGCATACCACTTTGAAGAGTGGCGTCTGGGGTCTTAAATGCTAGCAAGCGGCCATCTAAGATACATCAATGAGTCTCAACCCACCTGAATCAAAGGAGAATGAAGAACACCAAGGACAGAAGGTAAAAAAGAACTCAAGAGACAGAAAGGGCTACATGAACCAGAGACTACATCATCCTGAGACCAGAAGAACTAGATGGTGCCCGGCCGCAACCAATGACTGCCCTGACAGGGAACACAGCGGAGGACCCCTGAGGGAGCAGGGGAACACTCAGATGCAGACCCCGAATTCTCATAAAAAAAACAGACTTAATGGTCTGACTGAGACTAGAAGGACCCTGGTGGTCATGGCCCCCAGACCTTCCGTTGGCTCAGGACAGGAACCATTCCAGGAGCCAGCTCGTCAGACATAGATTGGACTGGACAATGGCTAGGAGAGGGATGCTGGTGAGGAGTGGTCTACTTAGATCGGGTAGACACTTGAGACACTATGTGGGCACCTCCTGCCTGGAGGGGAGATGGGAGGGTAGAGGGGCTTAGAAGCTGGCAAAATGGATGTGAAAAGAGAGAGTGGAAGGAGGGAGCGGGCTGTCTCATTTTGGGGAGAGTAATTGGGAGTATGTAGCAAGGTGTATAGAACTTTTTATGTGAGAGACTGACTTGATTTGTAAACTTTCACTTAAAACACAAGAAAAATTATTTTAAAAAATTAATCTTAAAAAAGGATCATAAAAATGTCACTTTCCAGGAACCATTCCCAAAGACATCTCATCAGACATGGAAGGGACTGGACAATGGGTTGGAGAGAGATGCTGATGAAGAATGAGCTACTTGTATCAGGTGGACACTTGAGACTGTGTTGGCATCTCCTGTCTGGAGGGGAGATAGGAGGGTAGAGAGGGTTAGAAACTGGCAAAATCATCACGAAAGGAGAGACTGGACGGAGGGAGCAGGCAGACTCATTAGGGGGAGAGTAAAAAAAAAAAGTATACAAGCTTAAATGTGACAGACTGACTTGATTTGTAAACTTTCACTTAAAGCACAAGAAAAATTATTTTAAAAAAAGGTAAAAAAAAGTCACTTTCAAAAACAAACACGAAACCATTGAAAAAAAAAAGAAAACTACAAGACACCACTGCAAGAAACCAAAAGAGACCTACATAAGTGGAAAAACATACTTTGCTCACAGATGGGAAGACTCAACACTGTCATAATGTCTATTCTACCAAAAGCCATCTACAGATACAATGCAACCCCGATCCAAATTTCAATGGCCTTTTTTAATGAGATGGAGAAACAAATAACCAACTTCATATGGAAAGGGAAGAGGCCGTGGATAAGTAAAGCATTACTGAAAAAGAAGAGCAAAGTGGGAGGCCTCGCACTACCTGATTTTAAAGAAACTATTTTTTTCTAGTTTTTTATTATACCACCATGGTAGTCAAAAAAGCCTGGTACTGGTACAACAACAGATACACAGACCAATGGATCACAATAGAGAATCCAGATGTAAATTCATCTACTTAGGAGCAGCTGATATTTGACAAAGGCCTAAAGTCAATTAAATGGGGAAAAGACAGTCTCTTTAACAAATGGTGCTGGCATAACTGGATATCCATCTGCAAAAAATGAAACCAGACCCATACCTCACACCATGCACAAAAACTAACTCAAAATGGATCAGAGACCCAAATACAAAATCTAAAATGATAAACATCATGGAAGAGAAAATGGGGACAACGATAGGAGCCCTAATACACGGCATAAACAGTATACAACGCACTACTAAGAATGCACAAACACCAGAAGAGAAACTAGATAACCGGGAGCTCCTAAAAATCAAACGCTTATGCTCGTCAAAAGAATTCGCCAAAGGAGTAAAAAGCCAACCTACACCTTCGGAAAAATTTTTTTGCTACAACAAATCCAGTTGGTGCCTGATCTCTAAAATCTACATGATACTGCAAAACCTCAACGACAAAAAGACAAAAGGCCAATTGAAAAATGGGCAAAGGATATGAGCAGGCACTTCACCAAAGAAGACATTCAAGTGGCTAACAGATACATGAGGAAATAAACGCTCTAGATCATTAGGCATTAGAGAAATGCAAATCAAAGCTACAGTGAGATAGCTTCTCACCCCAACAAGCCTAGCTTAATCCAGAAAAACACAAAATAATAAATGTTGGAGAGGCTGTGGAGAGACTGGAACACTTATACACTGCTGGTGGGAATGTAAAATGGTACAACCACTTTGGAAATCAATTTGGCACTTCCATAAAAAGCTAGAAATACTCCTGTCTGGAGACGAGACGAGAAGACAGAGAGGGACAGAAGCTAACTGAATGGATATGGGGAATACAGGCTGGAGAGGAGGAGTGTGCTGCCTAACTACGGGAAGAGCAGCTAGGAGTACATAGCAAGGTGTATATAAGTTTCTGTACAAGAGACTGACTTGCTTTGTAAACTTTCACTAAAGCGCAATTTTAAAAAATTCAACTTAAAGACCAAAAAGCTAGAAATAGAACTACCATACGATTCAGCAATCTCACTCCTTCAAATATATCCTAGAGAAATAAGAGCCCTCACACAAATGTATATATGCATACCCATGTTCATTGCAGCACTGTTTACAATAGCAAAAAGGTGGAAATAACCTAGGTGCCCATCAATGGAAAGAGAATGGATAAACAAATTATGGTATATCTACACAATGGAATACCGCGCAATGATAGAGAACAACGATGAATCCGTGAAACATCTCCTAACATGGATGAATCTGGAAGGCATTATGCTGAGTGAAATTAGTCAGTCACAAAAGGACAAATATTGTATGAAACCACTATTATAAGAACTCAAGAAAAGGTTTAAACACAGAAGAAAACATTCTTTGATGGTTAGGAGGGTCGTTAGGGTGGGAGAGGGGTATTCACTAAGTAGATAGTAGACAAGAAAATATGACCCCAAGAGACAGAAAGGGCCACATAAACCAAAGACTCCATCAGCCTGAGACCAGAAGAACTAGATGGTGCCCGGCTACCACCAATAACTGCCCTTGACAGGGAACACAACAGAGAGTCCCTGACGAAGCAGGAGAAAAGTGGGATGCAGATCTCAAATTATAGCAAAAAGACCAGACTTAATGGTCTGACCGAGACTGGAGGGATCCCAGAGGACATGGCCCCCGGATTCTCTGTTAGCCCAAAACTAAAACCATTCCTGAAGCCAACTCTTCAGACAAAGATTAGACGGGAGTATGAGACTTGAAATGATGCTGGTGAGGAGTGTGCTCCCTAGCTCAAGTAGACAGGTGAGACTAAATGGGCAGCTCCTGTCCGGAGGCAAGATGAGAAGGCAGAGGGGGACAGGAGCTGGCTGAATGGACACGGGAAATACAGGGTGGAGAGGAGGAATGTGCTGTCACATTGTAGGGAGAGCAAGTAGGGTCATATAACCACGTGAGTGTAAGCTTTTGTATGAGAAACTGATGGGAATTGTAAGCTTTCACTTTAAGCAAAAAAAAAAAAAAAAGTCCCCTGAAGTCTCCTGAAAACCAACTGCTAAGTTGTCTTCAAACCAACAGTTTAGCTTAAATAGTAAAGAATGTCTGCCTTGGGCATTGTGCTCTTTTAAGAACTACCTACATGGGATCAAACTGACAGCAGGAACTCCAAAGATTAGGCAGGAAACTCAGGGGGCAGTGAGTTTATGTTAAGGGGGGGGGGGTCGGGGGGGCGAACAACTCAGAAAAGGAGGGTGAGAATGTTTGCAGAACTTGAATTCTGCATGTAGGAACTGTTTAATTGGTGTATTTTCACTGTTTTTTTTATATTCTCAGCAGGAAACCCTGGTGGCGTAGTGGTTAAGTGGTATGTCTGCTAACCAAAAGGTTGGCGCTTCCAATCCACCAGGCACTCCTTGGAAACTCTGTGGGGCACTTCTACTCTGTCCTATAGGGTCGCTATGAGTCGGAATCAACTCGACGGCAAAGGGTTTGGTTTTGGGTTATATTCTCAACAAGAAAAATAAATTGTTTTTAAAAAGAATGTTTAATTCTTTTTGGTAAGAATATGGGCGATGGTTACTCTTTTGTTGTGATTTTCTATTTTTTTGTCTCAAGATAAAACATAAGGTAACAAATGACAGCAACCGAGGGTGCAGTAGCTGTTTCCACTCTCTGGCTCCGGACCAGCGCGGGCATGTTTGGTCCTCCGCCTTGAGACTGTGGGAGAGCCCAGTCAGTTCTCGGGATGGGAGGGCGCATTCACGGCCACCGCTTTCCTGCCTTGGTCCCAAGGCGGAACGTTGGGCACTGCCAGGGAAACAATGCCATGATTCTAGTCTCTCCATTCTAGCCCTCACCCTTCACCAGTAGCCCCTCAAATGAGAGGCACGGGTTCCCAGGTCTTCAGACCTCTAGTCATGCTGACTTTCTAGTCAGAAGCATCTCTCCCTTGCCGTGGCCCTCCATCCTGGCTTTGATGCCATCTGCCCCCTGCCACTAGACTGTGAACTCCTAGAGGGCAGAGACTGTGGTTTACCTCTATGCCTCCTACCGTCCCTTAGATAGCGTGGGCACTCACTGTATGGGAGGGGGCACGTTGTTCAATGAACATTTAGGAGAGATTCAAAGGCTGGCAGGTAGGAAACGTTTTGTACTCTCATGGTGGAGACTGCCACCTAGTGGAATGGAGTAGGCATGGCTAGTGACGAAAACAGGTCAAAGAAGAATGGAAAGCTGGTTCAAGCAGATATTCTCTTAAATAAAAATATTTAAGTCATACAATAAATAGAATGGTGGGGACCAAAGGAAGCTGTCTGTGTAAGGACGTGGCAGCAACAAAGTTAACAGGGTGTCAATATACAACTTACCTAGGACACAATGTTCTTGTTATCGTTAGCTGGGCCTTTCTTCCTGGTCCACCTTAGTCTGGAAGCTCCAGTGAAATCTGTTCAGCATCACAGGCTCACTGACAGATGGATGGTGGCTACACATGAGGGGCATTGGCTGGGAATCCAGCCCTGGTCTCCCCCATGGGAGGTGAGCATTCTACCGCCGAAACACCAATGTCCCCCATAGGTCTCCTTTTTGCAGAGTTAAGGAACATGTCCCATCTCACTGCCAAGGGCTTACAAATTAACCCTGAGGGTCAGGGTTCAGGGTACTTATTCAAGGCTCCTCTGGACGTTGTGGTAGTTCCATACCTTTCAATTTATTCTACCATTTTTGAGCATGATTTACTTAGTGGGGAAATGACAGAAGTTGTCTATCAGAAGAAGTAAAAAATGGGGAAATTGTCAGCGGAGCAGGGGCGGGGGTCTGGGGAACATGGTTTGAGGGGACTTCTAAGTCAATTGGCAAAATAATTTTATTATGAAAACATTCTGCATCCCACTTTGAAATGTGGCGTCTGGGGTCTTAAATGCTAACAAGCGGCCATCTAAGATGCACCACTTGGTCTCAACCCACCTGGAGCAAAGGAAAATGAAGAACACCAAGGTCACACGACAACTAGGAGCCCAAGAGACAGAAAGGGCCACATGAACCAGAGACCTACATCATCCTGAGACCAGAAGAACTAGATGGTGCCCGGCCACAATCGATGACTGCCCTGACAGGGAGCACAACAGAGAACTCCTGAGGGAACAGGAGATCAGTGGGATGCAGACCCCAAATTCTCATAAAAAGACCACACTTAATGGTCTGACTGAGACTAGAGGAATCCCGGCGGCCATGCTCCCCAGACCTTCTGTTGGCACAGGACAGGAACCATCCCCGAGGACAACTCATCAGACATGAAAGGGACTGGTCAGCGGGTGGGAGAGAGATGCTGATGAAGAGTGAGCTAATTATATCAGGTGGACACTTGAGAGTGTGTTGGCAGCTCTTGTCTGGAGGGGGGATGGGAGGATAGAGAGAGAGGGAAGCTGGCAAAATTGTCACGAAAGGAGAGACTGAAAGGGCTGACTCAATAGGGGAAGAGCAGGTGGGAGTACGGAGTAAGATGCATGTAAACTTATATGTGACAGACTGATGGGATTTGTAAACGTTCACTTGAAGCTTAATAAAAGTTAATAAAAAGTGGGGAAATCTCTTTTGCTAAAGGCTCATAGAATGAAAGATGAAGGCATGGAAAATTAACCGTTTCCATTTAAAAATTAATTCTTTAAATATTTGCTGGGTGTCCCAAGGCACTAGACAATGTTCTTAGAAAAACAGCTTTTAGAGATAGAAAACCTCAGGTTAAAATTGTACAACCCTTGTCTTCTCCACTTCAAATATAAGCCAAATAGTGGCTGTCAAACTGTCCAACATCGGAAGGGAGGAAACCCTCCTTGCTCAAGCTCACACATAACAGGTCTGAAGGCATGTGTGGGTTAAAGACCGCAGACGCAGTCGCCTTCAACACAATAAACTAGAGACGGTCAATCTGGACTTGGATCTTCACGGATCACACAGACTTGATGGTGCCAAGCTTGAGGGGCTCATTCTGAACAAGTGCCTCTCTTTGCCTCAGGGCAAAGGGTCTATTTTTTTTTTTGGTTGAGCCGGTCAATATAACTAGGAAGAGTCCATGGACTTCAAGAGATAACGCCTCTGCTGCTTTAAACACTAGTGCAGTAACAGAGCTCACAGTAAAGTTGGATGACCTAGAGAATGCCTTTCGCCAGACAATTACAAAAGTTCCCAACTAATCCCTGTCTTGGCTCATCCCAGTTTGGTCAAACCTACACAATTGAGCCACACAAATGATCTTAGAATGTAACTCTGGCCATTTCACGCTCCACACCTGCTCAAAAACCTTCGATGCCTCCCTACGGCCTACTGAACAAAAGTGAAACAGCTCAATATGGCATTCAAGGCCCTTAAAAAGGTGGTCCCAACCTACCTTTGCAAACATATTTCACATAATTCTCCAATCATGATCCTGTGCTCAAGTATATCAATACACATGCTTTCACCTCTCTACCCGTAGAAACATCAGGTCACCCCAAAGGTCATTAGGATCATTCCCAAGTGTTGTAAAAACCCTACCCAGAAGAGAAGTATGCTCAGAAGGGCTGTCCCACCAGACACTGCCTTCGGACAAACAGAGGATGGTCGGGTTTACACGTCTCAGCCTATCTCCGGTAGTGCCATGCTTGTTCTGGTGCTGACCAGTCCACTGTTTCCCAAACGTTTTGGGAGCTTTGATGTTTCATTGGTTCTACTTGCTTGTTCGTTTTTGGATTATTTTTGTGAAACTTAGCCACGCACCCTCAAAATACGATACCTTTTATAAAAATTAAAATCAGTTAGAATGAATTTGGCCTTGAGAACTTTAGAGCAATTTTTTGAGCCATCTTGAGACCCTATGACACACCCTGGAATAACACAAAAGTGGAGTTGAGAATCATTGTCTTTGCAGATATGTGTAGCTCCCCGTTCTTTCTTGTTTCCACCTTCGAAATGGAAATTAACGATAATCCTATTTTCTCCCAAGCCTCTTACATTAAGAGACTTATGAGATACAATATGATATTTTATTTATTATATTTACTGTATTATATCATATCATATTACACTATGTATTTCTCCCACGCCTGGATATTATGAGAACACACACTGTACAGAAAGCACTTTGTTTTCCCCGGAATAAAGGACTCATACATAACCCAGGTAAAGCAATTTAACTATAAGTCCAAAGTCTCTTATGATAGTGAGCATTCTAAATGCTACCCACAAAATATGAGGCTCTACCCCATGACTTGGTAACAGAGATATGAAACGGTTGCAGAAAGGCATTTCTGCTACTGAACTTACATTTGGCGACCACAGCGACTGGGAGATGTGGAACCACCACCCCAGCAAAATCGCCCTCGCAAAGGAAGGAGCCTTGGGGCTGGCTGGAGCTTCTGAACCCAGGAGTCTCTTCTGAAGGAGGATGAGTGTTGGGGACTTTAAGAAGATCGTATGTTTCAGTGTCCACTTGGTTCTCTGGTGACAGGTGTCTTTCTGCAGAGAGATTAGAAATGAAACACTGGGAGGAGAGGCTGGAAAACAAACCTAAGGCTCCCTCACAGGAGTACGTTTTGTTTGCACCGAGCTACCTTTTTAGCAATCACAAGTCAGCCAATTCTTTTTGCTAGAATTCTTTTACTGCAAATGTCTCCAAGAGGTTGAACTCCACGCAGCAGTCTGTGGAGAATATCAACATTAGAATGTAACTGGATTAGAAATAAGTGTTCTACCAGTCATCAGAGCTAGAAGAGCAAAACAAAAAGCTCATAAACAATATCTTCAACAAAACTAGGAGACAAGCCATCGCAATGAGAATCAAAATATGAGCAGGTTGAGACAAACCACCAGTAGCTCAGCATCTGCTGAGGGGAAGTAGAAGGAATAAATTGGGGCATCTGAACTACCTGAAAATAGGAATACCCCAAAATAGTTGTGACCCTAATACTTTGCAACATGTTTTCTCCTTTTCAAAAAGGGCGATTGAGAGCTTGACATAGCCAACGCCATGATGAATACTCTAAGTAACCTAGAAGTTTTTTTTGTCCGTCTTCTCCTTTCCGCATACTTTGTTAATGACTTTGTTTTGTTCTGTCTGGCCACCTGTGACTTATGACCCCCAAACATAAAGATCAGAATCCAGATGTCTGGTATGTATATCTTTAGCCTGATAAGGAGATGTCCAGCATGTATCTCTTTAGTCTGATAAGGAGTCCCTTGTAATGTATAACCCATCCGGCCATCTGTGGGCTACGTGCCTAAAGACACTGCATAACCCTTGCAACAACAATATATAAGCTCTAATGGAAAAACTGCCTTTCGGGACTCCAGGAAGACAGCTTTTTTTTTTTTTTTAAATGTAAAACTGCCTTTCGGGACTCCATGAAGACAGCTAATGTTGCTGTCAGGCTCTTGAATGGTGTCACCTCCTAATAAACTTTCTCTCTCTTTCTGACTTGGAGTACCTTTCATTGGCTTGACTGCTCCAGGGCACAAACCCTAATCAGGCAACAAATGCTGGCAACCAATGTACAGCTCGAATTACTCTGGCCCTGGCCCATCTCCCTAAAGACCAAGCCCGTGGGAAGAATCCGGGAAGAGAGAAGCTGCACCCCTCCCCTGGTTGTGGAGGTCTCTCAACCTGTGGTGGCCCGAAGGTCTGGTGACAGGACACGACTCCACAGCAGTGAGCTCCAGATGGAGGGAGAAAGTTCAGCCATGATACGGTAGGTGGTTGGGCTTTAGGTATAAGAGCCTCTGTAAAAGCCGTAGGGGAGTTGGCTCTCATGGACTCCATCCAAGAATGGGTGACTGGGTCCCATAAGGTTGCACGAGAGACTGGTGAGGCTCCCAGTGCCAATGGGTACCCAGGGAAGTAAGATTCCAGTCGAGAGTCCACTAGGCCTTATTCTTTCTAACTTTCTAACTAATTTCAGAGGGGATCCCCTAACCAAGAGATGTCTTAAAATTTTGTGTAATCAAATGTGGCCTCAATACCAACTCCCTGGTGGAGTCACATGGCCTATGAATGGTTCCAGGGATTTGACACTAATCTGCAGCCCAATCTGTTTTGTACTGGAACCAACAAGTGGGATGAAAAGCTGTATGTAGAATGTTTTATGACATTAGGGCATGAGGAAAAGGATAAAGCTTCTGTTTTAGTCCCTCTCATGCAGACCAAAGTTGAAGATAAAGAAAGGGGTGAAGAACCGTTGAATGTTCTTCTCATTCCCTCACCTCAAAAACCCCCCTCAGCACCTATTCATGACCCCTCCCTGGTGGTATCAGAGGATGAAGACGAGAAGGCGTTAGAGGGGGACAGAGGAGGTGGGACAGATAAAGTTGCCTCACCCCACACTAGGAGTGGGATACAATTGGGCCCAGTTCCTCTGGGAGGGCCTTATACACTCTGGGAGGTATCAGTTCCCGCTGCAAAAAGGCCACCTCGGATGATGTGGGTCCATAATCTGTTCCTGGCTTCCGATTTGAACAATTCGAAGCAACACTTTCTGGAGTATCAGTCAGACGCATGTGCCATGACTCAACACTTTCCCCACATTTTTCTACCCCCCATCCTACATGGGCTGACTGACAGACTTTATTAGGTGCACTCCTCATAGCCAAAGAAAGACGGATGGTCTTAGCAAAAGCCAAAGAAAAGGCAGAAGAAAAATACAATGAAGAAAGGGCTATAGACAGAGTACCAGCCAATGAAGCGGTCCCTGCTAAGGAGCCAGTGTGAGACCCAAATACAGTGGCAGGCAGCGGAATCTCACAGCTTACTGAGGGTTCCTCCTGTATGTGCTAAAACATGGGGTACCTAGACAGATAAATTTTATTAAGATCAAGGAGATCATTCAGGGGTCAGAAAAAAACCCATCAGCCTTCCTGGAGTGGCTCATGATGGGCTTGCTTAAGTATACAAACATTCATCCTGAAATGCCCCAGAACGGTCCTCTGATCAGTATGACTTTTATTGGGCAGGGTGCTCCTGACATTTGAAGAAAATTGCAGGAGGTAGAAGGAGGACTAGGGACCCTGTCTTTAACTCAATTAGTTGAAATTGCATTTAAGGCCTTTACCAACAGAGATCAGGTAAAGGAGGCCGAGAAAAAGAAAGAAAAAGACCAGGACATGAGGAAACAGGCCAATCTACTGACCGCTGCTCAAGGATCATCTGCAGGAAGACGACAAGACCAAGGTAAGGATGGACCCCAACTAAAGAAAAACCAAGGTGCATTTTGCAAGGAGAAGGGACACTGGAAAAATGAGTACCCCAAAAGAAAGGATGGAAAAGGGCCAGGCTAGATTGAAAGAGGGGAGAAGCTTTTCCAAGGACTTACGAAAGAGCAGGAAGACGACTCTGAATGACAGAGACCAGGGGAGACAACTTTTGATTTACCCTCTACCAATCTCTTGGTTAAAGTTATGGTAGGAGGACAGCCAGTAGACTTTTTGATTGATACCGGAGCAGGCTTTTCAATACTCACCCAGAACCTAAAGGGACTGCCTCGACTAGCAGTACTCAAGTTGTCGGATGACTGGAAAACAGGTGACTAGACCTTTTTTGCAGCCAGTGGGCGGTGAAACAGAAACCAAACTGTCCCACCAGTTTCTATACCTGCCCGAACGCCCAGTCCCCCTTTTGGGATGGAATTTCCTAGGTACGCTGCATGGTGAAATCTCTTTTGATGAAAAGGCTTGGCCCTGACAGTACTGCCAGCAAACACCTGGAAAGTGCAAGCAGCTCTCTTAGCCCTCACCCAACCAGTGCTACCCCTGGCATCTGTCTCGCCCACGGTGCAAAGAGTGGTTGATGCCGTAAACCCGTGGGTTTGGGCCAGTGGTCGACCAGGATGAGCTCAGAATGTCATTCCTGTGGTCGTGGACCTGTTACCCAATGTCATGCCTCCTCGGATTAAACAGTATCCACTGAGAGGTGAGGCTTGTTTGGGACTGCAGGGACTAATCACTCGATACATGGAGTGGGGCCTGTTGCGAGAGTGCCAATCCCCATTCAACACTCCTGTTCTGCCAGTGGAGAAGGCATCAGCTGGTGAGTAACATTTTGTCCCAGATTTGCAGGATGTTCACAAAGTTGTGAAGACCCCACACCTGGTAGTCCCGAGCCCATGTACCTTACTTTCAGCCCTCCCATCTTCTTGTACTCATTTTACTGTTTTGGATTTAAAAGATGCTTTCTTCTGTATCCTGCTGGATGCTGAGAGCCAGCTGATCCTTGCTCTCAAATGGGAAGGGGAAAAAGGGAAGAAACAGGTCTGTTGGACTGTGCTACACCAAGGGTTTAAGAACTCCCCCACTATTATTGGACATCACTGGCCCAAGACCTAGAGCAGTTACCTCCCCTCAACCGAGGGGTGGACCTGCAATACTTAGACAACTTCCTAAAAGGAAGCCAGTCTGAACAAGACTCTGTTCCAAATACTGTGACTATCTTCAATTTCTTGTCCAAAGCTGGATACTGAGTGTCCCTAGGAAAGTTACAAGCTAACCTCATGGAAGTAAAATACCTGGGTTTCTTCACCTCTCAAGGGCAAAGGCGGTTACTGCCTGAAAGGATAGAAGAGCATCTGCCACCTAGCCCCTCCTAAGACACCTAAACAGCTAAGAGGATTCCTAGGAATGGCAGGTTTCTGTCGCATCTGGATTCCCAGCTTTCGGGTCTTGGCACCACCTCTCTGTCAGGCTATCCAGGGGCGGGAGAGATCCTTCTGAATGGACCTTTGACTGTCAACATGCCTTTAGTGACTTAAAATCCCAGTTGATGACGGCCCTGGCTTTAGGGCTGCCAGATTATCAAAAACCCTTTGAATTATATGTAGATGATAGAAGAGGAGTAGCTGTTGCTGTACTAACACAGGTGCTGGGACTGTGGAGATGCCCTATCGCCTATTTCTCTAAAAATCTGGACACTGTCTCAAAAGGTTGGCAGGCCTGCCTCCGAGCAGTTGCCACAGCTAGCATTATCCTAAAAGAGGCTAACAAATTTACTTTGGGACATGATGCTGCCGCATTTGTCCTTCACACAGTGATTGTAGTACTGGAACAAAAAGTACATTTCTGGCTCGTCTCAGGTCGGCTAGCACTATATCAACCCCAGCTTTTAGGGGGATCAAATTTGACTTTACAGGTCAGTTCACGGCTGAATGGCCACTTTCTTGCCACTCCATCCCTGAGAAGAAAACATTCATGATTGTCTTGAGGTCCTTGATGCTGTTAATTCAAGTCAACGCAATCTGCAAGATGAACCCCTGTTCAATCAAGACGATAACTCGTTCACTAATGGTAGCAGTTTTGTGCAAAAGGGAGTCTGGCGTGCAGGGTATGTGACTGCCTCTTTATCAGCTTTTATTGAAAGCCAACCCTTACCAGTGGGCACTTCGGCCCAGAAGGCCGAGCTCGTTGCCATGATAAGAGCCTTGGAACTGGCAAAAGGGAAGAGAATCACCAGACACACTGACTCTAATTTTGTATTCGAATCTCTGCATGCACATGGAGCCTTATGGAAAGAAAGGGTCTCCTGAAAGTCGGAGGCAAAATTATTAAGTATGGAACCGAACTGTCACAACTTTTGGACACGGTCCTAAAACCCCAAGAAGTGGCAGTAGTGCACTGCCGAGCTCACCAAAAAGGAAATACCACAATAAGACAAGGAAACCATGCAGCCAACTGGGAAGTTAAGCGAGTGGCTGCTAGTGCCCGGCCAATTTGTGCTCTAAAAAAAAAAAAAAAAATTTTTTTTTTCCCAATCACCTCCACACCAGACAAGCCCCCCCTAATATACTTAAGAAAATCTACACAGAGCCCAAGACTGGGGTGCCACATAAGACAGTCAGGGCTGGAAACACACCCCTGATGGGAAGATTTTCATCCGTGCCAATCAAGTCTTTAATTCGATTTTTTCATTTATATCAGGCTTTCCATTTTGGGCAAGAAACCATGCTTGATTGGGTAACAAAACATGTCTTGGGAGAAAAACTCACTACAGGCATTCACCATGTGGTTGACACTTGCCTACTTTGTGCCGGCAATAATCCAAGGACTCATGGGCTCAAGATTTCCGGCCCTCAAGGAACAGGACCCTTTCCAGGTGACACATGGAAGATTGACGTTTGTGATGTGTTAAAAACTAAACATCAGATGAAATATCTACTGCTGTGTGTAGATTCTTTTTCAGGATGGGTAGAAGCTTTTCCCTGCCACACCGGGATGGCTAGAGAGGTAACCAAGGCCCTTCTGAAAGAAACCATCCCCTGCTTCAGGTTTCTGAGGGGACTCAATAGTGGCAATGGCACCCATTTTATATCCACAGCAGTACAACAGGTTTCAGCTGTCTTAGGAATAAAGTGGATGCTCCACCCAGCATGGAGACCCCAATCTTGGGAAGGCTGAACGAATGAATCGGTGCATAAAACGTCATCTTAGTAAACTGCGTCAAGAGACCAGGCTGCCTTAGATGGATGTTCTGTCACTGGTCCCCCACCGAGACCATATCACACCCCAGGGAAAACCTAAAATCAATCCTTTTGGAATACTTTATGGGAGACCATATTGCCTCAGCCAACACTCTCCACAATCCTCTACCCAGCCCCCTAATGTCTACCTATTTGCTTTCCCTAACCAAAATTCTTTCCCAGTTACATCAGGCAGTGTGGACCTGGCCGAAGTTCCCTCTTGAGATAGCTGCACACTCTTTCCAGCCCGATGATCAGGCCCTTCTCCAGACGTAGAAGGTCTTCCCTTTAAAGCCCAAGTGGACTGGGCCCTTCACTGTACTACTCAGCACTCATACAGCCATGAAACTTGCAGGAGGTAAACCACGGATCCATCATTCCTGTGTCAAGCCCTGCCCAGCCTATAGTGACAAGAAGGATTGGAAAGCCCAACCCATCAACAGCCTCAAGGTAAGACTTCCTAGGGGTAAAAAGTAAAAATATTTTTGATATCAGCTTCGATGGGATTACCATTAGGTACCCCAGAGACTTCTGCCTGGGGAATCCCTATCCCTAAAATAGATACTCCCCCGACTCCTTGTTAAAAGATGAAAATTTCTGGATCTCTATTGCTAGAGAAAGGTTAAACATTACTGATTTCTATCTGGATGGGGGGTTGCATGCCAACTCTGCCCTCAAGTCCTGTCTCATTGGGTTTGTACTCCTCTAGAGGCTTTGAGTAATTTCACCATTTTTAAACACATAAAGAAAGAGTTACAGTATTCTGATATTTATACTTGGGGGCCTGTTACAAGATTCAGAGACAGAGAGATGTATACTCTTCAGCTTTCCTTGGTAACGAATGCCTCTAACTGTGTGATGCTCTCGAGATGTCAAACGAATTGTGTTGATTTAGGAAGAAACAACCATAGGAATTGTGGTTTCGTTGACAGCGTGACATATGCCACTACTCATGTGAAGCTCCCTTCAGGTTGGTTCCTACTCTGCAGAAGTACTGCTTAACCTTATATCCCTGCTAATGCCTACCAATGGGCCCTGTTTAGTGGGGCATTTGGCTATGATCTTGCCTCTCAAGAGATTCCTCCAAAATAGGGTCACTAGAGATCTTGTCCTACATGCAACCTGTAACGATAATCGATGCTTGTTAAGTGAAGTTGAATACATCTCCTATACTGCAATCTTGGTTTGTTTCCCAGGTTTAAAGGTTGGTGCTTATCAAGAAATAGAACATCTAGCTTGCCTCACTACAAAATCACTGAATGCCAGATCACAAGCCATAGATGCTGTCATGGATTGGACTGTGTCCCCCAAAAATATGTGTCAACCTAGCTAGGCCATGATTTCCAGTACTGTGCGGTTGTCTTCCATCTTGTAATTGATATAATGTTCCTATATGTTGTAAATCCTAATCTCTGTCTGTGGTTAATGAGGCAAGACTGGATTCCCTTGAAGAAGATTAGGGTGGGATGTAACACCCTTCCTCAGGTCACATCCCTGACCCAATGGAAAGAGACTTTCCCTGGGGTATGGCCTGCACCACCTTTTATCTTACAAGAGATAAAAGCAAGAAAGGGAGCAGAGACGAGGGACCTCATACCATTAAGAAAGAAGCACCAGGAGCAGAGCATGTCCTTTGTAACAGGGGTTCCTGCACAGAGGAGCTCCTAATACAGGGGAAGACTGGCAAGAAGGACCTTCCTCCAGAGCTAACAGAGAGAGAAAGCCTTCCCCTGGAGCTGACACCCTGAATTTGGGACTTTTAGCCTACTTTACTGTCAAGAAATAAATTTCTCTTTGTTAAAACCATCCACTTTTGGTATTTCTGTGACAGCAGCACTAGATGACCAAGACAGACGCTATTAGCCAGGAACTAGGACAGGTCAGAGAAGCTGTTTTAGAAGATAAAGCTACGTTAGACTTCTTGCTTCTACGATACAACGACACGTGTCAAGAGTTCAAAGGAATATTTTGTTTTAACTTTATGGACAACTCCGAACTCATTGAACAAAAGGTGAATTGTGCAAAAGATGAGCTATAAAAAGTAAAGATTCATGAAGAATTTGATTTTTCTTGGCTGACCTCTTGGCTACCTGATTTTACCTGGCTAAAAACCATACTCATTAGTGAAATTGGATTGGTTGCTATAGGCCTGTTAATCTGTTGCTGTCTCCAATTCATGCCTATATGTGGGATGGCGTTCTCTGTCTGGAATCGGACCATCCAATGAATGGCTCAAATCCGTCACAGGCAAAAGGCCTAATCCTTTTGCTTCAAATTTTCTTGATCTAAGGGACTATGTTGAAAATTGGGATAGGTGTATATGGCCACCCAAGCTTCAAAAGGGTGGGGGGGAATATGTGACCCTAATACTTCACAACATGTTTTTTCTCCTTTTCAAAAAGGCAATTGAGAGTTTGACATAACTAACGTCATGATGAATACTCTAAATAACTTGTAAGGTTTTTTGGTTTTTTGGCCTGTCTTCTTTCTGCATACTTTTGTTATTGGCTTTGTTTTGTTCCACCAGGCCACCTGTGACTTATGACCCCCGAAATAAAGATTAGAATCCAGACGTCCAATATGTATATCTACAGCCCGATAAGGAGACGTCTGGTATGTATCTCTTCAGTCCGATAAGAAGTCTCTTATAATTGTCTTGTAATGTATAACCCATCAGGCCATCTGTGGGCTACATGCCTAAAGACACTGTGTAACCTTTGCAACAATGATATATTAGCTCTAATGTAAAATTGCCTTTCGGGACTCCATGAAGATAGCTAAGGTTGCTGTTGGGCCAGCCGTTGGTGTCACCTCCTAGCAAACCTTCACTCTCTTTCTGACTTGGAGTACTTTTCATTAGCTCGAATGCTCCAGGGCACGGACCCTAAGCAGACAACATAGTCAACATGTACTTACTGCAAAGCAAGACAGAGCATTTTGAGAACAGCAGTTGCAAGATGGAGGAGTTCTGCATATTCCAATGTGTGAGTGACTATAAGAGGTCTGAAGGGCTCCAGTAGTCAGAGTTCTCGGAAATTTCAAAACTAGCTTCTACTCTGGGATGCAGTAAGACAGGAGATGCATCATTCCGATCCCCAAAACAAAACAAAAACAAAAACGGCCAGACTAACTTCAAATTCATGAATTTTTTTTTAACAGATCAGAGAGTTGAGGTTGCAGGTGCAAATAATTTTGCCCCAAATCAGAGGAGATACAGTCCCTGCAGGATGAGAGGAGATGTGAGCACTAAGTAGCTTGGTAAACTTACCAAAACCCAGTAAGAAGAGTTCAGTTAGAACTACTGACGAACTGATGCAGGGAGAGTGTGGGATGGCAGGGAACGGTGAACCCCCTGGGGGCCTTCGAAACTGGGAGGGTCTGCACTCTCTTTCACTCTCTTTCTCCATGAACCCCACTGGATGCTTGCAGCAAAGATCAGGAAGAGCTCAAGACCAGACTCGTTGAAGTGCAGACCTTGGGGAGAGGAACATTAGCCACATGGGAAGGGCAAGAAACTCTGCCCAACACATTTCCCCTATGTCCCCTAGAAAAAAAAAAGGCCCCTACTAGCAACAGACCCCTGGCACCAAGTGCTGGAAGGCACAACCATATCACAATGTACCCTCCAGCCTTGCACC
This sequence comes from Loxodonta africana, assembly GCF_030014295.1. NCBI lineage: Eukaryota > Metazoa > Chordata > Mammalia > Proboscidea > Elephantidae > Loxodonta > Loxodonta africana. The sequence goes on along the minus strand of NC_087369.1, from coordinate 172,078,817 downwards.
TCTTGATCTGACACTGGGTTTGTGGAGGCTTCTTTCTAAATACCGCATCATTGCGGTTATCAAGAAGGTGTGTTGACAGTAGACGCACAAACACCTGCCAGTGATTCCAGGGCTTCGCTTAGACTTACATCTCAGAGGCAGGCACTGGGCAGGCTCTGAAAGCAGATCACAACCTGTCTCTGCCACCGGCTCCCTGTGTAAAGTGTTCAGGAGCTCTCATAAATAGAACTTCTCTGGATCTGGATTCTCCTGGAAGCAAAGTGCAGCTCACCCTAATTACATGGATAACTCCACAGCTTCATAACCCAAATTGTGCTCTTTACAAAATATTTACAGTCCCTGAAGTCATCTTAAAACTGAACAAGAGTTTAGCTGAACTAGTAAATACTGCCTGCCTTGAGCATTATGGTCTTTTGAGAATCATGTATTTGGGACCAGACTGACAACAGCAACTTGAAAGATTGGATGGGAACCTGTGGGGTCAGTGAGTTTACGTCAATGGGGGAGGAACAACTCAGGGAAGGAGGGTGAGAATGGTTGTACAACTCGAAAAATGTAATCAACCTCACTAAAGGATACATGTACAAACTGTTGAATTGGTATATGTTTTGCTATGTATATTCTCAATAACAACAACAAAATAAATAAAATTTAGAAAAAAAATTTACAGACCCTTTGTGCACTCAAACTTGGGAGAGAAAACAAGTACTTGCTGTCTCCTTCATATTCCAGAAGGTCAGTTTCCACATCAGCATAACTCAGGATTTTGCCCTCAATAGAAACATTCATTCTACATAAAATTTCAATATAGGATGCAATCAGAGTTATCAGTAAGGAATGCAGAATCAAAGGATGTGAGAGGTAAGAGGCACTTGGTGATCAGACCCTTGCTTATCGAAACGCTGCCCGTGGACCAACAGCCTCGGCATCACCTGTGATCTGGTTAGAAATGCAGACTCCCAGGCTCCACCCCAGAACTTCTGAATCAGAATCTGCATTTTGGCAAAATCCCCGAGGGATGTGAATGCATGTTAAAGTTTGAGAAACATGACTGGTTTTCAAACTGTGCTGTGTGGCCTCCTTTGTGTTCTAAAAGGAATGGTCCAAGAAGAGGCTGGGAAGGAGAAGGGGTGCGGGGACCAGGTCATGCTTGAACCGAGCAGCCTGGCTTTGGTCTGTTCAGCAGGTTGAACCTCTAGCTGGACTTCTTTGGACTAACACATTCCGAGTCCACAAAAGGCTGAAAACCGCTGTTCTACATCAAGCATCTCATTTTCTGGGTGGCACAACTGAGATCCTCCAAAGGGTGCAAGGGACTTTGCCAAGATCGTATCACAGTCCCTTGAATACCGTGAGAAATCTCTGAAATTTGCTGGAACAATGTCCAACATGCAAAGATTGAGAACCTGAGCCCCAGCAGAGGACAACATAACAAGCAACGGTGTGGCCTGGCAACAACCCTGCAAGGTGAGCGGCCTTGAACGGCCTGGTTTACGAGAGCAGAGGGAGATGCAGAGAGAAGACTAACTACCAAGGCAACACAGGAAGAGGAGGTTGAGTTTTAAACCCAAGTCAGCTGAGCTTTAAGGCCCAGACTCTGGACCTTGTTATTACACAACATCATGGGCACACACAGTCACCCAGCTCCTCCATGTGCTGTACACACGGGTCTAGTATACGAGCATCATGGAGGCACACCCACTCAAATAAGGGCACGGTTCCATCCTCTCGGACTCACTGGATGCAAACAAGGGCTCCCATGTCCATACCTGGGGCCAACCTGTATAGGCCTTTCTCAGGGAAAATACCAAGCGTGTTGCTGTTTTCATGGTAATGAGCACTAGGAATTTGTGTTTGTTTTAACACCATTTGTCTTGTACCTGACATCCTATGTAATATGGCTTGGGACAGGCAGAAAGATGGAGAAGGCAGGAATGGTTAGAGAAGGGAGAAGAGAAAAGAGCTGTTTTACAATGTATCAACACATTACTCTCAGCACCTGGTTTTTACACTTGATCTTCTCCCCCCAAAGAATCCCTGCCTGGAGCTTTCTACCTTGGGAGCTGCTGGCTAAGTACACCTCTGAGTACCCAGAAACCAAACCCCATTGCTATCGAGTCAATTCCAACTCATAGCGACCCTATGGGACACAGCAGAACTGCCCCACAGGGTTTCCAAGGAGCGGCTGGTGGATTTGAACTGCCGATTTATTGGTCAGTAGCTGCAGTTCTTCACCACTGGGCCACCAAACCTGTTGCTGTAGAGTCGATTCCGACTCATAGTGCCCCTACTGGACACAATAGAACTGCCCATAGGGTTTCCAAGGAGCAGCTGATGGATTTGAAGTGCCGATCTTTTGGTTAGCAGCTGTAGCACTTAACCACTGTGCCAGCAGGGCTCCAAAATTACTAGTGCCTCCTAGTGACCACGGCAGGACTCAAACCTGCAATCTTCTGACCTGAAGTCAGTGGCCTTATCCATTAGCCCATGCAGCCAGTAAACCAAAAAACCAGTGTAAAATGTAGACCCCCTTTAATTGAAAGTGAAGTTGCATGGCCTGGCCAGCAGGTGGCATAATGAGAAAACAGCCTACACATTAAAACCAAAACCAAACCAAACTCACTGCCCTCCAGTTGATTCCACTCATAGCGACCCTATAGGACAGAGTAGAACTCCCCCACAGAATTTCCAAGGCGCGCCTGGTGGGTTGGAACTGCTGACATCTTGGTTAACAGCCGTAGCACTTAACCACTACGCCACCTGGGTTTCCGCCAACATGTTACTGTGGTCTAATTATAGCTTGTATCTTATTTCTTCATTTTTTTTTCTTTTGGTAACTACGTATGTAAGAAAACATTTGAAAATTCAACATTTTTTACATGTACAGTCCACTGACTTTAACCGTGTTCCTCATGTTGTCCAACCATCATCTGTTTCCAAATGTTTCCATCACCCTTAACAGAAGCTCAGTGCCCCCTAAGCCATGAGTCTCCCTCCCCGCCTCCCCCCCACCCACCTGCCCTGGTAACCACTAACAAACTCGGGTCTCTATATATTGGCCTAGTCTCGGTATTTTCTATACGGGAGATCATAAGATACCCGTCCCTTTGTGACCGCCTTATTTCACTCAGCATAACGCTTTCAAGGTTCATCCATGTTGTAGCATGTATCAGGAGCAACAAAAGAGAAAATTGATAAATAGGACCTCATCAAAATTAAAAACTTTGGTTCATCAAAGGACTTTATCAACAAAATGAAAAGACAACCTACAGACTGGAAGAAAATCTGGGGGACCCATACACCTAGTAAGGGTTTAACAGCTAATACCTTTTTATACAAAGAGAGGGCGGCCTCTTTCTTCAGCTTTCTGTAAGCATTCATTTGTGTGGATTCTAGGTGAGTGAGAGAAAACGCCTCTTCTTCTCTTGTCTTGCCTTCACCCAACGTCCTCCTCCCAAGGTGACGTTTCCAGAGGTATTTCCTGAATGCTGCCGCAGCCCAGGCCATCCATGAGCCCTCCCGAGGAAACCACATCATACCTTCTTTCTGCAGGTCAGTCAGTGGCAGTCAGGGGGCCACACGGGACAAATCACCTCTCTGGTGGGGTCCTGGCAGGATCTCACCCCAACACCCTCCATCCCCCACCTTCCACTCTCCACAGTGCATTTTAAAGTCAGGAGCAAAAACTGGAAAACTCAGCACAAGCCAGGAAAAAGACGCAGCCTTAAGGTTCCTCCAAAGGAAAAGACCCCTTTCCAGATCACCAACGACAGGCACCCACTGCTGGGAAGATCTTCTCTTCTGGAGCAGGCTGCCCCTGAGCCACTGGGAGCCTCCCTCTTGCTCATCTATGCGCCCCTGGGGGAGACACACAGCCTGACCCCCCGAAGCAAATGACTAACTCACCAACCAAGTGAAATCGGTGAAGTTTTCTCAGGAAAAGAACCAACAGTTTGCCTTAAAAATATATGCTCACGATGAAAACCAAGTTTGGGCATTGGCCTCATGCCCACAAAACACAGCCCAGACTCCTTAGGGTGGCCTTTAGGAAACGGAGGCCCCTGAGTGTCCTAGCCTCACCTCCCACGACCTCCCTCCAGCCATGAAATTTTCCTCAGTTGCCTGAAGGTATCTGACCCTTTCAGCCTGCACTTCCCTCACCTTCCACCTAAGGAAATCCTTTTTACCTTCAAGACTCAGCTCGAATGCCCGTCGCCCTCTGTGATGCCTCCCCTCCGCTGGGCCCCTTACCCAGGGTGAACGGTTCCTGCCTCTTCACGCTTACCTGCCTCAGTCAGCCTCATTTTAGACTCTGAGGTTTAGATTTCTGCCTGTAAGACACCAGCCCTATGAGTGACACGGAGAGGAGTGTGTACCTTTGAAGAGCCTCTTACATGACAGGAGAAACAGAGGTGTCCACTTTGCAAGATGATGCTCTTGTCCTCAGATGTGCTCTCTCCCTTCCGGCTGGGTTTTCACTGATGATAACAGACCATGGTGATGCCCAGGTAACAATGCCCTGGAAACAAATCCCTTTCAGAACCGAGGCATTGTCTGATGAACAAAACAGGTCAAGCACCGCCCACGAAGTGGGCTACAGAGTGAAGTGGCTGTTCTGCCTACCTCAGAGAAGATGCCGGGGCCTTCACCTCCACTGCTCAGCCCACATCCTCTGGACACTCATTCTGGGTATAAGGTCATTCATTCCGTTAATACAGATGGGACAGCGTACTGTGGGCCAGGTACTACGAGGGCCTGACCATCCGTGCCAAAGGCGGCCCCCACACAGGGCGGCCCTTGCTCCCTGGGGGGCTGGTAGAGACTTTGTCACGTTGGCATCTTGGCCAGAAGACACACCCTGCCCAAGCCTGCTCCCTTCCTTTTCCTTTAACAGATGTTACTCCCAGTAAGCCTTTGGCTCTCCTAACTCTCTCTCAGGGTTGGCTTCCCGGAGCACTCGGCCCAAGAAAGTTAGTTCTGGAGTGGTCCAAGAACACAGGAGGGAAGATGGGGTCTTGGTACAGGGTCACTCACTGCCTGCCCAGCTGGTAAGGAGGATCCCATCCCTGGAGGAAGCAGTGTGCAGACAGCCCCGGACACAGGGTGGCAGCCTAGTGGTTGGAGTTTTCAGGTTAGAACTTCAAGTCTGCTGGCAGGTTGAGGAGATCCAGGCCTATGGAATGTACAGGAGGGACATTGGTATGCAGCGACTCAGCAAACTCTGTCTCAGCGTCAACTTCAGGAGAACCCCCTGTGCTAGGGTTTCTGAGAGAGGGTGTCCCTGGAGAATGCAATAAATGGCAGAATGAACTGCAGAGCTAGGGAGATGTCTTCCAAGAACCTTTCAGACTAAGGGGTATTCCTTTGCATTGACTGTAACAAGAGCAGATAGGCAAGCAGCAGGAAAGAGACTGGGGCCTGGAGGACACCACTGTGTGTATGGAATGGAAACCAAGACAGAGTTGGAACCTGGACACTTTCACAGGGCGCTATGGATTGAACTGTCCCCCCAGTATGTGTTGGAATCCTCACCCCTGTACCTGTGGATGTGATCCTTTTGGAAATAGCATTTTCTTCCTTATGCTGAAAGGCAGCCCTGGTGGTGCAGTGGTTCAAATGCTTGGCTGCTAACCAAAAGGTTGTCGGTTAGAACCCGCCAGCCACTCCGCGGGAGAAAGACACGGCAGTCGGCTTCCATAAAGATTTACAGCCTTGGAAACCCTATGGGACAGTTCTACTCTGTCCTAAAGCGTTGCTATAAGTTGGAATTAACTCAATAGCAGTGGCGGGGGGGGGGGTCCTAAATCTAATCACTTCTGAGGACTACAAAGAGCAGAATGGACAACAGTATCACATATATCGGGGAACACAGGTGCCACGTGAGGATGGTCTACAAGCCATGGAACCCAGGAAGGCCCAGGACTACTGACAATGAAGGAATCGACATGGCCGTGACCGTGATTTGGAATTTAGCCTCCAGAGCTGTGAGAAAATAAATTCCCATTTTTTAATGCCCCCGACTTGTGCTATTTCTATTACAGCAGCACTAGGAAACTAAGACACAGGAGTAGCCAGATGCCCCCCTCCCCAACACAAGTGAAGCGACTTCCCCTGGGACCACCCCGTGCGGCAGCCAACTGGCAGGACAGCCAATGGCAGCCACCACACTGGGGCTCTCCCTGCCTAGGACCCAAGTTCAGACATTCCCCATTCAGCTATGTCCTCCCGCTTCTCAGCTGACATGTGAGATGGACGAGCTGGGCGGCTTAGAACAGGGAGCCCCCACATACTCCACCCACAGCTTCCTCCAAGTAAAGCCATCTACTGTGGGTCTCCAGTCCATTAGGAAAGTCCTAGCTCTCCAAACAACAGGGTGGGGGAGTGGGAGCAACAGTGCCCACCCTTCAGAGGACCCTCAGAACATAACCGGAAACCTCCATGAGGAGGTTCAGGATCTCCAGGCAGAAGCTGGTAACACTAGTGGGGCTGGGGCCCGAGGGGGAATTATGGGAGGTGGGCCTGGTGATTGTTAAGGCCCGCTGAAGCCCTAAGGCCTCACATCCCGGGTAAAAGGCCCTCTCTGCCCCTCACCTCATCCCAGCCTTCCTGTTTCCTCGAGCTGCTCCAAGGACAGAGCAGGTGCCTCTCACTGGAAAAGAAGACAAAGGGTCCTCTGTTGAGGCAGCCAGCATTTACTAAACAACGACTCTATCCCCGGCACGCGACTTAAAGAGTACTGAGCGAGACACAGTCCTCACCCTCGAGGGGCTCAGTGACCCCCAGCCACAGGCCCTTAGAGAACTACTCCAGGCCTGCATGATGATGGACGCTAACCGAGAAAGGAACAACATGCTAGGAGAGCTCGGAGGCAAAAGGGCCTGATGCTTTGGGGGGTGGGGCACAGAGTGTGCTGCCACAGTCAGGCCTTGAAGGAGGACTGGAGTTTGCTGGAGAGGAGGAGGCAGCCACCGAGGCTGTGAACAGCAGGGCCAAGCAGGGCCTGGGGAAAGACTGTAAGGATCCCTCCATCCCCTCCCCCTACCAAAAAAAAAAAAACACTACCAGGGGTTTGGGCCTCAAACAGAAGTCTTGCCAAGGTTTCAAAAGGGGACTGGTGAGGACAGATTGGACTTTACGAACTGAACTGGAGGAGGGAGGAGGCCTGCTCTGAGGGAGGACAGACAGGAGGCCACAGGCCAGGTAAGAGCTCCTGTCCTGTAAGAACATGCTGAGGCCTGACTTTAGGAGGGAGCAGTGGGGATGCAGGACAGAAGCACGTGTTTTCACCAGGTATCTCAGAGGCCAGGACAGACCGCTTGGTTAGAGGGCAGGAGCAAAGCAGGGCGCCTGGAGTGGTCCGGGCAGCCCTAGCGACATACAGAGGAGGAAGAGCAGGTCTGATGGGGCAGTTGGAATGTTCTGGTCCTGTCGGGTCTGAGGGGCATCAGGACACCCAAAGAGAGCGGGTTTTCCTCCTTGATGCAGACGCTCCTGGGGACCCCACCGACAGTGGCTTCCAGGAAGGAAGCCGGCCCCGGGGGATTCGGCCCTGTGATGAAGGACCAGCCTAGAGGTCCCCAGACCCCAGGCCAGTTCGCATCCCTCTCCCTGCCTCGATGCCCTCTAGGTCCACAAGGGCGGCTGGGCTAGGTCGCTGAGGACCCCGGGGGCTGTCCGTTGGGTTTTTGCCTGGAGTGCAAGCACGAGCTGCACGCTCAGATCGTAAGGGCTAAAAGGGTACCACCTGTCTGGGCTTCTGACCCTGAAAGAACCACCAGAGCACAGACTCCTGCAGTACAGCTTGGTCCTATCATCCTGCCCTGCTCCTCTCGCAGCCACACCCCCTCAGCGCCGTCGCGCAGCCCCGCACCGAAGCCCCGCCCACAGCCCCTCCCCGAAGCACCGTCCCTCAGCCCCGCCCACAGACCCACCACACCTCGGCCACAGCCCCGCCCTCAGTCCCTCCCCCAGGCACCGACCAGCAGACCCGCCCCACGGCCACGCCCACAGCCCCGCCCCACAGCAACACCAGAGCTCCTCCTAGACAGGGTACCTCCCTGAAGCCCCGCCCACTGACCCATCCTACAGCCCCGCCCTGAGGCCCCGCGCACATTCTCTCCACAAAGCGCAATCGCGCAGCCCCGCCCCCACAGCCCCGCCACGGCCCCGCCGCCCCACGGCAACTCCAGAGCTCCTACTGGAGCCCCGCCCTGAGGCCCCGCCAACAGTCCCTCCCCAAAACGCAATCCCGCAGTCCCGCCCCCGCAGCCCCGCCCCCACAGCCCCGCCCCGCGGCCCCGCCCACAGCCCCGCCCACAGCCCCGCCCCACCGCAACACCTTAGCTCCTCCTGGACCGCGGCCCCTGCTCTCCCTCAGCAGACGTCCGTGCCACAGCTCCTCCTCCCCACAGCCGCGCTCCACTCGTCCAGCACCCCTGCCCCACAGAAACATCACAACTCCTCCTCCTCCTCATGGCCGCGCTGCCTGGTGGCTCCCTTATTCACGTCCTACAGCCCCGCCCGGAAGGAACGTTAGGGCTCAACCGCAACAGTCGCGCCCCGCCCCTCCCGCATACCTGCCGCACAGCTCCGTCCTGCTCCTGCCTCAGCCCCGCAGCTACCTCAGAGCTCCTCTCCTCACAGCCACGCCCTGCTTCTCCTGCAGCCCCGCGCCACTGCTCTTAGAGTCCCGACCCAAACAGCCGACCCAATGCTCCCGCAACCCTCCCCACAGATATTCCGCCACACAGATATTCTGCCCCACAGATCCTCTCCACCACAGCCCCTTCCCGCCTTGGCTTTATTCAGCCCCGCCCCTCGCCTTAAACCTTCCGCAACTCCACCCCACAGCCTGTCACAAGCACCGCCCGAAGCCCCACCTCCGCACAGCCTGCCACTCTCCGCCCCCAGCCCCGCCCCACAGCTCCATCCGACTCCGCCTCTCGTATTTCCGCCTAGGTCGGCCCCCAGCCCAGCCCCGTAACCCCACTTCCTGTGACCGCGCCCCGCAGAGCGTAGGAACGCCTCCTCCCTGCAGCCCCGCCCCTCAGCTCAACATCCACTAACACCTCCCCACAGCACCGCCCTAGTCCTCCATCTTACTCTATTTGCATTTCTGCCTGTCTAGGTGCACCGCCTACCCCAGAGAAGCCCCGCCCCGTTCCCTCGTAACCCCGCCCCCTTCTCTCCTAACCCCGCCCCCTAGCTGATCCGAGAGCCACACAACGAAGTTAATCTACCAATAGCCACGCCCCACTCTGCCCGGACACACGCCCAAGAATTCTTCCTCCGCGGCCACGCCCCCATGGCTCAGGCCCCGCCCACTGCTCCCGCAGTCCCGCCCATCCTTCACTCCAAAGCTCCGCAGTGCCCTACACATAGCTCCGGCTCCCCAAAAACCCGCGCTCCACCTGGGCGCCTTCGCCTCCACACATTCCACGAAGCTAGATCCACATCTCAGGCCCTGCTCCTCCTCTCTCAGCTCCGTCCAGACTCCGCCCCGATATCCCCGCAGTCCCGCCCCGTCGTCTTCCCCACAGGGGGTCCCCAAGTCTCCGAGCCTTCTCCTCCCAGAACTACACCCTTCCGCATCCCCATACCCGCCCAACAGCTCATTTTCCCCACAGCCCCGCCCCCTAATGCCGTAGCCACGCCCCTCCGCCACCTTAGCCCCGCCCCACCCCTCCGCCAACTCAGCCCCGCCCCTCCACCTCCCCAGTCCCGCCCCTCCACTTCCCAAGCCGCGCCCCAAACGCCTCCGCCACGCCCCTTTTCGTCTTCGCCACGCCCCCAGCTCCGTGTACTCCTCCCCAACTCCTTCCGACCGCCCTCCTCTGGCCCACCCACGCCAGCCTCGGCCTCAGCAGCGCTTCCTGACCACGCTGACGATACCTTCCAGGGAGACTGAGCGTGTGTGCGTGTGTGCGTGCTTTCGTCATTACGTGACCGCGTAAGTGCGTGCGTGGCTTCCGGTTGGCCCTTGTCCCCTGGAAGGCGGGGCGTCAGTGGTGCCTTAACTCGGTCTCTCTCCACGATCTGTCCCCTGAGGCCGCGAAGCGCGAGCCCGCGCGGGCGCCCTTGACCCTGGGGACCAAATACTGTGGGCGCCGTTCTTCCTGGCGCGGGACCTCCCCCCGTCCCCCTCGCAAGCCTGGGACCTGAAGGCCTGAGACCCGCCCCCCAGTGACAGCCCTGGACCCTGCTGTCAGCTCCACCCTCCGCGGGATGGTACCTGGGGGCCGAGGGGTGGAAACACTTGCCTGGCAGCCGAGGTCCTGCTTCCTGTCCCTGTGACAGTGGGGGTCACGGGTCATTTCTCTCGTCTCTTCCGGGTAGGGGGGGCCCACTCAGAGGAAAGGATGTCTGTGCTGCTGACTATGCCTCCAGGGTACGCTCCCCCAGCCAGGAGGAGGGACCATGCCCTGAGGGAGGTGGAGGCTGTGTTTCCCATCAGCCTCACCGCCTGGCCCCAGCCTTCAGACTTCTTCTAACCTCCACCCCTGCCGACACCTTTCTGGCCCCCTGTCACCGTCATCTAGTGCTGCTTCGAGAGAAATACCACAAGCGGATGGCCTTAACAAACAGAAATTTATTCTCTCACAGCCTAGGAGGTTAGAAACACCAGCTCCAGGGGAAGGCTTTCTCTGGAGGAAGGTCCTTGTCCTCAGTCTTCCCCTGGACTAGGAGTTTCTCTGAGGGGGAACCCCAGGTCCAAAGGACGCCCTTGCTCTCGGCACTGCTTTCTTTGTGGTATGAGGTCCCCCATGTTTCCCTGATGCATTCTCTCTTTTGCCTCTTGTAAGGTAAAACGTAATGCAGGCCACACCCTAGGCAGACTCCCTTTACATTGGGTCAGGGATGTGACATCTATCCCACTCTAATCCTCTTTAACATAACCTAATCTTACTTCATTAACCAGGGGTGCAGATTAGGATTTACAACACAGGAAAATTACATCAATCACAAAATGGGGGACAACACACAATACTGGCGGTCATAGCATAACCCAGTTGACACATATTTTGGGGGGAAACAATTCAATCCATGACACCACCCTTCCCCAACATTGCTGCCTTGTACTGTGGCTGTTTCTCATCATCCTTGTCCTTCTACAGGTGAAGGAGCTGAAACACGTGCAGGAACATCACTCCTCAGCCACAAAACAGGTACTCTGTGCGCACAAGGCAGGAGGGGACTGGATCCCATCCGTTCTCACGGGCGTTGTCCTTGGGATCCTGTGCAGTTGGTGACAAGGGTCCGTCAGCCAAGGAACCAGGCGACCTTCAGGCTAGGTTTAGGCCCTGATACAAGAAATAGCAACGGCCTTCCACGTGGGAGCAGCCGACCGCCCTCGCAAATAACCCAAATCCAGTGAAAACCATGGCAGGGGAACCTTGTCTTAGTCATCTAGTGCTGCCGTGACAGGAGTACCAGAAGTACGTCGCTTTCACATAGAGAAATTTATTTTTTCATAGTCTAGTAGGTTACAAGTCCAAATTCAGGGCATCAGCTCCACGGGAAGGCTCTCTCTGTCAGCTCTGGAGATGGGCCCTTGTCATCAGTCCTCCCCTGTTCGAGGAGCTTCTCAGGCGCAGGGACCCCAGGTCCAAAGGACTCGCTCTGCTCACAGTGCTGCTTTCTTGGTGGTATGAGGTCCCCAACTCTCTGTTGCTTCCCGTTCCTTTTTATCTCTTGGGAGATGAAAAGTGGTGGAAGCCACACCCCTGGGTCACTGCCTCTACCTTGGATCAGGGAAGTGACCGGAGTGAGGGTGATGTTACCATTGCACCCTAATCCTCTTAACATAAAATTACGATCACAAAATGGAGGACAACCACACAATGCTTGGAGTCATGGCCTAACCAAGTTGACACACACATTTTTGGGGGGACACAATTCACTCCATAACATTCCACCCTTTGCCCCCCTCCCCGAAATCACATCCTTGCAACATGCAAAACATATTCATCCCATCATATCATAGCAGAAGCCTTAATTCCAAATCCAAAAATTCTTCTTCACCTGTGAAATCTAAAACACAAGTTATCTGCTTCCAAGGGTACAATGGCAAAACAGACACAAGTTAGACATTTCCATTACAAATAGGAGGAACTGGCAGGAGAAGAAGGCATTAACAGGCAGCAAGCAAGTCAGCAGAAAACATTACATTAGCTCTCAAAGCTTGGAAAATAATCCACTGTTCTCTGAGACAATTTTATACAATACCCCTGCCCTCCAGACTCTAAGTACTAGCCACACTCTCCGAATTCTGAGTGGAGGCCCCTCGGCCCTGGGCTTTTAACTCTGCCTTCTAGGCCCACTGGGACGGCAACTCTATTCCCTTGGGTTTAGGTGCACAATTCCTGTAGTCCATCTGAGTGGCGACTCCACCCTTAGAAACACCAGTGGCCATGGCTCCACCCTTTGAAACCCCCCAAGGTCACGGCCATACCTTTTGAGACTGAGGCAGCTCAGCTACTTGTGTTCCCTGTCTCTTTAGCTTCTGTTTTCTCGTTTCTCGGCCTCTTGGCTCCTTGGGCCTCAAATGCCTGCATCTACCCTCCTGGGGCAAGTATTCCAAAGCTCTGTAGCTCCAGCAAGGTTGGCAAAGTCAAGCAGAAGGTTGGTGCTCAGGGTTGTCCAAGGAAGCTGAGCCCAGTGTAGAGGGAGGAAGGGCTGTGGAGGGCGTCTTAGAGACAGGCCTCAGGAGCGAGCAGAGGAAGAGGTCTTCTGAAGGAGACTGAGGCCAGGGTGGAAGAAGGAGGCGGTAGGGCAGTTGGTGTCACAGGAGCTCCGAGGAGGACAGTCTCCAGAGGGGGACAAGAGTCGGGCGAGCGAGTGTCAGGTCCTGCCAGTGCCCACGCACCAACTGAGCACCATCCCTGGAGGAGTCCCCGGCTCCTCACAGCCATCCCTGAGGCAGGGACCCATGGCACAAGAGGTGTGCACCTGAGGGAGCCAAGGACCAGAGAGATGGAGAACCCAGGCCGTGTGGGACGCTCTGGGGGTATCCCAGCCGCCTAACTCCAGGAGAGGTCACCGTCTCAGGGTGTCATAACTGCCTCCCCAGGAGAGCGGAAGGGCGGGCTGCTCAGGGAGTCCTGCTGGAGAGATCCCATCAGACGACACAGAAAGTCTCCAGGGGAGGCTGCGTGAAGTCGGGTCCCTGTGACCAGGGGCACCTCGTTTCCTGCTGCAGGGAGGGAGTGAAGGTAGCTCGGACCCTGTGGGCTCCTGTGGGGCTTTAAACTCCATTCTCTGTGGTCACGCAGCCTCTGGGCCCAGAGGTAGAAGACATATGCTTGTTAATGCCAGTCTTTCCTGCTCTGGATGGCTTGTCCCTGATGGCCTTGGGGTCCCTACAGCTCAGGGTGGGGCAGGGCCGGCTGCTGCCAGGGGACAGAAATGGTGGGGGAAAGAACTGAGGGGATGTTGCTTCAAGGGGTCAGGAGGAGAACCCCACGGGGTTTTGTGAGGTGGGGGTGGCAGGGTGTCCCAGGGCCAAGGGTGAATGTTGAGCAGCCCAGGGGAGGAGCCAGGCAGGTGGGGCCTGCAGTGCCCCCTGGGTAATGGGGCGGGAGGGAGCCCTGCAGCATCCCCACAAGTGCATGAGAGAGGGCTGAGGGCTGGAGTCCCCCTTCCCCCCTAGGCCCAGGCCTTCCTGTGTACCCTTAGGTGACCTCTGGGCTGCCCCCACTGCACGCTGTCCTGGCTTTAACTCAGATGAGCACCAGTCACTGGATCCACACGCTCCCGTGTGTCCCACCATGGTGGGGACGCAGTGTCCCAGTGTGCATAGGGAAGGAGCAAAGGCTTTCTGCTCCCCAGTCAAAGACAGTGCAGTTTCGGGGCACGCCGGGGCCGTCAGGCCCACAGGCTGTGGCTTAGAGGCCTGGTGGGTGACTCTGGTCCACGCACGGTGCGTCCTCTTTCCCTAGCCACACTAAGAGGAGGAGCAGAAAGCTCGCGGAGATGAAGTTCGCCTGCCTCTCCTTCCGGCAGCCCTATGCCGGCTTGGTCTTGAATCGAGTCAAGACCCTGGAGACGCGCTGGCGTCCCCTGCTGAGCGGCCACTGCAACCGGACCTTGGCCATACACATCGCCCACAGGGACTGGGAAGACGACACCTGGCGGGAGCTGCTGCTGAACAGGCTGGGAATGACGCCGGCCCAGGTCCAGGCCCTGATCCAGGAGGGGGAGCGATTTGGCCGAGGGGTGATTGCAGGCAAGTGACACCAGGCCCAGCTGCTGGAGGATCCACCTTCTCTTTACTGCTGAGTGGGGTCCTGAGGGGCTGTGAGCAGCTACATTCAGAGGGCAGGGGCAGGCAACGTGCACTGGGTCGGGGGCTGACCTCGGGGGCTAGCTGGAGCCTTGTCTGCGACGGTCGGTGCCCTCGGGTCAGCCCTTGCCCTGCTCGGGGCCACAGCTCCCCACGGTGATCTGAGAGGCTAGGACAGGTCCGTTTCCACAGGTGTTGTCATGTGTGCGCATGTTTGTGTGTGCGTGTCCCTGGCAGAGACCACTGGAAGCATTATGGCTCTTAGGGCAGGTTGGATCCCCCAGCGTCCGACTGCCGGCCTAGGGTCCCAGGCCCACTCCACCCCCAGCCAGCAGCATCTTGGGCAAATCGCCTCACTTCGCGGGGGCTGAAGTTGTCCACACTGTCAGCACCTGATAGATGGTGGCCTGTGGAGGCATCGGCTTTCCTGTGAGTCCCCAGCGACCAGGGCCCCTGCCGACTGCTGCCCTGAGAATCTGGCCAGGCCCCGCACAGTCCTCGTGGGATCCTTGAGGACAGGCCCTCATCCTCCCAGCTTCGAGCCCTCCCTTGGCCTTCCCTGGCACACACTGAGCAGCATCTGGCATGTCCAGACGCTCCCTAAGGGGGGCTCAGGTCGCCGAGTTCCTTGGGGTGCTGTCATCTCAGTCCTCAGTGATTGTCACTTTGAATGAGTTTGTCGCACATGCAGGCTCGGACCTGGAAGGCAGAAACAGTCGTGTTTCTCTTGTCCGTGTGCAGGGCTCGTTGACCTGGGAGAAACCGTGCGGTTCCCCAAAGACCTAGCTCCGGAGGAGGCTGTACAGCTGGAAACCCGAGCCCTGCTCACCGATTTGAAGGACAAGTACCTGACGGCGCTCTCTAACCCACGCTGGCTGCTGCAGCCCGTACCCGGGAAAGGAGGCAAGGATGTCTTCCAGGTGGACATCCCAGAGCATCTGATCCCCTCGGGGCAGGAGGGGTGATGAGGCAGGACCCCCGAGAGGGACAGGACCGAGGGGCAAGCCTAATGCCTTCACCACTGTGACTCGGATACTTGAACCTCTTGAAATCCCAGTCGCCTCTGCACCAGAGAGCAGGCCCTGCTCTGTGCTTTCCTGTGACTGACTGCCCTGCTCAGATGGGTGGTGGGGAGGGTGGGGCTCTCCTGGGGAGGTGTCTCTTTGTGCTCCTGGACAATGTCTCAAGGACTTTGTCCTCTACCAGGAAACGTCTGGGCAGGGCCACTATTTGGGTACACTGATGTCTGCATCATGCAAATAAATACACGAAGAAGACTGTTTAGCATCTGGGGGCCCCCTTGTCCCCCTCCTCTCTCTTCCCTCTGGTGAAACTGGAAGACTGTGGAGCAGCATCCGGGGGAGCTCGTGAAAGGCTGGGGTGGGGCCTGAATGTCACCTGCGCCTGGGCAGCCGTTGTGACCTCCTCCCCAATGAAGAGAACGTCTGAACTGACGCAGCGGCTACGTCCTCTGCCAGCTCCCCGTGCTCGGTTGGACAGTGGATTTGCTTAGTGAAGCACACACAGCACACACGTTTGCACAGCTCCTTCCCGTCCCTAGAGATGATCCCAAACAGCGCTCCTAGAGCTTGCCTTTGCACAGTGAGAAGTCTGTAGTGGGATTTGTTTTACCATTTCCGAGCACGCTTTCTAGTGGTCATTGTCTATGAGGGTGAGAGGCTGTTTGCCCCTGGCCTTGGCTGCAACAACCCAGCTCTCCTGAGCCACAATGACGTGCTAGTGTGACCCTTGGCAGATGGGGTGGCCCTGGTTTCAGGGGCCCTCTTTGGAGCTAGGGACACTCAGCTGCAGGCCAGAAACTCAGGGGACCCATGATCCAAAGACTGCCACTTCCAGGACATCAATGGTGTCAGCTGACACCCTTGTGAGGCAGCAGCAAGTCTGGCTTGTCACCTGCTCAGCAGGCGGAGCTCAGTGACCAGAGCTTCGAACTGGCCCTCCCCACTCCCTGCAGAACCCTGTGCTAAGTGTGAAGATGCTGCCGCTGGAAAGGAAACGGTCAGCAGCGCGGTCCAGGGCCCAGCTGGAGATGACTGTCAGCCTCCTGCTTCCACCGATGAGACGCCTTTAGTGTGGAGGGCTAGAGACAACACAGACTGGCAGTTCTCATTAGGTCATTTATTTACCCTTACGAAAGCCGAAAATAGGTTCCTGGTTAGAAAATGGCTCTCCTGACCAGGGCCTGGGGGCCTACGGTGCCTGCTCATCCCTGAACTGTTCGCAGATGGAACAGTGGTAGTCCGAGGGGCTGTCCCCCTGGGGGTCGGAGGGTTCCTCGGGAGCCATGACCGACAGGCCTGCCAGCAGGATGGAGTAGCAGGCATTGTACAGGGTCATGACTGAGGACGGATCAGAGTAGCCCCCAGGCTCGGTGAGCGGCTCCCCCTCCCCCACCATCCCGGCGCTGACCTGGGGCTCGAACATATCACGGTGAGAGGTGCTCTCCCAGCTGGGCACGCTGCACTGGGCGAGGGGAGGCTGCTCCATGGAGGCCTCGGCCACACTGCTCACCGACGAGATACTAGAGGACCTGACGGACGGGGTGGGGCTGGGCCCCAGGACGTCGGGAGGGTTCTTCGGGGACGCCTCCTTGCTTTCCTTAATGGCGTTCTTCTGCTGGATTCGAGCCGAGTGTCTGGTCGCTGCCAGCTTCTTCCTCTTGGGAGGCGGGGCCGCGGGGGCAGGCAGGGTGGGCGCCTTGGCTGGCTGAGCGCTGCCCTCGGCTTGGCGTCGTCTCTTGATGTTTTGGAGGACCAGAGGCTGGTCCCTCTTAAAGTTGCAGTTGCGGTAGACCTGAAACACAAGGGACGTGTCGGGCATCCTGGGACCCCAGAGTCATCCCCACCCCCTGCCCCGAAATCCTGGTCTCCTTGTGCTCTGCAGAATATGTGTTTTCTAAAATGGCTGTGTAGTTTTCCCATACCCTAAATCAGGGGCTCTCTAAAGGGAAATATATTCACAGATGGACCCGTGACTGTGTGATCCCACAGGACCTGGCCTCTTGGAGTTGGTGGTGGCACTACAGGGCACCTCTAAGGGAGCTGCAGTTTAACGTCAACACCTATAGGTTCAAAGCGGACATTCTGGACTCTCAGTAAATAATGTCTCGTGTGAAAAACCTCATCCTGGAACATAAACCCTTTCGGTCTGTCCCCCACCCCGGCATACTACAAAGATGGTCGAGGACCAATATGGGACACAGGTGCTTCTACTTTACCATCACTTTCGTCTTCCCCAGAGCCTTGCTGGGGCGGATTTTGATGAAGCCGTGGAGGTTAAGCTGTCGATTGAAAGCCTTCAAGCTGTCCGTTTCAAAAATTCTCTCTGCACCTCTGCGGCGAAGGACTTCCCTCTGGAAGAGGTCCTTCTCGATGATCACCGTGTTCCCGCTGTCGCTCCAGCGCACGGACTTGAACGCGTCGTTCTCCACGATCATCCACAGCTTCCTTGGGAAGGCGAGCTGGAGAGCGTCACTCTCTTCTACCCGGACAGCTGCGCCTGGTGTTGGGCCCTCTGGTTCCAGCTTGTCCGGGAAGCCTGCGTCTTCGCTCGTGTCTCGGCCACCATGCTCGTCCAAAATCTCCCCGGAAGCCAGCTTTGGCTCAGGGACAGGATTCGACGGGACCCCTCCTTCTGGCTTGTCACCAACAGATGGGGCCAGGTTGACTTTGTATCTCTTTCTACAACCCTGAGCCGCCATGGAACTAAGCTAGCATCAGGAGCACTTCGTACCCAAGACCATACCACTGTCGGATCCAGTCACCAATGCCTTTGGTCAGAGCGGGGATGCCCAGTAAATAGTGCCCACACTGTTCTAGAGTCTCCGTGGTGAGGTAACTGGCTGCTGAGGTCATTGTCCTGTGATGTCACAAAGCAGGCTCATGGGCACTCAGGGACAGGCAGCCCTGGCCAAGTGGGGGAGGGGCCGGGTGGCAGGGACCAATTTCTTCTTTTTTCAAAGTGTGGAAAGACTGAGTTCAAATTCCCAGAAAAGCCCCCCACCTACTGACAGGCACATTGTTTTCGTGGGGCCAGACCCTAGATGAGTAAAGAAAGCACGAACCCATCTCCACCCCACCTTCAAAACAGGGGAGGCTGAGAAGGCCAGCCCCTTTTTAGTCCTAGCTTGGCACCTCCAAGTATACCTGGGTTGCAGCGTTCCCTGGTGTCTCTGTAGCTCCCAGAAGGTGGCAGTTGCTAGCGGCTAGTTGGCCTATTCTCCACCACGTGCCCTGTACCCCTCTTTCCTGTTGTGGGCTCCCCCTTCCAGCTGCCCTTGCCAGTTGGCTGGCACCACTCAGGAAAAAGTCCTGTTTTACTGCCACTCTGTCAAAATGTCCCCATGCAGCACCAGCCTGAGCGCAGCGGGTTGCTCCCAAAGCACCGTAGGCTCCATGACTGGATACCCACAGTGTGTGTTGCACTTGGAGTCTCCCGTTGAGTCGCCTCAGCTCCAAGACTCGTCCCACTGCAGATGGCAGCAGGTTGTCTGATCATTACCATTTCTTCCCCAAGGATACTGTTCCTGTGGCCCAAGGCCCACCCATTTAAGGAGTACCTGTGTTTGACTGCCCCTTCCACATCCCCTGCCCCAAACACTTCCTCTCAGTGACCGCCTTGGCTCTGTCTCTAAAGCTGCAGCCCCTTCCTTCAGGAGGCGTTGTGACTGGGCTTTCCGCCCACATTTCTCCCCTCCCACGTCCACTCTGGGTCTCCTTTGGGACTTCCTCTTTCAGTGACCTGATTTGAGTTTGAGTGTGTGATGCGCCACGTCCACTCTGGGTCCCCTTTGGGACTTCCTCTTTCAGTGACCTGATTTGAGGTTCAGTGTACTATGCGCCAACTTGCCAGCCCCGTTCTCCCTACCCCGGGAGCTCGTCCACCCCTCTCCGAGTCCTTCTCCGCCATTCCCATGATTGCAGGGTGCACGTGCAATGATCTTGTTTGCTGTGTGTCAGATGCTTTTCACAACGTCTACTGTACACAAACTCAGACCCACGGGCATTCCTACATGCTTACCTAAAACCAACCAAACCACTCCTGTTGCCTTCAAGTCCATTCTGACTCATAGCTACCCTACAGGACAGAGTAGAACTGCCCCATAGAGTTTTCAAGGAGCGACTGGTGGATTTGAACTGCCATCCTTTTGATTAGCAGCCCTATCACTTAACCACTACGCCAACGGGGTTTCCACATTCTTAGCTAGACGGGACTAAGGGAAGCCAATGTGAAAATCCCCACCAATGTGTATATGAGCCTAGGGGAAACACCGAATGAGAGTGCGGGTACAAAACCCAAGGGCAAATCCTCATAGGCCCCAGGTGACATGGTTCTGCAGTGTGTTCGGTGATACATGCTCCCTGGCCTTTGTGGACAATTTGTTCTCAATATTCACTTTCTAGGGAGGGAGTGCGGCTGCAAGGCCCCAGAGTGAAGGGCCCCTGGTTCCTGTCCCAGCTCTGCAGTGAGCATTTCTCGCTCTTACTTAGTTTTTGAAAGGGGGTACCAAGAGGGCTTGGAGAGAGACTCTCTCAAGGTACATTTCACTGCCAAGGCCTCTCAGCCTTCACCATGCCTCCACTCCACTACCCAGGATGGCCCACGACAGGCTTCTTGGCTCATGTCTCGGCCACCATGCTCATCCAAAATCTCCCTGGAAGCCAACTTTGGATCAGGACAGGATTCGACGGGACCTCTCCTTCTGGCTTGTCACTAACAGACAGGGCCAGGTGGACTTTGTATCTCTTTCTGGTACCCTGAGTAGCCATGGAACTAGGCTACAATCAGGAGCACTTTGTACCCAAGACCATACCACCGTTGGGTCAAGTCACCACTGCCTTGGGGATATGTGCTCTGAGGCTAAGAATTTAAGTGGGGAAGACTGGAGGCATTCTCGAAGGAGGTGCCTAGAATCTTCAGTTAAACAGCCAGCTTCCGTCGGTTACAGACCACAGGGCTTTTTCTTAAGCAAGCTTTTCTTAAGGACAGAAAGGAAAGTTTCATGTGGCCTATGCAGTCCGTGAACTCTACAGAAGACCTACGTGGAGGGATTTGGCCATTGGGTGGCACGGAAGGTCATTGGTGGGGAAGAAGACAACTTGGGAAACCACAGTGATGGCCTCCAGTAAAGACCATGTGTTGGCTTTGACTTGGACACGCTGTGTCCTATGGCTTCTGCCAGACCATTGTTCCCTGACATTCCTCGTCGTTCTAACTGTCACAGGATCTCTCTCCACTGGGAGGAAGAGTCTGTTATGGATTGAATTGTGTCCCCCTAAAATATGTGTGGTAATCCCTAACCCCTATACTTGTGGTTAGATTCCTGGTGGTGCAGTGGTTAAGAGCTCAGCTCCTAACCAAAAGGTATGGCAGTTCAAATCCACCAGCTGCTCCTTAGAAACTTTATGAGACAGTTCCACTTGGTCCTGTGGGGTCGCTATCAGTGGGGATCCACTGGATGGCAACGAGTATACCTGTAGTTATAATCCCATTTGGAAATGGATTTTCTTTGTTATATTAGCAAGGCAGTATTAGCGTAGGGTGCTTCTTAAGTCAATTTCTTGTGAGATATATCAGAGAGTAAACAGGCAAGAGAGCAAGCATGGGGCAAGAGGGATGCCAGCCGACACAAAGATCACCCAGTAGCAAAAGCTCATGAAGAGACAAGGACCTTCCTTTAGAACCCATGGAGAGAAAACCTTCCCCTACAGCCGGCATCCTGAATTTGGACCTCTAGCCTCCTTAACTGTGACAAAAAAAATTAAATTTCTGTTTGTGAAAGCCACCCACTTGCAGTATTTCTGTGATAGCAGCACTAGAGAACTGAGAGTCTAAGACGTCAGGCCTATCTAGGCCCCTGAGGAGGAAATCCTCACAGCGCTGACTTTGATATAGTCAAGGGAAAGGGTATAAAATGCCACCCTCCCTCAACTAAGCCTTCCAAGTCCCGGAATGTCAACTAGGGGTCTTGGGCCCCCACCTCCAGACAGTTTTTATCAGGTAACTACCGTGTTGAGAGAAATGACTGGTTTGGTCTTCAGTGCTCAAAGGCACCCTGGGATGACTCACCTTATGGAGTGAGTCCTGGCGATCAGGAGACCCGAGCAGAACTCAGCGGACTCAGCCACAGGACCACAACCCCAAAGGAAGCGATTTCAGTCTTGACTCACTGAGGCTGCACACAGACATGTGGAAATGGAGAACAGTGCCAAGCTCTGGGGCCTGTGGCCAGCCTGGGGCCAGACTCGTGCTGTGTGGCCTCTGGCCACCTCTCTCCTTCACCGCTCCTTGTCCCTCCCTACAGCTCCCCCCTGCACCAGCCCGTCCCACCTGCAGCTCGTCCACCCCGGGCCCAGCAAGGTCTTTCCTGACATAGTTTAGAGCTGCCCGTTGCCAGTACACACCAGCTCCTGTGACATTCAAGGCCTGCCTTTATAGAACATCAGTGTTATATAAATTTTATAGAACCCACCAAAACCAAACCCATTGCTCTCAAGTCGATTTCCACAACATATAGCAAAACTGGAAGGCCCCATAGGGTTTCCAAGGCAGTAAATCTTTACGGTAGGAGACTGTGACACCTTTCTCCAACAAAGCAGCTGGTGGGTTCGAACCACTGACCTTTCTGTTAGCAGCCAAGCACCATAACCACTGTGCCACTAGGGCTTCTTAGCACAGCAGTGCTAAATCCCAAGACTATAGATGGTAGGCCAAATCAGACCCAACTCACCAGCCCACTTGGAAACATCTAAACATCACTGTCCAAAGCAAACATTTCTGTCGAAGGGGCTTTTGCCGTGTGAGGGCTTCCAGGGGGAGGGGGAGAGCAGCCAGGGGACTTCTGTAGGGAGGAGGACTGCTCATGGGGGGAGGGGGCAAATGACTCTGGGCTGTTCTTCTGGTAGCAGGGATGAATGGGTCCCAGGCCACGTTCCAGAGTTGGAGAGGAGGATATGGGATGGGGGCGGGGGGCCGGGGAAGGTGCGGGGATGGGACAAAGATGCCAGCCCCTGAGAAGAGTCAGCTCTCAAGGAACCCGGGGCTCAGGCAGGAGGATCCCAGACATCTTAGGTTGGGTTCTGTACAGAAGCAAAACCAGTAACACATAGAGGAAGAGAGAAAGAGATTTTTCTTCAGAAAATGGATAACGGCGTTGTAGACTCTGGCAAGTCCCATGTCCCTGGGTCAGGCATCAGGCTGGGGGATTGTCCTGACTCATGTAGCTGCAGGCGCTGACGAACCCAAGATCAGCAGATCAGATGGCAGGCTGTTGGCTCATATCCCAGATGATGATGAGCCGGGTACAGGATCCAGAGCAGGCAAGCAAGCTTTGCCAGAAGGTCCCATATATATTTTGGATGTAGGCCACAACCCCAAGGAAACTCCACTTACAACTAATTGGCTGATGGCATCATGAAGGATGACTACATAATGACATAACTGCCAAACCACTGAGAATCATGGCCCAGCCAAGGGGACACACAACCTAAACCATCACACCAGGGGAATAGAGCCACAGACAATCCCCAAATGGTGCTTGTGTCTCATCTTCACCCACCAAGGCTTAGGCAGTTGTTAGTACTTTGGCGAGGTACTAGTCCCAGTCCTGGCACTTGCCAGCCGTGTGATCGTGGGGAAATGACCAAGCCCTAGAGCCTTGGGTTCTTCATCTGCAGAATGGGTTTGATCACCATATTGTGGGACTGGTAGAATGCATGTGGCATAAGTAAAGCACCTGGCAGAGTGCCTGGCAGATCGTGGGTCTTTAATGAATGGCAGTTATTTCTAGGACTCTTTTGATGCCAGACCTCATCACCTTTTCCTCTGGGAATGTTTTCATTACCCACGCCTCTCACATTGTATGAAGCTCAGTGGGACACCAAATACTAAATCAGCCAAAAATGCCATTTCTTAAAAAAGACTTAGGAAACATTCCGTCCTAGAGGAGGCGTTATTTAATTTGGGTGTAGGGGTGTCGTCCCCAGCTGGGTGCCACTGGAAGCTCCTAGAATTTGAGTCAAGGACCAAGTCCTTCCCTCCCTCCCAGCTGCTCTTCCATTCAAACCGCTGTTTTCATTCCTTCCACCCCACCAACCACCGGTCCTTCTTTAAAGTTGACCAAAGTGCACTGAAGGTGACCTAGGGAAAATGTCCTCTCAGTGGAGGGGCTGGGCTGTCGCTGGCCAGTGAGAGAGTGGAAGGAAGCCCAGTGCTCCTGGGCCTCACGGCAAGGGAGCCTCACCTCCACTTCTCAGGAACTCCTTGCAGGCATAAGCAGCTGGCTCTGCACTGGGCTCACCTGCACTGGGACAATAGCAGGAGACAACGCCCATACCTGCCCGAGGTGGAGCTTTCTCTCTGGCTTCTCCAGGACCCAAAAGTACCCGTGAAGAGCAGATTTCCATCCAGGCTTCTGTCTCTCCTCAAAGACACCATCTTAGAGTCGGGCCACCTGGTCACACCACCTTCTTTACAGCGAACTCCACACAGGCAACTACAGCTTCCCAAAGCCCCAAGCTGCCCTGGCTAGGGCATTAACTTATGGCGGCTCCCCCCCGGGACCCCAGCCCCCCAAACCCTCTTGTACTGGGCCTGCAGGTCTTAGGGGACATGGCACCCTCCTCCTGTATGACTGCTGCTCCTGGACACTACCATTCTATGAGGAACTCTCCCGGTCCGCCGCAACACCGCGTCTCCCAAACAGCAGATGCTCAATTCATGTTTGGGGGAAAAATGAGCCAGTGAGCAGAGACTTCCATTTATTAAAGTTTAATTTCTCCTACATTCAGGAATCAGCCAAGCAAATCCAGGTACATAACTTTTAGTGTTACACAATAAAAGACTAAAAAGGAAACGGGCACCCAAAAGTTAATATTGTATGTTTTTCTCTTTTATTTTATTGAGGGAAAATATGGAAAATAAGAATTTGCCATCCGAACCTTTTTTAAGCGTCAACTTCGGCGGCATTGATTACATTCTCCATGTTGTACAACCATCACCGCTTATTTCCTAAAGTATCTCATCACCACCAACAGAAACGCGGTGCATACTTGTTAAGCAGTAACTTTCCATTTCCCCCTGCTCCAGCCCCAAGTAACCAGGAATCCACATTTGTCTCTATGCATTTGCCTATTCTAGAAAGATCGATAGTGCGACGTTACAACATTTGTACTTTTCTGTCTGCCTTATTTCACGCAACATAATGCTTTCAAGGTTCACCCATGTGCTGTGTGTCAGGATTTCATTCCCCAGTCCACAGCACAAAGTGGAAGGTTTCCCATTTGTTTCACCAAATAGCAAAACTCTTACTCTTGAACCTGATACATAAACAGCAAGAAACACATGACCTATGTCGTTCATAAACTTTAATGATGCTGAAGCTCATCGAACCTTCTATGAAAAGGAACACCATTGGAAAACCTCCAAGAAAACACAAAGATGAGGCGGCAGTTCGAATTCATCAGGTGCTCCTTGGAAACTCTATGGGGCCGTTCTACTCTGTCCTGTAGGGTCGCTATGAGTTGGAATTGACTGGATGGCGATGGGTTTATTTATTTTTTGGTTTTGGGATTTCCCAAGGCCGACAGCAGGGGTGTGTTATCTAGGGGCCCCTTTCTTCTGAGATCTGGGGTCCCCTAAGTACTCCCCTTGACGCTTCACAGGTCCTCAACCTCTCCCTTCCTATGATCTGAGGCCACCCTCTCATACTCTGCCCCGCCTTCCTCAGATCCCAGACTGAGTTGAGGGGTAGTCGGGGTTTCCCAGGGCTGACGACAGGAGTGAGTTCTCTGGGGCCCCTCTGTTCTGAGATCCAGATCCTCTCAATCCTCCCCTTAACTCCTGGCAGGTTCTGGACCCCTCCCCTCTGACGATCTGAGACGGCCCTCCACACCCCACTGCGCCTTCCTCAGATCCCAGGGCCGAATTGAGGGATAGCTTGGGTTTCCCACAGCTGACAGCTGGGGTGGGTTCTCTGGGGCCTCTCAATTGAGACCTAGGGTCTCCCCAATCCTCCCCCTGACTCCAGGCAGTGCCGGGACCCCTCCCCTCTGATGATCTGAGACCGCCCTGACAGACAGCACTCGGCCTCCCTCAGATCCCGGGTGGAATTGAGGGGTAGCTGGGGTTTCCCAGGGCTGATCGCAGGAGCAGGTTCTCTGGGGCCTCTCTATTGAGACCTACTGTCTCCCCAATCCTCCCCCTGACCCCAGGTAGTGCCGGGACCCCTCCCCTCTGATGATCTGAGACCACCCTGACAGACGACGCTCCGCCTACCTCAGATCCCAGGCAGAATAGCGTAGCTGGGGTTTCCCAGAGCTGAGAGCAGGAGCAGGTTCTCTGGGGCCTCTCAATTGAGACCTAGGGTCTCCCCAGTCCTCCACCTAACTCCCAGCAGGGTCGGGTCCCCTCTCCTCAGTTGCTTGAGGCCGCCTTCTCAGACGACACCCTGCCCATTCAGATTCTGGGGCCCCTTTGTCTGGGGGATACCTTCAGTGTCCTGAAGATATTCATGTTTAGTGCTGACAGGGTCTGGGTCCTCTCCCTTCTGCTCACTGACTCCTCCCCAGTTAGGACCTCAGACTCTCCAGGCCGCATTCAGAAGGTGCCTCAGTCTCCCAGCTCCTTCAAAACCTCCTAGAGGAACAGCAGCAAAAGGTTTTTCGGGGGTGCTCCTGTGTTTTAGGGTCCATAGTCCCCTCAGTTCTCCCTTGGGTCCTGACCTTGACTCCTGGCAGAGCCTGGGTCTCCTCCCTCTGCTGACCTGAGGCTGCCCCCTTCAGACCAACCTAACCCTCCCTCAGACTCCCAAGAAAGAAGTCAGGAAACACCACATCCGGCCACTCTGCCGTGGTCTCCCAGGGCTGACAGAGGGCCGAAGCTGGATTCTGTGGGGCCTTTCTGTCCTGGGGTAGATGGACCTGTCAGTTCTCACCTTGAGGTTCCTCATCTTGGCTCCTGACTCCTTGATTAAATGCTCCCAGGACGATTCCCCCTCCTTGCCAGCTCGAGGGCCCTGATGGTTATCCCACTCCAGTACTCATTTCAGGAGCACTTCTGGAAACCCTGGTGTCTTAGTGGTTAAGTGCTATGGCTGCTAACTAAAAGGTCAGCAGTTTGAATCCGCCAGGCGCTCCTTGGAAACTCTATGGGGCCGTTCTACTCTGTCCTATAGCGTGGCTATGAGTCAGAATCGAGTCGACGGCACTGGGTTTGGGTTTTTTTTGGTCTGAGCGGCCACTATATACGAGACTCCACTGGAATGGTCCTTTACCACTGGCAGTTTAGCCATTTTCTAAGGGCTCTGAGGGGTCTGTTGAACTGTCAAACTCTGAAATCACGAATCTGAAACAGCCCAAAGCCGCCTCTGAAACAAGTTCCCATCTGGGACACTGATTTCATCATTGTCTTTCTCTGCACTTTTCTTCATTCTGACCGCGCCATCACCATGCTCACCCGCTCTAATCCTCACTTGTACCTGACCCTCTGCATTGTTTTGTACAGTGGAAGGGGATTTGTATTCTCTGGGCCCTGCCTTGAAAGCCCAGTCCCCCAGGGATGATCCCGATGTGGAAGGATGAGGAAAGGGGAGTGGTGGGAAATGCAGGTTGTATACCAGGGCCAGGTGTCCCCAGCGGGCACTGCACAATCGGACCTGGTAATTCTCCTCAATGGAGGCTGTCCTGGGCATAGGAGGATATTTAGCAGAACCCCTGCCCTCCATCCACTAGAAGCCAGTAGCACATCCCCACAAAATCTGTAAACATTAGCAAATGTCCTGCGGCAGGGGTGTGGGGGAAGTCACCCTCGAGTGAGAACCACTGTCCTCAGGACTTATGGGGTGATTTCTGAGGCTTTGCTGGAAACAGGACTTCTGCCCTCCGTGCTGCTCTACCACAGTCCCTAACTGCTTGCTGCTTCACCCACCATTATATGACCGTTTGACTGACAACATCCAGCTTTGTGGTAATGACCCAGAGCCCCCACTGGCCTCTATGACAGTCGTCTGTCATCCCATGGGGCGCCATGATGGCAGAACGCCATTGTCACTAAGCCCTAAGAGGCAGCACACACAGGGAGGTCGTGGACACATTCCCACAGAACTGGGGTTCTTGGGTTTGGTCAGACCATGGGAGAGGGTGCTACCCTATTTTCCACTTTCTCATTTGTCACTGTTTGGCTGTAGCCACCTTCACTGGAGAGGGTACAGGGGAAAAGGAGACCTCAGAGGTGATCTTGGGGTACACTGACCTTGGAACCTAGCTGGCCTTGGGCTAAAGGAAGTCTGGGCGGTGCTCAGTGGCAAGTGAGTCCAGGGTGTCCATGCTCTCCCTCAACACAAGACACAGGCAATGACTCTACACTTGTACTGATGAGGTCAAACCAATTCACTAGCTTCTGGAAGGTTCTGTCAGGTGTTTAGGAAGCTGTATGGACCATGGCAGTAGACACAGAGCAGGTGCCCAAAGTAACCATGTCGAATTGTGCTTTCGAAAGGCCTAGCTATTGTTACTCTCATTATGTGATTTTTTTTATACATAATATATACATAGACATACACACACGTGTGTGTCTAGGTATTTCCTATCACCCAGACATGAGAACCACCTGGGTGTACGACTTTAGCATTAAATGTCACACTTTACATACCTTCTGTACATTTCATGCAGTCCTCTCTAGGTCTAGAACCACTTCTAGTTCAGTCATATTTTACACTTTTCTAATCACTGTCACCTTATCGTGTCCTGGAAGCAACAGTGAAATACCGTGCCCTGGATCATCCTGGTCTGTATTTTCAAGACTTGGTTTAGCTGTCAGGACACAGCCCTTAAAACCTGTTCACACTCACTTACTCCCAGATGTTTCTAGAAAGCAGCCCTCTGCCCTAGCTCAGAGGGACTCAAGGTCGGCATATTTCCTTTAACTATTAAGTTCAAAACAGAGAAATGAGTAAATGGTAAGAATGAAGTACGGAGGAGGTCTGCTACTGGTGTCATACACTCTAGGCTTTGTAAACGAGACCATGTCCTTCAAGCAAATCCTTTTCAGAGACAAACCACCCGGTATTACGTTGTGCAAACCCACACCTTTCTACGTAGATCTGCATGTAAGCAAGTTTCCCGTGGGTTAAAGTGGATTTAAGGAGCATCCATCTCCACGTGACTCAAGTAAAGATCAAGAGGCATTTGGAATTACAAGATGAGAAAAACGCCCTTCTGAAAAGTGGAAGAGCTCACAAATTCAGGAAGCGTAGAAAGGCGATGGGCACCCATTTCTACCTAAGCACTGGTTTGTAACAGCAGCTAGACGGGGCTCTCCACCTGCAAGGCAGTGCGAGATGGGGATTACAAGCACTTCTGTCAGCCGTTCCCAAGTGTCCACTTCCCACCCACTCTTCGGCTCTCACAGGACTCTCCTACCTTGGGCCAAATTCAAAATCCAGGAAATGGCCACCTTGGGGTATTGGGGCTTGGGTTCTCCCACCACCTGATCTCAGAAGTCTTTGGGTGCTATGCCTAATTATCTATGGTAAGAACTGGAAAGTGTCCTTCTCATGCGCTTTCGGACAGAGCAGTGTTTACGGAGGCCCATTGACGAGAGCGTGTGTTCTCCTGTGGATACTCCAAGCAAGCAGAACCAACTTGTAAAGAGAAAGGCTTGTCTCCAAGAGGTTTCTTCCTAAGCACAACTATCACATCCTTGCAATTTTCAGTTCTAAAAATAAAAGAAAAAGCTCCCAGACCCAGCACCTGGAATCAAAGCCAAAAGGTAAACCACGGGACCCACATACTCATGAGCCCCTCTCATCAGAAAACCTGTAGGACTCATGGGCGGTGACTGTCACCTCCACAACGGCATGTTGGGGGACAGGAAGGGCACGTGTAAGTCCTTCCCTAAAGTGAGAGTTGGTCTTCCTTCATCTGTCAGTTGAAGAGAGTGTTATAAAAGGCACCAACAGGATGGGGAATTGTGCCTGGGTGGCCAGGAAGGCAGTGTGGTGGTTATGCACCAACGCCAGGGTTTGGAACCTGTCACAGATTTGACAGACAGCTCTTTAATGAGTGGATGCAGGCTGTCCGAGGGGCTTTCTTGCACCCGTAACCTGTCTGAGCGTCACCTAGGGGCCTGCGTTATGCCAGGGAAGACCGTGCTTACGTTTGCTTCTACCATGCAAGCAAACCATACCTCAGAGGGTGACTCAAGTGCAAAGATAGACAAGTGACAGAGACAAGAATCATCACTCAGATAGATGGTCACTCATTTTCTGGTGCTTTTATTGGCCTGCACACATCCTGGGAAAACAACTGCCTTATCTGTGGTGGTCCCTGAACACAGGACACCCTGGGGGCCTGATGATAGCTGGCCTGTAGTCTGAGAAGCAGGGGCAGTTGGCGAAGCAGTGGAATGGCATGGCTGGGGGTGAGGAAACAGGCATGTGAGCAGCAGGCCCCATAGCCCTGATGGGCATGGGGACCCAGGGGCAGCAGAAGGGCAACAGGCCCGCCCAAGGCAGGAACATGGCAGGGGAGCTGTGGTATCCCGGAGGCTCAGCTTGCAGACCCACCATTGGCCCAAAGGAACATATCTGTGCAGCAGCCCTGACACGGACAGCCCAGGGGGGCTGTGCGAGGATGGTGGCCTCGGCACCAGGGGTAGCCCAGGGAGCCTGGGTCCTCTCTGGCTGGCGGGGAGACCGCGTTGACAAGAGGGCCGCAGCCTCCATGTTCCTCCCAACATCCTCAAGGGCCCTTGCTGCAGTTGCTGGTGGCGCCCAGCCAGCAGTGCTGCTTCCGGACGTGTCATCGGGCAGTTCTGGGTTCCCCAGGCCCGCCGGCTTGTTCTCACCGGGACACGTGGGAGCTTCCTGTCGCTCCATGGCTGTAGGTGCTGAAGGAGATCTTGGGGCTTCGGGCTGCCTCTCCCTCTGCTGGGAGTACACGTGCACGACGGCTTTGGATGACCCTGTTACGCCCACTCTTCTCTTCATCTTCAGGAGAAGCTCAGGGAAGTCTCTTTTAAAGTAGGGGCAATAGTAGAAGTGTAACTAAGATCCACATTTTAAAAAGAAAAAGAAATGAAAGTGACGTCACAGGAGAACTGACAGCAACTAAAAACAAATCTCCACCCAAGCAGTGTCACTAGCTGTCCTGGCGGCCTTCTGACAAAGGTCACAGTCCCAGGTGGTAGCTGGAAACACGACTGTTAACCCTCAACATTCCCCAACCTCCGACCGGCATTTCACCCCTGGAACAGGACTCAAAGAGCAAAAATCCAAGTAAACAACCCACCAAGGTCCAGGTACACAACCGACCGCAAGGGGACTCTGAAATGGCACTGAGACTGATAAAGACTCGCAGCCTTCACGACGACATGGACCTGGCAATAGACCCAATCCCTTGCTGGGAGCCACGGGCTCTTCACCACCTGGGGCCACTGGCCGGGCTCCACAGGCCCGGTACTCTGCCTTCAGCACTCTCGTTAAATGGCTTAGGGCAGCACCTCGAGTCCAGCTTGCAGGGCCCTGCTGTCTGCAGAGGAAGGGAACAGCACGGCTAGCTAGGGGACAAGTTCAAGAGCTGTGGTGTCATAGGGCGTATCAGTCGCAGGAGGGAACACAGATCCTGAGATGTCACAGCTATCATCTTTGAAACCCTCTCCCCAAAATAACGCTCAGTCATTGTCACCACCACCCAGAGGGGACACAGGCCTAGGAGCTGTCCTGCACCTCGCCCTAGGTGCCCCGCTCCCCAGAGGCTGCCCTGGGAGTTCAATGACCCTGTCCCCGAGCCCACCGCCTTAGCCCTGGGAGGGAGGCCCTCATTTGTTACCTTGCTCACGACACACACTGATCTTTCTTCTGTGAACCATCTAGCGCGGCAGACAGGTCGCCAAGCAATCTGGTGCATTTTGCTGAAGCCGTAGAGGTTGAGCTGGCGGATGAAGCTCTTCATATAGTGCGTTGCAAACACTTTGTCAGCACCGTCCCGGTCCAAAATCTCTTTTTGAAATAGTTTCTCGTTGATCCCGATGCACGCGCCGTTACACTCCCACCAAATGGACACAAACTGATTGCTGCTCACGATGTTCCACAGTTTCTTGGGGAAGGGGAGAGAAAACAGGCTCCCGTCCCTCAGGGACAGGGTGTTCGTGCCTGGGCCTGGCCTTCTCAAGGAGGGCCTTTCGGTCGGCGTTTGGAAAGCAGTGTCTTCGAGCAGGAATCTCCCGTTGGGGCAGCCAGGTGGCAGGGGATCATCCCAGGCCCCTGCCGGAACTGCTGGAGGAGCAGGGCCCGCACTGACAGTTCGGGGTGCCCCAGCCCTTGGGGGAGAATGGGCCATGCTCGAGCCTGGGTCCTGGCTTGGGGGACTGCTTTTCTTGCCACTATCCATGCAAAGTGAAGGCTCTGCTTCCTTCCTAGCAACAAGGGTGAGGCTTAGCCCCCAGCGCTGGGCTCACAATGCAGCCCCAGGTGTCACAATGGCGGCCAGGTTGCTTGACAGTGACATCATAGGACACTTAGCAAGTGACCTCAATAGAAAGCCCACCCAGACAGATGGGTGACCTGTCAGCATGTCCCACATTCTGGGCCACACATGCTCATTTCAAAATGTCACGGCTGATTCAAACATTTGTGTTTCCGGGATCAGGCCCAACCTTCCTTCAAACCAGGACATGTCTTCTTCTGAGAGCCCCTGGGTCAGGTAGAACCAGATGGAAGTCACCAACTCAGCAGGTTCAGAGCTCCTTCACGGAACTCACTGGCTTTGAAGTGCTGCACGGGATTAACGTTTGCAAACACTGAGCAGAATCTTGGACAGGTGTCCATGGTCAAGGCTGGAGCCAACCACCGTTGTAGCACAGTCACAGGCAGGGGCAGCAAAGTCCTCCACAGAGACCCCGTACCATGCCCTCAGGATAGCTCATGGGAAGGCATACTGCAGATGGGTACGCTGGTGACTGGGCTGGCCCCCTCTTCACCCACTGCTGAGCACCCACAGGATGGAAGGCGTCCTTCCTCCTGCCTCTCCTCCGCATAGACATGGGCCCCCACCCACAGAGACTCTATTACACGCCCTGCGTCTCCGTGATCTCTCCATGACAGGGCACTTGCCCCCTGTCCTTAACACACGTCTTCTTTCCCCTGACCACGTCAGAGAGAAATGTGTCTTGGATCTGCCCTGGTGTTTGACCCCTGCAACCGTTCTTTTCAGGTTGGGACTGGGAGGTCCAGCATGGGATGTCTGTCCACCCAGAGCAGCATCTGTATCTCGTTCTCCCTGAGGGAAAGCAGCTGCTTTCCCAGATTGAGTTTTGCTTCCCAAGGTCTCCTTGACTACTTAATTGTACTAAGTATGCACCCTGGCTTGGTGGGGGAGGGGGGGATGACAGTTTCTACTGGCGACTTCTAACGTGTTGCATCATTAAACAGAAAATGCAGGCTTACAAAATTAATCTTGTAGCTAGAGGGGAAGGAATGGTCTTTCTGGTTAAGCACCTTGGTCACAGGATGGCTATGCTGTTTGCATCTCAACAAAGACACCTTCCAGGCATAGGATGGGCAGCCAGGTGTGCCTGATCAAAGGCCCCTTCCTCTTATGCCATTTCCCTTTCCCCATGCACTCCAGCACATATACCCCTCCAGTTTAAGGTTTTAATCTACAGCATCAATCCCTCTGTCTCCTGCCTACAATGCATTGTGGGGCATGCATAGAAGGGATGAGGGTCTGAACAAGACTGACCCCATGATGAATATTGCCCAGTTCCTCTTCATCCTAATCTCTGCGTTACTAATAAAAGCTTATGATCTCATCACTGGATAAGATCAGCTGTTTGCTGAAAGCTAAGCACTGCACCAGCTCATTTTTCTTCTTGGTTCACCACACACCCACATAGGGGGCACCACTCCATGACGCCCCATCTCAATCCAGGCACAGAGACTGCTGACCACTGAGGTGAGGCGGAAATAGGGACCCAGGCCTGAGGCTCTCCTGCACCGTGGGTGAGAGCCAGGGATCTCACTTGGAAGGCTGAGGTTGGCATCCCAGCCCAGCCATGTCCAAGCTCTGTTACCGCAGGCGTGTTACTTAACCTCTCTGAGCCTCAGTCTCCTCACGGTGGTGACAGTGTCAGCAGCTGCCTTACAGGGATGTGAGGATTCAGTGAGACCCACCCAGGGAACAAGGTACCTGGCAGGAAGGCAGAACTGCTGGCGTTGCTTTCAAAGATGTTGTGCTTGACAGCAAGTCTGAAATCTACTGAGCCTAAGAAAGGCCCTTGGCTAACGACGGGACATCATTTAGTCAACAGCACGAGCTAGATCTCCTTGTTGGTTGCTACAAACCACCAGCTGACACTCCACCTGAGCTCCCATCCCATGAAAAGGCAGGGGCACCATGGTGGGCCCCACAGCAATCAGGGAGAGAGTTTGCTTAAACATGAGCAATACTTGGCTCCTGATGAGCCCTGGCCATGCAGAAGAATCCCTGAAACCGGATCCCCATGGGAGCCCGTCTTGGAAAAGCCCCCACAACACTCTGCTGAGTCTCATGAGCTGCAGCAAAGGTGACACGGTGTCACCTAGGCAGCTGTGGATTCTTGATGCCGTCCCTATTTTCCTCCCGTCCCCTTAGGCTGTACCTGGAAGCCAACTAGGTCTAAAGGGTTGTCCCCAACACACCCCCACCCGACTGCCTATGCAACTGCAGATGCTTCTCTGAGACCGGCTGAGCCCACACTGACTTTCCTGGACCACCTGTACAACAAGCTCCACACGGTGCACGTCAAAAGTGAGGAACTGCTTTATTGAACAGCTGAGGGAGCTGGAATAGTGAGTTTAGCTGAACTTCTTACACACCGCGCAGGCACAGTGACACCACCCATTCACCCTGTGCCCCCAAACGAGGGCAGCTTTGGCGGAGTTCAGTGTCAGGGGAGGAGCTGTTTACAGGGTTCAGTTGTAGCTCAAACAGTCCACCTAGCAGTGGCCTCCTTTGAAACTCCTCCTCACCCCTCCTGGGAGAGAACATCAACCCTCCTCTCTCTTTCCTTTAGAAAGTGCTATCTTTCTTTTCAGGCTGAAGGGTCTCCTACCTGTAAGAACTGGTTCCCCACATCCCTGCCCCGATCCATGACTATACCAGCAGTGCTTACAGAAACCACTCTCAGAATGAAAAGCACGGGACTCAGGCTAAAGCGCTCTCGTCACCGCAGACCAAAATCTGCAGACTTGGAGCTACCCATGATACCGTTGTTCAGGTTTCGTCTCTGACCACCTTCTGTAGGGTTCCAGTTTCAAACAGTGCTTTGTCAATTTTGGCAAGCCAGCGGTCCCTGCAGGTTGCAACAGCACGGACCGTTGCTCGCTTGTGGTGGCTGTCCTGGTAGTAGCAGCTGCTCCATCCGAGGAGAACCTCAAGTGGATGAATGGCTGTGTCCCACAAGGCAGCCCCTGTGGGGCAGGCAGTATGCCGCCAGCTTCTACTCCAGCACAGAGCACGTCCATCTCGAGTACAAGCTTGTAAAAAAATACTTTAACAGAGTAGACTGTACAGAGTAGGATTGCACACCGTATGTCACAATGCTGAAATATTTGTATAAATACTATACGAGTTGTGGAATGACATCAAGTACATTATCCAGGAAGAAAGCAAGAGGTCACTGAAAAGACAGGAAAGAAAGAAAAGACCAATATGGATGTCAGAGGAGACTCTGAAACTTCCTCTGGAGCATCAAGCAGCTAAAGCAAAAGGAAGAATTGATGAAGTAAAAGAGCTGAACAGAAGATTTCAAAGGGACCCTCGAGAAGACAAAGTATTATAATGACACGTGTAAAGAGCTGGAAATGGAAAACCAAAAGAGAAGAACACACTCGGCGTTTCTTGAGCTGAAATAACTGAAGAAAATATTCAAGCCTCGAGTTGCAATAGTGAAGGATTCCATGGGGAAAATATTAAACGACGCAGGAAGCATCAAAAGAAGATGTAAGGAATACACAGAGTCGTTATACCAAAAAGAATTAGTCAATGTTCAACCATATCAAGAGGTGGCATATGATCAGGAACCAATGGTACTGAAGGAAGAAGTCCAAGCTGCTCTGAAGGCATTGGCGAAAAACAAGGCTCTAGGAACTGATGGAATATCAACTGAGATGTTTCAATAAACAGATGGAGCGCTGGAGGTGCTCACTCGCCTATGCCAAGAAATATGGAAGACAGCTTCCTGGCCAACTGACTGAAACAGATCCATATTTAAGCCTATTCCCAAGAAAGGTGATCCAACTGAATGTGGAAAGTATAGAACAATATCATTAATATCACACGCAAGCAAAATTTTGCTGAAGATCATTCAAAAACAGCTGCAGCAGTATACCAACAGGGAACTGCCAGAAATTCAGGCTGCTTTCAGAAGAGGACATAGAACCAGGGATATCATTGCTGATGTCAGATGGATCCTGGCTGAAAGCAGAGAATACCAGAAGGATGTTTACCTGTGTTTTATTGACTATGCAAAGGCATTAGACTGTGTGGATCATAACAAACTATGGATAACACTGCGAAGAATGGGAATTCCAGAACACTTAATTGTGCTCATGAGGAATATTTACATACATCAAGAGGCAGTTGTTCGGTCAGAACAAGGGGATACTGATTGGTTTAAAGTCAGGAAAGGTGTGCATCAGGGTTGTATTCTTTCACCATACCTATTTAATCTGAATGCTGAACAAATAATCCGAGAAGCTGGGCTATATGAAGAAGAACGGGGCATCAGGATTGGAGGAAGACTCATTAACAACCTGCGTTATGCAGATGACACAACTTTGCTTGCCGAAAGTGAAGAGGACTTGAAGCACTTACTGATGAAGATGAAAGACCACAACCTTCAGTATCGATTACACCTCAACATAAAGAAAACAAAAATCCTCACAACTGGATCAATGAGCAACATCATGATAAAGGGAGAAAAGACTGAAGTTGTCAAGGATTTCATTTTACTTGGATCCACAATCAACAGCCATGGAAGTAGCTGTCAAGAAATCAAAAGACGCATTGCATTGGGCAAATCTGCTGCAAAGGACCTCTTCAAGGTGTTGGAGAGCAAAGATGTCACCCTGAAGACGAAGGTGTGCCTGACCCAAGCCATGGTATTTTCAATTACATCATATGCATGTGAAAGCTGGACAATGAATAAGGAAGACCTAAGGAGAGTTGACGCCTTTGAATTGTGGTCTTGGCGAAGAATATCGAATATACAATGGACTGCCAAAAGAACGAACAAATCTGTCTTGGAAGAAGTGCGGCCAGAATGCTCCTTAGAGGCAAGGATGGCAAGACTGGGTCTTACCTACTTTGGACATGTTGTCAGGAGGGACCAGTCCCTGGAGAAAGACATCATGCTTGGCAGAATACAGGGTCAGCGGAAAAGAGGAAGACCCTCAATGAGGTGGATTGATACAGTGGCTGCAACAATGAGCTCAAGCATAACGATTGTAAGGATGGCGCAGGACTGGGCAGTGTCTCATCCTGTTGTGCATAGGGTTGCTATGAGTCGGAACTGAATCAAAGGCACCTAACAACAACAACAACACATAGTATACAGCCATGGAGTCACTCCATGAGAAAGGGCTTGCCAAGGAGGCTTTAAGGAAAACCTGCCATCATCCTGCCCCAAGAGCAAGGCCTTCCCGGGTAGGGCGCTGGGAGTGAGGCCCGCAAGGCATACAACCAGTGGACAACAGCGACACGTGGAGAGCTCCTACTGACTGTGCACGGCAGGAGAAGTCTGGGCCACACATCCTGGCAGACTTGCTTTCAAAGCACTGTGATCCTATTTAGCATTTCACCCAACAGACACGAAGCCCCCCTTCCTGGGCCTCAGCGTCCACCCCCAAGGGCAATGAGCCAGCTCCTCAGGCCCATGTGGAAGTCAGTTTCTCCTGCTCTCAAGGGCACACTCTCCGTCAAGCACGCTTACCCTGACACCCCCCACGCCACTTCGTACAGGCCCCTCCTCCTCTGTGGCATGTGGTGGGGAGTCACAGAGAGGCTTTGAATGCAAACAAGGCAGGAGATGACAGTCCCCGGGGGCCCAGCTCCAGTTTCAGCCCTGGGTGGAGGGTGCACACAAAGGCAGAGGGAGGGCGAGGAGTGTGTGTCCGATCCACCGACGTTCCCTCCCGGAAAGAAGGGCCTTTAATCTGGCATTTCGATATTTAGCTTGGGAGGAGGGAGCACATACTTTCCAGGGCTCTGTGTAATGACTACGCTGGCCTTCTTTCGAAACATAGGAGCACTTTTAGGAGGTTCCGGAACAGGGCTTTCTTCCATTTCTTCATTATCTTCGTGATGAAGGTCATATGAGATGTTTCCGTATTCTCTTAAAAATGGGAAAATTTCAAGCAGAAACTGACAGAAATCTTTGCAAATACCGAACCACCCTGAAAAATAAGAAAACACTTTTTCAAAAACTTGGTTCAAGTGAGTTTCACATACATTTTCTTTCCCAAACGTGAAGTTGCACAGCTTTGCGGTAATGCTTTATTCTGACGCCCCAGAAACAAAGACTGAACCCGGACTGAAAACCTGGAACTTGACCAGGCCCTCCAGGTGACCCTGAGGGTACACATAGTTGAGAACCTCAGCTCTAAACGAAAAAACCAAACCAAAGCCGTTGCCGTTGACTATATTCTGACTCATAGCCACCCTACAGGAGAGAGTAGAACTGTCCCATGGCGTGTCCAAGGAGCAACTGATAGATTCGAACTGCCAAGCTTTTGGTTCAGCACCCAAGCTCTTAACCAGGGCTCTAGCGAGGCTCAGATACCTGTGAGAACCTAGACGATGCTGTCATCCTCTTAATCGTCCCTGGTCCAACCCTCCCGTGGGGCATAGAATGTCATCCAATTAGAGGAATTTTGTCACTCCCGGGATGAGGGAGGCCGTCAGGCATGTGCTGGTCCAGGCCAGTGGGAGGCCTGGGCTCCAGGGGCCCCTCCAGCGACTTCTAGGAAGCCAGTGTTTCCTGCACCCAGCATAGGAATGGCAGTTCAGTGCTGGCCTTCCTGGCATACAGCCAACAAGGACAGCCAGGGCTGCAGTCTAGGGCCCTCCCCAGCTCCACCGCTCAGGCTTGCAGAAGGGCAGCCTCTGGGGGTGTGCGCAAAGGAGCCTCTGAGCCTAGCAAACAGGGGACCACACCTTGGGCGTGGTGAGGACAAAAATGCTAATTAAGTACCACTGACAAGACTAGGTTTAGGAGGGGCTGCTGGGCTGATTCTGGTATCCCTCAACTCTCTGCCCGACACTGCTAGAGAAGAGTGGTGCCAGCCAGTGGAGAGCAAGCCGATGGCGTGGCTTTTCGGTGAAGACCTGAGACCCGCCTTGGGCCCTGCCTTCCCAGGCAAGCACCTTCATTTGGAGCCCTCAGGTTCCTCCTTTCCTAGAGCGTGGGTGCACTCACGCACAACACGCACAAGGGCTTCCAAATGGTGTGTATATACAGCGGTTTCCTCCCTTCTGTCCAAAGGTTGTTGCCATGAGAGTGATCAGCGAAAGATGCAGTGGGACAAATATTGGTATACAAGAGAATGCGTGTGGCCGTCCAGTTTGTGACCAAGCAGGATCTAAAGAAAGAAACAGTCATGGTCATGCTGAGGCAACATCTGCAAGTGGTCAGAGGAAGCCTGCAGCCAGAGCCTCACTAGACACCCCCAGCAGGTCTCAGGGAGGGAAGTGAGCACTAGAGGAAAGAATGGCCACCCTCCCAGTGTCGGGGAGGGGCCGCCCAGCGTCACGTGCCTCTTCAGGACTAAGCAAGGGTAGTTTCTAAGGCCTGTGCTTCTCACGGGAGAGACCTCTTGGTGTTTGTTCTCAGGAGCAAACAGTGCTTGTTGCACCATTCGCCATAGAAGTAAAATACAAAATACAACTTTCCTTTTCAGAAAGTAGCAGCAGCCATAAATATGGGCGCGTCCTGGCTAAAAAGGGGCCCTTCTCACGGCCGGTTCCCACCCCCAGACAGGACAGGCTGTTCTAAGTCTCCTGACGGTCTCTGTAGGCATCTCTGTGGGAGTTGGCACCCTGTGAGTTCAAGGGCTCGCCAGCTGCACCAGTGTCCAAGCTGCTGTTATAGGGAAGGGCGGGGCTCTGAATATGAAGACTGTTTCCTCAGAAAGCTCACCTCAAAAGTTAGAAGTGGCACGACGATGGTCATCCAGCTCAGGGCCATTGTTATGTGTGTCCTCCGCTGCTCCACGATCACATCCATGGAGCGCAGGAACAAGGCGGACCACAGGATGTAGTAGAGGACAACCAGGCACAGAAAGGACATGAGAATCCACAGGGGGACACACACAACCTGAGGGGAGGAGGAGAGGCATCTCTGCAGCTTCCACCACAGCAGATGGAGGCGTTGGCAAAGCCCTGCTGGGTCTCTCTAGTTAAGACAGTGCAAGACTAGACAGTGCAAGATGGAATAAGGACAGTCCTACCTCCCGGGACAGCTGCGGGGACAGCATAGTGTTTTTAGCACAGAACCTGCACTCGGAATGTTTTCCATGGGTCACTGTGGAGGTAGACAAGCCTTCCTCTGCCCCCACTCTTTGTCACTTATCCAGTCCTGTTAGCATCCTGGCTCCCTGAGGGCCCAGGGCAGAGCTGTCACCCTGTGGACAGAGACACTCTCTCGCCCTCTCTCTTCACAGGCAGCACTCTGCATCCTGCTCCAGCTACTTGGGAATATATCTGGGAACTCACTCCCCGGAAACGTCAGCTGCCGAGCTTTCTACAGACCCCTGCTAACTTTGCAGATAGATGCCGGGTGCCTGCGCTACCCCATCCATGTCTCCACGCCAGCGCAGGCTCTGTAACTTGCTGTGGGACCAGAAAGACCTTACTCCACCTCATACAGCCCGCAGGTAACAGTGGAGGCATCAGCTGGCCAGGGTCTTGCATGACCCCCCCCCACCTTGGACTACTTTCTCAGTTATTCATTTTTCCTTTATTCATTATCATACAGGGAAATTCACTTTTTTTCTTTTGTGTACAGTTCTATGACTTTTAACACAAATACAGATTCACGTAACCACTGCCACAGGATGGATACGGAACACTTCGATTGCCCCCACGCTAGCCGCCTTTACTGTTGCACGCTCTGCCCACCCATAACCCCTGGCAACTACTATCACTATGCTTTTGTCCTTTCTAGAATGTTATGTAAATGGAATCAAACAGCATGCAACTTTTTCGGACGGGTTTCTCTCAATCAGCATGCCTTTGAGCTTCATTCCCTTTGTGTGTATATGGACGCTGTATGTATGTGGACTCTGTGTGTATACAGACAGGTCCTTCCTTTATATTGCAGAGTGGTATTCAATGGTATGGATATACCTGTTTGCTTATCCATTCGCTGACTAGAGAGTATCCAGTTTGGAGCTATCACAAATAAAGCTGCTACAAACCTAAGTTTTCATTTCCCTAGGGTAAATACCCACCCACGTATCTGGCAGTTTGTCGTACTGTGTGAACTTGAGTGTTGCTGTGATGCTGACAGCTATGCCAGCGGTATTCAGGTACCAACAGGGTCACCCATGGCAGACAGGTGTCAGCTTTCAGACTAAGACAGACTAGGAAGAAGGAGCTGGCGGTCTACTTCTGAAAAGAATTAGCTAGCGGAAACCTTATGAATAGCAGCAGAACACTGTCTGATATAGTGCCGGAAGATGAGCCCCTCAGGTTGGAAGGCACTCAGAAGACGACGTGGGAAGAGCTGCCTCCTCAAAGAAGAGTCGACCTTAATGACATGAATGAAGTCAAGCTGTTGGGACCTTCATTTGCTGATGTGGCACGACTCAAAATGAGAAGAAACAGTTGCAAGCATCAATTAATGATTGGAACATGGAATGTAGAAAGTATGAATCTAGGAAAATAGGAATTCATCAAAGATGTAATGGAATGCATAAATATCAGTATCCTAGGTATTAGCTGAAATGGGCTAGTATTGGCCATTTTGAATCAGACAGTCATATGGTGTGTGTAATAAAAAAAAAATGGTGTACTATGCCAGAAATGACAACTTGAAGAGGAATACCATTGTATTCATCGTTAAAAAGAACATATCAAGATCTACCCTGAAGGAGAATGCTGTCACTGATAGGATAATATCCATACGCTGAATAGGTACGGTGAAAGGATACAACCTTGATGCACACCTTTCTGATTTTAAACCAGGCAGTATCCCCTTGTTCTGTTCGAATGACTTGTCTCTTGGTCTATGTACAGGTTCCACGTGAGCATACTTAAGTGTTGTGGAATTCCCATTCTTAGCAATCTTATCCATAATTTGTAATGATCGACGCAGTCGAATGCCTTTGTATAGTCAATAAAACACAGGTAAACATCTTTCTGGCATTCTCCGCTTTCAGCCAAGATCCATCTGACATCAGCAATGATATCCCTGGTTCCACGTGCTCTTCTGAATCTGGCTTGAATTTCTGGCTGTTCTGTGCAACCACTTTTCAATCATCAGAAAAATTTTACTTGCCCGTAATGTTAATGATATTATTCGATAATTTCCACATTTGGTTTAATCACCTTTCTTGGGAATAGGCATAAATATGGATCTCTTTCAGACGGGTGGCCAGGTAGCAGCCTTCTAAATTTCCTGGCATAGATGAGTGAGCACTTCCAGCCCTGCATTCATTTGTTGAAACATCTCAGTTGGTATTCCATCAGTACCTGGAACCAACTACCGATCCCTTCTTCGTTTCCAACTTTCACATTCCACTCACCAGTAATTATCAGTGCATCCTAATTGCATGTTTGATCAATTTCAGACTGCAGAAGTTGGTAAAAATCTTCCATTTCTTCATTTTGGCCTTAGAGGTTGGTGCGTAAACTTGAATAATAGTTGTATTACCTGGTCTTCCTTGTAGGCATATGGATACTATCCTATCACTGACAGCGTTGTACTTCAGGATAGATCTTGAAACGTTCTTTCTGACGAAGAATGCAACACCATTCCTCTTCATGTTGTCATTCCCAGCATAGCAGACTATATGATTGTCCAACTGAAAATGGCTAATATCAATCCATTTCAGTTCACTAACGCCTAGGATATCTATGTTTATGCTTTCCATTTCATTTTTTAAATTAACTTTTATTAAGCTTCAAGTGAACATTTACAATTCCAATCGGTCTGTCACATGTAAGTATACATACATCTTACTCCCTTCTCCCACTTGCTCTCCCCCTATTGAGTCAGCCCTTTCAGTCTCTCCTTTCGTGACAATTTTGCCAGCTTCCCTCTCTCTCTATCCTCCCATCCCCCCTCCAGTCAAGAGTTGCCAACACACTCTCCAGTGTCCACCTGATTTAATTAGCTCACTCTTCATCAGCATCTCTCTCTCACCGGCTGACCAGTCCCTTTCATGTCTGATGAGTTGTCTTCGGGGATGGTTCCTGTCCTGTGCCGACAGAAGGTCTGGGGAGCATTGCCGCCGGGATTCCTCTAGTCGCAGTCAGACCATTAAGTATAGTCTTTTTATGAGAATTTGGGGTCTGCATCCCACTGATCTCCTGCTCCCTCAGGAGTTGTCTGTTGTGCTCCCTAACAGGGCAGTCATCGATTGTGGCCGGGCACCAATTAGTTCTTCTGGTCTCAGGATGATGTAGGTCTCTGGTTCATGTGGCCCTTTCTGTCTCTTGGGCTCTTA
Organism: Loxodonta africana; assembly: GCF_030014295.1. Taxonomy (NCBI): domain Eukaryota; kingdom Metazoa; phylum Chordata; class Mammalia; order Proboscidea; family Elephantidae; genus Loxodonta; species Loxodonta africana. The sequence continues at coordinate 172,035,810 of NC_087369.1, read as the reverse complement.
GTTGTCGTGTGACCTTGGTGTTCTTCATTCTCCTTTGATCCAGGTGGGTTGAGACCAACTGATGCATCTTAGATGGCCGCTTGTTAGCATTTAAGACCCCAGACGCCACATTTCAAAGTGGGATGCAGAATGTTTTCATAATAGAATTATTTTGCCAGTTGACTTAGAAGTCCCCTCAAACCATGTTCCCCAGACCCCCGCCCCTGCTCCGCTGACCTTTGAAGCTTTCATTTTATCCCGGAAACCTCTTTGCTTTTAGTCCAGTCCAATTGGGCTGACCATCCTTGTATTGAGTGTTGTCTTTCCCTTCACCCAAAGCAGTTCTTATCTACTGATTGATCAATAAAAAACCCTCTCCCTCCCTCCCTCCCTCCCCGCCTCGTAACCACAAAAGTATGTGTTCTTCTCAGTTTTTTCTATTTCTCAAGATCTTATAATACTGATCTTATACAATATTTGTCCTTTTGCCTCTGACTCATTTCGCTCAGCATAATGCCTTCCAGGTTCCTCCATGTTATGAAATGTTTCACAGATTCGTCACTGTTCTTTATCGATGCGTAGCATTCCATTGTGTGAATATACCACAATTTATTTACCCATTCATCCGTTGACGGACACCTTGGTTGCTTCCAGCTTTTTGCTATTGTAAACAGAGCTGCAATAAACATGGGTGTGCATATATCTGTTTGTGTGAAGGCTCTTGTATCTCTAGGGTATATTCCGAGGAGTGGGATTTCTGGGTTGTATGGTAGTTCTATTTCTAACTGTTTAAGATAACGCCAGATGGATTTCCAAAGTGGTTGTACCATTTTACATTCCCACCAGCAGTGTATAAGAGTTCCAATCTCTCTGCAGCCTCTCCAGCATTTATTATGTTGTGTTTTTTGGATTAATGCCAGCCTTGTTGGAGTGAGATGGAATCTCATCGTAGTTTTAATTTGCATTTCTCTAATGGCTAATGATCGGGAGCATTTTCTCATGTATCTGTTGGCTGCCTGAATATCTTCTTTAGTGAAATGTGTGTTCATATTCTTTGCCCACTTCTTGATTGGGTTGTTTGTCTTTTTGTGGTTGAGTTTTGACAGAATCATGTAGATTTTAGAGATCAGGCGCTGGTCTGAGATGTAATAGCTGAAAATTCTTTCCCAGTCTGTAGGTGGTCTTTTTACTCTTTTGGTGAAGTCTTTAGAGGAGCATAGGTGTTTGATTTTTAGGAGCTCCCAGTTATCTGGTTTCTCTTCATCATTTTTGGTAATGTTTTGTATTCTGTTTATGCCCTGTATTAGGGCTCCTAGGGTTGTCCCTATTTTTTCTTCCCTGATCTTTATCGTTTCAGTCTTTATGTTTAGGTCTTTGATCCACTTGGAGTTAGTTTTTGTGCATGGTGTGAGGTATGGGTCCTGTTTCATTTTTTTGCAAATGGATACCCAGTTATGCCAGCACCATATGTTAAAAAGACTATCTTTTCCCCAATTAACTGACACTGGTCCTTTGTCAAATATCAGCTGCTCATACATGGATGGATTTATATCTGGGTTCTCAATTCTGTCCCATTGGTCTATGTGCCTGTTGTTGTACCAGTACCAGGCTCTTTTGACTACTGTAGCTGTATAATAGGTTCTGAAATCAGGTAGAGTGAGGCCTCCCACTTTCTTCTTCTTTTTCAGTAATGCTTTGCTTATCTGGGGGTTCTTTCCCTTCCATATGAATTCGGTGATTTGTTTCTCTATCCCCTTAAAATATGACATTGGAATTTGGATCGGAAGTGCGTTATATGTATAGATGGCTTTTGGTACAATAGACATTTTTACTATGTTAAATCTTCCTATCCATGAGCAGGGTATGTTTTTCCACTTAAGTATGTCCTTTTGAGTTTCTTGTAGTAGAGCTTTGTAGTTTTCTTTGTATGGGTCTTTTACATCCTTGGTAAGATTTATTCCTAAGTATTTTATCTTCTTGGGGGCTACTGTGAATGGGATTGATTTGGTTATTTCCTCTTCGATGTTCTTTTTGTTGATGTTTGTTGAGTCGTTACGTTTCTCTTGGCTTTTATTTTGAGTTATGGAGTTGTGATACCTCTTTGTGGTTACCTTAATATTTACCCTTATTTTTCTAAATAAAACCTAACTTCTATTGTCCTATATCGCCTTGTATCCCTCTCCATATGGCAGTTCTATGCCACCTGTATTTAGTCCCTCTTTTTGATTTTTGTGATCTTTTACATATTGACTTCAATGATTCCCTGTTTTGAGCATTTTTTTTAATTAATATTAATTTGTTTTTGTGATTTTCCTATTTGAGTTGATATCAGGATGTTCTGTTCTGTGACCTTGTGTTGTGCTGGTATCTGATATTATTGGTTTTCTGACCAAACAATTTCCTTTAGTATTTCTTGTAGCTTTGGTTTGGTTTTTGCAAATTTTCTATGCTTGTGTTTATCTGTAAATATCTTAATTTCACCTTCATATTTCAGAGAGAGTTTTGCTGGATATATGATCCTTGGCTGGCAATTTTTCTCCTTCAGTGCTCTGTATATGTCATCCCATTGCCTTCTTGACTGCATGGTTTCTGCTGAGTAGTCTGAACTTATTGATTCTCCCTTGAAGGAGACCTTTCTTTTCTCCCTGGCTGCTTTTAAAATTTTCTCTTTATCTTTGGTTTTGGCAAGTTTGATGATAATATGTCTTGGTGTTTTTCTTTTTGGATCAGTCTTAAATGGGGTTTGATGAGTATCTTGGATAGATATCCTTTCGTCTTTCATGATGTCAGGGAAGTTTTCTGTCAGCAGATCTTCAACTATTTTCTCTGTGTTTTCTGTCCTCTCTCCCTGTTCTGGGACTCCAATCACACGCAAGTTATCCTTCTTGATAGAGTCCCACATGATTCTTAGGGTTTCTTCATTTTTTTAAATTCTTTTATCTGATTTTTTTCCAGCTATGTTGGTGTTAATTCCCTGGTCCTCCAGATTTCCCACTCTGCATTCTAATTGCTCGAGTCTGCTCCTCTGACTTCCTATTGCATTGTCTAATTCTGTAATTTTATTGTTAATCTTTTGGATTTCTGCATGCTGTCTCTCTATGGATTCTTGCAACTTGTTAATTTTTCCACTATGTTCTTGAATAATCTTTTTGAGTTCTTCAACTGTTTTATCAGTGTGTTCCTTGGCTTTTTCTGCAGTTTGCCTTATTTCATTTCCGAGGTCAACCCTGATGTCTTGAAGCATTCTGTAAATTAGTTTTTCATATTCTGTATCTGATAATTCCAGGATTGTATCTTCATTTGGGAAAGATTTTGATTCTTTTGTTTGGGGGGTTGTAGAAGCTGTCATGGTCTGCTTCTTCATGTGGTTTGATATTGACTGCTGTCTCCGAGCCATCACTAAAATATTTTAATTTAAATTAAAAATATAGTAGTGATTTATTCTATATTTGCTCACTGAGTCTTATCTTGTTTTGTTTTCTTTCAATATACGTGGATGGGCTAGTAGATTGTGCTGTCTTGTTTGTTGTAGCCCTTGACTTACTTATGACCTATTACCAGCTGGTTTGGGCTGTTGCCAGATATATATGCCTGAGTCTATTCACTATTCTTGAGTAGAATCTGATTTTGGGCCATCAAGTGTGTGCTGCACCGTAACACCTATCCACCTCGAGAAGTAGTGGTGATAGTTGTGTGCACCAGATTCTATTAGCAGCTGGGGTTCACACTCCAGGGGGGGCAGGATGCTGACAGGCTTCCCCCAAGTGTCAGTGAGGTAGGTGTGTCTCTATTCCTGCAGCACCTTGGTGGTAGGGCTCTGCAGCTGTACCTTAGGCCCCCAATGCAAGTACCTCTACTGATTGGTAGGTGTCACCCTCCTTAGACCCCTAAGGCAAGAGGCTAGGTGGTCTGGGGGGAGCTTCAGCCCTCAGTTCCCTGTTGTGGGTCAGTTAGGGCTCTGTTGAATAAGCACAGATATCAGACCTGGGAAACTTGTTTTTCCAGTAAATCCGCTAAAAAACATGCAGTCAGATCCCTATCAGAACTGCCTTTGCATTATTATAGCCACCTTGTTCCCTGTAAGGATGAAAGCCCGAGATTTGGATCATATATGCTTGGCTGGAGCTGGTTCTGTGTTTTTAGTCCAATTAGGGAAGGATTTTTGGTCCCTGGGTTTTTTGTGGTTGCTTCTCTCAGGCTGGAAGAATGGGTTAGGAAAAGACCCAAAAAAAAAAAAAAAAAAGGGAAAAGCAAAGCCGCGGAGCCGGAGCCGTTCTCCCTCTGGCTCAGGAAATTCCAATGTTAATGAAGCCGCCTGGGAAGGGTGGGGGAGGGCTCAGGAGAGGGTACACCCCATAATAAAGCCAAAGTTGCTTATCTTGCTTGGGATGACTATTTCATCTGAGATTCCCGAGGGGCGTGTCGCCTATGTGTGCTGGCTGTGTGGAGATTGTCCCCGAGGGTCTGGCCCGCTGAAGCCGTGGTCAGATCCTCCACTGCCAGTCCAAAGCCCAGCGTCAAGGTTCCCCTGCTGGGACGCTGCACTCCCAGCTCCAAAATCAGTCGCTGCCTCCCGGGGACTTCTCATCCCTCCAGCCGCGTCACCGCGCTGCCCCCATGGACCGGCTGGGCCCCCTCCCGGGGTTAGTTCAGGGGAGTAGGGCTGTACCCTTTTTTGCGCCGTGACCGGATGCTGTGTTCAGCCCCCCTGTGCCCAGTCCAAAGCCCGGCGCCAAGGTTCCCCGGCTGGGACGCTGCACTCCCGGCTCCAAAACCAGTCACTGCCTCCCGGGGACTTCTCCTCCCACCAGCCGCGTTGCCAGGCCGCCCACGCAGACCGCCTGGGCCCCCTCCTGGGGTCAGTTCAGGGGGGTAGGGCTGTGCCCCGTGTTTGCGCCGTCACAAGATGGTGTGTTCAGGTCCCCTGGGCCCAGTCCTAAGCCCGGCGCCAAGGTTACCTGACTGGGACACTGGCTCCAGGCTCCGAAAACAGTCGGGGCTTCTCCGTAGTTGTTCGTTCTCCGTCTCTGTCAGTCAGGTCAACTCTTTAAATCTGTGTTTGTTGTTCAGGGTTCGTAGATTGTCATGTATGTGATCGATTCACTTGTTTTTCCGAGCCTTTATTGCAAGAGGGATCCGAGGTAGCATCTACCTAGTCAGCCATCTTGGCCCCCCCACTGTATATAAGTTTTTATGTGAGAGACTGACTTGATTTGTAAACTTTCACTTGCAGCACAAGAAAAATTATTTTAAAAAGTGATCTTAAAAAAATAATCCTAAAAATGTCACTTTCAAAAACAAATACGAAACCATTGAAAAAAAAAAGAAAACTACAAGACACTCCTGCAAGAAACCAAAAGAGACCTACATAAGTGGAAAAACATACTTTGCTCAGAGATAGGAAGACTCAACACTGTGATAATGTCTATTCTACCAAAAGCCATCTACAGATACAACGCAACCCCAATCCAAATTTCAGTGGCATTTTTTAATGAGATGGAGAAACAAGTCACCAACTTCATATGGAAAGGGTAGAGTCCCTGGATAAGTAAAGCATTACTGAAAAAGAAGAACAAAGTGGGAGGCCTCGCACTACCTGATTTTAGAAACTATTATACCACTATGATAGTCAAAACAGCCTGGTACTGGTACAACAACAGATACACAGACCAGTGGATCAGAATTGGGAATCCAGATGTAAATTCATCTACATAGGAGCAGGTGATATTTGACAAAGGCCTAAAGTCAGTTAAATGGGGAAAAGACAGTCTCTTTAACAAATGGTGCTGGCATAACTGGATATCCATCTGCAAAAAATGAGACAAGATCCATACCTCACACCATGCACAAAAACTAACTCAAAATGGATCAGAGACCTAAATACAAAATCTAAAATGATAAAGATCACGGCAGAAAAAATGGGGACAATGAGAGGAGCCCTAATACACGGCATAAACAGTATACAATGCACTACTAAGAATGCACAAACACCAGAAGAGAAACTAGATAACCGGGAGCTCCTAAAAATCAAACGCTTATGCTTGTCAAAAGAATTCGCCAAAGGAGTAAAAAGCCAATCTACAGCCTGGGAAAAATTTTTTTGCTACAACAAATCTAACTGATGCCTGATCTCTAAAATCTACACGATACTGCAAAACCTCAATGATAAAAAGACAAAAGGCCAATTAAAAAATGGGCAAAGGATATGAACAGGCACTTCACCAAAGAAGACATTCAAGTGGGTAACAGATACATGAGGAAATAAACACTCTAGATCATTAGGCATTAGAGAAATGCAAATCAAAGCTACAGTGAGATAGCTTCTCACCCCAACAAGGCTAGCTTAATCCAAAAAACACAAAATAATAAATGTTGGAGAGGCTGTGGAGAGACTGTAATACTTATACACTGCTGGCGGGAATATCAAATGGTACAACCACTTCGGAAATCAATTTGGCACTTCCATAAAAAGCTAGAAATACTCCTGTCTGGAGTCGAGATGAGAAGACAGAGAGGGACAGGAGCTAACTGAATGGATATGGGGGAAAACAGGCTGGAGAGGAGGAGTGTGCTGTCTAACTAGGGGAAGAGCAGCTAGGAGTACATAGTAAGGCGTATATAATTTTGTGTACAAGAGACTGACTTGCTTTGTAAACTTTCACTAAAGCGCAATTTTAAAAAATTCAACTTAAAGACAAAAAAGCTAGAAATAGAACTACCATACGATTCAGCAATCTCCCTCCTTCAAATATATCCTAGAGAAATAAGAGCCCTCACACAAATATATATATGCATACTCATGTTCATTGCAGCACTGTTTACAATAGCAAAAAGGTGGAAACAACCTAGGTGCCCATCAATGGAAGAATGGATAAACAAATTATGGTATATCTACACAATGGAATACCGTGCAATGATAGAGAACAACGATGAATCCGTGAAACATCTCCTAACATGGATGAATCTGGAAGGCATTATGCTGAGTGAAATTAGTCAGTCATAAAAGGACAAATATTGCATGAAACCACTATTATAAGAACTCAAGAAAAGGTTTAAACACAGAAGAAAACATTCTTTGATGGTTAGGAGAGGGGGAGGGTGGAAGAGAGGTATTCACTAACTAGACAGTAGAGAAGAAAATATGAGCCCAAGAGACAGAAAGGGCCACATAAACCAGAGACTCCATCAGCCTGAGACCAGAAGAACTAGATGGTGCCCGGCTACCACCAATAACTGCCCTTGACAGGGAACACAACAGAGAGTCCCTCACGAAGCAGGAGAAAAGTACAGTGCAGAACTCAAGTTCTAGTAAACAGACCAGACTTAATGGACTGACTGAGACTGGAGGGACCCGAGAGGTCCTGGCCCCTGGACTCTCTGTAGCCCAAAACTAAAACCATTCCTGAAGCCAACTCTTCAGACAAAGATTAGACGGGAGTATAAGACTTGAAATGATACTGGTGAGGAGTGTGCTCCTTAGCTCAAGTAGATGCCAAGCCAAGCGAATCCAGTGCCGTTGAGTGGATTCCGACTCACAGCGACCCTATAGGACAGAGTAGAATTGCCCCATAGAGTTTTCAAGGAGCGCCTGGCGGATTCGAACTGCCGACCCTTTGGTTAGCAGCCGTAGCACGTAACCACTAGGCCACCAGGGTTTCCTCAAGTAGATAGGTGAGACTAAATGGGCAGCTCCTGTCCGGAGGCAAGATGAGAAGGCAGAGGGGGACAGGAGCTGGCTGAATGGACACGGGAAATACAGGGCGGAGAGGAGGAATGTGCTGTCACATTGTAGGGAGAGCAACTAGGGTCATATAACCACGTGAGTGTAAGCTTTTGTATGAGAAACTGATGGGAATTGTAAGCTTTCACTTTAAGCAAAAAAAAAAAAAAATCCCCTGAAGTCTCCTGAAAACCAACTGCTAAGTTGTCTTCAAACCAACAGTTTAGCTTAAATAGTAAAGAATGTCTGCCTTGGGCATTGTGCTCTTTTAAGAACTACCTACATGGGATCAAACTGACAGCAGGAACTCCAAAGATTAGGCAGGAAACTCAGGGGGCAGTGAGTTTATGTTAATGGGGGAGGAACAACTCAGAAAAGGAGGGTGAGAATGTTTCTAGAACTTGAAGAATGCATTCAGTCTCACTGAATAGCACATGCAGAAACTGTTGAAATGGTGTATTTTCACTGTGTATATTCTCAACAGGAAACCCTGTCACATTTGTCCTTCACACAGTGATTGTAGTACTGGAACAAAAAGTATATTTGTGGCTCGTCTCAGGTCAGCTAGCACTATATCAACCCCAGCTTTTAGGGGGATCAAATCTGACTTTACAGGTAACTTCATGGTTGAACAGCCGCTCTCTTGCCACTCCATCCCTGAGAAGAAGACATTCATGATTGTCTTGAGGTCCTTGATGCTGTTAATTCAAGTCAACGCAATCTGCAAGATGAACCCCTGTTCAATCAAGACGATAACTCGTTCACTAATGGTAGCAGTTTTGTGCAAAAGGGAGTCTGGCGTGCAGGGTATGTGACTGCCTCTTTATCAGCTTTTATTGAAAGCAAACCCTTACCAGTGGGCACTTCGGCCCAGAAGGCCGAGCTCGTTGCCATGATAAGAGCCTTGGAACTGGCAAAAGGGAAGAGAATCACCAGACACACTGACTCTAATTTTGTATTCGAATCTCTGCATGCACATGGAGCCTTATGGAAAGAAAGGGTCTCCTGAACGTCGGAGGCAAAATTATTAAGTATGGAACCGAACTGTCACAACTTTTGGACACGGTCCTAAAACCCCAAGAAGTGGCAGTAGTGTACTGCCGAGCTCACCAAAAAGGAAATACCACAATAAGACAAGGAAACCATGCAGCCAACTGGAAAGTTAAGCGAGTGGCTGCTAGTGCCCGGCCAATTTGTGCTCTCCTTCCAACCAGCTCCACACCAGACAAACCCCCGCCCCAATATACTCAAGAAGGTCTACACAGAGCCCAAGACTGGGGTGCAACCCAAGACAGTCAGGCCTGGAAACACACCCCTGACAGTAAGATTTTTATTCATGCCAATCAAGTCTTTAATTTGAGTTTTCATTTACATCAGGCTTTGAGTAATTTCACCATTTTTATACAAATAAAGAAAGAGTTACAGTATTCTGATATTTATACTTGGGGGCCTGTTACAAGATTCAGAGACAGAGAGATGTATACTCTTCAGCTTTCCTTGGTAACGAATGCCTCTAACTGTGTGATGCTCTCGAGATGTCAAATGAATTGTGTTGATTTAGGAAGAAACAACCATAGGAATTGTGGTTTCATCGACAGCGTGACATATGCCACTACTCATGTGAAGCTCCCTTCAGGTTGGTTCCTACTCTGCAGAAGTACTGCTTAACCTTATATCCCTGCTAATGCCTACCAATGGGCCCTGTTTAGTGGGGCATTTGGCTATGATCTTGCCTCTCAAGAGATTCCTCCAAAATAGGGTCACTAGAGATCTTGTCCTACATGCAACCTGTAATGATAATCGATGCTTGTTAAGTGAAGTTGAAAACATCTCCTATACTGCAATCTTGGTTTGTTTCCCAGGTTTAAAGGTTGGGGCTTATCAAGAAATAGAACATCTAGCTTACCTCAGTACAAAATCACTGAATGCCACATCACAAGCCATAGATGCTGTCATGGATTGAACTGTGTCCCCCCAAAATATGTGTCAACCTGGCTAGGCCATGATTCCCAGTACTGTGTGGTTGTCTTCTGTTTTGTAATTGATGTAATGTTCCTATATGTTGTAAATCCTAATCTCTGTCTGTGGTTAATGAGGCAAGACTGAATTCCCTTGAAGAAGATTGGGGTGGGATGTAACACCCTTGCTCAGGTCACATCCCTGATCCAATGGAAAGAGAGTTTCCATGGGGTGTGGCCTGCACCACCTTTTATCTTACAAGAGATAAAAGCAAGAAAGGGAGCAGAGAGGAAGGACCTCATATCATCAAGAAAGAAGCACCAGGAGCAGAGCACGTCCTTTGTAACAGGGGTTCCTGCACAGAGGAGCTCCTAATACAGGGGAAGACTGGCAAGAAGGACCTTCCTCCAGAGCTGACAGAGAGAGAAAGCCTTCCCCTGGAGCTGACACCCTGAATTTGGGACTTTTAGCCTACTTCACTGTCAAGAAATAAATTTCTCTTTGTTAAAACCATCCACTTTTGGTATTTCTGTGACAGCAGCACTAGATGACCAAGACAGATGCTATTAGCCAGGAACTAGGACAGGCCAGAGAAGTTGTTTTAGAAAATAGATCTACTTTAGATTTCTTGCTTCTATGATACAACGACACTTGTCAAGAATTCAAAGGAATATGTTGTTTTAACTTTATGGATAACTCCGAACTCATTGAATGAAAGGTGAATTGTGCAAAAGATGAGCTAGAAAAAGTAAAGATTCGTGAAGGATTTGATTTTTCTTGGCTAACCTCTTGGCTGCCTGATCTTACCTGGCTAAAAGCCATATTCATTAGTGGAACTGGACTGGTCGCTATAGGCCTGTTAATCTGTTGCTGTCTCCAATTCATACCTGTATGTGGGATGTACCCATTGCTGTCAAGTAGATTCTACTCAAAGCGACCCTATAGGAGAGAGTAGAACCCTCCCACAGAATTTCCAAGGAGCGCCTCGTGGGTTCGAACTACTGACCTCTTGGTTAACAGCCATAACACTTAACCACTACACCACCTGGGTTTCTGCCAACATGTTACTATGGTCTAATTGTAGCTAGTGTCTTTTTTTGGCTTTTTTTTTCTTTGTGGTAAATACATAGGTAAGAAAACATTTGAAAATTCAACATTTTTTACATGCACAGTCTATTGACTTGAACCGTGTTCATCATGTTGTCCAACCATCACCATCATCTGTTTCCAAATGTTTCCATCACCCTTAGCAGAAGCTCAGTGCCCTCAAGCCATGAGTCTCCCTCCCCGCCTACCTCCCACCTGCCCGCCCTGGTAACCACTAACAAACTTGGGTCTCTATATATTGGCCTAGTCTCGGTATTTTCTATACGTGGGATCATAAGATACCCGTCCCTTTGTGACCGCCTTATTTCACTCAGCATAACGCTTTCAAGGTTCATCCATGTTGTAGCATGTATCAGGAGCAACAAAAGACAAAACTGAGAAATAGGACCTCATCAAAATTAAAAATATTTGTTCATCAAAGTACTTTATCAACCAAATGAAGACAACCTACAGTCTGGAAGAAAATCTGGGGGACCCACATACCTGATAAGGGTTTAATAGCTAATGCCTTTTTATACACAGAGCAGGCCTCTTTCCTCAGCCTTCTGCAAGAATTCATTTGTGTGGATTCTAGGTGGGTGAGAGAACATGCCCTTGTTCTCTTGTCTTGCCTTCACCCACCATCCTCTTCCCAAGGTGACATTTCCAGAGCCATTTCCCGAATGCTGCCACAGTCCAGGCCATCTGTGAGCCCTCCCGAGGAAACCACATCATACCTTCTTTCTACAGGTCAGTCAGTGGCAGTCAGGGAGCCACACGGGACAAATCACCTCTCTGGTGGGGTCCTGGCAGGATTTCACCCCAACACCCTCCATCCCCCACCTTCCACTCTCCACAGTGCATTTTAAAGTCAGGAGCAAAAACTGGAAAACTCAGCACAAGCCAGGAAAAAGACGCAGCCTTAAGGTTCCTCCAAAGGAAAAGACCCCTTTCCAGATCACCAACGACAGGCACCCACTGCTGGGAAGATCTTCTCTTCTGGAGCAGGCTGCCCCTGAGCCACTGGGAGCCTGCCTCTTGCTCATCAACACACCCCTGGGGTAGACACACAGCCTGACCCCCCGACAAATGACTGACTCAACAACCAAGTGAAATCGGTGAAGTTTTCTCAGGAAGAGAACCAACGGATTGCCTTAAAAATATATGCTTACAATGAAAACCAAGTTTAGGCATTGGCCTGATGCCCACAAAACACAGTCCAGACTCCTTAGGGTGGCCTTTAGGAAACGGAGCCCCCTGAGTGTCCTAGCCTCACCTCCCACGACCTCCCTCCAGCCATGAAACCTTCTTCAGTTGCCTGAAGGTATCTGACCCTTTCAGCCTGCACTTCCCTCACCTTCCATCTAACGAAATTCTTTTTACCTTCAAGACTCAGCTCGAATGCCCGTCGCCCTCAGTAATGCCTCCCCTCCTCTGGGCTCCTTACCCAGGGTGAGCGGTTCCTGCCTCTTCACGCTTACCTGCCTCAGTCAGCCTCATTTTAGACTCTGAGGTTTAGATTTCTGCCTGTAAGACACCAGCCCTATGAGTGACACGGAGAGGAGTGTGTACCTTTGAAGAGCCTCTTACATGACAGGAGAGACAGTGGTGTCCACTTTGCAAGATGATGCTCTTGTCCTCAGATGTGCTCTCTCCCTTCCGGCTGGGTTTTCGCTGATGATAATAGACCATGGTGATGCCCAGGTAACAATGCCCTGGAAACAAATCCCCTTCAGAGCCGAGGCATTGTCTGATGAACAAAACAGGTCAAGCACCGCCCACGAAGTGGGCTACAGGATGAAGTGGCTGTTCTGCCTACCTCAGAGAAGATGCCGGGGCCTTCACCTCCATTGCTCAGCCCACACCCTCTGGACACCCATTCTGGGTATAAGGTCATTCATTCCGTTAATACAGATGGGGCAGCCTACTGTGGGCCAGGCACTACAAGGGCCTGACCATCTGTGCCCAAGGCGGCCCCCATAGAGGGTGGCCCTTGCCTTCTGGGGGGCTGGTAGAGACTTTGTCAGGTTGGCATCTTGGCCAGAAGACACACCCTGCCCAAGCCTGCTCCCTTCCTTTTCCTTTAACAGATATTACTCCCAGTAAGGCTTTGGCTCTCCTAACTCTCTCTCAGGGTTGGCTTCCCGGAGCACTCAGCCCAAGACAGTTGGTTCTGGAGTGGTCCAAGAACACAGGAGGGAAGATGGGGTCTTGGTACAGGTTCACTTACCGCCTGCCCAGCTGGTAAGGAGGATCCCATCCCTGGAGGAAGCAGTGTGCAGAAAGCCCCGGACACAGGGTGGCAGCCTAGTGGTTGGAGTTTTCAGGTTAGAACTTCAAGTCTGCTGGCAGGTTGAGGAGATCCAGGCCTATGGAATGTATAGGAGTGACATTGGTATGCGGTGACTCAGCAAACTCTGTCTCAGCGTCAACTTCAGGAGAACCCCCTATGCTAGGGTTTCTGAGAGAGGGTGTCTCTGGAGAATGCAATACATGGCAGAATGAGCTGCAGAGCTAGGGAGATGTCTTCCAAGAACCTTTCAGACTAGGGGGTATTCCTTTGCATTGACTGTAACAAGAGCAGATAGGCAAGCAGCAGGAAAGAGACTGGGGCCCGGAGGACACCACTGTGTGTATGGAATGGAAACCAAGACAGAGTTTCAACCTGGACATTTTCACAGGGCGCTATGGATTGAACTGTCCCCCCAATATGTGTTGGAATCCTCACCCCTGTACCTGTGGATGTGATCCTTTTGGAAATAGGATTTTCTTCCTTATGCTGAAAGGCAGCCCTGGTGGTACAGTGGTTCAAATGCTTGGCTGCTAACCAAAAGGTTGTCGGTTAGAACCCGCCAGCCACTCCGCGGGAGAAAGACACGGCAGTCGGCTTCCATAAAGATTTACAGCCTTGGAAACCCTATGGGACAGTTCTACTCTGTCCTAAAGCATTGCTATAAGTTGGAATTAACTCAGTAGCAGTGGCGGGGGGGGGGTCCTAAATCTAATCACTTCTGAGGACTACAAAGAGCAGAATGGACAACAGTATCACATATATCGGGGAACACAGGTGCCACGTGAGGATGGTCTACAAGCCATGGAACCCAGGAAGGCCCAGGACTACTGACAATGAAGGAATCGACATGGCCGTGACCGTGATTTGGAATTTAGCCTCCAGAGCTGTAAGAAAATAAATTCCCATTTTTTAAAGCCCCCGACTTGTGCTATTTCTATTACAGCAGCACTAGGAAACTAAGACACAGGAGTAGCCAGATGCCCCCCTCCCCAACACAAGTGAAGCGACTTCCCCTGGGACCACCCCGTGCGGCAGCCAACTGGCAGGACAGCCAATGGCAGCCACCACACTGGGGCTCTCCCTGCCTAGGACCCAAGTTCAGACATTCCCCATTCAGCTATGTCCTCCTGCTTCTCAGCTGACATGTGAGATGGACGAGCTGGGCGGCTTAGAACAGGGAGCCCCCACATACTCCACCCACAGCTTCCTCCAAGTAAAGCCATCTACTGTGGGTCTCCAGTCCATTAGGAAAGTCCTAGCTCTCCAAACAACAGGGTGGGGGAGTGGGAGCAACAGTGCCCACCCTTCAGAGGACCCTCAGAACATAACCGGAAACCTCCATGAGGAGGTTCAGGATCTCCAGGCAGAAGCTGGTAACACTAGTGGGGCTGGGGCCCGAGGGGGAATTATGGGAGGTGGGCCTGGTGATTGTTAAGGCCCGCTGAAGCCCTAAGGCCTCACATCCCGGGTAAAAGGCCCTCTCTGCCCCTCACCTCATCCCAGCCTTCCTGTTTCCTCGAGCTGCTCCAAGGACAGAGCAGGTGCCTCTCACTGGAAAAGAAGACAAAGGGTCCTCTGTTGAGGCAGCCAGCATTTACTAAGCAACGACTCTATCCCCGGCACCTGACTTAAAGAGTACTGAGCAAGACACAATCCTCACCCTCGAGGGGCTCAGTGACCCCCAGCCACAGGCCCTTAGAGAACTACTCCAGGCCTGCATGATGATGGACGCTAACCGAGAAAGGAACAACATGCCAGGAGAGCTCGGAGGCAAAAGGGCCTGATGCTTTGGGGGGTGGGGCACAGAGTGTGCTGCCACAGTCAGGCCTTGAAGGAGGACTGGAGTTTGCTGGAGAGGAGGAGGCAGCCACCCAGGCTGTGAACAGCAGGGCCAAGCAGGGACTGGGGAAAGACTATAAGGATCCCTCCATCCCCTCCCCCTACCAAAAAAAAAAAAAACACTACCAGGGGTTTGGGCCTCAAACAGAAGTCTTGCCAAGGTTTCAAAAGGGGACTGGTGAGGACAGATTTGACTTTACGAACTGAACTGGAGGAGGGAGGAGGCCTGCTCTGAGGGAGGACAGACAGGAGGCCACAGGCCAGGTAAGAGCTCCTGTCCTGTAAGAACATGCTGAGGCCTGACTTTAGGAGGGAGCAGTGGGGATGCAGGACAGAAGCACGTGTTTTCACCAGGTATCTCAGAGGCCAGGACAGACCGCTTGGTTAGAGGGCAGGAGCAAAGCAGGGCGCCTGGAGTGGTCCGGGCAGCCCTAGCGACATGCAGAGGAGGGAGAGCAGGTCTGATGGGGCAGTTGGAATGTTCTGGTCCTGTTGGGTCTGAGGGGCATCAGGACACCCAAAGAGAGCGGGTTTTCCTCCTTGATGCAGACGCTCCTGGGGACCCCACCGACAGTGGCTTCCAGGAAGGAAGCCGGCCCCGGGGGACTCGGCCCTGTGATGAAGGACCAGCCTAGAGGTCCCCAGACCCCAGGCCAGTTCGCATCCCTCTCCCTGCCTCGATGCCCTCTAGGTCCACAAGGGCGGCTGGGCTAGGTCGCTGAGGACCCCGGGGGCTGTCCGTTGGGCTTTTGCCTGGAGTGCAAGCACGAGCTGCACGCTCAGATCGTAAGGGCTAAAAGGGTACCACCTGTCTGGGCTTCTGACCCTGAAAGAACCACCAGAGCACAGACTCCTGCAGTACAGCTTGGTCCTATCATCCTGCCCTGCTCCTCTCGCAGCTCCGCCCCTCAGCGCCGTCGCACAGCCCCGCACCGAAGCCCCGCCCACAGCCCCTCCCTGAAGCACCACCCCGCAGACCAGCACCGAAGCCCCGCCCACAGACCCATCCTACAGCCCCGCCCTGAGGTCCCGCCCACAGCCCCTCCCCAAAGCGCAATCCCGCAGCCGCGGCACCGCGGCCCCGCCCGCAGCCCCGCCCCCCCACAGCCCCGCCCCACCGCAACACCTTAGCTCCTCCTGGACCGCGGCCCCTGCTCTCCCTCAGCAGACGTCCGTGCCACAGCTCCTCCTCCCCACAGCCGCGCCCCACTCGTCCACCACCCCTGCCCCACAGAAACATCACAACTCCTCCTCCTCCTCATGGCCGCGCTGCCTGGTGGCTCCCTTATTCACGTCCTACAGCCCCGCCCGGAAGGAACGTTAGGGCTCAACCGCAACAGTCGCGCCCCGCCCCTCCCGCATACCTGCCGCACAGCTCCGTCCTGCTCCTGCCTCAGCCCCGCAGCTACCTCAGAGCTCCTCTCCTCACAGCCACGCCCTGCTTCTCCTGCAGCCCCGCGCCACTGCTCTTAGAGTCCCGACCCAAACAGCCGACCCAATGCTCCCGCAACCCTCCCCACAGATATTCCGCCACACAGATATTCTGCCCCACAGATCCTCTCCACCACAGCCCCTTCCCGCCTTGGCTTTATTCAGCCCCGCCCCTCGCCTTAAACCTTCCGCAACTCCACCCCACAGCCTGTCACAAGCACCGCCCGAAGCCCCACCTCCGCACAGCCTGCCACTCTCCGCCCCCAGCCCCGCCCCACAGCTCCATCCGACTCCGCCTCTCGTATTTCCGCCTAGGTCGGCCCCCAGCCCAGCCCCGTAACCCCACTTCCTGTGACCCCGCCCCGCAGAGCGTAGGAACGCCTCCTCCCTGCAGCCCCGCCCCTCAGCTCAACATCCACTAACACCTCCCCACAGCACCGCCCTAGTCCTCCATCTTACTCTATTTGCATTTCTGCCTGTCTAGGTGCACCACCTACCCCAGAGAAGCCCCGCCCCGTTCCCTCGTAACCCCGCCCCCTTCCCTCCTAACCCCGCCCCCTAGCTGATCCGAGAGCCACACAACGAAGTTAATCTACCAATAGCCACGCCCCACTCTGCTCGGAGCCACGCCCAAGAATTCTTCCTCCGCGGTCACGCCCCCATGGCTCAGGCCCCGCCCACTGCTCCCGCAGTCCCGCCCATCCTTCACTCCAAAGCTCCGCAGTGCCCTACACATAGCTCCGGCTCCCCAAAAACCCGCGCTCCACCTGGGCGCCTTCGCCTCCACACACTCCACGAAGCTAGATCCACATCTCAGGCCCTGCTCCTCCTCTCTCAGCTCCGTCCAGACTCCGCCCCGATATCCCCGCAGTCCCGCCCCGTCGTCTTCCCCACAGGGGGTCCCCAAGTCTCCGAGCCTTCTCCTCCCAGAACTACACCCTTCCGCATCCCCATACCCGCCCAACAGCTCATCATCCCCACAGCCCCGCCCCCTAATGCCGGAGCCACGCCCCTCCGCCACCTTAGCCCCGCCCCGCCCCTCCGCCAACTCAGCCCCGCCCCTCCACCTCCCCAGTCCCGCCCCTCCACTTCCCAAGCCGCGCCCCAAACGCCTTCGCCACGCCCCTTTTCGTCTTCGCCACGCCCCCAGCTCCGTGTACTCCTCCCCAACTCCTTCCGACCGCCCTCCTCTGGCCCACCCACGCCAGCCTCGGCCTCAGCAGCGCTTCCTGACCACGCTGACGATACCTTCCAGGGATACTGAGCGTGTGTGCGTGTGTGCGTGCTTTCGTCATTACGTGACCGCGTAAGTGCGTGCGTGGCTTCCGGTTGGCCCTTGTCCCCTGGAAGGCGGGGCGTCAGTGGTGCCTTAACTCGGTCTCTCTCCACGATCTGTCCCCTGAGGCCGCGAAGCGCGAGCCCGCGCGGGCGCCCTTGACCCTGGGGACCAAATACTGTGGGCGCCGTTCTTCCTGGCGCGGGACCTCCCCCCGTCCCCCTCGCAAGCCTGGGACCTGAAGGCCTGAGACCCGCCCCCCAGTGACAGCCCTGGACCCTGCTGTCAGCTCCACCCTCCGCGGGATGGTACCTGGGGGCCGAGGGGTGGAAACACTTGCCTGGCAGCCGAGGTCCTGCTTCCTGTCCCTGTGACAGTGGGGGTCACGGGTCATTTCTCTCGTCTCTTCCGGGTAGGGGGGCCCACTCAGAGGAAAGGATGTCTGTGCTGCTGACTATGCCTCCAGGGTACGCTCCCCCAGCCAGGAGGAGGGACCATGCCCTGAGGGAGGTGGAGGCTGTGTTTCCCATCAGCCTCACCGCCTGGCCCCAGCCTTCAGACTTCTTCTAACCTCCACCCCTGCCGACACCTTTCTGCCCCCGCCCCCGTCACCGTCATCTAGTGCTGCTTCGAGAGAAATACCACGAGCGGATGGCCTTAACAAACAGAAATTTATTCTCTCACAGCCTAGGAGGTTAGAAACACCAGCTCCAGGGGAAGGCTTTCTCTGGAGGAAGGTCCTTGTCCTCAGTCTTCCCCTGGACTAGGAGTTTCTCTTGAGGGGGAACCCCAGGTCCAAAGGACGCCCTCTGCTCCCGGCACTGCTTTCTTTGTGGTATGAGGTCCCCCATGTTTCCCTGATGCATTCTCTCTTTTGCCTCTTGTAAGGTAAAACGTGATGCAGGCCACACCCTAGGCAAACACCCTTTACATTGGGTCAGGGATGTGACATCTATCCCACCCTAATCCTCTTTAACATAACCTAATCTTACTTCATTAACCAGGGGTGCAGATTAGGATTTACAACACAGGAAAATTACATCAATCACAAAATGGGGGACAACCACACAATACTGGCGGTTATAGCATAACCCAGTTGACACATATTTTGGGGGGAAACAATTCAATCCATGACACCACCCTTCCCCAACATTGCTGCCTTGTACTGTGGCTGTTTCTCATCATCCTTGTCCTTCTACAGGTGAAGGAGCTGAAACACGTGCAGGAACATCGCTCCTCAGCCACAAAACAGGTACTCTGTGCGCACAAGGCAGGAGGGGACTGGATCCCATCCGTTCTCACGGGCGTTGTCCTTGGGATCCTGTGCAGTTGGTGACAAGGGTCCGTCAGCCAAGGAACCAGGCGACCTTCAGGCTAGGTATAGGCCCTGATACAAGAAATAGCAACGGCCTTCCACGTGGGAGCAGCTGACCGCCCTCGCAAATAACCCAAATCCAGTGAAAACCATGGCAGGGGAACCTTGTCTTAGTCATCTAGTGCTGCCGTGACAGGAGTACCAGAAGTACGTCGCTTTCACATAGAGAAATTTATTTTTTCATAGTCTAGTAGGTTACAAGTCCAAATTCAGGGCATCAGCTCCACGGGAAGGCTCTCTCTGTCAGCTCTGGAGGTGGGCCCTTGTCATCAGTCCTCCCCTGTTCGAGGAGCTTCTCAGGCGCAGGGACCCCAGGTCCAAAGGACACGCTCTTCTCACAGTGCTGCTTTCTTGGTGGTATGAGGTCCCCAACTCTCTGTTGCTTCCCGTTCCTTTTTATCTCTTGGGAGATGAAAAGTGGTGGAAGCCACACCCCTGGGTCACTGCCTCTACCTTGGATCAGGGAAGTGACCGGAGTGAGGGTGATGTTACCATTGCACCCTAATCCTCTTAACATAAAATTACGATCACAAAATGGAGGACAACCACACAATGCTTGGAGTCATGGCCTAACCAAGTTGACACACACATTTTTGGGGGGACACAATTCACTCCATAACATTCCACCCTTTGCCCCCCTCCCCGAAATCACATCCTTGCAACATGCAAAACATATTCATCCCATCATATCATAGCAGAAGCCTTAATTCCAAATCCAAAAATTCTTCTTCACCTGTGAAATCTAAAACACAAGTTATCTGCTTCCAAGGGTACAATGGCAAAACAGACACAAGTTAGACATTTCCATTACAAATAGGAGGAACTGGCAGGAGAAGAAGGCATTAACAGGCAGCAAGCAAGTCAGCAGAAAACATTACATTAGCTCTCAAAGCTTGGAAAATAATCCACTGTTCTCTGAGACAATTTTATACAATACCCCTGCCCTCCAGACTCTAAGTACTAGCCACACTCTCCGAATTCTGAGTGGAGGCCCCTCGGCCCTGGGCTTTTAACTCTGCCTTCTAGGCCCACTGGGACGGCAACTCTATTCCCTTGGGTTTAGGTGCACAATTCCTGTAGTCCATCTGAGTGGCGACTCCACCCTTAGAAACACCAGTGGCCATGGCTCCACCCTTTGAAACCCCCCAAGGTCACGGCCATACCTTTTGAGACTGAGGCAGCTCAGCTACTTGTGTTCCCTGTCTCTTTAGCTTCTGTTTTCTCGTTTCTCGGCCTCTTGGCTCCTTGGGCCTCAAATGCCTGCATCTACCCTCCTGGGGCAAGTATTCCAAAGCTCTGTAGCTCCAGCAAGGTTGGCAAAGTCAAGCAGAAGGTTGGTGCTCAGGGTTGTCCAAGGAAGCTGAGCCCAGTGTAGAGGGAGGAAGGGCTGTGGAGGGCGTCTTAGAGACAGGCCTCAGGAGCGAGCAGAGGAAGAGGTCTTCTGAAGGAGACTGAGGCCAGGGTGGAAGAAGGAGGCGGTAGGGCAGTTGGTGTCACAGGAGCCCCGAGGAGGACAGTCTCCAGAGGGGGACAAGAGTCGGGCGAGCGAGTGTCAGGTCCTGCCAGTGCCCACGCACCAACTGAGCACCATCCCTGGAGGAGTCCCCGGCTCCTCACAGCCATCCCTGAGGCAGGGACCCATGGCACAAGAGGTGTGCACCTGAGGGAGCCAAGGACCAGAGAGATGGAGAACCCAGGCCGTGTGGGACGCTCTGGGGGTATCCCAGCCGCCTAACTCCAGGAGAGGTCACCGTCTCAGGGTGTCATAACTGCCTCCCCAGGAGAGCGGAAGGGCGGGCTGCTCAGGGAGTCCTGCTGGAGAGATCCCATCAGACGACACAGAAAGTCTCCAGGGGAGGCTGCGTGAAGTCGGGTCCCTGTGACCAGGGGCACCTCGTTTCCTGCTGCAGGGAGGGAGTGAAGGTAGCTCGGACCCTGTGGGCTCCTGTGGGGCTTTAAACTCCATTCTCTGTGGTCACGCAGCCTCTGGGCCCAGAGGTAGAAGACATATGCTTGTTAATGCCAGTCTTTCCTGCTCTGGATGGCTTGTCCCTGATGGCCTTGGGGTCCCTACAGCTCAGGGTGGGGCAGGGCCGGCTGCTGCCAGGGGACAGAAATGGTGGGGGAAAGAACTGAGGGGATGTTGCTTCAAGGGGTCAGGAGGAGAACCCCACGGGGTTTTGTGAGGTGGGGGTGGCAGGGTGTCCCAGGGCCAAGGGTGAATGTTGAGCAGCCCAGGGGAGGAGCCAGGCAGGTGGGGCCTGCAGTGCCCCCTGGGTAATGGGGCGGGAGGGAGCCCTGCAGCATCCCCACAAGTGCATGAGAGAGGGCTGAGGGCTGGAGTCCCCCTTCCCCCCCTAGGCCCAGGCCTTCCTGTGTACCCTTAGGTGACCTCTGGGCTGCCCCCACTGCACGCTGTCCTGGCTTTAACTCAGATGAGCACCAGTCACTGGATCCACACGCTCCCGTGTGTCCCACCATGGTGGGGACGCAGTGTCCCAGTGTGCATAGGGAAGGAGCAAAGGCTTTCTGCTCCCCAGTCAAAGACAGTGCAGTTTCGGGGCACGCCGGGGCCGTCAGGCCCACAGGCTGTGGCTTAGAGGCCTGGTGGGTGACTCTGGTCCACGCACGGTGCGTCCTCTTTCCCTAGCCACACTAAGAGGAGGAGCAGAAAGCTCGCGGAGATGAAGTTCGCCTGCCTCTCCTTCCGGCAGCCCTATGCCGGCTTGGTCTTGAATCGAGTCAAGACCCTGGAGACGCGCTGGCGTCCCCTGCTGAGCGGCCACTGCAACCGGACCCTGGCCATACACATCGCCCACAGGGACTGGGAAGACGACACCTGGCGGGAGCTGCTGCTGAACAGGCTGGGAATGACGCCGGCCCAGGTCCAGGCCCTGATCCAGGAGGGGGAGCGATTTGGCCGAGGGGTGATTGCAGGCAAGTGACACCAGGCCCAGCTGCTGGAGGATCCACCTTCTCTTTACTGCTGAGTGGGGTCCTGAGGGGCTGTGAGCAGCTACATTCAGAGGGCAGGGGCAGGCAACGTGCACTGGGTCGGGGGCTGACCTCGGGGGCTAGCTGGAGCCTTGTCTGCGACGGTCGGTGCCCTCGGGTCAGCCCTTGCCCTGCTCGGGGCCACAGCTCCCCACGGTGATCTGAGAGGCTAGGACAGGTCCGTTTCCACAGGTGTTGTCATGTGTGCGCATGTTTGTGTGTGCGTGTCCCTGGCAGAGACCACTGGAAGCATTATGGCTCTTAGGGCAGGTTGGATCCCCCAGCGTCCGACTGCCGGCCTAGGGTCCCAGGCCCACTCCACCCCCAGCCAGCAGCATCTTGGGCAAATCGCCTCACTTCGCGGGGGCTGAAGTTGTCCACACTGTCAGCACCTGATAGATGGTGGCCTGTGGAGGCATCGGCTTTCCTGTGAGTCCCCAGCGACCAGGGCCCCTGCCGACTGCTGCCCTGAGAATCTGGCCAGGCCCCGCACAGTCCTCGTGGGATCCTTGAGGACAGGCCCTCATCCTCCCAGCTTCGAGCCCTCCCTCGGCCTTCCCTGGCACACACTGAGCAGCATCTGGCATGTCCAGACGCTCCCTAAGGGGGGCTCAGGTCGCCGAGTTCCTTGGGGTGCTGTCATCTCAGTCCTCAGTGATTGTCACTTTGAATGAGTTTGTCGCACATGCAGGCTCGGACCTGGAAGGCAGAAACAGTCGTGTTTCTCTTGTCCGTGTGCAGGGCTCGTTGACCTGGGAGAAACCGTGCGGTTCCCCAAAGACCTAGCTCCGGAGGAGGCTGTACAGCTGGAAACCCGAGCCCTGCTCACCGATTTGAAGGACAAGTACCTGACGGCGCTCTCTAACCCACGCTGGCTGCTGCAGCCCGTACCCGGGAAAGGAGGCAAGGATGTCTTCCAGGTGGACATCCCAGAGCATCTGATCCCCTCGGGGCAGGAGGGGTGATGAGGCAGGACCCCCGAGAGGGACAGGACCGAGGGGCAAGCCTAATGCCTTCACCACTGTGACTCGGATACTTGAACCTCTTGAAATCCCAGTCGCCTCTACACCAGAGAGCAGGCCCTGCTCTGTGCTTTCCTGTGACTGACTGCCCCGCTCAAATGGGTGGTGGGGAGGGTGGGGCTCTCCTGGGGAGGTGTCTCTTTGTGCTCCTGGACAATGTCTCAAGGACTTTGTCCTCTACCAGGAAACGTCTGGGCAGGGCCACTATTTGGGTACACTGATGTCTGCATCATGCAAATAAATACACGAAGAAGACTGTTTAGCATCTGGGGGCCCCCTTGTCCCCCTCCTCTCTCTTCCCTCTGGTGAAACTGGAAGACTGTGGAGCAGCATCCGGGGGAGCTCGTGAAAGGCTGGGGTGGGGCCTGAATGTCACCTGCGCCTGGGCAGCCGTTGTGACCTCCTCCCCAATGAAGAGAACGTCTGAACTGACGCAGCGGCTACGTCCTCTGCCAGCTCCCCGTGCTCGGTTGGACAGTGGATTTGCTTAGTGAAGTACACACAGCACACACGTTTGCACAGCTCCTTCCCGTCCCTAGAGATGATCCCAAACAGCGCTCCTAGAGCTTGCCTTTGCACAGTGAGAAGTCTGTAGTGGGATTTGTTTTACCATTTCCGAGCACGCTTTCTAGTGGTCATTGTCTATGAGGGTGAGAGGCTGTTTGCCCCGGCCTTGGCTGCAACAACCCAGCTCTCCTGAGCCACAATGACGTGCTGGTGTGACCCTTGGCAGATGGGGTGGCCCTGGTTTCAGGGGCCCTCTTTGGAGCTAGGGACACTCAGCTGCAGGCCAGAAACTCAGGGGACCCATGATCCAAAGACTGCCACTTCCAGGACATCAATGGTGTCAGCTGACACCCTTGTGAGGCAGCAGCAAGTCTGGCTTGTCACCTGCTCAGCAGGCGGAGCTCAGTGACCAGAGCTTCGAACTGGCCCTCCCCACTCCCTGCAGAACCCTGTGCTAAGTGTGAAGATGCTGCCGCTGGAAAGGAAACGGTCAGCAGCGCGGTCCAGGGCCCAGCTGGAGATGACTGTCAGCCTCCTGCTTCCACCGATGAGACGCCTTTAGTGTGGAGGGCTAGAGACAACACAGACTGGCAGTTCTCATTAGGTCATTTATTTACCCTTACGAAAGCCGAAAATAGGTTCCTGGTTAGAAAATGGCTCTCCTGACCAGGGCCTGGGGGCCTACGGTGCCTGCTCATCCCTGAACTGTTCGCAGATGGAACAGTGGTAGTCCGAGGGGCTGTCCCCCTGGGGGTCGGAGGGTTCCTCGGGAGCCATGACCGACAGGCCTGCCAGCAGGATGGAGTAGCAGGCATTGTACAGGGTCATGACTGAGGACGGATCAGAGTAGCCCCCAGGCTCGGTGAGCGGCTCCCCCTCCCCCACCATCCCGGCGCTGACCTGGGGCTCGAACATGTCACGGTGAGAGGTGCTCTCCCAGCTGGGCACGCTGCACTGGGCGAGGGGAGGCTGCTCCATGGAGGCCTCGGCCACACTGCTCACCGACGAGATACTAGAGGACCTGACGGATGGGGTGGGGCTGGGCCCCAGGACGTCGGGAGGGTTCTTCGGGGACGCCTCCTTGCTTTCCTTAATGGCGTTCTTCTGCTGGATTCGAGCCGAGTGTCTGGTCGCTGCCAGCTTCTTCCTCTTGGGAGGCGGGGCCGCGGGGGCAGGCAGGGTGGGCGCCTTGGCTGGCTGAGCGCTGCCCTCGGCTTGGCGTCGTCTCTTGATGTTTTGGAGGACCAGAGGCTGGTCCCTCTTAAAGTTGCAGTTGCGGTAGACCTGAAACACAAGGGACGTGTCGGGCATCCTGGGACCCCAGAGTCATCCCCACCCCCTGCCCCGAAATCCTGGTCTCCTTGTGCTCTGCAGAATATGTGTTTTCTAAAATGGCTGTATAGTTTTCCCATACCCTAAATCAGGGGCTCTCTAAAGGGAAATATATTCACAGATGGACCCGTGACTGTGTGATCTCACAGGACCTGGCCTCTTGGAGTTGGTGGTGGCACTACAGGGCACCTCTAAGGGAGCTGCAGTTTAACGTCAACACCTATAGGTTCAAAGCGGACATTCTGGACTCTCAGCAAATAATGTCTCGTGTGAAAAACCTCATCCTGGAACATAAACCCTTTCGGTCTGTCCCTCACCCCGGCATACTACAAAGATGGTCGAGGACCAACATGGGACACAGGTGCTTCTACTTTACCATCACTTTTGTCTTCCCCAGAGCCTTGCTGGGGCGGATTTTGATGAAGCCGTGGAGGTTAAGCTGTCGATTGAAAGCCTTCAAGCTGTCCGTTTCAAAAATTCTCTCTGCACCTCTGCGGCGAAGGACTTCCCTCTGGAAGAGGTCCTTCTCGATGATCACCGTGTTCCCGCTGTCGCTCCAGCGCACGGACTTGAACGCGTCGTTCTCCACGATCATCCACAGCTTCCTTGGGAAGGCGAGCTGGAGAGCGTCACTCTCTTCTACCTGGACAGCTGCGCCTGGTGTTGGGCCCTCTGGTTCCAGCTTGTCCGGGGAGCCTGCGTCTTCGCTCGTGTCTCGGCCACCATGCTCGTCCAAAATCTCCCCGGAAGCCAGCTTTGGCTCAGGGACAGGATTCGACGGGACCCCTCCTTCTGGCTTGTCACCAACAGATGGGGCCAGGTTGACTTTGTATCTCTTTCTACAACCCTGAGCCGCCATGGAACTAAGCTAGCATCAGGAGCACTTCGTACCCAAGACCGTACCACTGTCGGATCCAGTCACCAATGCCTTTGGTCAGAGCGGGGATGCCCAGTAAATAGTGCCCACACTGTTCTAGAGTCTCCGTGGTGAGGTAACTGGCTGCTGAGGTCATCGTCCTGTGATGTCACAAAGCAGGCTCATGGGCACTCAGGGACAGGCAGCCCTGGCCAAGTGGGGGAGGGGCCGGGTGGCAGGGACCAATTTCTTCTTTTTTCAAAGTGTGGAAAGACTGAGTTCAAATTCCCAGAAAAGCCCCCCACCTACTGACAGGCACATTGTTTTCGTGGGGCCAGACCCTAGATGAGTAAAGAAAGCACGAACCCATCTCCACCCCACCTTCAAAACAGGGGAGGCTGAGAAGGCCAGCCCTTGGTTAGTCCTAGCTTGGCACCTCCAAGTATACCTGGGTTGCAGGGTTCCCTGGTGTCTCTGTAGCTCCCAGAAGATGGCAGTTGCTAGCGGCTAGTTGGCCTATTCTCCACCACGTGCCCTGTACCCCTCTTTCCTGTTGTGGGCTCCCCCTTCCAGCTGCCCTTGCCAGTTGGCTGGCACCACTCAGGAAAAAGTCCTGTTTTACTGCCACTCTGTCAAAATGTCCCCATGCAGCACCAGCCTGAGCGCAGCGGGTTGCTCCCAAAGCACCGTAGGCTCCATGACTGGATACCCACAGTGTGTGTTGCACTTGGAGTCTCCCGTTGAGTCGCCTCAGCTCCAAGACTCGTCCCACTGCAGATGGCAGCAGGTTGTCTGATCATTACCATTTCTTCCCCAAGGATACTGTTCCTGTGGCCCAAGGCCCACCCATTTAAGGAGTACCTGTGTTTGACTGCCCCTTCCACATCCCCTGCCCCAAACACTTCCTCTCAGTGGCCGCCTTGGCTCTGTCTCTAAAGCTGCAGCCCCTTCCTTCAGGAGGAGTTGTGACTGGGCTTTCCGCCCACATTTCTCCCCTCCCACGTCCACTCTGGGTCTCCTTTGGGACTTCCTCTTTCAGTGACCTGATTTGAGTTTGAGTGTGTGATGCGCCACGTCCACTCTGGGTCTCCTTTGGGACTTCCTCTTTCAGTGACCTGATTTGAGGTTCAGTGTACTATGCGCCAACTTGCCAGCCCCGTTCTCCCTACCCCGGGAGCTCGTCCACCCCTCTCCGAGTCCTTCTCCGCCATTCCCATGATTGCAGGGTGCACGTGCAATGATCTTGTTTGCTGTGTGTCAGATGCTTTTCACAACGTCTACTGTACACAAACTCAGACCCACGGGCATTCCTACATGCTTACCTAAAACCAACCAAACCACTCCTGTTGCCTTCAAGTCCATTCTGACTCATAGCTACCCTACAGGACAGAGTAGAACTGCCCCATAGAGTTTTCAAGGAGCGACTGGTGGATTTGAACTGCCATCCTTTTGATTAGCAGCCCTATCACTTAACCACTACGCCAACGGGGTTTCCACATTCTTAGCTAGACGGGACTAAGGGAAGCCAATGTGAAAATCCCCACCAATGTGTATATGAGCCTAGGGGAAACACCGAATGAGAGTGCGGGTACAAAACCCAAGGGCAAATCCTCATAGGCCCCAGGTGACGTGGTTCTGCAGTGTGTTTGGTGATACATGCTCCCTGGCCTTTGTGGACAATTTGTTCTCAATATTCACTTTCTAGGGAGGGAGTGCGGCTGCAAGGCCCCGGAGTGAAGGGCCCCTGGTTCCTGTCCCAGCTCTGCAGTGAGTATTACTCACTCCTACTTAGTTTCTAAAAGAGGGTACCAAGAGGGCTTGGAGAGAGAATCTCTCAAGGTACATTTCACTGCCAAGGCCTCTCAGCCTTCACCATGCCTCCACTCCACAACCCAGGATGGCCCGCGAGAGGCTTCTTGGCTCGTGTCTCGGCCACCATGCTCATCCAAAATCTCTCTGGAAGCCAACTTTGGATCAGGACAGGATTCGACGGGACCTCTCCTTCTGGCTTGTCATCAACAGACGGGGCCAGGTGGACTTTGTATCTCTTTCTGGTACCCTGAGTAGCCATGGAACTAGGCTAGCATCAGGAGCACTTTGCATTTGTACCCAAGACCGTACCACCATCGGGTCAAGTCACCACTGCCTTGGGGATATGTGCTCTGAGGCTAAGAATTTAAGTGGGGAAGACTGGAGGCATTCTCGAAGGAGGTGCCTAGAATCTTCAGTTAAACAGCCAGCTTCCGTCAGTTACGGACCACAGGGCTTTTTCTTAAGCAAGCTTTTCTTAAGGACAGAAGGGAAAGTTTCATGTGGCCTAGGCAGTCCGTGAACTCTACAGAAGACCTACGTGGAGGGATTTGGCCATCGGTGGCACGGAAGGTCATTGGTGGGGAGGAAGACAACTTGGGAAACCACAGTTGATGGCCTTCAGTAAAGCACAAGTTTTGGCTTTGACTTGCACACACTGTGTCCTATGGCTTCTGCCAGACCATTGTTCCCTGACATTCCTCGTCGTTCTAACTGTCACAGGATGTCTGTCCACTGGGAGGAAGAGTCTGTTATGGATTGAATTGTGTCCCCCTAAAATATGTGTGGTAATCCCTAACCCCTATACTTGTGGTTAGATTCCTGGTGGTGCAGTGGTTAAGAGCTCAGCTCCTAACCAAAAGGTATGGCAGTTCAAATCCACCAGCTGCTCCGTAGAAACTTTATGAGGCAGTTCCACTTGGTCCTGTGGGGTCGCTATCAGTGGGGATCCACTGGATAGCAACGAGTATACCTGTAGTTATAATCCCATTTGGGATCTCTTTGTCAGTCGCTACAAACCACCAGCTGACGTTCCATCTGAGCTCCCATCCCATGAAAAGGCAGAGGCACCATGGTGGGCCACACAGCAATCAGGGAGAGACTTTGCTTAAATATGAGGAATCCTTGGCTGCTGATGAGCCCTGGCCATGCAGAAGAATCCCTGAAATCCGATCCCTGTGGGGGGCCATCTTGGAACACCCCCCCAACACTCTGCTGAGTCTCATGAGCTGCAGCAAAGGTGACATGGTCTCACCTAGGCAACTGTGGAGACTTGATGCCGTCCCTATTTTCCTCCTGTCCCCTTAGGCTGTACCTGGAAGCCAACTAGTGCTAAAGGGTTGTTCCCAACATACCCCCGCAACTGCAGATGCTTCTCTGAGACTGGCTGAGCCCACACTGAGTTTCCTGGACCACCTGTACAACAAGCTCCACACGGTGCATGTCAAAAATGAGCAACTGCTTCAATGAACAGCTGAGGGACCTGGAATACTGAGCTGAACTTCTTACACACCACGCAGGCACAGCGACACCACCCATTCACCCTGTCCCCCCAAACAAGGACAGCTTTGCCGGAGTTCAGTGTCAGGGGAGGAGCTGTTTATAGGGTTCAGTTGTAGCCCAAACAGTCCACCTAGCAGTGGCCTCCTTTGAAACTCCTCCTGGCCTCTCCTGAGTGAGAACATCAACCCTCCTCTCTCCTTCCTTTAAAAAACACTACCTTTCTTTTCAGGCTGAAGGGTCTCCTACCTGTAAGAACTGGTTTCTCCCCTCCTCTGCTCCACGACTATACCAGCAGTGCTTACAGAAACCACTCTCAGAATGAAAAGCACGGGATTCAGGCTAAAGCGTTCTTGTCACCGCAGACCAAAATCTGCAGACTTGGAGCTACCCATGATACCGTTCTTCACGTTTCGTCTCTGACCACCTTCTGTAGGGTTCCAGTTTCAAACAGTGCTTTGTGATTTTTGGCAAGCCAGCGGTCCCTGGAGGTTGCGACAGCGCAGACCGTTTCTCACTTGTGGTGGCTGTCCTGGTAGTAGCAGCTGCTCCATCCGAGGAGAACCTCAAGTGGGTGAATGGCCGTGTCCATCTCCAGTACAAGCTTGTAAAAAAATACTTTAACGGAGTAGACTGTTCAGAGTAGGACTGCACACAATATGTCACAATGCTAAAATATATGTATAAATACTATACAGCCATGGAGTCACTGCATGAGAAAGGGCTTGCCAAGGAGGCTTTAAGGAAAACCTGCCGTGGTCCTGCCCCAAGAGCAAGGCCTTCGCGGGTAGGGTGCTGGGAGCGAGGCCTGCAAGGCATACAACCAGTGGGCAACAGGGACACGTGGAGAGCTCCTACTGTCTATGCGCGGCAGGAGAAGTCTGGGCCACACGTCCTGGCAGATGTGCTTTCAAAACGCTGTGATCCTGTTTAGCATTTTACCCAAGAGACACGAAGACCCCCTTCCTGGGCCTCAGCGTCCACCCCCAAGGGCAATGAGCTAGCTCCTCAGGCCCATGTGGAAGTCAGTTTCTCCTGCTCTCCAGGGCACACTCTCCATCAAGCATGCTTACCCTGACACCCTCCACACCACTTTGTCCAGGCCCCTCCTCCTCTGTGGCACGTGGTGGGGAGTCACAGATAGGCTTTGAATGCAAACAAGGCAGGAAATGACAGTCCCCAGGGTCCCAGCTCCAGTTCCAGCCCTGGGTGGAGGGTGCACACAGAGGCAGAGGGGAGATGAGGAGTGTGTTTCCGATCCACCGACGTCCTCCCCGGAAAGAAGGGCCTTTAATCT
Source organism: Loxodonta africana (assembly GCF_030014295.1). NCBI lineage: Eukaryota > Metazoa > Chordata > Mammalia > Proboscidea > Elephantidae > Loxodonta > Loxodonta africana. Next base: position 172,005,535 of record NC_087369.1, on the reverse strand, counting down.
GGCATTTCGATATTTAGCTTGGGAGAAGGGAGCACATACTTTCCAGGGCTCTGTGTAACAACTACCCTGGCCTTCTTTCGAAACATAGGAGCAATTTTAGGAGGTTATCTTTGTGATGAAGGTCATATGAGATGTTTCCGTATTCTCTTAAAAATGGGAAAATTTCAAGCAGAAACTGACAGAAATCTTCCGAATACCGAACCACCCTGAAAAATAAGAAAACACTTTTTCAAAAACTTGGTTCAAGTGAGTTTCACATAAATTTTCTTTCCCGACCGTGAAGTTGCACTGCTGTGCGGTAATGCTTTATTCTGATGCCCCAGAAACAAAGACTGAACCCGGACTGAAAACCTGGAACTTGACCAGGCCCTCCAGGTGACCCTGAGGGTACACACAGCTGAGAACCTCGGCTCTAAACCAAAAAACCAAACCGAAGCCGTTGCTGTTGAGTCTATTCTGACTCATAGCGACCCTACGGGACAGAGTGGAACTGCCCCATGGGGTTTCCGAGGAGCAACTGATGGATTCGAACCCTCAACCCGTTGGTTCAGCAGCCAAGCTGTTAACCAGGGCTCTAGCGAGGCCCAGATACCTGTGGGAACCTAGATGATGCTGTCATTCTCTTAATCGTCCCTGGTCCAACCCTCACGTGGATGACATAGGATGTCATCCGGTTAGAAGAATTCTGTCACTCCCAGGATGAGGGAGGCCATCAGGCATGTGCTGGTCCTGGCCAGCAGGAGGCCTGGGCTCCAGGGGCCACTCCAGCAACTTCTAGGAGGCCAGTCTTTCCTGCGCCCAGCACAGGAACGTCAGCTCCATGCTGGCTTTCCTGGCGCACAGCCAACAAGGACAGCCAGGGCTGCACACTAGGCCCCTCACCACCTCCACTGCACTGGCTTGCAGAAGAGCAGCCTCTCGGGGTGTGCGCAAGGGAGCCCCTGAGCCTAGCAAACAGGGGACCACACCGTGTTGTTGGAGAGGAAGAAAATGCCAATTAAGTACCACTGACAAGACTAGGTTTAGGAGGGGCTGATGGGCTGGTTCTGGTATCCCTCAACTCGCTGCCCGACACTGCTAGAGAAGAGTGGTGCCAGCTAGTGGAGAGTAAGCTGATGGCGTGGCTTTCCGCTGAAGATCTGAGACCCGCCTCAGGCCCTGCTTTCCCAGGCAAGCACCTTCATTTGGAGCCCTCAGGTTCCTCCTTTCCTAGAGTGTGGGTGCGCACGCAAACACACACGCACAAGGGCTCCCAAAGGCTGTGAACATAGGGTGGTTTCCTCGCTTCTGCCCAAAGGTGGTTGCTATGAGAGTGATCAGTGAAAGCCACAGCAGGACAAATACTGGTGGTATACAGGAGAATGCGTTGTGGCCGTCCAGTTTGTGAACCAGCGGCATCTAAAGAAAGAAACAGTCAAGGTCATACCGATGCAACATCTGCAAGTAGTCAGAGGAAGCCTGCAGCCAGAGCCTCACTAGACACCCTCAGCAGGTCTCAGGGAGGTAAGTGAGCACTAGAGGAAAGAAGTGGCACGACGATGGTCATCCAGCTCAGGGCCATTTTTATGTGTGTCCTCCGCTGCTGCACTATCACATCCATGGAGCGCAGGAACAAGACGGACCACACGATGTAGTAGAGGACAACCACACACAAAAAGAACATGAGAATCCACAGGGGACACACACAACCTGAGGGGAGGAGGAGAGGCATCTCTGCAGCTTCCACCACAGCAGATGGAGGCGTTGGCAAAGCCCTGCTGGGTCTCTCTAGTTAAGACAGTGCAAGACTAGACAGTGCAAGATGGAATAAGGACAGTCCTACCTCAGGGGACAGCTGGGGGGACAGCATAGTGTTTTTAGCACAGAACCTGCGCTCGGGAATGTTTTCCATGGGTAACTCTGCAGGTAGACAAGCCTTCCTCTGCCCCTACTGCTTGTCAGTCATCCAGTCCTGTTAGCATCCTGGCTCCCTGAGGGCCCAGGGCAGAGCTGTCACCCTGCGGACAGAGACACTCTCTCGCCCTCTCTCTTCACAGGCAGCACTCTGCATCCTGCTCCAGCTACTTGGCAATGTATTTGGGAACTCACTCCCCGGAAACGTCAGCTGCCGAGCTTTCTACAGACCCCCTGGCTAAATTTGTAGATAGACGCCGGGTGCCTACACTCCCCCGTCCATGTCTCCACGCCAGTGCAGGCTCTGTAAGTTGCTGTGGGACCAGAAAGATCTTACTCCACCTCATACAGCCCGCAGGTAACAGTGGAGGCATCAGCTGGCCAGGCTCTTGCATGGCCCCCAGCCCCTTGGACTACTTTCTCAGTTATTCATTTTTCCTTTATTCACCATCATACAGGGAAATTGATTTTTTTCTTTTGTGTACAGTTCTATGACTTTTGACACATATACAGATTCATGTAACCGCTGCCACAAGATGGATACAGAACAGTTCTACGGCCCCATAAAACACTCCCATGCTAGCCGCCTTTACTGTTGCACACTCTCCCCACCCATAACCCCTGGCAACCACTATCACTATACTTTTGTCCTGTCTAGAATGTTATATAAATGGAATCAAACAGCATGCAACTTTTTCGGACGGGTTTCTCTCAATCAGCATGCCTTTGAGCTTCATTCCCTTTGTGTGTATATGGACGCTGTGCATATATGGATGCTGTGTGTATACGGACGGGTCCTTCTTTTATATTGCAGAGTGGTATTCAATGGTATAGATTTACCTGTTTGCCTGTCCATTCACTGACTGAAGAGTATCCAGTCTGGAGCTATCACAAATAAAGCTGCTACAAACCTAAGTTTTCATTTCCCTAGGGTAAATACCCACCCACGTATCTGGCACTTTGTCGTACCGTGGGAACTTGAGTGTTTGCTCTGATGCTGGCAGCTATGCCAGCAGTATTTAGGTACCAACAGGGTCACCCATGGCAGACAGGTGTCAGCTTTCAGACTAAGACAGACTAGGAAGAAGGAGCTGGCAGTCTGCTTCTGAAAAGAATTAGCTAGTGGAAACCTTATGAATAGCAGCGTAACAGCGTATGATATAGTGCCGGAAGATGAGCCCCTCAGGTTGGAAGGCACTCAGAAGACAATGGAAGAAGAGCTGCCTCCTCAAAGTAAAGCCGACCTTAATGACACGTATGAGGTCAAGTTGTTGGGACCTTCATTTGCTGATGTGGCACAACTCAAAATGGGAAGAAGCAGTTGCAAGCATCAATTAATGATTGGAACATGGGATGTACAAAGTATGAATCTAGGAAAATTGGAATTCATCAGAGATGTAATGGAACACATAAATAGCAGTATCCTAGGTATTAGTGAGCTGAAATGGGTTAGTATTGGCCATTTTGAATTGGACAATTATATGGTGTACTATGACAGAAATGACAACTTGAAGAGGAATGCCATTGTATTCATCATCAAAAAGAACATATTGAGATCTGTCCTGAAGCAGAATGCTGTCAGTGATAGGATAATATCCATACGCTGAATAGGTGTGGTGAAAGGATACAACCTTGATGCACACCTTTCTGAGTCATAGTGACCCTGTAGGGCAGAGTAGAATTGCCCCATAGAGTTTCCAAGGAGCGCCTGGCGGATTTGAACTGCCGACCCTTTGGTTAGCAGCCGTAGCACTTAACCACTACACTACCAGGGTTTCCTTGCTCTAGACAGGATACTGTTTCTCACCTGGGCATTGAGAAATCAGAGCTGTGGCAGGAAAGCCTAGTGAACTGTTCTTAATTAATGGGGCTGTGACACTCATTGTGTGGAAACCCATGCACAACATGAGGAAACAAATCATGCTCTCTCTTCTCAACACAAAAGTCGGGAAGTTCCATGGAAGAGTGGTCCGAGAGTCAACTAAAAGACTAAATGCCAACATTTACCACATCCACAGGGCAGAAATGCTACATTTCTCCCCTATGAATTGGCTCAAGGGCAGCCAACAATGATTTCTGTAAGTAGGTTTGTCTGGCCTTCCCAAAAGGAGCCCTGGTGATGCAGTGCTTAAGGCACTCGACTGCTAACCACAAGGTCAGGGTTCGAAACCACCAGTAGTTCTGTGGGAGAAAGACGTGGCAGCCTGCTTCTGTAGAGATTTACGGCCTTGGAAACCCTATGGGATCGCTTTGACTTGGAATCAACTTCACGGCAGTGGGTTTGGATTGGTTTTGGGGGCTTCCCGAAGACCTTGATTTCAACCCAGCTGCCACCTGAGTGAAACAGTATCAACTGAAGTTCAATTGCCAGGAAGACAAGGACAAATTCTACAAATAAAGAAAGAAACACCCACTTGTGCTCCAAAGAGGGACCTGGACACACTGAATATTAAGAAAACACAAAGGAAAAAACTATTTTTAAAAAGATACATGAGAGGGGGGCCAAGATGGCTGACTAGGTAGACACTACCTCGGATCCCTCTTGCAACAAAGACTCGGAAAAACAAGTGAATCGATCACATACATGACAATCTACGAACCCTGAACAACAAACACAGATTTAAAGAGTTGACCTGACTGACAGAGACGGAGAACGAACAACTATGGGGAAGCAGCGACTGTTTTCAGAGCCTGGAGCCAGCGTCCCAGTCAGGTAACCTTGGCGCCGGGCTTAGGACTGGGACCAGGGGACCTGAACACACCATCTTGTGACGGCGCAAACACGGGGTGCAGCCCTACCCCCCTGAACTGACCCCGGGAGGCGGCCCAGGCGGTCTGCGCGGGTGGCCTGGCAACGCGGCTGGTGGGAGGAGAAGTCCCTGGGAGGCAGTGACTGGTTTTGGAGCCGGGAGTGCAGCGTCCCAGCCGGGGAACCTTGGCGCCGGGTTTGGACTGGGCGCAGGTGAGCTGAACACATCTTGTGATGGCGCAAACATGGGGCGCAGCCCTACTCCCCTGAACTAACCCCGGGAGGGGGCCCAGCCGGTCCACGGGGGCGGCGCAGTGACGCAGCTGGTGGGACGAGAAGTCCCCGGGAGGCAGCGACTGATTTTGGAGCTGGGAGTGCAGCGTCCCAGCAGGGGAACCTTGACGCTGGGCTTTGGACTGGCAGTGGAGGATCTGACCTCAGCTTCAGAGGGCCAGACCCTCGGGGACAATCTCCACACAGCCAGCACACATAGGCGACACGACCCTCGGGAATCTCAGATAAAATAGTCATCCCAAGCAAGATAAGCAACTTTGGCTTTATTCCGGGGTGTACCCTCTCCTGAGCCCTCCCCCACCCTTCCCAGGCGGCTTCATTGACATTGGAATTTCCTGAGCCAGAGGAAGAACGGCTCCGGCTCCGCGGCTTTGCTTTTCCCTTTTTTTTTGGTCTTTTCCTAACCCACTCTTCCGGCCTGAGAGAGGCAACCACAAAAAACCCAGGGACCAAAAATCCTTCCCTAATTGGACTAAAAACACAGAACCAGCTCCAGCCAAGCATATAAAATCCAAATCTCGGGCTTTCATCCTTACAGGGAACAAGGTGGCTGTAATAATGCAAAGGCAGTTCTGATAGGGATCTGACTGCATTTTTTTTAGCGGATTTACTGGAAAAACAAATTTCCCAGGTCTGATATCTCTGCTTATTCAACAGAGCCCTAACTGACCCACAACAGGGAACTGAGGGCTGAAGCTCCCCCCAGACCACCTAGCCTCTGGCCTTAGGGGTCTAAGGAGGGTGACACCTACCAATCAGTAGAGGTACTTGCATTGGGGGCCTAAGGTACAGCTGCAGAGCCCTACCACCAAGGTGCTGCAGGAATAGAGACACACCTACCTCACTGACACTTGGGGGAAGCCTGTCAGCATCCTGCCCCCCCTGGAGTGTGAACCCCAGCTGCTAATAGAATCTGGTGCACACAACTATCACCACTACTTCTCGAGGTGGATAGGTGTTACGGTGCAGCACACACTTGATGGCCCAAAATCAGATTCTACTCGAGAATAGTGAATAGACTCAGGCATATATATCTGGCAACAGCCCAAACCAGCTGGTAATAGGTCATAAGTAAGTCAAAGGCTACAACAAACAAGACAGCACAATCTACTAGCCCATCCACGTATACTGAAAGAAAACAAAACAAGATAAGACTCAGTGAACAAATACAGAATAAATCACTACTATATTTTTAATTTAAATTAAAATATTTTAGTGATGGCTCGGAGACAGCAGTCAATATCAAACCACATGAAGAAGCAGACCATGACAGCTTCTACAACCCCCCAAACAAAAGAATCAAAATCTTTCCCAAATGAAGATACAATCCTGGAATTATCAGATACAGAATATGAAAAACTAATTTACAGAATGCTTCAAGACATCAGGGTTGACCTCAGAAATGAAATAAGGCAAACTGCAGAAAAAGCCAAGGAACACACTGATAAAACAGTTGAAGAACTCAAAAAGATTATTCAAGAACATAGTGGAAAAATTAACAAGTTGCAAGAATCCATAGAGAGACAGCATGCAGAAATCCAAAAGATTAACAATAAAATTACAGAATTAGACAACGCAATAGGAAGTCAGAGGAGCAGACTCGAGCAATTAGAATGCAGAGTGGGAAATCTGGAGGACCAGGGAATTAACACCAACATAGCTGAAAAAAATCAGATAAAAGAATTAAAAAAATGAAGAAACCCTAAGAATCATGTGGAACTCTATCAAGAAGGATAACTTGCGTGTGATTGGAGTCCCAGAACAGGGAGAGAGGACAGAAAACACAGAGAAAATAGTTGAAGATCTGCTGACAGAAAACTTCCCTGGCATCATGAAAGACGAAAGGATATCTATCCGAGATACTCATCGAACCCCATTTAAGATTGATCCAAAAAGAAAAACACCAAGACATATTATCATCAAACTTGCCAAAACCAAAGATAAAGAGAAAATTTTAAAAGCAGCCAGGGAGAAAAGAAAGGTCTCCTTCAAGGGAGAATCAATAAGTTCAGACTACTCAGCAGAAACCATGCAGTCAAGAAGGCAATAGGATGACATATACAGAGCACTGAAGGAGAAAAATTGCCAGCCAAGGATCATATATCCAGCAAAACTCTCTCTGAAATATGAAGGCGAAATTAAGATATTAACAGATAAACACAAGCATAGAGAATTTGCAAAAACCAAACCAAAGCTACAAGAAATACTAAAGGAAATTGTTTGGTCAGAAAACCAATAATATCAGATACCAGCACAACACAAGCTCACAGAACAGAACATCCTGATATCAACTCAAATAGGAAAATCACAAAAACAAATTAATATTAATTTAAAAAAATGCTCAAAACAGGGAATCATTGAAGTCAATCTGTAAAAGATCACAAAAATCAAAAAGAGGGACTAAATACAGGTGGCATAGAACTGCCATATGGAGAGGGATACAAGGCGATATAGGACAATACAAGTTAGGTTTTATTTAGAGAAACAAGAGTAAATATTAAGGTAACCACAAAGAGGTATAACAACTCCATAACTCAAAATAAAAGCCAAGAAAAACGTAACGACTCAACAAACATAAAGTCAAATACTATGAAAATGAGGATCTCACAATTTACAAAGAAAAACGTCTCAGCACAAAAAAGTAAGTGGAAAAATGAAATTGTCAACAACACACATAAAAAGGCATCAAAATGACAACACTAAACACTTACTTATCTATTAATTACGCTGAATGTAAATGGACTAAATGCACCAATAAAGAGACAGAGAGTCTCAGACCGGATAAAGAAACACGATCCGTCTATATGCTGCCTACAAGAGACACACCTTAGACTTAGAGACACAAACAAACTAAAACTCAATGGATGGAAAAAAATATATCAAGCAAACAATAAGCAAAAAAGAAGAGGAGCAGCAATATTAATTTCTGACAAAATAGACTTTAAACTTAAATCCACCACAAAGGATAAAGAAGGACACTACATAATGATAAAAGGGACAATTGACCAGGAAGATATAACCATATTAAATATTTATGCACCCAATGACAGGGCTGCAAGATACATAAATCAAATTTTAATAGAACTGAAAAGTGAGATAGACACCTCCACAATTATAGTAGGAGATTTCAACACACCACTTTTAGAGAAGGACAGGACATCCAGTAAGAAGCTCAACAGACACGGAAGACCTACTTACAACAATCAACCAACTTGACCTCATTGACTTATACAGAACTCTCCACCCAACTGCTGCAAAGTATATTTTTTTTTCTAGCGCACATGGAACATTCTCTAGACTAGACCACATATTAGGTCATAAAAAAAACCTTTGCAGAATCCAAAACATCAAAATATTACAAAGCATCTTTTCAGACCACAAGGCCATAAAAGTGGAAATCAATAATAGAAAAACTAGGGAAAAGAAATCAAATACTTGGAAACTGAACAATACCCTCCTGAAAAAAGACTGGGTTATAGAAGACATTAAGGAGGGAATAAGGAAACGCATAGAATGCAACGAGAATGAAAATACTTCCTATCAAAACCTCTGGGACACAGCAAAAGCAGTGCTCAGAGGCCAATTTATATCGATAAATGCACACATACAAAAAGAAGAAAGAGCCAAAATCAGAGAACGGTCCCTACAACTTGAACAAATAGAAAGTGAGCAACAAAAGAATCCATCAGGCACCAGAAAAAAACAAATAATAAGAAATAGAGCTGAACAAAATGAATTAGAGAACAGAAAAACAATTAACAAAGCCAAAAGCTGGTTCTTTGAAAAAATTAACAAAATTGATAAGCCATTGGCTAGACTGACTAAAGAAATACAGGAAAGGAAACAAATGACCCAAATAAGAAACGAGAAGGGCCACATCACAACAGACCCAACTGAAATTAAAAGAATCATATCAGATTATTACGAAAAATTGTACTCTAACAAATTTGCAAACCTAGAAGAAATGGATGAATTCCTGGAAAAACACTACCTACCTAAACTAACACAATCAGAAGTAGAACAACTAAATAGACCCATAACAAAAAAAGAGATTGAAACGGTAATCAAAAAACTCCCAACAAAAAAAAACCCTGGCCCGGATGGCTATACTGCACAGTTCTACCAAACTTTCAGAGAAGAGATAACACCACTACTACTAAAGGTATTTCAAAGCATAGAAAATGACAGAATACTACCTAACTCATTCTATGAAGCCACCATTTCCCTGATACCAAAACCAGGTAAAGCCATCACAAAAAAAGAAAATTACAGACCTATATCCTTCATGAGCATAGATGCAAAAATCCTCAACACAATTCTAGCCAATAGAATTCAACAACATATCAAAAAAATAATCCACCACGACCAAGTGGGATTCATACCAGGTATGCAGGGCTGGTTTAATATTAGAAAAACCATTCATGTAATCCACCATATAAATAAAACAAAAGACAAAAACCACATGATCTTATCAATTGATGCAGAATAGGCATTTGACAAAGTCCAACACCCATTTATGATAAAAACTCTGACCAAAATAGGAATTGAAGGAAAATTCCTCAACATAATAAAGGGCATCTATACAAAGCCAACAGCCAACATCACTCTAAATGGAGAGAGCCTGAAAGCATTTCCCTTGAGAACGGGAACCAGACAAGGAAGCCCTTTATCACCACTCTTATTCAACACTGTGCTAGATAGAGGTCCTAGCCAGAGCAATTAGGCTAGACAAAGAAATAAAGGGCATCCGGATTGGCAAGGAGGAAGTAAAATTATCTCTATTTGCAGATGACATGATCTTATACACAGAAAACCCCAAGGAATCCTCCAGAAAACTACTGAAACTAATAGAAGAGTTTGGCAGAGTCTCAGGTTATAAGATAAACATACAAAAATCAGTTGGATTCCTCTACATCAACAAAAAGAACATCGAAGAGGAAATCACCAAATCAATACCATTCACAGTAGCCCCCAAGAAGATAAAACACATAGGAATAAATCTTACCAAAGATGTAAAAGACCTATACAAAGAAAACTACAAAGTACTACTACGAGAAACTAAAAAGGACCTACTTAAGTGGAAAAACATACCTTGCTCATGGATAGGAAGACTTAACATAGTAAAAATGTCTATTGTACCAAAAGGCATCTATACATACAATGCACTTCCGATCCAAATTCCAATGACATTTTTTAATGTGATGGAGAAACAAATCACCAACTTCATATGGCAGGGAAAGAAGCCCCGGATAAGGAAAGCATTACTGAAAAAGAAGAAGAAAGTGGGAAGCCTCTCTCTACCTGATTTCAGAACCTATTATACAGCCACAGTAGTCAAAACAGCCTGGTACTGGTACAACAACAGGCACATAGACCAATGGAACAGAATTGAGAACCCAGATATAAGTCCATCCATATATGAGCAGCTGATATTCGACAAAGGCCAGTTAATTAGGGAAAAGATAGTCTTTTTAACAAATGGTGCTGGCATAACTGGATATCCATTTGCAAAAAAATGAAACAGGACCCATACCTCACACCATGCACAAAAACTAACTCCAAGTGGATCAAAGACCTAAACAGAAAGACTAAAACGATAAAGATCATGGAAGAAAAAATAGGGACGATGTTAGGAGCCCTAATACAAGGCATAAACAGAATACAAAACATTACTAAAAATGACGAAGAGAAACCAGATAACTGGGAGCTCCTAAAAATCAAACACCTATGCTCCTCTAAAGACTTCACCAAAAGAGTAAAAAGACCACCTACAGACTGGGAAAGAATTTTCAGCTATGACATCTCCAACCAGTGCCTGATCTCTAAAATCTATATGATTCTGTCAAAACTCAACCACAAAAAGACAAACAACCCAATCAAGAAGTGGGCAAAGGATATGAACACGCACTTCACGAAAGAAGATATTCAGGCAGCTAACAGATACATGAGAAAATGCTCTCGATCATTAGCCATTAGAGAAATGCCAATTAAAACTACGATGAGATTCCATCTCACTCCAACAAGGCTGGCATTAATCCAAAAAACACAACATAATAAATGTTGGAGAGGCTGCGGAGAGATTGGAACACTTATACACTGCTGGTGGGTATGTAAAATGGTACAATCACTTTGCAAATAGATTTGGCGCTTCCTTAAAAAGCTAGATTTGGCGCTTCCTTAAAAAGCTAGAAATAGAACTACCATATGACCCAGCAATCCCACTCCTTGGAATATGTCCTAGAAAAATAAGAGCCTTTACACGAACAGATATATGCACACCCATGTTTATCGCAGCACTGTTTACAATAGCAAAAAGATGGAAGCAATCAAGGTGCCCATCAACAGATGAATGGATAAATAAATAATGGTATATTCATACAATGGAATACTACGCATCGATAAAGAATAGTGAGGAATCTGTGAAACATTTCATAACATGGAGGAACCTGGAAGACGTTATGCTGAGTGAAGTCAGTCAGCTGCAAAAGGACAAATATTGTATAGTACCATTATTATAAGATCTTGAGAAACAGTTTAAACTGAGAAGAACATATTTTTTGTGGTTACGAGAGCGGGGAGGGAGGGAGGTGGGAGAGGGCTATTTACTAATTAGATAGTAGATAAGACCTACTTTAGGTAAAGGGAAGGACAACACTCAATACATGGGAGTTCAGCACAACTGGATTAAACCAAAAGAAAGAAGTTTCCTGAATAAACTGAATGCTTTGAAGGTTAGTGAGCTAGGGGCAGGGATTTGGGGACCATGGTTTCAGGGGACATCCAAGTCAATTGGCATAATAAAATCTATTAAGAAAACATTCTGCATTCCACTTTGAAGAGTGGCTTCTGGGGTCTTAAATGCTAGCAAGCGGCCATCTAATATGCATCAATGAGTCTCAACCCACCTGGATCAAAGGAGAATGGAGAACACCAAGGACACAAAGTAATAAAAAGCTCAAGAGACAGAAAGGGCTACATGAACCAAAGACTACATTATCCTGAGACCAGAAGATCTAGATGGTGCCCAGCCACAACTGATGACTGCCCTGACAGGGAACACAGTGGAGGACCCCTGAGGGAGCAGGGGAACAGTGGGATGCAGACCCCAAATTCTCATAAAAAGACCAGACTTAATGGTCTGACTGAGACTAGAAGGACCCCAGTGGTCATGGCCCCCAGACCATCTGTTGGCCCAGGACAGGAACCATTCCAGAAGCCAGGTCGTCGAACAAGGATTGGACTGGACAATGGGTAGGAGAGGGATGCTGGTGAGGAGTGAGCTACTCAGATCAGGTGGACACTTGAGACTGTTGGCACCTCCTGCCTGGAGGGGAGATGGGAGGGTATCGGGGCTTAGAAGCTGGCAAAATGGACACGAAAAGAGAGAGTGGAAGGAGGGAGTGGGCTGTCTCATTGCGGGGAGAGTAATTGGGAGTATGTAGCAAGGTGTATGTAAGTTTTTATGTGAGAGACTGACTTGATTTGTAAACTTTCACTTAAAGCACAAGAAAAATTTTTTAAAAAATTGATCTTAAAAAAATGATCATAAAGATGTCACTTTCAAAAGCAAACACAAAACCATTAAAAAAAAGAAAGAAAAATACAAGACACTACTGTAAGAAACCAAAAGAGACCTACATAAGTGGAAAAACATACTTTGCTCAGAGATAGGAAGACTCAACACTGTGATAATGTCTGTTCTACCAAAAGCCATCTACAGATACAACGCAACCCCAATCCAAATTTCAGTGGCATTTTCTAACGAGATGGAGAAACAAATCACCAACTTCATATGGAAAGGGTAGAGCCCCTGGATACGTAAAGCATTACTGAAAAAGAAGAACAAAGTGGGAGGCCTCACACTACCTGATTTTAGAAACTATTATACCATTATGATAGTCAAAACAGCCTGGTACTGGTAAAATAACAGATACATAGACCAATGGATCAGAATTGGGAATCCAGATGTAAATTCATCTACTTAGGAGCAGCTGATATTTGACAAAGCCTAAAGTTAATCTGTTGCTGTCTCTAATTCATGCCTATATGTGGGATGGCATTCTCTGTCCGGATTCGGACCATCCAATGGATGGCTCAAACCCGTCACAGGCAAAAGGCCCAATGCTTTTGCTTGAAATTTCCTTGATCTAAGGGACTATGTTGAAAATTGGGATAGGTGTATACGGCCACCCAAACTTCAAAAGGGTGGGGGGGAATATGTGACCCTAATACTTCACAACAACATGTTTTTTCTCCTTTTCAAACAGGCAATTGAGAGCTTGATGTAACTAACGTCATGATGAATACTCTAAATAACTTGTAAGTTTTTTTTGGTTTTTTGGCCTGTCTTCTTTCTGCATACTTTTGTTAATGACTTTGTTTTGTTCCACCAGGCCACCTGTGACTTATGACCCCCGAAATAAAGATTAGAATCCAGATGTCCAGTATGCATATCTACAGTCTGATAAGGAGACATCTGGTATGTATCTCTTTAGTCCGATAAGAAGTCTCTTATAATTGTCTTGTAATGTATAACCCATCAGGCCACCTGTGGGCTACATGCCTAACGACACTGTGTAACCCTTGCAATGACGATATATAAGCTCTAATGTAAAACTGCCTTTTGGGACTCCATGAAGACAGCTAAGGTTGCTGTTGGGCCAGCCGTTGGTGTCACCTCCTAGCAAACTTTCACTCTCTTTCTGACTTGGAGTACGTTTCATTGGCTCGACTGCTCCAGGGCACGGACCCTAATCAGACAACATCGGCAACATGTACTTACTGCAAAGCAAGGCAGAGCATTTTGAGAGCAGCAGTTGCAAGAAGGAGGAGTTCTACACATTCCAATGTGTGAGTGACTGCAAGAGGTATGAAGGGCTCCAGTAGTCAGAGTTCTCGGAAATTTCAAAACTAGCTTCTACTCTGGGATGCAGTAAGACAGGAGATGCATCATTCCGATCCCCAAAACAAAACAAAAACAAAAACGGCCAGACTAACTTCAAATTCATGAATTTTTTTTTAACAGATCAGAGAGTTGAGGTTGCAGGTGCAAATAATTTTGCCCCAAATCAGAGGAGATACAGTCCCTGCAGGATGAGAGGAGATGTGAGCACTAAGTAGCTTGGTAAACTTACCAAAACCCAGTAAGAAGAGTTCAGTTAGAACTACTGACGAACTGATGCAGGGAGAGTGTGGGATGGCAGGGAACGGTGAACCCCCTGGGGGCCTTCGAAACTGGGAGGGTCTGCACTCTCTTTCACTCTCTTTCTCCATGAACCCCACTGGATGCTTGCAGCAAAGATCAGGAAGAGCTCAAGACCAGACTCGTTGAAGTGCAGACCTTGGGGAGAGGAACATTAGCCACATGGGAAGGGCAAGAAACTCTGCCCAACACATTTCCCCTATGTCCCCTAGAAAAAAAAAAGGCCCCTACTAGCAACAGACCCCTGGCACCAAGTGCTGGAAGGCACAACCATATCACAATGTACCCTCCAGCCTTGCACCTCTTGATCTGACACTGGGTTTGTGGAGGCTTCTTTCTAAATACCGCATCATTGCGGTTATCAAGAAGGTGTGTTGACAGTAGACGCACAAACACCTGCCAGTGATTCCAGGGCTTCGCTTAGACTTACATCTCAGAGGCAGGCACTGGGCAGGCTCTGAAAGCAGATCACAACCTGTCTCTGCCACCGGCTCCCTGTGTAAAGTGTTCAGGAGCTCTCATAAATAGAACTTCTCTGGATCTGGATTCTCCTGGAAGCAAAGTGCAGCTCACCCTAATTACATGGATAACTCCACAGCTTCATAACCCAAATTGTGCTCTTTACAAAATATTTACAGTCCCTGAAGTCATCTTAAAACTGAACAAGAGTTTAGCTGAACTAGTAAATACTGCCTGCCTTGAGCATTATGGTCTTTTGAGAATCATGTATTTGGGACCAGACTGACAACAGCAACTTGAAAGATTGGATGGGAACCTGTGGGGTCAGTGAGTTTACGTCAATGGGGGAGGAACAACTCAGGGAAGGAGGGTGAGAATGGTTGTACAACTCGAAAAATGTAATCAACCTCACTAAAGGATACATGTACAAACTGTTGAATTGGTATATGTTTTGCTATGTATATTCTCAATAACAACAACAAAATAAATAAAATTTAGAAAAAAAATTTACAGACCCTTTGTGCACTCAAACTTGGGAGAGAAAACAAGTACTTGCTGTCTCCTTCATATTCCAGAAGGTCAGTTTCCACATCAGCATAACTCAGGATTTTGCCCTCAATAGAAACATTCATTCTACATAAAATTTCAATATAGGATGCAATCAGAGTTATCAGTAAGGAATGCAGAATCAAAGGATGTGAGAGGTAAGAGGCACTTGGTGATCAGACCCTTGCTTATCGAAACGCTGCCCGTGGACCAACAGCCTCGGCATCACCTGTGATCTGGTTAGAAATGCAGACTCCCAGGCTCCACCCCAGAACTTCTGAATCAGAATCTGCATTTTGGCAAAATCCCCGAGGGATGTGAATGCATGTTAAAGTTTGAGAAACATGACTGGTTTTCAAACTGTGCTGTGTGGCCTCCTTTGTGTTCTAAAAGGAATGGTCCAAGAAGAGGCTGGGAAGGAGAAGGGGTGCGGGGACCAGGTCATGCTTGAACCGAGCAGCCTGGCTTTGGTCTGTTCAGCAGGTTGAACCTCTAGCTGGACTTCTTTGGACTAACACATTCCGAGTCCACAAAAGGCTGAAAACCGCTGTTCTACATCAAGCATCTCATTTTCTGGGTGGCACAACTGAGATCCTCCAAAGGGTGCAAGGGACTTTGCCAAGATCGTATCACAGTCCCTTGAATACCGTGAGAAATCTCTGAAATTTGCTGGAACAATGTCCAACATGCAAAGATTGAGAACCTGAGCCCCAGCAGAGGACAACATAACAAGCAACGGTGTGGCCTGGCAACAACCCTGCAAGGTGAGCGGCCTTGAACGGCCTGGTTTACGAGAGCAGAGGGAGATGCAGAGAGAAGACTAACTACCAAGGCAACACAGGAAGAGGAGGTTGAGTTTTAAACCCAAGTCAGCTGAGCTTTAAGGCCCAGACTCTGGACCTTGTTATTACACAACATCATGGGCACACACAGTCACCCAGCTCCTCCATGTGCTGTACACACGGGTCTAGTATACGAGCATCATGGAGGCACACCCACTCAAATAAGGGCACGGTTCCATCCTCTCGGACTCACTGGATGCAAACAAGGGCTCCCATGTCCATACCTGGGGCCAACCTGTATAGGCCTTTCTCAGGGAAAATACCAAGCGTGTTGCTGTTTTCATGGTAATGAGCACTAGGAATTTGTGTTTGTTTTAACACCATTTGTCTTGTACCTGACATCCTATGTAATATGGCTTGGGACAGGCAGAAAGATGGAGAAGGCAGGAATGGTTAGAGAAGGGAGAAGAGAAAAGAGCTGTTTTACAATGTATCAACACATTACTCTCAGCACCTGGTTTTTACACTTGATCTTCTCCCCCCAAAGAATCCCTGCCTGGAGCTTTCTACCTTGGGAGCTGCTGGCTAAGTACACCTCTGAGTACCCAGAAACCAAACCCCATTGCTATCGAGTCAATTCCAACTCATAGCGACCCTATGGGACACAGCAGAACTGCCCCACAGGGTTTCCAAGGAGCGGCTGGTGGATTTGAACTGCCGATTTATTGGTCAGTAGCTGCAGTTCTTCACCACTGGGCCACCAAACCTGTTGCTGTAGAGTCGATTCCGACTCATAGTGCCCCTACTGGACACAATAGAACTGCCCATAGGGTTTCCAAGGAGCAGCTGATGGATTTGAAGTGCCGATCTTTTGGTTAGCAGCTGTAGCACTTAACCACTGTGCCAGCAGGGCTCCAAAATTACTAGTGCCTCCTAGTGACCACGGCAGGACTCAAACCTGCAATCTTCTGACCTGAAGTCAGTGGCCTTATCCATTAGCCCATGCAGCCAGTAAACCAAAAAACCAGTGTAAAATGTAGACCCCCTTTAATTGAAAGTGAAGTTGCATGGCCTGGCCAGCAGGTGGCATAATGAGAAAACAGCCTACACATTAAAACCAAAACCAAACCAAACTCACTGCCCTCCAGTTGATTCCACTCATAGCGACCCTATAGGACAGAGTAGAACTCCCCCACAGAATTTCCAAGGCGCGCCTGGTGGGTTGGAACTGCTGACATCTTGGTTAACAGCCGTAGCACTTAACCACTACGCCACCTGGGTTTCCGCCAACATGTTACTGTGGTCTAATTATAGCTTGTATCTTATTTCTTCATTTTTTTTTCTTTTGGTAACTACGTATGTAAGAAAACATTTGAAAATTCAACATTTTTTACATGTACAGTCCACTGACTTTAACCGTGTTCCTCATGTTGTCCAACCATCATCTGTTTCCAAATGTTTCCATCACCCTTAACAGAAGCTCAGTGCCCCCTAAGCCATGAGTCTCCCTCCCCGCCTCCCCCCCACCCACCTGCCCTGGTAACCACTAACAAACTCGGGTCTCTATATATTGGCCTAGTCTCGGTATTTTCTATACGGGAGATCATAAGATACCCGTCCCTTTGTGACCGCCTTATTTCACTCAGCATAACGCTTTCAAGGTTCATCCATGTTGTAGCATGTATCAGGAGCAACAAAAGAGAAAATTGATAAATAGGACCTCATCAAAATTAAAAACTTTGGTTCATCAAAGGACTTTATCAACAAAATGAAAAGACAACCTACAGACTGGAAGAAAATCTGGGGGACCCATACACCTAGTAAGGGTTTAACAGCTAATACCTTTTTATACAAAGAGAGGGCGGCCTCTTTCTTCAGCTTTCTGTAAGCATTCATTTGTGTGGATTCTAGGTGAGTGAGAGAAAACGCCTCTTCTTCTCTTGTCTTGCCTTCACCCAACGTCCTCCTCCCAAGGTGATGTTTCCAGAGGTATTTCCTGAATGCTGCCGCAGCCCAGGCCATCCATGAGCCCTCCCGAGGAAACCACATCATACCTTCTTTCTGCAGGTCAGTCAGTGGCAGTCAGGGGGCCACACGGGACAAATCACCTCTCTGGTGGGGTCCTGGCAGGATCTCACCCCAACACCCTCCATCCCCCACCTTCCACTCTCCACAGTGCATTTTAAAGTCAGGAGCAAAAACTGGAAAACTCAGCACAAGCCAGGAAAAAGACGCAGCCTTAAGGTTCCTCCAAAGGAAAAGACCCCTTTCCAGATCACCAACGACAGGCACCCACTGCTGGGAAGATCTTCTCTTCTGGAGCAGGCTGCCCCTGAGCCACTGGGAGCCTGCCTCTTGCTCATCAACACACCCCTGGGGTAGACACACAGCCTGACCCCCCGACAAATGACTGACTCAACAACCAAGTGAAATCGGTGAAGTTTTCTCAGGAAGAGAACCAACAGTTTGCCTTAAAAATATATGCTCACGATGAAAACCAAGTTTGGGCATTGGCCTCATGCCCACAAAACACAGCCCAGACTCCTTAGGGTGGCCTTTAGGAAACGGAGGCCCCTGAGTGTCCTAGCCTCACCTCCCACGACCTCCCTCCAGCCATGAAATTTTCCTCAGTTGCCTGAAGGTATCTGACCCTTTCAGCCTGCACTTCCCTCACCTTCCACCTAACGAAATCCTTTTTACCTTCAAGACTCAGCTCGAATGCCCGTCGCCCTCTGTGATGCCTCCCCTCCGCTGGGCCCCTTACCCAGGGTGAACGGTTCCTGCCTCTTCACGCTTACCTGCCTCAGTCAGCCTCATTTTAGACTCTGAGGTTTAGATTTCTGCCTGTAAAACACCAGCCCTGTGAGTGACACGGAGAGGAGTGTGTACCTTTGAAGAGCCTCTTACATGACAGGAGAGACAGAGGTGTCCACTTTGCAAGATGATCCTCTTGTCCTCAGATGTGCCCTCTCCCTTCCGGCTGGGTTTTCACTGATGATAACAGACCATGGTGATGCCCAGGTAACAACGCCCTGGAAACAAATCCCTTTCAGAACCGAGGCATTGTCTGATGAACAAAACAGGTCAAGCACCGCCCACGAAGTGGGCTACAGGGTGAAGTGGCTGTTCTGCCTACCTCAGAGAAGATGCCGGGGCCTTCACCTCCATTGCTCAGCCCACACCCTCTGGACACCCATTCTGGGTATAAGCTCATTCATTCCGTTAATACAGATGGGGCAGCCTACTGTAGGCCAGGTACTACAAGGGCCTGACCATCCGTGCCCAAGGTGGCCCCCATAGAGGGCAGCCCTTGCTCCCTGGGGGGCTGGTAGAGACTTTCTCAGGTTGGCATCTTGGCCAGAAGACACACCCTGCCCAAGCCTGCTCCCTTCCTTTTCCTTTAACAGATGTTACTCCCAGTAAGCCTTTGGCTCTCCTAACTCTCTCTCAGGGTTGGCTTCCCGGAGCACTCGGCCCAAGAAAGTTGGTTCTGGAGTGGTCCAAGAACGCAGGAGGGAAGATGGGGTCTTGGTACAGGGTCACTCACCGCCTGCCCAGCTGGTAAGGAGGATCCCATCCCTGGAGGAAGCAGTGTGCAGACAGCCCCGGACACAGGGTGGCAGCCTAGTGGTTGGAGTTTTCAGGTTAGAACTTCAAGTCTGCTGGCAGGTTGAGGAGATCCAGGCCTATGGAATGTACAGGAGGGACATTGGTATGCGGCGACTCAGCAAACTCTGTCTCAGCGTCAACTTCAGGAGAACCCCCTGTGCTAGGGTTTCTGAGGGAGGGTGTCCCTGGAGAATGCAATAAATGGCAGAATGAACTGCAGAGCTAGGGAGATGTCTTCCAAGAACCTTTCAGACTAGGGGGTATTCCTTTGCATTGACTGTAACAAGAGCAGATAGGCAAGCAGCAGGAAAGAGACTGGGGCCCGGAGGAGACCACCGTGTGTATGGAATGGAAACCAAGACAGAGTTGGAACCTGGACACTTTCACAGGGCGCTATGGATTGAACTGTCCCCCCAATATGTGTTGGAATCCTCACCCCTGTACCTGTGGATGTGATTCTTTTGGAAATAGCATTTTCTTCCTTATGCTGAAAGGCAGCCCTGGTGGTGCAGTGGTTCAAATGCTTGGCTGCTAACCAAAAGGTTGTCGGTTAGAACCCGCCAGCCACTCCGCGGGAGAAAGACATGGCAGTCGGCTTCCATAAAGATTTACAGCCTTGGAAACCCTATGGGACAGGTCTACTCTGTCCTAAAGCGTTGCTATAAGTTGGAATCAACTCAATAGCAGTGGCGGGGGGTGGGGGTCCTAAATCTAATCACTTCTGAGGACTACAAAGAGCAGAATGGACAACAGTATCACATATATCGGGGAACACAGGTGCCACGTGAGGATGGTCTACAAGCCATGGAACCCAGGAAGGCCCAGGACTACTGACAATGAAGGAATCAACATGGCCGTGACCGTGATTTGGAATTTAGCCTCCAGAGCTGTGAGAAAATAAATTCCCATTTTTTGAAGCCCCCGACTTGTGCTATTTCTATTACAGCAGCACTAGGAAACTAAGACACAGGAGTAGCCAGATGCCCCCCTCCCCAACACAAGTGAAGCGACTTCCCCTGGGACCACCCCGTGCGGCAGCCAACTGGCAGGACAGCCAATGGCAGCCACCACACTGGGGCTCTCCCTGCCTAGGACCCAAGTTCAGACATTCCCCATTCAGCTATGTCCTCCCGCTTCTCAGCTGACATGTGAGATGGACGAGCTGGGCGGCTTAGAACAGGGAGCCCCCACATACTCCACCCACAGCTTCCTCCAAGTAAAGCCATCTACTGTGGGTCTCCAGCCCATTAGGAAAGTCCTAGCTCTCCAAACAACAGGGTGGGGGAGTGGGAGCAACAGTGGCCACCCTTCAGTGCGCCCTCAGAACATAACCGGAAACCCCCATGAGGAGGTTCAGGATCTCCAGGCAGAAGCTGGTAACACTAGTGGGGTTGGGGCCTGAGGGGGAATTATGGGAGGTGGGACTGGTGATTGTTAAGGCCCCTTGCGGCCCCGAGGCCTCACATCCCGCGAAAAAGGCCCTCTCTGCCCCTCACCTCATCCCAGCCTTCCTGTTTCCTCGAGCTGCTCCAAGGACAGAGCAGGTGCCTCTCACTGGAAAAGAAGACAAAGGGTCCTCTGTTGAGGCAGCCAGCATTTACTAAGCAACGACTCTATCCCCGGCACCCGACTTAAAGAGTACTGAGCGAGACACAGTCCTCACCCTCGAGGGGCTCAGTGACCCCCAGCCACAGGCCCTTAGAGAACTACTCCAGGCCTGCATGATGATGGACGCTAACCGAGAAAGGAACAACATGCTAGGAGAGCTCGGAGGCAAAAGGGCCTGATGCTTTGGGGGGTGGGGCACAGAGTGTGCTGCCACAGTCAGGCCTTGAAGGAGGACTGGAGTTTGCTGGAGAGGAGGAGGCAGCCACCCAGGCTGTGAACAGCAGGGCCAAGCAGGGACTCGGGGAAGACTGTAAGGATCCCTCCATCCCCTCCCCCTACCAAAAAAAAAAAAAAACACTACCAGGGGTTTGGGCCTCAAACAGAAGTCTTGCCAAGGTTTCAAAAGGGGACTGGTAAGGACAGATTGGACTTTACGAACTGAACTGGAGGAATGAGGCGGCCTGCTCTGAGGCAGGAAAGACAGGAGGCCACAGGCCAGGTAGGAGCTCCTGACCTGTAAGAACATGCTGAGGCCTGACGTTAGGAGGGGGCTGTGGGGATGCAGGACAGAAGCACGTGTTTTCACCAGGTATCTCAGAGGCCAGGACAGACCGCTTGGTTAGAGGGCAGGAGCAAAGCAGGGCGCCTGGAGTGGTCCGGGCAGCCCTAGCGACATGCAGAGGAGGGAGAGCAGGTCTGATGGGGCAGTTGGAATGTTCTAGTCCTGTCGGGTCTGAGGGGCATCAGGACACCCAAAGAGAGCGGGTTTTCCTCCTTGATGCAGACGCCCCTGGGGACCCCACCGACAGTGGCTTCCAGGAAGGAAGCCGGCCCGGGGGATTCGGCCCTGTGGTGAAGGACCAGCCTAGAGGTCCCCAGACCCCAGTCCAGTTCGCATCCCTCTCCCTGCCTCGATGCCCTCTAGGTCCACAAGGGCGGCTGGGCTAGGTCGCTGAGGACCCCGGGGGCTGTCCGTTGGGCTTTTGCCTGGAGTGCAAGCACGAGCTGCACGCTCAGATCGTAAGGGCTAAAAGGGTACCACCTGTCTGGACTTTTACCCTGAAAGAACCACCAGAGCACAGACTCCTGCAGTACAGCTTGGTCCTACCATCCTGCCCTGCTCCTCCCGCAGCTCCGCCCCTCACGGCCGTCGCACAGCCCCGCACCGAAGCCCCGCCCACAGCCCCTCCCCGAAGCGCCATCCCGCAGCCCAGCACCGAAGCCCCGCCCACAGACCCATCCTACAGCCCCGCCCTGAGGTCCCGCCCACAGCCCCTCCCCAAAGCGCAATCCCGCAGTCCCGCCACCGCGGCCCCGCCCACAGCCCTGCCCACAGCCCCGCCCCACCGCAACACCTTAGCTCCTCCTGGACCGCGGCCCCTGCTCTCCCTCAGCAGACGTCCATGCCACAGCTCCTCCTCCCCACAGCCGCGCCCCACTCGTCCAGCACCCCTGCCCCACAGAAACATCACAACTCCTCCTCCTCCTCATGGCCGCGCTGCCTGGTGGCTCCCTTATTCACGTCCTACAGCCCCGCCCGGAAGGAACGTTAGGGCTCAACCGCAACAGTCGCGCCCCGCCCCTCCCGCATACCTGCCGCACAGCTCCGTCCTGCTCCTGCCTCAGCCCCGCAGCTACCTCAGAGCTCCTCTCCTCACAGCCACGCCCTGCTTCTCCTGCAGCCCCGCGCCACTGCTCTTAGAGTCCCGACCCAAACAGCCGACCCAATGCTCCCGCAACCCTCCCCACAGATATTCCGCCACACAGATATCCTGCCCCACAGATCCTCTCCACCACAGCCCCTTCCCGCCTTGGCTTTATTCAGCCCCGCCCCTCGCCTTAAACCTTCCGCAACTCCACCCCACAGCCTGTCACAAGCACCGCCCGAAGCCCCACCTCCGCACAGCCTGCCACTCTCCGCCCCCAGCCCCGCCCCACAGCTCCATCCGACTCCGCCTCTCGCATTTCCGCCTAGGTCGGCCCCCAGCCCAGCCCCGTAACCCCACTTCCTGTGACCCCGCCCCGCAGAGCGTAGGAACGCCTCCTCCCTGCAGCCCCGCCCCTCAGCTCAACATCCACTAACACCTCCCCACAGCACCGCCCTAGTCCTCCATCTTACTCTATTTGCATTTCTGCCTGTCTAGGTGCACCGCCTACCCCAGAGAAGCCCCGCCCCGTTCCCTCGTAACCCCGCCCCCTTCCCTCCTAACCCCGCCCCCTAGCTGATCCGAGAGCCACACAACGAAGTTAATCTACCAATAGCCACGCCCCACTCTGCTCGGAGCCACGCCCAAGAATTCTTCCTCCGCGGCCACGCCCCCATGGCTCAGGCCCCGCCCACTGCTCCCGCAGTCCCGCCCATCCTCCACTCCAAAGCTCCGCAGTGCCCTACACATAGCTCCGGCTCCCCAAAAACCCGCGCTCCACCTGGGCCCCTTCGCCTCCACACACTCCACGAAGCTAGATCCACATCTCAGGCCCTGCTCCTCCTCTCTCAGCTCCGTCCAGACTCCGCCCCGATATCTCCGCAGTCCCGCCCCGTCGTCTTCCCCACAGGGGGTCCCCAAGTCTCCGAGCCTTCTCCTCCCAGAACTACACCCTTCCGCATCCCCATACCCGCCCAACAGCTCATCATCCCCACAGCCCCGCCCCCTAATGCCGGAGCCACGCCCCTCCGCAACCTTAGCCCCGCCCCACCCCTCAGCCCCGCCCCTCCGCCAACTCAGCCCCGCCCCTCCACCTCCCCAGTCCCGCCCCTCCACTTCCCAAGCCGCGCCCCAAACGCCTTCGCCACGCCCCTTTTCGTCTTCGCCACGCCCCCAGCTCCGTGTACTCCTCCCCAACTCCTTCCGACCGCCCTCCTCTGGCCCACCCACGCCAGCCTCGGCCTCAGCAGCGCTTCCTGACCACGCTGACGATACCTTCTAGGGAGACTGAGCGTGTGTGCGTGTGTGCGTGCTTTCGTCATTACGTGACCGCGTAAGTGCGTGCGTGGCTTCCGGTTGGCCCTTGTCCCCTGGAAGGCGGGGCGTCAGTGGTGCCTTAACTCGGTCTCTCTCCACGATCTGTCCCCTGAGGCCGCGAAGCGCGAGCCCGCGCGGGCGCCCTTGACCCTGGGGACCAAATACTGTGGGCGCCGTTCTTCCTGGCGCGGGACCTCCCCCCGTCCCCCTCGCAAGCCTGGGACCTGAAGGCCTGAGACCCGCCCCCCAGTGACAGCCCTGGACCCTGCTGTCAGCTCCACCCTCCGCGGGATGGTACCTGGGGGCCGAGGGGTGGAAACACTTGCCGGGCAGCCGAGGTCCTGCTTCCTGTCCCTGTGACAGTGGGGGTCACGGGTCATTTCTCTCGTCTCTTCCGGGTAGGGGGGGCCCACTCAGAGGAAAGGATGTCTGTGCTGCTGACTATGCCTCCAGGGTACGCTCCCCCAGCCAGGAGGAGGGACCATGCCCTGAGGGAGGTGGAGGCTGTGTTTCCCATCAGCCTGACCGCCTGGCCCCAGCCTTCAGACTTCTTCTAACCTCCACCCCTGCCGACACCTTTCTGGCCCCCTGTCACCGTCATCTAGTGCTGCTTCGAGAGAAATACCACAAGCGGATGGTCTTAACAAACAGAAATTTATTCTCTCACAGCCTAGGAGGTTAGAAACACCAGCTCCAGGGGAAGGCTTTCTCTGGAGGAAGGTCCTTGTCCTCAGTCTTCCCCTGGACTAGGAGTTTCTCTGAGGGGGAACCCCAGCTCCAAAGGACGCCCTCTGCTCCCGGCACTGCTTTCTTTGTGGTATGAGGTCCCCCATGTTTCCCTGATGCATTCTCTCTTTTGCCTCTTGTAAGGTAAAACGTGATGCAGGCCACACCCTAGGCAAACACCCTTTACATTGGGTCAGGGATGTGACATCTATCCCACTCTAATCCTCTTTAACATAACCTAATCTTACTTCATTAACCAGGGGTGCAGATTAGGATTTACAACACAGGGAAATTACATCAATCACAAAATGGGGGACAACCACACAATACTGGCGGTCATAGCATAACCCAGTTGACACATATTTTGGGGGGAAACAATTCAATCCATGACACCACCCTTCCCCAACATTGCTGCCTTGTACTGTGGCTGTTTCTCATCATCCTTGTCCTTCTACAGGTGAAGGAGCTGAAACACGTGCAGGAACATCGCTCCTCAGCCACAAAACAGGTACTCTGTGCGCACAAGGCAGGAGGGGACTGGATCCCATCCGTTCTCACGGGCCTTGTCCTTGGGATCCTGTGCAGTTGGTGACAAGGGTCCGTCAGCCAAGGAACCAGGCGACCTTCAGGCTAGGTATAGGCCCTGATACAAGAAATAGCAACGGCCTTCCACGTGGGAGCAGCCGACCGCCCTCGCAAATAACCCAAATCCAGTGAAAACCATGGCAGGGGAACCTTGTCTTAGTCATCTAGTGCTGCCGTGACAGGAGTACCAGAAGTACGTCGCTTTCACATAGAGAAATTTATTTTTTCATAGTCTAGTAGGTTACAAGTCCAAATTCAGGGCATCAGCTCCACGGGAAGGCTCTCTCTGTCAGCTCTGGAGATGGGCCCTTGTCATCAGTCCTCCCCTGTTCGAGGAGCTTCTCAGGCACAGGGACCCCAGGTCCAAAGGACTCGCTCTGCTCACAGTGCTGCTTTCTTGGTGGTATGAGGTCCCCAACTCTCTGTTGCTTCCCGTTCCTTTTTATCTCTTGGGAGATGAAAAGTGGTGGAAGCCACACCCCTGGGTCACTGCCTCTACCTTGGATCAGGGAAGTGACCTGAGTGAGGGTGATGTTAACATTGCACCCTAATCCTCTTAACATAAAATTACGATCACAAAATGGAGGACAACCACACAATGCTTGGAGTCATGGCCTAACCAAGTTGACACACACATTTTTGGGGGGACACAATTCACTCCATAACATTCCACCATTTGCCCCCTCCCCCGAAATCACATCCTTGCAACATGCAAAACATATTCATCCCATCATATCATAGCAGAAGCCTTAATTCCAAATCCAAAAATTCTTCTTCACCTGTGAAATCTAAAACACAAGTTATCTGCTTCCAAGGGTACAATGGCAAAACAGACACAAGTTAGACATTTCCATTACAAATGGGAGGAACTGGCAGGAGAAGAAGGCATTAACAGGCAGCAAGCAAGTCAGCAGAAAACATTACATTAGCTCTCAAAGCTTGGAAAATAATCCACTGTTCTCTGAGACAATTTTATACAATACCCCTGCCCTCCAGACTCTAAGTACTAGCTACACTCTCCGAATTCTGAGTGGAGGCCCCTCGGCCCTGGGCTTTTAACTCTGCCTTCTAGGCCCACTGGGAAGGCAACTCTATTCCCTGGGTTTAGGTGCACAATTCCTGTAGTCCATCTGAGTGGCGACTCCACCCTTAGAAACACCAGTGGCCGTGGCTCCACCCTTTGAAACCCCCCAAGGTCACGGCCATACCTTTTGAGACTGAGGCAGCTCAGCTACTTGTGTTCCCTGTCTCTTTAGCTTCTGTTTTCTCGTTTCTCGGCCTCTTGGCTCCTTGGGCCTCAAATGCCTGCATCTACCCTCCTGGGGCAAGTATTCCAAAGCTCTGTAGCTCCAGCAAGGTTGGCAAAGTCAAGCAGAAGGTTGGTGCTCAGGGTTGTCCAAGGAAGCTGAGCCCGGTGTAGAGGGAGGAAGGGCCGTGGAGGGAATCTTAGAGACAGGCCTCAGGAGCGAGCAGAGGAAGAGGTCTTTTGAAGGAGACTAAGGCCAGGGTGGAAGAAGGAGGCGGTAGGGCAGTTGGTGTCACAGGAGCCCCGAGGAGGACAGTCTCCAGAGGGGGACAAGAGTCGGGCGAGCGCGTGTCGGGTCCTGCCAGTGCCCACGCACCAGCTGAGCACCATCCGTGGAGGAGTCCCCGGCTCCTCACAGCCATCCCTGAGGCAGGGACCCATGGCACAAGCGGTGTGCACCTGAGGGAGCCAAGGACCAGAGAGATGGAGAACCCAGGCCGTGTGGGACGCTCTGGGGGTATCCCAGCCGCCTAACTCCAGGAGAGGTCACCGTCTCAGGGTGTCATAACTGCCTCCCCAGGAGAGCGGAAGGGTGGGCTGCTCAGGGAGTCCTGCTGGAGAGATCCCGTCAGACGACACAGAAAGTCTCCAGGGGAGGCTGCGTGAAGTCGGGACCCTGTGACCAAGGGCACCTCGTTTCCTGCTTCAGGGAGGGAGTGAAGGTAGCTCGGACCCTGTGGGCTCCTGTGGGGCTTTAAACTCCATTCTCTGTGGTCACGCAGCCTCTGGGCCCAGAGGTAGAAGACATATGCTTGTTAATGCCAGTCTTTCCTGCTCTGGATGGCTTGTCCCTGATGGCGTTGGGGTCCCTACAGCTCAGGGTGGGGCAGGGCCGGCTGCTGCCAGGGGACAGAAATGGTGGGGGAAAGAACTGAGGGGATGTTGCTTCAAGGGGTCAGGAGGAGAACCCCACAGGGTTTTGTGAGGTGGGGGTGGCAGGGTGTCCCAGGGCCAAGGGTGAATGTTGAGCAGCCCAGGGGAGGAGCCAGGCAGGTGGGGCCTGCAGTGCCCCCTGGGTAATGGGGCGGGAGGGAGCCCTGCAGCATCCCCACAAGTGCATGAGAGAGGGCTGAGGGCTGGAGTCCCCCTTCCCCCCCTAGGCCCAGGCCTTCCTGTGTACCCTCAGGTGACCTCCAGGCTGCGCCCGCTGCACGCTGTCCTGGCTTTAACTCAGACGAGCACCAGTCACTGGATCCACACGCTCCCATGTGTCCCACCATGGCGGGGACGCAGTGTCCCAGTGTGCATAGGGAGGGAACGAACGCTTTCCACTCCCCAGTCAAAGACAGTGCAGTTTCGGGGCACGCTGGGGCCTTCAGGCCCACAGGCTGCGGCTTAGAGGCCTGGTGGGTGACTCTGGTCCACGCACGGTGCGTCCTCTTTCCCTAGCCACACTAAGAGGAGGAGCAGAAAGCTCACAGAGATGAAGTTCGCCTGCCTCTCCTTCCGGCAGCCCTATGCCGGCTTGGTCTTGAATCAAGTCAAGACCCTGGAGACGTGCTGGCGTCCCCTGCTGAGCGGCCACTGCAACCGGACCCTGGCCATACACATCGCCCACAGGGACTGGGAAGACGACACCTGGCGGGAGCTGCTACTGAACAGGCTGGGGATGATGCCAGCCCAGGTCCAGCCCCTGATCCAGGAGGGGGAGCGATTCGGCCGAGGGGTGATTGCAGGCAAGTGACACCAGGCCCAGCTGCTGGAGGATCCACGTTCTCTTTACTGCTGAGTGGGGTCCTGAGGGGCTGTGAGCAGCTACATTCAGAGGGCAGGGGCAGGCAACGTGCACTGGGTCGGGGGCTGACCTCGGGGGCTAGCTGGAGCCTTGTCTGCGACGGTCGGTGCCCTCGGGTCAGCCCTTGCCCTGCTCGGGGCCACAGCTCCCCACGGTGATCTGAGAGGCTAGGACAGGTCCGTTTCCACAGGTGTTGTCATGTGTGCGCATGTTTGTGTGTGCGTGTCCCTGGCAGAGACCACTGGAAGCATCATGGCTCTTAGGGCAGGTTGGATCCCCCAGCGTCCGACTGCCGGCCTAGGGTCCCAGGCCCACTCCACCCCCAGCCAGCAGCATCTTGGGCAAATCGCCTCACTTCGCGGGGGCTGAAGTTGTCCACACTGTCAGCACCTGATAGATGGTGGCCTGTGGAGGCATCGGCTTTCCTGTGAGTCCCCAGCGACCAGGGCCCCTGCCGACTGCTGCCCTGAGAATCTGGCCAGGCCCCGCA
This sequence comes from Loxodonta africana, assembly GCF_030014295.1. NCBI lineage: Eukaryota > Metazoa > Chordata > Mammalia > Proboscidea > Elephantidae > Loxodonta > Loxodonta africana. The sequence goes on along the minus strand of NC_087369.1, from coordinate 171,976,588 downwards.
CAGTCCTCGTGGGATCCTTGAGGACAGGCCCTCATCCTCCCAGCTTCGAGCCCTCCCTCGGCCTTCCCTGGCACACACTGAGCAGCATCTGGCATGTCCAGACGCTCCCTAAGGGGGGCTCAGGTCGCCGAATTCCTTGGGGTGCTGTCATCTCAGTCCTCAGTGATTGTCACTTTGAATGAGTTTGTCGCACATGCAGGCTCGGACCTGGAAGGCAGAAACAGTCGTGTTTCTCTTGTCCGTGTGCAGGGCTCGTTGACCTGGGAGAAACCGTGCAGTTCCCCAAAGACCTAGCTCCAGAGGAGGCTGTACAGCTGGAAACCCGAGCCCTGCTCACCGACCTGAAGGACAAGTACCTGATGGCGCTCTCTAACCCACGCTGGCTGCTGCAGCCCGTACCCGGGAAAGGAAGCAAGGATGTCTTCCAGGTGGACATCCCAGAGCATCTGATCCCCTCAGGGCAGGAGGGGTGATGAGGCAGGACCCCCGAGAGGGACAGGACCGAGGGGCAAGCCTAATGCCTTCACCACTGTGACTCGGATACTTGAACCTCATGAAATCCCAGTCGCCTCTGCACCAGAGAGCAGGCCCTGCTCTGTGCTTTCCTGTGACTGACTGCCCCGCTCAGATGGGTGGTGGGGAGGGTGGGGCTCTCCTGGGGAGGTGTCTCTTTGTGCTCCTGTACAATGTCTCAAGGACTTTGTCCTCTACCAGGAAACGTCTGGGCAGGGCCACTATTTGGGTACACTGATGTCTGCATCATGCAAATAAATACACGAAGAAGACTGTTTAGCATCTGGGGGCCCCCTTGTCCCCCTCCTCTCTCTTCCCTCTGGTGAAACTGGAAGACTGTGGAGCAGCATCCGGGGGAGCTCGTGAAAGGCTGGGGTGGGGCCTGAATGTCACCTGCGCCTGGGCAGCCGTTGTGACCTCCTCCCCAATGAAGAGAACGTCTGAACTGACGCAGCGGCTACGTCCTCTGCCAGCTCCCCGTGCTCGGTTGGACAGTGGATTTGCTTAGTGAAGCACACACAGCACACACGTTTGCACAGCTCCTTCCCGTCCCTAGAGATGATCCCAAACAGCGCTCCTAGAGCTTGCCTTTGCACAGTGAGAAGTCTGTAGTGGGATTTGTTTTACCATTTCCGAGCACACTTTCTAGTGGTCATTGTCTATGAGGGTGAGAGGCTGTTTGCCCCTGGCCTTGGCTGCAACAACCCAGCTCTCCTGAGCCACAATGACGTGCTAGTGTGACCCTTGGCAGATGGGGTGGCCCTGGTTTCAGGGGCCCTCTTTGGAGCTAGGGACACTCAGCTGCAGGCCAGAAACTCAGGGGACCCATGATCCAAAGACTGCCACTTCCAGGACATCAATGGTGTCAGCTGACACCCTTGTGAGGCAGCAGCAAGTCTGGCTTGTCACCTGCTCAGCAGGCGGAGCTCAGTGACCAGAGCTTCGAACTGGCCCTCCCCACTCCCTGCAGAACCCTGTGCTAAGTGTGAAGATGCTGCCGCTGGAAAGGAAACGGTCAGCAGCGCGGTCCAGGGCCCAGCTGGAGATGACTGTCAGCCTCCTGCTTCCACCGATGAGACGCCTTTAGTGTGGAGGGCTAGAGACAACACAGACTGGCAGTTCTCATTAGGTCATTTATTTACCCTTACGAAAGCCGAAAATAGGTTCCTGGTTAGAAAATGGCTCTCCTGACCAGGGCCTGGGGGCCTACGGTGCCTGCTCATCCCTGAACTGTTCGCAGATGGAACAGTGGTAGTCCGAGGGGCTGTCCCCCTGGGGGTCGGAGGGTTCCTCGGGAGCCATGACCGACAGGCCTGCCAGCAGGATGGAGTAGCAGGCATTGTACAGGGTCATGACTGAGGACGGATCAGAGTAGCCCCCAGGCTCGGTGAGCGGCTCCCCCTCCCCCACCATCCCGGCGCTGACCTGGGGCTCGAACATGTCACGGTGAGAGGTGCTCTCCCAGCTGGGCACGCTGCACTGGGCGAGGGGAGGCTGCTCCATGGAGGCCTCGGCCACACTGCTCACCGACGAGATACTAGAGGACCTGACGGACGGGGTGGGGCTGGGCCCCAGGACGTCGGGAGGGTTCTTCGGGGACGCCTCCTTGCTTTCCTTAATGGCGTTCTTCTGCTGGATTCGAGCCGAGTGTCTGGTCGCTGCCAGCTTCTTCCTCTTGGGAAGCGGGGCCGCGGGGGCAGGCAGGGTGGGCGCCTTGGCTGGCTGAGCGCTGCCCTCGGCTTGGCGTCGTCTCTTGATGTTTTGGAGGAGCAGAGGCTGGTCCCTCTTAAAGTTGCAGTTGCGGTAGACCTGAAACACAAGGGACGTGTCGGGCATCCTGGGACCCCAGAGTCATCCCCACCCCCTGCCCCGAAATCCTGGTCTCCTTGTGCTCTGCAGAATATGTGTTTTCTAAAATGGCTGTATAGTTTTCCCATACCCTAAATCAGGGGCTCTCTAAAGGGAAATATATTCACAGATGGACCCGTGACTGTGTGATCTCACAGGACCTGGCCTCTTGGAGTTGGTGGTGGCACTACAGGGCACCTCTAAGGGAGCTGCAGTTTAACGTCAACACCTATAGGTTCAAAGCGGACATTCTGGACTCTCAGTAAATAATGTCTCGTGTGAAAAACCTCATCCTGGAACATAAACCCTTTCAGTCTGTCCCTCACCCCGGCATACTACAAAGATGGTCGAGGACCAACATGGGACACAGGTGCTTCTACTTTACCATCACTTTTGTCTTCCGCAGAGCCTTGCTGGGGCGGATTTTGATGAAGCCGTGGAGGTTAAGCTGTCGATTGAAAGCCTTTAAGCTGTCCGTTTCAAAAATTCTCTCTGCACCTCTGCGGCGAAGGACTTCCCTCTGGAAGAGGTCCTTCTCGATGATCACCGTGTTCCCGCTGTCGCTCCAGCGCACGGACTTGAACGCGTCGTTCTCCACGATCATCCACAGCTTCCTTGGGAAGGCGAGCTGGAGAGCGTCACTCTCTTCTACCCGGACAGCTGCGCCTGGTGTTGGGCCCTCTGGTTCCAGCTTGTCCGGGGAGCCTGCGTCTTCGCTCGTGTCTCGGCCACCATGCTCGTCCAAAATCTCCCCGGAAGCCAGCTTTGGCTCAGGGACAGGATTCGACGGGACCCCTCCTTCTGGCTTGTCACCAACAGATGGGGCCAGGTTGACTTTGTATCTCTTTCTACAACCCTGAGCCGCCATGGAACTAAGCTAGCATCAGGAGCACTTCGTACCCAAGACCGTACCACTGTCGGATCCAGTCACCAATGCCTTTGGTCAGAGCGGGGATGCCCAGTAAATAGTGCCCACACTGTTCTAGAGTCTCCGTGGTGAGGTAACTGGCTGCTGAGGTCATCGTCCTGTGATGTCACAAAGCAGGCTCATGGGCACTCAGGGACAGGCAGCCCTGGCCAAGTGGGGGAGGGGCCGGGTGGCAGGGACCAATTTCTTCTTTTTTCAAAGTGTGGAAAGACTGAGTTCAAATTCCCAGAAAAGCCCCCCACCTACTGACAGGCACATTGTTTTCGTGGGGCCAGACCCTAGATGAGTAAAGAAAGCACGAACCCATCTCCACCCCACCTTCAAAACAGGGGAGGCTGAGAAGGCCAGCCCTTGGTTAGTCCTAGCTTGGCACCTCCAAGTATACCTGGGTTGCAGGGTTCCCTGGTGTCTCTGTAGCTCCCAGAAGGTGGCAGTTGCTAGCGGCTAGTTGGCCTATTCTCCACCACGTGCCCTGTACCCCTCTTTCCTGTTGTGGGCTCCCCCTTCCAGCTGCCCTTGCCAGTTGGCTGGCACCACTCAGGAAAAAGTCCTGTTTTACTGCCACTCTGTCAAAATGTCCCCATGCAGCACCAGCCTGAGCGCAGCGGGTTGCTCCCAAAGCACCGTAGGCTCCATGACTGGATACCCACAGTGTGTGTTGCACTTGGAGTCTCCCGTTGAGTCGCCTCAGCTCCAAGACTCGTCCCACTGCAGATGGCAGCAGGTTGTCTGATCATTACCATTTCTTCCCCAAGGATACTGTTCCTGTGGCCCAAGGCCCACCCATTTAAGGAGTACCTGTGTTTGACTGCCCCTTCCACATCCCCTGCCCCAAACACTTCCTCTCAGTGGCCGCCTTGGCTCTGTCTCTAAAGCTGCAGCCCCTTCCTTCAGGAGGCGTTGTGACTGGGCTTTCCACCCACATTTCTCCCCTCCCACGTCCACTCTGGGTCTCCTTTGGGACTTCCTCTTTCAGTGACCTGATTTGAGTTTGAGTGTGTGATGCGCCACGTCCACTCTGGGTCTCCTTTGGGACTTCCTCTTTCAGTGACCTGATTTGAGGTTCAGTGTACTATGCGCCAACTTGCCAGCCCCGTTCTCCCTACCCCGAGAGCTCGTCCACCCCTCTCCGAGTCCTCCTCTGCCATTCCCATGATTGCAGGGTGTACGTGCAATGATCTTGTTTGCTGTGTGTCAGATGCTTTTCACAACGTCTACTGTACACAAACTCAGACCCACGGGCATTCCTACATGCTTACCTAAAACCAACCAAACCACTCCTGTTGCCTTCAAGTCCATTCTGACTCATAGCTACCCTACAGGACAGAGTAGAACTGCCCCATAGAGTTTTCAAGGAGCGACTGGTGGATTTGAACTGCCATCCTTTTGATTAGCAGCCCTATCACTTAACCACTACACCAACGGGGTTTCCACATTCTTAGCTAGACGGGACTAAGGGAAGCCAATGTGAAAATCCCCACCAATGTGTATATGAGCCTAGGGGAAACACCGAAAGAGAGTGCGGGTACAAAACCCAAGGGCAAATCCTCATAGGCCCCAGGTGACGTGGTTCTGCAGTGTGTTTGGTGATACATGCTCCCTGGCCTTTGTGGACAATTTGTTCTCAATATTCACTTTCTAGGGAGGGAGTGCGGCTGCAAGGCCCCGGAGTGAAGGGCCCCTGGTTCCTGTCCCAGCTCTGCAGTGAGTATTACTCACTCCTACTTAGTTTCTAAAAGAGGGTACCAAGAGGGCTTGGAGAGAGAATCTCTCAAGGTACATTTCACTGCCAAGGCCTCTCAGCCTTCACCATGCCTCCACTCCACAACCCAGGATGGCCCGCGAGAGGCTTCTTGGCTCGTGTCTCGGCCACCATGCTCATCCAAAATCTCTCTGGAAGCCAACTTTGGATCAGGACAGGATTCGACGGGACCTCTCCTTCTGGCTTGTCATCAACAGACGGGGCCAGGTGGACTTTGTATCTCTTTCTGGTACCCTGAGTAGCCATGGAACTAGGCTAGCATCAGGAGCACTTTGCATTTGTACCCAAGACCGTACCACCATCGGGTCAAGTCACCACTGCCTTGGGGATATGTGCTCTGAGGCTAAATTTAAGTGGGGAAGACTGGAGGCATTCTCGAAGGAGGTGCCTAGAATCTTCAGTTAAACAGCCAGCTTCCGTCGGTTACGGACCACAGGGCTTTTTCTTAAGCAAGCTTTTCTTAAGGACAGAAGGGAAAGTTTCATGTGGCCTAGGCAGTCCGTGAACTCTACAGAAGACCTACGTGGAGGGATTTGGCCATCGGTGGCACGGAAGGTCATTGGTGGGGAGGAAGACAACTTGGGAAACCACAGTTGATGGCCTTCAGTAAAGCACAATTTTTGGCTTTGACTTGGACACACTGTGTCCTATGGCTTCTGCCAGACCATTGTTCCCTGACATTCCTCGTCGTTCTAACTGTCACAGGATGTCTGTCCACTGGGAGGAAGAGTCTGTTATGGATTGAATTGTGTCCCCCTAAAATATGTGTGGTAATCCCTAACCCCTATACTTGTGGTTAGATTCCTGGTGGTGCAGTGGTTAAGAGCTCAGCTCCTAACCAAAAGGTATGGCAGTTCAAATCCACCAGCTGCTCCGTAGAAACTTTATGAGGCAGTTCCACTTGGTCCTGTGGGGTCGCTATCAGTGGGGATCCACTGGATAGCAACGAGTATACCTGTAGTTATAATCCCATTTGGGATCTCTTTGTCAGTCGCTACAAACCACCAGCTGACGTTCCATCTGAGCTCCCATCCCATGAAAAGGCAGAGGCACCATGGTGGGCCACACAGCAATCAGGGAGAGACTTTGCTTAAATATGAGGAATCCTTGACTGCTGATGAGCCCTGGCCATGCAGAAGAATCCCTGAAATCCGATCCCTGTGGGGGGCCATCTTGGAACACCCCCCCAACACTCTGCTGAGTCTCATGAGCTGCAGCAAAGGTGACATGGTCTTACCTAGGCAACTGTGGAGACTTGATGCCGTCCCTATTTTCCTCCTGTCCCCTTAGGCTGTACCTGGAAGCCAACTAGTGCTAAAGGGTTGTTCCCAACATACCCCCGCAACTGCAGATGCTTCTCTGAGACTGGCTGAGCCCACACTGAGTTTCCTGGACCACCTGTACAACAAGCTCCACACGGTGCATGTCAAAAATGAGCAACTGCTTCAATGAACAGCTGAGGGACCTGGAATACTGAGCTGAACTTCTTACACACCACGCAGGCACAGCGACACCACCCATTCACCCTGTCCCCCCAAACAAGGACAGCTTTGCCGGAGTTCAGTGTCAGGGGAGGAGCTGTTTATAGGGTTGAGTTGTAGCCCAAACAGTCCACCTAGCAGTGGCCTCCTTTGAAACTCCTCCTGGCCTCTCCTGGGTGAGAACATCAACCCTCCTCTCTCCTTCCTTTAAAAAACACTACCTTTCTTTTCAGGCTGAAGGGTCTCCTACCTGTAAGAACTGGTTTCTCCCCTCCTCTGCTCCACGACTATACCAGCAGTGCTTACAGAAACCACTCTCAGAATGAAAAGCACGGGATTCAGGCTAAAGCGTTCTTGTCACCGCAGACCAAAATCTGCAGACTTGGAGCTACCCATGATACCGTTCTTCACGTTTCGTCTCTGACCACCTTCTGTAGGGTTCCAGTTTCAAACAGTGCTTTGTGATTTTTGGCAAGCCAGCGGTCCCTGGAGGTTGCGACAGCGCAGACCGTTTCTCGCTTGTGGTGGCTGTCCTGGTAGTAGCAGCTGCTCCATCCGAGGAGAACCTGAAGTGGGTGAATGGCCGTGTCCATCTCCAGTACAACCTTGTAAAAAAATACCTTAACAGAGTAGACTGTTCAGAGTAGGACTGCACACAATATGTCACAATGCTAAAATATATGTATAAATACTATACAGCCATGGAGTCACTGCATGAGAAAGGGCTTGCCAAGGAGGCTTTAAGGAAAACCTGCCGTGGTCCTGCCCCAAGAGCAAGGCCTTCGCGGGTAGGGTGCTGGGAGCGAGGCCTGCAAGGCATACAACCAGTGGGCAACAGGGACACGTGGAGAGCTCCTACTGTCTATGCGCGGCAGGAGAAGTCTGGGCCACACGTCCTGGCAGATGTGCTTTCAAAACGCTGTGATCCTGTTTAGCATTTTACCCAAGAGACACGAAGACCCCCTTCCTGGGCCTCAGCGTCCACCCCCAAGGGCAATGAGCTAGCTCCTCAGGCCCATGTGGAAGTCAGTTTCTCCTGCTCTCCAGGGCACACTCTCCATCAAGCACGCTTACCCTGACACCCTCCACACCACTTTGTCCAGGCCCCTCCTCCTCTGTGGCACGTGGTGGGGAGTCACAGATAGGCTTTGAATGCAAACAAGGCAGGAAATGACAGTCCCCAGGGTCCCAGCTCCAGTTCCAGCCCTGGGTGGAGGGTGCACACAGAGGCAGAGGGGAGATGAAGAGTGTGTTTCCGATCCACCGACGTCCTCCCCGGAAAGAAGGGCCTTTAATCTGGCATTTCGATATTTAGCTTGGGAGAAGGGAGCACATACTTTCCAGGGCTCTGTGTAACAACTACCCTGGCCTTCTTTCGAAACATAGGAGCAATTTTAAGAGGTTATCTTTGTGATGAAGGTCATATGAGATGTTTCCGTATTCTCTTAAAAATGGGAAAATTTCAAGCAGAAACTGACAGAAATCTTCCGAATACCGAACCACCCTGAAAAATAAGAAAACACTTTTTCAAAAACTTGGTTCAAGTGAGTTTCACATAAATTTTCTTTCCCGACCGTGAAGTTGCACTGCTGTGCGGTAATGCTTTATTCTGATGCCCCAGAAACAAAGACTGAACCCGGACTGAAAACCTGGAACTTGACCAGGCCCTCCAGGTGACCCTGAGGGTACACACAGCTGAGAACCTCGGCTCTAAACCAAAAAACCAAACCGAAGCCGTTGCTGTTGAGTCTATTCTGACTCATAGCGACCCTACGGGACAGAGTGGAACTGCCCCATGGGGTTTCCGAGGAGCAACTGATGGATTCGAACCCTCAACCCGTTGGTTCAGCAGCCAAGCTGTTAACCAGGGCTCTAGCGAGGCCCAGATACCTGTGGGAACCTAGATGATGCTGTCATTCTCTTAATCGTCCCTGGTCCAACCCTCACGTGGATGACATAGAATGTCATCCAGTTAGAAGAATTCTGTCACTCCCAGGATGAGGGAGGCCATCAGGCATGTGCTGGTCCTGGCCAGCAGGAGGCCTGGGCTCCAGGGGCCACTCCAGCAACTTCTAGGAGGCCAGTCTTTCCTGCGCCCAGCACAGGAACGTCAGCTCCATGCTGGCTTTCCTGGAGCACAGCCAACAAGGACAGCCAGGGCTGCACACTAGGCCCCTCACCACCTCCACTGCACTGGCTTGCAGAAGAGCAGCCTCTCGGGGTGTGCGCAAGGGAGCCCCTGAGCCTAGCAAACAGGGGACCACACCGTGTTGTTGGAGAGGAAGAAAATGCCAATTAAGTACCACTGACAAGACTAGGTTTAGGAGGGGCTGATGGGCTGGTTCTGGTATCCCTCAACTCGCTGCCCGACACTGCTAGAGAAGAGTGGTGCCAGCTAGTGGAGAGTAAGCTGATGGCGTGGCTTTCCGCTGAAGATCTGAGACCCGCCTCAGGCCCTGCTTTCCCAGGCAAGCACCTTCATTTGGAGCCCTCAGGTTCCTCCTTTCCTAGAGTGTGGGTGCGCACGCAAACACACATGCACAAGGGCTCCCAAAGGCTGTGAACATAGGGTGGTTTCCTCGCTTCTGCCCAAAGGTGGTTGCTATGAGAGTGATCAGTGAAAGCCACAGCAGGACAAATACTGGTGGTATACAGGAGAATGCGTTGTGGCCGTCCAGTTTGTGAACCAGCGGCATCTAAAGAAAGAAACAGTCAAGGTCATACCGATGCAACATCTGCAAGTAGTCAGAGGAAGCCTGCAGCCAGAGCCTCACTAGACACCCTCAGCAGGTCTCAGGGAGGGAAGTGAGCACTAGAGGAAAGAAGTGGCACGACGATGGTCATCCAGCTCAGGGCCATTTTTATGTGTGTCCTCCGCTGCTGCACTATCACATCCATGGAGCGCAGGAACAAGACGGACCACACGATGTAGTAGAGGACAACCACACACAAAAAGAACATGAGAATCCACAGGGGACACACACAACCTGAGGGGAGGAGGAGAGGCATCTCTGCAGCTTCCACCACAGCAGATGGAGGCGTTGGCAAAGCCCTGCTGGGTCTCTCTAGTTAAGACAGTGCAAGACTACACAGTGCAAGACGGAATAAGGACAGTCCTACCTCAGGGGACAGCTGCGGGGACAGCATAGTGTTTTTAGCACAGAACCTGCGCTCGGAATGTTTTCCATGGGTCACTGTGGAGGTAGACAAGCCTTCCTCTGCCCCTACTGCTTGTCAGTCATCCAGTCCTGTTAGCATCCTGGCTCCCTGAGGGCCCAGGGCAGAGCTGTCACCCTGCGGACAGAGATACTCTCTCGCCCTCTCTCTTCACAGGCAGCACTCTGCATCCTGCTCCAGCTACTTGGCAATGTATTTGGGAACTCACTCCCCGGAAACGTCAGCTGCCTGGCTTTCTACAGACCCCCTGGCTAAATTTGTAGATAGACGCCGGGTGCCTACACTCCCCCGTCCATGTCTCCACGCCAGTGCAGGCTCTGTAAGTTGCTGTGGGACCAGAAAGATCTTACTCCACCTCATACAGCCCGCAGGTAACAGTGGAGGCATCAGCTGGCCAGGCTCTTGCATGGCCCCCAGCCCCTTGGACTACTTTCTCAGTTATTCATTTTTCCTTTATTCACCATCATACAGGGAAATTGATTTTTTTCTTTTGTGTACAGTTCTATGACTTTGGACACATATACAGATTCATGTAACCGCTGCCACAAGATGGATACAGAACAGTTCTACGGCCCCATAAAACACTCCCATGCTAGCCGCCTTTACTGTTGCACACTCTCCCCACCCATAACCCCTGGCAACCACTATCACTATACTTTTGTCCTGTCTAGAATGTTATATAAATGGAATCAAACAGCATGCAACTTTTTCGGACGGGTTTCTCTCAATCAGCATGCCTTTGAGCTTCATTCCCTTTGTGTGTATATGGACGCTGTGTATATATGGACGTTGTGTGTATACGGACGGGTCCTTCTTTTATATTGTAGAGTGGTATTCAATGGTATAGATTTACCTGTTTGCCTGTCCATTCACTGACTGAAGAGTATCCAGTCTGGAGCTATCACAAATAAAGCTGCTACAAACCTAAGTTTTCATTTCCCTAGGGTAAATACCCACCCACGTATCTGGCACTTTGTCGTACCGTGGGAACTTGAGTGTTTGCTCTGATGCTGGCAGCTATGCCAGCAGTATTTAGGTACCAACAGGGTCACCCATGGCAGACAGGTGTCAGCTTTCAGACTAAGACAGACTAGGAAGAAGGAGCTGGCAGTCTGCTTCTGAAAAGAATTAGCTAGTGGAAACCTTATGAATAGCAGCGTAACAGCGTATGATATAGTGCCGGAAGATGAGCCCCTCAGGTTGGAAGGCACTCAGAAGACAATGGAAGAAGAGCTGCCTCCTCAAAGTAAAGCCGACCTTAATGACACGTATGAGGTCAAGTTGTTGGGACCTTCATTTGCTGATGTGGCACAACTCAAAATGGGAAGAAGCAGTTGCAAGCATCAATTAATGATTGGAACATGGGATGTACAAAGTATGAATCTAGGAAAATTGGAATTCATCAGAGATGTAATGGAACACATAAATAGCAGTATCCTAGGTATTAGTGAGCTGAAATGGGTTAGTATTGGCCATTTTGAATTGGACAATTATATGGTGTACTATGACAGAAATGACAACTTGAAGAGGAATGCCATTGTATTCATCATCAAAAAGAACATATTGAGATCTGTCCTGAAGCAGAATGCTGTCAGTGATAGGATAATATCCATACGCTGAATAGGTGTGGTGAAAGGATACAACCTTGATGCACACCTTTCTGAGTCATAGTGACCCTGTAGGGCAGAGTAGAATTGCCCCATAGAGTTTCCAAGGAGCGCCTGGCGGATTTGAACTGCCGACCCTTTGGTTAGCAGCCGTAGCACTTAACCACTACACTACCAGGGTTTCCTTGCTCTAGACAGGATACTGTTTCTCACCTGGGCATTGAGAAATCAGAGCTGTGGCAGGAAAGCCTAGTGAACTGTTCTTAATTAATGGGGCTGTGACACTCATTGTGCGGAAACCCATGCACAACATGAGGAAACAAATCATGCTCTCTCTTCTCAACACAAAAGTCGGGAAGTTCCATGGAAGAGTGGTCCGAGAGTCAACTAAAAGACTAAATGCCAACATTTACCACATCCACAGGGCAGAAATGCTACATTTCTCCCCTATGAATTGGCTCAAGGGCTTAAGCACAACTGATGCCACTACAAAATGTAAAATTAGATACGCTGTGGAAAATCCACAAGTCCTGGGTGGCACGAAGAGTTAAGGACTTGACTATTAACTGAAAGGTTGGCAGTTTGAATCCGTTCAGAGATGCCTCAGAAGAAAGGCCTGGCAATCTGTTTTTGAAAGATCAAGCCTTGAAAACCCTAGGGAGTGCAGTTCTACTCTGAAACACATGGGGTCACCGTGAGTCAGAATCAACCCAATGGCAATGGAGTTTGTTTTTTTGGGGGGGTATGGTGGATGGTCTAACAATTTATTTGATGAAGAGCTGGTTGCTATGTAAATGAAATGCGCCTCTTCTTTCAAGATCACCAAAAAGTCTCCTGATGCATACCTTTATACACTATTTTTACTGCAAAGCCTAGAGTTTCAAAATAAAAATGACACCTCCAATCCTATATTCAAGTAGGTGGGAGGTAGGGGTGGAAAAGTGTGGGAGGGAGGGAAGCAAGCTGACAGCAGCCAACAATGATTTGTGTAAGTAGGTCTGTCTGGCCTTCCCAAAAGGAGCCCTGGTGACTCAGTGCTTAAGGCACTCGATTGCTAACCAAAAAGTCAGGGTTTGGAGATTTAGGTTCATAGTTTCATCGTACATCCCACTTAATCGGCCTAATAATATGTTTAGTGCTTCTGTTCTACTTCCTAGTTTCTCGTGTAGTGCCTGAGGTCTTAAAAGCTTGCAAGCGGCCATCCAAGGCACAAAAATCGATCTCTCTTCCTGTGGAGCAACAGAGGAAGAAGGAGCTTCGGGAACAGGAGGAGGATATGGAATGTGTTGGTAACTGCCTCCATGAACAACTGCCTCCTTTGTCTTGAGACCAGAGGAACTAGATGGTACCCGGCTACCATGACTAAATATTTTCATCATAGATTCTATAGCAGTATCCTGATCAAAAGGGGGAAAATGTAGAACAAAATCTCATGCACTCCAGACTTCATGGAGCTGTGAAAGTTGGATGAACTCCTGAAAATATTGCCCTGAGATAACCTTTAAAGCTTAAACCAAAATTATCTCTTGAAGTCTTCCTAAAACCAAACAATGGCTTAGCTTACCTGGTCAAAAATGTCAGCCTTATAGAATGCAACGAGAATGAAAATACTTCCTATCAAAACCACTGGGACATAGCAAAAGCAGTGCTCAGAGGCCAATTTATATCGATAAATGCACAGATACTATGGAAATGAGGAACACACAATTTACAAAGAAAAACGTCTCAGCACAAAAGAGTAAGTGGAAAAATGAAATTGTTAACACACACAAAAAGGCATCAAAATGACAGCACTAAACTCATACTTATCTATAACTACGCTGAATGTAAATGGACTAAACGCACCAATAAAGAGACAGAGTCTCAGACTGGATAAAGAAACAGGATCCATCTATATGCTGCCTACAAGAGACACACCTTAGACTTAGAGACACAAACTAAAACTCAAAGGATGGAAAAAAACATATCAAGCAAACAATAAGCAAAAAAGAGCAGGAGTAGCAATACTAATTTCTGACAAAATAGACTTTAAAATTAAATCCACCACAAAGGATAAAGAAGGACACTACATAATGATTAAAGGGACAATTGACCAGGAAGATATAACCATATTAAATATTTATGCACCCAATGACAGGGCTGCAAGATACATAAATCAAATTTTAACAGAACTGAAAAGTGAGATAGACACCTCCACAATTATAGTAGGAGACTTCAACACACCACTTTCGGAAAAGGACAGGACATCCAGTAAGAAGCTCAACAGAGACACGGAACACCTAATTACAACAATCAACCAACTTGACCTCCTTGACTTATACAGAACTCTCCACCCAACTGCTGCAAAGTATACTTTTTTTTCTAGCGCACATGGAACATTCTCTAGAATAGACCACATATTAGGTCATAAACAAGCCTTAGCAGAATCAAAACATTGAAATATTACAAAGCATCTTCCTTGACCATAAGGCCATAAATGTGGAAATCAATAACAGGAAAATCAGGGAAAAGAAATCAAATACTTGGAAACTGAACAATACCCTGCTGAAAAAAGACTGGGTTATACAAAGAGGGAATAAAGAAATTCATAGAATGCAACGAGAATGAAAACACTTCCTATCAAAACCTCTGGGACACAGCAAAAGCAGTGCTCAGAGGTCAATTTATATCAATAAATGCACACATACAAAAAGAAGAAAGAGCCAAAATCAGAGAACTGTCCCTACAACTTCAATAAATAGAGAGTGAGCAACAAAAGAATGCATCAGGCACCAGAACAAAACAAATAATAAAAATTAGAGCTGAACTAAATGAATTAGAGAACAGAAAAACAATTCAAAGAATTAGCAAAGCCAAAAGCTGGTTCTTTGAAAAAATTAACAAAATTGATAAACCATTGGCTAGACTGACTAAAGAAAAACAGGAAAGGAAACAAATAACCCGAATAAGAAATGAGAAAGACCACATCACAACAGAACCAAATGAAATCAAAAGAATCATATCAGATTACTACAAAAAATTATACTCTAACAAATTTGCAAACCTAGAAGAAATGGATGAATTCCTGGAAAAACACTACCTACCTAAACTAACACAATCAGAAGTAGAACAACTAAATAGACCCATAACAAAAAAAGAGATTGAAACGGTAATCAAAAAACTCCCAACAAAAAAAAGCCCTGGCCCGGATGGCTTTACTGCAGAGTTCTACCAAACTTTCAGAGAAGAGTTAACACCACTACTACTAAAGGTATTTCAAAGCATAGAAAATGACGGAATACTACCTAACTCATTCTATGAAGCCACCATATCCCTGATACCAAAACCAGGTAAAGACATCACAAAAAAAGAAAATTACAGACCTACATCCCTCATGAACATAGATGCAAAAATCCTCAACACAATTCTAGCCAATAGAATTCAACAACATATCAAAAAAATAATCCACCACGACCAAGTGGAATTCATACCAGGTATGCAGGGCTGGTTTAATATTAGAAAAACCCCATTAATGTAATCCACCATATAAATAAAACAAAAGACAAAAACCACATGATCTTATCAATTGATGCAGAAAAGGCATTTGACAAAGTCCAACACCCATTTATGATAAAAACTCTCACCAAAATAGGAATTGAAGGAAAATTCCTCAACATAATAAAGGGCATCTATACAAAGCCAACAGCCAACATCACTCTAAATGGAGAGAGCCTGAAAGCATTTCCCTTGAGAACGGGAACCAGACAAGGATGCCCTTTATCACCACTCTTATTCAACACTGTGCTAGATAGAGGTCCTAGCCAGAGCAATTAGGCTAGACAAAGAAATAAAGGGCATCCGGATTGGCAAGGAGGAAGTAAAATTATCTCTATTTGCAGATGACATGATCTTATACACAGAAAACCCCATGGAATCCTCCAGAAAACTACTAAAAATAATAGAAGAGTTTG
Organism: Loxodonta africana; assembly: GCF_030014295.1. NCBI lineage: Eukaryota > Metazoa > Chordata > Mammalia > Proboscidea > Elephantidae > Loxodonta > Loxodonta africana. The sequence goes on along the minus strand of NC_087369.1, from coordinate 171,961,322 downwards.
GCAGAGTCTCAGGTTATAAGATAAACATACAAAAATCAGTTGGATTCCTCTACATCAACAAAAAGAACATCGGAGAGGAAATCACCAAATCAATACCATTCACAGTAGCCCCCAAGAAGATAAAACACTTAGGAATAAATCTTACCAAAGATGTAAAAGACCTATACAAAGAAAACTGCAAAGTACTACTACAAAAAAAAAAAAAAAAAAATTTTTTTTTTTTGACAAGAAACTAAAAAGGACCTACTTAAGTGGAAAAACATACCTTGCTCGTGGATAGGAAGACTTAAAATAGTAACAATGTCTAGTCTACCAAAAGCCATCTATACATACAATGCACTTCCGATCCAAATTCCAATGACATTTTTTAATGTGATGGAGAAACAAATCACCAACTTCATATGGCAGGGAAAGAAGCCTCGGATAAGTAAAGCATTACTGAAAAAGAAGAAGAAAGTGGGAAGCCTCTCTCTACCTGATTTCAGAACCTATTATACAGCCACAGTAGTCAAAACAGCCTGGTACTGGTACAACAACAGGCACATAGACTAATGGAACAGAATTGAGAACCCAGATATAAATCCATCCATATATGAGCAGCTGATATTCGACAAAGGCCAGTTAATTAGGGAAAAGATAGTCTTTTTAACAAATGGTGCTGGCATAACTGGATATCCATTTGCAAAAAAATGAAACAGGACCCATACCTCACACCATGCACAAAAACTAACTCCAAGTGGATCAAAGACCTAAACATAAAGACTAAAACAATAAAGATCATGGAAGAAAAAATAGGGACAACCTTAGGAGCCCTAATACAAGGCATAAACAGAATACAAAACATTACTAAAAATGACAAAGAGAAACCAGATAACTGGGAGCTCCTAAAAATCAAACACCTATGCTCCTCTAAAGACTTCACCAAAAGAGTAAAAAGACCACCTACAGACTGGGAAAGAATTTTCAGCTATGACATCTCCGACCAGTGCCTGATCTCTAAAATCTATATGATTCTGTCAAAACTCAACCACAAAAAGACAAACAACCCAATCAAGAAGTGGGCAAAGGATATGAACACGCACTTCACGAAAGAAGATATTCAGGCAGCTAACAGATACATGAGAAAATGCTCTCGATCATTAGCCATTAGAGAAATGCTAATTAAAACTACGATCAGATTCCATCTCACTCCAACAAAAAAAGGCTGGCATAAATCCAAAAAACACAAAATAAATGCTGGAGAGATTGGAACTCTTATACCCTGCTGGTGGGAATGTAAAATGGTACAACCACTTTGGAAATCTATCTGGCGTTATCTTAAACAGTTAGAAATAGAACTACCATACAACCCAGAAATCCCACTCCTCGGAATATACCCTAGAGATATAAGAGCCTTCACACCAACAGATATATGCACACCCATGTTTATTGCAGCTCTGTTTACAATAGCAAAAAGCTGGAAGCAACCAAGGTGTCCATCAACGGATGAATGGTTAAATAAATTGTGGTATGTTCACACAATGGAATACTACGCATCGATAAAGAACAGTGACGAATCTGTGAAACATTTCATAACATGGAGGAACCTGGAAGGCATTATGCTGAGCGAAATTAGTCAGAAGCAAAAGGATAAGTATTGTATAAGACCACTAGTATAAGACCTTGAGAAATAGTATAAACTGAGAAGAACACATACTTTTGTGGTTAGGAGGGGGGAGGGAGGGAGGGTGGTAGAGGGTTATTTACTGATTACTTAGTAGATAAGAACTACTTTAGGTGAAGGGAAGGACAATACTCAATACATGGAAGGTCAGCTCAACTGGACTGGACCAAAAGCAAAGAAGTTTCCGGGACAAACTGAATGCTTCAAAGGTCAGCGGAGTAAGGGCGGGGGTTTGGGGACTATGGTTTAAGGGGACTTCTAAGTCAATTGGCAAAATAATTCTATTATGAAAACATTCTGCATCCCACTTTGAAATGTGGCATCTGTGGTCTTAAATGCTAACAAGTGGCCATCTAAGATGCATCAGTTGGTCTCAACCCCCCTGAGTCAAAGGAGAATGAAGAACACCAAGGTCACATGATAACTATGAGCTCAAGAGACAGAAAGGGCCACATGAACCAGAGACTTACATCATCCTGAGACCAGAAGAACTAGTTGGTGCCCAGCCACAACTGATGACTGCCCTGACAGGGAGCACAACAGAGAACCCCTGAGGGACCAGGAGATCAGTGGGATGCAGACCCCAAATTCTCACAAAAAGACCACACTTAATGGTCTGACTGAGACTAGAGGAATCCCGGCGGTCATGGTCCCCAAACCTTCTGTTGGCCCAGCACAGGAACCATTCCCGAAGACAACTCATCAGACATGGAAGGGACTGGACAGTGGGTAGGAGATGCTGATGAAGAGTGAGCTACTTGTATCAGGTGGACACTTGAGACTGTGTTGGCATCTCCTGTCTGGAGGGGGGATGGGAGGGTAGAGAGGGTTGGAAGCTGGCAAAATTGTCACGAAAGGAGAGAGTGGAAGGGCTGACTCATTAGGGGGAGAGCGAGTGGGAGTATGGAGTAAGGTGTATATAAACTTATATGTGACAGACTGACTTGATCTGTAAACATTCACTTGAAGCTCAATAAGAATTTCAAAAAAAAAGTCAGCCTTGACCATTATGCTCTCTTAATAGCTATCTTGTTGTAGTTGTTATTAGATGCCTTCAAGTCGATTCTAACTCATAGCAACTCTATGTACAATAAAACGAAACACTGCCCAGTCCTGTGCCATCCTCACAATGGTTGCTATGCTTGAGCCGGTCCTTGTAGCCACTGTGTCAGTCCATCTTCTTGAGGGTCTTCCTCTTTTTCACCGACTCTTTACCTTACCGAGCTGACATCCCTCCTGATAACATGTCCAAAGTACATGAGATAAAGTCTCACCATCCTCGCTTCCAAGGAGCATTCTGACTGTACTTCTTCCAAGACAGACTTGTTCATTCTTCTGGCAGTCCATGATATATTCAATATTCTTCACCAACACCTTAATTCAAAGGTATCGATTCTTCTTCGGTATTCCTTATTCACTGTTGAGCTTTCACATGCATATGAGGCAACTGAAAACACCATTGCTCCGGTCAGGCTCACCTTAGTCCTTGAGGTGACATCTTTGTTTTCAGCACTTTAAAGAGGCCTTTTGCAGCAAATTTGTCCAATGTAATGTGTCCTTTGATTTCTTGACTGCTGCTGCCATGGGTGTTGATTGTGGATCCAAGTAAAATGAAATCCTTGACAACTTCAATCTTTTCTCCATTTATCATGATGTTGTTTATTGCTCCAGTTGTGAGGATTTTTGTTTTCTTTATGTTGAGGTGTCATCCATACTGAAGGCTGTGGTCTTTGATCTTCATTAGTAAGTGCTTCCACTCCTCAGACCAAGGGAATACTGAGTGGTTTAAAGTCAGGAAAGGTGTGTGTCGGGGTTGTATCCTTTCACTGTACCTATTCAATCTGTATATGCTGAGCAAATAATCCAAGAAGCTGGACTATACGAACAAGAACGGGGCATCAGCATTGGAGGAAGACGCAGTAACAACGTGCCTTATGCAGATGACACATTTTACCCATACCTACCCGTTGCTGTTGAGTCAACTCCGACTCATAGCGACTCTATAGGACAGAGTAGAACTGCCCCATATGGTTTCCAAGGAGCGTCTGGTGGATTCAAACTTCCTACCTTTTGGTTAGCAGCCATAGCTCTGAACCACTACGACACCAAGGGTTTCCATTTTGCCCATAAAAAAAACCAGTCCTTCAATATAGCAACTTGAGGCTTGAATTTTTTCTTCAGTTCTTTCAGCTTGAGAAATACCAAAAACGTTTTTCCCTTTTGGTTTTCTAACTCCAGGTCTTTGCAAAGAGTGTGCAGAGAACTATCTATATGGGATCACACTGTCAACAGTAACTTGAAAGATTAGACAGGAACCTTAGGGGACAGTGAATTCATGTTAATGGGGAAGGAACAAATCAGAAAAGGAGGGTGAGAATGCTTGCACAACTCAAAGAATGTAATCAGTGTCACTAAATGGTACGTGTAGAAACTGTTGAACTGGTGTATGTTCTGCTGCGTATATTCTCAACAACAACAAAATTAATTAAAAAAAAGATAAATGACAGTGTTTCTTTAATGAGCACAACGTGCTGTGAGGAAGGTGGAAGGTATTTGGAAAATGATCAGCTTTTGGGGAAATGGTGGTAATCCTTTTGCTGGCTTCTCCTCAGCCACGTATCAATGATGTACGGCAGCTCCAAATTCCTCCCAATGACAATTCACCCTGGAAACTCTATTTCCCAGTGGACTACTGAGAGAAAAGAGAATTGTCAGAAAGTTAGAGCAGCCAGCTTTTGCTGACAAATCTGGACAGTTGGCTGTTTGGCAGCACACAGCATTTTATCTTATATGAGCCTGGCAAATCCCCTGTGGCTCCTGACCTTAAGGCTTCCTGGCAGGGGAGGCAGGAACTGTGAGTTCACCCCGAGGGCACTCTGAGATGTCCAGGCTTCCCATGCAGGTGTGAGAGGACTATGCAATAAGGTGGACTACTTCCTCTATTTTCAGCAAAGGCTTTACAGATCAAGTCGGGGGTTGGTGGTCCTAAGACTCAATGCCAGGAGAGCAAGAAAAGGGCAATGAGCCCGGACCAAGTAGACTCAGAATTTGGAGGGCCACGGAGTATACTCTACGGGGCTGACCAGCAGTCCAAGTGACAAAGATCAGAGAAACAGGACAAATGCAAGCTGGCTATTTCAGGTGGCAATCCCTTAGGAAAGCCACAGAGGAAGCAGCAATATTAATCATCAGGCAGGTGGCAATAGTAATCATCAGGCAGGTGGCAGCACTGTGTGTCTATAGGTTTTACCGGATTGGACCTCAGTCATTATCTAGATAGACAGAACCCAGCACCCAGGGAAAGGCCTGCCAAGGCTAGAATGTGTGGCAGGGCCCCAACCAATCACAATGACCTCCAGATGGGTTCTGGAACCCAAATCAGATGCTGGGCCATCCCAGCTTCCCCCAGGCCTTAATGTAAGGAGGAAGGAGGCAGGAGCTTTTCCGGGGCACTTACTACTTAAGGTATGGGATGAATTCTAGGGGTCACCTACAGGTGTGTGGGGAATGAGAGGGCAGGAATTCCATTATCCTGCCAAGCTGAGATCTTGATGCCTCCGGCGCTAGGAGACATTATTCTTTCAGCCACTCATCTTTGGTACCTACCCCTGAGCATGATTGGGCAGCCAGGGGCTGGTCTAGAATGTGGGGGCCATCTTCCCACTGAGCTCTGCCAAGAAAATCACCCATCCACTGTGCCATGTAACGGACTGGGATTCAGCCTTGGGCTCCGTGCCCCAGTGCCTAGCTCGCTCTATGTCAATACCCCAAGGATACCAGTAGATGGAAACCTAACGTTAGCATGTTCATACCAGTGGCCTCAAGAGCGCTTCAGCATAGGTACCAGATGGATTCACTCTCTTAGATTCCTCTTCCTTCTCACAGAAAACTCCTGCAACACCAAAGGAATAATTACCGCTCAGTGGGATATTGCAGGTGCTGGCCAAAACATAAACACTCATCAATTTAAACGGGCAAATAAGGACTTCGGAAGAGAGAAGACTTCTCTTCCAGAGGCAATTATTTGTCTCTTTAGAATTTTTGGCCAATGTAGAACCCCCTACCCCCACCCATGGAACTCAGAAATGAGCATCACAGCAGTCTATCTGCATGGAAGGGGCTGGAGGGCGTCGGGCAGGGGACAGAGATTTAAAGTCCCCTGGCAGCCCTTAGCTCTTCTGTCCCCCACCAGCGGGTCCAACAGGGTGGGCCACTCAGAAGAGGCACTTCATCTTGCCACAGCCCCCGCAATGAGCCCTGGGAGATCCTGGCAAAGGATGGGAGGTCCCGCCTGGCTGGGGGCCTGTGCATCACCGGGGGCTATCAGCTCCCTCAGAGTCCCAGGAACACAGCAGCCCTCTGGTGAGTGCTGGTATGTCCTCTATTGCACCTGCTCACCCTCTGCAGCCTGCATCACGCTAGGTCCGCAACTGCTCAAAGGCCCCGCAGCGCACAGGCTGCCTTCCACACTCTGGGCTCTGGCAGACAAGCTTGATTGTGACTTGTGGGCTTTCCATCAGTTTGGTTCAAGGTCTTCCTAGGTTGTATTTATTGTTCTCGAGTCAAACAAACTCAGCACTAAAGGCCACCGAGCTCTTTTCTCTGCTGCAGAACTCACAACTGACCGATGGGCTGTGCATCTTTACCTCCTTGATCCTCATTTCCATATGGCAAAACTGAGGCCCTGGAAGACTGGATCCCTTGCCTGAGGTTCCATAGCCAATAAGTGGCAGAGCACTGACTAAAACCCAAGGCTCTCAGCCCCCAGGCAGGGGTCTCTGCAGCATACTATAACCCCAAGGTGGTGGAGTGGACTCTGACTCACAGTGACCCTACAGGACAGAGTAGAACTGCCCCTCCCCCCTATAGTGTTTCTAAGGCTGTAATCTTTACAGAAGCGGACTGCCCCATCTTTCTCCCATGGAGAGGCCGGTGAGTTCAAACCTTTTTTTTTTTTTTTTGGTTAGCACCCAAGCACTTAGCGACTGCACCACCTTGGCTCCTACAGCGTACTATATTGTGCCCCCCAAAGTCGGGCTGCTAGAAAAAGTCCAGGCAGCAAGTCAAAAGTAGGAAGGAATTTACAGGTATAAAGAGAGATCTATGGGGTTGAAGGAAACCCTGGTGGAGTAGTGGTTAAGAGCTACAGCTGCTAACCAAAAAGTCAATAGTTTGAATCCACCAGGCGCTCCTTGGAAACCCTACAGGGCAGTTCTACTCTGTCCTAGAGGGTTGCTTTGAGTCGTAATCGACTTGACGGCAGGCAACGGGTTTCATTTTTTTTATGGGGTTGAAAGAGGACAAAAACTCCAAGATTCTTCGAGAAGGGCCTGGATATTGAGCTCCTCAGCCTCCCCCTGAGGTCAGGCCAAAGTTTAACAACTTGCTTCATTAAGACAGAAGCTGAGGGGTCACAAAAGAGGCAGGGCACCAAGGCCCAAGTAGGGTCTGGCGGCCTTAGATCTGGACCGTGCCCCATCGTTCCTTCTGTCTGTGCCTCCATCTCTGACCCATCTTCTGTGCTCGGGCTCATTCCTAAGCTTCCGTGGTTCACCCCTGTGGCTTATTCACAGATTCTCTCTTTCTCCCCTTCCCTCAACTTCCTTCCCTGCACATTCCCTGTCCTCCAATCCCCCACCCCTACTGCTGCCCCACCCTGCCCCTTTGGGCCAGAATTCAGAGTCCAGGCCCCCACAGCCACAACACGCCCACTCTCTCAGGCCATCATTTCCTGTGGATGCCGACAAGGAGGAAGGGAGACAGGAGGCAAGGATATTTAAACAGTTTCCCTTTCTCAAAGTATCAGCAGAAGTTTCTACCCACCATCCTTCACCATAGCTACAGCGCGATGAAAAGCAAGCATCCAGAGCTGACCCGGGGGCCTTGTAAAGTCCCTAAAGGGCCTGCAGGAGCATCAGGAAAATGATGACCTTCGGTCCCACCCACCATTACGACGGAGTGCATTGTCTTCCATTTTTCGCTTTCACAATTGGTCACCTCTATACGGCTTACGGTAACTTTCTCCCAGCCAGAATATTTGCTGAAACTTCTGTTCTCCAGCTAAGTATGAAATTGCGATCATTTGGGACAATGGTTTTGGTGATGTTTTTAAAGCCAGGAAGTCACCTGGACTAGCATCAAGATAATTCGCCATAAAACAGCATGGGTGGAGATCTTCCATTTACAAAAATAATTTCTATGTACAGAAAGTCAGGAAGAAAATGAGGCCTCGTTCAGCAAAGGTGCGTTACACCAGTGACTGGCAATGAAATAAGTACAGACAAATAGAACACGATGCAGACCATTTCGGAACGTGTGAGAATCCAGTCCTGGGCCAGCATATTCTACCTTTCCTCTTTCTGTCTGTTAGAAACCAATGACAACAGGTTTCTGAGCAAATGAGGCTGTAAACATGAGGGGATGTTTAACCCAGTTCAGAGAACAAACTGTCTCCAAGGTCTCTGACAACACTCATTTGCATATAAATAATTAGCATGCTGATTTGCAATGATCCTTGCCCACTCATTACCCCATACGCAATCAAGACCTCTATTTGGCAATATTTTGTTAGCTGTTGATATTATCGTTTCTGCTTGAGAATAATAAAAATCGATCCTTTTACAGTAATCCACGGTTCACCATCGTGGCAACAGGCTCCCCACTGAATCCTCACTAAAGACCGTTTAGAAAACGTCCGCCAAGGCCCGACGCACGAAGACCCAGAGGCAGTTTGCCCAGTTATTACCAGGACCAGTTCCTGCTGAGTCGATTCCAATCCCTGGTGACCCACGTGTTGTCAGAGCAGAACCACGCTCCACAGGGTTTTCAACGGCTGATTTCTCGGCAGCAGATCACCAGGCCTTTCTTCTGAGGCATCTCTGAGTGGCCTCGAACGTCCAACCTTTTTGGTTAGCAGCTCAGTGTGTTGACCGTTTGCACCACCCAGGGACTCCTTCCCCATTTAGTAGGAATATAGGAACTAAGACTCTACTTAAGAACCAAGATGCCCGCAGCTTTAAGAGAGTGTAAAGGAAAAGAAAGAACCCTGTATCTGTGTTATTTTTACAATTTAAGAATAAATCTATCTAGCGTGAAAGTTCTCAGGAAAAGGGTAAAGACATGTTCTCCTAACTCCTGCAGTCCATAACCCCTGATATCTGCTCCATAGAAGGGAGCTCAGAGGCCATCCAGGCCCACTCCCACCCCAGGCAACAAAACGCTCAGCAGAAGTTCAGAAACCCCGCTTCTGCTTAAAGACCTCCAGAGCCCAGGAGCCTCCCGTGTCCCAAAGCTCTGCCCATCAACCAGCGGCTCAAAGCGTTACCCAGTCTTTCCTTACACTGGGGGGCCAAAACCAGCCTCCCTATAATTCCTACATATTGGTCCACGTTTCAAGGGGGACCCCTCAATGTTCCTGTGGCCCTCCACGTGGGACTTTTGGCATACGTGCTGTCACTGGACCATCTCAATGGCCCGGCCAAGCAGATGCTATGACTCTCCAGGTTTTAAAGCTGCGGCCCTGGAGGCTGAGAGAAGCGTGGCAGCCACTCAGGGTTGCAGAGTGGTGATGGGCAGAGGAAGGGTTTGACCCCATGTGGGCAGTCTCCACCTTTCATCCCATTTTCACTATCCCACCTTGCCGCTCTCACGCATTAGGGGGAGAAAAAGCGGCTCCTGCTTGCCCAGCGGATGGTTCATAAAGGTGGGAAGGGGGAGAGTAACTGAAAGCCCCCTCTACACACTCTCCCTGAGAGAGCCTGCTAGTCAGGTGACTTTAAAACCCCGACACAGAGGGGCCCAGATCTGAATTTCTGACCCAAACTATCCCAAGTTCAGGGGCAAAATGGCCACCCTCGCGTCTGGATGCCCCACAAGCCCTCAAGTCCAGCAGATACCAAGCTGCATTTACCAACTGTCCTTCATTCCTGATCTCGCTTAGAAATACTGTTCTCTACCCAGGAAGCCAGGCCAGAAACCTGCAGGATTATCCTAGACATTTCTCTCTCCCTCATCCACCTGCCCGCTTTGACATCTCTTGCTGTCTGCGTCTTACCCGCCATCCCCACCACAGCTGCCTTCTTCAGACAACCATGCGAGCTCAGTTAGACAAAGTCAACAGCTTCCTAAATGGCCTCTCCGCCTCCAGTCACATCCCCCTGCTGCCATGCGGACTGCCACCAGAATGACCCAATATGGCAACCTAGGTGCCTCCCCTGCTACGAATCTTTCCATGGCTTCCTGTTGCCACCAGAGGTGATTCTCAAGAAAATCACGAGGTGTGTGGCTGCGGCATCTGTACATTTTGAAAGACCCCCCAGGCAATCTGAATGATTCAGCAGTGTTTGGGAACTAAGGGTAAACGAGGCTAAGTTCACATCATCGGTGATCTGATCCCTGCCTACCTCTCCCGTCATTGTTCCTGCCACACCCCCCTTGGTAACTACATCGCAGCGATCCTAGAAACATACAGTGTTCACTCCCACCTCTGTGCCCCTACTGGGGCTGACCTCTCAGCCTGAAATGTTCTCTGTACTCTTGGCCAACTTGTACTAAGCCTTCAAAACTCCACTGAGAAGTCCCTTCTTCAGGAAGCCTTTCCTGGCCTGATCAGAACGGACCTGGTGCCCCTCCTCTGTGCCCACATAGCATCGCACGGAGGTCTCTATCACAGCACTTATCACGTTGGGTTGAAATGATTTGCTTATATGTCTAACTCGCTGGCACACCTATAAGCTCCTCGAGACCACGAAACATGTTTCTTCAACACTGGCAAGTGCCTGAGACGTAACAGGTGTGAACTAAATGTGGACCTGAAATGAGCCTGATTTCAAGACCAGGCTATACACTGACTGACTATTTTCTCTTAAGTGTTTTTCCATCTCTACCCCTCTCCTCCCTTGTAACCGTAAGAGATTATTTCTTTTTGTATGTAAACCTTTCCATGAGTTTTTACAGTAGTGGTCTCATATAATATTTGTTCTTCTGTGATTGACTTCTTTCACTCAGCATAATGTCCTCCAGATGCATCCATGTTATGTGATGCTTCACAGATTCATCGCGGTTCCTCAGCATTGCGTAATACTCTATTGTGTGTATACTTTACTTTGTCTTCTCGAGCCACCCTTTGAAATCTTCTGTTCAGCTCTTTTACTGCATTATTTCTTCCATTCACTTTAGCAGCTCTATGTTCAAGAGCAAGTTTCAGACTCTCTTCTGATATCCATTTTAGTCTTTTCTGTCTTTTTAATGACCTTTCACTTTTTTCATGTATGACGTCCTTGATGTCATCCCATAACTCGTCTGGTCTTCAGTCATTAGTGCTCAATGCATCAAATCTATTCTTGAGATGGTCTCCAAGAATACTCAATACTCCAATACTCGAGGTTGTATTTTGGCTGTTGTGACAGTCATCTCCTACAAAGATTTACAGCCTTGGAAACCCTATGTGGCAGTTCTACTCTATCATACAGGGTCACTATGATTCAAAATCAACTCAACGGCGACGGGTTTGGTTTGGTTTTGATTTTCTAAATTTTCTATAATAAACACATACTATTTTGCTCAAAAAACAATAAAACAGTGCCTTTTACTGTTTATACCTCTCAACTCAGAATTTCCAATTCTGGAAATTTACCCTGATAATCAGATATGGAAATAAAGATGCATGTAGAAGAACAACCATTATTTATAATTGCCCCCCAAAAAAGAAAATCAAGTACCAATTATAAAGTATGATATAGCTATAGGATGGAACACATGGTAACTATGAAAAATCATGAGGGAGAAGAATATCGAAGACAGAAAATGAAGCAAAACAAGGCAGATCATAAAATAGTAAATACAATAATATGAAACTAACTTTTTAAAACCATGTAGAAGAAGTACTGCAGGTAACGCAGAACCCAGTGCTGTCGAGTTGATTTCGACTCATAGCGGCCCTATAGGACAGAGCAGAACTGCCCCATGAAGGAGAGTCAGAAAATAAAATGTGGTTACTTGTCTCCATTAACAATTGCCTCTTTTGCCATGAGACCAGAAGAACTGGATGGTGCCCAGATACCATTACTGAACATTTTGAGCAAAGATTCCATAGAAGAATCCTGGTCAAAAGGGGAAAAATATAGAACAGAATTTCAAATTTTCATGGAATCCAGAATTTCTGAAGCTGTGGAGGCTGGATAAATCCCTGAACTATTGCTCCAAGATAATCTTTAAACCTTAAAGCAAAAATATCCCCTGGAGGCAGGGCCAAAATGGCAGAGTAGTCAGACGCTTCCTGTGGTCCCTCTTACAACAAAGACTTGGAAAAACAAGTGGATCGATTTTATTTGACAATCTAGGAGCCCTGAACATAAAAAGAAAAGTTGAGCAATCAGTCCGAGCGGCAAGGGGAGAGACAGACAGGTCAGAAACAGCCAGGAGTTGCCAGACCTGACCCACTGAGAAACAAGCACCCCGCAGGCCAAATCTGCTGGCACGAGCGTGGTGACACAAGCAGTGGCATTCCAAATGCATTTTCCACATTGGGAGAGGCCAAGCTGTGGAGAGTCTACTCATGCCTCCAGAATCAGAGAACAATGGTGCTCAACTGGCAAAAGATAAGTACATGTGCCTAACCTACCATATGGAGCAAGAAATACCGCTTTGGGAAAAACCTCACTCCCACTTACCTGCTCCCTTCCCGCCCTGTGCTGAGTCCGAGCCAGCTGCGACCGCTGGGCCAGAAGTAGAACCCATTACATGTCCTGAGCCATTCTCCCAACCTTGGAGAGGAAATAAATTAACAAACATGGAAAAACTAATCTGCAGGCTCCCCTAAGCCACGAACTCAGGGCAGAAACAGCTCCTTTGCCTAGGCACAGGCATAAGGGTCAACGGACACTGAATGCCTTCACCTGTGCATAGACCTGTGTGGGGCCTTTTCAACAGTGTAGGCCCTCATTAGCACAGTACAACTGGGTATATACCTGAAGTCTAACTTTAACTGTTTCAGCTATATAGTGGACAGGCAGGTTCATGACGTTTGACACCGTTCTGCCTATTAAGCAGGGTCCTCGCCTACCACATCAGGGGCCTGTGAACTACTGGCTCCACGCATGCCACCTAGCTACCTGCAACAGGGGCCTGAGAATAGGTGGTGCCTCCCAGTCGTTACAACCAACACCACTGGATGCTCACAGTCCAGGTGCAAAACCCACCCACCTATGTGTTCTAGAGAACACATTTTCCTCACAGATTCTCAGGGGCGGTTCTCAGCCCCTGCCTTGCTCAGTGTGTGACCCCCTACTGCACCCAGATACCTTTGACTACACCAATCACCCCTACTCATCGAGGATTGTAGGCGAGAGCCTACACCACACACTTGGTAACCGACTACCTGGACATCTGAGCTGAATCCATATAAGAAAACTAAACGCACTCCTGGACTCACATACCTAGTAACAGCTCTAATGACTTGGTGACAGGACGTTACAGCTTTAAAGGCACCAGTTATCAAATCAGCTCACTTGAGCAGTGTATTTGGGCATATCAAAACAAAACAAGGAGCTAGGAAACAGTAAGCCACATAAAATAAATAAATACAAGGACTTATTGATGGCTCGGAGATAACAGTCAATATCAAATCACATAAAGAGGCCGACCATGATGGCTTCAGCAAGTTCCCAAAATAAATCAAGAAATCTTCCAGATGAAGAAAACTTCCTGGAATTACCAGAGGTAGAATACAAAAGATTCATATACAGAACTCTTCAAGGAATCAGGAAGGAGATCAGGCAATACAAGGAACAAGCCAAGGAACACACAGATAAAGGAGTTGAAAAAATTAAAAAGGTTATTCAAGAACATAATGAAAAATTTAATAAGCCGCGTGAATCCATAGAGAGACAGCAATCAGAAACTCGGAAGATTCACCATAAAATTACAGAATTAGACAACTCAATAGAAAGTCTTTGGAGCAGAATTGAGGCAATGGAAGTCAGAATTAGTGAGATTGAAGATAAAGCACTTGAAACCAACATAATTGAGGAAAAATCAGATAAAAGAATTTTTTTCTGTTTTTTTTTAATAATTTTTATTGTGCTTTAAGTGAAAGTTTACAAATCAAGTCAGTCTGTCACATATAAGCTTATATACACCTTACTCCATACTCCCAATTACTCTCCCCCTAATGAGTCAGCCCGCTCCCTCCTTCCACTCTCCTTTCGTGACGCTTTTGTCAGTTTCTAACCCTCTCTACCCTCCCACCTCCCCTCCAGACGGGAGAAGCCAACACAGTCTCAAGTGTCCACCTGATACAAGTAGCTCACTCTTCATCAGCATCTCTCTCCAACCCATTGTCCAGTCCCTTCCACGTCTGATGAGTTGTCTTCGGGAATGGTTCCTGTCCTGGGTCAACAGAAGGTTTGGGGACCATGACCGCTGGGATTCTTCTAGTCTCCGTCAGACCATTAAGTCTGGTCTTTTTATGAGAATTCGGGGTCTGCATCTCACTGTTCTGCTCCCTCAGGGGTCTCTGTTGTGTTCCCTGTCAGGGCAGTCATCGGTTGTGGCCGGGCACCATCTAGTTATTCTGGTCTCAGGATGATGTAAGTCTCTGGTTCATATAGCCCTTTCTGCCTCTTGGGCTCATAGTTATCGTGTGACCTTGGTGTTCATCATTCTCCTTTGATCCAGGTAAGTTGAGACCAATTGATGCATCTTAGATGGCCGCTTGTTACCATTTAAGACCCCAGATGCCACACTTCAAAGTGGGATGCAGAATGTTTTCATAATAGAATGAATTTGCCAATTGACTTACAAGTCCCCTTAAGCCATAGTCCCCAAACCCCCGCCCTTGCTCCGCTGAAAAGGATCTTATTTCTCTAAGGTATATTCCAAGGAGCAGGAATTCAGGGTTGTATTAAAAAAAAAAAAGTTTTTTTCTTTTTTTTATGGTAGTTCTATTTCTAACTTTTTAAGATAACGCCGGATAGATTTCCAACATGGTTGTACCATTTTACATTCCCACCAGCAGTGTATAAGAGTTCCAATCTCTCCGCAGCCTCTCCAACATTTACTTTTTTGTGTTTTTTGGATTAATGCCAGCCTTTTTCTGTTGGAGTGAGATGGAATCTCATTGTAGTTTTAATTTGCATTTCTCTAATGGCTAATGATCGAGAGCATTTTCTCACGTATCTGTTAGCTGCCTGAATATCTTCTTTAGTGACATGCATGTTCATATTCTTTGCCCACTTTTTGATTGGGTTGTTTGTCTTTTTGTGGTTGAGTTTTGACAGAATCATATAGATTTTAGAGATCAGGCGCTGGTCAGAGATGTCATAGCTGAAAATTTTTTTCCCAATCTGTAGGTGGTCTTTTTACTCTTTTGGTGAAGTCTTTAAATGAGCATAGGTGTTTGATTTTTCGGAGCTCCCAGTTATCTGGTTTCTCTTCGTCAGTTTTGGTAATGTTTTGTATTCTGTTTATGCCATGTATTAGGGCTCCTAACGTTGTCCCTATTTTTTCTTCCATGATCTTTATCGTTTTAGTCTTTATGTTTAGGTCTTTGATCAACGTAGAGTTAGTTTTTGTGCATGGTGTGAGGTATGGGTCCTGTTTCATTTTTTTGCAAATGGATATCAAGTTATGCAAGCATCATTTGTTAAAAAGACTATCTTTTCCCCAGTTAACTGACACTGGGCCTTTGTCAAATATCAGCTGCTCATATGTGGATGCATTTATATCTGGGTTCTCAATTTTGTTCCATTGGTCTATGTGCCTGTTGTTGTACCAGTACCAGGCTGTTTTGACTACTGTGGCTGTATAATAGGTTCTGAAATCCGGTAGAGTGAGACCTCCCACTTTCTTCTTCTTTTTCAGTAATGCTTTACTTATCCGGGGCTACGTTCCCTTCCATATAAAGTTGGTGATTTGTTTCTCCATCACATTAAAAAATGTCATTGGAATTTGGATCGGAAGTGCATTGTATGTATAGATGGCTTTTGGTAGAATAGACATTGTTACTATGTTAAGTCTTCCTATCCATGAGCAAGGTATGTTTTTCTACTTATGTAGGTCATTTTTAGTTTCTTGCACTAGTACTTTGTAGTTTTCTTTGTATAGGTCTTTTACATCTTTGGTAAGATTTTTTCCTAAGTATTATATCTTCTTGGGGGCTACTGTGAATGGTATTGATTTCGTGATTTCCTCTTCGATGTTCTTTTTATTGATGTAGAGGAATCCAAGTGATTTTTATACATTTATCTTATAACCTGAGATTCTGCCAAACTCTTCTATTAGTTTCAGTAGTTTTCTGGAGGATTCCTTAGGGTTTTCTGTGTATAAGATCATGTCATCTGCAAACAGAGACAATTTTACTTCTTCCTTGCCAATCTGGATGGCCTTTATTTCTTTGTCTAGCCTAACTGCTCTGGCTAGGACCTCTACCACATTGTTGAATAAGAGCAGTTATAAAGGGCATCCTTGTCTGGTTCCCGATCTCAAAGGAAATGTTTTCAGGCTCTCTCCATTTAGAGTGATACTGGCTGTTGGCTTTGTATAAAAAAAAAAATTTTTTTTTTGTATACGTGCCCTTTATTATGTTGAGGAATTTTCCTTCAATTCCTATTTTGCTGAGCGTTTTATCATGAATGGGTGTTGGACTTTGTCAAATGCCTATTCTGCATCAATTGATAAGATCATGTGGTTTTTGTCTTTTGTTTTATTTATATGGTGGATTACATGAATGGTTTTTCTAATATTAAACCAGCCCTGCATATCTGGTATGAATCCCACTTGGTCGTGGTGGATTATTTTTTTGATGTGTTGTTGAATTCTATTGGCTAGAATTTTGTTGAGGATTTTTGCATCTATGTTCATGAGGGATATAGGTCTGTAATTTTCTTCTTTTGTGATGTCTTTACCTGGTTTTGGTATCAGGGAAATGGTGGCTTCATAGAATGAGTTAGGTAGTATTCCGTCATTTTCTATGCTTTGAAATACCTTTAGTAGTAGTGGTGTTAACTCTTCTCTGTAAGTTTGGTAGAACTCTGCAGTGAAGCCGTCCGGGCCAGGGCTTTTTTTTTTGTTGGGAGTTTTTGATTACCTTTTCAATCTCTTTTTTTATTAGGGGTCTATTTAGTTGTTCTACTTCTGATTGTGTTAGTTTAGGTAGGTAGTGTTTTTCTAGGAATCCATCCATTTCTTCTAGGTTTGCAAAATTTTTAGAGTTCAATTTTTTTTTTTTTTTCACTTTGAACAATTTATAGAGATATTTTATGTATAATTTTTGTTTTTGCTTTTTAAAACGTATCATTTTCTAAAACTTCCCTGTAATTTTTTTTTCACTTAACAATGTTATTTATTCTTTTTTTTTTATAATAACTTTTATTAAGCTTCAAGTGAACGTTTACAAATCCAATCAGTCTGTCACATATGAGTTTACATACATCTCACTCCCTACTCCCACTTACTCTCCCCGTCTTGAGTCAGCCCTTTCAGTCTCTCCTTTCTTGACAATTTTGCCGGCTTCCCTCTCTCTCTATCCTCCCATCCCCCCTCCAGACAAGAGTTGCCAACACAATCTCAAGTGTACACCTGATATAATTAGCTCACTCTTCATCAGCGTCTCTCTCCCACCCGCTGACCAGTCCCTTTCATGTCTGATGAGTTGTCTTCAGGGATGGTTCCTGTCCTGTGTCAACAGAAGGTCTGGAGAGCATGACCGCCGGGATTCCTCCAGTCTCAGTCAGACCATTAAGTTTGGTCTTCTTATGAGAATTTGGGGTCTGCATCCCACTGCTCTCCTGCTCCCTCAGGGGTCCTCTGCTGAGCTCCCTGTCAGGGCAGTCATCGATTGTGGCCGGGCACCAACTAGTTCTTCTGGTCTCAGGATGATGTAGGTCTCTGGTTCATGTGGCCCTTTCTGTCTCTTGGGCTCTTAGTTGTCATGTGGGCTTGGTGTTCTTCATTTTCCTTTGCTCCAGGTGGGTTGAGACCAATTGCTGCATCTTAGATGGCTGCTTGTTAGCATTTAAGACCCCAGACGCCACATTTCAAAGTGGGATGCAGAATGATTTCATAGTAGAATTATTTTGCCAATTGACTTAGAAGTCCCCGCAAACCATGTTCCCCAGACCCCCGCGCTTGCTCCGCTGAGCTTTGAAGCATTCATTTTATCCCGGAAACTTCTTTGCTTTTGGTCCAGTCCAATTGAGCTGACCTTCCATGTATTGAGTGTTGTCTTTCCCTTCACCTAAAGCAGTTCTTATCTACTGATTAATCAATAAAAAACCCTCTCCCACCCTCCCTCCCTCCCCCCCCCGTAACCACAAAAGTATGTGTTCTTCTCAGGTTTACTATTTCTCAAGATCTTATAATAGTGGTCTTATACAATATTTGTCCTTTTGCCTCTGACTCATTTCGCTCAGCATAATGCCTTCCAGGTTCCTCCATGTTATGAAATGTTTCAGAGATTCGTCACTGTTCTTTATCGATGCGTAGTATTCCATTGTGTGAATATACCACAATTTATTTACCCATTCATCCGTTGATGGACACCTTGGTTGCTTCCAACTTTTTGCTATTGTAAACAGAGCTGCAATAAACATGGGTGTGCATATATCTGTTTGTATGAAGGCTCTTGTATCTCTAGGGTATATTCCGAGGAGTGGGATTTCTGGGTTGTATGGTAGTTCTATTTCTAACTGTTTAAGATAACGCCAGATAGATTTCCAAAGTGGTTGTACCATTTTACATTCCCACCAGCAGTGTATGAGAGTTCCAATCTCTCCGCAGCCTCTCCAACATTTATTATTTTGTGTTTTTTGGATTAATGCCAGCCTTGCTGGTGTGAGATGGAATCTCATCGTAGTTTTAATTTGCATTTCTCTAATGGCTAATGATCGAGAGCATTTTCTCATGTATCTGTTGGCTGCCTGAATATCTTCTTTAGAGAAATGTGTGTTCATATCCTTTGCCCACTTCTTGATTGGGTTGTTTGTCTTTTTGTGGTTGAGTTTTGACAGAATCATGTTGATTTTAGAGATCAGGCGCTGGTCGGAGATGTCATAGCTGAAAATTCTTTCCCAATCTGTAGGTGGTCTTTTTACTCTTTTGGAGAAGTCTTTAGATGAGCATAGGTGTTTGATTTTTAGGAGCTCCCAGTTATCGGGTTTCTCTTCATCATTTTTGGTAATGTTTTGTATTCTGTTTATACCTTGTATTAGGGCTCCTAGGGTTGTCCCAATTTTTTCTTCCATGATCTTTATCGTTTTAGTCTTTATGTTTAGGTCTTTGATCCACTTGGAGTTAGTTTTTGTGCATGGTGTGAGGTATGGGTCCTGTTTCATTTTTTTGCAAATGGATATCCAGTTATGCCAGCACCATTTGTTAAAAAGGCTGTCTTTTCCCCAGTTAATTCATACTGGTCCTTTGTCAAATATCAGCTGCTCATACGTGGATGGATCTATGTCTGGGTTCTCAATTCTGTTCCATTGGTCTATGTGTCTGTTGTTGTACCAATACCAGGCTGTTTTGACTACTGTGGCTGTATAATAGGTTCTGAAGTCAGGTAAGGTGAGGCCTCCCACTTTCTTCTTCTTTTTCAGTAGTGCTTTGCTTATCCGAGGCTTCTTTCCCTTCCATATGAAATTGGTGATTTGTTTCTCTATCCCCTTAAAATATGACATTGGAATTTGGATCGGAAGTGCGTTAAATGTATAGATGGCTTTTGGTAGAATAGACATTTTTACTATGTTAAGTCTTCCTATCCATGAGCAAGGTATGTTTTTCCACTTAAGTATGTCCTTTTGAATTTCTTGTAGTAGAGCTTTGTAGTTTTCTTTGTATAGGTCTTTTACATCCTTGGTAAGATTTATTCCTAAGTATCTTATCTTCTTGGGGGCTACTGTGAATGGTATTGATTTGGTTATTTCCTCTTCGGTGTTCTTTTTGTTGATGTAGAGGAATCCAAGTGATTTTTGTATGTTTATTTTATAACCTGAGACTCTGCCAAACTCTTCTATTAGTTTCAGTAGTTTTCTGGAGGATTCCTTAGGGTTTTCTGTGTATATAATCATGTCATCTGCAAATAGTGATAACTTTACTTCTTCCTTGCCAATCCGGATACCTTTTATTTCTTTGTCTAGCCTCATTGCCCTGGCTAAGACTTCCAACACGATGTTGAATAAGAGCGGTGATAAAGGGCATCCTTGTCTGGTTCCCGTTCTCAAGGGAAATGCTTTCAGGTTCTCTCCATTTAGAGTGATATTGGCTGTTGGCTTTGCATATATGCCCTTTATTATGTTGAGGAATTTTCCTTCAATTCCTATTTTGGTGAGAGTTTTTATCATAAATGGGTGTTGGACTTTGTCAAATGCCTTTTCTGCATCAATTGATAAGATCATGTGGTTTTTGTCTTTTGTTTTATTTATGTGATGGATTACATTAATGGTTTTTCTGATATTAAACCAGCCTTGCATACCTGGTATAAATCCCACTTGATCAGGGTGAATTATTTTTTTGATGTGTCGTTGGATTCTATTGGCTAGAATTTTGTTGAGGATTTTTGCATCAATGTTCATGAGGGATATAGGTCTATAATTTTCTTTTTTTGTAATGTCTTTACCTGGTTTTGGTATCAGGGAGATGGTGGCTTCATAGAATGAGTTGGGTAGTATTCCGTCATTTTCTATGCTTTGGAATACCTTTAGTAGTAGTGGTGTTAACTCTTCTCTGAAAATTTGGTAAAACTCTGCAGTGAAGCCGTCCGGGCCAGGGCTTTTTTTTGTTGGGAGTTTTTTGATTACCGTTTCAATCTCTTTTTTTGTTATGGGTCTATTTAGTTGTTCTACTTCTGAATGTGTTAGTTTAGGTAGGTAGTGTTTTTCCAGGAATTCATCCATTTCTTCTAGGTTTTCAAATTTGTTAGAGTACAATTTTTCATAATAATCTGAAATGATTCTTTTAATTTCATTTGGTTCTGTTGTGATGTGGTCCTTCTCATTTCTTATTCGGGTTATTTGTTTTCTTTCCTGTATTTCTTTAGTCAGTCTAGCCAATGGTTTATCAATTTTGTTAATTTTTTCAAAGAACCAGCTTTTGGCTTTGTTAATTCTTTCGATTGTTTTTCTGTTCTCTAATTCATTTAGTTCAGCTCTAATTTTTATTATTTGTTTTCTTCTGGTGCCTGATGGATTCTTTTGTTGCTCACTTTCTATTTGTTCAAGTTGTAGGGACAGTTCTCTGATTTTGGCTCTTTCTTCTTTTTGTATGTGTGCATTTATCGATATAAATTGACCTCTGAGCACTGCTTTTGCTGTGTCTCAGAGGTTTTGATAGGAAGTATTTTCATTCTCGTTGCTTTCTATGAATTTCCTTATTCCCTCCTTGATGTCTTCTATAACCCAGTCTTTTTTCAGGAGGATGTTGTTCATTTTCCAAGTATTTGATTTCTTTTCCCTCGTTTTTCTGTTATTGATCTCTAGTTTTATTGCCTTGTGGTCTGAGAAGATGCTTTGTAATATTTCGATGTTTTGGACTCTGCAAAGGTTTGTTTTATGACCTAATATGTGGTCTATTCTAGAGAATGTTCCATGTGCGCTAGAAAAAAAAGTATACTTTGCAGCAGTTGGGTGGAGAGTTCTGTATAAGTCAATGAGGTCAAGTTGGTTGATTGTTGTAATTAGATCTTCCGTGTCTCTGTTGAGCTTCTTACTGGATGTCCTGTCCTTCTCCGAAAGTGGTGTGTTGAAGTCTCCTACTATAATTGTGGAGGTATCTATCTCGCTTTTCAGTTCTGTTAAAATTTGATTTATATATCTTGCAGCCCTGTCATTGGGTGCATAAATATTTAATATGGTTATGTCTTCCTGATCAATTGTCCCTTTTATCATTATATAGTGTCCTTCTTTATCCTTTGTGGTGGATTTAAGTCTAAAGTCTATTTTGTCAGAAATTAATATTGCTACTCCTCTTCTTTTTTGCTTATTGTTTGCTTGATATACTTTTTTCCATCCTTTGAGTTTTAGTTTGTTTGTGTCTCTAAGTCTAAGGTGTGTCTCTTGTAGGCAGCATATAGATGGATCGTGTTTCTTTATCCAGTCTGTGACTCTCTGTCTCTTTATTGGTGCATTTAGTCCATTTACATTCAGGGTAATTATAGATAAATAAGTTTTTAGTGCTGTCATTTTGATGCCTTTTTATGTGTGTTGTTGACAATTTCATTTTTCCACATACTTTTTTGTGCTGAGGCGTTTTTCTTAGTAAATTGTGAGATCCTCACTTTCATAGTGTTTGACTTTATGTTAGTTGAGTCGTTACGTTTTTCTTGGTTTTTGTCTTGAGTTATAGAGTTGTTATACCTTTTTGTGGTTACCTCATTATATACCCCTATTTTTCTAAGTAAAAACCTAACTTGTATTGTTCTATATCGCCTTGTATCACTCTCCATATGGCAGTTCAATGCCTCCTGTATTTAGTCCCTCTTTTTGATTATTGTGATCTTTTACCTATTGACTTCCATGATTCCCTGTTATGTGTATTTTTTTTTTTAATTAATCTTAATTTGTTTGTTTTTGTGATTTCCCTATTTGAGTTGATATCAGGACGTTCTGTTTTGTGACCTTGTGTTGTGCTGGTATCTGATATTATTGGTTCTCTGACCAAACAATATCCTTTAGTATTTCTTGTAGCTTTGGTTTGGTTTTTGCAAATTCTCTAAACTTGTGTTTGTCTGTAAATATCTTAATTTCGCCTTCATATTTCAGAGAGAGTTTTGCTGGATATATGATCCTTGGTTGGCAGTTTTTCTCCTTCAGTGTTCTGTATATGTCGTCCCATTCCCTTCTTGCCTGCATGGTTTCTGCTGAGTAGTCAGAACATATTCTTACTGATTCTCCCTTGAAGGAAACCTTTCTTTTCTCCCTGGCTGCTTTTAAAATTTTCTGTTTATCTTTGGTTTTGGTGAGTTTGATGATAATATGTCTTGGTGTTTTTCTTTTTGGATCAATCTTAAATGGGGTTCGATGAGCATCTTGGAGAGATATCCTTTCGTCTTTCATGATGTCAGGGAAGTTTTCTGTCAGAAGTTCTTCAACTATTTTCTCTGTGTTTTCTGTCCCCCCTCCCTGTTCTGGGACTCCAATCACCCGCAGGTTATCCTTCTTGATAGAGTCCCACATAATTCTTAGGGTTTCTTCATTTTTTTTGATTCTTTTATCTGATTTTTTTTCAGCTATGTTGGTGTTGATTCCCTGGTCCTCCAGATGTCCCAGTCTGCATTCTAATTGCTCGAGTCTGCTCCTCTGACTTCCTAGTGTGTTGTCTAATTCTGTTATTTTATT
Organism: Loxodonta africana; assembly: GCF_030014295.1. Classification (NCBI taxonomy): domain Eukaryota; kingdom Metazoa; phylum Chordata; class Mammalia; order Proboscidea; family Elephantidae; genus Loxodonta; species Loxodonta africana. The sequence goes on along the minus strand of NC_087369.1, from coordinate 171,938,336 downwards.
GTTAATCTTTTGGATTTCTACATGTTGTCTCTCTATGGATTCTTGCAACTTATTAATTTTTCCAGTATGTTCTTGAATAATCTTTTTGAGTTCTTCAACAGTTTTATCAGTGTGTTCCTTGGCTTTTTCTGCAGTTATCCTAATTTCATTTGTGATATCATTAAGCATTCTGTAAATTAGTTTTTTATATTCTGTATCTGATAATTCCAAAATTGTATCTTCATTTGGGAAAGATTTTGATTCTTTTGTTTGAGGGGTTGGAGAAGCTGTCACGGTCTGCTTCTTTAAGTGGTTTGATATGGATTGTTGTCTCCGAGCCATCACTGGGAAACTAGTTTTTCCAGAAAATCCGCTAAAAAAAAACAGCAGTCAGATCCCTATCAGAGTTCTCCCTCTGGCTTAGGCTATTCAGATGTTAATGAAGCCGCCTGGGGAGGGTGGGGGAGGGAACAGAGAGATAGGAGAGTAGCACCTCAGAATATAGCCAGAGTTGCTTGTCTTGCTTGGAATGACTATTATATCTGAGATTCCCGCGGGCGCGTCGCCTATGTGTGCTGGCTGTGTGGAGATTGCCCCCAGGGGGTCTGGCCCGCTGGAGTCACGGTCAGATCCTCCGCTTCCAGCCCCATGCCCAGCGTCAAGGCTCCCCTACTGGGACGGTGCACTCTCGACTCCAAAATCAGTCGCTGCCTCCCGGGGACTTCTCGTCCCTCCAGCCGCGTGGCCGTGCCGCCCCCGTGAACCAGGTGGGCCCCCTCCCGGGGTTAGTTCAGATGGGTGGAGTAGCTCCCCCTGCTTGTGCCGCGACCGAGTGTCCCGGCTGGAACGCTGTTCTCCCCGCTCCAATACCAGTCGCTGCCTCCCGGGGACTTCTCCTACCGGCTGTGTCCCACGCCGCCCGCGCGACCCGGCTGGTCACCTTCCCGGGGTTAGTTCAGGGGGTGGAGCAACTCTCCGTGTTTATGGCGTACCTGCGTGCAGTCCAAATCCCTGCGAGACGGTTCCCCGGCTCGGATGCTGCTCTTTCTGCTCCAAGATCAGTCACTGCCTCCCGGGGACTTCTCCTAACGGCTGCGTCCCACGCCGCCCGTGGAACCGGCTAGTCCCCCTCCCGGGGTTAGTTCAGGGGGGTGGAGCAGATCTCTGTGCTTGTGCCGTACCTGACTGGTACGCTGGCTCCAGGCTCTGGAAACAATCGCTGCTTCCCCGTATTAGTACGTTCTCCGTCTCTAAATCTGTGTTTGTTGTTCAGGGTTCGTAGATTGTTATGTATGTGATCGATTCACTTGTTTTTCCGTGTCTTTGTTGTAAGAGGGATCCGAGGTAGCGTCTGCCTAGTCCGCCATCTTGGCTCCCGGGAATCGTCCCAGAGGTTTTGATAGGAAGTGTTTTCATTCTTGTTGCATGCTATGAATTTCTTTATTCTCTCCTTCTATAACCCAGTCTTTTTTCAGCAGGGTATTGTTCAGTTTCCAAGTATTTGATTTCTTTTCCCTGATTTTCCTGTTATTGATTTCCACATTTATGGCCTTATGGTCAAGGAAGATGCTTTGTAATATTTCAATGTTTTCATTCTGCTAAGGCTTGTTTATGACTTAATATGTGGTCTATTCTAGAGAATGATCCATGTGCGCTAGAAAAAAAAGTATACTTTGCAGCAGTTGGGTGGAGAGTTCTGTATAAGTCAAGGAGGTCAAGCTGGTTGATTGTTGTAATTAGGGGTTCCCTGTCTCTATTGAGTTTCTTACTGGATGTCCTATCCTTCTCCGAAAGTGGTGTGTTGAAGCCTCCTACTATAATTGTGGAGGTGTCTATCTCACTTTTCAGTTGTGTTAAAGTTTGTTTTACGTACCTTTCAGCCCTGTCACTGGCCGCATAAATATTTAATGTGGTTATATCTTCCCGGTCAATTGTCCCTTTTATCATTATGTAGTGTCCTTCTTTATCCTTTGTGGTGGATTTAACTTTAAAGTCCATTTTGTCAGAAATTAATATTGCTACTCTTCTTTTTTGCTTATTGTTTGCTTGATATACTTTTTTCCATCCTTTGAGTTTTAGTTTGTTTGTGTCTCTAAGTCTAAGGTGTGTCTCTTGCAGGCAGCATATACACAGATCGTGTTTCTTTATCCAATCTGAGACTCTCTGTCTCTTTCTTGGTGCATTTAGTCCATTTACATTCAGCGTAATTATAGGTATGTGTTTAGTGCTGTCATTTTGATGCCTTTATGTGTGTGTTGTTGACAATTTCATTTTCCACTTATTTTTTTGTGCTGAGACGTTTTTCTTTGTAAGTTGTGTGTTCCTCATATTCATAGTAGTTGAATTCATGTTTGCTGAGTCGTTATGTTTTTCTTGGTGTTTATTTTGAGTTATGGAATTGTTATACCTCTTTGTGGTTACCTTAATATTTACCCCTATTTTTCTAAGTGAAAACCTAACTTGTATTGTCCTAAATCCCCTTGTTTTCCTCCCCATATGGCAGTTCTATGCCTCCTGTATTTAGTCTCTCTTTTGATTATTGTGATCTTTTACATACTGGCTTCAATAATTCCGTATTTTGAGCATTTTTTCTTTTTAAAATTAACCTTTATTTGTTTTTGTGATTTCCCTATTTGAGTTGATAACAGGCTGTTCTGTTCTGTGACCTTGTGTTGTGCTGGTATTTGATATTATTGATTTTCTGAGCAAAGAATTTCCTTTAGTATTTCTTGTAGCTTTGGTTTGGTTTTTGCAAATTCTCAAAAAAAAAAATCCTGTGTACATCTTTAAATGTTTTAATTTCACCTTCATATTTGAGAGAGAGTTTTGCTGGATATATGATCCTTGGCTGGCAGTTTTTTTCCTTCAGTGCTCTATATATGTCATCCCATTGCCTTCTTGACTGCATGGTTTCTGCTGAGTAGTCTGAACTTATTGTTATTGATGCTCCTTTGTAGAAGACCTTTCTTTTATCCCTAGCTGGTTTTAAAATTTTCTCTTTATCTTTGGTTTTGGCAAGTTTGATGATAATATGCCTTGGTGATTTTCTTTTGGGATCAATATTATATGGGGTTCGATGAACATCTTGGATAGATATCCTTTCGTCTTTCATCATATCAGGGAAGTTTTCTGCCAACAGATCTTCAACTAATCTCTCTGTATTTTCTGTTATCTCTCCCCGTTCTGGAACTCCAATCACATGCAAGTTATTCTTCTTGATACAGTCCCACATGATTCTTAGGGTTTCTTCATTTTTTTAAATTCTTTTATCTGATTTTTTTCAGCTATATTGGTGTCAACTCTGTTATCCTCCAGCTCCCCCACTCTGCATTTCAATTGCTCGATTCTGCTCCTCTGACTTCCTACTGAGTTGTCTAATTCCGTAATTTTACTGTTAATCTTTTGGATTTCTGAATGCTGTCTCTCTATGGATTCTTGCAGCTTATTAATTTTTTCACTATGTTCTTGAATAATCTTTTTGATTTCTTCAACTGCTTTATCAGTGTGTTCCTTGGCTTTTTCTGTAGATTGCCTTATTTCATTTATGAGGTCATCCGTGATGTCTTGAAGCATTCTGTAAATTGGTTTTTTATATTCTACATCTGGGAATTCCAGGATTGTATCTTCATTTGGGAAAGATTTTGATTCTTTAATTTGGGGAGTTGTAGAAGCAATCATGGTCTTCTTCTTTATGTGGTTTGATATCGACTGCTGTCTCCGAGCCTCTATAAGACATTGTAATGATTTATTTTATATTTGCTCACTGAGTCTTACCTTGTTTTGTTTTCTTTCAATATACGTAGATGGGCTACTAGATTGCACTGTCTTGATTAAAAGAATTTTTAAAAAAATGAAGAAACTCTAAGAATTATGTGAGACTCCATCAAGAGGAATAACCTACGAGTGATTGGAGTACCAGAACGGGGGGATAACACAAATAGAGATAGAATTGTTGAACATTTGTTGGCAGAAAACTACCCTGATATCGCGAAAGATGAGAAGATATCTATCCAAGATGCTCATCCAACTCCACATATGGCAGGTCTTAAAAGAAAGTCACAAAGATATATTATAACCAAACTTTCCAAAACCAAAGATAAAGGGAATATTTTAAGAGCAGCTAGGGATAAACGAAAAGTCACCTACAAAGTAGAGTCAATAAGAATAAGCTCGGACTACTCAGCAAAACCGAAACAGGCAAGAAGGCAATGGGATGACGTATACAAAGACTTGAAGGGAAAAAATTGCCAACTAAGAATCATATATCCAGCAAAACTTTCTCTCAAATATGATGACAAAAAGCATTCCCCTTGAGAATGGGAACCAGACAAGGATGCCCTTTATCACCACTTTTATTCAACATTGTGCTGAAGGTCCTGGCCAGAGCAATTAGGCTGGATAAAGAAATAAAGGGCATCCAGATGGGTAAGGAAGAAGTAAAAGTATCTCTGTCCAGAGCAATTTGGCGAGAAAAAGAAATAAAGAACATTCAAATTGGTAAGGAAGAAGTAAAAGTATCTCTATTTGCATACGATATGATCTTATACACAGAAAACCTACAGAATCCACAGGAAAACTACTGGAACTAGTAGAAGATGTCAGCAAAGTATCAGGATACAAGATAAACACACAAAAATCAGCTGCATTCCTCGACACAAACAAAGAGAACTTCAAAGAGGAAATCACCAAATCGATAGCATTTACAACAGCCCCCAAGAAGATAAACTGAGGAATATATATAAGCAGAGATGTAAAAGATCTATACAAAGAAAACTACAAGGGAGGCGGAACCAACATGGCTGACTAGGCAGATGCTCCTGCTGACCCCTCTTGCAACAAAGACTCGAAAAAACAAGTGAATCCGTTAGATACATGGCAATCTACAAACCCTAACCATCAAACTCAGAACTAGGGAATTGAACTGAGTGACGGGGAGTGAGAATCCGTGCACTAAAGGAGCAAGCAGTCCCCGAGACCAGCGAGCCGTGCCCCAACCCTGAAATCTCAGGGGAGTGAGAATCTGCATGTGGTGAAGGAGTGAGCAGTCCCGGAGACTAGTGAGCCATACCACAGCCCTAAGCCTTCGGGGGTCATGAAACTGCCTGCGCAGAAGCAGCGAGTAGTCCTGGAGACAGACGAGCCATGCCCCAGCCCTGAGCCCTCAAGGAGCGAGAATCTACGCCCTGGGGCACCAACCAGTTCTGGAGCCCAGCGCGCCACACACCAGTCCTGAGCCCTCTGGGGAACGAGAAACTGCGTGCTGAAGAAGTGACCAGTTCCAGAGTCCAACAAGCCGTGCCCCAGACCTAAATTCTTGCAGAGCTTTGGGGCCAGAGCTGTGGAGATGATCATGGCTTCCTGAGACAAGGCAAGCAGGGATGCAACAGTAACCCCCTGGGGCAATCTCCCCGGGGACTCAGCCAGCACACACAGGCTACACATCCCTCCAGAATCTCAGAACAGTCCTCACCAAACAAGATAAATGAGTTTATCTATTTTACTCCCTCCTATCTATCCGATTCCTCCCCTCCCTGCCCCAGCTGGCTCCATTAACATTGGAATTCCCTGGGCCAGAGGCTGAAGTGCTTTGCGGGTTTTTTTTTTCTTTTTCCTAACCTATTTTCCTAGCCTGGAAAAGCAGCAATTAACCATCAGGTGAAAATCCTTTCCTGATTTCTCCAAACTGGAATAGTAGTACAGAACCAGCACCACCCAGGCATAAGAGATCCACAGTCTTTGGCTTTCACCCCTACATGGAACCAGGTGGCTATTTTAATGCAAAGCAATTCTTTTAGCGATCTGACTGTAATTGTAGTAGCTGAGCAGTGGAAAGGGAAGTTTTGGAGGTCTGATACTGCTCTACCTACTAAACAGAGACCTCACTGATCTGCAGCAGGGAACTGAGTGCTGAGGCTCCATCCACACCACCTAACCACCTTCTAAAGGGGTCTGAGGATAGTGATGCCTACCAATTTTTAGAGGTACAAGCATTGGGTGTCTAAGATACAGCTACAGAGCCCACCCACCAGAGCACTCTAGAGAACATAGATGCTCCTTCCTCACTGGCACTTGGGAGAAGGCTGTCAGCACCCTGCCCTCTGTGGAGTGTGACCCCCTGCTGATACTAGAAACTGGTGCATACAACCATCACCACTACTCCTCTAAGATAATAGGGGAGAGTCTACACCACACACTAGGTGACCCACTATCAGGACACCTGAGCTGATTCTATTCAAGAATAGTGAATAGACTCATAGCCTCATAAACCTGGTAACAGCTCAGACCAGCTGGTAACAGGACATAAGTGATTCAAAGCCTCCAACAATTAAGTTAGAGCACTCTAGTAGCCCATCTGGGTGTAGTAAAACAAAACAAAACAAGAAGAAAGGACTCAGGAAGCAAATATAAAATAAATCATTACAATAACTTACACATGGCTCAGAGACAGCAGTCGATATCAAATCACATAAAGAAGCAGACCATGATTGCTTCTACAAACCCCCAAATTAAAGAATCAAAATCTTTGCCAAATGAAGATACATTCCTAGAATTGCCAGATGTAGAATATAAAAAACTAATATACAGAATGCTTTAGGACATCAGGGATGACCTCAGAAATGAAATAAGGCAATCTACAGAAAAAGACAAGAAACACACTGATAAAGCAGTTGAAAAAAATCAAAAAGATTATTCAAGAACATAGTGGATACACTAATAAGTTGCATGAATCACAAAGAGACAGCATTCAAAAATCCAAAAGATTAACAATAAAATTACAGAATTAGACAGCTCAATACGAAGTCAGAGGAGCAGAACCAAGGAACTGGAATGTAGAGTGGGGGAGTTGGAGGATAAGGCAATTGACACCAATACAGTTGAAGAAAAATCAGATAAAAGAAGTTAAAAAAATGAAGAAACCTTAAGAATCACGTGGGACTCTATCAAAAAGAATAACTTGCGTGTGATTGGAGTTCCAGAACAGGGAGGGGTAACAGAAAATACAGAGAGAATAGTTGAAGATATGTTGGCAGAAAACTTCTCTGGCATCGTGAAAGATGAAAGGAGATCTATCCAAGATGCTCATCGAACCCATACAAGATAGATCCCAAAAGAAAATCACCAAGACATATTATCATCAAACTTGCCAAAACTGAAGATAAAGAGAAAATTTTAAAAGCAGCCAGGGATAAACGAAAAGTCACCTACAAAGGAGAATCAATAAGAATAAGTTCAGAGTACTCAGCAGAAACCATGCAGACAAGAAGGCAATGGGTTGACATATATAGAGCTCTGAAGGAGAAAAACTGCCAGCCAAGAATCATATATACAGCAAAACTCTCCCTCAAATATGAAAATGAAATTAAGACATTTACAGATAAAAACAAGCTTAGAGAATTTGTGAAAACCAAACCAAAGCTACGAGAATTACTAAATGAAATTCTTTGGTCAGAAAATCAATAATATCAGATACCAACACAACACAAGGTCACAGAACAGAACATCCTGATATCAACTCAAAGAGGGAAATCCCCAAAACAAGATTAATTTAAAAAAGAAAAAATATTTAAAACATGGAATCATTGAAGTCATTATGTAAAAGATTACAATAATCAAAAAAGATGGACTAAATACAGGAGGCATAGACCTTCCATATGGAAAGGAAACCAAGGTGATATAGAACGATACAACTTAGGTTTTTACTTAGAAAAATACTGGAAAATATTCAGGTAACCACAAAGAGGTCTAACAATTCCATATGTCAAAATAAAAGCCAAGATAAACATAACGACTCAGCAAAAATAAATTCAACTACTATGAAAATGAGGAACACACAATTTACAAACAAAAACTCAGCACAAATAACTAAGTGGAAAAATGAAATTGTCAACAACACACAAAAAAAGGCATCAAAATGACAGCACTAAACTCATACTTATCTATAATTAAGCTGATTGTAAATGGACTAAATGCACCAATAAAGAGACAGAGAGTCACGGACTGGATAAAAAAACATGATCCATCTATATGCTGCCTACAAGAGACACACCTTAGACTTAGAGACACAAACAAACTAAAACTCAAAGGATGGAAAAAAATATATCAAGCAAGCAGCAATCAAAAAAGAGCAGGAGTGGCAGTATTAATTTCTGACAAAATAGACTTTAAAGTTAAATCCACCACAAAGGATAAAGAAGGACACTACATAATGTTTAAAGGGACAATTTACCATATTAAATATTTATGCACCCAATCACGGGGCTGCAAGATACATAAAACAAACTCTATCAGCATTGAAAAGTGAGATAGACAGCTCCACAATTATAGTAGGAGACGTCAACATGCCGCTTTCGGTGCAGGACAGGACATCCACTAAGAAGCTCAATAAAGACACAGAACATCTAATTGCCACAATCAACCAACTCGATCTCATAGATTTATACAGAACACTCCACCCAACAGCTGCAAAGTATACTTTGTTTTCTAGTAGACATGGAATATTCTCTAGAATAGACCACATATTAGGTCATAAAGCAAGCCCTTGCAGAATCCAAAACATTGAAACATTACAAAGCATCTTCTTAGAAAATAAGGCCATAAAAGCAGAAATCAATAACAGAAAAACCAGGGAAAAGAAATCTAATACTTGGAAAATGAACAATACCCTGCTCAAAACAGACCAGGTTATAGAAGACATTAAGGAGGGAATAAAGAAATTCATAGAATGCAAGGAGACTGAAAACACTTCTTATCAGAACCTTTGGGACACAGCTAAAGCAGTGCTCAGAGATCAATTTATATCAATGAATGCACACATATAAAAAGGAGAAAGAGCCAAAATCAAAGAACTGTCCCTACAACTTGAACAAATAGAAAGAGAGCAACAAAAGAAACCGTCAGGCAACAGAAGAAAGCAAAAAATAAAAATTAGAGCAGAATTAAATAAATTAGAGAAAAAAATAATAATAAGAAGAGTTAACAAGGCCAAAAGTTGGTTCTTTGAAAAAAACCAACAAAACTGATAAACCTTTGGCCAGACTGACTAAAGAAATACAGGAAAGGAAACAAATAACCCGAATAAGAAATGAGATGGGCCATATCATGACAGACCCAACTGAAATTAAAAGAATCATATCAGATTACTACGAAAAATTGTACTCTAGCAAATTTGAAAACCTAGAAGAAATGGATGAATTCCTAGAAACACACTACCTACCTAAACTAACACAAACAGAAGTAGAACAACTAAATAAACGCATAACAAAGGAAGGGATTTAAATGGCAATTAAAATACTCCCCCCCCCAAAAAAAAGCCCTTGCCCAGACGGCTTCACTACAGAGTTCTACCAAACTTTCAGAGAAGACTTAACACCACTACTACTAAAGGTATTTCAGAGCGTAGAAAATGATGGAATACTCCCTAACTCATTCTATGAAGCCAGTTTATCCCTGATACCAAAGCCAGGTAGAGACATCACAAAAAAAGAAAATTACAAGCCTATATCCTTCATGAACATAGATGCAAATATCTTCAACAAAATTCTAGCCCATAGAATTAAACAACATATCAAAAAATAATCCACCACGACCAAGTGGGATTTATACCAGGTATGCAAGGATGGTTCAATATTAAAAAAACCATTAATGTAATCCACCATATAAATAAAACAAAAGACAAGAACCACAGGATTATACCAATTGATGCAGAAAAGGCATTTGACAAAGTCCAACACCCATTCATGATAAAAACTCTCAGCAAAATAGGAATAGAAGAAAACTTCCTCAACACAATAAAGGGCATTTATACAAAGCCAATAGCCAACATCATCCTTAATGGAGAGATTCTAAAAACATTCCCCTTGAGAATGGGAACCAGACAAGGATGTCCCTTATCACCACTCTTATTCAACATTGTGCTGGAGGTCCTGGCCAGAGCAATTAGGCTGGATAAAGAAATAAAGGCATAAGGAAGAAGTAAAAGTTTCTCTGTTTGCAGATGACATGATCTTATACACAGAAAACCCTAAGGAATCCTCAAAAAAAATACTGAAACTAATAGAAGAGTTTAGCAGAGTATCAGGATACAAGATAAGCATACAAAAATCAGTTGCATTCCTCTACGCCAACAAAAAGAACATTGGCGAGGAACCCACCAAATGAATACCATTCACAGTAGCCACAAAGAAGATAAAATACTTAGGAATAAATCTAACCAGAGATGTAAAAGACCTATACAAACAAAACTAGAAGGTACTACTTCAAGAAACCAAAAGGGACCTACATAAGTGGAAAAACATACCTTGTTTATGGATAAGAAGACTTAACATTATAAAAACGTCTATTCTACCAAAAGCCATCTACATATACAATGCAATTCCGATCCAAATTCCAACAACATTTTTTAATGAGATGGAGAAACAAATCACCACTTCATATGGAAAGGAAAGAAGCCCCGGATAAGTAAAGCATTATTGAAAAAGAAGAACAAAGTGGGAAGCCTCACTCTTCCTGATTTCAGAACCTATTATACCACCACAGTAGTTAAAACAGTCTGGCACTGGTACAACAGATACACAGACCAATGGAACAGATTTGAGAATCCAGGTATAAATCCATCCACATATGCGCAGCTGATATTTGAAAAAGGCCCAGTGTCAGTTAATTGGGGAAAAGATAGTCTTTTTAACAAATGGTGCTGGCATAACTGGATATCCATTTGCAAAAAAAATGAAACAGGACCCATACCTCACACCATGCACAAAAACTAACTCCAAGTGGATCAAAGACCTAAATATAAAGTCTAAAACGATAAAGATCAAGGAAGAAAAAATAGAGACAACGTTAGTAGCCCTTATACATGGCATAAACAGAATACAAAACATTACTGAAAATGCTGAAGAGAAACCAGATAACTGGGAGCTAATAAAAATCAAACACCTATGCTCATCTAAAGGCTTCACCAAAAGAGTAAAAAGACCACCTACAGACTGGGAAAAAATTTTCAGGTACGACATCTCTGACCAGCGCCTGATCTCTAAAATCTACATGATTCTGCTAAAACTCAACCACAAAAAGACAAACACCCCAATTAAAAAATGGGCAAAGGATATGGGCAGACACTTCACTAAGGAAGACCTTCAGGCAGCTAACAGATACATCAGGAAATGTTCTCGATCATTAGCCATTAAAAAAAAATGCAAATCAAAACTACAATGAGATTCCATCTCACTCCAACAAGGCTAGCATTAATCCAAACAACACAAAATTATAAATTTTGGAGAGGCTTTTTTTATGGAGAGATTGGAACACTTATACACTGATGGTGGGAATATAAAATGGTACAACCACTTTGCAAATTGATTTGGCACTTCCTTAAAAACCTAGAAATAGAACTACTATACGACCCATCAGTCCCACTCCTCGGAATATATCCTAGAGAAATAAGAGCCTTTGCATGAACAGATATATGCACACCCATGTTTACTGCAGCACTGTTTACCATAGCAAAAAGATGGAAGCAACCAAGGTGTCCATTGATGGGTGAATGGATAAATAAATTATGGTATATTCACACAGTAGAATACTCTAAAAAAAAAACTACGCATCGATAAAGAACAGTGAGGAATCTGTGAAACATTTCATAACATGGACTAACCTGGAAGGCATTGTGCTGAGTGAAATGAGTCAGTTGAAAAAGGACAAATATTGTATAAGACCACTATTATAAGAACTTGAGAAATAGTTTAAACTGAGAAGAAAACATTCTTTTGTGGTTATGAGAGGAGGGAGGGTGGGTGTGTGGGAGAGGGGTATTCACTAATTAGTTGGTAGATAAGAACTACTTTAGGTGAAGGGAAGGACAACACTCAATACAGGGGAGGTCAGCACAACTGGATTAAACCAAAAGCAAAGAAGTTTCCTAAATAAACTGAACGCTTCGAAGGTTGGTGAAGTAGGGGCAGGGGTTTGGGGACCATGGTTTCAGGGCACATCTAAGTCAATTGGCATAATAAAATCTATTAAGACAACATTCTGCATACCACTTTGAAGAGTGGCGTCTGGGGTCTTAAATGCTAGCAAGCGGCCATCTAAGATACATCAATGAGTCTCAACCCACCTGAATCAAAGGAGAATGAAGAACACCAAGGACAGAAGGTAAAAAAGAACTCAAGAGACAGAAAGGGCTACATGAACCAGAGACTACATCATCCTGAGACCAGAAGAACTAGATGGTGCCCGGCCGCAACCAATGACTGCCCTGACAGGGAACGCAGCGGAGGACCCCTGAGGGAGCAGGGGAACACTCAGATGCAGACCCCGAATTCTCATAAAAAAAACAGACTTAATGGTCTGACTGAGACTAGAAGGACCCTGGTGGTCATGGCCCCCAGACCTTCCGTTAGCTCAGGACAGGAACCATTCCAGAAGCCAGCTCGTCAGACATAGATTGGACTGGAGAATGGCTAGGAGAGGGATGCTGGTGAGGAGTGGTCTACTTAGATCGGGTAGACACTTGAGACACTATGTGGGCACCTCCTGCCTGGAGGGGAGATGGGAGGGTAGAGGGGCTTAGAAGCTGGCAAAATGGATGTGAAAAGAGAGAGTGGAAGGAGGGAGCGGGCTGTCTCATTTTGGGGAGAGTAATTGGGAGTATGTAGCAAGGTGTATAGAACTTTTTATGTGAGAGACTGACTTGATTTGTAAACTTTCACTTAAAACACAAGAAAAATTATTTTAAAAAATTAATCTTAAAAAAGGATCATAAAAATGTCACTTTCCAGGAACCATTCCCAAAGACATCTCATCAGACATGGAAGGGACTGGACAATGGGTTGGAGAGAGATGCTGATGAAGAATGAGCTACTTGTATCAGGTGGACACTTGAGACTGTGTTGGCATCTCCTGTCTGGAGGGGAGATAGGAGGGTAGAGAGGGTTAGAAACTGGCAAAATCATCCCGAAAGGAGAGACTGGAAGGAGGGAGCAGGCAGACTCATTAGGGGGAGAGTAAAAAAAAAAAGTATACAAGCTTATATGTGACAGACTGACTTGATTTGTAAACTTTCACTTAAAGCACAAGAAAAATTATTTTAAAAAAAGGTAAAAAAAGTCACTTTCAAAAACAAACACGAAACCATTGAAAAAAAAGAGAAAACTACAAGACACCACTGCAAGAAACCAAAAGAGACCTACATAAGTGGAAAAACATACTTTGCTCACAGATGGGAAGACTCAACACTGTCATAATGTCTATTCTACCAAAAGCCATCTACAGATACAATGCAACCCCGATCCAAATTTCAATGGCATTTTTTAATGAGATGGAGAAACAAATAACCAACTTCATATGGAAAGGGAAGAGGCCGTGGATAAGTAAAGCATTACTGAAAAAGAAGAGCAAAGTGGGAGGCCTCGCACTACCTGATTTTAAAGAAACTATTTTTTTCTAGTTTTTTATTATACCACCATGGTAGTCAAAAAAGCCTGGTACTGGTACAACAACAGATACACAGACCAATGGATCACAATAGAGAATCCAGATGTAAATTCATCTACTTAGGAGCAGCTGATATTTGACAAAGGCCTAAAGTCAATTAAATGGGGAAAAGACAGTCTCTTTAACAAATGGTGCTGGCATAACTGGATATCCATCTGCAAAAAATGAAACCAGACCCATACCTCACACCATGCACAAAAACTAACTCAAAATGGATCAGAGACCCAAATACAAAATCTAAAATGATAAACATCATGGAAGAGAAAATGGGGATCAACGATAGGAGCCCTAATACACAGCATAAACAGTATACAACGCACTACTAAGAATGCACAAACACCAGAAGAGAAACTAGATAACCGGGAGCTCCTAAAAATCAAACGCTTATGCTCGTCAAAAGAATTCGCCAAAGGAGTAAAAAGCCAACCTACACCTTCGGAAAAATTTTTTTGCTACAACAAATCCAGTTGGTGCCTGATCTCTAAAATCTACATGATACTGCAAAACCTCAACGACAAAAAGACAAAAGGCCAATTGAAAAATGGGCAAAGGATATGAGCAGGCACTTCACCAAAGAAGACATTCAAGTGGCTAACAGATACATGAGGAAATAAACGCTCTAGATCATTAGGCATTAGAGAAATGCAAATCAAAGCTACAGTGAGATAGCTTCTCACCCCAACAAGCCTAGCTTAATCCAGAAAAACACAAAATAATAAATGTTGGAGAGGCTGTGGAGAGACTGGAACACTTATACACTGCTGGTGGGAATGTAAAATGGTACAACCACTTTGGAAATCAATTTGGCACTTCCATAAAAAGCTAGAAATACTCCTGTCTGGAGACGAGACGAGAAGACAGAGAGGGACAGAAGCTAACTGAATGGATATGGGGAATACAGGCTGGAGAGGAGGAGTGTGCTGCCTAACTACGGGAAGAGCAGCTAGGAGTACATAGCAAGGTGTATATAAGTTTCTGTACAAGAGACTGACTTGCTTTGTAAACTTTCACTAAAGCGCAATTTTAAAAAATTCAACTTAAAGACCAAAAAGCTAGAAATAGAACTACCATACGATTCAGCAATCTCACTCCTTCAAATATATCCTAGAGAAATAAGAGCCCTCACACAAATGTATATATGCATACCCATGTTCATTGCAGCACTGTTTACAATAGCAAAAAGGTGGAAATAACCTAGGTGCCCATCAATGGAAAGAGAATGGATAAACAAATTATGGTATATCTACACAATGGAATACCGCGCAATGATAGAGAACAACGATGAATCCGTGAAACATCTCCTAACATGGATGAATCTGGAAGGCATTATGCTGAGTGAAATTAGTCAGTCACAAAAGGACAAATATTGTATGAAACCACTATTATAAGAACTCAAGAAAAGGTTTAAACACAGAAGAAAACATTCTTTGATGGTTAGGAGGGTCGTTAGGGTGGGAGAGGGGTATTCACTAAGTAGATAGTAGACAAGAAAATATGACCCCAAGAGACAGAAAGGGCCACATAAACCAAAGACTCCATCAGCCTGAGACCAGAAGAACTAGATGGTGCCCGGCTACCACCAATAACTGCCCTTGACAGGGAACACAACAGAGAGTCCCTGACGAAGCAGGAGAAAAGTGGGATGCAGATCTCAAATTATAGCAAAAAGACCAGACTTAATGGTCTGACCGAGACTGGAGGGATCCCAGAGGACATGGCCCCCGGATTCTCTGTTAGCCCAAAACTAAAACCATTCCTGAAGCCAACTCTTCAGACAAAGATTAGACGGGAGTATGAGACTTGAAATGATGCTGGTGAGGAGTGTGCTCCCTAGCTCAAGTAGACAGGTGAGACTAAATGGGCAGCTCCTGTCCGGAGGCAAGATGAGAAGGCAGAGGGGGACAGGAGCTGGCTGAATGGACACGGGAAATACAGGGTGGAGAGGAGGAATGTGCTGTCACATTGTAGGGAGAGCAAGTAGGGTCATATAACCACGTGAGTGTAAGCTTTTGTATGAGAAACTGATGGGAATTGTAAGCTTTCACTTTAAGCAAAAAAAAAAAAAAAAAGTCCCCTGAAGTCTCCTGAAAACCAACTGCTAAGTTGTCTTCAAACCAACAGTTTAGCTTAAATAGTAAAGAATGTCTGCCTTGGGCATTGTGCTCTTTTAAGAACTACCTACATGGGATCAAACTGACAGCAGGAACTCCAAAGATTAGGCAGGAAACTCAGGGGGCAGTGAGTTTATGTTAAGGGGGGGGGTCGGGGGGGCGAACAACTCAGAAAAGGAGGGTGAGAATGTTTGCAGAACTTGAATTCTGCATGTAGGAACTGTTTAATTGGTGTATTTTCACTGTTTTTTTTATATTCTCAGCAGGAAACCCTGGTGGCGTAGTGGTTAAGTGGTATGTCTGCTAACCAAAAGGTTGGCGCTTCCAATCCACCAGGCACTCCTTGGAAACTCTGTGGGGCACTTCTACTCTGTCCTATAGGGTCGCTATGAGTCGGAATCAACTCGACGGCAAAGGGTTTGGTTTTGGGTTATATTCTCAACAAGAAAAATAAATTGTTTTTAAAAAGAATGTTTAATTCTTTTTGGTAAGAATATGGGCGATGGTTACTCTTTTGTTGTGATTTTCTATTTTTTTGTCTCAAGATAAAACATAAGGTAACAAATGACAGCAACCGAGGGTGCAGTAGCTGTTTCCACTCTCTGGCTCCGGACCAGCGCGGGCATGTTTGGTCCTCCGCCTTGAGACTGTGGGAGAGCCCAGTCAGTTCTCGGGATGGGAGGGCGCATTCAAGGCCACCGCTTTCCTGCCTTGGTCCCAAGGCGGAACGTTGGGCACTGCCAGGGAAACAATGCCATGATTCTAGTCTCTCCATTCTAGCCCTCACCCTTCACCAGTAGCCCCTCAAATGAGAGGCACGGTTCCCAGGTCTTCAGACCTCTAGTCATGCTGACTTTCTAGTCAGAAGCATCTCTCCCTTGCCGTGGCCCTCCATCCTGGCTTTGATGCCATCTGCCCCCTGCCACTAGACTGTGAACTCCTAGAGGGCAGAGACTGTGGTTTACCTCTATGCCTCCTACCGTCCCTTAGATAGCGTGGGCACTCACTGTATGGGAGGGGGCACGTTGTTCAATGAACATTTAGGAGAGATTCAAAGGCTGGCAGGTAGGAAACGTTTTGTACTCTCATGGTGGAGACTGCCACCTAGTGGAATGGAGTAGGCATGGCTAGTGACGAAAACAGGTCAAAGAAGAATGGAAAGCTGGTTCAAGCAGATATTCTCTTAAATAAAAATATTTAAGTCATACAATAAATAGAATGGTGGGGACCAAAGGAAGCTGTCTGTGTAAGGACGTGGCAGCAACAAAGTTAACAGGGTGTCAATATACAACTTACCTAGGACACAATGTTCTTGTTATCGTTAGCTGGGCCTTTCTTCCTGGTCCACCTTAGTCTGGAAGCTCCAGTGAAACCTGTTCAGCATCACAGGCTCACTGACAGATGGATGGTGGCTACACATGAGGGGCATTGGCTGGGAATCCAGCCCTGGTCTCCCCCATGGGAGGCGAGCATTCTACCGCCGAAACACCAATGTCCCCCATAGGTCTCCTTTTTGCAAAGTTAAGGAACATGTCCCATCTCACTGCCAAGGGCTTACAAATTAACCCTGAGGGTCAGGGTTCAGGGTACTTATTCAAGGCTCCTCTGGACGTTGTGGTAGTTCCATACCTTTCAATTTATTCTACCATTTTTGAGCATGATTTACTTAGTGGGGAAATGACAGAAGTTGTCTATCAGAAGAAGTAAAAAATGGGGAAATTGTCAGCGGAGCAGGGGCGGGGGTCTGGGGAACATGGTTTGAGGGGACTTCTAAGTCAATTGGCAAAATAATTTTATTATGAAAACATTCTGCGTCCCACTTTGAAATGTGGCGTCTGGGGTCTTAAATGCTAACAAGCGGCCATCTAAGATGCACCACTTGGTCTCAACCCACCTGGAGCAAAGGAAAATGAAGAACACCAAGGTCACACGACAACTAGGAGCCCAAGAGACAGAAAGGGCCACATGAACCAGAGACCTACATCATCCTGAGACCAGAAGAACTAGATGGTGCCCGGCCACAATCGATGACTGCCCTGACAGGGAGCACAACAGAGAACTCCTGAGGGAACAGGAGATCAGTGGGATGCAGACCCCAAATTCTCATAAAAAGACCACACTTAATGGTCTGACTGAGACTAGAGGAATCCCGGCGGCCATGCTCCCCAGACCTTCTGTTGGCACAGGACAGGAACCATCCCCGAAGACAACTCATCAGACATGAAAGGGACTGGTCAGCGGGTGGGAGAGAGATGCTGATGAAGAGTGAGCTAATTATATCAGGTGGACACTTGAGAGTGTGTTGGCAGCTCTTGTCTGGAGGGGGGATGGGAGGATAGAGAGAGAGGGAAGCTGGCAAAATTGTCACGAAAGGAGAGACTGAAAGGGCTGACTCAATAGGGGAAGAGCAGGTGGGAGTACGGAGTAAGATGCATGTAAACTTATATGTGACAGACTGATGGGATTTGTAAACGTTCACTTGAAGCTTAATAAAAGTTAATAAAAAATGGGGAAATCTCTTTTGCTAAAGGCTCATAGAATGAAAGATGAAGGCATGGAAAATTAACCGTTTCCATTTAAAAATTAATTCTTTAAATATTTGCTGGGTGTCCCAAGGCACTAGACAATGTTCTTAGAAAAACAGCTTTTAGAGATAGAAAACCTCAGGTTAAAATTGTACAACCCTTGTCTTCTCCACTTCAAATATAAGCCAAATAGTGGCTGTCAAACTGTCCAACATCGGAAGGGAGGAAACCCTCCTTGCTCAAGCTCACACATAACAGGTCTGAAGGCATGTGTGGGTTAAAGACCACAGACGCAGTCGCCTTCAACACAATAAACTAGAGACGGTCAATCTGGACTTGGATCTTCACGGATCACACAGACTTGATGGTGCCAAGCTTGAGGGGCTCATTCTGAACAAGTGCCTCTCTTTGCCTCAGGGCAAAGGGTCTATTTTTTTTTTTGGTTGAGCCGGTCAATATAACTAGGAAGAGTCCATGGACTTCAAGAGATAACGCCTCTGCTGCTTTAAACACTAGTGCAGTAACAGAGCTCACAGTAAAGTTGGATGACCTAGAGAATGCCTTTCGCCAGACAATTACAAAAGTTCCCAACTAATCCCTGTCTTGGCTCATCCCAGTTTGGTCAAACCTACACAATTGAGCCACACAAATGATCTTAGAATGTAACTCTGGCCATTTCACGCTCCACACCTGCTCAAAAACCTTCGATGCCTCCCTACGGCCTACTGAACAAAAGTGAAACAGCTCAATATGGCATTCAAGGCCCTTAAAAAGGTGGTCCCAACCTACCTTTGCAAACATATTTCACATAATTCTCCAATCATGATCCTGTGCTCAAGTATATCAATACACATGCTTTCACCTCTCTACCCGTAGAAACATCAGGTCACCCCAAAGGTCATTAGGATCATTCCCAAGTGTTGTAAAAACCCTACCCAGAAGAGAAGTATGCTCAGAAGGGCTGTCCCACCAGACACTGCCTTCGGACAAACAGAGGATGGTCGGGTTTACACGTCTCAGCCTATCTCCGGTAGTGCCATGCTTGCTCTGGTGCTGACCAGTCCACTGTTTCCCAAACGTTTTGGGAGCTTTGATGTTTCATTGGTTCTACTTGCTTGTTCGTTTTTGGATTATTTTTGTGAAACTTAGCCACGCACCCTCAAAATACGATACCTTTTATAAAAATTAAAATCAGTTAGAATGAATTTGGCCTTGAGAACTTTAGAGCAATTTTTTGAGCCATCTTGAGACCCTATGACACACCCTGGAATAACACAAAAGTGGAGTTGAGAATCATTGTCTTTGCAGATATGTGTAGCTCCCCGTTCTTTCTTGTTTCCACCTTCGAAATGGAAATTAACGATAATCCTATTTTCTCCCAAGCCTCTTACATTAAGAGACTTATGAGATACAATATGATATTTTATTTATTATATTTACTGTATTATATCATATCATATTACACTATGTATTTCTCCCACGCCTGGATATTATGAGAACACACACTGTACAGAAAGCACTTTGTTTTCCCCGGAATAAAGGACTCATACATAACCCAGGTAAAGCAATTTAACTATAAGTCCAAAGTCTCTTATGATAGTGAGCATTCTAAATGCTACCCACAAAATATGAGGCTCTACCCCATGACTTGGTAACAGAGATATGAAACGGTTGCAGAAAGGCATTTCTGCTACTGAACTTATATTTGGTGACCACAGCGACTGGGAGATGTGGAACCACCACCCCAGCAAAATCGCCCTCGCAAAGGAAGGAGCCTTGGGGCTGGCTGGAGCTTCTGAACCCAGGAGTCTCTTCTGAAGGAGGATGAGTGTTGGGGACTTTAAGAAGATCATATGTTTCAGTGTCCACTTGGTTCTCTGGTGACAGGTGTCTTTCTGCAGAGAGATTAGAAATGAAACACTGGGAGGAGAGGCTGGAAAACAGACCTAAGGCTCCCTCACAGGAGTACGTTTTATTTGCACCGAGCTACCTTTTTAGCAATCACAAGTCAGCCAATTCTTTTTGCTAGAATTCTTTTACTGCAAATGTCTCCAAGAGGTTGAACTCCACGCAGCAGTCTGTGGAGACTATCAACATTAGAATGTAACTGGATTAGAAATAAGTGTTCTACCAGTCATCAGAGCTAGAAGAGCAAAACAAAAAGCTCATAAACAATATCTTCAACAAAACTAGGAGACAAGCCATCGCAATGAGAACCAAAATATGAGCAGGTTGAGACAAACCACCAGTAGCTCAGCATCTGCTGAGAGGAAGTAGAAGGAATAAATTGGGGCATCTGAACTACCTGAAAATAGGAATACCTCAAAATAGTTGTGACCCTAATACTTTGCAACATGTTTTCTCCTTTTCAAAAAGGGCGATTGAGAGCTTGACGTAGCCAACGCCATGATGAATACTCTAAGTAACCTAGAAGTTTTTTTTGCCCGTCTTCTCCTTTCCGCATACTTTGTTAATGACTTTGTTTTGTTCTGTCTGGCCACCTGTGACTTATGACCCCCAAACATAAAGATCAGAATCCAGATGTCTGGTATGTATATCTTTAGCCTGATAAGGAGATGTCCAGCATGTATCTCTTTAGTCTGATAAGGAGTCCCTTGTAATGTATAACCCATCCGGCCATCTGTGGGCTATGTGCCTAAAGACACTGCATAACCCTTGCAACAACAATATATAAGCTCTAATGGAAAAACTGCCTTTCGGGACTCCAGGAAGACAGCTTTTTTTTTTTTTTTTAAATGTAAAACTGCCTTTCGGGACTCCATGAAGACAGCTAATGTTGCTGTCAGGCTCTTGAATGGTGTCACCTCCTAATAAACTTTCTCTCTCTTTCTGACTTGGAGTACCTTTCATTGGCTTGACTGCTCCAGGGCACAAACCCTAATCAGGCAACAAATGCTGGCAACCAATGTACAGCTCGAATTACTCTGGCCCTGGCCCATCTCCCTAAAGACCAAGCCCGTGGGAAGAATCCGGGAAGAGAGAAGCTGCACCCCTCCCCTGGTTGTGGAGGTCTCTCAACCTGTGGTGGCCCGAAGGTCTGGTGACAGGACACGACTCCACAGCAGTGAGCTCCAGATGGAGGGAGAAAGTTCAGCCATGATACGGTAGGTGGTTGGGCTTTAGGTATAAGAGCCTCTGTAAAAGCCGTAGGGGAGTTGGCTCTCATGGACTCCATCCAAGAATGGGTGACTGGGTCCCATAAGGTTGCACGAGAGACTGGTGAGGCTCCCAGTGCCAATGGGTACCCAGGGAAGTAAGATTCCAGTCGAGAGTCCACTAGGCCTTATTCTTTCTAACTTTCTAACTAATTTCAGAGGGGATCCCCTAACCAAGAGATGTCTTAAAATTTTGTGTAATCAAATGTGGCCTCAATACCAACTCTCTGGTGGAGTCACATGGCCTATGAATGGTTCCAGGGATTTGACACTAATCTGCAGCCCAATCTGTTTTGTACTGGAACCAACAAGTGGGATGAAAAGCTGTATGTAGAATGTTTTATGACATTAGGGCATGAGGAAAAGGATAAAGCTTCTGTTTTAGTCCCTCTTATGCAGACCAAAGATGAAGATAAAGAAAGGGGTGAAGAACCGTTGAATGTTCTTCTCATTCCCTCACCTCAAAAACCCCCCTCAGCACCTATTCATGACCCCTCCCTGGTGGTATCAGAGGATGAAGATGAGAAGGTGTTAGAGGGGGACAGAGGAGGTGGGACAGATAAAGTTGCCTCACCCCACACTAGGAGTGGGATACAATTGGGCCCAGTTCCTCTGGGAGGGCCTTATACACTCTGGGAGGTATCAGTTCCCGCTGCAAAAAGGCCACCTCGGATGATGTGGGTCCATAATCTGTTCCTGGCTTCCGATTTGAACAATTCGAAGCAACGCTTTCTGGAGTATCAGTCAGACGCATGTGCCATGACTCAACACTTTCCCCACATTTTTCTACCCCCCATCCTACATGGGCTGACTGACAGACTTTATTAGATGCACTCCTCACAGCCAAAGAAAGACGGATGGTCTTAGCAAAAGCCAAAGAAAAGGCAGAAGAAAAATACAATGAAGAAAGGGCTATAGACAGAGTACCAGCCAATGAAGCGGTCCCTGCTAAGGAGCCAACGTGGGACCCAAATACAGTGGCAGGCAGCGGAATCTCACAGCTTACTGAGGGTTCCTCCTGTATGTGCTAAAACATGGGGTACCTAGACAGATAAATTTTATTAAGATCAAGGAGATCATTCAGGGGTCAGAAAAAAAACCCATCAGCCTTCCTGGAGTGGCTCATGATGGGCTTGCTTAAGCATACAAACATTCATCCTGAAATGCCCCAGAACGGTCCTCTGATCAGTATGACTTTTATTGGGCAGGGTGCTCCTGACATTTGAAGAAAATTGCAGGAGGTAGAAGGAGGACTAGGGACCCTGTCTTTAACTCAATTAGTTGAAATTGCATTTAAGGCCTTTACCAACAGAGATCAGGTAAAGGAGGCCGAGAAAAAGAAAGAAAAAGACCAGGACATGAGGAAACAGGCCAATCTACTGACCGCTGCTCAAGGATCATCTGCAGGAAGACGACAAGACCAAGGTAAGGATGGACCCCAACTAAAGAAAAACCAAGGTGCATTTTGCAAGGAGAAGGGACACTGGAAAAATGAGTACCCCAAAAGAAAGGATGGAAAAGGGCCAGGCTAGATTGAAAGAGGGGAGAAGCTTTTCCAAGGACTTACGAAAGAGCAGGAAGACGACTCTGAATGACAGAGACCAGGGGAGACAACTTTTGATTTACCCTCTACCAATCTCTTGGTTAAAGTTATGGTAGGAGGACAGCCAGTAGACTTTTTGATTGATACCGGAGCAGGCTTTTCAATACTCACCCAGAACCTAAAGGGACTGCCTCGACTAGCAGTACTCAAGTTGTCGGATGACTGGAAAACAGGTGACTAGACCTTTTTTGCAGCCAATGGGCGGTGAAACAGAAACCAAACTGTCCCACCAGTTTCTATACCTGCCCGAACGCCCAGTCCCCCTTTTGGGATGGAATTTCCTAGGTACACTACATGCTGAAATCTCTTTTGATGAAAAGGCTTGGCCCTGACAGTACTGCCAGCAAACACCTGGAAAGTGCAAGCAGCTCTCTTAGCCCTCACCCAACCAGTGCTACCCCTGGCATCTGTCTCGCCCACGGTGCAAAGAGTGGTTGATGCCGTAAACCCGTGGGTTTGGGCCAGTGGTCGACCAGGATGAGCTCAGAATGTCATTCCTGTGGTCGTGGACCTGTTACCCAATGTCATGCCTCCTCGGATTAAACAGTATCCACTGAGAGGTGAGGCTTGTTTGGGACTGCAGGGACTAATCACTCGATACATGGAGTGGGGCCTGTTGCGAGAGTGCCAATCCCCATTCAACACTCCTGTTCTGCCAGTGGAGAAGGCATCAGCTGGTGAGTAACATTTTGTCCCAGATTTGCAGGATGTTCACAAAGTTGTGAAGACCCCACACCTGGTAGTCCCGAGCCCATGTACCTTACTTTCAGCCCTCCCGTCTTCTTGTACTCATTTTACTGTTTTGGATTCAAAAGATGCTTTCTTCTGTATCCCGCTGGATGCTGAGAGCCAGCTGATCCTTGCTCTCAAATGGGAAGGGGAAAAAGGGAAGAAACAGGTCTGTTGGACTGTGCTACACCAAGGGTTTAAGAACTCCCCCACTATTATTGGACATCACTGGCCCAAGACCTAGAGCAGTTACCTCCCCTCAACCGAGGGGTGGACCTGCAATACTTAGACGACTTCCTAAAAGGAAGCCAGTCTGAACAAGACTCTGTTCCAAATACTGTGACTATCTTCAATTTCTTGTCCAAAGCTGGATACTGAGTGTCCCTAGGAAAGTTACAAGCTAACCTCACAGAAGTAAAATACCTGGGTTTCTTCACCTCCCAAGGGCAAAGGCGGTTACTGCCTGAAAGGATAGAAGAGCATCTGCCACCTAGCCCCTCCTAAGACACCTAAACAGCTAAGAGGATTCCTAGGAATGGCAGGTTTCTGTCGCATCTGGATTCCCAGCTTTCGGGTCTTGGCACCACCTCTCTGTCAGGCTATCCAGGGGCGGGAGAGATCCTTCTGAATGGACCTTTGACTGTCAACATGCCTTTAGTGACTTAAAATCCCAGTTGATGATGGCCCTGGCTTTAGGGCTGCCAGATTATCAAAAACCCTTTGAATTATACGTAGATGATAGAAGAGGAGTAGCCGTTGCTGTACTAACACAGGTGCTGGGACTGTGGAGATGCCCTATCGCCTATTTCTCTAAAAATCTGGACACTGTCTCAAAAGGTTGGCAGGCCTGCCTCCGAGCAGTTGCCACAGCTAGCATTATCCTAAAAGAGGCTAACAAATTTACTTTGGGACATGATGCTGCTGCATTTGTCCTTCACACAGTGATTGTAGTACTGGAACAAAAAGTACATTTCTGGCTCGTCTCAGGTCGGCTAGCACTATATCAACCCCAGCTTTTAGGGGGATCAAATTTGACTTTACAGGTCAGTTCACGGCTGAATGGCCACTTTCTTGCCACTCCATCCCTGAGAAGAAAACATTCATGATTGTCTTGAGGTCCTTGATGCTGTTAATTCAAGTCAACACAATCTGCAAGATGAACCCCTGTTCAATCAAGACGATAACTCGTTCACTAATGGTAGCAGTTTTGTGCAAAAGGGAGTCTGGCGTGCAGGGTATGTGACTGCCTCTTTATCAGCTTTTATTGAAAGCAAACCCTTACCAGTGGGCACCTTGGCCCAGAAGGCCGAGCTCGTTGCCATGATAAGAGCCTTGGAACTGGCAAAAGGGAAGAGAATCACCAGACACACTGACTCTAATTTTGTATTCGAATCTCTGCATGCACATGGAGCCTTATGGAAAGAAAGTGTCTCCTGAAAGTCGGAGGCAAAATTATGAAGTATGGAACTGAACTGTCACAACTTTTGGACACGGTCCTAAAACCCCAAGAAGTGGCAGTAGTGCACTGCCGAGCTCAGCAAAAAGGAAATACCACAATAAGACAAGGAAACCATGCAGCCAACTGGGAAGTTAAGCGAGTGGCTGCTAGTGCCCGGCCAATTTGTGCTCTAAAAAAAAAAAAAAAAATTTTTTTTCCCAATCACCTCCACACCAGACAAGCCCCCCCTAATATACTTAAGAAAATCTACACAGAGCCCAAGACTGGGGTGCCACATAAGACAGTCAGGGCTGGAAACACACCCCTGATGGGAAGATTTTCATCCGTGCCAATCAAGTCTTTAATTCGATTTTTTCATTTATATCAGGCTTTCCATTTTGGGCAAGAAACCATGCTTGATTGGGTAACAAAACATGTCTTGGGAGAAAAACTCACTACAGGCATTCACCATGTGGTTGACACTTGCCTACTTTGTGCCGGCAATAATCCAAGGACTCATGGGCTCAAGATTTCCGGCCCTCAAGGAACAGGACCCTTTCCAGGTGACACATGGCAGATTGACGTTTGTGATGTGTTAAAAACTAAACATCAGATGAAATATCTACTGCTGTGTGTAGATTCTTTTTCAGGATGGGTAGAAGCTTTTCCCTGCCACACCGGGATGGCTAGAGAGGTAACCAAGGCCCTTCTGAAAGAAACCATCCCCTGCTTCAGGTTTCTGAGGGGACTCAATAGTGGCAATGGCACCCATTTTATATCCACAGCAGTACAACAGGTTTCAGCTGTCTTAGGAATAAAGTGGATGCTCCACCCAGCATGGAGACCCCAATCTTGGGAAGGCTGAACGAATGAATCGGTGCATAAAACGCCATCTTAGTAAACTGCGTCAAGAGACCAGGCTGCCTTAGATGGATGTTCTGTCACTGGTCCCCCACCGAGACCATATCACACCCCAGGGAAAACCTAAAATCAATCCTTTTGGAATACTTTATGGGAGACCATATTGCCTCAGCCAACACTCTCCACAATCCTCTACCCAGCCCCCTAATGTCTACCTATTTGCTTTCTCTAACCAAAATTCTTTCCCAGTTACATCAGGCAGTGTGGACCTGGCCGAAGTTCCCTCTTGAGATAGCTGCACACTCTTTCCAGCCCGATGATCAGGCCCTTCTCCAGATGTAGAAGGTCTTCCCTTTAAAGCCCAAGTGGACTGGGCCCTTCACTGTACTACTCAGCACTCATACAGCCATGAAACTTGCAGGAGGTAAACCACGGATCCATCATTCCTGTGTCAAGCCCTGCCCAGCCTATAGTGACAAGAAGGATTGGAAAGCCCAACCCATCAACAGCCTCAAGGTAAGACTTCCTAGGGGTAAAAAGTAAAAATATTTTTGATATCAGCTTCGATGGGATTACTATTAGGTACCCCAGAGACTTCTGCCTGGGGAATCCCTATCCCTAAAATAGATACTCCCCCGACTCCTTGTTAAAAGATGAAAATTTCTGGATCTCTATTGCTAGAGAAAGGTTAAACATTACTGATTTCTATCTGGATGGGGGGTTGCATGCCAACTCTGCCCTCAAGTCCTGTCTCATTGCGTTTGTACTCCTCTAGAGGCTTTGTTTTTTTTTTAGAGGCTTTGAGTAATTTCACCATTTTTAAACACATAAAGAAAGAGTTACAGTATTCTGATATTTATACTTGGGGGCCTGTTACAAGATTCAGAGACAGAGAGATGTATACTCTTCAGCTTTCCTTGGTAACGAATGCCTCTAACTGTGTGATGCTCTCGAAATGTCAAACGAATTGTGTTGATTTAGGAAGAAACAACCATAGGAATTGTGGTTTCGTTGACAGCGTGACATATGCCACTACTCATGTGAAGCTCCCTTCAGGTTGGTTCCTACTCTGCAGAAGTACTGCTTAACCTCATATCCCTGCTAATGCCTACCATATGGCCTCTTTCAATGGGGCATTTGGCTATGATCTTGCCTCTAAAGAGATTCCTCCAAAATAGGGTCACTAGAGATCTTGTCCTACATGCAACGTGTAACGATAATCGATGCTTGTTAAGTGAAGTTGAAAACATCTCCTATACTGCAGTCTTGGTTTGTTTCCCAGGTTTAAAGATTCGGGCTTATCAAGAAATAGAACATCTAGCTTGCCTCACTACAAAATCACTGAATGCCAGATCACAAGCCATAGATGCTGTCATGGATTGGACTGTGTCCCCCAAAAATATGTGTCAACCTGGCTAGGCCATGATTCCCAGTACTGTGCGGTTGTCTTCCATCTTGTAATTGATATAATGTTCCTATATGTTGTAAATCCTAATCTCTGTCTGTGGTTAATGAGGCAAGACTGGATTCCCTTGAAGAAGATTAGAGTGGGATGTAACACCCTTCCTCAGGTCACATCCCTGACCCAATGGAAAGAGACTTTCCCTGGGGTGTGGCCTGCACCACCTTTTATCTTACAAGAGATAAAAGCAAGAAAGGGAGCAGAGACGAGGGACTTCATACCATTAAGAAAGAAGCACCAGGAGCAGAGCACGTCCTTTGTAACAGGGGTTCCTGCACAGAGGAGCTCCTAATACAGGGGAAGACTGGCAAGAAGGACCTTCCTCCAGAGCTAACAGAGAGAGAAAGCCTTCCCCTGGAGCTGACACCCTGAATTTGGGACTTTTAGCCTACTTTACTGTCAAGAAATAAATTTCTCTTTGTTAAAACCATCCACTTTTGGTATTTCTGTGACAGCAGCACTAGATGACCAAGACAGATGCTATTAGCCAGGAACTAGGACAGGTCAGAGAAGCTGTTTTAGAAGATAAAGCTACGTTAGACTTCTTGCTTCTACGATACAACGACACGTGTCAAGAGTTCAAAGGAATATTTTGTTTTAACTTTATGGACAACTCCGAACTCATGGAACAAAAGGTGAATTGTGCAAAAGATGAGCTATAAAAAGTAAAGATTCATGAAGAATTTGATTTTTCTTGGCTGACCTCTTGGCTACCTGATTTTACCTGGCTAAAAACCATACTCATTAGTGAAATTGGATTGGTCGCTATAGGCCTGTTAATCTGTTGCTGTCTCCAATTCATGCCTATATGTGGGATGGCGTTCTCTGTCTGGAATCGGACCATCCAATGAATGGCTCAAATCCGTCACAGGCAAAAGGCCTAATCCTTTTGCTTCAAATTTTCTTGATCTAAGGGACTATGTTGAAAATTGGGATAGGTGTATATGGCCACCCAAGCTTCAAAAGGGTGGGGGGGAATATGTGACCCTAATACTTCACAACATGTTTTTTCTCCTTTTCAAAAAGGCAATTGAGAGCTTGACATAACTAACGTCATGATGAATACTCTAAATAACTTGTAAGTTTTTTTTGGTTTTTTGGCCTGTCTTCTTTCTGCATACTTTTGTTATTGGCTTTGTTTTGTTCCACCAGGCCACCTGTGACTTATGACCCCCGAAATAAAGATTAGAATCCAGACGTCCAGTATGTATATCTACAGCCCGATAAGGAGACATCTGGTATGTATCTCTTCAGTCCGATAAGAAGTCTCTTATAATTGTCTTGTAATGTATAACCCATCAGGCCATCTGTGGGCTACATGCCTAAAGACACTGTGTAACCCTTGCAACAATGATATATAAGCTCTAATGTAAAATTGCCTTTCGGGACTCCATGAAGACAGCTAACATTGCTGTTGGGCCAGTGCCTGGCAGATCGTGGGTCTTTAATGAATGGCAGTTATTTCTAGGACTCTTTTGATGCCAGACCTCATCACCTTTTCCTCTGGGAATGTTTTCATTACCCAGGCCTCGCACATTATATGAAGCTCAGTGGGACACCAAATACTAAATCAGCCAAAACGCTGTTTCTTAAATACGACTTGGGAAACATTCCCTCCTAGAAGAGGCATTATTTAATTTGGGTGTGGGGTGTCGTCCCCAGCTGGGTGCCACTGGAAGCTCCTAGAATTTGATTCAAGGACCAACTCTTTCCCCCCCTCCCAGCTGCTCTTCCATCCAAACCGCTGTTTTCATTCCTTCCACCCCACCAACCACCGGTCCTTCTTTAAATTTGGCCAAAGTGCACTGAAGGTGACCTAGGGAAAATGTCCTCTCAGTGGAGGGGCTGGGCTGTCGCCGGCCAGTGAGAGAGTGGAAGGAAGCCCAGTGCTCCTGGGCCTCACGGCAAGGGAGCCTCAACTCCACTTCTCAGGAACTCCTTGCAGGCATAAGCAGCTGGCTCTGCACTGGGCTCACCTGCACTGGGACAATAGCAGGAGACAACGCCCATACCTGCCCGAGGTGGAGCTTTCTCTCTGGCTTCTCCAGGACCCAAAAGTACCCGCCAAGAGCAGTTTTCCATCCAGGCTTCTGTCTCTCCTCAAAGACACCATCTTAGAGTCAGGCCACCTGGTCACACCACCTTCTTTACAGCGAACTCCACATGGGCAACTATAGCTTCCCAAAGCCCCAAGCTGCCCTGGCTAGGGCATTAACTTATGGCAGCTCCCCCCCGGGACCCCAGCTCCTCAAACCCTCTTGTACTGGGCCTGCAGGTCTTCGGGGACATGGCACCCTCCTCCTGTATGACTGCTGCTCCTGGACACTACCATTCTATGAGGAACTCTCCCCGTCCGCCACAACACCGCGTCTCCCAAACAGCAGATGCTCAATTCATGTTTGGGGGGAAAAATGAGCCAGTGAGCAGAGACTTCCATTTATGAAAGTTTAATTTCTCCTACATTCAGGAATCAGCCAAGCAAATCCAGGTGTATCTCTTAATATTACACAACAACAGACCAAAACGGATAAGGGCATCCAAAAGTTAATATGGTATGTTTTTCTCTTTTAGTTTATTTTATTGAGGGAAAATATGGAAAATAAGAATTTGCCATCCGAACCTTTTTTAAGTGTCAACTTCGGCGGCATTGATTATATTCTCCGTGTTGTACAACCATCACCGCTTATTTCCTAAAGTATCTCATCGCCGCCAACAGAAACGCGGTGCATACTTGTTAAGCAGTAACTTTGCATTTCCCCCCGCTCCAGCCCCAAGTAACCAGGAATCTGCATTTGTCTCTATGCATTTCCCTATTCTAGAAAGATCGCTAGTGCGACGTTACAACATTTGTACTTTTCTGTCTGCCTTATTTCACGCAACATAATGCTTTCAAGGTTCACCCATGTGCTGTGTGTCAGGATTTCATTCCCCAGTCCACAGCACAAAGTGGAAGGTTTCCCATTTGTTTCACCAAATAGCAAAACTCTTACTCTTGAACCTGATACATAAACAGCAAGAAACACATGACCTATGTCGTTCATAAGCTTTAATGATGCTGAAGCTCATCAAACCTTCTCTGAAAAGGAACACCATTGGAAAATCTCCAAGGGAACACAAAGATGAACAGGTTCACAAAGGTGCTATGTGCCGTGTCCCCCGGCCCACCCAGGCCCTCCGCTACTCGGCCTGCTGTCCCCGCTCTTCGAGCACAGAGGGAGGGTCGCCCTCAGGTCCTAGGGGGCAAGAGAAGGTGCTGGACGTGGCCCTGGAATGGATACAGCCCACGGCCCTTGTGCGAGCCCTGGCTGCGACTGGGGCTCGGCCTCTCTCTTCCTCTTCTCTCAGAGCCTCTGCATAGTGGGATGGGAAGGAACTGGGGTCAGTGCCGCTGGCCTTGGCCAGAAACCCCAGGACTTTCATCTTGCTGGTTTCTGCGTGGGCCCTCAGGCCCCACAGCAATTCCGAGCAGCCAGGAAGGCTGCTGGACCCCCGCTGGTACACAAGGTACTTCTCCTGCACCCAGTCTTGGGTGAGGAGCCTCCGGGGCTCACTGTAGATGAAGTGCTCCTGCTCAGCATACACACCGATCATGCCCAGCGTTTCCCAGATCTTTTCCTCACGGGCGCAGTTGCCCTCCAGGAACATCACGCCCAGGACCAAGATCAGGAGGCTGCTCTTGGGTGCGCTCGGGACACCACCCGGTGGCATCCCATCGTACGCGAGGCCCAGTGTGGGGACCAGAACATACGAGTGGCCAGTGGGGCCCGCTGGCTTCATGTCGATGCCAAAGATCAGCTGCATGACCTCCAGGGCCCTCCTGAAGATCACGGGAAAGTGGCTATTGTAGTTTCTGATGACCAGGGCCAGGATCTCTGCCTTCATGGTGGGCTCCTTCCTTCGATTCTTGAGGAGCAGGAACTTCACTAAATGAATCACCTTCTGGCCCAGCCGGTTTCTTCGCCAGGGCTCAGTGTCCTGCAGGGCCCTCAGGGCAATGGCCCTCTCCTCTACTTGGCTGACGGCCCCCTCCTCTAATTTGCTGACGGCCCCCTCCTCTAATTTGCTGCCGGCCCCCTCCTCTACTTCTCTGCCGTCCCTGTCCTCTACTTGGCTGCTGGTCCCCTCCTCTACTTGGCTGCTGGCTCCCTCTTCTATTTGGCTGCTTGGGCCCTCAGCTGAGAGGGTTGATGGTGCGGGTGAGATGGCAGTGAGGGAGGGGCAGGCTCCCTGAGGACTCTGGGGTGCACTCCGTGCCCCAGCAGCAGACCCCTCCTCTGTTATCAAGGACCTTAGGGTCAGGGGAGAGCAGGAGGATGAGGTGGCAGCGGAGGCAGACAAGGCCTTCATGGCCTCCTCCTCCTCACCACCAGGAACCTGCGCTCCCTCCTGGCCGTGGGTCTCACGCTGGGCCTGAAGGCCTTGCTCAGGCTCACAGTGCTCACTCTTCTGATCCTGAGGCATGATGGCTCTTGTCAGGGACAGCAGGTAGGAGGGTGCGTGATGGGAGCCTGCAGGAGATAGAGGAACAGCATAAGAGGCCTCAGGTGAGAAACTCAACTTTGGCGGCTCTGACAAAGGCTGACTTACAGGTCTTCTCTAGGGTCTCACAGGTCTCCTGTCTTCCTGTCAGCCTGATCTCTAAGACCCTGAAGGAGGAAGTGACAGGCCTCTCAGGGTGCAGCCAGGGCTTCCAGGGCTGGCAGTGAGGCGAGTGTGATCGGGGGCTGTGGGGTCTCCTCCCTTCCCCGGGTGGGTGCAGCCTTGCTACACATTCACCTTGACTCCTGGCAGCACCTGGGCCTCCTCTGCTCTGCTGACCTGAGGACGCATGCCTCAGACCAAGGCCCTCACCTCCCGGTTCCTTGTGCTCCTGGGAGAGGAACTGAGGGGCACCTCAGTCTGCAAGCTCAGTGCTCACAGTACGGGCAGTGTGGACTCTGTGAGGTCCACACCCATCTCGGGTGGAGGGTCCCCTCAGTGCTCATTCATGGTCCTCACCTTGATATCTGACAGAACATGGATCTTCCTACTGGTGACCTGGCATCGCCCCCTCAAATCATGGCCCTCACCTCCCTGAGATCCCCAAACAGAAGTTAGGAGGTCTGGCATCTCCCGGAGGTATCCTCAGGGCCTAGGTCCAAACTGTTCTGGGGTGGGAGGTACCCCCAGTCTTCCCTAAGAATAGTCACCTTTAACCTTGGCACAGCCTGGTCGACCTGTCTTCCCCTCCACACCTCTCCTGCTAAGACACGTATCAACACGTGAGAGCATGCCACATCCAGCTCCCTCTGTCAGAGTCCTTCCAGGGCTGAGAACAGCAGCCAGGCAGACTCTGGAGGGTCGCCCCTTTGATGAGGTAGCAGTACCATCAGTCCTCACCAAGATCCTTACCTTGACTCCTGGCAGCGCCTAGGACCCTTTCCATTTCTGACCAGATGTGGCTCCCTCTGCTGACCAATTTCCTCGCCTCCCTGGGACCCTGGAGACAAAAGTGATGGGGTACTATCTCTGCAGGCCCATGCTGGGGGTCTCCCAGGGCTAACAGCAGGAGCATGACAGGTTTCGGTGGGGCCCCCCTCTGTCTAGAGTGCAGGTTCCCCTCAATTATCCCTCAGGTCCTCCCCTTGACTCCTGGCAGGCCCTGCACCCCTCCCCTCCAATGGTCTGAGATGGTCCCAAAGAACCCGCCCCACTCCCTCATATCCAGGAGCCTTATAAGAGATAGCTGGGGTCTCCCAGAGCTGCAGAAGGGGCAGATTCCCTGGGGGCATCTCTGTTCTGATTCAAAGGGTCCCCTTAGTGCTCCCGTTAACTGCCGGTAGATCCAGGAACCCCCCTCCTTTCTGATAATCTGAGGCCGCTCCTTGCACCATGCCTGGCCTCAACTCCAGAGGCCAAATTAGAGGTAGATAGGATTTCCCACCCTGTTGGCTTAGTGGTTATGTGCTAAGGCCGCTAACCAAAAGGTTGGAAGTTCAAATTCATCAGGTGCTCCTTGGAAACTCTATGGGGCAGTTCTACTCTGTCTTGTAGGGTTGCTATGAGTTGGAATTGACTGGATGGTGACGGGTTTGGTTTTTTATTTTTTGGTTCTGCGGTTTCCCAGGGATGACAGCAGGGGTGTGTTCTCTAGGGGCCTCTCTGTTCTGAGATCCAGATCCTCTCAATCCTCCCCTTGACTCCTGGCAGGTTTTGGACCCCTCCCCTCTGATTATCTGAGACCGCCCTCCACACCCCACTGCGCCTTCCTCAGATCCCAGGGCCGAATTGAGAGATAGCTTGGGTTTCCCACAGCTGACAGCTGGGGCGGATTCTCTGGGGCCTCTCAATTGAGACCTACAGTCTCCCAATCCTCCCCCTGACTCCTGGCAGGTCCGGGACTCCTCCCCTCTGATGATCTGAGACCACCCTGACAGACAACATTCCGCCTCCCTCAGATCCCACGTGGAATTGAGGGATAGCTGGGGTTTCCCAGAGCTGAGAGCAGGAGCAGGTTCTCTGGGGCCTCCCCATTGAGACCTGGGGTCTCCCCAATCCTCCCCCTGACCCCAGGCAGTGCCAGGACCCCTCCCCTCAGGTGCTTGAGGCCGCCTTCTCAGACGACACCCCACCCATTCAGATTCCGGGGCCAAATTGATGGAAGCCCCAGTTCTTGAGATATTCTGGGGTCTTCTAGGCCTGAGAGAAGGTGCACATTCCTCTGGGGGGGCCTCTATATTCTGAGATTCCAGGTCCCCTCATCCTCACCTGGAGGCTTGACCCGGCCTGGACCGGAGGCCACAACCCCTCAGACCAGCCTCAGCTCTCAGACTCCCAAGCCGGAAGTGAGGAAACATCACATCTGGCCCCCCTCCCTGGCTGGCGGCAGGGGGAGGGCGGTTGGGGAGGGCACGCTATTGGGTAGGGTGGGAGGCACCTTTAAACACCGAAAACCCATTGTCCTCCAGTCGATTCCGACTCCTAGCGACCATATCGGACAGAGTAGAACTGACCCATAGAGTTTCGAAAGAGCGCCTGGTGGATTTGAACCACAGACCTTTTGATTAAAAGCCGTAGCACTTAACCACTACGCCACCAGGGTTTCTGGAGGTACCTTTAGTGCCCCTGAAAGTATTCATTTTTCCTCCTGACATCTTCTTGAGACCCCCGAGAAGGAAGTAGTGGGGGATGGCACCTCTGTCTGACAGCCTTGCCCAGAATCTCCCAGAGCTGACAGCAGGGGCCTGGCGAGCTGGGGTACTCGGTTCTCGGGCTGGGGCTCCCCTCAGTCTTCTTTCAGGTCCTCACTTTGACTCCTCGCAGAGCCTGGGCCCAATCCCCTCAGACCTGGAGTCTCACCTCCCTGAGGGCCTCCCGAGGCACAAGGGAGGGCGCACCAAATCCGGCCACCCCTGCCTGGGGTCTACCAGGGCTGCAAGCAGGGGCAGTTTACGGTGGGGCCCCTTTGTCTGGGGGATACCCTCAGTGTCCTGAAGGTATTCCTGTTTACTGCTGACAGGGTCTGGGTCCTCTCCCTTCTGCTGATTGACTCCTCTCCAGACAGGACCAAGGCTTCACCCTCCTCAGATTCTCCAGACCGCATTCAGGAAGTGCCTCAGTCTCACAGCTCCTTCAAAACCTCCTAGAGCAACAGCAGCAACAGGTTTATCGAGGGGGGGCCTCCTGTGTTTTAGGGTCCATAGACCCCTCTGTCCTCCCTCGGGTCCTGACCTTGACTCTTGGCAGAACCAGGGACTCCTCTGTCTGCTGACCTGAGGCTGCCCCCTTCAGACCAACTTAACCCTCCCTCAGCCTCCCAAGAAAGAAGTCAGGAAACACCACATCCGGCCACTCTGCCGTGGTCTCCCAGGGCTGACAGAGGGCCGAAGCTGGATTCTGTGGGGCCTTTCTGTCCTGGGGTAGATGGACCTGTCAGTTCTCACCTTGAGGTTCCTCATCTTGGCTCCTGACTCCTTGATTAAATGCTCCCAGGACGATTCCCCCTCCTTGCCAGCTCGAGGGCCCTGATGGTTATCCCACTCCAGTACTCATTTCAGGAGCACTTCTGGAAACCCTGGTGTCTTAGTGGTTAAGTGCTACGGCTCTTAACCGAAGGTCAGCAGTTTGAATCCGCCAGGCGCTCCTTGGAAACTCTATGGGGCAGTTCTACTCTGTCCTATAGTGTCGCTATGAGTCAGAATCCACTCCACGGCACTGGGTTTGGGTTTTTTTGGTCTGAGCGGCCACTATATACAAGGCTCCACTGGAATGGTCCTTTACCACTGGCAGTTTAGCCATTTTCTAAGGGTTCTGAGGGGTCTGTTGAACTGTCAGACTCTGAAATCACGAATCTGAAACAGCCCAAAGCCGCCTCTGAAACAAGTTCCCATCCGGGACAGTGATTTCATCATTGTCTTTCTCTGCACTTTTCTTCATTCTGACCGCGCCATCACCATGCTCACCCGCTCTCATCCTCACTTGTACCTGACTCTTTGCATTGTTTTGTACAGTGGAAGGGGAATTGTTTTCTCTGGGCCCTGCCTTGAAAGCCCAGTCCCCCAGGGATGGTCCCGATGTGGAAGGATGAGGAAAGGGGAGTGGTGGGAAATGCAGGTTGTATACCAGGGCCAGGTGTCCCCAGCGGGCACTGCACAATCGGACCTGGTAATTCTCCTCAATGGAGGCTGTCCTGGGCATAGGAGGATATTTAGCAGAACCCCTGCCCTCTATCCACTAGAAGCCGGTAGCACATCCCCACAAAGTCCCTAAACATTAGCAAATGTCCTGCGGCAGGGGTGTGGGGGAAGCCACCCTCGAGTGAGAACCACTGTTCTCAGGACTTACGGGGTGATTTCTGAGGCTTTGCCAGAAACAGGACTTCTGCCCTCTGTGCTGCTCTACCACAGTCCCTAACTGCTTGCTGCTTCACCCACCGTTATATGACCGCTTGACTGAGGACATCCAGCTTTGTGGTAATGACCCAGAGCCCCCACTGGCCTCTATGGCAGTCGTCTGTCATCCCATGGGGCGCCATGATGGCAGAATGCCATTGTCACTAAGCCCTAAGAGGCAGCACACACAGGGAGGTCGTGGACACATTCCCACAGAACTGGGGTTCTTGGGTTTGGTCAGACCGTGGGAGAGGGTGCTACCCTATTTTCCACTTTCTCATTTGTCACTGTTTGGCTGTAGCCACCTTCACTGGAGAGGGTACAGGGGAAAAGGAGACCTCAGAGGTGATCTTGGGGTACACTGACCTTGGAACCTAGCTGACCTTGGGCTAAAGGAGGTCTGGGCGGTGCTCAGTGGCAAGTGAGTCCAGGGTGTCCATGCTCTCCCTCAACACAAGACACAGGCAATGACTCTACACTTGTACAGATGAGGTCAAACCAATTCAATAGCTTCTGGAAGGTTCTGTCAGGTGTTTAGGAAGCTGTATGGACCACGGCAGTAGACACAGAGCAGGTGCCCAAAGTAACCATGCTGTATTGTGCTTTGGAAAGGCCTGGCTATTGTTACTCTCATTATGTGTGTGTATACATAATATATACATAGACATACACACACCTGTGTGTCTATGTATTTCCTGTCACCCAGACATCAGAACCACCTGGGTGTATGATTTTGGCATAAAATGTCACACTTTACATACCTTCTGTACATTTCATGCAGCCCTCTCTAGGTCTAGAGCTACTTCTAGTTCAGTCATGTTTTATACTTTTCTAATCGCTGTCACCTTATCGTGTCCTGGAAGCAACAGTGAAATACCGTGCCCTGGATCATCCCGGTCTGTATTTTCAAGACTTGGTTTAGCTGTCAGGACACAGCCCTTAAAACCTGTTCACACTCACTTTATTCCCAGATGTTTCTAGAAAGCAGCCCTCTGCCCTAGCTCAGAGGGACTCAAGGTCGGCATATTTCCTTTAACTATTAAGTTCAAAACAGAGAAATGAGTAAATGGTAAGAATGAAGTATGGAGAAGGTCTGCTACTGGTGTCATACACTCTAGGCTTTGTAAACGAGACCATGTCCTTCAAGCAAATCCTTTTCAAAGGCAAACCACCCGGTATTACGTTGTGCAAACCCACACCTTTCTACATAGATCTGCATGTAAGCAAGTTTCCCGTGGGTTGAAGTGGATTTAAGGAGCATCCATCTCCACATGACTCAAGTAAAGATCAAGAGGCATTTGGAATTACAAGATGAGAAAAATGCCCTTCTGAAAAGTGGAAGAGCTCACAAATTCAGGAAGCGTAGAAAGGCGATGGGCACCCATTTCTACCTAAGCACTGGTTTGTAACAGCAGCTAGACGGGGCTCTCCACCTGCAAGGCAGTGCGAGATGGGGATTACAAGCACTTCTGTCAGCCGTTCCCAAGTGTCCACTTCCCACCCACTCTTCAGCTCTCACAGAACTCTCCTACCTTGGGCCAAATTCAAAATCCAGGAGATCGCCACCTCGCGGTGTTGGGGTTTGGGTTCTCCCACTGCCTGATCTCGGAAGTCTTTGGGTGCTATGCCTAATTATCTATACGAAGAACTGGAAAGTGTCCTTCTCATGCGCTTTCGGACAGAGCACTCTACGGAGCCCCATCGATGAGAGCGTGTGTTCTCATGTAGATACCCCAAGCAAGCAGAACCAACTTGTAAAGAGAAAGGCTTGTCTCCAGAAGGTTTCT
This sequence comes from Loxodonta africana, assembly GCF_030014295.1. NCBI lineage: Eukaryota > Metazoa > Chordata > Mammalia > Proboscidea > Elephantidae > Loxodonta > Loxodonta africana. The sequence continues at coordinate 171,900,301 of NC_087369.1, read as the reverse complement.
TTCTAAGCACAACTATCATATCAATTTTTAGTTCTAAAAATAAAAGAAAAAACTCCCAGACCCAGCACGTGGAATCAAAGCCAAAGGTCAACCGCCGCATCCACATACACATGAGCCCCTCTCAACAGAAAACCTGTAGGACTCATGCGCGGTGACTGTCACCTGCACAACGGTATGTTGGGGGACAGGAAGGGCACGTGTCAGCCCTCCCCTAAAGTGAGAGTTGGTCTTTCTTCATCTGTCAGTTGAAGAGAGTGTTATACAAGGCACAGACAGGACAGGGAATTGTGCCTGGGTGGCCAAGAAGGCAGTGTGGTGGTTACGCACCAACGTCAGGGTTTGGAACCTGTCGCAGATTTCAGACAGCTCTTTAATGAGTGGATGCAGGCTGTCCCAAGGCCTTCCTCACACCCGTAACCTGTCTGAGCATCACCTAGGGGCCTGCGTTATGCTGGGGAAGACCGTGCTTACGTTTGCTTCTACCATGCAAGCAAACCATACCTCAGAGGGCGACTCAAGTGCAAAGACAGACAAGTGACAGAGACAAGGATCATCACTCACATAGACGGTCACTCATTTTCTGGTGCTTTTATTGGCCTGCACCCTTCCTGGGAAAATGACTGCCTTATCTGTGGTGGTCCCTGAGCACAGGACACCCTGGGGGCCTGATGATAGGCAGCCTGTAGGCTGAGAAGCAGGGGCAGTTGGCGAAGCAGTGGAATGGCATGGCTGGGGGTGAGGAAACAGGCATGCGGACAGCAGGCCCCATAGCCCTGATGGGCATGGGGACCCAGGGGCAGCAGAAGGGCAACAGGCCCGCCCAAGGCAGGAACATGGCAGGGGAGCTGTGGTATCCTGGAGGCTCGGCTGGCAGACCCACCATCGGCCCAAAGGAACATATATGCGCAGAAACCCTGACGTGGACAACCCGGGGAGGCTTTCCGAGGGCAGTGGCCTCGGTACCAGGGGCAGCCCGGGGAGTCTGGCTCTTCTCCGGCTAGTGGGGAGACCGTGCTGACAGGTGGGCCACAGCCCCCAGGTTTCTTCCCACCAGCCTCGAGGGCCCTTGCTGCAGTTGCTGGTGGGGCCCAGCGGGCACTGCTGCTTCCGGACGTGTCATCGGGCAGTTCTGGGTTCCCCGGGCCCGCTGGCTTGTTCTCACTGGGACAGGTGGGAGCTTCCTGTCGCTCCACGGCTGTAGGTGCTGAAGGAGATCTCGGGGCTTCGGGCTGGCTCTCCCTCTGCTGGGAGTACGTGTGCAGGACGGCTTTGGATGACCCTGTTACGCCCACTCGTCTCTTCATCTTCACAAGGAGCTTAGAGGAAGTGTTTTTTAAAGTAGGGGCAATAGTAGAAGTGTAACTAAGATCCACATTTTAAAAAGAAAAAGAAATGAAAGTGACGTCACAGGAGAACTGACAGCAACTAAAAACAAATCTCCACCCAAGCAGTGTCACTAGCTGTCCTGGCGGCCTTCTGACAAAGGTCACAGTCCCAGGTGGTAGCTGGAAACACGACTGTTAACCCTCAACATTCCCCAACCTCCGACCGGCATTTCACCCCTGGAACAGGACTCAAAGAGCAAAAATCCAAGTAAACAACCCACCAAGGTCCAAGTACACAACCGACCGCAAGGGGACTCTGAAATGGCACTGAGACTGATAAAGACTCGCAGCCTTCACGACGACATGGACCTGGCAATAGACCCAATCCCTTGCTGGGAGCCACGGGCTCTTCACCACCTGGGGCCACTGGCCGGGCTCCACAGGCCCGGTACTCTGCCTTCAGCACTCTCGTTAAATGGCTTAGGGCAGCACCTCGAGTCCAGCTTGCGGGGCCCTGCTGTTTGCAGAGGAAGGGAACAGCACGGCTAGCTAGGGGACAAGTTCAAGAGCTGTGGTGTCATAGGGCGTGTCAGTCGCAGGAGGGAACACAGATCCTGAGATGTCACAGCTATCATCTTTGAAACCCTCTCCCCAAAATAACGCTCAGTCATTGTCACCACCACCCAGAGGGGACACAGGCCTAGGAGCTGTCCTGCACCTCACCCTAGGTGCCCCCACTCCCCAGAGGCCGTCCTGGGAGTTCAATGACCCTGTCCCCGAGCCCACCGCCTTAGCCCTGGGAGGGAGGCCCTCGGTCGTTACCTTGCTCACGACACACACTGATCTTTCTTCTTTGAAACATCTAGCGAGGCAGACAGGTTGCCAAGCAATCTGGTGCATTTTGCTGAAGCCGTAGAGGTTGAGCTGGCGGATGAAGCTCTTCATATAGTGCGTTGCAAACACTTTGTCAGCACCGTCTTGGTCCAAAATCTCTTTTTGAAATAGTTTTTCGTTGATCCCGACGCACGCGCCGTTACACTCCCACCAAATGGACACAAACTGATTGCTGCTCACGATGTTCCAGTTTCTTGGGGAAGGGGAGAGAACACAGGCTCCCGCCCCTCGGTGACAGGGTGTTCGTGCCTGGGCCTGCTCTTCTCAAAGAAGGCCTCTCGGTCGGCGTTTGGAAAGCGGTCTCTTCAAGCAGGAATCTCCTGTTGGGGCAGCCAGGTGGCAGCGGGTCGTCCCAGGCCCCTGCCGGAACTGCTGCAGGAACCGGTCCCTCACTGACATTTCGGGGTGCCCCGGCCCTTGGGGGAGAAAGGGCCATGCTCGAGCCTGGGTCCTGGCCTGGGGGACTGCTCTTCTCGCAACTATCCATGCAAAGTGAAGGCTCTGCTTCCTTCCTAGCAACAAGGGTGAGGCTTAGCCCCCAGCGCTGGGCTCACAATGCAGCCCCAGGTGTCACAAAGGTGCCCAGGCTGCTTGACAGGGACGTCACAGGACACTTAGCAAGTGACCTCAATAGAAAGCCACACAGGTGGGTTACCTGTCAGCATGTCTCACATTCTGGGCCACACATGTTCATTTCAAAATGTCACGGCTGATTCAAACATTTGTGTTTCCGGGATCAGGCCCAACCTTCCTTCAAACCAGGACATGTCTTCCTCCGAGAGCCCCTGGGTCAGGTAGAACCAGATGGAAGTCACCGACTCAGCAGGTTCAGAGCTCCTTCATGGAACTCACTGGCTTTGAAGCGCTGCACGGGATTAACGTTTGCAAACACTGAGCAGAATCTTGGACAAGTGTCCATGGTCAAGGCTGGAGCCAACCACCGTTGTAGCACAGTCACAGGCAGGGGCAGCAAAGTCCTCCACACAGATGCCGTACCATGCCCGCAGGATATGTCATAGGAAGGCACACTGCAGATGGGTACGCAGGTGACTGGGCTGGCCCTCTCTTCCCCCATTGCTGAGCACCCACAGGACCGTAGGCGTCCTTCCTCCTGCCTCTCCTCCGCATGGACACGGCCCCCCATCCATACCCTATTACATGCCGGGCGTCTCCGTGATCTCTCCATGACAGGGCATTTGTCCCCTGTCCTTAACACATGCCTTCTTTCCCTTGACCACGTCAGAGAGAAATGTGTCTTGGATCTGCCCTCGTGTTTGACCCCTGCAACTGTTCTTTTGAGGTTGGGACTGGGAGGTCCAGCATGGGATGTCTGTCCACCCAGAGCAGCATCTGTATCTCGTTCTCCCTGAGGGAAAGCAGCTGCTTTCCCAGATTGAGTTTTGTTTCCCAAAGTCTCCTTGACTACTTAATTGTACTAAGTATGCACCCTGGTGGAGGAGGGGGGACAGTTTCTACTGGCGACTTTTAACAGGTTGCATCATTAAACAGAAAATGCAGGCTTACAAAATTGATCTTGTAGCTAGAGGGGAAGGAATGGTCTTTCCGGTTACGCACCTTGGTCACAGGATGGCTATGCTGTTTGCATCTGAACAAAGACGCCTTCCCGGTATCAGGACGGGCAGCCAGGTGTGCCTAATCAAAGGCCCCTTCCTCTTACCCCGTTACCCTTTCCCCATGCACTCCAGCACATATACCCCTCCAGTTTAAGGTTTCAATCTATGACATGAATCCCTCTGTCTCCTGCCTACAGCGCATTGTGGGGCATTCGTAGAAGATGTTTCCTTGGTCAATTCACGCTGGGATGAGGGTCTGAGCAAGACTGACCCCATGATGAATCTTGCCCAGTTCCTCTTCATCCTAATCTCTGCGTTACTAATAAAAGCTGATGATCTCATCACTGGGTAATGTCAGCTGTTTGCTGAAAGCTAAGCACTGCACCAGCTCATTTTTCATCTTGGTTCACCACACACCCACATCACATAGGGGGCACCACTCCATGACACCCCATCTCAATCCAGGCACAGAGACTGCTGACCACTGAGGTGAGGCGGAAATAGGGACCCAGGCCTGAGGCTCTCCTGCACCGTGGGTGAGAGCCAGGGATCTCACTTGGAAGGCTGAGGTTGGCATCCCAGCCCAGCCACGTCCAAGCTCTGTTACCGCAGGCGTGTTACTTAACCTCTCTGAGCCTCAGTCTCCTCACGGTGGTGACAGTGTCAGCAGCTGCCTTACAGGGATGTGAGGATTCAGTGAGACCCACCCAGGGAACAAGGTACCTGGCAGGAAGGCAGAACTGCTGGCGTTGCTTTCAAAGATGTTGTGCTTGACAGCAAGTCTGAAATCTACTGAGCCTAAGGAAGGCCCTTGGCTAACGACGGGACATCATTTAGTCAACAGCACGAGCTAGATCTCCTTGTCGGTTGCTACAAACCACCAGCTGACACTCCACCTGAGCTCCCATCCCATGAAAAGGCAGAGGGACCATGGTGGGCCCCACAGCAATCAGGGAGAGAGTTTGCTTAAACATGAGCAATCCTTGGCTGTTGGTGAGCCCTGGCCATGCAGAAGAATCTCTGAAACCCGATCCCCGTGGGGGGCATCTTGGAATGCCCCCCCCAATTCTCTGCTGAGTCTCATGAGCTGCAGCAAAGGTGACACGGTGTCACCTAGGCAGCTGTGGATTCTTGATGCCGTCCCTATTTTCCTCCCGTCCCCTTAGGCTGTACCTGGAAGCCAACTAGGTCTAAAGGGTTGTCCCCAACACACCCCCACCCGACTGCCTATGCAACTGCAGATGCTTCTCTGAGACTGGCTGAGCCCACACTGACTTTCCTGGACCACCTGTACAACAAGCTCCACACGGTGCACGTCAAAAGTGAGGAACTGCTTTATTGAACAGCTGAGGGAGCTGGAATAGTGAGTTTAGCTGAACTTCTTACACACCACGCAGGCACAGCGACACCACCCATTCACCCTGTGCCCCCAAACGAGGGCAGCTTTGGCGGAGTTCAGTGTCAGGGGAGGAGCTGTTTACAGGGTTCAGTTGTAGCTCAAACAGACGACCAGGCAGTGGCCTCCTTTGAAACTCCTCCTCGCCTCTCCTGGGTGAGAACATCAACCCTCCTCTTTCCTTGCTGTAGAAAACGCTTTCTTTTCAGGCTGAAGGGTCTCCTACCTGTAAGAACTGGTTTCTCCCCTCCTCTGATCCACGGCTATGCCAGCGGTGCTTACAGAAACCACTCTCAGAATGAAAAGTGTGGGACTCAGGCTAAAGTTCTCTCGTCACCGCAGACCAAAATCTGCAGACTTGGAGCTACCCATGATACCGTTGTTCAGGTTTCGTCTCTGACCACCTTCTGTAGGGTTCCAGTTTCAAACAGTGCTTTGTGATTTTTGGCAAGCCAACAGTCCTTGGAGGTTGCAACAGCGCGGACTGTTTCCCACTTGTGGTGGCTGTCCTGGTAGTAGCAGCTGCTCCATCCGAGGAGAACCTCAAGTGGGTGAATGGCTGTGTCCCACAAGGCAGCCCCTGCTGGGGCAGGCAGTATGCCGCCAGCTTATACTCCAGCGCAGAGCACGTCCATCTCGAGTACAAGCTTGTAAAAAAATACTTTAACAGAGTAGACTGTACAGAGTAGGATTGCACACCGTATGTCACAATGCTAAAATATTTGTATAAATACTATACAGCCATGGAGTTACTCCATGAGAAAGGGCTTGCCAGGGAGGCTTTAAGGAAAACCTGCCGTGGTCCTGCCCCAAGAGCAAGGCCTTCCCGGGTAGGGTGCTGGGAGTGAGGCCTGCAAGGCATACAACCAGTGGGCGACAGCGACACGTGGAGAGCTCCTACTGACTATGCAGGAGAAGTCTGGGCCACACATCCTGGCAGACGTGCTTTCAAAATGCTGTGATCCTGTTTAGCATTTTACCCAACAGACACAAAGACCCCCTTCCTGGGCCTCATCAGCCACCCCTGAGGGCGATAAGCCAGCTCCTCAGGCCCATGTGGAAGTCAGTTTCTCCTGTTTTCGTGGGCACACTCTCCGTCAAGCACGCTTACCCTGACACCCCCCACACCCGTCGTCCAGGCCCCTCCTCCTCTGTGACACGTGGTGGGGAGTCACAGAGAGGCTTTGAATGCAAACAAGGCAGGAGATGACAGTCCTTGGGGGCCCGGCTCCAGTTCCAGCCCTGGGTGGAGGGTGCAGACAGAGGCAGAGGGAGGGCGAGGAGTGTGTGTCCGATCCACCCATGTTCCCTCCCGGAAAGAAGTGCCTTTAGTCTGGCATTTCGATATTTAGCTTGGGAGGAGGGAGCACATACTTTCCAGGGCTCTGTGTAATGACTACCCTGGCCTTCTTTCGAAACATAGGAGCAATTTTAGGAGGTTCCGGAACAGGGCTTTCTTCCGTTTCTTCATTATCTTCGTGATGAAGGTCATATGAGATGTTTCCATATTCTCTTAAAAATGGGAAAATTTCAAGCAGAAACTGACAGAAATCTTTGCGAATACCAAACCACCCTGAAAAATAAGAAAACACTTTTTCAAAAACTTGGTTCAAGTGAGTTTCACATACATTTTCTTTCCCGAACGTGAAATTGCACTGCTGTGCGGTAATGCTTTATTCTGTCGCCCCAGAAACAAAGACTGAACCCGGTCTGAAAACCTGGAACTTGACCAGGCCCTCCAGGTGACCCTGAGGGTACACACAACTGAGAACCTCAGCTCTAAACCAAAAAACCAAACCAAAGCCGTTGCCGTTGAGTCTATTCTGACTCATAGTGACCCTACGGGACAGAGTAGAACTGCCCCATGGCGTTTTCAAGAAGCAACTGATAGATTCGAACTGCCAAGCTTTTGGTTCAGCACCCAAGCTCTTAACCAGGGCTCTAGCGAGGCTCAGATACCTGTGAGAACCTAGACGATGCTGTCATCCTCTTAATCGTCCCTGGTCCAACCCTCATGTGGGGCATAGAGTGCCATCCAAGTAGAGGAATTCTGTCACCCCCGGGATGAGGGAAGTCGTCAGGCACGTGCTGGTCCAGGCCAGTGGGAGGCCTGGACTCCAGGGGCTCCTCCAGTGACTTCTAGGAGGCCAGTCTTTCCCGTGCCCAGCACAGGAACGTCAGCTCAGTGCTGGCTCTCCTGGCGCACAGCCAACAAGGACAGCCAGGGCTGCAGTCTAGGGCCCTCCCCACCTCCACCGCTCAGGCTTGCAGAAGGGCAGCCTCTGGGGGTGTGCGCAAAGGAGCCTCTGAGCCTAGCAAACAGGGGACCACACCGCAGGGATGGAGAGGAAGAACATGCCAATTAAGTACCACTGACAAGACTAGGTTTAGGAGGGGCTGCTGGGCTGGTTCTGGTATCCCTCAACTCGCAGCCCGACACTGCTAGAGAAGAGTGGTGCCAGCTAGTGGAGAGTAAGCTGATGGCGTGCCTTTTCGGTGAAGACCTGAGACTGCCTCGGGCCCAGCTTTCCCAGGCATGCACATTATTTGGAGCCCTCAGGTTCCTCCTTTTCTAGAGCGTGGGCGCACACAGACGTACACACACACACACACACACACACACACACACCCCGCACAAGGGCTTCCAAATGGTGTGTACATACAGTGGTTTCCTCCCTTCTGTCCAAAGGTCGTTGCCATGAGAGTGATCAGTGAAAGCCACAGCGGGACAAATATCGGTATGCAAGAGAATGCATTGTGGCCGTCCAGTTTGTGAACCAGCAGGATCTAAAGAAAGAAACAGCCAAGGTCATGCTGAGGCAACATCTGCAAGTAGTCAGAGGAAGTCTGCAGCCAGAGCCTCACTAGACACCCCCAGCAGGTCTCAGGGAGGGAAGTGAGCACTAGAGGAAAGAATGGCCACCCTCCCAGTGTCGGGGAGGGGCCGCCCAGTGTCACGTGCCTCTTCAGGACTAAGCAAGGGTAGTTTCTAAGGCCTGTGCTTCTCACGGGAGAGACCTCTTAGTGTTTGTTCTCAGAAACAAACAGCACCTGTTGCACCATTCGCCACAGAAGTAAAATACAAAATACAACTTTCCTTTTCAGAAAGTAGCAGCAGCCATAAATATGGATGCCTCCTGGCTAAAAAGGGGCCCTTCTCACAGCCGATTCCCACCCCCAGACAGGACAGGCTGTTCTAAGTCTCCTGACGGTCTCTGTAGGCATCTCTGTGGGAGTTGGCACCCTGTGAGTTCAAGGGCTCGCCAGCTGCACCAGTGTCCAAGCTGCTGTTATAGGGAAGGGCGGGGCTCTGAATATGAAGACTGTTTCCTCAGAAAGCTCACCTCAAAAGTTAGAAGTGGCACGACGATGGTCATCCAGCTCAGGGCCATTGTTATGTGTGTCCTCCGCTGCTCCGCTATCACATCCATGGAACGCAGGAACAAGACGGACCACACGATGTAGTAGAGGACAACCAGGCACAAAAAGGACATGAGAATCCACAGGGGGACACACACAACCTGAGGGGAGGAGGAGAGGCATCTCTGCAGCTTCCACCACAGCAGATGGAGGCGTTGGCAAAGCCCTGCTGGGTCTCTCTAGTTAAGACAGTGCAAGACTACACAGTGCAAGACGGAATAAGGACAGTCCTACCTCCCGGGACAGCTGCGGGGACAGCATAGTGTTTTTAGCACAGAACCTGCGCTCGGAATGTTTTCCATGGGTCACTGTGGAGGTAGACAAGCCTTCCTCTGCCCCCACTGCTTGTCAGTCATCCAGTCCTGTTAGCATCCTGGCTCCCTGAGGGCCCAGGGCAGAGCTGTCACCCTGTGGACAGAGATACTCTCTCGCCTTCTCTCTTCACAGGCAGCACTCTGCATCCTGCTCCAGCTACTTGGCAATGTATTTGGGAACTCACTCCCCGGAAACGTCAGCTGCCGAGCTTTCTACAGACCCCCTGGCTAAATTTGTAGATAGACGCCGGGTGCCTACACTCCCCTGTCCATGCTTCCACGGCAGCACAGGCTCTGTAAGTTGCTGTGAGACCAGAGAGACCTTACTCCACCTCATACAGCCCGCAGGTAACAGTGGAGGCATCAGCTGGCCAGGCTCTTGCATGGCCCCCAGCCCCTTGGACTACTTTCTCAGTTATTCATTTTTCCTTTATTCATTATCGTACAGGGAAATTGACATTTTTTCTTTTGTGTACAGTTCTATGACTTTTAACACATATACAGATTCATGTAACCACTGCCACAGGATGGATACGGAACACTTGGATCACCTCATAAACACCCCCAATGCTAGCCGCCTTTACTGTTACACATTCTCCCCACCCATAACCCCTGGCAACCACTCTCATTATACATTTATCCTTTCTAGAATGTCATATAAATGGAATCAAACAGCATGCAACTTTTTCAGACCAGTTTCTCTCAATCAGCATGCCTTTGAGCTTCATTCCCTTTGTGTGTATGTGCACGCTGTGTCTATATGGCCATTGTGTATATATGGACAGGTCCTTCCCTTATATTGCAGAGTGGTATTCAAATTTTATTCAATGGTATGGATTTACCTGTTTGCCTATGCATTCACTGACTGAAGAGTATCCAGTCTGGAGCTATCACAAACAAAGCTGCTACAAACCTAAGTTTTCATTTCCCTAGGGTAAACACTGCCCCCCCGCCAAGTATCTGGCATTTTGTCGTACTGTGCGAACTTGAGTGTTGCTGTGATGCTGGCAGCTATGCCAGCGGTATTCAGGTACCAGCAGGGTCACCCATGGCAGAGAGGTGTCAGCTTTCAGACTAAGACAGACTAAGAAGAAGGAGCTGGCGGTCTACTTTCGAAAAGAATTACCCAGTGGAAACCTTATGAATAGCAGCGGAACACTGTCTGATATAGTGACAGAAGATGAGCCCCTCAGATTGGAGGGAACTCAAAATACACCTGGGGAAGAGTTGCGTCCTCAATGTAGAGTCGACCTTAATGACGTGGATGAAGTCAAGCTTTCAGAATCTTCATTTGCTGATGTGGCATGACTCAAATGAGAAGAAACAGCTGCAAACATCCATTAATAATAGAAATGTGGAATGTATAAAGTATGAATCTAGGAAAATTGGAATTCTTCAAAGATGAAATGGAACGCATAAATATCAGTATCCTAGGTATTAGTGGGCTGAAATGGGCTAGTATTGGCCATTTTGAACCAGACAGTCATATGGTGTACTATGACAGAAATGACAACTTGAAGAGGAATGCCGTTGTATTCATTGTCAAAAAGAACATATCAAGATCTATCCTGAATCAGAACGCTGTCAGTGATAGGATAATATCCACATGCCTACAAGGATGACCAGTCAATAGCACTATTCTTCAAATTTTCGCACCACCCACTAAGGCCAAAGATGAAGAAACTGAGAATTTCTGAAATTGATCAAACATACAATCAGGATGCAGTGATAATTACTGGTGATTGGAATGCAAATGTTGGAAACAAAGAAGGTTCGGGAGTTGGAAAATATGGCCTTGGCGATAGAAATGACACCAGAGATTGCATGATAGAATTTTGCAAGACTAACAACTTCTTCATTGCAAATACCTTTTTTCACCAACATGAAGAACGACTATACATGCAGACTTCACCAGATGGAATACACAGGAATCAGATGGACTACATCTGTAGAAAGAGATGATGGAAAAGCTCAACATCATCAGTCAGAACAAGGCCAGAGTCCGTCTGTGGAACAGACCATCAGTTGCTCATATGCAAGTTCAAGTTGAAACTGAAGAAAATCAGAGCAAGTCCCAAACAGCCAAAATACAACCTTGAGTATATCCCATCTGAATTTAGAGACCAACTAAAGAATAGATTTGATGCATTGAACACTAATGACTGAAGACCAGATGAGCTGTGGAATGACATCATACATGAAGAAAGCAAGAGGTCATTATAAAGACAGGGAAAGAAAGAAAAGACCTAAATGGATTTCAGAAGAAACTCTGAACCTTGCTCTTTGAATGCAGAGTAGCCAAAGCGAAAGGAAGAAACGATTAAGTGAAAGAGCTGAACAGAAGATTTCAAAGGGCCCCTCTAGAAAATAAAGTAAAATATTATAATGACATGTGCAAAGACCTTGAGGTAGAAAACCAAACGGGAAGAACACACTCTGTATTTCTCAAGCTTAAAGAACTAAAGAAAAAATTCAAGCCTCGAGTTGCAATACTGAAGGATTCTACGGGGAAAATATTAAACGGCACTGGAAACATCAAAAGAAGATAGGAGTGAATACACAGTCATTACACCAAAAAGAATTAGTCCATGTTCAACCATTTCAGGAGGTAGTATACACGGTCAGGAACTGATGGCACTGAAGAAGTCCAAGCTGCACTGAAGGCACAGATGGAAAACAAGGCTCCCAGAATTGATGGAATACCAATTGAGATTTTTCGACAATTTGATGCAGCACTGGAAATGTTCACTTGTGTATGCCAAGAAATTTGGACAACAGCTGCCTGGCCAACTGACTGGAAGAGATCCATATTTATGACTATTTCCAAGAAAGATGATCCAACCGAATATGGAATTTATCAAACAATATCATTAATATCACATGCAAGTAAAATTTTGCTAAAGATCATTCAAAAAGCAGGGAGCAGCCAGAAATTCAAGCCGGATTCAGAAATGGTTGTGGAATGTGGGATATCATTGCTCCTGTCAGACAGATCTTGACTGAAAGCAGAGAATATGAGACATTTAGCTAGGTTTTATTTGACTACTCAAAAGCATTCAATGGTGTGGATCATAACAAATTATGAACACTGCAAAGAATGGGAATTCCACAACACTTAATTGTGCTCATGAGGAACCTGTACATCGATCAAGAGGCAGTAGTTTGAGCAGAACAAGGGGGATGCTGCGTGGTTTAAAGTCAGGAAAGGTGTGCGTTAGGGTTGTATCCTTTCACCATACCTATTCAATCTGTTCGCTGAGCAAATAATCCGAGAAGCTGGACTGTATGAAGAAGAACTGTGCATCAGGATTGGAGGAAGACTCATTAACAACCTGCATTATGCAGATGACACAACCTTGCCTGCTGAAAGTGAAGAGGACTTGAAGCACTTACTGATGAAGATCAAAGACCATAGCCTTCAGTATAGGTTACGCCTCAACATAAAGGAAACAAAAATCCTCACAACTGGACCAATGAGCAACATCATGATAAACGGAGAAAAGACTGAAGTTGTCAAGGATGTCATTTTACTTGGATCCACAATCAACAGCCATGGAGGCAGCAGTCAAGAAATCAGAAGATGTGTTGCATTGGGCAAATCTGCAAAAGGCCTCTTTGAAGTGTTGAAAAGCAAAGATGTCACCTTGAGAATTAAGGTGCAGCTGCCCCAAGCCATGATGTTTTCAATTGCCTCATGTGTATGCGAAAGCTGGACACTGAAAAAGGAAGACTGAAAAAGAATTGACACTTTTGAATTGTGGTGTTGGAGAAGAATATTGAATGTACCATGGACTGCAGAAAGAACATATCTGTCTTGGGAAGAAGTACAACCAGAATGCTCTTTAGAAGTAAGGATGGCGAGACTACCTCCACATACTTTGGACATGTTATCAAGAGGGATCAGTCCCTGGAGAAGGACATCATGTTTGGCAGTTGAGGATCAGTGAAAAAGGGCAAGACCTTCAAGGAGATGGATTGACACAGTGGCTGCAACAATGGGCTTACTTAAGCATAACAAGGATCATGAAGATGGCGCAGGATTGGGCAGTGTTTCCTTCTGTTGTACATAGGGTGGCTATGAGTCAGAATCAACTCAAGGGCACCTAACAACAACAACAAGATACATACCCAGGAGTGCTAGGTCATATGGTAACTCTGTTTAACTTTTTGAGAAACTTCCAGATTGTTTTCCAAACCTGCTGCACCATTTTACATCTCCACCAGCCACCTATAAAGTTTCCAATTTCTATACTTTCTTGACAATACTTGTTATTGTCTATCTTTTTGATTATAGGCATGCTAGTAGGCATATACTAGTATGTAACTGTGGTTTTGATTTGCATTTCCTTGATGGCTAATGACGTTGAGAATCTTTTCACAAGCTTATTTACTATTTGTATATTCTCTTTAAAAAAATGTCTGTTCAAGTCTTTCGCCATGTTTTAAATCTGGGTGTTTATTTTCTTATTTCTGAGTTTTGACAGTTCATGTTTTGGATACAATTCCTTGTCAGGTATGTGCTTTGCAAGTATTTTCTCCCAGTATGTGATTTATCTTTTCATTCGTTTTACTTCAATTTTGAGCAAGTCCAAATTTATGACTTTTTTTTTATTTTATGGACCATGCCTTTGGTGTCATTTCTTAGAACTTTTTACTTAAGATTCTGAAGATTTTCTCCCACGTTCTCTTCTAAACGTTCTGTAGTTTTACCTTTAGACCTGTGGATCCATTTTAATTTGGTATCTGATTTTCAATCTTCCTGACTAGCTAGTTCTTGGCTGTAGGTTTTGCTGAAGAGTTTATACACGGCCTGGTCCTCTTGTTCTGCCTGCTAAAGCAGTTAGGTGACGAGACTGTCATTCATTGGTGTTCTGTTGTTGAGGGCAAAGTTATTGACCTTACCAGCCTTACTTGCTCGCTCTTGACCTTTGCAGCAAATGTGTAGTCAGACTGCTTCATCTGCTGGGACCTGCACAAGATCGGGGCTTGAGCAATCCCTCAGTCTACTTCAATAAAACATTAAAAATTCCTAACATTTTTTCCTGATTAGACCTTACACTAAAAAATTGGTCTTATCCAGAGTTGTTTCCTCCATGTTACAAAAGAAAAATTCTTGAACCCAATCACCATCCTCCAGCTGCAGCCTGCAGAAGATGTAGCATCGGTGCTTGAACAGTCTTTATTTTTATTGTGCTTTAAGTGAAAGTTTACGATTTGAGTCAGTTTCTCATACAAAAATTTATACACACATTATTATGTGACCCTAGTTGTTCTCCCTACAGTGTGACAGCACACTTCTCCTCTCCATCCTGTATTTCCCATGTCCATTTATCCAGCTCCTGTCCCCCTCTGCCTTCTCATCTCACCACCAGACAGGAGTTGCCCACATAGTCTCATGTCTCTACTTGAGCTAAGAAGCACACTCCTCACCAGTATCACTTTATGTCTTACGTCTTATAAAAACAATTTTTTTTTTTTTTATGTCTTATAGTCCAGTTTAATCTTTGATTAAAGAGTTGGCTTTGGGAATGGCTTTAGTTTTGGGCTAACAGAGTCCGGGGGCCATGTCTTCTGGGGTCACTACAGTCTCAGTCAGACCATTAAGTCTGGTCTTTTTACTAGAATTTGATTTCTGTACCCTACTTTTTTCCTGCTCCACTTCAGGAACTCTCTGTTGTGTTCCCTGTCAGAGCGGTCATTGGTGGTAGCCGGGCACCATCTAGTTCTTCTGGTCTCAGGCTGATGGAGTCTCTGGTTTACGTGGTCCTTTCTGTCTCTTGGGCTCATGTTCTCCTGTTGTCTTCAGTGTTCTTCATCTCCTTTGTTCCAGGTGCATTGGGACCAAATGATGCATCTTAGATGGCCGCTTGCTAGCTTTTAAGACCCCAGATGCCACTCAGCAAAGTGGGACAGAGAACATTTTCTTAATAAACTTTGTTATGCCAATTGATTCGGATGTCCCCTGAAGCCATGGTCCCTAGACCCTCACCCCTGCTACTCTGTCCCTCAAAGTGTTTGGCTGTATTCAGGAAACTTCTTAGCTTTTGGTTTGGTCCAGTTGTGCTGACTTCCCCTGTATCACGTGTTGTCCTTCCCTTAACCTCAAATAATAGTGGTCTCATACCATATTTGTCCTTTTGCAACTGATTTCACTCAGCATAATGCCTTCCAGATTCATCCATGTTATGAGATGTTTCACGGATTCATCATTGAACAGCGTTTTTGATTAAGAATATTTTATCAAAGACTTTGGGCAAAAGTTATGAATCCCATTTTCACTATTTATGGAGGCTACTCATGTTCTCTTATTTTCTTCCCTGCCCCTAAATGAATATTTTCTTTTTTTTACTGTAGTTTTTACTTTTGTTTTTTTTAAATGTAAACCATGTTCATTACAGAAAATATCTAAAGTGCAAAAGTGTACATCAACACATATTTTATGATACCATTCATATGAAATGTCCAGAACAGGGGAATCTACAGGGACAGAAAAGTAGATAGCGGTTGCCTAGGGCTGGGGGAGGAAAGACAGGTGATAGCTAAAGCATACAGGGTTTCTTTTCGGAGAGACGAAAATATTCTAAAATTGACTGTGGGGATGGTTGTACTTATCTGTGAAGATACTTAAAACCATTGAGCTGTACACTTTAAATTGATGGGTTGTATGGTATTGAATGATATTTCAATAAAGCTGTTAAAAACACAAATTCAAAATAAAAACAAACAACAAAAAGTATACATCATGCAGCATGGGGAAAAACCACGGGCACAACTCACCTCCAGGAGGTAATGGAACCCTTCTGCCTTTGTTCCAATCCTGTTTCTATGCATTTAATAGCTGACACCATACTGTATTCTCATGTTTGTAGCTTGCCATCTGTCTATCCGTCCGTCCATCTGTCTGTCTGTCCATCCATCCCCATCCACCCACCCACCCACCCACCCATCCATCCATCCATCCGTCCGTCCGTCCATCCGTCCGTCTGTCCGTCCATCCATCCATCCACCTACCTACCCACCCCCCCACCCATCCATCCATCCATCCATGTGCTGTCAATTTTAACCAAACACACATTAACTGGAGCCACAGTTTAAAAGCATGACTTAGATCCCACTGCTGACAAGAGTGTAAATTGGCACACCTTTCTTGAAAAAGCAAGTTGGCAATGCAGTTGTACTAGAGACTCTCAAAAGCTTCCCACTCTCTAACCCAGTAATACTGTCTTTGGAGTTTTTCCTGGGAAAACTATCCATAAATCAGGCAAAGATTTTTACGCACAAAAATATACAAGGCAACACGACTTATAATCACAAAATACTGGCAACAACCTGAATCTTCAGAGACAAGGGGATGGTGGAAGAATATTTTACATAATTAAACCTTAAAATCTATGTTTATAAAGAATTGACCTGGGGAAATGTTATGATACAACGTCAAAACAAAAAGCAGTATACACAATTATACATGCAGTGTGATCTCAGCTATCTACATAAAACAATAGAACCCCAAAGAAGAAACAGAAAACACAAACCAGTGGTGGGATTATGGTGGATTCTTACTCTATTAGCTATGCTTATGCTATTAGCTATATCTGTCCCAAGTTTTCTACAATGAACATGAATTACTTTTACAATAAAAATGAAAAGTTTTTTTTAAAGATTTAGAACGTTACATACAAGCCATGGCCAGTGGATGATCTTGTCCAGTCTTAAGGCAATGAATATAAACTGAAGAATGTTGACAGAGCACAAGATTTCTAACTAAAAAGGAAGAGAAGAATTAGTTAAACAAAGTAAAAGTTGCATTCAATACTGGAATGACCTGGTTAACATACTGTAACGTGATGCCAATTACAACAAAGTAAAACCTTTTGAAGTTACACTAATTTTTGGTACCTGAGAAGCCAAGCAGTGCTGCCCCCAAGGAAACCTGCCGCTGGTGTGCGCCACGTCCCCTCTGCTCAGTGGCTGCCCCACCCTTTATGTTGCTCCAGGCCCGAGCAGTGGATGCCCCAAGCTTCCTTCCTGCCCCACAGCAAGCATCTCTACTGGTAACCATCCCTGTACTTCCTTCTTCTCTTACCCAGGCCTCGGCCCTGGGCCCCACCCCTTCCTTTCTGGCTCCTCAAGGACCTTGTACGATCAAAACATCAGTTATAGATTCCTTACTAAGACTTTAACCCCGCCTACTCCACTGATCTTTCCCACAGCGCAGAAACAAGCTGAACACTTTTCCATTAAAAACAAAACCACCCCCAAACGAAAGAAAGCCAGCCCCCCTTGATCCTGTACTCTCTTAGCCCTAGCTCTCTCACTCCTTTGCTTTCTGAGCTGGTACTGGGAGCTTAATCTCCATGGCCTCACTTCACATTTCCAGCTCCTCCCACTGTGATTTAGCCTCCACCCCCACGGCCATGGGGCGCCAGCTTTCACCAAGATGACGATCACCCCTGCTGTGGTGTCAGAATATTTTTCAGTTGGCACCCTGACAGGGTTGGCCACTCCATTCTTCCTCAAACTCTCCTCCTGGGCTTCTAGGGCCCCACCACGCAGTCTTGGCATCCTCCTGCTCTGGTAATCCTTTTTCTCTCCTCAAATGGTGATATTCCCCAGAGCTTTAAACCCAGTCCTTCTGTCTCCCCAGTAGACACATACATATGCGTACCCCCACTTTCACTTACTCACTCTGCCCTTGGGGGAAGACGATGAACTTGCATCGTCTCCTCTTGGTTGGTTCTCAAAGCTGTCTCAAATCTAGCCTGCCTTCTGAGCACCAGGCCCAGCTGTCCATATACCCTGTTGCTGTCCTATAGGCACCTCAATGAATCGAGCCCAAAACTGAGTTGAGGCACCTTTACCCTGTCCCTCCCCCTTCTCTGTAGGTACCAAAACTGTCTAATTACCCCAGCCACGAAGCTGGGCAGCACCCAGATTCCCCGTCTCATACTTGCATTCAGTCACCAAATCCTTCACACCTGAATCCCCTCTCTGCTCTCTGTTCCAATTACTATGGTCCTAGCTCAGGCTCTCCTTGTCAACCTCACCCCCGCCTCGACAGCCCCATTACCAGCCTCCCTGCCCCCAGTCCGATGGCCCTGTGCTCTCCATCACCCTCTAGGCTGCTTTCCACTCCGGCTGGAACACTGGCCAGCGTGCTTACACTACTTGCCACCCTTTAATGGTGCCCCAAAGCCTACGGAATGAAAATTCAAACTTTTCAGCACGGCACACAAAGCTGTCTACGATCTGGCCCAGAGGTTCCCAAAAGTTTTCCAGACTCACAGGGCAAATACTGACTTAGTCATTCCTTCACAGGCTCCTGTTGTTGTTAGTTGCCATCGAGTCAGTTCTGTAACCATCTCTGTACATCTCGACCCTGGATCCCACCCCTTCCTTTCTGGCTCTGTGTGTGCACAGTAGAACTGCTCCATAGGATTTTCAAGACTGTGACCTCTTTGAAGCTGATCACCAGGAGCACTTTGGGATCTCACAAAAATGCAAAGGCTTGGCTGGGGAGGGAGGGGCACTACAAGGATTTAGTGGGCAATGGTCAGGGATGATAACTGTCCTGCAATGCACAGGACAGCCCTATTCAACAGAAAAGTTCCTACCCAAAATGCCGATTGCACACCCTCTCCCCCACCGAGAAACACTGCTCTCAGTGATCGGTTTTCAATGTCAGCTTTTGAAAATGATTCTAAAGCTTGGTTCTAACTTCATTTGTTCAGGTAACAGAAAAAAACATACAAAGCAACACAGGCAGAAAGTCGAAAAGTTTGGATGAATGGATGGAAAAATACCTGTCACCAATACAAGGAATAAAGATTCAGAGGGAAGTTGGGTAAGGATTCTGGCGCTGGTGGAGAAATCTGAGTTTACAAATATGACTTTAGGAGTCAACTGCATCTAGGTGGTAGTGGAAGCAGGAAGTGTGAACCAGATCATTCAGAGAACGTGCCCAGTGAGAACAGAACACGCCTAAGACTGGAATCCTACGCAAGTGACTTATAAGAGTAGGTGAGGAAGAGGAACTCAGCAAAGGAGCCAAAGACAGAGACGTCCAGAGAAATGGGGCTCATGAGGAGCAAGGGGAGTCTTGGGATGTTCCAAGACATGGACAACAGTCACAGACTAGCAGAGCATTTCTGTAAGGGGAAAGGAGAAGCACAACCGCTAAGCAGAGGATTGCCAAAGTTTTGCCGCTGCTGTTTTGTTTTCTCTTTAAGATGAGACCAAAGTTCCTGGAGAGTGTGGACAAGCTCTGGAGCAGAGGCTTAGAGGCACTGGAAGGGGCGAAGTCTGAAACACACATGTCAGAGAACAGGTATGGGGCAAGCAGAATGGCAGGGGGGAGGAGGTTAAGAGAGGCAAGGGATTCATGTGACTGCTGGGAATTGGGGGCACCATGCAGAGAGACAGGCGGCAGATGCAGAAGGGAAGGAGGGCCGAGCTCCGTGCCTCTCAGCCTTGTTTTCATTACCGCTACCAGCTGGGAAGCTTTTTTGGACACTTCTTCCTCATTGACCCTCCCCACGAAATTTTACCAGTACAGATATCTTGTATATCTGTTTATATACTGTATGTGCACCTGTATTTTATTTGTAGAAAGAGTTCAGATTTTTTTCCCAATCTCCCCCCATCCCAGTAACAATTTTTGCCCCCCACCCCCATCGAGAAGGCATGGTCGGGTGGCACTGGAGACCATAAACCTATGGTGTCCAATCCACAGGCCACGTGACTCTCTTCAGCAGCACCTGGCAACTGGCAAGCAGCCAGTGGGAAGCCTGGATTGATGAAGGCTTAGGGCGTGCAGGGAGGGTGACCTGGGCAGCAGAGGTGCTTTCCCTCTAGGTTCCACCCCTACTGACCAAGCACACCTACCTGGGGCCTTTCCTCCAGTACCAAAGTCCAGGAATCCCTGCCCCTGTTCAAGGCCAAGCCCTTCCTGGTACTCTGTGTTCTGTTCCTTCTGGCTCCCAGGGAGCCTTGCTCCATCATCCTCCCTTTCAACTGGCACCTTCCTCTCAGGGTAAGTGGTTGAGGCTCACATACCCTGAACCACCCTCTGGCTCATAGGCACCTTCCAACCAAACTGCAGTCTCCTTGTTCCACTTTTTAGGCTGCCGGCTAAAAGCAAGGAGTCTGTATCCTCCAGCTCTCCTGTCAAGCCATCTCCGCATGGCTCCAGGCCCTCAGCTTCCATGCAGTTAAGAGCTTGGACTTTGGAATCAGGCTGACGGAAATGGAGTCCTACCCCTGCCCCTAATGTGAGGCCAGGAACAAATTACTTCCCCTCTTTGGGCCTCAGTTTCCCCAAATGGAAAACAAGGATGACAACTGCACCTACCTCACACGGTTGTAGTGAATATTTAATAAGATACTGCATATAAGGTGCCTAGCACAATGCCTGGCACACAGTAAGTGCTCAATACATGTCATCTGCCGTTATTCCCACTATTATTATTGGCATTACTAGTATTGCTACTTTGTTCATCTGTGTATCCCCCATGCTTAGACATATGCTAGCAAAATGTGGACTGACTGGACAAATAAACAGATGGGCACATCAGGATAAGCTACCCAAAGAGCAGGCAAGAGGCTAGGCCACGGGGTCTGAGGTGGAGAGGGAAAGAAGTGAGCAGGAAGAAGACTGACGGCCTGGGTGCAAGCCAATGTTCTAAGTCAAGAAAGAGAAGCAGGTTTACTTCTATCGCCTTGTCTGTCCTTGTATACCACGATCTAGAATGAGTGAGCACTCTCTTTCTAACAAAGGGCAAGATATTTACCCTCAAATAACTGACCCAAAGAGTTTTTAATTATAATTGTAACATAAGTTATAAATTCTTAATTATAGATAGCATTATTAAATACAGGAAATCTCACCTCTAGTGACCTGTCATGTCGAAAGCCCCAAACACAAGCTGCAACAGACACGGGGGAGACAAAGAAGAGTGGCATGAAGACCAGAAGCCAGAAGTGGCTTCCTCTCTCGATCCGGTCACAGACCAGGACCTCAAACATCAGCAGGAGCAAGTGGATACCCACTGCAATTAACATGGCTTTGAATTCCACACACGTTTCTCCTTCTGCTCTAAAAAGGGACATGAGAGAAAAAAAAACCCTCAGTTTAGAATCTGCATTACAAGCAAGCAGTCCATGTTGATGCTTTGAATCTTATTAGTAAAACTGACAAAAAGTGAAAGAAAGCCAGGTAGAAATCTAACAGAAACCGAATCTTTAATAGGCAATCTTTAAAACCTCAAAGAAATGCTACATGACAAGAATGAACATTACCACCAAGCTAGGCTTTCACTGTATAAGGACTCACACAAGGAGTGGCCACAGTTAGGATTTCCCTGACCCTGCACATAAAACTTTTGTTCATAAACTTAAATTCAACTACAAGAGTTGCTTCTCAGATTATTCAAGCCGACGGCTTCTGCTGCTTAAAGCTGACAAACACTCCTTAAGTCTCATTTCCTCATCTCTCAACCAATCAAAAACCATGTAAACCATGCCACGCAGTATTATAAAAAATAACTCTAGGTTTAAGAACAAGTGTGTGTTATATTTCAGTAGTAACTATTGTTAGGTATCACTTTAAAATGCAACTATCAAGTACTGATGGCTTTTTTATTTTTCTCTCTAGTCCACCAGGATGATTTAACACCTGGAGATGAATGGTAAAGAGCAGAAGCCCTCAAACCAAATCAGGGTATTTAGCTGTTTCAGCATCATGTATGAACTTAATAGATTAACAATGAAAAATAACAAGGCCACTGATTAGGAAAATGCTTAATACTGCATTTGAAAGGCCTACAACAGTCATTCAAAATGCATACTTGCATTTCTGACCCGTCTTGTTGGTGATCACACACCTGAGTTTAGGACACAAAGAAATCACGGTCAGCGGTTATGCTGGCAAGCTCTACTCAGTACAGTCAATCACGCACACTCACTTCCTTTCCTTGCTCTAAAAATCTTGAACCTACAGAGAAGAGTTCAAATAGCATCTAAATATCAATTAAAAAAACCCATTGTCGTCAAATCAATTT
The DNA here is from genome assembly GCF_030014295.1 of Loxodonta africana. NCBI lineage: Eukaryota > Metazoa > Chordata > Mammalia > Proboscidea > Elephantidae > Loxodonta > Loxodonta africana. Next base: position 171,878,323 of record NC_087369.1, on the reverse strand, counting down.
CGACTCGTACCGACCCTATAGGACAGAGCAGAAGTGCCCATAGAGTTTCCAAGGAACGCTTGGTGGATTCCAACTGCCAACCTTTATGGTTAGCTGCCATAACTCTTAACCACTACGCCACCAGGGTTTCCAAATATCAATTAGTGGCACTTAAAATGTTTAGTTATTTAATTTTTCATTATCTGAGTATCAAATACATTAGATACCTGAAAAAAATCCCATAAAAAAGAAGACTTGGATCCACACAGGTAATCTTATTAAAAAAAAATCTAAGAACTTTTAAATAGCTAACATGAAAGTGCGTGGCCCCAACCCCACCAAGGCGCTTCAGAGTTTCTGCTCTTCTCAGCATAAAAAGTACATCACAAATAGTGGCTGAGCAAAAGATACCTGAAGAAATCCTGAATCTGTATATGATATGTATTTTACATAATCTAAATCTTATTTTAAAGTTAATAATAAAGAACTAAACAAGTTGAGGTGGTCCCAAGGTCTACCCTTTTCTCACCAGAGCAGCTGCCCTAGGCTGCTATACAGATCTCCTCTCCCCTCCCCACCTGCCTCAGGGCCATTCCTTCCCTCCCTGCCTTCCCTGTGAAGGTTTAGACTAGGCCTCTACCTCACCTTGGAAACCCTGGTGGCATAATGGTTAAGTGCTACAGCTGCTAACCAAAGGATCAGCAGTTCAAATCCACCAGGTACTCCTTGGAAACTCTATGGGGCAGTTCTACCATGTTCTATAGGGTCACCGAGTCAGAATCGACTTGACGGCAACAGGTTTGTTTTTTTTTGTTTTCTACCGGATCCCAGGCTCACCCCCGCCTCCTCCTCCTCCCACCTTTATACAGTTAAAGTCTAGCTTGGTTTTTTTTTTTTTTGGTGGTAATGTTCATTCCTTTCTGTAGTTCCAGTCTCTGCGAGGGAGAAAGGAAAGGAATAAGGTGGTCCCCTCACTCTCTGGCTCTCCCAGGCACCTGCAGCACCAGGCTGTGGACTGGAGTGGGCCAACTAGCAGCGATGTAGCCCAGCTGAGGCATCCAGGAATCAGGGGCGGGTGGAGGGCAGGCTGAAGCAGGTAAAGATTAGTCCTCTCCCCTGCTCCCAAAGGCTCTGCTCTCCTCATTTCTCTTCGCTCCCCAGCTGCTCTCAGGGACTTACAGTCTCCTGGCCAAGCTAGCTTCCCCACACCGGTGACGGTACTGAGAGCCCAGGACCAGGAGACTGGGGCAACAGGAGCCCTAGTTTCAGGACTGATGACCAAATCTAGAACTCTGAGCACATGCTCCTAAAAACAGGATCGTTTCATACTCCTAGGCCTGGCATGGTGTAACAGTTCTATATTGTGGGTGCATTTTGGATTATACAGGCTTTTGTGAGCTGGCTAGGAACTTGATCACCCAAAATGACACTGCTTTTGCAGGAAAACACGCTGTAAACGTTAATTTTTAAAAACTTAGAAGTCAGTTTTCCTGTCATATAAAACTCCAGAGAAGGGAATGAGACAAATGGTGCTTACTCTATCAATAAAAGTGAGAAAAACTAAGATATTGCTCTTTCAGAGCAGAAACTAGTAGACTGTGTAAAGCAGTATTACCGATATTGGGGATTTCGTGCCCAGACTCCAGTTCCAACTGAGGCGCCAACAATGACCATTAACTTCCACAGCCATATTGGCGTAAAGACAGCCCAGTAACTCCACTGAATGATGCCATCCAGACGAAGGGCCAGCAGCACAGAAAACAGCAGCAGACAGGCGTATATGAGGAATTTACTAGGAGAAAAGCAAAATGATTAAAGAGGATCCCTTTTTTACAGACATGTGAAACTGACAATGGGGGGTAACAACAGCGATATTTTTTAGCACACAGTCATTAATGTACACCAATGTTCACTGCAGCACTATTCACAACTGCCAATGGGTGGAAACAACCGAAATGTCCATTGACAGATGAACAGATAAACAAAATGTGGTCCGTCCATATGATGGAGTACTACTCAACCATAAAGAGAAATAAAGTCTTGACTCATGCCACAACATGGATGAACCTTGAAAACATCATGCTGAGTGAAATAACTCAGTCACAAAAGGATAAACATTGTATGGTCCAACTTAGATGAAATATCTAGAACAGGTAAATGTATTAGTAGTTACCAAGAGTAAGAGGGAGGGGGAAAAAGGGAGGCATTGCTTAGGGAGGCACTGAACTTCTGTTAAGGGTGATGGAAAAATCTGCAAACAGATAAGGGTGACGGCTGCACAACATGATAAATGTAATTAATGTCACTGAATTGTGATGTAAAGTGTTGAAATAGCAAATGTTTTGTTATAAATATACTTACCGCATTTTTTAAAAAAAACAAGGCACTAATTTAACAACACTTTACTGAAGGGTTCTATGTCGTAGACGTACTGTGTTAGGGGATAAAAGAAACATAAAGAAGACTAAATCACATTCGCTGCTTTCCAGCAGGAGGGAATACACAGAGAAACATACGATTGTAACACAACTTGACGTGCTGCAATGGTGCTCTAGGCAGACACGACAACAGTGGGAACCCAGAAGAGGAAATCCGGATTGCATCTGGGGCACTGGGAAGCAGAGAGGTGATGGCCCTGGAGCTGGGCCTGGAAGACACGTAGAAAGCTGGCAGACAGGAAAGAGAGGTGAGGAAGCGTACCAGGCAGAAGGAACAACCCCTACCAAGACATGGAGACTGGACAATGTGAGCACATTCAGGATATGGCCAAGTTCTGTCACTGATTCTGTTTAAAAGACAGCCATCTGCCATGTTCATATTCAATAACATTTTAGTACATTTATTCTATTTTTCCTGACTGACTGAAACACACACACACACATTTTCAATCTCACATAAAAGGGAATTCCTGAAGACAACGTCCTTAAAATATTAATTAGAAGCTACATTGTCAAGGACTTGATTTACTAACCTTGTTTTTCTAACAGAAACTGGATTTACCCTCCCACCGTAAGGAACTGGACAAAATATGTGAAACAACAGTTTTTGGACACGGACAGCAGGCAGTAGGCAATGAGGGACCACGGTACTAGAGAGAAGGGAAGCCCTACTGTTGGCCCAGCTTGCTGCCTGCAGGCAGTTTCCAGCTACAGCACAGGGAGGGGAACCCAAACAGACCAGGGCCGGTGCATTGCGATCTTCTGACCTACAGAGATCAGAGTTCAGAAAAGCCACGGCAGCCAGAAGCTGTGGGGCAGAGTTCTGGAAAGAAGGAAAGCACAAAGAGAGCAATCCAGAGGTCTGGTTGGAAAGGGTCCCCTGGAAACAAGTTTATTATCTCACAGTTCTGTAGATTAGAAGTCCAAGTGGGCTCAGTTGGTTTCTTTGCTCAGAGTCTCAAAAAGCCAAAATCAAGGTGTTAGCTGGCTGGGCTCTTATCAGGAAGTTCTGGGAGGAATCTGCTTCCCAGCTCATTGAGGTTGTTGACAATTTTCAGTTTCTTGGGGTTGCAGGACTGAGGTCCCCATTCCTTGCTGGCTGTCAGCTAGGAGCTGCCCTTAAATCCTAGAGGCCTCTCTCTCATCCTAAGGCCCTACATCTCAAAGCCAGCAACAACATACTGAATCCTCCTCAGGCTTGAAATCTGACTTCTCAAACTTCTGCCACATCTTCCTTGCTTCCAACCAGAGAAAGTTCTCTGCTTTTTAAGGGCTTACATGATTAGATTGGGACCACTGGAATAATCCAGGATAATCTATCTATTTTAGAGTCCTTAACTGTGGTAGGGAGGAGCCCTGGTGGTACACTGGTTAAGTGCTTGGCTGCTAACCAAAAGGTCAGTGGTTTGAACTCGCCACCCGCTCTGTGGGAGAAAGACAGGGCAGTCTGCTTCCGTAAAAAGATTACAGACTTGGAAACCATATGCGGCAGTTCTACCCTGTCCTGTGAGGTTGAATCGACTCGACTGCAGCGGGTCTTTTGGTATGGAACTGTGGTGGGTAGATTCTAAGGATGTCCCCAAGATTCTCATCCCCTGGTTATTCAATCAAACATGAATCTAGGCACTGCTGTGAAGGGACTTGACAAAAGAATTAAGGTTTACTAACTAGCTGACCTTAAAAATAGGGGAAAAAAATAGGGAGATTGCATAAAAAGACCAGACTTAATGGTCTGACTGAGACTAGAAGAATCCTGGCGGTCATGGTCCCCAAACCTTCTGTTGGCCCAGGACAGGAACTATTCCTGCAGACAACTCATCAGACATGGAAGGGACTGGACAATGGGTTGGAGAGAGATGCTGATGAAGAGTGAGCTACTTGTATCAGGTGGACACTTGAGACTGTGTTGGCGTCTCCTGTCTGGAGGGGAGATGGGAGGGTAGAGAGGGTTAGAAACTGGCAAAAGCATCACGAAAGGAGAGACTGGAAGGAGGGAGCGGGCTGACTCATTAGGGGGAGAGTAAGTGGGAGTATGGAGTAAGGTGTATATAAGCTTATATGTGACAGACTAACTTGACTTGTAAACTTTCACTTAAAGCACAATAAAAATTATTTAAAAATTAAAAAAAAATAGGGAGATTGTCCTGGACTATACAGGTGGGCCCAACAGAATTACATGAGCCCATAAGAGCAGAAGAGGAAGGCAGAGGAGTAAGTCAGAGAGATGTGGCAGAAGAAAAAGCAGAGAGGAGATGGGGCAGAAGGAGAAGTCAGAGAGATTCCAAACATGAGAAGGCCTTGATCTGCCATTGCTGGCTTTGAATATGGAAAGAGGACTGTGAGCCAGAAAATGAGGGTGGGCCCTAGAACCTGAGAATGACCCCAAATGACAGCCAACAAGAAAAAGGAACCTCAGCCCTACGACCACAAGAAATGGAAATCTAACAACAACCTGAGTGAGCTTGGAAGCGGATTAATCCCCAGAGCCTCCAGAAAGGAATACAGACCTGCCAACACCTTGATTTCAACCTTGTGAGACACTAAGCTGAAGACCCAATTAAGCCAAGATGTATTGGGACTTCTGACCTATAGAACTGTGAGACAATCCATTTACATAGTTTTAAGCCATTAAGTTTGTCATAATTTGTCATGGCAGCAACAGAAAACGAATAAGTAGCCTTAATTACATATTCGCTAATTCCAGGGTTTAGGGCGCCGATATTTTGGGGGCCATTCTGCCTATCACAATATAAGACAAACTATATTTCAGAACAGGAATATTATCAGGGACAAACAGGGGCAGTTCATAATGATAAAGGTATAGATTTGCCAAGAGGATATAAGAATTATAAATGTTTATATACCTAATAACAACAACAACAACAACAAAACAAACCCAGTGCTGTCGCGTCGATTCTGACTCATACCAACCCTACAGGACAGAGTGGAACTGCCCCATAGAGTTTCCAAGGAGCACCTGGCGGATTTGAACTGCCGATCTTTGGTTAGCAGCCATACCACTTAACCACTACGCCACCAGGGTTTCCCCTAATAACAAAGCTTCAAAATATATATAGAAAATATAAAACAAAAACAAACAAACAAAAGAAACCCCACTGCCGTCTAGCTGATTCTGACTCACAGTGACCCTACAGGACAGAGTAGCACTGTCCTATGGGGTTTCTAAGGTTGTAAATCTTTACACTGCCTTCAGTATGGATTACGCCTAAACATAAAGAAAACAAAAATCTCACAACTGGATCAATAAGCAACATGATGATAAACGGAGAAAAGACTGAAGTTGTCAAGGATTTCATTTTACTTGGATTCGCAATCAACAGCCATGGAAGCAGCAGTCAAGAAATCAAAAGACGCATTGCATTGGGCAAATCTGCTGCAAAGGACCTCTTCAAAGTGTTGAAGAACAAAGATGTCACGCTGAGGACTAAAGTGTGTCTGACCCAAAGCCATGGTATTTTCAATCGCATCATATGCATGTGAAAGCTGGACAGTGAATAAGGAAGACCGGAGAAGAATCGATGCCTCTGAATTGTGGTGTTGGCGAAGAATATTGAATATACCACGGACTGCCAGAAGAACGAACAAATCTGTCTTGGAAGAAGTATGACCACGATGCTCCTTAGAAGCAAGTTTGGCAAGACTAAGTCACACATACTTTGGACGTGTTATCAGGAGGGATCAGTCCCTGGAGAAGGACATCATGCCTGGTAAAGTAGAGGGTCAGCGGAAACAAGGAAGATCCCTGTCTTAGTCATCTAGTGCTACCATAACAGAAATACCACAAGTGGATGGCTTTGCAAAGAGAAGTGTATTCTCCCACAGTCCAGTAGTACAAGTCCAAACTCAGGGCGCTGGCTCCAGGGAAAGGCTTTCTCTCTCTGTAGGTTCTAGAGGAAGGTCCTTGTCATCAGTCTTCCCTTGGTCTGGGAGCATCTCAGCGCAGGAACCCCAGCTCCAAAGGATGTGCTCTGCTCCCGGCGCTGCTTTCTTGGTCATACCAGGTCCCCAACTCTCTGCTTGCTTCCCTTTCCTTTTATCTCTTGTAAGATAAAAGGTGGTGCAGGCCACACCCCAGGGAAACTCCCTTTACATTGGATCAGGGAGGTGGCCTGAGCAACAGTGTTACATCCCACCCTAATCCTTTTAACCACAGGCAGAGATGACGATTTATAACACACAGAAAAATCATAAAATGGAGGACAACCACACATGGCCTAACCAAGCTGACACATATTTTTGGAGGACACAGTTCAATCCATTCCAACCCTCCATGAGATGGACTGACACAGTGGCTGCAACAATGGACTTAAGCATAACAATGATTGTGAGGATGTCATAAGACCAGGCCGTGTTTCATTCTGCTGTACACAGGGTCGCTGTGAGTCGGAACCAACTCTATGGCACCTAACAACAACAACAAATCTTTATGGAAGCAGACTGCCACAACTTTCTCCTATGCAATGGCTGGTGGGTTAGAACTGCTGACCCTTCCGGTTAGCAGCCGAGCATTTTAACTACTGCACCACCAAATGAAGCCAAAACAAGAAATAGAAAATTCCACAATTATAGTTAGAAATGAACACTCCTTCTCTCAGTAATTGGTAGAACAAATAGAAAATTACTAAGGATATAAAAGACTAACCATACCGTCAACAACTTGACCCAGTTGACACTGACAAAACAATCCTCCCAACAGCAGCAGGATACAAACTCGCTTCAGGTCCACATGGAACATTCACCAGGATAGACTGTATTCTGAGCCATAAAGCAAACCTCAACAAGTTTAAAAGGATTGAAATCATGCAACATAAATCTCTAAGCACAACGTAATTAAAAAAGAAATCAATGATAAAGATATTTAGAAAGTTTCAAAACACTTGGAAATTAACAACACACTTCTAAATAATCCAAAGGTAAAAGAAAAACACGTTCAAAGACTTGTATTCGAATGTTCAAAGCTTTACTCTTAACAGCCACTGGAAACAACTCAAATGTCCATGAGCTGGTGAACGGTTAAACCAACTGTGGAATCCATTCAATGGAATACTAACCAGCAGTAAAAAGGAACAAACTACTTAGGTGTGTACAACATGGATGAACCTCAAATGTATTATGCTAAGTAAAACAATTCAGGCTCAAAACACAATATACTGGGTGACTCCATTTATTTGATATTGTGGAAAAGGCAAAACTATAGGCAAAGAAAACAGAACAGTGTGGTTGCCAGTGGCTCTGGATAGGGGAAAGGCTGACAACATGGGGGTACAAGAGAATTTTTTTACAGTAATGGTACTGTTCTAGATCTGTATCTTTGTGTCATGGTTACACAACTGTATGGATCTGTCAAAACTCGTAGAACTGAAGACTAAATATGATGAATTTTACCATATGTAAAATATACTTCAACAAACCTGACAATCTACTGATCTATGTATACACATACACACACAATAACATCAATGGTGAACACTTCTTGAATGTTTTACTATATAGCCTCTTTGTGTCATAGATATTAGAAAAAAAAACACACTGCCATCGAGTCGATTCGATATTATTACCCTAATTTTATATATGAGAATAAACCCATTGCCACTGACTCGATTCCGACTCATAGTGACCCTACAGGACAGAGTAGAACCGCCCCATAAGGTTTGTGAGGAGCAGCTGGTGGATTTGAACTGCCGATCTTTTGGTTAGCAGCTGAGCTCTTAACCACTGTGCCACCAGGACTCCACCTATGAGAATTAGGGTATGTAAAAATGGCATAGCATCAGACCCCCTTGTCTAACTTTAAGAGGGGGGAGGATAATCACCAAGATTAACATCAGCCCGGTGCTGATGATTCCCTTGTAGTAGAGGTTAGACATACCTCCACCCTCCAACCTTTTTACCAATTCTGACAACAGTTATCCCTCCCACAGCACTCTCTACTTTTCTGCCGGGTTTGATAATTCACTGCAGTGGCCACACAAAACTCACAGACCATACTCACGATTATGGGGTTTATTAGGGAAGTAATAGGTTACAATTCAGGATCAGGATCAACTTGAAAGTAACAGGAACAACTTAGGATACAGTCCTTCAATCACGGTAGCTGCTTCTCAGCCATGCTCGCTGGCAGGCCTTTCGCCTAGCCCCCAGCCCTCGCTCTCGGCTCTTGATCCTTGGCTCTCATACTCAGCCCTCAACCTGGCCTCTGCCCTGCTGGGGCAACTGTTACAGAGCTCTTTAGCTCCACCAAAAATTGCCCGGTGGCTCCCTACTCCATCAGGAAGCGTCCTGCCTGAGGGTGCTCAGCTCTCTCACATCGTGGGTCAGTGAGCCTAGTCTGCCAGTCCTGTGCTGCTGTTGTCTCATGCCCTCTTTAGTGTTACTTCTCTCTCTCTGTCTCCTAGGTCTAGAAGGTTCTCAGCACAGGGATCTCAAGTCCAAAGGACATACTCCACTCCCAACTCTCCTTCTTCACGGTAGTGAGGTCCCCTTCCTCACTCTGGGAGTGGCTCTTTTTAAGCCTAGTGGGATGGCAAAACCAACCCATCCCCTACAAAGAGTTCCACGTACCTTATTTGCATGCCCCATCCCCTGCAAGGGATTCACACACCTTAGTTGCAGTAGCAAAAACTATCCGATACCCTTGGTTGGCTACATGCACCTTATCTGCATAGTCCCACCCAATCATTTTGTGGGAGTCACAAGACTATGGCTAGAAGGGCCATATTAAAACAATTCACTGCACTGCAGGATAATACTATCTACCTCATAGGGTGGTTGTGAACATAAGGTACTGAATATGTAAAGTGCTTTGTGTAAAGCACTTAATAGGCGATTCTCAAATTTTTAGTAGCAAGAGTCCTTTACACTCTTAAGAATTACTGAGGACCCCAAAGAATTTCTGTTTATATGGGCTATACCTATTGATATTTACTGTACCAGATATGTCTTAGTATCCTAGGGCTGTCATAACAAAGTACCGTAAACAGGGTCGCTTAAGACAAAAGAAATTTGTCCTCACAGTTTTGGAGGCTAGAAGTCCAAATTCAGGGTGTCAGCAGGGCCATGCTCTCTCTGAAGGCTCTAAGGGAAGATCCTTCCTTGCCTCTTCCTAGATTCTAGGGGTTGCTGACAATCCTTTGTGTTCCTTGGCTTATGGCCATCTTCTCTCTGTGTCTGTGTCTCTTTTTATAAGGGAATCACTCATATTGTATTAGGATTCACCCTACCCTAGTATGACCTCATGTTAATTTAACTGGTAACACCTTCAAAGACCCTATATTTCCAATCAAGGTCAAGTTCACAGGTGTCAGGGGTTAGGACTTCAACATATCTTTTGGGGGGAGATAATTCAATCCATAACAGATATTAAAACTGGTATTTTAAAAGTATTAACTCATTTAAAATAACGAAAACAATACACACATTACACACCAAAAAGAATAACTTTTATGAAAAAACTTCTTTCCAAAAGCAATAAAAATTTAGTGAGAAGAATGGCACTGTTTTACAGTTTTGCAAATTTTTTAAATGTCTGGTTTCATAGAAGACAACTATATCCTAATACCCATATCTGAATTTAATTTGTTGCAATATGTTGTTTTGGTTCAAGTATATAAAGAAAATCCAGCCTCACAAAGATATGCAGTTAGAAGAGAACTGAGTATTTTAATAGCTCTCTCAGATGATTGTGAATATTATTCTTCGATAGGACACTAAAACTCAACAAGTGGTACTTTCTTAAAAGTTAACAGCAATGTGGAATCTGAAAGCCTATAAATGAACTGTTTGTACTCTGCTACATTAAAACCCAGTGGCCTCTCTTGCACTTTGAATGAATCTTTTATAATTGCATGCTTATGTAAGTGTCATGTAGGTCACATGGAAAATACTGGTTTGCTGAGTTATGAAAATCTTTCAAATGCTCACACATTTCAATATACAATCCAAAAAATGACATTAGTTAATATCACCATCCATCTCACTCCAACAAGGCTGGCATTAATCCAAAAAACACAAAATAATAAATGTTGGAGAGACTATGGAGAGATTGGAACACTTATACACTGCTGGTGGGAATGTAAAATGGTACAACCACTTTGGAAATCGATCTGGCGTTTCCTTAAAAAGCTAGAAATAGAACTACCATCCAAACCAAAAACCAAATCCAGTACCGTCGAGTCGATTCCGACTCATAGCGACCCTATAGGACAGAGTAGAACTGCCCCATAGAGTTTCCAAGGAGTGCCTGGTGGATTTGAACTGCCGACCCTTCGGTTCACAGCCATAGCACTTAACCAGTAGGCCACCCAGATTTCCAGAACTACCATACGACCCAGAAATCCCACTCCTCGGAATATATCCTAGAGAAATAAGAGCCTTTACATGAACAGATATATGCACACCCATGTTTACTGCAGCACTGTTTACAATAGCAAAAAGATGGAAGCAACCAAGGTGTCCATCAACGGATGAATGGATAAATAAATTATGGTATATTCACACAAAGGAATACGACGCATCGATAAAAAACAGCGACGAATCTGTGAAACATTTCATAACATGGAGGAACCTGGAAGGCATTATGCCGAGTGAAATTAGTCAGTTGCAAAAGGACAAATATTGTATAAGACCACTATCATAAGATCTTGAGAAACAGTTTAAACTGAGAACACATTCTTTTGTGGTTACGAGAGAGGGGAGGGAGGAAGGAAGGGCAGGAGAGGGTTATTTACTGCTTAGATAGTAGATAAGAACTACTTTAGGTAAAGGGAAGGACAACACTCAATACAGGGGAGGTCAGCACAACTGGACTAAACCAAAAGCAGTTTCCTCAATAAACTGAATGCTTCGAAGGTCAGAGGAGCAGGGGTGGGGGTTTGGGGACTATGGCTTCAGGGACATCTAAATAAATTGGCAAAATAAATTCTATTAAGAAAACATTCTGCATCCCACTTTGAAGTGTGGCGTCGGGGGTCTTAAACGCTAGCAAGCGGCCATCAAAGATGCATCAATCGGTCTCAACTCACCTGGATCAAAGGAGAATGAAGAACACCAAGGTCACAAGGTAATTATGAGCTCAAGAGACAGAAAGGGCTACATGAACTAGAGACTACATCATCCTGAGACTAGAAGAACTAGATGGTGCCCAGCCACAACCGATGACTCCCCTGACAGGGAGCACAACAGAGAACCCCTGAGGGAGCAGAAGAACAGTGGGATGCAGACCCCAAATTCTCATAAAAATACCAGACTTAATGGTCTAAGACTAGAAGAGTCCCGGCGGTCATGGTCCCCAAACCTTCTGTTGGCCCAGGACAGGAACCATTCCCAAAGCCAACTCATCAGACATGGATTGGACTGGACAATGGGTTGGAGAGAGATGCTGATGAGGAGTGAGCTACCTGCATCAGGTGGATACTTGAGACTATGTTGGCATCTCCTGTCTGGAGGGGAGATGGGAGGGAAGAAGGGGTTAGAAACTGGCAAAACGGTTACAAAAGGAGAAACTGGAAGGAGGGAGCGGGTTGACTCATTAGAGGGAGGGTAAGTGGGTATATGTAGTAAAGTGTATATAAGTTTTTACGTGAGAGACTGACTTGATTTGTAAACTTTCACTTAAAGCACAATAAAAATTATTTTTAAAAAATTTAAGCACTGGGAGGCTGTCAAGCTCATGGTGGTAGATACCAGTTTTCAAAAATTCCGATTTTCCCTTCAAATCTCAAGTTTTATCATTTGAGCAGTTGTTTTCCTTGAAGTGGTAGGTTCATGTCTTTCCTTTTCACGAATGTCTGCCAAACATCGTAATTCCAATAACATTGCTTGTCTGTTAGTTGCTCCTCCAAGAAAAATGGTATTCCATGCAAAAAAAAAGCAGCTAGTTCAGCTTGCAACTCAGCCACACAAGTGGTTTTCCTTGAATCAACCATTGTACTTCAGCAGATGGCGGAAGGCCTTTAGGCATTCTTCCCATTTTGTCACACAGGATATCAAAAAAGATGTTCACGCGAGGATCAAGATCTAATAAATTAAACTTTTTCTGCTTTATCAAGGGCATTCTTAAGAGAAACTAGCATTTTCTTTTCAGCAGCAAATGTGTGGCAGTAAAGAACCCAATGATTACTAGTACCAGTTGGTGCCACCGCCCTGATTCGTGCTGAGGTGCCAGCAGGTTTACCCACCATTGCTTTTGTACCAGCAGTGCCAACGTCAACAGAGAAAAAGGCCACTATGGTCTTGGTGTCATTATGAAAATGGTTTTGACCTTGCAGACTCCTGGAAAGGGTCTCAAAGTCCCCCAGGGGTCTGTGGACCACAGTTTCATGACCACTGCACTAAATACAGGTTAGTTGTTATTACTAAAGCTGCCACAAAAGAAAAGAGCACTAGCACTGAAAGATACCAAGATAAAAATGACTTCATCCCAGCCAGCGGAGACAACATGCCGCTATAGACAGAAGCACCACGCCATCCCTCCAAAGCAAAGATACAAAAATCCTAAGTAAAACAGAGACAAACATCAGTCTTGGAACCCTAAGCATCAAATGAAGAGATAAAGAACTCAACCAAGCATCAAATGGAATAAGAAACTAACAGAAAACAGAGAGCTAGGACAGAAATGAGCGGAGGTCCCCTATCAGCTAACACACCATGGATACACCACCTTGGACTCCTGTCGGAGATCGGCAGACAGGGAGCACAGGAAAGTAGATTCAGCAGGAGACAGAGCACCCAGTAACCAGGGATACACGCTTTCCCACCTCCCCCTTCCCTCTTAACAGCATCTGCTGCTTCCCAGCAGGCCAATCTGCCACTTCCCAGCAGGCTGGGCCACCACGGCCAAGGAGATGCCAGCTCCATGCCACGTGGATTCATCCAGCCCACACCGGTCAACTCCTTAAGTGACATTTCTTTGTTGCTGCTGTTGCTTTTTTTGGCTTCTTTTGGTTTTTTCCTTGCCTCTCACCTCCTCCCCCTCCTTTCCCTGAAAACACCTGACTCCGTGTGCTTCTTCTTGACAGGCTGTGAAGAACTGATTGGCTGGGGAATTGCTTCCCCAGTCTGCTCCACCATGTTGGTGGGATCACTGGGGGCTTTTTTTTTCTTCTTCTTTTCTGCATGTTTGTTTTCTCTTTCTCTTTTTCTTCATTTCTCGGTTTCTTATCTCTTTCCATGTACCTTCTTTTCCTGTCTCCCAAATACCTGAGGCTGTGTGCCATCTCCAACCCTTCTAACTAGGCTGCACTGTGCGACCTGGGAGCCCACTGTCCCAGTCTGTGCAGCCATGCCAGTGCAATCCCTGGGGACATTTATTGAATTTTTTGTTTTTGTTTATTTTCAGTTTTCCTTTTTCTCATTTCTCCATTTCTCGTCTCTCCACACCAACAGCAGGCTCCCTCAGCACTTCTTTTTTTTTCGGCACTTTTTCTCTCTCCTCTCTCTTCTGTCCCATACCCCATCTAGCTCCACACAACACAACCGCCCCCCTTCCCCTCCCTCCTCCTGCCTATCTACACCGTGTGCTGAACATTGCACCCCTGAGCAGCACAGGCATGGCCTACCAGAAACTGCCCTTCACTGACCCCTGACTCACCTTGTCGGCCCCAGTACATGCCATAAACAACTCATCCAAGCCCTGCCCCTTCAGCTGAACCTGCCCTGCTGCACCACAGCTGAGCGACTGGCCCTACACATTGGACGAGGTGAAAAATATCCTGCCCACAAACAAGCAAACAACAAACAACATATAGCCCGCCTACTCAGACATAACCAAATAAAACAAAAAAGCAGGATGAGACAAACAAATTTACAATCAATAAACAAATAAAATAACTACTGAATTTCTAGAAGACAATAGGCAATATCAAAACATAAAAAAAAAGAACAGGGCGGTTCCAGTAGGCATCCAAAATAAAACACCAGATGACTTTCTAGTAGAAGAAAAGGCACTGGAACTACCTGGCAGGGAATTCTAATCTCTAATATTCAGAGCTGTCTGAGAGTTGAAGCAAAAAGCAGACAAAAAATGAGGAAAAAATAGGCAAATTTATGGAAAATACAGACAGAAAAATGGAAGAATTCAGAAAAATAATACAGGAACAAAATGTCAAAATAAATTCACAACTGGAAATCATACAAAAATAACAATTAGAAATATACACAACAAGATTTTAAAAATGGACAATGACATAGAAGGTCTGAGGAGCAGGTCTGAAACAATGAAAGACAGGATCAGTGAAATTGAAGACAAATACTTGAATACCACTTTGTTCAAGGTAAAATCAGAAAAATGAAGAAACCCTGAGAATGATGTGGGATACAATCAAAACAAAAAATCTGCAAGTGATCGGAGTTCCAGAACAGGGGGAGAAAATGGAAAACACAGAGAGGATCACTGAAGGACTGCTGACAGAAAACTTCCCTAATATCAGGAAAGATGAAAAGCTGACCATCCAAGAAGCTCAACAAACACCATATAGGATAAACCCCAAAAGAAACTCACCAAGGCATATCATAATCACAATCACTAAAACCAAAGACAAAGAAAGAATCCTGAGAGCAGCTCGAGAAAAACGAAAAGTCATATACAGAAGGGAAACAGTAAGACTAAGTTCTGATTATTTGGCAGAAACCACACAGGCAAAAAGGTAATGGGATGACATATATAAAACCTTGAAAGAAAAAAATTGCCAACCATGAATAATATATCCTGCAAAACTCTCATTCAAATATGATGGTGAAATTAGGACACTTCCAGACAAATAAAAATTAAGGGGATATGTAAAAACCAAACCAAACTTACAGGAATTATTACAGGGACTCCTTCAGTTTGAGAACAAACAACAGCAGACGACAGCCTGAATCTAGGATACAAGATTGCACCAGCCAGATACCAATCTAGGAAATGAACTCTGAAGGACTATTAAAAGCAAAAGATTTACAACAGGGAACCAGCGAGGCTAACCTGTAAATGACAACAACATCAGAACAATAAAAGAGGGAATAAACAATGTAGATATAGCATTTTCTAATGAAGACGAAGGCAAGGTGATACCAAGTAATAATAGACTGGTTCAAACTTAGGAAGATAAGGGTAAATTTCAAGGAAAACAAAAATAAAGTTAACAAACCTACTCATCAAAATAAAAAGGAGACATATAAAGTCTCAGTAAAAACAAAATCTACAAAAACAAAAGAAGTGGAAAAAAAACCCACCACAAACAAAAGGAATTCAGCACAGGAGAGTAAGAGGACGAAGAAAACATCGGCACCACACACACACAAAAAAAAGGCACTACAAAATGACAGCAATAAACTCACACCTATCAATAATTACGCTGAACGTAAATGGCCTAAATGCACCCGTAAAGAGCCAGAGAGTGACAGAATGGATTAAAAAAAAAAAAAAACAGGATCCATCAATATGCTGTCTAAAAGAGACACACCTTAAAAACAAAGAGAAATTTATTAAAAATCAAAGGATGTAAAAAAATACATCAAGCAAACACCTACCAAAAAAGAGCAGGAGTGGCAATACTAATCTCAGATAAAATAGACTTGAAAACAAAATCTACCATAAAAGATAAAGAAGGGCACTATATAGTGATTAACAGGATGGTCCATCATGAAGACATAACCATATTAACATCTATGCACCGAATGACAGGGCTCCAAAATACATAAGACAAACTCTAACAGCACTGAAAAGAGAAATTGATAGTTCCACAATAATAGTAGGCTTCAACATACCACTCTCAGTAAAGGACAAATCTAGAAAGAAACTCAACAAAGATACAGAAAATCTAAAGGCCGCAATTAGGCAACTTGACCTCACAGACATATACAGAACACTCCACCCAACAGCTGCAAAGTACACATTCTTTTCCAACACACATGGACCATTCTCCAGAATAGACCACATCTTAGGCCACGAAGCAACCCTCAACAAAATCCAAAACACTGAGATAATACAAAGTATCTTCTCTGATCACAACGCCATCAAAGTAGAAATTAACAACAGGAAGCACAAGGAAAAAAATCGATTGTATGGAAACTGAATAACACTCTGCTTAAAAACCACCGGGTAAGAGAAGAAATCAAATATGAAATAAAAAAATTCCTATAATTAAATGAGAATGAAAACACATCATACCAAAACTTTTGAGACACAGCAAACGTAGTGCTCAGAGGTCAACTTATAGCAATAGATGCACACACCAAAAAAGGGACAAAATCAAAACATTAAGTACATATCTGGAACAAAATGAGAACAACAAAAGAAGCCCACAGCCACAAGAAGAAAGGAAATAATAAAGATCCGGCCAGAAATAAATGAAATAGAGAACAGAAAACAAAGAATCAACAAAACCAAAAGTTGGTTCTTTGAAAAGATCAACAAAATCAAAAAACCACTGGCCAAACTAACAAAAGAAAAACAGAAAAGGATGCAAATAACCTAAATAAGGAATGAAATGGGGGACATTACAACCGACCAAACTGAAATAAAAAGGAGCATAACAGAGTATTACAAAAAACCATACTGCAACAAATTGGAAAACCTAGAACAAATGGACAAATTTCTACAAATGCATTACCTACCCACACTAACACAAAATAACATTGAAAATCTGAACTGACCAATGACAAGAGATCGAAAAGGCTAAAAAAAAAAAAAAAAAAAAAACTCCCAACAAAAAAAACCCTTGCTCAGATGCCTTTGCTGGAGAATTCTTCCAAACATTCAGAGAAGAGCTTACACCAGTACTATGCAAACTATTTTAGGGCATAGAAAAGGAAGGGTTACTTCTGAATTCATTCTATGATGCCGGCATAACCCTTATATCAAAACCAGGCCAAAAAAAATTACAGATTAATATCTCTCATGAATATAGATGCAAAAATTCTCAATAAAATTCTAACCAACAGAATTCAGCATCATATCAAAAAAATGATACACACAACCAAATAGGATTCATACCAGGCATACAAGGATAGTTCAACATTAGAAAATCAATCAATGTAATCTACCACAAAAATAATCACATGATCATCTCGATCAATGCAGAAAAGTCACTTGACAAAGTTCAACACCCATTCCTGATTTAAAAAAAAAACTCTCAATAAAACAGGCATAGAAGGGTAATTCCTCAACATACTAAAGGCATCTATACAAAACCAACAGCCAACATCATTCTTAATGGAGATAGGCTGAAAACACTCCCCTTGAGAACAGGAACAAAACGAGGATGGCTTTTATCACCACTCCTTTTTTTTTTTTATTTAACATTGTGTTGGAAGTCCTAGCTAGAGCAATAAGGCAAGAAACAGAAATAAAGGGCATCCAAATTGGTAATGAAGAAGTTAAACTCTCCCTATTTGCGGATGATATGATACTATACATAGAAAACCCAAAAGGCTTCACAAGAAAACTACTGGAACTAATAGATTCAGCAGAGTAACAGGCTACAAGACAAAAACACAAAAATCAGTTGGATTCATATATATCAGTAATGTGACTGACAAAAAGGAAATGAGGAAAACAATACCATTTATAATAGCCCCTAAAAAATAAAATACTTAGGAATAAATCTCACCAGGGATGTAAAAGACCTGTACAAAGAAAACTACAAACCACTACTGCAAGAAACCAAGAGACCTACATAATGGAAAAACATACGATGCCAATGGATAGGTAGACTCAACAATGTGGAAACGACAATTCTACCCAAAGGAATCTACGAATACCATGCAACCCCAATCCAAATACCAACAACATTCTTTAAAGAGATGGAAAAATTAATCATTAACTTTATATGGAAAGGGAAGAGGCCTCGGATAAGTAAAGCACTATTGAACAAGAATAAAGTAGGAGGACTCACACTACTTGACCTCCTCAGAACCTACTATACAGCTATGGTAGTCAAAACAACCTGATACTGGTACAATGACAGATACATTGACCAATGGGACAGAATTGAGAATCCAGATGTAAATCCATTTCCCTACAGTTACCTAATATTCGATAAGGTCCCAAAGTCCATCAAATGGGGAAAACACAGTCTTTTTAACAAATAGTGCTTGCAAAACTGGATGTCCATCTGCAAAAAAATGAAACAGGACCCATACCTCACACCCTACACAAAAACTAACTCAAAATGGATCATAAGACCAAAAACTATAAAGATCATAGAAGAAAAAATAAGACCAATACTAGAGACCCTAATACATGGAATTAACAGGATAGAAAGCATAACTAATTACACACAAACTCTAGAAGATAAGCTAGATAACTGAGATCTTCTAAAAATTAAACATTTATGCTCAAGACTTTACCAAAAGAGTAAAAAAAGAACTTACAGACTGGGAAAAAATTTTTGGCTATTACAAATCTGACAAAGGTGTAATCTCTAAAATCTACAGGAAAATTCAGTACCTCCACAACAAAAAGACAAATAACTCAATTAGAAAATGGGCAAAGGAAATGAACAGACACTTCGCCAAAGAAGATATTCAAGCAGCTAACAGACACGTGAGGAAACGCTTGTGATCTCTAGCCATTAGAGAAATACAAATCAAAACCACAATGAGATACCATCTCACCCCAGCATTACTGGAACAAATTAAAAAAAACAACAACAAAATGAAATAATATATGTTGGAGAGGCTGCGGGGAGGTTGGAACTCTCATGCACTGCTGGTGGGAATGCAAAAGGATACAACCACTTTAGGAAACTATATGGGACTTCCTTAAAAAGCTAGAAAAAAAAATACCATATGATCCAGCAATTTCACTCCTAGGAATATATCCTAGAGAAAAATGTCTATTCACATGAATAGACATATGCACACCCATGTTTACTGCAGCATTGTTCACAATAGCAAAAAGATGGAAACAACCTAGATGCCCTTCAACAGAGGACCTGATAAACTATGGTACATACACACAATGGAATACCACACAACGATAAAGAACAACGATGAATCTGCGAAGCATCTTACAACATGGATGAATCTGGAGGACATCATACTGAGTGAAATAAGTCAATCAAAAAAGGACAAATATTGTATGAGACCACTGCTGTAAAAACTCATGAAAAGGTTTCCACACAAAGAGAAACAATCTTCGATGGTTGCCAGGGAGGGGTGGGGCGGGGATGGAAAAACACTAAATAGACAATAGGTAAGTGGTAGCTTTGGTGAAGGGTAAGACAGTACAGGATACTGGGGAAGCCAGCACAACTTGTAACAAGGCAAGGTCATAGAAGCTCCATAGATACATCCAAACTCCCTGAGGGACCAAATCACTGGGACGGGGGCTGTTGGAACCATGGTCTCAGGGAACATCTAGCTCAATTGGTATAACATAGATTATAAAGAAAATGTCCTACTTTAGTACAACCAGAATGCTCCTTAAAGCAAGGATGGCAGGACATTCTACTTTGGTGAGTAGCATCTGGGGTCTTAAAAGCCTGTAGGTGGCCATCTGAGATACTCCACCGGTCTCACCCTGTTAGGAGCAAGGAAGAATGAAGAAAACAAAAGACACTAGGGAAAGTTTAGTCTAAAGGACTAATGGACCACAACTACCACAGCCTCCAACAGTCTGAGTCCAGCACAACTGGATGGTGCCCAGCTGCCACCGCTAACTGCTCTGACAGGGATCACAACAGAGGGTCCCGGACAGAGCTGGAGGAAAATATAGAACAAAATTCTAACTCACAAAAAAAGACCAGACTTACTGGCCTGATAGAGACTGGAGGAACCCCAAGAGTATGGCCCCAGACACCATTTAGCTCAGTAATGAAGTCACTCCTGAGGTTCACCCTTCAGACAAAGATTAGACAGGACCATAAAACAAAATGTGACTAAAGCAGCACAGGAGCCCAGGGGCAAGGACTAAGGTAGGAGGGGACAGGAAAGCTGGAAACAGGGAACCCAAAGTGGAGAAGGGAGAGTATTGACATGTTGTAGGATTGTTAACCAATATCATAAAACAATATGTGTACTGTTTAAGGAGAAGCTAGTTTGTTCTATAAACCTTCATTTGAAATACAATTTAAAAAATGAAATGACTTCATCTCTTAGACTACTGAGAAAAAAGGGCTTGGGGAGGGGTGGGAGGTTCACAAGCTAATAGAAGTTATTATCACAAACTAAGGGGCCCTGGTGGCGCAGTGCTTAAAGCGTTCAGCTGCTAACTGAAAGGCTGGCAGTTCAAACCCACCAGCTGCTCCATGGGAGAAAGATGTGGGAGTCTGCTTCTGTAAAAATTACAGCCTTGGAAACCCTATGAGGCAGTTCTACTCAATCCTATAGGGTTGCTATGAGTAGGAATCGAACCAACTTTGATGGGTTTTTTTTTTTTTTCCTCCAGCCCGGATGACTTATTCTGAGAGACTGTTGCTGTTGTGAGCTGCTGTCAAGTCAGTTCCAACTCATAGCGACCCTACGCACAACAGAATGAAACACTGCCCAGTCCTGCGCCATACTTACAATCTTTGTTATGCTTCAGCACACTGTTGCAGCCACTGAGTCAATCCACCTCACTAAAGGTCTTCCTCTTTTCCACTGACCCGGTACTTTGCCAAGCATGATGTCCTTCTCCAGGGGCTGATTCCTCCTCACAACATGTCCAAAGTATGTAAGACACAGTCCTGCCATCCTTGCTTTAAGGAGCATTCTGGTTGTACCTCTTCCAAGACAGATTTATTCATTCTTTTGGGAGTCCGTGGTATATTCAATATTCTTTGCCAACACCACAATGCAAAGATGTCAATTCTTCTTAGGTCTTCCTCATTCATTGTCCAGCTTTCACATGCATATGATGCGAATTGAAGATACCATGGCTAAGGTCAGGCGCACCTTAGTCTTCAAGGTGACATCTTCACTTTTCAACACTTTAAAGAGGTCTTTTGCAGCAGATTTACCCAATGCAATGTGTTGTTTGATTTCTTGACTGCTGCTTCCATGGCTGTTGATTGTGGATCCAAGTAAAACGAAATCCTTGACAACTTCAATCTCTTCTCCAATTATCGTGAAGTTGCTCACTGGCCCAGTTGTGAGGATTTTTGTTTTATGTTGAGGTGCAAGCCATACTGAAGGCTGTGGTCTTTGATCTTCATTAATAAGTGCTTCAAGTCCTTTTCACTTTCAGCAAGCAAGGTCATGTGATCTGCATAAGGCAAGTTGTTGATGAGTCTTCCTCTAATCCTGATGCCTGGTTCTTTTTCATATAGTCCAGCTTCTCGGATTATTTGCTCAGCATACAGATTGAATAGGTATGGTGAAAGATTGCAGCCCTGGCACACACCTTTCCTGATTTTAAACCACTCAGTATCCCCTTGTTCTGTCCAAACGACTGCCTCTTGATCTATGTAAAGGTTCCTCATGAGCACAATTAAGTGTTCTGGAATTCCCATTCTCCACAATGTTATTTATAATTTGTTATGGTCCACACAGTCGAATGCCTTTGCATAGTCAATAAAATACAGGCAAACATCCTTCTGGTAGTCTCTGCTTTCAGCCACGATCCATCTGACATCAGAAATGATATCCTTGGTTCCACGTCCTCTTCTGAAACCGGCCTGAATTTCTGGCAGTTCCCTGTTGATATACTGCTGCAGCCGTTTTTGAATGATCTTCAGCAAAATTGTGCTTGGGTGTGATATTAATGATATTGTTCTATAATTTCCACATTCGGTTGGATCCCCTTTCTTGGGAATAGGCATAAATATGAATCTCTTCCAGTCAGTTGGCCAGGAAGCTGTCTTCCATATTTCTTGGCATAGACGAGTGAGCACCTCCAGCACTGCATCTGTTTGTTGAAACATCTCAATTGATATTCCGTCAATTCCTGGAGCCTTGTTTTCTGCCAATGCCTTCAGGTGAGCTTGGACTTCTTCCTTCAGTACCATCCTTTCCTAATCATATGCTAGCTCTTGAAATGGCTGAAGATCAACTAACTCTTTTTGGTATAATGACTCTGTGTATTCCTTCCATCTTCTTTTGATGCTTCCTGCATCTTTTAATATTTTCCCCATAGAATCCTTCACTATTGCAACTCCAGGCTTGAATTTCTTCTTCAGTTCAGCTTGAGAAACACTGAGCGTGTTCTTCCCTTTTGGTTTTCTATCTCCAGCTCTTTGCACATGTCATTTTAATACTTTACTTTGTCTTCTCGAGATGCCCTTTCAAATTTTCTGTTCAGTTCTTTTACTTCATCATTTTTTCCTTTTGCTTTAGCTACTGGACTTTCAAAAGCAAGGTTCATAGTCTCTTCTGACATCCGTTTAGGTATTTTATTTCTCTCCTGTCTTTTTATTGACCTCTTGCTTTCTTCATGGATGATGTCCTCGATGTCATTCCACAATTCACCTGGTCTTCTGTCATTAGTGTTCAACGCGTCAAATCTGTTCTTGAGATGGTCTCTAAATTCAGGTGGGATATATTCAAGGTCGTATTTTGGCTCTCGTGGACTTGCTCTGACTTTCTTCAGTTTCAGCTTGAACATGCATATGAGCAATTGATGGTCTGTTCCACAGTCGGCCCCTGGCCTTGTTCTGACCGATGATATTGAGCTTTTCCATCGTCTCTTTCCACAGATGTAGTCGATTTGATTCCTGTGTGTTCCATCTGGTGAAGTCCATACGTAGAGTTGCCACTTATGTTGGTGAAAGAAGGTATTTTCAATGAAGAAGTCATTGGTCTTGCAAAATTCTATCATCCCATCTCCGGCATTGTTTCCCATCACCAAAGCCATATTTTCCAACTACCGATCCCCCACGTGTCTGTCAGTCCATCACACTGTGGGGGCTTGTGTACTGCTGTGATGCTGGAATCTATGCCACCAGTATTCAGATACCAGCAGGGTCACCCATGGCAGACAGGTTTCAGCTGAGCTTCCAGACTAAGACAGACTAGGAAGGAGGATCTGGTAGTCTACTTCTGAAAGGCATTTGCCAGTGAAAACCTTATGAATAGCAGCAGAACACTGTCTGATATAGTGCTGGAAGATGAGCCCCCCAGGTTGGAAGGCACTCAAAAGATGACTAGGGAAGAGCTGCCTCCTCAAAGTAGAGTCGACCTTAATGACGTGGATGGTGTGAAGCTTTTGGGACCTTCATTCGCTGATGTGGCACGACTCAAAATGAGAAGAAACAGCTGCAAACATCCATTAATAATCGGAACTTGGAATGTACAAAGTATGGATCTAGGAAAATTGGAAATTGTCAAAAATGAAATGGAATGCATAAACATTGATATCCTAGGCATTAGTGAGCTGAAACGGACTGGTATTGGCCATTTTGAATTGGACAATCTTATAGTCTACTATGCTGGGAATGACAACTTGAAGAGGGATGGTGTTGCATTCATCATCAAAAAGAACATTTCAAGATCTATCCTGAAGTACAACGCTGTCAGTGATAGGATAATATCCACACGCCTACAAGGAAAATCAGTTAATAGGACTATTATTCAAATTTATGCACCAACCACTAAGGCTAAAGATGAAGAAATAGAAGATTTTTATCAGCTGCTGCAGTCTGAAATGGATTGAACATGCAGTTAGGATGCACTGATAATTACTGGTGATTGGAATGCAAAAGCTGGAAACAAGAAAATTCTGAGAGCAGAAGGAGAATATTGCAAAATCTAGAGAATCAGAACCAATTCATCAAGCAAAGCCCACAGCTACAAATATCATTACCAGAAACAAGGGATTTGAAAGCAGATAAAAATACTTAAAATAAGTGGAGAATATTAACAAACAGAAGGATAATGATAAACATAGGATTCACAGATGAATTAGATAATACACAGAGGTGGAAGCTTTTCTAAAGAAGTATAAGACTATAAACAAAAAAAAAAAAAGATGAGGTTGGGGAGGGAGAGTAAACCCCGTAAATTAATTACCACCCTAGTAAGAGAGTTTTCTTATTTAATAAAAGAACAGTAAGAATAGTGAAAACAGACATACCAAAATGCTTAAAATGTTGGAAAAGTGGTTGTTTCACAATTACCTTTTGCCATAATTTAAAGAGAAATTAAGAGTTTTATGTTTATTATTTGAAAAATGAAAAGGAAACAGATGAACTTAAAGGAGTACACACAGTACAAAATACAATTTATAATTCAAATACTGGAATTAGAAAAATACAATTGGATCGAAAGGTCTTATTAGTTTCCTATTGTACATAAAATTCCCACAAACTTCCAAAACCAGACCCGTTGCCTTCAAGTCGATTCTGACTCATGGCGACCCTATAGGACAGAGTAGGACTGCTCCATAGGGTTTCCAAGGAACAGCTGGGGGACTGGAACTACCACGCTTCTGGTTAGCACCCGAGCTCTTAACCACAAACTCAGTGGCTTAAAAAAAACCCAAAATTTATTATCTTACAGTTTTGGAGGTCAGAAGTTCAGTAAGAGTTTCACTGGACTAAAATCAAGGGGTCAGCAGGGCTGGCTCCTTCCGGAGGCTCGAGGGGAGAATCTGTTTCCTTGCCTTTTCCAGTTTGAGTCGACCTACATTTCTTATCTCATTACCTCCTTCTTCTATCTTCAAGCCAACAATGGAAAGTTGAGTCCTCCTCATATCAAATCACTCTGCCTCCTTCTCCCACATGTAAGGATCCTGGAGACTACAACTAGGTTACCCAGAGAATCCAGGATAATCTCCCTATTTTAAGGTCAACTGAATAACAACCTTAATTCCATCTGCTTCCTTAATTTCCTTTGCCACGTAACATGTTCACAAGTTCCAAGGATCAGGATGTAGACTTTTTTTGGTCGGGGGGGGTGGGGGCGGCACTAGTCTCTCTACGCAACCCTATAAAAAGGTCACTGGATTGTAAAATAAAATCTAAATCTGTTGCATTCCAGAGTCACACTTGAAACCAATGTCAAAAGTCAAACCAGCTATAAGAAAGGAGATAACAAAGGTTTACCAGGCCTGGGTAAGGACAAGGGAAGCAGTTTATTACCATAGTAAATATGACAGACTAAGTAGACAAAGTTCCTAAGAAAACTATGGAAATAAGCACTAGAGTAGACAAAAATAGCATGGTTAGACTGAATTAAATATCAGTACACAAAAATACACTTTCTTTACATGCATATGGATCTCTTCAGGGGAAAAAAAGGATCGGGGGCACTAATATATAATAAGCACAAATGGAATTTAAAATTTTTAAAAATTGTTTGAATGCCTGTAATGTGTGGGATATAACAAGATGAGAAAAAAACCGTCTCTACCCACAAGATACTCAAAGACTACTAGGAGTGGTAAAAGGGGATGATTTATCAACAAGTAAGAATGATTTATTGCCCACCACTTGTCTGCAAGTTTGTCATACTGCTATGATGCTGGAAGCTATGCCACAGGTATTTCAAATATCAGCACGGACACCCATGGTGGACAGGTTTCAGCAGAGCTTCCAGGCTAAGACAGACTAGAAAGAAAGGCCTGGAGATCTACTTCTGAAAATTGGCCAATGAAAACCTTATAGATCACAACAGAACATCGTCCAACTCGATTACTCTGGACACGTCTTGAGAAGGGATCAGTCACTAGAGGAAGACATCATGTTGGTGAAGTAGAGAGCCAATGAGGGTGTGAACGACCCTCAGAGAGATGGATTGGCGTAACAGCCACAGCAATGGACTCAAACACGCTGGCAAATGTGAGGATGATGCAGGACCAGGCAATGTTTTGTTCTGTTGTAAGCTAACAACAACAACAATTATGTATTACGGAAAACTGGAGGACTTGGCAGACTAACTTCCCCGGGAAAGCTGGGAAGGTAGGTGGGATTTGAGCAGCAGGTTGAGAAGAGGGAACGCCAGACAAAGGGGATAACATTTTTAAAAGTACAAGACAGTCTGTCATATCCCAGGAGACTGGAACACACAGAATACATCCCGTAAATCTTGGGGTGAGGAGTGGGAGGTTGGGAAGAAAGGGCATTGGAGGCAGTAGGGAGCCACTGAAGATTTTCTTAGCCACAGAGAGTGACATAAGGTACGTAAGAGTGTATAAAGTGATTCTTATGGGTAGAAACTGGAGACAGAAAAGTCTATACAATTCACAATAAACTGACAAAATAGACTGAAAATTGCCTAACCACATGGATCACAGTGAAAAGAACAGAACCCTGGTCTTTTTTTTGAGAATAGGAGCAATTTTAAGAGGTTCCGGAATGGGTGTTTAGTCAGTTTCTTCATTATCTTCATGATGGATATCATATGAAATGTTTCTGTATTCTCTTAAAAATGGGAACATTTCTTCAAGAAAAAGAACAAAGTAGGAGGCCTCACACTACTTGATCTCAGAACCTACTATGCAGCAATAGCAGTCAAAACAGCCTGGTAATGGTACAGTGACAGACACATAGACCAATAGAACAGAATCAAGAACCCAGAGACCTAAATCATCCGCCTACAGTCTGCTGATCTTTAAAAAGATTAAAGTTGATTAAATGGGTGAAAAACACATTAAAAACCCATTGCTGTTGAGTGGATTCCGACTCATAGCGACCCTACAGGACAGGGTAGAACTGCCCCACGGGGTTTCCAAGGAGCAGCTAGTGGATTCAAACTGCCAATCCTCTGTTTAGCAGCCAAGCTCTTAACCACTGTGCCACCAGGACTCCAAATGGGGAAAAGACAGTTGTTTTTTCTTTAAACAAATGGTGCTGACAAAACCGGTTAATAATGGGTAGAGACTGGGGGCAGAAAAGTCTACACAATTCACAATACACCAACGAAATGGACTGAAAATTGTCTAACCACAGGGATCTTCGTCAATACTCATTTGTTAAGCAGTGTAGTAGACTTAAAGAGATTATTTGCGTGACTTTATTTGAGCCTCAGGCCCCTCATCGGCAAATTGCAGTTAGTATTACCGCTACCAGATTGTGCCGAGGTAAGGATTAAAAAACCTACCAGAAAGCAGTTCTTGCAGGGCATGGCACCAAACAGGTGATTCTTGGTAACTGTTAGCTTCCTTCTTGAAATAATAACTAAAACAAGGAGGAAACAGAACACTATTACAGAATCATTAAAATACTTCTAACACGTAACTAAAACATCAAAATGTATCTGCTGCAGAAGTTTAAATAAAAGAAAAAGAAAGGGGGAAAAGAAAAAAGAGGCAAAAGGAACACTAGTGAGTGTGCTGAGTTTCTGCAGAAGAAATTTAAAAAAGAAACAGAGTAAGAAGCCAAAATATGTAGTACTAAAACTAAAAGCAGAAATATAGATATAAAAATGGAGCTTATAAATGACACCAGTAACCGGTTCTTTGAAAAAATGAACTACAAACTTGATCAATAAACAAGTTAATGCAATTAGCAAGTTTTAAAGATGTAATTTATGCTTTTTTTTTTAACTGGGGGAAGAAAGAATAAGATCTCAACTATGCCAATACAGTTTGAAGCCAAGTCCAAAAAGATGACTGCATATAAAATACCAACCATGATTGGCAAGAAGATAAGAGGCAGCAAGAACACAGTGACACAGAATTAATTAAAAACAGACAAAAAATACAAAAACTCATGGTCAAAGCCCTAGGAACCTAAACTACTTTCAGTTACTTCTCTAAGAAGCATTCAGATCAAAGCCCAAGTGTAAAAACAAAAAGAACTGGTCAACATTCAACCATTTCAGGAGGCAGCACATGATCAGGAACTGATGATACTGAAGGAAGAAGAAGCCCAAGCTGCAATGAAGGCACTGATGAAAACAAGGCTCCATGAATTGATGGAATACCAGTTGAGATGCTGTAGAGAACAGATGCAGCACTAGAGGTGCTCACTCACCTATGTCAAGAAATTTGGAAGACAGCTGCCTGGCCAACTGACTGGAAGAGGCCCATACTTGTGCCCATTCCAAAGAAAGGTGACCTAACAGACTGTGGAAATTATTAATATCACACGCAAGTAAAATTATGCTGAAAATCATTCAAAAGCAGCTGCAGCAGTACATCAACAGGGAACTACCAGAAATTCAGGCCAGATTCAGAAGAGGACGTGGAACCAGGGATATCATTGCTGATGTCAGATAAATTCTAGCTGAAAGCAAAGAATACGAGAAAGATGTTTACCTATGTTTTAATGACTACGCAAAGGCATTCGACTGAGTGACTTATAACAAATTATGGATAACACTGCAAAGAATGGGAATGTCAGAACACTTAATTGTGCTCATGCAGAACCTGTACATAAGCCAAGAGGCCGTTGTTAAAAAAAGAACAAGGAGATACTGCATAGTCTGAAATCAGGAAAGGTGTGTGTCAGGGTTGTATCCTTTCGCCATACTTATTCAATCTGTATGCTTAGCAAATGATCTGAGAAGCTGGACTATGTGAAGAAAAACGAGGAATTAGGTCTGAAGGAAGACTCAAAAACAACCTGCAATATGGAGATGACACAACCTTGTGTCCTCAAAGTGAAGAGGACTTGAAGCAGTTACTGATGAAGATCAAAGACTACAGCCTTCAGTATGGATTACATCTTAACATAAAACAAAAATCCTCACAACTGGACCAATAAGCAATATTATAATAAGCGGAGAAAAGATTGAAGTTGTCTAGGATTTCATTTTACCTGGATCCTCAATCAACACCCATGAAAGCAGCAGTCAAGAAATCAAAAGGTGCATTGGGCAAATCTGCTGCAAAAGACCTCTTTAAAGGGTTGAAAAGCAAAGATGTCACCTTGAGGACTAAGGTGGCTGGCCCAAGCCCTGGTATTTTCAATCGCCTCGTTTTTTTTTTTTTCATATGCATGCGAAAGCTGGACAATGAATAAGGAAGACTGAAGAACTGAAGCCTTCCGAATTACGTATTGGCGAATAATATTGAATATACCATGGACTGCCAGAAGAACAAACAAATCTGTCTTGGAAAAAGTACAGTTGGAATGTTCCTCAGAAGGGAAGATGGTGAGACTTCGTCTGAAGTACGTTGGACATGTTATCAGAAGGAACCAGTCCCTGGAGAAGGACATCGTGCTTGGTAAAGTAGAGGGTCAGAGAAAAAGAGGAATACCCTCAAGGAGATGGACTGACACAGTGGCTGCAACAATGGGCTCAAACATAACAATGATTGTGAGGATGGTGCAGGAGTGGGCAGTGTTTCATTCCGTTGTGCTTAGGATCGCTATGAGTTGGAACCGACTCGACGGCACCTCTCAGCAATAACCACAAACCAGCTAATGGAGGATCCACTGGATATTCTGGCATTAACGACTACTTCCTAAATGTCAGTTTAGCAATTATGCCCTTAAAAGGAATATAGTTCACTTTCTTCTGATTCTGTAATTTTAACATATTATCACTATGAAGTGTCACACAGACCAAACTACAAAGCTAGTGTTTTCTCTGAAATTTACATGGAGCTTTCCACTCAAGCTGGAATACCCTCTCTTCATGTGAAGAGAGAAGAAGACAAAGCCACACAGCGAACAGATGATTCTGTGAGTGTCAAAGTTCTAGTATCTATTTTCCCCAAATCAAATCACACAACCGGACTCCTTTTAGCCCTGTCAGTGTTCTCTGGTGCAAGCTGCTGGCTTAACTGGCTCCCATTCCCCAGCTCCCCCATCTTCACAGGGGGGCACATCCCTGCGAGTGATTCCCTGTGTACAGCTTGAGAGAATGGCCCCAAGTGCCCAACTGCTAACTGACACTGAGAAACCATTAAAGGGACTGCACCTCTAACACTGAACAGAACCTTCTTAACAAAACTTCAAGTCTTTTAGGGGCAATGTTAACTGGTTTAAGATGAAAAATGTTTAAGAGTATCTAACCGCTAGATATAAGAAAGCACAAAAGTAAAATAAAAACAAATCACTCTTAAAAAGGACAGAGCCCCTGAGTGGCACAAACGGTTACGTGCTTGACTACTAGCAGAAAGGCTGGCTATTGAAGCCCATCCGGTGGCACCTCAGAAGGCAGCCCTCACAATTTGCTTCCAAAAGGTCAAAGGTTGGAAAACCCTACACTGCACACATGAGGTCATCGAGAGCTGGAATCGACTGGACTGCAACTAACAACAGCTTAAAAAGGACTACCAGAAAGGGCACAGGCTGACGAAAACATCCGCATTCAAGTCCTCGCCTGCCACTTGAGGTGTATGATCTTGGGTGAGCTACTCTCCTCTGAGTCTCTTTCCTTATCTGCTTTCTTACATATCAATCAATCAATTAAGAAATGGCTATGTGAAAAAGCACTTTGTAAATTATAAATTTTACCTATTATAGCTGTTGCTAGTATTATAAAACAGGAAAGTTCTGCCACACAATTTCAACAATCTCATTTAGCAATCATTTTTCATGATACTGGGTCATACCTGGCAAAGTACAAATTACCAGTCATAAAGAACATATCTATCACATTCAATTCAAGGCTTAGATCTAAAGTTCTAGTCACCTTGATCCTATGATCCTATGATCAGGCATGACAATCAGAATTCCCAAGGTCAATACTAGAAAACAACTCCTGGAGGCCTAGAAAGCTCCTCTGTTATAACCTGAAACTCCTCCTTCAATCCACTGTCTTTCCCCTACAACAAAGATTTTCCAGTGGTATATGTCTATGTGTACTGAACATCCACTCATTTAGCACATATATTTATCAAGCATCTCAAAATCTTAGCCTTCAAAGAACTCACAGCCAAGAAAAACACGTAATTATCAAGTAATGGAAATGATTTTTTTAATTTTTATTGTGCTTAAAGTGAAAGTTTACAAACCAGGTCACTCTCTCATACAAAAACTTATATACACCTTGCTATATACTCCTTCCCCACATGTCTGTCAGTATATAGCCTCCCCCATGTGTCTGTCAGTTTGTCGTACTGTGGGGGCTTGCATGTTGCTGTGATGCTGGAAGCTATGCCACTGGTATTCAGATACCAGAAGGGTCACCCATGGAGGACAGGTTTCAGCTGAGCTTCTAGACTAAGACAGACTAGGAAGAAGGACCAGGCGGTCTACTTCTGAAAAGCATTAGCCAGTGAAAACCTTATGAATAGTGGCGGAACACTGTCTGATATGGTGCTGGAAGATGAGCCCCCCAGGTTGCAAGGCACTCAAAAGATGACTAGGGAAGAGCTGCCTCCTCAAAGTAGAGTCGACATTAATGACGTGGATGGAGTAAAGCTTTCGGGACCTTCATTTGCTGATGTGGCATGACTCAAAATGAGAAGAAACACCTGCAAACATCCATTAATAATTGGAACCTGGAATGTACGAAGTATGAATCTAGGAAAATTGGAAATAGTCAAAAATGAAATGGAAAACATTAACATCAATACCCTACGCATTAGTGAGCTGAAATGGACTGGTACTGGCCATTTTGAATCAGACAATCGTATAGTCTACTACGCTGGGAATGACAACTCAAAGAGGAATGGTGTTGCATTCATCGTCAAAAAGAATGTTTCAAGATCTATCCTGAAGTACAAGGCTGTCAGTGATAGGATAATATCCATACACCTACAAGAAAGACCAGTTAATACGACTATTATTCAAATGTACGCACCAACCACTAGGGCCAAAGATGAAGAAAAACAAGATTTTTATCAGCTGCTGCAGTCTGAAATTGATCGAACATACAATCAAGTTGCATTGATAATTACCGGCGATTGGAAAGCGAAAGTTGGAAACAAAGAAGGATCAGTAGTTGGAAAATATGGCCTTGGTGACAGATACAATGCCGGAGATCAAATGATAGAATTTTGCAAGACCAACGACTTCTTTATTGCAAATACCTTCTTTCACCAACATAAACAGCGACTATACACATGGACCTCGCCAGATGGAACACACCGAAATCAAATTGACTACATCTGTGGAAAGAGACGATGGAAAAGCTCAATATCATCAGTCAGAACAAGGCCAGGGGCCAACTGTGGAAAGGACCATCAGTTGCTCTACGCACGTTCAAGCTGAAACTGAAGAAAATCAGAGCAAGTTCACAAGAAGCAAAATATGACCTTGAGTATACCCCACCTGAATTTAGAGACCATCTCAAGAATAGATTTGACGCATTGAACACTAGTGACCGCAGACCAGACGAGTTGTGGAATGACATCAAGGACATCATCCATGAAGAAAGCAAGAGGTCACTGAAAAGATAGGAAAGAAAGAGAAGACCAAGATGGATGTCAGAGGAGACTCTGAAACTTCCTCTGGAGCGTCAAGCAGCTAAAGCAAAAGGAAGAACTGATGAAGTAAAAGAACTGAACAGAAGATTTCAAACAGCCTCTCGAGAAGACAAAGTAAAGTATTATAATGACATGTGCAAAGAGCTGGAGATAGAAAACCAAAAGGGAAGAACACACTCGGCGTTTCTCAAGCTGAAAGAACTGAAGAAAAAATTCAAGCCTCGAGTTGCAATAGTGAAGGATTCCATGGGGAAAATATTAAACCACACAGGAAGCATCAAAAGAAGAGGGAAGGAATACACAGAGTCATTCTACCAAAAAGAATTAGTCGCTATTCAACCATTTCAAGAGGTGGTATATGATCAGGAACTGATGGTATTGAAGGAAGAAATCCAAGCTGCTCTGAAGGCATTGGCGAAAAACAAGGCTCCAGGAATTGATGGAATATCAATTGAGATGTTTCAACACACAGATGCAGCGCTGGAGGTGCTCACTCGTTTATGCCAGGAAATATGGAAGACAGCTTCCTGGCCAACTGACTGGAAGAGACACGTATTTATGCCTATTTCCAAGAACGGTGATCCAACCGAATGTGGAAATTATAGGACAATATCATTAATATTACACGCAAGCAAAATTTTGCTGAAGATCTTTCAAAAACAGCTGCAGCAGTATATCGACAGGGAACTGCCAGAAATTCATGGCGGTTTCAGAAGAAGATGTGGAACCAGGGATATCATTGCTGATGTCAGATGGATCCTGGCTGAAAGCAGAGAATACCAGAAGGATGTTTACCTGTGTTTTATTGGCTATGCAAAGGCATTCGACTGTGTGGATCAGAACAAACTATGGATAATACTGCGAAGAATGGGAATTCCAGAACACTTAATCGTGCTCATGAGGAACCTTTACATAGATCAAGACGCAGTTGTTTGGACAGAACGAGGGGATACTGATTGGTTTAAAGTCAGGAAAGGTGTGCATCAGGGTTGTATTCTTTCATCATACTTATTTAATCTGTATGCTGGACCATATGAAGAAGAACAGGGCACCAGGATTGGAGAAAGACTCATTAAGAACCTGTGTTATGCAGATGACACAACCTTGCTTGCTGAAAGTGAAGAGGACTTGAAGCACTTGCTAATGAACATCAAAGACCACAGCCTTCAGTATGGATTACACCTCAACATAAAGAACACAAAAATCCTCACAACTGGACCAATGAGCAACATCATGATAAACGAAGAAAAGTTTGACATTGTCAAGGATTTCATTTTCCTTGGATCCACAATCAACAGCCACGGAAGCAGCAGTCAAGAAATCAAAAGACGCATTGCATTGGGTGAATCTGCTGCAAAGGACCTCTTCAAAGTGTTGAAGAGCAAGACGTCACCCTGAGGACTAAGGTGCGCCTGACCCAAGCCATGGTATTTTCAATTACATCATATGCATGTGAAAGCTGGACAATGAATAAGGAGGACCGAAGAAGAGTTGACGCCTTTGAATTATGGAGTTGGCAAAGAATATTGAATATATCACAGACTGCCAAAGGAACGAACAAATCTGTCTTGGAAGAAGTGCGGCCAGAATGCTCCTTAGAGGCAAGGATGGCGAGACTGCGTCTTACACACTTTGGACATGTTGTCAGGAGGGATCAGACCCTGGAGAAGGACATCATGCTTGGCAGAGTACAGGGTCAGCGGAAAAGAGGAAGACCCTCAACGAGATGGATTGACACAGTGGCTGCAACAATGAGCTCAAGCATAACAACGATTTCAAGGATGCCACAGGACCGGGCAGTGTTTCATTCTGTTGTGCATAGGGTCACTATGAGTCGGAAGTGACTCAATGGCACCTAACAACATATACTCCTAGTTGCTCTCCCTCTACTGAGACAGCACACTCCTTCCCTCCACCCTGTATCCCCCGTGTTCATTCAACCAGCTTCTGTCCCCCTGTGTCTTCTCATCTCCTTTCCAGACAGGAGCTGCCCACACAGTCTCATGTGTCTCTACTTGATCCAAGCAGCTCATTTTCTATCCCATAGTCCAGTCCAATCCCTGTCTGAAGAGTTGGCTTTGGGAATGGCTCCTGTTTTGGGCTAACAGAAGGTCTGGGGACCATGACCTCCGGGGGTCCCTCTAATTTCAGTCAGACCATTAAGTCTGGTCTTTTGACAAGAATTTGAGGTCTGCATCCCATTGCTCTCCTGCTCCCTCAGGGGTTCTCTGTTGTGTTCCCTGTCAGGGCAGTCATCAGTTGTAGCCAGGCACCATCTAGTTCTTCTGGTCTCAGCGTGATGTAGTCCCTGGTTTATGTGGGCCTTTCTGTCTCTTGGGCTCATAATTACCTTGTGTCTTTGATGTTCTTCATTCTCCTTTGCTCCAAGGTCAGTTGTGACCAACTGATGCATCTTAGATGGCCGCTTGCTAGCGTTTAAGACCCAGATGCCAGTCTCCAAAGTGGGACGCAGAATGTTTTAATAGATTTTATTATGCCAACTGACTTAGATGACCCCTGAAACCATGGTCCTCAAACCCCCGCCCCTGCTACGCTGGCCTTCGAAGCATTGAGTTTATTCAGGAAACTTTGCTTTTGGTTTAGTCCAGTTGTGCTGACCTCTCCTGTATTGTGTGTTGTCTTTCCCTTCACCTAAAATAGTTCTTATCTACTATCTAATTAGTGAAAACCCCTCTCCCGCCCTCTCTCCCTCCCCCCTCTCATAACCATCAAAGAATATTTTCATCTCTGTTTAAACTATTTCTCGAGTTGTTACAGTAGTGGTCTCATACAGTATTTGTCCTTTTGCAACTGACTCATTTCACTCAGCATAATGCCTTCCAGATTCCTCCATGTTATGATAATGCTTCACGGATTCATCATTGTTCTTTAGGAAATGATTAAAAAAAACAGAAATTATACATTTAAATGAGGCTTGCCTCCTTTAAACAGTCCCCTTGGGAGGCCATACACTAATTCCAATGACGCTTCCTCGCGCAAACCATCTTTGGAGCATCCTCTTGGAATCGCCTAGTGCGTACGCAGGCTGTTCCTCTGAACACCCTAAATGCTGCCAAGTGTTCACTGAGAAGAGCGTGGATTTTTGGAAATGGACAAAATTCAGTCAGAGCCAAGTTTAGTGAATAAGTTGTGTGATTTAACTAGGTGACACTATTTTGGTTCGAAAATGATAAATGATTATAAAGCAATGAGACTGATTTTCTCATATAATCTGTAAACTGCTCCAAAGGGAATTCCAGATGAGTAACAAGGACCATGAGCAATGGGACAGATATATCCTCTCCTTTTCCCAAGTAACTTCTTTGAACGATAATACTCATTTGGGTGTGTAAGCTCTGATATAAACTTTGTTCTGTTTAATCACCTGAAGCTCATAAATGGAAGGTTCCTTAGTATACAGGACCTACTGTGGCATTTGGGGAAGAGACAGTCACTAAATTAGGGAGGTAGCATGGCATGTTGGAAAGAGCACAGACTTTGGAAGGAGACTGGCCTGGGTTACGATCCTGGCTTGGCCACTTACTCCTTGTGTGACTTTGGGGAAGTCACAATCTCTAACACTCAGGACCTCATCTCTAAAATAAAGACAATATCTAATGTACAGAGTCATTGTAGAAATTACAGATAATGGATACAAAAGAACCTACATTGTGCCTGGCACACAGTAGGCACTCAGTAAGTCACAGCTATTGTTAATAACAACCTCATTTTAATCAAGACAATCTTCTTATAGGCGGTTTGAGATGACAGGAGGACAGATAAAGGCATTCCAGTGATGCGTAGTTAATTGGCAGTACTCACAATACACTCACTACTGATGAATTAGAAACTAGCTTTTTTTTTAAACTACAATAACAGATAAAATTATACTCACAGTAACTGTTTAACACCAAGTATAATATAACCAGTTGCCATGGAGTCGATTCCAACTCGTGGCAACCTCATATGTAGAACTGTGTTCCATAGTGTTTTCATGGCTGTGACCTTTCAGAAGCAGATTGCCAGGCCTTTCTTCCAAGGTGCCTCTGGCGGAGTTCAAACTATCAACCTTTCAGTTATCAACCCAGTGCTTAACCATCTGTACCATTCAGGGAATCCTAACACTAAGAACGATGTTTTAAAATCACATGATACATGTCGTCTGCAGTGCTCCTCCCACACTGACCTTTTCACCATTGTCTAAACATACCAGGCCCTTTCAGGACCCTGTGCCTTTGCACACTTTGTCCCTTTAAGACATTTCTGCCCTCTGGTCTGACAAAGTCCTACAATTACCCTTCAAGACCTAACTCAAAAAGTCCCTTCCACTGTGGAGCCTTCCCTAACTGCTCCAGACATACTGGGGGCCCTGTCTCTGTAATGTCTCCGATTGTGCTGAATTCTCATCTCCCTCGACGTTTCTACTTCTTCCACTAGGTCTGAGCTTTGAGGGAGGGACTAAAAAAAAAAACCCATTGCCTTAGAGTCGATTCCAACTCATACCGACCCTCTAGGATAGAGTAGAATTGCCCCATACGATCTCCAAGGAGCACGTAGTGGAATTGAACTGCTGACGTTTTGGTTAGCAGCCATAGCTCTTAACCACTACGCCACCAGGGTTTCCAGGGAGGGACTCCTAAGAGCTGTGCTAGGTGCTCTAAACAAAAAAAATAAATGGGCTCTAAAAAAATTTTTTTTTTTGTTTTAAGGAGGGACTACATCCCATTAATTAATTAATTTTTTTATTTAGAGCACCTAGCACAACTCTTAGGAGTCCTAGTGGTGGAAGGGTTAAGTGCTCGGCTGCTAACCAAAAGGCTGGTGGTTTGAAGTCTTTTCTCTGAGGGAGAAAAGATCTGGTGATCTGTTCTCATAAAAATTACAGCCTAGAAAACCCAAGGGGGCAGTTCTACCCTGTCATATGGGGTTGCTATGAGTTAGAATTGACTCAACAGCACCTAACAACAACAGCAGCACATTTCTTGGCACACAGAAGAGACTCAGGGAATGTTTGATGAAGAGATACTTTTAAGATAAATACTTTGAAATGACTGATAAAGGTCAGGGAATTGCCTTTAGCTACTACTCTGTCCTATGGGGTCCCTACGAGTCGGAATCGTCTCAACAGCCAACGGGTTTGGTTTGGGTTTGGTATTACCAGCAATCACATTCATTTTCCCTGACTTCAAATGAGGGACAAGATTACTTACATAAACTCCGAAATGGCTTTAGCAAGTGAAGCATCTAGAAGTTTATAAACACTACTGACCACATCAAAACTCCACACCCATAGGAGGGGAGCCCCCCCGAGCAGTGTTTCTCAACCTTTGTTCCACTCGGGCACCTGAGGGATGTGCCCTACTCCCAACAGGAGCTCACTGCACCGACTCAGAAAGCCTGGCAGAGCTGCAGGGCTGAGGGCCTTCTCAGAGCCAGCAGCTCCACCAAAGTAGCAGAAAACCCCAAGGCACTGAGATGTGGGAAGGGGGCCACGTTAATGCCACCTCTCCCCAGACCCCTACCTCCCAGCTTTGCCTCCTAATCAGAGACTGACAACTCTATATTGTTCTAGCAGTTTGTCTAGTCTATGAGTAGGGGCCCCGAGCTGCTAGGAAGCCTGAGGCATGTAGGGAATGACTGGCTGATGGGTCCAGTACGTCTGTTTCAGCAAGTCTTAACCTGTGTAACTAAAAAGCAATTATGAAAAGAAGTTCATGATCAACCAGTTCTGAGCCAGATTCAAATAGGCAGAGGGTCAGCTGGCAGCCATGTGCATCTGAGTGTTGACACTCGTGAATCATTCTCTGTCATCACAGTTTCCAGATTCTTGGCAATGCAGCAGCAGGTCTGGGCTCCCCAAGAGCCATAGGCTGGAAAGGAGATCTGGAACCACTTCCTAGGCCTTAGGACCCACCACACCTTGACAGTGACTATTTCTGCAACACGGACATAACCTGCAAAGTAAAGGCAGCCACATTCTGCCTTAGCATCATGGTCTTTCCCATCTCTCCAATGAAATGGCTGGATTCCGAAGGAGAAAAGAGGATGAGAGGAAAGCTAACCAGGCTGCAGACCACCAGGAAAGCAGTGACTGAAAGTAGGAGCAAGAGTCAGTCATTCATTCAACAAACGTTTATTGAGCAGGTGTGGAGGACACAATCATGAGCAAAGAGTCATGGTCCTGGCCTCGCTGAGTTTAGTACTTTAGTTGAAGAGATTGTTATTAATGAAATAAGAACACAAACAAATACTCTGAAGGGGGAATACAGGGTACTACAAAGATTGTACAAACAAGGAGCGGTGGACCTGGTCAGGGAAGTCAGGAAAGATTCCCTCAGCAAGAAACAAGTGAGTTGAGACCTCAAGGATAACCGTAAGTCAGGAGGAGAGAAGAGAGGAAAACACTCCTGGCAAAGACAACAGTATGTGATAAGATTCTGTGGTAGGAGGCAGAGGTTGAATTGGCTCAGAATTAGACACAACGAGCAAGGCAGCACCAAGGTTTTAGGCCCCAGCACAAGGTATCTTCCTGTCTATACCCTTTGGTTTATCCTCTGTCTGGAAGGCCCTCCTCAGCATGGAATAAGACCAAAGAACAATGACAAAAACTAGGTGTGCCCATGAGAGATGACAACCATCAGCTAAAAATATCTGACCACTGTCATCTTCTTGAAATATCTGTAAGGTAACACTGCTCCCTCCCACCGACTAAACACTGAATCAGTAAAATGGCATAGCATAAAAGACCTTTAAAAGTTTCAAGTAAAGATCTATTTTAATCCAGGTAGAATTAAGGTGTTAATAAATGTGTTGATTAGTACTATAAAACTGTTCAGATACCTAGTACTTCACTGTGAAGGAGCCCTGGCGGCACAGTGGTTAAGTGCTCGGCTGCTAACTGAAAGGTCAGAGGTTTGAACTCACTAGCCACTCTAGGGGAAAAATGTGGCAGTCTGCTTCTGTAGATTACCGCCTTGGAAACCCTGTTGGGCAGTTCTGCTCTGTCCTATAGGGTCACTATGAGTCAGGATCAACTCAACAGCAATTAGTTTGATTCTGCGGGTATTTCACTGCAATTTACAAATACTACTTTCTTCTGGGAAAAAAGCTGAAGGAAAAAAATAGTTAAGGGTGTTATCTGTGCAGCACTAATATGCTTTGGCAATTCTGTTAGCCTGTTAGATCACTTATTAAGGTAGTTCCCTGTGGCTTCTAAGTATCTGTCACCTTGCAAAGGAGTCATGGAACTTTATAAAGCACTTTGCAATCAAACATTAATTCAGTCTCACTCTCCTGCTGAGAGATTAGGCTCATTCAACAGATAAAACAGACAGATAAGTTGCTCAAGGACACAAAACAATGCAGTTTTTACTTATCTTTCTCATCACCCTCTAAAAACAATGAAGATACACCAGACTCAACCAACTCCAACTTCAGCACCAAGTCGGCTACCCCTGCAAACCAAGCCTCACCCCTGGGAGCAGCAGAGGACAGCTCTACAGTTAGTTCTGTTAAGTTCTGTTACCTACTCTAAATAAGCTCCTCTTTGCAGGGTGCCTTCAAGGGCAACAACGATATCGACTGTACTGTAATAGGAACACTGGCATCCCAGACTAGAATATGAACTCTGGTAAGTGCTCAAAAGAGGAATAAGTGTACGTTTGTTGTTAGTCACTGTAGGGTTGGCTCTGACTCACTGTGATCTTATGTATAACAGGATGAAATGTTGCCAGTCCTGTGCCATCCTCATGATCACTGGTACCTGGGAAGTCACTATGGCTTATAGCTTAAAACGTTAGACTGCACTTCCCAACACACACATACAACACTTCCTTGCATTTCCAACAAGCAGCCAAGTTAGTGGTCTCCACTGGGCTCCCACAGTGCAGTCCCGCACAGTACTGTCATAATCTATTTGCAACCCCTTCTCCACCCCTGTGAGTTGGAATCTACAGCAACGGGCCCCCCAAGCTGAGACCTCTCAACATCAGAAGCACCTAGCACAGGGCCTTGCATACAAAAGGTGCTCAGTAAATGTTTACCGAGTGCATGGCTTCACACTAGCAAATAAGGGAAACAAAAACTTCCTTCATAGACACCTAGGAGAACAGTGAATTCAATCTCTTTAAAACAAAAAAAAAAAAGAAGGGCCAAAGAAGGGAAGAGAATTACCCAGATACATATGGCCAAGTCTCAAGTGTAGGTCTTCTGGCTCAGTTTAGCTCAACATTTTTCTTATAAAGCACACAAACCAATACAGG
This sequence comes from Loxodonta africana, assembly GCF_030014295.1. NCBI lineage: Eukaryota > Metazoa > Chordata > Mammalia > Proboscidea > Elephantidae > Loxodonta > Loxodonta africana. The sequence goes on along the minus strand of NC_087369.1, from coordinate 171,837,464 downwards.
AGCATAAAGAAGTACAAGAAGGAGGAGTACAACGTGCTGCCTGTCCAAAGGAACTGCCTATCTGTGCACGACAGCGGCGGTAGGTATCGGGGACAGTGAAATGAGCAGGAGCCGGTCTCTGCTTCAGGGAGCCTGGGGGAAGGACAGACAGCAAGTTACAGGACGCGTGGCACATGCAAAGACAAATGCTGGATTCCTTAGCCAGTGTTCTTTCCTCGCTGTCCACTGGGGATTCCCAACCTGAGAAATAAGGACAGAAAGATCTGCTTCATGCAAATAAACTCCGAATGAAGACGGATGCGAAAATGCGTATGGAAAATTAGCAGGCTCACACGCAAAGGCATTATGTAAGGTCTTATCATATCCTGACACCAACTCCAAGGGTTTAACAATGTTTCAGCCATCAATTCAACAAAGAAGCAGAGAAGTCAGGGATGGGCATCAATTCAAGGAAACCCTCCAGGGCTGCGGGGGACGGGAGGAAACAGCTGGGGTGCGAGGAAGGGGTGCTGGGTCAAGTGAGCTGGGCCTGGCGTGAGAGCGGAGGGCAGGGAGGGGAGAAGTGGAACCGAGAGGTGGAAGTTGTGAAGCCGACGAGGGAGGGAGAGCTTAGCGGGGTAGGCGCCCTTCGGGCAGGGCAGGGCAGAGCTTGGGCCAGGCGCCGGGAAGTTCCGCTCGGCGGGGCGGAGGAGGGAGGCAGACTTGCTTCCAGGACAGCCGCTGCACCCACAGGAGGCCCGGGCCCGGGGCGGTCCGCCGCGGCTGCAGCATCTCGCCCACCGCGCCTCCCCGAGCCCGACCGGGCAGCGCCGCCTCACCTCGGATTGAAGTCCTGGAAGAGGCCCCTCAGGTTCATGGCGGAGAACTTCACCGCGGCGCCGGCGCCTCCTCCCCGCCCCGCCGCGCAGCCTGCGCCTTACAGCGGGTTCATGGTGCCAGCACAACCGCGTCCCCACCGCCGCCGCCCCAGAAACCTGAGCCGCCGCCTGGCCGCGCCCCGCCGGCCAGGCTTCCGTAGGGCGGCGCGCATGCGCCAAGCCCCGCCCGCCGCGGTTCCGCCCACCCGCCTGGGAAGCGGCGTGTGCTCACGCCCTCAGGGACTGAGCCTCCGTCCCGAAGACAGGTCTTCCCAGACACCATCAGCGCAGAAACGGCTGCTGCTGAACGTTTCCGCCAATGAAGGTTGCGCCTTGGCTTACAGAAGTGGCACTAGGGTGAGAGCTTGCATTTGGCGATCTCCTCCCAGGCTTCAGTGACTTCAAAGTCTGTGTCTCCACTCCTCTCCAAGCCCCAGGCCACCATGGCTACATACGCTGGACGTCCCCAACTCAGGTTCCCCGGAACCAAAGTCATCCCCCCCCCAGCCCACCTTGCCCTCTTGGGTGTCCTCTCCGGGTTGATAGCAGCCCTGTTCCCTTGGGATTCCCAGACTGGAACTCGGGGAGTCTGCCTCACTTGGCAAACCAAGTTCAGATCCTCCTTGAGCCTGCCTGGACTGTGTGGCCACCACACACTTGGCTTCTTTCCCCACCTCAGGCCATCCTACTTAAAACTTCATCTTCCTTTGAGCCTCAGTTTTTCTGCTCTGCAAAACGGAGAGTTTAAAATCTACTTCCCAAACTTGTTGGGAAGATTCAATGAAATCGAATGCATGACACACTGCCCACCACTGGCTAGGTGGCCAAGGAATGTTTGCTACCGCCTAGGACTCTTTATTTAGTTTTGGAATCTTAAGACAGACTGGAAAGAAGGACTTGGCGATCTACTTCTGAAAATCTTGGCCAATGAAAACCTTATGGATAGTAGCAGAGCATTGTCTGATATAGTGCTGGAAGATGAGACCCTCAGGTCAGAAGACACTCAAAATACGACTGGGAAAGAGCTGTCTCCTGAAAGTACAGTCCACCTTAATGATGTCGATGGAGTCAAGCTTTCGGGAACCTCATTTGCTGATGTGGCATGACTCAAAGTGAGAAGAAACAGCTGCAAACATTCTTTAATAATCGGAACATGGAATGTACGAAGTATGAATCTAGGAAAATTGGAAATAGTCAAAAATGAAATGGAAAACATTAACATCAATATCCTAGGCATTAGTGAGCTGAAATGGACTGGTATTGGCCATTTTGAATTGGACAATCATATGGTCTACTATGCCAGGTGTAATGATTAAGATTTGTGTCAACTTGGCTGGGCCATGATTCTCAGTGTTTATATGTGATCACTCACATGATGGGATCTGCTGTGAGTAGCCAATCAGTTGAAAGGGAGTTTCCTTGGAGTTGTGGTCTGCTCCAAATATAAGCAGAAATTCTGGCTTTTTGCTTGCTCTGGATCCTACAGCTGCCTCCTATTCGTCTGACTTCCAGTTCTTGGGACTTAAGCTATCAGCTTATTGACCAACCTTGGGGTTCATGGATATTCACAGCCTGTGAGCAAGAACCCTGCTTTCCAACCTGCTGATCTTGGGTTCGCCAGCCCCTGCAGCTACATGAATCGGGAGAAGACTCTATCCTAATCCACAGACTTGGGATGTTCCAGCCTCTACAACCCTGTGAGCCGTTTCTTTGAGATGAATCTGTATATATTTATACACTTTACTGGTTTTGTTTCTCTAGAGAACCCAGCCTAAGACACCAGGAATGACAAATTGAAAAGAAATGGTGTTGCATTCATCGTCAAAAAGAACATTTCAAGATCTGTATTGAAATACAATGCTGTCAGTGTTAGGATAATAGCTATATGCCTACAAGGAAGACCAGTTAATACGACTATTATTCACATTTACACACCTACCACTAAGGCCACAGATGAAGAAACTGAAGATTCTTACCAACATCTGCAGTCTGAAATTGATCAAACATGCAATCAAGATGCATTGATTATTAATGGCGATTGGAATGCAAAAGTTAGAAACAAAGAAGAAAGATCAGTAGTTGGAATATATGGCCTTGGTGATAGAAATGACGCCAGAGATCACATGATAGAATTTTGCAAGACCAATGACTTACTCATTGGAAATACCTTTTTTCAACAACATAGATGGCTACTATACATATGGACCTTGCCAGATGGAATACACAGGAATCAAATCAGCTACATCTATGGAAATAGATGATAGAGAAGCTCAATATCATCAGTCAAAACAAGGCCAGGGGCCAGCTGCGGAACAAACTATCAATTGCTCCTAAAACCGAAAACCAAACCTGTTGCCGTCGAGTTGATTCTGACTCATAGTGACCCGATAAGACAGAGTAGAACTGCCCCATAGAGTTTCCAAGGAGTGCCTGGTGGATTCAAACTGCCAACCTCTTAACCACTATGCCACCAGGGTTTCCCCAGTTTCTCATATGCAAGTTCAAATTGAAGCTGAAGAAAATTAGAATAAGTCTACAAGAACCAAGGTATGACCTTGAATATATCCCACCAAGAATAGATTTGACGCATTGAACGCTAATGACCAAAGGCCACATGAGTTGTAGGATGGATGACATCAAGGATATGATACATGAAGAAAGCAAAAGGTCATTAAAAAGACAGAAAAGGAAAAAAAGACCAAAATGGATGTCAGAAGAGACTCTGAAACTTGCTCTTGAATGTAGAGTAGCTAATACAAAAGGAAGAAATGATGAAATCAAAGAGCTGAACAGAGGCATCAAAGAGTGGCTTGACGTGACAGTGAAGTATTATAATGACGTGCAAAGACCTGGAGTTGGAAAACCGAAAGGGAAGAACATGCTTGGCATTTTTCAAGCTGAAACAACTGAAGAAAATATTCAAGCCTCAAGTAGCAATAATGAAAGAGTCTATGGACAAAAAATTCAGTGATGCAGGAAGCATCAAAAGAAGATCGAAGGAATACACAGGGTCACTATACCAAAAAGAATTGGCCAACGTTCAGCCATTTCAGGAGGTAGCATAAGGTTAAGAACCAATGGTATTGAAGGAAAAAGTTCAAACTGCACTGAAAACATTAGCGTAAAACAAGGCTCCAGGAATTGACAGAATACCAATTGATATGTTTCAACAAATAGATGCCACAGTGGAAGTGCTCACTTGCCTGTGCCAAGAAATTTGGAAGACAGGTACCTGGCCAACTAACTGGAAGAGATCCCTATTTGTGGCCATTCCAAAGAAAGGTGAGCCAATAGAATGTGGAAATTATCAAACAATATAATTAATATCCCGTGCAAGTAAAATTATGCTGAAGATAATTTAAACACAGCTGCAGCAGTACATCGACAGGGAACTGCCAGAAATTCAAGCTGGATTCAGAAGAGGACAAGGAAAAAGAGATATCATTGGTGATGTCAAATGGATCCTAGCTGAAAGCAGAGAATACCAGAAAGATGTTTACCTGTGTTTTATTGACTATGCAAAGGCATTCGACTGTGTGGATCATAACGAATTATGGATAACATTTCGAAGAATGGGAATTCCAGAAAATTGTGCACATGCGGAACCTGTACGTGGACTAAGAGCCCTTCATTCTAACAGAACGAGGGATACTGTGTAGTTTAAAATCAGGAAAGGTGTGCATCAGGGTTCTATCCTTTCACCATACTTATTCAATCTGCATGCTGAGCAACTAATCTGAGAAACTGGACTAAATGAAGAAGGATGTGGCATCAGGATTGGAGAAAATCTTTAAGAACCTGCAATATCCAGGTGAAAAAACCTTGCTTGCTGAAAGGGAAGAGGACTTGAAGCACTTGCTATGAACATCAAAGACTACAGCCTTTGGTATGGATTATACTTCAACATAAAACAAAAATCCTCATAACTGGACCAATAAGCAACATTATGATAAATGGAGAAAAGATGCATTTTACTTGGATTCATTTTACTTGGATCCACAATCAACACCCATGGAAGCAGCAGTCAAGAAATCAAAGGATGTATTGCATTGGGCAAATTTGCTGCAAAAGACCTCTTCAAAGTATAAAAAAGCAAAGATGTCATCTTGAGGTCTAACTAAGGTGTGCCTGACCCAAGCCATGGTGTTTTCAATAGCCTCATACTCGTGTGAAAACTGGGCAATGAATAAGGAAGACCAAAGAAGAATCAATGCCTTTGAATTATGGTGTTGGTGAATAATATTGAATGTACCATGGACTGCCAGAAGAACAAACAAATCTGTCTTGAAAGTACAGCCAGAATGCTCCTTGGAAATGAGGATGGCAAGACTTCATCTTAAGTATTTTAGACCTGTTATCAGGAGGGACCAGTCTCTGTAGAAGGACATCATGCTTGGTAAGGCAGAGGGTCAGTGAAAAAGAGGAAGACCCTCAGTGAGATGGATTGACACAGTGGCTGCAACAATGGACTCAAACAAATGATTGTGAGGATGGCACAGGACTGGGCAACGTTTTGTTTTGTTCTACATAGGGTCACTATGAGTTGGAACTGACTCAATGGCACCCAACAACCAAATAAAGCAAGACAGGCCCACAACAGGTGACCTAGTCTGCCATCTTCACTTCCAGCCAATCGAGATTTTCATGAGCACAGCAATACCTTGGATGTTAGTCTAGTGTCATTATGGTACTTTGTCACAATAGCAGAAATTCAGGAAGAGCAATTTAATGTGGTCAGCCTCGGGGCACCTCGAGAGTATCAAAATTGTTATAGTCATGCTTTGCCATGATGTATGACCTTTCTGCTGAGAACTTGAAAGCATTTCACAAGTGGTAATTAGGCTTCCCAACATCCACTGAGGAAAGGATATTATTATATAAGGTGGTTTTAAGGATGAGTAATGTGCAGCAAGTTTGTCAGCTGCTGAATCTCTGGAACCCTGTCCCAGATTCTTTGGGCCAGTTCCTCTGCCCAGTCTCCAGGCAGAGGCCGGTGTCCAGCCCTGAGGACGTTCCCAGCAAACAGTCCAGTACAAAAGAGGAAGCTGAGGCACAGAGAGGCGTGTATGATGTGCCCTGAGCCACACAGCTACTAAGGGTAGAGGAGCAAAGATGCAGCTTGAAGTCTGGCTGACCCAGCAGTCCATGCTCTGGTAGAAAGAGGTGCTTGTGAGTGGCCAGACTGGCCAGCCCCATCTTTGTTACCCACAGCCTTGCCACAAACAGGCATCAAGCATGAGATGGCTGCTTAGTTCAGCCACTTAAATAATAGGCACCATTGCTCTTTCAAGAGCTTTCACAGATAGGACTCAGACAAGCTGCTCAGAGCCCAGAGCCTCACAGGCAGGTGGGACTTTGGGAGGGTTGCAGAGGGTCCAGAGCTGTACCACCGCTTTGTATGCCCACAGATTCCATGTTAGCAGTGCCCCCAGAGATGACCAGGCCGGGGCGGGGGGGACGCCTAGCTCAGGTAACAGGCCACTGACACAAAAACCAGTTGTCAATGTATTCTTTTCCTCTGCCAAGCTAGGCTGCCCAGGGAGGGGCACACGAGCCTCTCTGTAATGAAGTAGGGGAAGAACTGGACTACCCCAAGGGCTCACCTCCTCAGCCTTTGTGAGGTAGATGTACCGGGGCCACCTCAGCTTCGCGCAGACCTAGGCCAGTGCTCTGCTGGTGCTCTCCCAGCTTCCTCCCAGGTGCACTCAGGCCATTTTCACATTGGGGCTTTGCCCGGCTCATCCTAGAGCGAGCTATACCAAATGGTGTGGGTGGAGTTGTGTTCCTCAGAAAGATGCTGAAGTCCTGTCCTCCGGTACCTGTGAATAGGATCTTGAAATGTGGTCTTTGAAGATGTTATCAGTTACGGTTACCGTGAGGTCAAACTGGAGTAGGGTGGGTCCTTTTAAAAGGTGAAGGGACACAGACAGGGGTGATGGCCATGTGAAGATGCACCTGCAAGCACAGGAGCGCCTGGGGCTACCAGAAGCCGAAGGAGACCAGGAAAGATCCCCCCTCAGAGGTAGCATGGCCCTGCAGACACTTTGATTTCAGACTTCTGGTCTCCAACTGTGAAAGAATAATCTTTGGCTGTTTATAAGCCATCATGTTGGTGGAAATTCATTGTGGCAACCCTAGGAAACTAATACAACAAGTTGGCACAGATCTAAAGTGTGAGATGAACCATCCAAGATGATGGATTTTCACGGAAAAAAAGAAAAACTGTGCCAATCACTGTACACGTGCGTTGGCTCACACTGGTTCACAAAGATTAAAATGCGGGCAGAAAGTGCATTGTAAGACATACAGTAATAATTCCAGTCCTGAAAGAAGTTCCAAAAGAAGATTTCAGTCAGGTTGCAAAGAGATTGGTGACACAGCAGGACAAAAAGCATCACACACAAGGAAGACGGGGAGCCCGGGGACTGGAGGGCTGAGGGGGTGGGGGAAGCATTACGTGAGAGAGCGGCAGGGCTGCAGCACAGTTAGTGCTCACAGACCCGCCAGCAAGTCCCGCTCCGGGGGCTCTGCTTCACCCTCCACGGCTCCCCTGTGGTCCAGGGCCCACTGGTGACGGGCCAGGTAGGGCCATAGCCACCACCCGGATTTGGGCCTTGGTGGTCCAGCCCTCCAGAGGCCTCCTTCGTGCCCAGGTGAGGGCCCTGCACCCCACTCACCTGCCCAGCTTGGCCCCTCCCATTCGGCTGCTAGGTAGCTGGTGTTCTGCAGGTTCTCTCCAGTGGGCAGGCAGACCGTCAGGCAATGGCAGGTGGCAGCTCAAGCCCAGGGCCCGAGGGGTATAAGGTCTACAGGAGTCCTTTACACCGACCCTCAGTCTGAGGGCTGGGCGGCCTTGGCCTGTACCGTGTGCTCTCTTGTTGATTTCCCTTGGCTTCCTGCCCTGGTCCTGCCACCAGCCCAGCCCTGTCCCCTTACTCATCCCCAAGTTGGAACCCTGAGACACCTTTCTTGCTTAAGAAGAGCCTTAGGACCCCTGCCAATTGTATCTACCACAGGGGAGAGCTGGCAAGGCCAGTCAGGAGGTCAGCCCCTTGCCAAGGAAGCTGCAGCTCAGAGCGGGGTTCCCACAGTGGCTGGGGGAGCTGGGGGGCTTCTCGGGAGAGCAGTGCTGTGGCTGAGAAGCCTCACAGCAGCCCTCAGGATGCAGGCCCATCTCACTGATGGGCATAGAAGCCTCCTATGCACCTGCCCCACCTGGATCAGGATGTTCCAGGTCTGAATGGGTGCTGTCCCCCACAGGCGGCTGCTGCTAAGGATGTCAGACTCTGGAAATGCCCCCTGGAAGGGTGATGGTGGGCACTGGGGATGTCCTAGCTGCTGAAACCCTGCAGCCCTCATTGTTCTGGGCTAGCATGACCCCACACCTGACGGTTCCCTCCAAGATCGGCACACCATGTCCCTGTTCCAGTCCAGGGTGCTGCACAGGGGGCTATCCCTGGCGTCTCCCTGGAGCCCCGGGCTCAGCTATGACCCATCCCCTGTCTAGCCCCAGGAAAGACTGGTGGTCGTTACAGCCTTCAGCCCTCGGTAACCCCAAAGCCCCTCCTGTGCAGCTCCTGTCCACATCCTAATTTGGTCTGGGGGAGCATCCTGATGTCCAACCCCTCTGCCCCAAGTCTGCTGCTGCCTTTAGGAAGCTCAAACTCCTGGTTGAGGGACACCATGGGTGGCTGATTGGACACCCCTGCTGTACCTTCTGTATCAACCTCAGACATCAAAACTTCACACTCATTTTATGAAAATTTCATCAAAGGCAGAGCATTACATAAGGAATCATTATAATAATAACTCATAATCATAGCGATTTGTCACTTATTCACATGTTGTTGTTATTAGGTGTCATTGAGTCAGTTCTGACTCACAACGATCTCATGTGACAGAGCAGAATGGCCCCATAGGGTTTTCTAGGATGTAATCTTTACTAGAGGAGATCACCAGGTCTTTTCTCCTGAGGAGCTGCTGGTGGGTTTGAACTGCTGACCTTTCAGTTAGCAGCCAAGTGCATAGGGAATCATTTGAATAATAACTCATAATCATAGTGATTTGTCACTTATTCACATAGCAATGATTATTATTCACCAGCCCTGCTGCCATAGTGGTTAAGAGCTACAACTGCTAACCAAAAGGTCGGCAGCTCAAACTGTGGGGCAGTTCTACTCTGTCCCATAGGGTTGCTATAAGTGGGAATCCACTCAACGATGAGATTTTTTCAATGGATTAGGAGACGTACCAGAAGGCTACAGCATCCCCAGCCAGCTCTACCGGAACCTCAACTATAGTGAAAGGTGATTCAAAACTGGGGACTTTCAAATAAAGGGAAACCCTGGCAGCGGCGTAGTGGGTAAGAGCTACAGCTGCTAACCAAAAGGTCAGCAGTTCAATTCCACCTTAGAAACTCTATGGGGTAGTTCTGCTCTGTCCTATAGGGTCACTATGAGTCGGAATCGACTCGACATCAACGAATTCAAGTAAAAATGTCTGCACCTGAACAGCAGCAAGGGTCCTATGTTGAACTGAGCAGTTGTCAGTAGGGAGCCAGGACAGGCAAAGCCCCAATCTGGGCCTACTGAGGCCAGGTACAGGAGAATGTGGGCAAGCGTGGGTACAGCAGCAGGGGCCACAGTGGCTCTAGGCTGGGCCTCAGGAACAGGAAACCCCAAAGCCAACAGGGCCATTAGGGACGCTGGCCTCCACCTCATGGGAAAAGGGATATCACAGCTCTTAGGAGATTGACCGGTGCGGCTCAGGAGCCTGAGAGCAGGCAGGTAACAAACCAGGAATTCCAGCAGTCAGCACCCTCTGGGGAGGTGCTTCTTTGGAAAACCTCTGCCCCTGCCCCTGGTCTTAAAGGCATAGAATCCGGTGTCTCAGATAAGGGAGGAAACAGGCCTGAGGGAACATGAAAGGAACCCCCCGCCAATGCCAGAACAGAGAGTACCCCAGCCTCACCCACCCCTGCTGTCAGCCCTGGGAAACAACTGGCAGGGCTGTTGGGCAGAAGGGCTACCCCCATTACGTCCTTCTAAGGGATCTCAGGAAGATGGGGGCCTTAGGCTGAGGGATGCATCCTCAGGTCATCAGAAGGGGGGGGCCGGGGTATTGACAGCAGTAAAAATGAATACCTTAAGGGGCACTGAAGGTACCCCATACCCTATACAGAGAGCCCCTCCACAACCAACCGCCCCCCCCCACACACACACCCTGCCTCTGCTGACAGATCTGGGAGACCCCTGATAGCGGCGGGGAGCGCCGATGTGATGTTTCCTGACTTCCGGCTTGGGAGTCTGAGAGCTGAGGCTGGTCTGAGGGATAGTGGCCTCCCGTCCAGGCCCGGTCAAGCCTCCAGGTGAGGATGACGGGACCTGGAATCTCAGAATATAGAGGCACCCCCCCAGAGGAATGTGCCCCTTTTCTCAGGCCTAGAAGACTCCAGAATATCTCAAGGACTGGGGCTTCCATCAATTTGGCCCCAGAATATGAGGGGTGGGGGTCCTCTGAGAAGGCGGCCTCAAGCACCTGGGGGGAGGGGTCCCAACCCTGCTGGCAGTTAGGTGGAGGACTGGGGAGACCTTAGGTCTCAATCAAGAGGCTCCAGAGAACCTGCTCCTGCTCTCAGCTCTGGAAAACCCCAGCTACCCCTCAATTCCACCCGGGATCTGAGGGAGGCGGAGCGTCGTCTGTCAGGGTGGTCTCAGATCATCATAGGGGAGGGGTTCCGGACCTGCCAGGAGTCAAGGGGAGGATTGGGGAGACCCTAGGTCTCAATCGAGAGGCCCCAAAGAACCTGTCCCTGCGATCATCCTTGGGAAAACCCAGCTACCCCTCAATTCCGCCAGGGATCTAAGGGAGGCAGGGCAACCTCTGTCAGGGAGGTCTCAGATCATCAGAGGGGAAGGGTCCCAGGCCTGCCAGGAGTCAGACGGAGGACTGAGGGGACCATGGACCTCAAAACAGAGGGGCCCCAGAGAACCTGTCCCTGCGGTCAGCCCTGGGAAAGCCCAGCTACCCCTCAATTCAACCCGAGGATCTGAGGGAGGCTGAACGACATCTGACAGGGTGGTCTCAGATCATCAGAGGGGAGGGATCCGGCCCTGCCAGGAATCAGGGAGGATTGGGAAGACCCTAGGTCTCAATCGAGAGGCCCCAGAGAACCCACCCCAGCTGTCAGCTGTGGGAAACCCAAGCTATCCCTCAATTCAGCCCTGGGATCTGAGGAAGGCACAGTGGGGTGTGGAGGGTGGTCTCAGATAATCAGAGGGGAGGGGTCCAGAACCTGTCAGGAGTCAAAGGGACAATTAAAGAGACCCCAGACCTCAGAACAGAGGGGCCACAAGAGAAATATACCCTTGCCGTCAGTCCTGGGAAACCCCAGCTACCCCTCAATTCGGCCCTGGACCTGAGGGAGGAAGGGCAGGGTGTGAGAGGGAGATTTCAGATCCTCATAGGAGAGGGTCCAGGCCCTGTCAAGAGTCAATGGTAGGATTGAGGGGACCCCAGGCCTCAGAACAGAGGGTCCCCAGAAAACCGGCCTCTGCTGTCAGCCCTGGGAACCCCAGTTACCTCTCATTTCGGGCTGGGATCTGAGGGTCACTGCTTCGTATGACAGGGCCATCTGAGATCATCAGAGGAGGGGTCCAGGCCCTGTCAAGAGTCAAAGGGAGGATTGAAAGGATCTGCATCTCAGAACAGAGGGGCCCCAGAGAACTCACTCCTGTCGTCAGCCCTGGGAAACCCCGACTACCCCTCAACTCAGTCTGGGATCTGAGGAAGGCGGGGGCAGGATGTGAGAGGGTGGCCTCAGATCATCGGAAGGGAGAGGTGGAGGACCTCTGAAGCGTCAAGGGGAGTACTTAGGGGACCCCAGATCTCAGAAGAGAGGGTCCCCTAGAGAACAACCCCTGCTGTCATCCCTGGGAAACCCCAAAACCAAAAAATAAAAAACCAAACCCATTGTCATGCAGTTAATTCTAACTCATAGCGACCCTATAGGACAGAGTAGAACTGCCCCATAGAGTTTCCAAGGAGCACCTGATGAATTCGAACTGCCGACCTCTTGGTTAGCAGCCTTACTTAGCACATAACCACTAAGCCAACAGGGTGGGAAATCCCATCTACCTCTAATTTGGTCTCTGGAGCCGAGGCCAGGTGTGGTGCAAGGAGCGGCTTCAGATTATCAGAAAGGAGGGGGGTTCCTGGATCTACCGGCAGTTAACGGGAGCACTGAGGAGACCCTTTGAATCAGAACAGAGATGCCCCCAGAGAATCTGCCTCTTCTTCAGCTCTGGGAGACCCCAGCTATCCCTTATAAGCTTCTGGGATATGAGGGAGTGGGGTGGGCCTTAGGGGTGGCCTCAGATCATCAGAGGGGATGGGTGTTCCTCGCTCTGCCAGCAGTCAGGGGCGGTGGGCGCCTGAGGGGACCCTGGATCTCAGAACAGAGAGGACCTCAGAGAACCTGCTCCTGCTTCAGTCCTAGGACACCTCAGCTATCCCTTATAAGGCTCCTGGATATGAGGGAGTGGGGCGGGTTCTTTGGGACCATCTCAGACCATCTGAGGGGAGGGGTGCAGGGCCTGCTAGGAGTCAAGGGGAGGACCTGAGGGATAATTGAGGGGAAACTGCACTCTAGACTGAGGAGGACTACACTGAAACCTGTCATGCTCCTGCTGTTAGCCCTGGGAGACCCCCAGCATGGGTCTGCAGAGATAGTATCCCATCACTTTTGTCTCCAGGGCCCCAGGAAGACGAGGAAATTGGTCAGCAGAGGGAGCCACGTCTGGTCAGAAAAGGAAAGGGTCCTAGGTGCTGCGAGGAGTCAAGGTAAGGACCTTGGTGAGGACTGATGATACTGCCACCTCATTAAAGGGGCGACCCCCCAGAGTCTGCCTGGCCGCTGTTCTCAGCCCTGGAAGGACCCTGACAGAGGGAGCTGGACGTGGCATGCTCTCACATGCTAATACGTGGTTGGGGAGTGTGTCTTAGGCAGGTGAGGTATGGAGGGGAAGACAGGTTGACCAGGCTGTGCCAAGGTTAAAGGTGCCTATTCCTAGGGAAGACTGGGGGTACTCCCCACCCCAGAACAGTTTGGAACTAGGCACTGAGGATAGTTCTGTGAGTTCCTAGGCCTCCTCACTTCTGCTTGGGGGTCTCAGGGAGGTGAGGGCCATGATTTGAGGGGGCGATGCCAGGTCACCAGCAGGAAGATCCATGTTCTGCCAGATATCAAGGTGAGGACCATGAATGAGCACTGAGGGGACCCTCCACCCCAGACGGGTGTGGACCTCACAGAGGCCACACTGCCCGTACTGTGAACACTGAGCTTGCAGACTGAGGTGCCCCTCAGTTCCTCTCCCAGGAGCACAAGGAACCAGGAGGTGAGGGCCTTGGTCTGAGGCATGCGTCCTCAGGTCAGCAGAGCAGAGGAGGCCCAGGTGCTGCCAGGAGTCAAGGTGAATGTGTAGCAAGGCTGCACCCACCCGGGAAGAGAGGAGACCCCACAGCCCCCGATCACACTCGCCTCACTGCCAGCCCTGGAAGCCCTGGCTGCACCCTGAGAGGCCTGTCACTTCCTCCTTCAGGGTCTTAGGGATCAGGCTGACAGGAAGACAGGAGACCTGTGAGACCCTAGAGAAGACCTGTAAGTCAGCCTTTGTCAGAGCCGCCAAAGTTGAGTTTCTCACCTGAGGCCTCTTACGCTGTTCCTCTATCTCCTGCAGGCTCCCATCACGCACCTTCCTACCTGCTGTCCCTGACAAGAGCCATCATGCCTCAGGATCAGAAGAGTGAGCACTGCAAGCTTGAGCAAGGCCTTCAGGCCCAGCGTGAGACCCACGGCCAGGAGGGAGCGCAGGTTCCTGGTGGTGAGGAGGAGGAGGCCATGAAGGCCTTGTCTGCCTCCGCTGCCACCTCATCCTCCTGCTCTCCCCTGACCCTAAGGTCCTTGATAACGGAGGAGGGGTCTGCTGCTGGGGCACAGAGTGCACCCCAGAGTCCTCAGGGAGCCTGCCTCTCCCCCACTGCCATCTCAGCTACACCAGCAACCATGTCAGCTGAGGGCCCAAGCAGCCAAATAGAAGAAGGAGCCAGCAGTCAAGTAGAGGAGGGGGCCGGCGGCCAAGTAGAGGACAGGGACGGCAGAGAAGTAGAGGAGGGGGCCGGCAGCAAATTAGAGGAGGGGGCCGTCAGCCAATTAGAGGAGAGGGCCATTGCCCTGAGGGCCCTGCGGGACACTGAGCCCTGGCGAAGAAACCGGCTGGGCCAGAAGGTGATTCATTTAGTGAAGTTCCTGCTCCTCAAGAATCGAAGGAAGGAGCCCACCATGAAGGCAGAGATCCTGGCCCTGGTCATCAGAAACTACAATAGCCACTTTCCCGTGATCTTCAGGAGGGCCCTGGAGGTCATGCAGCTGATCTTTGGCATCGACATGAAGCCAGCGGGCCCCACTGGCCACTCGTATGTTCTGGTCCCCACACTGGGCCTCACGTACGATGGGATGCCACCGGGTGGTGTCCCGAGCGCACCCAAGAGCAGCCTCCTGATCTTGGTCCTGGGCGTGATGTTCCTGGAGGGCAACTGCGCCCGTGAGGAAAAGATCTGGGAAACGCTGGGCATGATCGGTGTGTATGCTGAGCAGGAGCACTTCATCTACAGTGAGCCCCGGAGGCTCCTCACCCAAGACTGGGTGCAGGAGAAGTACCTTGTGTACCAGCGGGGGTCCAGCAGCCTTCCTGGCTGCTCGGAATTGCTGTGGGGCCTAAGGGCCCATGCAGAAACCAGCAAGATGAAAGTCCTGGGGTTTCTGGCCAAGGCCAGCGGCACTGGCCCCAGTTCCTTCCCATCCCACTATGCAGAGGCTCTGAGAGAAGAGGAAGAGAGAGGCCGAGCCCCAGTTGCAGTCAGGGCTCGCACAAGGGCCGTGGGTTGTATCCATTCCAGGGCCACGTCCAGCACCTTCTCTTGCCCCCTGGGGCCTGAGGGCGACCCTCCCTCTGTACTCAAAGAGCGGGGTCAGCAGGCCGAGTAGCGGAGGGCCTGGGTGGGCCGGGGGACACGGCGTATAGCACCTTTGTGAACCTGTTCATCTTTGTGTTCCCTTGGAGATTTTCCAATGGTGTTCCTTTTCAGAGAAGGTTTGATGAGCTTCAGCATCACTGAAGTTTATGAACGACATAGGTCATGTTTTTTTATTGCTGTTCATGTATCAGTTCAAGAGTAAGAGTTTTGCTATTTGGTGAAACAAATGGGAAACCTTCCACTTTGTGCTGTGCACTGGAGAATGAAATCCTGACACGCAGCACATGGGTGAACCTTGAAAGCACTACGCTGCGTGAAATAAGGCAGACAAAAGTACAAATACTGTAACGTCACACTATCGATCTTTCTAGAATAGGCAAATGCATAGAGACAAATGCGGATTCCTGGTTACTTGGGGCTGGAGCAGGGGGAAATGCAAAGTTACCGCTTAACAAGTATGCACTGCGTTTCCGTTTGGGGTGATGAAATACTTTAGAAAATAAGTAGCGGTGATGGTTGTACAACATGGAGAATGTAATCAATGCCGCCAAAGTTGACACTTAAAAAAGGTTCGGATGGCAAATTCTTATTTTCCATATTTTCCCTCAATAAAATAAAAGAGAAAAACATACTATATTAACTTTTGGATGCCCTTATCCGTTTTGGTCTGTTGTTGTGTAATATTAAGAGATACACCTGGATTTCCTTGGCTGATTCCTGAATGTAGGAGAAATTAAACTTTAATAAATGGAAGTCTCTGCTCACTGGCTCATTTTTCCCCCCAAACATGAATTGAGCATCTGCTGTTTGGGAGACGCGGTGTTGCGGCGGACGGGGAGAGTTCCTCATAGAATGGTAGTGTCCAGGAGCAGCAGTCATACAGGAGGAGGGTGCCATGTCCCCTAAGACCTGCAGGCCCAGTACAAGAGGGTTTGAGGAGCTGGGGTCCCGGGGGGGAGCTGCCATAAGTTAATGCCCTAGCCAGGGCAGCTTGGGGCTTTGGGAAGCTATAGTTGCCCATGTGGAGTTCGCTGTAAAGAAGGTGGTGTGACCAGGTGGCCTGACTCTAAGATGGTGTCTTTGAGGAGAGACAGAAGCCTGGATGGAAATCTGCTCTTCACGGGTACTTTTGGGTCCTGGAGAAGCCAGAGAGAAAGCTCCACCTCGGGCAGGTATGGGCGTTGTCTCCTGCTATTGTCCCAGTGCAGGTGAGCCCAGTGCAGAGCCAGCTGCTTATGCCTGCAAGGAGTTCCTGAGAAGTGGAGGTGAGGCTCCCTTGCCGTGAGGCCCAGGAGCACTGGGCTTCCTTCCACTCTCTCACTGGCTGGCGACAGCCCAGCCCCTCCACTGAGAGGACATTTTCCCTAGGCCACCTTCAGTGCACTTTGGCCAAATTTAAAGAAGGACCGGTGGTTGGTGGGGTGGAAGGAATGAAAACAGCGGTTTGGATGGAAGAGCAGCTGGGAGGGAGGGAAAGAGTTGGTCCTTGAATCAAATTCTAGGAGCTTCCAGTGGCACCCAGCTGGGGACGACACCCCTACACCCAAATTAAATAACGCCTCCTCTAGGAGGGAATGTTTCCTAAGTCTTTTTTAAGAAATGGCATTTTTGGCTGATTTAGTATTTGGTGTCCCACTGAGCTTCATATAATGTGCGAGGCCTGGGTAATGAAAACATTCCCAGAGGAAAAGGTGATGAGGTCTGACATCAAAAGAGTCCTAGAAATAACTGCCATTCATTAAAGACCCACGATCTGCCAGGCACTGTGCCAGGTGCTTTACTTATGCCACATGCATTCCACCAGTCCCACAATATGGTGATCAAACCCATTCTGCAGATGAAGAACCTAAGGCTCTAGGGCTTGGTCATTTCCTCATGATCACACGGCTGGCAAGTGCCGGGACCGGGACTAGTACCTCGCCAAAGTACTAACAACTGCTTAAGCCTTTGTGGGTGAAGATGAGACACAAGCACCATTTGGGGGTTGTCTGTGGGTTTATTCCTTTGGGTTCTCCTGCCAGAGTGCTGGGTTCCTTGAAAGTTGATCCTCCCCCCTGGCCGGCATTTCTCTCCTGTTCCTGCAAGTTCCAGAATTATATCACCTTCCCTTGCTCTTTCCCTTGTACCCTGCTCAACCACAGGGCTGAGCTCCTACCTCCGTGGTCAGACAGAGAAAGCCTTGCCCAGGCAATGCCCATGCACAGTCAAGGTTAAGGACCTGCAGGATGCTTCCTGATGGCAGCCACACCCTGGGTGGGCACGCTTCCCTGGCTGCTGTCTCCTTGAGTTTTCCAGGACAGTTTTAATGCAGAGATGTGGGGGAGAAGGAGGAGCCCCTTGGAATCCCCGGCACCTGCAGAAGGTGTCTTGATGGAGGGATCATTTTGGGTGGGGGTGGGTGGCAGCACAGCAGGAAGGATGGTGAAGCGGCCACGACTCGTGGGAGCAGGGGCAGGAGCACATACTGGAGTGTGGTCCTTGAAGAACATGTAGGTTTGGGCATCCCAAGCAGAAAGAATGGTGTGTTCCAGGGCATGGGGCCAGGAATGCAGAGTTAGAGAGATAACTTGTTGCTTGGTTAGGAAGAGACCTAATCCTAATCCAGGTGGTTGGGCAGAGGAAGGAAAAATTAAGGTGCCAGGCCAGGCAGGGGCCTGGAATGCTGGCTGAGGGAACCCATCTGTGGCCAATGGGAGCTATTGCTATTTTAACAGCATGACTGGCCTCCTAATTGGCTAAGTTAAACTTGTTACCGACCAGTGGATTCTGACTCATAGAGACCCTAAAGGACAGAGTAGAGCTGCCTCATAGGGTTCCAAGGCTAGGTTAGACAGAGCTGTATAAGCTTTGCTCCCCTCTCCACTTTCCTGCTCACCCTCACTGCCTGTGCCCCCATGTGCATCCAGTTACCAGGTCTCACCAATTCTACCTCAGGAACATCTCTACCCTCTGCCTCCTGTGGCCACTGCCAAAGTTCAGGCCCTCATCCTTTCTTCACTTCTAATCCTTCTCCCATCTCAGGCCCTCCCAACCCCTCCTCCACACTGCAGGTGGGAGCACTTCCAAGAAACCCAGACAGGACAACTGAGCTAGGCTTTCTGTAAGGAAAGGGAGGAAGTCTCCAGTTTAAGAGCAGCCAGTAGGAGCAGTGCTTCTTGGTGGGAGCTCTGGTGCCCCAGCCAGTATCCAAAGGGCTGAACAACTGAGGCCTCACAGACTGTCCTCCTTGGAGAGATGGGCAGCCAAGATGAGGGCAAAGAAGAGAAGTGGGACACCCAGATACTTCCGCTGACCTTCTCTATGCAAATGCTCAGTGCTCTCTTCCTGTCTCATAAAAATAGTCTTTGCACTTCAAATAGCACCTTTCATCAGAGGACCTCATAAAAGGAGCTCAAAACAGTCTCCCTGCAGACCTGATAATCAGGTAGCCCTTTCCCAGCAGAGCCTAAGGGTGTGAGAACAGGGGAGAGAAAAACAGGCCTCTGGCACTTCCTTGGCTGACTTTCATTCTGCTTCTGAATCTGCCCCCCTACCCCCCAGCCTTCTGAAATCTAAAGTAGAATCCCATTTAATATGAAGGAAAAGCAAAACACCATTGTGTGTGTATGTCTGTATGACAGAGATTGAGAGAGACAGAGAGTGAGAGACAGGCAGGAGAGGGAGAGGGGAGGGGAGCAGAGAGGAGTGGAGGTGAGGGAAGCAGAGGGGAGAGAGGTACAGAGAGGAAAGAAAGGCAGGAAGGAGAGGAACCAATTGGTTAACAGTGATTGTTTCCTCTGGAGAGTAAAATGGGCAGGGGGATGAAGAGATTTCAGAATTTGCTCTATTCACTCTTGGACTGCATGAATTTTTTTTTTTTTACAAGGTATGTGTGTTTACTGGAAAACCTGGTGGTGTAGTGGCTAAGTGCTACGGCTGCTAACCAATGGGTCGACAGTTCGAATCTACCAGGCGCTCCTCAGAAACTCTATGGGGCAGTTCTACTCTGTCCTATAGGGTCGCTATGAGTTGGAATCGATTGGACGGCACTGGGTGGGTGTGTTTATTGTTTGATATACAAAATAATCTCTTTTTAATGTCAAGGTGGGTGTGTTTATTGTTTGATATACAAAATAATCTCTTTTTAATGTCAAGTATCATGATATTGATGGAAAGGGTGGTGAAGCATTTGGGTGGGGCAGGGCCAAGGCTGACCTGAGGTAACCAGGGCAGCTCCTTTTTGTCATTCCTAAAAACCTATATTCAGGAAAATGAAAGCATGAAGAGGTCCTGGCACCTGGCTTGTAGAAGTCACTCCACACACATTTGTCAAATGAAGTCATGGGTCGAGAGGTTAACTAGTGGCTCAGGCTCACAAGAGCTCAGTCTACCTGAATCCCTGAATGCTCCCAGTATACCAGCATCACGAGACTCAAACCACTGAAACACAACATAAACAGACTGCAAAAATTGGGTTTGCGTCCCTGAAGCAAATTTGAGATGCTGACTTTCTCAGATTTAAAAACAGTGAAAGGAAGGGATTTAAAAAAATAGGTTATCAACAGAAGGGAGTAGGATCTTGACTGTGCAGGTAGTTACGTGGCTTTATGTGTTTCTCAAAACTCAGAGAACTGTACACTAAAAAAAGGTGAAAAAAGAAGTAAAAAACAGGTTATAATTAAAAAATGGGTAATTGTCTATTAGTAACTACCACCTCCTCTAATTGCTCTAATTGAGGGTTTACTATGTACAAGACCGTTTGCAGCTTAAATGCAGTAATTTATATTATCCCCTCAATGAGATTGATACTGTTATTAACTGCATTTTACAGATAAAAATAAGAGATGCCCAGAGATATAACTTGCCCAGTCACACAGCTGCTAAGTGGCTGACCTAGAATTTGAACCCAGGTCTGTGTGACTCCAAACCTCCAGCTATTCCATCCTGCATGCTCTACTATACCCATTCCTAGGGCTTATTGGAGATGAGGTGCTCCCTCCCAAGGGGCTGTCCTGCTGCTGCCGCCAGCTACCCTTGGATTTTCAGGGAGCTTTTTTTTTTTTTTTTGGCGGATTTCAAGTCCACCTTTATGTCCGAGCGATGCCAAAAGTTGACCAAGGTGGCAGCTCTTCCCTCCCTGCCCATGTTTCCACCGCCCCAGACAATGCCTGGAAGCAGGCATGGTGACTAGCTCTGCAGGTGTCCACGTGGCCAAGTTCAGGCTAACCATCTGCCTGCAGATGGACAGCCCCACCAAAGAAAGAAAGTCAAAAGTAGCTGGGCCACCTGTATGGCCCAAGCCCTATGATTCCTTGTCCAGAGGCTCATCAAGGACATACACTTTAATCTTGAGGGCAATGCCCAACTCCAATGCCAGACACTTCTTTGTGGGACCAAACTCAGTTCAAGGAACTCAGGAGACAGGGATGACATGCCAAATTGTTATTATTTGCAGGCTGTTTGCAGGTTCAGGCCATCTAGGCACTGTGAGGCCTGTCCTGGGTGGGCCTAGGTTCCCTGTCCCTGGGAGGGAGGATGGCCTCTGGTGCTACAAAGAGGCAAAGGAGGCTTGGACTCCCTATAGGAAGTAGGGCTGCAGGTGGCCCACAGGCCACCAAAGTCCCCCACTGCCCTTCAGTCCCAGGGCACCTGCCAGGCTCTGCTGCCCACCTTGGAGCTCAGGGTTCAGAGGAGGGAGGGCTGGGATGGGAACTGGTGTGGGGCCAAGATCCAGGAGAGGGGTGAAGGAGCAAAGAAGGACTAGGACTGGTAGAAGACCCAGGGGTTGGAAAAGGGCGGGGCGGGGGGGCGGTGGTGGTGCAGGGGTGGGGTGCAGGGGTGGGAGGCAGGGTCTGGGAAACCACAGATTCCAGGAAGGCTCTGGGCTGATGGAGGGGCTTGGATCCTGGGGAGGGACTCGAGATCCGGAGAGGTCCTCGGGATCCGTGGAGGGATGTGGGATCAGGAGAGAGTCCTGGGACCCGCGGAGGGGCGTGTGTTCCCGGCGAGAAGCATGGCGTCCCGGAAAAGGAGCGCGGGATCCCAGGTCAGAGCCTGTGAAGTGCAGGAGCAGGAGAAGAGTGCGGGGTCCCGGGAAGTGGGAGCGGGGTCCAGATAAGAGGCACGGAGTCCCGGGGATGGGTGAGGGGTGCAGAAAGGGGTGCCAAGTCAGGAGCCAGATACGGGATGTCGGGAAGGGGTGAGGGATCCTGGGAAGGGGAGCGGGCTCCAGGGAAGGGGCTCGGGGTCCAGAGGGTGGGCGCGGGGTCTAGGCAAGAAGTGTGACATCCAGAGGAGGAGCGCAGAATCCTAGGTTAGAGCCTGCGGGGCGTGGGAGCAGGAGCAGGGTGCGGGGTCCCGGGAAGAGTCATTAGGTTGGGGGGAGGAGCGCGGGATCCCTGGAAGGTACACGGAGTTCGGTGGACCAAAGCCGGGTTCCAGAAAGGGGCGCAGGGTCCCGGAAAAGTGCACCTGGCCTGGGGGATAGGAGCAGAATCCCAGAAAAAGGCGCGGGGTCCAGGGAACAGGAGTGCGGTCCTGGCGACCAAAGCGGGATCAGGAGCTGGGCGCAGAGTCCGGTGAAGGGGCGCCGGATCGGGGGACAGGCGCGGGGGGAGGTGGCGGGAGACGGGCGCCGGGTTCCTGGGACTGGCATGGAGTGAGGAAAGGATCGTGGGATCCAGAGCAAAGCTCTAGTTCCCCGGAAGGGGCGACGGGCGCGGGGGTACCGGAAGGGACTTGGGATTGTTAGCAGGACGCGGAGTTCCAGGAAAGGACATGGGACCCGGGAAGGCGCACAGGGTCCAGGGGATGGGTGGGGGGTCTGGGGAACCGGTTCGGAGTCCGGGCAAAAAGCGCAGCGTCGGGAGAGGGAGCATGGGATCCCAGATCGCAGCCTGTGGGGTACAGGAGCAAAAGCGGGATGCGGGGTCCCGGGAAGGGGCATGGAGTCCAGGGAAGGAGTGCGGGGTGCCGGGGAACTGGCACGGGGCCCGGAGGACTGGCGCGGGGTCCCGAGGAAGGTCGCGGAGTCGTGCGGTCCCCCAAAAGGGGCGCGAGCGCCGGGGGCGGGCGCGGGGTCCAGGAGGGACTCAGGCTGCCGGCGTGGGGATGCAGGCGCGGCCGGGCGGGGAAGCAGAGGGCGCGCTCTACCTGCCTCAGATGTAGTCGTTGTCCACGTCGCGGCAGATGTACCACAGGATAACATAGAGGATAAGCAGGATGGCGAAGAGGAAGAGAGCCACGAAGATGGCCTTTGTCACCGGGGACACCACGGCTTGCATGGTCCCGGCGCGGGCTCAGCAGCACGCGTGCTGCTGGCCGCCACCTATCACCTGCGGGCTAGGGAACTGCCCGGGGGCGACGTGGGGCGCCTGCGCATTGCCCGCCGCTTCACAGGCCCAGGCTGGCCAGTGCTACTGAATGGGAATCTGCGTTTCAGTAGAATCACCAGCTGACTCCTGGGCACTTTACCCTGGCGCGAAGCATGGCTTCGTAGTTCTTGAGTCTCCAGTGTTTTGGGACGCACGGAATTCAGAATCTTGCCTCCTTAGGTGTAGTCAGGTAGGATTTCCTCAGTGGGTCCTTTTCAGAATCTCCCATTACCAAGCACATTACAGGAAGCAAGAGCTGTTGTTCTCAGCTCCTGTGAGCACCGTTTCATTCAATCGTCAGGAGAAAGCTTTTCACTAAACAGCAAAGGCCCCCTAGAAAAGTTGTGCTTACTGCCTTGAGGGGAAAAAGGGGTTAAAATGTTTTTCCACACTGAAAGCCCTGTTCTTGGTTTTTCAAGGACCACCTCAGATGGTGTTATAACTTTTGCTTCAACATATAATACAAATAATTTTATTTGAACTTTATTATGTTTAGTTCTGTTTTGATCCATTACATTGTTCTGTTTTCCTTTCTGAAGGTTCCAGACTTCTATAACCATTTTTTTCCCCTTGTTTGGAGAGCTTCTTTTAGGCATTCTTTAAGAGTAGATGATAGTAAAATTTGTATCTTAGTTTTCCTTTGTCTGAGAGTCTTTATTTCCCCTTTGTTTCTGAAGGATAGTTTCTCCAGAGCTAGAATTCAAGGTTGACAATTGTCTTTCAGCACTTGAAATGAGTTGTGACATTTCCTCCTGGCCTCAGTAGTTTCAGATTCCAAGTCCTCTGTCATTCACCTTGGCGTTCCTGTATAGGGAATGTGCCACTTCTCTCACGCTGTTCTTAAGATTTTTTTCTTTGTCCTTAGTTTTCAGAAGCTTGATTATGATGTGACTTTTTTTTTTTAGTATGTGTCTTTTTGTAGAATTCTTTGGGTTTATCTCATTTTGGAGTCGCTCAGCTTCTTTGATCTTTATGTTTATGTTTTTTGCAAAATTTGGTAAGTTTTCAGCCATTATTTCTTTAAATATTTTTCAGTCTCACACTGTTTTTCTTCTCCTTCTGGGATTCTGATGGTATGAATGTTGGATCTTTTGCTATTGGCCCACAGGTGTATAAGGCTTTATTCATTTTTTTCAATCTATTTTTCCTCTTTAATAAAGATTGGATAAATTCTGTTGATCTGTTCTCAAGTTCACTGATTGTATCCTCTTTCATCTCCACTCAACTGTTGAGCCCATTCACCAAGTTTTTTTTTTTTTTTAATTTCTGTGACCGTATTTTTCAGTTGATAATTTCCCTTTGGTTCTTTTTTATAACTTCTATGTCCTTGATAATATTTTCTATTTGTTTCAAGTGAACGCATAATTGCTTGTTGAAGCATTTTTTTTTTATAATGACTGCCTTAAAATTCTTGTCAGTATTGGCATCTTTCGATTGCCTTTTCTCATTCAAATTGCGATTTTCCTGGCTTTTGGACTGACAGGTGATTTTGTTTATACCCTGGACATCTTAGTTGTTATATTAAGAGACTCTTGATCCGATATAAATCTTCCATTTTAGCAGGGACTCTCTCACTCTTTAGATTTGGGTGTAGGTTCTGTCTTAACTTTTGTGGGCTTAAGTTCCAATGATAGTTTAGTTTTTTGAGACCTTGCAATGTTATTCTTTTTTTTTCTTTTCTCTTTTGAAAGTGTTCACATAAAGCAACTGCTGTTGTTGTTGCTAGGTGCCATCGAGTCGGTTCCGACTCATAGCAACACTATGCAAAACAGAACGAAACACTGTCTGGTCCTGAGCCATCCTCACAATCATTGTTATGCTTGAGCTCATTGTTGCGGCCATTGTGTCAATCCAACTTATTGAGGGTCTTCCTCTTTTCTGCTGACCCTGTACTCTGCCAAACATGATGTCCTTCTCCAGGGACTGATCCCTCCTGATAACATGTCCAAAGTATGTAAGACGCAGTCTCACCATCCTTGCTTCTAAGGAGCATTCTGGTTGTACTTCTTCCACGACAGATTTGTTCGTTCTTTTGGCAGTCCATGGTATATTCAATATTCTTTGCCAACACCACAATTCAAAGGCGTCAATTCTTCTTCAGTCTTCCTTATTCATTGTCCAGCTTTCACATGCATATGATGCGATTGAAAATACCATGGCTTGGGTCAGGCGCACCTTAGTCTTCAAGTTGACATCTTTGCTCTTCAATGCTTTAAAGAGGTCCTTTGCAGCAGATTTACCCAATGCAATGCGTCTTTTGATTTCTTGACTGCTGCTTCCATGGCTGTTGATTATGGATCCAAGGAAAATGAAATCCTTGACAACTTCAATCTTTTCTCCATTTATCATGATGTTGCTCATGAGTCCACTTGTGAGGATTTTTGTGTTCTTTATGTTGAGGCGTAATCCATACTGAAGGCTGTGGTCTTTGATCTTCATTCGTAAGTGCTTCAAGTCTTCTTCACTTTCAGCAAGCAAGGTTGTGTCATCTGCATAACGCAGGTTGTTAATGAATCTTCCTCCAATCCTGATTCCCCATCCTTCTTCATATAGTCCAGCTTCTTGTATTATTTGTTTAGCATACAGATTGAATAGGTGTGGTGAAAGAAAACAACCTGACGCACACCTTTCCTGATTTGAAACCAATCAGTATCCCCTTGTTCTGTCTGAACAACTGCCTCTTGATCTATGCAAAGGTTCCTCATGAGCACAATTTAGTGTTCCGGAATCCCTCTTCTTCGCAATGTTATCCATAATTTGTTATGATCCACACAGTCGAATGCCTTTGCATAGTCAATAAAACACAGGTAAACATCCTTCTGGTAGTCTCTGCTTTCAGCCAGGATCCATCTGACATCAGCAATGATATCCTTGGTTCCACATCCTCTTTTGAAACCGGTCTGACTTTCTGGCAATTCCCTGTCGATATACTGCTGCAGCCGTTTTTGAATGATCATCAGCAAAATTGTGCTTGGGTGTGATATTAATGATATTGTTCTATAATTTCCACGTTTGGTTGGATCACCTTTCTTGGAAATAGGCATAAATATGGATCTCTTCCAGTCAGTTGGTCAGGAAGCTGTCTTCCATATTTCTTGGCATAGACGAGTGAGCACCTCCAGCACTGCATCTGTTTGTTGAAACACGAGAGCCAAAATATGACCTTAAGTATATCCCATCTGAATTTAGAGACCATCTGAAGAATAGATTTGACACATTGAACACTAGTGACCAAAGACCAGACGAGTTGTGGAATGACATCAAGGACATCATCCATGAATAAAGCAAGAGGTCACTGAAAAGAAAGAAAAGACAAAGATGGATGTCAGAGGAGACTCTGAAACTTGCTCAAGAACATCGAGCAGCTAAAGCAAAAGGAAGAATTGATGAAGTAAAAGAACTGAACAGAAGATCTCAAAGGGCCTCTCGAGAAGACAAAGCAAAGTATTATAATGACATGTGCAAAGAGCTGGAGATGGAAAACCAAAAGGGAAGAACACGTTCGGCATTTCTCAAGCTGAAAGAACTGAAGGAAAAATTTAAGCCTCAAGTTGCAATAGTGAAGGATTCCATGGGGGAAATATTAAACGACGCAGGAAGCATCAAAAGAAGAGGGAAGGAATACACAGAGTCATTATACCAAAAGGAATTAGTCGATGTTCAACCATTTCAAGAGGTGGCATATGATCAGGAACCGATAGTACTGAAGGAAGAAGTCCAAGCTGCTCTGATGGCATTGTTGAAAAACAAGGCTCCAGGAATTGATGGAATATCAATTCAGATGTTTCAACAATTGAGATAAAGCAACTGCCAGCCTCTAAATCTGGAGAATGAGCAGCGGCAAGAGGAAGCCCATCTGTTTGTTTGTTTGTTTTGTTTTAAATTATTTACTTAATTTTGTAGTTGAGAGCATACAGAGCAGAACATCCACCAATTTAACAGTTTCTATATGTACAATTCAGTGACATTGATTACATTCTTCAAGTTGTGCAACCATTCTTACTCTCCATTTCTGAGTTTTTCCTCCTCCATTAACAAAAATTCACTGCCCTCTACGTTTCCTAACTACTCTTTTGAGTTGTTTTCAATTTGATCCCATATAGATAATTCTTTAGAAAAGCTCAATGCTCAAGGCAAACATTCTTCACTAATTAAGCTATTGTTTGGTTTAAAGAATGCAGTGTTATTCCTATCTGCTTTGTTCTTCTGGTTTTACCAGGGCTCTTCTCAATTTCACTGCTGTTGGTGGATCAGGCTGCCTTCAAGTGCCTCAGTTGTGGAGTGGGGATTGGAATGGCCTGGGGCTTTGCTGCTACCACTTCAGGAAGATCAGACTGTCCACTGGAACCCAACTGTGGAGCAGGGGTTTGACAACTTGGGGCTTCACTGCCGCCCCTGCTACTGGGCATTTGGTCCACCCACTGAGCCCAGGTCGCGGAGCTGGAGCTGAGATGACCAGAGCATTATTGGTGCCTGGATTGTGAAACGAGAGGTGGGATGACCAAGGCTTCGCTGCTGCTGCCAACAGATAAGATTACCCACTGGCCCAGGTTGTGATGTAGGTGCTTATCTTCTTTTGAAAATACATATTTTATTCTTTGAGTAGGGAATTCATGCCCATGGTATGAAATTCATAGGGCACAAAACAGTACACAGTGAAAGGTAAGTCTCCTCCCCAGCCTTGTCCCCAGCCACTCAGTTCTCCTCCCTAGAGGCAACCAAGTTCTTGTGTATCCTTCTCAAGATAGTCTATGCTTGTACAAGTATATAAGGGTGTATGTTCCTTTGTACTCAAAGGGTAACATCACAGATACACTGTTGTTCACCGTAATTTTTTCACTTGATGACGTATCTCATAGCCCATGTAATGGAGCTGCTGTGTTTATTGCTTGACAGGCAGTATGGTTGTTCACGTATGACATTTAGCCACTTTATTTGTTTTTTATTGGGAAACATATTATACATGTTAAAGAGTGCATAAAATAGTCCCTTTTATTTAAAAAAAATTTACAATATGCAAAATAGTGGACTTTCACTTTCTTCCTACAAATCATGAATTATATCTCAGAGGGGGAAAAAAAACCAGCACCAACTATTTTAACCCTATTACAAGCTTCAATTCTGTGAGGTCTAATTATCTACATTTTTGCTATGAATTTTATCATTTTGCATACCGAATGCTTTGATCAAGTCACAGTTTTGTGTAGCCATCTTTCACACCTTCCCCTCCAAGCTCCAGTTGACACTTTTTTCTTTCTTTCTTTTTTTGTTGCATAGCTCCCGCCTGCCTTTTTTAGGGGATGTATGTCATGCCTTCACAGATCAGCATCCTTCTGTTCTTAAGTCACGTGCTCAGGGCATCTTGCTCAAAGTTGATGAGTGTTCTATTTCTGACTTCTGGCTTCTGAGAGAGGCCTTACATCTATTTTTTCTGAATATTTTAAAAGTTCTAAACAAAAAATTAGATTTAGAGACAACTTCTGGAATGGCAGCATGAGGAATTCTGCAGATCCACTCCCCAGCAAAACAACCATGTTGTTGTTGTTGCTGGGTGCTGTTGAGTCGGTCCCAACTCATAACGACCCTATGTACCACAGAACAAAACACTGCCCGGTCTTGCACCATCCTTACAATCGTTGTTATGCTTGACCACGTTGTTGCAGCCACTGTGTCAACCCATCTTGTTGAGGATCTTCCTGTTTTTTGCTGACCTCCTGTTTTACCAAGCATAATGTTCCTCTCCAGGGACTGATCCCTTCTGATGACATGTCCAAAGTATGTAAAACGCAGTCTTGCCATCCTTGCTTCTAAAGAGCATTCTGGTTGTACCTCTTCCAAAACAGAAAAAACCATAAATGGAGAAAATTATGAAAAAGAAAACCATTTAAATTGTCTGTGAATTTTATTAAAGGCATACAGAAAATGATGAAACATTGATTCAAGAAAATCTATGAAATCTCAGTAAAAACAGTGAGAGCCATGGACCACTTCCTTTCCGTCCCACCCCCAGTTAAAAGTGATGGAAGCTCCACGTTAGGAAGGTGTGATCAAGAAGACAAGGCTCCCTCTCCTTCCATCTCTGAGTCAAGGACTATGGTATCTGCCTGGGAGGGGCAGGTAAGCAGCATTTCTAATCCCCTCAGCTCCTTATAAACCAAAAACCAAACCCATTGCTGTCCAGTTGATTCTGACTCAGTGACCCTACAGGATAGGGTAGAACAGCCCCATAGGGTTTCCAGGGCTGTAGTCTTTACAGAAGCAGAATGCCACATTTTTCTCCAGTGAAGCAGCTGGTGGGTTCAAACTGCCAATCTTTCCATTAGCAGCCAAGTGCTGAACCACTGCACAACCAGGGCTCCTTATTGCAAGTGAGTGCTGTTGAGGAGTTGAGGGCTCCCTTCCTCCACCCAGCTCCACTCATAGGGCAAAGGGCCTACACAAGGCATGGCAGGCCAAGAACATTGAACCTCAAACACGCTCACTCCAGCTCACTCATAGGGAAGAGGTTTCACACTGGGAGAGGCAAGATGAGAAGACAAGAGGCTAACATTCCCGTACACTGACTACCCTGCTCATAAAGCACGAGTGTCATTCCAAGAGAAGTAGGTCACTTTCCCTACCCCCAGCTCTAGAACAGAGGATCAAAGAATTTTCCCAAGTGGAAAGTCAAATCATAAGGTCAGAAAGCTCTCAGACACCTCACCCTTATTGGGTTTTCAGGCCTGGTTCAATTTCCATTTCTAAGGTATCAGAACAGAGCCTTACCATAGAAGAATACAACCTTGTTCAGGAAAAAAATGTACATGAAACTCAGTCAAACCTAGGTTTTTAAAAAGAATTTTCTCATTTTTAAGGGTAGTTTGGTATTCACAAATATTTCCATCCATTTCTGCTTTAAATTTTTCCATAAAAAAATGGTGTTTTATTGTGTTATCAGTTAAGGTTTACACAGCAGTTTAGGTTCCCATCCAACAATTTCTACACAAGTTTTCCAGTGAAATTGGTTACATTCTTCACAAAGTGTGAGCATTCTCATTATTTCCGTTGTTCCATTTCCATTAATCTAGTTTCCCTGCCCCCTTACATTCTCATCTTTATTTTTAAACTAATTGTTTACTATTTGGTCTCATATAGGTGATTTTTGAAAGGAGCATAGCACTTCTGGGTGATTGTCTTAGTCATCTAGTGCTGCTATAGCAGAAATACCACAAGTGGATGGCTTTAACAAAGAGAAGTTTATTTTCTCACAGAAAAAAACAAAAAACCCACTGCCGTAGAGTCAATTCCGACTCATAGTGACCCCATAGGACAGAGTAGAACTGCCCCATAGAGTTTCCAGGGAGCACCTGGCGGATTTGAACTGCCGACCTCTTGGTTAGCAGCAGTGGCATTTAACCACTACGCCACCAGGGTTTCCTCTCACAGAAATGTAGGCTAGAAATACAATTTCAGGGCGTCAGCTCCAGGGGAAGGCTTTCTCTCTCTGACAGCTCTAGAGGAAGGTCTTTCACGTCAATCCTCCCCTGGACTAGTAGCTTCTTCATGCGGAAACCCCAAGTCCAAAGGACACACTCTGCTCTAGGTGCTTCTTTCTTGGTGGTATAAGGTCCCCCGCTCTCTGCTAGCTTCCCTTTCCTTTTATCTCTTGAGAGATAAAAGGTGGTGCAGGCCACACCCCAGGGAAACTCGCTTTACAATGGATCAGGGATGTGACCTGGTAAGGGTGTTACAATCCCACCGTAATCCTCTTTAACCTAAAATTACAATCACAAAATGGAGGACAACCACAGAATACTGGGAATTATGGCCTAACCAAGTTAATACACACATTTTGGGGACATAATTCAACTCATGACAGTGATATTCATTATTTTGTAAACCAATCTGTTACTTAGCTATATAAGGTGAGCTGAGGAGTTAGTTTCAGTTCAAGGTTTAAATAATATCTCAGGGCAATAGACTCCGGGAGTCCTCCAGTTTCAACCAGTCCAGTAAGTCTTCTGTTTTTGTTTTCCTTTTATTTTTTTTAAAGAATTTGAGGTTCTACACTCCCTATCAGAACCTTTGGAACACAGCAAGAGCAGTGCTCAGAGGTCAATTTATATCAATAAAAGGGCACATACAAAAATAAGAAATGGCCAAAATCAAAGAATTATCCCTAGAACTTGAACAAATAGAAAGAGAGCAACAAAAGAAATCTTCAGGCACCAGAAGAAAGCAAATAATAAAAATTAGAGCAGAATTAAATGAAATAGAAAACAGAAAAATAATTGAAAGAGTTATCAAGACCAAAAGCTGGTTCTTTGAAAAGATTAACAAAATCAATAAACCATTGGCCAGACTGACAAAAGAAAAACAGGAGATGAAGCAAATAATCCGAATAAGAAATAAGATGGATGATATCACAACAGACCTAAACGAAATTAAAAGAATCATAACAGAGTACTATCAAAAGCTGTACTCTAACAAATTTGAAAACCTAGAGGAAACGGAGAAATTTCTAGAAACTCACTACCTACCTAAACTAACACAAACAGAGACAGACCAACTAAATAAACCTATAATAAGAGATTGAAAAAGTAATTTAAAAACTCCTAAAGAAAGAAAAGCCCTGGCCCTGACGGCTTCACTGGAGAATTCTACCAAATTTTCAGAGAAGAGTTAACACCACTACTACTAAAGGTATTTCAGAGCATAGAAAAGGATGGAATACTATCTACCTCATTCTATGAAGCCGGTATATCCCTGATACCAAAACCAGGTAAAGACATCACCCAAAAAAAGAAATTTACAGACTGGTCTTCGGTCACTAGTGTTCAATGTGTCAAATGTATTCTTGAGATGGTCTCTAAATTCAGGTGGGATATACTCAAGGTCATATTTTGGCTCTCGTGGAGTTGCTCTCATTTCCTTCAGTTTCAGCTTGAACTTGCATATAAGCAATTGATGGTCCGTTCCACAGTCGGCCCCTGGCCTTGTTCTGACTGACGATACTGAGCTTTTCCATCATCTCTTTCCACAGATGTAGTCAATTTGACCTCTGTGTGTTCCATCTGGCGAGGTCCATGTGTTTAGTCGCCATTTATGTTGATGTAAGAAGGTTTTATTTTTATATTTTAAGAAGGTATTTGCAATGAAGAAGTCATTGGTCTTGCAAAATTCTATCATTCGATCTCCGGCATTGTTTCTATCACCAAGGCCATATTTTCCAACTACTGATCCTTCTTCTTTGTTTCCAACTTTCGCATTCCAATTGCCAGTAATTATCAATGCAACTTGATTGCATGTTCAATCAATTTCAGACTGCAGCAGCTGATAAAAATCTATTTCTTCATCTTTGGCCCTAGTGGTTGGTGTGTACATTTGAATAATAGTCGTATTAACTGGTCTTCCTTGTAGGTGTACGGATATTATCCTATCACTGACAGCATTGTACTTCAGGATAGATCTTGAAACGTTCTTTTTGACAATGAATGCAACATCATTCCTCTTCGAGTTGTCATTCCCAGCATAGTAGACTATATGATTGTCCGATTCAAAATGGCCAATGCCAGTCCATTTCAGCTCACTAATGCCTAGGATATCAATGTTTATGCATTCCATTTCATTTTTGATGATTTCCAATTTTCCTAGATTCCTACTTCATACATTCCAGGTTCCGATTATTAATGGATGTTTGCAGCTGCTGCTTCTCATTTTGAGTCATGCCATATCAGCAAATGAAGGTCCTGAAAGCTTTACTCCACCCACGTCATTAAGGTCAACTCTACTTTGAGGAGGCAGCTCTTCCCCAGTCATCTTTTGAGTGCCTTCCAACCTGGGGGGCTCATCTTCCAGCATTATATCAGACAGTGTTCTGCTGCTATTCATAAGGTTTTCACTGGCTAATGTTTTTCAGAAGTAGACTGCCAGGTCCTTCTTCCTAGCCTGTCTTAGTCTGGAAGCTCAGCTGAAACCTGTCCTCCATGGGTGACCCTGCTGGTATCTGAATACCAGTGGCATAGCTTCCAGCATAACAGCAACACACACGCCTCCACAGTGTGGCAAACTGACAGACACGTGGGGGAAGGACACCATAGACACAAGGCAAGTATGAGCCCAAGGGTCAGAATCGGCCACATAAATCAGAGTACATCAGCCTGAGACCAGAAGAACTAAACGGTGCCCAGCTACAGCCGATGACTGCCATGAGAGGGAGCACAACAGAGAATCCCTGAAGGAGCAGGAGAGCAGTGGGATGCAGACCCTAAATTCTAGTAAAAAGACCAGACTTAATTGTCTGACTGAGACCAGAGGGACCCCGAATGTCTTGGTCCCCAGTCCTTCTGTTAGCCCAAGACAGGAACCATTCTCGAAGCCAACTCTTCGGACAGGGACTGGACTGGACTACAGGACAGAAAATGATACTGGTGAGGAGTGAGCTTCTTGGAATAAGTAAACACATGAGACTGTCTGGGCAGCTTCTGTCTGGAGGGGAGATGTGGGGACCGAGGGGGACAGAAGCTGGATGAATGGACACAGAAACACAGGGTGGAGAGAGGGAGTGTGCTGTCTCATTGAGGGAGAGCAACTAGGAGTATATAAAAATAGCAAGGTGTATATAAGGTTTTGTATGAGAAACTGACTTGATTTGTAAACTTTCACTTAAAGCACAATAAAAATTAAAAAAAAAAGAGTTTGAGGTTCTGTTTCACATTTTTCTAACATTCTATTAGGGTACATCTATCGCGGCCATTAACATGGTTGGTAGTAGTAGTAGCAGGCACCACCTAGTTCTTGCAGTCTCAGGGTAGATTAGGCTCTGGTTCCTGTAGACTCTTTGTCCTGTAGACTAGTTTCTTCTTGGAATCTTTGGTTTCCTTCTTTCCCTTTGCTACAGAGAAGTAGAGACCAATAGTTGTATCTTAGATGACCACTTCTAAGCTTTTAAGGCCCCAGACACTACTCACCAAACCAGGATGTAGAACATAACTTTATGAACTATATCTGGCTATTGACTGAGATGCTTTATGAGACCATGGTCCTAATCCTTCAAACCCAGAAATCCAATCCACGAGGTGTTTGGTTCTGCCAAGAAGTATCCATAACAGTGCCCTGTATGTGATTTATTATGTTGTTGTTAGGCGCCATCAAGTGATTCCAACTCATAGCTACCCTATGCACAAAAGAACCAAACACTGCCCAATCCCACTCCAGCCTCACAATTGTTGTTATGCTTAACCCCATTGTTGCAGCCACTTTGTCAATACATCTCGTTGAGGATCTTCTTCTTTTTCCCTTATGCTCAACTTTACCAAGCATGATATCCTTCTCCAGGGACTGATCTATCCTAATAACATGTCCAAAGTATGTGAGATGTAGTCTCGCTGTCCTTTCTTCCCAGGAGCATTCTTGTTGTACTTCTTCCAAGACAGATATGTTCTTTTTGCAGTCCCTGGACTGCACCTCAACATAAAGAAAATAAAAATCCTCACAACTGGACCAATGAGCAACATCATGAAAAACGGAGAAAGATTGAGGTTGTCAAGGATTTAATTTTACTTGGATCCACAATCAACAGCCATGGAAGCAGCAGTCAAGAAATCAAAAGACGCATTGCGTTGGGCAAATCTGCTGCAAAGGACCTCTTCAAAGTGTTGAAGAGCAAAGATGTCACCTTGAAGACTAAGGTGTGCCTGACCCAAGCCATGGTATTTTCAATTGCATCATATGCATGTGAAAGCTGGACAATGAATAAGGAAGATGGAAGAAGAGTTGACGCCTTTGAATTGTGGTGTTGGCGAAGGATATTGAATATACCATGGACTGCCAAAAGAATGAACAAATCTGTCTTGGAAGAAGTGCGACCAGAATGCTCCTTAGAAATAAGGATGGCGAGACTGGGTCTTACCTACTTCGGACATGTTGTCAGGAAGGATCAGTCCCTGGAGAAGGACATCATGCTTGGCAGAGTACAGGGTCAGCGGAAAAAAGGAAGACCCTCAACGAGGTGGATTGACACAGTGGCTGCAACAATGAGCTCAAGCACAACGATTGTAAGGATGGCTCAGGACAGGGCAGTGTTTCATTCTGTTGTGCATACGGTCCCTATGAGTAGGAACCTAACAACAAGAATGGTACATTCAATATTCTTCTCCAACACCACAATTCAAAGGCATCAATTCTTCTTCAATCTTCCTTTTTCAGTGTTCAGCTTTCACATGCATATGAGGCGATTTGAAAACATCATGGCTTGGGGCGGCCGCACCTTAGTCCTCAAGGTGATGCCTTTGCTTTTCAGCATTTTAAAGAGGACTTTTGCAGCAGATTTGCCCAATGTAATGCATCTTCTGATTTCTTGACTGCTGCTTCCGTGAGTGTTGATTGTGAATCCAAGTAAAATAAAACCCTTGACAACTTCAGTCTTTTCTCCATTTATCATGATGTTGCTTATTAGTCCAGTTGTGAGGATTTTTGTTTTCTTTATGTTGAGGTATAATCTATACTGAAGGCTACGGTCTTTGATCTTCATCAGTAAGTGCTTCAAGTCCTCTTTCAGCAGGCAAGGTTGTGTCATCTGCATAATGCAGGTTGTTAATGAGTCTTCCTCTAATCCTGATGCCTGGTTCTTTTTCACATAGTCCAGCTTCTGGGGTTATTTACTCAGCGTACAGATTGAATAGGTATGGTAAAAGGATACAACCTTGACGCACACCTTTCCTGACTTGAAACCAATCAATATACCCTTGTTCTGCTCAAACTACTGCCTCTTGGTCGATGTACAGGTTCCTCATGAGCACAATTAAGTGTTCTGGAATTCCCATTCTTTGCAATGTTCATAATTTGTTATGATCCACATCATTGAATGCTTTTGAGTAGTCAAATAAAACCTAGGTCAATGTCTTTCTGGTATTCTCTGCTTTCAGTCAAGATGCTAAACAGGATCACAGCGTTTTGAAAGCACGTCTACCAGGATGTGTGGCCCAGACTTCTCCTGCCATGCATAGTTAGTAGGAGCTCTCCACGTGTCCCTGTTGCCCACTGGTTGTATGCCTTGCAGGCCTCGCTCCCAGCGCCCTACCCGGGAAGGCCTTGCTCTTGGGGCAGGGCCACGGCAGGTTTTCCTTAAAGCCTCCTTGGCAAGCCCTTTCTCATGGAGTGACTCCATGGCTGTACAGTATTTATACAAATATTTTAGCATTGTGACATACAGTGTGCAATCCTACTCTGTACAGTCTACTCTGTTAAAGTATTTTTTTACAAGCTTGTACTCGAGATGGACACGCTCTGTGCTGGAGCAGAAGCTGGAAGTCACACTGCCTGCCCCAGCAGGGACTGCCTCGCGGGACACAGCCATTCACCCACTTGAGGTTCTCCTCAGATGGAGCAGCTGCTACTACCAGGACAGCCACCACAAGCGAGAAACGGTCTGCGCTGTTGCAACCTCCAGGGACCGCTGGCTTGCAAAAATTGACAAAGCACTGTTTGAAGCTGGAACCCTACAGAAAGTGGTCAGAGACGAAACCTGAACAACGGTATCATGGGTAGCTCCAAGTCTGCAGATTTTGGTCTGCGGTGACAAGAGCACTTTAGCCTGAGTCTCACGCTTTTCATTCTGAGAGCGGTTTCTGTAAGCACTGCTGGTATAGCCGTGGATCAGAGGAGGGGAGAAACCAGTTCTTACAGGTAGGAGACCCTTCAGCCTGAAAAGAAAGCATTTTCTAAAGGAAGGGAAGAAGAGGGTTGATGTTCTCACCCAGGAGAGGCTCCTCCCCTGATACTGAACTCCAGCAAAGCTGCCCTTGTTTGGGGGGACAGGGTGAATGGGTGGTGTCCTGGATTTTGAATTTGGCCCAAGGTAGGAGAGTCCTGTGAGAGCCGAAGAGTGGGTGGGAAGTGGACACTTGGGAACGGCTGACAGAAGTGCTTGTAATCCCCATCTCGCACTGCCTTGCAGGTGGAGAGCCCCGTCTAGCTGCTGTTACAAACCAGTGCTTAGGTAGAAATGGGTGCCCATCACCTTTCTACGCTTCCTGAATTTGTGAGCTCTTCCACTTTTCTTTTTTTTTTTTTTTCCACTTTTCAGAAGGGCATTTTTCTCATCTTGTAATTCCAAATGCCTCTTGATCTTTACTTGAGTCATGTGGAGATGGATGCTCCTTAAATCCACTTCAACCCACAGGAAACTTGCTTACATGCAGATCTATGTAGAAAGGTGTGGGTTTGCACAATGTAATACCGGGTGGTTTGCCTCTGAAAAGGATTTGCTTGAAGGACATGGTCTCGTTTACAAAGCCTAGAGTGTATGACACCAGTAGCAGACCTCCTCCGTACTTCATTCTTACCGTTTACTCATTTCTCTGTTTTGAACTTAATAGTTAAAGGAAATATGCCGACCTTGAGTCTCTCTGAGCTAGGGCAGAGGGCTGCTTTCTAGAAACATCTGGGAGTAAAGTGAGTGTGAACAGGTTTTAAGGGCTGTGTCCTGACAGCTAAACCAAGTCTTGAAAATACAGACCGGGATGATCCAGGGCACGGTATTTCACTGTTGCTTCCAGGACACGATAAGGTGACAGCGATTAGAAAAGTATAAAACATGACTGAACTAGAAGTAGCTCTAGACCTAGAGAGGACTGCATGAAATGTACAGAAGGTATGTAAAGTGTGACATTTTATGCCAAAATCATACACCCAGGTGGTTCTGATGTCTGGGTGACAGGAAATACATAGACACACAGGTGTGTGTATGTCCGTGTATATATTATTTATACACACACATAATGAGAGTAACAATAGCTAGGCCTTTCCAAAGCACAATTCAGCATGGTTACATTGGGCACCTGCTCTGTGTCTACTGCCATGGTCCATACAGCTTCCTAAACACCTGACAGAATCTTCCAGACACTAGTGCATTGGTTTGACCCCATCTGTACAAGTGTAGAGTCATTGCCTGTGTCTTGTGTTGAGGGAGAGCATGGACACCCTGGTCTCACTTGCCACTGAGCACCGCCCAGACTTCCTTTAGCCCAAGGTCAGCTAGGTTCCAAGGTCAGTGTACCCCAAGATCACCTCTGAGGTCTCCTTTTCCCCTGTACCCTCTCCAGTGAAGGTGGCTACAGCCAAACAGTGACAAATGAGAAAGTGGAAAATAGGGTAGCACCCTCTCCCACGGTCTGACCAAACCCAAGAACCCCAGTTCTGTGGGAATGTGTCCACGACCTCCCTGTGTGTGCTGTCTCTTAGGGCTTAGTGACAATGGCATTCTGCCATCATGGCGCCCCATGGGATGACAGACGACTGTCATAGAGGCCAGTGGGGGCTCTGGGTCATTACCACAAAGCCGGGTGTTGTCAGTCAAACGGTCATATAATGGTGGGTGAAGCAGCAAGCAGTTAGGGACTGTGGTAGAGCAGCACGGAGGGCAGAAGTCCTGTTTCCGGCAAAGCCTCAGAAATCACCCCATAAGTCCTGAGGACAGTGGTTCTCACTCGAGGGTGGCTTCCCCCACACCCCTGCCGCAGGACATTTGCTAATATTTAGGGACTTTGTGGGGATGTGCTACCGGCTTCTAGTGGATAGAGGGCAGGGGTTCTGCTAAATATCCTCCTATGCCCAGGACAGCCTCCATTGAGGAGAATTACCAGGTCCGATTGTGCAGTGCCCGCTGGGGACACCTGGCCCTGGTATACAACCTGCATTTCCCACCACTCCCCTTTCCTCATCCTTCCACATCGGGACCATCCCTGGGGGACTGGGCTTTCAAGGCAGGGCCCAGAGAAAACAAATCCCCTTCCACTGTACAAAACAATGCAGAGGGTCAGGTACAAGTGAGGATGAGAGCGGGTGAGCATGGTGATGGCGCGGTCAGAATGAAGAAAAGTGCAGAGAAAGACAATGATGAAATCAGTGTCCCAGATGGGAACTTGTTTCAGAGGCGGCTTTGGGCTGTTTCAGATTCGTGATTTCAGAGTTTGACAGTTCAACAGACCCCTCAGAGCCCTTAGAAAATGGCTAAACTGCCAGTGGTAAAGGACCATTCCAGTGGAGTCTCGTATATAGTGGCCGCTCAGACCAAAAAAAACCCAAACCCAGTGCCGTCGACTCGATTCTGACTCATAGCGACGCTATAGGACAGAGTAGAACTGCCCCATAGAGTTTCCAAGGAGCGCCTGGCGGATTCAAACTGCTGACCTTTTAGTTAGCAGCCATAGCACTTAACCACTAAGACACCAGGGTTTCCAGAAGTGCTCCTGAAATGAGTACTGGAGTGGGATAATCATCAGGGCCCTCGAGCTGGCAAGGAGGGGGAATCGTCCTGGGAGCATTTAATCAAGGAGTCAGGAGCCAAGATGAGGAACCTCAAGGTGAGAACTGACAGGTCCATCTACCCCAGGACAGAAAGGCCCCACAGAATCCAGCTTCGGCCCTCTGTCAGCCCTGGGAGACCACGGCAGAGTGGCCGGATGTGGTGTTTCCTGACTTCTTTCTTGGGAGTCTGAGGGAGGGTTAGGTTGGTCTGAAGGGGGCAGCCTCAGGTCAGCAGACAGAGGAGTCCCAGGTTCTGCCAAGAGTCAAGGTCAGGACCCGAGGGAGGACTGAGGGGACTATGGACCCTAAAACACAGGAGCCCACCGCCCTGAAAAACCTTTTGCTGCTGTTCCTCTAGGAGGTGTTGAAGGAGCTTGGAGACTGAGGCACCTCCTGAATGTGGCGTGGGGAATATGAGGTCCTAACTGGGGAGGAGTCAGTGAGCAGAAGGGAGAGGACCCTGACCCTGTCAGCAGTAAACATGAATATCTTCAGGACACTGAGGGTATCCCTCAGACAAAGGGGCCCCACCGTAACCTGCCCCTGCTGACAGCCCTGGGAGACCCCATGCAGGGGTGGCCGGATGTGATGTGCCCTCCCTTGTGCCTCGGGGGGGCCTCAGGGAGTTGAGAATCCAGGTCTGAGGGGGTTGGGCCAGGCTCTGCGAGGAGTCAAAGTGAGGACCTGAAGGAAGAGTGACGGGACTCCCAGCCCCAGAACAGAGAGTACCCCAGTCTCACCAGGCCCCTGCTGTGAGCCCTGGGAGATTCCGGGCAAGGCTGTCAGGCAGAGGTGCCATCCCCCACTACTTCCTTCTCGGGGATCTCAAGAAGATGTCAGGAGGAAAAATGAATACTTTCAGGGGCGCTAAAGGTGCTTCCAGAAACCCTGGTGGCGTAGTGGTTAAGTGCTACGGCTTTTAATCAAAAGGTCTGCGGTTCAAATCCACCAGGCGCTCTTTCGAAACTCTATGGGTCAGTTCTACTCTGTCCAATACGGTCGCTAGGAGTCGGAATCGACTGGAGGACAATGGGTTTTCGGTGTTTAAAGGTGCCTCCTACCCTACCCAATAGCGTGCCCTCCCCAACCGCCCTCCCCCTGCCGCCAGCCAGGGAGGGGGGCCGGATGTGATGTTTCCTCACTTCCGGCTTGGGAGTCTGAGAGCTGAGGCTGGTCTGAGGGGTTGTGGCCTCCGGTCCAGGCCGGGTCAAGCCTCCAGGTGAGGATGAGGGGGCCTGGAATCTCAGAATATAGAGGCCCCCCCAGAGGAATGTGCACCTTCTCTCAGGCCTAGAAGACCCCAGAATATCTCAAGAACTGGGGCTTCCATCAATTTGGCCTCGGAATCTGAATGGGTGGGGTGTCGTCTGAGAAGGCGGCCTCAAGCACCTGAGGGGAGGGGTCCTGGCACTGCCTGGGGTCAGGGGGAGGATTGGGGAGACCCCAGGTCTCAATGGGGAGGCCCCAGAGAACCTGCTCCTGCTCTCAGCTCTGGGAAACCCCAGCTATCCCTCAATTCCACGTGGGATCTGAGGGAGGCGGAGCATCCTCTGACAGGGTGGTCTCAGATCATCAGAGGGGAGAGGTCCCGGACCTGCCAGGAGTCAGGGGGAGGATTGGGGAGACCCTAGGTCTCAGTCGAAATGCCCCAGAGAACCTGCCTCTGCGGTCAGCCCTGGGAAACCCCAGCTACCCCTCAATTCGGCCCTGGGCTTGATGGAGGAAGGGCAGGGTGTGAGAGGGAGACTTCAGATCCTCATAGGAGAGGGGTCCAGGCCCTGTCAAGAGTCAATGGTAGGATTGAGGGGACCCCAGGCCTCAGAACAGAGGGTCCCCGGAAAACCGGCCTCTGCTGTCAGCCCTGGGAACCCCAGTTACCTCTCATTTCGGGCTGGGATCTGAGGGTCACTGCTTCGTATGACAGGGCCATCTGAGATCATCAGAGGAGGGGTCCAGGCCCCGCCAAGGGTCAAGGGGAGGACTGAGAGGATCTGGATCTCAGAACAGAGGGGCCCCAGAGAACTCACCCCTGTTGTCAGCCCTGGGAAACCCCGACTACCCCTCAACTCAGTCTGGGATCTGAGGAAGGCGGGGGCAGGGTGTGAGAGGGTGGCCTCAGATCATCGGAAGGGAGAGGTGGAGGACCTCTGAAGCGTCAAGGGGAGTACTTAGGGGACCCCAGATCTCAGAAGAGAGGGTCCCCTAGAGAACAACCCCTGCTGTCATCCCTGGGAAACCCCAAAACCAAAAAATAAAAAACCAAACCCATTGTCATGCAGTTAATTCTAACTCATAGCGACCCTATAGGACAGAGTAGAACTGCCCCATAGAGTTTCCAAGGAGCACCTGATGAATTCGAACTGCCGACCTCTTGGTTAGCAGCCTTACTTAGCACATAACCACTAAGCCAACAGGGTGGGAAATCCCATCTACCTCTAATTTGGCCTCTGGAGCCGAGGCCAGGTGTGGTGCAAGGAGCGGCTTCAGATTATCAGAAAGGAGGGGGGTTCCTGGATCTGCCAGCAGTTAACAGGAGCACTGAGGGGACCCTTTGAATCAGAACAGAGATGCCCCCAGAGAATCTGCCTCTTCTTCAGCTCTGGGAGACCCCAGCTATCCCTTATAAGCTTCTGGGATATGAGGGAGTGCGGCGGGCCTTAGGGGTGGCCTCAGATCATCAGAGGGGATGGGTGTTCCTCACTCTGCCGGCAGTCAGGGGCGGGGGGCACCTGAGGGGACCCTGGATCTCAGAACAGAGAGGACCTCAGAGAACCTGCTCCTGCTTCAGTCCTAGGACACCTCAGCTATCCCTTATAAGGCTCCTGGATATGAGGGAGTGGGGCGGGTTCTTTGGGACCATCTCAGACCATCGGAGGGGAGGGGTGCAGGGCCTGCTAGGAGTCAAGGGGAGGACCTGAGGGATAATTGAGGGGAAACTGCACTCTAGACTGAGGAGGGCCACACTGAAACCTGTCATGCTCCTGCTGTTAGCCCTGGGAGACCCCCAGCATGGGTCTGCAGAGATAGTACCCCATCACTTTTGTCTCCAGGGCCCCAGGAAGACGAGGAAATTGGTCAGCAGAGGGAGCCACGTCTGGTCAGAAAAGGAAAGGGTCCTAGGTGCTGCCAGGAGTCAAGGTAAGGACCTTGGTGAGGACTGATGATACTGCCACCTCATTAAAGGGGCGACCCCCCAGAATCTGCCTGGCCGCTGTTCTCAGCCCTGGAAGGACCCTGACAGAGGGAGCTGGACGTGGCATGCTCTCACATGCTAATACGTGGTTGGGGAGTGTGTCTTAGGCAGGTGAGGTATGGAGGGGAAGACAGGTTGACCAGGCTGTGCCAAGGTTAAAGGTGCCTATTCCTAGGGAAGACTGGGGGTACTCCCCACCCCAGAACAGTTTGGAACTAGGCACTGAGGATAGTTCTGTGAGTTCCTAGGCCTCCTCACTTCTGCTTGGGGGTCTCAGGGAGGTGAGGGCCATGATTTGAGGGGGCGATGCCAGGTCACCAGCAGGAAGATCCATGTTCTGCCAGATATCAAGGTGAGGACCATGAATGAGCACTGAGGGGACCCTCCACCCCAGACGGGTGTGGACCTCACAGAGGCCACACTGCCCGTACTGTGAACACTGAGCTTGCAGACTGAGGTGCCCCTCAGTTCCTCTCTCAGGAGCGCAAGGAACCAGGAGGTGAGGGCCTTGGTCTGAGGCATGCGTCCTCAGGTCAGCAGAGCAGAGGAGGCCCAGGTGCTGCCAGGAGTCAAGGTGAATGTGTAGCAAGGCTGCACCCACCCGGGAAGAGAGGAGACCCCACAGCACCCAATCACACTCGCCTCACTGCTAGCCCTGGAAGCCCTGGCTGCACCCTGAGAGGCCTGTCACTTCCTCCTTCAGGGTCTTAGGGATCAGGCTGACAGGAAGACAGGAGACCTGTGAGACCCTAGAGAAGACCTGTAAGTCAGCCTTTGTCAGAGCCGCCAAAGTTGAGTTTCTCACTTGAGGCCTCTTACGCTGTTCCTCTATCTCCTGCAGGCTCCCATCACGCACCTTCCTACCTGCTGTCCCTGACAAGAGCCATCATGCCTCAGGATCAGAAGAGTGAGCACTGCAAGCTTGAGCAAGGCCTTCAGGCCCAGCGTGAGACCCACGGCCAGGAGGGAGCGCAGGTTCCTGGTGGTGAGGAGGAGGAGGCCATGAGGGCCTTGTCTGCCTCCGCTGCTAACTCCTCCTCCTGCTCTCCCCTGACACTAGAGTCCCTGATAATGGAGGAAGGGTCTACTGCTGGGGCATACAGTTCACCTCAGAGTCCTCAGCGAACCTGCACCTTCCTCTCTGCCATCTCAGCCGCACAAGCGACCATGTCAGCTGAGGGCCCAAGCAGCCAAATAGAAGAGGAAGCCAGCAGCCAAGTAGAGGAGGGGGCTGGCAGCCCAGTAAAGGAGGGGTCCAGCGCCCAAGTAGAGGATGGAGACGGCAGCCAAGTAGAGGAGGGGGCTTGCAGCGAATTAGAGGAGGGAGATGGCAGCCAAGTAGAGGAGGGGGCCGGCAGCCCAGTAGAGGAGCGGGCCAGCAGCCAAGTAGAGGAGGGGGCCATTGCTCTGAGGGCCCTGCCGGACACTGAGCCCTGGCGAAGAAACCGGCTGGGCCAGAAGGTGATTCATTTAGTGAAGTTCTTGCTCCTCAAGAATCGAAGGAAGGAGCCCACCACGAAGGCAGAGATCCTGTCTCTGGTCATCAGAAACTACAATAGCCATTTCCCCGTGATCTTCAGGAGGGCCCTGGAGGTCATGCAGCTGATCTTTGGCATCGACATGAAGCCAGCGGGCCCCACTGGCCACTCGTATGTTCTGGTCCCCACACTGGGCCTCACATACGATGGGATGCCACCGGGTGGTGTCCCGAGCGCACCCAAGACCAGCCTCCTGATCTTGGTCCTGGGCGTGATCTTCCTTGAGGGCAACTGTGCCCGTGAGGAGAAGATCTGGAAAGTGCTGGGCATGATCGGTGTGTATGCTGAGCAGGAGCACTTCATCTACGGTGAGCCCCGGAGGCTCCTCACCCAAGACTGGGTGCAGGAGAGGTACCTAGTGTACCGACAGGGGTCCAGCAGCCTTCCTGGCTGCTCAGAATTGCTGTGGGGCCCGAGGGCCCACGCAGAAACCAGCAAGATGAAAGTCCTGGGGTTTCTAGCCAAGGCCAGCGGCACTGACCCCAGTTCCTTCCCATCCCACTATGCAGAGGCTCTGAGAGAAGAGGAAGAGAGAGGCCGAGCCCCAGTTGCAGTCAGGGCTCGCACAAGGGCCGTGGGCTGTATCCATTCCAGGGCCACGTCCAGCACCTTCTCTTGCCCCCTGGGGCCTGAGGGCGACCCTCCCTCTGTACTCGAAGAGGGGGGTCACCAGGCCAAGTAGCAGAGGGCCTGGGTGGGCCAGGGGACACGGCACATAGCACCTTTGTGAACCTGTTCATCTTTGTGTTTCCTTGGAGGTTTTCAAACGGTGTTCCTTTTCAGAGAAGGTTTGATGAGCTTCAGGATCATTGAAGCTTATGAATGACATAGGTCATGTGTTTCTTGCTGTTCATGTATCAGGTTCAAGAGTAAGAGTTTTGCTATTTGGTGAAACAAATGGGAAACCTTCCACTTTGTGCTGTGGACTGAGGAATGAAATCCTGACACACAGCATATGGGTGAACCTTGAAAGCATTATGCTGCGTGAAATAAGGCAGACACAAAAGTACAAATGTTGTAACGTCGCACTATCGATCTTTCTAGAATAGGCAAATGCATAGAGACAAATGTGGATTCCTGGTTACTTGGGGCTGGAGCAGGGGGAAATGCAAAGTTACCGCTTAACAAGTATGCACTGCGTTTCCGTTTGGGGTGATGAAATACTTTAGAAAATAAGTAGCGGTGATGGTTGTACAACATGGAGAATGTAATCAATGCCGCCGAAGTTGACACTTAAAAAAGGTTTGGATGGCAAATTCTTATTTTCCATATTTTCCCTCAATAAAATAAAAGAGAAAAACATACCATATTAACTTTTGGATGCCCTTATCCGTTTTGGTCTGTTGTTGTGTAATATTAAGAGATACACCTGGATTTGCTTGGCTGATTCCTGAATGTAGGAGAAATTAAACTTTAATAAATGGAAGTCTCTGCTCACTGGCTCATTTTTCCCCCCAAACATGAATTGAGCATCTGCTGTTTGGGAGATGCGGTGTTGTGGCGGACGGGGAGAGTTCCTCATAGAATGGTAGTGTCCAGGAGCAGCAGTCATACAGGAGGAGGGTGC
This sequence comes from Loxodonta africana, assembly GCF_030014295.1. Taxonomy (NCBI): domain Eukaryota; kingdom Metazoa; phylum Chordata; class Mammalia; order Proboscidea; family Elephantidae; genus Loxodonta; species Loxodonta africana. Next base: position 171,792,636 of record NC_087369.1, on the reverse strand, counting down.
CATGTCCCCGAAGACCTGCAGGCCCAGTACAAGAGGGTTTGAGGAGCTGGGGTCCCGGGGGGGAGCCGCCATAAGTTAATGCCCTAGCCAGGGCAGCTTGGGGCTTTGGGAAGCTATAGTTGCCCATGTGGAGTTCGCTGTAAAGAAGGTGGTATGACCAGGTGGCCTGACTCTAAGATGGTATCTTTGAGGAGAGACAGAAGCCTGGATGGAAAACTGCTCTTGGCGGGTACTTTTGGGTCCTGGAGAAGCCAGAGACAAAGCTCCAGCTCAGGCAGGTATGGGTGGTGTCCCCTGCTATTGTCCCAGTGCAGGTGAGCCCAGTGCAGAGCCAGCTGCTTATGCCTGCAAGGAGTTCCTGAGAAGTGGAGGTGAGGCTCCCTTGCTGTGAGGCCCAGGAGCACTGGGCTTCCTTCCACTCTCTCACTGGCCGGCGACAGCCCAGCCCCTCCACTGAGAGGACATTTTCCCTAGGTCACCTTCAGTGCACTTTGGTCAACTTGAAAGAAGGACTGGTGGTTGGTGGGGTGGAAGGAATGAAAACAGCGGTTTGGATGGAAGAGCAGCTGGGAGGGAGGGAAGGACTTGGTCCTTGAATCAAATTCTAGGAGCATCCAGTGGCACCCAGCTGGGGACGACACCCCTACACCCAAATTAAATAACGCCTCCTCTAGGAGGGAATGTTTCCTAAGTCTTTTTTAAGAAATGGCATTTTTGGCTGATTTAGTATTTGGTGTCCCACTGAGCTTCATATAATGTGCGAGGCCTGGGTAATGAAAACATTCCCAGAGGAAAAGGTGATGAGGTCTGACATCAAAAGAGTCCTAGAAATAACTGCCATTCATTAAAGACCCACGATCTGCCAGGCACTGTGCCAGGTGCTTTACTTATGCCACATGCATTCCACCAGTCCCACAATATGGTGATCAAACCCATTCTGCAGATGAAGAACCTAAGGCTCTAGGGCTTGGTCATTTCCTCATGATCACACGGCTGGCAAGTGCCAGGACTGGGACTAGTACCTCGCCAAAGTACTAACAACTGCCTAAACCTTGGTGGGTGAAGATGAGACACAAGAAGCACCCTACGCTAATACTGCCTTGCTAATATAACAAAGAAAATGCATTTCCAAATGGGATTATAACTACAGATATACTCGTTCCCATCCAGTGGGTCCCCACTGATAGCGACCCCACAGGACCAAGTGGAACTGCCTCATAAAGTTTCTACGGAGCAGCTGGTGGATTTGAACTGCCATACCTTTTGCTTAGGAGCTGAGCTCTTAACCACTGCACCACCAGGGCTCTAACCACAAGTATAGGGGTTAGGGATTACCACACATATTTTAGGGGGACACAATTCAATCCAAACAGACTCTTCCTCCCAGTGGACAGACATCCTGTGACAGTTAGAACGACGAGGAATGTCAGGGAACAATGGTCTGGCAGAAGCCATAGGACACAGTGTGTCCAAGTCAAAGCCAAAACTTGTGCTTTACTGAAGGCCATCAACTGTGGTTTCCCAAGTTGTCTTCCTCCCCACCAATGACCTTCCGTGCCACCGATGGCCAAATCCCTCCACGTAGGTCTTCTGTAGAGTTCACGGACTGCCTAGGCCACATGAAACTTTCCCTTCTGTCCTTAAGAAAAGCTTGCTTAAGAAAAAGCCCTGTGGTCCGTAACCGACGGAAGCTGGCTGTTTAACTGAAGATTCTAGGCACCTCCTTCGAGAATGCCTCCAGTCTTCCCCACTTAAATTCTTAGCCTCAGAGCACATATCCCCAAGGCAGTGGTGACTTGACCCGACGGTGGTACGGTCTTGGGTACAAAGTGCTCCTGATGCTAGCCTAGCTCCATGGCTACTCAGGGTACCAGAAAGAGATACAAAGTCCACCTGGCTCAATCTGTTGGTGACAAGGCAGAAGGAGAGGTCCCGTCAAATCCTGTCCTGATCCAAAGTTGGCTTCCAGAGAGATTTTGGATGAGCATGGTGGCCGAGACATGAGCCAAGAAGCCTGTCGCGGGCCATCCTGGGTTGTGGAGTGGAGGCATGGTGAAGGCTGAGAGGCCTTGGCAGTGAAATGTACCTTGAGAGATTCTCTCTCCAAGCCCTCTTGGTACCCCCTTTTAGAAACTAAGTAAGAGCAAGCACTACTCACTGCAGAGCTGGGACAGGAACCAGGGGCCCTTCACTCCGGGGCCTTGCAGCCGCACTCCCTCCCTAGAAAGTGAATATTGAGAACAAATTGTCCACAAAGGCCAGGGAGCATGTATCACCAAACACACTGCAGAACCGTGTCACCTGGGGCCTATGAGGATTTGCCCTTGGGTTTTGTACCCGCACTCTCATTCAGTGTTTCCCCTAGGTTCAAATACACATTGGTGGGGATTTTCACATTGGCTTCCCTTAGTCCCGTCTAGCTAAGAATGTGGAAACCCTGTTGGCCTAGTGGTTTAAGTGATAGGGCTGCTAAACAAAAGGATGGCAGTTCAAATCCACCAGTCGCTCCATGGAAACTATGGGGCAGTTCTACTCTGTCCTGTAGGGTAGCCATGAGTCAGAATGGACTTGACGGCAACAGGACTGGTTTGGTTGGTTTTACGTAAGCATGTAGGAATGCCCGTGGGTCTGAGTTTGTGTACAGTAGACCTCGTGAAAACCATCTGACACACAGCAAACAAGATCATTGCACATGCACCCTGCAATCATGGGAATGGCGGAGAAGGACTCGGGGAGGGGTGGACGAACTTCCGGGGCAGGGAGAACGGGGCTGGCAAGTTGGCGCATCGTACACTGAACCTCACATCAGGTCACTGAAAGAGGAAGTCCCAAAGGAGACACAGAGTGGACATGGGACGCGAGAAATGTGGGCGGAGAGCCCAGTCACAACTCTTTCTGAAGGAAGGGGCTGCAGCTTTAGAGACAGAGCCAAGGCGGCCACTGAGACGAAGTGTTTGGGGCAGGGGATGTGGTAGGGGTGGTCAGACACAGGTGCTCCTTAAATGGGTGGGCCTTGGGCCACAGGAACAGTATCCTTGGGGAAGAAATGGTAATGATCAGACAACCTGCTGCCATCTGCAGTGGGACGAGTCTTGGAGCTGAGGTGACTCAACGGGAGACTCCAAGTGCAACACACACTGTGGGTATCCAGTCATGGAGCCTACGGTGCTTTGGGGGCAACCCGCTGCGCTCAGGCTGGTGCTGCACGGGGACATTTTGGCAGAGTGGCAGTAAAACAGGACTTTTTCCTGAGTGGTGCCAGCCAACTGGCAAGGGCAGCTGGAAGGGGGAGCCCACAACAGGAAAGAGGGGTACAGGGCACGTGGTGGAGAATAGGCCAACTAGCCGCTAGCAACTGCCATCTTCTGGGAGCTACAGAGACACCAGGGAACCCTGCAACCCAGGTATACTTGGAGGTGCCAAGCTAGGACTAAAAAGGGGCTGGCCTTCTCAGCCTCCCCTGTTTTGAAGGTGGGGTGGAGATGGGTTCGTGCTTTCTTCACTTATCTAGGGTCTGGCCCCACGAAAACAATGTGCCTGTCAGTAGGTGGGGGGCTTTTCTGGGAACTTGAACTCAGTCTTTCCACACTTTCAGAAAAGAAGAAATTGGTCCCTGCCACCCGGCCCCTCCCCCACTTGGCCAGGGCTGCCTTTCCCTGAGTGCCCATGACCCTGCTTTGTGACATCACAGGACGATGACCTCAGCAGCCAGTTACCTCACCACGGAGACCCTAGAACAGTGTGGGCACTATTTACTGGGCATCCCCGCTCTGACCAAAGGAATTCGTGACTGGACTTGACAGTGGTACGGTCTTGGGTACGAAGTGCTCCTGATGCTAGCTTAGTTCCATGGCGGCTCAGGGTTGTAGAAAGAGATACAAAGTCAACCTGGCCCCATCTGTTGGTGACAAGCCAGAAGGAGGGGTCCCGTCGAATCCTGTCCCTGAGCCAAAGCTGGCTTCCGGGGAGATTTTGGACGAGCATGGTGGCCGAGACACGAGCGAAAACGCAGGCTCCCCGGACAAGCTGGAACCAGAGGGCCCAACACCAGGCGCAGCTGTCTGGGTAGAAGAGAGTGACGCTCTCCAGCTCGCCTTCCCAAGGAAGCTGTGGATGATCGTGGAGAACGACGCGTTCAAGTCCGTGCGCTGGAGCGACAGCGGGAACACGGTGATCATCGAGAAGGACCTCTTCCAGAGGGAAGTCCTTCGCCGCAGAGGTGCAGAGAGAATTTTTGAAACGGACAGCTTGAAGGCTTTCAATCGGCAGCTTAACCTCCACGGCTTCATCAAAATCCGCCCCAGCAAGGCTCTGGGGAAGACAAAAGTGATGGTAAAGTAGAAGCACCTGTGTCCCATGTTGGTCCTCGACCATCTTTGTAGTATGCCGGGGTGAGGGACAGACCGAAAGGGTTTATGTTCCAGGATGAGGTTTTTCACACGAGACATTATTTACTGAGAGTCCAGAATGTCCGCTTTGAACCTATAGGTGTTGACGTTAAACTGCAGCTCCCTTAGAGGTGCCCTGTAGTGCCACCACCAACTCCAAGAGGCCAGGTCCTGTGAGATCACACAGTCACGGGTCCATCTGTGAATATATTTCCCTTTAGAGAGCCCCTGATTTAGGGTATGGGAAAACTATACAGCCATTTTAGAAAACACATATTCTGCAGAGCACAAGGAGACCAGGATTTCGGGGCAGGGGGTGGGGATGACTCTGGGGTCCCAGGATGCCCGACACGTCCCTTGTGTTTCAGGTCTACCGCAACTGCAACTTTAAGAGGGACCAGCCTCTGCTCCTCCAAAACATCAAGAGACGACGCCAAGCCGAGGGCAGCGCTCAGCCAGCCAAGGCGCCCACCCTGCCTGCCCCCGCGGCCCCGCTTCCCAAGAGGAAGAAGCTGGCAGCGACCAGACACTCGGCTCGAATCCAGCAGAAGAACGCCATTAAGGAAAGCAAGGAGGCGTCCCCGAAGAACCCTCCCGACGTCCTGGGGCCCAGCCCCACCCCGTCCGTCAGGTCCTCTAGTATCTCGTCGGTGAGCAGCCTCCCCTCGCCCAGTGCAGCGTGCCCAGCTGGGAGAGCACCTCTCACCGTGACATGTTCGAGCCCCAGGTCAGCGCCGGGATGGTGGGGGAGGGGGAGCCGCTCACCGAGCCTGGGGGCTACTCTGATCCGTCCTCAGTCATGACCCTGTACAATGCCTGCTACTCCATCCTGCTGGCAGGCCTGTCGGTCATGGCTCCCGAGGAACCCTCCGACCCCCAGGGGGACAGCCCCTCGGACTACCACTGTTCCATCTGCGAACAGTTCAGGGATGAGCAGGCACCGTAGGCCCCCAGGCCCTGGTCAGGAGAGCCATTTTCTAACCAGGAACCTATTTTCGGCTTTCGTAAGGGTAAATAAATGACCTAATGAGAACTGCCAGTCTGTGTTGTCTCTAGCCCTCCACACTAAAGGCGTCTCATCGGTGGAAGCAGGAGGCTGACAGTCATCTCCAGCTGGGCCCTGGACCGCGCTGCTGACCGTTTCCTTTCCAGCGGCAGCATCTTCACACTTAGCACAGGGTTCTGCAGGGAGTGGGGAGGGCCAGTTCGAAGCTCTGGTCACTGAGCTCCGCCTGCTGAGCAGGTGACAAGCCAGACTTGCTGCTGCCTCACAAGGGTGTCAGCTGACACCATTGATGTCCTGGAAGTGGCAGTCTTTGGATCATGGGTCCCCTGAGTTTCTGGCCTGCAGCTGAGTGTCCCTAGCTCCAAAGAGGGCCCCTGAAACCAGGGCCACCCCATCTGCCAAGGGTCACACTAGCACGTCATTGTGGCTCAGGAGAGCTGGGTTGTTGCAGCCAAGGCCAGGGGCAAACAGCCTCTCACCCTCATAGACAATGACCACTAGAAAGCGTGCTCGGAAATGGTAAAACAAATCCCACTACAGACTTCTCACTGTGCAAAGGCAAGCTCTAGGAGCGCTGTTTGGGATCATCTCTAGGGACGGGAAGGAGCTGTGCAAACGTGTGTGCTGTGTGTGCTTCACTAAGCAAATCCACTGTCCAACCGAGCACGGGGAGCTGGCAGAGGACGTAGCCGCTGCGTCAGTTCAGACGTTCTCTTCATTGGGGAGGAGGTCACAACGGCTGCCCAGGCGCAGGTGACATTCAGGCCCCACCCCAGCCTTTCACGAGCTCCCCCGGATGCTGCTCCACAGTCTTCCAGTTTCACCAGAGGGAAGAGAGAGGAGGGGGACAAGGGGGCCCCCAGATGCTAAACAGTCTTCGTCGTGTATTTATTTGCATGATGCAGACATCAGTGTACCCAAATAGTGGCCCTGCCCAGACGTTTCCTGGTAGAGGACAAAGTCCTTGAGACATTGTCCAGGAGCACAAAGAGACACCTCCCCAGGAGAGCCCCACCCTCCCCACCACCCATCTGAGCGGGGCAGTCAGTCACAGGAAAGCACAGAGCAGGGCCTGCTCTCTGGTGCAGAGGCGACTGGGATTTCAAGAGGTTCAAGTATCCGAGTCACAGTGGTGAAGGCATTAGGCTTGCCCCTCGGTCCTGTCCCTCTCGGGGGTCCTGCCTCATCACCCCTCCTGCCCCGAGGGGATCAGATGCTCTGGGATGTCCACCTGGAAGACATCCTTGCCTCCTTTCCCGGGTACGGGCTGCAGCAGCCAGCGTGGGTTAGAGAGCGCCGTCAGGTACTTGTCCTTCAAATCGGTGAGCAGGGCTCGGGTTTCCAGCTGTACAGCCTCCTCCGGAGCTAGGTCTTTGGGGAACTGCACGGTTTCTCCCAGGTCAACGAGCCCTGCACACGGACAAGAGAAACACGACTGTTTCTGCCTTCCAGGTCCGAGCCTGCATGTGCGACAAACTCATTCAAAGTGACAATCACTGAGGACTGAGATGACAGCACCCCAAGGAACTCGGCGACCTGAGCCCCCCTTAGGGAGCGTCTGGACATGCCAGATGCTGCTCAGTGTGTGCCAGGGAAGGCCGAGGGAGGGCTCGAAGCTGGGAGGATGAGGGCCTGTCCTCAAGGATCCCACGAGGACTGTGCGGGGCCTGGCCAGATTCTCAGGGCAGCAGTCGGCAGGGGCCCTGGTCGCTGGGGACTCACAGGAAAGCCGATGCCTCCACAGGCCACCATCTATCAGGTGCTGACAGTGTGGACAACTTCAGCCCCCGCGAAGTGAGGCGATTTGCCCAAGATGCTGCTGGCTGGGGGTGGAGTGGGCCTGGGACCCTAGGCCGGCAGTCGGACGCTGGGGGATCCAACCTGCCCTAAGAGCCATAATGCTTCCAGTGGTCTCTGCCAGGGACACGCACACACAAACATGCGCACACATGACAACACCTGTGGAAACGGACCTGTCCTAGCCTCTCAGATCACCGTGGGGAGCTGTGGCCCCGAGCAGGGCAAGGGCTGACCCGAGGGCACCGACCGTCGCAGACAAGGCTCCAGCTAGCCCCCGAGGTCAGCCCCCGACCCAGTGCACGTTGCCTGCCCCTGCCCTCTGAATGTAGCTGCTCACAGCCCCTCAGGACCCCACTCAGCAGTAAAGAGAAGGTGGATCCTCCAGCAGCTGGGCCTGGTGTCACTTGCCTGCAATCACCCCTCGGCCGAATCGCTCCCCCTCCTGGATCAGGGCCTGGATCTGGGCCGGCGTCATTCCCAGCCTGTTCAGCAGCAGCTCCCGCCAGGTGTCGTCTTCCCAGTCCCTGTGGGCGATGTGTATGGCCAGGGTCCGGCTGCAGTGGCCGCTCAGCAGGGGACGCCAGCGCGTCTCCAGGGTCTTGACTCGATTCAAGACCAAGCCGGCATAGGGCTGCCGGAAGGAGAGGCAGGCAAACTTCATCTCCGCGAGCTTTCTGCTCCTCCTCTTAGTGTGGCTAGGGAAAGAGGACGCACCGTGCGTGGACCAGAGTCACCCACCAGGCCTCTAAGCCACAGCCTGTGGGCCTGACGGCCCCGGCGTGCCCCGAAACTGCACTGTCTTTGACTGGGGAGCAGAAAGCCTTTGCTCCTTCCCTATGCACACTGGGACACTGCGTCCCCACCGTGGTGGGACACATGGGAGCGTGTGGATCCAGTGACTGGTGCTCATCTGAGTTAAAGCCAGGACAGCGTGCAGTGGGTGCAGCCCAGAGGTCACCTAAGGGTACACAGGAAGGCCTGGGCCTAGGGGGGGAAGGGGGACTCCAGCCCTCAGCCCTCTCTCATGCACTTGTGGGGATGCTGCAGGGCTCCCTCCCGCCCCATTACCCAGGGGGCACTGCAGGCCCCACCTGCCTGGCTCCTCCCCTGGGCTGCTCAACATTCACCCTTGGCCCTGGGACACCCTGCCACCCCCACCTCACAAAACCCCGTGGGGTTCTCCTCCTGACCCCTTGAAGCAACATCCCCTCAGTTCTTTCCCCCACCATTTCTGTCCCCTGGCAGCAGCCGGCCCTGCTCCACCCTGAGCTGTAGGGACCCCAAGGCCATCAGGGACAAGCCATCCAGAGCAGGAAAGACTGGCATTAACAAGCATATGTCTTCTACCTCTGGGCCCAGAGGCTGCGTGACCACAGAGAATGGAGTTTAAAGCCCCACAGGAGCCCACAGGGTCCGAGCTACCTTCACTCCCTCCCTGAAGCAGGAAACGAGGTGCCCCTGGTCACAGGGACCCGACTTCACGCAGCCTCCCCTGGAGACTTTCTGTGTCGTCTGATGGGATCTCTCCAGCAGGACTCCCTGAGCAGCCCGCCCTTCCGCTCTCCTGGGGAGGCAGTTATGACACCCTGAGACGGTGACCTCTCCTGGAGTTAGGCGGCTGGGATACCCCCAGAGCGTCCCACACGGCCTGGGTTCTCCATCTCTCTGGTCCTTGGCTCCCTCAGGTGCACACCTCTTGTGCCATGGGTCCCTGCCTCAGGGATGGCTGTGAGGAGCCGGGGACTCCTCCAGGGATGGTGCTCAGTTGGTGCGTGGGCACTGGCAGGACCTGACACTCGCTCGCCCGACTCTTGTCCCCCTCTGGAGACTGTCCTCCTCGGGGCTCCTGTGACACCAACTGCCCTACCGCCTCCTTCTTCCACCCTGGCCTCAGTCTCCTTCAGAAGACCTCTTCCTCTGCTCGCTCCTGAGGCCTGTCTCTAAGACGCCCTCCACAGCCCTTCCTCCCTCTACACTGGGCTCAGCTTCCTTGGACAACCCTGAGCACCAACCTTCTGCTTGACTTTGCCAACCTTGCTGGAGCTACAGAGCTTTGGAATACTTGCCCCAGGAGGGTAGATGCAGGCATTTGAGGCCCAAGGAGCCAAGAGGCCGAGAAACGAGAAAACAGAAGCTAAAGAGACAGGGAACACAAGTAGCTGAGCTGCCTCAGTCTCAAAAGGTATGGCCGTGACCTTGGGGGGTTTCAAAGGGTGGAGCCATGGCCACTGGTGTTTCTAAGGGTGGAGTCGCCACTCAGATGGACTACAGGAATTGTGCACCTAAACCCAAGGGAATAGAGTTGCCGTCCCAGTGGGCCTAGAAGGCAGAGTTAAAAGCCCAGGGCCGAGGGGCCTCCACTCAGAATTCGGAGAGTGTGGCTAGTACTTAGAGTCTGGAGGGCAGGGGTATTGTATAAAATTGTCTCAGAGAACAGTGGATTATTTTCCAAGCTTTGAGAGCTAATGTAATGTTTTCTGCTGACTTGCTTGCTGCCTGTTAATGCCTTCTTCTCCTGCCAGTTCCTCCTATTTGTAATGGAAATGTCTAACTTGTGTCTGTTTTGCCATTGTACCCTTGGAAGCAGATAACTTGTGTTTTAGATTTCACAGGTGAAGAAGAATTTTTGGATTTGGAATTAAGGCTTCTGCTATGATATGATGGGATGAATATGTTTTGCATGTTGCAAGGATGTGATTTCGGGGAGGGGGGCAAAGGGTGGAATGTTATGGAGTGAATTGTGTCCCCCCAAAAATGTGTGTGTCAACTTGGTTAGGCCATGACTCCAAGCATTGTGTGGTTGTCCTCCATTTTGTGATCGTAATTTTATGTTAAGAGGATTAGGGTGCAATGGTAACATCACCCTCACTCCGGTCACTTCCCTGATCCAAGGTAGAGGCAGTGACCCAGGGGTGTGGCTTCCACCACTTTTCATCTCCCAAGAGATAAAAAGGAACGGGAAGCAACAGAGAGTTGGGGACCTCATACCACCAAGAAAGCAGCACTGTGAGAAGAGCGTGTCCTTTGGACCTGGGGTCCCTGCGCCTGAGAAGCTCCTCGAACAGGGGAGGACTGATGACAAGGGCCCACCTCCAGAGCTGACAGAGAGAGCCTTCCCGTGGAGCTGATGCCCTGAATTTGGACTTGTAACCTACTAGACTATGAAAAAATAAATTTCTCTATGTGAAAGCGACGTACTTCTGGTACTCCTGTCACGGCAGCACTAGATGACTAAGACAAGGTTCCCCTGCCATGGTTTTCACTGGATTTGGGTTATTTGCGAGGGCGGTCAGCTGCTCCCACGTGGAAGGCCGTTGCTATTTCTTGTATCAGGGCCTATACCTAGCCTGAAGGTCGCCTGGTTCCTTGGCTGACGGACCCTTGTCACCAACTGCACAGGATCCCAAGGACAAGGCCCGTGAGAACGGATGGGATCCAGTCCCCTCCTGCCTTGTGCGCACAGAGTACCTGTTTTGTGGCTGAGGAGCGATGTTCCTGCACGTGTTTCAGCTCCTTCACCTGTAGAAGGACAAGGATGATGAGAAACAGCCACAGTACAAGGCAGCAATGTTGGGGAAGGGTGGTGTCATGGATTGAATTGTTTCCCCCCAAAATATGTGTCAACTGGGTTATGCTATGACCGCCAGTATTGTGTGGTTGTCCCCCATTTTGTGATTGATGTAATTTTCCTGTGCTGTAAATCCTAATCTGCACCCCTGGTTAATGAAGTAAGATTAGGTTATGTTAAAGAGGATTAGAGTGGGATAGATGTCACATCCCTGACCCAATGTAAAGGGTGTTTGCCTAGGGTGTGGCCCGCATCACGTTTTACCTTACAAGAGGCAAAAGAGAGAATGCATCAGGGAAACATGGGGGACCTCATACCACAAAGAAAGCAGTGCCGGGAGCAGAGGGCATCCTTTGGACCTGGGGTTCCCCCTCAGAGAAACTCCTAGTCCAGGGGAAGACTGAGGACAAGGACCTTCCTCCAGAGAAAGCCTTCCCCTGGAGCTGGTGTTTCTAACCTCCTAGGCTGTGAGAGAATAAATTTCTGTTTGTTAAGGCCATCCGCTCGTGGTATTTCTCTCGAAGCAGCACTAGATGACGGTGACGGGGGCGGGGGCAGAAAGGTGTCGGCAGGGGTGGAGGTTAGAAGAAGTCTGAAGGCTGGGGCCAGGCGGTCAGGCTGATGGGAAACACAGCCTCCACCTCCCTCAGGGCATGGTCCCTCCTCCTGGCTGGGGGAGCGTACCCTGGAGGCATAGTCAGCAGCACAGACATCCTTTCCTCTGAGTGGGCCCCCCCTACCCGGAAGAGACGAGAGAAATGACCCGTGACCCCCACTGTCACAGGGACAGGAAGCAGGACCTCGGCTGCCCGGCAAGTGTTTCCACCCCTCGGCCCCCAGGTACCATCCCGCGGAGGGTGGAGCTGACAGCAGGGTCCAGGGCTGTCACTGGGGGGCGGGTCTCAGGCCTTCAGGTCCCAGGCTTGCGAGGGGGACGGGGGGAGGTCCCGCGCCAGGAAGAACGGCGCCCACAGTATTTGGTCCCCAGGGTCAAGGGCGCCCGCGCGGGCTCGCGCTTCGCGGCCTCAGGGGACAGATCGCGGAGAGAGACCGAGTTAAGGCACCACTGACGCCCCGCCTTCCAGGGGACAAGGGCCAACCGGAAGCCACGCACGCACTTACGCGGTCACGTAATGACGAAAGCACGCACACACGCACACACGCTCAGTCTCCCTAGAAGGTATCGTCAGCGTGGTCAGGAAGCGCTGCTGAGGCCGAGGCTAGCGTGGGTGGGCCAGAGGAGGGCGGTCGGAAGGAGTTGGGGAGGAGTACACGGAGCTGGGGGCGTGGCGAAGACGAAAAGGGGCGTGGCGAAGGCGTTTGGGGCGCGGCTTGGGAAGTGGAGGGGCGGGACTGGGGAGGTGGAGGGGCGGGGCTGAGTTGGCGGAGGGGCGGGGCGGGGCTAAGGTGGCGGAGGGGCGTGGCTCCGGCATTAGGGGGCGGGGCTGTGGGGATGATGAGCTGTTGGGCGGGTATGGGGATGCGGAAGGGTGTAGTTCTGGGAGGAGAAGGCTCGGAGACTTGGGGACCCCCTGTGGGGAAGACGACGGGGCGGGACTGCGGGGATATCGGGGCGGAGTCTGGACGGAGCTGAGAGAGGAGGAGCAGGGCCTGAGATGTGGATCTAGCTTCGTGGAATGTGTGGAGGCGAAGGGGCCCAGGTGGAGCGCGGGTTTTTGGGGAGCCGGAGCTATGTGTAGGGCACTGCGGAGCTTTGGAGTGAAGGATGGGCGGGACTGCGGGAGCAGTGGGCGGGGCCTGAGCCATGGGGGCGTGGCCGCGGAGGAAGAATTCTTGGGCGTGTGTCCGGGCAGAGTGGGGCGTGGCTATTGGTAGATTAACTTCGTTGTGTGGCTCTCGGATCAGCTAGGGGGCGGGGTTAGGAGAGAAGGGGGCGGGGTTACGAGGGAACGGGGCGGGGCTTCTCTGGGGTAGGCGGTGCACCTAGACAGGCAGAAATGCAAATAGAGTAAGATGGAGGACTAGGGCGGTGCTGTGGGGAGGTGTTAGTGGATGTTGAGCTGAGGGGCGGGGCTGCAGGGAGGAGGCGTTCCTACGCTCTGCGGGGCGGGGTCACAGGAAGTGGGGTTACGGGGCTGGGCTGGGGGCCGACCTAGGCGGAAATACGAGAGGCGGAGTCGGATGGAGCTGTGGGGCGGGGCTGGGGGCGGAGAGTGGCAGGCTGTGCGGAGGTGGGGCTTCGGGCGGTGCTTGTGACAGGCTGTGGGGTGGAGTTGCGGAAGGTTTAAGGCGAGGGGCGGGGCTGAATAAAGCCAAGGCGGGAAGGGGCTGTGGTGGAGAGGATCTGTGGGGCAGAATATCTGTGTGGCGGAATATCTGTGGGGAGGGTTGCGGGAGCATTGGGTCGGCTGTTTGGGTCGGGACTCTAAGAGCAGTGGCGCGGGGCTGCAGGAGAAGCAGGGCGTGGCTGTGAGGGAGGAGCTCTGAGGTAGCCGCGGGGCTGAGGCAGGAGCAGGACGGAGCTGTGCGGCATGTATGCGGGAGGGGCGGGGCGCGACTGTTGCGGTTGAGCCCTAACGTTCCTTCCGGGCGGGGCTGTAGGACGTGAATAAGGGAGCCACCAGGCAGCGCGGCCATGAGGAGGAGGAGGAGTTGTGATGTTTCTGTGGGGCAGGGGTGGTGGACGAGTGGGGCGCGGCTGTGGGAAGGAGGAGCTGTGGCACGGACGTCTGCTGAGGGAGAGCAGGGGCCGCGGTCCAGGAGGAGCTAAGGTGTTGCGGTGGGGCGGGGCCGCGGGGGCGGGGCTGTGGGCGGGGCCGCGGGGGCGGGGCTGTGGGGCGGGGCCGCGGGGGCGGGACTGCGGGATTGCGCTTTGGGAAGGGGCTGTGGGCGGGACCTCAGGGCGGGGCTGTAGGATGGGTCTGTGGGCGGGGCTTCGGTGCTGGGCTGCGGGATGGCGCTTCGGGGAGGGGCTGTGGGCGGGGCTTCGGTGCGGGGCTGTGCGACGGCCGTGAGGGGCGGAGCTGCGGGAGGAGCAGGGCAGGATGGTAGGACCAAGCTGTACTGCAGGAGTCTGTGCTCTGGTGGTTCTTTCAGGGTAAAAGTCCAGACAGGTGGTACCCTTTTAGCCCTTACGATCTGAGCGTGCAGCTCGTGCTTGCACTCCAGGCAAAAGCCCAACGGACAGCCCCCGGGGTCCTCAGCGACCTAGCCCAGCCGCCCTTGTGGACCTAGAGGGCATCGAGGCAGGGAGAGGGATGCGAACTGGACTGGGGTCTGGGGACCTCTAGGCTGGTCCTTCACCACAGGGCCGAATCCCCCGGGCCGGCTTCCTTCCTGGAAGCCACTGTCGGTGGGGTCCCCAGGGGCGTCTGCATCAAGGAGGAAAACCCGCTCTCTTTGGGTGTCCTGATGCCCCTCAGACCCGACAGGACTAGAACATTCCAACTGCCCCATCAGACCTGCTCTCCCTCCTCTGCATGTCGCTAGGGCTGCCCGGACCACTCCAGGCGCCCTGCTTTGCTCCTGCCCTCTAACCAAGCGGTCTGTCCTGGCCTCTGAGATACCTGGTGAAAACACGTGCTTCTGTCCTGCATCCCCACAGCCCCCTCCTAACGTCAGGCCTCAGCATGTTCTTACAGGTCAGGAGCTCCTACCTGGCCTGTGGCCTCCTGTCTTTCCTGCCTCAGAGCAGGCCGCCTCATTCCTCCAGTTCAGTTCGTAAAGTCCAATCTGTCCTTACCAGTCCCCTTTTGAAACCTTGGCAAGACTTCTGTTTGAGGCCCAAACCCCTGGTAGTGTTTTTTTTTTTTTTTGGTAGGGGGAGGGGATGGAGGGATCCTTACAGTCTTCCCCGAGTCCCTGCTTGGCCCTGCTGTTCACAGCCTGGGTGGCTGCCTCCTCCTCTCCAGCAAACTCCAGTCCTCCTTCAAGGCCTGACTGTGGCAGCACACTCTGTGCCCCACCCCCCAAAGCATCAGGCCCTTTTGCCTCCGAGCTCTCCTAGCATGTTGTTCCTTTCTCGGTTAGCGTCCATCATCATGCAGGCCTGGAGTAGTTCTCTAAGGGCCTGTGGCTGGGGGTCACTGAGCCCCTCGAGGGTGAGGACTGTGTCTCGCTCAGTACTCTTTAAGTCGGGTGCCGGGGATAGAGTCGTTGCTTAGTAAATGCTGGCTGCCTCAACAGAGGACCCTTTGTCTTCTTTTCCAGTGAGAGGCACCTGCTCTGTCCTTGGAGCAGCTCGAGGAAACAGGAAGGCTGGGATGAGGTGAGGGGCAGAGAGGGCCTTTTTCGCGGGATGTGAGGCCTCGGGGCCGCAAGGGGCCTTAACAATCACCAGTCCCACCTCCCATAATTCCCCCTCAGGCCCCAACCCCACTAGTGTTACCAGCTTCTGCCTGGAGATCCTGAACCTCCTCATGGGGGTTTCCGGTTATGTTCTGAGGGCGCACTGAAGGGTGGCCACTGTTGCTCCCACTCCCCCACCCTGTTGTTTGGAGAGCTAGGACTTTCCTAATGGGCTGGAGACCCACAGTAGATGGCTTTACTTGGAGGAAGCTGTGGGTGGAGTATGTGGGGGCTCCCTGTTCTAAGCCGCCCAGCTCGTCCATCTCACATGTCAGCTGAGAAGCGGGAGGACATAGCTGAATGGGGAATGTCTGAACTTGGGTCCTAGGCAGGGAGAGCCCCAGTGTGGTGGCTGCCATTGGCTGTCCTGCCAGTTGGCTGCCGCACGGGGTGGTCCCAGGGGAAGTCGCTTCACTTGTGTTGGGGAGGGGGGCATCTGGCTACTCCTGTGTCTTAGTTTCCTAGTGCTGCTGTAATAGAAATAGCACAAGTCGGGGGCTTCAAAAAATGGGAATTTATTTTCTCACAGCTCTGGAGGCTAAATTCCAAATCACGGTCACGGCCATGTTGATTCCTTCATTGTCAGTAGTCCTGGGCCTTCCTGGGTTCCATGGCTTGTAGACCATCCTCACGTGGCACCTGTGTTCCCCGATATATGTGATACTGTTGTCCATTCTGCTCTTTGTAGTCCTCAGAAGTGATTAGATTTAGGACCCCCACCCCCCGCCACTGCTATTGAGTTGATTCCAACTTATAGCAACGCTTTAGGACAGAGTAGACCTGTCCCATAGGGTTTCCAAGGCTGTAAATCTTTATGGAAGCCGACTGCCATGTCTTTCTCCCGCGGAGTGGCTGGCGGGTTCTAACCGACAACCTTTTGGTTAGCAGCCAAGCATTTGAACCACTGCACCACCAGGGCTGCCTTTCAGCATAAGGAAGAAAATGCTATTTCCAAAAGAATCACATCCACAGGTACAGGGGTGAGGATTCCAACACATATTGGGGGGACAGTTCAATCCATAGCGCCCTGTGAAAGTGTCCAGGTTCCAACTCTGTCTTGGTTTCCATTCCATACACACGGTGGTCTCCTCCGGGCCCCAGTCTCTTTCCTGCTGCTTGCCTATCTGCTCTTGTTACAGTCAATGCAAAGGAATACCCCCTAGTCTGAAAGGTTCTTGGAAGACATCTCCCTAGCTCTGCAGTTCATTCTGCCATTTATTGCATTCTCCAGGGACACCCTCCCTCAGAAACCCTAGCACAGGGGGTTCTCCTGAAGTTGACGCTGAGACAGAGTTTGCTGAGTCGCCGCATACCAATGTCCCTCCTGTACATTCCATAGGCCTGGATCTCCTCAACCTGCCAGCAGACTTGAAGTTCTAACCTGAAAACTCCAACCACTAGGCTGCCACCCTGTGTCCGGGGCTGTCTGCACACTGCTTCCTCCAGGGATGGGATCCTCCTTACCAGCTGGGCAGGCGGTGAGTGACCCTGTACCAAGACCCCATCTTCCCTCCTGCGTTCTTGGACCACTCCAGAACCAACTTTCTTGGGCCGAGTGCTCCGGGAAGCCAACCCTGAGAGAGAGTTAGGAGAGCCAAAGGCTTACTGGGAGTAACATCTGTTAAAGGAAAAGGAAGGGAGCAGGCTTGGGCAGGGTGTGTCTTCTGGCCAAGATGCCAACCTGAGAAAGTCTCTACCAGCCCCCCAGGGAGCAAGGGCTGCCCTCTATGGGGGCCACCTTGGGCACGGATGGTCAGGCCCTTGTAGTACCTGGCCTACAGTAGGCTGCCCCATCTGTATTAACGGAATGAATGAGCTTATACCCAGAATGGGTGTCCAGAGGGTGTGGGCTGAGCAATGGAGGTGAAGGCCCCGGCATCTTCTCTGAGGTAGGCAGAACAGCCACTTCACCCTGTAGCCCACTTCGTGGGCGGTGCTTGACCTGTTTTGTTCATCAGACAATGCCTCGGTTCTGAAAGGGATTTGTTTCCAGGGCGTTGTTACCTGGGCATCACCATGGTCTGTTATCATCAGTGAAAACCCAGCCGGAAGGGAGAGGGCACATCTGAGGACAAGAGGATCATCTTGCAAAGTGGACACCTCTGTCTCTCCTGTCATGTAAGAGGCTCTTCAAAGGTACACACTCCTCTCCGTGTCACTCACAGGGCTGGTGTTTTACAGGCAGAAATCTAAACCTCAGAGTCTAAAATGAGGCTGACTGAGGCAGGTAAGCGTGAAGAGGCAGGAACCGTTCACCCTGGGTAAGGGGCCCAGCGGAGGGGAGGCATCACAGAGGGCGACGGGCATTCGAGCTGAGTCTTGAAGGTAAAAAGGATTTCGTTAGGTGGAAGGTGAGGGAAGTGCAGGCTGAAAGGGTCAGATACCTTCAGGCAACTGAGGAAAATTTCATGGCTGGAGGGAGGTCGTGGGAGGTGAGGCTAGGACACTCAGGGGCCTCCGTTTCCTAAAGGCCACCCTAAGGAGTCTGGGCTGTGTTTTGTGGGCATGAGGCCAATGCCCAAACTTGGTTTTCATCGTGAGCATATATTTTTAAGGCAAACTGTTGGTTCTCTTCCTGAGAAAACTTCACCGATTTCACTTGGTTGTTGAGTCAGTCATTTGTCGGGGGGTCAGGCTGTGTGTCTACCCCAGGGGTGTGTTGATGAGCAAGAGGCAGGCTCCCAGTGGCTCAGGGGCAGCCTGCTCCAGAAGAGAAGATCTTCCCAGCAGTGGGTGCCTGTCGTTGGTGATCTGGAAAGGGGTCTTTTCCTTTGGAGGAACCTTAAGGCTGCGTCTTTTTCCTGGCTTGTGCTGAGTTTTCCAGTTTTTGCTCCTGACTTTAAAATGCACTGTGGAGAGTGGAAGGTGGGGGATGGAGGGTGTTGGGGTGAGATCCTGCCAGGACCCCACCAGAGAGGTGATTTGTCCCGTGTGGCCCCCTGACTGCCACTGACTGACCTGCAGAAAGAAGGTATGATGTGGTTTCCTCGGGAGGGCTCATGGATGGCCTGGGCTGCGGCAGCATTCAGGAAATACCTCTGGAAACGTCACCTTGGGAGGAGGACGTTGGGTGAAGGCAAGACAAGAGAAGAAGAGGCGTTTTCTCTCACTCACCTAGAATCCACACAAATGAATGCTTACAGAAAGCTGAAGAAAGAGGCCGCCCTCTCTTTGTATAAAAAGGTATTAGCTGTTAAACCCTTACTAGGTGTATGGGTCCCCCAGATTTTCTTCCAGTCTGTAGGTTGTCTTTTCATTTTGTTGATAAAGTCCTTTGATGAACCAAAGTTTTTAATTTTGATGAGGTCCTATTTATCAATTTTCTCTTTTGTTGCTCCTGATACATGCTACAACATGGATGAACCTTGAAAGCGTTATGCTGAGTGAAATAAGGCGGTCACAAAGGGACGGGTATCTTATGATCTCCCGTATAGAAAATACCGAGACTAGGCCAATATATAGAGACCCGAGTTTGTTAGTGGTTACCAGGGCAGGTGGGTGGGGGGGAGGCGGGGAGGGAGACTCATGGCTTAGGGGGCACTGAGCTTCTGTTAAGGGTGATGGAAACATTTGGAAACAGATGATGGTTGGACAACATGAGGAACACGGTTAAAGTCAGTGGACTGTACATGTAAAAAATGTTGAATTTTCAAATGTTTTCTTACATACGTAGTTACCAAAAGAAAAAAAAATGAAGAAATAAGATACAAGCTATAATTAGACCACAGTAACATGTTGGCGGAAACCCAGGTGGCGTAGTGGTTAAGTGCTACGGCTGTTAACCAAGATGTCAGCAGTTCCAACCCACCAGGCGCGCCTTGGAAATTCTGTGGGGGAGTTCTACTCTGTCCTATAGGGTCGCTATGAGTGGAATCAACTGGAGGGCAGTGAGTTTGGTTTGGTTTTGGTTTTAATGTGTAGGCTGTTTTCTCATTATGCCACCTGCTGGCCAGGCCATGCAACTTCACTTTCAATTAAAGGGGGTCTACATTTTACACTGGTTTTTTGGTTTACTGGCTGCATGGGCTAATGGATAAGGCCACTGACTTCAGGTCAGAAGATTGCAGGTTTGAGTCCTGCCGTGGTCACTAGGAGGCACTAGTAATTTTGGAGCCCTGCTGGCACAGTGGTTAAGTGCTACAGCTGCTAACCAAAAGATCGGCACTTCAAATCCATCAGCTGCTCCTTGGAAACCCTATGGGCAGTTCTATTGTGTCCAGTAGGGGCACTATGAGTCGGAATCGACTCTACAGCAACAGGTTTGGTGGCCCAGTGGTGAAGAACTGCAGCTACTGACCAATAAATCGGCAGTTCAAATCCACCAGCCGCTCCTTGGAAACCCTGTGGGGCAGTTCTGCTGTGTCCCATAGGGTCGCTATGAGTTGGAATTGACTCGATAGCAATGGGGTTTGGTTTCTGGGTACTCAGAGGTGTACTTAGCCAGCAGCTCCCAAGGTAGAAAGCTCCAGGCAGGGATTCTTTGGGGGGAGAAGATCAAGTGTAAAAACCAGGTGCTGAGAGTAATGTGTTGATACATTGTAAAACAGCTCTTTTCTCTTCTCCCTTCTCTAACCATTCCTGCCTTCTCCATCTTTCTGCCTGTCCCAAGCCATATTACATAGGATGTCAGGTACAAGACAAATGGTGTTAAAACAAACACAAATTCCTAGTGCTCATTACCATGAAAACAGCAACACGCTTGGTATTTTCCCTGAGAAAGGCCTATACAGGTTGGCCCCAGGTATGGACATGGGAGCCCTTGTTTGCATCCAGTGAGTCCGAGAGGATGGAACCGTGCCCTTATTTGAGTGGGTGTGCCTCCATGATGCTCGTATACTAGACCCGTGTGTACAGCACATGGAGGAGCTGGGTGACTGTGTGTGCCCATGATGTTGTGTAATAACAAGGTCCAGAGTCTGGGCCTTAAAGCTCAGCTGACTTGGGTTTAAAACTCAACCTCCTCTTCCTGTGTTGCCTTGGTAGTTAGTCTTCTCTCTGCATCTCCCTCTGCTCTCGTAAACCAGGCCGTTCAAGGCCGCTCACCTTGCAGGGTTGTTGCCAGGCCACACCGTTGCTTGTTATGTTGTCCTCTGCTGGGGCTCAGGTTCTCAATCTTTGCATGTTGGACATTGTTCCAGCAAATTTCAGAGATTTCTCACGGTATTCAAGGGACTGTGATACGATCTTGGCAAAGTCCCTTGCACCCTTTGGAGGATCTCAGTTGTGCCACCCAGAAAATGAGATGCTTGATGTAGAACAGCGGTTTTCAGCCTTTTGTGGACTCGGAATGTGTTAGTCCAAAGAAGTCCAGCTAGAGGTTCAACCTGCTGAACAGACCAAAGCCAGGCTGCTCGGTTCAAGCATGACCTGGTCCCCGCACCCCTTCTCCTTCCCAGCCTCTTCTTGGACCATTCCTTTTAGAACACAAAGGAGGCCACACAGCACAGTTTGAAAACCAGTCATGTTTCTCAAACTTTAACATGCATTCACATCCCTCGGGGATTTTGCCAAAATGCAGATTCTGATTCAGAAGTTCTGGGGTGGAGCCTGGGAGTCTGCATTTCTAACCAGATCACAGGTGATGCCGAGGCTGTTGGTCCACGGGCAGCGTTTCGATAAGCAAGGGTCTGATCACCAAGTGCCTCTTACCTCTCACATCCTTTGATTCTGCATTCCTTACTGATAACTCTGATTGCATCCTATATTGAAATTTTATGTAGAATGAATGTTTCTATTGAGGGCAAAATCCTGAGTTATGCTGATGTGGAAACTGACCTTCTGGAATATGAAGGAGACAGCAAGTACTTGTTTTCTCTCCCAAGCTTGAGTGCACAAAGGGTCTGTAAATTTTTTTTCTAAATTTTATTTATTTTGTTGTTGTTATTGAGAATATACATAGCAAAACATATACCAATTCAACAGTTTGTACATGTATCCTTTAGTGAGGTTGATTACATTTTTCGAGTTGTACAACCATTCTCACCCTCCTTCCCTGAGTTGTTCCTCCCCCATTGACGTAAACTCACTGACCCCACAGGTTCCCATCCAATCTTTCAAGTTGCTGTTGTCAGTCTGGTCCCAAATACATGATTCTCAAAAGACCATAATGCTCAAGGCAGGCAGTATTTACTAGTTCAGCTAAACTCTTGTTCAGTTTTAAGATGACTTCAGGGACTGTAAATATTTTGTAAAGAGCACAATTTGGGTTATGAAGCTGTGGAGTTATCCATGTAATTAGGGTGAGCTGCACTTTGCTTCCAGGAGAATCCAGATCCAGAGAAGTTCTATTTATGAGAGCTCCTGAACACTTTACACAGGGAGCCGGTGGCAGAGACAGGTTGTGATCTGCTTTCAGAGCCTGCCCAGTGCCTGCCTCTGAGATGTAAGTCTAAGCGAAGCCCTGGAATCACTGGCAGGTGTTTGTGCGTCTACTGTCAACACACCTTCTTGATAACCGCAATGATGCGGTATTTAGAAAGAAGCCTCCACAAACCCAGTGTCAGATCAAGAGGTGCAAGGCTGGAGGGTACATTGTGATATGGTTGTGCCTTCCAGCACTTGGTGCCAGGGGTCTGTTGCTAGTAGGGGCCTTTTTTTTTTCTAGGGGACATAGGGGAAATGTGTTGGGCAGAGTTTCTTGCCCTTCCCATGTGGCTAATGTTCCTCTCCCCAAGGTCTGCACTTCAACGAGTCTGGTCTTGAGCTCTTCCTGATCTTTGCTGCAAGCATCCAGTGGGGTTCATGGAGAAAGAGAGTGAAAGAGAGTGCAGACCCTCCCAGTTTCGAAGGCCCCCAGGGGGTTCACCGTTCCCTGCCATCCCACACTCTCCCTGCATCAGTTCGTCAGTAGTTCTAACTGAACTCTTCTTACTGGGTTTTGGTAAGTTTACCAAGCTACTTAGTGCTCACATCTCCTCTCATCCTGCAGGGACTGTATCTCCTCTGATTTGGGGCAAAATTATTTGCACCTGCAACCTCAACTCTCTGATCTGTTAAAAAAAAATTCATGAATTTGAAGTTAGTCTGGCCGTTTTTGTTTTTGTTTTGTTTTGGGGATCGGAATGATGCATCTCCTGTCTTACTGCATCCCAGAGTAGAAGCTAGTTTTGAAATTTCCGAGAACTCTGACTACTGGAGCCCTTCATACCTCTTGCAGTCACTCACACATTGGAATGTGTAGAACTCCTCCTTCTTGCAACTGCTGCTCTCAAAATGCTCTGCCTTGCTTTGCAGTAAGTACATGTTGCCGATGTTGTCTGATTAGGGTCCGTGCCCTGGAGCAGTCGAGCCAATGAAACGTACTCCAAGTCAGAAAGAGAGTGAAAGTTTGCTAGGAGGTGACACCAACGGCTGGCCCAACAGCAACCTTAGCTGTCTTCATGGAATCCCAAAAGGCAGTTTTACATTAGAGCTTATATATCGTCATTGCAAGGGTTACACAGTGTCGTTAGGCATGTAGCCCACAGGTGGCCTGATGGGTTATACATTACAAGACAATTATAAGAGACTTCTTATCGGACTAAAGAGATACATACCAGATGTCTCCTTATCAGACTGTAGATATGCATACTGGACATCTGGATTCTAATCTTTATTTCGGGGGTCATAAGTCACAGGTGGCCTGGTGGAACAAAACAAAGTCATTAACAAAAGTATGCAGAAAGAAGACAGGCCAAAAAACCAAAAAAAACTTACAAGTTATTTAGAGTATTCATCATGACGTTAGTTACATCAAGCTCTCAATTGCCTGTTTGAAAAGGAGAAAAAACATGTTGTTGTGAAGTATTAGGGTCACATATTCCCCCCCACCCTTTTGAAGTTTGGGTGGCCGTATACACCTATCCCAATTTTCAACATAGTCCCTTAGATCAAGGAAATTTCAAGCAAAAGCATTGGGCCTTTTGCCTGTGACGGGTTTGAGCCATCCATTGGATGGTCCGAATCCGGACAGAGAATGCCATCCCACATATAGGCATGAATTAGAGACAGCAACAGATTAACTTTAGGCTTTGTCAAATATCAGCTGCTCCTAAGTAGATGAATTTACATCTGGATTCCCAATTCTGATCCATTGGTCTATGTATCTGTTATTTTACCAGTACCAGGCTGTTTTGACTATCATAATGGTATAATAGTTTCTAAAATCAGGTAGTGTGAGGCCTCCCACTTTGTTCTTCTTTTTCAGTAATGCTTTACTTATCCAGGGGCTCTACCCTTTCCATATGAAGTTGGTGATTTGTTTCTCCATCTCGTTAGAAAATGCCACTGAAATTTGGATTGGGGTTGCGTTGTATCTGTAGATGGCTTTTGGTAGAACAGACATTATCACAGTGTTGAGTCTTCCTATCTCTGAGCAAAGTATGTTTTTCCACTTATGTAGGTCTCTTTTGGTTTCTTACAGTAGTGTCTTGTATTTTTCTTTCTTTTTTTTAATGGTTTTGTGTTTGCTTTTGAAAGTGACATCTTTATGATCATTTTTTTAAGATCAATTTTTTAAAAAATTTTTCTTGTGCTTTAAGTGAAAGTTTACAAATCAAGTCAGTCTCTCACATAAAAACTTACATACACCTTGCTACATACTCCCAATTACTCTCCCCGCAATGAGACAGCCCACTCCCTCCTTCCACTCTCTCTTTTCGTGTCCATTTTGCCAGCTTCTAAGCCCCGATACCCTCCCATCTCCCCTCCAGGCAGGAGGTGCCAACAGTCTCAAGTGTCCACCTGATCTGAGTAGCTCACTCCTCACCAGCATCCCTCTCCTACCCATTGTCCAGTCCAATCCTTGTTCGACGACCTGGCTTCTGGAATGGTTCCTGTCCTGGGCCAACAGATGGTCTGGGGGCCATGACCACTGGGGTCCTTCTAGTCTCAGTCAGACCATTAAGTCTGGTCTTTTTATGAGAATTTGGGGTCTGCATCCCACTGTTCCCCTGCTCCCTCAGGGGTCCTCCACTGTGTTCCCTGTCAGGGCAGTCATCAGTTGTGGCTGGGCACCATCTAGATCTTCTGGTCTCAGGATAATGTAGTCTTTGGTTCATGTAGCCCTTTCTGTCTCTTGAGCTTTTTATTACTTTGTGTCCTTGGTGTTCTCCATTCTCCTTTGATCCAGGTGGGTTGAGACTCATTGATGCATATTAGATGGCCGCTTGCTAGCATTTAAGACCCCAGAAGCCACTCTTCAAAGTGGAATGCAGAATGTTTTCTTAATAGATTTTATTATGCCAATTGACTTGGATGTCCCCTGAAACCATGGTCCCCAAATCCCTGCCCCTAGCTCACTAACCTTCAAAGCATTCAGTTTATTCAGGAAACTTCTTTCTTTTGGTTTAATCCAGTTGTGCTGAACTCCCATGTATTGAGTGTTGTCCTTCCCTTTACCTAAAGTAGGTCTTATCTACTATCTAATTAGTAAATAGCCCTCTCCCACCTCCCTCCCTCCCCGCTCTCGTAACCACAAAAAATATGTTCTTCTCAGTTTAAACTGTTTCTCAAGATCTTATAATAATGGT
This sequence comes from Loxodonta africana, assembly GCF_030014295.1. Lineage (NCBI taxonomy): Eukaryota > Metazoa > Chordata > Mammalia > Proboscidea > Elephantidae > Loxodonta > Loxodonta africana. Next base: position 171,768,057 of record NC_087369.1, on the reverse strand, counting down.
ACTATACAATATTTGTCCTTTTGCAGCTGACTGACTTCACTCAGCATAACGTCTTCCAGGTTCCTCCATGTTATGAAATGTTTCACAGATTCCTCACTATTCTTTATCGATGCGTAGTATTCCATTGTATGAATATACCATTATTTATTTATCCATTCATCTGTTGATGGGCACCTTGATTGCTTCCATCTTTTTGCTATTGTAAACAGTGCTGCGATAAACATGGGTGTGCATATATCTGTTCGTGTAAAGGCTCTTATTTTTCTAGGACATATTCCAAGGAGTGGGATTGCTGGGTCATATGGTAGTTCTATTTCTAGCTTTTTAAGGAAGCGCCAAATCTAGCTTTTTAAGGAAGCGCCAAATCCATTTGCAAAGTGATTGTACCATTTTACATACCCACCAGCAGTGTATAAGTGTTCCAATCTCTCCGCAGCCTCTCCAACATTTATTATGTTGTGTTTTTTGGATTAATGCCAGCCTTGTTGGAGTGAGATGGAATCTCATCGTAGTTTTAATTGGCATTTCTCTAATGGCTAATGATCGAGAGCATTTTCTCATGTATCTGTTAGCTGCCTGAATATCTTCTTTCGTGAAGTGCGTGTTCATATCCTTTGCCCACTTCTTGATTGGGTTGTTTGTCTTTTTGTGGTTGAGTTTTGACAGAATCATATAGATTTTAGAGATCAGGCACTGGTTGGAGATGTCATAGCTGAAAATTCTTTCCCAGTCTGTAGGTGGTCTTTTTACTCTTTTGGTGAAGTCTTTAGAGGAGCATAGGTGTTTGATTTTTAGGAGCTCCCAGTTATCTGGTTTCTCTTCGTCATTTTTAGTAATGTTTTGTATTCTGTTTATGCCTTGTATTAGGGCTCCTAACATCGTCCCTATTTTTTCTTCCATGATCTTTATCGTTTTAGTCTTTCTGTTTAGGTCTTTGATCCACTTGGAGTTAGTTTTTGTGCATGGTGTGAGGTATGGGTCCTGTTTCATTTTTTTGCAAATGGATATCCAGTTATGCCAGCACCATTTGTTAAAAAGACTATCTTTTCCCTAATTAACTGGCCTTTGTCGAATATCAGCTGCTCATATATGGATGGACTTATATCTGGGTTCTCAATTCTGTTCCATTGGTCTATGTGCCTGTTGTTGTACCAGTACCAGGCTGTTTTGACTACTGTGGCTGTATAATAGGTTCTGAAATCAGGTAGAGAGAGGCTTCCCACTTTCTTCTTCTTTTTCAGTAATGCTTTCCTTATCCGGGGCTTCTTTCCCTGCCATATGAAGTTGGTGATTTGTTTCTCCATCACATTAAAAAATGTCATTGGAATTTGGATCGGAAGTGCATTGTATGTATAGATGCCTTTTGGTACAATAGACATTTTTACTATGTTAAGTCTTCCTATCCATGAGCAAGGTATGTTTTTCCACTTAAGTAGGTCCTTTTTAGTTTCTCGTAGTAGTACTTTGTAGTTTTCTTTGTATAGGTCTTTTACATCTTTGGTAAGATTTATTCCTATGTGTTTTATCTTCTTGGGGGCTACTGTGAATGGTATTGATTTGGTGATTTCCTCTTCGATGTTCTTTTTGTTGATGTAGAGGAATCCAACTGATTTTTGTATGTTTATCTTATAACCTGAGACTCTGCCAAACTCTTCTATTAGTTTCAGTAGTTTTCTGGAGGATTCCTTGGGGTTTTCTGTGTATAAGATCATGTCATCTGCAAATAGAGATAATTTTACTTCCTCCTTGCCAATCCGGATGCCCTTTATTTCTTTGTCTAGCCTAATTGCTCTGGCTAGGACCTCTATCTAGCACAGTGTTGAATAAGAGTGGTGATAAAGGGCTTCCTTGTCTGGTTCCCGTTCTCAAGGGAAATGCTTTCAGGCTCTCTCCATTTAGAGTGATGTTGGCTGTTGGCTTTGTATAGATGCCCTTTATTATGTTGAGGAATTTTCCTTCAATTCCTATTTTGGTCAGAGTTTTTATCATAAATGGGTGTTGGACTTTGTCAAATGCCTATTCTGCATCAATTGATAAGATCATGTGGTTTTTGTCTTTTGTTTTATTTATATGGTGGATTACATGAATGGTTTTTCTAATATTAAACCAGCCCTGCATACCTGGTATGAATCCCACTTGGTCGTGGTGGATTATTTTTTTGATATGTTGTTGAATTCTATTGGCTAGAATTGTGTTGAGGATTTTTGCATCTATGCTCATGAAGGATATAGGTCTGTAATTTTCTTTTTTTGTGATGGCTTTACCTGGTTTTGGTATCAGGGAAATGGTGGCTTCATAGAATGAGTTAGGTAGTATTCTGTCATTTTCTATGCTTTGAAATACCTTTAGTAGTAGTGGTGTTATCTCTTCTCTGAAAGTTTGGTAGAACTGTGCAGTATAGCCATCCGGGCCAGGGTTTTTTTTTGTTGGGAGTTTTTTGATTACCGTTTCAATCTCTTTTTTTGTTATGGGTCTATTTAGTTGTTCTACTTCTGATTGTGTTAGTTTAGGTAGGTAGTGTTTTTCCAGGAATTCATCCATTTCTTCTAGGTTTGCAAATTTGTTAGAGTACAATTTTTCGTAATAATCTGATATGATTCTTTTAATTTCAGTTGGGTCTGTTGTGATGTGGCCCTTCTCGTTTCTTATTCGGGTCATTTGTTTCCTTTCCTGTATTTCTTTAGTCAGTCTAGCCAATGGCTTATCAATTTTGTTAATTTTTTCAAAGAACCAGCTTTTGGCTTTGTTAATTGTTTTTCTGTTCTCTAATTCATTTTGTTCAGCTCTATTTCTTATTATTTGTTTTTTTCTGGTGCCTGATGGATTCTTTTGTTGCTCACTTTCTATTTGTTCAAGTTGTAGGGACCGTTCTCTGATTTTGGCTCTTTCTTCTTTTTGTATGTGTGCATTTATCGATATAAATTGGCCTCTGAGCACTGCTTTTGCTGTGTCCCAGAGGTTTTGATAGGAAGTATTTTCATTCTCGTTGCATTCTATGCGTTTCCTTATTCCCTCCTTAATGTCTTCTATAACCCAGTCTTTTTTCAGGAGGGTATTGTTCAGTTTCCAAGTATTTGATTTCTTTTCCCTAGTTTTTCTATTATTGATTTCCACTTTTATGGCCTTGTGGTCTGAAAAGATGCTTTGTAATATTTTGATGTTTTGGATTCTGCAAAGGTTTGTTTTATGACCTAATATGTGGTCTAGTCTAGAGAATGTTCCATGTGCGCTAGAAAAAAAAATATACTTTGCAGCAGTTGGGTGGAGAGTTCTGTATAAGTCAATGAGGTCAAGTTGGTTGATTGTTGTAAGTAGGTCTTCCGTGTCTGTTGAGCTTCTTACTGGATGTCCTGTCCTTCTCTAAAAGTGGTGTGTTGAAATCTCCTACTATAATTGTGGAGGTGTCTATCTCACTTTTCAGTTCTATTAAAATTTGATTTATGTATCTTGCAGCCCTGTCATTGGGTGCATAAATATTTAATATGGTTATATCTTCCTGGTCAATTGTCCCTTTTATCATTATGTAGTGTCCTTCTTTATCCTTTGTGGTGGATTTAAGTTTAAAGTCTATTTTGTCAGAAATTAATATTGCTGCTCCTCTTCTTTTTTGCTTATTGTTTGCTTGATATATTTTTTTCCATCCATTGAGTTTTAGTTTGTTTGTGTCTCTAAGTCTAAGGTGTGTCTCTTGTAGGCAGCATATAGACGGATCGTGTTTCTTTATCCGGTCTGAGACTCTCTGTCTCTTTATTGGTGCATTTAGTCCATTTACATTCAGCGTAATTAATAGATAAGTAAGTGTTTAGTGTTGTCATTTTGATGCCTTTTTATGTGTGTTGTTGACAATTTCATTTTTCCACTTACTTTTTTGTGCTGAGACGTTTTTCTTTGTAAATTGTGAGATCCTCATTTTCATAGTATTTGACTTTATGTTTGTTGAGTCGTTACGTTTTTCTTGGCTTTTATTTTGAGTTATGGAGTTGTTATACCTCTTTGTGGTTACCTTAATATTTACTCTTGTTTCTCTAAATAAAACCTAACTTGTATTGTCCTATATCGCCTTGTATCCCTCTCCATATGGCAGTTCTATGCCACCTGTATTTAGTCCCTCTTTTTGATTTTTGTGATCTTTTACAGATTGACTTCAATGATTCCCTGTTTTGAGCATTTTTTTAAATTAATATTAATTTGTTTTTGTGATTTTCCTATTTGAGTTGATATCAGGATGTTCTGTTCTGTGAGCTTGTGTTGTGCTGGTATCTGATATTATTGGTTTTCTGACCAAACAATTTCCTTTAGTATTTCTTGTAGCTTTGGTTTGGTTTTTGCAAATTCTCTATGCTTGTGTTTATCTGTTAATATCTTAATCTCGCCTTCATATTTCAGAGAGAGTTTTGCTGGATATATGATCCTTGGCTGGCAATTTTTCTCCTTCAGTGCTCTGTATATGTCATCCTATTGCCTTCTTGACTGCATGGTTTCTGCTGAGTAGTCTGAACTTATTGATTCTCCCTTGAAGGAGACCTTTCTTTTCTCCCTGGCTGCTTTTAAAATTTTCTCTTTATCTTTGGTTTTGGCAAGTTTGATGATAATATGTCTTGGTGTTTTTCTTTTTGGATCAATCTTAAATGGGGTTCGATGAGTATCTCGGATAGATATCCTTTCGTCTTTCATGATGCCAGGGAAGTTTTCTGTCAGCAGATCTTCAACTATTTTCTCTGTGTTTTCTGTCCTCTCTCCCTGTTCTGGGACTCCAATCACATGCAAGTTATCCTTCTTGATAGAGTTCCACATGATTCTTAGGGTTTCTTCATTTTTTTAATTCTTCTATCTGATTTTTTTCAGCTATGTTGGTGTTAATTCCCTGGTCCTCCAGATTTCCCACTCTGCATTCTAATTGCTCGAGTCTGCTCCTCTGACTTCCTATTGCGTTGTCTAATTCTGTAATTTTATTGTTAATCTTTTGGATTTCTGCATGCTGTCTCTCTATGGATTCTTGCAACTTGTTAATTTTTCCACTATGTTCTTGAATAATCTTTTTGAGTTCTTCAACTGTTTTATCAGTGTGTTCCTTGGCTTTTTCTGCAGTTTGCCTTATTTCATTTCTGAGGTCAACCCTGATGTCTTGAAGCATTCTGTAAATTAGTTTTTCATATTCTGTATCTGATAATTCCAGGATTGTATCTTCATTTGGGAAAGATTTTGATTCTTTTGTTTGGGGGGTTGTAGAAGCTGTCATGGTCTGCTTCTTCATGTGGTTTGATATTGACTGCTGTCTCCGAGCCATCACTAAAATATTTTAATTTAAATTAAAAATATAGTAGTGATTTATTCTGTATTTGTTCACTGAGTCTTATCTTGTTTTGTTTTCTTTCAGTATACGTGGATGGGCTAGTAGATTGTGCTGTCTTGTTTGTTGTAGCCTTTGACTTACTTATGACCTATTACCAGCTGGTTTGGGCTGTTGCCAGATATATATGCCTGAGTCTATTCACTATTCTCGAGTAGAATCTGATTTTGGGCCATCAAGTGTGTGCTGCACCGTAACACCTATCCACCTCGAGAAGTAGTGGTGATAGTTGTGTGCACCAGATTCTATTAGCAGCTGGGGTTCACACTCCAGGGGGGGCAGGATGCTGACAGGCTTCCCCCAAGTGTCAGTGAGGTAGGTGTGTCTCTATTCCTGCAGCACCTTGGTGGTAGGGCTCTGCAGCTGTACCTTAGGCCCCCAATGCAAGTACCTCTACTGATTGGTAGGTGTCACCCTCCTTAGACCCCTAAGGCAGGAGCTAGGTGGTCTGGGGGAGCTTCAGCCCTCAGTTCCCTGTTGTGGGTCAGTTAGGGCTCTGTTGAATAAGCAGAGATATCAGACCTGGGAAATTTGTTTTTCCAGTAAATCCGCTAAAAAAAATGCAGTCAGATCCCTATCAGAACTGCCTTTGCATTATTACAGCCACCTTGTTCCCTGTAAGGATGAAAGCCCGAGATTTGGATTTTATATGCTTGGCTGGAGCTGGTTCTGTGTTTTTAGTCCAATTAGGGAAGGATTTTTGGTCCCTGGGTTTTTTGTGGTTGCCTCTCTCAGGCCGGAAGAGTGGGTTAGGAAAAGACCAAAAAAAAAGGGAAAAGCAAAGCCGCGGAGCCGGAGCCGTTCTTCCTCTGGCTCAGGAAATTCCAATGTCAATGAAGCCGCCTGGGAAGGGTGGGGGAGGGTTCAGGAGAGGGTACACCCCGGAATAAAGCCAAAGTTGCTTATCTTGCTTGGGATGACTATTTTATCTGAGATTCCCGAGGGTCGTGTCGCCTATGTGTGCTGGCTGTGTGGAGATTGTCCCCGAGGGTCTGGCCCTCTGAAGCTGAGGTCAGATCCTCCACTGCCAGTCCAAAGCCCAGCGTCAAGGTTCCCCTGCTGGGACGCTGCACTCCCAGCTCCAAAATCAGTCGCTGCCTCCCGGGGACTTCTCGTCCCACCAGCTGCGTCACTGCGCCGCCCCCGTGGACCGGCTGGGCCCCCTCCCGGGGTTAGTTCAGGGGAGTAGGGCTGCGCCCAATGTTTGCGCCATCACAAGATGTGTTCAGCTCACCTGCGCCCAGTCCAAACCCGGCGCCAAGGTTCCCCGGCTGGGACGCTGCACTCCCGGCTCCAAAACCAGTCACTGCCTCCCAGGGACTTCTCCTCCCACCAGCCGCGTTGCCAGGCCACCCGCGCAGACCGCCTGGGCCGCCTCCCGGGGTCAGTTCAGGGGGGTAGGGCTGCACCCCGTGTTTGCGCCGTCACAAGATGGTGTGTTCAGGTCCCCTGGTCCCAGTCCTAAGCCCGGCGCCAAGGTTACCTGACTGGGACGCTGGCTCCAGGCTCTGAAAACAGTCGCTGCTTCCCCATAGTTGTTCGTTCTCCGTCTCTGTCAGTCAGGTCAACTCTTTAAATCTGTGTTTGTTGTTCAGGGTTCGTAGATTGTCATGTATGTGATCGATTCACTTGTTTTTCCGAGTCTTTGTTGCAAGAGGGATCCGAGGTAGTGTCTACCTAGTCAGCCATCTTGGCCCCCCTCTCATGTATCTTTTTAAAAATAGTTTTTTCCTTTGTGTTTTCTTAATATTCAGTGTGTCCAGGTCCCTCTTTGGAGCACAAGTGGGTGTTTCTTTCTTTATTTGTAGAATTTGTCCTTGTCTTCCTGGCAATTGAACTTCAGTTGATACTGTTTCACTCAGGTGGCAGCTGGGTTGAAATCAAGGTCTTCGGGAAGCCCCCAAAACCAATCCAAACCCACTGCCGTGAAGTTGATTCCAAGTCAAAGCGATCCCATAGGGTTTCCAAGGCCGTAAATCTCTACAGAAGCAGGCTGCCACGTCTTTCTCCCACAGAACTACTGGTGGTTTCGAACCCTGACCTTGTGGTTAGCAGTCGAGTGCCTTAAGCACTGCATCACCAGGGCTCCTTTTGGGAAGGCCAGACAAACCTACTTACAGAAATCATTGTTGGCTGCCCTTGAGCCAATTCATAGGGGAGAAATGTAGCATTTCTGCCCTGTGGATGTGGTAAATGTTGGCATTTAGTCTTTTAGTTGACTCTCGGACCACTCTTCCATGGAACTTCCCGACTTTTGTGTTGAGAAGAGAGAGCATGATTTGTTTCCTCATGTTGTGCATGGGTTTCCGCACAATGAGTGTCACAGCCCCATTAATTAAGAACAGTTCACTAGGCTTTCCTGCCACAGCTCTGATTTCTCAATGCCCAGGTGAGAAACAGTATCCTGTCTAGAGCAAGGAAACCCTGGTAGTGTAGTGGTTAAGTGCTACGGCTGCTAACCAAAGGGTCGGCAGTTCAAATCCGCCAGGCGCTCCTTGGAAACTCTATGGGGCAATTCTACTCTGCCCTACAGGGTCACTATGACTCAGAAAGGTGTGCATCAAGGTTGTATCCTTTCACCACACCTATTCAGTGTATGGATATTATCCTATCACTGACAGCATTCTGCTTCAGGACAGATCTCAATATGTTCTTTTTGATGATGAATACAATGGCATTCCTCTTCAAGTTGTCATTTCTGTCATAGTACACCATATAATTGTCCAATTCAAAATGGCCAATACTAACCCATTTCAGCTCACTAATACCTAGGATACTGCTATTTATGTGTTCCATTACATCTCTGATGAATTCCAATTTTCCTAGATTCATACTTTGTACATCCCATGTTCCAATCATTAATTGATGCTTGCAACTGCTTCTTCCCATTTTGAGTTGTGCCACATCAGCAAATGAAGGTCCCAACAACTTGACCTCATACGTGTCATTAAGGTCGGCTTTACTTTGAGGAGGCAGCTCTTCTTCCATTGTCTTCTGAGTGCCTTCCAACCTGAGGGGCTCATCTTCCGGCACTATATCATACGCTGTTACGCTGCTATTCATAAGGTTTCCACTAGCTAATTCTTTTCAGAAGCAGACTGCCAGCTCCTTCTTCCTAGTCTGTCTTAGTCTGAAAGCTGACACCTGTCTGCCATGGGTGACCCTGTTGGTACCTAAATACTGCTGGCATAGCTGCCAGCATCAGAGCAAACACTCAAGTTCCCACGGTACGACAAAGTGCCAGATACGTGGGTGGGTATTTACCCTAGGGAAATGAAAACTTAGGTTTGTAGCAGCTTTATTTGTGATAGCTCCAGACTGGATACTCTTCAGTCAGTGAATGGACAGGCAAACAGGTAAATCTATACCATTGAATACCACTCTGCAATATAAAAGAAGGACCCGTCCGTATACACACAGCATCCATATATGCACAGCGTCCATATACACACAAAGGGAATGAAGCTCAAAGGCATGCTGATTGAGAGAAACCCGTCCGAAAAAGTTGCATGCTGTTTGATTCCATTTATATAACATTCTAGACAGGACAAAAGTATAGTGATAGTGGTTGCCAGGGGTTATGGGTGGGGAGAGTGTGCAACAGTAAAGGCGGCTAGCATGGGAGTGTTTTATGGGGCTGTAGAACTGTTCTGTATCCATCTTGTGGCAGCGGTTACATGAATCTGTATATGTGTCCAAAGTCATAGAACTGTACACAAAAGAAAAAAATCAATTTCCCTGTATGATGGTGAATAAAGGAAAAATGAATAACTGAGAAAGTAGTCCAAGGGGCTGGGGGCCATGCAAGAGCCTGGCCAGCTGATGCCTCCACTGTTACCTGCGGGCTGTATGAGGTGGAGTAAGATCTTTCTGGTCCCACAGCAACTTACAGAGCCTGCACTGGCGTGGAGACATGGACGGGGGAGTGTAGGCACCCGGCGTCTATCTACAAATTTAGCCAGGGGGTCTGTAGAAAGCTCGGCAGCTGACGTTTCCGGGGAGTGAGTTCCCAAATACATTGCCAAGTAGCTGGAGCAGGATGCAGAGTGCTGCCTGTGAAGAGAGAGGGCGAGAGAGTGTCTCTGTCCGCAGGGTGACAGCTCTGCCCTGGGCCCTCAGGGAGCCAGGATGCTAACAGGACTGGATGACTGACAAGCAGTAGGGGCAGAGGAAGGCTTGTCTACCTGCAGAGTTACCCATGGAAAACATTCCCGAGCGCAGGTTCTGTGCTAAAAACACTATGCTGTCCCCCCAGCTGTCCCCTGAGGTAGGACTGTCCTTATTCCATCTTGCACTGTCTAGTCTTGCACTGTCTTAACTAGAGAGACCCAGCAGGGCTTTGCCAACGCCTCCATCTGCTGTGGTGGAAGCTGCAGAGATGCCTCTCCTCCTCCCCTCAGGTTGTGTGTGTCCCCTGTGGATTCTCATGTTCTTTTTGTGTGTGGTTGTCCTCTACTACATCGTGTGGTCCGTCTTGTTCCTGCGCTCCATGGATGTGATAGTGCAGCAGCGGAGGACACACATAAAAATGCCCTGAGCTGGATGACCATCGTCGTGCCACTTCTTTCCTCTAGTGCTCACTTCCCTCCCTGAGACCTGCTGAGGGTGTCTAGTGAGGCTCTGGCTGCAGGCTTCCTCTGACTACTTGCAGATGTTGCATCGGTATGACCTTGACTGTTTCTTTCTTTAGATGCCGCTGGTTCACAAACTGGACGGCCACAACGCATTCTCCTGTATACCACCAGTATTTGTCCTGCTGTGGCTTTCACTGATCACTCTCATAGCAACCACCTTTGGGCAGAAGCGAGGAAACCACCCTATGTTCACAGCCTTTGGGAGCCCTTGTGCGTGTGTGTTTGCGTGCGCACCCACACTCTAGGAAAGGAGGAACCTGAGGGCTCCAAATGAAGGTGCTTGCCTGGGAAAGCAGGGCCTGAGGCGGGTCTCAGATCTTCAGCGGAAAGCCACGCCATCAGCTTACTCTCCACTAGCTGGCACCACTCTTCTCTAGCAGTGTCGGGCAGCGAGTTGAGGGATACCAGAACCAGCCCATCAGCCCCTCCTAAACCTAGTCTTGTCAGTGGTACTTAATTGGCATTTTCTTCCTCTCCAACAACACGGTGTGGTCCCCTGTTTGCTAGGCTCAGGGGCTCCCTTGCGCACACCCCGAGAGGCTGCTCTTCTGCAAGCCAGTGCAGTGGAGGTGGTGAGGGGCCTAGTGTGCAGCCCTGGCTGTCCTTGTTGGCTGTGCGCCAGGAAAGCCAGCATGGAGCTGACGTTCCTGTGCTGGGTGCAGGAAAGACTGGCCTCCTAGAAGTTGCTGGAGTGGCCCCTGGAGCCCAGGCCTCCTGCTGGCCAGGACCAGCACATGCCTGATGGCCTCCCTCATCCTGGGAGTGACAGAATTCTTCTAACCGGATGACATCCTATGTCATCCACGTGAGGGTTGGACCAGGGACGATTAAGAGAATGACAGCATCATCTAGGTTCCCACAGGTATCTGGGCCTCGCTAGAGCCCTGGTTAACAGCTTGGCTGCTGAACCAACGGGTTGAGGGTTCGAATCCATCAGTTGCTCCTCGGAAACCCCATGGGGCAGTTCCACTCTGTCCCGTAGGGTCGCTATGAGTCAGAATAGACTCAACAGCAACGGCTTCGGTTTGGTTTTTTGGTTTAGAGCCGAGGTTCTCAGCTGTGTGTACCCTCAGGGTCACCTGGAGGGCCTGGTCAAGTTCCAGGTTTTCAGTCCGGGTTCAGTCTTTGTTTCTGGGGCATCAGAATAAAGCATTACCGCACAGCAGTGCAACTTCACGGTCGGGAAAGAAAATTTATGTGAAACTCACTTGAACCAAGTTTTTGAAAAAGTGTTTTCTTATTTTTCAGGGTGGTTCGGTATTCGGAAGATTTCTGTCAGTTTCTGCTTGAAATTTTCCCATTTTTAAGAGAATACGGAAACATCTCATATGACCTTCATCACAAAGATAACCTCCTAAAATTGCTCCTATGTTTCGAAAGAAGGCCAGGGTAGTTGTTACACAGAGCCCTGGAAAGTATGTGCTCCCTTCTCCCAAGCTAAATATCGAAATGCCAGATTAAAGGCCCTTCTTTCCGGGGAGGACGTCGGTGGATCGGACACACACTCTTCATCTCCCCTCTGCCTCTGTGTGCACCCTCCACCCAGGGCTGGAACTGGAGCTGGGACCCTGGGGACTGTCATTTCCTGCCTTGTTTGCATTCAAAGCCTATCTGTGACTCCCCACCACGTGCCACAGAGGAGGAGGGGCCTGGACAAAGTGGTGTGGAGGGTGTCAGGGTAAGCGTGCTTGATGGAGAGTGTGCCCTGGAGAGCAGGAGAAACTGACTTCCACATGGGCCTGAGGAGCTAGCTCATTGCCCTTGGGGGTGGACGCTGAGGCCCAGGAAGGGGGTCTTCGTGTCTCTTGGGTAAAATGCTAAACAGGATCACAGCGTTTTGAAAGCACATCTGCCAGGACGTGTGGCCCAGACTTCTCCTGCCGCGCATAGACAGTAGGAGCTCTCCACGTGTCCCTGTTGCCCACTGGTTGTATGCCTTGCAGGCCTCGCTCCCAGCACCCTACCCGCGAAGGCCTTGCTCTTGGGGCAGGACCACGGCAGGTTTTCCTTAAAGCCTCCTTGGCAAGCCCTTTCTCATGCAGTGACTCCATGGCTGTATAGTATTTATACATATATTTTAGCATTGTGACATATTGTGTGCAGTCCTACTCTGAACAGTCTACTCCGTTAAAGTATTTTTTTACAAGCTTGTACTGGAGATGGACACGGCCATTCACCCACTTGAGGTTCTCCTCGGATGGAGCAGCTGCTACTACCAGGACAGCCACCACAAGTGAGAAACGGTCTGCGCTGTCGCAACCTCCAGGGACCGCTGGCTTGCCAAAAATCACAAAGCACTGTTTGAAACTGGAACCCTACAGAAGGTGGTCAGAGACGAAACGTGAAGAACGGTATCATGGGTAGCTCCAAGTCTGCAGATTTTGGTCTGCGGTGACAAGAACGCTTTAGCCTGAATCCCGTGCTTTTCATTCTGAGAGTGGTTTCTGTAAGCACTGCTGGTATAGTCGTGGAGCAGAGGAGGGGAGAAACCAGTTCTTACAGGTAGGAGACCCTTCAGCCTGAAAAGAAAGGTAGTGTTTTTTAAAGGAAGGAGAGAGGAGGGTTGATGTTCTCACTCAGGAGAGGCCAGGAGGAGTTTCAAAGGAGGCCACTGCTAGGTGGACTGTTTGGGCTACAACTGAACCCTATAAACAGCTCCTCCCCTGACACTGAACTCCGGCAAAGCTGTCCTTGTTTGGGGGGACAGGGTGAATGGGTGGTGTCGCTGTGCCTGCGTGGTGTGTAAGAAGTTCAGCTCAGTATTCCAGGTCCCTCAGCTGTTCATTGAAGCAGTTGCTCATTTTTGACATGCACCGTGTGGAGCTTGTTGTACAGGTGGTCCAGGAAACTCAGTGTGGGCTCAGCCAGTCTCAGAGAAGCATCTGCAGTTGCGGGGGTATGTTGGGAACAACCCTTTAGCACTAGTTGGCTTCCAGGTACAGCCTAAGGGGACAGGAGGAAAATAGGGACGGCATCAAGTCTCCACAGTTGCCTAGGTGAGACCATGTCACCTTTGCTGCAGCTCATGAGACTCAGCAGAGTGTTGGGGGGGTGTTCCAAGATGGCCCCCCACAGGGATCGGATTTCAGGGATTCTTCTGCATGGCCAGGGCTCATCAGCAGCCAAGGATTCCTCATATTTAAGCAAAGTCTCTCCCTGATTGCTGTGTGGCCCACCATGGTGCCTCTGCCTTTTCATGGGATGGGAGCTCAGATGGAACGTCAGCTGGTGGTTTGTAGCGACTGACAAAGAGATCCCAAATGGGATTATAACTACAGGTATACTCGTTGCTATCCAGTGGATCCCCACTGATAGCGACCCCACAGGACCAAGTGGAACTGCCTCATAAAGTTTCTACGGAGCAGCTGGTGGATTTGAACTGCCATACCTTTTGGTTAGGAGCTGAGCTCTTAACCACTGCACCACCAGGAATCTAACCACAAGTATAGGGGTTAGGGATTACCACACATATTTTAGGGGGACACAATTCAATCCATAACAGACTCTTCCTCCCAGTGGACAGACATCCTGTGACAGTTAGAACGACGAGGAATGTCAGGGAACAATGGTCTGGCAGAAGCCATAGGACACAGTGTGTGCAAGTCAAAGCCAAAACTTGTGCTTTACTGAAGGCCATCAACTGTGGTTTCCCAAGTTGTCTTCCTCCCCACCAATGACCTTCCGTGCCACCGATGGCCAAATCCCTCCACGTAGGTCTTCTGTAGAGTTCACGGACTGCCTAGGCCACATGAAACTTTCCCTTCTGTCCTTAAGAAAAGCTTGCTTAAGAAAAAGCCCTGTGGTCCGTAACCGACGGAAGCTGGCTGTTTAACTGAAGATTCTAGGCACCTCCTTCGAGAATGCCTCCAGTCTTCCCCACTTAAATTCTTAGCCTCAGAGCACATATCCCCAAGGCAGTGGTGACTTGACCCGATGGTGGTACGGTCTTGGGTACAAATGCAAAGTGCTCCTGATGCTAGCCTAGTTCCATGGCTACTCAGGGTACCAGAAAGAGATACAAAGTCCACCTGGCCCCGTCTGTTGATGACAAGCCAGAAGGAGAGGTCCCGTCGAATCCTGTCCTGATCCAAAGTTGGCTTCCAGAGAGATTTTGGATGAGCATGGTGGCCGAGACACGAGCCAAGAAGCCTCTCGCGGGCCATCCTGGGTTGTGGAGTGGAGGCATGGTGAAGGCTGAGAGGCCTTGGCAGTGAAATGTACCTTGAGAGATTCTCTCTCCAAGCCCTCTTGGTACCCTCTTTTAGAAACTAAGTAGGAGTGAGTAATACTCACTGCAGAGCTGGGACAGGAACCAGGGGCCCTTCACTCCGGGGCCTTGCAGCCGCACTCCCTCCCTAGAAAGTGAATATTGAGAACAAATTGTCCACAAAGGCCAGGGAGCATGTATCACCAAACACACTGCAGAACCACGTCACCTGGGGCCTATGAGGATTTGCCCTTGGGTTTTGTACCCGCACTCTCATTCGGTGTTTCCCCTAGGCTCATATACACATTGGTGGGGATTTTCACATTGGCTTCCCTTAGTCCCGTCTAGCTAAGAATGTGGAAACCCCGTTGGCGTAGTGGTTAAGTGATAGGGCTGCTAATCAAAAGGATGGCAGTTCAAATCCACCAGTCGCTCCTTGAAAACTCTATGGGGCAGTTCTACTCTGTCCTGTAGGGTAGCTATGAGTCAGAATGGACTTGAAGGCAACAGGAGTGGTTTGGTTGGTTTTAGGTAAGCATGTAGGAATGCCCGTGGGTCTGAGTTTGTGTACAGTAGACGTTGTGAAAAGCATCTGACACACAGCAAACAAGATCATTGCACGTGCACCCTGCAATCATGGGAATGGCGGAGAAGGACTCGGAGAGGGGTGGACGAGCTCCCGGGGTAGGGAGAACGGGGCTGGCAAGTTGGCGCATAGTACACTGAACCTCAAATCAGGTCACTGAAAGAGGAAGTCCCAAAGGAGACCCAGAGTGGACGTGGCGCATCACACACTCAAACTCAAATCAGGTCACTGAAAGAGGAAGTCCCAAAGGAGACCCAGAGTGGACGTGGGAGGGGAGAAATGTGGGCGGAAAGCCCAGTCACAACTCCTCCTGAAGGAAGGGGCTGCAGCTTTAGAGACAGAGCCAAGGCGGCCACTGAGAGGAAGTGTTTGGGGCAGGGGATGTGGAAGGGGCAGTCAAACACAGGTACTCCTTAAATGGGTGGGCCTTGGGCCACAGGAACAGTATCCTTGGGGAAGAAATGGTAATGATCAGACAACCTGCTGCCATCTGCAGTGGGACGAGTCTTGGAGCTGAGGCGACTCAACGGGAGACTCCAAGTGCAACACACACTGTGGGTATCCAGTCATGGAGCCTACGGTGCTTTGGGAGCAACCCGCTGCGCTCAGGCTGGTGCTGCATGGGGACATTTTGACAGAGTGGCAGTAAAACAGGACTTTTTCCTGAGTGGTGCCAGCCAACTGGCAAGGGCAGCTGGAAGGGGGAGCCCACAACAGGAAAGAGGGGTACAGGGCACGTGGTGGAGAATAGGCCAACTAGCCGCTAGCAACTGCCATCTTCTGGGAGCTACAGAGACACCAGGGAACCCTGCAACCCAGGTATACTTGGAGGTGCCAAGCTAGGACTAACCAAGGGCTGGCCTTCTCAGCCTCCCCTGTTTTGAAGGTGGGGTGGAGATGGGTTCGTGCTTTCTTTACTCATCTAGGGTCTGGCCCCACGAAAACAATGTGCCTGTCAGTAGGTGGGGGGCTTTTCTGGGAATTTGAACTCAGTCTTTCCACACTTTGAAAAAAGAAGAAATTGGTCCCTGCCACCCGGCCCCTCCCCCACTTGGCCAGGGCTGCCTGTCCCTGAGTGCCCATGAGCCTGCTTTGTGACATCACAGGACGATGACCTCAGCAGCCAGTTACCTCACCACGGAGACTCTAGAACAGTGTGGGCACTATTTACTGGGCATCCCCGCTCTGACCAAAGGCATTGGTGACTGGATCCGACAGTGGTACGGTCTTGGGTACGAAGTGCTCCTGATGCTAGCTTAGTTCCATGGCGGCTCAGGGTTGTAGAAAGAGATACAAAGTCAACCTGGCCCCATCTGTTGGTGACAAGCCAGAAGGAGGGGTCCCGTCGAATCCTGTCCCTGAGCCAAAGCTGGCTTCCGGGGAGATTTTGGACGAGCATGGTGGCCGAGACACGAGCGAAGACGCAGGCTCCCCGGACAAGCTGGAACCAGAGGGCCCAACACCAGGCGCAGCTGTCCGGGTAGAAGAGAGTGACGCTCTCCAGCTCGCCTTCCCAAGGAAGCTGTGGATGATCGTGGAGAACGACGCGTTCAAGTCCGTGCGCTGGAGCGACAGCGGGAACACGGTGATCATCGAGAAGGACCTCTTCCAGAGGGAAGTCCTTCGCCGCAGAGGTGC
Organism: Loxodonta africana; assembly: GCF_030014295.1. Classification (NCBI taxonomy): domain Eukaryota; kingdom Metazoa; phylum Chordata; class Mammalia; order Proboscidea; family Elephantidae; genus Loxodonta; species Loxodonta africana. The sequence continues at coordinate 171,751,642 of NC_087369.1, read as the reverse complement.
AGAGAGAATTTTTGAAACGGACAGCTTGAAGGCTTTCAATCGACAGCTTAACCTCCACGGCTTCATCAAAATCCGCCCCAGCAAGGCTCTGGGGAAGACAAAAGTGATGGTAAAGTAGAAGCACCTGTGTCCCATGTTGGTCCTCGACCATCTTTGTAGTATGCCGGGGTGAGGGACAGACCGAAAGGGTTTATGTTCCAGGATGAGGTTTTTCACACGAGACATTATTTGCTGAGAGTCCAGAATGTCCGCTTTGAACCTATAGGTGTTGACGTTAAACTGCAGCTCCCTTAGAGGTGCCCTGTAGTGCCACCACCAACTCCAAGAGGCCAGGTCCTGTGAGATCACACAGTCACGGGTCCATCTGTGAATATATTTCCCTTTAGAGAGCCCCTGATTTAGGGTATGGGAAAACTATACAGCCATTTTAGAAAACACATATTCTGCAGAGCACAAGGAGACCAGGATTTCGGGGCAGGGGGTGGGGATGACTCTGGGGTCCCAGGATGCCCGACACGTCCCTTGTGTTTCAGGTCTACCGCAACTGCAACTTTAAGAGGGACCAGTCTCTGCTCCTCCAAAACATCAAGAGACGACGCCAAGCCGAGGGCAGCGCTCAGCCAGCCAAGGCGCCCACCCTGCCTGCCCCCGCGGCCCCGCCTCCCAAGAGGAAGAAGCTGGCAGCGACCAGACACTCGGCTCGAATCCAGCAGAAGAACGCCATTAAGGAAAGCAAGGAGGCGTCCCCGAAGAACCCTCCCGACGTCCTGGGGCCCAGCCCCACCCCATCCGTCAGGTCCTCTAGTATCTCGTCGGTGAGCAGTGTGGCCGAGGCCTCCATGGAGCAGCCTCCCCTCGCCCAGTGCAGCGTGCCCAGCTGGGAGAGCACCTCTCACCGTGACATGTTCGAGCCCCAGGTCAGCGCCGGGATGGTGGGGGAGGGGGAGCCGCTCACCGAGCCTGGGGGCTACTCTGATCCGTCCTCAGTCATGACCCTGTACAATGCCTGCTACTCCATCCTGCTGGCAGGCCTGTCGGTCATGGCTCCCGAGGAACCCTCCGACCCCCAGGGGGACAGCCCCTCGGACTACCACTGTTCCATCTGCGAACAGTTCAGGGATGAGCAGGCACCGTAGGCCCCCAGGCCCTGGTCAGGAGAGCCATTTTCTAACCAGGAACCTATTTTCGGCTTTCGTAAGGGTAAATAAATGACCTAATGAGAACTGCCAGTCTGTGTTGTCTCTAGCCCTCCACACTAAAGGCGTCTCATCGGTGGAAGCAGGAGGCTGACAGTCATCTCCAGCTGGGCCCTGGACCGCGCTGCTGACCGTTTCCTTTCCAGCGGCAGCATCTTCACACTTAGCACAGGGTTCTGCAGGGAGTGGGGAGGGCCAGTTCGAAGCTCTGGTCACTGAGCTCCGCCTGCTGAGCAGGTGACAAGCCAGACTTGCTGCTGCCTCACAAGGGTGTCAGCTGACACCATTGATGTCCTGGAAGTGGCAGTCTTTGGATCATGGGTCCCCTGAGTTTCTGGCCTGCAGCTGAGTGTCCCTAGCTCCAAAGAGGGCCCCTGAAACCAGGGCCACCCCATCTGCCAAGGGTCACACCAGCACGTCATTGTGGCTCAGGAGAGCTGGGTTGTTGCAGCCAAGGCCGGGGCAAACAGCCTCTCACCCTCATAGACAATGACCACTAGAAAGCGTGCTCGGAAATGGTAAAACAAATCCCACTACAGACTTCTCACTGTGCAAAGGCAAGCTCTAGGAGCGCTGTTTGGGATCATCTCTAGGGACGGGAAGGAGCTGTGCAAACGTGTGTGCTGTGTGTACTTCACTAAGCAAATCCACTGTCCAACCGAGCACGGGGAGCTGGCAGAGGACGTAGCCGCTGCGTCAGTTCAGACGTTCTCTTCATTGGGGAGGAGGTCACAACGGCTGCCCAGGCGCAGGTGACATTCAGGCCCCACCCCAGCCTTTCACGAGCTCCCCCGGATGCTGCTCCACAGTCTTCCAGTTTCACCAGAGGGAAGAGAGAGGAGGGGGACAAGGGGGCCCCCAGATGCTAAACAGTCTTCTTCGTGTATTTATTTGCATGATGCAGACATCAGTGTACCCAAATAGTGGCCCTGCCCAGACGTTTCCTGGTAGAGGACAAAGTCCTTGAGACATTGTCCAGGAGCACAAAGAGACACCTCCCCAGGAGAGCCCCACCCTCCCCACCACCCATCTGAGCGGGGCAGTCAGTCACAGGAAAGCACAGAGCAGGGCCTGCTCTCTGGTGTAGAGGCGACTGGGATTTCAAGAGGTTCAAGTATCCGAGTCACAGTGGTGAAGGCATTAGGCTTGCCCCTCGGTCCTGTCCCTCTCGGGGGTCCTGCCTCATCACCCCTCCTGCCCCGAGGGGATCAGATGCTCTGGGATGTCCACCTGGAAGACATCCTTGCCTCCTTTCCCGGGTACGGGCTGCAGCAGCCAGCGTGGGTTAGAGAGCGCCGTCAGGTACTTGTCCTTCAAATCGGTGAGCAGGGCTCGGGTTTCCAGCTGTACAGCCTCCTCCGGAGCTAGGTCTTTGGGGAACCGCACGGTTTCTCCCAGGTCAACGAGCCCTGCACACGGACAAGAGAAACACGACTGTTTCTGCCTTCCAGGTCCGAGCCTGCATGTGCGACAAACTCATTCAAAGTGACAATCACTGAGGACTGAGATGACAGCACCCCAAGGAACTCGGCGACCTGAGCCCCCCTTAGGGAGCGTCTGGACATGCCAGATGCTGCTCAGTGTGTGCCAGGGAAGGCCGAGGGAGGGCTCGAAGCTGGGAGGATGAGGGCCTGTCCTCAAGGATCCCACGAGGACTGTGCGGGGCCTGGCCAGATTCTCAGGGCAGCAGTCGGCAGGGGCCCTGGTCGCTGGGGACTCACAGGAAAGCCGATGCCTCCACAGGCCACCATCTATCAGGTGCTGACAGTGTGGACAACTTCAGCCCCCGCGAAGTGAGGCGATTTGCCCAAGATGCTGCTGGCTGGGGGTGGAGTGGGCCTGGGACCCTAGGCCGGCAGTCGGACGCTGGGGGATCCAACCTGCCCTAAGAGCCATAATGCTTCCAGTGGTCTCTGCCAGGGACACGCACACACAAACATGCGCACACATGACAACACCTGTGGAAACGGACCTGTCCTAGCCTCTCAGATCACCGTGGGGAGCTGTGGCCCCGAGCAGGGCAAGGGCTGACCCGAGGGCACCGACCGTCGCAGACAAGGCTCCAGCTAGCCCCCGAGGTCAGCCCCCGACCCAGTGCACGTTGCCTGCCCCTGCCCTCTGAATGTAGCTGCTCACAGCCCCTCAGGACCCCACTCAGCAGTAAAGAGAAGGTGGATCCTCCAGCAGCTGGGCCTGGTGTCACTTGCCTGCAATCACCCCTCGGCCAAATCGCTCCCCCTCCTGGATCAGGGCCTGGACCTGGGCCGGCGTCATTCCCAGCCTGTTCAGCAGCAGCTCCCGCCAGGTGTCGTCTTCCCAGTCCCTGTGGGCGATGTGTATGGCCAGGGTCCGGTTGCAGTGGCCGCTCAGCAGGGGACGCCAGCGCGTCTCCAGGGTCTTGACTCGATTCAAGACCAAGCCGGCATAGGGCTGCCGGAAGGAGAGGCAGGCGAACTTCATCTCCGCGAGCTTTCTGCTCCTCCTCTTAGTGTGGCTAGGGAAAGAGGACGCACCGTGCGTGGACCAGAGTCACCCACCAGGCCTCTAAGCCACAGCCTGTGGGCCTGACGGCCCCGGCGTGCCCCGAAACTGCACTGTCTTTGACTGGGGAGCAGAAAGCCTTTGCTCCTTCCCTATGCACACTGGGACACTGCGTCCCCACCATGGTGGGACACACGGGAGCGTGTGGATCCAGTGACTGGTGCTCATCTGAGTTAAAGCCAGGACAGCGTGCAGTGGGGGCAGCCCAGAGGTCACCTAAGGGTACACAGGAAGGCCTGGGCCTAGGGGGGGAAGGGGGACTCCAGCCCTCAGCCCTCTCTCATGCACTTGTGGGGATGCTGCAGGGCTCCCTCCCGCCCCATTACCCAGGGGGCACTGCAGGCCCCACCTGCCTGGCTCCTCCCCTGGGCTGCTCAACATTCACCCTTGGCCCTGGGACACCCTGCCACCCCCACCTCACAAAACCCCGTGGGGTTCTCCTCCTGACCCCTTGAAGCAACATCCCCTCAGTTCTTTCCCCCACCATTTCTGTCCCCTGGCAGCAGCCGGCCCTGCCCCACCCTGAGCTGTAGGGACCCCAAGGCCATCAGGGACAAGCCATCCAGAGCAGGAAAGACTGGCATTAACAAGCATATGTCTTCTACCTCTGGGCCCAGAGGCTGCGTGACCACAGAGAATGGAGTTTAAAGCCCCACAGGAGCCCACAGGGTCCGAGCTACCTTCACTCCCTCCCTGAAGCAGGAAACGAGGTGCCCCTGGTCACAGGGACCCGACTTCACGCAGCCTCCCCTGGAGACTTTCTGTGTCGTCTGATGGGATCTCTCCAGCAGGACTCCCTGAGCAGCCCGCCCTTCCGCTCTCCTGGGGAGGCAGTTATGACACCCTGAGACGGTGACCTCTCCTGGAGTTAGGCGGCTGGGATACCCCCAGAGCGTCCCACACGGCCTGGGTTCTCCATCTCTCTGGTCCTTGGCTCCCTCATGTGCACACCTCTTGTGCCATGGGTCCCTGCCTCAGGGATGGCTGTGAGGAGCCGGGGACTCCTCCAGGGATGGTGCTCAGTTGGTGCGTGGGCACTGGCAGGACCTGACACTCGCTCGCCCGACTCTTGTCCCCCTCTGGAGACTGTCCTCCTCGGGGCTCCTGTGACACCAACTGCCCTACCGCCTCCTTCTTCCACCCTGGCCTCAGTCTCCTTCAGAAGACCTCTTCCTCTGCTCGCTCCTGAGGCCTGTCTCTAAGACGCCCTCCACAGCCCTTCCTCCCTCTACACTGGGCTCAGCTTCCTTGGACAACCCTGAGCACCAACCTTCTGCTTGACTTTGCCAACCTTGCTGGAGCTACAGAGCTTTGGAATACTTGCCCCAGGAGGGTAGATGCAGGCATTTGAGGCCCAAGGAGCCAAGAGGCCGAGAAACGAGAAAACAGAAGCTAAAGAGACAGGGAACACAAGTAGCTGAGCTGCCTCAGTCTCAAAAGGTATGGCCGTGACCTTGGGGGGTTTCAAAGGGTGGAGCCATGGCCACTGGTGTTTCTAAGGGTGGAGTCGCCACTCAGATGGACTACAGGAATTGTGCACCTAAACCCAAGGGAATAGAGTTGCCGTCCCAGTGGGCCTAGAAGGCAGAGTTAAAAGCCCAGGGCCGAGGGGCCTCCACTCAGAATTCGGAGAGTGTGGCTAGTACTTAGAGTCTGGAGGGCAGGGGTATTGTATAAAATTGTCTCAGAGAACAGTGGATTATTTTCCAAGCTTTGAGAGCTAATGTAATGTTTTCTGCTGACTTGCTTGCTGCCTGTTAATGCCTTCTTCTCCTGCCAGTTCCTCCTATTTGTAATGGAAATGTCTAACTTGTGTCTGTTTTGCCATTGTACCCTTGGAAGCAGATAACTTGTGTTTTAGATTTCACAGGTGAAGAAGAATTTTTGGATTTGGAATTAAGGCTTCTGCTATGATATGATGGGATGAATATGTTTTGCATGTTGCAAGGATGTGATTTCGGGGAGGGGGGCAAAGGGTGGAATGTTATGGAGTGAATTGTGTCCCCCCAAAAATGTGTGTGTCAACTTGGTTAGGCCATGACTCCAAGCATTGTGTGGTTGTCCTCCATTTTGTGATCGTAATTTTATGTTAAGAGGATTAGGGTGCAATGGTAACATCACCCTCACTCCGGTCACTTCCCTGATCCAAGGTAGAGGCAGTGACCCAGGGGTGTGGCTTCCACCACTTTTCATCTCCCAAGAGATAAAAAGGAACGGGAAGCAACAGAGAGTTGGGGACCTCATACCACCAAGAAAGCAGCACTGTGAGAAGAGCGTGTCCTTTGGACCTGGGGTCCCTGCGCCTGAGAAGCTCCTCGAACAGGGGAGGACTGATGACAAGGGCCCACCTCCAGAGCTGACAGAGAGAGCCTTCCCGTGGAGCTGATGCCCTGAATTTGGACTTGTAACCTACTAGACTATGAAAAAATAAATTTCTCTATGTGAAAGCGACGTACTTCTGGTACTCCTGTCACGGCAGCACTAGATGACTAAGACAAGGTTCCCCTGCCATGGTTTTCACTGGATTTGGGTTATTTGCGAGGGCGGTCAGCTGCTCCCACGTGGAAGGCCGTTGCTATTTCTTGTATCAGGGCCTATACCTAGCCTGAAGGTCGCCTGGTTCCTTGGCTGACGGACCCTTGTCACCAACTGCACAGGATCCCAAGGACAACGCCCGTGAGAACGGATGGGATCCAGTCCCCTCCTGCCTTGTGCGCACAGAGTACCTGTTTTGTGGCTGAGGAGCGATGTTCCTGCACGTGTTTCAGCTCCTTCACCTGTAGAAGGACAAGGATGATGAGAAACAGCCACAGTACAAGGCAGCAATGTTGGGGAAGGGTGGTGTCATGGATTGAATTGTTTCCCCCCAAAATATGTGTCAACTGGGTTATGCTATAACCGCCAGTATTGTGTGGTTGTCCCCCATTTTGTGATTGATGTAATTTTCCTGTGTTGTAAATCCTAATCTGCACCCCTGGTTAATGAAGTAAGATTAGGTTATGTTAAAGAGGATTAGGGTGGGATAGATGTCACATCCCTGACCCAATGTAAAGGGTGTTTGCCTAGGGTGTGGCCTGCATCACGTTTTACCTTACAAGAGGCAAAAGAGAGAATGCATCAGGGAAACATGGGGGACCTCATACCACAAAGAAAGCAGTGCCGGGAGCAGAGGGCGTCCTTTGGACCTGGGGTTCCCCCTCAAGAGAAACTCCTAGTCCAGGGGAAGACTGAGGACAAGGACCTTCCTCCAGAGAAAGCCTTCCCCTGGAGCTGGTGTTTCTAACCTCCTAGGCTGTGAGAGAATAAATTTCTGTTTGTTAAGGCCATCCGCTCGTGGTATTTCTCTCGAAGCAGCACTAGATGACGGTGACGGGGGCGGGGGCAGAAAGGTGTCGGCAGGGGTGGAGGTTAGAAGAAGTCTGAAGGCTGGGGCCAGGCGGTGAGGCTGATGGGAAACACAGCCTCCACCTCCCTCAGGGCATGGTCCCTCCTCCTGGCTGGGGGAGCGTACCCTGGAGGCATAGTCAGCAGCACAGACATCCTTTCCTCTGAGTGGGCCCCCCCTACCCGGAAGAGACGAGAGAAATGACCCGTGACCCCCACTGTCACAGGGACAGGAAGCAGGACCTCGGCTGCCAGGCAAGTGTTTCCACCCCTCGGCCCCCAGGTACCATCCCGCGGAGGGTGGAGCTGACAGCAGGGTCCAGGGCTGTCACTGGGGGGCGGGTCTCAGGCCTTCAGGTCCCAGGCTTGCGAGGGGGACGGGGGGAGGTCCCGCGCCAGGAAGAACGGCGCCCACAGTATTTGGTCCCCAGGGTCAAGGGCGCCCGCGCGGGCTCGCGCTTCGCGGCCTCAGGGGACAGATCGTGGAGAGAGACCGAGTTAAGGCACCACTGACGCCCCGCCTTCCAGGGGACAAGGGCCAACCGGAAGCCACGCACGCACTTACGCGGTCACGTAATGACGAAAGCACGCACACACGCACACACGCTCAGTCTCCCTGGAAGGTATCGTCAGCGTGGTCAGGAAGCGCTGCTGAGGCCGAGGCTGGCGTGGGTGGGCCAGAGGAGGGCGGTCGGAAGGAGTTGGGGAGGAGTACACGGAGCTGGGGGCGTGGCGAAGACGAAAAGGGGCGTGGCGAAGGCGTTTGGGGCGCGGCTTGGGAAGTGGAGGGGCGGGACTGGGGAGGTGGAGGGGCGGGGCTGAGTTGGCGGAGGGGCGGGGCGGGGCTAAGGTGGCGGAGGGGCGTGGCTCCGGCATTAGGGGGCGGGGCTGTGGGGATGATGAGCTGTTGGGCGGGTATGGGGATGCGGAAGGGTGTAGTTCTGGGAGGAGAAGGCTCGGAGACTTGGGGACCCCCTGTGGGGAAGACGACGGGGCGGGACTGCGGGGATATCGGGGCGGAGTCTGGACGGAGCTGAGAGAGGAGGAGCAGGGCCTGAGATGTGGATCTAGCTTCGTGGAGTGTGTGGAGGCGAAGGCGCCCAGGTGGAGCGCGGGTTTTTGGGGAGCCGGAGCTATGTGTAGGGCACTGCGGAGCTTTGGAGTGAAGGATGGGCGGGACTGCGGGAGCAGTGGGCGGGGCCTGAGCCATGGGGGCGTGACCGCGGAGGAAGAATTCTTGGGCGTGGCTCCGAGCAGAGTGGGGCGTGGCTATTGGTAGATTAACTTCGTTGTGTGGCTCTCGGATCAGCTAGGGGGCGGGGTTAGGAGGGAAGGGGGCGGGGTTACGAGGGAACGGGGCGGGGCTTCTCTGGGGTAGGTGGTGCACCTAGACAGGCAGAAATGCAAATAGAGTAAGATGGAGGACTAGGGCGGTGCTGTGGGGAGGTGTTAGTGGATGTTGAGCTGAGGGGCGGGGCTGCAGGGAGGAGGCGTTCCTACGCTCTGCGGGGCGGGGTCACAGGAAGTGGGGTTACGGGGCTGGGCTGGGGGCCGACCTAGGCGGAAATACGAGAGGCGGAGTCGGATGGAGCTGTGGGGCGGGGCTGGGGGCGGAGAGTGGCAGGCTGTGCGGAGGTGGGGCTTCGGGCGGTGCTTGTGACAGGCTGTGGGGTGGAGTTGCGGAAGGTTTAAGGCGAGGGGCGGGGCTGAATAAAGCCAAGGCGGGAAGGGGCTGTGGTGGAGAGGATCTGTGGGGCAGAATATCTGTGTGGCGGAATATCTGTGGGGAGGGTTGCGGGAGCATTGGGTCGGCTGTTTGGGTCGGGACTCTAAGAGCAGTGGCGCGGGGCTGCAGGAGAAGCAGGGCGTGGCTGTGAGGAGAGGAGCTCTGAGGTAGCTGCGGGGCTGAGGCAGGAGCAGGACGGAGCTGTGCGGCATGTATGCGGGAGGGGCGGGGCGCGACTGTTGCGGTTGAGCCCTAACGTTCCTTCCGGGCGGGGCTGTAGGACGTGAATAAGGGAGCCACCAGGCAGCGCGGCCATGAGGAGGAGGAGGAGTTGTGATGTTTCTGTGGGGCAGGGGTGGTGGACGAGTGGGGCGCGGCTGTGGGGAGGAGGAGCTGTGGCACGGACGTCTGCTGAGGGAGAGCAGGGGCCGCGGTCCAGGAGGAGCTAAGGTGTTGCGGTGGGGCGGGGCCGCGGGGGCGGGGCTGCGGGCGGGGCCGCGGTGCCGCGGCTGCGGGATTGCGCTTTGGGGAGGGGCTGTGGGCGGGACCTCAGGGCGGGGCTGTAGGATGGGTCTGTGGGCGGGGCTTCGGTGCTGGGCTGCGGGGTGGTGCTTCAGGGAGGGACTGTGGGCGGGGCTTCGGTGCGGGGCTGTGCGACGGCGCTGAGGGGCGGAGCTGCGAGAGGAGCAGGGCAGGATGATAGGACCAAGCTGTACTGCAGGAGTCTGTGCTCTGGTGGTTCTTTCAGGGTCAGAAGCCCAGACAGGTGGTACCCTTTTAGCCCTTACGATCTGAGCGTGCAGCTCGTGCTTGCACTCCAGGCAAAAGCCCAACGGACAGCCCCCGGGGTCCTCAGCGACCTAGCCCAGCCGCCCTTGTGGACCTAGAGGGCATCGAGGCAGGGAGAGGGATGCGAACTGGCCTGGGGTCTGGGGACCTCTAGGCTGGTCCTTCATCACAGGGCCGAGTCCCCCGGGGCCGGCTTCCTTCCTGGAAGCCACTGTCGGTGGGGTCCCCAGGAGCGTCTGCATCAAGGAGGAAAACCCGCTCTCTTTGGGTGTCCTGATGCCCCTCAGACCCAACAGGACCAGAACATTCCAACTGCCCCATCAGACCTGCTCTCCCTCCTCTGCATGTCGCTAGGGCTGCCCGGACCACTCCAGGCGCCCTGCTTTGCTCCTGCCCTCTAACCAAGCGGTCTGTCCTGGCCTCTGAGATACCTGGTGAAAACACGTGCTTCTGTCCTGCATCCCCACTGCTCCCTCCTAAAGTCAGGCCTCAGCATGTTCTTACAGGACAGGAGCTCTTACCTGGCCTGTGGCCTCCTGTCTGTCCTCCCTCAGAGCAGGCCTCCTCCCTCCTCCAGTTCAGTTCGTAAAGTCAAATCTGTCCTCACCAGTCCCCTTTTGAAACCTTGGCAAGACTTCTGTTTGAGGCCCAAACCCCTGGTAGTGTTTTTTTTTTTTTTTGGTAGGGGGAGGGGATGGAGGGATCCTTATAGTCTTTCCCCAGTCCCTGCTTGGCCCTGCTGTTCACAGCCTGGGTGGCTGCCTCCTCCTCTCCAGCAAACTCCAGTCCTCCTTCAAGGCCTGACTGTGGCAGCACACTCTGTGCCCCACCCCCCAAAGCATCAGGCCCTTTTGCCTCCGAGCTCTCCTGGCATGTTGTTCCTTTCTCGGTTAGCGTCCATCATCATGCAGGCCTGGAGTAGTTCTCTAAGGGCCTGTGGCTGGGGGTCACTGAGCCCCTCGAGGGTGAGGATTGTGTCTTGCTCAGTACTCTTTAAGTCAGGTGCCGGGGATAGAGTCGTTGCTTAGTAAATGCTGGCTGCCTCAACAGAGGACCCTTTGTCTTCTTTTCCAGTGAGAGGCACCTGCTCTGTCCTTGGAGCAGCTCGAGGAAACAGGAAGGCTGGGATGAGGTGAGGGGCAGAGAGGGCCTTTTACCCGGGATGTGAGGCCTTAGGGCTTCAGCGGGCCTTAACAATCACCAGGCCCACCTCCCATAATTCCCCCTCGGGCCCCAGCCCCACTAGTGTTACCAGCTTCTGCCTGGAGATCCTGAACCTCCTCATGGAGGTTTCCGGTTATGTTCTGAGGGTCCTCTGAAGGGTGGGCACTGTTGCTCCCACTCCCCCACCCTGTTGTTTGGAGAGCTAGGACTTTCCTAATGGGCTGGAGACCCACAGTAGATGGCTTTACTTGGAGGAAGCTGTGGGTGGAGTATGTGGGGGCTCCCTGTTCTAAGCCGCCCAGCTCGTCCATCTCACATGTCAGCTGAGAAGCGGGAGGACATAGCTGAATGGGGAATGTCTGAACTTGGGTCCTAGGCAGGGAGAGCCCCAGTGTGGTGGCTGCCATTGGCTGTCCTGCCAGTTGGCTGCCGCACGGGGTGGTCCCAGGGGAAGTCGCTTCACTTGTGTTGGGGAGGGGGGCATCTGGCTACTCCTGTGTCTTAGTTTCCTAGTGCTGCTGTAATAGAAATAGCACAAGTCGGGGGCTTTAAAAAATGGGAATTTATTTTCTCACAGCTCTGGAGGCTAAATTCCAAATCACGGTCACGGCCATGTCGATTCCTTCATTGTCAGTAGTCCTGGGCCTTCCTGGGTTCCATGGCTTGTAGACCATCCTCACGTGGCACCTGTGTTCCCCGATATATGTGATACTGTTGTCCATTCTGCTCTTTGTAGTCCTCAGAAGTGATTAGATTTAGGACCCCCCCCCCGCCACTGCTACTGAGTTAATTCCAACTTATAGCAATGCTTTAGGACAGAGTAGAACTGTCCCATAGGGTTTCCAAGGCTGTAAATCTTTATGGAAGCCGACTGCCGTGTCTTTCTCCCGCGGAGTGGCTGGCGGGTTCTAACCGACAACCTTTTGGTTAGCAGCCAAGCATTTGAACCACTGTACCACCAGGGCTGCCTTTCAGCATAAGGAAGAAAATCCTATTTCCAAAAGGATCACATCCACAGGTACAGGGGTGAGGATTCCAACACATATTGGGGGGACAGTTCAATCCATAGCGCCCTGTGAAAATGTCCAGGTTGAAACTCTGTCTTGGTTTCCATTCCATACACACAGTGGTGTCCTCCGGGCCCCAGTCTCTTTCCTGCTGCTTGCCTATCTGCTCTTGTTACAGTCAATGCAAAGGAATACCCCCTAGTCTGAAAGGTTCTTGGAAGACATCTCCCTAGCTCTGCAGCTCATTCTGCCATGTATTGCATTCTCCAGAGACACCCTCTCTCAGAAACCCTAGCATAGGGGGTTCTCCTGAAGTTGACGCTGAGACAGAGTTTGCTGAGTCACCGCATACCAATGTCACTCCTATACATTCCATAGGCCTGGATCTCCTCAACCTGCCAGCAGACTTGAAGTTCTAACCTGAAAACTCCAACCACTAGGCTGCCACCCTGTGTCCGGGGCTTTCTGCACACTGCTTCCTCCAGGGATGGGATCCTCCTTACCAGCTGGGCAGGCGGTGAGTGAACCTGTACCAAGACCCCATCTTCCCTCCTGTGTTCTTGGACCACTCCAGAACCAACTGTCTTGGGCTGAGTGCTCCGGGAAGCCAACCCTGAGAGAGAGTTAGGAGAGCCAAAGCCTTACTGGGAGTAATATCTGTTAAAGGAAAAGGAAGGGAGCAGGCTTGGGCAGGGTGTGTCTTCTGGCCAAGATGCCAACCTGACAAAGTCTCTACCAGCCCCCCAGAAGGCAAGGGCCACCCTCTATGGGGGCCGCCTTGGGCACAGATGGTGAGGCCCTTGTAGTGCCTGGCCCACAGTAGGCTGCCCCATCTGTATTAACGGAATGAATGACCTTATACCCAGAATGGGTGTCCAGAGGGTGTGGGCTGAGCAATGGAGGTGAAGGCCCCGGCATCTTCTCTGAGGTAGGCAGAACAGCCACTTCATCCTGTAGCCCACTTCGTGGGCGGTGCTTGACCTGTTTTGTTCATCAGACAATGCCTCGGCTCTGAAGGGGATTTGTTTCCAGGGCATTGTTACCTGGGCATCACCATGGTCTATTATCATCAGCGAAAACCCAGCCGGAAGGGAGAGAGCACATCTGAGGACAAGAGCATCATCTTGCAAAGTGGACACCACTGTCTCTCCTGTCATGTAAGAGGCTCTTCAAAGGTACACACTCCTCTCCGTGTCACTCATAGGGCTGGTGTCTTACAGGCAGAAATCTAAACCTCAGAGTCTAAAATGAGGCTGACTGAGGCAGGTAAGCGTGAAGAGGCAGGAACCGCTCACCCTGGGTAAGGAGCCCAGAGGAGGGGAGGCATTACTGAGGGCAACGGGCATTCGAGCTGAGTCTTGAAGGTAAAAAGAATTTCGTTAGATGGAAGGTGAGGGAAGTGCAGGCTGAAAGGGTCAGATACCTTCAGGCAACTGAAGAAGGTTTCATGGCTGGAGGGAGGTCGTGGGAGGTGAGGCTAGGACACTCAGGGGGCTCCGTTTCCTAAAGGCCACCCTAAGGAGTCTGGACTGTGTTTTGTGGGCATCAGGCCAATGCCTAAACTTGGTTTTCATTGTAAGCATATATTTTTAAGGCAATCCGTTGGTTCTCTTCCTGAGAAAACTTCACCGATTTCACTTGGTTGTTGAGTCAGTCATTTGTCGGGGGGTCAGGCTGTGTGTCTACCCCAGGGGTGTGTTGATGAGCAAGAGGCAGGCTCCCAGTGGCTCAGGGGCAGCCTGCTCCAGAAGAGAAGATCTTCCCAGCAGTGGGTGCCTGTCGTTGGTGATCTGGAAAGGGGTCTTTTCCTTTGGAGGAACCTTAAGGCTGCGTCTTTTTCCTGGCTTGTGCTGAGTTTTCCAGTTTTTGCTCCTGACTTTAAAATGCACTGTGGAGAGTGGAAGGTGGGGGATGGAGGGTGTTGGGGTGAAATCCTGCCAGGACCCCACCAGAGAGGTGATTTGTCCCGTGTGGCTCCCTGACTGCCACTGACTGACCTGTAGAAAGAAGGTATGATGTGGTTTCCTCGGGAGGGCTCACGGATGGCCTGGACTGTGGCAGCATTCGGGAAATGGCTCTGGAAATGTCACCTTGGGAAGAGGATGGTGGGTGAAGGCAAGACAAGAGAACAAGGGCATGTTCTCTCACCCACCTAGAATCCACACAAATGAATTCTTGCAGAAGGCTGAGGAAAGAGGCCTGCTCTGTGTATAAAAAGGCATTAGCTATTAAACCCTTATCAGGTATGTGGGTCCCCCAGATTTTCTTCCAGACTGTAGGTTGTCTTCATTTGGTTGATAAAGTACTTTGATGAACAAATATTTTTAATTTTGATGAGGTCCTATTTCTCAGTTTTGTCTTTTGTTGCTCCTGATACATGCTACAACATGGATGAACCTTGAAAGCGTTATGCTGAGTGAAATAAGGCGGTCACAAAGGGACGGGTATCTTATGATCCCACGTATAGAAAATACCGAGACTAGGCCAATATATAGAGACCCAAGTTTGTTAGTGGTTACCAGGGCGGGCAGGTGGGAGGTAGGCGGGGAGGGAGACTCATGGCTTGGGGGCACTGAGCTTCTGCTAAGGGTGATGGAAACATTTGGAAACAGATGATGGTGATGGTTGGACAACATGATGAACACGGTTCAAGTCAATAGACTGTGCATGTAAAAAATGTTGAATTTTCAAATGTTTTCTTACCTATGTATTTACCACAAAGAAAAAAAAAGCCAAAAAAAGACACTAGCTACAATTAGACCATAGTAACATGTTGGCAGAAACCCAGGTGGTGTAGTGGTTAAGTGTTATGGCTGTTAACCAAGAGGTCAGTAGTTCGAACCCACGAGGCGCTCCTTGGAAATTCTGTGGGAGGGTTCTACTCTCTCCTATAGGGTCGCTTTGAGTAGAATCTACTTGACAGCAATGGGTACATCCCACATACAGGTATGAATTGGAGACAGCAACAGATTAACAGGCCTATAGCGACCAGTCCAGTTCCACTAATGAATATGGCTTTTAGCCAGGTAAGATCAGGCAGCCAAGAGGTTAGCCAAGAAAAATCAAATCCTTCACGAATCTTTACTTTTTCTAGCTCATCTTTTGCACAATTCACCTTTCATTCAATGAGTTCGGAGTTATCCATAAAGTTAAAACAACATATTCCTTTGAATTCTTGACAAGTGTCGTTGTATCATAGAAGCAAGAAATCTAAAGTAGATCTATTTTCTAAAACAACTTCTCTGGCCTGTCCTAGTTCCTGGCTAATAGCATCTGTCTTGGTCATCTAGTGCTGCTGTCACAGAAATACCAAAAGTGGATGGTTTTAACAAAGAGAAATTTATTTCTTGACAGTGAAGTAGGCTAAAAGTCCCAAATTCAGGGTGTCAGCTCCAGGGGAAGGCTTTCTCTCTCTGTCAGCTCTGGAGGAAGGTCCTTCTTGCCAGTCTTCCCCTGTATTAGGAGCTCCTCTGTGCAGGAACCCCTGTTACAAAGGACGTGCTCTGCTCTTGGTGCTTCTTTCTTGATGATATGAGGTCCTTCCTCTCTGCTCCCTTTCTTGCTTTTATCTCTTGTAAGATAAAAGGTGGTGCAGGCCACACCCCATGGAAACTCTCTTTCCATTGGATCAGGGATGTGACCTGAGCAAGGGTGTTACATCCCACCCCAATCTTCTTCAAGGGAATTCAGTCTTGCCTCATTAACCACAGACAGAGATTAGGATTTACAACATATAGGAACATTACATCAATTACAAAACAGAAGACAACCACACAGTACTGGGAATCATGGCCTAGCCAGGTTGACACATATTTTGGGGGGACACAGTTCAATCCATGACAGCATCTATGGCTTGTGATGTGGCATTCAGTGATTTTGTACTGAGGTAAGCTAGATGTTCTATTTCTTGATAAGCCCCAACCTTTAAACCTGGGAAACAAACCAAGATTGCAGTATAGGAGATGTTTTCAACTTCACTTAACAAGCATCGATTATCATTACAGGTTGCATGTAGGACAAGATCTCTAGTGACCCTATTTTGGAGGAATCTCTTGAGAGGCAAGATCATAGCCAAATGCCCCACTAAACAGGGCCCATTGGTAGGCATTAGCAGGGATATAAGGTTAAGCAGTACTTCTGCAGAGTAGGAACCAACCTGAAGGGAGCTTCACATGAGTAGTGGCATATGTCACGCTGTCGATGAAACCACAATTCCTATGGTTGTTTCTTCCTAAATCAACACAATTCATTTGACATCTCGAGAGCATCACACAGTTAGAGGCATTCGTTACCAAGGAAAGCTGAAGAGTATACATCTCTCTGTCTCTGAATCTTGTAACAGGCCCCCAAGTATAAATATCAGAATACTGTAACTCTTTCTTTATTTGTATAAAAATGGTGAAATTACTCAAAGCCTGATGTAAATGAAAACTCAAATTAAAGACTTGATTGGCATGAATAAAAATCTTACTGTCAGGGGTGTGTTTCCAGGCCTGACTGTCTTGGGTTGCACCCCAGTCTTGGGCTCTGTGTAGACCTTCTTGAGTATATTGGGGCGGGGGTTTGTCTGGTGTGGAGCTGGTTGGAAGGAGAGCACAAATTGGCCGGGCACTAGCAGCCACTCGCTTAACTTTCCAGTTGGCTGCATGGTTTCCTTGTCTTATTGTGGTATTTCCTTTTTGGTGAGCTCGGCAGTACACTACTGCCACTTCTTGGGGTTTTAGGACCGTGTCCAAAAGTTGTGACAGTTCGGTTCCATACTTAATAATTTTGCCTCCGACGTTCAGGAGACCCTTTCTTTCCATAAGGCTCCATGTGCATGCAGAGATTCGAATACAAAATTAGAGTCAGTGTGTCTGGTGATTCTCTTCCCTTTTGCCAGTTCCAAGGCTCTTATCATGGCAACGAGCTCGGCCTTCTGGGCCGAAGTGCCCACTGGTAAGGGTTTGCTTTCAATAAAAGCTGATAAAGAGGCAGTCACATACCCTGCACGCCAGACTCCCTTTTGCACAAAACTGCTACCATTAGTGAACGAGTTATCGTCTTGATTGAACAGGGGTTCATCTTGCAGATTGCGTTGACTTGAATTAACAGCATCAAGGACCTCAAGACAATCATGAATGTCTTCTTCTCAGGGATGGAGTGGCAAGAGAGCGGCTGTTCAACCATGAAGTTACCTGTAAAGTCAGATTTGATCCCCCTAAAAGCTGGGGTTGATATAGTGCTAGCTGACCTGAGACGAGCCACAAATATACTTTTTGTTCCAGTACTACAATCACTGTGTGAAGGACAAATGTGACAGGGTTTCCTGTTGAGAATATACACAGTGAAAATACACCATTTCAACAGTTTCTGCATGTGCTATTCAGTGAGACTGAATGCATTCTTCAAGTTCTAGAAACATTCTCACCCTCCTTTTCTGAGTTGTTCCTCCCCCATTAACATAAACTCACTGCCCCCTGAGTTTCCTGCCTAATCTTTGGAGTTCCTGCTGTCAGTTTGATCCCATGTAGGTAGTTCTTAAAAGAGCACAATGCCCAAGGCAGACATTCTTTACTATTTAAGCTAAACTGTTGGTTTGAAGACAACTTAGCAGTTGGTTTTCAGGAGACTTCAGGGGATTTTTTTTTTTTTTTGCTTAAAGTGAAAGCTTACAATTCCCATCAGTTTCTCATACAAAAGCTTACACTCACGTGGTTATATGACCCTAGTTGCTCTCCCTACAATGTGACAGCACATTCCTCCTCTCCGCCCTGTATTTCCCGTGTCCATTCAGCCAGCTCCTGTCCCCCTCTGCCTTCTCATCTTGCCTCCGGACAGGAGCTGCCCATTTAGTCTCACCTATCTACTTGAGGAAACCCTGGTGGCCTAGTGGTTACGTGCTACGGCTGCTAACCAAAGGGTCGGCAGTTCGAATCCGCCAGGCGCTCCTTGAAAACTCTATGGGGCAATTCTACTCTGTCCTATAGGGTCGCTGTGAGTCGGAATCCACTCAACGGCACTGGATTCGCTTGGCTTGGCATCTACTTGAGCTAAGGAGCACACTCCTCACCAGTATCATTTCAAGTCTTATACTCCCGTCTAATCTTTGTCTGAAGAGTTGGCTTCAGGAATGGTTTTAGTTTTGGGCTACAGAGAGTCCAGGGGCCAGGACCTCTCGGGTCCCTCCAGTCTCAGTCAGTCCATTAAGTCTGGTCTGTTTACTAGAACTTGAGTTCTGCACTGTACTTTTCTCCTGCTTCGTGAGGGACTCTCTGTTGTGTTCCCTGTCAAGGGCAGTTATTGGTGGTAGCCGGGCACCATCTAGTTCTTCTGGTCTCAGGCTGATGGAGTCTCTGGTTTATGTGGCCCTTTCTGTCTCTTGGGCTCATATTTTCTTCTCTACTGTCTAGTTAGTGAATACCTCTCTTCCACCCTCCCCCTCTCCTAACCATCAAAGAATGTTTTCTTCTGTGTTTAAACCTTTTCTTGAGTTCTTATAATAGTGGTTTCATGCAATATTTGTCCTTTTATGACTGACTAATTTCACTCAGCATAATGCCTTCCAGATTCATCCATGTTAGGAGATGTTTCACGGATTCATCGTTGTTCTCTATCATTGCACGGTATTCCATTGTGTAGATATACCATAATTTGTTTATCCATTCTTCCATTGATGGGCACCTAGGTTGTTTCCACCTTTTTGCTATTGTAAACAGTGCTGCAATGAACATGAGTATGCATATATATATTTGTGTGAGGGCTCTTATTTCTCTAGGATATATTTGAAGGAGGGAGATTGCTGAATCGTATGGTAGTTCTATTTCTAGCTTTTTTGTCTTTAAGTTGAATTTTTTAAAATTGCGCTTTAGTGAAAGTTTACAAAGCAAGTCAGTCTCTTGTACACAAAATTATATACGCCTTACTATGTACTCCTAGCTGCTCTTCCCCTAGTTAGACAGCACACTCCTCCTCTCCAGCCTGTTTTCCCCCATATCCATTCAGTTAGCTCCTGTCCCTCTCTGTCTTCTCATCTCGACTCCAGACAGGAGTATTTCTAGCTTTTTATGGAAGTGCCAAATTGATTTCCGAAGTGGTTGTACCATTTGATATTCCCGCCAGCAGTGTATAAGTATTACAGTCTCTCCACAGCCTCTCCAACATTTATTATTTTGTGTTTTTTGGATTAAGCTAGCCTTGTTGGGGTGAGAAGCTATCTCACTGTAGCTTTGATTTGCATTTCTCTAATGCCTAATGATCTAGAGTGTTTATTTCCTCATGTATCTGTTACCCACTTGAATGTCTTCTTTGGTGAAGTGCCTGTTCATATCCTTTGCCCATTTTTTAATTGGCCTTTTGTCTTTTTATCATTGAGGTTTTGCAGTATCGTGTAGATTTTAGAGATCAGGCATCAGTTAGATTTGTTGTAGCAAAAAAATTTTTCCCAGGCTGTAGATTGGCTTTTTACTCCTTTGGCGAATTCTTTTGACAAGCATAAGCGTTTGATTTTTAGGAGCTCCCGGTTATCTAGTTTCTCTTCTGGTGTTTGTGCATTCTTAGTAGTGCATTGTATACTGTTTATGCCGTGTATTAGGGCTCCTCTCATTGTCCCCATTTTTTCTGCCGTGATCTTTATCATTTTAGATTTTGTATTTAGGTCTCTGATCCATTTTGAGTTAGTTTTTGTGCATGGTGTGAGGTATGGATCTTGTCTCATTTTTTGCAGATGGATATCCAGTTATGCCAGCACCATTTGTTAAAGAGACTGTCTTTTCCCCATTTAACTGACTTTAGGCTTTGTCAAATATCACCTGCTCCTATGTAGATGAATTTACATCTGGATTCCCAATTCTGATCCACTGGTCTGTGTATCTGTTGTTGTACCAGTACCAGGCTGTTTTGACTATCATAGTGGTATAATAGTTTCTAAAATCAGGTAGTGCGAGGCCTCCCACTTTGTTCTTCTTTTTCAGTAATGCTTTACTTATCCAGGGACTCTACCCTTTCCATATGAAGTTGGTGACTTGTTTCTCCATCTCATTAAAAAATGCCACTGAAATTTGGATTGGGGTTGCGTTGTATCTGTAGATGGCTTTTGGTAGAATAGACATTATCACAGTGTTGAGTCTTCCTATCTCTGAGCAAAGTATGTTTTTCCACTTATGTAGGTCTCTTTTGGTTTCTTGCAGGAGTGTCTTGTAGTTTTCTTTTTTTTTTCAATGGTTTCGTATTTGTTTTTGAAAGTGACATTTTTAGGATTATTTTTTTAAGATCACTTTTTAAAATAATTTTTCTTGTGCTGCAAGTGAAAGTTTACAAATCAAGTCAGTCTCTCACATAAAAACTTATATACAGTGGGGGGGCCAAGATGGCTGACTAGGTAGATGCTACCTCGGATCCCTCTTGCAATAAAGGCTCGGAAAAACAAGTGAATCGATCACATACATGACAATCTACGAACCCTGAACAACAAACACAGATTTAAAGAGTTGACCTGACTGACAGAGACGGAGAACGAACAACTACGGAGAAGCCCCGACTGTTTTCGGAGCCTGGAGCCAGTGTCCCAGTCAGGTAACCTTGGCGCCGGGCTTAGGACTGGGCCCAGGGGACCTGAACACAACATCTTGTGACGGCGCAAACACGGGGCACAGCCCTACCCCCCTGAACTGACCCCAGGAGGGGGCCCAGGCGGTCTGCGTGGGCGGCCTGGCAACGCGGCTGGTGGGAGGAGAAGTCCCCGGGAGGCAGTGACTGGTTTTGGAGCCGGGAGTGCAGCGTCCCAGCCGGGGAACCTTGGCGCCGGGCTTTGGACTGGGCACAGGGGGGCTGAACACAGCATCCGGTCACGGCGCAAAAAAGGGTACAGCCCTACTCCCCTGAACTAACCCCGGGAGGGGGCCCAGCCGGTCCATGGGGGCAGCGCGGTGACGCGGCTGGCGGGAGGAGAAGTCCCCGGGAGGCAGCGACTGATTTTGGAGCTGGGAGTGCAGCGTCCCAGCAGGGGAACCTTGACGCTGGGCTTTGGACTGGCAGTGGAGGATCTGACCACGGCTTCAGCGGGCCAGACCCTCGGGGACAATCTCCACACAGCCAGCACACATAGGCGACACGCCCCTCGGGAATCTCAGATGAAATAGTCATCCCAAGCAAGATAAGCAACTTTGGCTTTATTATGGGGTGTACCCTCTCCTGAGCCCTCCCCCACCCTTCCCAGGCGGCTTCATTAACATTGGAATTTCCTGAGCCAGAGGGAGAACGGCTCCGGCTCCGCGGCTTTGCTTTTCCCTTTTTTTTTTTTTTTTTTTGGGTCTTTTCCTAACCCATTCTTCCAGCCTGAGAGAAGCAACCACAAAAAACCCAGGGACCAAAAATCCTTCCCTAATTGGACTAAAAACACAGAACCAGCTCCAGCCAAGCATATATGATCCAAATCTCGGGCTTTCATCCTTACAGGGAACAAGGTGGCTATAATAATGCAAAGGCAGTTCTGATAGGGATCTGACTGCATGTTTTTTAGCGGATTTACTGGAAAAACAAGTTTCCCAGGTCTGATATCTGTGCTTATTCAACAGAGCCCTAACTGACCCACAACAGGGAACTGAGGGCTGAAGCTCCCCCCAGACCACCTAGCCTCTTGCCTTAGGGGTCTAAGGAGGGTGACACCTACCAATCAGTAGAGGTACTTGCATTGGGGGCCTAAGGTACAGCTGCAGAGCCCTCCCACCAAGCTGCTATAGGAATAGAGACACACCTACCTCACTGACACTTGGGGGAAGCCTGTCAGCATCCTGCCCCCGGAGTGTGAACCCCAGCTGCTAATAGAATCTGGTGCACACAACTATCACCACTACTTCTCGAGGTGGATAGGTGTTACGGTGCAGCACACACTTGATGGCCCAAAATCAGATTCTACTCAAGAATAGTGAATAGACTCAGGCATATATATCTGGCAACAGCCCAAACCAGCTGGTAATAGGTCATAAGTAAGTCAAGGGCTACAACAAACAAGACAGCACAATCTACTAGCCCATCCACGTATATTGAAAGAAAACAAAACAAGATAAGACTCAGTGAGCAAATATAGAATAAATCACTACTATATTTTTAATTTAAATTAAAATATTTTAGTGATGGCTCGGAGACAGCAGTCAATATCAAACCACATGAAGAAGCAGACCATGACAGCTTCTACAACCCCCCAAACAAAAGAATCAAAATCTTTCCCAAATGAAGATACAATCCTGGAATTATCAGATACAGAATATGAAAAACTAATTTACAGAATGCTTCAAGACATCAGGGTTGACCTCGGAAATGAAATAAGGCAAACTGCAGAAAAAGCCAAGGAACACACTGATAAAACAGTTGAAGAACTCAAAAAGATTATTCAAGAACATAGTGGAAAAATTAACAAGTTGCAAGAATCCATAGAGAGACAGCATGCAGAAATCCAAAAGATTAACAATAAAATTACAGAATTAGACAATGCAATAGGAAGTCAGAGGAGCAGACTCGAGCAATTAGAATGCAGAGTGGGAAATCTGGAGGACCAGGGAATTAACACCAACATAGCTGGAAAAAAATCAGATAAAAGAATTAAAAAAAATGAAGAAACCCTAAGAATCATGTGGGACTCTATCAAGAAGGATAACTTGCGTGTGATTGGAGTCCCAGAACAGGGAGAGAGGACAGAAAACACAGAGAAAATAGTTGAAGATCTGCTGACAGAAAACTTCCCTGACATCATGAAAGACGAAAGGATATCTATCCAAGATACTCATCAAACCCCATTTAAGACTGATCCAAAAAGAAAAACACCAAGACATATTATCATCAAACTTGCCAAAACCAAAGATAAAGAGAAAATTTTAAAAGCAGCCAGGGAGAAAAGAAAGGTCTCCTTCAAGGGAGAATCAATAAGTTCAGACTACTCAGCAGAAACCATGCAGTCAAGAAGGCAATGGGATGACATATACAGAGCACTGAAGGAGAAAAATTGCCAGCCAAGGATCATATATCCAGCAAAACTCTCTCTGAAATATGAAGGTGAAATTAAGATATTTACAGATAAACACAAGCATAGAAAATTTGCAAAAACCAAACCAAAGCTACAAGAAATACTAAAGGAAATTGTTTGGTCAGAAAACCAATAATATCAGATACCAGCACAACACAAGGTCACAGAACAGAACATCCTGATATCAACTCAAATAGGAAAATCACAAAAACAAATTAATATTAATTAAAAAAAATGCTCAAAACAGGGAATCATTGAAGTCAATATGTAAAAGATCACAAAAATCAAAAAGAGGGACTAAATACAGGTGGCATAGAACTGCCATATGGAGAGGGATACAAGGCGATATAGGACAATAGAAGTTAGGTTTTATTTAGAAAAATAAGGGTAAATATTAAGGTAACCACAAAGAGGTATCACAACTCCATAACTCAAAATAAAAGCCAAGAGAAACGTAACGACTCAACAAACATCAACAAAAAGAACATCGAAGAGGAAATAACCAAATCAATCCCATTCACAGTAGCCCCCAAGAAGATAAAATACTTAGGAATAAATCTTACCAAGGATGTAAAAGACCCATACAAAGAAAACTACAAAGCTCTACTACAAGAAACTCAAAAGGACATACTTAAGTGGAAAAACATACCCTGCTCATGGATAGGAAGATTTAACATAGTAAAAATGTCTATTGTACCAAAAGCCATCTATACATATAACGCACTTCCGATCCAAATTCCAATGTCATATTTTAAGGGGATAGAGAAACAAATCACCGAATTCATATGGAAGGGAAAGAACCCCCAGATAAGCAAAGCATTACTGAAAAAGAAGAAGAAAGTGGGAGGCCTCACTCTACCTGATTTCAGAACCTATTATACAGCTACAGTAGTCAAAAGAGCCTGGTACTGGTACAACAACAGGCACATAGACCAATGGGACAGAATTGAGAACCCAGATATAAATCCATCCATGTATGAGCAGCTGATATTTGACAAAGGACCAGTGTCAGTTAATTGGGGAAAAGATAGTCTTTTTAACATATGGTGCTGGCATAACTGGGTATCCATTTGCAAAAAAATGAAACAGGACCCATACCTCACACCACGCACAAAAACTAACTCCAAGTGGATCAAAGACCTAAACATAAAGACTGAAACGATAAAGATCAGGGAAGAAAAAATAGGGACAACCCTAGGAGCCCTAATACAGGGCATAAACAGAATACAAAACATTACCAAAAATGATGAAGAGAAACCAGATAACTGGGAGCTCCTAAAAATCAAACACCTATGCTCCTCTAAAGACTTCACCAAAAGAGTAAAAAGACCACCTACAGACTGGGAAAGAATTTTCAGCTATTACATCTCAGACCAGCGCCTGATCTCTAAAATCTACATGATTCTGTCAAAACTCAACCACAAAAAGACAAACAACCCAATCAAGAAGTGGGCAAAGAATATGAACACACATTTCACTAAAGAAGATATTCAGGCAGCCAACAGATACATGAGAAAATGCTCCCGATCATTAGCCATTAGAGAAATGCAAATTAAAACTACGATGAGATTCCATCTCACTCCAACAAGGCTGGCATTAATCCAAAAAACACAACATAATAAATGCTGGAGAGGCTGCAGAGAGATTGGAACTCTTATACACTGCTGGTGGGAATGTAAAATGGTACAACCACTTTGGAAATCCATCTGGCGTTATCTTAAACAGTTAGAAATAGAACTACCATACAACCCAGAAATCCCACTCCTCGGAATATACCCTAGAGATACAAGAGCCTTCACACAAACAGATATATGCACACCCATGTTTATTGCAGCTCTGTTTACAATAGCAAAAAGCTGGAAGCAACCAAGGTGTCCGTCAACGGATGAATGGGTAAATAAATTGTGGTATATTCACACAATGGAATGCTACGCATCGATAAAGAACAGTGACGAATCTGTGAAACATTTCATAACATGGAGGAACCTGGAAGGCATTATGCTGAGCGAAATGAGTCAGAGGCAAAAGGACAAATATTGTATAAGATCAGTATTATAAGATCTTGAGAAATAGAAAAAACTGAGAAGAACACATACTTTTGTGGTTACGAGGCGGGGAGGGAGGGAGGGAGGGAGAGGGTTTTTTATTGATCAATCAGTAGATAAGAACTGCTTTGGGTGAAGGGAAAGACAACACTCAATACAAGGATGGTCAGCCCAATTGGACTGGACTAAAAGCAAAGAGGTTTCCGGGATAAAATGAAAGCTTCAAAGGTCAGCGGAGCAGGGGCGGGGGTCTGGGGAACATGGTTTGAGGGGACTTCTAAGTCAACTGGCAAAATAATTCTATTATGAAAACATTCTGCATCCCACTTTGAAATGTGGCGTCTGGGGTCTTAAATGCTAACAAGCGGCCATCTAAGATGCATCAGTTGGTCTCAACCCACCTGGATCAAAGGAGAATGAAGAACACCAAGGTCACACGACAACTAAGAGCCCAAGAGACAGAAAGGGCCACATGAACCAGAGACCTACATCATCCTGAGACCAGAAGAACTAATTGGTGCCCGGCCACAATCGATGACTGCCCTGTTAGGGAGCACAACAGACAACTCCTGAGGGAGCAGGAGATCAGTGGGATGCAGACCCCAAATTCTCATAAAAAGACTATACTTAATGGTCTGACTGCGACTAGAGGAATCCCGGCGGCAATGCTCCCCAGACCTTCTGTCGGCACAGGACAGGAACCATCCCCGAAGACAACTCATCAGACATGAAAGGGACTGGTCAGCCGGTGAGAGAGAGATGCTGATGAAGAGTGAGCTAATTAAATCAGGTGGACACTGGAGAGTGTGTTGGCAACTCTTGACTGGAGGGGGGATGGGAGGATAGAGAGAGAGGGAAGCTGGCAAAATTGTCACGAAAGGAGAGACTGAAAGGGCTGACTCAATAGGGGGAGAGCAAGTGGGAGAAGGGAGTAAGATGTATGTATACTTACATGTGACAGACCGATTGGAATTGTAAATGTTCACTTGAAGCTTAATAAAAGTTAATTTAAAAAATGAAATGGAAAGCATAAACATAGATATCCTAGGCGTTAGTGAACTGAAATGGATTGATATTAGCCATTTTCAGTTGGACAATCATATAGTCTGCTATGCTGGGAATGACAACATGAAGAGGAATGGTGTTGCATTCTTCGTCAGAAAGAACGTTTCAAGATCTATCCTGAAGTACAACGCTGTCAGTGATAGGATAGTATCCATATGCCTACAAGGAAGACCAGGTAATACAACTATTATTCAAGTTTACGCACCAACCTCTAAGGCCAAAATGAAGAAATGGAAGATTTTTACCAACTTCTGCAGTCTGAAATTGATCAAACATGCAATTAGGATGCACTGATAATTACTGGTGAGTGGAATGTGAAAGTTGGAAACGAAGAAGGGATCGGTAGTTGGTTCCAGGTACTGATGGAATACCAACTGAGATGTTTCAACAAATGAATGCAGGGCTGGAAGTGCTCACTCATCTATGCCAGGAAATTTAGAAGGCTGCTACCTGGCCACCCGTCTGAAAGAGATCCATATTTATGCCTATTCCCAAGAAAGGTGATTAAACCAAATGTGGAAATTATCGAATAATATCATTAACATTACGGGCAAGTAAAATTTTTCTGATGATTGAAAAGTGGTTGCACAGAACAGCCAGAAATTCAAGCCAGATTCAGAAGAGCACGTGGAACCAGGGATATCATTGCTGATGTCAGATGGATCTTGGCTGAAAGCGGAGAATGCCAGAAAGATGTTTACCTGTGTTTTATTGACTATACAAAGGCATTCGACTGCGTCGATCATTACAAATTATGGATAAGATTGCTAAGAATGGGAATTCCACAACACTTAAGTATGCTCACGTGGAACCTGTACATAGACCAAGAGACAAGTCATTCGAACAGAACAAGGGGATACTGCCTGGTTTAAAATCAGAAAGGTGTGCATCAAGGTTGTATCCTTTCACCGTACCTATTCAGCGTATGGATATTATCCTATCAGTGACAGCATTCTCCTTCAGGGTAGATCTTGATATGTTCTTTTTAACGATGAATACAATGGTATTCCTCTTCAAGTTGTCATTTCTGGCATAGTACACCATTTTTTTTTTATTACACACACCATATGACTGTCTGATTCAAAATGGCCAATACTAGCCCATTTCAGCTAATACCTAGGATACTGATATTTATGCATTCCATTACATCTTTGATGAATTCCTATTTTCCTAGATTCATACTTTCTACATTCCATGTTCCAATCATTAATTGATGCTTGCAACTGTTTCTTCTCATTTTGAGTCGTGCCACATCAGCAAATGAAGGTCCCAACAGCTTGACTTCATTCATGTCATTAAGGTCGACTCTTCTTTGAGGAGGCAGCTCTTCCCACGTCGTCTTCTGAGTGCCTTCCAACCTGAGGGGCTCATCTTCCGGCACTATATCAGACAGTGTTCTGCTGCTATTCATAAGGTTTCCGCTAGCTAATTCTTTTCAGAAGTAGACCGCCAGCTCCTTCTTCCTAGTCTGTCTTAGTCTGAAAGCTGACACCTGTCTGCCATGGGTGACCCTGTTGGTACCTGAATACCGCTGGCATAGCTGTCAGCATCACAGCAACACTCAAGTTCACACAGTACGACAAACTGCCAGATACGTGGGTGGGTATTTACCCTAGGGAAATGAAAACTTAGGTTTGTAGCAGCTTTATTTGTGATAGCTCCAAACTGGATACTCTCTAGTCAGCGAATGGATAAGCAAACAGGTATATCCATACCATTGAATACCACTCTGCAATATAAAGGAAGGACCTGTCTGTATACACACAGAGTCCACATACATACAGCGTCCATATACACACAAAGGGAATGAAGCTCAAAGGCATGCTGATTGAGAGAAACCCGTCCGAAAAAGTTGCATGCTGTTTGATTCCATTTACATAACATTCTAGAAAGGACAAAAGCATAGTGATAGTAGTTGCCAGGGGTTATGGGTGGGCAGAGCGTGCAACAGTAAAGGCGGCTAGCGTGGGGGCAATCGAAGTGTTCCGTATCCATCCTGTGGCAGTGGTTACGTGAATCTGTATTTGTGTTAAAAGTCATAGAACTGTACACAAAAGAAAAAAAGTGAATTTCCCTGTATGATAATGAATAAAGGAAAAATGAATAACTGAGAAAGTAGTCCAAGGTGGGGGGGGGTCATGCAAGACCCTGGCCAGCTGATGCCTCCACTGTTACCTGCGGGCTGTATGAGGTGGAGTAAGGTCTTTCTGGTCCCACAGCAAGTTACAGAGCCTGCGCTGGCGTGGAGACATGGATGGGGTAGCGCAGGCACCCGGCATCTATCTGCAAAGTTAGCAGGGGTCTGTAGAAAGC
Organism: Loxodonta africana; assembly: GCF_030014295.1. NCBI lineage: Eukaryota > Metazoa > Chordata > Mammalia > Proboscidea > Elephantidae > Loxodonta > Loxodonta africana. The sequence goes on along the minus strand of NC_087369.1, from coordinate 171,723,413 downwards.
TCGGCAGCTGACGTTTCCGGGGAGTGAGTTCCCAGATATATTCCCAAGTAGCTGGAGCAGGATGCAGAGTGCTGCCTGTGAAGAGAGAGGGCGAGAGAGTGTCTCTGTCCACAGGGTGACAGCTCTGCCCTGGGCCCTCAGGGAGCCAGGATGCTAACAGGACTGGATAAGTGACAAAGAGTGGGGGCAGAGGAAGGCTTGTCTACCTCCACAGTGACCCATGGAAAACATTCCGAGTGCAGGTTCTGTGCTAAAAACACTATGCTGTCCCCGCAGCTGTCCCGGGAGGTAGGACTGTCCTTATTCCATCTTGCACTGTCTAGTCTTGCACTGTCTTAACTAGAGAGACCCAGCAGGGCTTTGCCAACGCCTCCATCTGCTGTGGTGGAAGCTGCAGAGATGCCTCTCCTCCTCCCCTCAGGTTGTGTGTGTCCCCCTGTGGATTCTCATGTCCTTTCTGTGCCTGGTTGTCCTCTACTACATCCTGTGGTCCGCCTTGTTCCTGCGCTCCATGGATGTGATCGTGGAGCAGCGGAGGACACACATAACAATGGCCCTGAGCTGGATGACCATCGTCGTGCCACTTCTAACTTTTGAGGTGAGCTTTCTGAGGAAACAGTCTTCATATTCAGAGCCCCGCCCTTCCCTATAACAGCAGCTTGGACACTGGTGCAGCTGGCGAGCCCTTGAACTCACAGGGTGCCAACTCCCACAGAGATGCCTACAGAGACCGTCAGGAGACTTAGAACAGCCTGTCCTGTCTGGGGGTGGGAACCGGCCGTGAGAAGGGCCCCTTTTTAGCCAGGACGTGCCCATATTTATGGCTGCTGCTACTTTCTGAAAAGGAAAGTTGTATTTTGTATTTTACTTCTATGGCGAATGGTGCAACAAGCACTGTTTGCTCCTGAGAACAAACACCAAGAGGTCTCTCCCGTGAGAAGCACAGGCCTTAGAAACTACCCTTGCTTAGTCCTGAAGAGGCACGTGACGCTGGGCGGCCCCTCCCCGACACTGGGAGGGTGGCCATTCTTTCCTCTAGTGCTCACTTCCCTCCCTGAGACCTGCTGGGGGTGTCTAGTGAGGCTCTGGCTGCAGGCTTCCTCTGACCACTTGCAGATGTTGCCTCAGCATGACCATGACTGTTTCTTTCTTTAGATCCTGCTTGGTCACAAACTGGACGGCCACACGCATTCTCTTGTATACCAATATTTGTCCCACTGCATCTTTCGCTGATCACTCTCATGGCAACAACCTTTGGACAGAAGGGAGGAAACCGCTGTATATACACACCATTTGGAAGCCCTTGTGCGTGTTGTGCGTGAGTGCACCCACGCTCTAGGAAAGGAGGAACCTGAGGGCTCCAAATGAAGGTGCTTGCCTGGGAAGGCAGGGCCCAAGGCGGGTCTCAGGTCTTCACCGAAAAGCCACGCCATCGGCTTGCTCTCCACTGGCTGGCACCACTCTTCTCTAGCAGTGTCGGGCAGAGAGTTGAGGGATACCAGAATCAGCCCAGCAGCCCCTCCTAAACCTAGTCTTGTCAGTGGTACTTAATTAGCATTTTTGTCCTCACCACGCCCAAGGTGTGGTCCCCTGTTTGCTAGGCTCAGAGGCTCCTTTGCGCACACCCCCAGAGGCTGCCCTTCTGCAAGCCTGAGCGGTGGAGCTGGGGAGGGCCCTAGACTGCAGCCCTGGCTGTCCTTGTTGGCTGTATGCCAGGAAGGCCAGCACTGAACTGCCATTCCTATGCTGGGTGCAGGAAACACTGGCTTCCTAGAAGTCGCTGGAGGGGCCCCTGGAGCCCAGGCCTCCCACTGGCCTGGACCAGCACATGCCTGACGGCCTCCCTCATCCCGGGAGTGACAAAATTCCTCTAATTGGATGACATTCTATGCCCCACGGGAGGGTTGGACCAGGGACGATTAAGAGGATGACAGCATCGTCTAGGTTCTCACAGGTATCTGAGCCTCGCTAGAGCCCTGGTTAAGAGCTTGGGTGCTGAACCAAAAGCTTGGCAGTTCGAATCTATCAGTTGCTCCTTGGACACGCCATGGGACAGTTCTACTCTCTCCTGTAGGGTGGCTATGAGTCAGAATATAGTCAACGGCAACGGCTTTGGTTTGGTTTTTTCGTTTAGAGCTGAGGTTCTCAACTATGTGTACCCTCAGGGTCACCTGGAGGGCCTGGTCAAGTTCCAGGTTTTCAGTCCGGGTTCAGTCTTTGTTTCTGGGGCGTCAGAATAAAGCATTACCGCAAAGCTGTGCAACTTCACGTTTGGGAAAGAAAATGTATGTGAAACTCACTTGAACCAAGTTTTTGAAAAAGTGTTTTCTTATTTTTCAGGGTGGTTCGGTATTTGCAAAGATTTCTGTCAGTTTCTGCTTGAAATTTTCCCATTTTTAAGAGAATACGGAAACATCTCATATGACCTTCATCACGAAGATAATGAAGAAATGGAAGAAAGCCCTGTTCCGGAACCTCCTAAAAGTGCTCCTATGTTTCGAAAGAAGGCCAGCGTAGTCATTACACAGAGCCCTGGAAAGTATGTGCTCCCTCCTCCCAAGCTAAATATCGAAATGCCAGATTAAAGGCCCTTCTTTCCGGGAGGGAACGTCGGTGGATCGGACACACACTCCTCGCCCTCCCTCTGCCTTTGTGTGCACCCTCCACCCAGGGCTGAAACTGGAGCTGGGCCCCCGGGGACTGTCATCTCCTGCCTTGTTTGCATTCAAAGCCTCTCTGTGACTCCCCACCACATGCCACAGAGGAGGAGGGGCCTGTACGAAGTGGCGTGGGGGGTGTCAGGGTAAGCGTGCTTGACGGAGAGTGTGCCCTTGAGAGCAGGAGAAACTGACTTCCACATGGGCCTGAGGAGCTGGCTCATTGCCCTTGGGGGTGGACGCTGAGGCCCAGGAAGGGGGGCTTCGTGTCTGTTGGGTGAAATGCTAAATAGGATCACAGTGCTTTGAAAGCAAGTCTGCCAGGATGTGTGGCCCAGACTTCTCCTGCCGTGCACAGTCAGTAGGAGCTCTCCACGTGTCGCTGTTGTCCACTGGTTGTATGCCTTGCGGGCCTCACTCCCAGCGCCCTACCCGGGAAGGCCTTGCTCTTGGGGCAGGACGATGGCAGGTTTTCCTTAAAGCCTCCTTGGCAAGCCCTTTCTCATGGAGTGACTCCATGGCTGTATACTATGTGTTGTTGTTGTTGTTAGGTGCCTTTGATTCAGTTCCGACTCATAGCAACCCTATGCACAACAGGATGAGACACTGCCCAGTCCTGCGCCATCCTTACAATCGTTATGCTTGAGCTCATTGTTGCAGCCACTGTATCAATCCACCTCATTGAGGGTCTTCCTCTTTTCCGCTGACCCTGTATTCTGCCAAGCATGATGTCTTTCTCCAGGGACTGGTCCCTCCTGACAACATGTCCAAAGTAGGTAAGACCCAGTCTTGCCATCCTTGCCTCTAAGGAGCATTCTGGCCGCACTTCTTCCAAGACAGATTTGTTCGTTCTTTTGGCAGTCCATTGTATATTCGATATTCTTCGCCAAGACCACAATTCAAAGGCGTCAACTCTCCTTAGGTCTTCCTTATTCATTGTCCAGCTTTCACATGCATATGATGTAATTGAAAATACCATGGCTTGGGTCAGGCACACCTTCGTCTTCAGGGTGACATCTTTGCTCTCCAACACCTTGAAGAGGTCCTTTGCAGCAGATTTGCCCAATGCAATGCGTCTTTTGATTTCTTGACAGCTACTTCCATGGCTGTTGATTGTGGATCCAAGTAAAATGAAATCCTTGACAACTTCAGTCTTTTCTCCCTTTATCATGATGTTGCTCATTGATCCAGTTGTGAGGATTTTTGTTTTCTTTATGTTGAGGTGTAATCGATACTGAAGGTTGTGGTCTTTCATCTTCATCAGTAAGTGCTTCAAGTCCTCTTCACTTTCGGCAAGCAAAGTTGTGTCATCTGCATAACGCAGGTTGTTAATGAGTCTTCCTCCAATCCTGATGCCCCGTTCTTCTTCATATAGCCCAGCTTCTCGGATTATTTGTTCAGCATTCAGATTAAATAGGTATGGTGAAAGAATACAACCCTGATGCACACCTTTCCTGACTTTAAACCAATCAGTATCCCCTTGTTCTGACCGAACAACTGCCTCTTGATGTATGTAAATATTCCTCATGAGCACAATTAAGTGTTCTGGAATTCCCATTCTTCGCAGTGTTATCCATAGTTTGTTATGATCCACACAGTCTAATGCCTTTGCATAGTCAATAAAACACAGGTAAACATCCTTCTGGTATTCTCTGCTTTCAGCCAGGATCCATCTGACATCAGCAATGATATCCCTGGTTCTATGTCCTCTTCTGAAAGCAGCCTGAATTTCTGGCAGTTCCCTGTTGGTATACTGCTGCAGCTGTTTTTGAATGATCTTCAGCAAAATTTTGCTTGCGTGTGATATTAATGATATTGTTCTATACTTTCCACATTCAGTTGGATCACCTTTCTTGGGAATAGGCTTAAATATGGATCTGTTTCAGTCAGTTGGCCAGGAAGCTGTCTTCCATATTTCTTGGCATAGGCGAGTGAGCACCTCCAGCGCTCCATCTGTTTATTGAAACATCTCAGTTGATATTCCATCAGTTCCTAGAGCCTTGTTTTTCGCCAATGCCTTCAGAGCAGCTTGGACTTCTTCCTTCAGTACCATTGGTTCCTGATCATATGCCACCTCTTGATATGGTTGAACATTGACTAATTCTTTTTGGTATAACGACTCTGTGTATTCCTTACATCTTCTTTTGATGCTTCCTGCGTCGTTTAATATTTTCCCCATGGAATCCTTCACTATTGCAACTCGAGGCTTGAATATTTTCTTCAGTTATTTCAGCTCAAGAAACGCCGAGTGTGTTCTTCTCTTTTGGTTTTCCATTTCCAGCTCTTTACACGTGTCATTATAATACTTTGTCTTCTCGAGGGTCCCTTTGAAATCTTCTGTTCAGCTCTTTTACTTCATCAATTCTTCCTTTTGCTTTAGCTGCTTGATGCTCCAGAGGAAGTTTCAGAGTCTCCTCTGACATCCATATTGGTCTTTTCTTTCTTTCCTGTCTTTTCAGTGACCTCTTGCTTTCTTCCTGGATAATGTACTTGATGTCATTCCACAACTCGTATAGTATTTATACAAATATTTCAGCATTGTGACATACGGTGTGCAATCCTACTCTGTACAGTCTACTCTGTTAAAGTATTTTTTTACAAGCTTGTACTCGAGATGGACGTGCTCTGTGCTGGAGTAGAAGCTGGCGGCATACTGCCTGCCCCACAGGGGCTGCCTTGTGGGACACAGCCATTCATCCACTTGAGGTTCTCCTCGGATGGAGCAGCTGCTACTACCAGGACAGCCACCACAAGCGAGCAACGGTCCGTGCTGTTGCAACCTGCAGGGACCGCTGGCTTGCCAAAATTGACAAAGCACTGTTTGAAACTGGAACCCTACAGAAGGTGGTCAGAGACGAAACCTGAACAACGGTATCATGGGTAGCTCCAAGTCTGCAGATTTTGGTCTGCGGTGACGAGAGCGCTTTAGCCTGAGTCCCGTGCTTTTCATTCTGAGAGTGGTTTCTGTAAGCACTGCTGGTATAGTCATGGATCGGGGCAGGGATGTGGGGAACCAGTTCTTACAGGTAGGAGACCCTTCAGCCTGAAAAGAAAGATAGCACTTTCTAAAGGAAAGAGAGAGGAGGGTTGATGTTCTCTCCCAGGAGGGGTGAGGAGGAGTTTCAAAGGAGGCCACTGCTAGGTGGACTGTTTGAGCTACAACTGAACCCTGTAAACAGCTCCTCCCCTGACACTGAACTCCGCCAAAGCTGCCCTCGTTTGGGGGCACAGGGTGAATGGGTGGTGTCACTGTGCCTGCGCGGTGTGTAAGAAGTTCAGCTAAACTCACTATTCCAGCTCCCTCAGCTGTTCAATAAAGCAGTTCCTCACTTTTGACGTGCACCGTGTGGAGCTTGTTGTACAGGTGGTCCAGGAAAGTCAGTGTGGGCTCAGCCGGTCTCAGAGAAGCATCTGCAGTTGCATAGGCAGTCGGGTGGGGGTGTGTTGGGGACAACCCTTTAGACCTAGTTGGCTTCCAGGTACAGCCTAAGGGGACGGGAGGAAAATAGGGACGGCATCAAGAATCCACAGCTGCCTAGGTGACACCGTGTCACCTTTGCTGCAGCTCATGAGACTCAGCAGAGTGTTGTGGGGGCTTTTCCAAGACGGGCTCCCATGGGGATCCGGTTTCAGGGATTCTTCTGCATGGCCAGGGCTCATCAGGAGCCAAGTATTGCTCATGTTTAAGCAAACTCTCTCCCTGATTGCTGTGGGGCCCACCATGGTGCCCCTGCCTTTTCATGGGATGGGAGCTCAGGTGGAGTGTCAGCTGGTGGTTTGTAGCAACCAACAAGGAGATCTAGCTCGTGCTGTTGACTAAATGATGTCCCGTCGTTAGCCAAGGGCCTTTCTTAGGCTCAGTAGATTTCAGACTTGCTGTCAAGCACAACATCTTTGAAAGCAACGCCAGCAGTTCTGCCTTCCTGCCAGGTACCTTGTTCCCTGGGTGGGTCTCACTGAATCCTCACATCCCTGTAAGGCAGCTGCTGACACTGTCACCACCGTGAGGAGACTGAGGCTCAGAGAGGTTAAGTAACACGCCTGCGGTAACAGAGCTTGGACATGGCTGGGCTGGGATGCCAACCTCAGCCTTCCAAGTGAGATCCCTGGCTCTCACCCACGGTGCAGGAGAGCCTCAGGCCTGGGTCCCTATTTCCGCCTCACCTCAGTGGTCAGCAGTCTCTGTGCCTGGATTGAGATGGGGCGTCATGGAGTGGTGCCCCCTATGTGGGTGTGTGGTGAACCAAGAAGAAAAATGAGCTGGTGCAGTGCTTAGCTTTCAGCAAACAGCTGATCTTATCCAGTGATGAGATCATAAGCTTTTATTAGTAACGCAGAGATTAGGATGAAGAGGAACTGGGCAATATTCATCATGGGGTCAGTCTTGTTCAGACCCTCATCCCTTCTATGCATGCCCCACAATGCATTGTAGGCAGGAGACAGAGGGATTGATGCTGTAGATTAAAACCTTAAACTGGAGGGGTATATGTGCTGGAGTGCATGGGGAAAGGGAAATGGCATAAGAGGAAGGGGCCTTTGATCAGGCACACCTGGCTGCCCATCCTATGCCTGGAAGGTGTCTTTGTTGAGATGCAAACAGCATAGCCATCCTGTGACCAAGGTGCTTAACCAGAAAGACCATTCCTTCCCCTCTAGCTACAAGATTAATTTTGTAAGCCTGCATTTTCTGTTTAATGATGCAACACGTTAGAAGTCGCCAGTAGAAACTGTCATCCCCCCCTCCCCCACCAAGCCAGGGTGCATACTTAGTACAATTAAGTAGTCAAGGAGACCTTGGGAAGCAAAACTCAATCTGGGAAAGCAGCTGCTTTCCCTCAGGGAGAACGAGATACAGATGCTGCTCTGGGTGGACAGACATCCCATGCTGGACCTCCCAGTCCCAACCTGAAAAGAACGGTTGCAGGGGTCAAACACCAGGGCAGATCCAAGACACATTTCTCTCTGACGTGGTCAGGGGAAAGAAGACGTGTGTTAAGGACAGGGGGCAAGTGCCCTGTCATGGAGAGATCACGGAGACGCAGGGCGTGTAATAGAGTCTCTGTGGGTGGGGGCCCATGTCTATGCGGAGGAGAGGCAGGAGGAAGGACGCCTTCCATCCTGTGGGTGCTCAGCAGTGGGTGAAGAGGGGGCCAGCCCAGTCACCAGCGTACCCATCTGCAGTATGCCTTCCCATGAGCTATCCTGAGGGCATGGTACGGGGTCTCTGTGGAGGACTTTGCTGCCCCTGCCTGTGACTGTGCTACAACGGTGGTTGGCTCCAGCCTTGACCATGGACACCTGTCCAAGATTCTGCTCAGTGTTTGCAAACGTTAATCCCGTGCAGCACTTCAAAGCCAGTGAGTTCCGTGAAGGAGCTCTGAACCTGCTGAGTCGGTGACTTCCATCTGGTTCTACCTGACCCAGGGGCTCTCAGAAGAAGACATGTCCTGGTTTGAAGGAAGGTTGGGCCTGATCCCGGAAACACAAATGTTTGAATCAGCCATGACATTTTGAAATGAGCATGTGTGGCCCAGAATGTGGGACATGCTGACAGGTCACCCATCTGTCTGGGTGGGCTTTCTATTGAGGTCACTTGCTAAGTGTCCTATGATGTCACTGTCAAGCAACCTGGCCGCCATTGTGACACCTGGGGCTGCATTGTGAGCCCAGCGCTGGGGGCTAAGCCTCACCCTTGTTGCTAGGAAGGAAGCAGAGCCTTCACTTTGCATGGATAGTGGCAAGAAAAGCAGTCCCCCAAGCCAGGACCCAGGCTCGAGCATGGCCCATTCTCCCCCAAGGGCTGGGGCACCCCGAACTGTCAGTGCGGGCCCTGCTCCTCCAGCAGTTCCGGCAGGGGCCTGGGATGATCCCCTGCCACCTGGCTGCCCCAACGGGAGATTCCTGCTCGAAGACACTGCTTTCCAAACGCCGACCGAAAGGCCCTCCTTGAGAAGGCCAGGCCCAGGCACGAACACCCTGTCCCTGAGGGACGGGAGCCTGTTTTCTCTCCCCTTCCCCAAGAAACTGTGGAACATTGTGAGCAGCAATCAGTTTGTGTCCATTTGGTGGGAGTGTAACGGCGCGTGCATCGGGATCAACGAGAAACTATTTCAAAAAGAGATTTTGGACCGGGACGGTGCTGACAAAGTGTTTGCAACGCACTATATGAAGAGCTTCATCCGCCAGCTCAACCTCTACGGCTTCAGCAAAATGCACCAGATTGCTTGGCGACCTGTCTGCCGCGCTAGATGGTTCACAGAAGAAAGATCAGTGTGTGTCGTGAGCAAGGTAACAAATGAGGGCCTCCCTCCCAGGGCTAAGGCGGTGGGCTCGGGGACAGGGTCATTGAACTCCCAGGGCAGCCTCTGGGGAGCGGGGCACCTAGGGCGAGGTGCAGGACAGCTCCTAGGCCTGTGTCCCCTCTGGGTGGTGGTGACAATGACTGAGCGTTATTTTGGGGAGAGGGTTTCAAAGATGATAGCTGTGACATCTCAGGATCTGTGTTCCCTCCTGCGACTGATACGCCCTATGACACCACAGCTCTTGAACTTGTCCCCTAGCTAGCCGTGCTGTTCCCTTCCTCTGCAGACAGCAGGGCCCTGCAAGCTGGACTCGAGGTGCTGCCCTAAGCCATTTAACGAGAGTGCTGAAGGCAGAGTACCGGGCCTGTGGAGCCCGGCCAGTGGCCCCAGGTGGTGAAGAGCCCGTGGCTCCCAGCAAGGGATTGGGTCTATTGCCAGGTCCATGTCGTCGTGAAGGCTGCGAGTCTTTATCAGTCTCAGTGCCATTTCAGAGTCCCCTTGCGGTCGGTTGTGTACCTGGACCTTGGTGGGTTGTTTACTTGGATTTTTGCTCTTTGAGTCCTGTTCCAGGGGTGAAATGCCGGTCGGAGGTTGGGGAATGTTGAGGGTTAACAGTCGTGTTTCCAGCTACCACCTGGGACTGTGACCTTTGTCAGAAGGCCGCCAGGACAGCTAGTGACACTGCTTGGGTGGAGATTTGTTTTTAGTTGCTGTCAGTTCTCCTGTGACGTCACTTTCATTTCTTTTTCTTTTTAAAATGTGGATCTTAGTTACACTTCTACTATTGCCCCTACTTTAAAAGAGACTTCCCTGAGCTTCTCCTGAAGATGAAGAGAAGAGTGGGCGTAACAGGGTCATCCAAAGCCGTCGTGCACGTGTACTCCCAGCAGAGGGAGAGGCAGCCCGAAGCCCCAAGATCTCCTTCAGCACCTACAGCCATGGAGCGACAGGAAGCTCCCACGTGTCCCGGTGAGAACAAGCCGGCGGGCCTGGGGAACCCAGAACTGCCCGATGACACGTCCGGAAGCAGCACTGCTGGCTGGGCGCCACCAGCAACTGCAGCAAGGGCCCTTGAGGATGTTGGGAGGAACATGGAGGCTGCGGCCCTCTTGTCAACGCGGTCTCCCCGCCAGCCAGAGAGGACCCAGGCTCCCTGGGCTACCCCTGGTGCCGAGGCCACCATCCTCGCACAGCCCCCCTGGGCTGTCCGTGTCAGGGCTGCTGCACAGATATGTTCCTTTGGGCCAATGGTGGGTCTGCAAGCTGAGCCTCCGGGATACCACAGCTCCCCTGCCATGTTCCTGCCTTGGGCGGGCCTGTTGCCCTTCTGCTGCCCCTGGGTCCCCATGCCCATCAGGGCTATGGGGCCTGCTGCTCACATGCCTGTTTCCTCACCCCCAGCCATGCCATTCCACTGCTTCGCCAACTGCCCCTGCTTCTCAGACTACAGGCCAGCTATCATCAGGCCCCCAGGGTGTCCTGTGTTCAGGGACCACCACAGATAAGGCAGTTGTTTTCCCAGGATGTGTGCAGGCCAATAAAAGCACCAGAAAATGAGTGACCATCTATCTGAGTGATGATTCTTGTCTCTGTCACTTGTCTATCTTTGCACTTGAGTCACCCTCTGAGGTATGGTTTGCTTGCATGGTAGAAGCAAACGTAAGCACGGTCTTCCCTGGCATAACGCAGGCCCCTAGGTGACGCTCAGACAGGTTACGGGTGCAAGAAAGCCCCTCGGACAGCCTGCATCCACTCATTAAAGAGCTGTCTGTCAAATCTGCGACAGGTTCCAAACCCTGGCGTTGGTGCATAACCACCACACTGCCTTCCTGGCCACCCAGGCACAATTCCCCATCCTGTTGGTGCCTTTTATAACACTCTCTTCAACTGACAGATGAAGGAAGACCAACTCTCACTTTAGGGAAGGACTTACACGTGCCCTTCCTGTCCCCCAACATGCCGTTGTGGAGGTGACAGTCACCGCCCATGAGTCCTACAGGTTTTCTGATGAGAGGGGCTCATGAGTATGTGGGTCCCGTGGTTTACCTTTTGGCTTTGATTCCAGGTGCTGGGTCTGGGAGCTTTTTCTTTTATTTTTAGAACTGAAAATTGCAAGGATGTGATAGTTGTGCTTAGGAAGAAACCTCTTGGAGACAAGCCTTTCTCTTTACAAGTTGGTTCTGCTTGCTTGGAGTATCCACAGGAGAACACACGCTCTCGTCAATGGGCCTCCGTAAACACTGCTCTGTCCGAAAGCGCATGAGAAGGACACTTTCCAGTTCTTACCATAGATAATTAGGCATAGCACCCAAAGACTTCTGAGATCAGGTGGTGGGAGAACCCAAGCCCCAATACCCCAAGGTGGCCATTTCCTGGATTTTGAATTTGGCCCAAGGTAGGAGAGTCCTGTGAGAGCCGAAGAGTGGGTGGGAAGTGGACACTTGGGAACGGCTGACAGAAGTGCTTGTAATCCCCATCTCGCACTGCCTTGCAGGTGGAGAGCCCCGTCTAGCTGCTGTTACAAACCAGTGCTTAGGTAGAAATGGGTGCCCATCGCCTTTCTACGCTTCCTGAATTTGTGAGCTCTTCCACTTTTCAGAAGGGCGTTTTTCTCATCTTGTAATTCCAAATGCCTCTTGATCTTTACTTGAGTCACGTGGAGATGGATGCTCCTTAAATCCACTTTAACCCACGGGAAACTTGCTTACATGCAGATCTACGTAGAAAGGTGTGGGTTTGCACAACGTAATACCGGGTGGTTTGTCTCTGAAAAGGATTTGCTTGAAGGACATGGTCTCGTTTACAAAGCCTAGAGTGTATGACACCAGTAGCAGACCTCCTCCGTACTTCATTCTTACCATTTACTCATTTCTCTGTTTTGAACTTAATAGTTAAAGGAAATATGCCGACCTTGAGTCCCTCTGAGCTAGGGCAGAGGGCTGCTTTCTAGAAACATCTGGGAGTAAGTGAGTGTGAACAGGTTTTAAGGGCTGTGTCCTGACAGCTAAACCAAGTCTTGAAAATACAGACCAGGATGATCCAGGGCACGGTATTTCACTGTTGCTTCCAGGACACGATAAGGTGACAGTGATTAGAAAAGTGTAAAATATGACTGAACTAGAAGTGGTTCTAGACCTAGAGAGGACTGCATGAAATGTACAGAAGGTATGTAAAGTGTGACATTTAATGCTAAAGTCGTACACCCAGGTGGTTCTCATGTCTGGGTGATAGGAAATACCTAGACACACACGTGTGTGTATGTCTATGTATATATTATGTATAAAAAAAATCACATAATGAGAGTAACAATAGCTAGGCCTTTCGAAAGCACAATTCGACATGGTTACTTTGGGCACCTGCTCTGTGTCTACTGCCATGGTCCATACAGCTTCCTAAACACCTGACAGAACCTTCCAGAAGCTAGTGAATTGGTTTGACCTCATCAGTACAAGTGTAGAGTCATTGCCTGTGTCTTGTGTTGAGGGAGAGCATGGACACCCTGGACTCACTTGCCACTGAGCACCGCCCAGACTTCCTTTAGCCCAAGGCCAGCTAGGTTCCAAGGTCAGTGTACCCCAAGATCACCTCTGAGGTCTCCTTTTCCCCTGTACCCTCTCCAGTGAAGGTGGCTACAGCCAAACAGTGACAAATGAGAAAGTGGAAAATAGGGTAGCACCCTCTCCCATGGTCTGACCAAACCCAAGAACCCCAGTTCTGTGGGAATGTGTCCACGACCTCCCTGTGTGTGCTGCCTCTTAGGGCTTAGTGACAATGGCGTTCTGCCATCATGGCGCCCCATGGGATGACAGACGACTGTCATAGAGGCCAGTGGGGGCTCTGGGTCATTACCACAAAGCTGGATGTTGTCAGTCAAACGGTCATATAATGGTGGGTGAAGCAGCAAGCAGTTAGGGACTGTGGTAGAGCAGCACGGAGGGCAGAAGTCCTGTTTCCAGCAAAGCCTCAGAAATCACCCCATAAGTCCTGAGGACAGTGGTTCTCACTCGAGGGTGACTTCCCCCACACCCCTGCCGCAGGACATTTGCTAATGTTTACAGATTTTGTGGGGATGTGCTACTGGCTTCTAGTGGATGGAGGGCAGGGGTTCTGCTAAATATCCTCCTATGCCCAGGACAGCCTCCATTGAGGAGAATTACCAGGTCCGATTGTGCAGTGCCCGCTGGGGACACCTGGCCCTGGTATACAACCTGCATTTCCCACCACTCCCCTTTCCTCATCCTTCCACATCGGGATCATCCCTGGGGGACTGGGCTTTCAAGGCAGGGCCCAGAGAATACAAATCCCCTTCCACTGTACAAAACAATGCAGAGGGTCAGGTACAAGTGAGGATTAGAGCGGGTGAGCATGGTGATGGCGCGGTCAGAATGAAGAAAAGTGCAGAGAAAGACAATGATGAAATCAGTGTCCCAGATGGGAACTTGTTTCAGAGGCGGCTTTGGGCTGTTTCAGATTCGTGATTTCAGAGTTTGACAGTTCAACAGACCCCTCAGAGCCCTTAGAAAATGGCTAAACTGCCAGTGGTAAAGGACCATTCCAGTGGAGTCTCGTATATAGTGGCCGCTCAGACCAAAAAAAACCCAAACCCAGTGCCGTCGACTCGATTCTGACTCATAGCCACGCTATAGGACAGAGTAGAACGGCCCCATAGAGTTTCCAAGGAGCGCCTGGCGGATTCAAACTGCTGACCTTTTAGTTAGCAGCCATAGCACTTAACCACTAAGACACCAGGGTTTCCAGAAGTGCTCCTGAAATGAGTACTGGAGTGGGATAACCATCAGGGCCCTCGAGCTGGCAAGGAGGGGGAATCGTCCTGGGAGCATTTAATCAAGGAGTCAGGAGCCAAGATGAGGAACCTCAAGGTGAGAACTGACAGGTCCATCTACCCCAGGACAGAAAGGCCCCACAGAATCCAGCTTCGGCCCTCTGTCAGCCCTGGGAGACCACGGCAGAGTGGCCGGATGTGGTGTTTCCTGACTTCTTTCTTGGGAGTCTGAGGGAGGGTTAGGTTGGTCTGAAGGGGGCAGCCTCAGGTCAGCAGAGGGAGGAGACCCAGGCTCTGCCAGGAGTCAAGGTCAGGACCCAAGGGAGAACTGAGGGGACTATGGACCCTAAAACACAGGAGCACCCCCGAAAAACCTTTTGCTGCTGTTCCTCTAGGAGGTTTTGAAGGAGCTGGGAGACTGAGGCACCTTCTGAATGCGGCCTGGAGAGTCTGAGGTCCTAACTGGGGAGGAGTCAGTGAGCAGAAGGGAGAGGACCCAGACCCTGTCAGCACTAAACATGAATATCTTCAGGACACTGAAGGTATCCCCCAGACAAAGGGGCCCCAGAATCTGAATGGGCAGGGTGTCGTCTGAGAAGGCGGCCTCAAGCAACTGAGGAGAGGGGACCCGACCCTGCTGGGAGTTAGGTGGAGGACTGGGGAGACCCTAGGTCTCAATTGAGAGGCCCCAGAGAACCTGCTCCTGCTCTCAGCTCTGGGAAACCCCAGCTACGCTATTCTGCCTGGGATCTGAGGTAGGCGGAGCGTCGTCTGTCAGGGTGGTCTCAGATCATCAGAGGGGAGGGGTCCCGGCACTACCTGGGGTCAGGGGGAGGATTGGGGAGACAGTAGGTCTCAATAGAGAGGCCCCAGAGAACCTGCTCCTGCGATCAGCCCTGGGAAACCCCAGCTACCCCTCAATTCCACCCGGGATCTGAGGGAGGCCGAGTGCTGTCTGTCAGGGCGGTCTCAGATCATCAGAGGGGAGGGGTCCCGGCACTGCCTGGAGTCAGGGGGAGGATTGGGGAGACCCTAGGTCTCAATTGAGAGGCCCCAGAGAACCCACCCCAGCTGTCAGCTGTGGGAAACCCAAGCTATCCCTCAATTCGGCCCTGGGATCTGAGGAAGGCGCAGTGGGGTGTGGAGGGCCGTCTCAGATCGTCAGAGGGGAGGGGTCCAGAACCTGCCAGGAGTTAAGGGGAGGATTGAGAGGATCTGGATCTCAGAACAGAGGGGCCCCAGAGAACTCACTCCTGTCGTCAGCCCTGGGAAACCCCGACTACCCCTCAACTCAGTCTGGGATCTGAGGAAGGCGGGGCAGAGTATGAGAGGGTGGCCTCAGATCATAGGAAGGGAGAGGTTGAGGACCTGTGAAGCGTCAAGGGGAGTACTTAGGGGACCCCAGATCTCAGAAGAAAGGGGCCCCTAGATAACACACCCCTGCTGTCGGCCTTGGGAAATCCCAAAACCAAAAAATAAATAAACCCATCGCCATCCAGTCAATTCCAACTCATAGCGACCCTACAGGACAGAGTAGAACGGCCCCATAGAGTTTCCAAGGAGCACCTGATGAATTCGAACTGCCGCCTCATCTTTGTGTTTTCTTGGAGGTTTTCCAATGGTGTTCCTTTTCATAGAAGGTTCGATGAGCTTCAGCATCATTAAAGTTTATGAACGACATAGGTCATGTGTTTCTTGCTGTTTATGTATCAGGTTCAAGAGTAAGAGTTTTGCTATTTGGTGAAACAAATGGGAAACCTTCCACTTTGTGCTGTGGACTGGGGAATGAAATCCTGACACACAGCACATGGGTGAACCTTGAAAGCATTATGTTGCGTGAAATAAGGCAGACAGAAAAGTACAAATGTTGTAACGTCGCACTATCGATCTTTCTAGAATAGGCAAATGCATAGAGACAAATGTGGATTCCTGGTTACTTGGGGCTGGAGCAGGGGGAAATGGAAAGTTACTGCTTAACAAGTATGCACCGCGTTTCTGTTGGTGGTGATGAGATACTTTAGGAAATAAGCGGTGATGGTTGTACAACATGGAGAATGTAATCAATGCCGCCGAAGTTGACGCTTAAAAAAGGTTCGGATGGCAAATTCTTATTTTCCATATTTTCCCTCAATAAAATAAAAGAGAAAAACATACAATATTAACTTTTGGGTGCCCGTTTCCTTTTTAGTCTTTTATTGTGTAACACTAAAAGTTATGTACCTGGATTTGCTTGGCTGATTCCTGAATGTAGGAGAAATTAAACTTTAATAAATGGAAGTCTCTGCTCACTGGCTCATTTTTCCCCCAAACATGAATTGAGCATCTGCTGTTTGGGAGACGCGGTGTTGCGGCGGACCGGGAGAGTTCCTCATAGAATGGTAGTGTCCAGGAGCAGCAGTCATACAGGAGGAGGGTGCCATGTCCCCTAAGACCTGCAGGCCCAGTACAAGAGGGTTTGGGGGGCTGGGGTCCCGGGGGGGAGCCGCCATAAGTTAATGCCCTAGCCAGGGCAGCTTGGGGCTTTGGGAAGCTGTAGTTGCCTGTGTGGAGTTCGCTGTAAAGAAGGTGGTGTGACCAGGTGGCCCGACTCTAAGATGGTGTCTTTGAGGAGAGACAGAAGCCTGGATGGAAATCTGCTCTTCACGGGTACTTTTGGGTCCTGGAGAAGCCAGAGAGAAAGCTCCACCTCGGGCAGGTATGGGCGTTGTCTCCTGCTATTGTCCCAGTGCAGGTGAGCCCAGTGCAGAGCCAGCTGCTTATGCCTGCAAGGAGTTCCTGAGAAGTGGAGGTGAGGCTCCCTTGCCGTGAGGCCCAGGAGCACTGGGCTTCCTTCCACTCTCTCACTGGCCAGCGACAGCCCAGCCCCTCCACTGAGAGGACATTTTCCCTAGGTCACCTTCAGTGCACTTTGGTCAACTTTAAAGAAGGACCGGTGGTTGGTGGGGTGGAAGGAATGAAAACAGCGGTTTGAATGGAAGAGCAGCTGGGAGGGAGGGAAGGACTTGGTCCTTGACTCAAATTCTAGGAGCTTCCAGTGGCACCCAGCTGGGGACGACACCCCTACACCCAAATTAAATAACGCCTCCTCTAGGACGGAATGTTTCCTAAGTCTTTTTTAAGAAATGGCATTTTTGGCTGATTTAGTATTTGGTGTCCCACTGAGCTTCATACAATGTGAGAGGCGTGGGTAATGAAAACATTCCCAGAGGAAAAGGTGATGAGGTCTGGCATCAAAAGAGTCCTAGAAATAACTGCCATTCATTAAAGACCCACGATCTGCCAGGCACTCTGCCAGGTGCTTTACTTATGCCACATGCATTCTACCAGTCCCACAATATGGTGATCAAACCCATTCTGCAGATGAAGAACCCAAGGCTCTAGGGCTTGGTCATTTCCCCACGATCACACGGCTGGCAAGTGCCAGGACTGGGACTAGTACCTCGCCAAAGTACTAACAACTGCCTAAGCCTTGGTGGGTGAAGATGAGACACAAGCACCATTTGGGGATTGTCTGTGGCTCTATTCCCCTGGTGTGATGGTTTAGGTTGTGTGTCCCCTTGGCTGGGCCATGATTCTCAGTGGTTTGGCAGTTATGTCATTATGTAGTCATCCTTCATGATGCCATCAGCCAATTAGTTGTAAGTGGAGTTTCCTTGGGGTTGTGGCCTACATCCAAAATATATATGGGACCTTCTGGCAAAGCTTGCTTGCCTGCTCTGGATCCTGTACCCGGCTCATCATCATCTGGGATATGAGCCAACAGCCTGCCATCTGATCTGCTGATCTTGGGTCCGTCAGCGCCTGCAGCTACATGAGTCAGGACAATCCCCCAGCCTGATGCCTGACCCAGGGACATGGGACTTGCCAGGGTCTACAACGCCGTTATCCATTTTCTGAAGAAAAATCTCTTTCTCTCTTCCTCTATGTGTTACTGGTTTTGCTTCTGTACAGAACCCAACCTAAGATGTCTGGGATCCTCCTGCCTGAGCCCCGGGTTCCTTGAGAGCTGACTCTTCTCAGGGGCTGGCATCTTTGTCCCATCCCCGCACCTTCCCCGGCCCCCCGCCCCCATCCCATATCCTCCTCTCCAACTCTGGAACGTGGCCTGGGACCCATTCATCCCTGCTACCAGAAGAACAGCCCAGAGTCATTTGCCCCCTCCCCCCATGAGCAGTCCTCCTCCCTACAGAAGTCCCCTGGCTGCTCTCCCCCTCCCCCTGGAAGCCCTCACACGGCAAAAGCCCCTTCGACAGAAGTATTTCTAGCTTTTTATGGAAGTGCCAAATTGATTTCCAAAGTGGTTGTACCATTTTACATTCCCACCAGCAGTGTATAAGTGTTCCAGTCTCTCCACAGCCTCTCCAACATTTATTATTTTGTGTTTTTCTGGATTAAGCTAGGCTTGTTGGGGTGAGAAGCTATCTCACTGTAGCTTTGATTTGCATTTCTCTAATGCCTAATGATCTAGAGCGTTTATTTCCTCATGTATCTGTTAGCCACTTGAATGTCTTCTTTGGTGAAGTGCCTGCTCATATCCTTTGCCCATTTTTTAATTGGCCTTTTGTCTTTTTGTCGTTGAGGTTTTGCAGTATCATGTAGATTTTAGAGATCAGGCACCAATTGGATTTGTTGTAGCAAAAAATTTTTTCCGAAGGTGTGGGTTGGCCTTTTACTCCTTTGGCGAATTCTTTTGACGAGCATAAGCGTTTGATTTTTAGGAGCTCCCGGTTATCTAGTTTCTCTTCTGGTGTTTGTGCATTCTTAGTAGTGTGTTGTATACTGTTTATGCCGTGTATTAGGGCTCCTATCGTTGTCCCCATTTTTTCTGCCATGATCTTCATCATTTTAGATTTTATATTTAGGTCTTTGATGCATTTTGAGGTAGTTTTTGTGCATGGTGTGAGGTATGGGTCTTGTTTCATTTTTTGCAGATAGATATCCAGTTATGCCAGCACCATTTGTTAAAGAGACTGTCTTTTCCCCATTTAACTGACTTTTGGCCTTTGTCAAATATCAGCTGCTCCTAAGTAGATGAATTTACATCTGGATTCTCAATTCTGATCCATTGGTCTGTGTATCTGTTGTTGTACCAGGCTGTTTTGACTATCATAGTGGTATAATAGTTTCTAAAATCAGGTAGTGCGAGGCCTCCCACTTTGTTCTTTTTCAGTAATGCTTTACTTATCCAGGGCCTCTACCCTTTCCATATGAAGTTGGTGATTTGTTTCTCCATCTCATTAAAAAATGCCACTGAAATTTGGATTGGGGTTGCATTGTATCTGTAGATGCTTTTGGTAGAATAGACATTATGACAGTGTTGAGTCTTCCTATCTCTGAGCAAAGTATGTTTTTCCACTTATGTAGGTCTCTTTTGGTTTCTTGCAGTGGTGTCTTGTAGTTTTCTTTTTTTTGAATTGTTTCATATTTGTTTTTGAAAGTGACATTTTTATTATCATTTTTTAAGATCAATTTTTAAAATAATTTTTCTTGTGCTTTAAGTGAAAGTTTACAAATCAAGTCAGTCTCTCACATAAAAACTTATGTATACCTTGCTACATACTCCCTATTACTCACCCCCGAATGAGACGACAGCCCACTCCCTCCTTCCACTCTCTCTTTTTGTGTCCATTTTGCCAGCTTCTAAGCCCTGCTGCCCTCCCATCTCCCCTCCAGGCAGGAGGTACCAACATAGCCTTATGTGTCCACCTGATCTAAGTAGCTCACTCCTCACCAGCATCCCTCTCCTACCCATTGTCCAGTCCAAGCCATGTTCGACGACCTGGCTTCTGGAATGGTTCTTGTCCTGGGCCAACAGATGGTCTGGGGGCCATGACCACTGGGGTCCTTCTAGTCTCAGTCAGACCATTAAGTCTGGTCTTTTTATGAGAATTTGGGGTCTGCATCCCACTGTTCCCCTGCTCCCTCAGGGGTCCTCCACTGTGTTCCCTGTCAGGGCAGTCATCGGTTGTGGCCAGGCACCATCTAGATCTTCTGGTCTCAGGATAATGTAGTCTTTGGTTCATGTAGCCCTCTCTGTCTCTTGAGCTCTTTATTACTTTGTGTCCTTGGTGTTCTCCATTCTCCTTTGATCCAGGTGGGTTGAGACTCATTGATGCATCTTAGATGGCTGCTTGCTAGCATTTAAGACCCCAGAAGCCACTCTTCAAAGTGGAATGCAGAATATTTTCTTAATAGATTTTATTATGCCAATTGACTTAGATGTGCCCTGAAACCATGGTCCCCAAATCCCTGCCCCTGCTACTCTAACCTTCAAAGCATTCAGTTTATTCAGGAAACTTCTTTGCTTTTGGTTTAGTCCAGTTGTGCTGACCTCCCCTGTATTGAGTGTTGTCCTTCCCTTCACCTAAAGTAGGTCTTATCTACTATCTAATTAGTAAATATCCCTCTCCCACCCTTTCTCCCTCCCTCCCCCCTCTCGTAACCACAAAAAATGTGTTCTTCTGAGTTTAAACTGTTTCTCAAGATCTTATAATAATGGTCTTATACAATGTTTGTCCTTTTGCAACTAATTTCACTTAGCATAATGTATTCCAGGTTCCTCCATGTTATCAAATGTTTCACAGATTCTTCACTGTTCTTTATCGATGCGTAGTATTCCATTGTGTGAATATACCATTATTTATTTATCCATTCATCTGTTGATGGGCAGCTTGGTTGCTTCCATCTTTTTGCTATTGTAAACAGTGCTGCGATAAACATGGGTGTGCATATATCTGTTCGTGTAAAGGCTCTTATTTCTCTAGGACATATTCTGAGGAGTGGGATTGCTGGGTCATATGGTAGTTCTATTTCTAGCTTTTTAAGGAAGCGCCAAATCGATTTCCAAAGTGGTTGTACCATTTTACATTCCCACCAGCAGTGTATAAGTGTTCCAATCTCTCCATAGCCTCTCCAACATTTATTATTTTGTGTTTTTTGGATTAATGCCAGCCTTGTTGGAGTGAGATGGAATCTCATTGTAGTTTTGATTTGCATTCTTTTTTTTTTTTTAATGGCTAATGGCTAATGATTGAGAGCATTTCCTCATGTATCTGTTAGCCGCCTGAAGGTCTTCTTTAGTGAAGCGTCTGTTCATATCCTTCTCCCATGTTTTAATTCGTTTTTTTGCCTTTTTTGGTTGAAGTTTAGTAGAATCGTGTAGATTTTAGAGATAAGGTGCTGGTCGGAGATGTCGTAGCTGAAAATTTTTTCCCAGTCTGTAGGTGGTCTTTTTACTCTTTTGGTGAAGTCTTAAATGAGCATAGGTGTTTGATTTTTATTAGCTCCCAGTTATCTGGTTTCTCTTTGGCATTTTTTGTGATGTTTTGTATTCTGTTTATGCCATGTATTAGGGCTACTAATGTTGTCCCTATTTTTTCTTCCTTGATCTTTATCGTTTTAGACTTTATGTGTAGGTCTTTGATCCATTTGGAGTTATTTTTTGTGCACGGTGTGAGGTATAGGTCCTGTTTCATTTTTTTTGCAGATGGCTATCCAGTTATATCAGCACCATTTCTTAAAAAGACTGTCTTTTCCCCAATTAACTGACACTGGGCCTTTGTCAAATATCAGCTGCTCATATGTGGATGGATTTATATCTGGATTCTCAATTCTGTTCCATTGGTCTATGTGTCTGTTGTTGTACCAGTACCAGGCTGTTTTAACTACTGTGGCAGTATAATAGGTTCTAAAATCAGGAAGACTGAGGCCTCACACTTTGTTGTTTTCAGTAATGCTTTACTTATCTGGAGGTTCTTTCCCTTGCACATGAAGTTGTTGATTTGTTTCTCCATCTTATTAAAAAATGTCATTGGAATTTGGATTGGAATTGCGTTGTATATATAGATGGCTTTTGGTCGAATAGACATTTTTACAATGTTAAGTCTTATCCATGAACAAGGTATGTTTTTCCACTTATGTAGGTCCCTTTTGATTTCTTGCAGTAGTACCTTGTAGTTTTCTTTGTATAGGTCTTTTACATCTCTGGTTAGATTTATTCCTAAGTATTTTGTCTTGTTCGGGGTTACTGTGAGTGGCATTGATTTGGTGATTTCCTCTTCGATGTTCTTTTTGTTGGCGTTGAGGAATCCAACAGATTTTTGTATGTTTATCTTGTATCCTGATACTCTGCTGAACTCTTCTATTAGTTTCAGTATTTTTTTTTTGAGGATTGTTTAGGGTTTTCTGTGTATAAGTTCATGTCATCTGCAAACAGAGATGCTTTTAGTTCTTCCTTAGCAATCTGGATGCCCTTTATTTCTTTATCCAGCCTAATTGCTCTGGCCAGGACCTCCAGCACAATATTGAATAAAAGTGGTGATAAGGGGCATTCTTGTCTGGTTCCCGTTCTCAAGGGGAATGTTTTTAGAATCTCTCCATTAAGGATGATGTTGGCTGTTGGCTTTGTATAAATGTCCTTTATTATGTTGAGGAATTTTCCTTCAATTCCTATTTTGCTGAGAGTTTTTATCATGAATGGGTGTTGGACTTTGTCAAATGCCTTTTCTGCATCAATTGATAAGATCATGTGGTTTTTGTCTTTTGTTTTATTTATATGGTAGATTACATGAATGATTTTTCTAATATTAAACCAGCCTTGCATACATGGTATAAATCCCACTTGGTCGTGGTGGATTATTTTTTTGATATATTGTTGAATTGTATTGGCTAGAATTCTGTTGAGGATTTTTGCATCTATGTTCATGAGGAGTATAGGTTTGTAATTTTCTTTTTTTGTGTTGTCCTTAGCTGGTTTTGGTATCAGGGATATGGTGGCTTCATAGAATGAGTTAGGGAGTATTCCATCATTTTCTACGCTCTGAAATACCTTTAGTAGTAGTGGTGTTAAGTCTTCTCTGAAAGTTTGGTAGAACTCTGTAGTGAAGCCATCTGGACAAGGGCTTTTTTTTGTGGGGGGGAGTATTTTAATTGCCCTTTAAATCCCTTCCTTTGTTATGGGTTTATTTAGTTGTTCTACTTCTGTTTGTGTTAGTTTAGGTAGGTAGTGTGTTTCTAGGAATTCACCCATTTCTTCTAGGTTTTCAATTTTGTGAGAGTGCAATTTTTCTTAGTAAGCTGATATGATTCTTCTAATATCAGCTGGGTCTGCTATATGGCCTATCTCATTTCTTATTTGGGTTATTTGTTTCCTTTTCCTGTATTTCTTTAGTCAGTCTGGCCAATGGTTTATCAATTTTGTTGGTTTTTTCCAAGAACCAGCTTTTGGCCTTGTTAACTCTTTCCAATTGTTTTTCTGTTCTCTAATTCATTTTTTTAAATTCATTTAGTTCTGCTCTAATTTTTACTATTTGCTTTCTTCTGCTGCCTTATGGTTTCTTTTGTTGCTCTTTTTCAATTTGTTTAAGTTGTAGGGACAGTTCTTTGATTTTAGCCGTTTCTTCTTTTTGTATGTGTGCATTTATTGATATAAATTGACCTCTGAGCATGGTTTTAGCTGTATCCCAAAGGTTCTGATAGGAAATGTTTTCAGTCTCATTGCATTCTATTAATTTCTTTATTCCCTCCTTAATGTCTTCTATTACCCGGTCTTTTTTGAGCAGGGAATTGTTCATTTTCCAAGTATTAGATTTCTTTTCTGTGGTTTTTTTGTTATTGATTTCTACTTTTATGGCCTTATAGTCTGAGAAGATGCTTTGTAATATTTCGATGTTTTGGATCCTTCCAAGGCTTTCTTTATTACCTAATATGTGGTCTATTCTAGAGAATGTTCCATGTGCACTAGAAAAGAAAGTATACTTTGCGGCTGTTGGGTGCGGTATTCTGTATAAGTCTATGAGATCGAGTTGGTTGATTCTGGCAATTAGATGTTCTGTGTCTTTCTTGAGCTTCTTAGTGGATGTCTTGTCCTTCACCGAAAGTGGTGTGTTGACATCTCCTACTATATTTGTGGAGGTGTCTATCTGGCTTTTGAGTTCTGTTATAGTTTGCTTTATGTATCATGCAGCCCTGTTATTGGGTGCATAAATATTTAATATGGTTATATCTTCCTGGTCAATTGTCTCATTAATCATTATGTAGTGTCTTCTGTGTCCTTTGTGGTGCATTTAACTTTAAAGTCTATTTTGTCGGAAATTAATATTGCCATTCCTTCTCTTTTCTGATTGTTGTTTGCTTGGTATATTTTTTTCCATCCTTTGAGTTTTAGTTTGTTTGTGTCTCTAAGTCTATGGTGTGTCTCTTGTAGGCAGCACATAGATGAATCATGTTTTTTAATCCAGTCTGCGACTCTCTGTCTCTTTATGGGTGCATTTGGTCCATTTACATTCAGCGTAATTATAGATAATTATGAGTTTAGTGCTGTCATTTTGATGCCTTTTTTTGTGTGTTGTTGACAATTTCATTTTTCCACTTACTTTTTTTGTGCTGAGAAGTTTTCGTTTGTAAATTGTGTGTTCCTCATTTTCGTAGTAGTTGTATTTATTTTTGCTGAGTCGTTATGTTTATCTTGGTTTTTATTTTGAAGTATGGAATTGTTAGACCTCTTTGTGGTTTTAATATTTACCACTATTTTTCTAAGTAAAAACCTAACTTGTATCGTCATATATCACCTTGGTTTCCTCTCCATATGGAAGATCTATGCTTCCTGTATTTAGTCCCTGTTTTTTTGATTATTGTAATGTTTTACATAATGACATCCATGATTCCCTGTTTTGAGCATTGTTTTTTTTATTAAGCTTCAAGTGAACGTTTACAAATCCCATCAGTCTGTCACATAAGTTTACATGCATCTCACTCCGTACTCCCACTTGCTCTCCCCCTATTGAGTCAGCCCTTTCAGTCTCTCCTTTCGTGACAATTTTGCCAGCTTCCCTCTCTCTCTATCCTCCCATCCCCCCTCCAGACAAGAGCTGCCAACACACTCTCAAGTGTCCACCTGATATAATTAGCTCACTCTTCATCAGCATCTCTCTCCCACCCGCTGACCAGTCCCTTTCATGTCTGATGAGTTGTCTTCGGGGATGGTTCCTGTCCTGTGCCAACAGAAGGTCTGGGGAGCATGGCCGCCGGGATTCCTCTAGTCTCAGTCAGACCATTAAGTATGGTCTTTTTATGAGAATTTGGAGTCTGCATCCCACTGATCTCCTGTTCCCTCAGGAGTTCTCTGTTGTGCTCCCTGTCAGGGCAGTCATCGATCGTGGCCTGGCACCATCTAGTTCTTCTGGTCTCAGGATGATGTAGGTCTCTGGTTCATGTGGCCCTTTCTGTCTCTTGGGCTTTTAGTTATTGTGTGACCTTGGTGTTCTTCATTTTCCTTTGCTCCAGGTGGGTTGAGACCAAGTGGTGCATCTTAGATGGCCGCTTGTTAGCGTTTAAGACCCCAGACGCCACATTTCAAAGTGGGATGCAGAATGTTTTCATAATAGAATTATTTTGCCAATTGACTTAGAAGTCCCCTCAAACCATGGTCCCCAGACCCCCGCCCTTGCTCTGCTGACCTTTGAAGCATTCATTTTATCCCGGAAACTTCTTTGCTTTTGATCCAGTCCAATTGAGCTGACCTTCCATGTATTGAGTGTTGTCTTTCCCTTCACCTAAAGCAGTTCTTATCTACTGATTAATCAATAAAAAATCCTCTCCCTCCCTCCCTCCCTCCCCGCTTCGTAACCACAAAAGTATGTGTTCTTCTCAGGTTTACTATTTCTCAAGATCTTATAATAGTGGTCTTATACAATATTTGTCCTTTTGCCTCTGACTAATTTCGCTCAGCATAATGCCTTCCAGGTTCCTCCATGTTATGAAATGTTTCACAGATTTGTCACTGTTCTTTATCGATGCGTAGTATTCCATTGTGTGAATATACCACAATTTATTTACCCATTCATCCGTTGATGAGCACCTTGGTTGCTTCCAGCTTTTTGCTATTGTAAACAGAGCTGCAATAAACATGGGTGTGCATATATCTGTTTGTGTGAAGGCTCTTGTATCTCTAGGGTATATTCCGAGGAGTGGGATTTCGGGGTTGTATGGTAGTTCTATTTCTAACTGTTTAAGATAACGCCAGATAGATTTCCAAAGTGGTTGTACCATTTTACATTCCCACCAGCAGTGAATAAGAGTTCCAATTTCTCCTCAGCCTCTCCAAACATTTATTATTTTGTGTTTTTTTGATTAATGCCAGCCTTGTTGGTGTGAGATGGAATCTCATCGTAGTTTTAATTTGCATTTCTCTAATGGCTAATGATCGAGAGCATTTTCTCATGTATCTGTTGGCTGCCTGAATATCTTCTTTAGTGAAATGTGTGTTCATATCCTTTGCCCACTTCTTGATTGGGTTGTTTGTCTTTTTGTGGTTGAGTTTTGACAGAATCATGTAGCTTTTAAAGATCAGGCGCTGGTCTGAGATGTCATAGCTGAATATTCTTTCCCAGTCTGTAGGTGGTCTTTTTACTCTTTTAGTGAAGTCTTTAGATGAGCATAGGTGTTTGATTTTTAGGAGCTCCCAGTTATCGGGTTTCTCGTCATCATTTTTGGTAATGTTTTGTATTCTGTTTATGCCTTGTATTAGGGCTCCTAGGTTGTCCCTATTTTTTCTTCCATGATCTTTATCGTTTTAGTCTTTCTGTTTAGGTCTTTGATCCACTTGGAGTTAGTTTTTGTGCATGGTGTGAGGTATGGGTCCTGTTTCATTTTTTTGCAAATGGATATCCAGTTATGCCAGCACCATTTGTTAAAAAGACTATTTTTTCCCCAATTAACTGACACTGGGCCTTTGTCAAATATCAGCTGCTCATATGTGGATGGATTTATATCTGGGTTCTCAATTCTGTTCCACTGGTCTATGTGTCTGTTGTTGTACCAGTACCAGGCTGTTTTGACTACTGTGGCTGTATAATAGCTTCTGAAATCAGGTAGAGTGAGGCCTCCCACTTTCTTCTTCTTTTTCAGTAGTGCTTTGCTTATCCGAGGCTTCTTTCCCTGCCATATGAAGTTGGTGATTTGTTTCTCTATCACCTTAAAAAATGACATTGGAATTTGGATTGGAAGTGCATTGTATGTATAGATGGCTTTTGGTAGAATAGACATTTTTACTATGTTAAGTCTTCCTATCCATGAGCAAGGTATGTTTTTCCACTTAAGTATGTCCTTTTGAATTTCTTGTAGTAGAGCTTTGTAGTTTTCTTTGTATAGGTCTTTTACATCCTTGGTAAGATTTATTCCTAAGTATTTTATCTTCTTGGGGGCTACTGTGAATGGTATTGATTTGGTTATTTCCTCTTCGGTGTTCTTTTTGTTGATGTAGAGGAATCCAAGTGATTTTTGTATGTTTATTTTATAACCTGAGCCTCTGCCAAACTCTTCTATTAGTTTCAGTAGTTTTCTGGAGGATTCCTTAGGGTTTTCTGTGTATAAGATCATGTCATCTGCAAATAGTGATAACTTTACTTCCTCCTTGCCAATCTGGATACCTTTTATTTCTTTGTCTAGCCTAATTGCCCTGGCTAGGACTTCCAGCACGATGTTGAATAAGAGCGGTGATAAAGGGCATCCTTGTCTGGTTCCCGTTCTCAAGGGAAATGCTTTCAGGTTCTCTCCATTTAGAGTGATATTGGCTGTTGGCTTTGCATAGATGCCCTTTATTATGTTGAGGAATTTTCCTTCAATTCCTATTTTGGTGAGAGTTTTTATCATAAATGGGTGTTGGACTTTGTCAAATGCCTTTTCTGCATCAATTGATAAGATCATGTGGTTTTTGTCTTTTGTTTTATTTATGTGATGGATTACATTAATGGTTTTTCTGATATTAAACCAGCCTTGCATACCTGGTATAAATCCCACTTGATCAGGGTGAATTATTTTTTTGATGTGTTGTTGAATTCTATTGGCTAGAATTTTGTTGAGGATTTTTGCATCTATGTTCATGAGGGATATAGGTCTATAATTTTCTTTTTTACCTGGTTTTGGTATCAGGGAGATGGTGGCTTCATAGAATGAGTTGGGTAGTATTCCGTCATTTTCTATGCTTTGAAATACCTTCAGTAGTAGTGGTGTTAACTCTTCTCTGAAAGTTTGGTAGAACTCTGCAGTGAAGCTGTCCGGGCCAGGGCTTTTTTTTGTTGGAAGGTTTTGATTACCGTTTCAATCTCTTTTTTTGTTATGGGTCTATTTAGTTGTTCTACTTCTGAATGTGTTAGTTTAGGTAGGTAGTGTTTTTCCAGGAATTCATCCATTTCTTCTAGGTTTTCAAATTTGTTAGAGTACAATTTTTCGTAGTAATCTGAAATGATTCTTTTAATTTCATTTGGTTCTGTTGTGATGTGGTCCTTCTCGTTTCTTATTCGGGTTATTTGTTTCCTTCCCTGTATTTCTTTAGTCAGTCTGGCCAATGGTTTATCAATTTTGTTAATTTTTTCAAAGAACCAGCTTTTGGCTTTGTTAATTCTTTCAATTGTTTTTCTGTTCTCTAATTCATTTAGTTCAGCTCTAATTTTTATTATTTGTTTTCTTCTGGTGCCTGATGGATTCTTTTGTTGCTCACTTTCTATTTGTTCAAGTTGTAGGGACAGTTCTCTGCTTTTGGCTCTTTCTTCTTTTTGTATGTGTGCATTTATTGATATAAATTGGCCTCTGAGCACTGCTTTTGCTGTATCCCAGAGGTTTTGATAGGAAGTATTTTCATTCTCGTTGCATTCTATGAATTTCCTTATTCCCTCCTTGATGTCTTCTATAACCCAGTCTTTTTTCAGGAGGGTATTGTTCATTTTCCAAGTATTTGATTTCTTTTCCCTAGTTTTTCTGTTATTGATTTCTAGTTTTATTGCCTTGTGGTCTGAGAAGATGCTTTGTAATATTTCGATGTTTTGGACTCTGCAAAGGTTTGTTTTATGACCTAATACGTGGTCTATTCTAGAGAATGTTCCATGTGCGCTAGAAAAAAAAGTAGACTTTGCAGCAGTTGGGTGGAGAGTTCTGTATAAGTCAATGAGGTCAAGTTGGTTGATTGTTGTAATTAGGTCTTCCGTGTCTCTATTGAGCTTCTTACTGGATGTCCTGTCCTTCCGAAAGTGGTGTGTTGAAGTCTCCTACTATAATTGTGGAGGTGTCTATCTCACTTTTCAATTCTGTTAAAATTTGATTTATGTATCTTGCAGCCCTGTCATTGGGTGCATAAATATTTAATATGGTTATGTCTTCCTGATCAATTGTCCCTTTTATCATTGTATAGTGTCCTTCTTTATCCTTTGTGGTGGATTTAAGTCTAAAGTCTATTTTGTCAGAAATTAATATTGCTACTCCTCTTCTTTTTTGCTTATTGTTTGCTTGATATATATTTTTTCCATCCTTTGAGTTTTAGTTTGTTTGTGTCTCTAAGTCTAAGGTGTGTCTCTTGTAGGCAGCATATAGATGGATCGTGTTTCTTTATCCAGTCCGTGACTCTCTGTCTCTTTATTGGTGCATTTAGTCCATTTACATTCAGCGTAATTATAGATAAATAAGTTTTTAGTGCTGTCATTTTGATGCCTTTTCATGTGTGTTGTTGGGAATTTCATTTGTCCGTATACTTTTTTGTGCTGAGACGTTTTTCTTAGTAGATTGTGAGATCCTCATTTTCATAGTGTTTGACTTTATGTTAGTTGAGTCGTTACGTTTTTCTTGGCTTTTTTCTTGAGTTATGGAGTTGTTATACCTTTTTGTGGTTACCTTATTATTTACCCCTATTTTTCTAAGTAAAAACCTAACTTGTATCGTTCTATATCGCCTTGTATCACTCTCCATATGGCAGTTCAACGCCTCCTGTATTTAGTCCCTCTTTTTGATTATTGGGATCTTTTACCTATTGACTTCCATGATTCCATGTTATGTGTATTATTTTTTTTAATTAATCTTAATTTGTTTGTTTTTGTGATTTCCCTATTTGAGTTGATATCAGGACGTTCTGTTTTGTGACCTTGTGTTGTGCTGGTATCTGATATTATTGGTTCTCTGACCAAACAATATCCTTTAGTATTTCTTGCAGCTTTGGTTTGGTTTTTGCAAATTCTCTAAACTTGTGTTTATCTGTAAGTATCTTAATTTCACCTTCATATTTCAGAGAGAGTTTTGCTGGATATATGATCCTTGGCTGGCAGTTTTCCCATTCAGTGCTCTGTATATGTCGTCCCATTGCCTTCTTGCCTGCATGGTTTCTGCTGAGTAGTCTGAACTTATTCCTATTGATTGTCCCTTGAAGGAAACCTTTCTTTTCTCCCTGGCTGCTTTTAAAATTTTCTGTTTATGTTTGGTTTTGGCGAGTTTGAAGATAATATGTCTTGGTGTTTTTCTTTTTGGATCAATCTTAAATGGGGTTCGATGAGCATCTTGGAGAGATATCCTTTCGTCTTTCATAATGTCAGGGAAGTTTTGTGTCAGGAGTTCTTCAACTATTTTCTCTGTGTTTTCTGTCCCCCCTCCCTGTTCTGGGACTCCAATCACCCACAAGTTATCCTTCTTGATAGAGTCCCACATGATTCTTAGGGTTTCTTCATTTTTTTAAATTCTTTTATCTGATTTTTTTTCAGCTATGTTGGTGTTGATTCCCTGGTCCTCCAGAAGTCCCACTCTGCATTCTAATTGCTCGAGTCTGCTCCTCTGACTTCCTATTGCGTTGTCTAATTCTGTAATTTTATTGTTAATCTTTTGGATTTCTACATGCTGTCTCTCTATGGATTCTTGCAACTTTTTAATTTTTCCACTATGTTCTTGAGTAATCTTTTTGAGTTGTTCAACAGTTTTATCAGTGTGTTCCTTGGCTTTTTCTGCAGTTTGCCTTATTTCGTTTGTGATGTCTTGAAGCACTCTGTAAATTAGTTTTTTGTATTCTGTATCTGATAATTCCAGGATTGTATCTTCATTTGGGAAAGATTTTGATTCTTTTGTTTGGGGAAGCTGTCATGGTCTGCTTCTTTATGTGGTTTGATATGGAGTGCTGTCTCCGAGCCATCACTGGGGAACTAGTTTTTCCAGAAAATCCGCTAAAAAAAAATGGAGTCAGATCCCTATCAGAGTTCTCCCTCTGGCTCAGGGTATTCGGATGTTAATGAAGCTGCCTGGGCAGGGTGGGGGAGGGATCAGAGAGATTGGAGAGTAGCACCCCAGAATATAGCCAGGGTTGCTTGTCTTGCTTGGAATGACTATTATATCTGAGATTCCCGCGGGGCGCGTTGCCTATGTGTGCTGGCTGTGTGGAGATTGCCCCCGGCGGGTCTGGCCCACTGGAGTCACGGTTAGATCCTCTGCTGCCAGCCCCACGCCCAACGTTAAGGTTCCCGTGCTGGGACGGTGCACTCTTGACTCCAAAATCAGCCGCTGCTTCCCGGGCACTTCTTGTCCTGCCAGCCTTGTCGCCGTGCCACCTCTGCGAACTGGCTGGTCCCCCTCCTGGGGTTAGTTCAGGTGAGTGGAGCAGCTCCCCGTGCTTGTGCCGTGACCGAGTGTCCCGGCTGGGACGCTGCTCTCCCCGCTCCAAGACCATTCGCTGCCTCCCGGGGACTTCTCCCACCGGCTGCGTTGCCACGCCGCACGCGTGAACCGCCTGGGCCCCCTCCCGAGGTTAGTTCAGGGGGGTGGCGCAGCTTTCCTTGCTTATGCCGTGCCTGCGCCCAGTCAAAATTCCGGCGGGACGGTTCCCCAGCTGGGTCGCTGCTCTCCCCGCTCCAAGACCAGTCACTGCCTCCCGGGGACTTCTCCCACCGGCTGTGTTGCCACGCCGCCCGCGCGAACCAGCTGGGCCCCCTCCCAGGGTTAGGTCAGGGGCGTGGAGCAGCTCTCCGTGCTTATGCCGTGCCTGCGCCCAGGCAAAATCCCGGCGGAACGGTTCCCCGGCTGGGTCGCTGCTCTCCCCGCCTCAAGATCTGTCACTGCCTCCCGGGGACTTCTCCCACTGGCTGCATCGCCACACCACCCGCGCGAACTGTCTGGGCCCCCTCCTGGAGTGAGTTCGGGGGCTAGGGCTGGGCCCCTTGTTTATGCCGTCTGCTCCCCTGGGCTGTGCCCCAAATCGGGCGTCAAAGGTTACCTGACTGGTACGCTGACTCCAGGCTCTGAAAACAATCGCTGCTTCCCCGTATTTGTTTGTTCTCCGTCTCTAAATCTGTGTTTGTTGTTCAGGGTTCGTAGATTGTTATGTATGTGATTGATTCACTTGTTTTTCCGAGTCTTTGTTGCAAGAGGGATCCGAGGTAGCGTCTATCTAGTCCGCCATCTTGGCCCCGCCTCTTGAGCATTGTTAAAAATTTAATCTTATTTTGTTTTTGTGATTTCTCTACCTGAGTTGATATCAGGTTGTTCTATTTTGTGACCTTGTGTTGTGTTGGTATCTGATATTATTGGTTTTCTGACCAAAGAATTTCCTTTAGTAATTCTTGTAGCTTTGGTTTGGTTTTTTGCAAATTCTCTAAGCTTGTGTTTATCTGTAAATGTCTTAATTTCACCTTCATATTTGAGAGAGTTTTGCTGGATATATGATTCTTGGCTGGCAGTTTTTCTCCTTCAGAGCTCTATTTATGTCATCCCATTACCTTCTTTCCTGAATGGTTTCTGCTGAGTACTCTGAACTTATTGATTCTCCTTTGTAGGTGACTTTTCATTTATCCCTGGCTGCTTTTAAAATTTTCTCTTTATCTTCAGTTTTGGTGAGTTTGATGATAATATGTCTTGGTGACTTTCTTTTGGGATCTATCTTGTATGGGGTTCGATGAGTATCTTGGATAGATATCCTTTCGTCTTTCTGGATGCCAGAGAAATATTCTGCCAACAGATCTTCAACTATTCTCTCTGTATTTTCTATTATTCCTCCCTGTTCTGGAACTCCAATCACACACAAGTTATTCTTCTTGGTAGAGTCCCACATGATTCTTAAGGTTTCTTCATTTTTTTAAATTCTTTTATCTGATTTTTCTTCAACTATGTTGATTTCAATTGCTTTATTGTCCAACTCCCCCGCTCTGCATTCCAATTCCTCCATTCTACTCCTCTGACTTCCTATTGAGTTGTCTAATTCTGTAATTTTATTGTTAGACTTTTGAATTTCTGAATGCTGCCTGTCTATGGATTCTTGCAGCTTATTAATTTTTTCACTATATTCTTAAATAATCTTTTTGATTTCTTCAACAGCTTTATCAGTGTGTTCCTTGGCTTTTTCTGGGTATTGTCTTATTTCATTTCTGAGATCATCCCTGATGTCTTGAAGCATTCTGTATATTAGTTTTTTGTATTCTACTTCTGGAAATTCCAAGAATGTATCTTCATTTGGCAAAGATTTTGATTCTTTCTTTTGGGGGTTTGTAGAAGCAATCATGGTCGGCTTCTTTATGTGATTTGATATCGACTTCTGTCTCCAAACCATTTATAAGTTATTGTAATGATTTATTTTATGTTTGCTTACTGAGTCTTTTCTTCTTGTTTTGTTTTGTTTTAATACACCCAGATGGGTACTAGAGTGCTCTAACTTAATTGTTGGAGCCTTTGAATCACTTATGTCCTTTTGCCAGCTGGTTTGAGCTGTTACCCAGTATATGAGCCTATGAGTCCATTCACTGTTTTTGAATAGAATCAGCTCAGGTGTATTGATAGTGGGTCACCTAGTGTGTGGTGTAGGCTCTCCCCTCCTATCTTAGAGGAGTTGTGGTGATGGCTGTATGCACTGGTTTCTAGTATCGGCAGGGGTCACAGTCCAAGGAGGGCAGGGTGCTGACAGCCTTCCCCCAAGTGGCAGTGAGGAAGGAGCATCTATGTTCTCTAGAGTGCTCTGGTGGGTGGGCTCTGTAGCTGTATCTTAGGCACCCAATGCCTGTACCTCTAAAAATTGGTAAGTGTCACAATCCTAAGACCCCTTTAGCAGTCGGTTAGGTGGTGTGGGTGGAGCCTCAGTCCTCTTCTGTGGATCAGTGAGGTATCTGTTTAATAGGCAGAGTGGTATCAGACCTCCAAAACTTGCTGTTCCACAGCTCAACTACAACAATTACAGTCAGATCTCGAAAAGAATTGCTTTGCATTAAATAGCCGTGTAGGGGTGAAAGCCAAAGACGGTGGAAATCTTATGCCTGGATGGTGCTGGTTCTGTTCTGCTATTCCAGTTTAGAGAAATCAGGAAAGGATTTTTCACCTGATGGTTAATTGCTGTTTTTCCAGGCCAGGAAAATGGGTTAGAAAAAAAAAATCCCGCAAAGTACTTCAGTCTCTGCCCCAGGGAATTCCTGTGTTAATGAAGCCTGCTGGGGCAGGGAGGGGAGGCATCGGATACATAGGAGAGAGTAAAATAGATAAACTCAACTTATCTTGTTTGGTGTGGACCTTTTTATCTGAGATTCCAGAGGGGTGTGTAGCCTGTGTGTGCTGGCTGGGTCCCCGGGGAGATTGCCCCAGGGGGTTAGGGCTGCATCCCTGTTTGCCTTGTCTCAGGAAGCCATGATCATCTCTACAGCTCTTGCCCCAAGGCTGCACAAGGGTTCAGGTTTGGGGCGTGGCTTGCCGGGCTCTGGAACTGGTCAGTGCCCCAGTGAGTGGATTCTCACTCCCCTGAGGGCTCAGGGCTGGGGCACGGCTAGTCGGTCTCTGGGACTGCTTGCTGGTACAGCACAGGCGGCTTCATGCTCCCTTGAGGGCTCAGGGCTGGGGGGCGGCACGCTAGTCTCCGGGACTGCTCACTGCTTCAGTGCAGGTGGCTTCACACTTTCCTGAGGGCTAAGAGCTGGGAAGCGGGTCCCAGTCTCCAGGACTACTTGCTCCTTCAGCACACACGGATTCTCGCTCCCCTGAGGGCTCAAGGTTGGGGCGTGGCTCGCTGGTCTCCGGGACTGCTCACTCCTTCAGCACGTGGATTCTCGCACCCCTGTCACTCAGGTCAATTCCCTAGTTCTGAGTTTGATGGTCAGGGTTTGTAGATTGTCATGTATGTAATGGATTCATTTGTTTTTCCAAGTCTTTGTTGCAAGAGGGGTCAGCAGGAGCTTCTCCCTAGTCAGCCATCTTGGTCCTGCCTCTGTTGTAGTTTTCTTTGTATATATCTTTTACATCTCTGCTTATACATATTCCTCAGTTGTTTATCTTCTTGGGGGCTGTTGTAAATGGTATTGATTTGGTGATTTCCTCTTTGAAGTTCTCTTTGTGTCGAGGAATGGAGCTGATTTTTGTATGTTTATCTTGTATACTGATACTTTGCTGACATCTTCTATTAGTTCCAGTAGTTTTCCTGTGGATTCTGTAGGTTTTCTGTGTATAAGATCTTATCGTATGCAAATAGAGATACTTTTACTTCTTCCTTACCAATTCGAATGCTCTCTATTTCTTTTTCTTGCCTAATTGCTCCGGCTAGGACCTTCAGCAAAATGTTGAATAAAAGTGGTGATAAAGGGCATCCTTGTCTGGTTCCCATTCTCAAGGGCAATGCTTTTTGTCATCATATTTGAGAGAAAGTTTTGCTGGATATATGATTTTTGGTTGGCAGTTTTTTTCCTTCAAGGCTTTATATATGTCATCCCATTGCCTTCTTGCCTGCATGGTTTCTGCTGAGTAGTCCGAGCTTCTTCTTACTGACTCTCCTTTGTAGCTGACTTTTTGTGTATTCCTAACTGCTCTAAAACCCTTTATTTTTGGTTTTGGCAAGTTTGATTATAATACATCTTGGTGACTTTCTTTTAAGACCTACCTTATGTGGGGTTGGATGAGCATCTTGGATAGATATCTTCTCATCTTTCTTGACATCAGGGAAGTTTTCTGCCAACAAATGTTCAACAGTTCTTTCTATTTATGTTATGCCCCTCCCCGTTCTGGTACTCCAATCATTCGTAGGTTATTCCTCTTGATAGTGTCTCACATAATTCTTAGAGTTTCTTCATTTTTTAAAAAATTCTTTTTATCTGATTTTTCCTCAAATATGTCGGTTTAAATGCTTTATCTTCAATCTCACTAATTCTGACTTCCATTGCCTCAATTCTGCTCCTATGACTTTCTATCAAGTTGTCTAATTCTGTAATTTTACTGTGAATCTTCTGAGTTTCTGATTGCTGTCTCTCTATGGATTCTTGCAGCTTATTAAATTTTTCATTATGTTCTTGAATAACCTCTTTAATTTCTTCAACTACTTTATCTGTGTGTTCCTTGGCTTGTTCCGCGTATTGCCTGATGTCCTTCCTGATCCCTTGGAGAGTTCTGTATATGAGTCTTTTGTATTCTACCTCTGGTAATTCCAGGAAGTTTTCTTCATCTGGAAGATTTCTTGATTATTTGTTTTGGGAACTTGCTGAAGCCATCATGGTCTGCCTCTTTATGTGATTTGATATTGACTGTTGTCTCTGAGCCATCCATAAGTTCTTGTATTTATTTCATGTTTGCTTACTGTGTCCTAGGTCCTTGTTTTGTTTTGATATGCCCAAATAGGCTGCTCGAGTGAGCTAATTTGATTACTAGTGCCTTTAAAGCCCTAATGTCCTGTCGCCAAATGGTTAGATCTTTTACTAGGAATGTGAGTCCAGGAGTTCATTTAGTTTTCTTGTATTGATTCAGCTCAGATGTCCAGGTAGTCGGTTACCAAGTGTGTGGTGCAGGCTCTCGCCTACAATCCTAGATGAGTAGGGGTGATTGGTGTAGTCACAGGTATCTGGGTGCAGTAGGGGTATAGACACTGAACAAGGCAGGGGGCTGACAACCATCCCCGAGAATCTGTGAGGAAAGTGTGTTCCCTAGAACGGATAGGTGGGTGGGTTTTGCACCTGGACTGTGAGCATCCAGTGGTGTTGGTTGTAAGGATTAGGATGCACCACTTATTCCAGACCCCTGTCGCAGGTAGCTAGGTGGCGTGGGTGGAGCCAGCATTTCACAGGCCCCTGATGTGGGTAGGCGAGGACCCTGCTTAATAGGCAGAACGGTGTCAAATGTCATGAACCTGCCTGTCCGGTATATAGCTGAAACAGTTGAAGTTAAACTTCAGGTATATACCCAGCTGTACTGTGCTAATGAGGGCCTACACTGTTGAAATGGGCCCACAAAGGCCTATGCAGGGGTGGAGGCATTCAGTGTCCGTGGACCCTTATGCTTGTGCCTAGGCAAAGGAGCTCTTTCTGCCCTGAGTTCGTGGCTTGGGGGAGACAGCAGATTATTTTTTCCATGTTTGTTAATTTATTTCCTCTCCAAGGCTGGGAGAATGGCTCAGGGCACGTGACGGGTTCTACTTCCGGCCCAGAGGTTGCAGCCAGCTGGGACTCAGTGCAGAGCAGGAAGGGGGTAGGTAAGTGGGAGCAAGGTTTTTCCCAAGGGATATTTTTTGCTCCATATGGTAGGTTAGACACATGTACTTATCTTTTGCCAATTGAGCACCATTGTTTCACTGATTCTGGAGGCATGAGTAGACTCTCCACCGCTTGGTCTCTCCCAACGTGGAAAACACATTTGAAATGCCACTACTTGTGTCACCACGCTCGTGCCAGCAGATTTGGCCTGCGGGGTGCTGGTTTCCCGATGGGTCAGGCGTGGCAACTCCTGAACTTCTGAACTGTCTCTCCCTCCCCTTGCTGCTCAGACTGATTCCTCAACTTTTCTTTTTATGTTCAGGGCTGCTAGATTGTCATATATAATCGACGCACTTGTTTTTCCGAGTCTTTGTTGTAAGAGGGACCACAGGAAGTGTCTGACTACTCCGCCACCTTGGCCCCACCTCCAGGGCATATCTTTGCTTTAAGGTAAAGATTATCTTGGAACAATAGTTCAGGGATTCATCCAGCCTCCATGGCTCCAGAAAGTCTGGATTCCATGAGAATTTGAAATTCTGTTCTGTATTTTTACCCTTTTGACCAGGATTCTTTTACGGAATCTTTGATCAAAATGTTCAGTAATGGTAGCTGGGCACCACCCAGTTCTTCTGGTCTCATGGCAAAAGAGGCAATTGTTAATGGAGACAATTAGCCACATTTTATTTTCTCCTCCTATTTCTGACTCTCCTTCCTCTGTTGCTTCGAATAGAGACCATTTGTTGTGCCTTCAGTGTCTGCTTGCAAGCTTTTAAGGCCACAGGCATTATGCTATTTATTTTGTTGTTATTGTTGAGAATATACACAGCAAAACATACACCAATTCAACAGGTTTCACATGTGCAGTTCAGTCACATTGAAAGCGTTCTTCGAGTTGTGCAAACATTCTCACCCTCCTTTTCTGAATTGTTCCTCCCTCATTAGCATAAACTCACTGCCCCCTAAAGTACCTCTCTAATCTTTCAAGTTGCTGTTGTCAATTTGATTCCATATAGATAGTTCTGAAAAGAACACAATGCTC
Organism: Loxodonta africana; assembly: GCF_030014295.1. NCBI lineage: Eukaryota > Metazoa > Chordata > Mammalia > Proboscidea > Elephantidae > Loxodonta > Loxodonta africana. Next base: position 171,685,410 of record NC_087369.1, on the reverse strand, counting down.
AAGGCAGACTAGCTTTACTTATTAGGCTAAACTATGATAATTAAACATTCTTCATACCTTGATATATTAGTTTCCAGATTCCTGTATGTTTATACTTTTAAAAATATTACACAGACAACATATTCATGTATTGCCCATTTGTCATTTGTTTTAATTTATATACTTCCCATTCATTCAGGACTGATTCTTGGTTTTTGTGAAGGGGTGCCAGCATGCCCTGCAAGAAACACCACACAGCAAAATAGCAGCAGAAAGAATTCTTACACTACTCTACTTGTTCTCACTCCTTACTTCTTAAATGGAACCCTAATATCTTTTCCTAGAATGTAAAATTTCCGTGTAGCTGTATGAAAAGGAGAAAAATGAAGATAAAGAAATCGCATGTGGTCCTATCACTTGGAGAAACCATAGTTGATGTTTATTTTGGTACATATACCTGCAGTACTTCTTCTACATGGTTTTAAAAAGTTAGTTTCATATTATTGTATTTACTATTTTATGATCTGCCTTCTTTTGCTTCATTTTCTCTCTTCAATATTCTTCTTCACGATTTTTAGTAGTTGCCGTGTTCCATGGTATAATATATCATACTTTATAATTGGTATTTGGTAGACATTTATTTGGTTTCCTTTTGGAGGTCAATGATAAATAATGAATTGTCTTGTACACACATCTTTATGTCCATATCTGATTATCAGGGTAAATTTCTAAAATTGAAAGTTCTGAATTGAAGGGTATAACCATTTAAAGGCACTCTTAGAATGTTTTTTTTTTGAGCAAAATAGCATGTGTTTATTATAGAAAACTTAGAAAATCAAAACCAAACCAAACCTGTTGCCCTTGAGTTGATTTTGACTCTTAGTGACCTGTAGGACACGCTGTAAATCTCTACAGAAGATGACTGTCACAACAGCGAAAATACAACCTTCAGTACTGGACTATTGAGTATTCTTGGAGACCATCTCAAGAATAGATTTGACGCATTGAGCACTAATGACTGAAGACCAGACGAGTTATGGGATGACATCAAGGACGTCATACATGAAAAAAGTGAAAGGTCATTAAAAAGACAGAAAAGACCAAAATGGATATCAGAAGAGAGTCTGAAACTTGCTCTTGAACATAGAGGTGCTAAAGTGAATGGAAGAAATAATGAAGTAAAAGAGCTGAACAGAAGATTTAAAAGGGTGGCTCGAGAAGACAAAGTATACACACGATGGAGTATTATGCAATGCTGAGGAACTGCGATGAATCTGTGAAGCATCACATAACATGGATGCATCTGGAGGACATTATGCTGAGTGAAAGAAGTCAATCACAGAAGAACAAATATTGTATGAGACCACTACTTTAAAAACTCATGGAAAGGTTTACATACAAAAAGAAATGATCTTTTATGCTTACAAGGGAGGGGAGGTGTGGAGATGGAAAAACACTTAATAGACAACAGATAACCAATAACCTTGGTGAAAGGTAAGACAGTACACAATACTGGGGATGCTAGCACAACCTGTACAAGGCAAGGGCATGGTAGCTGTATAAAAAAAAAAAATTTTTTTTTTATAGACACATCTAAACTCCCTGAGGGACTGAATTGCTGGGCTTAGGGGTTCGGGGACCATGGTCTTGGGGAACGTCTAGCTCAATTGGCATAACATAGTTTCCAGGTTTTACATTCTACTTTGGTGAGTAGCATCTGGGGTCTTAAAAGCCTGTGAGCGGCCATTTGGACACTGCACTGGTCTCACCCCTTTGGGAACAAGGAAGAATGAAGAAAACTAAAGTCACAAAGGAAAGATTAGTCCAAAGGACTAATGGACCACATCTACCACGGCCTCCACCAGACTGAGTCCAGTACAACGAGATGGTGCCTGGCTACCACCACTGACTGCTCTGACAGGGATCATAATAGAGGGTCCTGGATAGAGCTGGAGAAAAATGTAGAACAAAATTCTAACTCAAAAAGAATGACCAGACTTGCTGGCCTGACAGAGACTGGAGAAACCCTGAGAGTATGTCCAGAGGACACCCTTTCAGCTCAATAGTGGGGCCACTCCTGAGGTTCATCCTTCAGGGAAAGATTGAACAGGCCCATGGAACAAAACAAGACTAAAAGGGTGCACCAGCCCTGGGGCTGCGACTGGAAAGTAGGAGGGAATAGGAAAGCTGGTAATAGGGAACACAGGGTTGAGAAGGGAGAGTGCTGACATGTCGTGGGGTTGTTAACCAATGTCGTACAACAATATGTGTACTAACTGTTTGATGAGAAACTAGTTTGTTTTGGAAACCTTCATCTAAACTTCAATTAAATAAATAAATTCCAAAACGTAAAACAAAACAAAAAAATAATACTCGTGAAGAGGGTGCTTCTTAGTTCAAGTAGATAAACGAGACTAAATGGGCAACCCCTGTCCGGAGGCGGGATGAGAAGGTAGAAAGGGACAGGAGCTGATTGAATGGACACCGGAAGCCTGGGTTGGAAATGGGGAGTGTGCTGTGACATTATAGGGATTGCAGCTGGTGTCACATAACAATATGTGTATAAGTTTTTGTATGAGAAATTAACTTGAGCTGTAAACTTTCACCTAAAGCATAATAAAAACAAACAAACAAAAGTGATTGCAGCAGCATATTGACAGGGAACTGCCAGAAATTCAAGCTGGATTCAAAAGAGGACGTGGAACCAGGGGTATCATTGCTGATGTCAGATGGATCCTGGCTGAAGGTAGAGAATACCAGAAAGATGTTTACTTGTATTTTATTGACTATGCAAAGGCATTCAGCTGTGTGACTCATACCAAATTATGGATAACATTGCGAAGAGTGGGAATTCCAGCAGACTTAATTGTGCTCATGAGGATCCTATACCTAGACCAAGAGGCGGTGATTCGAACAGAACGGGGGGGTACTGTGTGGTTTAAAATCTGGAAAGGTGTGCGGCAGCGTTGCATCTTTTCACCACACTTATTCAATCTGTATGCTGAGTAAATAATCCGAGAAGTTGGACTATATGAAGAAGAAGAATGTGGCATCAGGATTGGAGGAAGTCTCATTAACCACGTGCGATACGCAGATGACACAGCCTAGGTTGTTTGAAGCAGAGAAGATTGAAGCACTTACTGATGAAGATCTAAGACCTCAGTCTTCAGTATGGATTCCACCTCAACACGAAGAAAACAAAAACCCTCCTCACACCTGGACCAGTCAGCAACATCATGGTAAACAGGGAAAAGATGGAAGTTGTCAAGGATTTCCTTTTACTTGGATCCGCAATCAACAGCCATGGAGGCAGCAGTCAAGAAATCAAAAGATGCACTGCACTGGGCAAATCTGCTGAAAAAGTTCTCTTTAAACATAAAAAGCAATTATACCACTTTGAGCAGTAAGGTGCACCTGACTCAAGCTGTGGTGTTTCCAGTCGCCTCATAAGTGCAGGAAAGCTGGACAACGAATAAGGAAGACTGAAGAAGAATTGATGCCTTTGAATTATGGTGTTGGTGAACAATATTGAATAAGTGATACATTGCCAGAAGAACGAACAAGTCTGCCTTGGAAGAAGTACAGCCAGAAATGCTCCTTGGAAGCGAGGATGGCAAGAAAGAGTTTGTGTCAAGTACTTTGAACATGTTATCAGAAGGGACCAGTCCCTGGAGAAGGACATCATGCTTGGTAAAGTAGAGGGTCAGCGAAAGAGAGGAAGAGCCTCAAGGAGATGGATTGACACAGCGGCTGCAAGGGTGGACTTGAGCATAGCAACGGTTGTGAGGATGGTGCAGGACTGGGCAGTGTTTCGTTCTGTTGTACAAACGGTGGCCGTATGAATCAGAGGTGACTCGACCGCACCTAACATCGACAACAACCCAGTCTTATTTTCTAAACACGGACATGAAAAATGTGTGTATTTTAAATAATACTCTTTCATGCCCTATACACATAATAGATTCTGAACATCCTGTAATTAACTATTTTTCCGTATCACTTTCGGTGGCTGGATAGCTTTCCATTGTATGAAACTAGCAGAATTTACTTGACCCATCCACCGCTGCTAGGTGTTTAGGTTATTCTCTGTCTTTCTCTGCTGTAAACAGCGTTGAGGCGATCATTCCATTGGTCAGTGTCTGCAGAAATCCTTGATTGTCTGCTTTGGAGGAATTCTTAGATGTGCAATTTTTGGCTCCACATGAATGTACATTTTGAAAGCTTTTGGTATCAAAACACCAGTTGCCTCTCGTCAGTTCTGACTCATGGTGACCCCATGTGTGTCAGAGTAGAACTCTGCTCCATGAGGCTATCAGTGTGTGATTTTTGGGAAGCAGATTGGCCGGCCTTTCCTCCAGGGCACCTCTGGGTGGAACCTTCAACCTTTTGGTTAGCTGCCGAGTGCTTAACCATCTGCACCAGCCAGGGACTCTGAGGCTTTTGATAGGTACTGCTGAATCACCCAGTAACAATTACTGTTTTAGAGGCGGGATATGGGCATGCCCTTTTTTCTTGTTCCTTGCTATCGCTGGGTGTTGTAAAATCTGTGCCAATTTGATTGGCAAAGACTTAGTGTCTCATTTTAAAATTTATGTTTATTTGATTGCTAGCAAGGCTGAACATTTTTTCTTTTTGCCCATTTTTCTGTTCTGGCATAGGTATTCTTCTTATTTTCTTAAAAGATGTTTTTCAAAATAAATTTAAAGTATTATTTCTTTGTCATTAAACCTGTTGCCACCAAGTCAGTTTGGACTCATAGTGAACACATAGGACGGAGTAGAACTGCACCCATGGGGATTCCAGGGGTTTCCAGACTGAAAATTCAGCCATGCCATTTCTCAGTAAAGAACATACAAAAAGAAGAATAGCAACAACAACAACAAAGAAAAATCTTTAGAGGTGCCTTGGTGGCCCCTCACTTTTCTAAAGGGTATAGTTCAAGCTACTTAGCCTGGCAGGTTGACCTGCTTCTTGCCTACCTTTCTAACTTCACATCTCATCACTGCACCCCCCTCCACCTTATCTAGGCTCCAGCGACATTGTTCTGGGACTTTGAACATGTTCCCTCTGCCTGGACTCCTCTTTCTGCCTTGTCTGCCCCGTATAACCCCGCCATTCACCCTTCAAAGGCCTGTTCGGGTGTCCCCTCCCGAGAAATCCTTTTCTGTTGTTTCCAGGCACCATGATCTATGTCCAGCTCTAGATATCTTCTGTATTTTGCACAGAATTGTTTTGTTTGAATGCAATTCTTTTGTGTGAATGCCTGTCTTCCATACTAGGCTGTAAGCTCTCCCAGGACAGGCTGTGGCTGATTTCCACCTGTATAGTAGGGGCTCAATAAATATTTATTGAATGAGCAATTCAGGTGCCCCATGGGCTAAATTGTGATCCCTGAAGGTTAACTCTATTTGGCACTGAGTGTGAAATGACATGATTACCGCAAAGTGGGCCGTTAGGGCCTTAATGGCCATCCACTTCACACAAGTTTCATCTGTCTTATTTTCTCTCCTAACCAAACCTTGAGATTCCTTGGGGATAGGCGTAATCGCCTGGGTGGAACCCAGAGGAGATGAGTGATAAGAACTTGGTTCCGTGAGTGTGGACTTGTAGTTTCTGAGAACTCTGTACATAAAGGAAGTGCTTCTGTCCTCTCCTTGCCTGGCTCTCAGCATAACTTCTGATAGCTCCCCTGTTCCTGGTTCACTTCTGGGTGGATGAGAGATCAGATTCCTTTGGAGGGGGTGGCCATGGTGTCACAGGGTGTCACTGCTAGATGCCTGTAGAGCTTGGGTTCTGAGGAGCAATCCTTGGACTGGGACTTCCCCCAAGAGGATGAGCAACTGTAGGAGAGAGAGTGGGAGCTTAGAGCAGACCTAAGAGCCTCTAGTACAAGGACTTTGGGAATTATATAGTCCTCCCTGAGCCTGCAGAATACAACATATCAGGGACAGCAGTGTTGGGTAGAGAAGAGCCCAGAGCTACTCTAGGCTCAAAGTCCCCTCAGTTTGCAAACCAATTTGGTTCCCCTGGGCTCTGTGGGATTGACCTTAAGATTGCTGCCCACCCCTGGTAGTAGCAGGTCTCAGGGGAGCCAGAGCTCCACTGAGTAGACAAAGCTCAGGAAGGCTTGGGGGAGCCTCAGGAAGCCGGCGTGTGGAGCCTGCTTTAGTCTGCTGCCTCTGGCTCCACACCCATTGCCATGGAAACCCGAGAGCAGGGTAGGCAGAAGTCAGTGACAACAGGGTTGGGACTCAGTGACCTGTCCTCAGTGGTGCTCTGCGGTGAAGCCTGTGCCCTCGGAAGATTAGCACTGCCCCTGTCGGAGCAGATTCTCACTATCGCAGGCTTTCCCAGAGTCCGATTCCTCCGTCTCCTCTGGGCCCGAGCAGTTCCCTTTGAGCTAAGTGACCTTCTTGCCCTGAAACTGCAGTAAGCTAATGGAGACTTCCACGTCATAGACCTTGCTTTTCTGGGATGAAATTGCTATTTCTGTTTCAGAGAGACTAAGCAAAGGCTGGAATTGCACAGCTATCTTTCTGATACTGCAGAACAGTTTACAGAATACCCTCACGCGCGTTCATTGATTCAGCCTGCACGCAAGCCTGTATCTGGCACTTAGCAGACGTTGAAAAGCTTGGTGTGTGGATGAACGTGGGGATTTGTTATGCCGACTTTGCAGATGCAGGGACGGAGCTTCAGCAGTGGGTTGACATGCCTGAAACCCAAAGCTCCAGTCAGTCAGTGTATAGCCTGGTCTTGAAATCAGGCTCATTTCAGGTCCACGTTTGGTTCGCACCTGTTACGTGTCAGGCACTTGCCAGTGTTGAAGAAACATGTTTCGTGGTCTCGAGGAGCTTATATGTGTGCCAGCGAGTTAGACACATAAGCAGATCATTTCAACCCAACGTGATAAGTGCTGTGATAGAGACCTCTGTGCGATGCTATGTGGGCACAGAGGAGGGGCACCAGGTCCGTTCTGATCAGGCCAGGAAAGGCTTCCTGAAGAAGGGACTTCTCAGTGGAGTTTTGAAGGCTTAGTACAGGTTGGCCAAGAGTACAGAGAACATTTCAGGCTGAGGTCGGCCCCAATAGTGGCACAGAGGTGGGAGTGAACACTGTATGTTTCTAGGATCGCTGGGATGTAGTTACCAAGGGGGGGTGTGGCAGGAACAATGACGGGAGAGGTAGGCAGGGATCAGATCACCGATGATGTGAACTTAGCCTCGTTTACCCTTAGTTCCCAAACACTGCTGAATCATTCAGATTGCCTAGGGGGCTTTCAAAATGTACAGATGCCGCAGCCACACACCTCGTGATTTTCTTGAGAATCACCTCTGGTGGCAACAGGAAGCCATGGAAAGATTCGTAGCAGGGGAGGCACCTAGGTTGCCATATTGGGTCATTCTGGTGGCAGTCCGCATGGCAGCAGGGGGATGTGACTGGAGGCGGAGAGGCCATTTAGGAAGCTGTTGACTTTGTCTAACTGAGCTCGCATGGTGGTCTGAAGAAGGCAGCTGTGGTGGGGATGGCGGGTAAGAGGCAGACAGCAAGAGACGTCAAAGCAGGGCAGGTGGATGAGGGAAAGAGAAATGTCTAGGATAATCCTGCAGGTTTCTGGCCTGGCTTCCTGGGTAGAGAACAGTATTTCTGAGCAAGATCAGGGATGAAGGACAGTTGGTAAATGCAGCTTGGTACCTGCTGAACTTGAGGGCTTGTGGGGCATGCAGACCCGAGGGTGGCCATTTTGCCCCTGAACTTGGGATAGTTTGGGTCAGAAATTCAGATCTGGGCCCCCCTGTGTGGGGGTTTAAAGTCACCTGACTAGCAGGCTCTCTCAGGGAGAGTGTGTAGAGGGGGCTTTCAGTTACTCTCCCCCTTCCCACCTTTATGAACCGTCCGCTGGGCAAGCAGGAGCAGCTTTTTCTCCCCCTAATGCGTGAGAGCGGCAAGGTGGGATAGTGAAAATGACATGAAAGGTGGAGACTGCCCACATGGGGTCAAACCCTTCCTCTGCCCATCACCACTCTGCAACCCTGAGTGGCTGCCACGCTTCTCTCAGCCTCCAGGGCCGCAGCTTTAAAACCTGGAGAGTCATAGCATCTGCTTGGCCGGGCCATTGAGATGGTCCAGTGACAGCACGTATGCCAAAAGTCCCACGTGGAGGGCCACAGGAACATTGAGGGGTCCCCCTTGAAACGTGGACCAATATGTAGGAATTATAGGGAGGCTGGTTTTGGCCCCCCAGTGTAAGGAAAGACTGGGTAACGCTTTGAGCCGCTGGTTGATGGGCAGAGCTTTGGGACACGGGAGGCTCCTGGGCTCTGGAGGTCTTTAAGCAGAAGCGGGGTTTCTGAACTTCTGCTGAGCGTTTTGTTGCCTGGGGTGGGAGTGGGCCTAGATGGCCTCTGAGCTCCCTTCTATGGAGCAGATATCAGGGGTTATGGACTGCAGGAGTTAGGAGAACATGTCTTTACCCTTTTCCTGAGAACTTTCACGCTAGATAGATTTATTCTTAAATTGTAAAAATAACACAGATACAGGGTTCTTTCTTTTCCTTTACACTTTCTTAAAGCTGCGGGCATCTTGGTTCTTAAGTAGAGTCTTAGTTCCTATATTCCTACTAAATGGGGAAGGAGTCCCTGGGTGGTGCAAACGGTCAACACACTGAGCTGCTAACCAAAAAGGTTGGACGTTCGAGGCCACTCAGAGATGCCTCAGAAGAAAGGCCTGGTGATCTGCTGCTGAGAAATCAGCCGTTGAAAACCCTGTGGAGCGTGGTTCTGCTCTGACAACACGTGGGTCACCAGGAATTGGAATCGACTCAGCAGGAACTGGTCCTGGTAATAACTGGGCAAACTGCCTCTAGGTCTTCGTGCATCGGGCCTTGGCGGACGTTTTCTAAACGGTCTTTAGTGAGGATTCAGTGGGGAGCCTGTTGCCACGATGGTGAACCGTGGATTACTGTAAAAGGATCGATTTTTATTATTCTCAAGCAGAAACGATAATATCAACAGCTAACAAAATATTGCCAAGTAGAGGTCTTGATTGCGTATGGGGTAATGAGTGGGCAAGGATCATTGCAAATCAGCATGCTAATTATTTATATGCAAATGAGTGTTGTCAGTGACCTTGGAGACAGTTTGTTCTCTGAACTGGGTTAAACATCCCCTCATGTTTACAGCCTCATTTGCTCAGAAACCTGTTGTCATTGGTTTCTAACAGACAGAAAGAGGAAAGGTAGAATATGCTGGCCCAGGACTGGATTCTCACACGTTCCGAAATGGTCTGCATCGTGTTCTATTTGTCTGTACTTATTTCATTGCCAGTCACTGGTGTAACGCACCTTTGCTGAACGAGGCCTCATTTTCTTCCTGACTTTCTGTACATAGAAATTATTTTTGTAAATGGAAGATCTCCACCCATGCTGTTTTATGGGGAATTATCCTGATGGTAGTACACTTTCTGGCTTTTAAAAGCATCACCAAAAGCATTGTCCCAAATGATGGCAATTTTGTACGAAGCTGGGGAAGAGAAGTTTCCGCAAATATTCTGGCTGGGAGAAAGTTACCGTAAGCCGTATATAAAAAAAAAAAGCCGTATAGAGGTGACCAATTGTGAAAGCAAAAAATAGAAGACAATGCACTCCGTTGTATTGGTGGGTGGGACCGAAGGTCATCATTTTCCTGATGCTCCTGCAGGCCCTTTAGGGACTTTACAAGGCCCCCGGGTCAGCTCTGGATGCTTGCTTTTCATCGCGCTGTAGCTATGGTGAAGGATGGTGGGTAGAAACTTCTGCTGATACTTTGAGAAAGGGAAACTGTTTAAATATCCTTGCCTCCTGTCTCCCTTCCTCCTTGTCGGCATCCACAGGAAATGATGGCCTGAGAGAGTGGGCGTGTTGTGGCTGTGGGGGCCTGGACTCTGAATTCTGGCCCAAAGGGGCAGGGTGGGGCAGCAGTAGGGGTGGGGACCCCTGAGCTTCTCTCTTAATGAAGCAAGTTGTTAAACTTTGACCTGACCTCGGGCAGAGGCTGAGAAGCTCAATATCCAGGCCCTTCTCGAAGAACCTTGGAGTTTTTGTCCTCTTTCAACCCCATGAAAAAAATGAAACCCGTTGCCTGCCGTCAAGTCGATTATGACTCAAAGCAACCCTCTAGGACAGAGTAGAACTGCCCCGTAGAGTTTCCAAGGAGCGCCTAGAGGATTCGAACTCCTGACTTTTTGGTTAGCAGCTGTAGCTCTTAACCACTATGCAACCAGTGTTTCCCTCAATCCCATAGATCTCTCTTTATGCCTGTAAATTTCTTCCTACGTCTGACTCGCTGCCTGCACTTTTTCTAACAGCCCGACTTTAGCGGGGGCAATATAGTACGCTGTAGGAGCCAAGATGGTACAGTTGCTAAGTGCTTGGCTGTTAAGCAAAAAAAAAAAAAAAAAGATTTGAACTCACCGGCCTCTCCATGGGAGAAAGACAGGGCAGTCCACTTCTGTAAAGATTACAGCCTTAGAAACCCTATAGCGGGGAGGGGCAGTTCTACTCTGTCCTGTAGGGTCACTGTGAGTCAGAATCCACTCCACCATCATGGGGTTATAGTATGCTGCAGAGACCCCTGCCTGGGGGCTGAGAGCCTTGGGTTTTAGTCAGTGCTCTGCCACTTATTGGCTATGGAACCTCAGGCAAGGGATCCAGTCTTCCAGGGCCTCAGTTTTGCCATATGGAAATGAGGATCAAGGAGGTAAAGATGCACAGCCCATCGGTCAGTTGTGAGTTCTGCAGCAGAGAAAAGAGCTCGGTGGCCTTTAGTGCTGAGTTTGTTTGACTTGAGAACAATAAATACAGCCTAGGAAGACCTTGAACCAAACTGATGGAAAGCCCACAAGTCACAATCAAGCTTGTCTGCCAGAGCCCAGAGTGTGGAAGGCAGCCTGTGCGCTGCGGGGCCTTTGAGCAGTTGCGGACCTAGCGTGATGCAGGCTGCAGAGGGTGAGCAGGTGCAATAGAGGACATACCAGCACTCACCAGAGGGCTGCTGTGTTCCTGGGACTCTGAGGGAGCTGATAGCCCCCGGTGATGCACAGGCCCCCAGCCAGGCGGGACCTCCCATCCTTTGCCAGGATCTCCCAGGGCTCATTGCGGGGGCTGTGGCAAGATGAAGTGCCTCTTCTGAGTGGCCCACCCTGTTGGACCCGCTGGTGGGGGACAGAAGAGCTAAGGGGTGCCAGGGGACTTTAAATGTTAACTGAAAAAATAGCCCGTGTTTCTAAAAAAAAAAAAAAAAAGATGAAACAGCCTTCGTTACAGCTTAGCACAGGCAGGCCGAGGATTTCAGAGCAGGTTCACAAACCGGAGAATAACCGGATAGCTGATTGATAAGTGCTGCTGGGCTCTTTTTGCATGCCATCCCACTCCGAAATCCTGATCGTGCAATGCCAGTTTGCAGCTGAGTGACAAGCACACTACATTAACCGCCTGTGTTTATTTCCTTCATAGTTGAGCTACGAACAGGAGTACTTCTGTCTCTTGGCTTGTTGACATAGAGGCTTCATCTTGAAACCAGAAAGACTTTAATATAAGTAAATTATGTCTGTAACAAATAAAGCTTGTTTTCATTGTCGTGACCCAGCCGGCCAAGATTTATACATTAATTATTCAACCGATGCATCTTAGACATCCTAGCTCAAATACACACTGCTGCTCGGGAAATAATTGTTCCACCCCAGCTCACTTTTGGTTGCCTGCAAGGAATAAAGGCTATGAACTGTAAATGGGTAAATTCCATCTTTCCATGTGGAGAGATCAGCGAAACTCCTTCCTGGTGAACATACAAAGGAGAGGGGACTAATTATGACTGGGATTCAGGTGAGTGACTTCTCAGGCATTTTAGCGCTCATGCTGTGGCATAGTTGTAAGGCCACCAGGACGGAATTGCAAAACACAGCCTACTTATCCTTTCCCTGATAATGGCTAGATAGGATTGTGTTTTTCTGCTCTGCAGTTTGTGCCAGGCCTCTCTTTAATCATTAAAAGGAATGTTATTTTCAGCAGTGCTTCCTCAATAACAGTGTGTGACTGAAAGCCTACAGAATGGCAGCTTTGCCCAGAGAGCGGCTTCAGTGTCCTGGTGTGTGATTTGAGGCCATCAAAGCTGTTAATTATGGAGCGTAGAGTTCCGTACCAGTTTTATTGAAAGTTTTGTTTAAGTTGCTGTTACATCTGACTAATGTAACCAGCCACATCCAGCTCCATCAGTGACGGCATAAAATTGTTCAATACCACTTCGCAGGCATCAAGTGCTTTGGCTTTGGTATAATTTGATGACCGTGTCTTTTTGTGCAACTTTATTACTATCATTTCAACATCCTAGGCATGCCACAGAAACCAAGGTAGCGGGCATTTTCAATTAGAATTTGTGGCTAAATTTTCCCTGCCTCTAAACCCCTCAAAAAACCAAACTTGTTGCCGTGGAGTTGATTTTGACTCCTGGTGACCCCGTGTGTTGCAGAGTAGAACTGAGGTCCATGGGGTTATCCTGGCTGTAGTCTTTGGGGAAGGAGATCACCAGGCTTTTCTTCTGCAGCACCTCTGGGTGGGTTCAAACCGCCAGCCGCTTGGTTAGTAGCCCAGCGCAAACTCTTTGTGCCACCTAGGGGCCTTCGCGCATGCCGTTCCCTAGTCCCGGAATACCCTTGAAATCTTGGTTGAAAGGCCTTTTCATAGAGACTGTCCTTCCTACCCCAGGTATCCTTGATCACTGTACCCATTTGTTTCCTTCATAACATTTATCACAGTTTAAAATTGTACCTGTATTTTTTTTCTTATTTTCTCCCCCGCCAGACCAAAAGCTCCGCAAGGGCAGGAACTGTGTCTATTTTATTCAGCCATATATCCCCTTGCTCGCCCAAGGAAGTAGGCACTCTAAATATTCTAGTGAACAGATGAGGCAATGTGGTGGAATTACGGGGCGGGGCCCTATACGCTGAGGATTTCCAAATTAATCTCGTGGTTGCATTTCCACCTGATACCCCACGGGGATCATATATGCCATCACCCCATGCAAGACTCTTGGCTCTCATTCTCCCCTCTTCCTCCTCAACTCAGCACCTGGTCTTGCCACCGTGCCATCCCGGATGTCTCTTGGATCTGTCCTCTCCTGTCCACCTCCGCTGACATGGCTTGGTTTAGGTCCTTGTCGTCTCTCAGCCAGGCAGGGAAACCATCTACTGCAACTGCTTCCTGATGGTCTCGCTGCCTGGCTTGGCTTATTCCCTACAGACCCCAAACAGCAAACGCTGCTCTCTCTCCCCGTATCCAGAAGTCAGTAAGGACTGGCAGTTTGCAGAAGTAGCTGGAACCCGACCAAGAGGTATTCAAAGATTGTAGACATAAGATTTCTTCACGATTAATTTCCTTTTTGTTTTTCTGCTACGGATCCAACGGAATAAGCTATTAAAGTGCTTTGGGTTTCTGAATGAAAGCACAGAGCCGTGCCAGCAGGAACAACATAAAGGTTTCCTTTATGTTCTTCTAGCATCTATCTGTGATGGATGATGTGAACATGATTCTTTACTTAAAGATGGAATCTGAAGTCTCATAAAATCCCAGACTGTCAGAGCTGGACAAAGGCCGTCTGGGTCCTGTGTCTGAGGCCCAGAGAAGGGAAGGGCCTTATTTCAGGTCACAGAGGGAGCTAGCTAGCTACCGAATTAGGACTTGGACCCGAGTCCCTACGCTCCTCAAGGTATCATTAGGCTTCATTTGCAGGTATTATTAAAGCCTTTGGCAGCTGAGGCCACTGCGGCATGGCTTCCTTCCTTCATCTGACCATATTTCTGCTCTCGTGTGCCTGAGCGCTAATCAGTGAGATTAGGAAGAAACTCTGACCTTAATCAGTTGACATATATCCTAGTGGTGATTTTCAAATGGGGCACTTTGGAGCACCCGGAGTTTCTTGGCGCAGCCCTAGGGGCCTCTGTGTGTGTGGTGGGTTGGTGTATTATGTCCTCCAGAAGACACATTGAAGTCCTAACCCCTGGTACCTGTGAACGTGACCTTGTTTGGAAGTAGGGTCTCTGAAGATGTTATCAGTTAACATGAACTCGTGTTAGGGTGGGCCCTAATCCAGTATAAGTGATGTCCTTCTAAGAAGAGAAGAGACGCAGACACTGGTGATACACACGGGAGAAGGCTATGTGACCATGGAGGCAGAGATCAGATTGATGTGTCTACAAGCCAAGGAACATCAAACCAAACTAAACCCTTTGCCGTTGAGTTGATTCCAACTCCAAGTGACCCTATAGCACAGAGTAGAACTGCCCCATCGGGTTTCCAAGGAGCCTTGGTGGATTCGAACTGCTGACCTTTTGGTTAGGAGCGGAGCTCTTGACCAGTGTGCAACCACGCCTCCCCAAAACCCAAGAAGCTAAGAAAAAGTCATGGAACAGATCTTCCCTAGAGCCTTCAGAGAGAACATGGTCCTTCCTACACCCTGGTTTAGGACTTCTGGCCCCCAAAACTGTGAGAGAAGAAATATCTGTTGTTTTCAGCCACCCAGTTTGTGGTACTTTTTACAGCAGCCATGGGAAACTAATGCAGTGTATATCAACCAGTGGGACGCCAAATAAGCAGGCCCTGGGCTGGCAGCCCCCATCCAGCCAGACAGCTTCATTTTCATCTGTTTTATATGGGCTTCCGCTGACATTTGATTTAAATAAGTGATTTGGTGTTAAAAAAGTTTTGAATGCTACCGTGCCTAAGGAATGCATTTGGTGGTTTGCTCCTCAAGTCGAATACTCCAATTAAACAATATTCCTGAGGTTTTTCTGTTTGTTTTTGTTTTTACCTTTCTCTCTGCAATGATAAAAATCCAGGCTTACTTATAAGGGCATGGCAATTTGAATATAGATTGTATCTAGTTGGTGCAACAGTGCCTGAGGCTGGGGTCTTATGGGTTCCTGGCTAAATGTTAGGATGGGTGACTCAGGTCCGCCTAAGGGGTCCTCCCTCTCAGGCCAAGGAGTACATGGGGTTGCTTGGTGGAAGGTGCGTTGTCATTGGGAAACTAGTATCTCTACTCCAGCTTACTTGAAATCTGCATTTTTGGTCTTTGATGCTGACCGTTGGTGAGCAAGGTGAAATAGATGATTTCCGAGGCCCAGACATTGTGATGGAGTAGGTAAAGACTGTGTGACTATCCCTGGAAGAGGGCAGTTGGCGTTGAAAATTGATGACATTTGTTATTTTGAAGAGTCACAGTGGTAACCTCCCAGTTTCTGGCATGCAAATTGGTGGTGGGAGGAATGTAGAGGCTTTGAAGGAGGGACAAATGGTACCTCCCACCTACTGTTTTCCTACAGTGTCCAGAGATGGCTGGCATTCAGTTGATACTTCTCCTTGACCCGAGGAAAGGTAGGGCCTCCCCTAACTAGGGTGGGCCTGGGGCAAGGGCGCCAATGGAAGCTCACTGCCAACTCTCCCTTCTCTCCATCCTGCTGGCTCTGCCCCTTACCACGAGGACCTTTCCACACATGCCTGTGGACACCAGTCTTACTCCCCAAAATATGAACCCCAGTCCAGAGCATCAGCATTACCCGTGAGCCCGCTGAAGCAGGGTCTGGTTGTTCGTAAGATTCCCAGATGATTCACATGCCTGTTAAAGTTTGAGAAGGAGTGCTGTAGCCCCCATGTTCAAGCCCCAGCACCGCCTGCTGGTGGGGTAACAGCTGCCCCGTGGCCACCCCTCAGTCACCCAGTAGGCCTAGGGTTGTGCACACCTGTGGTTTGGTCCATGCTGAGGAAGGCAGAACTAGGACACAGGCTTGGGGCATATGGGCAGGGCATTTCAGGGTCCTGGTATTGTGTGAGCAGGCTAGAAGAAGGAAGCATGGGCTTTGAGTGGGTGGGTCTCCTTGGCCCCGTAGACTTCTTGCCCTATGGGGAGGGGCGTGGCTGGAGGGCCAGAGTAAGGCCCTCTAAAGTTGGGGCCTAGGGCAGGCACCTGGTTGCCTGGGTCTAAGAGTGATATCGTTGCAAGTTGTCCTAAATGTCCATGGGGATGGAGGTGGTGAGGGAGCCGTTCATAGCTCCTTGAGGTCCTGGTAGCTGCCAGCATCTTGGTGGCTCTATAGGGTGTGGGGAAGTAGTGGGGATGGGGTCATTACTGCTTTAAGAGGGGACCAAAGTGAACTGTGACTGAGCAAACTCTTTAGTGTCTAGGAGGACACTTGCCGACTTCTCTGGAGAAGGTATAGACCGATTGTCAGCCTCCAGCAGGAGACAGGTGGGTGGTGGTGTGGAGGGCTTTGAACCACATCCTCCGGACTGAGGATACAGGCAGTTGCCCTTGATGAAGTAAGAGCGGTGGCTGGTGTGGCAGGGTGGGGTTTCCTGTGGACTGGTGACGCCATTGGGTGTCCAGTGTCAGCTGGATGATGCCATGGTTGTGGGGCAGAAGCAGGCTGGACGTGTAGCCTAGCGAATTGCTGTCCCGGTGATCACACCTCAACTTCTGCATCTGTAAAAGTGGGTCTAATGGTCCTTGCCCTGCCTAGCTTGCAGTGATGTTGGGTGGTGCTAGTAAGATGATGGATATGAAAGTGTTTTGCAAACTGTCGAGTGGGCTGCCCTTGAAGAAACTGGTGGGTCCCCCATTTGCCACCTTTCCTCTGTGGGCGGGCCTTCAGTGACCCCTGAGTTTTAGTTTTAGGTTGTCCTTAGCATCGCAGATTTCCCAGTGCAGCGATGTACAAGGCGAAGCCATCTCTGTCCCCTGCCCGACGCCCTCCAGCCCCTTCCATGCAGATAGACTGCTGTGATGCTCATTTCTGAGTTCCATGGGTGGGGGTGGGGGGTTCTACATTGGCCAAAAATTCTAAAGAGACAAATAATTGCCTCTGGAAGAGAAGTCTTCTCTCTTCCAAAGTCCGTATTTGCCCGTTTAAATTGATGAGTGTTTATGTTTTGGCCAGCACCTGCAATATTCCACTGGGCGGTAATTATTCCTTTGGTGTTGCAGGAGTTTGCTGTGAGAAAGGAGAGGAATCTAAGAGAGTGAATCCATCTGGTACCTATGCTGAAGTGCTCTTGAGGCCACTGGTATGAACATGCTAACGTTAGGTTTCCATCTACTGGTATCCTTTGGGTATTGACATACAGTGAGCTAGTGCCCTGTGGCACGGAGCCCAAGGCTGAATCCCAGTCCGTTACATGGCACAGTGGATGGGTGATTTTCTTGGCAGAGCTCAGTGGGAAGATGGCCCCCACGTTCCAGACCAGCCCCTGGCTGCCCCATCATGCTCAGGGGTAGGTACCAAAGATGAGTGGCTGAAAGAATAATGTCTCCTAGCGCCGGAGGCATCAAGATCTCAGCTTGGCAGGATAATGGAATTCCTGCCCTCTCATTCCCCACACACCTGTAGGTGACCCCTAGAATTCATCCCATACCTTAAGTAGTAAGTGCCCCGGAAGAGCTCCTGCTGCCTTCCTCCTTACATTAAGGCCTGGGGGAAGCTGGGATGGCCCAGCATCTGATTTGGGTTCCAGAACCCATCTGGAGGTCCTTGTGATTGGTTGGGGCCCTGCCACACATTCTAGCCTTGGCAGGCCTTTCCCTGGGGTGCTGGGTTCTGTCTATCTAGATAATGACTGAGGTCCAATCCGGTAAAACCTATAGACACACAGTGCTGCCACCTGCCTGATTATTACTATTGCCACCTGCCTGGTGATTACTATTGCCACCTGCCTGATGATTAGTGTTGCTGCTTCCTCTGTGGCTTTCCTAAGGGATTGCCACCTGAAATAGCCAGCTTGCGTTTGTCCTGTTTCTCTGATCTTTGTCACTTGGACTGCCATTCACCCCCTTTGGGTATAACTCTGTGGCCCTCCAAATTCTGAGTCTACTTGGTCCGGGCTCATTGCCCTTTTCTTGCTTACCTGGCGTTGAGTCTTGGGACCACCAACCCCCCACTTGAACTGTAAAGCCTTTGCTGAAAATAGAGGAAGTAGTCCACCTTATTGCATAGTCCACTCACACCTGCATGGGAAGCTGGGACATCTCAGAGTGCCCTTGGGGTGAAGTCACACTTTGTGCCTCCCCTGCCAGGAAGCCTTAAGGTCAGGAGCCACAAGGGATTTGCCAGGGTCCTGTAAGATAGAATGCTGTGTGCTGCCAAACAGCCAACTGTCCAGATTTGTTAGCAAAAGCTGGCTGCTCTAACTTTTTGACAATTTTCTCTTCCCTCAGTAGTCCACTGGGAAATAAGAGTCTCCAGGGTGAATTGTCATTGGGAGGAATTTGGAGCTGCCGTACATCATTGATACGTGGCTGAGGAGAAGCCAGCAAAAGGATTACCACCATTTCCCCAAAAGCTGATCATTTTCCAAATACCTTCCACCTTCCTCACAGCACATTGTGGTCATTAAAGAAACACTGTCATTTATCTTTTTTTTTTTTTTTTGATTTATTTTGTTGTTGTTGAGAATATACGCAGCAGAACATACACCAATTCAACAGTTTCTACACGTACCATTTAGTGACACTGATTACATTCTTTGAGTTGTGCAACCATTCTCACCCTCCTTTTCTGAGTTGTTCCTTCCCCATTAACGTAAATTCACTGTCCCCTAAGGTTCCTGTCTAATCTTTCAAGTTACTGTTGACAGTGTGATCCCATATAGATAGTTCTCTGCACATTCTTTGCAAAGACCTGGAGTTAGAAAACCAAAAGGGAAAACCGTTTTTGGTATTTCTCAAGCTGAAAGAACTGAAGAAAAAATTCAAGCCTCAAGTTACTATATTAAAGGACTCTATGGGCAAAATGGAAACCCTGGTGGTGTAGTGGTTCAGAGCTACGGCTGCTAACCAAAAGGTAGGAAGTTCGAATCTACCAGGCGCTCCTTGGAAACCATATGGGGCAGTTCTACTCTGTCCTATAGGGTCGCTATGAGTCGGAATCGACTCAACAGCAATGGGTAGGTATGGGTAAAATGTTGTGTCATCTGCATAAGGCAAGTTGTTAATGAGTCTTCCTCCAATGCTGATGCCCCATTCTTCATATAGTCCAGCTTCTTGGATTATTTGCTCAGCATATACAGATTGAATAGGTACGGTGAAAGGATACAACCCCGACACACACCTTTCCTGACTTTAAACCACTCAGTATACCCTCGGTCTGAGGACTTGAAGCACTTACTGATGAAGATCAAAGACCACAGCCTTCAGTATGGATTACACTTGAACATAAAGAAAACACAAATCCTCACAACTGGACCAATAAACAACATCATGATAAATGGAGAAAAGATTGAAGTTGTCAAGGATTTCATTTTACTCAACACCCATGGCAGCAGCAGTCAAGAAATCAAAGGACACATTGCATTGGAGAAATCTGCTGCAAAAGGCCTCTTTAAAGTGCTGAAAACAAAGATGTCACCTCAAGGACTAAGGTGAGCCTGACTGGAGCCATGGTGTTTTCAGTTGCCTCATTTGCATGTGAAAACTCAACAATGAATAAGGAATACTCTTCTCTGAAAGTTTGGTAGAACTCTGCAGTGAAGCCTTCTGGGCCAGGGCTTTTTTTTATTGGGAGTTTTTTGATTACCTTTTCAATCTCTTCTTTTGTTATGGGTCTATTTAGTTGTTCTACCTCTGTTTGTGTTAATTTAGGTAGGTGGTGTGTGTCTAGGAATTCATCTATTTCTTCTAGGTTTTCAAATTTGTTTGAGCATAGTTTTTCATAGTAATCTGATATGATTCTTTTAATTTCAGTTGGGTCTGTTGTAATATCGCCCATCTGATTTCTTATTCGGGTTATTTGCTTCCTCTCCTGTTTTTCTTTTGTCAGTGTGGCCAGTGGTTTATCAATTTTGTTGATTTTTTCAAAAAACCAGCTTTGGTCTTGTTAATTCTTTCAGTTGTTTTTCTGTTTTCTATTTCATTTAATTCAGCTCTAATTTTTATTATTTGTTTTCTTCTGGTGCCTGAGGTTTTCTTTTGTTGCTCTCTTTCTATTTGTTCAAGTTGTAGGGATAATTCTTTGATTTTGGCCCTTTCTTCTTTTTGGATGTGTGCATTTATTGATTTGAATTGGCGTATGAGCACCGCTTTTGCTGTGTCCCAAATGTTCTGATAGGAAGTGTTTTCATTCTCATCGGATTCTATGAATTTCTTTATTCCATCCTTAATGTCTTCTATAATCCAGTCTTTTTTGAGCAGGGTATTGTTCAGTTTCCAAGTGTTTGATTTCTTTTCCTGTTATTGGTTTCCACTTTTATGGCCTTATGGTCAGAGAAGATGCTTTGTAATATTTCAATGTTTTGGATTCTGCTACGGCTTGCTTTATGACCTAATATGTGGTCTATTCTAGAGAATGTTCCATGTGCACTAGAAAAGAAAGTATACTTGGTTGGTCTTGGGTGGAGTGTTCTGTATATGTCTACAAGGTCAAGTTGGTTGATTGCGGCATTTAGATCTTCCGTGTCTTTATAGAGCCTCTTTCTGGATGTCCTGTCTTTTACCTAAAGTGGTTTGTTGAAGCCTCCTACTATTATTGTGGAGCTGTCTATTTCATTTTTCAGTGCTGATAGAGTTTGTTTTATGTATCTTGCAGCCCTGTCATTGGGTGCATAAATATTTAATATGGTTATATCTTCTTGGTATATTGTCCCTTTAATCATCATATAGTGTCCTTCCTTATCCTTTCTGATGGATTTAACTTTAAAGTCTATTTTGTCAGGAATTAATATTGCCACTCCTGCTCTTTTTTGATTGTTGTTTGCTTCATATATTTTTTTACATCCTTTGAGTTTTAGTTTGTGTCTCTAAGTCTAAGGTGTGTCTCTTGTAGGCAGCATATAGATGGATCTTGTTTTTTAATCCATTCTGCCACTCTCTGTGTCTTTATTGGTGCATTTAGTCCATTTACATTCAGGGTAATTATGGATAGGTATGAATTTAGTGCTATCATTTTGATATCTTTTTTTGTGTGTTGACAGTTTCTTTTTCCCACTTGATTTTATGTGCTGAGTAGATTTTCTTTATATATTGTCCTTTCGTCCTATTTGTTGTTGATTTTGTTTCTGCTGAGTCTGTATTTTTCCCTTGTATTTAATTTTGATGTGTAGGATAGTTTGTCTCCTTTGTGGTTACCTTATTATTTACCCCTATTTTTCTGAATTTAAACCTAACTTTTATTTCTTTGTATCGCCATACCTTCCTCTTAGTATGGAAGGTGTATGATTACATTTCTTAGTCCCTCTTTATTATTTAATGTTGTCTTCTTTTATATAATAAAATCGCCGTTACCCTGTGTTGGGCTTTTTTTTTTTTCTTAATCTTGCTTTGTTTTTTTGCATTTCCCTGTATGGGTTGACTTCTGGTTGCCCTGCCCAGTGTTCTAGTCTTGGGTTGATACCTGATATTATTGATTTTCTAACCAAAGAACTCCCTTTAGTATTTCTTGTAGTTTTGGTTTGCTTTTTACGAATTCCCTCAACTCGTGTTTATCTGGAAATGTCTTAATTTCACCTTCATTATTTAAGAGACAGTTTTGATGGATATGTGATTCTTGGCAGGTAATTTTTTTGCTTCAATTTTTTAAATATGTCATCCCATTGCCTTCTTGCCTACATGGTTTCTGCCGAGTAGTGCGAGCTTATTCTTATTGGCTCTCCTTTGTAGGTGACTTTTCTCTTATCCCTCGCTGCTCTTATAATTGTCTCTTTATCTTTGGTTTTGGCAAGCTTGATTATAATATGTCTTGGGACTTTCTTTTAAAATCTACCTTATATGGCGTTCGATGATCATCTTGGATAGATATCTTCTCATCTTTCACAATATCAGGGAAGTTTTCTGCGAACAAATCCTCAACAATTTTCTCTGTATTTTCTGTTATCCCTCCCTGTTCTGGTACTCCAGTCACTCGTAGGTTATTTCTCTCGATAGAGTCTCACATGATTCTTAAGTTTTCTTCATTTTTTTAAATTCTTTTTTCTGATTTTTCTTCAAATATATTAGTGTCAAGTGATTTATCTTCTTGTTCAGAAATTCTAGCTTCTGCTTGCTCAATTCTGCTCCTCTGACTTGCTATTGAGTTATCTAATTTTGTAATTTTATTGTTAAACTTCTGAATTTGTGATTGCCGTCTGTCTGTGGATTTTTCCAGCTTATTAAACTTTTCATTATGTTCCTGAATAATCTTTCTGATTTCTTCAGCTGCTTTATCTGTGTGTTCCTTGGCTTGTTCTGCATATTGTCTCATTTCCTTCCTGATGTCTTGAAGGGTTCTGTATATTAAACTTTTGTATTCTGCATCTGGTAATTCCAGGAATGCACTTTCATCTAGAAGATCACTGGATTCTTTGTTTTGAGAGCCTATTGAGGTGATCATGGCCTGTTTCTTTATGCAACTTGATATTGACTCTTTTCTCTAAGCCATCAATAAATTATTGTATTAGTTTATGCTTGCTTACTGTGTCGTAGCTTCTTGCTTTGTTTTGTTTTGGTATACCCCTGTGGGTTGCTTGAGTGAGCTAGCTTGATTTTTTTTCACCTTTGGAGCTCTGATGTCCTCTCACCAGCTGGCTAGAGCTGTTATCAGGTATATCAGTCTAGGAGTCCATTCATTTATCTTGTATGAATTTAGCTCAGGTTTCCAGGTAGGTGATCATCAAGTGTGTGGTATAGGCTTTGTCCTACAGTCTTAGAGGGGCTGGGGTGATTGGCGTATATACTGGTATCTGATTGCAGCAGGGGGTCATGCTCCGAACAAGGCAGGGGGCTGAGAACTGACTCCCAAGTGTATCTGAGGAAAGCATGTCCCTGTTCCCTAGAGTGTGCAGGTGCGTGGGTTCTGCAGATGGACCATGGGCACCCAGAGTTTTTGGTTGTAAGGACTGGGAGGTACCAGTTATCTTTGGACCCCTGTTGTGGGTGGCTGTGTGACCTGAGTGGAGCTACCAGTCCTTAGGTCTCTGATGTGGGTAGGTGAGGACCTTGTTTTATAGGCAAGGCAATGTCAAGCATCAAACACCCACCTCTCCATTGCACCACTGAAATGGTTGGAGTCTGCCAACAAGGGCCTATTCTCCCAAAAAAGGCCCACAAAGGTCCATGCAGAAAGGAAAGGTGCTCAAAGTCCATGGACGGTTTATGCCTGGAGAGGAGCTGCTTCTGACCTGAGCTCCCTCGGTTAGTAGTGGAGCTAGCAAATTGACTTTTCCCCCAAATGCAAATTTTTTCCTTCACCAAGGCTGGGAGGACGGCTC
The DNA here is from genome assembly GCF_030014295.1 of Loxodonta africana. NCBI lineage: Eukaryota > Metazoa > Chordata > Mammalia > Proboscidea > Elephantidae > Loxodonta > Loxodonta africana. The sequence goes on along the minus strand of NC_087369.1, from coordinate 171,662,171 downwards.
TAGGTGCTCACCAGGGTCTATCTCAGGCCCAGGGATTCTGCCGCTGAAGCTGGCTTGGGGGTGGGGCGGGGGCGCGGTAAAATATCCTCAATTCCTTAGCTTTTGCCGAGAGCGCCCTTCTCCTCAGGTCCAGGAGGTGTGAGTGGGCTGTGTGGCTGCTGCTTCTCCCCGAGGAAACTGCGTTCTCCCCAGGTCCCGGAGGTGTGAGCGGGCTGGGTGGCTGCTGCTTCTCCCCGAGGAAACTGCGGTCTCCCCAGGTCCCGGAGGTGTGAACAGGCTGTGCGGCTGCTGCTTCTCCCCGAGGAAACTGTGTTCTCAGGTCCCGGAGGTGTGAGCGGGCTGTGCGGCTGCTGCTTCTCCCCGAGGAAACTGCGTTCTCCCCAGGTCCCGGAGGTGTGAGCGGGCTGTGTGGCTGCTGCTTCTCCCCGAGGAAACTGCGTTCTCCCCAGGTCCCGGAGGTGTGAGCGGGCCGGGTGGCTGCTGCTTCTCCCCGAGGAAACTGCGTTCTCCCCAGGTCCCGGAGGTGTGAGCGGGCTGTGCGGCTGCTGCTTCTCCCCGAGGAACCTGCGTTCTCCCCAGGTCCCGGAGGTGTGAGCGGGCTGTGTGGCTGCTGCTTCTCCCCGAGGAAACTGCAGCCAATCGCCAGGACCAGCCCGCTGCCGCCGCTCCGGGAACGGTGCCTGAGGGCTTCCTGGGATTCAGGTCCAGTAACTCCTCTCCGCTTCTGAACGGTCTCTTCCTTCCCCTGCCCCTCAGTTCGTTGTCTAAGCTTGCCTTTGATGCTCAGGGCTCCCAGGTTGTCACAAATATACTTGTTTCACTTGTTTTTTTAGGGTCTTTGTTGTAAAGAGGGCTCAACGGAAGCGTCTGTCTATTCTGCCACCTGGGCTCCGCCTCCTCGATTCACTTTCATATCTCAAAAGTGATTGATTCAAGATACAAGCTAATCTTGTAGATTGAGTCGTGCCTCATTAACATAACTGCCTCTGACCCTGCCTCGTTAACATCATAGAGGTAAGATTTCTAGCACATAGGCAAATCCCATCAGATGACAGAATGGTGGAACAATCACACAATACTGTGAATTAAGGCCTAGCCAAGTTGGCACACATTTTTTGGGGACACAATCCAATCCATAACAGGTCCATGAAGACGGCAACGTGGCACTGGGCAGAGACAATTGCAGGATCATGGGAGCCTTGAGTGAAGTGTTGTGAGGAATTCTTTTACCAAAGTGGTCAGTCAACCACAATGTATTAGTTGAGCCTCTACTGTTTCTCCTAATTGAGTGTCTATTGTGCCAGACACATTGGTTGGCACAACGTCTATTGACTCAGATCCCTGAGATGTCAATTTAGAGCTTGCGTGGAAGACCCTCACCTTCATGTTGGGAAATGTTCACTGCCTTGAGGAGAGCGCTGAAGGGCGGGCATCCTCCAGAAGGGGGTGAGGGTCCAACTAGGGAGGGCCTCTATCCCTGTTGCTCTTTGGGAGAGGAGGACTCCTGAGTGTTCTCTGCCTCAGACTTACTGGAGACAAGGCCATCGAATGTTAGTGCTCATTTGGGGGACCCTTCACTGTATGAATGGGGAGAGTGAGCCTGAGGGAGGAGAAAGCACTTCCCCAGGCCACACAGCAAGCTGGTGACACAGCCAGGCCTAGCACTCAGATCTCCTGACAATAGCTGTGGAAGAGAAGAAAGGAGAAGAGAAGGCATAAAGGTTGTTTGATGAAGAGAAGATGTCTGAATTCCTCTTGCATGTTGTTTATGGGCCATTTGATGAGTTGTCGGCCCAAAGTTAGGAAGCATCCTCTCTCTCTCTCTTTTTTTACATCTAGACAGAAAGGAGAGAAAAATAAGAGTCTAGAAAATAAGGAGAAATGAAATAGAAAACATTATTTATAAGAGCCCCTTACCGCTGAATCACAAAATTGAAAATGATTGGTATAAATGGCTTTCATTGAATAAGGGCAAAGTAGCTCTCGTATGGACTTTTCTATTGGCAAAAAAACCACTGTGCTTGGTCCAAGCACTTTGGCCAAAGAACATTTGCCCTTGTTAAAACAAAGGCATGCTTGGCTTGCTGTAGGACCAGATTTCCTTATTTCTCCCCTGTATTTGCCCTGGAACGTGGCCATCTCCCCTGAGCGTTCTAATTGAATTGATCTCTAAGACCATGGCGTATATGTTCATTTGTTTTAACTTGACTCTGATACCTTCCTCCGTTAAACTTTAAATGAAGTTGTAATTATTTTTAAAAATATAAATTGCAAAGTGTGCTGGCAATTCATAATTACTTCGCAATGCATCAGGATGAGCCAGTAAAGGTGGTCCTCTTTTCTTTTCCCCTTTGCGTTCTGTATTGCTGCCTTGTGTGTTTCTCATTTAGGACTTGTTAGTGTAAATCTCCCTCATACATCATTGGAAGCGTTAGGATTTCTAGAGGAGGAATGTCATCTGCCTTGGGCTCTCTAAGAGAGAGTGGATGATGTCGGGTTTTCTACCTCTCATTGCTACTGTCCTTAGTGGAAAGGCATTTCTCTAATAAGCTATCATATTTGGAAAAGCAGGGTTCTGCTAGCGCTGTATATTATACCAATGTGGGGCGTTTTTCTGCACTTTCTGTGGCATCCCCAGGCTCCTCCCCAGGCTCAGCCTCGTGGCAATGGATCTTTCGTGGGCAGGAGAAGGCAGTTAACCTCTGCTCTGCTCCTTTCCTTTGGAGCCCAGCACGTAAAGAGTCTTTTCTTTTATACTCTCTCAGAGATCCGCAAACAGTATTTTTAATGGATTATTATTAATGGATGTTTGCAGCTGTTTCTTCTCATTTTGAGTCGTGCCACATCAGAAAATGAAGGTCCAGAAGGCTTGATTCCATCCATGTCATTAAGGTTGACTCTATTTTGAGGAGGCGGCTCTTCCCTAGTCATCTTTTGAGTGCCTTGCAACCTCGGGGGCTCATCTTCCAGCATTACATCAGACAATGTTCCGCTGCTATTTATAAGGTTTTCACTGGCTAATGCTTTTTAGAATTAGACTGCCAGGCCCTTCTTCCTGGTCTGTCTTAGTCTGGAAGCTCAGCTGAAACCTGTCCTCCATGGGTGACCCTGCTGGTATCTCAATACCAGTGGCATAGCTTCCAGCATCACAGCAACACGCAAGCCCCCACAGTACGACAAACTGACAGATACGAGGGAGTCTCGTTTACTAGCTCTATTTTCTTTCTCTGCTATTCCTCTAAGAATGTCAGACTAAATTACATCAGATGCTTCTGTCTTGATAAGATATGATACCTCTGCTCCATCCTCTCTCACCATTCAGCTTGTCCTCCTGTCTTGAACAGGAAGGAGCTTCGTTTGGTATGATTTGTGTTTGAAGAAGCCGTATTGACTACTGTTTATCACTCGGGTTTTCCCTAGGTACTCATAAATGACTGCCTTAATAACTGTCCTCACAGCTTACCAGATATTGAAATTAAATTTGTGACTTTAATTCCCTGAGTTCTCTGAGGACTTTTTTTTTTTTTATGAAAAACGGAACAAGGCGGTTTCATGACTCATCACCACTCTTACCGTAATAGAGCAGTGTGAAAAAGAAGAACAAATCTGCAGGGAAACCAATTTCAGTTTTTGCCTTCCAAATGATTATTATAAAAATTAGCAAATAAAATTATTTTTGAAATATGAAAAGACATCCTGTTAAAACTATTTATTGCACTCATACATATTTTTAAGTGTCATGCAGATGCCTAGAAAATGTTAATCCACTAGTTTATAGTCCTTACTTTATGCTGGCAACTGGAAATTGAGTCTTTTTATATTCGGATTGTTGCACAGTTGAAAAACAGCTGAATAATGGCACTTTTGAAAAGGTTATTTTCTAAGTACTGTCGGTGGGCCATATGCTAAGGTACTCTTTCAGGTTGCTGAGGCAACCCGCTTGCAATTGCTGTTCATATGTCCAGCTCCCCAATAATGCACTGACCTGAGACCCTCACCGAATGCAGTACAGGTGCACTGTCGGTGGACTGTAGGTGGGCTATACCTACCTCTCCGTCTTTGGAAATGACTGGCAAGAGATCAATGAGCGTTTGATAGCAGTCAGTAGAATGCCTTGAAAGAGACGGATGCATAGAGCATTCACTGAACAACACCAAGAGCTTTGGTGGGGTTTAGGTTTCTAAAGTTGCCTAGCCAAGAGTCTGTGTATTACGGAAGCTAAGAATGTGTGGGCCAGCCAACTATCCATCAGTCATGGTAGAGGAGTAATCAGTTTTCCATCGCCTGAAGCAGTTTGGATCCAGCGAGCAACATGCTGATGCTGCAGTCCCTTTCCTTGATGTTTCATTGGAAAGTGGTAAGGCGTCTTTCCTTTCTGAGCGGGTACCTCCATCCCCTTTCCAATGGTTTTGTCTAGAGGCAAACGATGTTTAAGAGTGCTTTTGTCATGTGCTCTTTTCCATAGGTGTGGCAGATACTCTGGAAGCCGTATCATGATGCCTTTTGCTTTAGGTGCGTGTCATGACTATAATGCATAGGTCTTCAACTTGTTACTGTGAATATTTTTATTTCAAAGCCTGCCATCCAACGCCGTGCAGCAACCAAATGAGCAATGAGAAGATACCACACTATGTCATCCCTGACTGGGATGATATTTAATATGAGAGAACATGCATTAGTTACCTACCAACTTGACAGGAATGGGTTCCAAATCTGACGCGTCATGGCCTCACTCCTCACCAATGTGTTCCTGGAAGGGGGAGCCCATGGTGAGCTTCCTTGCGTTTGTTAGTGGGAGGGAAGCCTTGGGATTCAGGGGAAAGTATCTGGATGGCCTTTTAAGAAGACATTCTATTTTCAGTGGAGTAGAAAAGTCTGCACTTGAGCCTATGGCATGTTCTTTTCTCTGGATGAACACAGTGACTGTCTTGCTCACATTTTTCTGATATTTATTCTGCATATCAGCCTCGTGAGACCCTCCCACTCTCCTGAATGAATTTCCAGGCATTACCTGCATGCTGTGTTCCTGCGGAGGGGTGGCAGTAACCTCTGCAAAGATACACCGGAGCTTCTCTGGAGAAAGCGTAAGCGCAGTGAAGTGTGTGTGGCTGTACAATTTAATGGCTCTACAGGTAATTTTTTTTTGAAGGCAGGATCTGGCATTTAATCAAATTGAGAGTCATTATGTAAATTTAATCACCTTGCAACACGCTAGTAATTTTATTGTCTCCTTTTTCTTTGTAAGTGCTTAGATACAAGTTGAGCCTGGAATTCCAGAGGTAGAGTACTGCTGATTGGAGACGTGTTGGGGAAAATGTATTGTGCAAATGAGATAGAGCCTCTTTCTTGCTCTTGATTGTGTCCTTGTATGTATACAGATATCCAACAAAGGGTTTTTAGAGTAAAGTGTGCCTGTTTAAGACTTTTTTTTTTAATGGACTATATGAAATCTGTTTGTGTCAATTGGAAAACTTTTATACCGAGTGAGATGTGGTTCAAACTCACCCTAACCCATGGGTCTTCACACCAGTGTAACCCCTTTGGGCTTGGCCTCTGGTCACTGGAATGCTATTTGATGTTGGATTACTTATGCTGTAAAGTCTACTTAAAATTGGACATAGTATTTCCATTTGTCAACAGCAATTTTTTAAAATTGAACTTTAGATAAAGGTTTACAGAACAAAGTAGTTTCTCATCAAACAATTAGTACACACATTGTTATATGGTATTGGTTAACAACCTCACAACATGTCAACACTCTCCCTTCTTAACCCTGGGTTCCCTATTACCAGCTTTCCTGTTCCCTCCTACTTTCCAGTCCCTGCCTCAGGGCTGGTGCGCCCCTTTCGTCTTGTTTTGTTCCATGGTCATGTTCAATCTTTGGCTGAAGAGTGAACCTCATGACCTCATTACTGAGCTGGAAGGGTGTCTAGGGGCCATACTCTCAGGGTTTCTCCAGCCTCTGTCAGGCCAGCAAGTCTAGTCTTTCTTTTTGAGTTAGAATTTTGTTCTACATTTTTCTCTAGCCCTGTCCGGGACCCTGTATTGTGATCCCTGTCAGAGCAGTCAGTGGTGGGAGCCAGGCACCATCTGGTTGTACTGGACTCAGTCTGGTGCAGGCCGTGGTAGATGTGGTCCATTAGTCCTTTGGACTAATCTTTCCCTTGTGTCTTTAGTTTTCTTCATTCTCCCTTGCTTCCGAAGGGGTTAGACCAGTGGAGTGTCTTAAATGGCCACTTACAGGCTTTTAAGACCCCAGACACTACTCACCAAAGTAAAATGTAGAACATTTTCTTTATAAACTATGTTACGCCAATTGAGCTAGATGTTCCCCACGACCAATAATTTGGTCCATGGGGGAATTTTGATGTGTCTGTAGAGCTTCCATGACCTTGCCTTGTACAAGTTGTGCTGCCTTCCCCAGTACTGTCTTACTCTTCACCAAAGCTACCACATATCTATCGTCTATTTAGTGTTTTTCCATCCCTACCCCTCCCCTCCCTCATAACCATCAAAGATTGTTTCTTTTTGTGTGTGAACCTTTTCATGAGTTTCTATAGTTGTGGTCTCATACAATATTTGTCCTTTCATGATTGCCCTATTTTACTCAGCATAATGCCCTCGAGATTCATCCATATTATAAGATGCTTCACAGATTCATCTTTGTTCTTTATTGCTGGGTAATACTCCCTTGTGTGTATGTATCACCGTTTGTTTATCCATTCATCTGTTGGTGGACATCTAGGTTGTTTCCATCTTTTTGCTATTGTGAACAGTGCTGCAGTGAACATGAATGTGCATATGTCTATTCATGTGATGACTCATTTCTCTAGGATATATTCCTAGGAGTGGGATTGTTAAATCATATGGTATTTATATTTCTAGCTTTTTAAGGAAGTGCCATATCGATTTCCAAAGTGGTTGTACCATTTTGCATTCCCACCGGCAGTGCATAAGAGCTCCAATCACCCCGCAGCCTCTTGAACATTTATTATTTTCTGTTTCTTTGTTTTTTTTTTATTCGTGCCAGTAATGGCGGGGTGACATAGTATCTCATTGTGGTTTTGATTTGCATTCCAGAGCATTTCCTCATGTGTCTGTTAGCCACTTGAATGTCTTCTTTGGTGAAGTGTCTGTTCATTTCCTTTGCCCATTTTTTAATTGGATTTTTGTCTTTTTGTTGTAGAAGTGTTGGATTTTCTTGTAGATTTAGAGATTACAACTTTGTCAGATTTGTAATAGCCAAATTTTTTTTCCCAGTCTGTAGGTTCTCTTTATACTCTTTTAGTGAAGTCTTTTGATGAGTATAAGTGTTTAATTTTTGGAAGATTCCAGTTACCTAGCTTATCTTCTGGAGTTTGTTTGTTTGTATGGTTTGTATCCTTTTAATGCCATGTATTAGGGCCTCTAGTGTTGATCCTAATTTTTTCTTCTATGATCTTTATAGTTTTATATTTAGGTCTTTGATCCATTTTGAGTTAGTTTTTGTGTATGGTGTGAGGTATAGGTCCTGTTTCATTTTTTTGCAGATGGACATCCAGTTTTGCCAGCACCATTTGTTAAAAAGACAGTCTTTTCCTCATTTTATGGACTTTGGGCCCTTGTCAAAGGTCAAGTGACCTTGGCTTCACTAAGGATGACATTCAGGTAGCTAACAGATACATGAGGAAATTCTTACGACCATTAACCATTAGAGAAATTCAAAACTACAATGAGATTCCATCTCACTCCAACAAGGCTGGCATTAATCCAAAAAACACAAAATCATAAGTGTTGGAGAGGTTGTGGAGAGACTGGAACACTTATACATTGCTGGTGGGAATGTAAAATGGCATTGGAATAGAATTGGAAATAGATTTGGCAGTTCCTTAAAAAGCTAGAAATAGAACTATCATACGATCCAGCAATCCTGCTCCTTGGAATATATCCTAGAGAAATAAGAGCCTTTACACGAACAGACATATGCACACCCATGTTCATTGCAGCAGTGTTTACAATAGCAAAAAGATGGAAGCAACCAAAGTGCCCATCAACGGATGAATGGATAAATTATGGTATATTCACACAATGGAATACTATACATCAATAAAGAACAATGATGAATCCGGGAAACATTTCGTAACATGGAAGAATCTGGAAGACATCATGCTGAGTGAAATTAGTCAGTTGCAAAATGACAAATATTGTATGAGCCCACTATTATAAGAACTCAAGAAATAGTTTAAACACAGAAGAAAATATTCTCTGATGGTTACGAGAGTGGGGTGGGAGGGAGGAAGAGGAGTATTCACTAATTAGATAGTAGATAGGAACTACTTTAGGTGAAGGGAAAGATAGCACATAATACAGGGGAGGTCAGCACAACTGGACTAAACCAAAAGCAAAGAAGTTTCCTGAATAAACTGAACGCTTCAAAGGCCAGCGTAGCAGGGGCGGGGGTTTGGGGACCATGGTTTTGGGGGACATCTGGGTCAACTGGCATAATAAAATCTATTAAGAAATCATTCTGTGTTCCACTTTGGAAAATGGTGTCTGGGGTCTTAAACACTAGCAAGTGGCCATCTAAGATGCATCAATTGGTCTCGACCCACCTGGAGAAGAAGAGAATGAAGAACACCAAAGACTCAAGATAATTATCAGCCCACGAGACAGAAAGGGTCACATAAACCGGAGACTATATCAGCCTGAGATCAGAAGAACTAGGTAGTGCCCGGCTACAATCAAGGACTGCCCTGACAGGGAACACAACAGAGAACCACTGAGGGAGCAGGAGAGCAGTGGGATGCAGACCTCAAATTCTTGTCAAAAGACCAGACTTAATGGTCTGACTGAGACTAGAGGGACCCCAGAGGTCATGGTCCCCAGAACTTCTGTTAGCCCAAGACAGGAACCATTCCCAAAGCCAACTCTTCAGACAGGGATTGGACTGGACTATAAGATAGAAAATGATACTGGTGAGGAGTGAGCTTCTTGGATCAAGTAGACACATGAGACTATGTGGGCAACTCCTGTCTAGGGGGGAGATGTGAAGGCAGAAGGGGACAGAAGCTGGCTGAATGGACACGAAAATAGAGGGTGGGTCAGGCGCACCATAGCCCTCAAAGTGACATCTTTGCTTTTTAACCCTTTAAAGAGGTCTTTTGTAGCAGATTTGCCCAATGCACTATGTTGTTTGACTTCTTGACTGCTGCTTCCATAGATGTTGGTTGTGGATCCAAGTACAATGAAATACTTGACAAGTTCAGTCTTTCCTCCGTTCATCGTGATGTTGCTTATTGGTCCAGTTGTGAGGATTTTTCTTTTCTTTATGTTGAAGTGTAATCCATACTGAAGGCTGTAGTCTTTGATCTTCATCAGTAAGTGCTTCAAGTCCTCTTTGCTTTCAGGAAGCAAGGTTGTGTCATCTTTGTATCATAGGTTGTTAATGAGTCTTCCTGCAGTCCTGATGCTGCATTCTTCTTCTTCATATAGTCCAGCTTCCCAGATTATTTGCTCAGCATGCAGATTGAGTAGGTATGGTGAAAGGATACAACCCTGACTCACACATTTCCTGACTCTAAACCATGCAGTAACCCATTGTTCTGTTTGAATTGTTCTTGGTCTATGTACAGGTTCCTCATGAGTACAATTAAGTGCTTTGGAATTCCCATTCTTCACAGTGTTATCCGTAGTTTATGATCCACACAGTCGAATGTCTTTGCATAGTCAATATAACACAGGTAAACATCTTTCTGGTGTTCTCTGCTTTTAGCTAAATTCCATCTGATATCACCAATGGTATCCCTTGTTCTGTGTCCTCTTCTGGATCCAGCTTGAATTTCTGACAGTTCCCTGTAGATATACTCTACAACCACTTTTGAATGATCTTCAGCAAAATTTTATTTGTGTGTGATATTAATGATATTGTTCAATAATTTTTGCATTCTTTTCGATCACCTATCTTTGGAATGGGCACCAGTATGGATCTATTCTAGTTGGTGGGCCAGATAGCTCTGTTCCAAATTTCTTGGCATCGATGTGTGAGTGCTTCCAGTGCTGCATCCTTTTGTTGAAACATCTCAGTTGGTATTCTGTCAATTCCTGGAGCCTTGATTTTTGCCAGTGCCTTCAGTGCAGCTTGGACTTCTTCCTTCAATACCACTGGTTCTTGATCACATGCAACCTCCTGAAATGGTTTAACGTCGACCAATTCTTTTTGGTACAGTGACTCCATGTATTCCTTCTATCTTCTTTTGATGCTTCCTGCGTCATTCAATATTTTGCCCACAGAATCCTTCACTATTCCAACTCAAGGCTTTAATTTTTTTCTTTAGTTCTTTCAGCTTGAGATATGATGAGTGTGTTCTTCCCTTTTGGCTTTCTAACTCCAGGTCTTTGCATGTGTCATTATAATACTTTATTTTGTCTTCTTGAGTCACCCTTTGAAATCTTATGCTCAGCTCTTTTACTTCATCATTTGCTTTAGCTACTCTATGTTCAAGAGCAAATTTCAGAGTCTCCTCGACATCGATTTTGATCTTTTTCTTTCTTTCCTGTCGTTTTAATGACCTTTTTCTTTCTTCATATATGATATCCTTGATATCCCACAACTCGTCTGGTCTTTGGTCATTAGTGTTCAATGCATCAAATCTATTCTTGAGATGGTCTCCGAATTCAGGTGGGATATGCTCAAGGTTGTATTTTGTCTCTCGTGAACTTGATTTAATTTTCTTCAGCTTCAACTTGAAGGTGCATATAAGGAATTGATGGTTTATTCTGCAGTCGTCCTCTGTCCGTATTCTGACAGATGATACTGAGTTTCTCCATAGTCCCTTTCCACAGACATAGTTGATTTGATTCCTGTGTATTCCATCCGGTAAAGTCCATGTGTATAGTCACCATTTATGTTGTTGAAAAAAAAGTATTTGCAATGAATAAGTCATTGGTCTTGGAAAATTCTGTTATACTATCTTTAGAGTCGTTTCTATCACCAAGGTCATATTTTTCAACTACCAATCCTTCTTTGTTTCCAACTTTTGCATTCCAATCGCCAGTAATATCAGTGCATCTTGATTGTGTGTTTGATCAATTTCAGACTTCAGAAGTTGGTAAAAACCTTCAATTTCTTCATCTTTGGCATTAGTGGTTGGTACATAAACTTGAATAATAGTTGTATGAACTGGTCCTCCTTGTAGGTATATGGATATTATCCTATCACTGACAGCGTTGTACTTCAGGATAGATCTTGAAATCTTCTTTTTGATGATGAATGTGACGCCATACCTCTTCAATTTGTCCTTACTGGCAGAGTAGACCATATGATTTTCTGATTCAAAGTGGCCAACACCAATCGATTTCAGCCCACTAATGCCTAGAATGTTGATATTTTTGCAGTCCATTTCATTTTGAAGAATTCCATTTTTTCTGCATTCATACTTCGTACACTCTACATTCTGATTATTAATGCTTGTTTGCAGCTGTTTCTTCTCATTTTGAGTCATGCCACATCAGCTAATTAAGGTCCCAAAAAGCTTTACTCCATCCATGTCTTTAAGGTTGACTCTGTTTTGAGGAGATGGCTCTTCCCCAGTCATATTTTGCGTGCCTTCCAACCTGAGGGGCTTATCTTATGGTACTATGTCAGACAACATTCCACTGCTACTCATAAGGTTTTCACTGGCCAATTTTTAAAAAATGTTTTATTTATTTTTTACTGTGCTTTAGATGAAGGTTTATGGAGCAAATTAGTTTCTCATTAAACAATTAATACACATATTATTTTGTGACATTGGTTGTCAGCCCCAGTCTCCCATTCTCAACCCTGAGTTCCCCATTACCAGCTTTCCTGTTCCCTCCTGCCTTCTTGTCCTTGCCCCAGGGTTGGTTTGCCCATTTAGTCTCATTTTGTTTTATGTGCCTGTCTAATCTTTGGCTGAAGGATGAACCTCAGCAGTGACTTCAGTACTGAGTTAAAAGGGTGTCCAGGGGCCAAACTCTTGGGGTTGGCCAAATTTTTTAGAAGGAGCTTGCCAGGTCCATCTTTCTAGTCTGTCTTAGTCTGGAAGCTCCACTGAAACCTGTCCACCATGGGTGACCCTGCTGGTTTTTGAAATACCAGTGGCATAGCTTCCAGCATAACAGCAACACACAAGCCCCCACAGTATGACAAACTGACAGACAAGTGGTGGTCAACGTAATTAATGTCAGTAAATTGTACACTTAATATGGTTAAAGAGGCATTTCTTGATATATGTATATTATGATAATCAGATTTTTTTAGAAAGGCAATATCTGGAGATACATACCTATGAAAACATACCTTTTGTCTTTTTTAAGCAATCATACACAGAAATGATACTACTGCAGATTGTTATCATGGTGATTATTACAACTTGGTGATGGCTTATCTTAATTGTAGGTTCATCTCTTTGTATGGATGAACATACCTCTGGAAGGGTGAATGTACAACCTAAACCCAATATAATGAAAGTAGAGTCACTAACATTAGTGTGAAAAATCTAATTAAAAGTTATAATCGAGGTGGTCTGCTGAGTCAAAAAAAAAAAACTGTAGTTACAAACTTAGATGTTCCTGAGTGTCAGTCTTCTTAAATCACATGTCTTATGATGAATGCAACTACTCTGAAAGAATGACAACAAACTGAACAGAGTGTACCTGACAAAGCAGAATTAATGAGCCAGTCAGAACAATAATTGAAAACAAGCTAGAATATCATCGAAGAGCTAAAGGAGGATGTTGGTAACGTGAAGCAGGAATGGACAGTTACAAAGAATTATTCCAAAATACTAAAAATATAAGACTTCAAATAAATACCTTGATGGGGGGATTAATAACAGAATGCATACATGTGAAGAATGAATTAATAAACTGGAATACCAGGTTGAATAACTCTCTCCAAAGGCACTAGGAAGGGATAAAGAAATGGAAAATATGGGGGAAAAGGTAATAGACATGGAGGATGGGATGAGAGGTGTTAATTCAGTATAATAAGGGCCTCAGAAGGAGAGGAAAAAAAAGTATCAACACTCGCCCTTTCTTGACCTTAGGTTCCCCATTACCAGCTTTCTTGTGCCCTCCTGGCTTCTTGTCCTTGCCCCTGGGTTGGCACATCCATTGGTCTTATTTTGTTTTGTTTATGGGCCTGTCTGTTCATTCAAAAAAAAAAAAAACTGTGGTTACAACCTTAGATGTTGCTGAGCATCGGTCCTCTTAAATCACATGCTTTATGAGGGGGTAAGTAATTGAACATAACAACGACTGTAAGGATGGCGCAGGACGGGCCAGTGTTTCGTTCTGTTGTGCATAGGGTCGCTATGAGTCAGAACCGACTCGACAGCACCTAACAACAACAACAAAGTATTTGAAGAAATAAAGACCAAGTATTTCTTAGTCTTAAAGGAGTATGAAAGACCTTAGTTTGAAAGCATTCACAATTTACAAAACAGAATATGAAAGATCAAATCTATATCTGTTGTTGTTGTTGTTAGGTGCTGTCGAGTCGGTTCTGAAACATAGCGACCCTATGCACAACAGAACGAAACACTGCCCGGTCCTGGACCATCCTTACAATTGTTCTTATGCTTGAGCTCATTGTTGCAGCCACTGTGTCAATCCACCTCGTTGAGGGTCTTCCTCTTTTCCGCTGACCCTGTACTCTGCCAAGCATGATGTCCTTCTCCAGGGACTCATCCCTCCTGACAACATGTCCAAAGTATGTAAGACGCAGTCTTGCCTTGCCTTTAAGGAGCATTCTGGCCACACTTCTTCCAAGACAGATTTGTTCGTTCTTTTGGCAGTCCATGGTATATTCAATATTCTTCACCAACACCACAATTCAAAGGAGTCAACTCTTCTTCCGTCTTCCTTGTTCATTGTCCAGCCTTCACACGCATATGATGTGATTGAAAATACCATGGATTGGGTCAGGCGCACCTTACTCTTCAGGGTGACATCCTTGCTCTTCAACAATTTGGAGAGGTCCTTTGCAGCAGATTTGCTCAATGCAATGCATCTTTTGATTTCTTGACTGCTGCTTCCATGGGTGTTGATTGTGGATCCAAGTAAAATGAAATCCTTGACAACTTCAGTCTTTTCTCCCTTTATCATGATGTTGCTCATTGGTCCATTTGTGAGGATTTTCATTTTCTTTATGTTGAGGTGTAATCCGTACTGAAGGCTGTGGTCTTTGATCTTCATTAGTAAGTGCTTCAAGTCTTCTTCACTTTCAGCAAGCAAGGTTGTGTCATCTGCATAATGCAGGTTGTTAATGAGTCTTCCTCCAACCCCGATGCCCTGTTCTTCTTCGTATAGTCCCCAGCTTCTTACATTATTTGTTCAGCATACAGATTAAATAGGTATGGTGAAAGAATGCAACTTGACGCACACCTTTCCTGACGTTAAACCAATCAGTATCCCCTTGTTCTGTCCGAACAACTGCCTCTTGATCCATGTAAAGGTTCCTCATGAGCACAATTAAGCGTTCTGGAATTCCCATTCTTCGCAGTGTTATCCATAGTTTGTTATGATCCACACAGTGGAATGCCTTTGCATAATCAATAAAACACAGGTAAACATCCTTCTGGTATTCTCTGTTATCAGCCAGGATCCATCTGACATCAGCAATGATATCCCTGGTTCCACGTCCTCTTCTGAAACCAGCCTGAATTTCTGGCAGTTCCCTGTAGATATACTGCTGCCGCTGTTTTTGAATGATCGTCAGCAAAATTTTGCTTGCATGTGATATTAATGATATTGTTCTATAATTTCCACGTTTGGTTGGATCACCTTTCTTGGGAATAGGCATAAATATGGATCTCTTCCAGTCAGTTGGCCAGGAAGCTGTCTTCCCTATTTCTTGGCATAGACGAGTGAGCGCCTCCAGCGCTGCATCTGTTTGTTGAAACATCTCAGTTGATATTCCATCAATTCCTGGAGCCTTGTTTTTTGCCAGTGCCTTCAGGTGAGCTTGGACTTCTTCCTTCAGTACCATCAGTTCCTGATCATATGCCACCTCTTGAAATGGTTGAATATCAATTAATTCTTTTTGGTATAATGACTCTGTGTATTCCTTCCATCTTCTTTTGATGCTTCCTGCGTCGTTTAATATTTTCCTCATGGAATCCTTCACTATTGCAACTCGAGGCTTGAATTTTTTCTTCAGTTCTTAAAGCTTGAGAAACGCCGAGCGTGTTCTTCCCTTTTGGTTTTCCATCTCCAGCTCTTTGCACATGTCATTATAATACTTTACTTTGTCTTCTCGAGATGCCCTTTGAAATCTTCTGTTCAGTTCTTTTACTTCATCAATTCTTCCTTTTGCTTTAGCTGCTCGACGCTCAAAAGCAAGTTTCAGAGTCTCCTCTGACATCCATCTTGGTCTTTTCTTTCTTTCCTGTCTTTTCAGTGACCTCTTGCTTTCTTCATGGATGATGTCCTTGATGTCATTCCACAACTCATCTGGTCTTCGGTCACTAGTGTTCAATGCATCAAATCTATTGTTCAAATGGTCTCTAAATTCAGGTGGGATATGCTCAAGGTCATATTTTGGCTCTTGTGGACTTGCTCTTATTTTCTGCAGTTTCAGCTTGAACTTGCATATGAGCAATTGATGGTCTGTTCCACAGTTGGCCCCTGGCCTTGTTCTGATTGATGATATTGAGCTTTTCCATCATCTCTTTCCACAGATGTAGTCAATTTGATTTCTGTGTGCTCCATCTGGCAAGGTCTATGTGTATAGTTGCCATTTACATTGGTGAAGAAGGTATTTGCAATGAAGAAGTCATTGGTCTTGCAAAATTCTATCATTTGATCTCCGGCATCCTTTCTGTCACAAGGCCATATTTTTCAGCTACTGATCCTTCTTCTTTGTTTCTAACTTTCACATTCCAATCACCAGTAATTATCAATGGAACTTGATTGCATGTTCGATCAATTTCAGACTGTAGCAGCTGATAAAAATCTTCTATTTCTTCATCTTTGGCCCTAGTGGTTGGCGTGTAAATTTGAATAATAGTCGTATTAACTGGTCTTCCTTGTAGGTGTATGGATATTATCCTATCACTGACAGCCTTGTACTTCAGGATAGATTTTGAAACATTCTTTTTGATGACGAATGCGACACCATTCCTCTTTGAGTTGTCATTCCCAGCATAGTAGACTATATGATTGTCCGATTCAGAATGGCCAATACCAGTCCATTTCAGCTCACTAATGCCTAGGATATCGATGTTTATGCGTTCCATTTCATTTTTGATGATTTCCAATTTTCCCAGATTCATACTTCATACATTCCAGGTTCCAATTATTAATGGATGTTTGCAGCTGTTTCTTCTCATTTTGAGTCATGCCACATCAGCAAATGAAGGTCCTGGAAGCTGTACTCCATCCACATCATTAAGGTTGACTCTACTTTGAGGAGGCAGCTCTTCCCCAGTCATCTTTTGAGTGCCTTCCAACCTG
This sequence comes from Loxodonta africana, assembly GCF_030014295.1. Classification (NCBI taxonomy): domain Eukaryota; kingdom Metazoa; phylum Chordata; class Mammalia; order Proboscidea; family Elephantidae; genus Loxodonta; species Loxodonta africana. Next base: position 171,645,716 of record NC_087369.1, on the reverse strand, counting down.
AGGGGCTCATCTTCCAGCACTATATCAGACAATGTTCTGCTGCTATTCATACAGCTTTCACTGGGTAATGCTTTTCAGAAGTAGACTGCCGGGTCCTTCTTCTTAGTCTGTCTTAGTCTGGAAGCTCAGCTGAAACCTGTCCTCCATGGGTGACCCTGCTGGTATCTGAATACCAGTGGCATAGCTTCCAGCATAACAGCAACACACAAGCCCCCACAGTATGACAAACTGACAGACATGTGGGGGCAAATCTATATCTAGACACATAAAATTTTTAGAAATATCAAAGACAAAGAGAAGACTCTAAGAGTTCCTAGCAAGAAAAAGCAGATCACCTACAAAGGAAGAAAATTAGATTGACATCTTAGTACTCAAAAGCCACCTCAGATGCAAGAAGTGGAGTGTTATTTTTCAAAGTGTTGAGGGGAAAAACTTGGAACCTAGAATTTTATACCTAGCTAAATGTCATTAAACATAAGAATGAAATATTCTCAGGCATACAAGGCCTCAGAAAGTTTATGAGACAAAGATTCTCTTTGAATTAAGCCCAATAAAACAGTACTTAAAATATTTGTAAATGAAATGACTTCCACGTGAGCTTTTCACAAGTGTTTCGGTTCGTTTCTCAGATCCATGAACTTTCCTCTTACTTTGGTGGCATTTGCAGAACTCAGTTCCAGGGAGGGAGACAGTGTCTTGAATTTGTATCTGTCTTGTAGGAACCTCAAGTCATTCATTTCTTTTATTCTGACAGCTTTATCTCTCCAGCTGAGCCTATGAATTACCCGAGGACACGATATTATTTATTTACTTCTGTATTCCTAGTGGTGCTTGTCACAGGACTCTGTACCTGGTAGGTTTCACTAAATGTCTGTGGCATGAAGGAAGGAAGAAAGAGAATGGGAGGAAGGGAAGGAGGGAGAGAATTTTGAGTCTGGATCATGAAGCTGGGGCTGCTTCCGTTCAAGAGAATAGCTGTCCTCTCCATTCTGTGTACAAAAAGTTGAGTGACATCTGAATGTGTGTCAGTAGTTTTCACAGCAGCGGACCATAGCTCTCGCATTAAGTCTGTTAGTGACTTGAGGATAACTGAGCATTATTATTTCACCACCAAAATATTAAAGGTGATCTGATTATTTTGACTCCACTTGAATTAATGATTTACTTGTTTTTTTTCAGGACTTAGTGTGATGATAGTGTCAGGAGCTCAAGCTTCCTCTGTCAATCAAGATGGGAAGTGATATGCTTGCATGGCAGTCAACATTCCCGAGGCAGGAGTAAGAAGAAAAAGTAATCCACAAGGGTTTTGTTTTGTCTGGAATTGTCAATGCATTGCCATAGTTGTTGTTGTTGTTAGGTGCCGTCGAGTCAGTTCTGACTCATAGTGACCCTATGCACAACAGAACAAAACAGTGCCTGGTCCTGCACCATCCTCATAATCGTTGCTATGCTCGAGCTCATTGTTGCAGACACTGTGTCAATCCACCTCGTTGAGGATCTTCCTCTTTTCCGCTGACCCTGTACTCTGCCAAGCATGATGTCCTTCTCTAGGGACTGATCCCTCCTGACAACATGTCCAAAGTATTTAAGACGCAGTCTCGCCATCCTTGCTTCTAAGGAGCATTCTGATTGTACTTCTTCCAAGACAGATTTGTTCGTTCTTTTTGGCAGTCCATGGTATATTCAATATTCTTTGCCAACACCACAATTCAAAGGCGTCAGTTCTTCTTCGGTCTTCCTTATTCATTGTCCAGCTTTCACATGCATACGATGCGATTGAAAATACCATGGCTTGGGTCAGGCACACCTTAGTCTTCAAGGTGACATCTTTGCTCTTCAACACTTTAAAGAGGTCCTTTGCAGCAGATTTACCAGACTAGGACAGACTAGGAAGAAGGACCCAACAGTCTACTTCTGAAAAGTATTAGCCAGTGAAAACCTTATGAATAGCAGTGGAACTTTGCTATAGAGCTGGTGGAAATCTCCCTTCCTTACTCTTCAAGAAGGCAATTATTTTTGCTCATCTGTGACTGTGTAACGAGTGCCCACTGGGTAATGCACACTTGTTGACATTCAAGCCCTAACAACTCGGCCTTGAATCAGACACCTGTAGTACCCAGGGAAGAGTTGCCTGAGTGGATAGCATTCCACACTTTTCTTTTACTTGGCATAATTTGTTAGTGTTTGGGGACAGGGAAAGCAAGAGACAGCAGGACTGAGAGGGGCATCAGAGTTATTCCTTTATTCCCTTCCATAGGGAAATGCCATCTTTGACACCCATCTCAAAAGCATTTGTATATGTTTAAAGTGTTTTCCTGTGAACTATTTTTCAACCTTTCCATAGTTATCATTTTGTTGTAAATCCGGAAGAAAAGGGGCTGAAGCAGAACAGAAAATGACAGTGGCAAGCCCCCAAAACATATATATGACACAAGTACATCCCAGAGGTCAACATTATCATCAGCAGTAAATGCCAGCAGGGTTCCTTCCCACCATCCTCTGCTCTATGCCTTCTCACCCCAATTCAGTTCTTGATCATGTGTTTTTCACATTGATTTGAGATTGTTAGCAGAGACTCTGGCATCTGTAAGTAATTGAGTAACTGCTCGGGTACTTGATATCCTTACTAAAAATTCCAGGAAAGCATGTAACATTTGGGCACCATGTAGATTTAATTCGGTAGTCATTGAGCACTGCTCAGTGCAGATCCAGCCCTGGGCAGTGCTCAGGTACACAGAGCACTGGGAATGAAGGGCCAGGGGAGGAGCTTCAAAGCAGGTGGCCTTGGGGACTCACCTGATATAATGGATAGAATTTCAGCAGGCAGAGGCATTGCTGGAGGTAGAAGAACAGCTTGAGTGAAGGTAACAAGGTGAGAAATCATAGGGTTCATTTAGGGCTAGTAGTAGTCCCGATGTATTGAGTGATTACTCTGTGCCATGCTTAGTAGCAGACCCTGTAAGCAGCAATCTAGTTTTTGACCCTACACATGAAACAGAACCTGTGGAGCCCTTAATGAAATTGATTCAGGTGGAAGCCTTTTAAAATGTTTTATTTTGAATTCATTTTAGGCTTGCAAAGTAGTTGTAAAATTAGTCGATAGAACTCCTTTGCTCCAGCTTTGCTAAATGTTAACTTCTTACACAATCAGAGCAAATTTTCAAAACCAGGAAACTAATGTTGACACAATATAATTAACTACTTTACAGACCTTATTCAAATTTCACTAATTGTCCCACTAATGTCCTTTTTCTAGTCCAGGAGCCAATCCAGGATCCCATTCTGACCTGGGGCAGCTCATCAGTCTTTGCTTTCATGGCCTTGACACTTTTGAAGAGTACCAATCAGTTATTTTGAAGAATGTTTTTCAGTTTGGGTTTGTCTGATGTTTACTTACGATTAGATTGAATTTATGCTTTTCTGGCAGGAAGATCATGGAAGAGATGTTGTGTTCTTAGTGCATCATATTAGGGAGTTCATGAGGTCTGTGTGTCTCATTATTGGTGATGTTAACTTTGATCACCTGTTTATGGGAGTGTCTGCCAGGTTTCTCCACTAGAGTTACTATTTCTTCCTTTGTACATGGTGAAGCGGGGCAATAAGAATTTCATGGAAAGATTGTTTGGGACTATGCAAATATCTTCTTTATCACCATACTTTTGCTCAGTAATTTTAGCATCCATTGACAGTTCTTGCTTGCAACAATTATCACTCTGGTGTTTCTCTTTCCATTGTTTTTGAATTTATTAATTGGAATTCTATGGTAAAGAAGAGCTGTCCCTTCTCTTTTGTTCCCTCCCTCCTCCTTTCCTTCCTTTGTAGCACTGTAGACTCATAGATGTTTATTTTAGTTTATGGATGATAACTATCATTATTTATTTTGTTGTTTAAATTGTCCCAGATTTGGCCATTGAGAGCTCCTTCATATTGGCTCCTTTTGGCGCTTTTTTTTTTAATAGCATTTCTTTACTTTCTGGCACCACACAATGTTCCAGGCTCATCTTGTACTTTCTTCGCCCCAGCCCTGGAATCAACCACCTCCCTCAAAGAGCCCTGATTCCTTTTCCTGTAGTATGGTGTTAGAGCTCTGTCTGTGTTGATCCATCCATTCATCTATCTACCTTCAAACTGAGTTTACACTGATACCTTTGATTTATTTTTTTTGGAAATCTTTTGATATATTTGGGTCTCTGTTTTAATTCATTTTAATAGAACACAGCATTTATTATTATAAACAAAAAGGATTAAAATCTATACATATATGAAATACCTTTCCCCAGATATGTTAATAAATGCTGTGGCAAAATATGATAGCTTTTATTGTGAATAAGGATAAAAGCACGTTTAACCCAGCTATTTTATAGACTTTAGAAAAGATTGAATTACATGACCTTGTCACTAGGAAAAATCCAAGTCAAATTCTAATTAACCCCAACGTTGTTGGGCTAAATTTCTTTCTTTCTTTTTCATTTGGAGTATGTATATTTTATTCCTAAATTTGTGTGTGTGTGTGTCTTATAGGTGAAAGTTTACACAGCAAATTATTTTCTTATTCAATAATTTATACAAAAATTGTTTTGTAGACATCGGTTGCAGTCCCTGCACTGTGTCAGCACTCTCCGCCTTTCTACTGTGGATTCCGTTTCCATTCGTCCAGGTTTCCTGTCTCTTCTTGCCATCTCATCTTTGCTTTTGGGCACATGTTGCCCATTTGGTTCTGTATACTTTATTGATCTAAGGAGCACATTCCTCTTGTGTGTTTTGTTTGTTTTATAGGCCTGTCTAATCTTTGGCTGAAAGGTGGACTTCAGGAGTGGCTTCACTACTGAGTTAGAAGGGTGTCTGGGGACCGTAGTCTCAGAGTTCCTCTAGGCTCTGTCAGACAGTAAGTCTGGTCTTTTTTGTGAATTTGAATTTTGTTCTACCCTATTGTGGTCCCTGTCAGAGTGGTCAGTGGTGGTAGCCAGGCACCATCTAGTTCTTCCTGGCTCAGGCTGGTGGAGGCTGTGGTTCATGTAGTCCATTAGTCCTCTGGATTAATATTTTCCTTGTGTCTTTGGTTTTCTTCATTCTCCTTTGCTCTGGGTGGGATGAGACCAATAGATGTATCTTAGATGGCTGCTTGCAAGGTTTTAAGACCCCAGACGCTACTCACCAAAGTAGAATGTGCAATATTTTCTTTATGTAATGCCAATTGAGCTAAATGTTCCTTGAGACCATGGTCCCCAGCCTTCAGCCTCAGTAACTGAGTCCCTCAAGGTGTTTGCATGTGTCTAGGAAGCTTCTATACTCTGCCCCCTTTGTGATCTATTATATAGATCAATATACATGCTGTACATACAAATAGGAGCCCTGGTGGCATAGTGATTAAGAGCTTGGCTGCTAACCAAAAGGTCGGCAGTTCAGATTCACCAGCCGCTCCTTGGAAACCCTATGGGGCAATTCTACTCTGTCCTATAGGGTCTCTAAGAGTCAGAACCGATTTGGTGGCACCTAACAACAACAACATACAAATACGTGTGTAAAAATATCCATAGCCTAACCTGTATATGTACGTGGGTATACTCTTATATGCCCTCCTTTCCCTATTCAGTATACATATCTACCTATGCTGATACCTTTGATTTTAATCTAACAGAACAGAACTCATTCCAGCGTTTCTCCTTTGCTTATTTTTTAACTCCTTTCTCCAATAGTGAGCTGATACTCATCATCTAAAAGATATCCACATATTTGATAAACTCTAATAAACACACAGCAGTTTCAGAATCACTAATCCATAACCTTGTGGAAAATAAATTTACTAGCTAGAGTGCAGTGTTTGTGGACAATTATTTTTGTCGTTAGCTTTACAGTATACGCCAGTCAGAATAGTGTTTTTGTGCATGGAGGGCCAGAAGCAGACAGCACCTTGTGGCCTTTTGGAAGATTGAGAAATGCTCACTTTATTATGTTTGGTTTTGTACTCCTGTGATTTGCACAACTCTTGGTGGTTGTGTTTCTTTTTTCTTTAAAAAACACTTTTTTTTCTGGTGTATTGGAAGGAGCCCTGGTGGTGCAGTGGTTAAAGCACTTGTCTGCTAACCGAAAGGTTTGGCAGTCCAAACCCACCAGCCACTCTGGGGGAGAGAGATGTGGGAATCTGCTTCCTGTAAAGAGTACAGCCTTGGAAACCCTATGGGGGCAGTTCTACTCTGTCCTATATAGTCGCTATGAGTCAGACAGAATTGACTCGATAGTAGCAGGTTTGATTTTTTTTTTTGTTTCTTTAGTAGATTGAGACCAGTAGATCTTCAAAATGAACTGCTTGGTGAGAAACTATCCCACCATCATGGGAGTGGACTGAGTGCTGTATTTAATGCCTTTGGGAAAAATCTCGATACAGTAAGTACAAAGACATATATCACACCAATATCCACACCTCCACTCCCACAGCCCCATGGCAATGCAAGCAACCAAATCCAGAGTGTGGGGAGTTCTACAGGACAAATGTTTTGATTTCACCAGTAAAAAAATGGTATAAAAAGGGGCAGGGAAGCTGTTACAGATTCAAAGAGCCTTAATAAATATATTAATCCCCTGACCAAAAGAAATATTTTAACATTCAGAGGAAGACCCTCAGCGACATGAATTGACACAGTGGCTGCAACAGTAGGCTCAAGCATAGGAACAATTGTGAGGATGGCTCAGGACAGGGCAGTGTTTTGTTCTGTTGTACGTAGGGTCACCATGAGGCGGAACCTACTCGATGGCACCTGACAACAACAATAACATTTACAGAGTATTTATTGGACTAAGGATTGTCCCTTGCCCATAGATCCAAGCCTTCCTGGAGTTTACATTCACATGGTACAGATGACAGTAAAGTGGCAAACTAATACATAAGTAAAACCATTTCAAATTGGAATAAACGTCTAAAGGAGGTGATGGGAGTGCTGAGATAGAGAATTCCTTTAGATAGTAGTGCTCGGGTCTCTCCGAGGAGGTGCCTTATAAAGAAAGGCCTGAAAGAAGAGGAAGATGCAGCCAACCAAGAAACCAAGGGAAGAGTGTTCCAGACAGAGGTAGCAGCAAGCACAAAGGCCTGAGACAGAGGAGCCCGAGCAATTTGAGAGATCCAGGGAAGGCTGGAGCATAATAGTGAGAGGGAAAAGGGTTAGCAGCGGAGTCCAAGAGTTCAGCAAAGACCAGGTCTTTTAGGCCATTCTGAAGAGTTTGGATTTTACTCTAAGCACAATGGTAAGTAACTGGGATGTTTGAAATAGGAAGATAGCGTGATTTGATTTATGTTTGAAGGGAATCATCCTGTCTGCTGTGTGGAAAATAGACTGTAGGGGAGCAGGATGAAAGTCCAAGGGACAGTTAGGAGGCTCTTGCAACAGTCAAGGTAGGGGGTGGTGATGACTTGGACTGGAGTGGCAGTGGAAATGGAAAGCAAGGACAGAGACCGTCTTTTTCCTTTCTTTTATTATTATGAGCTCTAACAGAGTGGGAATCATAGATATATTTTTGTATCACATTTTTACAATCCTTTTTTTTTTGGATGTAATCTAGTTTACTGTTCCCGTAATGTTGGATGATTAGTTTTTTTATTTTGAGTTTTATGCTTTATTTTTGTATTTACAATAACACTACAGTGAATATCTACTTGAATTTTTTTTTTATTAGCTTTTGAAATATTTCCATCGGATACCAACCCGTTGCCGGCGAGTCGATTCCAACTCATAGCGACCCGATAGGACAGAGTAGAACTGCCCCATAGAGTTTCCAATGACTGCCTGGCGGATTTGAACTGCCAACCCTTTGGTTAGCAGCTGTAGCACTTAACCACTACGCCACCAGGGTTTCCATTTCATAGGATAGGTTCTTATAAGTGGAATCACCGGCATAAAGGTATGATGCAGGGCTCATGATGCCTATGTTAAATTGCTTTCCAAAAGGGCTATACAAGTATACCTCAGAGACATTGTCAGTTCGGTTCCAGACCACTGCAATAAAGCGAGTCACGTGGATTCTTTGGTTTTCCAGTACATATAAAAGTTACGTTTACACTATACTGTAGCCTATTAAGTGTGCAATGGCATTAAGTCTAAACAAAATGTACAAACCTTAATTAAAAATACTTTATTGCTAAAAAAAATGCTAACCATCATCTGAGCCTTCAGTGAACCATAATCTTTTTGCCTTGATGTTGATGGCTGCTGACCAATTAGGGTGGTGGTTGCTGAAGGTTGGGGTGGCTGTGGCAATTTCTTAAAATAAGACAACAATGAAGTTTGCTGCATCGATTGACTCTTCCTTTCATGAAAGACTTCTCTGTAGCATGCAACGCTATTTGATAGCATCTTACCCACAGTAGAATGTCTTTCAAAATTGGAGTCAGTCCTCTCAAACTCTGCTGCTGCTTCATCAACTAAGTTTATGTAATATTCTAAATCCTTTGTTGTTGTTTCAACAATGTTCACAACATCTTCACCAGGAGTATATTCTATGTCAAGAAACCACTTTCTTTGCTCATCCATAGAAGTAACTCCTCATCCGTTAAAGTTTTTTGATGAGATATCAGCCATTCAGTCACTTCTTCAGACTCCACTTCTAATTCTACTTCTCTTGCAATTTCCATCATATCGCAGTTACTTCCTCCGCTGAAGTCTTGAACCTCTCAAGGTCATCCATGAGGGTTGATATCAACTTCTTCAAAACCCCTATTAATGTTGGTATTTTCATCTCCTCCCATGAATCATGACTGTTCTTAACGGCATCTAGAATGGTGAATCCTTTCCAGAAGGTTTTCAATTTACTTTGCCCAGATCCATCAGAGGAATCACTATCTATGGCAGCTATAGCCTTACTAAATATACTTCTTAAATAATAAGTCTTGGAAGTTGAAATTATTCCTTGATTCATGGGCTGCAGAATGAATGCTGTGTTAGCAGGCATGAAAACAGCATTAATCTCCTTGTACACCTCTATCATAGCTCTTGAGTGACCAGGTGCACTGTCAATGAGCAGTCATATTTTGAAAGGAATCTTTTTTTCTGAGCAGTAGGTCTCAACAGTGGGCTTAAAATATTCAGTAAACCATGTGCTGTCATCCAGGCTTTGTTTTTCCATTTATGGAGTACAGGCAGAGCAGATTTAACATAATTCTTAAGGGCCCTAGAATTTTCAGAATGGTAAATGAGCATTGGCTTCAATTTAAAAGTCACCAGCTGCATTAGCCCCTAACAAGAGACTCAGCCTGTCCTTTGAAGCTTTGAAGCCAGGCATTGATTTCTCCTCTCTAGCTATGAAAGTCATATCTAGAATATATAAAGAACACTCAAGAGTAAAAAAAAAAAAAAAAAAAACTCAGCAGTAAAAAAAAAACCAAAATCCAATTTGAAATTGGCCAAAACACATAGACATTTTACCAGAGAGGATGTACACATGATAAATAAGGACATGAAAAGATGCTGAACAACACTAGCCATGAAGGAACGCAAATGAAAACTACAATGATGTATCACTACACACCTATTAGAATGCCTAAACTAAAAAGTAGTGGTGAGGATATGGAGAATTGGATCTCTCCTACATTGCTTGTAGGAATGTAAAATGGTACAGCTACTTTAGAGAAGAGTATGGCATTTTTTTAAAAACAAAACATGCAATTGCCATATGACCCAGCAACTGCACTCCTAGGCATTTATCCCAGAGAAATGAAAACTCATGAACACATAAAAATGTATACACGAGTGTTCATAGCAGCTTTATTTGTAATAGCCCCAAACCAGAAACAATGCAAATGTCCTTCAGTGGGTGAATGGATAAACTCTGGTACATCCATACCATGGCATGCCGGCAATAAGAAGGAATGAACTAGTGATATAGTGATATATGCAACATTCTGGATGGAGTTCAAGGGCATCATGGCTAAAGGGGGAAAAAAAGTCCCTAAAGGTCAAAGGTGTTCTGTCCTTTTTTCTATAGTATATGTATTATATATTCTGTTGTTGTTGTTAGTTGCTGTTGAGTCAATTCTGGCTCATAATGACCCCATGTGTCCAGAGAAGAACTGCTGCACAGGGTTTTCAGAAGCAGATCTCCAAGCCTGTCTTCCGAGGTGCATCTGGGTGGCTTTGAACCACCAACCTTTTGGCCAGTAGTCCAAAGCTTAACCCTTTGTACCACCCAGGGACTCCTGTTATGTACATAGTATATGCATTATATCTACTTACAAAGCTTGCAAGACGATGCCATAGTATTTGCTTTCAATAGTTCTATGTAATTTAAGATATTAAGAGGAACAAAAATGGTCTCTTCTGTTTACCCAGATATTTATGATTTCTGCTTTATTTTCGTAAACAAGAACCTGAATTTCCATCTGGAATCGTCTCCCTTCATCCTGGAGAACTTCCTTTTTTTGGAAAGTTGAGACTTCTTGAAGCAGCAGTGTTGTGGCTGCCAAAGCTGCTTGTAACACTTCCATAGATTTGGCCGCTAAGGAGACAACAAGCCAAAGTGGATTCTTTTTATTACTTAGACAGGCACAGCAAGATCAGTGCAGGGTTAGCTCCCCGCACCCTTTTCCCACAGGATAACACTAACCCAGAGCGACCGGATGGATAGTGGGTTGCTCTGCTACTGAGGAATCAACTCTAAACTATAGGTAAGTTTTTATTTTTTATTGTGCATTAGGTGAAAGTTTACAGAGCAAATTAACTTCCCATTCGATAGTTTGTACATGAAGTGTTCCATGACATTGGCTTTATTTCCCACAATGGGTCAGCACTCTCCCCATTTCTGCCCTAGCTTCTCTGATCCTTTTGTACTGATTTTGTAACCTTTCCTGCCTTCTTACCTTTCCTTTGGGGCAAATACTGCTGTTTTGATCTTATATAATTGATTGTTCTAGGGAGCATGTTCCTCTTGGGTGCTATTGTTTATATTATGGGCCTGTCTATGGCTTGACTGAAAGATGGTCATGGGTATGTCCGTTTGTTGTACTGTGGTGGCTTCCATGTTGCTGTGATGCTGGAAGCTATGCCACTAGTATTTCAATACCAACAGGGTGATCCATGGTATATAGGTTTCAGCTAAGCTTCCAGACTAAGACAGACTAGGAAGAAGGACCTGGAAGTCTGCTTCTGAAAAAAATTAGCCAATGAAAATTTTATGAATAGCAGTGGAACATTGATACAGTGCCAGAAGATGGGCCTCTCAGGTTGGAAGGCACTCAAAAGACGATGAAGAGCTGCCTCCTCAAAGTAGAGTCGACTTTAATGATATGAATAGAGTCAAGCGTTCGAGACCTTCATTTGTTGATGTGGCACAACTTAAAATGAGAAGAACCAGCTGCAAACATCTATTATTAAGAGGGACATAGAATGTATGAAATATGAGTCTAGGAAAATTGGAAATTGTCAAAAATGAAATGGAACACATAAAGATCAACATTCTAGGCGTTAGTGATCTGAAATGGGCTGGTATTGGCCGTTTTGAATTGAACAGTTGTATGGTCTACTGTGCTCAGAATGAAAAATTGAAAAGGAAAAGTGTTGCATTCATCTTCAAAAAGAACATTTCAAGATCTATCCTGAAGTACAACACCGTCAGTGATAGGATAATATCCATATGCCTACAAGGATGACCAGATAATATGATTATTATTCAAATTTACACACCAATCACTAAGGCCAAAAATGAAGAAATTGAAGATTTTTACCAACTTCTTCAGTCTGAGATTGATCAAACATGCAATCAAGATGCATTGATAATTACTGGTGATTGGAATGTGAAAATTGGAAACAAAGAAGAGTTAACAGTGGTTGGAAAACATGGCCTTGATGATAGAAATGATGCCAGGGACTGCATGATAGAATTTTGCAAGACCGACGACTTCTTCATTGCAAATACCTTTTTTTCAAACAACGTAAATGGCAACTATACTTGTGGACCTCACCAAATGGAATACATGGGAATCAAATCAACTACATCTCTGGAAAGAGACAATGGAAAAGGTCAATATCATCAGTCAGAACAAGGTCAGGGGCTGACTGCAGAAGAAACCATTAATTGCTCATATGCAAGTTCAAGTTTAAGCTGAAGAAACTTAGGACAAGTCCATCAGAGCCAAAGTATGAACTTGAGTGTATCCCACTTGAATTTAGAAACCATCTCAAGAATAGATTTGGTGCATTGAACACTAGCGACCAAGGACCAGAAGAGTTGTACAATGATATCAAGGACATCGTACATGAAGAAAGCAAGAGGTCATTGAAAAGAAAGAAAAGACCAAAATGAATGTCAGAAGAGACTCTGAAGCTTATTCTTGAACGAAGGATACCTAAAGCAAAAGGAAGAAATGATGAAGTAAGAGAGCTGAACAGATTTCGAAAGGCAGCTTGAGAAGACCAAGTATTATAATGAAATGTGCAAAGACCTGCAGTTGGGAAACCACAATAGAAGAAAATGCTTGGAATTCCTGAAGCTGAAAGAACTGAAGAAAAAATTCAAGCCTCAAGTTGCAATATTGAAGGATTCTATTGGGAGAATATTAAACAACCCAGGAAGCACCAAAAGAAGATGGAAGGAATACACAGAGTCACTGTACCAAAAAATTGGTCGACGTTCAACCATTTCAGGAGGTAGCATATGTTCAAGAACCAGTGGTATTGAAGTGCAGCTCAGCACTAAAGGCATTGATGAAAAACAAGGCTCCAGGAATTGACAGAATACCAACTGAGATGTTTCAACAAACAGATGCAGTACCAGAAGTGCTCACTCATCTATGCCAAGAAGTTTGGAAGACAGCTACCGGGCCAACAGACTGACAGAGATCCATATTTGTGTCCATTCCAAAGAAAGATGATACAACAGAATGCAGAAATTATTGAACAATGTCATTAATATCACACACAAGCAAAATTTTGCTGAAGATCATTCAAAAGCAGTTGCAGCAGGGAACTGCCAGAATTCAAGCTGGATTCAGAAGAGGTCGTGGAAGGATGTTTATCTGTGTTTTATTGACTATGTAAAGGCATCAAACTGTGTGGATCATAACAAATTATGGATAACATTGCAGATAGTGGGAATTCTAGAACACTTAATTGTGCTTATGAGGAACCTGTACATAGATCAAGAGGCAGTTTGTTCAAACAGAACAAGGGAATACTGCGTGGTTTAAAGTCAGGAAAACTGCATCAAGGTTGTATCCTTTCACTATACTTAGTCAATCTGTATGCTGAGCAAATAATCCAAGAAAGATGGACTGGTCTCAATTTTATTTATCGCCCTGCCAGTTCCCTTCCACTGTGGCACTCGCTTTTCCATATGTCCTGTCTGCTTGGCATCTGTGGGGTTTTGCTTTGGACAACTGGTGCACCTGTTTTGTTGATGTCCTAAGCACATACTTACCTGGCTTATTGGGTAATCTGTCCATGATACCAGTCATTTCTGTCTCTGAAACTCTTCCCACAGAGTCTTGTTCAGGAAATTCTGAGCCCTTGGTGATCTCCCAGAACGATCACACAGAGATTAGGCCGCCCACACAATTCTAGGGGGAAGGGACGGTAATTTAGGACTCTCTGTTTCTGAGATGTAGGCAATGATACAGGAAGCGTGGCAGTATCTACTCACCCATGTGCTACTTTAATAGCCTGCTCTTTACAAGTGCTGAATGGGAAATGTTGAGGGTGGAGACAAGCTGAGAGGGCGCGGCTGCAACCTGGTCTAAATTACTCTGAGGTGCAGCTAGCTCCCTCTGCCTCTGGAAGGCCTCTTGATTAGTTTTTTTTAAAAAATTTATTGTGGTAAAATACATACAGTCATACATCACTTAACATCCACGGTATGTTCTGTGAAATAGGATGTAACATGGTTTGGACGTTGTGCAAACACTATATTACAGTATATACAGGCATTCGTGGAATTACCCAGCTTTGCCCTCTGTTCTGCCCGCCTAAGGAGCTGGAGCATCCCAGGCCACCACAGCCCCTGCTGCCACCTACCCGCTGGACAAAGCCCGAGAGTTGTATCCATTGGATACGGGAGGCCAGTCTTGCCAGGTGTGTGGCTGCGGGTCTGGTGGAGGCTGTGGCCGGCAGCCAAACTGAGACCTTGTGCAGGTCCAGGCACAGGGTGTGGCGGGGGGGGGGTTGCATGGGGGGCACAGGGAAGTGCCTATGGGGACTAGGTGGGGAGAGGGTGTGTGGGTGCCGAGAATGTGGCTGGCAGTGGCAGCCCTGGCTGCCGCCACCCCGTTGGTGCAGCCACTTCCTGATCACGTGCCACTATCATCCTCATCCTGGAGTGCTCAAGCTTCTGGGGCTGCTAGTGCCCCTGCCAGTACCTGTGGCAGGAGCGGAGGAGCCAGTAGGTGCTGCCCTGCACCGGGAGTGACAGCTGCATGGTTGCTGGGCAGGTAAATAAAGCCAGGTGGAGGGGAAGGAGGAGGAGGAGGCACTGTGGGGACTGGGATGTGCCCTGGAGCCCTGCTGCTCATTCACACTGGGGATTTGGGGTTTTTAAAACCATTAGGGGGAAATAATAAACAGAAGGAGAGCTGTTTTCCCTTAAAAAAAAAAACCTTATGGGACCATAGATGTATATGCAGTCGGACATTTCCTGAATGGACATTGTGCAGTGCGTGACTGTATAACAACAAATTGCCATTTGAACCATTTTTAAGTGCACGATTTCATGACATTAATGACGTTCACCGTGTTGTATGAGCATCCCCACTATCCATTTCCAAAAGTTTTCATCACCCCAAACAGAAACCAAGTGTCCCCTTCAGCAAGAACTCCCACTCCCCCCCACTCAGGCCTTGGTAACTGCTAGTCTCCTTTCTGTTTCTATGCATTTGCCTCTTCTAGATATTTCATAGCAGTGGAATCATAGAATATTTGTCCTTTTGTGTCTGATTCATTTCACTCAGCATGATGTTTTCAAGGTTTATCCATGTTATGGGACGCATCAGAACTTCATTTTTCTCATGGCTGAGTAATATTCCATTGTATGTATGTACCACATTTTCTTTCTCCCTTCACCCGTTGATGGGCACTTGGGTTGGTTCCACCTTGTGGCTATTGTGAATAGTGCTGCAATGAACATTGGTATACAGGTATCTGTTTGTGTCCCCGCTTTCAGTGACTTTGGGTATATACCTGGTGTCTTGGGCTGGGTTCTCTAGAGAAACAAAACCAGTGAAGTATATATATATATATATATATATATATATATATGTTTGTGTATATATATATACACACAAACACACACACACACATATAAAAACCAAACCCGTTGCCATTGAATCGATTCCAACTCATAGCGATCCTATAGATCCATACATATATATATATATATATATTTAGAGAGAGAGTGATTGGGCGAGAGAGAGAGGGATTTATCTCAAGGAAATGGCTCATGTGTTTGTAGAGGCTGTGGATCAGGCATCACTCTGGAGGCTTCTTCTGACTCACATAGCTGAAGAGGCTGATGAGCCCAAGATCAGCAGGTCAGACAGCAGGCTGCTGGCTCACAGGCCACAGACACCAGAGAATCCCAAGATCAACAGGCAGTACCGCAGGCCACTGGCTCAAGTCCCTAGAACTGGATGTCAGATGATGACGAGCCAGGTGCAGGATCCAGAGTGAGTAAAAGTCAGCAAGCTTTGCCAGAATGTCCATATATATTGGATGCAGGCCACACCCCAAGGAAACTCCCCTGACAACTGATTTGGCTGGTCACATCAGATCACATCATTGAAGTGATTACATAATGTCACAAAATGGAGAATAACTACATCATTACAAAGGCTTCTGAAAGCAACTTTCCCAGAAGGTCGTTAATGATCTTGTTGTCATTCATTGTCTCCATTTTTGCTTGAATGATTTGGTTTCTAACCATAAGGAATCTGAATGGGAATCTCTTCATGACTAGCAGCTGACTTGAATGAACATTAAGGGGGAAGGTGATCAGGTGAGGCCACTTGGCCTCAAAGCTGAAGCAGCTAGGACAGGGCCTGGTACCTTGAAAGTGCTGGATGCCTGGTAGCTTCATTGCATTTATCCTGGGGACATGTTCGTTCACTGTTTTCTTCTTCACCAAACCAATACTGAGTGCCGGGATGAGAGAGGGACCTTTGCAGCCAGCTGGGGCTGGCTTGACTCCTGCTTTGGTCACTTACTTGCTGTGTGACCTTTAACAGTTGACCTCCTTTTTCTCAGCATGTAAAATAAGGATGGAAGAACGCACACCAGTGTTGCTGGGAGAATTTTAATGCATATGCAGTCTTTCAGACTCGGGCACACAGGACTCAAGCCATACTTGGTAGATGATAGCAATATCATTAGATTTCATCTGGACCCTGAATTGCAAGGTGCATGTTTTCCCAGAGCCAAATTGGGGCTTTCCCCTGGCCCATGGTCTGCTGGCTTGCTCTTGCTTGTCCACTCCTGCTTTCCTGCCTCAGTGAACCTCTATGTGCCCTGGTTGGTGTGAGGACATGCTATGGTCCCTCTTACAGCAGAGGGCTGAGCAGCCAAGACTGGCGTCCTCTCCTGGTCTGCTCGTGGCCACGTGGGATAGTGGTGAAGCATGCAGGGCGTAAGTCCCAGCTCTGCTCAGAGCCAGCGAAACCAGTGATGTCCCTTCCCTAAGCCTGTTTGCACATCTGTACCCTGGGGGTAACAATAGTATATACCCCGTGGGGTAGCAGTGAGGAGTGAATGAATTGAAAAGTCTGCCTCAAGTCTGGTGCACAAGGGTGAGTGTTATGGGAAAGAGAGGCAAGAAAGTGGGGTTGGGATCTTTTATCTGCATTTGGGTCCCACCATGGACTGCCAATGGCACAAGAAGTACTAATGCCATCCTGCTCCAGCTGCTCTTGTGGCCTTCTGCAGAGAATTTATTCCTTAAGCAGCTCAGCATTGATGTAGAAGACATATTACAGCCCTGTCTGAGCTGGGCTGGGGCTGGGGCAGCTCCATGGGCAAGAGTCAGGCCAGGCAGGCAGAACCTGCTACCAAAAGCCCATGTTTATTATTGAGTGCCTACTGGGAGCTGGGAACCCCTTGTGGAATCAGTGTGACATGATATTTCTCTAACATCATTAAAAAGTCTACCAATATGGGAAACTTCTCCTAAGAGTCTCTAAGGGACCAATAAAAACACTCAGGGGAGGAAGGCAGAGCAGAGGGAATTTTTACTGAAGGGCATGTGTGTTCATAGCTAAAATGCAGTTTTCAAAAGACCCTGGGCAGTCTGCTTTTAGTTCCTATACCCTTATGTCGTCATTAGTTGCCTTTGAGTCGATTCCGACTCATGGTGACCCCATGTGTGCAGAGTAAAACTGCTCCACAGGGTCTTCAAGGCTGTGACCTTTTAGAAGCAGATTGCCTCTCTTCCGAGGCGCCTCTGGGTGGGTTCGAACTGCCTGCCTTTCAGCTAGTATTGGAGAGAGTAACCGTTTGTGCCACCCAGGGACTCCATTTCCTGATGATACCCAGGGAAGTGTAGCTGGCCCAGGGTCATGCAGTGGCGTGGAACTAGGATTGAAATCAGGTCTGTTGGACTCCAGAATCCACGCTCTTTCCATTGCTGCATCACGCCACCGGGAGCCCCTGGTGGTGTGAACAGTTAACGCACTCGACTGCTAACTGAAAGGCTGGTGGTTCAAGTCCCCACAGAGGTGCTCAGAAGAAATGCCTGGCCATCTACTTCTGAACAATCAGCTATTGAAAACCCTATGGAGCACAGCTCTACTCTGACACACATGGGGTCGCTGCAAGTCACGGCTGACTCGACAGCAACTGGTTTAACACATGGTCAACCAGTGAGGTGGAGTTCAGGAAGCAAGCTGGAGGCAAGGAAGCTGTCAGGGTCAGTCACAGACATGAAGCAACTGGTGGTTCTTACCTTAGGGTTCAAGGTCAGGGCTAGGACTGGGGCTTTCAAGGCTTTGCTTCTGCCTAGGTCTAAGGCAACACTTGAGCTCCAAGATTCAATAGAGAGAAATCCCAGCTGTCAGCTTCGAGGACTTTTAAAAACTGCATTTTAGTCATGAACACACATGCCCTTTAGCAAGAATCCCCTCTGCTCTGCCTTCCTCCCCTGAGTGTTTTTATTGGTCCCTTAGAGACTCTTAAGAGAAGTTTCCCATATTGGCAGACTTTTTAATGATGTTAGAGAATTATCATATGTCACGCCGATTCCACAAGGGGTGAAGTCTGCTACTTCCCAAATACCACATTTCTTCAAATAAAAAGCAGATGACAGCATGTAATATATGGGGAATTCATGTCTTGGTAAAGACAGGGTTGAAATTCTTGGCAAAGCATGTCATCCCTTTTAATAATTAGCCCCAGGTCATAGAAAATGAGGGCTGATGTTTCTCATTAAGCCAGCGATGTTGTTCTTGCTACTTTTTTTTGCCAAAACTACAAACTTCTTGAGGTCACTGGTCTGACGAGACACAGAGTAATTTGATGCGCCTTCTAGATTCATTTTCCCCCACAAAGGGGTTATCATGGATTGAATTGTGTCCCCGTAAAAGTATGTGTCAACTTGGTTAGGCCATGATTCCCAGTATTGTGTGGTTGTCCTCCATTTTGTGATTGTAATTTTATGTTAAGAGGATTAGGGTGGGATTTTAACACCACCCTTACTCAGGTCACCTCCCTGATCCAAGGTAAAGGCAGTGTCCCTGGGGTGTGGCCTGCACCACATTTTATATTTCAAGGGATAAAAGGAAAGGGAAGCAAGCAGAGAGGGGATACCTCATACCACCAAGAAAGCAGCGCCAGGAACAAAGTGCATCCTTTGGACCTTGGGTTTCTGTGCAGAGAAGCTTCTAGTCCAGGGCAAGATTGAAGACAAGGACCTTCCTCCAGAGCCCATAGAGAGAGAAAGGCTTCCTCTGAAGCCGATGCCCTGAATTTGGGCTTCTAGCCTACTAGAGTGCGAGAAAATAAATTTCGCTTTGCTAAAGCCACCAACTTGTGGTATTTCTGTTATAGCAGCGCTAGATGAGGAAGACGGGCATCATATGTCAGACCGTCTTTAGCTGTCCTTCTATGGATGCAATGACCTGTGCCTATGAGAGGGACTTGGAAGAAGGTCACCAAAACCTGGGAGCAAAGTTCTGCTCAGTGACATTTGTGCCTACTGCTGCTCCAGTGGTGGGGTCCCCTTTGCAAGAAATGTGTGTGCCTGAGCTGGCAAGCACAGGTATGAAAGGCCTGGCCTAGGACCACAGGACTGACCCCCCTGGGGGGCTATGACTCAAAGGTGTGAGGATAACAAAGTACCTTGCCTCACATAAGCCCCTGCCCAGGAGCCCTCAACTTCTAGTTATTGTTGTTGTTAGCTGTTGTCCAGTTGACTCTCAACTCACAGCAACCCCATGCACAAGGGACCAAAACACTGCCCAGTCCTTTGCAATCCCTCTGATTGCTTGTGGATTGGATCCTTGTGATCCATGGGGTTTTCACTGGCTAGTTTTCAGAAGTAGATCTCCAGCCCTTTCTTCATAGTTCATCTTAGTCTGGAAGCACCGCTAAAACCTGTTGAGCATCATAACAACATGCAAGCCTCCACAACAGACAGGTGGTCACTACGCATTAGGTGCGTTGGCTGGGAATCGAGCCTGGGTCTCCCACATGGAAGGTGAGAACTCTACCACTTAGCCCTCCCTTTTATTCCAAAGCAGCCCTTGTTTCCTTTCCCTCATGGGGAGGAAGATGTTGTTCAATCTTTTTTTTTCCCCATTTGCTTTAGTGGGGCTTGGTTTTTTCTTTCATTTCATGTGTGCGTGTTTGTGTGAGTCTCAGAGAAAGAACACACAGAAGCCAGAATTAATATGCCCTTGAGCGTGAGCCTTGTTTTATGATAATCCAAAGGATGTTTAGGCTGCAGGGCATGGGAAACAAAGGAGGAAAGGGCTCATTTGCATCCTTTGGTGCTGTTTTCTGTAACCTGATTTGTCAGAGATACAGTGAAAATTGCTTTAGATAAGACAACTAAGTTACCTTTGTAAAGATAGACCTAAGGGACCAAGGCGAACTCCTTCCTAGGGGCTCTAACCTAATGACAGTCCAGTACTTCTAAAGACTTGTTTAGGCATTTCTGTGTTACTGCCCTTTAAGCTTATGCTTTGTTGTTGTTGTTTAGTGCCATCCAGTCGATTCTGACTCATAGCAACCGTACAGAACAGAGTAAAACTGCCCCATAGGATTTCCAAGGCTGTAATCTTCACAGAAGCAGACTGCCATATCTTTCTCCTGTGGAGCAGCTGCTTGGTTCAAACCACAGACCTTTCCGTTAGCAGCCAAGTGCTTAACCACTGTGCCACCAGGGCTGCTCTATGCTTATGCTTCATATATATGTATATGTGTGTGAGTGTGTGTGTATATGTATATGTATATATGTATATTCTATGTGTATATATGTATGTATATATACGTCGAATTGAATCACCTCTTTGAATGTGTACTAGCAAACACCAGAGCTTCAGCGATCCCTAGTGGAGGCTTTGAGAAATTCTCTAGTGATTGCAGAGCCCCCATGCATCTGTCAGCTTGTCACACTGTGATAGCTCTGCATTGCTGTGATTCTGGAAGCTAAGCCACCAGTATTGAAATACCATCAGGGTCATCCATGGTGGACAGGTTTCAGATGAGCTTCCAGACTAAGACAGACTAGGAAGAAAAGCCTGGCCATCTACTTCTGAAAAGAATTGGCCAGTGAAAACCTTATGAATAGCAGTGAAACATTGTTTGATATAGTGCTGGAAGATGAGCCCCTCAGGTTGGAAGGCACTGAAAAGACTGGAGAAAAGCTGCCTCCTCAAAGTACAAAACAAAACAAAAAAAAACCCAAACCCATTGCCATCAAGTTGAGGACAGAGTAGAACTGCCCCATAGGGTTTCCAAGGAGCACCTGGTGGATTTGAACTGCTGACCTTTTGGCTAGCAGCTGAACTCTTAACCAGTAAGCCACCAGGGTTTCCCCTCAAAGTAGAGTTGACCTTAGTGATGTGGATGGAGTCAAGCTTTCGGGACCTTCATTTGCTGATGTGGCACGACTCAAAATTAGAAAAAATAGCTGCAGACACCCATTAATAATCGGAACCTGGATTGTAAGAAATATGAATCTAGGGAAATTGGAAATCGTCAAAAATGAAATGGAGGACATAAACATCGATATTCTAGGCATTAGTGAACTGAAATGGACTGATATTGGCCATTTTGAATCAGACAATCATATGGTCTACTATGCTGGGAATGACAACTTGAAGAGGAATGGTGTTGCATTCATCGTCAAAAAGAACATTTCAAGATCTATCCTGAAGTACAACGCTGTGAGTGATAGGATAATATCCATACGCCTACAAGGAAGACCAGTTAACACGGCTATTATTCAAATTTACGCACCAACCACTAAGGCCAAAGATGAAGAAATTGAAGATTTTTACCAACTTCTTCAGTCTGAAATTGATTGAACATGCAATCAGGATGCGTTGATAATTACTGGTGACTGGAGTGTGAAAATTGAAAACAAAGAAGGATTGGTAGCCTCTAGAACTGTAAGACAATAAATTTCTATTATAAACCACCCAATTTATGGCACTTTTTAATGGCAGTCCTAGAGGACTAATACGCATGTGTTATGAATTGAATTGTATTCCCCCCCACAAAATATATATTGAAGTCCTTGCCATCTGTACCTGTGGATGGTATCCTGTTTGGAAATAGGGCTTTTCTTTTGTTATGTTAATGGGGTCTTACTAGTATAGAATAGGTCTTAAACTTAATCCCTTATGAGTTATAAGAAGAGCAGAATAGACATAGAGACACACACAGGGGGAAGGTGGACACCAAGGAATACCAAAGAACACCAAGGATTCATGGTAGTCACCAGAAAATAGGAGAGTGGCCCATAGGAGGAACTTTAGCCTCCAGAACTGTGAGAAAATTATTTTCTGTTACAGTAGCACTAGCAAACTAAGACAACATGCCTTCAATATTGTTGCATTCTAGCAAGCTGACACACACCTTCATTTCAGCAGCGGATCTTATATGCATCATTATTGAACCTCCATCCCAAGAAAGTATGTTGGTAAGATATACCCCTTAGATCCAGCGTTCGGAGGTATGTGTGTGAGGCCTGTGTTGGGGCCCCATGGCACATTCCTTTTTGGAGAGACTAGATTGGAGCCACCCGCACCAGTCACTGACCTTCCTCCTCTGTGTTCCCTTCTTACCAAACAACCTAAAAGAAAATATGGAAAAAGAGATCCAAAGAAAATCCACAGAAGAAGTACAAATAGCTAATAAATAATTGAAACCACAATGAAAGACCATCGAGGCCCAGCAAAATGGTAAAATTGATAAAGATGGATAGTATTCCCTGATGGGGAGGCTTTGGGGAAGGAGGCAGCCTCATGCATTGGTAGCAGGAATACCTCTTTGGCAGGTCATTTGGCAGTGTCTAATGACATGTGAAGGAAACACTGGTGGCGTAGTGGTTAACTGCTACGGCTGCCAACCAAAGGGTCAGCAGTTCGAATCCGCCAGGCTCTCCTTGGAAACTATGGGGCAGTTCTACTCTGTCCTACAGGGTCGCTATGAGTTGGAATCGACTCGACGGCAACAGGTTTGGTTTTTTTGGTTTGGTAGAGCCTATCTCTCTCTCACTAGCTCTCTGGGTACCATGTCAGTCCTGGCCCTGGGGCAGGAGGGGGAGGGAGTACTGCTGCCCATCCCCGGCTGCCTGTCCCATCACACTTGCCTCAAGCAGGGACCCCACAGACACTGCCAGAGCCATTGAGGGAGATGCCTGACTCAACCAGGGCAAACTGCATGTCATGCCCGGGCTTGAGACTGCGGCTCCTCCTGCGTTGGTGGCCACCAAGCAGTCCAGGCTTAGGCGACGGTGGGAGGAGGAGCAGGGAAGGTGGCCATGAGAGGAGGTGGAGGAGATGGGCAGGCTGTAAGAGTTTAAAGCCCACGGGAGGGCAGATACTATGGGGAAAATATTCTATGGTACAGGAGGCATCAAAAGATGGAAGGAATACAAGAGTCACTGTACCAAGAAGACTTGGTTGACGTTTAACCATTTCAGGAGGTGGCATATGATCAAGAACCAAATGTATTGAAGGAAGAAGTCCAAGCTGCACTAAAGGCATTGGTGAAAAACAAGGTTCCAGAAATTGACAGAATGCCAATTGAGATGTTTCAACAAATCGATGCAATGCTGGAAGCACTCACTTGTCTATGCCAAGAAATTTGGAAGACAGCTACCTGGTCAACTGACTGGAAGAGATCCATATTTGTGCCCATTCCAAAGAGAGGTGATCCAACAGAATGCAGAAGTTATCAAAGAATATCATTAATATCACATGCAAGTAAAATTTTGCAGCAGTACATCTACAGGGAACTGCCAGAAATTTAAGCTGGATTCAGAAGAGGACATGGAATGAGGGATATCATTGCTGATGTCGGATGGATCCTGGCTGAAAGCAGAGAATACCAGAAAGATGTTGTTTGGATTGAATTGTGTTGCCCAAAAATATCTGTCAACTTGGCTATGCCATGATTCTTAGTATTGTATGATTGTCCATCATTTTGTCACCTGATGTGATTTTCCTATGTGTTATAAATCTGCGTCGATGAAGTTAATGAGGTGGGATTAGTGGCAGTTATGTTAATGAGGCAGGACTCAATCTACAAGTTAGATTTTGTCTAAGGCCAATCTCCTTTGAGATCTAAAAGAGGGAAGAAAGCAGAGATACAGTGGGATCTCATACCACCAAGAAAGCAGTGCCGGCAGCAGAGTCTGTTCTTTGGATCTGAGGTTCCTGCATGGAGAAACTCCTAGACCAGGGAAGATTGATGACAAGGACGTTCCTCCAGAACCAGCACAGAGAGAAAGCCTTCCCCTAGAGCTGGTGCTCTGAATTTGGACTTCCAGTCTCCCAGACTATGAAAGAATAAATTTCTCTTTGTTAAAGCCACCAACTTGTATTTCTGTTATAGCAGCACTAGATAACTGAGAGATGTTCACCTGTGTTTTATTGACTATGCAAAGGCATTTGACTGTGTGGATCATAACAAATTATGATAACATTGCGAAGAATGAAAATTTCAGAACACTTAATTGTGCTCATGAGGAACCTGTACATAGACCAAAAGGCAGTGGTTTGAACAGAACAAGGGGATACCGAGTGGTTTAAAGTCAGGAAAAGTGTGCATCAGGGTTGTATCCTTTCATCATACTTATTTAATCTGTATGCTGAGTAAATAATCCAAGAAAGTGGACTATATGAAGAAGAATGGGGCGTCAGGATTGGAGGAAGACTCATTAACAACCTGTGATAGGCAGATTAACACACCCTTGCTTGCTCAAAGTGGATAGGACTTGAAGCACTTCCTGATGAAGATCAAAGACCACAGGCTTCAAAATGGATTGCACCTCAACATAGAGAAAACAAAAATCCTCACAACTGGACCAATAAGCAACATAATGTAAAACGGAGAAAAGATTGAAGTTGTCAAGGATTTCATTTTACTTAGATCCACAATCAACACCCATGGAAGCAGCCCCATTGCATTGGGTAAATCTGCTGCAAAGAACCTCTTCAAAGTGTTGAAAAGCAAAGATGTCACCTTGAAGAGTAAGGTGCGCCTGACCCAGGCCATTGTATTTTCAGTCGCATCATATGCATGTAAAAGCTGGAGAATGAATAAGGAAGACTGAAGAAGGATTGACGCCTTTGAATTGTGGTGTTGGAGAAGAATATTGAATATCCCACGGACTGCCAAAAGAATGAACAAATCTGTCTTGGAAGAAGTACAACCAGAATGCTCCTTAGAAGCAAGGATGGCGAGACTGCACCTTACACACTTTGGACATGTTGTCAGGAGGGATCAGTCCCTGGAGAAGGACATCATGCCTGGCAGAGTACAGGGTCAGTGGAAAAGAGGAAGAGCCTCAGTGAGACGGATTGACCCAGAGGCTGCAAGGATGGGCTCAAGCATAACAAGGATCATGAGGGTAGCTCAGGACACAGTAGTGTTTCCTTCTGTTGTGCCTAGGGTCGCTATGAGTCAGAACTGACTGGATGGCACCTAACAACAACAATGGCGGGGGGGGGGCAGTGCGGTGCACGGGAAAGGCAGGCAGGGAAGTGGCTGGCTGGCTGGCCTCGCCCACTGTGCCAGAGGCCGGGGACACTGGGCGGTAACCATACAGGACTAGAGGTGGTGGAGCCAAAGCTTTTTTGAAGTCCCCCAGTGCAGCGGTGGTGGCGGCAAGGGTCTTGGGCCTGCCTGGTGACTGTCTTCCCCTCACCACCTGCAAATTTTAGTCCAAGTGTCACTTTACTAGTGAGGCCTTGCCTGGCCGCCCCATGGAAACTGACAAGGGCCGCGCCCGCCCTGCCCTGCTTTATTTTCTCGGGCCGGGCAAGCCCGCTGACAGGCTTTGTGAGCAAGTGTTTCTTCATTGTCTGTCTGGAAGGCGCACGGGTCAGGGTCTCGTGACTCCAGTGCCTAGTGGCCCTATTTGCGGTCCTTAGTATTTTGAGCAGATGAGTAGGAGAAGCGGTCCTTGGAGATGGAGGAAGGGGGTCTCGAAGCGAAAGGCCTCCTTCAGGGAGTGTGGCGTTTAGACCGGCCGCAGGCGAAGTGTGATTTACGGAGAAGAGGGAAGGACAGGGCCTCCGGTGACGGTCGTGGCACGACTGAGGGTACGGAGGCCGCAATCAGCGCGCACAGGTGGTCGGTGGACGGTAGGCTCGGCTCGCGAGTAGGAGCGCAGAGGTAGGCGGCCCCCAGCTCTACGCTCGGCCCGCAGCTCCGCCCACTGTGGCTCGGTCACGCGCTGGGGCCACGCGCGCCTCCGGGCCCCGCCCTTGAGGGGCGGGGCGGGGGCCTCGCGCGCAGGCGCACTCGGCCCGCCTCGGCCTAAAGGGCCGGCAGCGGCCCCTTGGCGTAGTCCGTGGCTCTGATTCTCGCCGCGGCTGCGGTGGCCGCTACCTGGCCCCCCGGCCACAACCGGTCAGTGCCGCCTCGGGGCGCGGCCCGAAGCGGAAATGCCGCCGTCACCCGGCCAGGGCCTCTTCGGGGTCAGCCTGGTCCTGGCCTCCGTCTGCGCGGCCTTCGAGTCTGCGGCACTGGGGAGCTCGGCCACAGGTGTAGTCCCACGCCCACGTCAGGCTCGTAGGGCTCCCTGCCTCCCTCCTTTCCGGCCTACATCCATTCCTTGGTCCTAGTGTGTCTTCCTCCCTCCATCTATCCATTCTCACTCCACCCTTCCCTCCCTTCATCCATCCATCTTTCATCCATTTTTCCATGCATTCCTCCCTCCATTTTCCTTCATCCACCCCCCTTTTCCCTCCCTCCATCCATCCTCCCTTCCCTCCACTTCACTCCTTCCTTTCCTCCCTTCATCCATCCACCTTTCTCTTTATCCATCTAGCCATCCATCCTTCCCTCCATTTTTCTTCATCCATAAATCCACCTTTCCCTCCCTCCCCGTTTCCCTCCCTTCACCCGTTTTTCCTCCCATCCTCTCTCCATTTTCCTTCATCCACCCATCCATCTTTCCCTTCCTTCATTCATCTTCCCTTTTCTCCATTTTACTCCTTCCTTCTCTCTTCATCCATCTATCTTTCCTTCATCCATTTATCTTTCCATTTGTCCCTCCCTCCCTCCATTCTCCTTTATCTGTCCATATTTCCTTCCCTCCATTTTCACTCCTTCCTTTTCTCTGTTCATCTGTGTTTCCCTTCATCCATCCATCTTCTCCTCCATTTTGCTCCTTTTTCCTTCCCTTCGTCCATCCATCTTTCCTTTGACCATCCATCTTTCCCTCTGTCCATCTCTCCCTCCATTTTCCTTCATCCTTCCAGCCATATATCTTTTTTCTCTCTCCATCCATTCCTCCAGTTTCTTTCATCCATCCATCTCCCCTTCCCTCTGTTTTCACTCTTTCCTTCCCTCCCTTCATCTATTTTTCCCTCCTTCCATACATTCTCCCCTTCATTTTCATTTCTTTTCCCCCTTCGTTCATTCATCCATCCTTTCATTTACCCTTCCTTACCTTTTTTTACCTTCCTCTCCTTTTTTTCCTCCATCCTTCCATCCCTCCCACCACTCATTCTTTTCTCCTCCCTCCATTCTTCCCTCCTGCCCTACCTCCCTTCCCTCATCTGTCCTTCCCTGTCTCCATGAAACATCATTCCTTACCTCCATCTATCCTTATCTCTCTTTCTCCCTACCTCTCTCATTTCCTCCTACTACTCCTTTCATCCAGGCTTGAGGTCTAGTCAGAGCTTGATCCTGCCACCCAAGACTCGTGCTTCTACACACACCACTCCCCAACCCCCACTGAGGCAGAGTGTGGGTTTTATGTCCCCAGTGCGCCCCTTGCCCATGCCCTGCAGGGTAGCATGGGCACTGGCTTAGCTGGCTGGGCAGTGAGGTGCAGGAGCCAGCCTTGGGGCTCTCAGTACCCTCCGAGCACCTACGATAGGAATGGGAGTTCCATGTCAGCACGGTTGATCTCACTAAAGCCCGCCCCCCCTCCACTCCTTCCCAAACAGACGCTCTGAACGTCCTTTTCATTGTCGTGGACGACCTACGCACCACCCTGGGCTGTTATGAGGACAAGCTCGTGAGGTCCCCAAACATTGATCAGCTGGCATCCCGCAGCCTCCTTTTCCAGAATGCTTTTGCCCAGGTATGTCTGGGGACCCCAGGGCTGGGTGTGTGCCTCAAGTGTTGAGGGGGGTGGGGTCCCTTCATTATCCTTAGATGGCACTGATGGTGCTAGATGTTTCAGGGTTAGAGGGAACCATAGTCTGAACAGTGGTGGCTGAGAAAATCCACTTGGTCACTCACTAGGAAGCTTGTACACGCAAGAGTGCCCTTTCCTTGGAAGGCATGCTCTGGCCCCTGTGTGCTCAGGACAGTTCTGCCTAGCTCTCTTCCCAGGAAGTGATTGCCTGGGGCTCAGAAGGAAGGTTGCTGCAGAATACCACCTTTGGGCGAGTGCCACGGGGTGTTCCTCCCTGAACCCCCTCAAAGGGCTGCTCCCAGGATGATGTCTGCTCTGTGGGCCTGCAAGATGCTGTCACATAAAATTACCTACTGGTTGGTGGGAGCTGATTTCCTCCTTTTCTCTTCCGGGAAGACGTAGCTCTGGCAACTGGGTGAGGCCCAAATCCCACTGATTGGCTTTGAGAGCTGCATGACTCAACCCCCAAACTGTTGACTGAGGCCCTCAGGAGGTTGCTTGGTTACTTCTAGGTGACAAGTCTGTTTTTCTCTGAGGATGATTAACTTTGCTTCTCTTCCCTATCAGCAAGCAGTGTGCGCCCCGAGTCGCGTGTCCTTCCTGACTGGAAGGAGGCCCGACACCACCCGCCTCTATGACTTCAACTCCTACTGGAGAGTGCACGCTGGAAACTTCTCCACTATCCCCCAGTACTTCAAGGAGAATGGCTATGTGACCATGTCAGTTGGAAAAGTCTTTCACCCTGGTATGCCTTGGTGTCCAAAGTCTGGGCTCACTTTTGTTTTAGGCCCAAGCAGGGCAGCCCTCTCCTGGAGTTGAGGTGTCTTTGCAGAGGGCCTCTTCTAGCTGGGTGGGCACCTCATTAGCCACTGCTGCCTTTTTTAAAAAAAAAATGACTTTTCAGTGTAGCTTCGTGTTCTCAGCAGAAGTGAAAAAGGATAGGGGTCCTTCTTCCTCTCAGAAACTAACTGTGGAACTCTTTGGTTCCTTCAGAGCCTCGGGAGGTAGGAAGGGCACTGGGTGGGGAGGTGGGAGTGTGGAGCGCGAGCCGAGCTCTGACCTCCCCCATCTGCACCTCAGGGTTTGCCAGGGAAGTGAGGAGTCAGGCAAGAACATCTGAGGGCCTCCCATGTGGCCAGGGCTGCTGAGCTGACTTGTTGCCCACCATGTGGGTTAGGCCAGGGCCTTTAGTGTGCCTGACCTTGACCCTGCCTGATAAACAGGCTCTTTTTCATGGCACCATGGCAATGATGAAGCACAGACCAAATCATGAACATTTTTTCTGTTTATAAAAGTAGCGCATGTCCATTTGACAAAAAATTAGGAAGAAAGGAAAGTATAAATTAAAGGATATAAACTGCTTGTAGCCTCAGTGCCCTGAGGACAGCTGCATTTTGAGTTCCTCTATTCCGTGCAGATTATTTTTCTGATTTCAGGTCATCCCGTATGTGCCATTTTAGAGCCTGAAATTTTATAAAACATAAAATTGTTCCAGTATAGTTACTCTTGATGAAAAGACATTTTTAAAAAATTTTATTGTGGTAAATGAAATATATTTAAGGACACATTTGCCATTTCAGCCATTTTTATGTGTTCAACTCAGTGACATTAACTAGTAACCACTATATTTCTTTTGTCTGTGCATTTGCTTGTTCTAGACGTATCACGTAAGTGGGATCATTCAGTATTTGTCCTTTTTGTCTGGCTTGTTTTATTCAGCATATGTTTTCTAGGTTCACTCGTAGCATGTATCAGGAATTCATTCCTTTGTATGGCTGAGTAATACTCTGTTGTATGTATAGACCACGTGTTGTTTATTCATTCATCTATTGATGGACACTTGGGTTGTTTCCACCTTTTGGCTATTGCGAATAATGCTGCGGTGAACGTTAGTGTATATATATGTCTGTTTGAGTCCGTTTTCAAGTCTTTGGGGTATATTACCTTTTGGGGTATTTATATTCCACTTATGAGTGTAATTGCTGGGTCATGTGGTCATTCTCTGTTTAACTTTTTGAGGAACTGCCAAATTTTCCACAGCTATAGAAAGCCATTTCTTATGACGGGCAGTAGTCTACCATGCAGACACACCACAGTGTAGTCCACCACTGAACTGCAGGTGGTTCTGCTTCTTGCTGTCACATGTACTGCTGGCATGAGCATCTCTGGAAGCAGAGTGAACTGCTGATGGACAATGGCACTGGAATCTGGGACCTGGGTTCAAGTCCCATCTCTGTAAATTCTTAGCTGTGCATTTGACCTTGGGCAAATTATTCATTCTCTTTGAGCCTCAGATTCCTTGTCTGTGAAGCTGCCCTGATTACCTCACAGGTAGTGAATGTTGTGAGAGCACGCTGAAAACAGTGCTGTACAGGTGGCAGTGCTCACTAATACGGGTGACAACTTGAACATTTCCAGGAGCTTGTCTTTGCTTACTAGTTACGCTGACAGGCTCAGCAGCCTTCCAGAACCCAGCTGGCCAGCCCAGGTTGAGGGCAGTGCTCAGCCGGGCTAAATCGGGCCTGGCTTTGAATGTGAACGTGTCCGGTATTTAGGTGGTGCAGCCGAAAGCCTAACACAAATAGAACTTTCAGCAGTTTGGTATTCACCTCATGACACCCCTTCGTTGCCTGAGCAGAGCTGAAGAGAAGTGGTGAGCTTGGAGCGAGGAGGAAATACAGCAGGGGAGGAGAGGGTGCTTTGGGGAGGGAGGCCCAAGGGCTGTTGCCTGGCCTCCTTCCTGCTGACGGTTTGATCTCAGGATCAGGCACTAAGCCCCGTGTCCTTGCCAGAGAACAAAACCTTTTCCTGCTGTCCTTGTGTAAATGGTTTTCGACTGGGTCTTTGTTCTCAAGATCTTTTGCTGTCAGGAATGGGTCTGCTCAAGGGTGACAGCAGCCACCATTGAGTGCCAGGTATATGCCAGTCACTGTGCTGGCCACCTACTTCTTGATGCCTCTCAA
Organism: Loxodonta africana; assembly: GCF_030014295.1. Taxonomy (NCBI): domain Eukaryota; kingdom Metazoa; phylum Chordata; class Mammalia; order Proboscidea; family Elephantidae; genus Loxodonta; species Loxodonta africana. The sequence continues at coordinate 171,614,970 of NC_087369.1, read as the reverse complement.
TGATTAAGGTGGGTTCTTACCATCGTCGTCATTTCCCGAGTAGGAAAGGGAGGTGCAGAGAGGCCAAGTAGCTTGCCTAAGATTGCTCAGGTGCTACAGGGCAGCACCAGGATTGGAACCCAGGTCTGCCAGCCCTGGTGTGCTGTTTGCACTCTGCTTGCTGTGACCCAGCCTCCTAGCCTCCCCCCATTCCTCCAGCCTGCCTCCACTGGTGCTTCCCAGTGGAGCCAAGTGTAACTCTGTTGGTGATGCCCTTTCTCCCTTGGTTCTGCCTGTGATACCTTCTCGGCCCCTCTTGGCTAATCCTCGGGGCAGCACTCTCCTTCAGATCCCTCCAAAGCCTCGTGGACCCCTAGAAGACCTCCTTTCCTGCCCTTCCTGGTCCATGCACCTCTGTGCTTGGGGTCTCCCCCACTCATATGGCGCTCCTGCTCTTGATAGCTGCCAGTCGATCCTTGGTTTCACCTGTTGGTATTTTGTCTGTCCAGGTAGGCTTTAGACTCCTAAGCTCAGGACGGGGTTTCTGCTTCTTGAAGGAACACTAAACTGGAATTGCTGAGGCCCAGCTTTGAGCCCTCCCCACTTATCTGACATCTGGTTGGCACTGTGCAAGGCCAGTGAGCTTCCCTGAGCCTGTGTGCCCTCACCTGTCAGATGACGGAATCCATGCCTCTGCTGTCTCCTTCACAGGGTGAGGCAAGGATCCAGGGATGGCAAGTCCAGAACTAGCTACAGTGTGGACTCTGAAAGGCTGGGCTACTGTAATGAATTGCCACAAAGTGGGTGACTTCAAACAAACAATTGCTGTCCAGTTAGTTCCAACTGTGTGTGAGAGTGGAACTATGCTCCATAGGGTTTTCAGTGGCTGATTTTTCAGAGGTAGATTGCCAGGCCTTTCTTCTGAGGCACTTCTGGGTGGACTCAAACCACCAGTCTTTCAGTTAGCAGCCAAGTGCATTAACCATTTGCATCATTCAGGGACTCCTAGCTTAAAACAACAGAAATTTAGTCTCTCACAGTTCTGGAGGCCAGAAGTCCGAATTCAGGGTATCAGCAGGGCCATGCTCCCCCTGAAGGCTCTAGGGGAAGACCGTTTCTTGCATCTTCCAGCTTCTGGTAGTCCCAGGTGCTCTTTGGCTTGTGGTGCCATAACCCAGTCCCTGCCTTCATCTTCACATGTCTGTCTTCACTGTGTCTGTCTTTTTATCTCATCTCATCTTGTAAGGACATCAGTCATATTGAATTAGGACTCACCCTACTCCAGTATGGCCTCATGTTAACTAATTACATCTCTAAGGCTCTATGTCCAGACAGGGCCACATTCATATGTACAGGGGTTAGAACTTGAACATATCTTTTGGGCGGACATAATTGAATCTATAACAAATTGGCTGGCTGGTCTTGCCCTTTTAGGCCTCTTCTGCAGAGCCTAACACAAATTGCTTAGGCTTTAGGGACCGGGAGGTCAGATGCTAATTATTCAACTTGAAACCTGGAGAGTTAGCTTTGGTGGGGCCTTCTCATCACCTGGCCTAAGCTCTTGATCTTATAGATGAGAAAACAGGTCTGGTTGTTTACAAAGTTTTACTTTTGGGTGGGAAGGAGGGCATTGAAAGACCCTTCATGTTTTATTTAAACGCTTTCTTTGTTTTCCCTCAAGGAATATCTTCCAACCACAGTGACGATTCTCCATATAGCTGGTCCATTCCACCTTACCATCCCTCTTCCGAGAAGTACGAAAACACCAAGGTAAGGATGTGAAGAGACCCATTTCTTGTCCAGCATGTGAAGGCTGACTGTCAGGGATATGTCATACTTTTTCCAGCTGTCTACAGTGAGGTGTGTGGGTTTACTTTGTGAGTAATGTCTTGACAGAGACACGTGTTGGGCTCTTTAGGATCAGGCCCGGCAGAGAGGTGGCTTCATTCCAAAGGCTGGTGAGTACTCCTTGTTCTAGAACCTTAAACTCTACTGTCTAAGATTCGTTTAGTGGCTCGTTGGTGCTCACTGTAGATAAGGCTCTGTGCTGGGGGTTGTGGCAGAGAGAAGAGACCTGTACCACAGGAGCCTCAGCCCAGATCAGAAAGAAGAAAGGCATGCTGTCTGTCTGCCCAGGGCCTGATGGATACATTCAGGCGCTGAGGCTGCTGGTGGGGGTTTTGCAGTTTTAGAGCATTGTGGAAACTTACTCTCGGCTCAGAGGACTTTGGTGTATAAATGAAACTAAAGCCTACATTTAAGGAACTCAGGAAATCAGCTGGAGAACCGAGACATGACATGCTCCTGGGAGGCTTTTGGAGACATTATGGGCAAGGGCGAGGATGTATTTTTTGGGGGTGGAGGGTATTCTCCATTCTTGACAGCTTTCCCTTTCAGAATACTGTGAAAGCTGAGGGCTGTGACCTTTGGTTTGTGACTGGAGTTGGAACAGAATGAGATCAAAAGCCCCATCTCCGTCTCTCAATTCCTGGATGCCTTCTTGCCACCTTTTAGCGGCCTCCCCTAGAAGCGCCGAGCCCCGCTCCCCAGCCCCCTTCTCAAAGCACTGGGTCTGACTATACCAAATCCCCCTTCAGTGCTGCCCATCGTGGGCGTGCAGAGGGTGAGCAGGTGGTCTGCAGTGTGGTGTCCTGCCAGGGGCAGGGTGGGCAAGGCGGGGCTGTGAAACGGCGCTCTTCTGGAGAGGGAGCAGCAGCTGCCACTGGCCCTGTTGGCTCCACGATGAGGAAGCCATAGTTGAACCTTACTTTGACCTTGTGGCCAGCATGGCTCCTTTGAGACATGAAGCAGTAGGTTCCGTTCTGTGCCTGCGTACCTGAGGATCCAGAAAGCCCACGGACTGTAAGGTCACCTTCTCCAGTTGGCTGGGACTGTGTCACTTACAAACCTTAGGCTGTCACTGAAATGGAAGACGGGTTTTTTTTTTTTTTGTCCAATTTAAAAAAATTGAGATATGATTCACATACTGTAAAATTTACTCATTTTAAGTGTACAATTCAGTGGTTTTTAGTGCATTCAGAAATATGTGCAAGCATCACATATTTTAGGACATTTTCAGTACCTCAAAAGAATTCCCATACCCATTAGCAAAAACAAAAGAATACCAAACGTGTTGCTGTGGACTTGATTCCAACTCATAGCGACCCTCTAGGACAGAGTAGAACGGCCCCATAGGGTCTCCAAGGTGGATTCAAACTGCTGACCTTTTGGTTTGCAGCCATAGCTCTTCACTACTGCGTCACAGTACCCATTAGCAGCCACTCCCAATTCCTCCGCCTCCCTTCGTCCCGGAGAACCATCTTCTCTACTTTCTGTTTCTATGGATTTGCCTGTTCTAGACATTTCACATCAGTGGAATCATACAATATTCTTTTTTTTGTCCGTCCATTCATCTGTTGATGGACATTTAGGCTGTTTCACCTTTTGGCTGTTGTGAGTAGAGCTGGCGTGAATGTCTGTATTCCAGTTTTTGTGTGGACATATGGGTTATTTCCCGAGAGTAAACACCTAGGGGTGGAATTGCCAGGTGACGTGGTTACTCTGTTTGACTTTTTGAGGGACCACCAGAGTGTTTTCCGCAATAGCTGCGCCGCCTTACGTTCCCACCAGCAATGGATGAGGATTCCGATTTCTCCACACCCTCGCCAGCACTTGTTATTGTCCTTTTTTTTTTAATAGCCATCCTAGTTGGTGTGAAGTGGTATCTCATGGTGGTCCTGATTTGAATTTTCCTAATGGCTATTGATGTTAAGCATCTTTCCATGTGCTTTTGGCCATTTTTATATCTTGTTTGGAAAAACGTGTGTTGAGCTTATTTGCCTGTTTTTTAGTTAGCTTCCTTGTCTTTTTAGAATTGACTTGTAGACAGCTTTATTTTTGATCATTAGTCTACTTGGGTTTGTTTTAATTGGTTATGATCTATCTGCAGACAGAGAATTAACTGCAAAAAGCACAGTGCTGGTGGATTTCTGGCCTCTCTCTGGAAAAGAAGAAATAGTTTTGTGGTAGTTCTACTTCTGATCTGCCTTTCCAGTCTGAATGACTGGCACTCAGTGGGCTAGCAGTGTGAACGTTAAATCCGTGGGTGCAGCCTACATGACTTCTACTTGTTGCACAACGAAGCTGACTTGATATATTTTGTTTTGAAAGACCTGTAGGGGGCAAGACGGAGAACTCCATGCCAACCTGCTTTGTCCCGTGGATTTGGTGGATGTGCCTGAGGGCACCTTGCCTGACAAGCAGAGCACCGAGCAAGCTATCCATTTGTTGGAAAAGATGAAAACGTCGGCCAGGCCTTTCTTCCTGGCTGTTGGGTACCATAAGCCACACATCCCCTTCAGATACCCCAAGGTGAATTGCTGGCTGAGGGTTGGTCCGGTACAACTGCTGCAGCTGTGTTTTTGAGAGAGGGTTGTGTACTGAGGGCGACCCCGTCCTGCTGTCCCCAGTCTCCAGGGATGCCCAATGGGCACTAGTGTCCCAGTGAAGTGAGATTTGATTCAGAGCTCAGGACCAAGAAGTGTCCTAGAACATGTGGAATTCTGTCAGAAACACTTGGCTTTCCACAAGGAACACTTTTCTTTCCTTGCCTTGAACTGGGTGAACAAATGTTGGGTTGGATGGTGAGATCATCGTAGGGCATGAGTCAGAGCTGATCACCAAAGCCTTCAATACGGGATGAGTCCTGGGGAACTATTCAGGGGGCTGGAAGCCCTTTTCAACAACTGTCTTTCCCCCAGCCCTGTCAGGTCAGACCCCTTGAACATGTCATTTAAAGCACATAGCCTTTGCCTTTCTAGAACCTTTCTCAGTTTTTCTCTATTGTGCTTTCCCTGGGGCCTGAGTCACCCATCCTTTGACTTCACGAAGGGTGCCCCTCATTTGTAACGTGAGTAGAGACTGCAAAAGATAGCCTGCTTCCAAGGCTGCAAGTAGTTTGCTTTCTTTGAGCTCAAAGGTTCACACCTTCCTAAAAGGAGCTGCCAGCCCCCTTGACAGAAGCCTGTGTGGCTCACCGCTCCTGCCTCTTGTGCAGAGAAGCGTTCACTGAGCAGGCCCGACTGCTCTTCTTGAAAAGGCCTGCTGACAAGGTTGGCTTCGAGAGCTCGATGAGAGTGGCTCCCTGAGTCTAGACTGTTGATCAGGCAGTGTGGCTCCTGCTGAACAACTCCTTTCCTGCTGGGTGCTGATGTGATCACTTCCCAGTAAAATCCCTGGTAGATGACATTCACATATGTTGTCACACTGTGAGCCCCCACTGGGGGAGGATTCTGGAGACTTGAGCCTGGCGACTCTCTGACTCCAGCACTGGCGCCGTTCCCCTTTGCTGATGGTGCCTTGGATCCTTTCTCTGTAACACATAAGAGCTGTGAGGATGACCTGTGCTGAGTCCCATGAGATCTCCTGGTGAGTTACCACTCCTGACATAGTCCCAGGGACCCCCAATGCACCCTTCCACACCTCTGCTAGTTGGAGGCAGGTGGGGACTGGGGCAGGAGGACAATGTTTGTATGAGGGGAGAGAGCTGTCACTGCTGTGTTTGTGGGAGACAAGTTGTGTGAGTTCGTTGCCATTGGCACCCTGTGAAGGTGACCTAAGGCCTGGCCTCCAGGTAGGGAGTGTTAGTGAGGGCTACCAGAAAAGGCACGGCACACTGAGGGTGACAGCCCATGCCTTTGTGTGCTCTCCCCAAGGAGTTTCAGAAGCTGTATCCCTTGGAGAACATCACCCTGGCTCCCGACCCCCACGTGTCTGCCGGACTCCCCCCTGTGGCCTACAACCCCTGGATGGACATCAGGCAGCGGGAGGATGTGCAAGCCTTGAATGTCAGTGTGCCCTATGGCCCCATTCCTGCGGATTTTCAGGTACTAAGGGCACATGTCGGGGACGTGTCCGGCACTGATGACGTGGTCTCATCGGTGAAGCCTGTTTTCCAGTAGACACCAATCAGTAGTGTCTTACTGAGAACTTTCTCTCTGCAGGTGTGGCACAGGGTGCTGGGAGGGGGCGTCCTATAGGTATTTGGGACATGGGCAGTGTCGGTGGCTGAAGAGCCTGCCCAGCAATCTCAGCTTCCAGAGAGGGGAGCATCCAGAGTTTGGTGACTTAGTAGATGTGAACATGGCAGATGCATATTCCAGGTGACAGTGATAGGTCATCAACTAGAAAGGGTGGGTGGCGTCCTTGCAGACCTGAATGCATGGTTTCCCAGTTCTTGTGGGTCCCCTCTGTGGGAGGTCTACATGGGAGCCTGTCACTCTCAGAGGTGGCCTGGTGAGTGGGGTCTTGGTGCAGAGGGAGCTGGGGCACCACCATAGCCAGTGCCAGCCAGCTGTGATGTCTCATGTGCCTTTGCTATGACATGGGGGTGGAGCAGCCGTGGAGTTAGAATCTTCATGTTGACCAGTCAGCGGCTGTCTTAGTGTCCTAGGGCGGCTGTAACAAGTGGTGGCTTTCAAGAACAGAAATTATTTGTCTCACAATTCTGGAAGCTAAAGGTTCAAATCAAGGTCTAGGCCGTGTGGATCCTTCTGGGAGCCTCTCTCCTAGTTGCTGCCTGCCATCCTTGGTGTTCCTTTGCTTAGGGACAGGTCATCACATAGCATCTGTCTTGCCATCCTCGTCCTGTCCTGGTTCTCCTCCTTTCCCGTGCCCACCCTTGCCTGCCCTGTTGTCTTCTTCCCTGCGTCATGGTCCATTTACTCTTCATCTTCCTCTTCTCGAGCTTTTGCCTCCCCACCTGCTAAGTGTCCTGTCACCCAGGTCAGCACAAGTTTTGTGGACAAATAAAATTGATCCCGTGTGGGTCTGGCTTTCTCTGAGCTTTGCACTGCTTTCTTGCTGTTGACCAGCCCTGCTCCTTCTAGTGTAGTCTGCTTCCCAGACTTCTTGCTAGCCTGCCTGAGCCTCCTCCATTCCCAGACTCCATAGTCAGTGCCAGGCCCCATTGTGCCGTTTCCGTCCTTTTCCCCTGTCCAGCTCATCTGAGCCCTGCTGGCAGATGACTCCTGGAACTTTCCCTCCAGCTCAGGTGGCGTTCCTGATTTTTATACCTGCATGTGTACCTGCCTGCCAGGGCCATTCCCAGATGTTGCCCCCTCTTCCTGGTCCCCGTCCGATGCAGTAAATTGTACACCATCTGAACTGGACACCTGGAGTCCACCCTTGGATTCCTTACTCACGGCCCGGATCCACCCCCACGCCCCGTTCCTACTGGATCTCCCTAAATTCCTCCCCAGTCGGCAAGGTCCTCTTCATCCCGCAGTCCATCTCTCTGGACCACTGTGGCAGGTGTTTCCTTGGTTCATTCATTCAACACCTGTCTGTTGAGCACCCACAACAAGCCTAGCACTGATCGGGCCCATTTTGTTTGGAGCCAGAGCTCCTTACTAACCTGCGGCTTGATGACTCAGTGATAGCCTTGGCCTCCAGCCCTGGGATGGCCTGCCTTCCCAGCTCGCTCCCCTACTTCTCTCCCTCCCATCACATTCTCCAGCCTCACCAGCCTGCTTACTGGCCCCAACCTCGCCTACTCTGTGGGACTTCATGTGGTTCCATGTGCCATATCCCTGCTTAGTGTCCTACCTGCATTGTCTGACTTGAAACTCCTACTACCGTTCAGGCCTCTTTTCTAGTGCTTCTCCTCTGTGAAGCCTTCCTTGATTTCCCTAGGGCTCATTCTCCTGGGTCGTCCCTGGCCCCCACCAATAATGTCTGCCTTTTCTCGTCTCCATGCCTACGCTCTCTCTCAGGGCCCAGCACATGAGGGGGTGAAGACCTTTGAATAGGACACAGTCATCCTGACAGATGTCTTTGGTCCCCAGGAGGACCAACATTCACCACGTTACAGACTGGAAACTACCAGAAAGTCTCAGTAGGCCAGGGTTCACCACAAGTCTTGTAAATGGTTAGCTGGATATCTGTTCTCTTCACTGCGCGGGGAGAGCGGGTGAGTCTTGTGATCACCCTCACCCTGGTGGTGATGAGAAGCCTCAGATGGGGCCAGCTCATAAGGCAGGGCTGATAGGTCAGTGGTTCCTTTGCCTCTCACCCTGAGGTGGTTAATCTCCTTCCTGATCATTCGTGAACAAGGCTGGGGGCAAACCTTGTGCATAACCTTGTGTTTGGTTCCTGTGGCCTCCATAACAGTACCACAAAGTGGGTGACTTGAAAATGACACAGATTTATTCTCTCACAGTTCTGGAGGCCAGAAGTCCAGGTGTCAGCAGGCCATGCTCTCTCTGAAGGCTCTAGGGGAGGAGTCTTCCTTGCCTCTTTTCTAGCTTCTGGTGGTTACTGGTAATCCTTGGCGTTTCTTGGCTTGTACATGCATCATGCCGATCTCTGCCTCCATTGTCACGTGGCGTTCTTCCTGTGTGTTTCTGTGTCCAAATTTCTCTCTCCTTAGAAGGACACCAGTCATTGGATTAGAGCCCAGCTTAATCCATTATGACCTCATCTTACCTTGATTACATTAGCAGAGATCCTATTTCCAAATAAGGCCATGTTTACAGGTCCTGGTGGTAAGCACTTGACCATATCTTTTGGGGGGACACAGTTCAACCCACGTCAGCCTGGCTGCTCCCGAGGTCCCTGTTAGGTTCTGGGACGTGAAGTGTGCGCTGCTCTCTTGTCCCTCCATTGCTCTTCGTCTGCTTGCTGGGAGTTTGCTAGAAATGTGCTACATGTGATGGCTGAGCTGCGATCTGTGATGACCAGCAGTTGCCGTCATGTGCTGGGTTAGGAAGAGGTCAGAGGAAAGGCCCCCTGAGGGCTGTGTTGGTCCCTCTGTGTCAACCCACCTCAGAGCATGTATGGGCCAGTGTCTGAGGGGGCTAGGGCATCAGTGTCTGCATCCATAGCCATCTTCTGGGACCTGGAAGAATATGTGAGGGAGAGAGGAGGGGGCATCAAGTGGCACATGCATCTATTTGGATCTGTGCCCCAAAGTGAGAAGCTGATGAGCTTAGAAAGGAATCTGACTTGCAGACCTGCGGGTTTTGCTGTGACGCTGCAGGCATGCGAGGGGGTGCAGATGGTAGGGAAATGCACTCCGCGTTTTGGCTGATGGTGGGGGGTGGGGCGCTCAGGAGAACATACCCGGGGTATGCCATGGCGATTGGAGTTGGCAGCCACTCTCATCATTCTCATTATTTATTGTTTTTAAATTTGCAGCGGAAAATCCGCCAGAGCTACTTTGCCTCGGTCTCGTATTTGGATACACAGGTCGGCCACCTTCTGAGTGCTTTGGATGATCTTCAGCTGGCCAACAGCACCATCGTTGCATTCACCTCCGATCACGGTGAGCATTTGGAATGCCCTGGCGAGTCACTCAAAGCGTCTGAACTTGGCGGTGAAAAGTGCTGTTTCTCAGATTGCCCTAAGTAGAGGAGTGTTCTCCTTTGTGAGTCAGTGGTGCCCAGGATCAGCTTGTGGCCTGGGGCCTCTAGACAGAGGCAGGGCCTCTTTTGGGTCAGAGGTGGATCTTGCATGCTTGGGTGGTGGAGGTAGGTGGCTGGTGGGGAAGTGTAACAACTATTTTTTCCTTGGTGAACTCAGCACGGACCCTCCATATGTGTGGGGAGCTCTTCCAACCCCCACTTCTAAGATAGAGGGTTGGAAGACTTTTGGTTCTTTCCTGGAAGATCCAAAACAATCCCAGCAGGGCCCTCAGACCTGGTCCCACCCTTCCCACCCCCATCCCTGCTGTCCTCTCTGCCAAGACCCTGGGGTTCTCAACTCTTTGTCTCCTCTCAGGCTGTATCCTACTTTTTCCAAAAATGGAACTGAGATCATCCAAGTAGTAGGAAAATCCTTCCTCATTCCCAAGCACTGGGGCCACAGGGGGGAAGGTCTCTGCCGGAGATGTGGAACGAATATGGGTACTGATGAAGTGGAATTTTACCCGAGCCTTTTGCTAGAGAAATCCTCCCACGCTTTTATGTTCTAGAAAACGGCAAGGCTCACTGCAAGGAACTGGCTAAGACTGAATGGTTTACTGTGTTTGAATAGCTTTAGTTTCCCCTTCTTCATCCGTCTCTCCTTTCTCCTGGGTCTCCCAGGACCCAGGTGACCTTATCATAAAAAAGGAAAACGTTCCGAGCAGACTGGCCCTAATTAAAACTTCCGTACACCACTCACCAGCTCCCCTGAACTCTCCTCTAGGACGCTTGCAGCCCTGGGCCTCAGTGGAGTGGACTTCAGACACAGGCCTAGTGTTTCTCTCCCTCCGCACTGCAGTGGTACCCTTCCCTGACCTTGTCCCTGTCCCCTCTCGCACAACTTCCTTTTCAATAAAAGTCATCTTTGCCTGTTTTAGCATTGCCCAATGCAATTTTTTCTCTGACAGTTAGGGGCCTGCCTTGCTTGATTACCGATCAGTAAGAGGTCCCTCTCCACTGCGGTCTTCTCGGGAGAGCACTGTTGACACAGAAGAGGTTCCAGCCCTGTTCTGGGGACCAGAGTTGGTGTTGAGTCAGCTCCGACTCATGGCGACCTTATGTACAACAGAACAAAACGTTGCCTGGTCCTGCGCCTTGTTCTCTATCGTTAGTATGCTGAGGTCCATTTTTGCAGCCACTGTGTATTTTTATTGAGTGCCTTCCAACCTGGAAACCCTGGTGGCGCAGTGGTTAAGTACTATGGCTGCTAACCAAGAGGTCGGCAGTTCGAATCCATCAGGCACTCCTCGGAAACTCTACGGAGCAGTTCTACTCTGTCCTGTAGGGTCGCTATGAGTCGGAATCAACTCGATGGCACTGGGTTTGGTTTTTCGGTTTGGCCCTCCAACCTACGGGACTCATCTTCCAGTACTATGTCAGACGATGTTCTGTTTGATCCATAGGATTTTCCTTGGCTAATTTTTGGAAGTAGATCCCCAGCCCTTTCTTCCTAGTCCATCTTAGTCTGGAAGCTTCTCAGATCTGTCCACTGTGGGTGACTGTGCTGGTATCTGAATACTGGCGGCATAGCTTCCCGCATCAGAGCAACACGCAAGCCCCCACAGTACGACAGACTGACAGATGGGTGGTAGCTTGCTGTAATATGCGCTGTCCTAGTCCAAATGCCAGCAGATGTGGTTGTCATGAGTAAGATACACATTTATTTAGAAGTCTTGAATCCATGCCGGCTTCTTTGTCTTTTTTTGGAACACTTAATACTAAATCTATATTCTCTGTCTACACATATTTTTGTATCAAAAAGAGTGCTCAAACGTTAAAAAGACTGGGAATATATAACTTGGAGTAGCCAAGAGAGTTGTGAAACAGATGTGTTAAATCGGGGTTAAGAATGTGGGATCAAAAGTGGTATTTTTCTGTCTCGTATATTTGTGAGATGGAATTGACTGAATGGCAACAGGTTTGGCTTTTGGGTGTGGTATATCTTAATAATTGAGCAAGATGTCTTTGTCTTTTTTGAATGTGAGCTATCGTGCCGTGGTCTCAAAGCTCAGTTTTTGGCGGTACATACCCAAAGGTGAAAACCTGAGCCTGTGGGATGTAAGTGAAGAGACAGGACAGGGTAGTGGGGGCACTATGGCTTCAGGGGTCCCCACGCAGTCAACAATGAGCCAGTCTTAGCAGGGGAGTGGTGTCTGTGTGGTGCCCACGGGTCCCCCGGGGCCCAAGGTGGGTGCATAATGCTGGTTGCTTATTAAAAGAGGATAGATTAGTTTTGGAATTTAATTTTGTTTCTTTTAAAGGTTTCATCCATCACAGCAAATGTCTGGCTTTGTGTAAAGCGATACTCAGGTGAAATCACTCATTTTGTGGTGATTTTAGAAGAATTTCTTCTAGGCAATGAGTTCTTACTTCTTCTGGTTTTTACAACATGAAATGAAATGGTGTCTAACGTGCACAAGCTGTGATGTGATTATCTGTTTTTTGTCCCTCTGTGCTTTTTCTGCAACAGGCTGGTCTCTTGGTGAGCATGGAGAATGGGCCAAATACAGCAACTTTGACGTCGCTACTCGCGTGCCCCTGATGTTCTATGTTCCTGGAAGAACGGCTTTGCTTCCAAAGGCAGGCGAAAAGCTTTTTCCTTACATCGACCCTTTTGATTCCATCTCAGAATTCAAGGAGCCAGGTACAAAATATGCTAGAGTGAAATACATTGCTTGAGCACCTGGCTGCTAACGGGAAGTTCTGTGATTTGAACCCGCCTGCCACTCTGTGGGAGAAAGATGCGGCAGTCTGCTGCTGTAAAGATTACAGCCTTGGAAACCTCAGGGGGCAGTTCTACTCTGTCCTGTAGGGCCGCTGTGAGTCAGAATTGATTCCATGGCGCACAACAACACGAACGAAATTGAATCATAGTCCAAGGTGCCACACAGTGCACGCCCTGGCCCGGTGTCATTTTGACAAGGTTCCATTTATTTTTTGTCTTGTTGCTTGTAGTTTTGGTGTAATCTCTAAACAAACCATTGCTTAACCCAGTGTCACTAAGGTTTATTCCTCTGTTTTCTTGTAAGAGATATGTACTTTTAGCTCTTACATTTAAGTCCTTCATCATTTTGAGTTGATTTTCATATATGGTGTGAGCTAGAGGTCCAGCTTCACTCTTCTACATGTGGAGGTCCAGTTGTCCCAGCACCATTTGTTGAAGAGACAAATTTAAATTTTAGTTGATTAAAATCAAAAGTTTAAAGAGAAGATGCCAGTCACACTGACCACAGTTCAAGTGCTCGTTTGCCGTGTATGGCTAGGGGCTACCATAGTGGACAGCACACATCTGCAACATTTCCATCACAGCAAAAAGCTCCATTGAACAGAGTGCCCTAGGTGATCGCTGATTTCGAGCTGGTTCCACTTGGCTGTGGCAGGTTCCTCCTGTGAGCTATTTCTCTAGAGACTTGTCCAGAGGTGAGCAAAGTATGCTTGGTTTAAGAGTAGAGTAGGGCGTGTCACCACAGAACTTGGTATAATCTGACCACTCTCACTGTCTCCACTGCCACCACCTTGGACCAGGCTGCTACCAGCTCTTGCTGGCTTACAGCTTGCGCATGGTCTCCTTGCTGTGCCCTTGCTCGTCTAGAGTATTGCCTCCTCACAGCAGCCAAAGTGATCCGTGGAAGGCCCACGTCAGGACATGTCACGGCCCTGCTCTAGAGCCTCCAATGGCTCCCCCGTGTCACTCTGAGGTGACGTCCTTACAGTGGCTGACAAGGGCCTTACGGGATCTGGCCCCCATCATCTCACTGACTTCATCGTCTTGGAAGTGTCCAGGCTGGTTGTCTTGTACAGGGTCCCGTTTGTGACCTAGTGTCCTCCCATTGTGTCACATCAAGGGCTACTTCATGGCATCTGGTCCCACTGTTAGTGGTTATGTGGCATCAGCCAGATTCTTGACATTGTAAAGGAACCTTTTTAAAATTTTTTTTTCATTTTATTTACTTCTTTACTTACAAATCAGCTGTCTAGAAAACACAGTTGGGCAGTATAAACAAACCCATAAAGATCCAGAAAGGCCAGAATGATGGTCCAAAGCCAAGATCAGTTTGACCAGGGATCAACATCAAGTGCAGGATTTAGATCTTAATGGTGAATCAAATGCAGAAGTCCAGAAAGGAATAATCTGTGGACTCAGAATATCTTGTTCCCTAGCAGACTTTGCCCAGTGGTTTTGGCATCCATTGATGATCCTTGCCCGGATCAATTTTTACAGCAGTTGTAGTAAAAGTAAAATAGTTTTAAAAAGTGCCAGCAGGCCAGGGCCACCTTAATGTTGCATCCTGTTTTTGGGTGAGTAGGTAGTGGAGGGGGAACTGCTGAGTTGGTCTTGCTTTTAAAATTCTTTGGCTAAAAGAAATTCTGACAAGGAAAAAGAAAAAACGTGTGGGGCCCAACCAGGCTGGTTCTCTCCTCATTGGCTGTGTGGCAGGCTTCTGGAACATAATGGATTCTGCCATGTTGCTTCCTGTTTCAGGCGGGCAAGCCGTGGAAATCGTGGAACTTGTGTCTCTCTTCCCCACACTCGCTGGACTGGCGGGACTGCAAGTTCCACCCTGCTGTCCCGTTCCCTCCTTTCACGTTGAGCTGTGCAGAGAAGGCCAGAACCTTCTGAAGCATTTTCAGTTCCATGACTTGGAGGAGGATTTGGACCTCCATGGTAATCCCCGTGAGTCCATTGCTTACAGCCAGTACCCTCGGCCTGCAGACTCCCCTCAGTGGAATTCTGACAAACCAAGTTTAAAAGATATAAAGATCATGGGCTATTCTATCCGTACGATAGACTATAGGTATACTGTATGGGTTGGCTTCAACCCTGAAGAATTTCTGGCTAACTTTTCAGACATCCATGCAGGGGAGCTCTATTTTGTAGATTCTGACCCGTTACAGGATCATAATGTCTATAATGACTCCCAGGGTGGAGAACTCCCCCTATCATGGATGCCTTGAATTTTGCTGACCACAGAGCACAGGCGTTATGTGCTAGTGAGACATGGCATTAGAACTGGTAATTTCGTGATCACTTCTAATATTGGAAACAACCCAAGGGGTGGACAATCAAAACATGTACCAACCATTTGGCCTAAGAATTTGTTAAACAGCTAAACCTTTCAATTTAATCTTCATTAATTTAAAATTGAACGAATAAGTGCTAAGTGAACAAACTTAAAATTATGCCATACCTTTAGATACCATTGAAACATGAGGTAATTTTCAGTAGCCCAGGATGTAGTTCTTTTTTCCCTAAAGAGAAAAAATAATCAGAAAGGCAGGTGGTAGTAACGAGCTTAGTCTTTCATCATCTACAAAAGGGATGGAATACTTACAGCTAAGATTTACAAATGTGTTGCAGCTGATGAGGAAACGGAATTACCCACCTTCTTAAATAAACAGCTAATGTAGTCCTGTACTGAAATCGGAATCATTTTTAGTAATCCTTTTCTTTGCAAATGCTTCAGTGTTTCAGAGTAAAAGGTTTGTGAAACAAAATACAGTGAATTATATTGTTACTGTAGTGTAGTAAATTGTAACCAAAAGGGCAAGATAGTATATTAAAAGATGGCTTCAAATCAGTAAAATTTCAAAGACAGATATTGTTCCCGTTTTGTTCACTAGCTAGCCCACTGTCAAGGCATATATGGTAACACAAGGTCCTCTGAGCAGTTACGCGTCTGGCAGCAGCCTTTTCTACTTGAGTGAAGGGGCTGATTGCTCTCTTCTGGTCCTGAAGAAGCTCACCTCTCTTCTGGAAGCCTTGGCTTTCATAGACAGGCTCCCTCTGCTGCCTCTTTCTCGTTCTACATTCCTGTTAGTGCTCTCATCACTTCCACTTTGATTTTTTCAGTTCAGTCTGTAAATTCCTCACACTGTATTTTCAGTGTATTTAGCTTTATCTCTTCCTATGCAGCTGTTTCTTGCTCCTGGTTGACTACAATATGTATACTTCATCCTTTTTCTGTCACTTGATTTATGGGAACATAAATTTTTTTTTTTTTTTTTAGTATCAGAACCCTCCAAATTTCTCTCTTGATGAAGTTGTAAGCTGAGTTGTGCCGGGAGAGAGTACAGGGACGCCTTCCTCCAGCTGCATCTTCTTGTTCACTGTGTGACCAAAGCCACCCACAGGGTCCACATGGGGCCTCTTGCATGGCCATCTGTCTCTACTGGAAGTGCTATATGATGGTGTGGCCCCAGAATGCTTCGGTTCTCCATAGGCTTTCCTTTCTTTGGCCTGCCTTTCCAGATCTCTCCTTTTAGATGTGAAGGCAGCATTTCCCATTCTTCTAAACCGTCTTCTGACTTGTGGTTGCTTTTTGTGGTCTTGACGGGGAACCCAAGTTAGAGCTGCTTTTTGTTTCCTTTTGCCTGTCTCTGACATACATGGGGATGAGCGGCCACTTTCTGACATCAGATATCAAGGCTACCACAGTCCTTATCTCTGTTGCTTCATGTAACCTTTCTTCAGGTCTGCTGAGCTGAATGTATTTTATTAACGGCTCTCTAGTCACGAGTCAGAATTGACTCACTGGCAGTTGGTTTGGTCTTTGGTTTTAGTCACTTTATTTGTAGAAATCACCATTTCATTTGAGCAGGAGTTTGTTTATTCAGTTTAGTTGAAACCAGAGTGATCCCAGAAATTCTGAGTGGGCCTAGGTCAGTGGCTCACAAACATGAGCACGCATCAGAACCACCTGGAGGGCTTGTTAGAATGCAGTACACTGGGCCTGCCCACAGGAGTTCTGATTCAGTGGATCTAGGGTGGGGCCTGAGAATTTGCATTTCTTAAAAACTCCAGGGTGATGATGCTGATCCAAGGACCACACTTTGAGAATCACTGCCCTAGGTCTCTGCTCTCTGATACGGGAGCCACTAGGCACATGCGGCTCTTTACATTAAGAAGAATTTTTCTTCCCACTGGCCTCCTTCCCCCAGCTCCTGGTAACCACTGAATCTCTTTTGTCTTGATGGATTTGCCTGTTCCAGATATCTCATATAAGTGAGTTCATATACTGTTCGTCCTTTTGTGTCTGCCTTCTTTCACTCAGCTTATGTTTTCAGGGTTCACCCACGTTGTGGCCTGTATCAGAACTTCATCTCTTTATGGCAGTACCACATCGCGTTTAGCCATTCGCCTGTTGATGAGCTCTTTCCACCTTTTGCCTATTGTGAATAACGATGCTGTTAACATTGGTGTACACTTATCTGTTTCAGCCTCTGCTTTCAGTTCTTCTGGGTATATACCTAGGAGTGGAATTGCTGGGTCATATGGTAATTCTATGTTTCACTTTTCTAGGAACCGCCACACTGTTTTCCACAGCACCTGTACCATTTTACATCCCCTCCAGCAGTGGATGAGGGTTCCGATTTCTCCACATCCTCGCCAACCCTGGTTATTTTCTGTTTTTTCGCTAACAGCTATCCTGTTGGGTGTGAAGTGGTATTTTGTTGTGGTTTTGATCCACATTTCCCTGATAACTAATGATGTTGAATTTCTTTTCATATGCTTTTTGGCTATTTATTTGTATATCTTCTTTTGAGAAATGTCTATTCAAGTCATTTGCCCATTTTGAAATTGGGCTGTTTGGTTTTTTTGTTCCTGAATTTTGTACCCTTCTGTGATAATATGGTTTCCAAATATTTTCTCCCTGTTCTATAGGTTGCCTTTTCACTTTTCTTCATAATGTCCTTGATGCACAAAAGCTTTAATTTTGATGAAGTCCAGTTTATCTAATTTTTTCTTCATCACGTTTGCTTTTGGTGTCGTATTTCAAAAACCATTACCTAACACCGTGTCACTACGGTTTACTCCTATGTTTTCTTCTATTTATGATTTTTAGTTCTTATATTTACGTCACTGATCCATTTTGAGTTAATTTTCATACGTGGTGTGAGGTACGGGTCCAGCTTCATTCTTTTGCATGTGCACAGCACAGATGTAGAATGTTTCTGTCACGGCAGAAAGCTCTATTGAACAGAGTTGCCCTAGATTATCGCTGATTTTGAGCTGGATCCACCTGGCTATTGCCATGTTCCTTCTTGAGCTGTTTCTCTACCCTGTGTTTGCCCCAGAGGCTTGTCTGGAGATGAGTGAAGTATGCTTGGTTTAAGTGTGGAGTAGGGAGTGTCACTATGGCAATTGGCCTCTTCCTGTTCACTGCCATTGCCATTGCCATTGCCATCACCCCAGCCCTCTTCCCTCCTTTCCAAGTAGTTTACCTCCCCTCTTCTTCCCTCCCTTGTTCCCAAAGGAATCCATGTGTCTTCCTAGAATCCCTCTTTAATTTTTCCTTTGAGAACACCGTCAGTGCCTACTACTGGGTCTAGACGACCTCCTCAGAGCAGTCCGAGTCTTCCCTTTATCCCACGATGCCCCTTTCCTTGGAGACCAGCTCACCACTGGTCCCTACCTACCCTTGCAAATTCCTCCCTCCCCCAGCTCCTAGGTGACCCGCCCCCCTCCTCTTTTCACCAGTTCATTCATAACCATTTTCATAACTCAGCTCCTGCCCCCCCACCATCCCCAAGAGGCTGAGGTTTTTGTGACTCTCTATCTAGACTGTACCTGGAATGAAATGAGCGTTGTGAAAGAATCTGTGTTCATCTTACTTGAAAAAGGGTGTTTTTTTTCCTGCTTATAAAATTGATGTGTTACTTATGGAAAATTTGGAAAACACAAAAGTAGTAAAGGGTAAAAAAAAAATGTTTTAACCCTGAGATAATCGCCTTTTTTTTCTTTTTTGGTGTGAATTTTTATATTGTGATGATACTGTGTTCTCTGTCATGCAATTTCATATCCTTATTTTTTTTCCACTATCACTTAGGTACTATCTGTGGCTATAGATTTTTGCAGAGATACTTTATTTTATTGTGTAGTTTTACCATAATTTACTTTATCTCCTAATTATTGGAAATTTAAGTTATTGCCAACTTTTCAGTGTTGTAAATGATGCTGTGAGGGACAACTTTGGGGATAAAATGTTTTTGTGTATTTCAAGTTCTTTCCTTAGGATATAGTCTTAGTGCCCACTGGGCTCCTATCCCTACATGCTTGCTTACTGAGGAGAGTCAAACTGAAAAATCAAGCAACTAAGTATAGAAATAAAGGCATAAAACAAACACAAACAAACAAACCCTACCATAATAGGTGAAAGTGGTGGCCTGTTTTACTTTCTAAATCGTACTTAGTAGTGACCTTGATCATTGTTCTCTCCCTGTGATTGTTGGGCGTTTGGATTTCCAGCTGTGTGCATCTGCCTTTTAGGTGTGATTATGGGTTTCACTTTTTTAAAGTAATCAAATGAATTGATCTTTTCCTCTGTGACTTTTCTTCCTGTTAAACATGGAACCCTCCCCACCCCTGCCAATCTGGAGATTGAATAAATAAATCATTTTGCTTTGCCTTTTTTGTGGTTTGGTGGTTCTTCTTAACTTACCCTGTCTCTCCACTCCATTTTCAGATTAGTTATATGCTCATTGTGGAAAATTTAGAAGCAGAAAAATGGTGAGGATGAACAGAGTCCCACCCAGAGAGTGGCCACCTTTAACCCACGTGTATTGCCTGCCACTCTTTTCCCCACCCACACGATTATGCAGAGATCGGGCCATTTCTGTCTTCACTGAGCTGAAATAGCCCACTGTGGTTGAACCTGCTGTCAGCCTAGCCCTAGCCTGCTGCAGGGCACCTGCTGTCTCCCTGGCTCTCCTGGTCAGTCCCCTCTCTTCTGGTCGTGGGACTTGAAGCAGAGAGGGCTGTCATTCATCAGTGCGCTCAGATGGACCACAGTGTCATCACTGTGGATAAGAGCCCTCACTGTGGGGGAGGGGGCAGATGCTAGTTTCCTCTCCAGTGTCTGAAGAAGTACAGGCAGTGTGAGGTGGTGGAAGCCTATTCTCGAGGGTTTTTATTTGGCATCAGCATTTCTTTACTCCATGTTCTGCTCGAGACTGTTGTCAGCTAGGATGCTGATCACGGGATGAAAAGGTGCCCCTGTCTGATTCTGAGTTCCAGGCGATGGCCCTAGGCTCCTGATGGGGGAGTGTCTGTGCTGGAGGAAACAGCCTCTGGCCGGGTGTCTGGGAAAGCACCTGCAGGTGCCTGGGTGTTGCATCGATGAGCCAGAGGCTGCCTCTGCGTATTACCCCACCTCAGTTGTTTACTTCTGTATAGGCCTTTAGCTTCCAAAGCCCGCTGGTGCCAAACTCATGTTTGTACATATCCAGTTGTTTTAAAAGTAGTCCAGTAAGCAGATGCTTAGCTATTTAAGGCCTGCCTGCTTTGTATATCTCAGGAAACTGCACGCAACATCAGCTAGCCCTAGGTAAGATAAACCATGCAGTCATAAAGACCCGCAGGCAGACTCCCCATCTTGCTGAGAGGGACTTCGTTGCTCTCCCTGGGCGTTCTCCTGAACTCTTCCCTTTCAGGTGCCCCTCTGTCAGCTTGTGCCTCCGTAAATAGCTGGTTGCGCAACACTGCCATCTTGTGGTCATATCCTTCTCCTCGCTCAGCCCCGAGCTTCCTGGAACTCATCACACTGGCACGGGTCACCATGGCACGGCCAGCAGGAACCAAGCTTGCCATGTAGTGTGCTGGGCACATGCTAGGAAGCAAGAATTAGGGCAGGGACGAAGCGAGGAGCAAGGGCCAGGGCTTAACTGGTTGCGCTTCTTACTATCTGTAAAAGTCAGGGACCGTGAGAGGGTTTGGAGCAGAACTGAGGCTGGTGTTTACAAAACCCTTGTCCTAATTTATTGTCCTTTCAGGTGTGTGTTTCAGAAAGAACCTTTTGCGGGTGATTTATGTTCAGAAGTCATTATTTACTGAACAGGTTTTATGAATTCATCTTCCACAACATTGAAAAAACACACACCCTTGTATTTGTGTTAAGTGCAGCGTGAGTTATTGTACGAATAAATCATATTAAATTGCCATTACCATTGCGTGTGCAATTCTTGCTGCTGTTTCTGTACTGTTTGATGCTGCCTTAAACTAAACGACACCGTTGAACAGACCTTGATACCATGGTAGAGATATATGCCGAAGTACTCCACCTGTTCCTTCCTGTGTGAGGGCAGGGCAGTGGCTGTGCTGGGGGCTTTCTGACGGAGTTGGACTCTTTTTTTTTTTTTTTGGTGGTGGTTTTAATAAAATTTTAAAGAGCTATTTTGGAGTAAGTTTCTCCTGGACATGAAGTAAAAATAGTCTTATCCAGCTAACAGGTACTTCCCAATTAATCCAGACAAGAGGTTGAATATTTAAGAGTGCCTGACTCGACGGCACTGGGTTTGGCTTTTTTGTTTTTGGTTAAGTAGAGGGAGACCTGTCAGACCAGACCCTATGGAAGCAACATCACAGCAAGCAGGACGATCCCACCCCAGCCCTCCTGAAAGCCCAGCACAGCCGATAGATCTGCAGTTAACATAGATCTGCAGTTAACAACCAGCAGCCTTTGTAAAGCACCTGCAGCTTTGATGGAAGCCGAGAATGTGGTTTCCAGGAGAAAGGCTCATTCACATCAATAAGTGAATGGTGGGATCATTGGGCCACCCTGAAAGCTTGCCAGTGAAGTGTTACTGCATAGTTCAGGCTGCCTTTCTGAGGTCTGTTCACATTGCATGCAGTCCCCTGTGGTATTTCAAACCCCAGAAGTTGGATTCTTGACGGTAGGTGATGAGTTGCACTTTAGTGTAGAAGCTTCTTTCCAGGCAGTGGCTTGTCTCTCAACTTGCCCTGTGGTGACAGAGTCCCCGGAGGAAGAGGGCTGGCTAATGAGGCAGCCTTCTGTTTAGGGAAACCAGATATGTGATAGCAACCATGTAAACAAGGGGCTGATGTCCCCGGTTGGCCCAAGGGTTCACATTCAATGGCAATGGTTTTTTTTTTTTTTTTTAACTAACCTAAAGGTTGGTGGTTTGAATCAACCCAGTGGTGCTGCCAAAGAAAAGCCTGGTGATCTGTTTCCATAAAAATTGTGGCAACACCAAAGACACAAGGTAATTATGAGCCCAAGAAACAGAAAAGGCCACGTAAAGCAGAGACTACATCAGCCTGAGACTGGAAGAACTAGATGGTGCCTGGCTACCACCAATGACTGCCGTGACAGGGAACACAACAGAGAATCCCTGATGGAGTAGGCGAACAGTGGGATACAGACCTCAAATCCTAGTAAAAAAACCAGACTTAATGGTCTGACTGAGACTGGAGGGACCCGGGAGGTAATGGTCCCCAGACCTTCTGTTAGCCCGAGACTTGAACCATTCCCAAAGCCAACTCTTCAGATAGGGATTGGACTAGACTATCGGATAAGAAATGATACTGGTGAGGAGTGAGCTTCTTAGCTCAAGTAGACACATTAGACTGTGTGAGCAGCTCCTGTGTGGAGGGGAGGTGAGAGGGCAGAGGGGGACAGAAGCTGCCTGAATGGACATGGGGAATACAAGGTGGAGAGAAGGAGTGTGCTGTCTCATTAGGGGGAGAGCAACTAGGAGTATATAGCAAGGTGTGTATAAATTTTTGTATGAGAGACTGACATGATTTGGAAACTTTCACTTAAAGCACAGTAAAAAAAACAAACAAATGTGGCTAGTTGCTCTTCAGTCCATTACAACTCCATTACTGCTCCATAGGGTTTTCAAGGCTGTGACCTTTCAGGACAGATCACCTTTCTTCTGAGACACATCTAGGTGGGTTTGGACTACCAGCTTTTCAGCTAGTAGTCAAGCGCTTAACTCTTTGCACCACCCAGGGACTTCTACATAAAGATTAGGGCCTAGAAACCCTTTGGAGCACAGTTCCACTCTGTAACACAGTGGGGTTAGAATCGACTCGACAGCAATGGGTTTGTTTTTTGTTTGTTGTTTTATTTAAACGAGGGGCTGACTATTGTCTTCTTGAAGGAATTTGGTGAGTTCCTGAGTCCCCAAATGGAAAAGTCCCCATGTAGTGCCTTGTCAAAGTGCCTTGACTTAGAAGTGCTTTGATGAGCTGCTTTTTCTGCCTTTTGTTTTCAGCAGCTTGAATGAAGATACAAAAGGCATGCTTATATTTGTGGATGGAAGTGAAGAGGTGGGGTATAGAAATTATTGAATGGGAACCTATTTTGCTGTGTACATTTTCACCAAAAAGACAATAAACCAAAAAACAAAACCCTTTGCCTTTGTGTCGATTCTGGCTCATAGCAACCCTATAGGACTGAGTATGACTGTCCCATAGAGTTTCCAAGGAGTGGCTGGTGGATTTTTTTTAAGACAATAAAATACTAAAAAAGAAAGAGGATATGGGAAACCCCCTGCCTCCCCAAAAAAGAAAGAAAGAAACCCGTTACTGTCGAGTTGATTCTGACTCATAGTAACCCTATAGGACAGAATAGAATTGCCCTATAGGATTTCCAAGGAGCAGCTGGTGGATCTGAACTTCCAACCTTTTGGTTAACAGCCAAGCTCTTAACCACTGCACCACCAGGGCTCTGAGGTTATGGGAAGACAAAATAAATTTTCCAAATGGATCAGGAAGGCTGGAAGGATGGCGTGGATCTAAGCAGCGGGAATTTGTCCAATGTATTTATTTGCTGGCTTGGTTGTTGCAAGTGGGTAATGTAGGCACACAATGCAAAGTTTAAAAGGCACAAACATACACTGCGAAGAGTCATTTTCTCTTCCACCAGCCAGCTCTCCTCAGAGGCAAGCATGTTAACAATTTCTTATGAATCGGTGAACTTGAAATGTAGGCCTGACCAAGGTGCTGGGGGGGACCCAAGGGAGCAGCATCACCCATAAAGACCTTCAGCATTTGGTCAGTGTGGGGACAGGGTGTGAAGTAGCTGCCAGGAAGTGACAGGAACCTCTGGCTACATAATGGGCATTTTAGAGGAGGGAAACCCTGGTGGTGTAGTGGTTAAGAGCTATGGCTGCTAACCAAGAGGTCAGCAGTCTGAATCCACCAGGTGTTCCCTGGAAACTCTGTGGGGCTTCTACTGTATCCTATAGCGTAGCCATGAGTTGGAATTGATGGCAACAGGTTTGGTTTGTTTTTTTTTTGGTAGCGGAGGGAGGGCTCAGTTGTGCTATATCTGTACCACAGTCAGCTGACACTTTTGTTTAGTGGAGGAGCTGGAGCCATCACGAAAGTGGGGGAAAGCAAGAGCACATCCAGAGGACAGCCCCAAGGTGGATGGGGACCTGCCATGCTGTGTGAGGCAGAGCTGAAGGACACGGGAGCGAAAAGACTGGGGAGGAGGGGTGGGAGTGGAGGGGTGAGAAGAGAGGAGAGCAAGGATGCTCTTTTGAGATCCCTGAAAAGCTGCCATAGGGAATAGACTGCAGTAGCTCTGGGGCCCCAAGGGAATAACCAGCACAGGACCCTGCAGCGAGATGGATGGCCGCTCCTAGATGTGGTGAGCTCTCTGTCACCTGAGGCATGTAAGCATCACCTAGGCCGGTGGTTCCCAACCAGGAGTGATTCTGCCCCTAGGGGACATTTCACAATGGAGACATTTTGGGTTGTCGTGTCTGGGGGCAGGGAGGTGCCACTGGGATGTAGCGAGTGGGGGCCAGGGATGCTGCTCAACATGCCACAGTACCTAGGACAGCCCCCACAACAAAGAACCCTCTGGCCCCAAATGGCAATAGTGTCGAGGTCAAGAACATAGGCAATCATTTGCCAGAGTCGGGCTGGCCAAACCTCCTCCATCACTGAAAGATTTAGGGAATGCACGTTCAGTTATTAAAGCGACGTGACGATTGTGTAAGGCGCGTGGCCCTTTGCATGTAGCCTTGGCAGTGTCTGTCAAGAGGGCAAGGAGCTTTCAAATAAAGATGAAGACTTAAAAAAAAATGTTTTTCTATAACAGTAGTTAATTGGATTTGTCCTGTCTTCCTGACCAGGGGGACCCTCCCGTGTCATCTATAGAACAGGACTTATGCTAGGTGATTTCTTTCTTTTTTTAATTTTTATTGTGCATTAGGTGAACGTTTACAGAGCAAATTAGTTCCCCATTCGATAGTTTGTACATAAAAGTGTTCTGTGGCATTGGTTCCATTCCCCACAATGTGTCAGCACTCTCCCCATTTCTGTCCTGGGTTCCCCGTTTCCTTTCATCCTGATTTTCTGTCCCTTCCTGCCTTCTCATCTTTGCTTTTGGGCAGAAGTTGCCCTTTTGATCTCGTATAATTGATTGTTCTAAGGAGCATGTTTCTCTCGGGTATTAGGTGATTTCTTTGAAAAACAAATACAGTATTTTTTTTCCCTTATTGTGAAAGTATTACATATTCATCGCAGAAAAATATATAAAAGCAAAAAAAAAAGCCAGTCTAACATCACTGCTAAACTGAAAGCAGCACCACAGACAGACACATGTACATCAGTGTTCATTGCAGCGCTATTCACAATGGGAAAAGGTGGAAACAACCCAAGTCCATCAACATATGATGGATAAAGACAACATGGCCCATCCATACAATGGACTATTACTCAGCCATAAAGAGGAGTGAAGTCCTGATTCATGCCACATGGATGAACCTTGAAAACATGCTAAATGAAGTAAAGTCAGACACAAAAGAACCAATATGTGTGATCTCATTTATACGCGATGACAGCAAAGGTATAGGGTCCAAAGTTTCATAGTGGTTACGAGGGGCGGAAAGAAGGGAGAAAGAGGAAGTCATTGTTTAGGAAGCAGTGAGTTTCTGTTGATGGTGCTGGTATATTTGGCAACGATTATGATTAATATAATTGATATCACTAAATTGTACACCTGGAAAATGTTGAATTGGCAAATGTTGTGCGATATATATTTCCAACAGCGATGAAAAGGACCAAGGCTGCTGCTTTTCCCAGACTTGACCTTCACAAGTCTGTCTGTTGGCAATGGGGTATGGAGAGCCCAGCAACTCTGTGACCACCAGGCCGTGTCACTTTTCCCTCTTGAGCAGGTGCTGAATCCATCCTGATCTCTGTCTCCACCCCACCCTTCTGTGCCACCATCTCCGCTCACACAGACACGCAGCTACTTCCTAACTGGTCCCCCTGCTCTCACACTTGCTGCATCCACAATCCAGTCCCCCACACAGTTCCGAAGGTGACCTTAGCAAAATGCACAT
This sequence comes from Loxodonta africana, assembly GCF_030014295.1. Lineage (NCBI taxonomy): Eukaryota > Metazoa > Chordata > Mammalia > Proboscidea > Elephantidae > Loxodonta > Loxodonta africana. The sequence goes on along the minus strand of NC_087369.1, from coordinate 171,589,426 downwards.
CTGAGCGTGTCACTGTGCACAGCCCCGCACCTTCCTGTGCGCCCCTCTCGCCATTTATTTTAATGGCTTCCCATTACTATGAGGATAAACAAAAAGTCTTTAACCTGGCCTTTGAGTAGATCTCTCGTGGTCTGGCCCTTACTGACCTGCCACATGGCCAAAATAATGGGGCAGGGACCTTCCCTAACAGAGGACCAATGTCTTCCCTGCATGACTTTGACCCATTGCTACAGTTTTACTCTTTAGCCATTGCTGTGGAGTCGATTCCCACTCATAGTGATCCTACAGAACAGAGTAGAACTGCCCCATAGGGTTTCCAAGGTGGTATATCTTTACAGAAACAGATTGCCTCATCTTTCTTCTGTGGAGTGGCTTGTGGGTTTGAACCACAGATCTTTTGGTTAGCAGCTGAGCGCTTAAATCACTGTGACATCAGGACTCCTTTGTTACCTTTGGGAGATACGTTAATGCTAACACAAGCACACAAAGATGGATGCACAGTGTGGTTCTTTGTAGCAGTTGGACTTTCACATTCATTTGTGTGAATACATTTTTATCTGCTTCCCAGGTAAGTTCCTTCAGGGCACAGAGTGTCTGTTTTTGCACCGGAGCCTCCCTGACGCCTTTGACTGGTAGGGTAGCAGATTTCGTCATACCCATACCACGTCTTACGGCAATTACAGGAAACAGTGCAGCCATGGTAAAGATGGTCTTCATTCATTTCCGCGACATTTATTTCATGTGTTACTATGTGCCCTGAGGACCCCTGAGCTCGTAGCTGGCATCCTGAAAGGGTAGTGGAACAAGCCCTGAATTTATTTATAGCCAGAAGTCAGGGTGTCATGGGGACTCCAAGCTTGCAGCAGGCACCTGTGGTCTTGAGCAGACCTGGCCTTTAACTTGGAAGGTGCTTAGGGTTAGAGGCAGTTCTGCTGCATGGGCAGTTGATGTGAAATGTGGGATTGATAGATTGCATTGATTGATGTGCACATTTGGTGTCAGGTAAGTGGGATTTGATTTTCCCAGTAGGAAGAATCAGAGAATCAGTTGGAAGGATCCCATTCAGTTTCTTATTCTATGGAGGGGAGGCTGAAGCCCAGAGGAGGGAAGCAACTTGACTAAAGGCTTCCCAGTGAGCCAAGGTGAAGCAGGCCTCTGACCCATGCCTGCTGAGTCTACCTTAGGCCACTGCAGGTCCAGTCCTGCATCGAGGACGTTCTTATCTTTGAATCTCTCCACCCAGGAGGTAGATTTCAACTGAAATGATGTGCAAATGAGCCAACTCAAAGCAATAAAGCTGCCAGAAAATCAACTTGAGAAAGGGGGAAAGCTGTTGATCACCCATTTGGGAAATTACCTTTATCTGTAACGGCAAGTTCAAACTTGTGTGTGTCTGTGAAACTTGTGTGTGCCTGTGTGCGCGTGAGGATCAAGCGCTGGCCTTTCTCTGGCCATATTTCTCATTTTCCTTTATTCTTTATATTGCTTTCAAATCAAAGGGATGCTGTAGTGGAGGACCTCTTGCCCTGAGCTACATACATGAAAATTAACGAGGTTATGGGAGTCACCATTTTCAATAAGGGATTGCCGGTGCTGTCCTTCCTAGGAAATGAAGCGAGACTGTTGCTAGGCTGGAGGGACCAGGCAATGGGGGTGGGTGGGCCCACATTCCGGTGGTTTCACCTTGTCCACACCCGCTCCACTATCCATTTAAGCCCAACCAACGAGGAGAATAAGAAGCAATTTTGAGCCAAACAGTCTCTTATTCTATTGGAAGTTTTTTTTTTTTTTCCCGGACGTTTCTAGCACCACAGCTTGATAGAGAAAAATATTCACAAAGCCCAGTCCGTTTTGAAGAGAACATCTGTAAAATTGGGTCAGCAGATATGTTACACATTGGCATGGAAGATAAAATAGAATTCTCGTCTCATCTGAGCTTCACAGCGACAGGGAAAAGCTTTTTTTCCCCTGTCACGCACTTGGGTTTGTGCCTGGTGGCTTTGATCCCTCCCCACCGCTCCAGCCCCTGGCAACCCAAGGGCGCTGGCCTCACCTCGGTTTAGGAACCGGCTCACCTAGGCGATGGAAACAGCGCGTGGTTCTCCGGCGGACCACTGGAGGGCGCTGTGGCACCGAGAACGCACCAAGGGCGCCCAGCTGGCGGAGGGGGCTGTCTCCAAGGAGTCCTGACTGTCACACTCACACACTGACTGTTCTCGAATTCTAGTCCAGGATTTAAAAGACGCTGTTATGAATTAAGGAGAGTAAAATACTCGGTAGATGCAGCTCGGGTCTCGGATTCCCTGGAGGTGTTTTTTAACCGCTTTCTAATTCATTTCCCCCCTCTGAGACTGGGTCTCATTTGCATCCCGCGAGACAGGGGCTTTGTATATGGTGAAAACGTCCTCCAAAAACGACACAAGAGCAAGACATGGTACAATTGCAGCCTGTAGTATTTATTCCCGAATACATTTGCAAAACAGGTTATTATCCTGTTTTCTCCATCCACCAGTATTGGCGGCAGGAACCAGGTAACAATACAGGACGCCCGGTGAAATTGGGAATTTCAGATAAACAAGGAATTATTTTTTAGTGTAAGTATGTCCCCAGTTTTGAGTGGGTCATACCTATACCAAATAATTATTTGTTGTTTATCTGAAATTCCAGTTTCACTGGGCTTGCTTGTATTGTTATTTGCTAAATCTGGCGATCCTCCGCAGGAAGAGTAACTGGGATGCAGCACAAAGAGCTCTGCTCCAGGGTGCATGGTAGTGGGTGGCACATGTGCAGGCAGAGAGCACATAGGCTCTGCCACCTGGCTAAACCCAGCCTTGGAGGAATGGCTTTTCTCACACAGAAGCGATGATTGTAGGTAATGTTCCACCTCTCTCTGTTGCTTTCTTACCCCCCTACACCCCCAAACACCACCAGCTTTCTCCAAAGGGTGTGTGGGAGCTGCCGCACTGCTCTGCAGACATCAATATGTTGATACTCAGGTGCGCCAGCTTCCGGTGACTTTACCCCCAGCCCCGGTGCACCGCGTAGCTCCGCTCCGTTAAGTTCAACCAGTGGTTAGCACGGCCTGGCTGTGGGAGGCCCAGTGCGCATTTGCTGCACAAATACAGGCCCTGCTCCCAGGCCAGATCACCTCTGGTGCCAGGGTGGGCCTGGTCTGCAGGTGAGACCCAGCAGTAGATTGGTCTTTGGGCAGCAGAGTAGGCGGCGTGGGGCTGGCAAAGGGGCATTTGCATTGTATTATGGGTGGCACTGGGGCCTTCGTGGCGCGGTGGTTAAGAGCTCAGACTGCTAACCAAAAGATTGGCAGTTCAAATCCACCAACCACTCCTTGGAAACCCTGTGGGGAAGTTCTACCCTGTCGTATCGGGTCACTATTAGTTGGAATCGACTCGATTGCAATGCATATGGGTGGCACAGGAATTCCTGGGTGATGCAAATTGTTAAGCACTCTACTACTAACCAAAAGGCTGGCCGTTTGAATCCACCCATTGGCGTCTCAGAAGAAAGGCCTGTTGATCTACTTCTGAAAGATCACAGCCATTGAAAATCCTATGGAGCACAGCTCTACTCTGACACACGTGGGATCGCCTTGAGTCAAAATGGATTTGATAGCAACTGGTTTGATTTGGTTTGGTTTTCTCAGCACTTAGAAAGGGGCCAGGCACGATGCAGGTGCTCAAAAACAATGTGTTGCATTACTTTGTGATCACTGAGCACTTCTAAGAGAAACCATCGTGAAGGAGAATGTGCCCTGAATTTTTGGTCGACATCCTGACTCCACCACTGACCAGCTGTGTGACCTTGGGTAAGTGTATTAACCTCTCTGAGCCTTAATCAGTTTCCTCGTGTATAAAAGCAGACGATATATTCTGTGTATCTCATCAGGTTGTCATTAAGGATAGGATCAGACCATGAGAAATGTCAAGACTGTCCAAACCCAAAACATCAGAGTAGTTATGTGGCTGTAATATGGCCCTGCATCTGGACAGCCCTTGACCTTGATCATGCCACCCAGGGAGTTGGGGAAGCAAAGACGCTAAGAAGTAGCAAATTCAAGCCTCCCAAATCCTGGTGGGAGAAGAGTTAGATTTTATTTTTTTCCTGCATACAGCTTGCTGGCCCCATGCTGCTGTCCTGCAAGGTGGTATGAGGTGGGGAGAGAGATCAGAGACTGGTCTTGTTTGTGAAAGCGTTTCCTTTGTCGAAGGCTGTCTCCATTATCATCTCCGTCATCTTTTCCCACTCAGCCTGTAGCAGAAACCCTTTTCTGTTTCTTCCTTTTCTCTTGATGTGCTGCAGACCCCAGCAAGGATAGGGGGCAGGAATGTCCGCTTTTTTCAAGTTGGAAAGCAGACCTTGTCCAGGGCTCCATCTTCCATGAGCCACCCAGACCACTGTAGACAGCTTTGTCCCAGGAGAGAGTCCTAAGACACCCAGCTGGGCCAGGGGTCCCTGCCCCAGCCCCTTTTGCTCCTGTAACCTGCTGGATTTGCCATCTCTGCCGAGTTTATCTCACAAATCCACTTTCCCAAATAGATGGCTTTAGATTCTATAATAAGAGAGCTTACAGCATCTGTAAGCACTTTGGCAAATATTTGAATGCGCCCTAGGCTCATGCGTGGGGACTTGGCTGTTTGAGTGTAGCAGGACCGGCTTTGTGACTCTTTGTTCTTTTCTTAGCCAGCTCCCCTAAAGGCCACTGGAACAAGATACTTTGAAATAAATCCCTTTGACTGGAGGTGTTCCTTCACTCATTTGTTTTCTCAATCCATCAGCATGGAGCACTGACTCTTGGCGAGGCCCATGTTAGGATCAGAAGTTTCGAAGGAACATGGGACAAGATGGCTTAGCCATGGAGGGGCCATCAGATCTGGGCTCAGGAGCGACACTGAATTTCAAGCTGCAGGCCCTTGGGTGCAGGTTGTTTTTTCTTGGGGGGTGGAGTTGGTGGTCTCTGCTGCCTGTCTGGAAATAGAGTAGGCTTAAATCTGCATATATGTTTGGAGTGGGTGTGGGGTGGGGTGGCAAGGCACAATTGACTCCAGGTTCAAGGAGCTGGATGAGGCAGCAGAGGTGAGGGGCAAGAGCAGGCACTGCTAGCCACTAGTAATGCAAGGAAGTGTGCTGATGTATTTCAGAAAGGTTTTGAATACAGTCCAGACCAGGGATGGCAAATAGATTTCTTCTTGCATGCCAAGCCCTATTGACTACAAAAGGCTGCTGAGAGTGTGCATTGAGAGGGTTTCTGAGGCTGCAACTAGGCTCGGGGGAAAAGATCACTTCACAATGCCTGCCTTGGACACAGGAAGAGGAGTAGTATGTGTGTATTTGCCAAATCTTCATTTTGTTTGCCATTTCTTCACCCTGAGGGTGAAGGATGGATATTCCATATTAAATATACAAGATGCTTGAACACATGATCCCAGAAATTGGGCGGAAGAAATCGACAGCAGTTTATTAGTCATATATGCTCACAGCCCAGGTGAATAGCACTGCCCTTTATGCAGGGCCACAGGAGGGTTGCACTTGGGAATAGCATGAACAAGCAAAGGCTGTGGGAGGCAGGCTTTGTAGTAACAAGAGGGTGGGGTGACCCCTGGTTTCCATGGATGGATGTGATTGGCTTGTTTAAATAATTTCACAGGCTGGCAGGGAAGTGAAACTCATTAGGTTGAGAATGGGTGGAGTGCAGCTGGTCCTGCCGACAGGGGAGCTAGCCAGGTGGGGAGCCTTTGCCGTTGGGTGGGGGCGTATCTGGCAAGAACAGGGGAGCTCATGGTTAGGGCTTTGGAGCTTTGTGAGGCTCAAAGATGCGAAGGCAACACTCAATATTGCATCTTAATTTCAGGCCTTACACCACAGTGAAAACAGTGCCAGTCAAGAGATACGACTTTTAGTCTGTTTTTTTTTTCTACATCTAAGTAGTTTTGTGACTTCAGCAAGTCACTTAACTGTTCTGTGCATGAATTCTTTATCATTAAAACACGGTCTTAGTTTTGGCTTCCTCAGAAGCAGACCTTGAGACAAGGATTCAGGTACCAGTAGTTTACTTAGGAGGAGATCTCAAGAAACACCTGCAGGGGAGTGGAGACATGAGACAGAGAAGGGGAAGCAGCCAATAAAGGGTGTGTTATCTAGTCAGTTACCACTGTGTGCAACTGGAGCCAAATCCTTCTGGGGACCTCTGGGTATAAGAGTAGAACCCGTAGCTTAGAGTTATCCTGCCCAAGGAGTGAAGGAGCTGGGGTATTCAGACACTAACTGCCATCAGCCATTGGTTAAGAGCTGCTCCCAGGGTGGGTGAGGGCTGTTAATTAATTCCCGGGTCCTTCAGGGCTGCTTTGTGGAAAGGTGGAGCAGACACTGGAGGCCAGAGAAAGCTTGCAGGCAAAGAGGCTCAGGTGCTGGCAGTTGGAAGTTGGGTCAGCATGCCAAGAGACATGGGTAGGGCAAAGAAAAGTTCTACAAAAACAGAGTAATTCAGTCTCAATCTCTCTCCTTGGGAATTTGTAACAGTAAAATGAGAAAATAGATATGAAATCACTAGAATTTTAGTGTTTATAAATGAGATATATTTGACTAAAAAGTTTACAAAACAAGTTGGACTCTCATACAAAAATTTATAAACACCTTGCTATGTACTCCTAATTGCTCTCCCCCTAATCAGACAGCACACTCCTTCCCTCCACTCTCTCTTTTTGTGTCCATTCAGCCAGCTTCTGACCCCCTCAGGCCTCTCATATCCTCTTCAGACAGGAGATGCCAACATAGTCTCATGTGTCTACTTGTTCCAAGAAGCTCACTCTTCACCAGTATCATTGTCTATCCCATAGTCCAGCCCAATCCCCGTCTGAACAGTTGGCTTTGGGAACAGTTCCTGTTTTGGGCTAACAGAAGGTCTGGGGACCATGACCACCGGGGTCCTTCTAGTCTCAGTCAGACCATTAAGCCTGGTCTTTTTAGGAGAATTTGGGGTCTGCATCCCACTGCTCTCTTGCTCCCTCAGGGGTTCTCTGTTGTGTTCCTTGTCAAGGCAGTCATTGGTTGTAGCCTGGCACGATCTAGTTCATCTGGTCTCAGGCTGATGGAGTCTCTGGTTTATGTGCCCCTTTCTGCCTCTTGGGCTCAAAATTACCTTGTGTCCTTGGTGTTCTTCATTCTCCTTTGATCCAGGTGGATTGAGACCAATTGATGCATCTTAGATGGCCGCTTGCTAGCGTTTAAGACCCCAGACGCCACTCTCCAAAGTGGGATGCAGAATGTTTTCTTAATACTTTTTTTTATGCCAATTGACTTAGATGCCCCCTGAAACCATGGTCTCCAAATCCCCACCCCTGCTATGTTGGCCTTCAAAGCATTCAGTTTATTCAGGAAACTTCCTTGCTTTTGGTTTAGTCCAGTTGTGCTGACCTCTCCTGTATTGCGTGTTGTCTTTCCCTTCACCTAAAATAGTTCTTATCCACGATCTAATTAGTGAAAACCCCTCTCCTTCCCTCCCTTACCACTCTAGTAACCACCAAGAATATTTTCTTCTGTGTTTACTTCTTGAATTCTTATAATAGTGGTCTCGTACAATATTTGTCCTTTTGCAACTGACTAATTTCACTCAGCGTAATGCCTTCCGGATTCCTCCATGTTATGAAATGTTTTACAGATTCATCATTGTTCTTTATCGATGCATAATATTCCATTGTGTGAATATGCCATAATTTATCCATTCATCTGTTGATGGGCACCTTGGTTGTTTCCATCTTTTTGCTATTGTAAACAGTGCTACAGTGAACATAAAAAACATGGGTGTGCATATATCTGTTCGTGTAAAGTCTCTTTTTTTCTAGGATATATTCCAAGGAGTGGGATTGCAGGATCATATGGTAGCTCTATTTCTAGCTTTTTAAGGAAGCGCCAAATCCATTTCCAGAGTGGTTGTACCATTTGACATTCCCACCAGCAGTGTATAAGTGTTCCAGTATCTCCACAACCTTCTCCAAGATTTATTATTTTATGTTCTTTGGATTAATGCCAGCCTTGTTTGAGTGAGATGGAATCTCATTGTAGTTTTGATTTGCATTTCTCTAATGGCTAATGATCGTGAGCATTTCCTCATGTATCTGTTAGCTACCTGAATGACATCCTTGCTTTTTAACACTTTAAAGGTCTTTCTTTGCAGCAGATTTACCCAATTCAATACGTCATTTGACTTCTTGACTGCTGCTTCCATGGATGCTGGTTGTGGATCTAAGTAAAATGAAATTCTTGACAGCTTCAATATTTTATCCGTTTATCATAATGTTGCTTATTGGTCTAGTTGTGAGAATTTTTGTTTTCATTATGTTGAGGTGCAATCCATACTAAAGGCTGTGGTCTTTGGTCTTCATCAGCAGGTAATTCGGGTTCTCTTTGCTTTGTTACTGATATTGTTTGACGATTTCAGCATTCTGTTGAATCACCTTTCTTTGGAATAGGCACAAATATGGATCTCTTTCAGTCTGTTGGCCAGGTAGCTGTCTTCCAAATCTCTTGGTATAGACAAGTGAGTACTTCCAGTGCTGCATCCATTTGTTGAAATATCTCAATTGGTATTCCGTCAATTCCTGGAGCCTTGTTTTTCGCCAATGCCTTTAGTGCAGCTTGGACCCCTTCCTTCAGTACCATTGGTTCTTGATCATATGCTACCTCCTGAAATGGCTGAACATTGACGAATTCTTTTTGGTACAGTGACTCTGTGTATACCTTCCATCTTCTTTTGATGCTTCCTGCATCATTCAATATTTTCCCCATAGGATCCTTCACTGTTGCAACTAGAAGCTTGAATTTTTTCTTCAGTTCTTTCAGCTTGAGAAATGGCAAGCACGTTCTTCCCTTTTGGTTTTCTAACTCTGGGTCTTTGCACATGTCATTATAATACTTTACTTTGTCTTCTTAAACCACCATTTGAAGTCTTAGAGTTCAGCTCTTTTATTTCATCATGTCTTCTGTTAGCTTTAGCCACTCTCCATTCAAGAGCAAGTTTCAGAGTCTTTTTTGACATCCACTTTGGTCTTTTCTTTCTTTTTAATGATCTCTTGCTTTCTTTGTGTACAGTCCAAGGTAAATTCCACTGAACCACACTGCCCCCCTGCCCACCTTAGATATTCCGATTCTTCATTAAAATCACAGAGCTGAGAGGGATAGTAGTGCTCACCTGGTGAGAGCCTGCCTTCAGGGGGGTGACATTCCAGAACAGAGTCCCATTTTGAGGACCAAGGGATAATAATATTCCTGGCTGACCCACTACTCCCCTCCGATATGCTTTATAATTAATCCTGACTCTTTCTGTTAGTTACATCTTTGCCTTCTCTTGTTCAGATACACTCCCATTTTTCCTGACTATGCTTATTCCCAAGAAAGGTGATCCAACCAAACGCAGAAATTATCGAACAATATCATTAATATCACATGGAAGCAAAATTTTGCTGAAGATCATTCAAAAGTGGCTGCAGCAGTATATTGGCAGGGAACTGCCAGAAACTCAAGCCAGATTTAGACGAGGACGTGGAACCAGAGGTATCATTGCTAATGCCAGATGGATCCTAGCTGAAAGCAGAGAACACCAGAAAGATGTTTACCTGTGTTTTATTGACCATGCCAAGGCATTCGACCGTGTGGACCATAACAAATTATGGATAACATTGTGGAGAATGGGAATTCCAGAACACTTAATTGTGCTCGTGAGGAATCTGTACATGGTTCAAGAGGTAGTTGTTCGAACAGAACACGGGGATACTGCATGGTTTAAAGTCAGGAAAGGTATGTGTCAGGGTTGTATCCTTTCACCATACCTATTCAGTCTGTATGCTGAGCAAATAATCCAAGAAGCTGGACTATATGAAGAAGAACGGGGCATCAGGATTGGAGGAAAACTCATTGAGAATCTGCATTATGCAGACGACACAACCTTGCTTGCTGAAACTGAAGAGGAGTTGAAGCACTTACTGATGAAGCTCAAAGACCACAGCCCTCGCTATGGATTACACCTCAGCATAAAGAAAACAAAAATTCTCACAACTGGACCAATAAGCAACATCATGATAAACAGAAAAAAGATTGAGGTTGTCAAGGAGTTCATATTACTTGGATCCACAATCAGCACCCATGGAAGCAGCAGTCAAGAAATCAAAGGATGCAAAAGACCTCTTCAAAGTGTTGAAAAGCAAAGATGTCACCTTGAAGACTAAGGTGCACCTGACCCAAGCCCTGGTATTTTCAATCGCATCATATGCATGTGAAAGGAGGGCCATGAATGAGGAAGACTGAAGAAGAATTGAAGCCTTTGAATTGTGGCTTTGGCGAAGAATATTGAATATACCATGGACTGCCAAAAGAACGAACAAATGTGTGTCTCGGAAGAAGTACAACCAGAATGCTCCTTAGAAGCAAGGATGGCAAGGCTACGTTTAACATACTTTGGACATGTTATCAGGAGGGATCAGGCCCTGGAGAAGGATATCATGCTTGGTAAAGTAGATAGTGGAAAAGAGGAAGACCCTCAATGAGATGGATTGACACAGTGGCTACACCAATGGGCACAAGCATAGCAACAATTTTGAGGACTGCGCAGGATTAGGCAGTCCTTTGTTCTGTTGTATATAGGGTTGCTGTGAATCAGAATCAACTCAACAGCACCTAACAACAACAGCAGCTTGGTGAAAACATAATGCCATTGTGTCTATGTTAATGCAGTGGGAAAGCCACTTGTGCGATAATCGTGAACAAGTCATTCCACTTCTTTGGCCCTCATTTGCCATATGTAAAATGGAGGAGGGGTTGTACTAGCTGATCTTGGAAAGTATCTGCAGAGATACTGAGGGCCTATCATGGAAAGCTATCTGGTGGTGGTCTCAGTTGTAGATGGAGTTTTTGATTCTCCCAGCCTGAAAGGTGGAAAAAGATTCTAGGATTATGCCCGGCTTTTTGGTTTAGGTGATTGGGTACATGATGGAGTCATTCTTTGAGACAGAGGAAAAAGAAGGAACATATTTAGAGGGAAGATGATGATGATTTGGACACATTGAGTTTGAGGTGCCTATAGGGTCACTATGAGTCAAAATCGACTCTATGGTAATGGGTTTTTTTGGGTTAAGGGGCATTTTAGTGGCAGATATCCCACAGTCTATTAGAAAATATTTGTAAGGCAAATCATGTTCATTTTCCACTGTCTGTTCTGACAGGGATCACAGTAGAGGGTCCTGGACAGAGCTGAGAAAAATGTAAAACAAAATTCAAAATCACAAAAAAGGACTAGACTTACTGGTCTGGCAGAGACTGGAGAAACCCTGAGAATCTGGCCCCTGGACACCCTTTTAACTCAGTACTGAAGTTACTCCTGAGGTTCATCCTTCAGCCAAAGATTAGACAGGCATATACAACAAGCAATAATACATGTAGCTCAACCATATATATGAGACTGAATGGGCACACCAGCCCAGGAAAAGGACGAGAAGGCAGGAGGGGGATGGGAAAGCTGGAAATGGGGAACGCCGGATCAATAAGAGGAGAGTGTTTACATGTCGCGGGGTTGGCAACCAATGTCACAAAACAATATGTGTATTAATTGTTTAATGAGAAACTAATTTGCTCTGTAAACCTTTACCTAAAACACAATAAAAAAAAATCACATTCATTTTTATCATCTTACTTTAGTCTCATACCAGCTCTATAAGTCAAGGAAAACGAGATGATGGACAGGAAACTGACTTATCCACACACAGGAGGGAGGACAGCCATGTGAAGGTGGAGGTAGAGATTTGGAGTGATACATCTATAAGCCAAGTAACACCAACAATTGTGGGAAACCCCTGAAAGCTAGGAGAGAGATATGGAGCAGATTCTTCTGATCTTGGACTCTCAGCCTCCAGAACTGTGAGGCACTATATCTTTGTTCTTTAAAGCTACCTATTTTGTGGTACTTTGTTATGGCAGCTACAGGAAAATAAGAGACTATCTTTCCCCCAGCCTAGCTCACCCTCCTCTACTCAGCACTGCTTTCTCCTGTCTTTTCTCAATGTCTTGCAACTTTGAGATTTAGAAATAGTCTTAGGAATGAGGTTTGGTAACAACCAGCGCAAGGTAGAGTCAAACCAGTGACCTCAAGGGGAAATAATTTTTTTTAAAATGACTTTTTTTCTTTCAGGCTTTCAAAGGGACTGGTACTGTACTTTTTTCATTTCACACACCACAAATTTACATCTTCAAAAGCTGGAAAACGTCAACACCTCAGGAAAATCAAGTGTCAAATATGCGGACATCTGTTCACCTGTAGCAACAGTCATCACGGAGGAAATTGTCATCTCCTGACCTAGGCCATCATCCGGTTTTCGTGCCTAAGACCACATGACTTAGGGTCATCTTCAACCTTCTTAGCTTCATATAACTCAAAACCCAGCCAGTATGTTCCCTAAATTAAGCTGCTAGTAAAACCAGAAACATGTTTCAAGTGAAGGTTCACAATGAAGCTGTTGTTTTTCACTGGAGTGAGACGGGTAGAGGAGCTCAGAGTCCCACTGTGGTGTAACACCTTCAATGGGGCTTTGCTCTCCAGCCCAGGTTCCTGGGATGGGAGTCAGTGTTCCGCAGGTATTTCCTGAGGGCGCCACGCCTTGTGCAGTTTCCTCTCAACATGTGCATTCATGGCCAGATCATTTATCCTGCCTGCCACCTTGGGCTGATGAAAATGTTACTTTGACTTATGGCTTGAGCATTTCCTCAGAAAGTTGGGGACCCCAAGTGAGTTCTACCCCTAACTTTTCTCCATGGAAAGGTTTTCATTGTTTATAGTCTGTGAATTTTGGATGGCAGCCAACACTGAAGCCAAGAGGAAGCCTTTCTCTGTGGAACTTTGCTGCCTCCACCACCATGATAAATATGTGATGTTATTATCAGTGTATTTGACTTTACGTAAGTGCTTTCTTTGTCTGAGAGGACATCTTTGTTGTTTGCAAATTCATACATTGTTCTATGCTGTTAATTGGCTATTATGTTTTCATTTAATTCTTTCTTTTCCAGTCCTAATACATCATGATAGAGAAAATCTAGACTGTTTAAGGTTGAGTAGAACTAGCCTCCCATCAGACCCCCCTTCTAATTCCTGGAAGATGAGCCAATTATACTAAGAGTAAGTGGCACAGAAAATGCAAACTTATCTGTGGGGTGAGGAATTGGTAGCAGATAAAAGAATTATTTGATTTTGAGGGCTACTGTTTTTTTTTTTGGATAAGTGACTGATGGAGGTGGTCAAATCTTTTCTGACAATCTTTACAAATAACAGGTGATCATGGCTGACATGGTTTAGGCATTGCATTGTTGAGGTTGGGGGGGTGCAATGATGGGAGTGCCATTTAGGGATGATGGTTAGTGGTATGCAGAGTTTCTCAATTGAAAAACCAAAACCCCTTGCCCTTGAGTTGATTGCGACCCATGGAGACCCCATGTGCTTCACAGTAAAACTCTGCTCCCTAGGATTTTCAACAGCAGTAATCTCATGGAAGTAGATTGCCAGGACTTTCTTCCGTGATGCTTCTGGGTGAATTCAAACTGTCAACCTTTCCATTAGTAGCCGAGCACAAACCATCTGAATTTCTCAAGGACAGCAGAAATGGTTCTTCTTAACCTTTTTTTTCAGTCATGGACCACTTTGGGAATCTGATAGAATTTATGGTTTGCTCCATACCATACCACCATGCTCATGTATACACATACACTTATTTCTACCTTCAATTTCAGGGAGTTCATTAAACTTCTAAAGACCTATCCTAAAGGACCATGGACTCCAGGTTAAGAACTCCAGCTCTGGAGTCAGATTCTCAGCTTTGAGCTGTCTCAGGACCCCAGAACTAAGGATAGGCTCATGCTAAATGAAATGCCAGGACAGTGATGTATATATAAAGGCAAAAGTAAAAAAAAAAAAAAAAAGTTATAACAAGGCTTCCTTCTTTCTGGTAGCCAGAATGCTTTTGTGCCTCCTTCTCAGTATCTAGAGACCCAAGAAGCAGAATCATTCAGTCAAGTATTACTTGGTGAATAAAGAATCAGAACATGGTTAGGTGGGTGGCTGGGGGAGGAGGTGTGTGTGACTTATCCCTGCCCCAGAGCAAAGATCATCGCCTCAGTGACCCTAGATCCAGGATTTCTCTCCTGTAGACGGTGCTGGGTACAATGACAGTTTGAACTTCTTTGAATGTGATTTCTCATTCTGGTTAGCTCTCTCTGTTGACATATTCTTTTAAAGGCAGTACCTGTTTGCTGGGGCCCTGGAGCCATCTCTATCTCTTTCAATTATGGGATGCCCATAATCTTAACCTATAGCCCACAGGATAGGGGATGGACCTAATCAGTGGTTTTCATTGCCACCAGCTGTCCTACAAGAGCACAAGAAAACTGGAAGTTACTCCTGGGAATTTGATGTGGTTTATAGCAGCCATGTTTCCTTTGGGTCTACCCCAGCCCTGCACTGAAGCTGCACTTGGGGTGGGAGAGGACAGCATTTGTGAAGGCTGAAAAATTCCCAGGTTCAACCCCCTGGTAGGGCCTTGTCTAGTCAGGAGGCTGTGATTCACCATTTCCCCTGACTGGCTGATTCAGGGAGTACAGATGCATATTTTAGTGTTGTCTGTTTGTACTTAGGACCACATTTCCAGCCACTCTACCAAAAATCCATCTGTACAGTGTGTCCCATTGACTTCCATATTTGAAGATAAAGGTGGTCTACAGATGGAATAGTTGAGTGCCCACTTCGAGGGTTGTTATGGATTGAATTGTATCCTCCCAATATATGTGTTGGAATCCCAACCCCTCTTCCTATAAAGGTAATCTTGTTTGGAAAGAGGATTTGCTTTGTTATGTTTATTAGAGCATACCCAATCAGGGCAAGTTCTAAATCTAAGCACTTCTGAGTTGTAAAAAGAGAGAATGGCTACAGAGGCGCATGCTTGCATGAGTGCGTGAATGCGCGCGCACACACACGCATACAGGAGGGGGGAAGGAGACAGATGCCATGTGAGGATGGTCTACAAGCCAAGGAACCAAGGAATGCCTGAGACTACCTACAAGGCAGCAAATGACACGGCCAAGACCCTGATTTGGACTTATAACCTCCAGAACTGTGAGAAAGTAACCGTCTGTTCTTTAAAGCCTCACACTTGTGGTATTTCTGTTACAGGAACACTAAGAAATGAAGACAGGAGTCCATGGCCTTCTTGAGCCACTGACATTTAGGTGTTCTCTGATGCCCCCAAATATCCTCATTGACTCATATAACCTAAGATGGCAGAAGGACACTTCCCTAACTCAAGATAAAAACTCTTTTGGCCTTTTCTGAAACTTAATGGAGCAGGGTTGTTTTCAAATGCAAATGCACCTGGAAGAATTTGTCTTGTTGTGATCCATGGGAAGGCAACCCCCAGCCCAGGCTTTTCTTCATCAATAGGTAAGTTGGATATCTGGAAAGATCATACATATCTTAGAACAGTTATTACTTTCCTATCAAAGGTTTGACAGTTGAGCTGAGGCCTAATATTTTTAACAATAAGGCAAAATGGTACAAACTAATGACTGGTCCTGGAGAGCAAGGAGTGTCCGTAGCACAGGGCACTTGTCCCTGGGGCACAGCCTTGTATTTTCATTCTTTAGAACAGCCCTACACTTCATAAACCTGTCAGTCATTTCCAATACAATTTCTGTTTGCGTTGGGCAAACCATTTCCAGCATTTTATATGAAATACCTAGCAAGCTGGTAAGATAATGAAGACTGGATTCCACATTGAAAGAAGGGAAGAAAATGAGTTTTTATCTTAAGTGATCATTTCTTTGCTATCTCTAATGCTGCACACCTACCAGGAAGCTAGTGTCACATTTCCCTGAGTTTGGAGAATTTAAGTGGAGTCTTCTCATTTAGGTTGCCATCTGGTGTGCTACTAACAGTCTCGGAGAGTAAGAGGCCATCTGTTAATACTTTTTCCAGGAAGCTTTTTATAGAGCAGTGAAGTGGCAACTCTCAAAAACACATTGTAATGACTTGCAACATCTCGGGTATATGTACAAGTTGAGGCTGATATTTTATTTTTACCAACACCATTTTCTTCCACTGAGAAGGGACAGAGGAATTAAGGAATATGGCATGTTTGCATGCAAAATACTCATCTCTAATATGTGGGGAGCTATAAGGTTAATAAGTTATCGCCCTTGTGGAATTTCAAAAAGAAGGCTGTAAATACACACCGAGAAGTAATGGTAATAATGTGGATAGTCATTCACTGAGCACTGTGCAAGTCATTTTCCTGCATTTTATCCTAACAACAATCCTATGAAATAGATGCTGCTATTATACAATTTAAGATGAAAAGGAATTGGTGTTCAGTGAGGTTAATGACTTGCCCAGAACACAGAGCTAGTAGTAGCCAGGACTTGGACACAGTTGTCTTGTCTTGCTGTATTTATTTATTTATTTTGGACTCCAAAGCCTGTGCTCTTAATGAACTTATAGCGGTCTCCTTTTTGTAACAAGTTGAATACCAGCAACTGAACTTTCTAGAAATAAGACTTTAAATAAGTTTGATCAAGGACTGCTTACGGTTTGGATTAATAATATTATGGGTCAGTGTGGGCTAGGTACACATAACTTCAAAGTCTTAGTGGCTTAGCACAAAAGCATATTGATTGTCCATGCTCCATGCCTGACCCAACTCACAGGGCACGCCATCCTGACTCAGCTTCCATCGTTACCATGACACTGGCCCCTATTCACTTCCGCCCACATTTCTTTGGCCAAAGCAAGTACTTGGTCAGCCCAAATGAGAATATTCAACTTAAATTCTCCAAAGGGGTTGTGTATTGAATTGTGTCCCCTGAAAATATGGGTTGGAAGGAGGCAGAACTAACATGGCCCTATAGACAGAAGCACCACGCTGTCCCTCCACAGCAAAGACCCGAAAAACTAAAACAGAGACAAACATCAATCCTGAAACCCTAAGCATCAAATGAAGAGATAAAGAACTCAACCAAGCACCAAATGGAATAAGAAACTGACGGAGAACAGAGAGCTAGAAGAGATATGGAGTGGAGGTCCTCTATTAGCTAACACGGCACGGATTCACCATTTTGGACTACTCAGCCACCCAGATTGGCAGACAGGGAGTATGGGAAGACAGCTTCAAGGAGTTTCCAGCAGGCAACAGAGCACCCAGTAACCAGTGATACACATTTTCCCGCCCCCACCCTCCCTTCTTCCCCCTGCTTGGCCTCCACCACTCTCCGGCAGGCCACAGTTGCTCAGCTGGGGAGGCACTGCCTCCGTGCCACCTGGATTCACCCCACCCACACTGGCTGGCTCCTTTAGTGCCATTTTTTAAAATTCCTGTTGCTGCCTTTTTCAGCTTCTTTTGGTTTCTTCTCTCTCGCTCTCTCACCTCCTTCCCTTCCTTTCAAACACCTTACTCTGTGTGCCATCTCTGCTTCTTCTTTACAGGCTGTAAAGTGCCACTGTGCTGGGGAACTGCTTCCCCTATCTGCGCCACCAAGCCAGTGGTATCCCTGGGAGCATTTCCTCTTTATTTATTTGTATTATTTTTTTATCTTTTTCCTTTTTGTTTTTCTTAATTTCTCAATTTCTTGTCTTTCTCTACTTTCCTTCTTTTCCTGTCTCCTGGGTACCTGGCACTGTATGCCATCCCTACCCCTTCTAGATGGGCTTTGCACTGCCTAGTGGCTTGGGAGCCACTTCCCAGGCCCGTGCCACCAAGTCAATGGGCTCCCTTGGGGCATCTCTCTTTTTTTTCTTTTCTCAATTTCTTGTCTCCCTCTACCTTCCTTCTTTACCCTTCTCCTGAACACCTGGCATTGTATGCCATCTCCGCTCCTTCTTGATGGGCTGTGCAGTGCCACTCGGCTGGGGACCCGCTTCTGCTGGGCTCCCTTGGGGTGTTTTTTTTTTCTTTACTTTCTTTCTTCTTTTTTTTTTTTTTCTTGGTTTCTTGTCGCTCTCTACCTCCCTTCCTTACGTTTATGCCATGTGCCATCTTCACTCCTTCTGAATGGGTTGTGCAGTGCTGCTCGGTTGGGGACCCACTTCTGGTGGGCTTCCTTGGGACATTTTTTCTTCTTCTTTTTTTTGCTCAGTTTCTTGTCTCACTCTACCTCCCTTCCTTTCCTTCCTCCCAACCACCTGGCATCTTTTTTTCCCCCTCAGTTTCTTGTCTCTCTCTACATTCCTTCCATTCCTTTCTCCTGATCACCTAGCTGTGGGTGCCTTTCTCTCTCCTTGTCTTTCTCTCTTTTTTTAATCTAGTTTTTTTAGTTTTTTTATCTCTGTCTCCCTTCTTTCCTTTCTCCCACCCATCTAGCTGCATGTGCCATATCTGTCCCTTCTCAATGGGCAGTGCCTCACTGCCTGGATAGAAAGCCACTGGCATACGGCTTCCCTGGGTCTGTACTACTACAATGGTAGGCTCCCTCAGCACTTTTTCTTTTGGCTCCTGTTTCTCTTTCCTCCTCTTTCTCTTCTTTTCCACACCCACTTAGCTCCACACACCACAACCTCCCCCCTGCCTATCTGCACCATGTGCTGAACATCTCACTCCCGAGCAGCACAGGCATGGTCTACCAGAACCTACCCTGCACTGGCCCCCAGTACCCCCCTGTCGGCCCCAGTATGTGCCACAAAAAACCCATCCCAGCCCCTCCTCTTCCACTGGATCTGGCCTGCTGCACCATAGCTGAGTGACTGGCCCTGCTCATTGGACAAGGTGGTGAGAAGTATTGTGCCCACAGACAAGCAAACAACAAAGTACACCCATCTCACCTGCTCAGACATAACAAAGTAAAATAAAAAAGCAGAACAAAACAAACAAATCTACAATCAATTAACAAAGAAAATAACCACTGAATGTCCCAAAGACAGCAGACAATATCAAAACAAAACAAAACAAAACAAAAGGACAGGGTGGTTCTAGTAGGCATCCAAAATAAAACACCAGATGACTTTCCAGTAGAAGAAAAGGCACTAGAAGTACCTGACAGGGAATTTAAATCTCTAATATTCAGAGATATCCAAGAGTTGAAGCAAAAAGCAGACAAAAATGAGGAAAAAATACATAAATTTTTGGAAAAGGCAGACAAATTCATGGAAAATATGGACAAAAGAATGCAAGAATTCAGGAAAATAAAACGTGAACAAAATGCTAAAATAAATTCACAGCTAGAAATCATACAAAAACAACAATTAGAAATACAAAAGACAAAAAACAAGATTTCAGAAATGGACAGTGTCATAAAAGGACTGAGGAGCAGGTTTGAAATGATGGAAGAAAGGATCGGTGAAATTGAAGACAAACACTTGCTACAACTCTGTTTGAGGAAAAATCAGAAAAAACAAGAATGAAGGAAAATGAAGAAATCCTGAGAATGATGTGGGATACAATCAAAAGCAAAACTTTGTGAGTGAGTCGGGGTTTCAGAACAGGGGGAGAAAATGGAAACCACAGAGAGGATTACTGAAGAATTGCTGATAGAAAACTTCCCTAATGTCATGAAAGATGAAAAGCTGACCATCCAAGAATCTCAATGAACCACATATAGGATAGACCCCAAAAGAAAATCACCAAGGCATATCATAATCACACTCACTAAAACCAAAGACAAAGAAAGAATCCCAAGAGCAGCTCAAGAAAAATGAAAAGTCACCTACAAAGGGGAAACCATAAGAGTGAGCTCTGATTATTCAGCAGAAACCATGCAGGCAAGAAGGCAATGGGATGACCTATATAAAACCTTGAAAGAAAAAAAATTCCCAACCAAGAATAATATATCCTGCAAAACTCTCATTCAAATATGATGGTGAAATTAGGGTATTTCCAGAAAACAGAAATTAAGGGGATATGTAAAAACCAAACCAAACTTACAACAGTTATCAAAGGGAGTCCTTTTGTTTGAGAACAAACATCAGACAACAGCCTGAATCTAGGATGCAAGACCGCATCAGTCAGATACCAACCTAGGTAATGAAGTCTCAAGGATTAATCGAAACTAAAAGATTTACAACAGCAAATCAGAGAGGATAATCTGTAAATGACAGCAACATCAAAATAATAAAATGGTGTAGGTATAGAACTTTCAAATGGAGAGAAAGGTAAGGCAATACCAAGTAATAAAAGACTGGTTCAAACTTAGGAAGAGAAGGGTAAATTTCAAGGTAACCACAAAAAAAGTTAACAAATCTATTCATCAAAATAAAGAAGAAAAACAAAAAGTCTCAGTAACACAAATCTACAAAAGCAAAAGGAATGAGAAAAAAAAATCCACAAACAAAAGGAATTCAGCACAGGAGAGTAAAAGGAACAAAGAAATCGTCAGCACCACAAAAAAAAAAAAAAAAAAAGCACAGCAAAATTGCAGCAGCAAACTCAAACCTATCAATAATTACACTGAATCCAAATGGCCTAAATGCACCCATAAACAGAGTAACAGAATGAATTAAAAAAAAACCAAGATCCATCAATATGCTGTCTACAAGAGACACACCTTAGAAACAAAGACATAAATTTATTAGAAATCAAAGGATGGAAAAAAATTTATCAAGCAAACAGCTACCAAAAAAAGAGCAGGAGTGGCAATACTAATATCAGATAAAACAGAGTTTAAAACAAAATCCACCATAAAAGACAAAGAAGGGCACTATATAATGATTAAAGGGACAATCCTTCATGAGGACTTAACCATAATAAATACCTACACACCCAATGACAGGGCTCCAAAATACATAAAAAGAACTCTAATAGCGTTGTAAAGAGAAATTGACAGTTCCACAAAAATAGTAGGAGACTTCAACACACCACTTTCGGTAAAGGACAGAACACCTAGAAAGAAACTCAACAAAGATACAGAAGAGCTAGGCCAGAATCAGCCAACTTGACCTCATAGACTTATATAGAACATTCTACCCAACAGCTGCAAAATACACATTCTTTTCCAACACACATAGAACATTCTCCAGAATAGACCACATCTTAGGCCACAAAGCAACCCTCAATAAAATCCAAAACATTGAGATAATATGAAGCATCTTCTATGATCACAACACCATCAAAGTAGAAATTAACAACAGGAAGAGTAAGGAAAAAAACCAATTACATGGAAACTGAAAAACACCCTGCTTAAAAACCACTGGACAATAGAAGAAAACAAAGATGGAAACAAAAATTCCTAGAATCAAATGAGAATGAAAACACACCTTACCAAAACCTTTCGGACCCAGCAAAGGCAGTGCTCAGAGGTCAATTTATAGCATTAGATGCACACATCAAAAAAGAAGGGACAAAATAAAAACGTTAGCTACACAACTCAAACAAATAGAAAGAGAATAGCAAAAGAAGCCCACAGCCACCAGAAGAAAGGAATTAATAAAGATAAGAGCAGAAATAAATGAAATAGAGAATAGAAAAACAATAGAAAGAATCAACAAAAACAAAAGTTAGTTCTTTGAAAGGATCAACAAAATCAACAAACCACTGGCCAAACTGACAAAAGGAAAACAGAAGAGGATGTAAATAACCAAATAAGAAGTGAAATGGGGGACATTACCACAGACCCAACTGAAATAAAAACAATCATAACAGAGTGTTATGAAAAACTATACTACAACAAATTTGAAAACCTAGAGGAAACAGGCAAATGTCTAGAAACACACTACCTACCCAAACTAACATAAAATGATGTTGAAAATCTGAACAGACCCATAATAAGAGAACAGATTGAAAAGATAATTTATAAAAACTTCCTATGAAAAAAAGCCCTGACCCAGATGGCTTCACTGGAGAATTCTACCAAACATTCAGAGAAAAGCTTACACCAGCACTACTCAAACTATTTCAGAATGTAGAAAAGGAAGGGATGCTTCTGAATTCATTCAATGAAGCCAGCATAAACCTGATATCAAAACCAGGCAAAGACACCACAAAACAAGAAAATTGCAAACCAATATCTCTCATGAATACAGATGCAAAAATCTCAACAAAATCCTAGCCAATAGAATTCAGCATCATAAGAAAAATATATAACATGACTAAGTGGGATTCATGTCAGGTATGCAAGGATGGGTCAACATTAAAAAATCAATCAATGTAATCCACCACATAAATAAATCACACAGTCATCCCAATCGATGCAGAAAAAGCATCAGACAAAGCCTAACACATTTCTGATAAGAATTCTCAATAAAGTAGGTATAGAAGGAAAATTCCTCAACATAATAAAGGGTATTTATGCAAAACCAACAGCCAACATCATTCTTTATTTTATTTTATTAAAGTTTACGAATCAAGTCAGTCTCTCATATAGAAATTTATATACACCTTGCTATATACTCCTAATTGCTCTTCCCCTAATGAGACAGCACACTCCTTCCCTCCACTCTCTCTTTTGGTGTCCCTTCAGCCAGCTTCTGACCCCCTCTGCCCTCTCATCTCCCCTCCAGACGGGTGATGTCAACATAGTCTCATGTGTCTACTTGTTCCAAGAAGATCACTCTTGACCAGTATCATTTTCTATCCGACTGTCCAGTCCAATCCCTGTCTGAAGAGTTGGCTTTGGGAACTGTTCCTGTCTTGGGCCAACAGAAGGTCTGGGGGCCATGACCACCAGGGTCCTTCTAGTCTCAGTCAGACCATTAAGTCTGGTCTTTTTATGAGAATTTGGGTGTCTGCATCCCACTGCTCTCCTGCTCCCTCAGGGGTTCTCTGTTGTGTTCCCTGTCAGGACAGTCATCAGTTGTAGCTGGGTACTATCTAGCTCTTCTGATCTCAGGCTTTATGTGGCCCTTTCTGTCTCTTGGGCTCATAATTACCTTGTGTCTTTGGTGTTCTTCATTCTCCTTTGCTCCAGGTGGGTTGAGACCAATTGATGCATCTTAGATGGCCGCTTGCTAGCGTTTAAGACCCCAGACGCCACTCTCCAAAGTGGGAAGCAGAATGTTTTGTTAATAAATTTTATTATGCCAATTGACTTAGATGTCCCCTGACACCATGGTCCCCAAACCCCTACCCCTGCTTTGCTGGCCTTTGAAGCATTCAGTTTATTCAGGAAACTTCTTTGCTTTTGGTTTAGTCCAGTTGTGCTGACCCCTCCTGTACTGTGTGTTGTCTTTCCCTTCACTTAAATAGTTCTTATCTACTATTTAATTAGTGAATACCCCCCTCCCTTCCTCCCTCCTCCCTCCCTCCCTCCGTCCCTCCCTCCCCCCTCTCGTAACCATCAAAGAATATTTTCTTCTCTGTTTAAACTGTTTCTTGAGTTCTTATAATAGTGGTCTCATATAATATTTCTCCTTTTGCAACTGACTAATTTCACTCAGCATAATGCCTTCCAGGTTCGTCCATGTTATGAAATGTTTCACAGATTCATCACTGTTCTTTATTGATGCGTAGTATTCCATTGTGTGAATATATCATAATTTATTTATCCATTCATCCGTTGATGGACACCTTGGTTGCTTCCATCTTTTTGCTATTGTAAACAGTGCTGCAATGAACATGGGTGTGCATATATCTCTTATTTCTCTAGGATGCGTTCCAAGGAGTGGGACTATTTCTAGCTTTTTAAGGAAGCGCCAAATCCATTTCCAAAGTGGTTGTACCATTTTACATTCCCACCACCAGTGTATAAGTGTTTCAGTCCATCCACAACCTCTCCAACATTTATTATTTTGTGTTTTTTGGATTAATGGCAGCCTCGTTGGAGTGAGATGGAATCTCATTGTAGTTTTGATTTGCATTTCTCTAATGGGTTGGAATGGCTAATGATCGTGAGCATTTCCTCATGTATCTGTTAGCTACCTGAATGTCTTCTTTAGTGAAGTGCCTGTTCATATCTTTTGCCCATTTTCGAATTGGGTTATTTGTCTTTTTGTAGTTTTTTGCAGTATCATGTAGATTTTAGAGATCAGGTGCTGATCAGAAATGTCGTAGCTAAAAACTTTTTCCCAGTCTATAGGTAATCTTTTTACTCTTTTGATGAAGCCTTTGGATGAGCATAGGTGTTTGATTTTTAGGAGCTCCCAGCTGTCTAGTTTTTCTTCTGCATTGTTAGTACTGTTTTGTATACGGTTATGCCATGTATTATTAGGACTGGAAACGTTGTCCCTGTTTTTTCTCCCATGATCTTTATTGTTTTAGATTTTATATTTAGGTCATTGTTACATTTTGAGTTAGTTTTTGTGCATGGTGTGAGGAATGGGTCTTGTTTCATTTTTTTTGCAGATGGATATCCAGTTATACCAGCACCATTTCTTAAAAAGACTGTCTTTTCCCCATTTAATTGACTTTGGCCCTTTGTCAAATATCAGCTGCTCATATGTGGATGGATTTGTGTCTGGGTTCTCAATTCCGTTCCATTGGTCTATGTATCTGTTGTTGTACCAGTACCAGGCTGTTCTGACTACTGTGGCGGTATAAAACCAAACCCAGTGCCATCAAGTCAATTCCGACTCATAGCGACCCTATAGGACAGAGTAGAACTGCCCCATAGAGTTTCCAAGGAGCGCCTGGCGGATTTGAACTGTCGACCCTTTGGTTAGCAGCTGTAGCACTTAGCCACTACGCCACCAGGGTTTCCGTGGCGATATAATAGATTCTAAAATCAGATAGAGTGAGGCCTCCCACTTTCTTCTTCTTTTTCAGTAATGCTTTACTTATCTGGGGCATCTTTCCCTTCTGTATGAAGTTGGTGGTTTGTTTCTCAATCTCATTAAAAAATGTCGTTGGAATTTGGATCGGAATTGCGTTAAATGTATAGATCGCTTTTGGTAGAATAGACATTTTTACAATGTTGTCTTCTATCCATGAGCAAGATATATTTTTCCATTTATGTAGGTCTCTTTTTGTTTCTTGCAGTAGAGTCTTTTAGTTTTCTTTGTATAAGTCTTTTATATCTCTGGTAAGATTTATTCCGAAGTTTTTTTTTATCTTCTTGGGGGCTACTGTAAATGGCATTGAGTTGGTAATTTCCTTTTCGATGTTCTTTTTGTTGGTGTTGAGGAATCCAACTTATTTTTGTATGTTTATCTTGTATTCTGATATTCTGCTGAACTCTTCTATTAGTTTCAGTAGTTTTCTTGAGGATTCTTTAGGGTTTTCTGTGTATAAGATCATGCCATCTGCAAATAGAGATGCTTTTATTTCTTCCTTGCCAATCTGGATGACCTTTATTTCTTTATTTAGCTTAATTCCTCTGGCCAGGACCTCCAGCACAATGTTGAATAAGAGTGGTGATAAAGGGCATCCTTGTCTGGTTCCCGTTCTCAAGGGGAATGCTTTCAAACTGTCTCCATTTAGGATGATGTTGGCTATTGGCTTTGCATAAATGCCCTTTATTGCATTGAGGAATTTTCCTTCTATTCCTATTTTGCTGAAAGTTTTTATCATGAATGGGTGTTGAACTTTGTCAAATGCCTTTTCTGCATCAGTTGATAAAATCATGTGATTTTTGTCTTTTGTATTATTTATATGATGGGTTACATTAATTGTTTTTCTAATGTTGAACCATCCCTGCATACCTGGTATGAATCCCACTTGGTCATGGTGAATATTTTTTTGATGTTATTGAATTCTATTGGCTAGAATTTTGTTGAGGATTTTTGCATCTAAGTTCATGAGGGATATAGGTCTGTAATTTTCTCTTTTTTTGTGGTGTCTTTACCTGGTTTTGGCATCAAGGATATGCTGGCTTCATAGAATGAGTTTGGGAGTATTCCTCCCTTTTCTATGCTCTGAAATACCTTTAAGTAGTAGTGGTGTTAACTCTTCTCTGAAAGTTTGGTAGAGCTCTGCAGTGAAGCTGTCCGGGCCAGGGCTTTTTATTTATTTATTTTTTTTGTTGGGAGTTTTTTGATTTCGTTTTCAATCTCTTCTTTTGTTATGGGTCTATTTAGTTGTTCTACCTCTGTTTGTGTTAGTTTAAGTAGGCAGTGTGTTTCTAGGAATTCATTCATTTCTTCTAGTTTTTCAAATTTGTTGGAGTACAATTTTTCATGGTAATCTGATATGATTCTTTTGATTTCAGTTGGGTCTGTTTTAATATCGCCCATCTCATTTCTTATGTGGGTTATTTGCTTCCTCTCCTGTTTCTCTTTTGTCAATTTGGCCAATGGTTTATCAATTTTGTTAATTTTTTAAAAGAACCAGCTTTGGTCTTGTTAATTCTTTCAATTGTTTTTCTGTTTTCTAATTCATTTAATTCTGCTCTAATTTTTATTATTTGATTTCTTGTGGTGCCTGAGGATTTCTTTTGTTGCTATCATTCTGTTTGTTCAAGTTGTAGGGATAATCCTTTGATTCTGGCCCTTTCTTCTTTTTGTATGTGTGCATTTATTGATATAAATTGACCTCTGAGAACTGCTTTCGCTGTGTCCCAATGGTTCTGATAGGAAGTGTTTTCATTCTCATTGGATTCTATGAATTTCTTTATTCCATCCTTCAATGTCTTTTATAACCCAGTCTTTTTTGAGCAGGGTATTGTTCAGTTTCCAAGTGATTGATTTCTTTTCCCTGCTTTTTGTGTTATTGTTTTCTACTTTCATGGCCTTATGGTTGGAGAAGATGCTTTGTAATATTTCAATGTTTTGATTCTGCTAAGGCTTGCTTTATGACCTAACATGTGGTCTACTCTAGGGAATGTTCCATGTGCACTAGAAAAGAAAGTATACTTGGCTGATGTTGGGTGGAGTGTTCTGTGTATGTCTATAAGGTCAAGTTGGTTTATTGTGGCATTTAGATCTTCCGTGTCTTTATTGAGGCCAACATCATTCTTAAAGAGAGAAGCTGAAAACTTTCCCCTTGAGAACAGAAACAAGACAACGATGCCGTTTATCACCACTGCTATTTAACGTTGTGCTGGAAGTGCTACCTACAGCAATAAGGCAAGAAAAAAATAAAGGGCATCCAAATTAGTAATGAAGTATTAAAACTGTCCTTATTTGAGGATGACATGATAGTATGCATAGAAAACCCAAAAGACTTCATAAGAAAACTACTGGAATTAATAGAAAGATTCAGCAGAGAAGCAGGATACAAGATTAACATACAATTATCAGTTGGATTCCTATTCACCAATATAGTGACAGAAAGGAAATCGGGAAAATAATAGCATTTACAATAGCTCCTAAAAAAAATAATTAGGAATAATTCTAACCATGGATGTAAAATACCTATGCAAAGAAAACTACAAAACACTACTGCAAGAAACCAAAAGAGATCTACATAAATGGAAAATTAAACCATGCTCATGGATAGGTAGACTCAACCTTGTGAAAATGTCAATTCTACCCAAAGCAATCTACAAATACAATGCAATCCAGATCCAAATACCAACAATATTCTTAAAAGAGTTGGAAAAACTAATCATCAACTTTATATGGAAAGGGAAGAGACCTTGGATAAGTAAAGCACTATTGAAGAAGAATAAAGTAGGAGGACTTGCACTACCTGACGTCAGAACCTACCATGCGTGTATGGTAGTCAAAACAGCCTGGTACTGGTACAAAGACAGATACATTGACCAGTGGAACAGAATTAAGAACCTGGAGGTAAATGCATCCATCTACAGTCACCTGGTCTTTCACAAGGACCCAAAGTCCATCAAATGTGGAAATAGACAGTCTTTTTAACAAATGGTGCTGGCAAAACTGGATGTTCATCTGCAAAAAAGTGAAGCAGGACCCATACCTCACACCATACACAAAAACTAATTCAAAATGGACCAAAGACCTTAATATAAAACCAAAAACTATAAAGACCATAGTCGAAAATATAAGATCAACTCTAGAGGCCCTAATACACGGCATGAACTGGATGCAAACTGTAACTAACGACACACAAACTCCAGAAGATAAGCTAGATAACTGAGATTTTCTAAAAATTAAACACTTATGTTCTTCAAAAGCCTTCACCAAAAGACTAAAAAGAGAACCTACAGACTGGGAAAATATTTTGACTATGACAAATCAGACAGAGGTCTAATCTCTAAAATCTACAGGAAAATCTAACAACTCCACAACAAAAAGACACACAATCCAATTAAAAATGGGCAAAGGAAATGAACAGACACTTCACCAAAGAAGATATTCAAGTGGCTAACAGACATATGAGGAAATGCTCAAGATCGGTAGCCATTAGAGAAATGCAATGACACACCATCGCACCCTGACATTACTGGCACGAATCAAAAAAATAGAAAACAGCAAATGTTGGAGAGGCTGCAGGGAGAATGGAACTCTCATGCACTGTTGGTGGGAATGCCAAATGGTACAACTATTTTGGAAAATGATATGGTGCTTTTGTAGAAAGCTAGAAATAGAAATGCCATAGGATCCAGCAATCCAACTCCCAGGAAAATATCCTAGAGAAGTATTAAGCCATCACACAAATAGACATATGCACACCTATGTTCATTGCAGCATTTTCACAATAGCAAAAAGATGGAAACAACCTAGATTTCCATCAACAGATGAATGAATAAACAAACTATGGTACACGCACACAATGGAGTACTATGCAACAATAAAAAACAAAAATGAAATCTGTGAAGCATCTCATAACATGGATGAATCTGGAGGGCATTATGCTGAGTAAAATAAATTAATCACAAAAGGACAAATATTGTATGAGACTACTACTGTAAAAACTCATGAAAAGGTTTACATACAAGAAGAAACAATCTTTGATGGTTATGAGGGAGGGGATGGGTGGGGAATGATAAGCACTCAATAGACAATAAGGTAAGTGGTAACTTTGGTGAAGGGAAACCCTGGTGGCGTACTGGTTAAGGGCTATGGCTGCTAACCAAAAGATCAGCAGTTTGAATCCACCAGGCACGTCTCGGAAATCCTATGGGGCAGTTTTGCTCTGTCCTTTATAGGGTCACTATAAGTCAGAATCAACTCTATAGCAACAGGTTTGGTTTTGGTTTTTTGGTTTTGGTGAAGGTTAAGACAGTACTCTGTACTGGGTAAGACAGAACATATTGACCAAGGCAAGGACATGGAAGCTCATAGTCACATCCAAACTCACTGAGGGACCAAATTACTGGGCTGAAGGCTAGAGAGCATGGTCTCTGGGAACGTCTAGTTCAATTGGCATGACATAGTTTATAAAGATAATGTTCTACATCCTAATTTGGTGAGCAGCGTCTGGGGTCTTAAAAGCGTGTGAGCAGCCATCTAAGATACTCTACTGATGTCACCCCATTGAGAGCAAGAGAGAATGAAGAAAACCAGACACAAGGGAAAGATTAGTCCAAAGGACTAATGGACCACAACTACCACATCCTCCAACCGACTGAGTCCAGCACAACTATACTACATGGTGCCCAACTACCATCACTGACTGCTCTGACAGGGATCACAATAGAGGATTCCCAGACAGAGCTGGAGAAGAATGTAGAACAAAATTCTAACTCACAAAAAAAAGACCAGACTTACTGGCCTGACAGAGGCTGGAGAAACTCAAAGAGTATGGCCCCCAGACACCCTTTTAGTTCAGTAATGAAGTCACTCCTGAGGTTCACCCTTCAGCCAAGGATTAGACAGGCCCATAAAACAAAACGAGTCTACAGGGCCGCACCAGCCCAGGAGCAAGGACTAGGAGGCAGGAGAGAACAGGAAAGCTGGTAATAGGGAACCCAAGGTTGTGAAGGGAGAATGTTGACATTTCATGGGGTTGGTAACCAATGTCACAAAACAGTATGGGGGTACTAATAGTTTAATGAGAACCCAGTTTGTTTTATAAACCTTCATCTAAAGTATAATAATAATGATAATAATAATAATAATAATAATAATAAAAATAATAAAATATATGGTTTGGAATCCTAAGCACTCTTTCTGTGGATGTAATCCTGTTTAGGAATAGGGTTTTCTATGTGATGTACATGAGGCCATATTAAATCTCTCTTACTAAAAGGGAAGTTTATTCCTAGTACTCTCTTGGTTTTGTTTGTGAATAGGATCCTTTAAAATTGTATTTTATAGCTGGTTATTGGAGCCCTAGTGGCACAGCAGTTGAGAAGCTTGGCTGCTAACCAAAAGTTCAGCAGTTTGAATCCACCAGCTGCTCCTTGGAAACCCTGTGGGGCAGTTCTACTCTGTCCTATATGGGTCTCTATGAGTCGGAATCGGCTATGAGAAGGCAATGGGTTTTAACTGGTTATTACTGACATAAAAAATACAATAAATCCTGTACATTTATTTCGTAACTACTTAACTGAGGGTTAAGTGCTCAGCTGCTAACTGAAAGGTCCGAATCCACCCAGCAGCTCCTCGAGAGAAAGACCTGGCAATCTGCTTCCATAAAGATTACGGCCTAGGAAACCCTATAGGGCAGTTCTGCTCTGTCACATGGGGCCACTATGACTTGAAAATCAACTTGGCAGCGCTAACAAGAACAACAATAACAAGTGATTTCTCTTGGTAGTTCTTAGAGTTGATTCTGTTCCATTTCCTAGATACATATAAATATGTTCATTTTGTTTTCTAGTTTCTAATATTATGTCATTTCTTTGCTATGAATATATCTATGATTTTTTTGTTGTCATTAGTTGCTGTTGAGTTGATTCTGACTCATGGTGACCCCGTATGTTACAAAGTAGGATGGCTCCATAGGGTTTTCTTGCCTATATTCCTAACAGAAGCAAATCGCCAGGCCTATCTTCTGTGGGACCGCTGGATGGGTTTGAACAGCCAACCTTTAGGTTAGCAGTCAAGCCCAAACCATTTGTGCTACCAAAGGACCTTATATCTATATATGAATAGATTATGCAAAATTGGGATCGTAACAACATGCTGGTGGTTGTAGTGGTTAAGAGCTATGGCTTCTAACCAAAATGTCGGCAGTTCGAATCCAGCAGGCACTCCTTGGAAACCCTACTCTGTCTGATAGCGTCACTATAAGTTGGAATCAACTCTTCAGCAATGGGTTTGGTTTTCGGTATAGCATATATATATATCAATTGTATGTTCTGTATGATCCCAAATATATATATGCATTTAATATAGGTTGAGCATTTCCTCATTGGTACCTTATTACTTTAAATAAAACCCTAATTTTAATATTTGCATAAAACTCCCTTTTGTAAGATGGTCTATAAATTATTTTTTAAAGAATTTTTTGGCTTGTTCACATTTAGTTATTTATTGATATTAACTTTTGATTTTGAAATTATTTCAAATTTACAAAAATTTGCAACATAGTACAAAGAATTGTCATATATCCTTCATTTTTGTTGTTGTTGTGGTTTAGGTGCCGTCAAGTCGTTTCTGACTCATAGCGACCCTATGTACCACAGAACGAACACTGCCTGGTCCTGCGCCATCCTCACAACCGTTGCTATGCTTGAGCCCATTGTTGCAGCCGCTGTGTCAATCCATCTTGTTGAGGCTCTTCCTCTCTTTTGGTGACCCTCTACTTTACCAAGCATGATGTCCTTCTCCAGGGACTGGTCCCTCCTAATGACGTGTACAAAGATGGCAGGTGAAGTCTTGCCATTCTGGCTCCTAGGGAGCATTCTGGCTGTACTTCTTCTAAGACAGATTTGTTCATTCTTTTGGCAGTCCATGGTATATTCAGTATTCTTTGCCAGCACCTCAATTCAAAGGCGTTAGTTCTTTGCTCTTCCTTATTCATTGTTAAGCTTTCGCATGCATATGAAGCAATTGAAAACACCATGGCTTGGGTCAGGTGCACCTTAGTCCTCAAAGTGACATCTTAGGTTTTTAACATTTTAAAGAGGTCCTTTGCAGCAGATTTGCCCAATGCAATGTGTCATTTGATTTCTTGACTGGGTGTTGATTGTGGATTCAAGTAAAATGAAATCCTTAGAAACTTCTTTCTTTTCTCCATTTATCATGATGTTGCTTGTTTGTCCAGTTGCGAGGATTTTTGTTTTCTTTATGTTGAGGTGCAATCCATACTGAAGGCTGTGGTCTTTGATCTTCATCAGTAAGTGCTTCAAGTCCTCTTCACTTTCAGCAAGCAAGGTTGTGTCATCTGCATAAGGCAGGTTGTTAATGAGTCTTCTTCCAAGCCTGATGCCCCATTCTTCTTCATATGGTCCAGCTTCTTGCCTTATTTGCTCAGCATACAGATTGAATAGGTATGATGAAAGGCTACAACCCTGACACACAGCCTTCCTGACTTGAAATAACATAGTGTCCTCTTGTTCTGTTTGAACAACTGCCTCTTGATCTATATACAGGTTCCTCATGAGCACAATTTGACATTCCGGAATTCCCATTTTCCCCAATGTTATCCATAATTTGTTCTGATCAACACAGTCGAATGCCTTTGCATAGTCAATAAAACACAGGTAAACATCTTACTGGTATTCTGTGCTTTCAGCCAAGATCCATCTGACATCAGCAATGATATCCCTCATGCTACGTCCTCTTCTGAATCTGGCTTGAACTTCTGGCAGTTTCCTGTTGATGTACTGCTGCTACTGTTTTCTAGCTTCCTCAAATATTAACATTTTTTACAAGCATAGCACACTGATCAGAATCAGGAAATTAACTTGATGCTACACTCTTAAATAATCTGTAGGCTTTATACAAATTTTTATCAATTGTTCCACTATTTTTTTCTTTTTTTAGTCCAGCATCCAATCCAGGGCCATGTAATGTGCACTTAATTGTTATGTCTCCTTAGTCTCCTATAATGAGAGACAGATCCTTAGTCTTTATTTTTAATAATTTTGAAACTTTTGAAGAGTACTGGCCATTTATTTTCTCGAAGACTCTTCAATCGGAGTTTTTCTGGGGTTTCCTGATCATTCAATCCAGATTTTGCACTTTGGCAGGAGCCCCACAGAAGTGGTGCTGTGGCCTTCTCAGCCCATCAGGTCGGGAGGCACAGGGTGGTGCTCAGTCCCAACAGTAATGATGTTAACTTCGAGCACTGTCTGCCAGACTTCACCACTATAAGGTTGCCGTTTCTGTCTTAGTAATTGTAAGTATCTTCTGGGGAGATATTCTGAGACTATGTAAATATCCTATTTCTCAACATACTTTTATCCACTAATTTTAGCACTAATGATGATTTTTCTTGAAACAATTATTACCGTGGTGTTTGCCAAATGTTGATTTCCTATGCCCATCATTCCTTTTATATTTATTAATTGGGACAGCTTTCCTTTCTTCCTCATTTATTTATTTATTCAACCTTTTATTCATATCAGTATGGACTCACGTATTTATTTTGTACTTTGGATTATGATCCAATACTACGTCTTTTATTTTGTTGCTCAGATTGTTCCAAATTTAGCCATTGGGCATTCTTTCAAGTTCATGACTGAGTCCATTGGGCATGTCCCCATTCTTTTACTTTTTGAGCATTTCTTTATTTTCTGGCACTGCAAAATGCTCCAAGTTCTTCTTGTACATTTCCCGCCACAGTCCACTTCTCTCAGGAGAATGTTACTTAGAAATCAAGATCTGGGTGTGTGCGTTGCTGTTGGGGTCATTAGCCCTAGGCCCTCTCAGTGGACAGAGCTAGGACATAGCCCTGGTGGCACAATGGTTAAGGTAACCAAAAGGTTGGTGGTTTGACCCCACCAGCAGCTCCTTGGGAGAAAAGACCTGGTGATCTGCTCCCATAAAGATGACAGCCTAGGAAACCCTATAGGCAGTTCTACTCTATCACATGGGTTTGCTGTGTGTTAGAATCAACTCTGTGGCGCCCAACAACAACAACACACATTAGTGCATACTGTATGTCCTGCTAAGGAAATGTCCTTAAAGTTCCACTTTGCTAAGTACATTCATTAGAAATGCATGTGGGTTTTATCAGATGCCCTCCTGACACCTATTAAGATAGTTATATCCTTTGATACTGCTGTGATGAATAGTATTCCTAGACTTCCTAATAATCATGTACCTATGTGTACATAAAAGAAAAGCTGCCTCGTCAGGCTATACTAGTCTTTTAATATTTAGTAACCTTCAGGAATTGCTTTGCTAGCATTTTATTTGGAATTTATACTTTCATATTCATGAATTAGAGTGGTCTTCAGTTCGCATTTTTGGTGCTTTGTTGGGTTTTGTTAACAAGGCTGTATTAGCTTCTCAGGGCTGTATTAGTTTCTCAGGGCTGCCATAACAAATTACCAAAACAACAGAAATTTATCCTCTCAAAGTTCTGGAGACCAGAAGTCCAAAATCAAGGTGTCATTAGGTTTGGTCCTTCTAGAGGGCCTACAGAAGAATCTGCCCCAATGCCTACTCCTAGCTTCTGGTGTTTGCAATTCTTAGTGTTTCATGACTTGTGGACATGTCACCCCAATGTCTGCCTCCATCATCACATGGTCTCCTTCCCCCAGTGTGTCCGTATCCTCTCTTGTTCTGATAAGGACACCAGCCAACCAGTCGTTGGATTTAGGGCCCACCTCAAACCCAGCATGATTTTACATTGAGATTCTTAACTAATTACATCTACAAAGACCCTACTACCAAATAAGGTCATATTCTGAGGTTCTGGCTGGACGTGAATTTTGGGGGGACACTATTCTCTCTCTCTTTTGTTAAATTTGGAACCAGAGTTTCCTTTTAGTCATGATAATCTAAAACCTGAGTGTGAGGTATCATGCATGGCATTTCTCACTTTAAATCACTGATGTTTGTAGGTACCATATTTTAGTCTTTGGCATTCTTTCAATATTTAGGCTATTTAGTGCCTTAACCATCTTTGTAGGTTTTCCATTGGTTGATTATGTTTTTCTCTTATATAAATCTATAAATCACGTCTAATTATATAATTCAAAAGTGTATACATGCCAATCTCTGAAGAAGGGTATAAGTACGATATAAATAAGGCTATAAATATTGACATCTGGTGATAAGCTGACATCTGGTGTGAGGTACTTTTTATTAATTGATTTATGTTGATAATTGGTTTATGCAAACTACATAAAATATCACTTTTTTTAATGGAAAAAGCATACATTTGTGATGCCTTTAATAGGGATTCTATAGTGTGAATGGTTAATATGCTCAGCTGCTAACAGAAGGGTTGAAGGTTCGAGTCCACCCAGAGGTGCCTGGAAAGGAAGTCCTGGAGATCTACTTCCAAAAAATCAGCCATTGAAAACCCTGTGGAGTATAGTTCTATTCTGACACACATATATGGGTTTGCCATGAGTTGGAATAGAGTAGATAGCAACTGTTTTTTATTTTATTTATTAATTTTTTAATTAATTTTTTAATTTTTGAGGCCATGGAGAGTCGGCATTAACTTTCAGTCCTGATACTATCCCCAAAGGGGCCATTTGAACTTATGAGATGAGTTAAATTCAATGGGCATGTAAGTCTGCCAGGCCTTTGGGAATAACCTGAAGAAGGCCACAGTATGAAAGGGCAGAGCCAGGTGAGCTCTGCAAGGAGCATGTGTGACACACAGGGAAGTGGGTGAGCTAGTCTGTGGGCTGAGGCCAGCTGGGGGCAGGGCAACAGTGGCACACATTCTCTGAAGAGTTTGCCGGAGGACAGTAACTTGGTCAAGGAACTCTTTCGGTGCAAGCCATGCCTTCTCTTGCAGAAACTACTCCATTGTCCTGGGTTTCTTCTGCCTTTAGTTTGGTTTCTATTTAGCCTGTAATCAGTAAAAAAGGTGATTTATTTCTTGCAAGAGGATGATGTCCCAGGTTAGAACCTTGAGCTCTGAACAAGGAAACAGGAGAGAAACCTGTGACTCCTGGAGGATCATCTGGCTGATACAGGTGTGAAATCCAATCTCATCACTCCCCGTCCCCCCCCCAAAACAAACCTGTTACTGTGGGCCGTGGTGTCAATTCCGACTCTTAGCAACCCTATAGAAAAAGGTAGAACTGTCCCCATAGGGTTTCCAAGGCTGTAATTTGTGGAAGCAGACTGCCACATTTTTCTCCCACAGAGCTGCTGATGGGTTTGAACCGCCGACCTTCTGGTTAGCAGTCAAGCACTTAACCACTGTGCCACCAGGGCTCCCCAACCTCACCCAAGCCCTTCCAAACAGAGGAGAGCCAGTCAAGATTCAGAGACTGAGTCCTGTACTTCCTTTGAACCTTGCCCCTCTACTTTTTAAATAATCACATAGTAGCTGCTCGATTGATACTTGATGAGTTAATACTTCTTGATTTCCTCCATGGTACCTAGCATAAGGCTG
This sequence comes from Loxodonta africana, assembly GCF_030014295.1. Classification (NCBI taxonomy): domain Eukaryota; kingdom Metazoa; phylum Chordata; class Mammalia; order Proboscidea; family Elephantidae; genus Loxodonta; species Loxodonta africana. The sequence goes on along the minus strand of NC_087369.1, from coordinate 171,553,202 downwards.
AGCATGCAGTAACTGGCTTCCATTTTTGTTAGCACCTACTATATACTAAATGGAGCCCTGGTGGCACAATGGTTAAGAGCTCGGCCGCTAACCAAAAGGTCGGCAGTTCAAATTCATCAGCCCCTCTTTGGAAGCCCTACGGGGCAGTTCTACTCTTTCCTATAGGGTCACCATGAGTTGGAATCAACTTGATGGCAATGGGTTTGGTTTTTTTATGTACTGAACACTGGGACAGTAGTGGTTCAGTGGTAGAAATCTCGCCCTCCATGCAGGAGACCCAGGTTCCATTCCTGGCCAATGCACCTCATGTGCAGCCACCACCCATCTGACAATGGAGGCTTGTGGGTTCCTATGATGCTGAACAGATTTCAGAGGAGAATCCAGACTAAGATGGACTAAGAAGAAAGGCCTGGTGATCTACTTCCGAAAATCAGCTAATGAAAACACTGTGGATCACAACTATTTGAACCTGTTGTGCTTGGGGTCGCCATGAGTCAGGGCCAACTCAACAGCAGATACCAACAACAAATGTACTGAACAACATCATTAATATCACACGCTAGCAAAATTTTGTTGAGGATAATCCAAAAACAGCTGCTGCCCTCCATCGAGAGGGAACTGCCAGAAGTTCAAGCCAGATTCAGAAGAGGACATGTGTCTTAGTTATCTAGTACTGCTATAACAGAAATACCACAAGTGTATGGCTTCAACAAACAGATATTTATTTTCTCACAGTTTAGGAGGCTGGAAGTCCGAATTCAGGGTGCTGGCTCTAGAGGAAGGCTTTCTCTCTCTGTCAGCTCTGGGAGAAGGTACTTGTCTCTTGAGCTTCTGTTTCCTGGTTCCTTGGAGATCTCCATGTGGTTTGGCATCATTTTTTCCCCTTCTCTGCTTGCTTAATCAGCTCATTTTATATCTTGTAAGAGATTGACTCAAGATACGTCCTACAGTAATCCTGCCTTGCCATGGATTGAATTGTGTCCCCCCAAAATATGTGTATCAATTTGGCTAGGCCATGATTCCCAGTATTGTATGATTGTCCACCATTTTGTCATCTGATGTGATTTTCCTATGTGTTGTAAATTCTATCACTATGACGTTAATGAGATGGATTAGCAGCAGTTATGTTGATAGATCTACAATATTAGATTGTCTCTTAAACCAATCTCTTTTGAGATATAAAAGAGAAAAGCAAGCAGAGAGACATGGGGACCTCATACCACCAAGAAACAAGAGCCAGGAAAGTAGCGCATCCTTTGGACCTGGGGTACCTGCACTGAGAAGGTCCTTGGTTAGAAGAAGATTAATGACCTTCCTCCAGAGCTGACAGAGAAAGAAAGCCTTCCCCTGGCGCTGATGCTGTAAATTTGGACTCGTAGCTTACCAGACTGTGAGAGAATGAATTTCTCTTTGTTACAGCCATCCACTTGTGGTATTTGTTATAGCAGCACTAGATAACTAAGACATGCCTCATTAACATAACACAGATAACCTATTCCCAAAAGGGGTTAGGCATAGAGGTTAGGATTTACAACACATATTTTGGGGGGACACAGTTCAATCCATAACAACATAGAACAAGGGATATCACTGCTGATGTCAGATGGATTTTGGCAAAAAGCACAGAATACCAGAAAGATATTTACCCGTGTTTCATCAACTATGTGAAGGCATTTGACTGTGTGGATCCTAACAAATTATGGATAACATCGTGAAGAATGAGAATCCCAGGACACTTAATTGTGCTCGTGAGGAACCTGAACATGGGTCAAGAGGCAATCATTCCAACAGAACAAGGGTATGCTGAGTGGTTTAAAATCGAAAAAAGGTGTGTACCAGAGTTGTATCCTTTCACCATACTTATTCAATCTGTATGCTGAACAAATAATCCCAGAAGCTGAACTATATGAAGAAGAGCTCGGCATCGGGATTAGAGGAAGACTCATTAACAACCTTCGATATGCAGACGATACAACCTTGCTTGCAGAAATAGAAGATAACTTGAAGCTCTTACTGATGAAGGTCAAAGACTACAGCCTTGAGTATGGATTACACCTCAATTTAAAGAAAACAAAAATCCTCACAACTGGACCAATAAGTAATATCATGATAAATGGAAAGAAACTTGAAGTTGTCAATGATTTCATTATACTTGGATCAACAATCGATGCCCATGGAAGCAGCAGTTAAGAAATCAAACAACGTATTGCATTTGGCAAATCTGTTGCAAAAGACCTCTTTAAAGTGTTAAAAAGCAAAGATGTCACTTTGAGGACTAAGGTGCACCTGACCCAAGCCATGGTCTTTTCAGTCACCTCATATGCATTCGAAAGCTGGACAATGAATAAAGAAGACTGAATAAGAGTCGATGGCTTTGAATTATAGTGTTGGAGAAGAATATTGAATATACCATGGACTTCCAGAAGAATGAACAAACCCATCTTGGAAGAAGTACAGCCAGAATGCTCATTAGAGGTGAGGATGGCAAAACTTCTCCTGACTTACTTTGGACATGTTATTGGGAGGGTCCAATGCCTGTAGACGGATATCATGCTTGGTAAAGTAGAGGTTCATTGAAAATGAGGAAAATCTTCCATGAGATGGACTGATGTAGCAGCTGCAATGACGGACTCAAATATACCAATAATTGTGAGAATGACACAGGACCAGGCAACATTTCTTTCTGCTATACATAAGATTACACATCTGTCAGTTTGTTGTACTGTGTGTTCTTGTGTGATGCTGGAAGCTATGCCACCTATATTCAAATACCAGCAGGGTCACCCATGACAGACAGGTTTCAGCTGAGTTTCCAGACTAAGACAGACTAGGAAGAAGGACCTGGCAGTCTACTTCTAAAAAGAATTAGCCAGTGAAAACCTTATGAATAGCAGCAGAACATTGTCTGATATAGTGCCGGAAGATGAGCCCCTTAGGTTGGAAGGCACTCAAAATACGACTGGGGAGGAGCTGCCTCCTCAAAGTAGAGTCGACCTTAATGATGTGGATGGAGTCAAGCTTTTGGGACCTTCATTTGCTAATGTAGCAATCATCCATTGGTAATCGGAACCTGGAGTGTATGAAATATGAATCTAGGAAAACTGGAAAATCATAAAAAATGAAATGGAATGCATAAAGATCAATATCCTAGGCATGAGTGAGCTGAAAAGGACTGGCATTGGCCATTTTGAATCGGAAAATCATATAGTCTACTATGCCGGGAATGACAACTTGAAGAGGAATGCATTGCATTCATTGTTAAAAAGAACATTTTAAGATCTACCCTGAAGGACAATGCTGTGAGTGATAGGGTAATATTCATATGCCTACAAGGAAGACCAGTTAATACGACTATTACTCAAATTTACGCATCAACCACTAAGGCCAAAGATGAAGAAATTGAAGATTTTTACCAGCTTCTTCAGTCTGAAATTGATGGAACATGCAACCAGGATGCACTGATAATTACTGGTGATTGGAATGCAAAAGTTAGAAACAAAGAAGTATCGGTAGTTGGAAAATATGGCCTTGGTGATAGAAACGAGGCTGGAGATAACAGGATAGAATTTTGCAAGACCAACGACTTCTTCATTGCAAATACCTTTTTTTTTTTACCAACATAAATGGCGACTATACACGTGGACCTCACCAGATGGAACACACAGGAATCGAATCAACTACATCTGTGGAAAGAGGTGATGGAAAAACTCAATATCATCAGTCAGAACAAGGACAGGGGACGATGGCAGATCAGACCATCAATTACTCATATGCAAGTTCAAGTTAAAACTGAAAAAAATTAGAACAAGTCCATGAGAGCCAGAGTTCCACCTTGAATATATCCTACCTGAATTTAGAGACCGTCTCAAGAATAGATTTGACACGTTGAACACTAATGACCGAAGACCAGATGAGCTGTGGAAAGACATCAAGGACATCATACATGAAAAAAGCAACAGGTCATTAAAAACACAGAAAAGAAAGAAAAGACATAAATAGATGTCAGAAGAGACTCTGAATCTTGCTTTTGAACATCGAGTAGCTAAAGCAAAAGGAAAAAATGCTGAAGTAAAAGAGCTGAACAGAAGATTTCAAAGGGCAGCTCAAGAAGACAAAGTAAAGTATCATGATGACATGTGCAAAGAGCTGGAGATAGAAAACCAAAAGGGAAGAAGATGCTCAGCATTTCTCAAGCTGAAAGAACTGAAGAAAAAATTCAAGCCTTGAGTTGGAATATGGAAGAACTCTACAGAGAAAATATTAAATGATGCAGGAAGCATCAAAAGAAGATGAAAGGCATACACAGAGTCACTATACCAAAAAGAACTGGTCGACATTCAACCATTTCAGGAGATAACATATGATCAGGAACCGATGGTACTGAAGGAAGAAGTCCAAGATGCACTGAAGACATTGGTGAAAAACAAGGCTCTAGTAATTGGACGGAATATCAATTGAGATGTTTCAATAAATGGATGCAGCACTGGAAGTGCTCACTCATCTATGCCAAGAAATTTGGAAGACAGCTAACTGGCCAATTGACTTGAAGAAATCCATATTTATGCCTCTTCCCAAGAAAGGTGATCTCACTGAATGCAGAAAATTATCAAACAATATCATTAATATCATATGCAAGCAAAATTTTGCTGAAAATCATTCAAAAGCGGCTGCAGCAGTATACCGACAGGGAACTGTGAGAAATTCAAGCTGGATTTATAAGAGGATGTGGGACCAGAGATATCATTGCTGATGTCAGATGGATCCTGGCTGAAAGCAGAGAATACCAGAAAGATGTTGACATGTGTTTTATTGACTATGCAAAGGCATTCAACTGTGTGGGTCATAACAAATTATGGGCAATATTGCGGAGAATGGGAATTCCAGAACACTTAAATGTGCTCATGAGGAATCTGTACATGGATCAAGAGGCAGTCGTTCGAACAGAACAAGGGGATACTACATGGTTTAAAATCAGGGAAGGTGTGCATCAGGGTTATATCCTTTTACCATACCTGTTCAATCTGTATGCTGAGCAAATAATCAGAGAAGCTGGACTATATGAAGAAGAACGGGGCATTAGGATTGGAGGAAGACTCATTAACAACCTGTGTTATGCAGATGACACAACCTTGCTTGCTGAAAGTGAAGAGAACTTGAAGCACTTCCTGACGAAGATCAAAGACCACAGCCTTCAGTGTGGACTACACCTCAACATAAAGAAAACAAAAATCCTCACAACTGGACCAATAAGCAACATCATGATAAACATAGAAAATATTGAAGTTGCCAAGGATTTCATTTTACTTGGATCCACAATCAACAGCCATGGAAGCAGCAATCAGGAAATCAAAAGACATGTTGTATTGGGCAAATTGGCTGCAAGACCTCTCTTTAAAGTGTTAAAAAGCAAAGACGTCACTTTGAGGACTAAGGTGCGCCTGACCCAAGCCATGGTGTTTTCAGTCTCCCCACATGCATGGGAAAGCTGGACAATGAATAAGGAATACTGAAGAATTGAAGCCTTTGAATTGTGGTGTTGGTGAAGGATATTGAATATACCATGAACTGGCAAAAGAACAAACCAATCTGTCTTGGAAGAAGTACAACCAGAATGCTCCTTGGAAGCAAGGAAGGACTGCAAGACTCTGTCTCACATACTTCGGACATGTTGTCAGGGGGAATCAGTCCCTGAAGGAGGACATCATGCTTGGTAAAGTAGAGGGTCAGCAAAAAAGAGGAAGACCCTCGAGGAGATGGATTGACACTGGCTGCAACAGTGGGCTCAAGCATAGCAACAATTTTGAGGATGGCGCAGGACCGGGCAGTGTTTCGTTCTGTTGTGTATAGGGTCGGTATGATTTGTAACCCACTCAGTGGCGCCTAACGACAGCAACATACATAAGATTGTCGTGAATTGGAGCCAACTCAACGACATCCACCACCACCAACATGTACTAGTATGCTTAATCTTCACAATAAAAGGAGATGACATCAACCTTAGAAACTGCTGTGAGGATAAAATGATATAATCCATGTAAACCACTTAATATAGTGAGTAGCTATTATGAGACCAATTTTATAGATGAGGAAAAGGAGGCCCTGCAAGGTTAAACAACTTGCCTAAAATCACACAGTTAGAAAGCTTGGATTTCAGCCTGGCAGTATCACAGCCTGCGTGCTCCTTACTGACCTGTGCTAGAGGAAGATGGGGTAACCACACGGAATGAAGAGACTCTGTAAAGGCTGGCGATCTCAGGAGTAAATTAGGCTGCCTATTTGGCTACTCTGTTTTGCAAATTAATTTGGTACTTGCTTAAAACCAATAAAAATGATTACCATCAAGTTTTACAACCTCTAGAGAAAAGATTGCTGAAATTGGGCACAGTGGAGAGGAACGGGAGAGGAGTGGTGTAGAGGTAAGATGGCAAAAGCCTTCATTTTATTGCCACGTGCCTGTTTTTCAGATTAAAAAAATTTTCAGATTAGACATTCCAAATTCTCCACCAGGGCAGTTTAGTGTGTCCATGTCAGCAGTTTTCCACTATTTGGAAAAGACGTAAAAGCTTTTGTTCATAATGAAAGTGTTTTCTCATTCCACCTCCAGTAATAGCCAAGAATGTGATCTGGTACATTCATTCTGCAGACGAGTGATTCTTTGCGTAAGGCTGGGTAGTGGAATTCAGGACCAACTGGAGATGTTATGGAGGCAGCAGCCTCCTAGGTGGGTCATCGTGGCAGTGGCTTAAGAGGCAGGCTTGGCTTCCTCAATTTAGATCTTGGTGAGTGCTTAGAATCATCACTCTCAGAACAGAGTTCAGATGCTTCAGCAGCCATAAAGTCAATCCATCTCATGGATGGTTTCCCTCGCTTTTGCTCAACAATATGATCAGCTAATTCTATGGTTATGAGCCTTCTCTTTTGGCCCTCGGCACGACTTTGTGAGGGGTAGTTTGCAGAAGAAATGCTTGGGTGCTAGTCAGCCTCTGTCCTTTCCAGATTGTGTTCCCTCCCTGGCCTCAGTCTCTTTGTCTGTAAAGTGAAGAGGGAATTGGAGTAAATGATATGATGATGACAGGTGTCATCATCACTGGAACAGGGCCATACACGCCCCCCTTGTTTTTTCCAGATGTGAAACCTGAAGCGCCGAGAGAAGAAGGGATTTGCCCAATACCACACGGTGAAATAGTGGCAGAACCGGGACGTGAACTCAGATCTTCTTCTGTGTGGAGACTGAACGTAATCTCACCTCACTTAGGACTGTTGAAGGATGTGACTCACCATATGTGTTAGATACACTGTTGGGGGGTGGTAGGAGGTGTTGTTGTTAGGTGCTGTCGAGTTGGTTCCGACTCACAGCAACCCTATGTACAACAGAATGAAACACTGCCCAGTCCTGTGTGGTTTGCACAATTTTTGCTATGCTTGAGCCCATTGTTGCAGCCAGCTTGTCAGTTCATCTCATTAAGGGTCTCCCTCTTTTTCACTGACCCTCTACCAAGCATGGTGTCCTTCTCCAGGGACTGGTCCCTCCTGATGACATGTCCTCGCTTCCAAGGAGCGTTCTGACTGTACTTCTTCCAAGATAGACTTGTTTGTTCTTCAGGCAGTCTGTTGTGTATTCAGTATTCTTCGCCAACACCATAATTCAAAGGCATCGATTCTTCTTCAGTTTTCCTTATTCATTGTCCAGCTTTCGCATGCATATGGGGTGATTGAAAAGACCATGGCTTGGGTCAGGAGCACCTTAGTCCTCAAAGTGACATCTTTGCTTTTTAACACTTTAAAGAGGTCTTTTGTAGCAGATTTGCCCAATGCAATATGTTGTTTGATTTCTTGACTGCTCCTTCCATGGGAGTTGATCGTGGCTCCAAGTAAAATGAAATCCTTGACAACTTCAATATTTTCCCCATTTATCATGAAGTTGCTTATTGGTCCAGTTGTGAGGATTTTTGTTTTCTTTATGTTGAGGTGTAATCCATAGTGAGGCTGCAGTCTTTGACCTTCATTAGTAAGTGCTTCACATCCTCTTGGTTTCCAGCAAGCAAGGCTGTGTCATCTGCATATCACAGGTTGTTAATGAGTCTTCCACCACCAATCCTGATGCCATGTTTTTCTTCATAAAGTCCAGCTTCTCAGATTATTTGCTTATTCAATACAGATCGAATAGGTATGGTGAAAGGCTAAACCCTCACACGCTCCTTTTCTGACTTTAAATCAGGCTGTATGCCCTTGTTCTTTTCAAATGACTGCCTCTTGGTTTATGTACAGGTTCCTCATGAGCACAATTAAGTGTTCTATAATTCTCATTCTTCGCAAAGTTATCCATGATTTGTTATGATCCACATAGTTGAATGCCTTTGCATAGTCAATAAAACACAAGTAAACCTCTTTCTGGTATTCTCTGCTTTCAGCCAAGATCCGTCTCACATCAGCAATGATGTCCTTCATTCCACATTCTCTTCTGAATCTGGCCTGAACTTCCTGCAGCTTCCTGTCAGTGTACTGCTGCAACCATTTTTGGATTATCTTAAGCAAAATTTTACTTGTGTGGAATGTTAATGATATTGTTTGATAATTTTCACATTCTGTTGGAACACCTTTCTTTGGAACGGGAAAAATATGGATCTCTTCCAGTCGATTGGCCCTTTAGCTGTCTTCTAAATTTCTTTTTTTTTTTTTTTTTTTACAATTTTTATTGTGCTTTAAGTGAAAGTTTACAAATCAAGTCGGTCTCTCACATAAAAACTTATCTACACCTTGCTACATACTCCCAATTACTCTCCCCCTAATGAGACAGCCCACTCTCTCCCTCCACTTTCTCTTTTCATGTCCATTTCGCCAGCTTCTAACCCCCTGCACCCTCTCATCTACCCTCCAGGCAGGAGATACCAACATAGTCTCAAGTGTCCACCTGATCCAGGAAGCTCACTCCTCACCAGCATCCCTCTCCAACCCATTGTCCAGTAAAGAGTTGGCTTCGGGAATGGTTCCTGTCCTGGGCCAACAGAAGGTCTGGGGGCCATGACCACAGGGGTCCTTCTAGTCTCAGTCAGACCATTAAGTCTGGTCTTTTTATGAGAATTTGGGGTCTGCATTCCATTGTTCTCCTGCTCCCTCAGGGGTTCTCTGTTGTGTTCCCTGTCAGGGCAGTCGTTGGTTGTAGCCGGGCACCATCTAGTTCTTCTGGTCTCAGGATGATGTAGTCGCTGGTTCATGTGGCTCTTTCTGTCTCTTGGGCTCATAATTACCTTGTGTCCTTGGTGTTCTTCATTCTCCTTTGATCCAGGTGGGTTCAGACCAATTGATGCATCTTGGATGGCTGCTTGCTAGTGTTTAAGACCCCAGATGCCACTCTTCAAAGTGGGATGCAGAATGTTTTCTTAATAGATTTTATTATGCCAATTGACTTAGATGTCCCCTGAAATCATGGTTCCCAAACCTCTGCCCCTGTTATGCTGGCCTTCGAAGCATTCAGTGTATTCAGGAAACTTCCTTGCTTTTGGTTTAGTCCAGTTGTGCTGACCACCCCTGTATTGTGTGTTGTCTTTCCCTTCACCTAAAGTAGTTCTTATCTACTATCTAATTAGTGAATACCCCTCTCCCACCCTCCCTCCCTCCCTCCTCTCGTAACCACAAAAGAAGGTTTTCTTCTCAGTTTAAACTATTTTTCAAGTTCTTATAATAGTGGTCTTATACAATATGTATCCTTTTGCAGCTGACTAATTTCACTCAGCATCATGCCTTCCAGGTTTCTCCATGTTATGAAATGTTTCACAGATTCCTCACTGTTCTTTATCGATGCGTAGTATTCCATTGTGTGAATATAGCATAATTTATTTATCCATTCATCTGTTGACCGGCACCTTGGTTGCTTCCATCCAAATTTCTTGACATAGACAAATGTGAACCTCCAGCAGTGCATCCGTTTTTGTTGAAACATCTCAATTTGTATTCCGTCAATTCCTGGAGCCTTGTTTTTCACCAATGCCTTCAGGGCAGCTTGGACTTCTTCATTCAGTACCATTGGTTCTTGATCATATGCTCCCTCCTGAAATATCTGAACAGTGACCAATTGTTTTTGGTACAGTGACTCTGTATATTCCTTCCATCTTATTTTGATGCTTCCTGCATCATTCAATATTTTGCCCGTAGAGTACTGCAACTTGAGGCTTGCATTTTTTTCTTCAGTTCTTTCAGCTGGAGAAATGCTGGGTCTTTTCTTCCCATTTGGTTTTCTAACTCCAGATCTTTGCACATTTCATTATAATACCTTACTTTATCTTCTTGAACTGCCCTTTGAAATCTTTTGTTCAGTTCTTTTACTTCATCATTTCTTCCATTCACTTTAACTACTCTATGTTGAAGAGCAAATTTCACAGTCTCTTCTGACATCCATTTTGGTCTTTTCTTCCTTCCCTGTCTTTTTAATGAGCTTTTGCTGTCTTCATGTATGGTGTCCTTGATGTCATCCCACAGCTTGTCTGGTTGTCAGTCATTAATGTTCAATACATCAAATCTATTCTTGAGATGGTCTCCAAATTCAGGTGGGATATGCACAAGGTCCTATTTTGTTTCCCATGGACTTGTTTTAATTTTCTTCAACTTGAAATTACATATGAGCAATTGATGGTCTGTTTTGTAGTCAGCCCCTGGCCTTGTTCTGACTGATGATATTGACCTTTTCCATTGTCTCTTTCCACAGTTGTAGTTGATTTGATGCCTGTATTTTCCATCTGGAGGTCCATGTGTATAGATGCTGTTTATGTTGTTGAAAAAAATGTATTTGCAATGAATAAGTCATTGGCTATGCAAAATTCTGTCATTCTTTGTCTGGCGTCATTTCTATCACCACAGCCATTCTTTTTTTATGACAGACCCTTATTTTCCTAGCTTTGAACCAGGCTATTATTACTTGGTAGTGCCTTGACTTCCTTTCCATTAGAAACTTTTATACCTACACCATTTATTCCCTCATTTTTGTTCTGACATTGTTGTCGTTTACAGACTAACCTCTCTGGTTTCCTGTTGTAATTCTTTTGGTTTTGGGTAGTCCTTGAGAGTTCCTTTCTTAGGTTGGTATCTGGCTGATACAATCTTGCATCCTAGATTCAGGCTGTGGGCTGATGCTGTTTGTTCCAAGACCGAAGGACTCCCTTTAAATTAAATAATTGTTGTAAGTTTGGTTTGGTTTTACGTATTCCCTTAATTTCTGTTTATCTGGAAATGTCCTAATTTCACCATCATATTTGAATGAGAGTTTTGCAGGATATATTATTCTCCGTTGGTAATTTTTTTCTTTAAAAGTTTTGTATATGTCCTCCTATTGCCTTCTTGCCTGCATGGTTTCTGCTAAATAATCAAAGCTTAGTCTTGTTTCTCCTCTGTATGTGACTTTTTGTTTTTCTTGAGCTGGTCTCAGGATTTTTTCTTTGTGTTTTGTTTTAGTGACTGTGATTATGGTATGCCTTGGTGATTTTCTTTTGGGGTCTATCCTATATGGGGTTCATTGAGCTTCTTGGATGGTCAGCTTTTCATCTTTCATGATATTAGGGAAGTTTTCTGTCAGCAATTCTTCAATGATGCCCTCTGTGATTTCTGTTTTCTCTCCCTGTTCTGGAACTCCAATCACTTGCAAATGTTTGCTTTTGATTGTATCCCAGGTCATTCTCAGGGTTTCTTCATTTTCCTTTGGTCCTTTTTTTTTTTCTGATTTTTCCTCAGAGTTGTATCCAAGTGTTTGTCTTCAATTTTGCTGATCCTTTCTTCCATCATTTCAAACCTGCTCCTCAGCCCTTCTGTGACACTGTCCATTTCTGAAATCTTATTGTTCATCTTTTGGATTTCTAATTGTTGTTTTTTGTATGATTTCTAGTTGTGAATTTATTTTGGCATTTTGTTCCTGTATTGTTTTTCTGAATTCTTGCATTTTTTGGTCTGTATTTTCCATGAATGTGCCCTCCTTTTCCATGAATTTGTCTATTTTTTTCTCATTTTTGTCTGCTTTTTGCTCCAACTCTTGGATATCTCTGAATATTAGAGATTTGAATTCCCCGTCATGTAGTTCTAGTGCCTTTTCTTCTACTGGAAGGTCATCTGGTGTTTTAGTTTGGATGCCTATTGGAACCACCCTGTCCCGTTTTTTTTAAAAAATATGTTTTGATATTGTCTGCTGTCTTTGAGACATTCAGTAGATATTTTCTTCATTGATTGATTGTAGATCTGTTTGTTTCGCCTTGCTTTTTTGTTTTATTTGGTTATGTCTGAGCAAGTGAGCTGTGCGTTCTTTGTTGTTTCCTCGTCTGTGGTCACGATAATTTTCACCTCCTTGTCCAATGGGCAGGGCCAGTCACTCAGCTATGGTGCAGCTGGGCAGGTCCAGCTGAAGGGGAGGGGCTGGGATGGGTTGTTTGTGGTACATATTAGGGCTGACAGGGTAGGTTGGGAATCAGTGCAGGGCAAATTCCAGTAGGCTGTGCCTGTGCTGTTTGGGGGTGTGATGTTCAGCGCATGGTTCAGGTAGGCAGTAAGGAGGGGAGAAGTTATGATGTGTGGTACCGCGTGCTCTGTCTCCTGCTGGGAGCTCCGTGAAGCTGCTTTCCTGTGCTCCCTGTCTGCTGATCTCTGACAAGAGTTCAAGATGGTGAATCCGTGCTGCATTAGCTGATACGGGATCTCTGCATGTACCTCTCCCTCTCTCTGTTCTCTGACAATTTTTTATTCCATTCAGTGTCTGGCTGAGTTTTTTATCTGTTCATTTGGCCTTTTGGGTTCCCAACTGATATCTGTCTCTGATTTACTTAGTTTTTAAGGTCTTTGCTGTGGAGGGATGGCATGGTGCTTCTGTCTATGGCACCACGTTGGCCGGAAGTCACAGCCATTCTTTTTGATGATGAATGTGACACCATTTATCTTAGGCTGGGTTCTCTAGAGAAGCAAAACCAGTAAGGTGTATATATCAAGGAAATGGCTCACACGGCTTTTAGAAGCTGTAACATCCGAAGTCTGTTGGGCAGGAATAAGATTTCTCCTGACTCACATAGCCACAGGGGCTGTTGATCCCAAGATTAGCAGTCTGGAGAGCAGGGCTATTGCTTGCAGACTGTGAAGATCAATGAATCTCAAGATCAGTAGGCAAGACTTCAGGCAAGCTGCCACTTCAAGTCCCAAGAACCGGAGGTCAGATGAACAGGAGCCACCTGCAGGATCTGAAATAAGCAAAAACCGTGGCAAGGCGAGCAGGAAGGAAGTAGGCAGTGGAGGGCGGAGAGATGAAGGCTGAGGGGGGTGGTGAGCCACCACAGGTGTTGCCCCTATTGGTACCACAGCAGATCCCATCATGGGGATAATCCCATATCAGATCTGAACAGGAAAGTGATCACAACATTATACAACTGCCAAAACACTGAGAATCATGGCCCAGCCAAGTTGACACACAATTGTAATTAACCATCACACCGTTCTTTTTCATTTTGTCATTCCTGGCATAGTAAACCACATGATAGTCTGATTCAAAATGTCCAGTACCAGTCCATTTCAGCTCATTAATGCATAGGATATCGATATTTATGCATTCCATTTCATTTCTGACGACTTCCGATTTTCCTAGATTTGTACTTTGTGCATTCCACGTTCTGATTATTTACGGATGTTTGCAGCTGTTTCTTCTCATTTTGAGTCGTGCCATGGCAGCAAATGATGGTAGGAGGTACTGATAGAGAATTACAGAAGAACAGCAAGTTAGAGTAAACCTGATAGAGAATTACCAAAAACAGCACATCAGAGTAAGCTCAGTGTAACTACTGACTTAAATTGAGTAACTGCTGTTTACTAAAAGTAGAATGATGGATGTATAATGACTGTAGCTTTAATTCCATATAAATACAGCTGAAAATCAACGACTACTTTGTAGCTGCTTGCTGGCTACCTGCACACATTCAGGGTATTTGTTTTGATCAACAATATTGTTGTTGTTGTTAGTTGCCATTGAGTCGGCTCTACTCACCACGACCTATGTACAACAGAACAAAACATTGCCAGGTCTTGAGCCCATGAAGTAGTCTTTTTATTCCTCTCTGTATCTTCTTCGCCTGGAAGGGCAACAGGGTGATCCTAGGAGGGTATTGGATTTGAGGGAGAGGTTGGGGGATGGATGGAAATGTGGGGTTCATAAGGGGTACAAGTCGAAGAGGTGGTTTGTGACAGGAAAGGAAGAGGTAGGAATCTTGGAGGAAAGGAAATAAATGGGAAAGAATAGAAGGAGCTTGGGCGAGGTGGACTTGCCTTGGTATTACTGCTGGACCTGGGTTGATAGGGAGGTCTTTGTCTTTTTCATCCTTTTTGAGCTTGGGGTTAAATATTTTGTGCTTGGGGTTGGTTTTTCTGAAACTGTGCTATGTTCACCTGGTTTCCTGTTCATTTTAGTCATGTTGAAACCTTCTAGTGGTCTGCTCCAGGGCTCCTAACCACCTTATATATACCCCTCCCCAGGACAATGAGGAGCTACACCATGCACCTTTGTTTGTTCATTTAGGCACTTACCCCACCCACTGAAGCGTAAGGGTAGTGTCTTAGTTATCCAGTGCTGCTGTAACAGAATATCACAAGTGGATGGCTTTAACAAACAAGTTTATTCTCTCACAGTCTAGTAGGCTAGAAGTCCAAATTCAGGGCATCAGCTCCAGGGAATGTCTTTTTTTATGTTGGCTCTGGATAAAGGTTCTTATCATCAATCTTTCCCTGTACTAGGAGCTTTTCTGCACAGGAACCCTGGGTCCAAAGGACAGGCTCTATTCCCAGCGCCGCCTTTTTGGTGCTATGAGATCCCCCCCACCCGCTCACTTCCCTTTCCTTTTATCTCTTGTAAGATAAAAGGTGGTGCAGGCCACACCTCAGGGAAACTCCTTTTACCTTGGATCAGGGATCTGACCTTAGTAAGGGTGTTACAATCCCACCCTAATCCTCTTTAACATAAAATTACAATCACAAAATGGAGGACAAACACAATAGTGGGAATCATGGCCTACCCAAGTTGACACATATTTTGGGGGGACATGATTCAATCCATGACATGTGGCTTAGACATCACAAAACATGACTCGTGACACCTCCCTGGGGGATGTGGATTTGGAGACACCAAGATGCTCTGCTTGGAGAAAATGGGCATTTCCTCAACATCTTCCCCCTAAAGAGCTTTCCCAAACTGACCTGCCACCCCTTCTTATCATCTGCACCCATGGAAAGGAGAGGGTGTTTCCTCCACGCCTTTACCCATAACCACCCCTATTCCATGGTTCCTTATGTTCTCTTCTACCCCTCACCATTACTTAGTGCATATGCATGGGAAGAAGTCTTACCTAAAATTCTCCCAAGGTCATGTGGCTGTATTTAGGTTTCTGTGGAGATGTGAATTATCACTTTCCTTCAACAAACTTCTCTTATGCACGTTGAAGCTATTCATTTCTTGGCTCCTACCAGGAAGCTTTACCATCCACCTCTTTTTTCCAATGCCCATAGAGATTTTCTGTCCAAGAGTATGAACAGTCACTCTGTTAAAGTAAAATTAAAGAGATTTATTGAGGGTAATACAATTCACAAATTAGAAAAACACAGGGCAGAGAGGAATATAGCAAGTTCTCTGAAGCATTGAGAGAGAGAGGTGTGCTTTTATAGTAAAGATTGTGAAGGGGTGTGCCTGATGGTCACATGATCACAAGGTGGGTACATCATAAGCAACTATATTTTCAACTACCTTCTTCCTGGAACATCTTGAGTAAACTTATTCTCCTACAGTCACATTCCTGACCCCTACCCTTATTTACTAAGAGTGGCTAAACTACACTCCTGACCCCCATCCTCATTTACTATGAGTAGCTTGGGGCAAGAGTCGTGTTGGTTAAATAAGATGATTGATGGGGGGCTAGGGTCTTCTGATCCCATCCAGCCAGGGGCCCAAGGCCAAGTACGTATGAATGGGAAGAAGTCAAGGTTACCTTCTCAGAAATGCAGAAACAGGAGCCTGCAACAAAATGGAGTTTTGACTCAGACCTCATGTCAGCCATTTTATTATGCTAAGTGCCTCAGTTTCAGAGGTTTGCTAGCATATTCCTCGGTTTCCTATTTTTCAGTCTGAAATCACTGTGTTTAGCAGTAAACAAGACAGTGTTGTACTGGCACAAGGATAGACATATAGATCAATGGAATAAAAGCAAGAATCCAGAAATAAGTATATGTATAGATATACACATATACAATTGATTTTTCACAAGAATGCCAAGACAATTCAATAGGGAAAGAATAGTTATTTCAACAAATGGTGTGACAACTGGACATCTCAAGCAAAAAAAGGAATATGGACCTTTACTTCACACTATATATTCAGATTAGCTCAAAATAGATCAAAGACCTAAAGTACTAAAACTATATAACTCTTAGAAGAAAACACAGGCATACATTTTTATGACCTCAAATTAGGCAATGGTTTCTTAGTTATGACAAAAAAAAAGAAAAACACAAGCACAAAAGAAAAAAAATGATAAATTAGACGTCATCAAAATCAAAATCTTCTGTGATTTTCAAAGGACACCATCAAAATGAAGAGACAAGCCACAGAATGAGAGAACATTTTTTGCGTATTATGTATCTGCTAGTCAGAATTGACTCGATGGCACTGGGTAAGGGACTTTTGGAAACCCTGCTGGTGTAGTGGTTAAGCGCTACAGCTGCTAAACAAAGGGTCAGCAGTTCGAATCCACCAGGCACTCCTTGGAAGCTCTGTGGGGCAGTTCTACTCTGTCCTATAGGGTTGCTATGAGTCGGAATTGACTGGACGGCACTGGGTTTGGTTTAAGAGACTTTTATCTAGAATATATAAAGAACTTTTACAATTCAGTAATTTAAAAGACAACCCAATTAAATGGGTAAAGGACCTGAGAGACATTTCTCCAAAGAAGATAAAACGATAGGCACATGATATACAATAAGCACATGAAAAGATGGTCAACATCACTAGCCATCAGGGGAATTCAAATAAAAACCACAATGAAATGGCACTTCACACCCACCAACCAGGATGGCTATAATCAAAATGACAAGTGTTGGAGCCAAAAGAAGAATGAAATACAGATACATGACACAATGTAGATGAACCTTGAAAACATTATGCTGAGTGAAAGAAGCCCATCATGAAAGACCACATAGTGTGTGATTTCATTGATATGAGCTATCCAGAATAGGCAAATCCATAGAGACAGAAAGTAGATTGGTGGTTTCCTAGGGCTGAGGGAGGGATGCGTTAATGGGTATGGGGTTTCTTTTTGGGGTAATGAAAATGTTATAAATTTGGGGTGATGGTTGCACAACTCTGTGAATACACTAAAAACCATTGAATTGTATACTTTAAATGGGTGAATGGTATGGTATGTGAGTTACATCTTAACAAATCTGTTAAAACAAAAAGGAAACGGTCTCCAGGGAGAGTGCACCCTATTGGTTTAGCTTGAGTCTTATGCCTCAGCTAGTGGCTGGGAGAGCGTCTAGATAGATAGTCCCATTGGACTGTTTCCAGTGGAGGAAGAAGAAATTTCCAATAAGGAAATTGGGGTGCTGTTACCAAAAGAAGGTGGGATGGATGCTTAAACCTCTCCAGTGAATTATAATTTTACTTGGTGGCTTAGTCATCTAGTGCTGCTATAAGTGAAATACCACAAGTGGGTGGCTTTAACAAAGAGAAGTTTATTCTCTCACAGTCCAGTAAGCTAGAAGTCCAAATTCAGGGTGCCGACTCCAGGGGAAAACTTTCTCTCTCTGTCGGCTCTGGAGGAAGGTGCTTGTGATGCAGCAGTCTCCCCTTAGTCTGGGAGCATGTCAGCGCAGGAACCTCAGGTCCAAAGGACAAGTTCTGCTCCCAGCACTGGTTTCTTGATGGTATGAGATCCCCAACTCTCTGCTTGCTTTCCTTTCATCTCTTGAGAGATAAAAGGTGGTGCAGGTCACACCCCAGAGAAACTCCCTTTACATTGTATCAGGGATGTGATCTGGTAAGGGTGTTACAATCCCACCCTAATCCTCTTTAACATAAAATTACAATCAAAATGGAGGATAACCACAGAATACTGAGAATCATGGCCTAACCAAGTCGATACACACATTTTTGGGGGGGACATAATTCAATCCATGACACTTGGAATAAAATCCTAACATGTTACTATAGACTACCAGGCTCTAGATGACCTGTTTCCTTCTGCCTCTCCAGTCCCATCTCCTAGTACTCTTCTTTCTCCTCCTTCACAGTGCTGTTGTTCAGACAGCCTAAGCTCATTCCTGCCTCAGGCATTTTTACCTGCTGTTCCCCCACCTAGAATGCTCATTGCACAAATCTTTGTGTGGCTTTCTCCTTCTTATCATTCAATTCTCAGCTCAAAGGTTATCTCTGGAAAGATGCCTTCTTTGACCACCCTCACCCCAGTCCTTTGCCATCTTGCTACATTGTCTTCATAAAACCAAAACAAAACGAGCTGCCATTAAGTTGATTCTGACTCATGGTGACTCTCTGTGTTTCAGAGCAGAACTGTGCTCCATTGGGTTTTCAATGGCTGTTATCTTTCAAGAGTAGATTGCCAGGAATTTCTTCCAAGATGCTTTTGGGTGAATTCAAACAGTCAACCTTTTAGTTAGTAGCCTAGTGTTTAACCATTTGTATCATCCAGGGACTCCTATTTTGTCTTCATAGTTATTATCATGATTTGAAAGTGTTTCTTTTATGCTTACGTGTTTATTTCTGTCTTTCTCCTTTGGCCCGATAGAATGTAAATCACATGACATCAGGGAACATGTCTGTTTCATGACTTCTCCAACACCTACTACAGGGCCCATTGCATAGTAGAACCTCAGCATTTGTTAAATGAATAAGTAGTTTGAAAACCCAAAATTTACTGAAAATCACCTTTCTACACTATATGCTACTCCATATTTTGACCCAGAACAATGGCAATGGAGAAGGGTGGTGAACAGAACATTGAAGGGAGAAAAAACTAGGAAGTTCAGAGCTTGATCATAATCATGCTATGGGGTAGTAGCACGAGAACTACCACCAGTCTCTGGGTGGCTGAGGCCCAACACATTCTCTCCATTTTCATATCTTCAGTTTCATTTTTTTCTCTCAGTCTCTGTAATATTTGTTTTTGTCATTAGTTTCCATGGAGTCGGCTCCAGCTCATAGTGATCTTACGTATAACAGAGAGACATTGCCTGATCCCGTGCCATCTTCATGATAGTTGGAATGTTTGAATCCATTATTGCGGTTATTGTGTTAATCCATCTCATCGAGGGTTTCCCTCAATAGATGCATCTAATTAGGAACTAATTGTGGTCTCAGCAGCTATTATACTTCTTTGCTCCTGAAAGCACCTGTCCACATCACTGTGCATGGGTCAGCTCCATTTCCTCTTCCTCTTCAAAATCTTTCCAGTTTTGCCTGTCTATCTTGAGCTGTCTAGCATCAGCATGCCCAAAAGAATTTGGCTGCCATCCCTCTCTTAGAGGCATCTGTCTTCTGTGAACTTCTACCACAACAGAGTTCTAGTGTCTGTGGCAATCTTTGAAATGGTTACTTAGGCATGACTTAGAGACTCCAGCCAAGCTGAGAAAGGCAACACAAGAAGGTGTGTGACAAATGACAGATTGCTGCTGCTGAGTTGGCCCTGAGCCCTGGGCCAGCCCTTGGTGCTGAGTGAATGAATGTCATATGCCCCACCTGCATCAAGGGAATTGAACACATAAGTGAACTCATTCATGAGCGGTCCAGAGCTGAATGCCTCCCTGCATTGCACTACTCTCCCCCCATCAACTGCTTGCTCATGCATGAATAAACAAAGTTTCTGGCTCCACTTGAACAAGGCAGCTCATTGTGAAGGTGGGAATGTGCTGGGGCTCTCTATTCTGGGAGGGACTTCAGACCATCCCCACCACTAATGGAGCAGCTACTAAGCAGTGGTCTTGGTGTTTACCACCCATTTAAATGGACATTGCCTCTGACTCAACCAGTGAGGAGAGCAGGAAGCTAAGAGGCCCTTGCCCCAGAATAAGTTCTCCATTGTCCCAGCTATAGGGTCTGCAGACAGCCCTGTTAAACCATAGGTTTATGCATGGGATTGTTAGAATACAGGTTGCAATCTGACTAGCAGCCCAGATTTACAAGGCCTTGATAGGTTTTTTTCCCCCTTTGCCTCCATGGAAATAAATTAATTGGAATACTTCCCAACTCATTCTATGAGTCCAGTTTTATCCTAATACCAAAGCCAGACAAAGGAATCATAAGAAAAGAAAACTACAGATCAGTAACCCTTGTAAATATAGTTGTAAAAAATCTTCAACATAGTATTAGCAAATTGAATTAAGCAATATATAAAATGATTATAATATCATGACCAAGTGGGGTTTATCTCAGGAATGCAAGGTTGGTTCAACACATAAAAATCAATCCATGTCATGCATCATATTAGTAAAGGGCAAAACCCACATGATCGTCTCCATAGAAAGAGAAAAAACATTTGACAAAATGATTGAAATGATTTATCTGATAGAGGACTTGTATCCAGAATATATAAAGAACTCGTACAACTCAATAATAAGAAGACAAACATTTCAATTTAAAATGGGCAAAGGAATCTATTAAACAGTTCACCATAGAACATATATGAATAGTTAATAAACACATGAAAATATATTCAACATCACTAATCATTAGGGAAATGCAAATTAAACCACAGTGAGATACTACTTCACACCCACTAGGATGATTATAATAATAAAAATAAAACAGAAAATAATAAGTACCAGTGAGGATGTAGAGAAAGTGGAATTATTTATTATACATTGCTGGTGGTAATGTAAAATGGTGCAGCCACTTTGGAAAACAGTTTGGCAGATCTTCAAAACCTTAAACATAGAGTTCCCATGTGACCCACCAGTTTCAGACCTAGGTATATACTGAAAAGAACTGAAAGTGTATGTCTACACAAAAACTTGTACATAAATGTTCATAGCAATATTATTCATAATAGCCCAAAAGAAGAAACAACCTAAATGTCTGTCAGTTGATGAATGGATAAATAAAATGTGGTATATCTATACAATGGAATATTATTTGGCCATAAAAAGAAATGAAATAGTGATACATACTACAGTGTAGATGAACTTGGAAGACATTATGCTGAGTGAAAGAAGCTAGACCTAAAAGGCCACATATTGTATGCGTCCATTCATATGGCAATGTCTAGAATGGGCAAATCCATAGTGATAGAAAGTAGATTAGTGACTGCCAGGGGCTCGGAGGGGGAGGGGGAAGAGAAATTGGGAGTGACTGTGGATTGGCATGAAGGATCTTTTCGTGGTGAAAGAAATGTTCTCAAATTGGATATTGGTGATGGTTGCACAAATATATATTTACTAAGAGCATTGAATTGTACATATAAAACACAAGCTTTTTAGTATGTAAATTATATCTCAGTAAAGCTGTTAAAAGTAACTGAAGCCATAGACCCTGGAATGTGTCCACAGGTATGTGACTAAGTTGAGGAGGAGAGGCCTCACTGTTAAGTAGTTCACAATTTGGAGTTCAATTCTAATGCTCAGAAGAAAGGCCTGGAGATCTACTTCTGAAAATTAGCCAATGAAAACCCTATGGATCACAACAGAAAACTGTCGATATAAGACTTTCCTAGTTGGGAATACACTCAAAATAAACAGTGGCTGCAACAATGAATTTGAGCATACCAAGGATTGTGAAGATGGAGCAGGACCAGGCAACATTTCATTCTGTTATGCATGGGGTCACAGTGAATTAGAGCCTACTTGGTGGCGACTTGTTATTGTTAGGTGCCGTCGAGTCACCTGCCTGGTCCTGCACTAGCCTCACAATCATTGCTATGTTTGAGCTCATTGTTGCAGCCACTGTGTTAATCCACCTCATTAAGGGTCTTCTTTTTCCGCTGACCTGTACTCTGCCAAGCATGATGTCCTTCTCCAGGGACTGATCCCTCCTGACAACATGTCCAAAATATGTAAGAAGCAGTCTCGACATCCTTGCTTCTAAGGAGCATTCTGATTGTACTTCTTCTAAGACAGATTTGTTCGTTCTTCTGGCAGTCCACGGTATATTCAATATTCTTTGCCAACACCATAATTCAAAGGTGTCAATTCTTCTTCGGTCTTCCTTATTCATTGTTCAGCTTTCATGTGCATATGAGGTGACTGCAAATATCATGGCTTGGGTCAGGGGCACCTCATCAGTCAGAGCAAGGCCAGGGGCTGACTGCGGAACAGATCATCAATTGCTCATATGCAAGTTCAACTTGAAGCTGAAGAAAATTAAAACAAATCCATGAGAGCCAAAGTATGACCTTGAGTATATCCCACCTGAATTTAGAGACCGTGTCAAGAGTAGATTTGACACACTGAATACTAATGACTGAAGACCAGATGAGTTGTTGGATGACATCAAAGACATCATACATGAAGAAAGCAAAAGGTCATTAAAAAGAGAGGAAAGGAAGAAGAAAAGACCGAAATGGATGTCAGAAGAGACTCTGAAACTTGGCGGTAACTAGAACAACAATTCTAATGGTAATGTCAGTATCCTGTCCCTGTAAATACTCATGATAACCTATATTTCTTTCTGATCAATGAAATGAGCTTAGGAAAACTTCTGACTGCTGAAGCTGTTATTATTATTATTAAATAATTTTTATTGTGCTTTAAGTGAAAGTTTACAAATCAAGTCAGTCTGTCACATATAAGCTTATATACACCTTACTCCATACTCCCACTTACTCTCCCCCTAATGAGTCAGCCTGCTCCCTCCTTCCAGTCTCTCCTTTCCTGAGGATTTTGCCAGTTTCTAACCCTCTCTACCCTCCCATCTCCCCTCCAGACAGGAGATGCCAACACAGTCTCAAGTGTCCACCTGATACAAGCAGCTCACTCTTCATCAGCATCTCTCTCCAACCCATTGTCCAGTCCCTTCCTGTTATTATTATTTTTAAAATCTATCCCCTCCCCACCTCTTTGCATCATTAAAGCCACACAAACCTCCACGTATTAAAACACAAAGGCCGCTGACCTTCCATCAGAATGTAAGTGACAAGGCGTGCAGTCCCAGCAGGGCAGCTGCAATTCTACAATTTCGCCTCAGGTTTTGGCTTTCAGCTGCCAGTCAGGGGAGCTGCATGCGATCCAGCACAATCCATCCTGCTCCTCCGGAGCATTTATTTCTCCCCATCACCCAGACGGCCTAAGCAATCTACAGTATAATTGCATTCTGCTGCGGAGCCATCAGGACTACAATAACGCAGGCCTTCCAAATGCGTAACGTGGCCAGTAACTGTGCAGCGTCTTTGGAACTCGTGGATATGGTACAGAGCTGGGGAGAAGCTAGTTTTTAAACGGAGACAAATAACAAAACAGCTGCAGCCCTTCACCAGGAGACCTTGTTTTCTTTTTCTTTTTTCTTTAGGAGTTTGGAATGAACTCCAGAGAGGGCAGTTGAAAAATCAGCATTGGATTGAACCAAAATACTCCAGAAAAGGGGGGAGGGTGTCTCAGAGGACGTGATCTCCTCCGAGGGCACAATGGAAGCTTCTTGTAATCAGTAGCTGGCAGTACAGGTGGAGGGGTCCAGGTAGGATGACAGGCCCTTCTGTTGCCAGGGTGGAGTAGCATTTGTACTGGTGCATTAACAGGAAAATGCCTCCTTATAAACGGGAGACTACGACTTGTCGGAAGAAAAAAGTTGGACAGGGAAAAAATAATCCAAATGCAAAATGGAACATTAAGACATATTCTCTTAGGAGCCTGATTGTACATTTCTAGCACAGTGCTATCCAATAAGGCAGCCAGTGGCCACAAGTGCCTATTAAAACGTAAATTAATTAAAATTAAATGGGGGAGGAACCACTCAGAAAAGGAGGGTGAGGATGGAGGCACAACTCAAAGAATGTAATCAATGTCAGTGAATTGTACATGTAGAAACTGTTGAATTGGTGTATGTTCCGCTGTGTATATTCTCAACAACAACAAAATAAATGATAAAAAAAATTAAATGAAGGTAAAATTTCACCTCTTCAGTCACAGTAGCCACATTTCAAGTGCTCGATAGCCGCATATAGGTAACGGCTACCATATTGGACAGTGTAGATATAGGGTCTCTATGAGTTGGAATCCACTCGACAGCACTGGGTTTGGTTTTTTTGGTTTACATGTCGAACATTTCCATCATCACAGAAAACACTACTGAATACCAAAAACAAAACCAAACAACCCGTTGCCATTGAGTCAATTCTGACTCATAGTGACCCTATAGGACACAGTAGAACTGCCCCATAGAGTTTTCAAGGAGCAGCTGGTGGATTTGAACTGCCAACCTTTTGGTTAGCAGCCAAGCTCTTAACCCCTGCACCACCAGGGCTCTACTGAACAGTGCTGTTGAGTCTAGAATAATACTAAGGGCCCATATTGTATAAGCAGAGAAACATTATCTGTCAAGGGAATATGGTTTTATTTGAGTAAATTTTGGCCAACAGGTACTGTAGATCTGCATGTAGCTCCTGGCACTTGTCCAGACCACAGCCTCAGCCCCTCACCCAGGAGTTCTCAAACCCGGCTGCACATTAAGATCACCTGGGAAGCTTTGGAACCTGCCAATGCTTAGGCCACAAAGCTGACTAATTAAATCAGATTCTCTGAAGAGTAGGACCAGGCATCAGGTTATTATTATTTTTTTAAATATAAATTTTAGGATAGTTTTAGTTTTACAAAAAAAAATTGCAAAGATAGTACACAGTTCCCACATATTCCCACACCCAGTTTCCCCTGTTGTTAACATCTTACACTGGTATGGTACATTTGTCATAATTAATGAACCAATATGACACATTATTATTATTATTAGGTAAAGTCCATACTTGATTCAGATTTTCTTAGTTTTTATTTAATGTCCTTTTTCTGCACCAGGGTCCCATCCAGGATACCACATTACATTTACTTGTCATGTATGTGTCCTTAGGCTCCTCTTGGCTGTGATAGTTTCTGAGACTTTCCTTGTTTTTGATGACTGTGATGGCTAATTTTCTGTGTCAACTTGGCTAGGCTATGGTGCTCAGTTATGTGGTCAAACACTAGTCTAGATGCTGTTATGAAGTATTTACATGTTATTAGCATTTAAATACCAATTGAGATGTTTCAACAAACAGATGTAGGGCTGGAAGTGCTCACTAATCTATGTCAAGAAATTTGGAAGACAGCAACCTGGCCAACTGACTGAAATATGCCTATTCCAAAGAAAGGTATCCAACCGAATGCGGAAATTATAGAACAATATCATTAATATCACACGCAAGTAAAATTTTCCTGAAGATCATTCAAAAGCAGCTGCAGCAGTGTATCGACAGGGAACTGCCAGAAATTTAGGCCAGATTCAAAAGAGGACACAGAACCAGCAATATCATTGCTGATGTCAGATGAATCTTGGCTGAGCACAGAGAATACCAGAAAGATGTTTACCTGTGTTTCATTGACTATGCAAAGGAGTTCGACTGTGTGGATCATAACAAATCATGGATAACATTGCAAAGAATGGGAATTCCAGAATGCTTAATTGTGCTCATGAGAAACCTGTATATAGATCAAGAGGTAGTCATTCGAACAAGATCAAGCGGATCCTGTGTGGTTTAAAGTCGGGAAAGGTGTGCGACAGGGTTGTATCCTTTCACCGTACGTATTCAATCTGTAGGCCGAGCAAATAATACGGGAAGCTGGACTATATGAAGAAGAACGGGGCACCAGGATTGGAGGAAGACTCATTAACAACCTGTGTTATGCAGATGACACAACCTTGCTTGCTGAAAGTGAAGAGGACTTGAAGCACTTACTGATGAAGATCAAAGACCACAGCCTTCAGTATGGATTACACCTCAACATAAAGAAAACAAAAATCCTCACAACTGGACCAATGAGCAACATCATCATAAATGGAGAAAAGATTGAAGTTGTCAAGGATTTCATTTTACTTAGATCCACAGTTAACACCCATGGAAGCAGCAGTCAAGGAATCAAACAATGTATATTGCATTGGGCAAATCTGCTGCAAAAGATCTCTTTAAAGTGTTCAAAAGCAAAGATGTCACTTCAAGGACTAAGGTGTGCCTGACCCAAGCCATGGTGTTTTCAGTTGCCTCATATGCATGTGAAAGCTGGACAATGAATAAGGAAAACAGAAAAATAATTGATGCCTTTGAGTTAATGGTGTTGGCAAAAATATTGAATATACCATGGCCTGCCAAAAGAATGAACAAGTCTGTCTTGGATGAAATACAGCCAGAATGCTCCTTAGAAGCAAGGATGGTGAGGCTTCGTCTCACATATTTTGGACATGTTATCAGGAGGGGTCACTCCCTTGAGAAGAACATCATGCTTGGTACGGTAGAGGGTCAGCGAAAAAGAGGAAGACCCTCAGTGAGATAAACTGGCACAGTGGCTGCAACAATGTGTTCAAGCACAAGAAGGAACATGGTGATGGTGCAGGGCTGAGCAGTGTTTCGTTCTGTTGTACATAGGGTCGCTATGAGTCAGAACCGACTCCATGGCACCTAACAACAACAATAACGGCAGCATTTAAATCAGCTGGCCATAAGTAAAGCAGATGGCCCTTCATCCTGTGGGTAGGTCTCACCCAATCAATTGAAGGCCTTAAGAGCAAAAAATGAGGTTTCCTGAGGGAGGATTGTGCTTTCAGACTATAAATTGCCAGAATTCTCTCTCCCCCACTGCCTGATCTATTGATTTTGGGGCAAAAGGCTGCCAGAATTTCTAGCTTGTCACCTGATTTTGGACTTGCCAGCACCTGCAATCATGTGAGCCAATTCCTCAAAATTATCTGTCTGTCTGTCTACCTACCTACCTACCTATCTATCTATTGCAATAGAGACACGAAACCCTCCTGCTCAGGAGCCCTGTCAGCTGGTTCAGTCCAAGGACCTTCGAAAGTGACTGTACTGTGTTGCATTCCCACCAGCAATGAATGAGAGTTCCTGTTGCTCCACATTCCCAGTAACAATTGGTATTGTCAGTTTGGTTTTTTTTTTTTTAGCATTTTTTATATGTGTGGAACCCTGGTGGTCCAGTGGTTAAGAGGTATGTGGAGCTACAGCTGCTAACCAAAAGGTTGGCTGTTCGAATCCACCAGCCGATGCTTGAAAAACCCTATGGGGCAGTTCTACTCCATCCCGTAGGGTCACTATGAGTCAGAATCGACTTGATGGCAACAGGAATATATGTGCTTTAAAAAAAATTATGTTGAGGTATAATTTACATAAATTTAAAATGGATTCACTTTATGGTAAAATTGGATGAGTTTTGGCATATGTATATACCTGTGTAACCACCAGCACATTTCCTAAAAGATTCCCTTGTGCCTCTGCAGCGTGATGGATCACATTTATATAACCTTTCTGGCTATGGTCTTTTAACTCCCACCAAATGAATGGGTTGGACTATGCAAATAAGGTCCTTGTGGCCCACAAAGAGGATTGGACAGTGTTCTAATAATATAAATAAAGTATGACCTACGCTTCATAGAAATCAGCCTTGGGCTGTTGCTGATAACGATTCTCCTCCCTACTTGGGAAGTTAGACAAGGAGTCTGACGCTGCCGCAGCGCGCCATTTTTACAACCTCTTTCTAGTCAATCCTCACACCCTGCTCCCATTGATCTGCTTTCTGTCACTATAGATTAGATCTGTTTTTCCTTGAGTTTCATAAAAAGGAAACACACCACATGTGCTCTTTTTGTGCTTGGATTCTTTCGCTAACCATAATGTTTTTGTGATTCATCGTTGTTATTGCTTGGATTGGTAGTTCTTTGTTTTTTATTATACCAAAGTATTCCATTGTATAAATATACCATAATTGTTTATCCATTCATATTTGTTGAAGTGTTTGGGTTGTTTCCAGTTTTTGGCTATTATGAACAGTCTATGGACATTCATGTTTTCATCCACTTGAGTAAATACCTAGCAGCGAGTTTACCGGGTTGTAAGATAGGTGTTTGTTTAACGTTTTAAGGAATTGTCAGTTTTCCAAACTGGTTGTAATATCTTACATTCCCACTAGTAATGTATGAGAGTTCCATTCACTCCATATCCTTGCCAACACTTGGTATTAAAAATTTTAACATTAGTTATTATAAAAGTTGTGTATAGTTTCATTTGCATTTCTCTGATGGGCAGTGGTGTGGAGCATGTGTTCATGTACTTGTTGACCATTTGTATATCATTTTTTATGAAGCATATATTCAAATCTTTTGCCAATTTTTTTATTGGGTTGTTTGTTTTTATAGTATTGTGTTGTAAGATTTCTTTGCACACTCTGGATATGAGTGCCTTTTCAGACATGTATATTACAAAGATTCCCTCCCTGTCCTTTGTCTTGGTTTTCATTTTATTAATGATGTCTTTAAAAGAGCAGACATTTAAAACCTTTATGAAGTCCAATTTATCACTTTTTCTTTTATAGATTGTGTTTTTGAGATTTAAGAATTTTTTGCGTATCTCAAAGGTCACAAAGGTTTTCTCCTATGATTCTTCATTGAATTTTTTTTTTTTTTTACCACTTGGTTGCATTTTATTCCCAAAAATTGAGCAAAAGGAGTCTTAAAACAATGAAATGCTGTTCTTCTCTAGGATTTTAATTCAGTTCTGCAAATCAACACGTCTCCCTGGAGATTGCGTTCTGTCCCAGGCTTCTGTGCCCTGTCCTGGGGGAGCACTCTCCAGAAATTCAGATAGATGAGCACATGGTGCTTCATGGTATTCTTTTTTTTTTTATTAACTTTTATTGAGCTTCAAGTGAACGTTTACAAATCAAGTCAGACTGTCACATATAAGTTTATATACACCTTACTCCGTACTCCTACTTGCTCTCCCCCTAATGAGTCAGCCCTTCCAGTCTCTCCTTTCATGACAATTTTGCCAGCTTCCAACTCTCTCTATCCCCCCATCCCCCCTCCAGGCAGGAGATGCCAACACAGTCTCAAGTGTCCACCTGATACAAATAGCTCACTCTTCATCAGCATCTCTCTCCTACCCACTGTCCAGTCCCTTTCATGCCTGATGAGTTGTCTTCAGGAATGGTTCCTGTCCTGGGCCAACAGAAGGTTTGGGGGCCATGACCGCCGGGATCCCTCTAGTCTCAGTCAGACCATTAAGTATGGTCTTTTTGTGAGAATTTGGAGTCTGCATCCCACTGATCTCCTGGTCCCTCAGGGGTCCTCTGCTGTGCTCCCTGTCAGGGCAGTCATCGATTGTGGCCGGGCACCAACTAGTTCTTCTGGTCTCAGGATGATGTAGGTCTCTGGTTCATGTGGCCCTTTCTGTCTCTTGGGCTCTTAGTTATCGTGTGACCTTGGTGTTCTTCATTCTCCTTTGATCCAGGTGGGTTGAGACCAATTGATGCATCTTAGATGGCTGCTTGTTAGCATTTAAGACCCCAGACGCCACATTTCAAAGTGGGATGCAAAATGTTTTCATAATAGAATTATTTTGCCAATTGACTTAGAAGTCCCCTTAAACCATGGTCCCCAAACCCCCGCCCTTGCTCCACTGACCTTTGAAGCATTCAGTTTATCCCGGAAACTTCTTTGCTTTTGGTCCAGTCCAGTTGAGCTGACCTTCTATGTATTGAGTATTGTCCTTCCCTTCACCTAAAGCAGTTCTTAAAAAAAGCAGTTCTTATCTACTAGTTAATCAGTAAAAAACCCTCTTCCACCTTCCCTCCCTCCCCGCCTCATAACCACAGAAGTATGTGTTCTTCTCAGTTTATACTATTTCTCAAGATCTTATAATAGTGGTCTTATACAATATTTGTCCTTTTGCGTCTGACTAATTTCGCTCAGCATAATGCCTTCCAGGTTCCTCCATGTTATGAAATGTTTCACAGATTCGTCACTGTTCTTTATTGATGCGTAGTATTCCATTGTGTGAATATACCACAATTTATTTAACCATTCATCCGTTGATGGACACCTTGGTTGCTTCCAGCTTTTTGCTATTGTAAACAGAGCTGCAATAAACATGGGTGTGCATGTATCTGTTTGTGTGAAGGCTCTTACTTCTCTAGGGTATATACTGAGGAGTGGGATTTCTGGGTTGTATCGTAGTTCTATTTCTAACTGTTCAAGATAACGCCAGATAGTTTTCCAAAGTGGTTGTACCATTTTACATTCCCACCAGCAGTGTATAAGAGTTCCAATCTCTCCGCAGCCTCTCCAACAGTTATTATTTTGTGGTTTTTGGATTAATGCCAGCCTTGTTGGAGTGAGATGGAATCTCATCGTAGTTTTAATTGGCATTTCTCTAATGGCTAATGATCGAGAGCATTTTCTCATGTATCTATTGGCTGCCTGAATATCTTCTTTAGTGAAGTGCGTGTTCATATCCTTTGCCCACTTCTTGACTGGGTTGTTTGTCTTTTTGTGGTTGAGTTTTGACAGAATCATATAGATTTTAGAGATCAGGCACTGGTCGGAGATGTCATAGCTGAAAATTCTTTCCCAGTCTGTAGGTGGTCTTTTTACTCTTTTGGTGAAGTCTTTAGATGAGCATAGGTGTTTGATTTTCAGGAGCTCCCAGTTATCCGGTTTCTCTTCGTCATTTTTGGTGATGTTTTTTATTCTGTTTATGCCTTGTATTAGGGCTCCTAAGGTTGTCCCTATTTTTTCTTCCATGATCTTTATTGTTTTAGTCTTTATGTTTAGGTCTTTGATCCACTTGGAGTTAGTTTTTGTGCATGGTGTGAGGTATGGGTCCTGTTTCCTTTTTTTGCAAATGGATATCCAGTTATGCCAGCACCATTTGTTAAAAAGACTATCTTTTCCCCAATTAACTGACACTGGGACTTTGTCAAATATCAGCTGCTCATATGTGGATGGATTTATATCTGGGTTCTCAATTCTGTTCCACTGGTCTATGTGTCTGTTGTTGTACCAGTACCAGGCTGTTTTGACTACTGTGGCTGTATAATAGCTTCTGAAATCAGGTAAGAGTGAGGGCTCCCACTTTCTTCTTCTTTTTCAGTAATGCTTTGCTTATCCGAGGCTTCTTTCCCTTCCATATGAAGTTGGTGATTTGTTTCTCTATCGCCTTAAAAAATGACATTGGAATTTGGATCGGAAGTGCATTGTATGTATAGATGGCTTTTGGTAGAATAGACATTTTTACTATGTTAAGTCTTCCTATCCATGAGCAATGAATGTTTTTCCACTTAAGTATGTCCTTTTTAATTTCTTGTAGTAGTGCTTTGTAGTTTTCTTTGTATAGGTCTTTTACATCTTTGGTAAGATTTATTCCTAAGTATTTTATCTTCTTGAGGGATACTGTGAATGGTATTGATTTGGTTATTTCCTCTTCGATGTTCTTTTTCTTGGTGTAGAGGAATCCAAGTGATTTTTGTATGTTTATCTTATAACCTGAGACTCTGCCAAACTCTTCTATTAGTTTCAGTAGTTTTCTGGAGGATTCTTTAGGGTTTTCTGTGTATGAGATCATGTCATCTGCAAATAGAGATAATTTTACTTCCTCCTTGCCAATCTGGATGCCCTTTATTTCTTTGTCTAGCTTTAATCGCTCTGGCTAGGACTTCTAGCACAATGTTGAATAAGAGCGGTGATAAAGGGCATTCTTGTCTGGTTCCCGTTCTCAAGGGAAATGCTTTCAGGTTCTCTCCATTTAGAGTGATTTTGGCTGTTGGCTTTGCATAGATGCCCTTTATTATGTTGAGGAATTTTCCTTCAATTCCTATTTTGGTGAGAGTTTTTATCATAAATGGGTGTTGGACTTTGTCAAATGCCTTTTCTGCATCAATTGATAAGATCATGTGGTTTTTGTCTTTTGTTTTATTTATGTGATGGATTACATTAATGGTTTTTCTGATATTAAACCAGCCTTGCATACCTGGTATAAATCCCACTTGGTCGTGGTGGATTATTTTTTTGATATGTTGTTGAATTCTATTGGCTAGAATTTTGTTGAGGATTTTTGCATCTATGTTCATGAGGGATATAGGTCTGTAATTTTCTTTTTTTGTGATGTCTTTGCCTGGTTTTGGTATCAGGGAGATGGTGGCTTCATAGAATGAGTTAGGTAGTATTCCGTCATTTTCTATGCTTTGAAATAGCTTTAGTAGTAGTGGTGTTAACTCTTCTCTGAAAGTTTGGTAGAACTCTACAGTATAGCCATCTGGGCCAGGGCTTTTTTTGTTGGGAGTTTTTTGATTACCGTTTCAATCTCTTTTTTTGTTATGGGTCTATTTAGATATTCTACTTCTGATTGTGTTAGTTTAGGTAGGTAGTGTTTTTCTATGAGTTCATCCATTTCTTCTAGGTTTGCAAATTTGTTAGAGTACAATTTTTTGTAATAATCTGATTCTTTTAATTTCAGTTGGGTCTGTTGTGATGTGGCCCTTCTCGTTATTCGGGTTATTAGTTTCCTTTCCTGTATTTCTTTAGTCAGTCTAGCCAATGGTTTATCAATTGTGTTAATTTTTTCAAAGAACCAGCTTTTGGCTTTGTTAATTCTTTCAATTGTTTTCCTGTTCTCTAATTCATTTAGTTCAGCTCTAATTTTTATTATTTGTTTTCTTCTGGTGCCTGATGGATTCTTTTGTTGCTCACTTTCTATTTGTTCAAGTTGTCGGGACAGTTCTCTGATTTTGGCTCTTTCTTCTTTTTGTATGTGTGCATTTATCGATATAAATTGGCCTCTGAGCACTGCTTTTGCTGTGTCCCAGAGGTTTTGATAGGAAGTATCTTCATTCTCGTTGCATTCTATGAATTTCCTTATTCCCTCCTTAATGTCTTCTATAACCCAGTCTTTTTTCAGGAGGGTATTGTTCATTTCCCAAGTATTTGATTCCTTTTCCCTAATTTTTCTGTTATTGATTTCCACTTTTATGGCCTTGTGGTCTGAGAAGATGCTTTGTAATATTTCGATGTTTTGAATTCTGCAAAGGTTTGTTTTATGACCTAATATGTGGTCTATTCTAGAGAATGTTCCATGTGCACTAGACAAAAAAGTATACTTTGCAGCAGTTGGGTGGAGAGTTCTGTATAAGTCAATGAGGTCAAGTTGGTTGATTGTTGTAATTAGGTCTTCCGTGTCTCTATTGAGCTTCTTACTGGATGTCCTGTCCTTCTCTGAAAGTGGTGTATTGAAGTCTCCTACTATAATTGTGGAGGTGTCTATCTGACTTTTCAGTTCTGTTAAAATTTGATTTATGTATCTTGCAGCCCTGTTATTGGGTGCATAAATACTTACTACGGTTATATCTTCCTGGTCAATTGTCCGTTTTATCATTATGTAGTGTCCTTCTTTATCCTTTGTGGTGGATTTAAGTCTAAAGTCTATTTTGTAAGAAATTAATATTGCTACTCCTCTTCTTTTTTGCTTGTTGTTTGCTTGATATATTTTTTTCCATTCTTTTGATTTTTAGTTTGTTTGTGTCTCTAAGTCTAAGGTGTGTCTCTTGTAGGCCGCATATAGACGGATCGTGTTTCTTTATCCAGTCTGAGACTCTCTGTCTCTTTATTGGTGCATTTAGTCCATTTACATTCAGCGTAATTATAGATAAGTGTTTAGTGTTGTCATTTTGATGCCTTTTTATGTGTGCTGTTGACAATTTCATTCTTCCACTTACTTTTTTGTGCTGAGACATTTTTCTTTGTAAATTGTCAGATCCTCATTTTCATAGTATTTGACTTTATGTTTGCTGAGTCGTTACGTTTTTCTTGGTTTTTATTTTGAGTTATGGAGTTGTTATACCTCTTTGTGGTTACCTTAATATTTACCCCTATTTTTCTAAGTAAAAACCTAACTTGTATTGTCCTATATCGCCTTGTATCCCTCTCCATATGGCAGTTCTATGCCACCTGTATTTAGTCCCTCTTTTTGATTATTGTGATCTTTTACATGTTGACTTCAATGATTCCCTGTTTTGAGCATTTTTTTTTAATTAATCTTAATTTGTTTTTGTGTTTTCCCTATATGAGTTGATATCAGGATGTTCTGTTCTGTGGCCTTGTGTTGTGCTGGTATCTGATATTATTCGTTTTCTGACCAAACAATTTCCTTTAGTATTTCTTGTAGCTTTGGTTTGGTTTTTGCAAATTCTCTAAGCTTGTGTTTATCTGTAAATGTTTTAATTTCACCTTCATATTTTAGAGAGAGTTTTGCTGGATATATGATCCTTGGCTGGCAGTTTTTCTCCTTCAGTGCTCTGTATATGTCATCCCATTGCCTTCTTGCCTGCATGGTTTCTGCTGAGTAGTCTGAACTTATTGATTCTCCCTTGAAGGAGACCTTTCTTTTCTCCCTGGCTGCTTTTAAAATTTTTTCTTTATCTTTGGTTTTGGCAAGTTTGATGGTAATATGTCTTGGTGTTTTTCTTTTTGGATCAATCTTAAATGGGGTTCAATGAGTATCTTGGATAGATATCCTTTCGTCTTTCATGATGTCAGGGAAGTTTTCTGTTAGCAGATCTTCAACTATTCTCTCTGTGTTTTCTGTCCTCTCTCCCTGTTCTGGGACTCCAATCACACGCAAGTTATCCTTCTTGATAGAGTCCCACATGATTCTTAGGGTTTCTTCATTTTTTTAAATTCTTTTATCTGATTTTTTTTTCAGCTATGTTGGTGTTAATTCCCTGGTCCTCCAGACACCCCACTCTGCATTCTAATTGCTCCAGTTTGCTCCTCTGACTTCCTATTGCGTTGTCTAATTCTGTCATTTTATTGTTAATCTTTTGGATTTCTGCATGCTGTCTGCCTATGGATTCTTGCAACTTGTTAATTTTTCCACTATGTTCTTGAATAATCTTTTTGAGTTCTTCGACTGTTTCATCAGTGTGTTTCTTGGCTTTTTCTGCAGTTTGCCTTATTTCATTTCTGAGGTCATCCCTGATGTCTTGAAGCATTCTGTAAATTGGTTTTTTATATTCTGTATCTGATAATTCCAGGATTGTATCTTCAATTGGGAAAGATTTTGATTCTTTTGTTTGGGGGGTTGTAGAAGCTGTCATGATCTGCTTCTTTATGTGGTTTGATATTGACTGCTGTCTCCGAGCCATCACTAAAATATTTTAATTTAAATTAAAAATATAGTAGTGATTTATTCTGTATTTGTTCACTGAGTCTTATCCTGTTTTGTTTTCTTTCAATATACGTGGATGGGCTACTAGATTGTGCTGTGTTGATGGTTGTAGCCCTTGACTTACTTATGACCTATTACCAGCTGGTTTGGGCTGTTGCCAGATATATATGCCTGAGTCTATTCACTATTCTTGAGTAGAATCTGATTTTGGGTCATCAGGTGTGTGCTGCACCCTAATACCTATCCACCTCGAAAAGTAGTGGTGATAGTTGTGTGCACCAGATTCTAGTAGCAGCTGGGGTTCACACTCCAGGGGGGGCAGGATGGTCACAGGCTTCCCCCAAGTGTCAGTGAGGTAGGTGTGTCTCTATTCCTAAAGCACCTTGGTGTGAGCGCTCTGCAGCTGTACCTTTGGCCCCCAATGCAAGTACCTCTACAGATTGGTAGGTGTCACTCTCCTTAGACCCCTAAGGCAGGAGCTAGGTGGTCTGGGGGAGCTTCAGCCCTCAGTTCCCTGTTGTGGGTCAGTTAGGGCTCTGTTGAATAAGCAGAGATATCAGACCTGGGAAACTTGTTTTTCCAGTAAATCTGCTAAAAAAAGAATGCAGTCAGATCCCTATCAGAAATGCCTTTGCATTATAATAGCCACCTTGTTCCCTGTAGGGATGAAAGCCCGAGATATGGATCATATATGCTTGGCTGGAGCTGGTTCTGTGTTTTTAGTCCAATTAGGGAAGGATTTTTGGTCCCTGAGTTTTTTGTGGTTACTTCTCTCAGGCTGGAAGAATGGGTTAGAAAAAGACCAAAAAAAAAAAAAAAGGGAAAAGCAAAGCCACGGAGCAGGAGCCGTTCTCCCTCTGGCTCAGGAAATTCCAATGTTAATGAAGCCACCTGGGAAGGGGAGGGAAGAGTTCAGAAAAACAGGAGAGAGTAGCACCCCGCAATATAGCCAAAGTTGCTTATCTTGCTTGGGGTGACTATTTTATCTGAGATTCCCGAGGGGCCTGTCGCCCATATGTGCTGGCTGTGTAGAGATTGCCCCCCACAGTCTGGCCTGCAGAAGCCACGGTCAGTTCCTCCACTCCCAGTCCAAAGCTCAGCGTCAAGGTTCCCCTGCTGGGACGCTGCACTCCCGGCTCCAAAATCAGTCACTGCCTCCTGGGCACTTCTCCTCCCGGCCGCATCGTGGCACGGGGCCGCCCTGCGCTGACCGGCTGGGCCCCCTCCCGAGGTCAGTTCAGGGGGGTAGGGCTGTGCCCCGTGTTTGCGCCGTCACAAGATGTTGTGTTCAGCTCCCCTGCGCCCAGTCCTAAGACCAGCGCCAAGTTTACCTGACTGGGACGCTGGCTCCAGGCTCCGAAAACAGTCGCTGCTTCCCCGTAGTTGTTCGTTCTCCGTCTCTGTCACTCACGTCAACTCTTTAAATCTGTGTTTGTTGTTCAGGGTTCGTAGA
This sequence comes from Loxodonta africana, assembly GCF_030014295.1. Taxonomy (NCBI): domain Eukaryota; kingdom Metazoa; phylum Chordata; class Mammalia; order Proboscidea; family Elephantidae; genus Loxodonta; species Loxodonta africana. The sequence continues at coordinate 171,516,560 of NC_087369.1, read as the reverse complement.
TTGTCATGTATGTGATCGATTCACTTGTCTTTCCGAGTCTTTGTTGCAAGAGGGATCCGAGGTAGCGTCTACCTAGTCAGCCATCTTGGCCTCCAACTCTTCATAGAATTTTTAGTTTTAGCTTTTAGTCTATAATCCTTCCTTTAGTTAATTTTTGTATATGGTGTGAGGTAAGGGTCAAAGTTCACTTTTTCCCCCACATGGATACCAAATTGTTCTAGCACCATTTATTGACAGATTATTCTTTTTCCCATTGAATTACCTTGGCACCTGTTGAAAATCAATTGGCCATGTATTTCTGGACTTGCTATTCTCTTCTGTTGACCTATACATGCAGTCTTACTCCAATAGCACACTATCTTGATTACTGAAGGATAGTAGTAGGCCTTGAAATTAGGTGGTGTAAGTCTTCCAAACTTTTTAAAGATTGCTTTGAATAGTCTAGATCCTTTCTTTTGCATATAAATTTTAGAATGAGCTTGTCAATTACTAGAAAAAAATTCTATTGGGATTTGATTATGATTAGGTTAAAACTATGATCTTATGATCTTCCCCATAGCCTTCCAATACATTCTCATTTTCACTTAAGTTTCCAAGAATCTGTTTCAGTTGCTTGCAATCAAAGACCTCCAGCTGGAACACCAACCTGTAGGAATCACTCTCCATTAAATCTGGAGCACTCTGCTACCAATATCAATGGAGGACCAAGGACACATCATCTGAGATGTGATCTCTGTGGTATTTTGAATCTGGTATTCTATGATTACTGACTCATTTCTGTCACTATTTGTTGAAATATTGGCATTTATTGCACATTTGAGGTGTTTATGGGGATACTATTCAGTAAGGTATTTAATGTTGGCAGAGTCCTAGAAAAAGGAAGCCAGATGTTTGCTGTATTTGTACTATTTATTTGTCAAGGACTCCCTCATAATCTCATGACATACTTTCTTGTGTTTCTGGCTGCTGTCTGTCTTTAGGGTGACTACAGATTTGTTAAGGGTAGCTGTTATCATGCCGTGAAAGCAGAGATTAATGACTTGTATTTTGGGGGTGTAGGAGACCACAAAATTTAGCATCAGAAGAACTCAGTGTAAATCTATTCTTGAAGCTTATCGGCTGAAACAGTGTCAAGGCCATTCTTCAAGTGGCTTTAGTGTTACAACACCAATAATACGAAGGACAATGCTCAGAACAGTCTCCAAAGTCCAAGGCCCTCTCTCTGTATGACTGCCTCACACTTTTCTTGGGACACTATTCCTGAAGGAGTCATGAAGTGCCTCATTCTCAGATTAATGCTAATTTAATAAGCACTACCTATTCATTTTTTTGTGCTTTATTAAATAGCTCCAATGAGTCAAGTACAGGTTCTAAGATGATCTGTAACTAGGTCAGGCTTTCGAGCCAGTTCTAAATGGTTCAGTTATGGCCAAAGGAAACAAGGCAGGGCTTTAAACTGGTTCAAAGCAATTCAGTCATGGCCACCAGAAACAAGGGCAACATACATGTTGCGTAGCAACCAAATCTCTTACACCTCAGCTTTTGACCTGAGTAGGAAACAGGCAGTGGTGCCCTGCTCAAAGATGGTGGCTGACCATTGCTGTTTTGAATGTATGTTGCTCTTCACAGTCCTGCCAATAATCCATTCTCCCAGCTAGGCTCCTGAAAGTTTCCTGATGCAGGAGATTGGATTATTGGCAGGGCTATGGAGAGCAACACACACATTCAAAATGGCAAGGTAGGCCGCCATCTTTGAGCAGGGGACTGCTATTTCCTGTTGTTGTTGTAAAGTGCCATCGCGTTGGTTCCAACTCATAGTGACCCCATGTAAAACAGAATGAAACACTACCAGGTCCTGCACTATCAACACAATTGTTCTTCTGCTTGAGCCCATTGTTGCAGCCACTGTGTCAATCCATCTCATTGAGGTTCTTCCTCTTTTTCATTGACCCTCTACTCTACCAAGCATGATGTCCCTCCTGATAATATATTCAAAGTACATGAGGTGAAGTCTTACCATCCTTGTGTCTAAGGAGCATTCTGGCTGTACCGCTTCCAAGACAGATTTGTTTGTTCTTCTGGCAGTCCATGGTATATTCAATATTCTTTGCGAACACCATAATTCAAAGGCATCAATTCTTCTTTGGTCTTCCCACTTGGGTCAAAAGCCAACACACACTTAGGGGCAGAGTTATGGATACTTCTTAGACATAACCAAACACCTCATGGGGTTGGTTTACTGAGTTTGAAGGCTTGGAACCACAGTCTCATGGGACAACTCTGTCAATTGGCATAACATAGTTCACGATGGTAATGTTCTATATCCTAGTTTGGTGAGTAATGTCTGGGGTCTTAAAAGCTTGCAAGTGGCCTCCTAAGATACAACTATTGATCTCTACTCATCTGGAACAAAAGAGAAAGAAGGAAAGCAAAGACTCAAAGAAGAAACTAGCCCACAGACTGATAGCCCACATGAACCATGGCCTCATCTAGCCTGAGGCCAGAAGAACTAGATGGTGCCTGGCTACCACAACCAACCGTTCTGACCAAGGACACAATAGAAAGTCCTGGACAGAAAGGGAGAACAACGTAGAACATAACTCAAATTCCTAAAAAAGGCCAGACTTAATGGACTAACAGAGACTAGAGGAACTCCCAAGACTATCGCCCTAAGATATCCTTTGAACTTGAAACTGAAGCCAGTCCCGGTGGTCACCTTTCAGCCAAATAATAGATTGGCTTATAAAATAAATGGTATTACCCGTGAATAAATAATCAACTATATGAGACCAAACGGTCAATGTTTACCCTAAAACAAAGATAAGAAGCTAAGGAGGGTCAGGGAAGCTAGATGAATGGAAACTGAACAGGCAGAATGGAAATAATGAGAATGTTGAGACATTGTGAAAAATGTAACCAATCTCATGGTACAGTTTGTATAAAAATTGTTAAATGGGAACCTAATTTGCTATGTAAACTTTCACCTAAAACACAATAAAATATTAAAAAAAAAACTTTATGGGGCAGTTTTGCTGTGTCACGTGGGGTCACTATGAGTTGAAAATTGACTCAATGGCGGCATGTAACAATATCAACATCCATGTACATAAGTATTTTAAATAGAGCTGCAAGCCGCTGTGTCTTGTTTTGTACCTTCGTTATTGTTGTTTTTATTTGAAAAGCTAACTTTATTAAATACTGTGTCCCTACTTAAAAAGGTTACACACAAGAGATTTAGTTGCTATGCAATGCATACACTGCTGTTGTTTCTGTCAGCCTTGACTGAGCCACTTTGAATGGCTAGAAGCCCTGCCTAGTTTCCGTAGGCCATAACTGTTTAGAACCAGTTTGAAGCCCTGAACTATGTAAGTAGGCTGCTTCATCAAAGGCTTATTAATGGAAAATTAGCTGCCAAAAATCTACTGAAAAAGTATTTCTTTTTAGGGGTCCACCCTAGTGGTCTGTAAGCTCCTGTTCATTATTGCTTAGCAGCTTAATTGGAAGCCATTTACTAGCACCCCTTTCTTCAGATTATTGCCATATGGGCTGTTAGTATTTCTTCCAAAGGATTAGTGATCATTTAGTGTGCAGAAAGAATTTATAAACATGTAAGAACTGTGTTTGCTGCCATAACTTTATCCTTTTGTGCTTCCAAAAATCATCATTTCCTGAAATAAAGTAAGAAAGTGCAAACTTGTGAGCAAAGAAAATCTTCCTTTAGTAGTTTCCTAGGACTAGGGTGAGAAGAAAAACCAGATTTCCTGGTAGATGAGTTGGTGAGAGACGCTGTTGTAATGCCATGAATAGAAGGCTTGTGGCCAAGTATGTAATAGAGCAAAGTGTACTCCAACACTGCTGTGTTGGTAGGAGCACATAATCCCTTCTGAGTGAATTTTCAAATGCAAGGCTATTATCTGGCCATGATTCCCCTAAGGAATAATGGTAACAGAACTTGTTGGACAGTATCTTAGCCACATTGGGGACAGGGATGCCAGGAGTGTTACTCTCTACTCAACATCACATCAACCATCTTCCTGGACAATGCTGCCCGTTTCAGCAAACAGCTGTCTTGGAAGTTGTCTTGTTTGACTTGCTAGCTGCTGCTATTCCAGCCAAATCCATTTCTTGTGTATGCACAGAGCACTTTAAAAGCAGAAGAGCCCAAGGCAGTTGAGAGATTCAACCTGATTATCTTGCTGCCAGTCGCAACAAAACCAAACATTTAGTTTGTGCCATCTCCAGCTTGAAGTTTCTTAGATTCTCTCTGGCAGAATACAGATGGTGTTCCCTTTCACACTTCCAATGGGTGGCCTGGCATCATGCAGGGCCTGGAAGTAGGACAAACTCAGACTGTGTCACAGACCTGTTATGTTCCCAAGCACTTCTTTTCCACCCCGGGAACCCACATTCTGCAGAGCTTGCCATCTGGTGTGGAGCTCTTTGGAAAACAGCAAGGCGGTGGCCTCCTGTGTGTTCTCACCTGGGCTTCATGAGATTGGGGGGGATCATTGATCACTGGGGGATCCCAGAGCAGACTCAGGCTGGTGCTCAGCAAATTGGTAAGCAAGCAGAAGACTTGGTATCTAGCATTATCACATTCCCTCTACTCCCTACCCTTCCTTCTGTCCAGATTCCTGGTCCTGGGTCTCATTCAGCACGGAAAGGATCCACATTCACTATAAAGAAGTGACCTGCTGTTATGGATTGAATTGTGCCCCCCTAAAATATATGTTGAAATCCTAACCCTGATATCTGTGAATATGATCCTGTTTGGAAATAGGGGTTTTCTTTTGTTATGTTAATGAGGCCATATCGGAGTAGGGTGGGTCCTAAACCTCATCACTTCTAAGTTATAAAAAAAAAGCAGAATAGACATAGAGACACACATAGGGGAAAGACAGATGCCAAGGAATGCCAAGGATTGGCAGTTACTAGAAACTAGCATAGAGGCCCATAGAAGGAATCAACTTAGCCAAGACCTTGATTTGAACTTTTAGCCTCCAGAACTGTAAGAAAATAAATTTCTGTTCTTTAAAGTCACCCACTTGTGGTATTTCTGTTACAGCACCACCAGTAACCAAGACACTTGCCATGTGAAGATCTCTGGAAATTTAGGGTCAAGGTTCTTTTGGTTGTACGTGACAGAAAACTTTCTTCCTAACTTAAGCATGCAAGAGAATTTATCAGGCTTAGAACTAGTTCATTCCAGTTCAAACCCCTGCTGAGAATTTGCCTTTTCACCCCAGATATACTGAATCAGAATCTACAGTTTAACAAAATCCCCAGGTGATTTTTATGTATAACTTCCTGGGAACTTGTTAGAAATGCCAATCAAATCTCCTGCAATCCAATCTTCCACATCAGGAAATTTTCAGAAGCCTGATGTGGGAGATTGGATTATTGGCAGGATTGTGGAGAGTGACACACATTTAAGGTACAATCAGCCGCCATCTTTGAGCAGGGCACTGCTGCCTATTTCCTACTTGGATCAAAAGCTGAAGCACAAGAGATTTGGTTGCTATGCGGTGCGTATGCTGCCCTTGTTTCTGTCAGCCATAACTGAACTACTTTGAATGGTTTGAAGCCCTGCCTTGTTTGCATCTACTATGACCGAACCATTTAGAACTGGTTCGAAGCCCTGATTCAAACAATCCTTAGGGAAGGGCTCTGGTTTTGAACATAAGCCTGGGATTTTAGTTGACCACATCTTGTAACGTGTGATGCAGCTGATGAAAAGGTGACGGGGGGATGAATTACCCAATAAGCAAGGTAAGCATGTGCTTAAGGCATCAACAAAACAGGGGCACCAATTATCCAAAGCAAAGACTCATAGATGCCAAGCAGACAGGGCCCAAGGAAAAGCAAGCACCACAGTGGAAAGGAACTGGCAGGGCACTAAATGAAATTGATAACCATTTTATAAATTTTGTATATGATAACAATTATGTTTTCCTTTTCATTGTGGACTGATCAGGTATACCTCACATTCAGTTCTCTCTCATCAACCACATAAGAACATGCCAGGGGTACTATGACACGTAACTCGTGATGTATCTGGTCCTGCACAAAGCAAACCAAAATGTTTCGTCAGATTGAGCATACCCTTGTATTTGTATCATGCTCTTTATGATTACTCTTGCCCCCGCTGGGTATCAGCAGTAGTCCAATGAACTGTGAAGATGCAGCTTCAAAGGATGGAAAGTGAGTGGCACAAGTTTTTAGGTATTATTTCAAGATGAAAAACACTTGTGGAGATCTATGAAGGGCCCACCAACAAACTTCGTACGACAAACAAATGAAATTATTTCCACCAGCCTTGTAAGTACTATTTCTTTTGACTGTCTTAGACCTGAAGAACAAAATTACATGTTCCAAATCATTTCTTTTTTACTTATGTCCAAATTCAAATGGAAATTTTATTTTATAAATTGTATTTATCTTCAGTTAATCGAATTTATTCGTTACAGTAGAACTAAATTTAAAAAGTGACATAATTTAATATCCAGGTAAAATGAAACAGCAACAACTAAGTGGAGTGCAAAAAGAGAAGTTTGCAGATGATAAAAAGAAAAGGATTTGGGAATCCCTAAAGACAATCTGAAAATTAGCTCCCATTTTAAAGCATAATGAATCAGAAGAGACTTCCATCGAACGCTCAAGTTTAATGGTTGCAAATTGTTGTACTAGTACCACTAGTGCTGAAATTACTAAGAGTAGTACGAATAAGTATTGTTTTAAGATACGTATCTCCAACAGATGGAAAACCTGTTAAGTGATTTATCAATTTACTGGCTTAAAAAGTCATACCATTGAAGAAATTGTAGATCAAGTTCTTCACTATTTACATGAAGTTTGCAAAATTGATTATTGATTTTTCTAAGCATAGAGGCCAGTCCTATGACAATGCTTCCAACATGTCAGGGTGTTATAAAGCCACGCAACAGAAAATTTTAGAAAGTAATGAATACGCCATTTTCATACCGCATGCTGCGCCTTCACTTAACCTTGTAGGACATAGCACAGTAGATTGTTGTCCAGAAGCAGTAGCATTTTTATTTTATTTTTTTTACTGTTCAGTTACTCTATACATTTTTTGCCATCTCTGCTCACCTATGGGCAGTTCTTAAAACATATTTAGGCAAAGATTGAGTATTAAAATGTCTTTCAAATACACATTGTGAAGCTCATGCTGCAGGAATGAGTGCAATCCTGGAATTGTACAATCAGATTCTAGATGCCTTAGGAAATATTGCTGAAGACCGGACACAAAAAGAAGAGACCAAAAGAGAAGCTGAGAACAGCGCCAATAAAATGCAAACACTAGAGTATGTAATTATGTTGGTTATGTGGAATAATATATTGCAGCATTTTCATCAGATGAGTCAAGATTTCCAAGATTCAGAAATAAATTTAAAGACATGTACAGATCTCTACCAGTCATTAACAGGGTATTTGCATAATTTAAGAGAAGATTTTGAAAACACAACAAAATACATACTGCCAAATACTGATTAACAAGTAAAAGACAAAGTGCTCCAGAAGTATTAAGTGCCAAAGATCAATTTCACATAACCACATACTACACCATCATTGACACACTTTAATCTTACATGAGAAGAAGGATGAAAGTGTATTCTTTCAAATAAGGAGAAGTGTGACGATTTCATTCTTACATGAGAAATAAATTTACAGTTTCAGGAAAGACAGATTTTACTTACATAGGTGTGTATGATTCCATAATAGAAAACAAAATACAATGCGTATTTCCCAATGTTGAAATTGCTTTACACATAGTCCTAGCTTTTTTTTGAAGAACTTTTTTTTTTTACTGTACTTTAGAAGAAGGTTTACAGAACAAACTAGTAGTTTCTTATTAAACAGTTAATACACATATTGTTTTATGACATTGGTTGCCAATCCCATGACATGTCAACACTCTCCCTTCTCAACCTTGGGTTCCCTGTTACCAGCTTTCCTGTCCCCTCCAGCCTTCTAGTCCTTGCCCCAGGGCTGGTGTGCCCATTCAGTCTCGTTTTGTTTATGGGCCTGTCTAATCTTTGGCTGAAGGGTGAACCTCCGAGTGACTTCATTACTGAGCTAAAAGGGTGTCTGGGACCCATACTCTCAGGGTTTCTCCAGTCTCTGTCAGACCAGTAATGTCCGGTCTTTTTTTGTGAATTAGAACTTTGTTCTACATTTTCCTCCAGCTGTCTGGGACCCTTTATTGTGATCCCTGTCAAAGCAGTCAGTGGTGGTAGCTGGGAACCATTTAGTTGTACTGGACTCAGTCTGGTGGAGGCCATGGTAGATGTGGTCCAATAGTCCTTTGGACTAATCTTTCCTTGAATCTTTAGTTTTCTTAATTCTCCCTTGCTCCCGAAGGGGTGAGACCAGTGTTGTATCTTAGATGGCTGCTCACAGGCTTTTGAAACCCCAGACGCTACTCACTAAAATAGAATATAGAGCATTTTCTTTATAAACAATGTTATGCTAATTGAGCTAGATGTTCCCTAAGACCATGGTCCCCACAGACCTCAGCCCAGCAATTCCGTCCCTCAAAGAGTTTGGATGTATCTATGGAGCTCCCATGACTCTGCCTTGTACAAACTGTGCTGGCTTCCCCAGTGTTGTGTATTGTCTTACTCTTCACCAGCCAAACCCAAAAAACCACATCTGTTGCCCTCGAGTCGATTCCGCCTCATAGTGACTCTATAAGACAGACTAGAACTTCCCCATAGAGTTTCCAAGGAGCACCTGGTGGATTCAAACTGCTGACCTTTTGGTTAGCAGCCATAACTCTTAACCACTGTGCCACCAGGGTTTCCAAAGTTACCTCTTATTTATTGTCTATTTAGTGTTTTTCCATCCCCACCCCTCCCCTTCCTCATAACCATCAAAGATTGTTTCTTTTTGTGTGTAAAACTTTTCATGAGTTTTTACAGTAGTGGTCTCATAAATATTTGTCTTTTGGTGATTGACTTATTTCACTCAGCATAATGTCCTCCAGATTCATCCATGTTATGAGATGCTTCAGAGATTCATCATTGTTCCTTGTAGTTGCATAACACTCCATTATGTGTATGTACAATAGTTTTTTAATCCATTCCTCTGTTGATGGACATCTAGGTTGTTTCCATCTTTCTGCTATTGTGAACAATGCTGCAATGAACATGGGTGTGCATATGTCTATTTGTGTGACGGCTCATGGTTTTTCACTTTATATTTAGGTCTTCGATCCATTTTGATTAGTTTTTGTATGTGGCGTGAGGTATGGACCCTATTTCATTTTTTTGCAGATGGACATCCAGTTTTGCCAGCACCATTTGTTAAAAAGACTGTCTTTTCCCCATTTGATGGACTTTAGGGCCTTGTCGAAGACAGGTGACCATAGGTGGATGGATTCACATCTGGGTTCTCAATTCTGTTCCATTGGTCAATGTATCTGTCATTGTACAAGTACTAGGCTGTTTCGACTACCATAGCTGTATAATAGGTTCTGAGGTCAGGTAGTGCGAGCCCTCCTACTTTATTCTTCAGTAGTGCTTTACTTATCCGGGGCTTCTTCCCTTTCCATATAAAGTTAATGATTAGTTTTTCCATCTCTTTAAAGAATGTTGTTGGTATTTGGATTGGGATTGCACTGTATTTGTAAATCGCTTTGGGCAGAATTTTCATTTTCACAATGTTGAGTCTACCTATCCATGAGCATGGTATGTTCTTCCATTTATGTAAATCTCTTTTAGTTTCTTGCAGTAGTGTTTTGTAGTTTTTTTTGTACAGGTCTTTTACATCCCTGGCTGTATTTATTCCCAAGTATCTTATTTTTTTAGTGGCTATTAATGGTATTGTTTTCCTGATTTTCTTTTCATCATCCTCTTTATTGGTGTATAGGAACCCAAGTGATTTTTGTATGTTTATCTTGTATCGTGCTACTCTGTTGAAACTTTCTATTAGTTCCAGTAGTTTCCTCGGGGAGTCTTTTGGGTTTTCTATGTATAGTATCATATCATCCTCAAATAGGGACAGTTTTAATTCTTCATTATTTTTTTATTACCAATTTGGATGCCCTTTATTTCTGTTTCTTGCCTTATTGCTCTAACTAGGACTTCCAACACAATGTTAAATAGGAGTGGTGATAAAGATCATCCTTGTCTTGTTCTTGATCTCAAGGGGAATGTTTTCAGCATCTCTCCATTAAAAATGATGTTGGCCATTGGCTTTGCATAGATGCCCTTTATTATGTTGAGATATTTCCCTTCTATACCAACTTTATTGTGTCATATGCATAACGCAGGTTGTTAATGAGTCTTCCTCCAATCCTGATGCCCCATTCTTCTACATATAGTCCAATTTTATTGTGTCATCTGCATAACGCAGGTTGTTAATGAGTCTTCCTCCAATCCTGATGCCCCATTCTTCTACATATAGTCCAGCTTCTGGGATTATTTGCTCAGCATACAGATTGAATACGTATGGTGAGAGGATACAACACTGACGTACACCTTTCCTGACTTTAAACCACTCAGTATCCCCTTGTTCCATTCGAACGAATGCCTCTTGATCTATGTACAGGTTCCTCATGAGCACAATTAAGTGTTCTGGAATTCCCATTGTTCGCAATGTTATCCATAATTTGTTATGATCCACACAGTCAAATGCCTTTGTATAGTCAATGAAACACAGGTAAACATCCTTCTGGTATTCTCTGCTTTCAGCCAGGATCCATCTGACATCAGCAATGATATCCCTGGTTTCACATCCTCTTCTGAATCTGGCCTGAATTTCTGGCAGTTCTCTGTCAATATACTGCTGCAGCTGCTTTTGAATGATCTTCTAGCAAAATTTTGCTTGTGTGTGATAGTAATGATATTGTTTGATAATTTCTGCATTTGGTTGGCTCACCTTTCTTAGAATTGGCATAAACAACCTGTGTAATGCAGATGACACAACCTTGCTTGCTGAAAGTGAAGAGGACTTGAAGCACTTACTAATGAAGGTCAAAGACGACAGCCTTCAGTATGGATTACACCTCAACATAAAGAAAACAAAAATCCTCACAACCGGACCAGTGAGCAACATCATGATAAAAAGATAAAAGATTGAAGTTGTCAAAGATTTCATTTTACTTGGATCCACAATCAACAGCCATGGAAGCAGCAGTCAAGAAATCAAAAGACGCATTGCATTGGGTAAATCTGCTGCAAAGGACCTCTTTAAAGTGTTGAAGAGCAAAGATGTCACCTTGAAGACTAAGGTGCTCCTGACCCAAGCCATGGTATTTTCAATTACATCATATGCATGTGAAAGCTGGACAATGAATAAGGAAGACTGAAGAAGAATTGATGCCTTTGAATTGTAATGTTGGTGAAGAATATTGAATGTACCATGGACTGCCAAAAGAACGAACAAATCTGTCTTGGAGGAAGCACAACCAGAATGCTCCTTAGAAGCAAGGATGGCGAGACTGCATCTTACATACTTTGGACATGTTGTCAGGAGGGATCAGCCCCTGGAGAAGGACATCATGCCTGGTAAACTAAAGGGTCAGTGGAAAAGAGGAAGAGCCTCAATGAGGTGAATTGACAAAGTGACTGTAACAATGGGCTCCAGCATAAGAACGATTGTAAGGGTGGTGCAGAACTGGGCAGTGTTTCATTCTGTTGTGCACAGGGTATGCTATGAGTCAGCACTAACTTGATGGCACTTAACAACGGCAACAACCTATTTTATTGAGAGTTTTTATCAGGAATGGATGTTGAACTTTGTCAAATTCCTTTTCTGTGTCGATTAAGATGATCATGTGATTCTTTTCTTTCCTTTTATTTATGTGGTGATTTATGTTCGTTGATTTTCTAATGTTGAACCATCCTCGCATACCTGGTATGAATGCTACTTGGTCATGGTGTATTATTTTTTTTTTAATGATGCTGAATGCTATTGGCTAGAATATTGTTGCAAATTTTTGCATCTATATTCATGAGAGATATTGGTCTGTAATTTTCTTTTTTGTGGTGTCTTTACCTGGTTTTGGTATCAGGGTTATGCTGGCTTCAGAGAATGAATTTGGAAGTATTGCTTCCTTTCCTATGTTCTGAAATACTTTGAGTAGTACTGCTGTAAGCTCTTCTCTTAATGTTTGGTAGAATTCTCCAGTGAAGTCATCTGGACCAGGGCTTCTTTTTGGTGGGACCAAAAACAAAACCAAACCCAGTGCCATCGAGTCAATTCCAACTCATAGTGGGAGTTTTTTTTAAATTACCTTTTCAATCTCTTCTCTTGTTATGGGTCTGTTCAGATTTTCAATGTCATTTTGCGTGAGTTTGGGTAGGTAGTGTGTTTCTAGACATTTGTCAATTTCCTCTAGGTTTTCAAATTTATTGGAGTATAATTTTTCACAGTATTCTGTTATGATTCTTTTTATTTCAGTTGGATCTGTTATAATGTCCCCCATTTCATTTCTTATTTGGGTTATTTGTGTCCTCTCCTGTTTTTCTTTTGTCAATTTGGCCAGTGGTTTGTCGATTTTGTCGATCCTTTCAAAGAACCAACTTTTGGTTTTGTTGATTCTTTCTCTTGTTTTTCTATTTCATTTATTTCTGCTCTGATCTTTATTATTTTCTTTCTTCTGGTTGCTGTTGGCTTCTTTTGCTGTTCTCTCTCTGTTTGAGTTGTGTAGCTAATGTTTTGATTTTGTCCCTTCTTTTATGATGTGTGCATCTGTTGCTATAAATTGACCTCTGAGGACGACCTTTGCTTTGTCCCAAAGATTTTGGTATGATGTGTTTTCATTCTCATTTGATTCTAGGAATTTTTGATTCCATCTTTGATTTCTTCTATTACCCAGTGGTTTTTAAGCAGGATGTTATTCAGTTTCCATGCAGTTGATTATTTTTTGTTACTCTTCCTGGTGTTAATTTCTACTTTGATGTCATTGTGGTCAGAGAAGATACTTTGTATTATCTCAATGTTTTGGATTTTGTTGAGGGTTGCTCTGTGGCCTAAGATGTGGTCTATTCTGGAGAACATGCTGCGTGGATTGGAAAAGTGTGTGTACTTGCAGCTGTTGGGTGGAGCGTTCTATATATATCTATGAGGTCAAGTTGGATGATTGTTCTCTTTAGCTCTTCTGTATCTTTGTTGAGTTTCTTTCTAGATGTTATGTCCTTTACTGAGAGTGGTGTGTTGCAGTTTCCTACTATTATTGTGGAACTGTCAGTTTTTCTTTTCATTGCTGTTAGAGTTTGTCTTATGTATTTTTGAGCCCTCTCATTGGGTGCGTAGATATTTATTATGGTTAAGTCTTCATGATGGATCATCCATTTAATCATTATATAGTGCCCTTCTTTGTCTTTTATGGTGGATTTTGTTTTAAAGTCTATTTTATCTGAGATTAGTATTGCCACTTCTGCTCTCTTTTGGTAGTTATTTGCTTGATATATTTTTTCCATTCTTTGATTTTTAATAAATTTACATCACATGCAAATTTTTGCTTTTGATTGTCTCACATAATTCTCAGGGTTTCCTCATTTTCTTCATTCTTTTTTCTGATTTTTCCTCAAACAGAGTTGTATCCAAGTGTTTGTCTTCAATTTCATTGATCCTGTCTTCCATCATTTCAAACCTGCTCCTCAGCCCTTTTATGACACTGTCCATTTCTGAAACCTTCTTGTTCATCTTTTGGATTTCTAATTGTTGTTTTTGTATAATTTCTAGTTGTGAATTTATTTTGGCAGTTTGTTCCTGTATTATTTTCCTGAATTCTTCCATTTTTTGTCTGTATTTTCCATGAATTTGTTTGCCTTTTCCATAAACTTGTCTATTTTTTCTTCATTTTTTGTCTGCTTTCTGCTTCAACTCTTGGATAGCTCTGAATATTAGAGATTTTAGTTCCCTGTCAGGTAGTTCTAATGCCTTTTCTTCTACTGGAAAGTCATCTGGTGTTTTATTTTGGATGCCTACTGGAACCATCCTGTCCTGTTTTTTAATATGTTTTGATATTGTCTGCTGTCTTTGGGACGTTCAGTAGTTATTTTGTTTCTTGATTGTAGATTTGTTTGTTTTGTCCTGGTTTTCTGTTTTATTTGGTTATGTCTCAGCAGGTGGGTTGTGCATTCTTCGGTGTTTGCTCGTCTGTGGTCACCATACTTTTCACCTCCTTGTCTAATGGGCAGGGCCAGTCACTTAGCTATGGTGCAGCAGGGCAGGTCCAGCTGAAGGGAAGGGGCTGGGATGGGTTGTTTGTGGTACTTACTAGGGTCGACAGGGTGGGCCAGGAATCAGTTCTGGGCAGGATCTGGTAGGCTGTGCCTGTGCCACTTGGAGGTGTGATGTTCAGCACGTAATGCAGGTAGGCAGAAAAGAGTGGGGAGGTTGTGATGTATGGAGCTAATATGGGTATGGGAAAGACGAGAGAGAAACAGGAGCCAAGAACAAATGAAGAAACAAAGGGGAAAAAAAAGAGTGCAAAGGTAACTTGCCATTGGAGTGGAGAGATGAGAAACCTAGATATGAAGAAAAGCTAAAAGGAAAAAAAAAAAAGAAAAAGGGAAAAAAAACTAGATAAAAATTTGGAAAAGAAATAAAGAAAGAAGAAGAGGAAACAAAAAGCCCCTAGGGGTCCCACTGGTGCAGTCACGAAGACTGGAGAAGTCTCCCAGGCTGTGCAGTATATCCTGGCTAGCAGGAGTATACATGTCACACAGCACCAGGTATTCAGGAGACAGGAAAAGAAGGTAAGTATAGACAGATAAGAACTGAGAAATGAAGAAAGAGAAAGGGAAAAAGAGAGAAGAAATAAAGAAATGCCCTCAGGGATCTCGCCTATGAGGCTGGGCAGATTGGGAGAGTGGCTCCTAAGCCATGCAGTGCAGCCTGGCTGGAAGGGGCTCCCAAGTGGGAAAAGAGAAAGAAAATAAACAAAATAAAACAGAACAAAGCAAAATGAGCAAAAAAAAAAAAAAAGCCCCAGGGACCCCACCAGGAGGGTGTTGTGGCCTGGGGAATTCGTTCCCCAGTCGAGCCAGGGTTCACAGCCTTTCAAGAAGAAGCAACGATGGCACAGGGAGCCAGGTGTTCGAGAGAAAGGAGGGGGAGGCAGTGGGAGGCACAGAAGAGACCAAAAGAGACAGAAAATAGCAACACCAACCAGCTCAGGTACCCGGCCAGTGTGGGCGGGGCAAATCCAAGGGTCCTGGGGTGGAAACAGTTGCCTCCTGGCCAAGAGACCTGCTGGCGGAAGTAGAGGAGGCTGTAGGGGGAGGGGAAGAAAGGTGGGAATTAAAGTGTATATCGATGCTTACCGGGTGCTCTGTCTCCTACTGGAAACTTTGTGAAGCTGCTTTCTCGTACTCCCTGTCCACCAATCTTCAATGGTGGATGGGGCAAATCCAAGTGGCACGGAAGCTGCACTTCTCGGCCGGCTGAGCCACGGCAGCCAGCAAGGAAGCTCAAAGGTAGAGCAGCGGGGAGAGGATGAGGGGTGGGAAAGTGTGCATCGCTGGTTACTGGGTGCTCTGTCTCCTGCTGGGAGCTGCGTGAGGCTGCTTTCCCCTGCTCCCTGTCAGCCGATCTCCCACAGGAGTCCAAGATGGCGAATCCCTGCTGTATTAGCTGATAAGGAAGCTCCACACATCTCTCTCCTCACTCTCTGTCCTCTGTCAGTTTCTTATTCCATTCGGTGTTTGGCTGAGTTCTTTATCTCTTCATCTGCTACTTCCGGTTCTAGGAATGATGTTTGTCTCTGTTTTACTTGTTTTTTTGGGTCTTTGCTGTGGAGGGATGGCGTGGTGTTTCCCTCTATTGCACCATGTTCTACTCAGTAGTTTTTAAGCAGAGTGCTACTCAGTTTCCATGTAATTGATTTTTTTCCCTTGCTCTTCCTTTTGTTAATTTCTACCTTGATGGCATTTGTAATCAAATAAGATACTTTGTATTATCTCAATGTTTTGGATTTTGTTAAGGGTTGCTCTGTGGCCTAAGATGTGGTCTATTCTGGAGAACATTCCATGTACGTTGGAAAAGAATGTGTACTTTGCAGCTGTTGGGTGGAGTGTTCTAAATATGTCTATGAGGTCAAGTTGGCTGATTGTGGCCGTTAGGTCTTCTGTTTCTTTGTTGAGTTTCTTTCTAGATGTTCTGTCCTTTACCAAGAGTGGTGTGTTGAAGTCCTCTACTGTTATTGTGGAACTGTCAATTTCTCTTTTCAGTGCTGTTAGAGTTTATATATTTTGGAGCCCTGTCATTGGGTGTGTAGATGTTTATTATGATTATGTCTTCATGAAGGATTGTCCCTTTAATTATTATATAGTGCCCTTCTTTGTCTTTTATGGTGGATTTTGTTTTAAAGTCTATTTTATCTGAGATTAGTATTGCCACTTCTCTTTTTTGGTAGTTATTTGCTTGATATATTTTTTCTATCCTTTGATTTTTTAATAAATTTATGTCTTTGTTTCTAAGGTGTGTCTCTTGTAGACAGCATATTGATGGATCCTGTCTTTTTTTCATCCATTCTGTCACTCTGTGTCTCTTTTTGGGTGCATTTAGGCCATTTATGTTCAGTGTAATTATTGATAGGTTTGAGTTTATTGCTGTCATTTTGTAGTGCTTTTTTTTTTGTGTGATGCTGATGTTTTGTTTGTTCCTCTTATTCTCCTGTGCCGAATTCCTTTTGTTTGTGGGGTTTTTTTTTTTTTCATTTGTTTTTGTAGATTTTATTTTTACTGGGGCTTTGTCTTCTTTATTTTGATGAGTAGGTTTGTTAACTTTTCTTTACGGTTACCTTGAAATTTACCCTTATCTTCCTAGGTTTGAGCCAGCCTATTATTACTTGGTATCACCTTGCCTTTCTCTCCATTACAAAGTTCTATACCGACACCATTTATTCCCTCTTTTATTGTTCTGATGTTGTTGTTATTTACAGATTAATCTCTCTAGTTCCCTGTTGTAATTCTTTTAGTTTTGGGTAGTCCTTGAGAGTTAAATTTCATAGGTTGTTGTCTGGCTGGTGCAATCTTGCCTCCTAGCTTCTGGCTGTGGTCTGATGTGGTTTATTTTCGGACAGAAAGGACTCCCTGTAATAATTGTTGTAAGTTTGGTTTTTACATATTTCTTTAATTTCTGTGTATCTTGAAATGTCCTAGTTTCACCATCATATTTGAATGAGAGTTTTGCAGGATATATTATTCTTGTTTGGCAATTTTTTTTTCTTTCAATGTTTTTTATATGTCATCACATTGCCTTCTTGCTTGCATGCTCTGCTGAATAATCAGAGCTTAGTCTTATTGTTTCTCTTCTCTATGTGACTTTTTGTTTTTCTCGAGCCACTCTCAGGATTCTTTCTTTGTCTTTGGTTTTAGTGAGTGTGTTTATGATATGCGTTTGTGATTTTCTTTTGGGGTCTATCCTATATGGGGTTCGTTGAGCTTCTTGGATGGTCAGCTTTTCATCTTTAATGATATTAGGGAAGTTTTTTGCCTGCAATTCTTCAATGATCCTCCCTGTGTTTTCCATTTTCTCCCCTTCTTCTGGAACTCTGATCCTCGCAAATTTTTGCTTTTGATTGTATCCCACATAATTCTCAGTTTTTTTTCATTTTTCTTCTGTCTTTTTTTTTTCTGATTTTTCCTCAGAGTTGTATCCAACTGTTTGTCTTCAAGATTGCTGATACTGTCTTCTATCATTTGAAACCTGCTCCTCAGCCCTTCTATGACACTGTCCATTCTGAAATCTTGTTTATGTTTTGGATTTCTAATTGTTGTTTTTGTGTTATTTCTAGCTGTGAATTTATTTTGGCATTGTATTCGACTCGATGGGACTGGGTGGGTTGTATTCTTATATTATTTTTCTAAATTCTTGCATTTTTTTGTCTGTATTTTCCATGAATTTGTCTGCCTTTTCCATGAATTTGTCTACTTTTTCCTCATTTTTGTCTGCTTTTTGCCTCAATCTTTGGATATGTCTGAATATTAGAGACTTGAATTCCCTATCAGATAGTTCTAGTGCCTTTTCTTCTACCAGAAAGTCATCTGGTGTTTTATTTTGGATGCCTACTGGACCATCCTGTCATGCTTTTTTATATGTTTTGATACTGTCTGCTGTTTTTGGGACATTCAGTAGTTATTTTCTTTGTTTCTTGAGTCTACATTTGTTTGTTTTGTCCTCCTTTTTTGTTTTATTTTGTTGTATCTGAGTAGGTGGGCTGTACATTTTTTGTTGCTTGCTTGTCTGTGGGCACAATACTTTTCACCTGCTTGTCCAATGGGCAGGGCCAGTTGCTCAGCTATGGTGCAGCAGGGCTGATCCAGCTGAAGGGGCTGTGATAGGTTGTTCGTGGCACATACTCGGGCCAACAGGGCCAGCTGGGAATCAATGCAGGGCAGGTTCCAGTAGGCCGTGCCTGTGCTGCCTGAGGGTGCGATGTTCAGTGCATGGTACAGATAGGCAGGTAGGAGGGGGGAGGCTGTGATGTGTGGAACTAAGATGTTTATGGGAAAGAGGAGAGAGGAGAGAAACAGAAGCCAAAACAAGTAAACAAAAAAGTGCTAAGGGAGCTTGTGGTTGGAGTAGAGAGATGAGAAATGGAGAAAAACAAAAGGAAAAAAAAAGAGAGAGTAAAAGGGAAAAAGAATAAATAAATAAATAAAAATTAGAAAAAAAGAAACGGAAAGAAAAGCCTCCAGGGATCCCACTGGTGCAGTTGTAGTCCGGGGAAGTGGCTCCCAGACCATACAGTACAGCCTGGCTAGAAGGGGTAGAGATGTCACACAATGCCAGGTATTGAGGAGACAGGAAAAAGGTAAGTATAGAGAGACAAGAAACTGAGAAATGAGGAAACACAAAAAGGAAAAAAGAAAAAAGAAAGAAATGCCACCTGGGATCCCACCAGTGTGGCTGTGCAGACCAGGGAAGTGGCTCCCAAGCCACAGAGTAACAGCCTGGGTAGAAGGGGCTTGCAATCCTCGAAAAGAAAAATAAACAAAACAAAGCAAAAAAAAAATAAAAGCCCAAGGGATCCCACCAGTGTGGTGGTGAGCCAGGGAAGCTGTTCCCCAGTTGAGCAGTGCTTCACAGCCTTCCGGGAAGAAGCAAAGATTGCACGTGGAGCCAGGTGTTCAAAAGAATGGAGGGGGAGGTTCTGAGAGGCACAGAAGAAACCAAAAGAAGTGGAAAAAAGCAACTCCAGCAACAAACAAATGGCACTCTGAAAGCCAGCCAGTGTGGGTGGGGCCAATCCAAGCGGCAAGGTGCCCAAGCCAGTGCCTCTTGGCCAAGAGACTGTGGAGGATGCTGAGCAGCAGTGGGGAGAAGAATGGGGAATGGGAAAGTGTATATCACTGGTTACTGGGTGCTCTGTCGCCTGTTGGGAACTCCTGTGAGCTGCTTTCCCGTACTCCCTGTCCACCGATCTCCCATGTGGGCAGGGTGAATCCAAGCAGCATAGACCCCGCACTTCTCGCCCGGCTGAGTGACCGCAGCCAGCTATGAAGCAGGGGAGGTCGAGCAGGGGAGAGAAAGATGGAGGGTGGGAAAGCATATATGGCTGTTTACTGGGTGTTGCATCTCCTCCTGGGAGCTCCATGAAGCTGCTTTCCTATACTCCCTGTCAGCCGATCTCTGACAGGAATCCAAGATGGCAAATCCGTGCTGTGTTAGCTGATAGGGGACCTCTGCACGTATCTCTTCTTGCTCTCTTTTCTCTGTCAGTGTCTTATTTCATTCGGTGATAGGCTGAGTTCTTTATATCTTCATTTGACACTTAGGGTTCAAGGATTGATGTTTGTTTCTATTTTACTTAGTTTTTCAGGTCTTTGCTGTGGAGCGATGGCGTGGTGCTTCCATCTATAGGGCCATGTTGGCTGGAAGCCCTGCATAGTCCTAACTTTAATGATCACAAACTGCACAACAGAATTCTCATTTTCATCCCTAAAGAGACTCAAAAGCCCTCAGCATACAACAATGATTCAAGAAAGATTCGATTCATTATCTTTACTATGTATTGAAGTAGATATTGTTTGGCAGCCTAATTGTGATGAAATCATTGAAAAATTTGTAAGAGCAAAGAATAGAAAGAAATGTTTTTAAATATAGCATGTTAGAGATGAAAGATCTATCTAAAAATAAGATAATAGTAATTTGTAATATTTGTTTTTTGATCATTAAATTTTCTTTTATGACATCTTTTCATTTGCTCATTTAGAATTATTGCATTTACTATGAAACAAGCATCAAAATTAAGTATGAGCTGTTTAAAGCAAAATTGGTAAAAGTCAATTTTTTGTTGTGTGAGATCGACAGAATTTTGTATTGATTTTGAAATAACTAAGTTTATTGACTCATTTTCTTTTTGTAGAATATTCTTTTTGTAGTAAATATGGTATATAGTAAAAATCTTAGTATCCTACATCCACTAAAAATTTTATAATCCAGTTCATCTCATTCCACTGAAATGGCATATGGCAATATGTCACTTTTTTTTGTTTAATTGCTAATATTATTGTCACATTTAAAAAGAAGTTAAGTTACATCATGGAAAACAAAGACACACACACATATATACATGTGTACATATTACTCACATATCCTGTTCAAATGTATGAGTAAGCATAGGAGGGGGCACCACAGATTATCAGTGCTTAGGGCCATCACGTGTCTTAATCTTGCCCTGGGTGGCTGTGATCAGAGCTGAATTGATACAAACAGACTGTCTTAAGTCAAAGGACAGGAGGGGCCCAGAGCATTCTCTATTTCTTTTTAGGAGGATGGTGATTGAGTTTATGAGGTCTCTGAAGGTCTGGAAACTATGAAGTATGAGGACAGTTTGAAAAAGCTGGCAATTATTTACTTGGAGGAGAGAAGACTGGGTAGGGGTGGTTGCAGTGGTGTGGAGACATGAAAATTGTCTTCACATGATGGAGAGGGACTAGATTTACTGGGTCACTACAGAAGATGCAACTAATAGCAATGCAAGGGTAGGGGGTAGGGACTATCATGTAGTGGAAAATTCATCGGTCTTAAGAATCAGGAGGCCTCGGCTTTGGTCTTGGATTTGCCTCTGTCTGATTCAGGGATTCAGTCAGAACCCCTGCTGAGAATTTGCATTTCCAACAGGTTCCCTGCTGAGAATTTGCATTCCTACCCCAGATATATCCACTGCTGTTGAGTGGATTTCCACCCATAGTGACCCTATAGGACAGGGTAGAACTGCCCTATGGTGTTTCCAAGGCTATAAACTTTTATGGAAGCAGACTGCCACATCTTTCTCCTGCGGAAGGGCTGGTGAATTTGAACCAGTGACCTTTTGGTTAGCAGCTGATCACTTTAACCACTGTGCCACCAGGGCTTCTACCCCAGATATACTTAATCAGAATCTACAGTTTAATAAGATCCCCAGATGATTCTTACGTATAATTTCCTGGGAACTTGTTAGAAATGCAAATTCTCAGCCGGGTTTGAACCGGAATGAACCTGTTTCAAGTCCTGGTCTGAATCTCTTCCTTGGTAGGGGTGGTTGCACATTGACTTGGATTAGGTGAGCCAAGGCTCAGATAATATTGCTGGGATTGGGGGTTGGAGTTGGTGGAACCGAAGATGTGCTTCAGGGTGGGGAGGCAAGCCCAGGTTCTTTACAGAGAGCTGGAGACCAAATCCAAGCCCCATTTTGGAAGGCACAGAGGCAGGCCCTAGTTTATGGTCACAGAGAAGGCAAGAGTCACAAGGAGATTGGAGCAGGAACAAGTCAGGACTAAGTGGGGACAGGTGGGTGTTGGCGGAATTGGTGAAAACATGAGTAAGTGCTTGCTGCTTGCCTCTAGGGGTATGAGGGACCTGGTGGAGTGTCCCAGCCTAGAGGTCTGAGGCAAGTCATCATCTAGGCATGTGACCTCACCTCATATCTGAGCCTCAGTCACCTCAGCTGGGAAGTAAGAAGGTTGAAATTAGTGACTTCCAGGGTTCTTTATAGCTCTAGTTTTATGAGTTACAGGAAAGAAATCTTGGATATTCTATTAGAACCAAGTTTTCTATCAATTAAAGCAGCCTGGTCATGGAGCTCATAGCTTTGGCAAGTAGAGAGAGGGTTCCAGGCCTAGTGGCAAGCCATGGAGGCCTAGATTCTATACTTGCACATTTTTTAAGTTGCAGCCCTTTTGAAGCAGTAAGAGAGCACCTCTTAGATGGAGCCTCTCAGTGGCATCAGCCTGTCAGCACTTGGCTGGTTTCTCCCAGTCAACAGAGCTATCACAGGAATCGGATATTCTGTATTTTGCTACAGTAGAAAGTAATATAAACACTCTTCAGATTTTCACTGGTGAGAGTATATTTTTGTTGTTGTTTTTGTCTTCTCTTTGGAAAATCTCCACGGCTACACCATTTGGCTATCTGAAACTTTTTCATGCATCGCAAACACCATCTGTTATAACCCGAGACACACATACTGCATGCAATTAGTAATATAAGCCAGTATTGCAGCTGTTCCATGGTAGGAGAAATTGCCAGAACCACAGCTTCCTTTGTAGGACTGACATGGCGAATAGGGCATTTGTGGTTTGTCTGAGCTGTTGTGCTGGCTGCATTTGAACTACCGACCTGTAGGTTAGCAGCTGATCGCAAACTGCTTGCACCACCCAAGGATCTTTGTGCCACCCAGGGATCCTATATATATAGTTAAGAGGACTTTTTATGTCTAGGAGATAACATCATTCTATTGCCTTAGTTAGGATTTTTTTTCCCTTGAAAAATACTATTTCCAGGCAGATTGACAAGTCTTCTAAAGGTTTGAATGGTCCTGGTCCTGGAAAAAGAAGGACCATTCTTGTCTTAAGCAAAAAGGGGGCATGTTTAAGGAGACTGAGCCATCTAGGACCAGGCTGTTAAGATATGACTTGCTGGTGGTGCTGAAACCTTTTTGTTTGAAAGCCTGTCTCCCAAGTAGAAGCTGTCTCTGAAATGGACCTGCTTGATGATGGCAAAAACTGTTTTTCCCAAGTATGAGATGCTACCAGGCTGGTTGTGCGATGGAGAATGGGCCCATAGCAGCTTGGCACTAGTGCCAGGGTGGAGGCAGGGGGTCTTTGGGTCACTTGGCTAATGAGCACTTTGCTCAGGACTAATCGTGTGTCTCTAAGGTCGTGACTGGATTTAGAAGCTAGATTTAGAAGTCATTCACGCCCAATGCAATTACAGGGGAACCCTGGTGAGGACTTGCTGGGCCCTCCACTTGGATCACCTATGCCCAATTTCACCTGGCTCAGGTAGTGTTCCCTTTAGCGATCCTATGACCCTTGAGCTTCCTTTAGCTGTGTCAGGGCTCAAGGTCCCTCAGAGATCACCTTCTGTAGCCTGTGAAGTCCAAATGGGGACACTGTAGCCAGAAAAGGTCTGGGACTTGCCCAAGAAAGAACACGCAGGGTCTGTGGTAGAACTGAGACTGAGCATCCCAAATGTGTATCTATTCTATGTGTTTGCACTGCACCTCATATAAGAAGTGTGTATGTGTGTATTTTATGGGGGATGGGGGAAGGCTGGTCAGGCAGCTCCTGGAGCCTTTGTGGTGCCAGTGCTCATGGTCAGGGTCTTTTGTTCTTTTCAGTTTCTTCCATATTCTGGCCAGTGAAGAGGGTAAATGGAGGGACTTCAAGTGCATGCCTTTTTTTTTTTTATGAATTGAATTGTGTCCTCCAAAAAAAATGTGTTAGCGTTCTAACCTCTGTCCCTGTGAAGGTTACCTTGTTTGGAAATAGGGTCATTGTAGATATTATTAAATTAAACGAGGTCATACCAGAGTAGGATGGGTCCTAATCCCTTCTGAGTGGTGTCCTACAAAAGAGAAGTTACACACAAAGGGAAGACAATCATGTGACGCTGCAGCTGCAAGCCAAGGACCGCCTGGAGACTCCAGAAGCTAGGAGAGAGGCATGGAGCAGGTTCTCCCTTGGAGTCTCAGAAGGAATCAACATGGCCGACACCCTGAGCTTGTGCCCCCAGCCTCCAGAACTGTGAGATGATAAATTTCTGTTCTCATAATCCACCCCGTTTGTGGTCCTTTGTTAGAGTAGCCCTAAAAAAAAGCCCTAGGCAATGAAAATAACCTTCTTCCCACCACCCTTTTGTCCCATTGGTGGGGCTTTGGAGGCCTTACATAGTGCAGAGGCCTTGCTCCCCTTTCTGTCCTCTCTTCTATCCCTGTGGCCCCCAGTGTGGGAGCTGGTCTTCATCTGCCCCTGGTCTGGCCTCAACTCCCTCAGACACTTCATTTCCATTCCCAGCAGGACTGGGGTGTGTGTGTGTAGGGGGGCTTCCTGGTGAGGGCTGCCTTTCTCTCTTGCTGCTGTATTCCAGCCTACAGTTACATTTTCTGAAAAAGAGGTGGAAGAGGCTTCAAGAATTGAGTGAATCTCACAAAACTACTGCCCAGTGTTCTCCTCCCTCAGCAGCAGATTTTGCCATGATTCTTTTTTTTCCTTCCTCCCTCCTTTCCTTCCTTCCTTCCTCCCTTCCTCCCTTCTTCCCTCTCTCCCTCCTTCTCTCTTCCCTCCTTCCTTCCCTTTCTTTTTTCTTCCTCCCTCCTTCCCTTCTTTTCCTCTCCCTTCCTTCCCTCCCCTCCTTCCATTTTTTCTTTTTGGCCACACTTTCCTATGAATTCAGAATTCTCTGGTAACAGGTAAAGGTAATCGTAGTAATCACCCATCTACTTTGTCATTTAAATTCTTCCTTTCAGGCTCTCTCTTTGTTGTGAGTTTCCTGGTTCATTTGTGCCTGCTGTCCTCAGTGCTGATTTTCCTCAATAGACACTTTGGATGCTAAGAATTTCAAGTGGTTGGTTGGTTGAAGTGAACGTGGAAAGCAACCAGTGCAGCCACCTGAGTCATGATTGGCATATTTTCCACTTCCCTAATTTTAAACCTCTATTTTCAGATTGACAGCACTAATATTCTTCTGTCAGTTCCCTTCTTTTCCTGTATGAATTGGCTGTGAGGCTGTGTGATGTGTGGTCTGGACCAGGGACTATGGTACACAGGTTATCATTGCTAACACTTTCCATCTAGTCACGGCCCTCCACACAGTTTCCGTGTCACGTACTGCCAATGAGGGGAGCACGACCACTGCAAGCATCCTTCTCCCAGACGATTGGAGGAAGACACTCTAAGCTATGGAATGATTAAAAAAGTCAAAAAGAAACTTCAATGGTTATCACTTGATTTTTTTTTGTTTTAAATTCCCATTCAAGGGAAGACTCTGTCATTAGATGGCCTAGCTGTGAAGGCAGATTCACAGTACCAAGGGCGATGATTCCACAGAGCTCTGGGGTGTCAGTGATAGAAGGGCCGGTAGCAGATCAGGCAGGCAATAAACACTTCCAGGCATCTCAGACATGGCCAGGTGTTTGCTCGGGCTGGGAATGCAGTAGGGATCAACATCATCCGGTCAGCTCCTCTCTCTTGACAGATAGGCACATCAGCTTCCCCAAAGAACGGAGGGGACTTGCTCAAGGTCACACATCTAGTATGTGGCGGGGCCAGGACTAGAAAGCAGGGCCTCCGACACGCAGTTAGCTGCCTTTTATGTCTGAACTCTGCTGCTACCCCTGACTGTGCTACAGCCATGAGTGGACAGATTCCTCTGTGTGACTTGAGCAAATGGTCCCAGCTCTCCCTCCTCCCACCCTGAAGAGTCCAGGTTCCACACCAGGCAGGTAGGTGGCTCTGAGTTTTAGTTGCTAGGGGGGTCTGCAGTACATCTGCCCGTGTGTATATTTAAGCCCATAGGTCTTTAAATGTCGTGGGTATGTCTTAAGAGCTGAGAATAGGAAAGGATCCTGCCGGGACTAGTGTTGTAGAGCTTGGTGACAGGCAACAAAACTATTTGTCTGCTCTCTCACTGACTACAGCCCAGCTCAGCAGCCGAGCCCCTCCAGAGCCCCCAGGACCTTGTACATGGAAGATGCTCAGTAAGTTTGGACAGAATTGAACTGAGTTAGGGAGAGGAACACTAAAGAGGAAGACAATGGAATCAGTGACTGAAGGAGCTGGTTACTGAACTTCTGGACCATGACCTTCTGCCCTCTTGGCAGGTAGCTTCCATGGCCTGGCTCCAGAGAGCTGTCACTTGCCTCCCCCTTGCCGAGTAGTCCTGAGAAGGGATCAGCCCATCATCTCAGGAACTGAGCTGTAAGCCGTGGGGATTATGAAGCCTGCTGCGTTATCACATCTTTCTCTTTTCAGAGATGAGAGTGCCAATCACCATGATGGGCCGCAAGAGACTGCATTGTTAATTAATTATTAGTTGTCAACTCAAAGACTTTGTGGAACTAAGGAGATTCAGGCAAGTTGTAGAATTCCTTCTTTAAAGATACCCCAACAACATTATTTAGAGGAAATGCAAAACCCTAAATTATCAAAGTCTGGTGAAAGCCTTTCACAGGTGCCTCTGCTGAGGCAATGGGCTTGTTGATAATTCATATTGTGGCATCCTCACTTTATGGCTTGCTGCTTGCATAATGGCTGGATAAGAAACAGGGGTCTTCTCCCAGAAAGAAGAAAAAAGAAAGGACTGGAGAAGAAGCCTTGGCCTAGAGACAGGGAGAAGGGAAGGGAGGGAATTGCACCGGTTGAATTTAATGGAAATCCTTTATTCTGTTAGTGGCAATGCTGGGTTGAACCCCCACCTCCCACCTGTTGTCTCCCCACACAATCTCTTTTCTCAACATGTCTTGGCTGCCACAGACCCAGGGACCTTTAACTGGGTGGAAGCTTCTCTTTGAGAAAATTTTGAAGCTTGCTAGCTCCTAGGAAGAGGTTGAAAATGTCTCTATAAAGATCAGATAGGAAACCTCTGTCTCTAGCATTGTTAGGGATTGAGTTGTGTCCCCCCAAAAGATATCAAATCCTAACCTCTGCACCTGTGACTATGACACTGTTTGGAAATAATGGTTTTTCTTCTGTTATGTTAATAAGGCCATACTGGAGTAGGGTGGGTTGTAAACCTAATCCCTTCTGAGAGGTGTCTTATAAAGGGGAGAGCAGACACACAGACACACACAGGGGGAAGAGACCACATGAGGAACTGGCTGCAAACCAAGGAATGCTTGGGGCTACCAACAAGGAGAGGCCCTCCCCCAGAGCTGATGCCCTGATTTGGACTCCCAGCCCTCAAAACTGTGAAATAATACATTTCTGTTCTTTTAAAGCTGCCCACTTGTGATATTTTTGTTATGGCAGTACTAAGTAATCAAGACAGGAGTCCTGAGTAAAATGAACTTGATTTGGTATCAGGGAGATCTGAAGGTCAAGTTTACTTTCTTCTGCTGCTTACCTGCAATCTGATCCTGAGCAAGTTCTTCTAACATGAGCACAGTGATTTCTACTTGGTGTCTCACTAGAATGTTAACTCCAACAGGGCAGGGGTTTGTCTGCTTTGTTCTTTGCTGTATTCCTGATGCCTACATTTCCACATCAGTAACTGTACAAGGTAGGCATTCAATCAATACTTTTTCAATAAAAGAAAATTTAAAAAAAAAAAGAAATAGGGGATCTTCATGGTCTGTAAGTCTCTGAAACATTTGAAAGGTTAGTTTATGTTTTCTAAAGAAAAAGAGCCACAAAGAGATGCCTTGGGCCTATTGTCAATTTCAGGTATGGATGGGAGACCTTTAGAAGTTAAGGGACAAACTTCTTCAAGAAGGGCTTGATTGTCACCTGTAAATATATCAGCTAAGTCAACTTCGAAGGTCATGGGGAATACTGTTGTAAAACAGAACACTCCCCTGACCTGCTGCACTTGTTTTGTTAACTTGACATCCCTTGGGCCAGCCACGAACTCTACTTTGTGGAGTTGTGACAACCATAAAATGGGCAGCATGCACTCCCCAGAAGCAGTCTTCTTTCGCCTTCCCTCGCCTTTCCTTCCCCTACCCCTCCAGATTATGTCAAATATTTGCTAGGTTGAAAGCTCATAAAATGCCATTTTGTTAAATCATGTTTTCATTTAGGTAAGACGACTGTCAGGCTGAAGTGATTTTATTGTGTTAAGAGTCAGGCAAATATAAAGCAAAATCCACTTTTAGAATGGAATAACAAAACATCTTTTAAGTTCAATCTTCTTGATTTTTCTTTTAATGGAATTATAGCTCTCCAAGCCTGATATTGTTCCTGACAATTCAAAATCAATTTCTCCTAAGGGCTTCTCTGGGCCCCTTTGCCCCTGAGCTGGTGTCAGCTGAACCCTCCATTCCTCCTCAGTTATGCTGCTGCCTAACACCTTTGGACTGCCTGATCTCGCTACTTTCTACCCACTCCCTCCAGCTGCCAGGCGTTCGCTGATTTAGTAGCTAACAAACTGGTACCGGGCCCATTATGGACTGCCTGGTGCACCCTGGGAATGCTAGGAGACTGAGATCCCTGAATGTGGTTCCCGCTGCCCTCTGGAAGCTCGCAGCCTCTCTGTGGGGGTGCCAGACATGGGCAGCTCATTATATTCTGATGTTTCCTGGTCTATGGAAGACATGTGGAGATGTGACCGTGGGAACACAGAGGAGCTGCTAATTCTGTCCTAGCAGGAGCAGGTCTGCTATGTGCAGCTGTGCAGGTCATGCACTGTACAAGGGTGCCAAATTTACGTAGCGACTATCCACATTGTAGGCATCAAAAATGTGCATACCTATTAGGGCAGTTGTCTGGCAGGTGGAAGAAAGTGTCCTTAGTAAGGGGCACCTGTTTTGAGTTTTTACAGAGCTGCCGTGGGTCAGCAGGTGGTTCTGGGCAGGCATATGATTGAAAGGGCTGTGGAGAGGAGATAGCATGAGATCTGGGCTTTGTGGGGGGCAGAGAAGCTGGCTAGCCAGGGAAAGAGCATTCTTGGCAGAGGGAGCATGAGCTGTGGCAGAGGTGAGAAAGCACGATGGTGCCCCTGGGGAGTGAAGAGTGACTGGGGGTAGCAGTTGCGGAGCAGGCGCGATGAAGCACGGTGGGCTCTGGGCTGCAAGCATGGTTTGGAATCACATCAACAAGGATCTAGAATGTTATGCTGAAAGTTTGGACTTTATCCAAAAGGTATTGTGAAGTCATCAAAGGCTGTGTATTAATCTCTTATAAAAAATGCTTTATAATTTATACCTAACTGATTCTAAGAAAAACAGTTTAAGGCGGAAGACAAATACACCAACGTTGTTACCGACACTGGAAGCTCAAAATCATTGAAGGCAGGGGTTTCAAACTCGAAGGCGTACAGGGGCCAGATAGGTAATGCAGGTGAGTGAAATGGATTTAAGGCAATAGAGGGTGACCTAGACAGCACATACCCCACCAAAAACCAAACCAAACCCAGTGCTGTCGAGTCGATTCTGACTCATCGCGACCCTATAGGACAGAGTAGAACTGCCCCCATAGAGTTGCCAAGGAGTGCCTGGCGGATTTGAACTGCTGACCTCTTGGTTAGCAGCCGTAGCACTTAACCACTACGCCACCAGGGTTTCGAAGTGGGCACACATGCTCAGCTCCAGGCGACTGTTGCCAGGAGAGAATGCGGGCCAAGTGAGGCCAGGTCTCCCAAGTTTTCATGAGAAGTCCGAAACTTGCATTTTCATGCATACATCTCCTAAGTTCTACATGTTGGCAAGTAATTCAGGTTTTCAAAAACACTGGACAGGCCCTACAAGGCAGGTCTGCAACCTGGAGTCAGCCAGTGATACAGAGGGAAGGAATAGAGAATTCTTGTAGGAACCTGAGATGAGATGGCAAGTGAGCAATAAGTTGATCTCTGAGCTTCATTGCCGGTAAGACAACATGGAACCAGTTTTGTTCCTAGTTGGGATACAAAAGAAATGGAATGATGAATGGGCTCCAGGGATATGAGAAACAAGAACTGGAATCAAAGAAAATGGCTGGTGAGCAGGGCTCATGCTAGTCCCCTCGTGGCAAGCCCTTCCTGTTAGAGCTTCCCTCACAACCCTCTGAGCTGGTTGAGGCAGCATTGCCAGCCAGCCAGGGCCTGAGTAAGGCTGCTTGACAGGAGAGGCTCAAGGGAGAGAGTGAACAGCAATTCTCTTGCTTGGTAAGTAAAGGTGTTAGAGGGGCAGGCAGTATGAGCTGAGAGAGCTCAGACCCCAGGAAACACTAGGTTCCTGCAAGCCAAACTGATGAGCTATGTTTCCGATGGTGCCTCTCTAAGGTTTCCTCAAAAAGAGCGAGGCATCCTGATATTTGAACCCCATTCTGCCACTTCCTAGCTATGTGACTCTCAGTAAGTCCCTTACCTCTCTGAGCTTCGGTTTCCTCATCTGTGGAAGTGAATGGTGATAAGGCCTCCCTCACGGAAGCATTATGCAGCTGAAATGAGGCCATGCACATGAATACACCTAGCATGGTGCTGATTTTCTTCCATCTGTTCTTTCCTTGATTGAATGCTACAAAGGAGCCCATCCTCACATTTCAAGAGCCCTTAATGGTGCTATTTAGTCACAGGGGCTAACTTCAAAATTTAAGCAACTAGTAGCCATCTTCTCTTAGCTCTCCTGCTTGTAATCATGTCCTCCTCTCCTGGTATCTTGCCCTTCCTCCTAAGAAGACTTTCTGATCACGTGTGAATTCCTTTAGACTTGACTCAAGCAGGACATGGGAGCTATTTTTTAGGTTGCATGCTTGCCTCTCCTTGGAAAGATGACCTTAGTGATGAAGATGGGGTGGATTAAACTCATGTGACCAGTAAGCTAGAACCAAGCTGGCCACATCAGGAAACACTGCCTCATGGGCTTGACAGGTGGGGTGCCCTCGTTAAAATACCTGCACGAGGTTTCTCCATCCCAGAGATGAAGGAAAAACAAAGAATAAACTTATCAGGCATTTTCGTTTAACTATGACATTGTGCTTTTATAGTAGTTTTATTACCTGAATGTATTTGGATATGAGAATTCAGAGAAGGCTGTGAAATATATTCTGAAGCTTCCGGGGTAGGAGGGTATTCGGAGCTGGCGAGTTGGTGAGTCTCTCAAGAGAATTATCTCCCAGGCTGCAGAGTCTGACAGAAGGTACTCTCTGCCTTTTATAGTCCTGCTCTTGGAAGGGGGAGGCGGAGGAGGAGAGAGGCTCTGGAAAATGTCTTGCCAAGGACCGAGAGAGCTCTGTATTGCTTTCAAGAAGGTGTTTCCAACTCCTTCTCTTGCTATTAAAGCGATCTGTGAGCCAAGTAGGCCACATAAAATGAGAGAAAAGGAAATTAAGCCTGTTAATCTCCTGAGGCAGACATTTATTAAATGAAAGTCAAGTAACAACTTTGAACCATGGCTTCGTCTTCTTCAGGGGAAAAGGAGAGCTGGGGAGCCCTAGAGCTGCTCCCTGAGGGCCGAGTGGCAGCGACTCCTTGAAAGATGCATCTGAGGTTACTGGCTCCAGCCAAATGTCACCTCCATGAATATGAGCCCAAAGTTCCAGTAGCTCAAGTAGCTATTGATTAAAGGATCACGATAAGTGAGGACATGGGTTAGAGGAAGATCAATGCTGGGGACCTGGGAAGGCAGCCTTCTGGGATACTTCACAGAACATCAAGCACTCTGCTGGAGAAGTACTGACCTCCATCTGAGCAGGGCCTTGAGGCAATTTTCAGGCTCTTCCAGGAGCCACTTTTTATGGAGGATCCTAAGTGAGCATAAGGGGCGTGTGCGAGGCAGTGCCACGTAGGGGAAAGAAAGTCCAAAACTTATTTCTGTAAGTCATTGATATGTGAACCCCAGTCTGCCACTTCTTAGCTGTGTAACTCTTGGTAAATCCCTTACCTCTCTGAGCCTTGGTTTCCTCATCTGCAGAAGTGAATGGTGATAAGGCCTCCATCACCAAAGCGTTATGCAGCTGAAATGAGGTCATGCACATGAATACACCTAGCATCATGCTGATTTTCTTCCATCTGTTCTTTCTTGGTTGAATGCTACAAAGGAACCCGTCCTCACATTTCATTAAGAGCACTTGATGGTGCTATTTAGTCATAGAGGCTACGTAAGCAGTAAGTCATACAGGTAAGTCAGGGACAGTAAGAACAGCCTCTGTGCCTCAGCATAGCTTCCCGATTGTTGTTGTTAGGTTCAGATATGACTCCTGGTGTCCTTAGGTATAGCATAAGGAAGCATTGCCCTGTCCTGCACTATCATCACAATTGTTATGCTTGAGCCCATTGTTGCAGTCACTGTGTCAATCCATTTCATGGAGGGTCTCCCTCTTTTTCCTGATGATGTGTCTAAAGTAAGCGAGACAAAGTCTCACCATCCTCGCTTCTAAGGGGCTTCTGGTTAGGAGCCTGGATTCTGGAGCTAGATTACCACAACCAGTTGCCATCCGGTTGACTCCTACTCATGGCAATCCCAAGTGTGTCAGAGTAGAGCTGTGCTCCATAGGATTTTCAATGGCTGATTTTTTGGAAGTAGATGGCCAGGCCTTTCTTCTTAGGCACCTCCGAGTGGACTCGAACCTCCAAACTTTCGATTAGCAGCCAAATGCATTAACTGTTTGCACTACTCAGGGACTCTGGAGCTAGATGAGCTGGGTTCAAATACTGGCTCTGCTGCTCATGAACTCTGTGACCTTGGTCAAGTTTCTTAACCTTTTTGTGTCTAAGTTTCCTCTTCTGTGAAAAGAAACTAGCAATGATATCAAAAGATTGTGATGAAGAGTAAATGAGTGAATATTTGTAAAGGGCCTAGGTCAGTGTCCCTGGCACGTTGTAAGCGCTACATTATTGTCAGATAAATTCCTTACTCTCTTGTTTTCATGCCCAGTTTGCTATCACCATGTCCCAGATATAGGTGCTGAGGTTCCAAATGGTGAAAGGAGCTGTCCAAGGTCAGCCACCTGATCAACTCGTACCTTGTCTCAGGTGGGAAAAAAAAAATGGGAGACTGGAGTAAAAAGCAATTAGCTGGGGGTTGAACACATGACTAGCACACTCGTGTTTATTTCATGAATGTGCAGGAAAGGCAAGCTTTCCCTATTAGGAAGGCCCAGAGGTACTAGGGAGCAGTCAGGGCCTCCCTTTGGATCACCCCTCCAGGATTCAGTTCTGTTTGGCCAAACCCTGGCCCCATGTCTTCCATGTTCACTGCTGTGGGCCTTTGTGCAGGAGCCTGGCAGGAACATTGCAGTGGGAAAATCTGGGGGACGGGGGCAGGTGCCAACTGGGATGAGTACTAGGCAAGCAGCATCTTTGGGTTTGGTTGTCAACACAGTCATATGAAACAGCATTTGGAGGGACCATGCTTCCAAGACAGGAAAGAGGAGCTCAGATGGAGGCAAAGACTGAGAGTGTTCAGGATGAGGAAAATGCTGTGCCATTTCTTGGCTGGTCAGGTGACTCTTGGGGTGCTGGGTTTAAATACTTATGCTATTATTGAAGATGTCTGATTGCTTGCTTGTCTCCTTTCCTAGACTTTTAAGCTCTGAGAGGGCAGGGATCATGTCTTTCATGTTCACTGCTGTGGATGTGCCTAGCACCTACCGCCATGGCTTTCACTTAGAAGGGCAGGTGTTCAAGAATGGAGGGAGGGAGGGAAGGAGAGAAGAATGAGGAAGGAAGGAAAGAAAGAAGTGAGGAAGGGAGGGAAGAAGGGAGGACAGTGGAGAGGAAAGGAAAGAGAAAGGTAGAAGGAAGGAAAGATTACAGGAGAGAATTACTAGGGTGAGGAAAGGATTGGAAACCAGGTCATATGAAGAATGGAGGAGGGAAATGGGGATGCTTAATTGAGAGAGAAGACTCTGATCGTCCACGAAGGAATCTCCAAATCACCAAAGGATCTTCTAAAAGAGAAACAAGATTTGTTCTGTTTGCCTAGAGGGCAGAGTGAGGACCAGTAACTGAAAGCAATGAAGGACTTCCTGAGTACTGTAAGGAGGAAATGGGCTGCCTTAGGGAGAAATGAGTTTCTGGACATTGGAAGAATCCAAGCAGGGCCTGGACTAACCCTTGATGTGGATGCTGCAGAAGGGATTCAATCATTGGGGATGATTTGAAAAGCTGCGTGAAGTCCTGAAAGTCTACTTCTTCAAATATCCCAACTGCCCCACCCCTTCCTCCTGTGCCTTCTGTCATTGCTCATTGGGTGGCTGGTGTTCTTGGGAATGCAAATGATGTGTGAAGTGACTTCTGATCTTTTCTGGAGCAGTGCAAAGTTGTGCAAGGCATAGGGAAATTGTTAGCTACACTGAGCAAGCCTTTCCCAAATCAGTATTGGGGGGAAAAAATAACTCCATTAGAAGTGCTAAATGAGGATCATAATGAGATATCCAGAGTCTTGCCAAGTGAATTTAATCGCTTTCTGATCCCAACAGCCACACAATTCAACTCTTAGCATAATTAAGCAAGTGACAATGAGGATACTATTCTAAGACATGGTAATGAGATGCCGAGGGGCCTGAATTCAGCTGGAGGGGAATTCCTATTAAATATTTATTAGATATGCAAGTTCTTTAATAGCTAGAAAAAATAGAAAAGGAAATTTGGTTAAGAGAGGTCCATTTCCTTTGAAATTAAACTGTTACAAACAGCAGCTGCCAGGTCTTTACTTGTAGGCATTTTCATCTTTCTGGCCTGAGGGCTTGGCCTAACTCCGTGGAAAAGGAGACTGAATTAGGGGATGATGGAGATTGTGGGTTGGGTAGTAAAGAAAAAAGAAAGTAGTGGAGTCGCAGTGAAGTGGGGTAGAGAAAGTGTGAGCTCTGGAGTTTCTGGACAGACTGATGTTTGAATTTGAGCTTGAAAACCACTAGTTTTGTGTGTGTGTGAGAGAGAGAGACCTTGGATAAATCATTTTACCTCCCTGAGCCCAGTCTCCTTCCTGCTCTGTAAAATGGATTTATTCATATCTACCCACCATGGTTGTTTGGGGCATTTAGTAAAGTGAAGGGTCAGTGAGAACACGGGAAACCCCCAATGAGATGGATTGACACAATAGCCATGATAATGGACTCAAACATACCAACTATTCTGAAGATGGAGCAGGACCAGGCAATGGTTTTGTTCTTTTGTACATAAAGTCACCATGAGTTGGAGCTGACTGGGCAACGCCACCTCCCAGTGTTGTTCGGGGGACTAAATGGGACAATGGCTATGAAAGTGCCTTAGAAACTGTAAAGCACTGTGCTCGCAAAAGGCACTTGGGTCATTGACTGTTTTAATCCTTGCAAGAGAATGTCCTGTGGTGCTGTCTTAGCAGAGTTCGAGCCCTTCTCTGGGTGCTCCAGGGGGAAAGCAGGTCGAGTTGGCTGGAGACTGAAATTCTGCTGCACATCATTCAATTTTTTCTACACCCCTCTGCCCACCACCAAGGATTAGGAGCAGGGGTAATCAGTATGCAGATAAGCTCCAGGATCTGGGTCTGGCCAGCAGGAAGGGGAGTTCCACTTCAGCAGGCTCTCTGGTAGGATGTTTTGAGCAATTATGAGCTTTACCTGTGCAAGAGAATGAATGGGGCTTTGCTCAGGCCACAGGCAGCCCAAGGAGACCTGTGTGATCATGCCTGGGGAGGTGTAAGAATGCTCAGGGGGTGCGTGGGGGTGAGCAGACTCCCAGCAGGGGCCTATCTATGGAAAATAACACCTAGGGAAATGGGTGTTAAATTGCTGAATGATTTCTTACAGCTGCCCTCGGGAACTTCGATGGCCAATAGAAGCTTCTCATTGGCGCCCTACCTCAAGCAGCGCCCTGGGCATGTGTCCTTTCTGCTGGCCCCCACCCCCTAGATAGGCCTCTGCCTCCCGGCAACCCTGCTTTAGTCCTCCAGGGACTCACAGATTGCCTCCCCCTCTAGACTTTTCCTTGACTGACTACTGCTGTACAGAGTGATAGCAATAATTGTGTCTGCTTCTTAAATGCCTACTCGCAATAACAATTTAGCCCTCAAAGTAACCTGTTAGGTCCTGTCTTAGTTTCCCAGTGCTGCTGTAACAGAAATACAAGTGGGTAGCTTTAAAAAATAAAAATGTATTTTCTCACAGTTTAGGAGGCTAGAAGCCTGAAAATCAGGACACCAGCTCTACGGGAAAGCTCTCTCTGTTGGCTCGGTGAGGGGTGGAGGAAGATCCCTGTCGCAGCTTGTGTAGCCCTGACATTCCTGGGTTCCTTGGGGTATCCTCACATGTGCTGTGCTTCTGTCTTCCCCAGTTTGTGCTCTTTGGTCTCCGTGTCTAATCTGCTCTTTTTATATCTCAGAAGTGATTAGGTTTAAGACACCCTACACTGACATGGCCTCATTAACATAACAAAAAAACCCTACTTCCAAATGGGATACATCCACAGGTATAGGGCTCCAACACCAGGGCTTTTGAACTGTTGTTCTGGCTCAAACCCCAGCTGATAATTTGCATTTCTAAGTGGGTAACAAGTTCCCAGGTGATGCTAATACTGCTGGCTAGGGACCAATTCTGAGAACCACTAGGAGAACAGTGGGTCTCAAAATTTATGATACATAAGAATCACCCGGGGATTTGTTAAACTACAGATTCTGGTTCAGTATATCTAGGGTGGAAATGCAAATTCTCAGCAGGACTTTGAACCAGAATGAACCTGTTTGAAGTCCTGTCCAACACATTTTGGGGGGACATGACACAACTTAATCCATAACGGGTACTATTATTACCATTTTACAGAAATGAATACTGAAGCCTAGAGATGGGAAATGAGTTGCCTAAGGTCACAAAGCTACTCAGCTAGGTTTCTCTGACTCCCAAGTCCCTATTGTTTTCCCTCTTCCAAACAGTCTTCCATAAGAGGTTCAGATTGAATGATCTGGGAGGAATCATTCCTTTGCTGAGGGACACCTGGGAGGCAAGCTTCTGAGGGCCCTTGTTCATGGGGCAGAGAGGGAGGAAGTCCCCTAGGCACTGTGGAGTGGGTGGGGTGGGTGGGAGTAGTGCTGGTGGGCCATGGTGCCTGCTGCTAAGGACACATGGGAGTGGAGGGTGATCGCGGGTTCTGGGGAGCCCTTTGTGGTCTGGCGTCTAAAGCCAATGGGCTCCTGCCAGGGCTGGCCTATGTCTTATCTTTGGTATTGGGAGCCGGAGGGGTGTCCTGAGGGCCTCCCCTCATAGAGATCTTTACTGTTTTGTCTGCCAGGGGCTTGGGTAATATGCAGGATGGGGATCTGGAGGTGCCAGGACCAAAGGCAGAATGCTCAAAGGAGAGAGGCCTCTAGCAAGCTCCTCTGCCTTCACCCCTGTGCCATCCCTATGAGACCAGAGCCACTAGACCCTTGTTCTTCAATCAGCTGAGCAAGTGGCCTTTGGCTAATAGTGCGCTCTGGGGGTGGAGAGCTTAGCTGATGTGGGTTATGCTTGGAACCTTGGAGATGATCCCTAGATCAAGTAGGGATGTCTTCGACTCTGTTATTTCTGTTAGCTCATTCAGCCCTGCTGATTCTTCCTGAGAATTCATTCCCATTGAATCCTTTCCCATGCCTTTTGTAGCATAGGCAAATATCATCCCTCTGTTTGGAAAATATGGCCTTGGTGATAGAAACAGTGCTGGAGATGGCATGATTGAATTTTGCAAGACCAACGACTTCATTGTAAATACCATTTTTCACCAACATAAACTGCGACTATACGCATGGACCTTGCCAGATGGAATACACAGGAATCAAATTAATTACATCTGCGGAAGAGATGATGGAGAAGCTCAATATCACCAGTGGGAACAAGGCCAGGGGCCAAATGTGGAACAGACCATCAGTTGCTCACATGCAAGTTCAAATCGAAACTGAAGAAAAATAGAAGTCGATGAGAGCCAAAGTACAACCTTGTGTATATCCCACCTGAATTTAGAGACCATATCAAGAATAGATTTGATGTGTCAAACACTAATGACCAAAGACCAGACAAGTTGTGGAATGACATCAAGGGCATCATCCATGAAGAAATCAAGAGGTCATTAAAAAGACAGGAAAGAAAGAAAAAACCAAAATGGATGTCAGAAGAGACTCTGAAAACTGTTCTCGAATGTCGAGTAGCTAAAGTGAAAGGAAGAATCTGTCTTGGAAGAAGTACAATCAGATGCTGCTTAGAAGCAAGGATGGCGAGACTTTGTCTGACATATTTTGGATGTGTTACCAGGAGAGATCAGTCCCTGGAGAGGACATCATGCTTGGTGAAAGTAGAGGGTCAGTGAAAAAGAGGAAGACCCTCAGGGAGATGGATTGACACAACGGCTGCAACAATGGGCTCAAGCATAATAATGATTGTGACGATGGCACAGGACCGAGCAGTGTTTGATTCTGTTGTACATGGGGTTGCTATGAGTCGGAATCAACTTGATGGCACCTAACAACAATACCTTTACCTTAAGGAGCTCTGGTGGTGCAGTGGTAAAGTGCTCAGCTGTTAACCCAAACAGGGCTGGATTAAGGTATGTGAAGGCCCTAAACACTGATAATCTGTGGTGCTCCCTCTTCTGCTTACATGTGTTTGGATGGAATAAGCGAGCTATATATATACATGTATATACGTGTCTGCGTGTGTGTCTTAGCTATTCATGATATAACTTCTTTTTAAATGTGATTATATTACTGACTGAATGTAAAAGTTGGGTATGCCATTTTATTGGAATGAGATGAATTGGATTATAAAATTTTTATTGGATGTGGGATACTAAGATCTTTACTATATACCACATTTTCTACAAAAGGAATATTCCACATATTCTACAAGGAATGAGTCAGTGAACTTAATTGTTTCAACAATCAATGTAAAATTCTGTTGATCTCCAACAACGAAAAATTGACTTTCACCAATTTTGCTTTATACGCTCATACTTCAATTTTGATGCTTGTTTCATAATAAATGCTATAATTCTAGATGCAGAAACGAAAAGATGTCACAAAAGAAAGTTTAATGATCAGAAAACACATATTACGACAAATTACTAATTTTATTTTTAGATCTTTCATCGCTAGTGTATTACAATTAAAAACATTTCTTTCTATTCTTTGCTCTTACAAATTCTTCAATGATTTCGTCACAATTAAGCTACTAAACAATATCTACTTCCACACATAATAAGCATAATGAATCCAGTCTTTTTTGAGTCATTGTTGTGTGCTGAGGGTTTCTGAGTCTCTTTAGGGACGAAAATGAGAGTTCTGTTGTGCAGTTTGTGATCATTAAAGTTAGGACTATGCGTAAAGCAATTTCAACATTGGGAACTATGCATTGTATTTTATGTTCTATTATGGAATCATACATGCCTACATGAGTAAAATTTGTCTTTCCTGAATCTGTAAACTTAGTTCTTATGTAACAATGAAATTGTCACACTTTTCCGTAAAGGTTTGTATTTAGGTCATCGGGATAAGCCTGCACTAATTTCTTGGATGTCTTCATGCATTCTTCATCAGGTATAGCCACATTGTTTAAGAAGGAAAATCTGTTTGAAAGAACCTTATGCACTTTTGCCCTTCTTTTCATGCAAGATTCAAGTGTGTCAATGATGGTAATATGTGGTTATGTGAAATTGATCTTTGTCACTCAATACTCCTGGAGCACTGCCGTCATTTACTTGTTTCTTTCCAATGCTTATTTGATAATCAGTATTTGGCAGTATTTGTTTTGTTGTGTTTTCAAAATTTTCAAAATCTTCACTTAGGTTATGTAAATACCCTGTTAATGACTGGTAGAGTTCTGTGCATGTCTTTAAAAAATTTACTTCTGAATCTTGGAGAACTTGATTCATCAGATGAAAATGCTGCAATATATTATTCCACGTATAAAACAAACAAACAAAAAAACAAAACAACAACAACCCATTGCCATCAAGTTGATTCTGACTCACAGGGACCCTACCGGTCAGAGTAGAACTGCCCCATAGGGTTTCCAAGGAATGGCTGGTAGATTCGAACTGCAGACCGTTTGGCTAGCATCGGTAGCTCTTAAACACTGGGCAACCAGGGCCCGTTATTCCACATAACCGACATAAATACATGACTGCATTTTGTTGAAAATGTTTCCAGCTTCTCTTTTGGCCTCTCCTTTTTGTGTCTGGCCTTTAGTAATATTTTCTAAGGCACCTAGAATTTGAGTGTACAATTCCAGGATTGCACTCATCGCTACAGCATGCAATGTGTATTAGAAAGACATTTTAATACTCAATCATTGCCTAAATATGTTTTAAGAATGGCCATCAGTGAGTAGAGGTGGCAAAAATGTGTAGAGTAACTGAACGGTAAAAAAAAAAAAAATTAACTGCTTCCAGACAATAATCTACTGCATTATATCATACAAGATTAAGTGAATGCGCAGCACATGGTATAAAAATGGCATATTCACTACTTTCTAAAATTTTCTGTTACATGCCGTTATAATGCCCTGGCATATTAGCAGCATTGTCATAGGACTGGTCTCTGTACTTAGAAAAATCAATTTTGCAACCTTCACATAGTGAAGTACTTGATTTTGCAATTTCTTCACCGGTATGACTTTTTAAGCTAATAAATGTGATAAATCGCTGGACAGGTTTTCCATCTGTTGGAGATACATATCTTAAAACAATATTTAGCTGATCTGTATGAGAAAGATCAAGAGCGGAATCTACAGATAACCTGAAATATTGAGCTATACTTATTTCACTGAAAATAGTTCATCGAACATTATCACTTAAGTTTATTAATTCTTCATACATTGTTTTAGATGGGTTGTCGTTCCTGCGTTACCATATTTTGAGTTGTGACCTGTTAAAAATGGATCAAACTGAGCAACAAGTTCAAGTAAGCCCCCAAAATTTCCATTTCGTGGGGGCCTAAACTCTTCATTTTTCCCTCACAAAGATAATCCACCTTTAGAAATTGCTATAATGACAGCAACAATGCATTGCAAAATGGCTGTCCGATACAGTTCATGAGTTAAGCCAAAGCCATGTCTTCAGTTTAAATATGATACCATACAATCTTTGTGAACTGAACTTTGGTCATGTTTATCAATCATATTCCAGTTGCACCAACTGCTAAATTCACCCACAGCAAATCAAGAATTAAATGATTTAGGCCTGAATAGTTTGCAAAAAAACAATATACAGAGCAGACTGATGGAGAATACAGTAGCCACTCCCTCTTATAATTTTCACCATTAGCTTTGCACCCTAGAAATATATTCTGGCTACAGAACCTTGTTTTTTTACCATCCAGAAATTTTCGACACGAATTTTCAAATGGTCCACTGTGATATTGACAATCACTTGGCCCTCTTTTGATCCAAAAACTTACAACATTAGAAGAAAAATTATTCCACAAAGAAGGATCTGTATTTCTGTTATTTATGAGGTCTACAGATTTGACAATTTCAGATTTGAAGATGGTTTCACTTTCTACACCATTAGTATTATTTTTACTACGGCAAGGAATGGATGCAGAATTTGGAACAAATTCTGTTATATTCATATTGCAATTAGTAACTTCCCCACACGTGTCTGTCATTTTGTTGTACTGTGGGGGCTTAGCATATTGCTGTGATGCTGGAAGCTATGCCACCTGTATTCAGATACCAGCAGGGTCACTCATGGTGGACAGGTGTCAGCTGAGCTTCCAGGCTAAGACAGACTAGGAAGAGGGACCTGGCAGTCTACTTCTGAAAAGAATTAGCCAGTGAGAACCTTATGAATAGCAGCAGAACATTGTCTGATATAGTGCTGGAAGATGAGCCCCCCAGGTTGGAAGGCACTCAAAAGATGACTGGGGAAGAGCTGCCTCCTCAAAGTAGAGTCGACCTTAATGACGTGGATGGAGTAAAGCTTTCGGGACCTTCATGTGCTGATGTGGCACGACTCAAAATGAGAAGAAACAGCTGTAAACATCCATTAATAATCAGAATCTGAAATGTACAAAGTATGAAACTAGGAAAATTGGAAATTGTCCGAAGTGAAATGGAAAGCATAAAAATCAATATTCTAGGCATTAGTGAGCTGAAATGGACAGGTATTGGCCATTTTGAATCAGAAGATCATATAGTCTACTATGCCAGCAATGACAACTTGAAGAGGAATGGCATTGTATTCATCGTCAAACAGAATATTTCAGGATCTATCCTGAAGTACAATGCTGCTGGTGATAGGATAATATCCATATGCCTGAAAGGAAGCCCAGTTCATACAACTATTATTCAAATTTACCCAGCAACCCCTAAGGCCAAAGATGAAGAAATTGAAGATTTTTATCAGCTTCTGCAGTCTGAAATTGATCAAACATGCAATCAGGATGCATTGATAATTAAGGGTGATTGGAATGCAAAAGTTGGAAACAAAGAAGAAGGATCAGTAGTTGGAAAATATGGCCTTGGTGATAGAAATAATGCCAGAGATTGAATGATAGAATTTTCCAAGACCAATGACTTCTTCATTGCAAATACCCTTTTTCAGCAACATAAACAGCAACTATACACACAGACCTCACCAGATGGAATACACAGGAATCGAATTGTTTACATCTGTGGAAAGAGATGAAGGAATAGCTCAATATCATCAGTCAAAACAAGGCCAGGGGCCAACTGTGGAAAGGACCATCAATTGCTCATATGCAAGTTCAAGCTGAAACTGAAGAAAATCAGAGCAGACCCACGAGAGCCAAAATATGACATCGAGTATATCCCACCTGAATTTAGAGACCATATCAAGAATAGATTTGATGCATTGAACACTAATGACCGAAGACCAGATGAGTTGTGGAATGACATCAAGGACGTGATACATGAAGAAAGCAAGAGGTCATTGAAAAGACAGGAAAGAAAGAAAAGACCAAGATGGATGTCAGAGGAGACTCTGAAACTTGCTTTCAAACATCAAGCAGCTAAAGCAAAAGGAAGAAATGATGAAGTAAAAGAACTGAGCAGAAGATTTCAAAGGGTGTCTCAAGAAGACAATGTATTATGATGTCATGTGCAAAGAGCTAGAGATAGAA
This sequence comes from Loxodonta africana, assembly GCF_030014295.1. Lineage (NCBI taxonomy): Eukaryota > Metazoa > Chordata > Mammalia > Proboscidea > Elephantidae > Loxodonta > Loxodonta africana. Next base: position 171,473,659 of record NC_087369.1, on the reverse strand, counting down.
AACCAAAAAGGGAAGAATAAGCTCGGCGTTTCTCAAGCTGAGAGAACTGAAGAAAAAATTGAAGCGTCGAGTTGCAATAGTGAAGGATTCTATGGGGAAAATGCATCAAAAGAAGATGGAAGCAATACACAGAGTCATTATACCAAAAAGAGTTAGTTGACCTTCAACCATTTCAAGATGTAACATATGATCAGGAACTCATGGTGCTGAGGGAGGAAGTAAAAGCTGCTCTGAAGGCATTGGAAAAAAACAAGGCTCCAGGAATTGACAGAATATCAATTGAGATGTTTCAACAAGCGGATGCAGCCCTCAAGTACTCACTCATCTATGCCAACAAATTTAGAAGACAGCTACCTGGCTAACTGACTGGAAGAGACCCATATTTATGCCTATTCCCAGGAAAGGTGATCCAATCGAATGCGGAAATTATTGAACAATATCATTAATATCACACACAAGCAAAATTTTGCTGAAGATCATTCAAAAGTGGCTGCAGCAGTATATCAACAGAGAACTGCCAGAAATTCAGGCTGGATTCAGAAGAGAATGTGGAACCAGGGATGTCAGATGGATCCTGGGTAAAAGCAGAGAATACCAGAAGGATGTTTACCTGTGTTTTATTGACTATGCAAAGGCATTCCACTGTGTAGATCATAACAAATTATGGATAACATTGTGAAGAATGGGAATTCCAGAACACTTAATTGTGCTCATGAGGAACCTGTACACAGATCAAGAGGCAGTTGTGCGGGCAGAACGAGGGGATACTGAGTGGTTTAAAGTCATGAAAGGTGTGCATCAGGGTTGTATCTTTTCACCATACTTATTCAATCTGTATGCTGAGCAAATAACCTGAGAAGGTGGACTATATGAAGAAGAATGGGGCATTAGGATTGGAGGAACGCTCATTAACAACCTGCAATAGGCAGATGACACAACGTTATTTGCTCAAAGTGAAGAGGACTTGAAGGACTTCCTGATGAAAATCAAAGACCACAGCCTTCAGTATGGATTACATCTCAACATAAAGAAAACAAAAATCCTCACAACTGGACCAATAAGCCATATTATGATAAGCGGAGAAAAGACTGAAGTTGTCAAGGATTTCATTTTACTTGGATCCACAATCAACACCCATGGAAGCAGCCATCAAGAAATCAAAAGACAGATTGTCTTGGGCAAATCTGCTGCAAGGAACCTTTTTAAAGTGTTGAAAAGCAATGATGTCACTTTGAAAACTAAGGTGCGCCTGACCCAAAGCATGGTATTTTCAATCGTATCATATGCGTGTGAAAGGTGGACGATGAATAAGGAAGACTGAAGAATTGATGCCTTTGAATTGTGCTGTTGGTGAAGAATATTGAACATACCATGGACTGCCAAAAGAAAGAACAAATCTGCCTTGGAAGAAATACAGCCACAATGCTCCTTAGAAGCAAGGACGTGTCTTACATACTTTGGACATGTTTTCTGGAGGGATCAGTCCCTGGATAAGGACATCATGATTGGTAAAGTACAGGGCCAGCAGAAAAGAGGAAGACCCTCAATGAGATGGATTGACGCAGTGGCTTCAACAATGGGCTCAAGCATAGGAATGGTTGTGAGAATGGTGCAGGATCAGGCAGTGTTTCGTTCTGTTGTGCACAGGGTTGCTATGAGTCGGAAGCAACTCAAAGGCACCTAACAACAACAATTAGTAATTTCAGCACTGGCGGTACTGGTACAAAGCTGCACCCATTAAACAGGAGTATGCAATGGAAGTCTCTTCTGATTCATTGTTGTTGTTCGGTGCCGTTGAGTTGAGTACAGCTCCTAGTGACACTATGTATGACAGACCGAAACACTGCCTGGTCCTGTGCCATCCTCACAATCGTTGCTATGTTTGAGCCCATTGTTGGAGGCACTGTGTCGATCCATCCAACGTTTTAAAATAGAAGTTAATTTTTTATCTTCTTCGAGCTTTTGTTTCTGTGCTTCACTCAGTTGTTGCCATTTCATTCTACCTAGATATAAAATGATGTCACTTTTTAAACTTGGTTCTACCATAGCAAATAAATTAGAACAATTACTAATAAATAAAATTTATAAAACAAGTAAAATTGATAAAATAAAATTTACATTAGAATTTGGATGTTAACAAAAAAATTTATATTTGAAAATTAGTAAAAAAATTGATTTAGATAATGTATTTTGTTTTTCAGGTCTGAAGTAGTCAAAAGAAATAGTACTTACAAGGCAGTCGAAAATAATTTCATTCGTCTCATTATGTTTGTTGGTGGGGACTTCGCAGATCTCCGTGAGTGTTTTCATCTTGAAATAATACTTAAAAACGTGTGCACTCACTTTCCATCCTTTGATGCTGCATTTTCACAGTTCATTGGACTACTGCTGATACCCAGCAGGGGCAAGAGTAATCACAAAGAGCATGATACAAATACAAGCATATGCTCAAGCTGAAGCCACATTTTCGTTCAATTTGTGCAGGACAGGACTAGACATGTCATGAGTCACGTGATTGTCGTGCTGCTGGAGTGTTCTTATGTGGTTGACGAGAGAGCCGAATGTGAGGTTATACCTGATTGGTCTGAAATGAAAAGGGAAATATAATTGTTAGTGTATACAAAATTTATAAAATGTACTTTTTACTTCTTTGTGGAATTGTTCAACTCCTGTATTCGGAGATATGTCATAACTGATGTAATAATAGCACCACTTCTTGATGGGCGAGTTTGTTTTGGGAGTCATAACAACATCAATCAATGTCTTAAAAGAAAGTCAGTGTGATGGGAAATGGAAATAAAATATACTTATATAGTTTTTATTATCTAAATATTATTTAATTTATTTCCTTGAGGAATTGTTCAATTTCCTTACATGGAGGTATGTAAATATTCTGATAAAATATAAATGTAATGATCTGATAAATGCTCTTCGTCGTTTTCTTGGAAGACGAATTTAGAAACACACTCATTGCAAAACAGAAACGTATTTTGCGTGATAAATAAATATTGAATTTTGCATCCTCTTAATTGCTTCATGCCTCGTTTATTAGCATATGTAGAATAATATCAAGCACTGTGTCCCGAGCAACAGACAATAAAAAATGAAACTCACATGGTACATAAATTAAAATTTTTCATGTTAGATAAATATTAATATTTCTAGTATTTCTTGTACATTTGCTATGTCAGTATTATATTAAATTATCACCCATGTTAGTATTACATTAAATGTATGCTATATTGCATCCATGTGTATGCCAAACATATTTTAAAGTCAAAATTATAAATATTATTATTTACAAAACTTAGGACATAACTCTGTATTTAAAAAGTAACTTGAATTCATTGCAATGATTGACTTATTCGAGGTCCCTCACTTTTGTGCATCATCTGGAATTGGAGTTTCCATTGACTGTTTACCAGGAGGTGCGCAAGAGTATACCCTTGGCAAAGAGCATTGCTGGCCCACCTGGCTGGAGTTACTGGACCAGCAGATGTGTATGTACAAGCTGGTTCTCTCAAAATGGATCAGAGACCTGTTATCTATTAACATAATCCATCCTTGCCCAGTAACTGCTCATGTTGGATCCAGTTGCATATAGGGTGAATGTAGCAATAGTTAGACTCGACAGCCTACCCCTACCTCTTGTTTATTAGAAAGAAATAATATATTCCCAAGAGATCGGAGATAAGGAGTTTCAATTACAAGGGAGGGGGCCATGGGAGACAGATGTCAATGAAGGTGTGGAAGTGGTAGGGGCCTCATAGCATAAACAACCTTGTGTGTGGGCACCCTCATGACCGTTTGTGAACTCTGTTTCTGACTGGCACATTTTCATTCACTAGAACTGGTACACTACATCTGTGGAAAGAGGTGACGGAAAAGCTCAATATCATCAGTCAGAAGAAGACCAGGGGCCAACTGTGGAACAGACCATCAATTGCTCATATGCAAGTTCAACCTGAAACTGAAGAAAATCACAGCAAGTCCACGAGAGCCAAAATATGACCTCGAGTATATCCCACCTGAATTTAGAGACCATATCAAGAATATATTTGATGCATTGAACACTAATGACTGAAGACCAGACGAGTTGTGGAATGACATCAAGGACATGATACATGAAGAAAGCAAGAGGTCATTGAAAAGACAGGAAAGAAAGAAAAGACCAAGGTGGATTTCAGATGAGACTCTGAAACTTGCTTTCAAATGCCGAGTAGCTAAAGCAAAAGGAAGAAGTGATGAAGTAAAAGAACTGAACAGAAGATTTCAAAGGGTGTCTTGAGAAGACAGAGTGAAGTATTATAATGACATATGCAAAGAGCTGGAGATAGAAATCCAAAAGGGAAGAACGTGCTTGGTGTTTCTCAAGCTGAGAGAACTGAAGAAAAAATTGGAGCCTCAAGTTGCAATAGTGAAGGATTCTATGGGGAAAATATCAAATGACCCAAGAAGCATCAAAAGAAGATGGAAGCAATACAAAGAGTCATTATACCAAAAAGAGTTAGTTGACGTTCAACCATTTCAAGATGTAGCATATGATCAGGAGCTGATGGTACTCAAGGAAGAAGTCCAAGCTACACTGAAGACATTGGCGATAAACAAGGCTTCAAGAATTGGACTATCAATTGAAATGTTTCAACAAACGGATGCAGCACTGGAAGTGCTCACTTGTCTATGCCAAGAAATATTGCAGAACGCTTCGTGGCCAACTGACTGAAAGAGATCCATATTTATACCTATTCCCAAGAAAGGTGATCCAATTGAATGTAGAAATTATCAAACAATATCATTAATATCACGCTCAAGCAAAGTTTTGCTGAAGAGCATTCAGAAGTAGCTGCAGCAGCACTGTTTACAATAGCAAAAAGCTGGAAGCAACTAAGGTGTCCATCAACAGACGAATGGATAAATAAATTATGGTATATTCACACAGTGGAATACTATGCATTGATAAAGAACAGTGACGAATCTGTGAAACATTTCATAACATGGAGGAACCTGGAAGGCATTATGCTGAGTGAAATTAGTCAGAGGCAAAAGGACAAATATTGTATAAGACCACTATTATAAGATCTTGAGAAATGGTTTAAACTGAGAAGAACACATTCTTTTGTGGTTAGCGGGGGGGGGGGGGAGGGAGGGAGGGTGAGAGAGGGTTATTTACTGATTAGACAGTAGATAAGAACTACTTTAGGTGAAGGGAAGGACAACACTCGATACAGGGGAGGTCAGCACAACTGGACTGGACCAAAAGCAAAGAATTTTCCTGAATAAACCGAGTGCTTCGAAGGTCAGCGGAGTGGGTGGGTGGGTTTGGGGACTATGGCTTCAGGGGACATCTAAGTCAATTGGCAAAATAAATTCTATTAAGAAAACATTCTGCATCTCACTTTGAAGTGTGGCATCTGGGGTCATAAACGGTAGCAAGTGGCCATCTAAGATGCATCAATGAGTCTCAACCCACCTGGATCAAAGGAGAATGAAGAACACCAAGGTCACAAGGTAATTATGAGCCTAAGAGACAGAAAGGGCTACATGAACTAGAGACTACATCATCCTGAGACCAGAAGAACTAGATGGTGCCTGGCCATAACCGATGACTGCCCTGACAGGGAGCACAACAGAAAACCCTTGAGGGAGCAGGAGAACAGTGGGATGCAGACCCCCAGTTCTCATAAAAAGGCCAGACTTAATTGTCTGACTAAGACTAGAAGAAACCCGGTGGTCATGGTCCCCAAACCTTCTGTTGGCCTAGGACAGGAACCATTCCTGAAGCCAACTCATCAGACATGGATTGGACTGGACAATGGGTTGGAGAGAGATGCTGATAAGGAGTGAGCTACTTGGTTAAGGTGGACACTTGAGACTATGTTGGCATCTACTGTCCGGAGGGGAGATGCGAGATTAGAGGGGGTTAGAAACTGGCAGAATGGTCACGAAAGGAGAGACTGGGAGAGTAAGTGGGAGTATGTAGTAAGGTGTATATAAGTTTATATGTGAGAGACTGACTTGATTTGTAAGCTTTCACTTAAAGCACAATAAAAATTATTAAAAAAAAAAAAGTAGCTGCAGCAGTATATCAACAGGGAACTGCCAGAAATTCAGGCTGGATTCGGAAGGGGACATGGAACCAGGGATATCATCAATGATGTCAGATGGAACCTAGCTGACAGCAGAGAATACCAGAAGGATGTTTTTCTGTGTTTTATTGACTATGCAAGGGCATTCTACTGTGTGGATTGTAACAAATTATGCATAACATTGCGAAGAGTGAGAATTCCAGAACACTTAATTGTGCTCATGAGGAACTTCTACATAGATCAAGAGGCAGTAGTTCGGACAGAACAAGGGGATACTGACTGGTTTAAAGTCAGGAAATGTATGTGTCAGGGTTGTATCCTTTTACCATACTTGTTCAATCTGTACACGAGCAAATAATCTGAGAAGCTGGACTATACGAAGAAGAGTGGGGCATCAGGATTGGAGGAAGACTCACTAACAACCTGCGATATAAAGATGACACCACCTTGCTTGGTGAAAGTGAAGAGGACTTGAAGCACTTTCTGATGAAGATCAAAGACCACAGCCTTCAGTATGGATTACACCTCAACATAAAGAAAACAAAAATCCTCACAACTGGACCAATAAGCCATATCATGATAAACAGAGAAAAGATTGAAGTTGTCAAGGATTTCATTTTACTTGGATCCACAATCACCACCCATGTGATCAGCAGCCAGGAAATCAAAAGACGCATTGCATTGGGCAAATCTGCTGTCAAGAACCTCTTAAAAGTGTTGAAAAGCAAAGATGTCACCTTGAAGACTAAGGTGTGCTTTACCCAAGCCATGGTATTTTCAGTTGCCTCATATGCATGTGAAGGCTGGATAGTGAATAAGGAAGACTGAAGAAGAATTGATGCCTTTGAATTGTGTTGGAGAAGAATATTGAATATACCCTGGACTGCCAAAAGAACGAACAAATCTCTTGGAAGAAGTACAACCAGAATGCTCCTTAGAAGCAAGGATGGTGAGACTGTGTCTTACACACTTTGGGCATATTGTCAGGAGGGATTAGTCCCTGGAGAAGGACATCATGCTTGGTAAAGTACAGGGTCAGCAGAAAAGAGGAAGACCCTCAACGAGGTGGATTGACACAGTGGCTGCAAGAATGGGCTCAAGCATAACAAGGATTGTAGGGATGGTGCAGGACCGGGCCGTGTTTCGTTCTGTGGTACATAGGGTTGCTATGAGTTGAAGCCGACTCGAGAGCACCTAACAACAACAACAACAAGAGCTGGTATCAATTTCATTTAGTGCCCTGCCAGTTCTCTTCCACTGTGGTGCTTGATTTTCCATATGTTCTGTCTACTTGGCATCTGTGGGTCTTTGCTTTCGGCAACTGGTGCCCCTGTTTTATTGATGCCCTAAAGATGTGCTTACCTTGCTTATTGAATAATCCACCTCTGAAACCAAAGTTTGGTGGTTTGAACCCACCAGTTGCTCTGCTGAGGAGAAAAGACCTGGCAATCTGCTTCCAAAAAGATCACTGCCTAGGAAACCCTATAGGACAGTTCTGTTGTGTCCTATGGGGTCACTATAAGTCAGAATCGACAGCAATGATGTTTACCTCTGTCTTATATGATCATTGCAGGTTCCAATCAGAGGAGGCCCCTTGCTTTTTAGGTCCATCTACCCAGTGACCCAGTGCCACCCTTCTGCATGGCAAACCATTTTATAGCTCTTAAAATAAATTTCTAAAATTATTTAATGATATGGGAAATATTTTCGATGTAATATTCAAAGAAAAATGGAAAAGTTCTATATTATGGTATATTCTTAGTTATGTTAAAAAATAAAAATATGCTGGAATAACTATATATAAAAACGAAATATCAGGCCAGGCAAGACCTCTGAAATATACAGCCAAGTTGCGAAGATAAACATAAATTTGAGAAAAGTGAAATGGCAAAGACAAGATTCAGGCAATCTTTGGAAACAGATGATATGAAAGAAGATAGATCACAAGGCAAGGCATGATTAATTTCCCAAAGAGTTGTGTTAATAAAGAAGCCATGGTGGACTTGAGGTGGAGGAGGGTTTGATCTAGAAGATGGGTTCTCATCTGAGTTTTAACGAATGAGTATAGTTGGTGGGGGAGAGGATCGTGGTGTGAATTCCACTTCATCCCAGTGTAGGAAGCGTGTCCTGGATGTCCTCTATACCAGGCACTATGGCAGGCCCTGGGGGCATGGGGCATCTCCCTTGTGTTGGGGATAGAAGCAGACTGTTCACCAGCTGTAAGAGAAATGAGTAGAGAGTTCTTCCTAGGTAGATGATGAGAATTCAGTGTGTCCTTATGGATCAAATAACTAGCAAGTTGGCTTTTGACAAGGTACTACATATGTTTTTCACCTGTATAAAACTCTGACACACATGGGGTTGTGAGGAGTTGGAATCGACTCGACAGCAACTGGCTTTTATAAAGGAGTGTAAATCTTTTACGTGTGCCTTGGATTTTACAGTCTAGGAAGTATGTTCATATATTATTTAGTGTGATTCTCGAAACAGCCCTTTCAGGCAGGCTCATCATCTCCACTTTACAGATGAGCAAGTGTACGCTCAGATTGGTTAAGACACTTGCCCAAGGTCACCTAGCTGTTAGGTGGCAGAGCTGGAATTTAAGCCCAGGGCTTCTGATTTCCAGTTCAAGATTCCTTCTACAAAACCACTGCTGCTGCCAGCTCTCAGTGTGGGCCATAACAAATAGCCAGGTTTCAGATGTTCTCTGCAAACAATTAAAATGCTAAAGAAATATGGCTGTAAGAACATCTGATTTTTATAATTGTGCTTTGTGCTTAAGGCCTCGGGACAGAAGCATAATAAAACCATTCATTAAAATATTTAGATCGACTGACATCCACAATAATTAAAAACTCATAGCAGCATTAAGCTGTGTTTTAGATGAGCTGCCTGAATGGACAGGCTTTTTTAGAAAAGTGCATCTTCATTGTTTTAGGAATAAGGGTTGGGTAGCAAGGGGCAGGGGGACATTAAAGTTCTATCAGGGCAGGAGGTCCTGGGAGGCAGATCTTTCTAGACATGGTAGGAATGTCCTAACCTGAGATGTTGAGGGACAAAAGGAATCTTTAAAACAGTTCCTCATTGTCTGGGTCATAGTGTGTCCCAAGCTGGTGATCAGGAGAACCCTTATAAAACACCTCTCAGAGAAAGGCTACTGTGGACTTGTAAGATGTCCCCTCCCAGGGCCACATTGGCCCCCGGGGGATGCCTATTGGAGCTTACCCGCGGGGGTCTTTGGGCCCCTGGCTGAGAGAAGTAGACTCATAAACTCTTCACCTTTAGATTGAGCTTTGTCTATAACTGAAAAGTTGATAGAGAGTGTTTATAGTGGGAGATAGTAGAGGGAGGGACCAAACCCCCACTGCCTCTTGCAGATGGAGTCAAAGCAACAACATTTATTGAGCATGCAAGGCCCCGGGTCACCCTGGGATACGGTCAGGTCGGGGAGCTTAATGAAAAGCCCAGTAGCATGGGCTGCATCCAAATCCTGGCACTGCCACTACTAGCTGTGTGTTCTCGGGCAAAATACTCCACCACTCTGTGCCTGAACTTCTAAAACGGCAATAATGTTAAAACTACCCAATAGGGTTATCCTGAAGATCGAATGAGATAAGTAAATAAGTGAAGCACTTGTGCCGTGCTTGGCACCTAGTATACACTGAGGAAGTGTTAGTTCTGGCTAGTATTATTTTAAACTTCTTGTAAGAGCTCTGTGATATCAGTATAATGAGCTGCGGTTTCTAGATGAGAAAACTGAGGCACAGAGATTAAATAACTTGTCCTGGGACACACGGCTAGAAGTGTTGAACCTTCTCAGACCTGTCTGTCTCCAAATCCTATGCAGGTTTCCTCTCTAAGGCCAGTCTGGGACCAGCCAGGGCACAGGTAGCTAGGGGGAGTACAGGTTCCAACTCCCTTCCAGGGTCTGCTTGGGTACCACGCCACTATCCTGGGCCGGCTGTGTTCCCCGTCCCTCATTCCGTTATCCCTGCAGCTCCTCCAAGTACAAATGAAGAGTGAAAGTTGTTGCTCTTGTTGGCTGCTATTGAGTTGGCCCCGACTCACGGTGGCCCCGACTCATGGAGGCCCCATGTACGAGGGAGCAAAACCCTGCCTGGTCCTGTACCATCACCATGATCAGTTTCAGACTGGACTGTTGGGATCCATAGGGTTTTCATGTGCTGGTTTTCTGAAGTAGATCCCCAGACATTTCTTCCTAGTCTGTCAGCTCTACTAAAACCTGTTCAGCATCGTAGTGACACCAAAGCCACCACTGAGAGACAGGCGATGGCTACACATGAGGTGCATTGGCTAGGAATCAAGCCCAGGTCTCCTGCATGGAAGGTGAGAATTCTACCACTGAATCACCACTGCCCCCCGCAACAGTGAACAATGAGCTTGGTTTTCCTGGACCCTCTTCCCTCTGTCTTCTGCCTGAAGCCTTGGCCTGTGCTGCCAGTGGGACCTCCTTGCCCCGGGCCTTAACAGAGTTCTCCAGATTGGAGCTCATCGACCTTGGGCACCTACCACACTAATGGGCTCTGCATCCAGCTCCCCCACCTGGCTTTATTCCAGGGTGACCTGGGGCCTTGCATGCTCGATAAATATTGTTGCTTTGACTCCATCTGCAAGAGGAAGTGGGGGTTTGCAATTCTTTGCTCTGAGTGCTAGGCTGTTTGCTGCTCTCCAGTAAAATGGATTATTTCCTCATTGGTGTTGGGTCTTCAGGCCCAAGGCAGCTTGATCAGCTCACCAAGCAAGCCTTTCCCCAGGTGTGGGTAACTGAGACCAGACGGGAATTTAGCGCATAATTCATTTTGTATTATTAAAAATAGTTTCTAAAGTACCTATACAAATCATTAATACATCTACAAATCTCTACAATCTGAGAAGGCCTGAGCTTATAAAATTTGTGTGACCCCTTTTAAGCAAAGATACACCTAATTAAAATTCAAAATTGGATCTAAAAGTCAATATTTATACAGAAAGGAAACATAAATCAAACAAATCACAAATTTGTTAATTAACTGCCTGACATTCTCTAATCATGTCTGCATACAACAATTTTGTAATATTTTCAAAAGAGGAAATAGATAATCCAGCCTTTCCTCTATCACGATTGATTAAAATTTGTTTTTTTAATCGTTGATAGTTTAGAAAACTTTTTTCTCCCAACTTTACAACTCTTTGTTAGTAATTCATATAAACAAACTCATAATTTATATCAATAGGTATATTATCAAATTTAGGAAAACCTCTCTCTCCCTTTTTTTATATGTATGTGAGATTTGAAAGAACTTTCCATAGACTGGTGTCATGGATTGAACTGTGTCCCCCCAAAATATCCGTCAACTTGGCTAGGTCGTGATTCCCAGTATTGTATGACTGTCTATTACCTTGTCATCTGATGTGATTTCCATATGTATTGTAATTCTTCTTACTATGATGTAATGAGTGGATTAGCGGCAGTTACATTGATGAGATCCGTGCTTTTTCTAACTTTAATTCTTTGGACTTTTTGTGGTTAGGGAGAAATGTTCAACTTCAATCAAGCAGGGCAGGAACTAGGGTAAGGTGAGTGAAGCACCTTGGGCACAATATTTAAGGAGGTACTAGGTGCCTTGCTTACCTCACCCTAGTCACAGCCCTGGCTCCAGGCTTTCCCTGTTCTAGAAGGCTCCTTCAGAGAGTTCAAACATTTAGTTAATGTTGAAAACAGAATGTGAGTCCTTGCAAAGTAGCCAAATGCTGAGAAAAGTAGCCAACCTCTTCGCTGAGAAAATTTACAGGAATGTAGTGTTCTCATTACTACAAAGGGTATCATTCAAGAGACAGGCTCCCTGAATTTCTAGCACACAGAACTAACACCATTGACAGCTAAGGACCCAGCCCAAGCACAGCCCAACAGCAGAGAAAGGAACAGATTGAATAATCTTAGCAGAAAGGCAAGAATGCACTTCTCAGGCTCCAGTTCAGATTTTTTGTGGGTAGACTGGGAAAGGGCTACACCCTATCTACAACATGGTGGAAAGAAAGTGAGCATGCAGAAGGGAGGGGAAGCTGGGAAGGAGGTTGCCAGATAACAAACCCCCAGCAGGATGGTCTCTCCTCCTTTTCCTCTCTGGCTCCAGAGATGATGTGGTCACCAAGGAGAGGTCAATCCTGTGGCTCCCTTCATAACTTCTGATGATCTTTGACTAAGATCATCTTGACATGCCACTAGAAAGAGGGGAAATTTATCTTATGGATTCTCATTTTTTCTAGGTTCCTGAAATTTCTCTTTAAATTCCAAATATCCTAGCATGAAACCAAAACACATCCTTATTACTTTTTTTAGGTTAAAAATAATACATATGCTTTGTATAAAATTTGTTAAGATAAACATGAAGAAGGAAATACAAATTACTTATAAGCTCACCACTCAGAGATGACCATAGTGATGTTATGCTGTATTTTCTTCCAGAATGTTTTGTACACATATGCACATATGCACTGGACTGGTTCATGTACTGCTTCTTTGACTTACTATGGGTGAACATCTCTACATATCACGAAGCCTTCTTTGGAAATGTGATTTTTAGCAGCCATATAGTATTCCTGTGTATGGAGGTGCCATAATTTATTTAATCCTCACCTATTGTCAAATATATAGGCTGTGTGCAAATTTTTAGAAAAATTGCCACCATATACTTCCTCACACATAAATATTTGTGTATCTGATTAGTTCCCTAGACTAAATCCCTATAGGTCAGATTATTGGGTCAAAGGGCATGAGCATTTTTTGGGTCAGAGGACACGAGCATGTTTAGGGCTATTGATACTGTTAAATTGCTTTTCAGAACAAGTGTTGGCAAGGATGCGGAGACATTGGAACTCTTATCCATTGCTGGTGGGAATGTAAAATGGTCCAGGTGCTGTTGAAAACAATTTGGAGGTTCCTCAATAAGCTAAACAGAGCTACCATATGACCCAACAATTTCACTTCTAGGTATGTACCCAAAAGTCTTGAAAGTAGAGACTCACACAGATACTTGTATACCGATGTTCATCGAAGCATTATTCACAATAGCCAAAAGGTGGAAATAACCCGAGTGCCCATCAACAGATGAATGGATAAACACAATGTAGTATATCCATACAATGGAATACTCTTCAACCATAAAGAGAAATGAAGTTCTGATACATGCTATGACATGGATGAACCTTGAAAACATTATGTCGAGGGAAATAAATCAGACACAAAAGGATAAATATTGTATGATCCCATTTATATGAAATATCTAGAATAGGCAAATCCATAGAGACAGAAAACATATTAGTGGCTACCAGGAGCTGGTGGGAATGGGGAGTTTTTGCTGAAGCGGTACTGTCTTAGTCATCTAGTGCTGCTATAACAGAAATACCACAAGTGGATGGCTTTAACAAAGAGAGATTTCTTCTTTCACAGTCCAGTAGGTTACAAGTCCAAATTCAGCTCTGGAGAAAGGTCCTTGTCATCAATCCTCCCCTGGTCAAGGAACTTCTCAGGTGCAGGGACCTCGGGTCCAAAGGACACTCTCTGCTTGCTTCCCTTTCCTTTTATCTCTTGTAAGATAAAAGGTGGTGCAGGCCAGACCCCAGGGAAACTCCCTTTACATTGGATCAGGGGTGTGACCTGGTAAGGGTGTTACAATCCCACCCTAATCCTCTTTAACATAAAATTACAATCACGAAATGGAGGATAACCACAGAATACTGAGAATCATGGCCCAACCAGGCTGATACGCACATTTTTGGGGGGACATAATTCAATCCATGACAGGTACTGACTTTCTGTTTGGGGTAATGACAAACTTTTGGAAATGGATAGTGATGATGTTTGCCCAACATGGTAAGTGTGAGTAATGTCACTGAACTGTGCACTTAAAAATGGATAAAACGGCAAACCTTTTGTTATATGTATTTTACCCCCCACCCCATGCACACAAAGAGTAGGAATGGAATAAAATTGCTTTTCAGAAAGATTGTACCCGTGTTCGCTGCATTAGCAGTGCAGGTGAATGTTGCTTTCCCTGCATGTCTTCCCAGGCAGAACATTATAATTCAAAGTGTTTCTTTTCGATTCGATAGGTGAATAATATTACTTACTATTTTAATTTCCAATTCTTTAATTACTAGTATGTACTAGCAATTATAGCAATATGTTTATAATTTAAACATATTTAAAAATATGTTTATTGGCCATTTATATTTCTTGTTTTGTGAATTATTTATGAGCTTTGCATTTTTAATTTTGTGGTTAGGATTATTTTCTTAATGCTTTGTAATGGTTATAGTAGTAATATCAATAAAAGGATGATAGATGACATTCATTAAACACTGATGATGGGGCAGGCTCATTTCTAAGCACTTTATATATATATTTTAATTTTATTGTGTTTTAGATGAAAGTTTACAGCATACATTAGTTTCTCATTTAGAAATTTATACAAATTTGTTTTGTGACATTGGTTGCCATCCCCACAATGCGTCAGCACTCTCTCCCTTTCCACCCCAAGTTTCCCATGTCCATTAATCCATTTTTCCTGTTCCTTCCGTCTCCTCCTTGCTTTTGGGCAGGTGTTGCCCATTGGGTCTTGCATACTTGATTGAACTAAGAAGCACATTCCTCATGTGTGTTACTGTTTGTTTTATAGGCCTGCCTAGTCTTTGGCTGAAAGATGGACTTCTGGAGTGACTTCAGTTCTGAATTAGCAGGGTATCTGGGGGCCATAGTCTCGGGGATTCCTCCAGTCTCTGTCAGACCAGTAAGTCTGGTCTTTTTTGGTGAATTTGAACATTGTTCTACATTTTTTCTCCTGCTCTGGCCAGAACCCTGTCTTGTGATCCCTGTCAGAGCAGTTGGTGGTGGTAGCCGGGAGCCATCTAGTTCTTCTGGGTTCAGGCTGGTGGACGCTGTGTTTCATGTGGTCCATCAGTCCTTTGGACTGATACTTTCCTTGTGTCTTTTTTTTCCATTCTCCTTTGCTTCAGAGGATCCCTGGTGGCACAGTGGTTAAGAGCTCGGGTGCTCACCAAAAGGTCAGCAGTTTGAATCCACCGGCTGCTCCTTGGAAACCCTATGGGGCACTTCTATTCTGTTCTATAGGGTTGATGTGAGTTGGAATTGACTTGATGGCAATGGGTTCGGTTTGGTTTTTGCTCTGGATGGGATGTGTCTTGGTCATCTAGTGCTGCTGTAACAGAAATACCACAAGTGGATAGCTTTAACAAAGAAGTTTATTCTCTCACAGTCCAGTGGGCTAGAAGACAAATTTGGGGCACCAGCTCCAAGAAAAGAATTTCTCTCTGTCAGCTCTGGAGAAAGGTCCTTGTCATCAGTCTTCCCTTGGCCTAGGAGCTTCTCTGTGCAGGAACCTAAGGTCCAAAGGATGTGCTCTGCTCCTCGTGCTGCTTTCTTGGTGATATGAGGTCCCCAACTCTCTGCTTGCTTCATTTTCCTTTTATCTCTTGTAAGATAAAAGGTGGTACAGGCCACGCTCCAGGGAAACTCCCTTTACATTGGCTCAGGGATGTGGTCTTAGTAAGGGTGTTACAATCCCACCGTAATATTCTTTAACATAAAATTACAATCACAAAATGAAGGACAACCACACGATACTGGGAATCATGACCTAACCAAGTTGACACATATTTTTGGGGGACACAATTCAATCCATGACAGGGTGTGACCAATAGATGTATTTTAGGTGGCAGCTCGAAAGCTTTTAGGACCCCAGATGCTACTCACCAAAGTAGGATGTAGAACATTTTCTTTATGAATTATATTATGCCAATTGACCTAGATATCCCCCAAGACCATGCTTGCCAGCCCTCAGCCCCAATAACTTGGTCCCTCAAGGTGTTTGGATGTGTCTAGTAAGCTGCTAAGGCTTTGCCTTGGTCAAGTTGTGCTGACTTCCCCTATATTGTCTGTTGTCTTTCCCTTCACAAAAGTTAACACTTGTCTTTTATCTGGTTAGTGATTTCCCCTCTCCACCCCTCCCTTCACTTGTAACTATCAATGATTGTTTTTTCTGTGTGTAAGCCTTTTCTTGGGTTTTTATAATAGTGGTCTCATACCATATTTTTCATTTTGTGATTGATTATTTCACTCAGCATAATGCCTTCCAGTTTCATCTATGTTGTGAGATGTTTCTTGGATTTATCATTGTTCTCTGTCATTGCATACTATTTCATTGTGTGTATGTACCATAGTTTATCCATTTATCTGTTGCTGGGTACTTAGGTCACTTCCATCTTTCTGCTATTATGAATAATGCTAAAATGAACGTGGGTGTGCATGTCTGTTTGTGTGGCAGCTCTTGTTTCTCTAGGATATATTCCTAGGAGTGGAATTGCTAGATCATATGGTATTTCTATTTCTAGTTTTTAAAGGAGGTACGGTATCATTTTCCATAATGGTTGTACCATTTTATATTCCCACCAGCAGTGCATAAGAGTTCTAGTCTTCCAGCAACCTTGCCAACATTTGTTATTTTCTGTTTTTTTTTTTTTAATTCTTCCTGGTAATGAAGGGGTGAGATGGTATCTCATTGTAGTTTTGATATGCATTTCTGTAATGGCTAATGATCAAAAGCATTTCCTTGTGTGTCTGTTAGCTGTCTGAATGTCTCCTTTGGTGAAGTGTCTGTTTATATCCTTTGCCCATTTTTTAATTGGATTATTTGTCTTTTTGTTATTGAAGTGTTGAAGTATTCTATAGAGTTTAAAGATTAGACCCTTGTCTGATATGTCATAGCCAAAATTTTTTCCTAGTGTGTAGATTCCCTTTTTACTCTTTTGGTGAAGTCTTTTGATGAGCATAAGTGTTTAATTTTTAGAAGCTCCCAGTTATCTAGTTTCTCTTCCAGTGTTAGTGCATTGTTAGTTATAGTTACAGTTAGTTATAGTTTGTATTGAATGTATGACATGTATTAGTGCCCCTAGTGTTGTCCCTATTTTTCTTCTATGATCTTTATTGTTTCAGGTTTTACATTTAGGTCTTGGATCCATCTTGAGTTAGTTTTTGTGTATGGTATGAGGTATGGGTCCTGTTTCATTTTTTTACAGATGAACATGCAGCTTTGCCAGCACCATTTGTTAAAAAGACTATCTTTTCCCATATTTAATGGACTTTGGTCCTTTGTCAAGAATCAGCTAACCATAAATGGATAGATTTATGTCTGGGTTCTCAATTCCATTCCATTGGTCTATATGTCTGTTGTTGTACCAGTACCAGGTTGTTCTGACTACTGTGGCTGTATAGTAGGTTATGAGATAAGGTAGTGTGAGGCCTCCTATTTTGTTTTTTTCCTTCAGTAATGCTTTGCTTATCTGGGGCCTCTTTCCCTTCCATATAAAACTGATGATTAGTTTTCCCATGCCGTTAAAGAATGCTACTGGTATTTGGGATTGCATTACATCTGTAGATTGTTTTGGGTAGAGTTGACATTTTCACAATGTTGAGTCTTCCTATCCATGAGCATGAGCATGGTATGTTTTTCCATTTATGTAGGTCTGTTTTGTTGTTGTTGTTAGGTACTGTTGAGTCGGTTCCGACTCATAGCAACCCTATGCACAACAGAACGAAACAATGCCCAGTCCTGCGCCATCCTTACAATTGTTGTTATGCTTGAGCCCATTGTTGCAGCCAGCCGCTGTGTCAGTCCACCTCGTTGAGGGTCTTCCTCTTTTCCGCTGACCCTGTACTTCACCAAGCATGATGTCCTTCTCCAGGGACTGATCCCTCCTGACAACATGTCCAAAGTATGTAAGATGCAGTCTCACCATCCTTGCTTCTAATAAGGAGCATTCTGGCTGTACTTCTTCCAAGACAGATTTGTTCATTCTTTTGGTGGTCCATGGTATATTCAATATTCTTCACAAACACCACAATTCAAAGGCATCAATTCTTCTTTGGTCTTCCTCATTCATTGTCCAGCTTTCACATGCATATGGTGAGATTGAAAATGCCATGGCTTGGGTAAGGCACACCTGAGTCTTCAAGGTGACATCTTTGCTTTTCAATACTTTAAAGAGGTCCTTTGCAGCAGATTTGCCCAGTGCAATGTGTCTTTTGATTTCTTGACTGCTGCTTCCATGGGTGTTGATTGTGGATCCAAGTCAAATGAAATCCTTGACAACATCAGTCTTTTCTCTGTATCATGATATGGCTTATTGGTCCAGTTGTGAGGATTTTTGTTTTCTTTATGTTGAGATGTAATCCATACTGAAGGCTGTGGTCTTTGATCTTCATCAGGAAGTGCTTCAAGTTCTCCTCACTTTCAGCAAGCCAGGTTGTATCATCTGCATATTGCAGGTTGTTAATGAGTCTTCCTTCGATTCCTCCATTCTTCTTCATATATAGTTCAGCTTCTCGGATTATTTGCTCAGCATACAGGTTGAATAGGTATGGTGAAAGGATACAACCCTGACGCACATCCTTCCTGACTTTAAACCACTCAGTATCCCCTTTGTTGTGTCTGAACAACTGCCTCTTGATCCATGTACAGGTTCCTCATGAGCACAATTAAATGTTCTGGAATTTCTATTCTTCACAATGTTATCCATAATTTGTTATAATCCACACAGTTGAATGCCTTTGCATAGTCAATGAAATGCAGGTAAACATCCTTATGATATTTCTGCTTTCAGCCAGGATCCACCTGACATCAGCAATGATATCCCTGGTTCCATGTCCTCTTCTGAATCTGGCCTGAATTTCTGGCAGTTCCCTGTCAATATACTACTGCAGCCACTTTTGAATAATCTTCAGCAAAATTTTGCTTGCTTGTGATATTAATGATATTGTTTGATAATTTCCATGTTTGGTTGAATCACCTTTCTTGGGAATTGTTGTAAATATGAATCTCTTCCAGTCGGTTGGCCAAGAAGCTGTCTTCAATATTGCTTGGCATAGATGAGTGAGCACTTCCAGTGCTGCATCTGTTTGTTGAAACATCTCAATTGATGTTCCATCAACTTCTGTAGCCTTGTTTTTCGCCAATGCCTTCAGAGCACCATGGACTTCTTCCTTCAACACCATGGGTTCCTGATCATATGGTACCTCTCGAAATGGTCGAATGTCGACTAATTCTTTTTGGTATAATGACTCTGTGTATTCCTTCCATCTCCTTTTGATGCTTCCTACGCCGTTTAGTATTTTCCCTATAGAATCCTTCACTATTGCAACTCGAGGCAGCTGCAAACATCCATTAATAATCGGAACGTGGAACATATGAAGTATGAATCTAGGAAAATTGGAAATCGTCCAAAATGAAATGGAACGCATAAACATCAATATCTTAGGCATTAGTGAGCTGAAATGGACTGGTATTGGCCATTTTGAATCGGACAATCATATAGTCTACTATGCTGGAAATAACAGCTTGAGGAGGAATGGTGTTGCATTCATCATCAAAAAGAACATTTCAAGATCTATCCTGAAGTACAATGCTGTCAGTGATAGGATAGTATAGTATCCATATGCCTATAAGGAAGACCAGTTTAATACGACTATTGTTCAAATTTACCCACCAACCACTATGGCCAAAGATGAAGAAATTGAAGACTTTCATCAGCTTCTGCAGTTTGAAATTGATTGAACGTGCCATCAGGATGCATTGATAATTATTGGTGATTGGAATGGGAAAGTTGGAAACAAAAAAGAATGATTCGTAGTTGGAAAATATGGCCTTGATGATAGAAACAATGCCTGAGATCGAATGATAGAATTTTGCAAGACCAATGACTTCTTTATTGCAAATACCTTTTTTCACCAACATAAATGGTGACTATACACATGGACCTCACCAGATAGAACACACAGAAATCAAATCAACATGTACTGTGGAAAGAGATGATGAAAAGCTCAATATCAGCAGTCAGAACAAGGCTAGGGGCTGACTGTGGAAGAGACCATCACTTGTTCATATGCAAGTTCAAGCCGAAACTGAAGAAAATCAGAGCAAGTCCACGAGAGCCAAATACGACCTTGAGTATATTCCACCTGAATTTAGAGATCATCTCAAAAATAGATTTGACGCGTTGAACACTAATGACCGAAGACCAGATGAGTTGTGGAATGACATCAAGGGTGTTATACATGAAGAAAGTAAGAGGTCATTGAAAAGACAGGAAAGAAAGAAAAGACCAAGCTGGATGTCAGAAGAGACTCCGAAACTTGCTCTTGAATGTTTCTCAAGCTGAAAGAAGGTCTCTTTTGGTTTCTTGTAATAGTGTTTTGTAGTTTTCTTTGTACAGGTCTTTTACTTGCCAGGTTAGATTTATCCCTAAGTATTTTTTTTTTTTTTGGTAGGGGCTATTATAAATGGCATTGTTTTCCTGATTTCCATTTAGAAATTCTCTTTGTTCCTGTATAGGAATCTAACTGGTTTTTGTATGTTGATCCGGTATCCTGCTAATCTGCTGAATCTTTCTTTTAGTTCCAGTGGTTTTCTTGTGGAATCTTTGGGGTTCTCTATATATAGGATTGTATCACCTGTGAATAGGGACAGTTTTATGTCTTCTTTTCCAATTTGTATGCCTTTTATATCTTTTTCTTGTTTTATTGCTCTAGCTAGGACTTCCAGCACAATGTAAAATAGGCGTGCTGTTAAAGGGCATCCTTGTCTTCTTCCTATTCTTAGGGGGAATGCTTTCAGTCTCTCTCCTTTGAGAATGATGGTTGTTGGTTTTGTATCAATGCCCTTTATTATGTTGAGGAATTTCCCTTCCATTTCTATTTTACTGAGAGTTTTTTAAATCAGGAATTGGTGTTGGACTTTATCGAACGCCTCTTCTGCGTTGATTGAGATGATCATGTGATTCATTACTTTTGTTCTATTTATGTGGTGGATTACGTTGATTGATTTTCTAAAGTTGAACCTTCCTTGCGCACCCGGTATGAATCCCACTTGATTGTGGTATATTATTTTTTCGATATGATGGTAAATTCTATTGGCTAGAATTTTGTTGTGAATTTTTGCATCTATACTCATGAGACATACTCTTCTGTAACTTTTTTTTTTTTGTGGAGTCTTTGCCTAGCTTTGGTATCAGGGTTTTGTTGGCTTCATAGAATGAATTTGGGAGTGTTCCTTCTTTTTCTATACTCTAAAGTAGTTTGAGTTGTACTGGTGTGAGCTCCTTTCTGAATGTTTGGTAGAATTCTCCAGTGCAGCTGTCTGGGGCAGGATTTTTTGTTGTCATTGTTGGGATTTTTGCACTTTATATCTTTTTTTTATAACACATGTAACCCTTATAAAACACAGATAAAAAACCAAAACCAAATCCATTCTCATCAAGTCAATTCCAACTCATAGCAACCCTGTAGTACAGAGTAGAACTGCCCCATAGAGTTTCCAAGGAGCGCCTGGTAGATTCAAACTGCCATCTTTTTGATTAGCAGCTGTAGCACTTAACCACTATGTCACCAGGGTTTCTAAAACACAAATAGGTAGGTATTATTATTATCCCCATTTTACAGATGAGGAAAATAAGGGACCGAGAGGTTAAATAACTTGCTCCGGGTCACACAGCTAGTAAGTGGCAGAGCCAGAATTGAATTGAAGCAGTCTGACACTCAAGCAGCCATGGCACAGTGAAGGGGTTATTAGCTGTGTGTTGTAGTGGATAGAGATATTTTCCCACTTTGTCGTCTGTTTTTAAAGCTTTGCTGTTGGTGTTTTTATGTACAGAGTTTTAAATACATATCTGTAGTCAAAGTTATCTTTTTTTTTCTTTTATGCTTCTATTTTTTTTTCTTGCGTAGAAAATCTTTCCCCTCCCCATGCTCTAGTAAATATTTACCTATGTTTTGATGCAGAGCCCTGGTGGTGCAAGTGGTTAAGCATTTGGCTGCTAACCACAAGGTAGGCAGTTCGAATCCACCAGCCACTCCTTGGAAACCCTATGGGGCAGTTCTACTCTGTCCTACAGGGTTGCTATGAGTCAGAGTTGACTCAATGGCAATGGGTTTGGTTTTGGATGTTTTGATGCACTGTTTAATAGCTTTGTTTTTAAAATTTAACTCTTTAACCCATTGGAATTTATTTAGATGGAAGGGGTGAGGTGAGAAATTACCATTTATTGAATAATTCTTTGACATTTCTGCTACCTTTAGCAAATACTGAGTATAGAATGAGGAATATAATGATCTTTATGTCTCAGGAACATAGTAAAAATTAAAAGAGACAAAACAAATGTAGAAGAACACAAAGTAAGTACCTATATTAGCTCTTAGGGCTGCCATAACAATGTACCATAATGTGGGTGGATTAAAATGAGAAAAATTTATTGTGTCACAGTTCTGGAGGCTTGAACTCCGAAATTAAGATGTCAGCTGGGCCATGCTCCTTCCAAAGTTGCAAAGAAAGAATCTCTTCTATGTTTCTCTCCTAGCTTCTGGTAGTTGCCAGCAATCTTTGGTGTTTCTCGGCTTGTAGATCACTCCAATCTTTGCCTCTGTGATATGGCTGTCTTCCCTCTGAGTCTCTGTGTTCGTGACCCTTTTTCTTTTTGATGAAGGACACCAGTCATAAAGAGATTAGGACTGCCCTGCTCCGTATGATCTCATGTTAACCCAACTGATAACATCTTCAAAGACCTTATTTCCAAACAAGGTCACATTCACAGGTACAGGAGTTAGCACTTCAACATATATTTTTGGGGACACCATTCAATCAGTTAAAAACAAGATCATAGCATGGAATCATGCTTGGGAAGCAATGGGGCAAGGTCATTGTAATTCATGAAGAGTCTTCAGAGTGACTGTCAGTTCGCTCAGACACGATGACTCCTTTCAATGCTTAGTTTTATATTTTCAAATACAATACTTCTTAAATAAATTAATTTCCTTTATTTATAAATGCTCTAAGGAGCCCTGGTGGCACCGTGGTTAAGTGCTAGGCTGTAACTGAAAGGTTGGCGGTTCAAACCCACCAGCTGCTCCTTGGGAGAAAGATATGGCAGCCTGCTTCCATGGAGATTTACAGCCTTGGAAACCCTATAGGGCAGTTCTATTCTGTCCTATAGGGTCACTATGAGTGGAAATCAACTGGATGGCAAAAGGTTAATAGTTATAAATGCTCTGTATGTACATTTGATATGCTATAAAATCTGTGCAAGGAGACTTGGTGGTGCAGTGGTTAAAATCTTGGCTGCTAACTGAAAGGTTGGTGGTTTGAACCCACCAACTACTCTGCAGTAGAAGGATGTGGCAGTCTGTTCCCATTAAGACTGTTGTGCTACTTAGGTGAGTGGTGTTTGGGGTCTTAAATGCCAGCAAGTGGCCATCTAAGATGTATCAATTGGCTTCAACCCACCTAGAGCAAAGGAGAATGAAGAACTCCAAAGACACAAGGTAAATATGAGCCCAAGAGACAGAAAGGGCCACATAAACCAGAGACTACATCAGCCTGAGACTGAAAGAACTAGATAGTGCCCAGCTACCACCGATGATTGCCCTGAGAGGGAACACAACAGAGAATCCCTGATGGAGCGGGAGAACAGTGGGATGCAGACCTCAAATTCCCGTAAAAAGACAGACTTAATGGTCTGAGACTAGATGGACCCCAGAGGTCATGGCCCCCAGACCCTCTGTTAGCCCAGGGACTGGAACCATTCCCAAAGCCAACTCTTCAGACAGGGATTGGACTGGACTATAAAACAGAAAATGATACTGATTAGGAGTGACTTTCTTGGCTCAGGTAGACACATGAGACTATGTGGGCAGCTCCTGTCTGGAGGCGAGATAAGAAGGCACAGGGGGACAGGAGCTGGTTGAATGGACATGGGGAATACAAGGTGGAGAGGAGGAGTGTGCTGTCACATTAGGGGGGAAAACAACTAGGGTTACATAGCAAGGTGTGTATAAGTTTTTGTATGAGAGACTGACTTGATTTGTAAACGTTCACTTAAAGCACAATTAAAAAAAACAAGATTGTTGTGTTAGGTGCCATTGCGTAGGTTCCAACTCATAGCCACCGTATGAACAACAAAACGAAACACTGCCCAGTCCTTTGCCATCTTCTCAATCGTTGCTACGCTTGAACCCGTTGTTGCAGCTACTGTGATAATCCATCTAGTTGAGGGTCTTCTCTTCCGCCGACCCTCTACGTTGATGATATCCTTCTCCAGGGACAGGTCCCTCCTGATAATATGTCCAAAGTACATGAGACGAAGTCACATCATCCTTGCTTCTAAGGAGCATTCTAGCTATACTTCTTCTAAGACAGATTTGTTTCTTCTGGCAGTCCATGGTATATTCAGTATATCTTCACCAACACCATAACTCAAAGGTGTCAATTCTTCTCCAGTCTTCCTTATTCATTGTCCAGTTTTTGTATACATATGAAGTGATTGAAAATACCATGGCTTGGGTCAGGTGCACCCTAGTCCTCAAAGTGACATCCTAGCTTTTTAACACTTGAAATAGGTCTTTTGCAACAGATTTGCCCTATGTAATACGTCATTTGATTTCTTGACTGCTGCTTGACTATAGATCCAAGTAAAATGAAATCTTGACAACTTCAATATTTTCTCTGTTTACCATGATATTACTTATGGGTCTAGTTGTGAGGATTTTTGTTTTATTTATGTTGAGGTGTAATCCATGTTGAAGGCTGTAGTCTTTGATCATCAGGAAGTGCTTCAAGTTCTCCTCACTTTCAGCAAGCCAGGTTGTATCATCTGCATATTGCAGGCTGTTAATGAGTCTTCCTTTGATTCCTCCATTCTTCTTCATATAATTCAGCTTCTCGGATTGTTTGCTCAGCATACAAATTGAATAAGTATGGTGAAAGGATACATTCCTGACACACACCTTTCCTGATTTTAAACCATGCAGTATCCCTTTGTTCAGTTTGAACAACTGCCTCTTGGCCTATGTACAGGTTCCTCATGAGCACAATTAAGTGTTCTAGAATTCCCGTTCTTTGCAGTGTCATCCATAATTTGTTATGATCCACACCGTCAAATGCCTTTGCATAGTCAATAAAACACAGGTAAACATCCTTCTGGTATTCTTTGCTTTCGGCCAGGATCCATCTGACATCAGCAATGATATCCCTGGTTCCACGTCCTCTTCTGAAACCGGCCTGAGATTCTGGCAGTTCCCTGTCAATATACTGCTGTAGCTGTTTTTGAATGATCTTCAGCAAAATTTTGCTTGCTTGTGATATTAATGATATTGTTCTATAATTTCCACATTTGGTTGGATCACCTTTCTTGGGAATAGGCATCAATATGGATCTCTTCCAGTCAGTTGGCCAGGAAGCTAGCTGTCTTCCATATTTCTTGGCATAGATAAGTGAGCACCTCCAGGGCTGCATCAGTTTTTTTAAACATTTCAGGTAGTATTCCATCAATTCCTGGAGCCTTGTTTTTTGCCAATGCCTTCAATGCAGCTTGGACTTCTTCCACAAGTACCATCGGTTCTTGATTATATGAACTCTGTGGGGCAGTTCTACTCTGTCCTATAGGGTCGCTGTGAGTCGGAATTGACTCGACGGCACTGTTTTTTTTTTTTTTTCCTGAAATGGTTGAACATTGACCAATTCTTTCTGGTGTGGTGACTCTGTGTATTCCTTCTGTCTTCTTTTGATGCTTCCTGTGTCATTCGATATTTTGCCCACAGAATCCTTCAGTATTGCAACTTGAGGCTTGAATCTTTTATTTAGTTCTTTTAGCTCGAGAAATGTCAAGTGTATTCTTCTCTTTTGGTTTTCTAATTCCAGGTCTTTGCACATGTCATTATAATACTTTGTCTTCTCGAGCCGCCTTTTGAAATCTTCTGTTTAGCCCTTTTACTTCATTTCTTCCATTCACTGTAGCTCCTCTACATTCAAGAGCAAGTTTCAGGGTCTCCTCTGACATCCATTTTAGCTTTTTTTTTTTTGTGTGTGTGTCTTTTTTAATGACCTTTTGCTTTCTTCATGTATGATGTACTTGATGTCATCCCAAAACTTGTCTGGTCTTTGGTCATTAATGTTAAACAAGTCAAATCTATTCTTTAGATGGTCTCCAAATTCGATGTACTTGATGTCATCCCAAAACTTGTCTGGTCTTCAGTCATTAATGTTCAACGAGTCAAATCTATTCTTTAGATGGCTTCCAAATTCATGTGGGATATACTCAAGGTAGTATTTTGGCTCTTGTGGACTTGTTTTAATTTTCTGAAGCTTCAACTTGAACTTGCATATGAGCAATTGATGGTCTGTTCCACAGTACTCCCCTGGCCTTGCTTCACCATTTTCTCTTTATGCAGTTGTGTATTCCTTCAGGTGACGTCCACGTGTATTCTTGCTGTTTATATTGTTGATAAAAGGTATTTGTAACGAAGAAGTCATTGGCCTTGCAAAATTCTACCATTCAGTCGCCGGTGTTGTTTCTATCTCCAAGGCCATATTTTCCAACTATTGGTCCTTCTTTTTTGTTTCCAACTTTCATATTCCAATCAGCAGTAATTATCAGTGGATCTTGATTGCATGTCTGATCAATTTCAGACTGCAGAAGTTGGTAAAAATCTTCACTTTCTTCATCTTTGACATTAGTGGTTGATGCATAAATTTGAATAATAGTCCCATTAACTAGTCTTCCTTGTAGGCATTCGGATATTATACGCTCACTGACAAGGCTGTAAAGGTTACAGCCTTGGGATCCCCATGGGGCAGTTCTACTCTGTTCTATAGGGTTGCTGTGAGTTGGAATTGATGGCAACGGGTTTGGTTTTAGTTTTTAAATCTGTGCTTGGGATCAGGTCAGATTCTGTTTTGACCAATCCATAAATGCAGAGTAAAATTGGCCTAAAAGCAAATGATCTTGCTTTATGGAAACAAATACCTCTTTGAAGGGCCATCTTGCTCTCATTCCACTCAGGCAAAGATTGCTCACTTGTTCTCTCTTAATAGATTGTCTCACAGAGTCACTGAGCTGTTAAACACTGAGCTTTGCACAGTCCATTTTTTGAAACCTCTTCTGCCTTCTCCTCTGTGGGCTTCCAGATGGGCTGGTAGTTCACCAGCTCAGCTACAGAAGGCAGATATTCTAAAATGCCTCTATTCACTTAAATGTTTCATAGGTCTTAAAAAAAATCATTCAACAGACTGTGTGAGGCTTAGGCAAACACTGGGGCCCATCACTGGTGTCTTGTTCTGCATACTCTATCAGCTGAGCATCGGTGGTAAAGGCTGAGAAAGCTCGGGGTGAAATTGAAAAGACTCGAACCGCTGGTGGTGATGAAGATGCTTCAACAACACAGCATCATTTTAAAAGATAAGCCCGTTTGCCTGTAACCTACATGGGCACTAGTATCAAGGTGTGCCATCTGAGCTTCCATTGACCAGTTCATGCACCTTCCTGAATGAGAATGACATTGTACTTCTAAAATGGATGCAAATCACAACCCAAGGATGGAGTGTCCTCAGTATTTGATTTGAAAGGATTTTCCTGCTGTGATACAGAGTAAATAGATGCCAGTTAGGCAAAATATGCTCTTCCTTCTCAAGCCCTCTTTCAGTGGAGAGCACTCCCATTCATTCAGTTGCTGAAACCAGAATCTGAGAGCTTTCCTTGACTCCTTCTTCTCCCTTCTTCCCTACAGCTAATCTACTGTCCAGCCCTATAGATTCCATTTCCTAAGGATCTTTCTCCTATTTCCATCTCTCTTCATTCTCTTTTCTGACACAAAGCACCATCATATCTCATCTGGACAACTGTTCTGGTTTCCTAATTTATCTCCCAGCTTCTGCTGTCACCTTCAATCCATTCTCCATGCACTGGCAAAAGTGATCTCTGAATAATGCCGATCTTATCAGTTATCTCCTCCTTGCTGAAAACCTTTCAACATCTTTCCATTATTCTTAGGCTTGATACCCAAATCCTCAACACCAGCTACATGGCCCCTTTTGCCTAACTCAACTTCATCTCTGGCTATTCTCCCCTTTGCTGTCTGCCCTTGTCACATAGACTGCCTTTCAGTTCCTTAGAAAATCCATGTTCCTTTCTTCCTCTGGGCCTTTGCACATGATTCTTTTGCATGGAATACTCTCCCCTTCTGCTATTTTTATCTAGTTAATTCTTATTGATACTTAAAAGTGTAATTCAAATGTTACTTTGTTAAGGAAGCTGTCTGTAACACATGCCCAGGATAAGGTTGGTTCCCTCTGTTGTTTTTTATCATAGCTCTGTGTGCTTTTTCTTTGTAGCAGTTATCACCAGTGTAACCAAGTGATTAATTGGATTATTAGTTGTTTGATACAGTCTCCACCTTTAGATAATCAGCTTTAGGAGGGCAGGGACTGTACTGCCTTGTTCGCTGTGGTAAACCCAGCCCTGAGCACAACACATGTTGGCACCACATACTGGATAGGTGTACAATGAATGAATGAGCTGTAGATGCGCTTCCACCAGCTACTAACTGTGTCCTTTTAGGTAAACAGCTTAAGTTTTCTAAGCCTCTTTATTTATAAAAATGGTCTGTTCTAAGGATTCAATGAAAACACAGGTCACATAATTAGCACAGTTCCTGGTACATGATAGGTACTCAAAAAATATTAGTCTTCTCTCAGAAAGGAGGGTTAGAATTCTGGGAATTGATCAGTGGAGAGTCTTTCAACCTGGTCAGACATTTCAGAATCCATCCTGCTAACAAAATGCATGGTCTCCCTTGGACAGGCAATATCACTTGGAGGACAGGATTAAGAATGTGTCCATCTGACCCCCCAAGCCTCCAAAAAAAAAACTGAGGAATTCTACCCATCCATTATCCATCCATCTGTCCATCCCTTTACTTAGGAAATACTTATTGAGTACTTCTTATGAGCTCTGGTGGTGCAGTGGTTAAGTGTTCAGCTGTTAACCAAAAGGTCAGCAGTTCGAATTCACCAGCCACTCCTTGGAAACCTTACAGGGCAGTTCTACTCTGCCCTATAGGGTTGCTGTGAGTTGGAATCAACTCAACAGCAACTTTTTTTGTGTGTGTCGTCCTATGAGCTAGGTGAACTAGGTGCTGGGATTATAATAGTGACCCAGAGAGATATCATCCCTGACCTCTTGGGGCTTCTGGTCAGCTCCCTTTGATTGTATGGTTTCTGTGTCACCAGACAAATGACTTAGTTCTTCCAGATTTGTCTTTAGACAGCCCCAGTTGTGGCTTGTGGCATGGCAGGAAGGAAGCTTTAGCACATTTGGTTCAGTTAAAGCCATTTTCTTCTCTAGATAAACTTGCACTGGGATTTTTAAATCACTATCCACAGCAGCTCTTCTTAATTTAGTATCTTTTTTTTTGTGCTCTACACCCCCATCCTTTCCAGAACTGCACCTGAAATTGCCTTCTTTCTCCTGACACAAATGCAGATCAAATAACTGTCCTCATCCCCAGAACAGTAGCTGTTTTGCCAAGGGTTGTAAAGAAAAGCTAGCAGGTGAGAGGGCAATATTATTACGGTCTATTGAAAACTCTTGCATTTGTTTTCATTCCCTATCATGTGTCCAAGCTGGAAGCCTGACTTTGGTTCTGATGTCAGTTTGCATTTCTTGGTAATTTTAGTCCACTAAGAAACCTACCTATTGAAAAGCACAAGGAAAATGTCACCTCTGCCATTTTCAAAAACACTGATTCATGGCATTGCATATAGATAAGATACCTCGATAAGGAAACACACACAGAAGTGCTGTGCTGAATCGTTCATGCCATCGTGTAGACCCTGACTAGTGTGAGATGCCTGGGCTCCATCTCCACAGAATAGGGAAACACTTTTGAATCCAAGAGTTCCTTGAAATAGAGTAACAGGAAGGTGTGTGATATCTGTTCTTTCTTAGTCACACAGAGAGCCACTGAACTGTGAGGAAAAGAAGAAATGTGTCAGTCCTCTGTTTATTTCTTTGGGACAGAGGTAGCAAAGCACACGTGTGTGTGTCTAGGATTAAACTTGTTGGTATTAAGGGGATGTCCATTATTAGGGGAGACAGCCCCCTTCTTCCTATTTCCAGAAAAGCAGGGGCCTCTCATGTGACAGAGCCAGTTCCATAGCTTCGCCTTTAATGGAGTGAGCAGATTGCAGGAAGAATGCGATGCTGCTCAGTAAATTTAATGACTTTATGAAGATAAATGTTTCCCTTCCGAGGCTCCTTCTTGTCAGAATACATTTAATACTGCCATTCCTTTGAGAACTAAATTCCTGTAGCACTTTGCAGCATATTAACATGTTTTTCTCACCACATGAAATTGCACTTCAAACAAGAAATAATAATGTTTCTGCCTCCCCTTGTACATTTTTATTACTGCCAATGAATAGGAGTAAATTAGCTATTATGGCTAACATTATTCACGGGGACAAATTCCTAAGTCATTTTACAGAGAATAATAAATAACTGAATGAATAAGATGCCTTTAATTTCACATGTGAATTTTCAAAGATTCCTCAGAGTAACGAGAGAGAGGCCATCATGTTTATGTTGTTGTTGTTGTTAGGTGCTGTGGAGTTGGTTCCGACTCACAGCAACCCTATGTACAACAGAACGAAACATGGCCTGGTCCAGCGCCATCCTTGACAATTGTTGCTGTGTTTGAGCCCATTGTTGCAGCCACTGTGTCAATCCATCTTGTGGAGGGTCTTCCTCTTTTTTGCTGACACTCTACTTTACCAGGCATGATGTCCCTCTCCAGATAACATGTTGAAGGTACGAGAGATGAAGTTTTGCCATCCTTGCTTCTAAGGAGCATTCTGGTTGTACTTCTTCCAAGACAGATTTGTTCATTCTTTTGGCAGTCCATGGGATATTCCATCTTCTTCACCAACCATAATTCAAAAACATCATTCTTCAGTCTTCCTTATTCATTGTTCAGCTTTCACACACATATGAGATGATTGAAAACACCATGGCTTAGGTCAGATGCACCTTAGTCCTCAAAGTGACATCTTTGCTTTTTAACACTTTGAAAAGGTCTCTCACAACAGATTTACCCAGTGCAATATGTCATTTGATTTCCTGACTGCTGCTTCCACGGGTGTTGATTGTGGATCCAAGTAAAATGAAATCCTCGGCAACTTCAATCTTTTCTCCGTTTATCATGATGTTGCTCATTGGTCCAGTTGTGAGGATTTTTGTTTTCTTTGTGTTGAAGTGTAATCCATACTGAAGGCTGTGTTCTTTGATCTTCATTAGTATTTCAAGTCCTCTTCACTTTTAACAAGCAAGGTTGTGTCATCTGCATAACAAAAGACACAGGTTGTTAATGAGTCTTCCTCCAATTTTGATGTCCCATTCTTCTTCATATAGTCCAGCTTCTCAGATTATTTGCTCAGCATACAGATTGAATAAGTATTGTGAAAGGATACAACCCTGACACAAAGCTTTTCTGGTTTTAATCCATTCAGTATCCCTTGTTCTGTTCGACCATTCAGTATCCCTTGTTCTGTTCCAACAACTGCGTCCTGGTCTAGGTACAGGTTCCACATGAGCACAATTAAGCATTCTGGAATTCCCATTCTTTGCAACGTTATGCATGATTTGTTACGATCCATACAGTTGAATGCCTGGGCATAGTCAATGAAACACAGGTGAACATCTTTCCGGTATTCTCTGCTTTCAGCCAAGATCTATCTGATATCAACAATGATATCCCTTGTTCCATGTTATCTTCTGAATCTGGCCTGAATTTCTGACAGTTCCCTGTTGATGTACTGCAACAACCGTTTTTGAATTATCTTCAGCAAAATTTTACTTAAGCATCATATTAATGATATCATATCTTTATATACAAAATACAAATATATAGCCAGTGTTCAGGATCATAAGCTCCATCACGTCATAGTCACTTGCTTTTAGGTATACAGATAGCCATGTGGCTCTGGGTCTCTGATCCCATAAAGCCAAATTCCCATTTATCCGTCACCCTCAACTAGGTGACATGCACTCTCATTCTATACTCAAAGGGCTATGTTTAACTTTTACAAGATCTAGTTACTATTTTTTCCAGGTGTTTGTCACTTCATTCTATAAGTGACCTCAAGACTAGACAGATCTTGTTCCTGTTAGTGACATTCATTCCAAGGCAAATTCTTCACTGATGGAAACTGCCAGAGTCCTGGCCTGTGGCTCTTATTTGGAATTGCCTTCAACACACCAAATTCCAGTCCAGTGAAATAATTTGAGCACCTTCTTGTAACCTGTTCCAATGGGATTTTTGCTTTGCTATAAATCGTTAAGGACCTGAAATGTCCAAGCAGGAGGATAATAGGCAACAGAACAGCATACACTCCCTTCTGGGATATTACCAGATCTTGGTGGCTGCACTGCCACATCTGTGCCCCCCCCCCGCCAGATGTCTGTTGAGCAGAGCCTGTGTTGGAACACAGGATACAAAGTCAAGGGCTTTGCTGCCTCCCCAAGAGAGCATATGCTGCCTGATATCCTCGGTTAGCTATCCAGATTAGGCCACAGGCTGGACCTCTGTGGGGTGACATAGGCCTTTGGGGAAGCAAAGGATCAGCCTGGTGGAGAGGAGGGCAGAACAAAGAGGCCTTCCAGGCAGGCACGTGCCACGGGCAAATATGTGGAAGTGGAGGTGTACTCAGGTGCCTTGACCCTGGAGGAGAAAGAATCATTCTGGTTTGACTGGAGCTGCGGGGTTATGGTGGGAGTGGGTGTAGGAGCAGATGGGGGGTGGGGTGGGGCTTGAATGCTTGGCTAAAAAAAGGGAGGACTGCATCATTCCTCTGGACAGTGAGCAACTAGGGAAGAATTTGAACAGATGACTGACCCGGTAGCATCTTTGTTTTCTGGGAAATATTTCAGAAATCATGTGGAATGAACCTGCACGAAAGCCTAAAAGAGGCAATTCATTTATGCAACTGTTGTTTCTCTACCTTGATTGTCACCTGGGACATAGGCCTTGGTTTTCATGAAGGGAGAGACCTAAGAGAAAATCTATTTTACACTTTTGTCATTTCCTCCCATCTTGAGACGAAGGAAGAACCATTATCTGGGCTTGGTTTAGTGGAGCACTCATTCCAGCTGTATTTTGATGATTATAGATGAACTACCACTAGGTGTCTGGGGGTTGTATTGAGGTGAATAGCAGGTAAACTGCTTGCAGAAAGGGTCTTGGAGGCTGTCTTAGTTACCTAGTGCTGCTGCCGTAACACAAAAACCACTAAAAAAAAAAAAAACCACAAATACCACTAAAGGGTAGCTTTAAAGAACAGGAATTTATTTTCTCATAGTTCTGGAGACTAGAAGTCCAAATCGGGGTCCTTCCTTGTCAGTAGCCCTGAGCATTCCTTGATTCCTTGGCTCACATGGTGTCTATCTTCCTCAGTTTATGTCTCTGTGTCTATTCTGGTATTTTACAACTCAGAAGTGATTACGTTTATGATTCACCCTATAATGGTATGACCTCACTCATAACAAAAGGAAATCCTTATTTCCAAACAGGATCACATCCACAGGTACAAGGGCCAGGAATTCAACACATATTTTGGGGGACACAATTCAATCCAGAACAGAGGACATGAGTTTCCGTGTGCAGCCAGTGTGGGATGCCCACCTAGGAGACCGTCCAGGCTGTTATTCTCTCATGGGGCAGAGACCCTGTTGCATGTTGATCCCTATTGGGACCCCTTTGGGACCAACCAGTGCAAGCCCAATCTCTCTTCCCTGTGTCAGCCGTTCAGATATCTCTAAGATACTGAGCACCTCCTGAGTCTTCTCTTTTTTGGACTAAACATCTCCAGTTCAACACTATTTGTGTCAGTTGAGCCAGCGGCCTTCCTGGTCATTCTTGTCTGATCAAGGTTCAGGGATTCAATGTCCCTCTGAGAGAAGGTGCTGCCCAGAACTGAATTTGTCACTCTAGCTGTGGTCTCCTCAGGGCAGAGTGGGGTGGGATGTCATCTGCCCCCTGTTCTGGGCCACATTTTTCATTCAGTCAACTCAAGGAGACGTAGTCTTCCAGGCAACCATATCACACACTTGTCTGGGATACAACTGACCCTCGTTTACAATCTCCAAGTATCTTCATGTGATCCAACAGAATGCAGGAGTTATCGAACAATGTCATTAATATCACATGCAAGTAAAATTTTGCTGAAGATCATTCAAAAGCGGTTGCAGCAGTACATCTGCCAGATTGGGAACTGCCAGAAATTCAAGCCAGATTCAGTGGAGGATGTGGAATGAGGGATATCATTGCTGATGTCAGATGAATGTTGGCTGAAAGCAGAGAATACCAGAAAGATGTTTACCTGTGTTTTATTGACTATGCAAAGGCATTCGACTGTGTGGATCATAACAAATTATGGATAGGATTGTGAAGCATGGGAATTCCAGAACACTTAATTGTGCTCATGAGGAAACTGTACATAGATCAAGAGGCAGTTGTCCAGACAGAACAAGGGGATACTGCATGGTTTAAAGTCAGGAAAGGTGTGTGCCAGGGTTGCATCCTTTCACCATATCTATTCAATCTGTATGCTGAGCAAATAATCTGAGAAGCTGGACTATATAAAAAGAACCAGGGATCAGGGTTAGAGGAAGACTCATTAACAACCTGCGATATAAAGATGACACCACCTTGCTTGCTGAAAGTGAAGAGGACTTGAAGCGCTTACTGATGTAGGTCAAAGACCACAGCCTTCAGTATGGATTACACCTCAACGTAAAGAAAATAAAAATCTTCACAAATGAACCAATAAACAACATCATGATAAATGGAGAAAATATTGAAGTTGTAAAGAATTTCATTTTACTTCGATTCACAATCAACACCCATGGAAACAGCAGTCAAGAAATCAAATGACATCGCATTGGGTAAATCTGCTGCAAAGACCTCTTTCAAGTGTTGAAGAGCAAAGATGTCACTTTGAGGACTAAGGTGAAAGTGACACAAGCCATGGTATTTTCAATTGCCTCATACGCATTCAAAAGCTGGATAATGAATAAGGAAGACCAAGGAAGAAATGACGCCTTTAAATTATGGTATCGGTGAAGAATATTGAATGTACCATGGACTGCCAGAAGAAGGAACGAATCTGTCTTGGAAAAATTACAACCAGAATGTTCCTTGGAAGCAAGGATGGCGAGACTGCATCTTACATACCTTGGACATGTTGTCAGGAGGGACCAGTCCGTGGAGAAGGACATCATGCCTGGTAGAGGGTCAGGGAAAAAGAGGAAGACCCTGCACGAGATGGACTGACAGTGGCTGCAGCAATGACTTCACACATAGCAGTGATTGTGAGGCTGGCACAGGGCCACGAAGTGTTTTGTTCGGTTGTACACAGGGTTGCTATGAGTGGGAACTGACTTGACAACACCTAACAACAACAACAAGTATCTTTATGCGGGTCCTCTTTGATGTTTTGAACGTTAAATGCAGAACTTTGCATTAACTTAATTAAGCTTCGTCTTCTTAGTTTCAGTTCAGCAGTGATTCCTTGCAAAATAACTGTATGTCCTTAAACTCTTCGATATAATGTGTCACCCTCCCTGCTTTATGATATCTGTAAATTTCACCAAGAAGCCATCCATAGCTACATCCAAGAGTCTTTTGGAACTTGTTAAACTGGACAGGTCCAAGGACCCCCTCCAGCTAACACGCTTGAGTTAATTAGAATTTTGGATGTACGTGTAGTCATTCGATTGGTTAGAAACCCACTAAACTGTACTGTGGTTTATAAAATTGGCCACCTTCTCTTTTTGGAAAATTGGGATCAAATTTTGCCTTTTCTGCTCTTCCAGTATCATTCCTATTCTTATGAGAGAAATTCCTCGAGATTGCCAGGCTGCAACTATTTCCTCTCTGTGTTGTTCCAGGGCCTTGGGGGTGTGAACTCATTTAGAATAATTTACTGCTGCCTTTTTGTGAAATACATGTATTTTTTAAATTATAAAATCACTATACAAAATTTGGAAAGTGCAGAAAATGATAAATAGAAAAATTTTAAAATCACCAATAATCCTACCTCCCAGAAATCCTTTTATTCAAGTACTCTTGTGTGCCCTTTTAGTATTTTTAGGCAGAAATAGATGCGTATATAAATGTATGAAAGTGTGTATGTCTGCGTATAAGATTAGATCATGCTGGCTATATTGTATCCTGTTTTTTCATTTATTAATTATATCATGAGCAATATATTTTTTAAAACATAATTTTAATGTTGACTTGTATCTTACCACATAAATGTACAAGAGTTTAGTTGATCAATTGAACTTTTTTTAAATGATTTTTATTGCGCGTTAAGTGAAAGTTTACAAATCAAGTCAGTCTCTCACACAAAAACCCGTACACACCTTGCTACACACTCCCAATTACTCTCCCCCTAATGAGACAGCCCGCTCTCACCCTCCACTCTCTCTTTTCGTGTCCATTTTGCCAGCTTCTAACCCCCTCCACCATCTCATCTCCCTTCCAGGAAGGAGATGCCAACATAGTCTCAAGTGTCCACCTGATGCAGGAAGCTCACTCCCCACCAGCATCCCTCTCCAACCCATTGTCCACTCCAATCCATGTCTGAACAGTTGACTTCGGGAATGGTTCCTGTCCTGGGCCAACAGAAGGTCTGGGGGCCATGACCACCGGGGTCCTTCTAGTCTCAGTCAGACCATTAAGTCTGGTCTTATGAGAATTTGGGGTCTGCATCCCACTGCTCTTCTGCTCCCTCAGGGGTTCTCTGTTGTGTTCCCTGTCAGGGCAGCCATCGGTTGTAGCTGGGCACCATCTAGTTCTTCTGGTCTCTGGATGATGTAGTCTCTGATTCATGTGGCCCTTTCTGTCTCTTGGGCTTGTAATCACCTTGTGTCCTTGGTGTTCTTCATTCTCCTTTGATCCAGGTGGGTTGAGACCTACTGATGCATCTTAGATGGCTGCTTGCTAGCGTTTAAGACCCCAGATGCCACTCTTCAAAGTGGGAGGCAGAATGTTTTCTTAATAAATTTTATTATGCCAATTGACTTAGATGTCCCCTGAAACCATGGTCCCCAAACCCCTGCCCCTGCTACGCTGGCCTTCAAAGCATTCAGTTTGTTCAGGAAACTTCTTTGCTTGTGGTTTAGTCCAACTGTGCTGACCTCCCCTGTATTGTATGCTGTCTTTTCCTTCACCTAAAGTAGTTCTTATCTACTATCTAATTAGTGAATACCTCTCTCCTACCCTCCCTGCCTCCCCCCTCTTGTAACCACAAAAGAATGTTTTCTTCTCAGTTTAAACTATATCTCGAGTTCTTATAATAGTGGTCTTATACAATATTTGACCTTTTGCAACTGACTAATTTCACTCAGCATAATGCCTTCCAGGTTCCTCCATGTTATGAAATGTTTCACAGATTCCTCACTGTTCTTTATCGATGCGTAGTATTCCATTGTGTGAATATACCATAGTTTATTTATCCAATCATCCGTTGATGGACACCTTGGTTGCTTCCATCTTTTTGCTATTGTAAACAGTGCTGCAATAAACATGGGTGTGCATATATCTGTTCATGTAAAGGCTCTTATTTCTCTAGGATATATTCCAAGGAGTGGGATTGCTGGATCGTATGGTAGTTCTTTTTCTAGCTTTTTAAGGAAGTGCCAAATCGATTTCCAAAGTGGTGGTACCATTTGACATTCCCACCAGCAGTGTATAATTGTCCCAGCCTCTCCACAGCCTCTCCAACATTTATTATTTTGTGTGTTTTGGATTAAGGCCAGCCTGGTTGGAGTGAGATGAAATCTCGTTGTAGTTTTGATCAGCATTTCTCTAATGGCTAATGATCATGAACATTTCCTCATATATCTGTTAGCTACCTGAATGTCTTCTTTAGTGAAGTGTCTATTCATATCTTTTGCCCATTTTTTAATTGGGTTATTTGTCTTTTTGCAGTTGAGTTTTTGTAGTATCATAGGGATTTTAGAGATCAGGCGCTGATCAGAAATGTCATAATTAAAAACTTTTTCCCAGTCTGTAGCTAGTCTTTTTACTCTTTTGGTGAAGTCTTTGGACGAGCATAAGTGTTTGATTTTTAGGAGCTCCCAGTTATCAGTTTTTCTTCTACATTCTTTATAATGTTTTGTATACTGTTTATGCCATGTATTAGGGCTCCTAACATTGTCCCTATTTTTTCTTCCATGATCTTTATCGTTTTAGATTTTATATTTAGGTCTTTGATCCATTTTGAGTTAGTTTTTGTGCATGGAGTGAGGTATGGGTCTTGTTTCATTTTTTTGCAGATAGATATCCAGTTATGCCAGTACCATTTGTTAAAAAGACTGTCTTTTCCCCATTTAACTGTTTTGGGGCCTTTGTCAAATATCAACTCCTCGTATGTGGATGGATTTATGTCTGGATTCTCAATTCTGTTTCATTGGTCCATGTATCTGTTGTTGTACCAGTACCAGGCTGTTTTGACTACTGTGGCCGTATAATAGGTTCTAAAATCAGGTAAAGTAAGGCTTCCCACTTTGTTCTTCTTTTTCAGTAATGCCTTATTTATCTGGGGCCTCTTTCCCTTCCATATGAAATCGGTGATTTGTTTCTCCATCTCATTAAAGAATGTCCTTGGGATTTGGATCAGAATTACATTAAATGTATAGATCGCTTTTGGTAGAATAGACATTTTTATAATGTTAAGTCTTCCTATCCACGAGCAAGGTATGTTCTTCCACTTATGTAAGTCTCTTTCGGTTTCTTGTAGACGTGTACTGTAGTTTTCTTTTTTTTTTTTTTTATCAACTTTTATTGAGCTTCAAGTGAACATTTACAAATCAAGTCAGACTGTCACATATAAGTTTATATACACCTTACTCCGTACTCCCACTTGCTCTCCCCCTAATGAGTCAGCCCTTCCAGTCTCTCCATTCATGGCAATTTTGCCAGCTTCCAACTCTCTCTATCCTCCCATCCCCCCTCCAGACAGGAGATGCCAACACAGTCTCAAGTGTCCACCTGATATAATTAGCTCACTCTTCATCAGCATCTCTCTCCTACCCACTGTCCAGTCCCTTTCAGGTCTGATAAGTTGTCTTCGGGAATGGTTCCTGTGCTGGACCAGCAGAAGGTTTGGGGACCATGACCGCCGGGATCCCTCTAGTCTCAGTCAGACCATTAAGTATGGTCTTTTTGTGAGAATTTGGGGTCTGCACCCCACTGATCTCCTGGTCCCTCAGGGGTTCTCTGTTGTGCTCCCTGTCAGGGCAGTCATCGATTGTGGCCGGGCACCAACTAGTTCTTCTGGTCTCAGGATGATGCTGGTCTGTGGTTCATGTGGCCCTTTCTGTCTCTTGGGCTCTTAGTTATCCTGTGACCTTGGTGTTCTTCAATCTCCTTTGATCCAGGTGGGTTGAGACCAATTGATGCATCTTAGATGGCTGCTTGTTAGCATTTAAGACCCCAGACGCCACATTTCACAGTGGGATGCAGAATGTTTTCATAATAGAATTATTTTGCCAATTGACTTAGAAGTCCCCTTAAACCATGGTCCCCAAACCCCCGCCCTTGCTCCGCTGACCTTTGAAGCATTCAGTTTATCCCGGAAACTTCTTTGCTTTTGGTCCAGTCCAGTTGAGCTGACCTTCCATGTATTGAGTATTGTCCTTCCCTTCACCTAAAGCAGTTCTTATCTACTAGTTAATCAGTAAAAAACCCTCTCCCACCCTCCCTCCCTCCCCGCCTCGTAACCACAAAAGTATGTGTTCTTCTCAGTTTATACTATTTCTCAAGATCTTATAATGGTGGTGTTATACAATATTTGTCCTTTTGCGTCTGACTAATTTCGCTCAGCATAATGCCTTCCAGGTTCCTCCATGTTATGAAATGTTTCACAGATTCGTCACTGTTCTTTATCGATGTGTAGTATTCCATTGTGTGAATATACCACAGTTTATTTACCCATTCATCCCTTGAAGGACACCTTGGTTGCTTCCAGCTTTTTGCTATTGTAAACAGTGCTGCAATAAACATGGGTGTGCATATATCTGTTTGTGTGAAGGCTCTTATTTCTCTAGGGTATATTCCGAGGAGTGGGATTTCTGGGTTGTATGGTAGTTCTATTTCTAACTGTTTAAGAAAACGCCAGATAGATTTCCAAAGTGGTTGTACCATTTTGCATTCCCTCCAGCAGTGTATAAGAGTTCCAATCTCTCCGCAGCCTCTCCAACATTTATTATTTTGTGTTTTTTGGATTAATGCCAGCCTTGTTGGAGTGAGATGGAATCTCATCGTAGTTTTAATTTGCATTTCTCTAATGGCTAATGATCGAGAGCATTTTCTCATGTATCTGTTAGCTGCCTGAATATCTTCTTTAGTGAAGTGCGTGTTCATATCCTTTGCCCACTTCTTGATTGGGTTGTTTGTTTTTTTGTGGTTGAGTTTTGACAGGATCATATAGATTTTAGAGATCAGGCACTGGTCGGAGATGTCATAGCTGAAAATACTTTCCCAGTCTGTAGGTGGTCTTTTTACTCTTTTGGTGAAGTCTTTAGATGAGCATAGGTGTTTGATTTTTCGGAGCTCCCAGTTATCTGGTTTCTCTTCGTCAGTTTTGGTAATGTTTTGTATTCTGTTTATGCCTTGTATTAGGGCTCCTAAGGTTGTCCCTGTTTTTTCTTTCATGATCTTTATCGTTTTAGTGTTTATGTTTAGGTCTTTGATCCACCTGGAGTTAGTTTTTGTGCATGGTGTGAGGTATGGGTCCTGTTTCATTTTTTTGCAAATGGATATCCAGTTATGCCAGCACCATTTGTTAAAAAGACTATCTTTTCCCCAATTAACTGACACTGGGACTTTGTCAAATATCAGCTGCTCATATGTGGATGGATTTATATCTGGGTTCTCAATTCTGTTCCACTGGTCTATGTGTCTGTTGTTGTACCAGTACCAGGCTGTTTTGACTACTGTGGCTGTATAATAGGTTCTGAAATCAGGTAGAGTGAGGCCTCCCACTTTCTTCTTCTTTTTCAGTAATGCTTTGCTTATCCGAGGTTTCTTTCCCTTCCATATGAAGTTGGTGATTTGTTTCTCTATCACCTTAAAAAATGACATTGGAATTTGGATCGGAAGTGCATTGTATGTATAGATGGCTTTTGGTAGAATAGACATTTTTACTATGTTAAGTCTTCCTATCCATGAGCAAGGAATATTTTTTCACTTAAGTATGTCCTTTTCAATTTCTTGTAGTAGTGCTTTGTAGCTTTGTTTGTGTAGGTCTTTTACATCTTTGGTAAGATTTATTCCTAAGTATTTTATCGTCTTGGGGGCTACTGTGAATGGTATTGATTTGGTTATTTCCTCTTCGATGTTCTTTTTGTTGATGTAGAGGGATCCAAGTGATTTTTGTGTGTTTACCTTGTAACCTGAGCCTCTGCCAAACTCTTCTATTAGTTTCAGTAGTTTTCTGGAGGATTCCTTAGGGTTTTCTGTGTATGAGATCATGTCATCTGCAAATAGAGATAATTTTACTTCCTCTTTGCCAATCCGGATGCCCTTTATTTCTTTGTCTAGCCTAATTGCTCTGGCTAGGACTTCTAGCACAATGTTGAATAAGAGCGGTGATAAAGGGCATCCTTGTCTGGTTCCCGTTCTCAAGGGAAATGCTTTCAGGCTCTCTCCATTTAGAGTGATGTTGGCTGTTGGCTTTATATAGATGCCCTTTATTATGTTGAGGAATTTTCCTTCAATTCCTATTTTGGTGAGAGTTTTTATCATAAATGGGTGTTGGACTTTGTCAAATGCCTATTCTGCATCAATTGATAAGATCATGTGGCTTTTGTCTTTTGTTTTATTTATATGGAGGATTACGTTAATGGTTTTTCTAATATTAAACCAGCCTTGCATACCTGGTATAAATCCCACTTGGTCGTGGTGAATTATTTTTTTGATATGTTGTTGAATTCTATTGGCTAGAATTTTGTTGAGGATTTTTGCATCTATGTTCATGAGGAATATAGGTCTGTAATTTTCTGTTTTTGTAATGTCTTTACCTGGTTTTGGTATCAGGGAGATGGTGGCTTCATAGAATGAGTTAGGTAGTATTCCGTCATTTTCTATGCTTTGAAATACCTTTAGTAGTAGTGGTGTTAACTCTTCTCTGAAAGTTTGGTAGAACTCTGCAGTAAAGCCATCCGGGCCAGGGCTTTTTTTTGTTGGGAGTTTTTTGATTACCGTTTCAATCTCTTTTTTTGTTATGGGTCTATTTAGATGTTCTACTTCTGATTGTGTTAGTTTAGGTAGATAGTGTTTTTCCAGGAGTTCATCCATTTCTTCTAGGTTTGCAAATTTGTTAGAGTACAATTTTTCGTAATAATCTGATATGATTCTTTTAATTTCAGTTGGGTCTGTTGTGATGTGGCCCTTCTCGTTTCTTATTCGGGTTATTTGTTTCCTTTCCTGTATTTCTTTAGTCAGTCTAGCCAATGGTTTATCAATTTTGTTAATTTTTTCAAAGAACCAGCTTTTGGCTTTGTTAATTCTTTCAATTGTTTTTCTGTTCTCTAATTCATTTAGTTCAGCTCTAATTTTTATTATTTGTTTTCTTCTGGTGCCTGATGGATTCTTTTGTTGCTCACTTTCTATTTGTTCAAGTTGTAGGGACAGTTCTCTGCTTTTGGCTCTTTCTTCTTTTTGTATGTGTGCATTTATCGATATAAATTGGCCTCTGAGCACTGCTTTTGCTGTGTCCCATAGGTTTTGATAGGATGTATTTTCATTCTCGTTGCATTCTATGAATTTCCTTATTCCCTTCTTAATGTCTTCTATAACCCAGTCTTTTAAGTATTTGATTTCTTTTCCCTAATTTTTCTGTTATTGATTTCCACTTTTATGGCCTTGTGGTCTGAGAAGATGCTTTGTAATATTTCGATGTTTTGGACTCTGCAAAGGTTTGTTTTATGACCTAATATGTGGTCTATTCTAGAGAATGTTCCATGTGCGCTAGAAAAAAAAGTATACTTTGCAGCAGTTGGGTGGAGAGTTCTGTATAAGTCAATGAGGTCAAGTTGGTTGATTGTTGTAAGTAGGTGTTCCGTGTCTCTATTCAGCTTCTTCCTGGATGTCCTGTCCTTCTCCGAAAGTGGTGTGTTGAAGTCTCCTACTATAATTGTGGAGGTGTCTATCTCACTTTTCAGTTCTGTTAAAATTTGATTTATGTATCTTGCAGCCCTGTCATTGGGTGCATAAATACTTAATATGGTTATATCTTCCTGGTCAATTGTCCCTTTTATCATTATGTAGTGTCCTTCTTTATCCTTTGTGGTGGATTTAAGTTTAAAGTCTATTTTGTCAGAAAGTAATATTGCTACTCCTCTTCTTTTTTGCTTATTGTTTGCTTGATATATTCTTTTCCATCCTTTGAGTTTTAGTTTGTTTGTGTCTCTAAGTCTAAGGTGTGTCTCTTGTAGGCAGCATATAGACAGATCGTGTTTCTTTATCCAGTCTGAGACTCTCTGTCTCTTTATTGGTGCATTTAGTCCATTTACATTCAGCGTAATTATAGATAAGTGTTTAGTGTTGTCATTTTGATGCCTTTTTATGTGTGTTGTTGACAATTTCATTCTTCCACTTACTTTTTTGTGCTGAGACATTTTTCTTTGTAAATTGTGAGATCCTCATTTTCATAGTATTTGACTTTATGTTTGCTGAGTCGTTACGTTTTTCTTGGTTTTTATTTTGAGTTATGGAGTTGTTATACCTCTTTGTGGTTACCTTAACGTTTACCCCTATTTTTCTAAGTAAAAACCTAACTTGTATTGTCCTATATCGCCTTGTATCCCTCTCCATATGGTAGTTCTATGCCACCTGTATTTAGTCCCTCTTTTTGATTATTGTGACCTTTTACATATTGACTCAATGATTCCCTGTTTTGAGCATTTTTTAAAAATTAATCTTAATTTGTTGTTGTGTTTTCCCTATTTGAGTTGATATCAGGATGTTCTGTTCTGTGACATTGTGTTGTGCTGGTATCTGATATTATTGGTTTTCTGACCAAACAGTTTCCTTTAGTATTTCTTGTAGCTTTGGTTTGGTTTTTGCAAATTCTCTAAGCTTGTGTTTATCTGTAAATAACTTAATTTCGCCTTCATATTTCAGAGAGAGTTTTGCTGGATATATGATCCTTGGCTGGCAGTTTTTCTCCTTCAGTGCTCTGTATATGTCATCCCATTGCCTTCTTGCCTGCATGGTTTCTGCTGAGTAGTCTGAACTTATTGATTCTCCCTTGTAGGAGACCTTTCTTTTATCCCTGGCTGCTTTTAAAATTTTTTCTTTATCTTTGGTTTTGGCAAGTTTGATGATAATATGTCTTGGTGATTTTCTTTTTGGATCAATCTTAAATGGGGTTTGATGAGCATCTTGGATAGATATCCTTTCATCTTTCATGATGTCAGGGAAGTTTTCTGTTAGCAGATCTTCAACTATTCTCTATGTGTTTTCTGTCCTCCTTCCCTGTTCTGGGACTCCAATCACATGCAAGTTATCCTTCTTGATAGAGTCCCACATGATTCTTAGGGTTTCTTCATTTTTTTAAATTCTTTTATCTGATTTTTTTTCAGCTATGTTGGTGTTAATTCCCTGGTCCTCCAGATATCCCAGTCTGCATTCTAATTGCTCCAGTTTGCTCCTCT
The DNA here is from genome assembly GCF_030014295.1 of Loxodonta africana. NCBI lineage: Eukaryota > Metazoa > Chordata > Mammalia > Proboscidea > Elephantidae > Loxodonta > Loxodonta africana. The sequence goes on along the minus strand of NC_087369.1, from coordinate 171,428,954 downwards.
GACTTCCTATTGCATTGTCTAATTCTGTAATTTTATTGTTAATCTTTTGGATTTCTGCATGCTGTCTCTCTATGGATTCTTGCAACTTATTAATTTTTCCACTATGTTCTTGAATAATCTTTTTGAGTTCTTCAACTGTTTCATCAGTGTGTTTCTTGGCTTTTTCTGCAGTTTGCCTTATTTCATTTCTGAGGTCATCCCTGATGTCTTGAAGCATTCTGTAAATTAGTTTTTTATATTCTGTATCTGATAATTCCAGGATTGTATCTTCATTTGGGAAAGATTTTGATTCTTTAGTTTGGGGAGTTGCAGAAGCAATCATGGTCTGCTTCTTTATGTGGTTTGATATCGACTGCTGTCTCCGAGCCATCACTAAGATATTGTAGTGATTTATTCTATATTTGCTCACTGAGTCTTATCTTGTTTTGTTTTCTTTCCATATACGTGGATGGGCTACTAGATTGTGCTGTGTTGATGGTTGTAGCCCTTGACTTACTTATGACCTATTACCAGCTGGTTCGGGCTGTTGCCAGATATATATGCCTGAGTCTATTCACTATTCTTGAGTAGAATCTGATTTTGGGTCATCAGGTGTGTGCTGCACCCTAACACCTATCCACCTCGAGAAGTAGTGGTGATAGTTGTATGGACCAGATTCTATTAGCAGCTGGAGTTCACACTGCAGGGGGGGCAGGATGGTGACAGGCTTCCCCCAAGTGTCAGTGAGGTAGGTGTGTCTCTATTCCTAAAGCACCTTGGTGGGAGGGCTCTGCAGCTGTACCTTAGGCCCCCAATGCAAGTACCTCTACAGATTGGTAGGTGTCACTCTCCTTAGACCCCTAAGGCCAGAGGCTAGGTGGTCTGGGGGAGCTTCAGCCCTCAGTTCCCTGTTGTGGGTCAGTTAGGGCTCTGTTGAATAAGCAGAGATATCAGACCTGGGAAACTTGTTTTTGCAGTAAATCCGCTAAAAAAAAATGCAGTCAGATCCCTATCATAAATGTCTTTGCCATATAATAGCCACCTTGTTCCCTGTAGGGATGAAAGCCCAAGATATGGATCATATATGCTTGGCTGGAGCTGGTTCTGTGTTTTTAGTCCAATTAGGGAAGGATTTTTGGTCCCTGGGTTTTTTGTGGTTGCTTCTCTCAGGCCGGAAGAATGGGTTAGGAAAAGACCAAAAAAAAAAAAAAAAGGGAAAAGAAAAGCCGCAGAGCCGGAGCCGTTCTCCCTCTGGCTCAGGAAATCCCAATGTTAATGAAGCCGCCTGGGAAGGGGAGGGGAGGGTTCAGAAAAACAGGAGAGAGTAGCACCCCGGAATATAGCCAAAGTTGCTTATCTTGCTTGGGATGACTGTTTTATCTGAGATTCCTGAGGGGCGTGTCACCTATGTGTGCTGGCTGTGTAGAGATTGCCCCCGAGTGTCTGGCCCGCAGAAGCCGGGGTCAGTTCCTCTGCTCCCAGTCCAAAGCCCAGCATCAAGGTTCCCCTGCTGGGACTCTGCACTCCCGGCTCCAAAATCAGTTGCTGCCTCCTGGAGACTTCTCCTCCCGTCAGCCGCGTCACCACGCCGCCTGCGCGGACCGGCTGGGCCCCCTCCCGGAGTCAGTTCAGGGGGGTAGGTCTGTGCCCCGTGTTTGCGCCGTGACAGGATGCTGTGCTCAGCTCCCCTGTGCCCAGTCCAAAGCCCGTTGCCAAGGTTCCCTGGCTGGGACGCTGCACTCCCGGCTCCAAAACCAGTCACTGGCTCCCAGGACTTCTCCTCCCACCAGCCGCGTCGTCAGGCCACCCGCGCAGAGCGCCTGGGCCCTCTCCCGGGGTCAGTTCAGGGGGGTAGGGCTGCGCCCCGTGTTTGCGCCGTCACAAGATGTTGTGTTCAGGTCCCCTGGGCCCAGTCCTAAGCCCAGCGCCAAGGTTACCTGACTGGGACGCTGGCTCCAGGCTCCAAAAACAGTCGCTGCTTCTCCGTAGTTGTTCGTTCTCTGTCTCTGTCACTCAGGTCAACTCTTTAAATCTGTGTTTGTTGTTCAGGGTTCGTAGATTGTTATGTATGTGATCCATTCACTTGTTTTTCTGAGTCTTTGTTGCAAGAGGGATCCGAGGTAGCGTCTACCTAGTCAGCCATCTTGGCCCCCTCTGTAGTTTTCTTTGTATAAGTCTTTTACATCTCTGTTAAGATTTATTCCGAAGTATTCTATCTTCTTGGGGGCTACTATAAATGGCATTGATTTGGTGATTTCCTCTTCAATGTCCTTTTTGTTGGTGTAGAGGAATCCAACTGATTTTTGTATGTTTATCTTGTATTTTGATACTCTGCTGAACTCTTCTATTAGTTTCAATAGTTTTCTGGAGGATTCCTTAGGGTTTTCTGTGTATAAGATCATGTCATGTGCAAATAGAGATACTTTTACTTCTTCCTTGCCAATCTGGATGCCCTTTATTTCTTTATCTAGCCTAATTACTCTGGCTGGGACTTCCAGCACAGTGCTGAATAAGAGTGGTGATAAAGGGCATCCTTGTCTGGTTCCCGTTCTCAGTGGAAATGTTTTCAGGCTCTCTCCATTTAGGGTAATGTTGGCTGTTGGCTTTGTATAAATGCCCTTTATTATGTTGAGAAATTTTCCTTCTATTCCTATTTTGCTGAGAGTTTTTATCACGAGCGTTGAACTTTGTCAAATGCCTTTTCTGCATCAATTGATAAAATCATGTGATTCTTTTGTTTTATTTATGTGGTGGATTATATTAATTGTTTTTCGAATGTTGAACCATCCCTGCATACCTGGTATGAATCCCACTTGGCCATGGTGAATTATTTTTTTTGATATGTTGTTGAATTCTATTGGCTAGAATTTTGTTGAGGATTTTTGCATCTAAATTCATGAGGGATATAGGTCTATAATTTTCTTGTGGTGTCTTTACCTGGTTTTGGTATCAGGGATATGGTGGCTTCATAGAATGAGTTAGGTAGTATTCCATCCTTTTCTATGCTCTAAAATATCTTTAGTAGTAGTGGTGTTAACTCTTCTCTGAAAGTTTGGTAGAACTCTGCAGTGAAGCCGTCCGGACCAGGACTTTTTTTTGTTGGGAGTTTTTTGAGTACCTTTCAATCTCTTCTTTTGTTATGGGTCTATTTAGTTGTTCTACCTCTGTTTATGTTAGTTTAGGTAGGTAGTGTGTTTCTAGGAATTCAACCATTTCTTCTAGGTTTTCAAATTTGAGTATAGTTTTTCATAGTAATCTGATATGATTCTTTTAATTTCAGTTGGGTCTGTTGTAATATCGCCCATCTCATTTCTTATCCGGTTTATTTACTTCCTCTCCTGTTTTTCTTTTGTCAGTTTGGCCAATGGTTTATCAATTTTGTTGATTTTTTCAAAAAACCAGCTTTTGGTCTTGTTAATTTCAATTGTTTTTCTGTTTTCTATTTCATTTAGTTCTGCTCTAATTTTTATTATTTGTTTTCTCCTGGTGCCTGAGGGTTTCTTTTGTTGCTTTGTTTCTATTTGTTCAAGTTATAGGGATAATTCTTTAATTTTGGCCCTTTTTTTCTTTTTGGATGTGTGCATTTATTGATATAAACTGGCCTCTGAGCACCACTTTTGCTATGTCCCAAAGGTTCTGATAGGAAGTGTTTTCATTCTCATTGGAATCTATAATTTCTTTATTCCATCCTTAATGTCTTCTATAATCCAGTCTTTTTTTGAGCAGGGTATTGTTCATTTTCCAAGTGGTTGATTTCTTTCCCCTGCTTTTTCTGTTATTGATTTGTACTTTTATGGCCTTATGGTCAGAGAAGATGCTTTGTAATATTTCAATATTTTGGATTCTGCTAAGGCTTGCTTTATGACCTAATATGTGGTCTATTCTAAAGAATGTTCTATGTGCACTAGAAAAGAAAGTATAGTTGGTTGCTGTTGGGTGGAGTGTTCTGTATATGCCTACAAGGTCAAGTTAGTCGATTGTGGCATTTAGATCTTCTGTGTCTTTATTGAGCTTCTTTCTGGATGTCCTGTCCTTCTCCAAAAGTGGTGCGTTGAAGTCTCCTACTATTATCGTGGAGCTATCTCACTTTTCGATGCTGATAGAGCTTGTTTTATGTATCTTGCAGCCCTGTCATTGGGTGCATAAACATTTAATATGGTTATATCTTCTTGGTGTATTGTACCTTTAATCATTATATAGTGTCCTTCCTTATCCTTTCTGATGGATTTAACTTTAAAGTCTATTTTGTCAGAAATTAATATTGCCACTCCTGCTCTTTTTTGATTGTTGTTTGCTTCATATATTTTTTTCCATCCTTTGAGTTTTAGTTGTTTGTGTCTCTAAGTGTAAGGCGTGTCTCTTGTAGGCAGCATATAGACGGATCTTGTTTTTTAATCCATTCTGCCACTCTCTGTGTCTTTATCGGTGCATTTAGTCCATTTACATTCAGGGTAATTATGGAGAGGTATGAATTTAGTGCTATCATTTTGATGTCTTTTTTTGTGTGTTGACAGTTTTTTTACCACTTGATTTTATGTGCTGAGTAGATTTTCTTTATATATTGTCTTTTCCTCATATTTGTTGTTGTTGATTTTGTTTCTGCTGAGCCTATATTTTTCCCTTGTATTTTATTTTGATGAGTAGGATAGTTTGTCTCCTTTGTGGTTACCTTATTATTTACCCATATTTTTCTAAATTTAAAGCTAACTTTTATTTCTTTGTATCGCCGTATTTTCCTCTCCATATGGAAGGTCTATGATTACATTTCTTAGTCCCTCTTTATTATTTTAGTGTTGTCTCCTATTATATAATAACATCGCCATTACCCTTTGTTGGGCTTTTTTTTTTTTTTTTTGCTTTGTTTTTTTGGATTTTCCTGTCTGGGTTGACTTCTGGTTGCTCTGCCCAGTGTTCTAGTCTTGGGTTGATACCTGATATTATTGATTTTCTAACCAAAGAACTCCCTTTAGTATTTCTTGTAGTTTGGGTTTGATTTTTACGAATTCCCTCAACTTGTGTTTATCTGGAAATGTCTTAATTTCACCTTTGTATTTAAGAGACAGTTTTGATGGATATATGATTCTTGGCAGGCAATTTTTTTCCTTCAATTTTTTAAATATGTCATCCCATTGCCTTCTTGCCTGCATGGTTTCTGCCGAGTAGTCTGAGCTTATTCTTATTGGCTCTCCTTTGTAGGTGACTTTTCTTTTATCCCTCGCTGTTCTTATAATTCTCTCTTTATCTTTGGTTTTGGCAAGTTTGATTATAATATGTCTTGGTGACTTTCTTTTAACATCTACCTTATGTGGAGTTTGATGAGCATCTTGGATAGATATCTTCTCATCTTTCACAATATCAGGGAAGTTTTCTGCCAACAAATTTTCAACAATTCTCTCTGTATTTTCTGTTATCCCTCCCTGTTCTGATACTGCAATCACTCGTAGGTTATTTCTCTTGATAGCATCCCACATGATTCTTAAGGTTTCTTCATTTTTTTTTAATTCTTTTATCTGATTTTTCTTCAAATATATTAGTGCCAAGTGATTTATCTTTGAGTTCAGAAATTCTAGCTTCTACTTGCTCAATTTTGCTCCTCTGACTTCTATTGAGCTGTCTAATTCTGTAATTTTATTGTTAATCTTCTGAATATCTGATTGCTGTCTGCCTATGGATTTTTCCAGCTTATTAAACTTTTCATTATGTTCCCGAATAATCTTTCTGATTTCTTCAGTTGCTTTATCTGTGTGTTCCTTGGCTTGTTCTGCGTATTGCCTCATTTCCTTCCTGATGTCTTGAAGGGTTCTGTATATTAAACTTTTGTATGCTGCATCTGGTAATTCCAGGAATGCACTTTCATCTAGAAGATCCCTGGATTCTTTGTTTTGAGAGCCTGTTGAGGTGATCATGGCCTGTTTCTTTATGTGACTTGATATTGACTGTTGTCTCCGAGCCATCTATAAGTTATTGTATTAGTTTATGCTTGCTTACTATGTCGTAGCTGCTTGCTGTGTTTTGTTTTGGTATATCCGTATGGGTTGCTTGAGTGAACTAGCTTGATTATTTTCACCTTTGGGGCTCTGGTGTCCTGTTCCCAGCTGGCTAGAGCTGTTATCAGGTGTATCAGCCTAGGAGTCCATTCAGTTTTCTTATATGAATTCAGCTCAGGTTTCCAGGTAGCTGATCATCAAGTGTGTGGTACAGGCTCTGTACTACAGTCTTAGAGGGGCAGGGGTGATTGGCGTATCTACCAGTATCTGATTGCAGCAGGGGGTCACACTCTGAACAAGGCAGGGGATTGAGAACCAACCCCCAAGTGTCTCTGAGGAAAACGCATCTCTGTTCTCTAGAGTGTGCTGGTGGGTGGGTTCTGCAGAGGGACCATGGGCACCCAAAGTTTTTGGTTGTAAGGACTGGGAGGTACCAGTTATCTTTGGACCCCTGTCGCAGGTGGCTGGGTGACCTGAGTGGAGCTACCAGTCCTTAGGTCCCTGATGTGGGTAGGTGAGGACCTTGTTTAATAGGCAATGTCAAACTTCAAACACCCACCTCTCCACTGCACAGCTGAAATGGTTGGAGTTTGCCAACAAGGGCCTGTTCTCCCGAAATAGGCCCACACAGGTCCATGCAGGAGGGAGAGGTGCTCAAGGTCCACGGACGGTTTATGCCTGGACAGGAGCCACTTCTGTCCTGAGCTCCCCCAATTAATGGAGCTAGCAAATTATCTCTTCCCCTCAGTTGCAAAGTTTTTCCTTCCCCAAGGCCAGGAGAATGGCTCTAGGTGCTCACCAGGGTGTATCTCAGGCCCAGGGATTCAGCCGCTGAAGCCGGCTTGGGGGTGGGGGGGCACGGTAAAATATCCGCAAGTCCTTAGCTTTTGCCAAGAGCGCCCTTCTCCTCAGGTCCCGGAGGTGTGAGCGGGCCGGGTGCCTGCTGCTTCTCCCCGAGGAAACTGCGTTCTCCCCAGGTCCCGGAGGTGTGAGCAGGCTGTGCGGCTGCTGCTTCTCCCCGAGGAAACTGCGTTCTCCCCAGGTCCCGGAGGTGTGAGTGGGCTGTGTGGCTGCTCCTTCTCCCTGAGGAAACTGCAGCCAAACGCCACGACCAGCCCGCCACTGCTGCCGCCGCTCCGGGAATGGTGCCTGAGGGCTTCCCGGGATTCAGGTCCGGTAACTCCTCTCTGCTTCTGAACAGTCTCTTCCTTCCCCTGCCCCTCAGTTCGTTGTCTAAGCCGGCCTTTGATGCTCAGGGCTCCCAGCTCATCACAAATATACTTGTTTCACTTGTTTTTTTAGGGTCTTTGTTGTAAAGAGTGCTCCACAGAAGCATCTGTCTATTCCGCCATCTTGGCTCTGCCCCCGATCAGTTGAACTTTTAATGTAGTAGTGTTGAAATCCAGTCACAATTGCCCAAAGACATTTTATATCCTTTGACACTCTTGGTGTCAAATAAGCCTATTTATTTTATGGAACCGATTCTTAATTAAAATCCCCCTCGTGGTATAATGTGCAAGTACCAGCTCACAGACCCTCTAACTCAGTGTGTCTAAACAGAACTCAGCTTGTTCCCTACAGCTGCTCCTTCTAGAATAGTCCCCTACCTTAGCTCCCTCTCATCACATTTCTCATGGTTTGTAATTATGCACAACTTGGTGGTATTATTATTTCCTGGTGGGAATAGGGATGGGGCCACAGTTTTTTCTGAGGTTGGCGGGAGCAAAGTGGTTACTGTCTAAAAATTTTCTGTGTTGCTGTGTTGCCCATTTCCCAGTCCTTTGGCTTTTGTTGGGGCTTTTTGTTTTCTGTGCCCATTGGCGTTTCTTGGATGTTGGCTTCTCTGGCACCCAGTCTGGAATATATGAGCTGGAAAGAAAATTCAGGAACTACTGTTTGTGCCATTCCTTGGGCTCCGAGACCCTAGCCGGTCTGGCTTCTGCTCTCCACATTTCAGAGTCATCTTATGTTCGTTTTACACATAATGTCCAGGGTGTTTAGCTGTACTTAGAGGATTAGGGAGAGGAGTGCCTACTCCATCTTGTCCCGGGACTAAAAGTCTCAATGTAGTTTTAATTTGAATTTCTCTTAATCCGTGTAAGGATCGTTTGTGTATGTATTTAGGAACTGTCTGGTGATGACACCAGAAATTTTCTATTCTTTAATCCCTCCTCTCCTCAGCTTCTGTAACAACCTACATTCCCAGCATACATGTCAGCTCACCCAGGACTTTGAGTTTGCAGCCCTCTCTCCTTGGACAGCTTTGGGAAAGTCTTTACTTCTCTACCCCTTTTCCCCATAGTTCCTGGGGTGAACAAAGCCAACTTTTTGATCGCAAAGTCTAGTGCTGAAGGGAGGCCATAAGGAAAGCCTCTGTCCAGTGTCCCATTAAACGAAAGCAGGAAAATTAAAACACTAGAGGCTCCTACAGTTGAGGTTGAAGGCTGTCCATGGTTGAGATGAATTACAGTGGAGTATCCCTGCTGTGGAAACCCTGGTGGCGTAGTGGTTAAGTGATATGGCTGTTAACCAAGAGGTCGGCAGTTTGAATCTGCCAGGAGCTCCTTGGAAACTCTACGGGGCAGTTCTACTCTGTTCTATAGGGTCATTATGATTCGGAATCGACTTGATGGCAGTGGGTTTGGTTTTTTTTTTTTTATTTTTTTTTATCCCTGTTGTGGCAGCTCAGCTTCTCATGAAGGACTCTTAGTGCTTGTCATGGATTGAATTGTGTCCCCAAAAATATGTGTCAACTTGGCTAGGCCATGATTCCCAGTATTGTGTGAATGTCCACCATTTTGTCATCTGCTGTGATTTTCCTATGTGTTGTGGATCCTACTTCTATGATGTTAATGAGGCAGGATTACAGGCAGTTGTGTTAATGAGGCAGGACTCAATCTACAAGGTTAGATTGTGTCTTAAGCCAATCTCTTTTGAGATATAAAAGACAGCAGCGAGCAGAGAGACATGGGGACCTCATACCACCAAGAAAGTAGTGCCAGGAGCAGAACGCATCCTTTGGGCCTAAGGTTCTTGTGCTGAGAATGTCCTAGACCAGAGGAAGATTGATGACAAGGACCTTCCTCCAGAGCTGACAGAATGAGAAAGTCTTCCCCTGGAGCTGGCGTCCTGAATTTGGGCTTCTAGCCTCCTACGCTGTGAGAGAATAAACTTCAGTTTGATAAAGCCATCCACTTGTGGTATTTCTGCTATAGCATCACTAGGTAACTAACAGTGCTTTAGGAAGAAGGCAGGTAAAACATTTTAAGTTTAGTATCAGGTATCACATCTAAAGGTTTTAATGTAAGATACCTCTGGCTGAAACATCTTTTAAAATTCTCAATATCATTCAAGGGCTGATGGACATGGCATCCACCATCAGAGGCCCTTGCAATGCTCTTCAATGTCTCCAGCCCTGATTCCTACTCTTGATCTGCATCAGAACTCACAGATCCTGCTTCAGTGGTCTCCAGTAGGGTCCATACATCAGTGGTTTTTCTACAACTCCCCAAGTGATTCTCATATGCATGCTGGGAACCACTGATTACAGAATAAACTTTAACCTCCTTTATGTGGTATACAAAACCAAAAAAGAGACCTCTTGCCGTCAGGTCGATTCCGACTCATAGCAACCCTATAGGACAGAGTGGAACTGTCCCATAGAGTTTCCAAGGAGCACCTGGTGGATACAAACTGCCGACCTTTTGATTAGCAGCGGCAGTTCTTAATCACTATGGGCCAACTCTTGCCTCTATCTCTGCACTCCCTCTCACCTAACACTCCAGCCAGAAGGAAATATCCCTAGGTTCAAAAACTTGCCAGGCTCTGAGCCTTGCCTCCCACAACCTCCTCTGCTTGGAATACACTCCCCTTCTCCTGATGGCTTTCTACCTGGGAAACAGCCACTCCATCTGGGAACCAATTTCCCTTCAGTGGAATTGACCCCACTGAAGTTCTGTGCAAATTTATCTTCCAGTTTCTCCTCCCCTTTCTCTCCTTTAGGTCTCTCAGGGGAGAGCTCCTTGAGGGCAGGGACCATGACTGATTCATTTCTAGTGCCTAGCATGAGATATGATCAAGTGGATGAGTACAGGATACTTTAGCCTCAGAGATTGTGGAAGGAAAACAAAAGGAATCCCATGGTGTATTACCACTATTATGTCAGTAGCTTTTGTCAGTGCAATTTTCTTCTGCTAAGTATAGTTTCAGAAAGTCAATGGCTAAATGTCACTTGAATCAGCAGGATTGACCCACCATGGAAAAGATTGGTTGGTTTCCCTCTTTTTCAGAGAAACCTTCCCAGGCTTGCTGCTTGGGGACCTTAGTCATTTCCTCAAGGAATCAATATCTCACCAATTCTGTTTTATAGAGCAGTGTCAGCAAATCACTTTTAAACAGCTTCCACTATTGTTATCAGATCTTTCTAGACCAGATTTTTTTTTTGGGCGGGGGGAGGAAGTACCGCAGTTTCTCCTCTTAAACTTAAAGCAACTCTAACTCCTTTTCCCTTACCTATTTTTTTCTTTGCTTCTTAGATTAATACCAGACAATTCTATTAAGAGTTTGAATAAAAAACCCAACTGTTTGGAAGGCTGTATACACCAAGTGTGGTCAGTGTCCTCCAGCCTGGGAGATGTGGTCTCCTTATCAGACATGATCTTCCTTTCTGCCATCTGACCTTGGCTTGCCTTTGGCATATACTTATTTACCCTCTTCCATTTCCCAAAGCCTCTTTTATTACAAAACTACATTATCACCACTGTGAAGATCAGAACCAGACAGGACCCTTTCAAATTGATCTGTAGTACTGAGGGACAAGGTTCTGCATGTGGGTGGGGAACCAGTGAGTGTTAACTGGAAGTAGAAATGGTCTCTGGGCTATGCCTGCCTTGCCCAAAGTGTGTACAAGGAGAACCAGTTCATCAAAGGATCTTTGCAGACCACCTGGTTTCTCATTTCTTTCCATACTTCATCAAGGACTGCTTGTATTTGACTTATATTCTTAGACTCAGAGCAATTTCTTCTTTTTCTCTTAGGCGTATAAGGCAATGAGTCAGACATTCATTCCACAGGTATTTATTGAGCACCTACTATGTGCTAGGCTCTGTGCTAGGTGATGAGTTATGAGCTCAGAATATTTTAATTCAGAAGTTTCTAGATGTTAATAGAATGAGTAGCAAGATCTTACCGACTTTGGGACTCCAAAGGAGGCAATGAGAGTGGAATGTTCCATGTTTTTACCACAATGCTTCCTCTGTTTGGGAACCCCTTCCACTTCTCCCCATTCACCTGGCAAACTCCTTATCCTTCATGTTTCTGCTTTGTCATCATGTTCTCCCTACAGCATTCCTTACCTCCTCATCTGGCCTAAATGTCCCTTCTCTGTGTTTCCATGCCATCCTTTTCATTGTCTTGACATGCCAGTTAACTTGACTGTCTCATCTTCAATATATCATGAGCTCCTTGGGAACAAGGATTGTGTTTTGCTTACCACCGTACTCTCAGTGCCCTGCACAGAGTTCTGTACAGGGTAACTGCTTGTATCAATCAGGGTTCAAACAGAATGCAGAAGCAGCAATAGGAAGATATCTATATCTTTGTCTGTGACTATGTGTATGTCTATATCTATGACTATATCTATGTTTATGACTACATCTATGTCTATGACTCTATCGATGTCTATGTCTATGACTATGTCTGTGTCTATGACTATGTCTGCATGTACATCTATGACTGTTTACATCTACATCTATGTCTACAACTATGTCTGTGTCTATGTCTATATCTATATGTCTACATCTATATCTACATCTGTGTCTACACCTATATCTATATCTATATGATCCAACAGAATGTGGAAATTTTCTAGCAATATAATTAAACACACGTAAGTAAAATTTTGCTGAAGATCATTAAAAGTGGCTGCAACAATATATTGATAGGGAACTGCCAGAAATTCAAGCCAGATTCAGAAGAGGAAGTGGAATGAGAGATATCATCACAGATGTCAGATGAATCTTGGCTGAGAGCAGAGAATACCATAAGGATGTTTACCTGTGTTTTATTGACTATGCAAAGGTATTGGACTGTGTGAATCATAACAAATTATGGATAGCATTAGGAAGAATGGGAATTTCAGAACACTTAATTATGCTCATGAGGAATGTGTACATAGACCGTGAGGCAGTTGTTTGAACAGAACAAGGGGATACTGTGTGGTTTAAAATCAGGAAAGGTGTGCACTGGGGTTTTATCCTTTCACCATACCTATTCAAGCTGTATTGAATAAGCAAATAATCTGAGAAGCTGGACTATAGGAAGAAGAATGGGGCATCAGGATTGGAGGAAGACTCATTAACAACCTGCAATATGCAGATGACATAACGTTGCTTGCTGAAAGTGAAGAGGACTTGAAGCACTTACTTATGAAAATCAAACACCATAGCCTTCGGTATGGATTACACCTCAATACAAAGAAAACAAAAATCCTTACAACTGGACTAATAAACAACATCATGATAAACAGAGAAAATATTGTAGTTGTCGAGGATTTTATTTTACTTGGATCCACAATGAACACCCATGGAAGCAGCAGTCAAGAAATCAAAAGACACATTGCATTGGGTAAATCTGCTGCAAAGGACCTCTTTAAAGTGTTGAAGAGCAAAGATGTCACCTTGAAGACTAAGGTGTGCCTGACCCAAGCCCTGGTATTTTCAATCATGTCATATGCATGTGAAAGCTGGACAATGAATAAGGAAGACCGAAGAATTGATGCCTTTGAATTATGGTGTTGGTGAAGAATATGGAATATACCACGGACTGCTAGAAGAACAAACAAATCTGTCTTGGAAGAAGTACAGCCAGAATGCTCCTTAGAAGCACGGATGGTGAGACTACATCTTACATACTTTGGACATGTTGTCAGGAGGGATCAGTCTCTGGAGAAGGACATCATGCTTTGTCAAGTGGAGGGTCAGCATAAAAGAGGAAGACCCTCAACAAGATGAACTGATACAGTGGCTGCAACAATGGGCTCAGACACAGCGAGGATTGTGAGGATGGCGCAGGACCGGGCAGTGTTTCATTCTGTTGTGCACAGGGTCGCTGTGAGTCCAGATTGACTCGGCGGGATCTAACTAACCAACAGTAGATTGTCATCATTTGTGGTAGTTATGTTCTGTAAAGTTTTGTTCTATAAAGTCCTCATGAGCACTGGATCAGTGAATAGAAAATCAGCCTTGTGCATTGGCAACTCACATTTTTTGCCTCTGCACATCACATATCTGTAAAAGACTGCAAAAGCACAGCAAGTATCAATTTTGGGGTTATAAATTTTTAGCGAGTAGGTGAATTCACAAATATGGAAACCATGAATAATGAGGATTGGCTATATATGTGTGTATGTACCTATACACATGTGTACACACCCACACACCATTGGCCTATGCAATGGTGGGGACTGGCTAAACAAGCACAAAGTGTGGAGGGCAGACCACCAGGAAGGAAAGATCGCCAGCAGTCTGGAATCCCATGGGCACTGGCTGAAGTTTGTTGTCCATGGCTGCAGCCAGGAGGGAAGTTCATAGGCAGGCTGGAATTCTGTGTTCAAGAGCTGTTTAGAGTCTTGGCCTCAGGGAAGGCCTAAAGCCTCTTCTAAAGGGCTCACCTGATTAGGCCAGGCCTACCTAGGATAATGGAAACCCTGGTGGCATAGTGGTTAAATGCTATGGCTAGTAACCGAGAGATCAGCAGTCCAAATCCGCCAGGTGCTCCTTGGAAACTCTATGGGGCAGTTCTACTCTGCCTATAGGGTCGCTATGAGTCAGACTCGACAAGCAGTGGGTTTGGTTTTATTTTTTCACCTAGGATAATCTCCCGTGGATTAGGGAATTTAATCACACCTGCAAAATCTCCTTCACAGTAGCATCTAGATCAGTGTTTGATTGCATAACTGAGTCTATATATGAGCCTAGACAAAATGACACATCAAAAAGTTATCACAGTGCTCAAAAAGTGGTCCTAGAAAGAAAGAGTAACTGAGTGAGAAGGCCAGGTTATTATAGACTGAGTGAGTGAGTGTGCCTAGTGCTGAATTTGAGCAGATCAGGGGAACAGGAAGGCTTTGTAGTCTCTGAAACCAGCAGAAGAAAACCGAAGCCCTTGGAGTCCGTTCTGACACCCGCCCCTGCCCCGGCAGTCTACAGCCCTGCACTGAGAACTGATGTCAGGCCTCCAGGACAGACCCCATTTCACCTGTTTGCCTGGGGGTCCCTCTGCCACAGCCAGGCCATACCCTGAGGTTTCTGGACTAACCCACATTCCCCCACCTCTGCCACTTTGCTTCTGTCTGCTGCTCCTCTCTTCACCTCCTGCCTTTGCCAACCCAAATGCTCCCCTTTGGTCTTTTAAGCCCTTCCTCCCAATTAGATGAGACTCCTGCCTCCTCAGAAATCCTGGCCCAGGTAGTAGGTGTGCAGCTCTGCCAGCCCCCAAGCGTTGTGCTCTGGCTCCTATTGATTTGTGGCCTGGTTGTCTCATCCATATTGGACTGTGAGCTCTGGGAAGGCAGACCCGGTGCCCTCTACTCCACCATGTCCCCTCGGAGGGCCTGCTCAGCACAGCTGCTCAGCAAATCCTGGAAGCTTTGAATGGAAACAAAGATTCTAAAATAAACCATCTTTCTTAAGATGCTGGATTCTGTATCACATATTCAAATGAAAGACAATTTGTCTTCTAATTAGGTTTTAATGAATTGCACTTGACCTTTGCGCTTTATTTCCAACCTTGAGTGCAGGCAGTGCACGTGTAAATTCCAAGGCTTGATTTAATAATAAAAATCACTTCTGTTTGGAGAGCACTTCACAGACTTCAGATTACAGTGCCTTCCCTTCCCTCACACAAGTTTAAGTGGAGGCCTGCCCCATCTCACTGATGTGGAAACTGAGAATCCGAGAGGTCAAGGCCTCTGGCCGAGGTCACTCAGCATGTAAGTGGTAAACTGCTGCCTTTACTGACCGGGGTTCTGTTTTGCCTTGCTGACTTGCTGGGGAAGGCAGTGTGGGGAAAGCACACTGGGCCGGGAGTCAGGAGGCCCCACAGGAGTTTCTGGTTTGCCTCTTAAAAGCTGAGTGACCTTGAGCTCACCTGTTAGGAGGGCAAAACTGAACAGCAGCCACTAAAGGTAGTGGGGAGTTTGGTTATGGGAAAGGAAGGGAGCTCCTGTACCCTGCTGGCTGCCCTCCCTTTGAGCCCCTCCCTGCTGCCTCTACGGATCGACAAGTCCTTGTTGGGGCATTTCACAGTGTTCACCGGGACATTGTAAGGCATTCCCCAATGTTTGCCTGGAAACAGCATCTCGCTATCGAGGGAGCCCTTTATTCTGTCTACATAATCTCACCTGAGTCTGGGCACACCCCCATGAGATAGGCAGGGCTATCCCTTTCATGTCTGTTGTACAGTCAAGGAGTCTAAAGCCCAGAGAGGTATGTCCCTTGTTCAAGGTCACACAGGTGCTGTCAGTGGTAGAACTTGAATGATTTCTATTCTCCGTAGCCCCTTCTGTGCTTTAATCGCAGCCTGTGTCATGCATTTCACATGAGCGTGTTCAGTGCTGTGTCCCTGGTGCCTACCCTGGGCACAATGCCTGGCACCGGGTATATGCTTGTTAAGTATTTTGTCACAAACCAAGTGTTTTGTGACTCTTTGCAAGAGCTCTTTCCATGTCACTACCCTGCTTTTCTGGCCCCACAGCCCTTAGATAATCCACCAACAGCATTTCACCCTGGGGGGCGGACTCAAGGCTGACAGAGTGCCCAGAGTTCAAGTCCAACCCCTTTATGTACCCAGGAAAAACTGCGACCCAGAGTGGGAGGCTGAATTTCTGAGGGTCATACAGCCAGACTAGGCTAGGAACTCAGACTGTGGCATGTTCTACAATATCACATGGCCTCATAGTTATAGACTGTTTCCTCGTCTTCACTCATTGCTGGGTATAGGTAATAGAGGTAAAAATAACTAGACCACATGTCTTCAAAATAGAATTCAGATGGTAATTTTTAAGCTGGGCGCATAGAAGCTATTTTAGTTATCTCTTGTTTGGGTGACAAAGTACCCCAAAACGTAGTGGCTTAACACAAGAAAGATGTATTATTTCTCACGCTTCTGTGAGTTAGCTTGGTGATTCTTTTGCTTATCTTACTTGGGCTCCCTCATGTGGCTGCATTTAGCTGGTGGGTCATCTAGGGGCTGGGCTCATCTGGGATGCTGGGATGAGTATTTCTCTCTCTGCATGTGGATTCAGGGCCTCTCTCTTCACGTGTTCTGTCATTATTCAGTAGTCTAGACTGAGCTTCCTTACCTGGTGGCAAGAGTATTCTAAGGGTACAAACAGAAACTTTCATGGCCTGAGCCTGGAAGTCACACGGTGTCACTTGTGCCACATCCTATTGACCAAAGAAAGTCACAAGGCCATCCTAGATTCAAGGGGAAGGCAAAGAGATTAAACCTGTTCATGAGAGGAGTGACATGTGCATACAGGAATGGGAGAAATTGTTGGTGGCCATTTCTGCAGACAGTCTACCACAGATGGGATTCAATTAACACCAGAGGTCCCTTTTGCCAGAGATTGAGGGGAGAGGGGAAGATAATTAATAAATTAATTGTTGAATGACTCAGAGGGTAATATGACTTGGCACAGGGGAGAAGAGGGGAGTTGAGTTGTGAGAAGTTGGTTGGGCCAGGTCAGGTGGGCCTAGTGGGCCCCCACTTAAGACCATTGGACTTTCTGCTGAAGACAGTAGAGAGTTGATGAAAGATCTCATGCAGAGCAGGAACACAATTAGGTTTGTATTTTATTTTTAAGAGATTTGTGTTTTAGCAAGCTCTCCCTGGTGGCAGGGTTGGAGGGAGAGTGACAGAGAGCAGGGATACCAGCAAGGGGGTTGGTGTAGTGACCAGAGAGAGGTGAGGAGGGCTTGAATTATGGTGGTAGCAGAGGAAATGGAGAGGGGACCAAATTGGAGGATATTAGGAAATAGTTCTACTTTAAAAATATTTTGCAAAATTAGACTTGCCACAAAATCAGACTGGATAGCCAACCAATCAGCCCAATGAGGGAGACCTGACCAGGAGGTAGGAGAGAAATGAAAATCTCATCTTTCCATTTGACCCCCTCTTTGGTATTGTTACTCTTGGAGCCTAATGTCATATCTTTAACTTGATCACTTCAAATCACACCATATAAAAAAAAATTTTTTTTTCACTCTCTTAAATGGCAGTAATAATACCATATAAAAAAATTTTTATACCATATAGGAAGGTATTATTACTGCCGTTTAAGAGAGTGCAAGTCACTGAATATCTTTTTCTTATTATCATTATTTTTTAGCATTGTTTAATTATACTTTAGATGAAGGTTTGCAGAACAAACTAGTTTCTCATTAAACAGTTATAACATTGGTTAAAAACCCCATGACAAGTCAACACTCTCCCTTCTCTACCTCGGGTTCCCTATTACCAGCTTTCCTTTCCCCTCCTGCCTTCTAGTCCTTGCCCCTGGGCTAGTGTACCTCTTTAGTCTCATTTTGTTTTATGGGCCTGTCTAATTTTTGGCTGAAGGGTGAACCTCGGGATTGACTTCATTACTGAGCTAGAAGGGTGTCCGGGGGCCATACTCTCAGGGTTTCTCCAGTTCCTGTCAGACCAGTATGTCTGGGGTGTGTGTGTGTGTGTGTGTTGTGTGTGTTGTGTGTGTGTGTGTTTTGTGTGTGTGTGTCAGGTCTGTTCAGGACCCTCTATTGTGATCCCTGTCAGAGCAGTCAGCGGTAGCTGGGTACCATCTAGCTGTACTGGGCTCAGTTTGGTGGAGGACATGGTAGATGTGGTCCATTAGTCCTTTGGACTAATCTTTCCATTATATCTTTAGTTTTCTTCATTCTTCCTTTTTCTTGAAGGGATGAGACCAGTGGAGTATCTTAGATGGCCACTCACAAGCTTTTAAGACCCCAGACACTACTCACTAAAGTAGAATGTAGAACATTTTTTTTATAAATTATGTTATGCCAATTGAGCTAGATGTTCCCCACAGCCCTCAGCCCTGTAATTGGGTCCCTGAAGGAGTTTGGATGTGTCTTTGGAGCGTCTATGACCTTGCCTTGTACAAGTTGTGCTGGCTTCGCCAATAATCGTGTACTATCTTACCCTTCACCAAAATTACCACTTACCTATTATCTATTTAGTGTTTTTCCATCCCCCCCGTCCTCTCCCTCATAACCATCAAATATTGTTTCTTTTTGTGTGTGAACCTTTTCATGAGTTTTTACAGTAGTGGTCTCATACAATATTTGTTCTTTTGTGACTGATTATTTTGCTCAGCATAATGCCCTCCAGATTTATCCATGTTACGAGATGCTTCACAGATCCATCATTGTTCTTTATTGTTGTGTAATACTCCATTGTGTGTATGTACCACAGTTTGTTTATCCATTCATCTGTTGATGGGCACCTAGGTTGTTTCCATCTTTTTGTTTTGTGAACAATGCTGCAATGAACATGGGTGTTCATATGTCTATTCCTGTGATGACTCTTATTTCTCTGGGATGTATTCCTAGGAGTGGGATTGCTGGATCGTATGGTATTTCTATTTCTACCTTTCTAAGGAAGCACCATATTGTTTTCCAAAATGGTTGTATCATTTTGCATTTCCACCAGCAGTGCATAAGAGTTCCCATCTCCCCACAGCTTCTCCAACATTTATTTCCTGTTTTTTTGATGGTATCTCATTGTGGTTTTGGTATGTATTTCTCTAATGGCCAAAGATCGTGAGCATTTCCTCATGTGTCTGTTAGCCACTTGAATGTCTTCTTTGGTGAAGTGTCTGTTCATATCCTTTGCCCATTTTTTTAAATTGGATTATTTGTCTTTTTGTGGCAGAGGTGTTGGATTTTCCTGTAGATTTTAGAGATTAGACCTTTGTCTGATTTGTCATAGCGAGAATTTTTTTCCCAGTCTGTAGGTTCTGTTTTTACTCTTTTGGTGAAAGCCTTTTGATGAGCATAAGTGTTTAATTTTTAGTAGATCCCTCACTGAATACATTGCCTGCATTTCAGTGTACTCTCTGCTCTAAAATTCAGACGGCAAAAATCCGAAGGTAGGTCTGTAGAAGAGTTTACTTCTTGTTTAACCTTTTCTTCATTGGCTCCTTTTACAAATGGTGACTCAATGTTTTCACCTTCTTGAGTCTGCAGCCTTCAGAGCAATTAATCAGAGTCCTGCCAGCCAGACTTGTGTCCAGCAGGGGGAACTGGGGCAAATGATCCAATTCTGTGATGGCAGCACAGGAGGGGTCCTTGGACACCATCTAGTCCAATCCATTCATGCTGAGCTGGGTATGTTGGGAGAATGGATGGGGAAGAGGGAGAAGAGACTTTCATGAGCAAGTCATGGAGGCCCCAGAGCCAGGATTGGGGCCTCCTTGTCTCTTGGCAGAATCCCTGGGTGGTGTAGACATTTAAGCACTTGGGTGCTAATCAAAAGGTTGGAAATTTGAGTCCACCCAGCGGTGCCTTAGAAAAAAAGGCCTACTTCAGAAAAATCAGCCACTGAAAACCCTATAGACTACAGTTCTGCTCTGACACATATGAGGGTGCCAAGAGGCAGAACCAACTCCATGGCAACTGGTTTTTTACTGGTTGTCCCTTGGAACTTGGCCATCCCCAAACAAGAACGAGTATAAGAAACAACTGAGAGTACTCAGGGCTAGGGTTTTTTTTTGCTGGGAGGCAGGGAGATGAATCTGTGCCCTCTTAAGCAGTGACAAGTTGATCCTCTTCCTTCAGCACCACTCCAAGACTTGCACTGGGGCAGAACATTTGGACATTCTTAGAACTGCAGAATGAGTGAAGTCTCCTGGGAGAAAATCCCTGGTCCAGATGGATGGGCTCTTGGTGACCTGGCCTTATGATGACTCTTGCTCTAGAGAACACCTCTTTCACAGATTTCAGTATAACAAGCTTTGATGATTGGTGGAAGGAAAGCAGAAAAGTAGGCAAGAAAAATACTTGCATCTGCTACATTTGTCACACAAATCATGGGGCCCTTCTATCTAAAGGGAGATCAGAACCATGTTTACGGAATGACTGTCAAGGAATGGAATGATTTAAGCATGTAGGCATCTGGTTTATTTTATGTTTGATATTTTTCTGTAAGATTTGTAGTCATTGGGAATGACGGATGCCCCAAAGCCTGGGGAAGGGAGAGCAAGCCCCTGGATCTCCAGCGATTGCCAGGAAGGCAGGGTCACAGGGTGTGTAACATGAGGGACCCCACTCCTTGGCAGTGGGCCAGGCTCCATCTGGAATGGTTAGTGGCTGGTTAGTTAGTTGCTCTTGAGTTGGTCCCCAACTCATGGTGGCCCCATGCAGAAAGGAATGAAACACTGTCTTGTACCATCCCCATGGCTGGTTGGGGATCAGACCATTTTGCTCCACAGAGTTTTCACTGAGTGATTTTTGGAAGTAGATCTCCAGGCCTTTCTTCCTGGTCTGTGTAGTCTGAAAGCTCTGCTGAAATCTATTGAGCATCATAGCAACACACAAGGCTCCACTGACAGGCAGTGGCTGCACTTGAGGTACATTGGCAGAGAATCAAACCCAATTCTCCTGCATGGAAGGTGAGAATATTCTACCACTGAACCACCACTGCTCTTAGTTTGTGGATGGTTAGTTAGTGAGTGGTTAGTGGGTGATGACGATGCTAATCATCACTACCATTACGAGTACCTCATGTGTGCTGGGCTCTGTGTTAAGTACAGTTAATCCTCCCTTCAACTCAGTGAGGTAATGCATCAGCTTCCCTTTCTTACAGATAAGGGAACTGAGAGGTTCAATAATTTCCCCTAGGACATGTAAGTGGCAAGAGGTGGAGCTTGGATTCAAAATCTTGACTATGAAAGGAGCTGGATTCATCTGTATACCTGGGCAACATTTTACTAACCTGATGCCCTTGGCAGTGTGAAGTAGGAGGGATCTGAGACATAGCTCTACTAATCAGTAGCTGTGTGATGTTGGACAGGTAACTTAACCTCTCTGAGTCTCGGGCTCTTCACCTATAAGGTGGAACTAACTCTCCTGTCTGAATTCCCCCTTCACAGAGTGAGTATATGAGGTTACAATGAAGCCAATGAAAAGCATTTGGAATGGCCAAACGCCAGCTGCAAGGCATGTAGGAAAGTCAATCACAGGCCAAGAGAAGGGGCCAGGCAGGCAACCAGGAGCTTCTGACCCCGGGTAGATCAGAGTCTGCCTAAGCAGGAGGGGCTCTTAGAGACCACGTGCTTTCACCCCTCCTTGTACAGGGGATGCCGCCCAGGCCCAGAGAGAGGGAGTCCTGACTTTAGGACACACAACAGGCCATTTTTCATTTGCCTTTTTTTTAATATGAAGCATTTTCTTCCAGTGTGGTATTGCACAGTTCCCATCTCACTGGGTTGCATGCTTGCATGATAATCAGTTCAGAAAATTATTACAGTGCAAATGGAAAGATAAATGGTTATAGCATTTGTTAATACTGTAAACACCATTTGTTGGCAAATGATAAGCTTTATTGATACCCCTAATGTATGTATTAGCAAGAACAATGCAGCACAAAATGTTAACATCTGCCAACGCAGTGCAAACAATTATAAGTAACTTTCTTTTAATGCAGAAATTATGCAATCACAAAAGGTATGGCTGAAAATTAGTATGACACAGAGCCAGGTTTATTATGCATTTAAAGGCATAAACAATAATTTTATACGGCGAGCAAGCCAAAGCTCTTTTCAGCATCTCTTTGTCAAAAATGACGCTCTGACACCAAATACAGGGGAAAGTTGGGGAATTGAGATGGTTATTAAATCTGACCTTGATCAGATTTTTATTATGTCAGAAAAAAATGGTTCTTAAGAGAGAGAGTTGTCATGGGATTAGAGTCCATCTACAGCGAGATGTTTCCATGGCAACAAATCAAACACCATTTCCTCTGACTCCAGTCTCCTGCTTCAGAAATCTGAACTTAGCATTGAATAATTAGAGTGAGACACCGTAATGTTGTGTAAAGGCAAAAAGCAGAAGAATCAATCTGGAGGCAGTAAATGATTTTAAAATGGCAATTAACCTCATCAACGAGACTGTCTGCCGCTCATGCTGGCCATGAGAGGGCC
The DNA here is from genome assembly GCF_030014295.1 of Loxodonta africana. NCBI lineage: Eukaryota > Metazoa > Chordata > Mammalia > Proboscidea > Elephantidae > Loxodonta > Loxodonta africana. Next base: position 171,406,787 of record NC_087369.1, on the reverse strand, counting down.
CACGTAGGTATTTGGTTTTACAAATTGAAGGCATAATTTTTTTGTCAGACACAACCTTAAAAAAAAAAAAAAAGCCAAAGCCAAACCATAATTCTCCCCAAATTAATGAAGTCTGAAGTTACGGATAAGGCTGTAATAGAAATTCAGAGCTGTGTCTGTGTCTGCAGTAGGCAGTAACATATGATGCTGTACCTGAATTCACCTCCTGTTTGAGAGATCTAAAAACATACTTGATACCGGAGCGTGGTTAGTGTCCCACAACCAATGAGCTATCTAAATTCATAGGCTCCAATGTCACACTCCTAAAATCTTGGTGGAAAGTTAAACCAGCACTCACAAAGCCACTTAGAACTTGGGGAGAGACCTCAGCCTTTTAGCTTCTTGGTTGGCTTGCCATATTATCATCTAATTGCATTAAGGACGTATTGTTCTTCTCTCAGGAAATGTATCTCAGGAGCTAATCTGGGGGATGGCGTCTGATGTTCACCGCTGGGTTGTGTTTTTCCCCAGATGTTTTCCATTTCTTCCGGAAATGTTTTCTACCCACAGGGAGAGAAGAGAATCCAATATCTGCATTTGTGCCAGGAGAACATGTTGTCTTGCCCATGTTGCCCAAGTCGTAATGAGTGAACTCATCAACACAGCGAATCTGCTCCAACCACATCTGTTTCTATAAAGGGTCTGGGGGCCGGGGGCCCTGGGTTCTGCTGAAACTGCACTTTGATTCATTCCTAAAACTCTTTCATTCCATTTCTGTCTCCTCCAGCTCACTGTCAGAGACTCTTCCCTAGCAGCACCCCTTCCACCTACCATAATGATGTTTCTGAAGTATCTTAGCTGTATGTAGGCTGAGGAAATTTTAAACAGATTTCTTTACATTTAGAGTAAAAGGTTTTTGTAATTAGACATCTAGAAAGCTACCAGCTGGGAAAAAGGCCTTGCTGGTGGACCTGCGGCATAGATTAAAATGGCAAAACTTGACTGGTCTTAATGCAAAGTTTCTTGAATCTTCCTTGCTTCTCTCTACATCTAGGACTTGTTTGGCCTTAGGTCTTTGTCGGGCAAACCCAAGCCACTGGCCATGGGCTGGGAAGGGTGAGAGAGCCCTGAAAAGTTAATTCAAAGGATAGCAGGCAAGGGGAACTCCAGTAGCCTCCTCATTCAATCATTCTTTCTCTCATTTATTGATTCATTTATCATGTATTTATGGCATGAGTATTTATTGTGCACTCCCAGGTACAAGGTGTCCTGAGGCATTAATCCAGAGAAGAGGATAAGTCAGGCAGCCAGGCTACCCCTGCAGGGCATGCTAGCCCCACTTTGGAGGGTGATGGAGGCCCTTTCTCACAAATGAATATCCCCACCCTTCATGTTTCATTGCATGGAAATGTTGGGTGCGTTTGTCAATGGGACTAGCTATGAAATGATATGCAGAGGCATTTCACCATTTATGTGGCTATGAGACCTGGTCCCTCATGGCCTACAAAATGGAAAGAAGCCCTGGCCAAGTGATTGATTTCCCAGGGCAGTCTATGCAGAGCCACATGCTGCTACTGTTGGCTGGTGATTGGATAGCAGCAGAAGAAAGGGCACAGACTTCAAATTCTGGCTCTACCACTTACTAGCGGTGTGACCTGGGGCAAGTGACTTCACTTCTCTGGGCCTCAGTTGCCCCAGCTGTAACATGGTGTTAATATCTGCCTCATGGAATTGTTGCCAAGCACACAGGAAGTCAAATATAAGGTACCCAGTGTGGGACCTGTCATCTAGCTTGACACATGTTAATGAGCATGTCGATGAATTCGTTGTCAGTTCCATTTTCTCATTAGACCTTAAAATCAGGATTACCCTGAGGAATTACTGATGATGGAGCTTGGAGAGGTATTATTTAGAAGCCGGTGTAAAGTGGAGAGCTTGTAAAAATGCATTGTGCTAGTATGACATTTCAGTTCTCTAGTACATTTTGTGGTTTAGAAAGGTAATATAAACATTATTCTCACCTTCATTTTTCAATTCCTTTCATTGCATGAAATCTCTCACATGCAGATTGTTAGATACTTTAAAAAAATGGGACAGCTACTTACTTAGGTGCTTGACCTCATACATTTGAACAGTCTTACGCTTTCTTTTACTCTAGTACAACTTGAAAGCCATCTCTGTGTTAATGGTAAAATAGTTACTCTAGGTCTATTTTAATGCCTTTAATAATAGTTGGCAGTTACAAAAGTGACAAATGCAAGTGTCCCCAGGCAAAGTGTGCATCTTAGGTCTTGCTGAAGAAACATTTACAAGGGCCGCCTTTTAGTCAAATGGCTATCTGACAATCTTCCTGGCACAGAGGTCAGTGAAGGGATGCACAAAGCTCATACATCAATACAATACTGAAAGTGCCCCCCCAGAAGTCACTTCTTTGGAGCAAGGGGCGCCTCTAGGAAGCCCCTATCGACAATCCTCTGGGTCCAGGTAGGGTGTGAAAATTTGCTATCACCTTCCTAGTGAGATCAGCAAGCTGGCATCCCAGGAGGTAGAATGGTAGAAAGAACACTGGCCTTGGCCACCCCCATGGTCTGGGAGTTCTTACCAGATGCTGGAGATCAAGTTCTAGTTCTGTCTGTGACTCGCTGTGTGACCTCGGTTAAGTCCACTCTCTCTGAGCCTCAGACACTCCATACGTGCAATCAGGTTTAAGCAAGATTTCAGTTGCTACTATTCTGTGGCCAATCATGAAGCTGTAGAAGGTGAGAGCTGGAAGGTCTGGTAGCTCAGTGTTATGGATTGAATTGTGTCCCCCCAAAAGATCTGTTGAAATCCTAAGCCCTGTACCTGTGAACGTGACCTTGTTTGGGGAAATTGGGTCTTTCTTTGAAAATGTGAGTTAAATGAGGTCATAGCAGGGTGGGTGGGTCTTAATCCTAGTTCCTTGTGAATGAAGTCTTAGAAAAGGGAGAACAAACATGGAAATAAGGTCACATAGGGGGAAGACAGACACCATGTGAAAATGGAGGCAGATGCATTTATTAGCAGCAAAAGAACACCAGGAAATACCTGGGGCTGTGAGAAGCTGAAAGAGACAAGGGAGGATCTTCCCCAAGAGCCCACAGAAAGAGGGCACAGGCTCTCACCCTGACCTGGACTTCTAGCTTTCAGAACAGTGAGACAAGAAATTTCTCTTCTTTAAGGCCGCTCACTTCGTGGTACTTTGTTATGGCAGCGCTAGAAAAATAAGACACTTTATGAAGTTTAATGCCTTTGAGGTGGTTTCTGGTTGCATGTTTCCGGCAGCACGATTACGCCTGTTGGTGAGCACATGGGGCATGCAGGGGCAGGGTGATGTGTGCTGATGGCATATGCCACCACTGGCGCTTCACTAACGTCACTAACGCTAGTCACACATGACTTCCTGCCAGGGAAGCACATTTCTTCCCATCTCCTCCCCAACAACCCAGAGAGGCAGGGGCAGGACAGCAGGTATCAAAGGGACAGGGCTGCCCCCTGACCCCCGTTCTAGCACCTCTCTCTCTTCCTCCCTCAGAAAGCCTTTCACGCTCCTGTGACCTCACTGCTCGTTGCTGGCCTCTGGCCTCCGACTACATACTTGCCTTCTTATTTCCTTTGTCACTCACCAGGGCACCTGGGCACATCCCCTGTAGCAGAGCTCTCAGGGATGAATGGGCTCATGTCAATGTGCTTGGGGTTTGTGGCTCAGGAAGAATGTGTTCTAGCCTAGATATATTAGTTTCCTGGGGCTGCTGTAACCCAGTACCACACATTGGGTGGCTTAAACCAGCAGAAATTTATTGTCTCACAGCTCTGAAGGCCAGAAGTCCAAAATCAAGGTTTCAGCAGGACCATGCTCCCTCTGAAGTCTCTGGAGGAGGATCCTCCTTGCCTCTTCAACTTCTGGTGGTTGCTGGCACTGCTTGGCATTCCTTGGCTTGCGGCTACATCACACCAAGCTCTGCCTCCATGTTCACATGGCCTTCTACCCTGTGTGTGTGTGTGTGTGTGTGTGTGTGTGTGTCTCTGTGTTCAAATTTTCCTCCGCTTATAATGGCACCGGTCATTGGATTACCCATTGCGTTGAGTTGATTCCAACTCATAGTGACCCTAGAGAACAGAGTAGAACTACCCCATAAGGTTTCCAAAGAGTGACTGGTGGATTTGAACTTCAGACCTTTTGGTTAGCAGCCTGAGCTCTTAACCACTGTGGACCCACTTAATCCATGGCCTAAGGAGCCCTGATGGCACAGTGGTTAAAAGCCTGGCTGCTAACTGAAAGGTCAGTGGTTCTTGGGAGAAGAATGTGGCAGTCTGCTTCTGTAAAGATTATAGCCTTGGAAACCCTACGGGGCAATTCTACTCTATAGGGTCGATTATGAATCGACTGGACAGCATGACCTCATGTTAACTAATTACATCTGCAAAAACCCTATCAAAATGAGACCTCTCTGCAGGCCCAGCCCTCCTGGAGTGGACGCAAGGGGCTCTTTCCAGCAAGTCTGCGCTGGGCCAGGCCGTGGGCTGAGCTCTGGGGGTTCCAAGGAATGGAATGTGGTGCCTGCTCTCAAAAGACAGTGACAGGGTAGGTCTAAGGTGTTAGCGGTGTACTAATAAAGCTTTGTATGGGGACAGAATCATGCACAGAGGATGCCCTGGGACACACAGGGAGTGGCCACAGGGCTTAGCACATAGTGAGTGCTTAGTCGATGATGGCTGTTACCAATTGCCCACCAACGAGCACCCAACCAAGACTTTCTAAAACCACAGATCCTGAAAGCTTCATCTGCTCTGGGGAAGGCACATTCATACAGAGCCCTTCTGAACATAGCACCCCAGGAAACCACTGCCAATTGTTCTGAATTGGAAAATGAGACAATTCCATTTGCTGTTCCTGATCCAGTCACAGGCAGCTGGCCTAAGAAGTGATGGCTCCTGGTGGGTGATGTTCTGGGAGGTCAGGACTTGGGGCCTCTGCCTGGACTCCGCTGCCTGAGCCCCTCAGTGGGTGCTTTCCTCTACCAGCTGTGGTAGGGCCTGTGGGGTGTGCGGCTGAGGAGTGCGTGTGCTGAGGCAGGCTGCTGCCCACTGCCCGCCCCTCCCACTAGAAGAGCCAACCAGAAAGATGAGCTCATCAAATAAAAGAGAAAAATGAGTCCTACATTACTCTTAAATGGGTGTTTATATGATTTGGGGTAACGAGAGCAATAATGATTATATTGCTCAAATAGTAAAAACCGAGGAGTGTTGCGCATCTGAGCTGACCATATGGGCAGCATCAGGTCTGGCAGCAGGGGTACTGAGCGCAGAGCTGTGGGGACCCAGGCCCTGCTGCACAGTCAGGGCAGCCATGACAGAGCAGCCCTGTTCTGCCCTCTCTCGGGAGACTGCGTTCTTTCACTTCTGTCTTCTTCAAACAAACGAACAAACAAACAGAGGCCCTAATGTGCATCTGACTTGGCACAACTCTGAGACTGCCTTTGAAGACTCTGACGACACAAGGGGAAGGCAAAGCTAAGGGTGCTGGAGGCCGTGGACAACAGCTGGCCCCATTGTTGGGCCAAACCCTAAATAGGACACCATTTGATTTGTTCGGTTCCTGACCACAGTGGATTCCTCCTCTTTCCTGACCGCTCAGGTTGACAGCCCTGGCCAGCGAAAGATGATTGTCCATGTTGATGACAGTGCAGTAAGACTGGCACACTGGAATGTTTCAGGAGAAACCTCTTGAGGTTGCTGTGCACGCTATTTACTGACTGTGGGATAGACTCATTCACTCACTCGCTCGCTCACTCACTCACTCACTCACTCATTCACTCACTCATTCACTCACTCAGTCATTCAACATGCATCTGTTGAGCTCTGACTCTTGGCCCAACCTGTTTGTCCTTTGGAATCCTGCTTCCCCTAAGCCAGGCTAGGGAATACGATTTGGTCTCCCTGGGTCCTTCTAAATGTTGTTGTTGTTGTTAGGTGCCATCATGTCAGTCCCAACTCATAGCAACCCTATGTACAACAGAGCAAAACATCGCCCAGTCCTGTGCCATCCTCATAATTGTTGCTATGCTTGAGCCCATTTTTGCAACCACTGTGTCAGTCCATTTCCTTGAGGGTCTTCCTCTTTTCCACTGACCCTGTACTCTGCCAAGCATGATGTCATTTTCCAAGGACTGAGCCCTCCAGACAACCTGTCCAAAGTATGTAAGACACAGTCTCATTTCATCCTTGCTTCTAAGGAGCATCCTGGTTGTACTACTTCTAAGACAGACTTGTTCATTCTCCTGGCAGTCCATGGTATATTCAATATTTTCCGCCAACACCACAATCCAAAGGCATCAATTCTTCTTCGGTCTTCCTTATTCGTTGTCCAGATTTCACATGCATATGAGGTGATTGAAAATACCCTCTAGATAATTCCTTGAAAAGACAAAGTTCTATACTCCAAGGTGGCCACTGCAGCATTATTTATAAAAATGACAACATGAAAGCTACCTAAAGATGACAACGGGAATTTCTCCAGGCCCATCACTGGCATGTTGTTGATGTGTTCGGTGCCATCGAGTCGATTCCTACTCATTGCGAACCGTGTGACAGATTAGAACTGCCCCATGGAGTTTCCTAGGCTGTAATCTTTATGGAAGCAGATTGCCAGGTCTTTCTCCTGCAAAGCCACTGGGTGGATTCAAACTGCCACCCTTTTGCCATCCTTTTGGTTAGCAGCTAAGCACTTAACCTTTATGCCGCCAGGGCTTCTATCACCGGTATATGATGTAGGGATGAAAACAGTTGGCTCTGAAGGCAACATAAACCCCTGAAAAACCAAACCTGTTGCTGTCAAGTCAATTCTGACTTATAGACACCCTATAGGACAGAGCAGAACTGCCCCATAGGGTAGATTGCCACATCTTTCTCCCCTGGAGCGGCTGCTGGTTTGAACCGCGACCTTTTGTTAGCAGTCAAGCACTTAGCCACTGTACCACCAGGGCTCCTTGAAGGCAACATAAAAGAAACCCAAACCAGTTGCAGTAGTTGATTCCTACTCACAGTGACCCTGTAGGACGGAGTAGAACTACACCGTAGGGTTTCCAAGGAATGACTGGTAGATTCGAACTGCCAACTTTTTGGTTAGCAGCAGAGCTCTTTACCACTGCACCACCAGGGCTCTAAGAAGCATGTCAGATGCTTATGATCAGCAGGGGGGAGGGGGGCTGGAAAAGGTAAGACCATCTAGTACCCCCATGTAAAAAATGTGAGTGCCTGTGAAAGGGGATTAGAAAGATTCCCTAAATGAAAGTGATGGCTTTGTGAGGAGGTGAGTCCTGCTCCTGTTTTCCTAACTCCATATGATGTTACTTGATTGATTTTATTTATTCACTTAAATGAAAACAAAGCCCGATGTCTTCAGTCAAGGCAATATGGTGCAGTGTTGGACTTTGGCCAGCAGATGGCGATGGTCCGCTTTCTGTTTTCTGGCAATCAAGCCGAAAGCCTTGGTCTCAGCAGGAAGGCTCCGCAGACTCTCTGCGTTTTTAAATATCTTGCCATGGCTGCTCCAGCACCTGATAGGCCCTGGAAGTTATTTCTGAGTGAGCTATGTGGCTTCCAGGAGGCAGATCTAGGCTTCAGAGGGCTTGAAGTGTATATAATTTGGGGGGCCGCTTTGAGATAAAGGATTCAAAATTGCAAAAACAAAATCAAGTGCAGAGTCTTGGCAGGGACCCAGCAAATGAGGACCATTTAGATTAATTTTCATTTGTTTCCCAATAAATCCACCGCAGGTTGCTGGGGAGTAGAGTATTACTGAGGGAAGACCTTGTGCTCCTGGAGAGAGGGCTGTGTCTTCAAATTCCCTTCTGGCACTGCTCAAGGGTGGCTGCCTTTCCTGTTCTCAGTATTATGTGCAGTGTTGGCTCAGTATTCAGTGACTGGGTGTTGAGTGAAAGGAAGCAGAAACAGGGCTTGGGAGGAATCCTGGACGGCCAATCCACTTTCTGGGGAAGAAGCTTCCAAGTATTGCCTCTTGATCCCAGTCTTCTGAAGACTTGAGCTAGGTGGATGGCAATGGCCAGAAGTGCTGCTCTGTGAGCTGGGTCATTTCCTTCCCACCCATCAGCTACCTGGTCTGTTTCATCTCTGGGTTCCAGAAGGTCTGAATCATATAAATATCTTATTTAAATATAGAAAGCCAACAGCTTGGAAGGCTCCTATAGCATAAAGTAAGGGAAGTTTTTCCTGTAAGTTCTCTTATGGGCGACTGGTTATATCTGTGATTCGCCTTGATTGTCCTGCCTCATTTTCTCCTTGTATTTTATGTACAGGTAGGTCCCAATCCTCCTTAATTCAAGGGTTCCAGTAGTTGGCTACTTTGCCCTTACCCTTCTGTCCATAGTAATACGTCCTCCGCTCACAACCATGGCACCTTCCTCTGGCACCATATCACTGCTTATTTTGATCTGTGTTGGGTCAGCTAGCATTGGTTTCTGATCCTTGTGATTTTTGTAACTTATTCCTAAGGATAACTTCATACTGAGGCTTCCCTATTTTCTTGCTTCCCTCACTATATTATTTTAGTTAGGCTAGGCTGCAGTAATAAGTAAACCCTCACATCTAATGGTTTAACACAATAGAAGTTTGTTTCTTGCTCATGTAGCAATCCAGAATGGTGCCAGACTGGCAGTGGACTCTGTTTCACACAGTCATTCAGGGGCTCAGGCTGAAGAAGGCTCTGCCCTCTTTAACGCCTGGCTTCTAGTGTTGCCATGGTTATCTCCAACCCAATCAGGCAGAAGGGGGAAAGTGTAGAAGAGTGCATGAGGGGGGTTATTATGGGCCAGAACTAGAAATGACATAGCTCCCTTGTGCTTACAATCCATCAGAGAGATCTAAATCACATGGCCATGTGTAATTGCAACAGAGGCTGGGAAATGTAGTCTTATGTGGCTAGGAAGAACAGGAAATAGATTCTGATGAAAGATAGCAGTCTTTGCCATACCACCTAACCAAAAAAAAAAAAAAAACACTAGTTGCTGTTGACTCAATTCTGAGTCATGGTGACCCCATGTGTTTCAGAGAAGAACTGTGCCCCATAGGTTTTTCATGTCTGTGGCCTTTCAGAAGCAGATCACTAGGCCTTTCTCCTGAGGTGCCTCTGGGTGGGTTCCAACAGCCAATCTTTTGGTTAGTAGTGAAGTACTTGACCATTTGTGCCACCCAGGGACTACAACAAAACAAATATTAGTGCACAATAAACGTTCCTCCCAGACATTAATTTTAAGATATTGAAAAAAAGTGGTTGAGACACAAAAATAAAAACTCCATTTTTGTTGAAACTAGAAATCACCTATAATCATCAACCACAAAAAGAAGATGGGTTGTCAAGAGCAGTGAACACTGCACTAGAGTGATGGGCCTTCAAGAGAGTATGGGTACCTTTCCAGATCTTGGGAAGAGATGGGGAAAGCACAAAAATCCTTGGAAGTAGATGGTCTACTCTGAGAGAAAATTCAATAATCCTTCACTCAGAACAGTAAGGTATGGGGCCACATTTGGCTGCAGGAGCAGCCATGAATCCTTTTGGATACTTTAAGTGGCAGGAGATTTAGAAATCAGTGAGAAAGCTCACAACCACTCCATTTTTGTAAATGTGAAGTATGTTAAGGAAAAACTGTGAGTGTTAGCTCTGTAGCTGCCATTCTTTATGAGCTAAAAAGAAGAAAAAAATTAAACCACCTTTCAGTCATTCTCTCTCTCTTAAACACAAAACACATCCATTGAACCCACCACACCAACTTCTCCCACAAGGCTATGAATCATAAAGGGATTTACTAAGAATCATGGAGATCTTCTGCTAACCCAGAACATGACTCTAGCACCTCTTCCACATTACCCTTTGAAAATACCTGATCTAAGAGGATTTCCACTTACTCGGTGAAGAATAATAATGAAAAATGAATCAATACAAGATCTGTACAAAAATTACAAAATGGTGGGAAATAACAGAAAAAAAAAGGCAAGCTAAGTCTACATACAACAAACATTTTGATGTGGAACTGATGAAAATCATGACCAAATATTTGTCTAAGAACTCAAAGATCTTAACAAAAGAAGACTTCAGTGAACCTAGAGCCCAATGCAGAGGTACAAGGAATCAAAGAAGGCAATAGAAGGAATGGAAGTTGAGTGGGCTGTGTCTAGCAACAAAGTAAAAGAGAAAATTAAAATCATCACAAAAATGAAGGCTACCTTGTAAATACCCAAAGGTACCAGTGATGCCAACAGGAATATGAATGATATCCTTGAGATAACTGAGTAAAATGAAATGAAAATTAAAAAAAAAATTATAGATATTGAAGACAGGCAAAGGTGAGACAACATAAACTTAAATGTTTTCATCTTGGAAGGGGGAAAGGAAACTAAAGAAGAAATAAAAACATTAAAAGATGTAATTTAAAAAATCTTTCCTGATGTTAAAGAAGCTTTGAGTCTATAGACTGAAAGGGCACAGCATGTCTTAAGAAAAAAATGATGAATAAACACTGAACCAAATTTAATAAAGTTTCCTGAATTAAAAGATTAAAATATTCTACGGGTATCCAGGTAAAAATAATCAAACTATCTGGAATGTCATGGATTGAATTATGTCACCTCAAAAATGTGTGTATCAATTTGGCTGGGCTACGATTCCCAGCTGTTTTTGAATGATCTTCAGCAAAATTTTGCTTGGGTGTGATATTAATGATATCGTTCTATAATTTCCACATTCGGTTGGATCACCTTTCTTGGGAATAGGCATAAATATGGATCTCTTCCAGTCAGTTGACCAGGAAGCTGTCTTCCATATTTCTTGGCAAAGACGAGTGAGCACCTCCAGCACTGCCTCTGTTTGTTGAAACATCTCAATTGATATTCCATCAATTCCTGGAGCCTTGTTTTTTGCCAATGCCTTCACAGCATCTTCCTTCACTACCATCGGTTCCTGATCATATGCCATCTCTTGAAATGGTTGAATATAAACTAATTCTTTTTGGTATAATGACTCTGTGTATTCCTTCCATCTTCTTTTGATATTGACAGGGAACTGCCAGAAATTCAGGCCAGTTTCAGAAGAGGACGTGGAACCAGAGATATCACTGCTGATGTCAGATGGATCCTGGCTGAAAGCAGAGAATACCAGAAGGATGTTTACCTGTGTTTTATTGACTATGCAAAGGCATTCGACTGTGTGGATCATAACAAATTATGGATAACATTGCGAAGAATGGGAATTGCAGAACACTTAACTGTGCTCATGAGGAACCTTTACATAGATCAAGAGGCAGTTGTTCGGACAGAACAAGGGGATACTGATTGGTTTAAAGTCAGGAAAGGTGTGTGTCAGGGTTGTTTTCTTTCACCGTACCTATTCAATCTGTATGCTGAGCAAATAATATGAGAAGCTGGACTATATGAAGAAGGACGGGGCATGAGGATTGGAGGAAGATTCATTAACAACCTGCATTATGCAGATGACATAACCTTGCTTACTGAAAATGAAGAGGACTTGAAGCACTTACTGATGAAGGTCAAAGACCACAGCCTTCAGTATGGATTGCACCTCAACATAAAGAAAACAAAAATTCTTACAACTGGACCAATGATCAACATTACGATAAACGGAGAAAAGGTTGAAGTTAGCAAGGATTTCATTTTACTTGGATCCACAATCAACAGCCATGGAAGCAGCAGTCAAGAAATCAAAAGACACACTGTATTGGGTAAATCTGCTCCAAAGGACCTCTTCAAAGTGTTGAAGATCAAAGATGCCACCTTGAAGACTAAGGTGCGCCTGACCCAAGCCATGGTATTTTCAATCGCATCGTATGCATGTGAAAGCTGGACAGTGAATAAGGAAGACCAAAGAAGAGTTGACATCTTTGAATTGTGGTGTTGGCGAAGAATATTGAATATACCATGGACTGCCAAAAGAACAAACAAATCTGTCTTGGAAGAATTGCGGCCAGAATGCTCCTTAGAGGCAAGGATGGCGAGACTGCGTCTTACATACTTTGGACATGTTGTCAGGAGGGATCATTCCCTGTAGAAGGATATCGTGCTTGGCAAAGTATAGGGTCAACAGAAGAGAGGAAGACCCTCAACGAGGTGGATTGATACAGTGGCTACAAAAATGAACTCAAGCATAACAATGATTGCGAAGATGACGCAGGACCAGGCAGTGTTTTGTTCTGTTGTGCATAGGAGTCTATGAGTTGGAACTGACTCGCCAGCACCTAACAACAGCACGATTCCCAGTATTGTGTGATTTTCCTATAGGTTGTAAATCTTGCCTCTATGAAGTTAATGAGGGAGGATGGGCGGCAGTTGTGTCAGTGAGGCAGGACTCAATCTATAAGATTGGACAGTCTTGAGGCAATCTCTTGAGATATAAAAGAGAGAAACAAGCAGAGAGACAGAGGGACCTCATACCACCGAGAAAGCAGTGCCAGAAGCAGAGCGCATCCTTTGGACCCGGGTCCCTGTGCCTGAGAAGCTCCTAGTCTGGGGGAAGATTGATGAAAAGGTCGACAGAGAGAGAAAGGCTTCACCTGGAGCTGATGCTCTGAATTTGGACTTTTAGCCTACTTTACTGAAAGGAAATAAATTTGTCTTTGTTAAAGCCATCCACTTGTGCTATTTCTGTTATAGCAGCACCGGATAATCAAGTCAACAATAAAAGGAAAAGCAAAAACAAAAAACAGGTTGACTTCAGACTTTTCCATTGCAACCCATATTTGACATTAGAAGATAGTGGAAAAATGCTTACAAGTCCTCAGGAAAAGAAAACATGACCTAATAATTTTGTACCTAGCTAAACTGTCATTCAAGTATAATGGCAATAGTCAATTATTTACAAATATGCAAGAATCCAGGAAATATATTTCCTGGGAACACATTTTTGAAGAAGCTATTAGAAATGAAGATTAACCAAAAAAATTAATGGGCAAAATAACTGGTGATGAGCATTAAATTCACTTAGATGGAGAACTAAGGTTAAATGTTAAAACTACCATGGGAATTACCATTAAAAGACTAGGTATAAATGTAATCAACCATGACAATGCAGGAATACTACAATAACCAACAAAAGTTAGGAATTGTAAGAAGAAAGAAAGTGAGTTATGTACATAAACTGGTTTTCTTATTTTTCATAGTGGATGGGGTCAAAATATATTTTTAATGGCAGAAATCAAAGTTAAAAAGTTATAAATATATTTAAATACATATTAAATGTATGAAGTTCACCACTAGAAGAACTAGAAGTATACCCCACAAAATTAAAAGGTTGAGGGGAGGGGGAAGTTGGAAGTGGCAGTATATTTAATTTATTACTGTTAGTTAAGAATCAATAGATACTGGCTAAATAAATCATGGATTAAGTACAGTATATAAAATTATTACAAAGGCAACCATTAGAGCTAAAAAGAGACTATACACACTAAAATGATACAAGAAAACCCCATAAAAAACAAAGTAATATTTTTTAAAAAAAATTGTGACACTCATACTAAACATATCTTCCATATCAATATACAGAAAAAGACACTCTCACAGTGTGTGACGAAGCAAAGCTCAACTAAATGCTCACTGTAAGTACCCACCTAAAATGAATGACTTACAAATATTGAAAACAAAAGAATGGACAAAGATGTATAATGCAAATGGAATACAAAGAAGGCAGGCATCTGAAAATTAATATCAGACAATATTGAATTCAAGGAAAAATGAGGCAAAGAATGGCATGGTTTGATCTATAATGAAGACTTAACAGCAATGAATACATATGCACCAAGTAACATCAATATTCATAAAACAAAATACAGAGAAATACAAAAGAATTAGAAATACATTCAGAGTAGGAGTTTTTTTTTTATCCAGTGGGAGTCTATCAGTCCATGACAAACAGTCAAAACTTAAGTATTTGTAGAGGACGTTAATAACTAAATTAATAAGATATATTATTAACCTTTATTTTTTATCTACCTGTAAAAAAAAAATTTTTTTTTAATTTAAAAAACGGCATGTAGGTGGAGTCTGACCTCCTGTAATTTCACAAGGGGGAAGGAGAATCAAGATCAACAGCCCAAGTCCAATTCCTATGAGGCAGAGGTCAGACATGCCTCCCCTCTCCGCCATCTTTACCAATTCTTACACCAACCGTCCCTCCCATGGCATTACTTATCTGCTTGGTTCGATAATTCATTGCAGTGGCCACACAGAACTCACAGACAATACTCAAGATTATGGGATTTATTAGGGAAGTAGTAGTTACAATCTAGGCTCAGGAACACTCAGGATACAGTTCTTCCATTAGGACAGCCTCTCCCCATCTGTGCTTTCAGGTTCGCCTCTCCCTGGCCCTTGGCCTCTGCCCAAAGGCACTCAACTTTCTCTCTCTGTGGGCCAGGAAGCCCACCATGCCATTTCCTGCTGCCAGTTCTCTGCTGCCAGGGCTTTACTGCCAGGTCTCTGCAGCTGCTTCTCACTGCCTTTAGTGTTACAATTCTCTTTCTCTCTGTCTCCTGAGTCCAGGAGCAGGCATCCCTGGTCCAAAGGATGCCATGGTGCTTTCAATGGGTTCATATGCATGTGAAAGCTGGACAATGAATAAGGAAGAACAAAGAAGAACTGAAGCCTTTGAATTATGGTGTGGGCGTAGAATATTGAATATACCATGCACTGCCAAAAGAAGAAACAACTCTGTCTTGGAAGAAGTTCAGCTAGAATGCTCCTTAGAAGCAAGGATGACGAGATTTCGTCTCACATACTTGGGACATGTTATCAGGAAGGATCAGTCCCTGGAGAAGAACATCATGATTGGAAAGTGTCTTAGTTATCTAGTGCTGCTATAACAAAAATACCACAAGTTAATGGCTTTAGTAAAACGAAATTTATTTTCTCACAGTTTGGGAGGCTAGAAGTTCAAATTCAGGGCGCCAGCTCTGAGGGAAGGCTTTCTCTGTCGGCTCTGGGGGAAAGTCCTTGTCATCAATTTTCCCCTGGTCTAGGAGCTTCTCAGCACAGGGACCCTGGGTCCAAAGGATGAGCTCGCTCCTGGCTCTTCTTGGTTGGTGATATGAGGTCCCCCTCATCTCTGCTGAATGCTCTCTTTTATATCTCAAAAGAGATTGACTGAAGATACAACCTAATCCTATAGATTACATCCCACCTCATTATCATAACTGCCTATAACCTGCCTCATTGACATCATAGAGGTTAGGATTTACAACACATAGGATAATCACGTCACAAAATGGTGGACAACCACACAATACTGGGAATCATGGCCTTGCCAAGTTGATACACACATCTTTTGGGGGAGCACAATTCAATCCATAACAGTAAGGTAGAGGGTCACCAAAAAAGAGGAAAACCCTTGATGAGATGGATCGATACGGTGGCTGCAACAACGGACTCAAACATAGTAAAGATTGTGAGGATGGCACAAGGCCCGGCAGTACTTCCGTCTGTTGTACATAGGGTCACTCTGAATCGAAACCAACTTAATGGCACTTAAAAATATGGTGAGCTGGATGTAACCTATGGGCTGTAGTTGCCAACCCCTGATATAAAAGAAGGGGAGAAAGGATCATATTGGAAATAGTTGAAATAAAGAGATTAAAAAAGTCAGAATAAAATTAAGAAATATGAAGAAAATTGTTGAAGGACATAAAAGGTTTGAATATTTGGAAAAACATATTCTGGTTTGGATCAGATGACTCAATATTATAAAGATGTCAAATCATCCTACATTAATATATAGATTTAATGCAACTATTGCTGCATAAAATAAATTTAAATAAATAAGCGCTTTAATGTTTAATAGTGTTTTAGAAAAATTAGACACAAGCAAAAACTAATCTGAAAAAACAGGTCTCTGCCGGAAAGCAAAACCAAAAGAACAAAGACAATGAAAAAACAGACAAGTTGGCTAAAGTTCAGATGGCACTAGCAAAACAGAACAGAAAGGGAACATCTAGGTTCTCAGATGGTCATACAAACATAATGCATTTTCACATACTTGGAGTTAAAGTAGTTCTATTAGGGTTATTATCAAAGAAAGACTGCTCAGGCCCTAAAAAGGTCTCCTAGGACACTAAGCTGCTCCCCAATTAAAATAACCTTTTTTTTTTTAATTGAAGGAACTGGAAACATTGGCCTAATATGGTGTTGGAGGAGATGACAATGTAAGGCCACCCTAAGGGAGGTAATAATAATAATAATAGCTAACACTTATTGAGTGCTTACTCTGTTGCAGGCCCTAAGTGGTTTACATATATTAACTCATTTAACTCCTAATAACAAGCCTATAAAGTAGCTATTATTAGATTTGAGAAATTCTTGGGTACCATTGACTATTATTTCTCCCACTGTTTAGGGTCTAGGTGAGTTGGAATCGATTCGATGGCAACCGGCTGATGTAGATAATGGATCCTGAAGTTGCATATCAATATTGTCCCTATATGAAAGAAGTATGGGGTAGAGAAATTCAGAGGCTCAGGGAGATTTAGGCAGCCTTCTGTGAAGTTCCCTTTGCTCAGAGGAGTGAGTGGAACTGGAAGCCAGCAGCTGAGAACACATACCTGCCTCAAACCAGTCATTGTGTTGTGTGTGTGGTGGGGGGAGTTGGTGGCTAAAGAGTGCAATGTTTGGCATGGCTGGGTCTGTCACTTCAAGTATGCTTCAGGCTCCTAGGCCCTGCGCACACTATGGGGTAGGGAGGGGGAGGGTTGGACCCCAAATAAAAACTAGGGCCTATTACTGTATGAAGCAGAAATTTGTCCTGGTTAGGCGAACAACAACTATGCATTATGCAAAGATTGATACATTTGACTAACTAAAAATTAAGAAGTATTATATAAGCATGTATTACATAGCCTTGGTGATAGAAATAACATGGAATATTGCAAGATAGAATTTTGTAAGGCCGATGAATTCTTCATTGCAAATATCTTTTTTCAACAACATAAACGCGTGGACTTTGCCAGATGGAACACACAGGAACCAAATAGAATACATCTGTGGAGAGAGAAGCTCAATATCATCCGTCAGAACAAGTGCAGGGGCCGACTGTGGAACAGATCATCAACTGCTCATATGCAAGTTCAAGCTAAAGCTGAAGAAAATTAGAACAAGTCCACAAGAGCCAAAGTACCACCTTGAGTATATTCCATCTGAATTTAGAGACCATCTCAAGAATAGATTTGACTCATTGAACACTAATGACCAAAGACCAGACAAGTTATAGGAGGACATCAAGGACGTACATGAAGAAAGCAAAAAGCCAAAAAACCAAATCCGTTGCTGTCAAGTCAATTCCAACTCCTAATGACCCTATAGGACAGAGTAGAACTGCCCCATAGGGTTTCCAAGGAGCATCTGGTGGATTTGAACTGCTGACCTTTTGGTTGGCAGCCAAGCTCTTAACCACTACACGACCAAGGATCTGAAGAAAGCAAAAGGTCATTAAAAAGACAGGAAAGAAAGAAAAGACCAAAATGAATGTCAGAAGAAACTCTGAAACTTGCTCAACATAGAGTAGCTAAAGTGGATGGAAGAAGCGATCAAGTAAAATAGCTTGTCTTAGTTATCTAGTGCTGCGATAACAGAAATACCACAAATGCATGGCTTTAAAAACCAGAAATTTAGTCTCTCACAGTCTAGGAGGCTAGAAGTCTGAATTCAGAATGCCAGCTTCAGGGGAAGGCTTTCTCTCTGTGTTGGCTCTGGGGGAAGTTCCTTGTCATCAATCTTCCTCTGGTCTAGGAAGTCTAGATCCAAAGGACACGATCCACTACTGGCACTTCTTGCTTGGTGGTAATGAGGTCCCTCTCCTCTCTGCTCACTTCTCTCTTTTATATCTCAAAAGAGATTGACTCAAGATACAGCCTAATCCTGTAGACTGTGTCCTACCTCATTACATAACTGCCTCTAATCCTGCCTTATTAACATCATAAAAATTAGGATTTACGACACTTAGGGTATTATATCAGATCACAAAATGAAGGGCAATCATGCAATATTGGGAATCATGGCCCAGCCAAGTTGACACACATTTTGGGGGTGACACAATTTAATCCATAACAGAGCTGAACAGACATTTAAAAGGGCAGCTGGAAAAGACAAAGTATTATAATGATGTGTGCAACAGCTGGAGTTTTATGCAAGAGCTGGAGTTAGAAAACCGAAAGGTAAGAAAATGCTTGGCATTTCTAAGGTTGAAAGAACTGAAGAAAAAATTCAAGCATTGAGTTGCAATATTGAAGGATAAAAAAAAAGGATACTATGGGCAAAATATTGAATGATATAAGAAGCATCAAAAGAAGGAGAAAGGAATACACTGAGTCACCGTACCAAGAAGAATTAGTCAGTGTTCAACCATATCAGGAAGTAGCATATAATCAAGAACTGATGGTATTGAAGGAAGAAGTCCATGGAAGGAATTGGCAAAAAACAAGTCTCCAAGAATTGATGGAATACCAATTGAGATGTTTCAACAAATGGACGCAATGCTGGAAGCGCCCACTCATCTATGCAAGATATTTGGAAGACAGCTACCTGGCCAACTGACTGGAAAAGATCCACATTTGTGCCCATTCCAAATAAAAGTGATCCAACAGAATGCAGAATTATTGAACGATATCATTAACATCACAAACAAGTGAAATTTTGCTGAAGATAATTCAAAAACAGTTGCAGCAGTACACCAACAGGAAACTGCCAGAAATTCAAGTTGGATTTAGAAGAGGACATGGAACCAGGGATATTGTTGCTAAAGTCAGATGGATCTTGGCTGAAAGCAGAGAATACCAGGAAGATGTTTACCTGTGTTTTATTGACTATGCAAAGGCATTCGACTGTGTAGATCATAACAAGTTATGGATAATATTTCGAAGTATAGGAATTCCAGAACACTTAATTGTGCTCCTGCAAAGTCTATGCATAGGCCAAGAGGCAGTTGTTCTAACAGAACAAGGGGATACTGCATGGTTTAAAATCAGGAAAGGTGTGAGTCAAAGTTTTAGGCTTTCACCATTCTTATTCACTGTGTATGCTGAGCAAATAATCTGAGAAGCTGGACTATATGAAGAAGAACATGGCATCAGGATTGGAGGAAGACTCACTAGCAACCTGCAATATGGAGATGCCACAACCTGGCTTGCTGAAAGCAAACAGGACTTGAAGCACTTACTGATGAAGATGAAAGACCGTACCCTTCAGTATGGATTGCACCTCAACATAAAGAAGACAAAAATCCTCAGAACTATAATAATAAGAAACATCATGATAAACAGAGAAAATATTGATGTTATCAAGGATTTCATTTTACTTGGATCCACAATCAATGCCTGTGGAAGCAGCAGTCAAGAAATCAAACTACATATTGCACTGGGAAAGTTGGCTGCAAAACCCCTCTTTCAAGGTTGAAAAGCAAAGATGTTACTTTGAGGACTAAGGTGCATCTGACCCAAGCCATGGTATTTTCAATCACCTCATATGTATGTGAGCACTAGGCAATGAATAAGGAAGACTGAAAAAGAATTGATGCCTTTGAAGTGAGGCGTTGGCGAAGAATATTGAATATACCATGGATTGCTAGAATGAACAAATTTCTTTTGGAAGAAGTACAGCCGGAGTGCAGTGCTCTTTGGAATTGAGGATGGCGAGACTTGGTCTCATGTTCTTTGGACATGTTATCAGGAGGGACCATTCCCTAGAGAAGGACATCATGCTTAGTAATGTAGAAGGTCAGTGAAAAAGAGGAAGACCATTGGCAAGATGGATTGACATAGTGGCTACAACAATGGGCTCAAACATAGCAAGGATTGTGAGGATGGCGCAAGGCAGGGCAGTGTGTTTTCTTCTGTTGAACGTAGGATTGGTAAGAGCCAGAAACATCTCAATAGCACCTAAAACAACAACACATAGCAAAAATATTACGCATAGAGTTGAAACATAAATGACAAACGGGGAATACAAATGTCCAATGTATGACTGACAAAGGGCTAATTTTCACAATATGTGAAGAGATTTTGCAAATCAACAAAATAATCCCATCCCTCTTCTACTGAAAATGCCTCATTTGCTCCCTATCTCACTCAGAGTGAAAGCTAAAGTCCTTACAGCAGCATAAAAGGCCCTACATGACATGTTGTCCACCCCTACTTATCTTCTACTAGCCCCCTGCTCTTGTTCACTTTGCTACAGCCATGCTGGCCTCCTTGCTGTTCTAGTTCTTGCCTCAGGGCATTGCTGCTGCCTCAGCCTGTAATGCTTGTCTTCCATATATTTGTGTGGACCACTCCTTCACTTCGAACCAGGGATATAAAAGATCTATACAAAGAAAGCTACAAAAGACTATTGCAAGAAGCCAAAAGAGACCTGCATAAATGGAAAAACATACCATGCTCATGGATAGGAAGACTCAACATTGTGAAAATGTCAATTCTACCCAAAACTATCTACAGATATAGTGCAATACCCATTAAAATACCAACAACATTCTTTAATGGGCTGGAAAAACTAATCACCAACGTTATATGGAAAGGAAAGAGGCCCTGGATAGGCAAAGTATTACTGAAGAAAAAGAACAAAATAGGAGGCCTCATAGTACTTGATCTCAGAACCTACTATACAGCCACAATAGTCAAAATGTAGACCAATGGAACAGAATCGAGAACCCGAATATAAATCCACTCCCCTATGGTCAGCTGGTCTTTGACAAAGGACCAAAGTCAGTTAAATGGGGGAAAAGATAGCCCTTTTAACAAATGGTGCTGGCAATACTGGATGTTTATCTATAAAAAAATGAAACAGGACCCATACCTCACACCATACATAAAAACTAACTCAAATTGGATCAAAGCCCTAAATATAAAACCTAAAATGATAAAGATCATGGAAGAAAAAACAAGGACAACACTAGGGGCCCTAATGCATGGTATAAATTCAATACAAACCATAAATAACAATGCACAAACACCAGAAGAGAAACTAGATAACTGGGAGCTCCTAAAAATTAAACATTATGCTCATCAAAAGACTTCACCAAAAGAGTAAAAAGAGAACCTACAGGCTGGGAAAAAAATTTTAGCTATGACATACTGGACAAGGGTCCAATCTCTAAAATCTATAGAATACTTCCACACCTCGATAACAAAAAGACAAATAATCCAGTTAAAAAATGGGCAAACGATGTGAACCGATACTTCACCGAAGAAGACATTCAGGCAGCTAACAGACACATAAGAAAATGTTCACAATCATCAGCCATTAGAGAAATGCAAATCAAAACTAACAATGAGATACCATCTTACCCTGACATTACTGGCACTAATTTAAAACAAAAACAAATAAAAAACAGAAAATAACAAATGTTGGCAAGGTTTCTGGGAGATTGGAATTGTTATGCACTGCTGATGGGAATGTAAAATGGTACCACCACTATGGAAAATGATATGGTGCCTCCTTAAAAAGCTAGAAATAGAAACACCATAGGATCCAGCAATCCTACTCCTAGGAATATATCCTAGAAAAATAAGAGCCATCAGACGAATAGACATATGCACACTCATGTTCATTGAAGCATTATTCACAATAGCAATAAGATGGAAACAACCTAAGTGCCCATCAACAGATGAATGGATAAACAAATTATGGTACATACACACAAGGGAACACTATGAAACAAGAACAATGATGAATCTGAGAAACGTCTCACAACATGGATGACTCTGGAAGGCATTATGCTGACTGAAAGAAGTCAATCACAAAAGGACAAATATTGTATGAGACTGCTATTATAAAAACCCAAGAAAAGATTTACTCACAGAAAAAAACAATCTTTGATGGTTTCAAGGGAAGGGAAAGGTAGGGAGGGGAAATCACTAACTAGATAGTAGACAAGTGTTAACTTTGATGAAGGGAAACACAATATAGGGGAAGTCAACACAACTTGACCATGGCAAAGTCATAGAAGCTTCCTAGACACATCCAAATACCTTAAGGGTCCAAGTTACTAGAGCTGAGGGCTGGGGACCATGGTCTTGAGGGACATCTAGATCAATTGGCATAACATAGTCCATGAAGAAAATGTTCTACATTCTACTTCGGTGAGTAGTGTCTGGGGTCTTAAAGGCTTGCAAATGGCCACCTAAGATACGCCTAATGGTCCCATCCTGTATGAAGCAAAGGAGCATGAAGAGAACAAAAGAGGAAAGGAAAATATTAATCCAATGGACTAATGGACCACATGAACCACAGCCTTCACCAGCCTGAGCCCAGAAGAACCGACCGCTCTGACAGCGATCACAATATGGGGTCCTGGATGAAGCAGTAGAGAAAGGTAGGACAAAATTCAAGTTCACACACACACACACACACACACACACACACACACACACACAAAACACCAGACTTACTGGTTCAACAGAGACTGGAGGAATCCCTCAAGACTATGGCCTTGGACACCCTGCTAACTCAGAACTGAAGCCACCCCAGAAGACTACCTTTCAGCCAAAGATTAGACAGGCCTATAAAGCAAACAATAGCACATGAGAGGAATGTGCTTCTTAGTTCAATCAAGTATATGGACCAAATGGGCAACACCTGCCCAAAAGCAAAAACAAGGCAGGAAGGGACAGGAAACCCGGACAAATGGACACAGGGAACCCAGGGTGGAAAGGGAAAGGGGGAGAGTGCCGACACATTGCAGGGATTGCAACCAATGTCATGAAACAATTTGTGCATGAATTTTTGAATGAGAAACTAATTTGCGCTGCAAACTTTCACCTAAAACACAATAAAATTAAAAAATAATAATAAGGAAGCAAACAGCCTTCTTCAGGCAGCCTATTAACTTAAGGGGCTGCGGTTCACGTTGTCCCAGAGATCTGCTGCAAACAGTTATGTCATTCATTCGTGCAACAGATATTTCCCAAGTATTTACTCCGAGCCAGGCATTATTCAGCAACTGGAAATTCAACAGTACACAAAACTGTAATGGAGCACTCGTTCCTGTGGGAGAAGATGGGCAAAAACAAATGAACAAACTGGTAGTTAATAGTCATCTACATAGACAAAGTTTTCTAGATAGTTCATATGTTTAACATTCTCCATGGTCAACAATAAGGGACAGGGGCCTCCATAACATATCTTAGAAGTTGGTAGGAATCCACACATGAAGGCAATCTTTGCTCTGCCTTCATTTATCAGAGGTATGTGATAATATCCACCCCTGCAGTCTAGTCCTGAGAACCACTAGCTGCCAAGCAAAGTTCAAGGGCCTTGAACTTAGTGTACAGCACATCAGTCTGTTTTGTTGTTGTTGTTAGGTGCCATCGAGTCAGTTCCAACTCATAGTGACCTTGTGTACAACAAAAAGAAACACTGCCCTGTCCTGCGCCATCCTCACAACTCTTGCTATGTTTGTTTGAGCCCATTGTCGCAGCCACTGTATCAATCCACCTCGTTGAGGGTCTTCCTCTTTTTTTGCTGACACTGTACTTTACCAAGCATGATGTCCTTCTCCAGGGACTGGTCCCTCCTGATAAGATGTCCAAAGTACATGAGATGAATTCTCGTCATTCTCTTTTCTAAAGAGAATTCTGGCTGCACTTGTTCCAAGACAGATTTGTTCATTCTTCTGGCAGTCTGTGGGATATTCAATATTCTTTGCCAATGTCGTAATTCAAAGGCATCAATTCTTCTTTGGTTTTCCTTATTCATTGTCCAGCTTTTGTATATATGTGAGGTGATTGAAAATATCATGGCTTGGATCAGGCCTACCTTAGTCCTCAAAGTAACATCAATCTGTTTAAAAATTGTATGTGTGAGATAGCCTATGTATATCCTTATTTTGCCAGCTTTCTTTCACACACCACAATCAAGGATGCATAGAGGGGCACAGCATTTGGGGTTTAAGCTCTTAATTTGAATTCTTCAATGTAGTTTTGCAAGTCCTCGGTTTTAGTGAATATCATCTTCTAGACCAGTTTCAAAAAGATCAAGGCCCATTCAATTCTATTATTCAATTTGAGACCAACTCATGTCTCATTCCAGGAAGTAGAAACATCACTCCTGACTTGCATTTCCTTCTTATTTGTCCTTCCACTCATCAAGTGCCAAGAGATCCCCAAAGAAAAGCTCTTGAGCTTGAATTGGGTGAGTCAAGTAGATGCTACCCTGGAAGAAAAAGTAGGTAGTAAAGGCCTCTGTCTTTTTGTAGGCGTTGGTACATGACAGTTGGCTAGGAAGGCCATTTGGGTGTAGTCCCAACAGCAAGGAGCCCTGGTCGTGCACCGGTTAAGCACAATGGTTAAAGCGCTGCGCTACTAACCGAAAGGTTTGTGGTTCAAACCCACTAGCTACTCCACAGGGAAAAAGACCTGGCTATCTGCTCCTGTAAAGATTACCAAAAAAGCACTGCCGTCAAGTCAATGCTGACTCATAGTGACCCTATATAGGACAGATTAGAACTGCCCCATAGAGTTTCCTAAGCTGTAACCTTTATGGAAGCAGATTACCACATCTTTCTCCTGTGAAGCAACTGGTGGGTTCAAATTGCCTACCTTTCTGTTAGCAGCCCGATGGTTTAACTACTGTGCCACTAGGGCTCCTTTCCCGTAAAGATTACAGCCTAGGAAACCCTATAGGGCAGTTCTACCCTGTTGTATAGGGTTGCTATGAGTTGGAACCAACTCAACGGTACACAACAACAATAACAAGAGTCCCAACAGCATCCAGCTAGCATTTTTGAAAGGGTAGAATGCATTCCAATCATCACTAATGCTATGTTCATGCCTCCTGGGTCTGGGTGACCTCTATTGCCCACTCTGTATGTCTAATAGACATACAGCAAGGATATGAGAAGTCTCCACACTTAAATTAAGCCACATGGACCCAACTCATCTAATCCCTGCAGTGGGCAATGTTTTGATCATTCTAGGGAAGACTAGGAGTGAGATGCAAAAGGGGACTTTGGAGCTCTACCTGGGACTTTGGAGCTCTCTCTGGTTGTCCATGGGGCCAGGGTATCTGTATGATATATAGGAACTGTCTTAGTTATCCACTGCTGCTGTGATAGAAATACCACAAGAGGGTGGATTTAAAGAACAAACATTTATTTTCTTATACTTCAGGAGGCTTGAAGTCCAAATTCAAGGCATTGACTCTAGGGGAAGACTCTCTCCCTGTCAACTTTGGGGGAAGATCCTTGTTGCTTTCAACTTCTGTTGTCCTGGCCTTCCTGGGTTCCTCAGCGATCTTCACATGCATCCATCTCCCCCCAGCCCCATTTGTGCTCACTTGTCTGTGTCTGTGGTGCTCCTTATAACTCAGAAGTGCTTAGGCTTAGGACAGACCCTACACTGACATGGCCTCATTAATGTAACAAAGAAAATCCCTATTCCCAAATGTGATTACATCCACAAGGATAGGGGTTAGGGTTCCAACACATATTTAACACATATTTAGGGGGACATAATTCGACCCATAACAGGGCCCCTTCACTGGACTTGTGTGTCCGTCTGTGTAGGGCACCCCTCACTGGACTGGCATGTCTCTATGCTGCAAGGGAACTACTTGGTGTTAGCTGTCCCCTTACCCCCCCGCCACCTTGTTTTTTCTTTATAGCACTTCTCACTACCTGACACACTGTTTGTTCATTTATTTATGACCATCTCCACTCACTAGGATCTCGGCTCTTTGGGACCTCTGCTCCTTTTATTTGTTCACTACTGTCCCCTACTACTTAGCACAGTGCCTGGAACACAGTAGGTGCTGAACAAATATTCTAGAAAGAAGGAAGGAAGGGGAGGGGGGATGGAATTCTATTAACTGAGAAGGTGCTCTTTTTTTCACTTCTGACTGACCAGACCTGGTGGACCAAAGGCCAGAATTTGGCCTACAGAGTTGCCAAATCCTTGCTGGAACAAACTGCATTCAATGTGTTTTTCCCTGTGGGACAGTGGAGCCCACCCTAGCTGAAGCTCCTCCCCTTTGGGGCCAGATGAGAAAAACAGATGTCATATCATAACAGTGGAGCTCTCTCCTTCTTGAGGTTTCTGCAAGTGACTCCCCAGTGGCTGTGAAAGTAAGAATGCCCATTCTTCTGGAACAGTCTCTGTTTCCTTTGCTGCATTTTCTCTTCTCTTATTAACTAACTCTCCAGTGCTCTGCGTTGGAGCTGCCCCCACTGCGAGCTCTCTGAAGATGTTGACTGACTAGCTAAATTATGCTATTGATGTGGTTTAATTAATACTAATGACTTATCATGAGAATTTCAGATATGTACCCGTGTCTAGGAAGTGTCAGTGACAAGAGAATTAAGGTGTCAGTTCTCATAGAACATGAGCAAAAAACTCCTCAGGGTAATTGGAGAGAGTTATCTCCTCTCCCAGTAAAAATGCCCTTGAATTATATTGGAACATGCTTGGGAATCTTGAAATCTCTAGCCTTCTTAGGTTTGAAGTGAGTGTGGTAACATTGAAATTTCACATTCCACACCAGCCACACAGTTCTCAGTAAGAGGGTAGCAAGAGGAATGTGCATGCAGGTGGCAAGAGTGCCTATGTTCAGGAGTGCATTGAGCCGCACTGTGAAACGGTTGGCGGCACACCCAGGCATCCATGGGTAATATATATCCAAGCAGATGAATGTATAGATTAGCATCCTGGGGTTAATTTCACTCCGCAGATAATTAACATGTCCTTATTTTGGAAATAAATGCTTCTGCGGTTAAAATAAATGTATTTAATTAGTAGAGACATTTAGTTCTGAAGTGGGAAGTGAATGTACTAATGGAATAAATGGTTGTATAAACATTTTATATTCTAAACTTAAGTTAAATGCATCTCCTTCCAGCCATCCATAGTGGAGGTAGATTCTAGGTTTTGAGAAGTCATTGCTGGCAGGCTGCATGGCTCAAGCCTTGCACCACGTGGCAGGCAAGGACAGCTTCACTTGCCTGAACATCGGTGTTCTGGGTCAGTGAAGTTGGTCTGACCTGGCTTGAGAGTTGAGTCATCTCCGGTGGTCAGTGTCAGGTTGCTCTGCCAGTGACCTTTCTTCCCAGCTGCCTGCTAGGCATTTGCGCTTGGCTGGCTGCCGAGCCCTCCAGTTCATACTGGCCAGGACAGGTCTCTCTGTTCCTGTTGCCCCCAAACCCCTCCGGTCACATCATCATCCCATGTGGGTCTTCTACTGTTTGTCATTTCTGTTCCTGGCTCTTTGCAAAGCTTGAGTCACCTGTGACCCCACATTCAAGCCTTCCCTCACATCAGGTCCACCTTTCATGATGTCCCATTATGTCCTTGACACCCACGCTCTTCAGTGGCTCTGCATTCCCTCTGCTGCTGTCCTTGCTGCCAAGTCAGCCTCCTAAATACCTCCTGAGTCAACCACTTGCTCCTGTGCCCACTGTTATCTACCTCATGCTGATATGATCTTCATAGTCTCTTCTTTGTCCCTCTCTGCCTTAGTCAGGCTTCCATGCAGTCTGTTCTCCACACTGCCACCAGAGAGACCAGTTGCAGACCTGATACTGATTGTATCATTCCCTTACCTAAACTTCCATAGATGGCTTCACCCAAATTGCCCTCAAGATAAAGCCCAACCCCCTTAAAATGACATTTAGGAAACTCCACAGTCTGCCCCACTCTTCCTTTTCAGGCTAATTTCTCATTCCTGTCCTTCATGGATCTCCAGAAAGACTGAGCTCCTCACTGTAGCCTTTGGAAACTCCCACGCTCTCCAATGGCAATTTCTTTCTTCAGGCTATTCCTTTGTCCTGGGATGATGAGTCGCTTTGGCCTTTAACCTTGATTTATAGGAAGGGATGTGGGTGAGTGTGGCCAAGGATCCCAAGAAGGAATCGCTCTTCCTTACGCTTTTCCTTGTCCCAGCTCAGTGGTGTTCAGCCTCTGGGGACCCCTCCTGTGGATGGGGCTAGAATCATGAGGGATGAGGTCCTCTTTTGCTGAAGCCCATTTAGGGGCCTGGCTTGAAGATTGGGCTTTTCTTCCTCTATACTTGCTTCCAGGACACATATCCCTCAGTTACTTCTACCTCTTTGGGGCTAAAGATTTCCCTTCAGAGCCTGAATTCTGGTCTGGTGCCAATAGGAGAGTAAAGCAGCTTTGCCCATCCCTACCCCAGTGCTTCTGAAAGGTCACAGCCAAGAAAACCCAATGGAGTACAGTTCTGCTTTGTAACACATGGGGTTGCCATGAGTCAGAATTGACCCAACAGCAACTGGTTTGATTTTCATTTTTTGGTTTGGTTTCTAGAACTATAGTCACACAGAGAAGCATACAACAGTAGTGAGGTAACAGGACACAGAGGGCTCAGGTCCTGGAAAGCCTCTGGAACAGGGCTCTGGAACCTCAAGGGTTTGGGCTGGGCAGTGAAGGCCAGAGGGCTTTGGAAATTAAGCTTCAGTCAGGCCCCACCTGGAGCAGAGGCGATGGTGGGAAAACTCCCAGACTGAATCACCAGCTCTGTGCTGCAGCTTGTAAAGCAGATTGCAAGAGTGGCTGCCCTCGAGGTCAGTGTTTTCCTACCACTGGCCCAACCTTTAATGACCTACTAAGGAGACTTCGGGTGCCCTAATCATTCCCTTTCCACCCAGTCCTAGAATTACCACCCACCTTGCAGCCTGGGGAAAGAGCATAGAAGGGGTGAAATCTTGGAACTCAGGCACAGCTGGTCTGTTTGTCAAGTGTTTGTGGTGGCCGGTTCCACGCCATTGGCCCCGGGTATCTCCAAGGGCCGTAATAAATAAATTGGTGAGGTAGGGCGGGGCTGGCTTCATCTTGCCACTGGCTAGGCCGCTGCTGTGCCAGTGGAGCTGAGGCCACTGGAAGTTAGGAAGATGAAGTCAGTGCGCGATAGGGGCGGAGCTTCGTCTCACAACCACCACTCACACTATGGACCCCCCACACAGTCCTCTGCGGGGGCTCGAAATGTCACCTCAGGAGGGCTGTGGGATCAGCCTCCTGGGTCCTCCCCCTCTCGTATCCAGCACTGAAATGAAAGCTTTCTGGGAAACTCAGCTCCCATCGAGAGATGGTCATTTGAAAAAAACCCACAGAAGCTCTTTGAAGACCTGGCTGTCGCAGTAGATAAAGGGGACGTGGGGGCTATGGTGTGCTCCGATTTTGACAAAGCCTCTGACAAAGCTCGGGTATGAGATGAATGGGAGAGGGTGAGGGTAATGGGAGAGGCTGTTAGGTGGGGTGCGGGTAGAATTAAAAATAGCACTCGGCTCTTTTGTGAGCAGGTCTTTGAAAGGTCTCGCCATGCAACACCATTGACTACGCCCAGGTGCTCTCAAGGCAGACTCCTCTCTGAGCCAGGTTATATTGCTCCATAACCCTCACCCGGAAAAGGAAATCCCCTGGGCACAATTTTTTGAACCCCAATGAGGATTTTTCCCTACATAGGACTCATTCTTCTGTCTTGTCCTTTTCCTTGGCTGTTTAACACAGTAGCCCTAGCAGGGATGCTGCATGGCTTTGAGCCCTACTTTCCAATGACCTTCTTCTTCCCAATACCCTCGTTGCATATAATTAACACACAGAAAGGGATGCTCGCTATAGTAGGGGTCCTCAGGGGCCAGGATGGGATGGGGACTTTGAAAAGACCTCTGCTCTAATCGTATCTCTCCCTTGTTGTTCTTGTTGTTAGGTGCTGTCGAGGCAGCTCTGCCTATAGCAGCCCTACATACAACAGAATGAAACACTGCCCAATCCTGTGCCATCCTCACAATCGTTGTTACGCTTGAGCCCATTGTTGTGGCCACCATGTCAGTCCATCTTGCTCAGGGTCTTCCATCTCTCCCCTAGCCTACCGCATTTCAGAAGTATTGCCGTTAGTGGAATGAGTGCTGAGCTGGTCAGCAGGAGACCAAGCTTAAGTTATGGCCCTATCATCTATTAGCTGTGTGGCCTTGGGCAAGCCACATCCCCTCTCTGAACTCCCTTTCCTTATCTGTGGAATAATGACTTCTGCAGTTCCTCTTCACTCTGAATATTTGTGATTCCATACAACAATGGAATCTTTGTGGCCCATCCGCCTAGGAATCACCTAGAGAGCTTTCTAAACATGCAGATTCCTGGACTCCTCCATGGACAGCAGAATCTGAATCTCGGGGGGTGGGGCTTGGACTGTACTTGCCTACCAAGCCCCCCAGGTGATTCCTGAGCATTACCGAATCTGAGAACCACTTTCCCTTTGTGTCAGTAATGTAATGGTTTTCAACCTTATCACTGACACAGACATGTATATATACCCCCTAACTCATACGCTTGCACAAACCCCCTCATAAACACACGCACACGTATATATACGCAGTGAAACCTGTGAGAACCAGAACTCGAAGAGACTGCCTCGTTCTTCTGGGTCTTGCAAGTTTTCTGTCTTTGACAAAGTGCATTCTTACCATTTCTCTATCACTCATTTTAGTGGAAAATATTTGAGTTTTCCTTCTCTGTCAGGTTTCTGTCTTACACAGGTTCAGGCTTTCACAGGTTTTACTGTATGTGGGGGTCCCTGGGTGGTGCAAATGGTTAAGTGTGTGAATACTAGCTGAAAGATTGGCTGTTTGAACCCACCTAAAGTTGCCTTGGAAGACAGGCCTGGTTGGCAATCAACTTCCAAAAGGTCACAGCCTTGAAAACCCTATGCAGCAGTCCTACTCTGTACACATGGGGTCACCAGGGGTCAGAAGCAACTCAACGGCAACTGACAACATTCAAACACACATGTACAGACACAGTTATATAAACACCTCCTCACCATGATCTCTCTTACTCACACGGGTAACTATAGACTGCAAACACATACGTACATGTGCATATACACCCCTGTCACCGATTTTCATATACGTGGTGCTCATGCAAACTCACACTACACACATGCTCCGGTGCATACACATCCAACCCACCCATTCTCTCTCTGACACACAGGTACTGATACGCCACCCTCCCCCACGCATTCACACACACACAAGCACGTACCATCCTCTCACCATTTCTCTCTCACACACATGGGTACCTATACACTGTGTGCGTACGCACACACACATACGTGCACACAAGTACATACGCATCCACTTCATCCTTCCTCATACATGCGCAGGTACTTACACACAACCCCCCCCACTCACATACACACACACACAAGTACATACACACACCCCTCACCCATTCTCTCACACTCACACAGGTACCTCACAATACACTCACACACATACATTTGAGTTCTTCCGGCATGTCAGGAATTTCCAGATCCTTTGAAATCCACCCATATCCTCCTAGGTATTTGTGGGCCTCCAGTTAAGAAGCCCTGAGTGGTGCAGGCGTTGAGAAATGACAGCCCTTTCCCTCCATCCCTCCTGTGCTCTCTCCCCCTGGAGCAAGGGGCAGCACTTCTCCTTGCATCTCGGCTGCTGGGGCTGCAGCCACAAGAGCATATCCTTTGCCAGCTGGGGTAGGGGACTGCCCTCTGTTCGCTCCTGGCCAGCCCTCCTACCCTCTCACTTCCACTCAGAGGAGCAGAGAACCACGCATTTCCCCTTCTGTGCCTCAGGATGTCAGAAGAGAGCGGGTGACTTTTCCTGTTCTTCCATTTCTATTTTTAATTACAACTAACTGGGGACCAGAATGAAACATTTTAGCAATTTAATCTTAGTGTAAAATGGTGTATTTTCACTTCATTAACTAAAAAGGAAATCAAATGGCTTATCAAAGGTTGAGTTCCATTTGCATATGGGTCTGGAATTGTGAAGCGGGATTTGTAACAGCTATAAAAGCCCCATGACTGTCTCTGGGTAGCACCGGCTGCATCACTAAGACTGCGGCATTATCCATTTGGACGCGGAGTCAGATGGGTGTGCCTGCTGCAGTTCCCTCAGTGTGATGGCTGCAGTCCCCTTGGTCTGATGGCTGTGCTCCTGAAGCTGGCTGAGTCGGAGAGAAGCATGTAGAGGCTTTGGCTGTGTATTAGTTATCTATTGTTGCATAACAAAATGACTCCAAAACCTAGTGGCTTAATACAATGAACACCTATGCTGTTACAGTTTCCGTGGGTCAGGAGTCTGGGTGCCGCTGAGATGGGTGCCCCTAGCTCAAGTTCTCCCATGAGGTTGCAGTCACGTCCCGATGGCAGCTGGAGCTGCAGTCAGCTCAAGGCTCGACTGTGGGAGGAACCACTTCCTTGCTCACTCCTGTCAACCTCCCCAAATGGCTGCCTTATGATACGGCAACTGGCTTCCCCCAGGCCAAGCGATCTAAGGGAGAGCAAGAGAATGAGAGTGGGAGTGAGCGAGCTAGAGGGATACCAAGGTGAAGCCAGAGTCTTTTACTAACCTAAACTTGAAAGTGACTCCCCATCCCTTCTGCTGTGTTCTGCTTTGTTCAAAGTGAGTCACTAGGTCCAACCCAGACTCAAAAGGAGGGAATTACATAAGGGTGTGAGTACCAGGAGATGGAGCCCACCGGAGACATTCTTAGAGGCCACCTTAGAGGCTGCCTGCCACAAGCTGCAAGGGGGCTGTCTTAGTCATCTAGTGCTGCTATAACAGAAATACCACAAGTGGATGGCTTTAACAGAAGTTTATCCTCTCACAGTATAGTACCCTACAAGTCCAAATTCAGGGCGCCAGCTCCAGGGGAAGGCATTCCCTCTCTGTTGGCTCTGGGGGAAGGCCCTTGTCATCAGTCTTGCTTGGTCTAGAAGCTTCTTTGCACAGGAACCCCTGGTCCAAAGGACGTGCTCTGCTCCCAGTGCTGCTTTCTTGGTGGTATGAGGTCCCCTGTCTCTCTGCTCACTTCTCTCTTTTATATCTCAAAAGAGATTGATTTAAGACACAACCTAATCTTGTAGATTGAGTCCTGCCTCATTAACATAACTGCCTGTAATCCTGCCTCATTAAGAGAATAGAAAATCACATCAGATGACAAAATGGCAGACAGTCACACAATACTGGGTATCATGGCCTAGCCAAGTTGACAGATATTTTGGGGGACATAATTCAACCTGTGACAGGGACCTTGGGAGAGAAAGCATCATTGAAGATGGAGGAGCAAGATGGGCTCACAGCCCCCTCTTCAGGCCCTCCTCTAAACCCTTTCTTTTTCTTCTGGAACTTTTCTCTTCAACCTCCACGGCATTCATCGATTTATGGTGAGAACAGGTGATTCACAGTCTTCCATTTTGGCCTCTCTATGAACTCCATTGTCCAGGTCATCCCTGGAGATGCAGCCATAGAAACCAAGAGAAGGGCTCCATGGCTCAACATGAGAGTGTGGAGCAATTCTTCAGAACAAAACAAAGTCCTAGAAGAGGGGAGGAGTGCGTATGGAGCACCGTTGAGGCAGGATGTAATCAGCTTTTTGAGTTTAGGGATAAGAGAGAAGAAGATAGGGGACAAGTTGTTGTTGTTAGATGCCATCGAGTCAGTTCCGACTCATAGTGACCCCATGTACAACAGAACAAAACACTACTCATTCCTGCGCCATACTCATAATTGTTGTTATGCTTGAGCCCGCTGTTGCATCCACTGTGTCAATCCAACTCATTGAGGGTCTTCCTCTTTTTTGCTGACTTTCTACTTTACCAAGCATGATATCCTTCTCCAGGGACTGGTCCCTCCTGATAACATGTCCAAAGTATGTGAGTTGTAGACTCACCACCCTTGCTTCTAAAGAGCACTGTAGTTGTACTTCTTCCAAGACAGATCTGTTCGTTCTTTTGGTAGTTTCTGGTATATTCAATATTCTTTGCAGACATCATAATTCAAAGGTGTCAGTTCTTCTTCAGTCTTCCTTATTCATTGTCCGGCTTTCACACGCATAGGAGGTGATTGAAAACTCCACGGCTTGGGCCAGGAGCATCTTAGTCTTCAAGGTGACGCCGTTGCTTTTTAATACTTTAAAGATGTCTTTTGCAGCAGATTTGCCCAATGAAATGCGTCTTTTGATTTCTTGATTGCTGCTTCCGTGAGTGTTGATTGTGGATCCAAGTAAAATGAAACCCTTCACAATTTCAAACTTTTCTCTGTTTATCTCTGCCATCTTCACAATCGTTGCTATGCTTGAACCCATTGTTGCAGCCACTGTGATAATCCATCTAGTTGAGGGTCTTCTCTTCTGCTGACCCTCTACGTTGATGATATCCTTCTCCAGGGACAGGTCCCTACTGATAATATGTCCAAAGTACATGAGACGAAGTCTCATCATCCTTGCTTCTAAGGAGCATTCTAACTATACTTCCAAGACAGATTTGTTTCTTCTTCTGGAAGTCCACAGTATATTCATTATATCTTCACCAACACCATAATTCAAAGGTGTCAATTCTTCTTCAGTCTTCCTTATTCATTGTCCAGCTTTCACATGCATATGAGGTGATTGAAAATACCATGGGTTAGGTCAGGTGCACCTTAGTCTTCAAGGTGACATCTTTGCTTTTCAACATTTTAAAGAGGTCCTTTGCAGCAGATTTGCCCAATGCGATGCATTGTTTGATTTCTTGACTGCTGCTCCCATGGCTGTTGATTGTGGATCCAAGTAAAATGAAATCTTGGCAACTTCAATCTTTTCTCAGTTTGTCATGATGTTGCTTATTGAGGTGTAACCTGTACTGAAGTCTGTGGTCTTTGATCTTCGTCGGTAAGTGCTTCAAGTCCTTTTCATTTTCAGCAAGCAAGGTTGTGTCATCTGCATAATGCAGGTTGTTAATGAGTCTTCCTCCAATCCTGATACCCCATTCTTCTTCATATAGTCTAGCTTCTTGGATTATTTGCTCAGCATATGGATTGAATAAGTATGGTGAACGGATACAACCCTGACACATACCTTTCCTCTGACTTTCAACCATGCAGTATCCTCTCGTTCTGTTCGAATCACTACCTCTTGGTCTATGTACAGTTCCTTCATGAGCACAATTAAGTGTTCTGGGATTCTCATTCTTTGCAATGCTGTCCATAATTTCTTATGATCCACACAGTTGAATGCCTTTACACAGTCAATAACACACAGATAAACATCTTTCTGGTATTCTCTGCTTTTAGCCAGGATCTATCTGACATCAGCAATGATATCCCTGGTTCCAAGTCCTTTTCTGAATCCGGCCTGAATTTCTGGCAGTTCCCTGTTGATGTATTGTTGCAGCCGCTTTTGAATAATCTTTGGTGAAATTTTACTTGCAAATAATATTAATGTTATTGTTCTATAATTTCCACATTCAGTTGGATCACCTTTCTTTGGAATAGGCATATAGATCTCTTCGAGTCAGTTGACCAGGTAGCTGTTCTCCAAATTTCTTGGCAGAGATAACTGAGCACTTCCAGCACTGCATCTGTTTGGAAACATCTCAATTGGTATTCCATCAATTCCTGGAGCCTTGTTTTTCACCAGTGTCTTCAGTGCAGCTTGGACCTCTTCCTTCAGTACCACTGGTTCCTGATCATATGCTGCCTCCTGAAATGGTTGAATGTTGACAATTCTTTTTGGTGCAGTTACTCTGTGTAGTCCTTCCATCTTCTTTTGATGTTTCCTGGGTCATTTAATATTTTTCCCATAGAATCCTTCACTATTGCAACTCGAGGCTTGGAGTTTTTCCTCAGTTCTTTCAGCTTGAGAAATACTGAACTTGTTCTTCTCTTTTGGTTTTCTAACTCCAGGTCTTTGCACATGTTATTATAATACTTTACTTTGTCTTCTTGAGCCACCCTTTTAAATCTTCTGTTCAGCTCTTTTACTTCACTTGACATTCAAGAGCGAGTTTCAGGGTCTCTTCTGACATCCATTTTGCTATTGTCTTTCTCTCCTGTCTTCTTAATGACCTCTTGTTTTCTTCATGATGATGTGCTTGATGTCATTCCATAACTTGTCTGGTCTTCTGTAATTGTGTTAAACACATCAAATCTATTCTTGAGATGGTCTCTAAATTCAGGGGGCATATACTCAATGTCATACTTTGGCTCTTGTGTATTTATTCTAATTTTCTTCAGTTTTAACTTGAACTTGCATATGAGCAATTGATGGTCTGTTCCATAGTCGGCCCCTGGCCTTGTTCTGACTGGTGATATTGAGCTTTTCCATTGTATCTTTCCACAAATGTAGTTGATTTGATTCCTGCGTATTCATCCAGTGAGGTCCATGTGTATGGTCACCTTTTATGTTGTTGAAAAAAGGTTTTTGCGATGAAGAAGTCATTGGTTTTGCAAAATTCTATCATGTGATCTCTGGCATCATTTCTATCACCAAGGCCATGTTTTCCAACTACCGATCATTCTTTGTTTCCTACTTTCGCGTTCAAATCACCAGCAATTGTTACTGCATACTGATTGCATGTTTGCTCAATTTCAGACTGCAGAAGTCAGTAAAAACCTTGAATTTCTTCATCTTTGGTCTTAGCAGTTGTTGCGTGTCTTAGGCTGCGTTCTCTAGAGAAGCAAAACCAGTAAAGTGTATAAATACATATATAAAGAAAACGGCTCATGTGATTGTAGAAGCTGGAACGTCCCAAGTCTATGGATCAGGATAGAGGCTTCTCTTGATTCACATAGCTGCAGGGGCTGGCAAACTCAAGATCAGCATGTTGGAGAGCAGAGCTTCTGCTCACAGGCTGTGAAGATTGATGAGTCCCAAGATTCGCAGATAAGCTGATACCTCAAGTCCCAAGAATCAGAGGTCAGACAAACAGGAGACAGTTGCAGGATCCAGAGTGAGCAAAAAAGCCAGAACATCTGCTTCTATTCAGATGCAGGCCACACCCCCAAGGAAAATCGCTTTCAACTGATTGGCTATCCACAGCAGATTCGATTATGGGTGTGATCACATATAAACACTAAGAATCATGGCCCACCCAAGTTGACACACAATTTTAACCATCACAGTGTGTAAATTTGAATAATAGTCATATTTACTGGTCTTCCTTGTAGGTGTATGGATATTATCCTATCACTGACAGCATAGTACTTCAGGATAGATCTTGAAATATTCTTTTTGGCGGTGAATGCAATGCCATTCCTCTTTAATTTGTCATTACCAGCATAGTTGACCATATGATGGTCCCATTCAAAATGGCCGATACCAGTGTATTTCAGCTCACTGATGCCTGGGATATCGATGTTTATGCATCCCATTTCATTTTTGACGATTTCCAATTTTCCTAGATTTGCACTTCACACATCCAGGTACCGATTATTATTGGATGTTTGCAGCTGTTTCTTCTCATTTTGAGTGGTGCCACATCAGCAAATGAAGTTCCTGAAAACATGAACCCATCCACATCATTAAGATTGACTATACTTTGAGGAAGCAGCCCTTCCCCAGTTGTCTTTTGAGTGCCTTCCAACCTGAGGGGTTTATCTTCTGGCACTATATCAGACAATGTTCTGCTGCTATTCTTAGGTTTTCATTGGCTAATTCCTTTCAGAAGTAGACTGTAAGGTCCTTCTTCCTTGTCTGTCTTAGCCTGGAAGCTCAGCGGAAACCTGTCCACCGTAGGTGACCCTGCTGGTATTTGAATACCTGTGGCATAGATTCCAGCATCACAGTAACACACAAGCCCCCACAGTAGGACAAACTGACAGACACGTGGGGGATAGGACAAGTAGTTACCACAAAGAGCAGACGTTTGGGATGGAAAGGTGGAAAGAGGACTTTGGGAATGTTTTGCTGCAGGTTGTAGAATGCATTTTCCTCTTCATCCCTCTCTACCTTCTTTAACCTTCTCAAGGGCCACTTGGTAAAATCCCATCTTACTCTTCAAAGTATCCTGGAGTAGGGCATGTGATCCTTTTGCAGAAACACTGGGTTGAGACTGGCCTCAGAGTGGCTCACTTTTATTCCATTTAGAAGTTGCTTTCATGGTTAGCCCAGATCTTAGTCATAACTCTATCCCTATGGCTCTGCCCAATCTTGGCATAGAGTAGGTGTCATAGGGTAGAGAATGTTTGTGGGGTCAAGTCATTCACTTATACCCAAACATTTCTACTGAGCATCTAGCATGTGCCAGAAATGGTGCTAAGCCATGTAGAGTGGAAGCAAACTACCCAACTCACCTCTTGTCTTCTAGGAATGAAAGATGGTGAAGGGAGGAGCTAATACGTGTGCCAAAAGAACAAGAACAGAAACTAATATGGCTTGTGCCTGAAAGGGTTAGTAAATGTTGTGAAGCTTGAGGCAAAGGCAAGGTATTTGTGGCTATAGAGGTAGAGAGCATAAAAGATTTTCTAGAGGAAGTGGTATGTGGATATGGTAAGGGTGGTGGAATTTGAGGCCGATGGAGAGAGAGAAGCAAGCAAAAGTGTATTGTGGGAAGTTGGGATCCTCAGTGTGGCTCAAGCTTAGGGATAACTGTGATTCAACTATGGTGGGGGAGAAGGTGGACCTAGATCCATAAGGTTTTGAAGATTACACTAAGGAGCTAGGGGGCCGTCTTAGTCATCTAGTGCTGCTATAACAGAAATACCACAGGTGGATGGATTTAATACAAAGAAGTTTATTTCCTCACAGTAGACTAGGTGGAAGTCCAAATTCAGGGCATCAGCTCCAGGGGCATGCTTTCTCTGTCTGTCGACTCTGGAGGAAGGTCCTTGTCATCAATCTTCCCCTGGAATAGGAGCTTCTCTTCATAGGAACTCTGGGTCCAAAGGACATGCTCTGTTCCCGGCACTTCTTTCTTGGTAGTATGAGGTACCCCCTCTCTGCTTGCTTCCCTTTCCTTTTTATCTCTTGAGAGATAAAAGTGGTGCAGGCCACATCCCAGAAAAACTCCCTTTACATTGGATCAGGGATGTGACCTGGGTAAGGGTGTTAACAGCGCCACCATAATCCTCTTTACCATAAAATTACAATCACAAAATGGAGGACAACCACACAGTACTGGGAATCATGGCCTAACCAAGTTGACACATATTTTTGGAGGGCACAATTCAACCCATGACAGGAGCCTTGAGAGGATTTTGAACAGGAGAATGCCCTGGAATTTGGTCAGAAAAAGTCTGGCAATGGTTTGTTGAGTAGAGCAACTAGAATAACTCTGGTCCTGATCTGGGTGAGAGGGAAAGAGGCTTCTGGATGAGGATGGTGGTCAGGGGTGTGGGGAGGAAGGGCTGGATGGGAGAACAAAAGCAGATGCAGACTCTGGGAATTGGTGAGGAGTGAACAATTGAGGTCAGGGGAGGGAGAAGGTGTGGTTGGAAGGATCCAGGCCTGGGTCAGTGGAAGACGGTGGCCTTAGGCAAGCATGGGGAGGGCTGGGGCAGAGCTAATCAGAAGGACAGATGGTTGGCCAGCCTTGTTAGGCTAGTGCAGACTATCTACCTACCTACCAGTTTACTGGTTGCTATTAAGTCGACTCTGACTCATGGCAATCCCATGTGTATCAGAGCAGAATTGTGCTCCATAGGGTTTTCAGTGGCTGTGATCTTTCAGAAGCATATCACCAGGCCTTTCTTCCGAGGTGCCTCTCGTGGATTTGAATCTCCAACCTTTCTATTAGCAGCTGAGCATGTTAATGATTTGCATCACCCAGGGACTCCGTGTTGACTCTAACATTGGTTTATTTCAAAACAAAAACAAACCAAACCCAGTGCCGCCAAGTTTAACAAATAAAAATACAGAATACCCAGTCACATATGACTTTTAGATAAACAATGAATGCATTTTTAGTACATATACCATGCAGTTGTTGGAATAATCATAACCATGGGCCTCCTGCATTTTATCCTGGAGCCCTAGCTGAGTAACTCTGTCCCCAGGAGTCTGGGGTCTAGCTCCCTGGCAATAAAGCAGTCATACCTCTTTCTGGGGAGTCAGTGCACAATGGCAGTGGTCAACTGTGGGGGCCCTGGCATTAGCCCAGTGGATTCAAATCCCATTTCTACTGCTTAGTAGTTGTGTGACCTTGAAAAAGTGACCTGATCTCCCTGAAAACTCTTCTAGGAAGTGGGAGGGTGACTCCTGGCTTGACCACCTACCAGGGTGATCGTGGGCCCGATGAGGCAGCAGTGCATGGCAGCGCTTTGAAAAATGCAGGGCATCAGGTGGCACTGTATACTCCCTGTGTGGGTTGGATCTGGATTGGAGAAGTAGGCTGAAGAAGATGAATACATTGGCCTCATTAAGAGCCCTGCTGGCTGGTGTGGGATTTGGGGCCCTAATTAATTCTAAATATCAAACACCAAGCTGCAGCTTTTTCTTTCTTCTTTCTGGAAGCTGGGCGGGGAGGGAAGGAAGGGAACAGGCAAGCACTGTCCATGCACCCCACCTTTGGGATTTCGTGACATCTGAAGGAGAAATATTCTCCAAACAGCTTGCACTTAATTTCCCTGAAGCCATAACACAGCCGAGCCCAGCGCTTCCGGTGCTCCCAGGTACCTATGTAATTGTCACATTGGCATTCCCCAAAGCCATTGCTGCTCTGCAGCTGCTGCCTGCTGGCTGGGGGAGGAGTGGGGAAATCTCTTCTACAGGCAGGGCTGTCACATCACTCAGGGACAAGACAGGCAGTGGGATCTATCCCAGCCTGGCATTTGAATGGGATTCTAGGGGAAGGGCATATTTATCCAGAAACAAATGGAGGGGTGGCAGGCATCAGCCCAGAATGGGTACATATGATTTTGATTTTCCGGAAAAGCTTGACAACCAAGTCAGGGCAACGTGAAAGCAGAGAGAAGGCAAATGATTGCAATTTGAATCCATTTTATTGCTTGAGATATGCGGCAGCCATGGTAAGACCAAGTACAAAACCCCACCAGCATAAAACATACAACTCCTCTACCGCCAGCAGGCAGATGGTGAGCTTTCTGATGTCCAAATGCTCTGAATCCTAACCTGCCGAAACAGGCATGGGTAGGCGTGTGTGCTGGGGAAGGGGAGATTCGCTTATTCCAATGAATCCAGTGGGGGCATTTTTCTTCTTTTGGTAGCACCTCGGCTGCCCCTGTTCTTCAGATTACCTTTGGAACCCTTGGGGGTGAGGGACATCCTTGTTGAGCTCCTTCTAGTAGAGTCAATTCACCACACGGTTACTCAGGGCCGAAGGCTATGCTGCTCCAACCTATGCACACAAGCCAAATGGCATCTAAAGCCATTGGGTAAATGCAGGCCATCTTCCTGGAGCAATGCCTGTACTCAGAGACTTGGAAGGAAACATTTTAAAATTAAGCAGTATGTGTATATTTTGGAGCAGGATACAAAACGTCACATGGATATTTAAGAGGAAGCACGTTACGTTAAATGAATGTCCTGCTTGCTTCTGGAAAGGTTGTTAGTTGCCATTGAGTTGGCTCTGACTCATGGTGACCGTATGTACAAAAGAACGAAATGTTGTCCGGTCTCGTGCCACCTTCATGGTTGTTAGCATGTTTGAGTCCTTTGTTGTGGCCATTGTGTCAATCCATCTCGTTGAGGGCTTCCCTCATTTTCACTGACCCTCTACCAAAACTGATGTGCTTTTCTAACAATTGGTCTTTTCTGTTGACAGGTCCAAAGTAAGCAAGCCGAGGTCTTGCAATCCTCGCTTCCAGGGATCATTCTGGTTGTATTTTTTCTAAGACGGATTTGTTTCTGGCAGCCCATGGTATCTTCAGTATTCTTTGGCAACACCACAGTTCAAATGTATCAATTCTTCAGTCTTTTCTTTACATTGCCCAGATTTTGCATGCGTATGAGGTGGTTGAAAAGACCATGGCTTGGATCAGGCACACCTGGGTAGTTAGGGCTAAATCATGGAGATTTTGTAAGCCAGTGATGGGCAATGGGGAGCCATTGAAGGGTCTGATCAGGGAGTCTGACCTGGGCTATTTTTCTTCTTTCATTCTCTAGGTATTTACTTGTTTCTTAGACAAGATGAAAGCAAGATGCCAGTGATTTAAAGCCCCCAACTCCTAACTGGGGTCAGGAATGACTAAGGCAGGGTATGAAGGTAAGGAGAGGGCAGAATGTTTTGGGGTGTATTAATTCGTTTGGTTTGGTTTCTTGTGGGTACCTGTGGTTGCAGATGATGGTAAGCTGTGGTAGAGACTATGGCAATGATGGACTGGTTACTCACCAATTCTGTTTCCTTTGCCTGGGTACACAGGAAGACTACATTTCCCAGTCACCCTTGTGGTCAGGTTGGGGCATGTGACTGGATTCCGGCCAATGGAGTATAGGTGGAAGTGACAGTGTGCAATTTCTAATCTGGCCATAAAATCTCCTTCACGGGTGTCCATATTCTTTCCTTCCCTTCTCTGAAGAACATGGAAGCTTGCAGCATCACTTGATGGAAGAAGCCTAGAGCCCTGAATCAGCACTTGGAAAAGAGCCAGCAAGGACAACTGCCTAATTCACATTAGACAGGGATGGGAGTGGGAAATAAGCCTTTACTGTGTTAAGCCGCTGCGATTTTGGGTTATATGTCACAGCAGCTAGTGCTGTCCTGATCAATACAGAAACAGAGAGATGGATGCTTCAACAAATAATGATTGAATTTCCACTATATGCCAGGCACTGTGCTAGGGATAAAACCAGTTGCTGTTGAGTCAACATTGACTAATGGTGGCCCCTTGTGTGTGAGAGTAGAACTGTAGTCCATTGGGTTTTCAGTGGCTGTGATCTTTTGGAAGTAGATTGCCAGACCTTTCTTCCCAGGCACCTTTGGGTGGACTTAAATTTCCAGCATCTTGGTTAGCAGCTACGCATGTTAACCATTTACATGATATCTGCTAGGGATATAGTGATGAGCACATAAGATATGGTCCTTATGCTCAGAACTTCCAGCTTGGTGGATGAGACAGATATTCAGCAAATGATCGCACAAATATAAATAAGATTGCAACTGTGGTAAGTACTAAAACAGAAAGGTGCATGGTGTGATGAGAATGTGTAATAAGGGGATTTGACCTGCTCTTTGAGGGAGGGGATTAAGGATGGAAATGACAACTAAGCTGAGATTTGATGGATGTGTGGGCCTTAACTAGGTAAGAAGGGGAAGAGGGAAGAACCTTCCAGGCAGAGGGAAAAAACAGCATGCCCATGACAGAAAGGAGACCAAGGAGGTTGATCCTTCTGGAATTCTGAGCAGGAGTAATCTGCTCATTAGTCGAAAACGTGCCCATTCTGTTCTTTTAATAGCATCCCTTCTTCATCATTAGTGCTACACTACAGGAATGACTTCACCCATGTTTCTTATTTAAGAGAGATTCTAAGACAGGAAGAAACACATACGGGTTGCAAGGGTACTTTGTGAAGGTGGACCTTGGCATAATCAGGGTTCCGTTTCAATGATAAACGGGAACTTCTCATTTGGAGCTGTTGTAGTTTACTGTATCAGAGCCTACTCAAGGATTATTGACACTAAAAGTCTCAACAATGTGTCACAATCTGCTTGGGGACCCCTTAATCCATGGGATATTGACACCATTGACCATAATGACTTCTTCTGTGAGGAAATAAAATAACTTCATGAGCTTGCTGCAGCACAATAAAAATGAAAGTTGTAAACTTGACAATGTGAATTAGTGTATTTTCTTTTTTATACAACAGATGTTGTTTGACCTAGAAGAAGGAATACTATTACAGAAATTGTGATCAGTCTGGGGGAAAAAAATAAAGATGTCTAAAAATAAAATACAAATAGCAGCTGCTTGAATTGTCTTCCTAATATATCAGGGCTGACAGCTTTTTCTTTTTCAATTGAGTTGGGTTTTGCAAGGAGGTATTTGGATGGGCAGATTGCTTCAGGAGGGCACCCGCCATGTGTGATGCATGTGCCTTTCTGGCACCCAGAGGTCTCACAATCTCAGGACATCTCTGTGGGTCTGGCATCATATTCTGGGAGCCAAAGCAGTGGCCGTGTGGATCAGGAGCTCTCAGGAGCCCACATCTCCTTTTGCCATGCTCTGCCCTGGCTTGCTCTTGTCTCTCTCCCCTCCTGCCTACCAGTTTTGAGGACACACTGACATGTAGATTTCCATTTTTCATAGGGACCCTATTCTTTTTCCCTCTCTCTCTCTCTCTCTTTTTTTAATTGTGGTCAAAACATACACACCAAAACATTCACCAACAACTTCCACATTTACAACTCAGTGACAATGATTACATTTTTCATGTTGTGCCACCTTCATACTGTCCTTATCCAAAACAGTCTACCACGATTAATGTAAACTCAATGCTCCCCAAACAGAAACTCCCCATTTCCCCCTGCCTCCCACCCCTGGTAACCAATAATCTTTGGTTTCTACATATTTGCTTCTTTCATGTAAGTGAGGTCATACAGTAGTTGTCCCTTTGTGACTGAGTTATTTTGCTCATCATAATGTTTTCTAGGTTTAACCATGTTGTGGCATCAGAACTTAATTTCTCTTTAAGGCTGCATAATATCCCATTGCATGTTTATACTCCATTTTCCTTATCTGTTCATCCGTTGATGGACATTTTGGTTGTTTCCGTATTTTGGCTATTGTGAAAATTGCTGCAATGAACATTGGTGTACAGGTTTCTGTTTGCATTCCTGCCTTCACTTCTTCAGGGTATATGCCTAGGGTTGGGATTGCTGCGTCATATGGAGGGCCCCTATTCTTTACCACAATCTTATTTCTTTTTTAGTTGAGGATTTCAGTGAACTGCAGAGAGGCAGAAAATGTAATTATAAAACTGTCCAAGGGATTGAGAGCAGAATATGCCACCAGATTATATGGTATTTACTAGTAAAAATCACGATAGTTTG
This sequence comes from Loxodonta africana, assembly GCF_030014295.1. Taxonomy (NCBI): domain Eukaryota; kingdom Metazoa; phylum Chordata; class Mammalia; order Proboscidea; family Elephantidae; genus Loxodonta; species Loxodonta africana. The sequence continues at coordinate 171,362,036 of NC_087369.1, read as the reverse complement.
ATAATTATGGAGAAACCTTCCAATTCATGGTTTTCTGCATTTGAACTGTCTTAGTTATCGGCATTAGTCAGTCAGTCAGTTATCTAGTGCTGCTATAACAGAAATACGACAAGTGGGTAGTTGTAATGAACAGAAAATTATTTTCTCACAGTTTAGGAGGCTAGAAGTCTGAATTCAGGGCACCAGCTATAGGGGAAGCTGCTCGCTCTCTCTGTCCACTCTGGGGGAAGGTCCTTGTCCTTTTTTTAGGTTCCTTAGCGATCACATAGCACGTTATCTTCCCCTCTGTTTGTGCTTGCTTACTTGTTTGCTTAATTTGCTCTTTTATATCTCAAGAGATCGATTTAAGACACACCCTACACTAATAGTACCTCATTAACATAACAAAGAAAACATTCCCAGGTGGACTATAACCACAGATAGAGGGGTTAGGATTTGTTGTTGTTGTTAGGTGCCCTTGAGTCAGTCCCAACTCATAGCGACCCCATGTGCAATAGAACAAAACACTGCCCAGTCCTGCATCATCCTCAGAATCATTGCTATGTTTGAGCCCATTGTTGTAACCACTGTGACAATCCATCTTGTTGAGCATCTTCCTCTTTTTTGCAGACCAAACATGATGTCCTTCTCCAAGGATTGGTCCCTCCTGATAACATGTCCAAAGTGAGTAAGACAAAGTCTTGCCGTCCTTGCCTCTAAGGAGTATTCTGGTTGCACTTCTTCCAAAACAGATTTGTTCATTCTTCTGGCAGTCCATGGTATATCCAATATTCTTCACCCATACCATAATTCATAATTAGCCAGTGAAAACCTTATGGATAGCAGCAGAACATTGTCAGATATAGTAATGGAAGGTGAGCCCCTCAGGTTGGAAGGCACTCAAAATACAACTGTGGAAGAGCTACTTCCTCAAAATAGAGTCAGTCTTAATAACGTGGATGGAGTAAAGCTCTCAGGACCTCCATTTCCTGATGTTGCATGACCAAAAATGAGAAGAAACAGCTCCAAACATCCATTAGTAATTGAAACATGGAATGTATGAAGCAAGAATCAAGGACATTGAAAGTAGGATTTAGAACACATATTTTGGGGGACACAATTCAGTCCATAACATGAATGTTGCAGTTAGCTACACAAAAGTAACAGCTTTTCATGTGTTGTGTGCTTACTATATTTCAAGCACTAAGCTAAGCACTTTACCTACCTTATCTTATTTCATGTTTCATGGTGAATTAAAAATGGGTGCAAATCATTGACTCTCCTCCTATCAAGAGGTAGAGTCTACATCCCCTCCTCTTGAATCTGGGAAGGCTCTGACTACTTTGTCCAGTAGAATACAATGACACTGATGCTGTGCCAATTTCTTGAATTTTGAGAGACCTTTCTGGGAGCTGGATCTGCCATGTAAGAAGCCTAACTACCCTGAAACCATGTGTAGACACTCTGGTCAATAATTCCACCTGAGTGCAGACTTCCATCCATCCTAATGAAGGGGACATGTGGATTAAGCCATTCTAAATCTTCCAGATCAGCCCATCCATCAACCGGATACCACTCAGTAAGTTCAGTTGATGCCACGTGGAGTAGAACAATCACCCAACTAAGTCCTGCCAGAATTCCTGACCCATACAATCATGAAATAGTGCCTTGCCTTTGTCTCCACCAATTGAATCTACCAATGCACATCAACTTTGGGCCCTGACTTGCTCCTGTACCTGAACTTATCGTGACTGGAACAGATACCATGGAAGCGGTAAGGTGGGACTTTGGATTAGGTCCTGTTACTTTGCCCGCAGGAACTAGTTATGCCTTGAGGACCAAGTTCTTGACCCCCCCTCAAGCTCCTGCCAGCTAGATACACAGTTCGATAGTTCTCCTCAATGATTACCCAGACCACAGCTTTTTGGCTCCAAAGATGGCCTGCTCCTTGGGGTCCTGCTGCTGATTTTTACCTCCTTGGACCTCTTGGTAGCAGCAATCTCTTGACCCATATCTGAACTTGCTTTCTGTTCTAGACACTGTGCCTCCAGTCTCTCACATAAGCCCCGAGCAATGGAGATACTTAGCTCTGTTTCTTTTCCTTCACCCTACAAATCCTTTTGAATCCTAAAATATCTCTTGAATCTATTTTTCTCCATTCCTTACCATCTCTGCTTAAGCTCAGTCACCATCATCTCTTACTTGGACTATTTCAGCAATCTCCCATGTGGACATAGTCTCTCCTTCTTAAATTCATCCTCTACTCTGCAGCCGGAGGGATCTTTCCAAAACACAAATCTAACCAGCTACTTCATTGATTGAAAGCTTTCAGTAGCTTCTGTTCTAGTTACATACTGCTGTGGTGTCTTTAAAGAATAGAAATTTATTTTCTCACAGTCCAGGAGGCTAGAAGTCCAAATTTAGGATGTGGCTCTAGGGAAAATTTGCTCCCTGTCGGTATCCCCTTGAGTTCCTTAGCATTCCTTGGCATTTCTTGGTATTCCTTGGTGTCTGTCTTCCCCTGGTGTTCATTTCTCTGTCTATTCTGCTCTTTTTATAACACAGAAGGGATTAGATTTAGGACCCACGCCCACTCTGGTATGGTCTCATTAACATAAAAAACCTATTTCCATACAGGGTCATATTTTACAGGTACAAGGGTTAGGATTTCAGTACATATTTTGGGGGGATACAATTCAATCCGTAACAGCTTCCTATTGCTACAATGATAATTCAAACTTCATAACATGGTTTCATAATCAGGCTTCTGCCTATTTCCCTAACCTCATCTCTTGCTTCTTCCTCATCACACTTGTCTCTCCAACTGAACTAAACTTCTTTAGGTTCCCATAACATGTCCTGCTCTTACTCATTCCAGGCCTTTGACCATGCACTTTTCTTTGCCAAGGCCAAATCTTATTCTCTGCTTTATTCATGGTCCTTGACAGCAAAGAACAAGACATGATCTCAGCCCTCAAGGAGATCATGTGGTAGCCTGACACTCTAGGTACAGAGAATGCTTGATACATAAATAAATGAAAAAAAAAAAGAGCAAGTTCAAGGCATGGCAATCGGATGCTTCACCCTTGCCCCTACCCAGCACCCTCGTTTACCTTTCTGTAGATGATAAGGCTGATCTAGAGGTAGGGTCTGTACTGCAGAGGTTGGGAGATCTGGTTGACTTGCTGGTAGTGGATGCTACAGGAGTCCTTTAGGAAATGTGTCCTTTAGGGCCTATATTTCTACCAATAGCCCTGACAAGCAGCCTGAGCTCTGAGGTAGTTGACATTGAAGGAAATTGGCAAGGCATTTTTTTTAGATGCCAGAGCAGCTGAAATTTAGGTTACTGTGGTACAGATGCCATCTTTATTCTTATACAAATGCGATAAACTCCATCTCTTTCTCTGGGCTGTCCTGTCAAGGGAGATTCATGATGTTCACTGGGCCATTTCTTTGTCTCTGGCCTCACTGTTCTTGAAGGGAGGTATGTCCCCTGGGTTGATAGCATGATTGCTTCAAAGGGCACTATTTTCAAGTAATAGCAGGTCTCTGTGGGCTGTGGCTGAGTTAACCCAGAAAGATGCAGCTTGGTGATTGCAAAGCAGCCCCCATGTAATTCTGCTGCCTTCTGTTAGGCTGGAGGGTGGCCCTGATCACTTCCATTCCACGGATATTTCCTGAATACCTCTTATGTACCATCATGGCCAGACGTAATGTCTCTGGGACACTCCCTGTTCTCAAGAAGCCACTTCAGTGCAAGGGCACTGAAGGACCAGGCCTCCAGTTCCTGATATTTGCTTTGCACTATCTTTGAGGCCCTCAGAAAATGAGGAGCCCCAGGCCAACAGGTTTGGCCATGACTCCTTCTCCTGTGCATATGTAGCCTGCTCTGGGACCCAAAAGGAAGGTCAGGCAGCAGCTCTCCTGGCTGGGCTGATCCTCTACGTAAGATGGCACCCATAGTCTTTATAATTTATCTTTTCAACCTACATCTTTCTCCATCTCAAAGGAGGGCCTGTTTCCTTTTCTTGGGCTTCAAGGGAGCTGGAAACCAGCAGACTCTTCTGGCTTAGAGAGGTCCCTGGGTGGTGCAAACAGACTTGTGCTGGACTACTAACTTAAAGGTTGGCAGTTTGAACCTACCCAGAGGTACCTGGGAAGAAAGCTCTGAAAAGCTGCTTCAGAAAGGTCACAGCCATTGAAAACCCTATGGAACAGTTCTACTCTGATGCACCTGGGGTCGCCAGGAGTCAGAGTTGACTAGACTGCAATGGTTTTTTTTGTTTTGTTTTATATGGTACCTGGAACCCAGAGAACCTTATGGGAAGGTGGCACTGCCAGCTGCCTGGGAAACTGTCAAGGAAATAGCAGCCCTCTAGGCCCCTTAAATTGCAGAACAGTCTGGAACCAAAAATCTTGAATCTGCTCATAACATAACAGTTTGATTGGGCTGTGTGTCCCCTTGTACTATATTGTCTCTTACTTATTTTTACCAATGCTTTGCATTTTTGAACTTTCAACCTCTTCAGTGGAGATTAGTTCCAAGATCAGCCTGCATAAAAGAAGGAAGCTGAGCTCTCTGTTCTTTCATTCCTGCATCCATTGAGTCAGTTCCAACTCATAGAGACCCTATGTACAACAGAACCAAACACTGCCCAGTCCTGCACCAAACTCTCAATCATTGCTATGTTTGCGCCCATTGTTGCAGCCACTGTGTCAATCCATCTCGTCGAGGGTCTTCCTCGTTTTTGCTGACCCTATACTTTACCATGCATGATGTCCTTCTCCAGCGACTGGTCCCTTCTGATAAAATGCCCAAAGCACGTAAGATGAAGTCTCACCATCCTTGCTTACAGGGAGCACTCTGGCTGTACTTCTGAGACAGACTTGTTCATTCTTCTGGCAGTCCATGGTATACTCAATATTCTTTGCCAACATCACCATCAAAAGGTGTCAGTTCTTCGGCCTTCTTTAGTCATTGTCCAACTTTCACATGCATATGAGGCCATTGAAAATATCATGGCTTGGGTCAGGCACACCTTAGTCCTCAGAGTGACATCTTTGCTTTTCAACACTTGAAAGAGTTCTTTTGCAGCAGATTTGGCCAATGCAATGCGTCTTTTGATTTCTTGACCACTGCTTCCATGGACATCGATTGTGAATCCAAGTAAAACGAAATTCTTGACAATAACAATATTTTCTTCGTTCATCATGATGTTGCTTATCGGTCCATTTGTTAAGATTTTTGTTTTATGTTGAAATATAATCCATACTGAAGGCTGTCATCTTTGATCTTCATCAGTAAGTGCTTTAAGTCTTCTTTGCTTTCAGCAAGCAAGATTGTGTCATCTGCATATCTCAGGTTGCTAATGAGTCTTCCTCCAGTCCTGATGCCACATTCTTCTTCATATGTTCAGCTTCTCAGATTATTTGCTCAGCATACACGTTAAATAAATAGGGTGAAAGAATACAACCCTGACACACACCTTTCCTGATTTTAAACCACGCAGTCTTCCTTTGTTCGAATCAAATGACTACCTCTTTGTCCATGTACAGGTTCTGCATGACACAAGTAAGTGTTTTGGAATTCCCAACCTTTGCAATTTTTTCCATAATTTGTTATGATCCACAGAGTCGAATGCCTTTGCATTGTCAATAAAACACAGGTAAGCATCTTTCTGGTATTCTCTGCTTTCAGCCAAGATTCATCTGACATCAGCAATGTTACACCTGGTTCCACATCCTCTTCTGAATCCAGTTTGAATTTCTCGCAGTTCCTTGTCGATGTACTGCTGCAACTGTTTTTTAATTATCTTCAGCAAAATTTTGCTCGCGTGTGATATTAATGATACTGTTCTATATTTTCCACATTTGGTTGGATCACCTTTCTTTGGAATGGGCACAAATATGGATCTCTTTTAGTTAGGTGGCCAGATAGCTGTCTTCCAAATTTCTTGGCATAGATTAGTGAGCACTTCCAGCACCTGAATACCGACTGAGACGTTTCTGTTTGTTGAAGCATTTCAATTGGTATTCGGTCAATTCCTAGAGCTTTGTTTTTCACCAGGGCCTTCAATGCAGCTTGGACTTCTTCCTTCAATACCATCAGTTCTTGATCATATACTACCTCCTGAAATGGTTGAATGTTGACCAATTCTTTTTGGCACAGTGACTCAGTGTATTCCTTCCATCTTCTTTTTTTTTTTTTAATTGTATTTTAGGTAAAAGTTTACAGCTCAAGTTAGTTTCTCATACAAAAATTTATACACACATTGTTATGTGACCCTAGTTGCTATGCCTATAATATGACTGTACACTCCCTGTCTTAGTTATCTAGTGTTGCTATAACAGAAATACCACAAGTGGATGGCTTTAACAAAGAGAAGTTTATTTTCTCACAGTAAAGTAGGCTAAAAGTCCAAATTCAGGGTGTCAGCTCCAGGGAAAGGCTTTCTCTCTCTGTTGGCTCTGGAGGAAGGTCCTTGTCCTCAGTCTTCCCCTGGTCGAGGAGCTTCTCAGGCGCAGGGACCCCTGGTCCAAAGGACATGCTCTGCTCTTACCACTTTCTTGGTGGTATGAGGTCCGTAGCTCTCTGCTTGCTTCCCTTTCCTTTTATCCCTTGAGAGACAAAAGGTGGTGCAGGCCACAGCCCAGGGAAACTCCCTTTACATTGGATCAGGATGTGACCTGGGTAAGGGTGTTACAATTCCACCCTAATCCTCTTTAACATGAAATTACAATCACAAAATAGAGGACAATCACAGAATACTGGGAATCATGGCCTAACCAAATTAATACACACATTTTTTGGGGGGGAGGACATAATTCAATCCATGACATTCCCCCTTTCTACCCTGCATTTCCCGTGTCCATTCAACCAGCTCCTATCCCATTCTGCCTTCTCATCTTGCCTCTGGACAGGAGCTGCCCATTTAGAGTCATGTATCTGCTTGAACTATGAAGCACACTCTTCATGAGTATCATTTTATGTCTTATAGTCCAGTCTATGTCTGAAGAGTTGGCTTCAGGAATGGTTTTAGTTCTGGGGTTCCTCTAGTCTCACTCAGACCATTAAGTCTGGTCTTTTATGTGAATTTGAGTTCTGCACCCCAGTTTTCTCCTGCTCCTTCAGGGACTCTCTGTTTTGTTCCTTGTCAGAGCAGTCATTGTTGGTAGCTGGGCACCATCTAGTTCTTCTGGTCTCAGACTGACTTCCATCTTCTTTTGATGCTTCCTGTGTCATTCAATTTTTTGCCCATAGAACCCTTCAATATTGCAACTCGAGGCTTGAATTTTTTCTTCAGTTCTTTCAGCTTGAGAAATGCCACGTGTGTTCTTCTCTTTTGGTTTTCTAACTCCAGGTCTTTGCACAAGTCATGATAACACTTTACTCTGTCTTCTCAAGCCAGCCTTTGACATCTTCTGTTCAGCTCTTTTACTTCATCATTTCCTCCATTTGCTTTAGGTATTCTATGTTCAAGAGCAAGTTTCAGAGTCTCTTCTCACATCCATTTTGTTTTTTTCTTTCTTTCCTGTCTTTTTAATGATCTTTTGCTTTCTTCATGTATGATATCCTTCATGTCATCCCACAACTCTTTTGGTCTTTGGTCATTACTGTTCAGTACATCAAATCTATTCCTGAGATGGTCTCCAAATTCAGGTGGGATATATTCAAGGTTGTATTTAGACTCTGGCAGACATCTTTTAGTTTTATTCAGCTTGCAATTGAACCCGCATATGAGCAATTTATGGTCTGTTCTGCAGTCAGCTCCGGCCTTATTCTGACTGATGATACTGAGCATCTTCATTGTCTCTTTCCACAGACGTAGTCAATTTCATTCCTATGTTTTCTATCCAGCGGGGTTCAAAAGTATAGTCACCATTTATGTTGTTGAAAAAAAGGTATTTACAATGCATGAATCATTGGTCTTGCCAAATTTTATCATACAATCTCCAGAGTCATTTCTATCATCAAGACCATATTTTCCTTCTTCTTTGTTTCCAAGTATTGCATTCCAATCACCAGTAATTATCAATGCATCTTAATTGCATATTCATTCACTTATTCACAACAAATATTCACAAATATTTGTTGAACTCCTTCTGTGTGACAGGCGCTGTGGATACAGAGATGAAAAAATAGTAGAGGTCCCTGCCTTCAAACTTGCATTCTTGTAGGGGAGGCAAAAATCAGTAGTTATACTAATAAATGTAAAATTACCACAATGACAAGCTCTCCAAATGAGGTGGTAGCAACCTAGCCCTGGGATCTGCAAGGAGGGGAAGGTGAATAACAGCTACTTTCCTCTTTGATCCATTAAGGACCCCAGGGTAGCCTTATTCCACTTGGCTATGGTCAGATTGGAAAACCTGGTGGCATAGTGGTTAAGTGCTACAGCTGCTAACCAAAAGGTCAGCAGGTCGAATCCACCAGGCACTCCTTGGAAACTCTATGGGGGCAGTTCTACTCTGTCCTATAGGGCTGCTATGAGTTGGAATTGACTTGACAGCAGTGGGTTTGGTTTTTTGGGCTTATGGTCAGATTCAGTAAGTGGTGTGTTCAGTCCCAGACCTGGCACTCTGGAGGGGGGAAGGTTAGGGACCTACTGAAGCATGTCCATAGCAGAGGGTCCAGGATGGAAAGGGAGCATGAGTTCAGGAGCAACCAGAGAAGATCAAAGGATCTAAAGGTATTTAACCTGGAAAAGAGAAGGAAGGTTCGGTGGTGCCTAGCGGCTTTTCACTGATTTTCCTTTCCTCAGAGGGGAAGCTGGTCAGGGAGCATCACCAAACACTCAGGCACACAGGACCAAGGTGAGGAGCGACACAGGGCAGCACTGCAAGTGGGTGTGATGTGTGGACTTCTTGGATGGAGCTAAAGGGTGAGCATCCAAAGGGCTCTTCTAAATGGAGAGTGCCAGGGTCAAGCCAGAAAACAAGTCTAAATCAGGGCAAAAAACTTGAGGGCAAGGAGAAGAGCAGGAGCCAAAGTACGTAGTAAAACAGGATCAAAACCAAGGATGGCCCAACAGCAGCAAAGTATATATCCTTTTCCAATGCACGTGGAACATTCTCCAGAACAGACCACATTTTAGACCACAAAGCAAGCCTTAACAGAACCCAAAATATCAAAATATTAAACAAAGCATCTTTTCGGACCATAATGCCATAAAAGTAAAAATGAATAACAGAAGCACCAAGGGGGAAAAAAATCAAATTCATTGAAACCGAACATCACCTTGCTTAAAAAATAACTGGGGTATAGAAGAAATCAAGGATGGAATAAAGAAATTCATAGAATCAAATGAGAATGAAAACACATCTTACCCAAACCATTGAGACACAGCAAAAGCAGTGCTTAGAGGTCAATTTATAGCAATAAATTAATTCATCCAAAAAGAAGAAAGGGCCAAAATCAAAACATTAACCCTACAACTTGAACAGACAGAAAGAGAGCAGCAAAAGTAGCCCTCAGGCACCAGAAGAAAAGAAATAATAAAGATTGGAGCAAACATATATGAAACAGAGAATAGGAAAAAACTGACAGAGTCAAGCAGACCGAAAGTTGGTTCTTTGAAAAGACCAACCAAATCAACAAACTGCTGGCCAAACTGACAAAAGAAAAACAGGAGAGGAAGCAAATAACCTGAATAAGAAACAAGATGGGTGATATCACAACAGACCCAACTAAAATAAAAAGGATCACAACAGGATGCTATGAAAAATTGTACTCCAACAAATTTGAAAGCCTAGAGGAAATGGACACTACCTACATAAACTGACACAAACCAGGGTAGAAAAACTAAATAAACCCATAATAAAAGAAGAGATTGAAGAGGTAATTAAAAAACTCCCAACAACAACAACAAAAAAACGCCCTGGCCCAGACCGCCTTACTGGAGAATTCTGTCAAACTTTCAGAGAAACGTTAACACCAGTACTACTAAAGGTATTTCAGAGCATAGGAAAGGAAGGAATGCTCCCAAAGTCATTCTATGAAGCCAGTATAACCCTGATACCCAAACCAGGTAAAGACACCACAAAAAAAGAAAATTACAGACCAGCATCCCTCATGAATATAGAAGCAAAAATCCTCAACAAAATTCTAGCCAATGGAATTCAACAGCATATCAAAAAAAATAATTCACCATGACCAAGTGAGATTCATACCAGGTATGTAGGGATGGTTCAACATTAGAAAATCAATCAATGTACTCCATCACACAGATAAAACAAAAGATAAGACCCACATAATCTTATCAATCAATGCAGAAAAGGCATTTGACAAAATCCAATGCCCATTTCCGATAAAAACTCTCAGCAAAATAAAAACAGAAGGAAAATTCCTTGACATAATAAAGGGCATTTACACAAAGCCAACAGCCAATATCATTCTAAACAGAGACTGAAAGCATTCCCCTTGAGAACAGCAACCAGACAAGGATGCCCTTCATCACCACTCGTATTCAGCATTGTGTTGGAGGTCCTAGTCAGAGCAACAAGACAAGAAAATTAAATAAAGGGCATCGAAATTGGTAAGGAAGAAGTAAAAGTATCCCTATTCTCAGATGATATGATCTTACACACAGAAAACCCCCAAAAGCCACAAGAAAACTATTGGAACTAATAGAAGAGTTCAGCAAAGCATCAGGATACAAAGTAAACATACAAAAATCAGTTGGATTACCCTACACCAACGAAGAAAACTTCAAAAAGGAAACCACCAAATCAATGCCATTTATAATAGCCCCTAAGAAGATAAAGTACTTAGGAAAAAATCTAACCAGAGATGTAAATGACCTATACAAAGAAAACTATAAAACACTAATGCAAGAAACCAAAAGAGACCTACGTAAGTGGAAAAACATACCATGTTCGTGGATAGGAAGACTCAATATTGTGAAAATGTCAATTCTACCCAAAGCAATCTACAGATAGAATGCAATCCTGATCCAAATTCCAATGGCATATTTTAATGAAATGGAGAAAGAAATCACTAACTTCATATGGAAAAGGAAGAGGCCCCAGATAAGTAAAAGCATTGCTGAAGAAGAACTAAGTGGGAGGCCACACACTACCTGACTTTAGAACTTATTGTATCTCCAAAATAGTCAAAAACAGCTTGGTACTTGTACAACAACAGACACATAGACCAATGGAGCAGAATTGAGAACCCAGACATAAATTCATCCACCTATGATCAGCCAATATTTAACAAAGGCCCAAAGACCATTAAATGAGGAAAAGACAGTCTCTTTAACAAATGGTACTGGCATAATTGGATATTCATTTAAAAAAAAAAAGAGGACCTGTACCTCACAGCATACACAAAAGCTAACTCAAAATTAATCAAAGACCTAAATATAAAATGATAAAGATCATGGAAGAAAAAATAGGGACAATGCTAGGGACCCTAATACATAACATAAATAGTAAGCAGACCATAACTAACAAAGCTCAAACACCAGAAGAGAAACTAGATAACTGGGAGCTCCTAAAAATCAAACACTTGTGCTCATCAAATAGGATTAATGAGTTGAAATGGACTGGTATTGGCCATTTTGAACCAGACAATCATATAGTCTACTATGCTGGGAATGACAATTTGAAGAGGAATGGTGTTGCATTCATCATCAAAAAGAACATTTCAAGATCTATCCTGAAGTACAACGCTGTCAGTGATAGGATAATATAAATACACCTACGAGGAAGACCAGTTAATATGACTATTATTCAAATTTACACACCAACCACTAGCGCCAAAGATGAAGAAATAGAAGGTTTTTATCAGCTGCTGCAGCCTTGAAATTGATCGAACATGCAATCAAGTTGCATTGATAATTACTGGTGATTGGAATGCGAAAGTTGGAAACAAAGAAGAAGGATCAGTAACTGAAAAATATGGCCTTGGTGATAGAAAGAATGCTGGAGATCAAAATGATAGAATTTTGCAAGACCAATGACTTCTTCATTGCAAATACCTTCTTTCACCAACGTAAATGGCAACTATACACATGGACCTCGCCAGATGGAACACACAGAAATCAAATTGACTACATCTGTGGAAAGAGATGATGGAAAAGCTCAATATCATCAGTCAGAACAAGGCCATGGGCCGACCGTGGATCAGACCATCAATTGCTTATATGCAAGTTCAAGCTGAAACTGAAGAAAATCAGAGCAAGTCCTCGAGAGCCAAAATATGACCTTGAGTATATCCCACCTGAATTTAGAGACCATCTGAAGAATAGATTTGACACACTGAACACTAGTGACCACATACCAGATGAGTTGTGGAATGACATCAAGGACATCATACATGAAGAAAGTAAGAAGTCGTTGAAAAGAAAGAAAAGACCAAGATGGATGTCAGAGGACACTCTGAAACTTGCTCCCGAACGTCGAGCAGCTAAAGCAAAAGGAAGAATTGATGAAGTAAAAGAACTGAACAGAAGATTTCAAAGGGCCTCGCGAGAAGACAAAGTATTATAATGACATGTGCAAAGAGCTAGAGATGGAGAACCAAAAGGGAAGAACACGCTCAGTGTTTCTCAAGCTGAAAGAACTGAAGAAAAAATTCAAGCCTCGAGTTGCAATAGTGAAGGTTTCTATGGGGAAAATATTAAATGACGCAGGAAGCATCAAAAGAAGATGGAAGGAATACAGTCATTATACCAAAAAGAATTAGTCGATGTTCAACCATTTCAAGAGGTGGCATATGGTCAGGAACTGATGGTACTGAAGGAAGAAGTCCAAGCTGCTCCGAAGGCATTGGCGAAAAACAAGGCTCCAGGAATTGATGGAATGTCAATTGAAATGTTTCGACAAATAGATGCAGCTCTGGAGGTGCTCACTCGTCTATGCCAAAAAATCTGGAAGACAACTTCCTGGCCAACTGACTGGAAGAGATCCATATTTATGCCTATTCCCAAGAAAGGTGATTCAACTGAATGTGGAAATTATAGAACAATATCATTAATATCACACCCAAGCAAAATTTTGCTGAAGATCATTCAAAAACAGCTGCAGCAGTATATCGACAGGGAACTGCCAGAAATTCAGGCCGGTCAGAAGAGGACGTGGAACCAGGGATATCATTGCTGATGTCAGATGGATCCTGGCTGAAAGCAGAGAATACCAGAAGGATGTTTACCTGTGTTTTATTGACTATGCAAAGGCGTTCGACCGTGTGGATCAGAACAAATTATGGATAACATTTTGAAGAATGGGAATTCCAGAACCCTTAGTTGTGCTCAGGAGGAACCTTTACACAGATCAAGAGGCAGTTGTTCAGACAGAACAAGGGGATGCTGATTGGTTTAGGTTCATGAAAGGTATGTGTCAGGGTTGCATTCTTTCACCATACCTATTCAATCTGTATACTGAGCAAATAATCCGAGAAGCTGGACTATATGAAGAAGAACGGGGCATCAGGATTGGAGGATGACTGATTAACAACCTGCATTATGCAAATGACACAACCCTGCTTGCTGAAAGTGAAAAGGACTTGAAGCACTTACTAATGAAGATCAAAGACCACAGCCTTCAGTATGGATTGTACCTCAACATAAAGAAAACATAAATCCTTACAACTGGACCAATAAGCAACATCATGATAAACGGAGAAAAGATTGAAGTTGTCAAGGATTTCATTTTGCTTGGATCCACAGTCAACAGCCATGGAAGCAGCAGTCAAGAAATCAAAAGACGCATTACATTGGGTAAATCTGCTGCAAAGGACCTCTTTAAAGTGTTGAAGAGCAAAGATGTCACCCTGAAGACTAAGGTGCGCCTGACCCAAGCCATGGTATTTTCAATTGCATCATATGCATGTGAAAGCTGGACAATGAATAAGGAAGACCGAAGACGAATTGACGCCTTTGAATTGTGGTGTTGGTGAAGGATATTGAATGTACCGTGGACTGCCAAGAGAATGGACAAATCTGTCTTGGAAGAAGTATCACCAGAATGCTCCTTAGAAGCAAGGATGGCGACACTGCGTCTTACATACTTTGGACGTGTTGTCCGGAGGGATGAGTCCCTGGAGAAGGACATCATGCTTGGCAGAGTACCGGGTCATCGGAAAAGAGGACAACCCTCAACGAGGTAGATTGACTCAGTGGCTGCAACAATGAGCTCAAGCGTAACCAAAGATTGTAAGGATGGTGCAGGACTGGGCAGTGTTTTGTTCTGTTGTGCATAGGGTTGCTATGAGTCGGAACTGACTTGATGGCACCTAACAACAACAACACAGACTGGGAAAAAATTTTTGGCTATGACGTATCCTATCAGGTTATAATCTCTAAAATCTATAAGATACTGCAACACCTCAACAACAAAGAGACAAGTAATCCAATTAAAAAATGGGAAAAAGTTATGAACAGACACTTCACCAAAAAGACATTCAGGATGCTAATAGACACATGAGGAAATGCTCATGATCATTAGCCATTAGAGAAATGCCAGTCGCAACTGCAATGAGATACCATCTCACCCCAACAAGGCTAGCAATAATCCAGAAAACACAAAATAAAAAACGTTGGAGAGGTTGTGGAGAGATTGGAACTCTTACACACTGCTGGTGGGAATGTAAAATAGTACAGCCACTTTGGAAAATATGACGCTTCCTTAAGAAGCTAGAAATAGAAATACCATACAATCCAGCAATTCCATTCCTAGGAATATATCCTAGAGAAATAAGAGCTGTCACACGAATAGACATATGCACACCCATGTTCATTAAAGCACTATTCACAAGAGCAAAAATATAGAAACAACATAAACGCCCATTAACAGACCAATGGATAATTTATGGTGTATACACCAATGAAATATTATGCAATGATAAAGAACAATAACGAATCTGTGAAACATCACAACATGAATGAATCTGGAGGGCATTATGCTGAGTGAAATAAGTCAGTCACAAAAGGACAAATATTGTGTGAGACCACTATTACAACAACTCAAGAAATAGTTTAAACAGAGAAGAAAATATTCTTTGATGGTTACGAAGGTGGGGAGGGAGGGAGAGGGGTATTCACTAACTAGATAGTAGACAAGAATCATCTTAGGTGAAGGGAAGGACAACATGCAATACACGGGAAGTCAGCACAACGGAACCAAAGCAAAAGCAAAGAAGTTTCCTAGACACATCCAAACACTTTGAAGGACAGAGTGGCTGGGGCTGGAGCCTGGGGACCATAGTTTTGGGAGACATCTAGGTCAATTGGCATAATATAGTTTATTAAGAAAATGTTCTACATCCCATTTTGGTGATTGGCTTCTGGGGTCTTAAAAGTTTTTGAGTGGCCATCTAAGATAAATCAATTGGTCCCATTCCACTCAGAGCAAAGAAGAATGAAGAAAGCCAAAGACACAAGGAAAATACCGGCCCAAAGGACTAAAGGACCACAAGAACCAGAGACTCCACCAGCTTGAGACCAGAACTAGATGGTGCCTGGCTACCACCAATGACTGCCTTGGTGGGACACAACAGAGAGTCCTGGACAGAGCAGGAGATAAATGTAGAACAGAACTCAAATTCACATAAAAAGACAAGACTTGACCTGACAATGGCCCCCAGACACACTATTAACCCAGAACTGAAACCATTCCCAAAGCCCACTCTTCAGATAAAGATTAGACAGGACTATAAGACAAAAAATAATACACATGAGGAATGTGCTTCTTGGTTCAATCAGACCAAATGGGCAGCTCCAGTCTAAAAGCAGGATGAGAAGGCAGGAAGGGACAGGAACTGGTCAAATGGACAAGGGGAACCTGGGGTGGAAAGGGGGAGTGTGCTGTCACATTGTGAGGATTACAAATAATGTCGCAAAACAATATGTGTATAAATTTTTGTATGAAAAATTAACTTGAGCTGTAAACTTTCACCTAAAGAAAAAAAAAAAGAAAAACCAGGGTGTGGTGAGAGGGAATGTGAGTAGGTGGAGCACAGCACCAAAGTCTGTGGGTTCTAGAGACAAACTGCTTGCATTTGAATGAAAATCGACTACTAGCTTCATTACCTTCGGCAAGTTACTTAACCCCTCTGTTCCTCAGTTTCTTCATCTGTAAAATAAGAATAACAATAGACATTACTGCATAGGGTGTTATAAAGATTAAATAAATTAACATACATAAAGCGTTTAATACTTAGCAATATGTGTTAACTATTGTTGCAGCTATTATCAGAGATGCTGCTAAGTTCCGTTCGTGTTGGTAAGCCAGGTCTTTTAATGAGGCTGGGCCAAAACGTTAGTTGAACTTTCAGCCCTGAAGGGGTATTGAACTTGTTCTGAAGGCTCCTTGAGTACACCATTTTGAATCTGTACTTGGAGGAAGACTTACCATTCCTTTGTCACTTTTATCACCAAGCATAGTGAGCCGACATCATAGCTCAGAGCTGCCCAAACACCTGGAGTGGAAGAACTGTGCCAAAGAGGGACACACAGCTTTGGGAACTGGCACTAGTGAGAGCTTGTGGGCTAGCACTTGACTGCAAATTTCTTTCCTCCTTCCGCAACAGCTCTACCAGTAGAGATTCCTTTAGAAGGCCAAGCTTCTCTCCGAATATGAATCCATTTTTACCAAGTCCTTCTAGAATCTGAAGATTACAAATGAACTTGGAGTTACAGCAGGGGTCACAATGACTGAGTGGAGTGTTGGTACCTTTATGTGAATTCCTGGGTCTCACCTCCAGACATTCTTATTTGACTGTTCTAGTGTGGATTTGGGCCATGATGTGTTTATAAAGCTTCCCAGTGTCTAAAGATACTGGCAGAGCTAGAGCAGGTGACCTAGACGAAGTCGACAAATAATATGGGAGCTTCTGTAATGTCTGTTTCCTTCAGCTCACCACTCGTATCATGTGGCAGACATGACACTGGCCTAGAGTGGGGACCCAGCCAGCCTGGATACATGGGCAGACGGGCACCACCAAATTTCAGACACACATTAGCCCCTGGCCATAGACTGGATATGGAAGTGTGGGGTTTCCATGGGCAACACTTGCAGCAGAGAGTACAAGTCTTCATAGGTGCTTCCATGGAAACAGTGGTTTGCAGGCTTAGCTGAGTGGGTAAATAATGCATTTGTAGTGTTAATTTGCAAAAGGATTTATTTTACTGAGACCATTTATTTTGTGTGATTTGCCTTAAGAATATTTGAATGTGTTTACTGCAGACAAGATTAGAACAAGGGCCTATTTTATTAGACGTATAATCGGTTTGGGTGGTTGAATGCAGTTTGATTGGCCAATAGGGATAATGTGACCATATATGATTGCCACAATCTCTATAAATTCTGATGGGATATATATTATGTATATATATAGAGAGAGAAAGAAAGACAGACAGAGAGAGATAACCATCAGTACCAACCTCACAAACATGAGCAAATGGACAACTGCAGAATTCTGGCCTCAAGTCTAGAAAAGCATAAGACATGCCAACTTTCTAAGCCAAGGCGGCGGGGGGTGGGGGGGGGACCAACATATGACTTGCCAAGATTCACAAAATTGACACTGTGATTTCTACAAAATTATGCTAAGGATTTGGCCTGAAATCTTCAGAATCTGAGATGATGGAAGACCCATCTGAAAATTGACACTGGCAGCTCTTTAAAAAATGTTTGCAATATGGTAGGGGGTGCATTGCCAATTTACCACAAACTTCCCAGTAAAGGAGGCTGATGAACAAATAAAAGTCCTGTCGACACTGTCTGCAAGAGCTCAACTTGTCAAGATTGGGAAATACTTAGGGAAGGGCCACTTCTGTGATGGTCTTATCCTTCAGCTTGGCTATTGTGCACAGCAATTATAACATGGGGAGCTGAGAGAGTGCTTAATCTTCTTAGAGAAGATGCTCTAGAATGGTTGCTTCTGGGTATTGATGACTGGGGTGGTGTTGGGGGATAAGGGGGAAGAGCCATGACCTGGATTCTATTTCTGAATCTACCCACCCACGTCTCCATATGTGAATATGGAAGTCAAACTTCTTCCATCAAGCAATCTTTATGGAATGAATGTATCCATTGATACCACTCTGGTCTTAGCTGCCATCTCTGGTTCACCTTATCACAATAGCCTCCAGACTGGACTCCTTGCCTCCATTCTTAGCCTCATCTTAGTCTAGTTTCAGTACAGCAGCCAGAAGGGACCTTTTAAAACCTATCATGTTTCTTCTATGATCAAAACTTTGTCCTGGCTCCCCGTCTCACTCAGAGTGAAAGCCAAAGTCCTCACAATGCCCTACAAGGCTGTCTCTGCTCTGGCCCCTTGCTGCCTAGCTGACTTCATTGGCTACCACTCTCCTCTTTGTTCCCTCTGCTTCAGCCATGCTGGGCTCTGCTGTTCCTCAAGCTGGCCACGGACCTGCCTCAGGGGCTTAGCGCATGCTTTTACTCTGCTAAAATGCCCTTTCCTTGGGTATCCACTTGGTTTACCCCCTCCTCCTTCATGTTTTTATTCAAATGTCGCCTTTTCAGGGAGGCCTTCCCTGGTCATCCTGTATAAAATTATAACCCTCCCCTCTCCAAACGCCTTATTTTCATTTTCAGCATTCTTCTCCTCAGTAGCACTATTCACCAACTAACGTAGAATATAATTGACTTATTTGCTACATTTGTTGTCTGTGCCCCCACCACCCAATGGAAAACACTCTCCTGAAGGCAGGGATCTTTGTCCTTTTTCATCATCATTCTATTCTTAGCATTCATAACAATACCTGACATTAGTAGATGTTTGAGAAATATCAATATTTTGTTGACTCAATAATGAATGAATGAATTCTTTTTACTACCCCTTGATGTCTAAGCAAAAATAATAATTATTCTTAATAAAAGCTACGATTTACTGAGGTCTGCCACTCAGGTGCTGAATGTATGCTATATCTTTTAATCCAGGGCTTAAAACTGGTTCAGTCATGGCCAACAAAAAGAAGCAGGTACAGGTCTGAAGTTTTACAGTTTGGCAGATTTGGCACAGTACCCAGCACAGGAAAAATTGTGGGTCGAAGCCCTGGAATGGGAGACTTGTAAGAGGCACAGTGAGCCCTTTCAGGAGCCTGATGCATGAGACTGGGTTGTTGGCAGAACTGTAGGATAACAATATACATTCAAAGCAGTGCGGTCAACCACCATCTTTGAGAGGGGCAGCACTGCTTCAGACTGTGTTCTAAATTTGAGGGCAAGAGATTTCATTGCTATGCAATGCGTACACTGCCCTTGTTCTCTAAGGAAAAGATGAAGTGGCTAGCAGGGCTTTGACCCATAATTTTTCCTGTTCCGGCTATCTTTCCAGTTCACCGTAACTTTAAAAAAATTCGGGTCTGTTCCAGTGATGCTTCCTCGGCCATGACTGAACCGGGAAGAATTGGTTAGAAGGCCTGTTTTAATCACACAAACATCCCTGTAAGATGTTGTTGTTGTTGAGTGCCATTGAGTCAATTTCAACTCATGACGACCCCATGTGTTACGGAGTAGAACTGCCTTATAGGGTTTTCTAGGCTGTAATCTTTACAGAAGCAGATCACTAGATCTTTCTCTCATGAAGAACTGGGTGGGTTTGAACTGCCAAGCTTTGTGTTACCAGCCGAGTGCTTAACCTTTACACCACTAGGGCTCCTTTTCCCTGTAAGGCAAGGCTGCATTACCTATGTTTTACAGAGGACAAAAATGTCTAATAGATAGAATATAAGATGAAGGGAGGATAATAACCATGAATGTTTGTTGTCAGGGAGTATTTGAAAAGATTTATATGCTCTGTCTCATTTAATCCTCCTGAAAACTCTGTCAAATAGATGTTGTTATCATTATTCTCATTTTACAAGTGAGAGAATTGAGTCATAGAGATTTTGAATGCCCTTTTTTTTTTTTTTTTGCCCAAGGTCACACAACTGGTTTCACCAAAATGGTGCTGGGATTCAAACCTAAGCATTTGGACTCCAGGGCCCATTCTCTTTACTTCTATGTCCAAGTCTGATCTCAAAAAGTGAAAATCATGGGTGACTCACAGGTTTCTGGCTTGATCAGTTGGGCAGAAACTGATTTCATTTACTGAGGTAGACAGGACTGGAAGAGGAACAAATCTGGAGGGAGAGAAATTCAAGGGTTTAGTTTGGACTGTGCAAGGTTTAAGATGTTTACGAGACATCTGAGGGGAGGTGTAGAGAGAGCAGTTGACTATACGAATTTGTAGATCAAGGGAGATGTCTGTACAAAGATAGTTATTTGGGGGCCATGACCATAGAGTTGCTATTTAAAGCCATGAGAATGGCAGTTATCATGGCCCCTTATGTGTCTGTGGTGTGCACAGATGTGTTGTTGTAGCTAAAGGCTTGATGGGAAAAGGGAGAATCCATTTTAAATGCATGACTTGAACTGCCCTTTGAGATGAATATAGGCCCAGCCTTCAGGTGATACTCTAGCTACCTCCATGCTGAGTTGGATATGGATCCTCTCTCTATCAACATTGAGGAGCACCTCCCCTTCTTTCCATCCCTCTCTTGGT
The DNA here is from genome assembly GCF_030014295.1 of Loxodonta africana. Classification (NCBI taxonomy): domain Eukaryota; kingdom Metazoa; phylum Chordata; class Mammalia; order Proboscidea; family Elephantidae; genus Loxodonta; species Loxodonta africana. Next base: position 171,341,545 of record NC_087369.1, on the reverse strand, counting down.
ACCTGTAGTTTGAATTATTTGCATTAGAGTTCCTGTAAAAAAAACCGAGAGGAAGCTGTTGATATGCAAGAATGCAAGGTTTGGGGAATTCCTTCAGATTTTCCAAGCTTTATCTCAATATCATACCAGAGCACCAGAGAGCTACAGACCTGGTCTTTATCACTCTGTTCCCCAGTGGAATTGCCCTCACAGAACTATAACTTAACATTATGTGTTTGGCTTTTCTGAGATTGTACATAATAGATACCATATGTGGACTATCAGTCCGTTATTGGATAAAACTCCCATGAAGGATAGCATCCTTTATGTTGTGCAAGCTCCCGTAAGCAAAGACCTAGGCCACAGACTTTTCTTAGAGTTCTGAACTAAGAAACAGGTTGTCTGTCTTGATAGATCAGTCTACTGGCTGTTGAAGCTCCTCTAGGCCATCATCTGTTGATCTTTGCTTTGTCTTCCAGGAACCTCAGAGTCAAAGCATTGCTCATTTTTGACAGTTTCCCTTCATCTGGGTCAGGAGTAAAAAACTGGGGCCCAAAGCTTGCCTATAGATGAATTATGTTCACATAGCCTTGCTTTTAAAAATAATCACATGGCTTTGGGGTGCATACATTCTCTTTAGTTCTACTGGACCTCCCTCCCTCCACTGTCTTAAATCTGGCCTGATGCACACATTTAAGCTACGGGCCTGGCCCTTATAGGCATCTGAGTTTGCAACCTCTGACCTATCTCTTCTTATGTAATCATTTTTCCACCCCTCTGTTCCTTATTAATACTTGGCCTTTCTCTTTTTCACTTTTGTTTAAATGATTTTGATTTTGTTGTATTGGTGCTAAAATGTTTTATTTAGGCCACCTAAAATCCTTCTGGAGTAGTAGGTAGGGTATTAAAAAAAAAAAAACCAGTTGTCATTGAGTTGATTCTGACTCATGGCAAATCAACATGTGCAGAATAGAACTGCTCCAAAAGGTTTTCAAGACTGCGACCTTTTGGAAGTAGATTGCCAAGCCTTTCTTCCTAGGTGCTTCTGAGAGTGTTCAAACCACCAACTTAACAGTGAGTAGTCAATCACTTAACTGTTTGCACCACCCAGGGACTGCCCAGACAAGGTATAACGATAGAAAAAAAAAAACATTACTTATACATCTACACAAGGAGTCCTGGTGGTGAACGGTTAAGTGCTCGGCTGCTAACAGAAAGGGTGGCAATTCAAATCCACCAGCAGCTCTGCGGGAGAAAAGACCTGGCAATCTGCTTTCATAAAGATCACAGCTCAGAAAACCCTGGGTCAGTTCTTGTCTTAGTCATCTATTGCTGCCATAATAGAAATACCACAAGTAGATGGCTTTAACAAAGAGAACTTTATTTTCTCACAGTTCAGTAGGTTACAAGTCCAAATTCAGGGCATCAGCTCCAGGGGAAGGCTTTCTGTCTCTGTGGGCTCTGGAGGAAGGTCCTTGTCATCAGTCTTCCCTTGGTCTGGGAGCAACTCAGGCTCAGGGACCCCAGGTCCAAAGGACATGCTCTGCTCTCGGTGCTGCTTTCTTGGTGGTATGAGATCCCCAGCTCTCTGCTTGCTTTCCTTTCCTTTTATCTCTTGAGAGATAAAAGATGGTACAGGCCACATCCCGGGGAAACTCCCTTCACTTTGGATCAGGGAGGTGTTACAATCCCACCCTAATCCTCTTTGACATAAAATTACAATCACAAAATGGAGGACAACCACACAATACGGGAAATCATGGCCTAACCAAGTTGATACACATATTTTGGGGGGGACATAATTCAATCCATGACATTTCTACTCTGTCACATGGGATGGCTATGAGCCAAAATCAACTCAACAGCATCTAACAACAACAATACATCTACATGTACTTGTACTCCCAAGGTTAATTATTTAAGAGGGTCTGCTTTGATTACATTGCCAAATAAAGTTGTGTTGGGAATCACATTAAGGCTTACTTAGCACACACATTCAGAGGATACAGAGTTAAGGTTGGCTGAAAAGGGGGTAGAAATGTTGGAGCCCAATTTCTTGGGAGGGTAGCAGAAAGGTTCCACCAGTGAGAGTGGTTTAGAGTGGGGGATGTCCTTGAGAAGCCTGTTATATAGCTCTAGGGCAAAGATTAAAACTTTCAGCTCAAGGAAGACCCTGGGCCTTCTGGAAAGTGGTCAATTGGTGAAACTATTGACATGTCCTATGTCATGGTGAGCCACCTCACTTCTTTGCCTTGGACCTTCTGCAGCTGTCCTCGATGCTAAGCTGCATATCCAGGTTGGGCCATCTGTCCCTTTTCCTCTATGGACATTTCTCTACTTTGCCTTAAAGGGCAAGAAAACAGAAGGCTGCTGTCAAATTAGTGAAGTTGGTGAAGTGGGTAATAAATAGCCTCTGGATTAGGCGGCTAAAAGAGGGATTTAGAATGATTTGTGAGTCATTGATCTCTCCTCTTTCCAGTTACTGGGGATAAATGAGGGATTTATTTACAACATGTGCTCCACCCACTTCACATGTGCTTTTGAGATGGCCAGATCTGAACAGCCCAGTGTTAGTAGGGATGTGAGAGGTCATGTGGTCTAACCCATAACTAGTGTCTGAATCCCTAGCGATTTTCATTCACTACCTCATGAAGCACGGATTCCATTATTGCAAATCTCTAAATGTTGGGTTTTTCTTATGTCGAATTAAGATCTGTGTGAAATAATGGCAAGAATATTGGCTATGGGGCAGGATGGAACTGACCCCAAGATTCAGTCTCCCTTTACTTGACCCTGGACAAGTCACTTTGTCTTTCTGAGCCTCAGTTCTGCCAATTGTAAAAGAAGGATCAATTTCAAGCTTTTTAAGTCTGACCCTACTTCATGGGGTGGTTGTAGGAATTAAGGAGGTTCAGTGGTAGAATTCTGGTTTCCATGCAGAAGACCTGGGTTTGATTCCCAGGCAATGCACCTCAATGACAGCCTCCACTCATTCATCAGTGGAGGCTTGTGTGTTGCTATGATGCTGGACAGGTTTCAGCAGAGCTTCCAGACCAAGATGGACTAGGAAGACAGGACTGGTGATCTACTTCCAAAAATCAACCAGTGAGAACTCTATGGATCACAATGGTTTGATCCTATTGTGTATGGGGTCACCATAAGTTGGGGGCTGGCTGGACAGACAATAACAACAACAATGTATGGAAAGTGTATGCTTATTGTGTGACACATAAAAGGTGCTCGACAATGCTGGTTTAAAAATGTTTTAAATGCAGCTCTTCCTTTGGAAATTCAGAGACTACATGTAATCCCTTCTCCTCATGATGTCCCCACTGAAATAACTGAAAATACTGGTTGTATCCATCAGAGCCATTGTCTCACCAGCTAAAAACCTAGCCATCTGTAATGGATTCTGCCATGCTATAAGTTCAGACCCTTCATTTCTCTGATTGCCTTTCTCTGGGCTTGCTCTACTTTGTCAGAGGAGCCCTAAAAGTATGGGGCCCAGCAAGGGTCCCCAGGATTAATGCAGAAAAAAACCTACCCATTAACGAGTGTACCTCAGCCCCAGCCCTAGCTGACAAGACAACCCCTCTACAAGGCCCCCATGGCCTTGTTGAAAAGCTCTTCAGTCATATTATGTCCTGATAGCAAAGAAGATGGTCTGGATCCTCAAGGGACGCACCCCTTGCCAGCATATCTTTAATTTTAATACTTCAATTATCCTCTAGTGCCTCTTTATGGTCGCCATCACTTTCTAGCTAATTTCTTGATTACTCGGCCCAGGCAGTAGTAGAAGCCAATCTTCTCTTAAGTTCCCCATTTTCATATTCCTTAACTGCAATTAGCCTTTATCAGACTCCAGATACTTCTCATCAGAGTCTAGTGTTTAAATTAAAGACTTATTGGAAAATTGAGGGGCCATGGTCCTAAGCAGCCAAGGACCTGGAAGTTCTATGGAAATGTGTTATTCGCCAGGGGAAACCTGACTGCTTTTGTGCCAGTCAGTCCTTAGAAAGGGCATGAGGCTGGTGAAAAAGCCTGAGCCTAGAGGCTAGGCCACTTGCCTCTGTCTTTGGTTGGCTGGATGACCTTAGCTAAGAAACTTCTCTTTCTGTGCAAGTGATGATAAGGCCTACTTTACCTGCCTAAGAGTTCTGTGGAGGCAAAATGAATTCATTAATAGAGAAATGCTTTGAAAAGCACACGTTCTCTATTTATGCCAGGCATGCACTACCACTGGAGTCCCTGAGTGGTGTAAACAATAAAAATGCTTGGCTGCTAACCAAAAGGTTGGAGGGTCAAGTCCATCTAGAGGCTCCTGGGAAGAAAGTTCTGGCAATTCAAAAAAATCAGCCATTGAAAACCCTGTGGAGCACAGTTCTACTCACATGGGGTTGCCACGAGTTGGAATTGACTCCACAGCAATTGGTTTGTATTACCATTAATAATCACCATTCTAGCACTGGAGCCCGGTTGGCAAATGGTTAAGAGCTACATCTGCTAACCAAAAGGTTGGCAGTTTGAATCCACCAGCCACTCCTTGGATACCCTACGGGGCAGTTCTACTGTGTCCTAGATGGTCACTATGAGTTGGAACCGACTCAATGGCAAATAACAACAACAACAAGCACTGGGTAAACTGGCCATGAGTAGGACTAGAATCTTTGCACATAAAAATGGGCCACTGGCTCAGAGAGTGGGTTCGTGGAAGGCACGGTAGCTCCTCAGCTACTTGGATTCACACAGCTTTCCATGGGAGGTGGTCATCATCTTCCACATGGATTCCCACTAGGAATATGGTTGGTTTCCTAACCCAGAATCTGGTTTGGGATGGATGATCAGCCTGGGATGTCTATGCCTCACCTGAGAAGGTCAAGTTCACATGGCAGTGCCTTTAGCTTGTAGAGCTTGTAAGCCAGGCTGGCAGTGGACATGACTTCTCCTGAACCCAGAGATTCAATTCGGATGCCCCGGAGGAGTTTACAGACCTCCAGGTACTTTTGAGCATTTTTTGATGCTGCAAAGTAATGCGTGTTACAGATTCTTCCCCGGAACCCGTTATTTATGCAAAGTGCAGTTCTTAGAACAGGAGAGGGAACATTATCATACAATGAGATTTTTCCAGCGCTCTTTCATGGCTGGTGACAGAGAAATTTTCTCCTTAAGCCCAGATTCCAACTCTAACTTAATTTACACATTATTGAAAACATTACAAAGCATAAATCAGTTCCATTTTTAAAGTTCCTGTATGATATTTTGAGCACAGCCAAATTCCTCTGCTCGTCTGGACTCTTTCCCACCGCCTGCCACAGCTCCTGGCAGGCGAAATAACTGTGGAGCAAAAGCAGGTTTTCAGCTGTGGCTCGGATTACTCTGTCACCCTTCCTGCGTGGCAGACAGGCCCCTGCTGACATGGAGAATGGAGACAAGAAAATTACTTCATTACAGTGTGTCCTGATCAATTACAAGCACCCAGGAGTGGGTCTGTCCGTCCGCTGCTCTGGCCTGGCCCCGGACTGAGCTCTGGATTATGAAAACAAGGATCGAGTTGCCCTAGCCCCAGGAATTAGCAAGAGAGACGGTTTCAAATCCCCGACCCAAATGATTCTTTTGCAGTGTGTTCCTGTTAAAGTCAATGGGTTTAAGCTGAACGGGCTTTAGACATCATCTAATTGACCTCCATCATGTTCCAAAAGTCCAGAGAGGGCGAGTGGCTGGATGAAGGTCACAGAGTAAGTCAATAGCAGAGTCAAGCCTGGAACCCAAAGAACATGTCAGGTCTTGAACATTGTGGCCCCCAAGGATGACTGTGATGTTTAATTTTACCAGTAAATGCTTCCTTTCTCTTCCAGCATCCAAGGTCCCCAGGTGCAGTATAGTGCTGATAGTTCCTAGGGTAACCATATGCCTGGCTTCCTGAGGAGTCCAAGTTTCCACCAGTGGTTCCCAGGTAATGATTCATAAAATCAAGTATCTTCGAAACACTTTGTGTTTAATTGTTCACTTAATTCTCCCATTAACCCAGTGAGGTAGATACTGTTACTTTCATCAGGAAACCAAGGCCAGGGAGCGGGACTTTGAAGCAGTTTGAAGCGGTTAAGCTGTGGCCTACAAAAACAAGGGCAGTGTATGCGTTGCATAGCAACCAAATCTCTTGGGCATTGGGCTTTGACCAGAGTGGGAAACGGGCAGCGGTACCCCGCTCAAAGATGGCGGCTGAACGCACGCTGGTTTGAATGTGTGTAGCTTGCTGCTTTGAATGTGTGTCGCTCTCCACAGTTTTGCCAATAATCTAATCTTCTGCATCAGGAAACCTTTAGGAGCCTGATGCAGGAGATTGGGCTATTGGCAGGACTGTGGAGAGCGACACACATTCAAAGTGGTTTGGTCAGCAGCCATCTTTGAGTAGGGCGCCGCTGCCGGTCTCCTACTTCGGCCAAAAGCCGATGTCCAAGAGATTTGATTGCTATACAGTGCATACGCTGCCCTTGTGTCTGTAGGCCGTGACTAAACTGCTTCAAATCTATTTGAAGCCCTGCCTTGTTTCCGTTAGCCATGACTGAACCGTTTAGAACTGGTTGGAAGCCTTGTTAGGTGAAGTAGCTTACCAGAAGCCCTACAGCTCTTAGATGGCATAGCTGGAACAAGAACTAGGCAGTCTGGCTCCAGAGCCATATTTTCAAACACTGTGCTATACATGTCCACCATGCCTCACCTGAAACCCTTGGAACCAAGTGTGTTTCCGAATACATTGCACATATATATCGAATAATACCACGGCAGCACCCCATAACAAAACAAATGATGATTCTGCGGTGAAACATACAGATATTTGCATTAAAAAAAAACCCAGATATTCGCGTTGCATAGGATAAATAGACTACAGTAGCCTGCCACTTCAAGTCTGGCTTTGCCACACAATGAATGAAGGAAAACCTTTCCATGCTCAGAGCAAGTTGAATTTTGTAAATGCAGACAAAAGACTGAGGGCTGGTATTGCTGATATCATAAAAACCTGTTGCTGTTGAGTCGATTCCGATTCATAGCGACCCTATAGCTGGTATCATAATCGCTGTCATATTGATCCTCTCCCTACTTCCGGCTGCCCAAGTTGGAGCACCACCGTCTCTCACCTGGCTGTTGTAATCACCTGTACATGGACAACAAAGCTGACCATGCTGGGGCCTGCTTGTAAGGTGAGAAGCCGCTGATTTGACCTGGGGCTTTCTGGCCTCTGGCTGTACCAAGCAGACACTAATACCAATTTCTCCAGATCATACTCTTTTCCTTTCTAGAATCACTCTTCATGTGTCCCTGAGTGGCAGTTGTCAAGCATGTGTTTCATCACTGGGGAAAAGGAGAGGATCACCTTGGCTACCATCTGTTATGGATTGAATTGTGTCCCCACAAAGGTCTGTTAAAGGCCTAACCCCTGCCCTGGTGAATGTGACCTTGTTTGGAGAAATAGGATTTTTCTTTGCATATGTTATCAGTTAAGTTAATAATGTCATACCTGAGTAGGTTGTGTCCTAATCCCTTCTGAGTGGTGTCTTATCAAAGAAAAAAAAAAAAAAAACCACTGCCATCAAGTTGACTCTGACTCATAGCGACCCTATGCAGCAGAGCAGGACTGCCCCATAGGGTTTCCAAGGAGTGGCTGGTGGATTCCAACTGCTGGGAAGGACAGAACCAGAGTCACACACACAGAAGTCCTGGAGGTGACGGAGTGACTTTTCCAAGGTCACAAGGCCAGCCCTGCGGAGCTGAGATGGATGTTTGGTGTCCTTTCCGGTATAGCCTTACTGCCTCATTTCCGTAGGACAGGCAACCACATTATGCTTGGAATTTTGTGAACGCTTTCACCTCTATTATTTCTACTTTTAATACAGTAATGGCCCTGCAAGGTATAAGACCTGAAAATCAAACCCACTGCCATCAAGTCTATTCTGACGCATGGCAATCCCACATGCTACAGAGTGGAACTGCTCCATTGGGATTTCTTGGCTGTGATTTTTATGGAAGCAGATTGCCAGGCTTTTCTTCTATGGCGCTGCTGGGTGGGTTCAAAAGGCCAACCTTTAGGTTAACCATTTGTGCCACCCAGTGACCTTCGAGATATAAGACAGGCATTAATATTCCCGGAATACCAATGAGTAATTGAGTTCTGGAGGGGTGAAGACATTCATGCACGGTCCCACCAATCTCTAATCTGAATCCTTGGCGAAAGCCCTATGCACGCTACCATGTCCCTTTGATTTGTAACCTAGGGTGTGTGTCCCCATCTCCGAGGATAGAGCAGGACCATGACCCTGGTGGTTGAGTGCATGGGGTGGCCCCCAACCACAGTCTCTTAGGCATATAAGCCCTAGCACAGTGCCTTCCTTGCATATGGTAGGTGCTTAATAACTATTTCTCTTTTCTTTTTGCTTGGGAGGAGAGTTGAAGTATTTCAACACTTATTTGTTAAAACCATTCATCTTTTACTTCATAAAATAACAAACCATCCCAACGAGGCTACATCTTCTTTGCCTTTAGGGTTAATCATGTAACTGAAACAGCCCTTCAAAATATCTTCATTGTCTACTCACACTGACACTTCCAAATTTACCATTTATACCACCCAGCTGTCATTTGCTTTTGATAAAGTGACTTGACTACAAAAAGAAGAAGAAGAAAAAAAGATTGTTACGCATTCTGATTGAAACCAAAAGGATTGGATTCCTTTGGTGAGCAGAAATCTGCTATTAGTGGTGCATTCATTCATTTGTACTCTCTACCCCAGGAGGTTTGCTGGGGGCCCTGGGTTCTGTGCTCTGTCTGCTAATGACGACTTTCAGGAGTTTGAGCAGCTGAGCCATGACAGAAACACCACAGTCCGGCCCCAGAGAGTCACGTCTGCTTCTTGCTCTCCCCTGGGAGTCTATTGTCAGGCCTCCCTCCTGCCTGACTCTCAGAGCAGCAGTATGGAAGGGGATTAAGAGCACAGACTTTAGGGTACAAGCTATTTGGGTTCAAATCCCTGCTTAGCAGTTTGTGTGATCTGGAGTGAGTCACAGAATCTCCTCTGGTCTCAATTTCCACACGCATATAATGGGCATAATAACGGTATTAACTTCATAAGATTCAATGAGATAATGCAAGCAGCACATTTAGCCCAGTGCCTGGTGCTAAAGGAGGGTACTCTTATTCCTGGGATGAGCACAGGTCATGTTGAATTCACCCAGCCAAGACCTTAGGGCCAGTAAATAGGGCTGGACTGAGGACTGGACTTTGGAGGCTTCTGCTTGAGCGGTGTTATGTGCAAGTAAACTTACAGACTGTGAAATTGCTGGGTCAAAGGGCATGTGAGCCCAAGTGCCCGTGAATGGGCAAACACAATGTGGTATGTCCACACAACAGATTATGATTCAGCCATGAAGAGAAATGAAGTTCTGATACGTGCTACAACATGGATGAACCTTGAAAACATGCTGAGTGAAATTGGTCAGACACGAAAGGACAAATATATGGCCCCACTTATAGGAAATATCTAGAATAGGCAAATCCATCCAGACAAAAGAAGATTAGTGATTACCAAGGGCTGAGGGGAGGGGGGAATAGGGAGCTAAAAGGCGGGGGCGCTTTGTGAGTATTAAGTTGTGATTTTGTTGTTTTTAGTTGCTATAGAGCCACCTCAGACTCGTGGAGGTCCCACGTACAAGGGTAGAAAGAAAGGAGGATACCAGTCTGACTGACCCCACACACTCTGTCCTTACCGTTAATTCCCCTGGCCTCTCATGCTGCCTTTCTGAGTAGAAGTCCATTTGATCCTTGTTGTTGTTGTTATTGCTGTTGAATCAGCTCCGACTCATGATGACCTTATGTATAACAACAACAACAAAAAATGTCTTCTGGTCCTGTTCCATCTTCAGAATCACTGGTATGCTTGAGTCCATTGGTGCAGCCACTATGTAGGTTCCGTGCCTTCTGACCTACAGGGCTTATCTTCTAGCACTAGATCAGACAATCTTCTGTTCTGCTTCATAGGGTTTTCATTGGCTGACTTTCTGCAGTAGATCACCAGGCCTTTCTTCCTAGTCTATCCTAGACTGGAAGCTCCACTGAAACCTGCCCAGCATGTATGACCCTGCTGGTATTTGAAATACCAGTGGCATCATAGCAGCATGTAAGCCACCACAGCACAACAAGCTGACAGGTGGTGGTAACTTGGGACAGATAACGTCAAATTGATCCCCAGAAAGATGCCTTCTATTTACACTCTCACCAACAATATAAGAGAGGCCTGTTTTTCCTCACCTTCATCAGCACCAGGTGTAATATAATTTTGTGTTTTGTCAATCTGCTAAGCATACACTAGTATCACATTGCTTTGATGTACATTTGTGTAATTATGAATGAGACAGTATTTTCATAAGCCCACTGTAAGAGAAATATCCTTTTGGGAACTGTGGTTGATGGGCTGGCTTGGCTTCAAATGACATCCTTCAGGGGTAAGTGTGGGGGATGCCAAGCAAAGGTGGTCTTTGGGTCATCGCATTCCCCCGAGCCTGGGATCCCAAGGCCCTGAGAGAACTGTTCCATGCTTCAGTCAGGCTGAGTGTTCTGTGATCCTGTAATGAGGCATGTCAGCTCTCCTGTCTCTGGTCCCAGATGGAGGTTGAGGGACAAGGCAGCATTTAAACATCACTCAGCTAAGAGGCCACAGACATGGCTTCAATTCCCAACTCTGCTGTTTACTCACCACCCTGGAACCCTGGGGAAGTCACCCTCCCTTTCCTAACTGTTATGGATTGAACTATGTCCCCCCAAAATGTGTGTCAACTTGGCTAGGCCATGATTCCCAGTATTGTGTGATTGTCCATTGTTTAGTCATTTGATGTGATTTTCCTATAAGTTGCAAATCGTACCTCTGTGATGTTAGTGAGGCAGGATTAGAGGCAGTTATGTTAATGAGCAGGGCTCAATTTACAAGATTAGGTTTTTGTTTTGTCAATCTCTTTTGAGATATAATAGAGAGAAGGGAGCAGAGAGACAGGGGGACCTCATACCACCAAGAAAGAAGCACCAGGAGCATAATGTGTCTCTTAGACCTGGGGTCCCTGCACTGAGAAGCTCCTAGACAAGGGAAAGATTGATGACAAGGACCTTCCCCAAGAGCCAACAGAGAGAAAAGGCCTTCCCCTGGAGCTGGCTCCCTGAATTTGGACTCTGAGGCTGTGAGAGAATAAATTTCTCTTTCTTAAAGCCACCACTTATGGTATTTCTGTTATAGCAGCACCAGATAACTAAGAATTCTGTGGGCAAAATACTGAATGATGCAGGTGGCATCAAAAGAAGATGGAAGGAATGCAAAAGTCATTGTACAAAAAGAATTGATTGGCGTTCAATCATTTCGAGAGGTATCATATGATCAAGAACAGGTGGTACTGAAGGGAAAGTCCAAGCTGCACTGAAGGCACTGGTGAAAATCAAGGCTCCAGGAATTGACAGAATACAAATTGAGATGTTTCAACAAGCAGATGCAGCCCTGGAAGTGCTCACTATGCCAAGAAATTTAGAGGACAGCTACCTGGCTAACCTACTACAAGAGATCTATATTTATGCCTATTCCCCAAAAAAAAAAAGGTGACACAACCAAATATGGAAATTATTAAACAATATCATTAATATCACACACAGGTAAAATTTTGCTGAACATCATTCAAAAGTGGTTGCAGCAGTACATGGACAGGGAACTGCAAGAAATTCAAGCCGGATTCAGAAGAGGATGTGGAATGACGGATATCATAGCTGATGTCAGATGGATCCTGGCTGATAGCAGAGAATGCCAGAAAAATGTTTACCTGTGTTTTATTGACTATGGTAAGGCATTCGACTTTGTGGATCATAACAAATTATGGATAACATTGCAAAGAATGGGAATTCCAGAACACTTAATTGTGCTCATGAGGAAGCTGTACATAGGCCAAGAGGCAGTTGTTCGGACACAACAAGGGGATACTGCATGGTTTAAAGTCAAGAAAGGTGTGTGTCAGGGTTGTATTCTTTCATATACCTATTCAATCTATATGCTGAACAAATAATCCAAGAAGCTGGACTATATGAAAAGAACACAGCATTAGTATTGGAGGAAGGCTCCTTAACAACCTTTGATATGCAGATGACACAACCTTGCCTGCCTGCTGAAAGTGCAGAGGACTTGAATCACTTACTGTTGAATATCAAAGACCACAGCCTTCAGTATGGATTACACTTCAACATAAAAGAAAACAAAAGTCCTCACAACTGAACCAATAAGCCACATCATGATAAACGGAGAAAAGACTGACGTTGTCAAGGATTTCATTTTAATTGGATCCACAATAAACACCCATGGAAGCAGGAGTCAAGAAATCAAAAGATGCATTGCATTGGACAAATCTGCTGCAAAAGAACTCTTTAAAGTGTTGAAAAGCAAAGATATCACCTTTAAGAGGTGGAGCCAAGATGGCATAATAGACAGAAGCTTCCGGCAAGCCCTCTTTACAACAAAGACCCAAAAAACAAGTGAAACAAGTATATTTATGACAAACTAGGAGCCCTGAGCATCAAAGGCAAGCTTAGAAAATCAACAGAGGGGCAGGGAGAGGAAGAGACGGTTCAGAAGCAGAGAGGAGTTACCGGACCTGAATCGCGGGGAGCCCTCAGGTACCATTCCTAGAGCGGCGGCAGCGGGCTAGTACTAGCATTTGGCTGCAGTTGCCTCATGGAGAAGCAGTCAGCTACACAGCCTACTCACACATCCGGAAACTGAGAAGAAAGGTGCACTTGGCAAAAGCTAAGTACTTGCGTATATTTTACTGCACTCACCCACCCCCAAGCCAGCTTCAGTGGCTGATTTCCCTGGGCCTGATATAGGCCCTGTTGAGCACCTAGAGCAATCCTCCTGGCCTTGGAAAAGGAAAAAATTTGCATTTGGGGGAAAAGATAATTTGCCAGCTCCACTAACTGGGGGAGCTGAGGAGAAAAGCGGCTCCTCTCCAGGCATAAATGGTCTGTGGACTTTGAGCACCTTTCCCCTCTGCATGGACCTATGTGGGCCTATTTCAGGAGAATAGGCCCTTGTTGGCAGACTCCAACCATTTCAGCTGTGTGGTGGAGAGGTGGGTGTTTGATGTTTGACATTGCTTTGCCTATTAAGCTCGGTCCTCACCTACCCATGTCAGGGGCCTAATGACTGGTAGCTCCACTTAGGTAACCCATCCACCCGTTACAGGGGTCTAAGGATAACTGGTACCTCCCAGTCCTTACAACCAAAAACACTGTTTGCCCATGTTCTGTCTGCAGAACCCACCTACCTGCATGCTCTAGGAAACAGGGACACGCTGTCCTCAGAGACCATTGGGGGTCAGTTCTCAACCCCCTGCCTTGTTCAGAGCATGACCCCCTGCTGCAAAAAGATATCGGTAACTACACCAATCACCCCTGCCCCTCTAAGACTGTAGGACAGAGCCTGTACCACATACTTGATGATCAGCTACCTGGACACCTGAGCTGAATTCATACAAGAAAAGTGAATGGGCTTCTAGACTGATATACTTAATAATAGCTCTAGCCATCTGGGGACAGGAGGTCAGAGCTCCAAAGGCAAAAATAATCAAGCTAGCTCACTCAAGCAACCCATTTGGGCATATCAAAACAAAACAAAGCAAGAAGGTAAGACACAATAAGCAAATATAAACAATTTACAATAAGTTATAGATGGCTCGGAGACAACAGTCAATATCAAGTCACATAAAGAAACAGACCATGATCACCTCAATAAGCTCTCAAAACAAAGAATCCAGGGATCTTCTAGGTGAAAGTGCATTCCTGGAATTACCAGAGGCAGAATACAAAAGTTTAATATATAGAACCCTTCAAAACGTCTGGATGGAAATGAGGCAATAAGCAGAGCAAGCCAAGGAACACACAGATAAAACAATTGAAGAAATTAGAAATATTATTCAGGAACATAATGAAAACTTTAATAAGCTGGAAAAATCCATAGACAGACATCAATCAGAAATTCAGGAGATTAACAATAAAATTACAGAAGTAAATAACTCAATAAAAGTCAGAGGAGCAGAATTGAGCAAGTAGAAGTCAGAATTTCTGAACTTGAAGATAAATCACTTGGCACTAATATATTTGAAGAAAAATCAGATAAATGAATTTTAAAAAATGGAGAAAACTTAAGAATCATGTGGGATTCTATCCAGAGAAATAACCTGCAAGTGATTGGCGTACCAGAACAGGGAGGGATAACAGAAAATACAGAGAGAATTGTTGAAGATTTGTTGGCAGAAAACTTCCCTGATATTGTGAAAGATGAGAAGATATCTATCCAGGATGCTCATCGAACTCCACATAAGGTACATGTTAAAAGAAAGTCACCAAGACATTATAATCAAACTTGCCAAAACCAAAGATAAAGAGAGAATTTTAAGAGCAGCTAGGGATCAATGAAAAGTCACCTACAAAGGAGAACCAATAAGAATAAGCTCGGACTACTCGGCAGAAACCATGCAGGCAAGAAGGCAATGGAATGACTTATTTAAAAAATTGAAGAAAAAAAATTGCCAGCCAAGAATCATATATCCAGCAAAACTGTCTCTTAAATATGAAGGTGAGATTAGGACATTTCCAGATAAATAGAAGTTTAGGGAATTCTTAAAAACCGAACCAAAACTACAGGAAATACTAAAGGGAGTTCTATGGTTAGAAAATCAATAATATTAGGTATCAACCCAAGACTAGAACACTGGGCAGAACAATCAAAAGTCAACCCAGACAGAGAAATCAAAAAAAACAAAGCAAGATTAAAAAAAAAAAAGCTCAAAACAGGGTAACAGTGATGCTATTATATAAAAGAAGACAACATTAAAACAATAAAGAGGGACTGAGAAAGGTAATCATAGACCTTCCATACGAAGAGGAAGTTATGGCGATACACAGAAATAAAAGTCAGGTTTAAATTTTTAAAAATAGGGGTAAATAATAAGGTAACTACAAAGGAGACAAACTATCCTACTCATCTAAATAAAACACAAGAAAAAAATAGAGACTCAGCAAAAACAAAATCAACAACAATGAATATGAGGAAAGGACAATATATAAAGATAATCTACTCAGCACATAAAATTAAGTGGGAAAAAGAAACTGTCAACAAGACACAAACAAAGACATCAAAATGATACCACTAAATTCATACCTATCCATAATTACATTGAATATAAATGGCCTAAATGCACCAATAAAGAGACAGAGAGTGGCAGAATGGATTAAAAAACAAGATCCATCTATGCGCTGCCTACAAGAGACACACCTTAGACTTAAAGACACAAACAAACTAAAACTCGAAAGATGGGAAAAAATATATCAAGCAAAAAGCAATCAAAAAAGAGCAGGAGTGGCAATATTAATTTCTGACAAAATAGACGTTAAAGTTAAATCCATCAGAAAGGATAAGGAAGGACCCTATATAATGATTAAAGGGATAATACACCAAGAAGATATAACCATATTAAATATTTATGCTCCAAATGACAGAGCTGCAAGATGCATAAAGCAAACTCTATCAGCATTGAAAAGTGAGATAGACAGCTCCACAATAATAGTAGGAGACTTCAACACACCACGTTCAGTGAAGGACAGGACATCCAGAAAGAAGCTCAAAAAAGACACAGAAGATCTAAATGCCACAATCAACCAACTTGACCTCATAAACATATACAGAACACTCCACCCAACAGCAAGCAAGTGGACTTTCTTTTCTACTGCACAAGGAACATTCTCCAGAATAGAGCACAGATTAGGTCATACAGCAAGCCTTAGCAGAATCCAAAACACTGAAATATTATAAAGCATCTTCTCTGACCATAAGGCCATAAAAGTGGAAATCAATAACAGGAAAAGCAGGGAAGAGAAATCAAACACTTGGAAACTGAACAATACCCTGCTCAAAAAGACTGGATTATAGGAGACATTAAGGAGGGAATAAAGAAATTCATAGAATCCAATGAGAATGAAAACACTTCCTATCAGAACCTTTGGGACACAGCGAAAGCAGTGCTCAGAGGTCAATTTATATCAATAAATGCACACATCCAAAAAGAAGAAAGGGCCAAAATCAAAGAATTATCCCTACATCTTGAACAAATAGAAACAGAGCAACAAAAGAAACCCTCAGGCACCAGAAGAAAACAAATAATAAAAATTAGAGCTGAACTAAATGAAATAGAAAACAGGAAAACAATTGGAAGAATTAACAACACCAAAAGCTAGTTCTTTGAAAAAATCAACAAAATTGATAAACCATTGGCCAAACTGACAAAAGAAAAACAGGAAAGGAAGCAAATAACCCAAATAAGAAATGAGATGGGTGATATTGCAACAGACCCAACCGAAATTAAAAGAATTGTATCAGATTACTATGAAAAATTGTAGTCTAACAAATTAGAAAACCTAGAAAAAATGGATGAATTCCAAGAAACACACTACCTACCTAAACTAACACAAACAGAGGTAGAACAGCTAAATAGACCCATAACAAAAGAAAAGGTTGAAAAGGTAATAAAAAAAAAAAAACTCACAGCAACAACAACAAAAAAGCCCTGGTCCGGATGGCTTCACTGCAGAGTTCTACCAAACTTTCAGAGAAGAGTTAACACCACTACTACTAAAGGTATTTCAGAGCATACCAAAGGACTGAATACTCCCAAACTCATTCTATGAAGCCACCATATCCCTGATACCAAAACCAGGGAAAGACACCACAAAAAAAGAAAATTATAGACCTATATCTCTCATGAACTTAGATGCAAAACTCCTCAACAAAATTCTAGCCAGGAGAATTCAACAACATATCAAAAAAATAATCCACCACGACCAAGTGGGATTCATACCAGGTATGCAGGGATGGTCCAACATTAGAAAAACAATTAATGTAATCCACCACATAAATAAAACAAACAGCAAGAATCACATGATTTTATCAATTCATACAGAAAAGGCATTTGACAAAGTTCAATACCCATTCATGATAAAACTCTTAGCAAAATAGGCATAGAAGGAAAATTCCTCAACATGATAAAGGGCATTGTTACAAAGCCAACAGCCAACATCACTCTAAATGGAGAGAGTCTGAAAGCATTCCCCTTGAGAATGCGAACCAGACAAGGATGCCCTTTATCACCGCCCTTGTTCAACATTGTGCTGGAGGTCCTAGCCAGAGCAATTAGGCTAGAAAAAGAAATAAAGGGCATCCGGATTGGCAAGGAAGAAGTAAAAGCATCTCTATTCGCACATGACATGATCTTATACACAGAAAACCCTAAGGAATCCTCAAGAAAACTACTGAAACTAATAGAAGAGTTCAGCAGAGTATCGGGATACAAGACAAACATACAAAAATCACTTGCATTCCTCTAAACCAACAAAAAAAACATCAAAGTGGAAACCACCAAATCAATACCATTTACAGTAGCCCCCAAGAAGATAAAATACTTATGAATAAATCTTACCAGAGATGTAAAAGACTTATACAAAGAAAACTACAAAACACTTCTGCAAGAAAGCAAAAGAGACCTACATAAGTGGGGAAACATACCTTGCTCATGGATAGGAAGACTTAACATTATAAAAGTGTCTATTCTGCCAAAAGCGACCTATAGATTTAATGCAATTCAAATCTGAATTCCAATGAAATTCTTTAATGAGATTGAGAAATAAATCACCAACTTCATATGGAAGGGAAAGAGGCCACGGATAAGCAAAGCACTACTGAGAAAGAAGAACAAAGTGGGAGGCCTTACTCTACCTGATTTTAGAACCTATTATACCGCCACAGTAGTCAGAACAGCCTGGTACTGGTACAACAACGGGTACATAGGCCAAAAGAACAGAATTGAGAATCCAGACATTAATCCATCCACATATGAGCACTTGATATTTGACAAAGGCCCCAAAACAGTTAAATGGGGAAAAGACAGTCGTTTTAACAAATGGTGCTGGCATAACTGGATATCCATCTACAAAAAAAAAATGAAACAAGACCCATACCTCACTCCATGCTCAAAAACGAGCACAAAATGGATCAAAGACCTAAGTATAAAATCTAAAATGATAAAGATCATGGAAGAAAAAATAGGGACAACATTGTTGTTAGGTGCCGTCGAGTCGGTTCCGACTCATAGCGACCCTATGCACAACAGAATGAAACACTGCCCGGTCCTGCGCCATCCTTACAATCGTTGTTATGTTTGAGCTCATTGTTGCAGCCACTGTGTCAATCCACCTTGTTGAGAGTCTTCCTCTTTTCCGCTGGCCCTGTACTCTACCACGCATGATGTCCTTCTCCAGGGACTCATCCCTCCTGACAACATGTCCAAAGTATGTAAGATGCAGTCTCGCCATCCTTGCCTCTAAGGAGCATTCTGGCCGCACTTCTTCAGAGACAGATTTCTTTGTTCTTTTGGCAGTCCGTGGTATATTCAATATTCTTCTCCAACACCACAATTCAAAGGCATCAACTCTTCCTCGGTCTTCCTTATTCATTGTCCAGCTTTCACATGCATATGATGCGATTGAAAATACCATGGCTTGGGTCAGGCGCACCTTAGTCTTCAGGGTGACATCTTTGCTCTTCAGCACTTTGAAGAGGTCCTTTGCAGCAGATTTGCCCAATGCAATGCATCTTTTGATTTCTTGACTGCTGCTTCCATGGCTGTTGATTGTGGATCCAAGTAAAATGAAATCCTTGACAACTTCAATCTTTTCTCCTTTTATTATGATGTTGCTCAATGGTCCAGTTGTGAGGATTTTTGTTTTATGTTGAGGTACAATCCATACTGAAGGCTGTGGTCTTTGATCTTCATTAGTAAGTGCTTCAAGTCCTCTGCACTTTCAGCAAGCAAGGTTGTGTCATCTGCATAACGCAGGTTGTTAATGAGTCTTCCTCCAATCCTGATGCCCCGTTCTTCTTCATATAGTCCAGCTTCTTGTGTTATTTGTTCAGCATACAGATTAAATAGGTATGGTGAAAAAATAGAACTCTGGCGCACACCTTTCCTGACTTTAAACCAATCAGTGTCCCCTTGTTCTGTCCGAACAACTGCCTCTTGATCCATGTAAAGGTTACATGAGCACATGAGCACTATGAGCACAATTAAGTGTTCTGGAATTCTCATTCTTCCCAATGTTATCCACAACTTGTTAAAATCCACACAGTCGAATGCCTTTGCATAGTCAATAAAACACAGGTAAAGGTCCTTCTGGTATTCTCTGCTTTCAGCCAGGATACATCTGATATCAGAAATGATATCCCTGGTTCCACGTCCTCTTCTGAAACCAGCCTGAATTTCTGGCAGTTCCCTGTTGGTATACTGCTGTAGCCGTTTCTGAATGATCTTCAGCAAAATTTTGCTTGCGTGTGATATTAACGATACTGTTCTATAATTTCCACATTTGGTTGGATCACCTTTCTTGGGAATAGGCATAAATATGGATCTCTTCCAGTCAGTTGGCCAGGAAGCTGTCTTCCATATTTCTTGGCATAGATAAGTGAGCACCTCCAGTGCTGCATCTGTTGGTTGAAACATCTCAATTAGTACTCCATCAATTCCTGGAGCCTTGTTTTTTGCCAATGCCTTCAGAGCAGCTTGGACTTCTTCCTTCAGTACCATTGGTTCCTGATCATATGCCAGCTCTTGAAATTTTTGAATATTGACTAATTCTTTTTCGTATAATGACTCTGTGTATTCCTTCCATCTTCTTTTGATGCTTCCTGTGTCATTTAATGTTTTCCCCATGAAATCCTTCACTATTGCAACTCAAGTCTTGAATTTTTTCTTCAGTTCTTTCAGCTTGAGAAATACTGAGCATGTTCTTCCCTTTTGGTTTTCCATCTCTGCACATGTCATTATAATACTTTGTCTTCTCAAGAGGCCCTTCGAAATCTTCTGTCCAGTTCTTTTACTTCATCAATTCTTCCTTTTGCCTTAAGCTGCTCAACGCTCCAGAGCAAGTTTCAGCGTCTCCTCTGACATCCATCTTGGTCTTTTCTTTCTTTCCTGTCTTTTCAGTGACCTCTTGCTTTCTTCATGGATGATGTCCTTGATGTCATTCCACAACTCGTCTGGTCTGCGGTCACTAGTGTTCAATGTGTCAGATCTGTTCTTGAGATGGTCTCTAAATTCAGGTGGGATATACTCAAGGTCATATTTGGGCTCTCATGGACTTGCTGTGATTTTCTTCAGGTTCAGCTTGAACTTGCATATGAGCAATTGATGGTCTGTTCCACTGTTGGCCCCTGGCCTTGTTCTGACTGATGATATTGAGCTTTTCCATTGTCTCTTTCCACAGATGTAGTCAATTTGATTTCCGTGTGTTCCATCTGGCAAGTCCATGTGTATAGTCGCCGTTTATGTTGGTGAAAGAAGGTATTTGCAATGAAGAAGTCGTTGGTCTTTCAAAATTCTATCATTCAATCTCCAGCATTGTTTCTGTCCCCAAGGGCATATTTTCCAACTACTGATCCTTCTTCTTTGTTTCCAACTTTTGCATTCCAATCGCCAGTAATTATCAATGCATCTTGATTGCATGTTTGATGAATTTCAGACTGTAGCAGGTGATAAAAATCTTCTATTTCTTCATCTTTGGCCCTAGTGGTTGGTGTGTAAATTTGAATAATAGTCGTATTAACTGGCCTTCCTTGTAAACAAAAATTAACTAACAGTGCCATCCATATGGATATTATCATATCACTGACAGCGTTGTACTTCAGGATAGATTTTGAAACGTTCTTTTTGACGATGAATGCAACACCATTCCTCTTCAAGTTGTCATTCCCAGCATAGTAGACTGTATGATTGTCCAATTCAAAATGGCCAATACCAGTCCATTTCAGCTCACTAATGCCTAGGATATCGATGTTTATGCATTCCACTTCATTTTTGACGATTTCCAATTTTCCTAGATTCATACTTTGTACATTCCAGGTTCTGATTGTTAATGGATGTTTACAGCTGTTTCTTCTCATTTTGAGTGGTGCCACATCAGCAAATGAAGGTCCCGAAAGCTTTACTCCATCCACGTCATTAAGGTCGACTCTACTTTGAGGAGGCAGCTCTTCCCCAGTCATCTTTTGAGTGCCTTCCAACCTGGGGGGCTCATCTTCCAGCATTATATCAGACAGTGTTCCGCTGCTATTCATAAGGTTTTCACTGGCTAATACTTTTCAGAAGTAGACTGCCAGGTCCTTCTTCCTAGTCTGTCTTAGTCTGGAAGCTCAGCTGAAACATAAACAGTATACAAATCATTACTTATAATGCAGAAGAAAAACTAGATAACTGGGAGCTGCTAAAAATCAAACACCTATGGTCATCCACAGACCTCACCAAAAGACTAAAAAGATTACCTACAGACTGGAAAAAAGTTTTTAGCTATGACATTTCTGATCAGTGCCTGATCTCTAAAATATACATGATACTGCAAAAACTCAACTACAAAAAGACAAATAGCCCAATTAAAAAATGGGCAAAAGATATGAACAGACATTTCACTAAAGAAGACATTCACGTAGCTAACAGATGCATGAGGAAAAGCTCATGATCATTAGCCATTAGAGAAATGCAAATCAAAACTACAACGAGATTCCATCTCACTCCAACAAGGCTGGCATTAATCCAAAAAACACAAAACAATAAATGTTGGAGAGGCTGTGGAGAGACTGGAACACTTCTACACTGCTGGTGGGAATGTAAAATGGTACAACCACTTTGGAAATCAATTTGGCGCTTCCTTAAAAAGCTGGAAATAGAACTACCATATGATCCAATAATCCCACTCCTTGGAATATATCCTAGTGAAATAAGAGTCTTTACAGGAACAGATATGTGCACACCCATGTTCATTGCAGTACTGTTTACAGTAGCAAAAAGATGGAAACAACCAAGGTGCCTATCGATGGATGAATGGGTAAATAAATTATGGTATATTCACACAATGGAAATACTACTCATCGATAGAGAACAGTGATGAATCTGTGAAACATTTCATAACATGGAGGACTCTGGAAGGCATTATGCTGAGTGAAATTAGTCAGTTGGGAAAGGACAAATATTGTATAAGACCACTATTATAAGTACTGGAGAAGTAGTTTTTAAACAGAAAAGAAAATATTCTTTGATGGTTACGAGGAGGGGAAGAGAGGGGCATTCACTAATTAGATAGTAGATAAGAACTACTTTAGGTGATGGGAAAGACAACACACAATGTAGGTGAAGTCAGCAGAACTGGACTAAACAAAAAGGAAAGAAGTTTCCGGGATAAGCTGAATGCTTTGAAGGCCAGCGTAGCAGGGGCGGGGTTTTGGGGACCGTGGTTTCAGGGGACATCTAAGTCAATTGGCGTAGTAAAACCTATTAAGAAAACATTCTGCATCCCACCTTGGAGAGAGGCATCTGGGGTCTTAAATGCTAGCAAGTGGCCATCTAAGATGCATCAATTGGTCTCAACCCACCTGGATTAAAGGAGAATGAAGAACACCAAAGACACAAGGTGATTATGAGCCCAAGAGACAGAAAGGGCCACATAAACCAGAAACTACATCAGCCTGAGACCAGAAGAACTGGATGGTGCCCGGCTACAACCGATGACTACCCTGACAGGGAACACAACAGAGAACCCCTGAGGGAGCAGGAGAGCAATGGACCCAAATTCTCATAAAAAGACTAGACTTAATGGTCTGACTGAGACTAGAAGGACCCCTGTGGTCATGGCCCCCAGACCTTCTGTTGGCCCAGGACAGGAACCATTCCTGAAGTCAACTCTTCAGACATGTATTGGACTGGACAATGGGTTGGAGAAGGATGCTGGTGAGGAGTGAGCTTCTTGGATCAGGTGGACACTTGAGACTGTTGGCATCTCCTGCCTGGATGGGAGATGAGAGGGTGGAGGTGGTTAGAGGCTGGCGAAATGGACGTGAAAATTGAGAGTGGAGGGAGGGAGCCGGCTGTCTCATTAGTGGGAGAGTAATTGGGAGTATGTAGCAAGGTGTATACAAGTTTTTGTGTGAGAGACTGACTTGATTTGTAAACTTTCACTTAAAACACAACAAAAATTTAAAAAAAAAATCACCTTTAAGACTAAGGTGTGCCAGACCCAAGCCACTGTGTTTTCAATCACCTCACATGCATGCGAAAGCCTGACAATGAAAAAGGAAGAGCAGAAAGAACTGACTCCTTCGAATTGTCGTGTTGGCGAATAATATTGAATATACCATGGACTGTCAGAAGAATGAACAAATTTGTCTTGGAGGAAGTACAGCCAGAATCCTCCTTAGAAGCAAAGATGGCAAGACTATGCCTCCCATACTTTGGACATGTTATCAGGAGGGATCGATCAGTCCCTGGAGAAGGGCATCATGCTTGGTAAAGTAGAGGGTCAGCAAAACAGAAGAACACCCTCAATAAGATGGAATGACACAGTGGCTGCAACAATGGGTTCAAGCCTAACAACTATTGTGAGGATGGCGCAGGACCGGGAAGGTCTTCGTTCTGTTGTACATAGGGTTGCTATGAGTTGGAACTG
This sequence comes from Loxodonta africana, assembly GCF_030014295.1. Lineage (NCBI taxonomy): Eukaryota > Metazoa > Chordata > Mammalia > Proboscidea > Elephantidae > Loxodonta > Loxodonta africana. The sequence goes on along the minus strand of NC_087369.1, from coordinate 171,317,953 downwards.
ATTCGACGGCACCTAACAAAAACAAGATAACCAGGACACTAACCAAACTCATAGCTTTCTTTTTTGGTGGGGGGTAGGTAGACTTATTGTTGTGTGCCATCCAGGTGATTCTAACTCATAGCGACCCTATAGGACAGAGTAGAACTGCCCCAAAGGGTTTCCTAGGCTGTAATCTTTATGGGAGCAGATTGCCAGGTCTTTTCTCCAGAGTGGCTGGTGGTTTCCAACTACCGACCTTTAGGTTAGCAGCCAAGCACTTAACTATTGTGCCATCAGGGCTCCTTGGAGGTGGAGGGTTTAGGACTGCTCATTTTGGAGTCTTACTCCATTTAGGAGTGACAGATAAAATACAGGATGCCCAGTTAAATTTGGGTTTCAGATAAACAATGAGGAATTTTTTTAGTATGAGTCCCACGAAATATACTTTTGTTTTTCTTTCTAAATTTGGCAACCTTAGCTACAGTGTAGGAGTCCCTGGATGGTGCAAAAGGTTAATGCACTTGGCTGCTAGAAGAAAGGTTGGAGGTTCAAGTCCACCCAGAGGTGCCTTGGAAGAAAGGCCTGGCAATCTACTTCCAAAAGATCACAGCTGTTGAAAATCCTATGGAGCAAGTTCTACTCTGACACACATGAGGTTGCCATAAGTTGGAATCAACCCGACGGCAGCCAATTTACTGGTTAGTTACAGTGCCAGTTCTGTATACTTTTTGCATCCCCACATCAGCCTCTCTGAGCCTCAATCGCCTCTGGAAAAAGGGCTAATAACCTCAGCCCTGAAAGCTTCACAGTGTTGTTGTGGGGATCCAACGGGATAGTATATATGAAATTGTTTGGCAAGTTATAAAACTCTCTTCAAATATTAAATGGTAGTATCAGTGTTTATAGGTTTCTGGGTGACACAGTTTGCACTTGACTACTAACTGGTGGTTTGAACCTTCCTAGTGGCACCATGGAAGAAAGTCCTGGTGATCTGCTTCTGTAAAGATCACAGCCAAGAAAACCTTATGGAGCAGTTCTACTCTGTAACATATGGGGTCACCATGAACTGGGCCCAGCTCTGTAGCAACGGGTTTTTTTTTTGTCAGTATTTATGTATAGTATATGTAGAGCTAGCCTTATGTAGGCGCTCTTCAAATGAGAGCCCCTCTTCCTCTCTTTGCCCCCACCAAAAAAATTAGTAGAGAGGTGGTTGGGAAAGTGTAGACGGCATCTCAGGGACTATGGTGTCATGGAATGAGTCACCATTATCCTCTCCAGCACAAACATAACAATGTTTCATATTTTGCACTAAATAAGCACTTGGGTTTAAATATAACTCTTTCTGTTAAGTCAATATTAAAAAAAAATGTCTGCATGGGGTAATTATTTTGCCTAAAGAATGCCAGGAATACATTGCAGCCTCCTTCCTGCTCAACAGTGTGTAGTAATAAAAGGTCTATCACCCTCAGAATGCTTATTACAGTGACAAATCACTGGGAGAAAGGCGGGAATGATTTAGTACCTGCTCTAGTCCGTTTATTCAGATCCTGCACATTCCAAAGCCCAGGCATGCAGCCCTGTTTGGAGGGCAAGTAGGAAGCAATGGTTGGGGGGGAATGATCTTGGGCCACTTTTCCACCTGGATATCGTTTTCAAATTGTAGCCGAGCAATTAAATTTTTTATTACTGAAGTTCGATCGCCTCCCTCCTGCCACCACCTCTCCCCAAATAGCAATTCTCTTGTCTTCCCATCGAAGCGAGCTGGGCTATAACTTTAAGAGCACGAAAGCGGACGTGGGGAGGAGGTCAGTGTGCAGGGCACACAGCAGGCTTGATGTGTCAGTGGATAAATGATGGGATCACATCTGGAACAGTTTGGTGAATAAATAAAATGTAAAACCTCATATATCACTGCCCACCTTCCAATCTGTAAGGGAAAGAGCAAATAAATTCTCTAATGACCTTGTAAAGCACATAAAAGATATTGAATAAACTCTAGAAATTTTGTGGCCAAAAGTGTCCATATTAAATAATGAATTTAAGAGCAGGAAAATGCTTGAAATATAGGAGTCTTCCTCATAAAGTGCTGTTTTATTTTATGCATTATTTATTAGTCCATGCTTGTAGAGCTTCAAATAATATAATTTGGATTTTAACTCAGTGTTATAGAAACACTCTTCCTCTAGATATGTTCCCAGAGGGGTTTTATATTTACACCCAGGGAAGGTTGTTCTGGATTTTTATGGCTTCGCCTGCCACGAGACTTTGCCATCTACGGCCATCATGACTTAATGCATATTTCCAGTGTCATTAACTTAAGGGAATCATTGGGACAACACAAATCCCAAAGAAACCAAACCTGTTTCTGTCGAGTACACTCTGACTCATGGTGACCTCATGTGTGCCAGAGTAGAACTGTGCTCCATAGGGTTTTTGATCACTGACTTCTCAGAAGATCACCAGGCCTGTCTTCCAAGGTTCCTTTGGGCGGGGTTAAACCACCAGCCTTTTGGTTAGCAGTTGAGCGCTTAACTCTTTACACCACTGAGACAACACAGGTACAGGGAATTCCATCTTCCAGGTAGTAATCAGATAATTGAGGTGCAGGCTCAGGCTCCTCAGGACAGGTTTGGGAGGGGGCGGACAGCAGAAGAGACATGTCTTGGCTCTGTCATGGATCTGTCACACTTATCATTTACCTAAAGGGTCATCTTTGCAAATTTTATATTAAACAACAATTGGCGAGCAGGTAGTGTCCTGTCCCTGCCCCAGCAGGCCTGGATTCTGGTCTCAGTTCCACACCTCACTGTCTGTGTGACCTCAGACAAGCCTCTTCTCTCAACCGACCACTCTGGCCTCATCTGTAAAATAAAGGAGTGGCAGGCCTCCGGTGTTCACGCGCTCTTTGAGCTCTGGCATTTCTCAATCCTCTGATTTGTCAGGTTGAACAGGCAGCAGCTGTCTGACCAACAAGTGGATTTGATCATGGTACCAAGAGGCCTGGACAAGTGAAACCCTTCCCCAATCCCTTTGGTGACTATATATGAAAAGAGGAGATTGTTCGGGCCAAACCTTGGGATTTGCCATCATTTTTTAAACTCACTTGCTCACAGGCAGCTCTGTGGGCAGCTCTGGCAATTCAGAGCTGGCCCACTAGGAGTCCTGGTCCCAGTTCAATCAGTGTAGTGTATGGTTAAGGATGGCGGGTTGCTCGGGAGCAGGGCTTTGAAGTGGTTCTTCCCGGTTCAGTCATGGCTGAGGAAGTGAAACCGGGAACAAACTCAAATTTTTACAATTTGGTTGAACCGGAATGATGACTGAAACAGGAAAAATTATGGTTCAAAGCCTTGCCAGAAACCTAATCTCCCTCTTAGCAAACAAGGGCAGCATATGTGTTGCATAGCAACTAAATCTCTTGCCCATAGGATTTTGAGTAGAGTCAGAAACAGCAGTGCCCTGCTCAAAGATGGTGGCTAACTGCACCACTTTGAATGTGTGTTGCTCTCCACAGTCCCACCAATAATCCAGTCTCATGCGTCAGGCTCCTGATAGGGCTCCCTACACCTCTTCTGAGTCTTCCATTCCAGGGCTTCAACCCATAATTTTTGCTGTTCTGGTTATCATTTCGGTTCACCCTAATTGTATAAATTCAGGTCTGTTCTGGTTTCACTTCGTCAGCCGTGACCAAACCAGTTTGAACTGGTTTGAAGCCCTGCTCTGGAGGACCAGACTGAACTTCACATGGGATGGATGCCAGGTCTGAGGCTACAGGGAGTCAGCTGCCCTCTCTCCTTCCCAGCTGGTACCTTGGAGCCTCTTTTCTCTCAGTGAGCCTGGTTGAGGTTGACCACTCTAGAAGCCTAGTTCCAGTGGTGGGAAGAGAGCATGGCTTTCTCTCTTTTTGTCCCTCTCTCTCTCCCTCCCTGTCCTTACCAGGATGGCTGGTCTGGAGGAAAGCTTTCATCTTGCAGGTTGCCCCTTGGTTGCTGTATCAGGACTTGGTAGTGTGACACCAAGGCCCTTGGTCATGGCTCTGAGTGGCCTTCTCTTTTGCAATCAGGGCTTTGAACCAGTTCCTTTGGGTTCAAACCCCTGATGGGAATTTGCATTTCTAACAAGTTCCCAGGAGATGCTAATGCTGCTGGTTACGGACCAATTCTAAGAACCACTAGTAGAGCAGTGGTTCTCAAAATTTATTATACATAGGAATCACTTGGGGATCTCGTTAAAATGTAGATTCTGACTTAGTATATCTGGGGTGTAAATGCAAATTCTCAGCAGGGGTTCAAACTGAAATGAACCAGTTTGAAGCCCTGTTTGAAATACATTCAAATACCTTGACTACATTGAACACATCTGCAAATACTCAGTTAGGGATGTGATTAGGCGGTTGTTTCCCCAAATAACAGATGATCAGCTAACTCCCATAATTGTGCTAACAGCTGAATATTTACAGGTGTATTCTGGACACCTCCAAAATTGGACTGCCATGGGAACCACTGTTACTTCCAGAGAGAAAGTTTGGCAGGGACCCTTTGCTCATTTTCTGACCTTCCAAGTGGAAATTTTTTAGATCCCTGCCCCACTGACTTTGCCTCTCAGTTCCTCAGAGATTGTGCCTCAGAAGTCTTGGAATGGGAATGTGCACTCTGTTGCTAGTTGGTGGAGATGGGTTCAAAGGAGAAACAGCCAGGTCTCTGGCCCTCCAAAAGGGTTTGTAGCTGGGGAACAATCTCTCCTTGTCCCCCAGGAGTGCCTTCATTGTCTTACTAGGGTCCTCCATCTGTGTTCAGTTGGGAGAGGGGAAGGGAGTAAAGTTGAAACCCAGTTGTGGGAAGAGCTGATTTCTAGGTCTACCTTTGGGCATGCCGTTAGACATGTATTTTGGGATTTGGAAGAATGTCATCCATTTTTGAGACAGGCCTGTTGCTGCTGTCCTCTCATCTAGCACTCTCTTAAGATTCCAAATAAACTGGACCTGTTGGGTGATATGAACAGCCTTGATGAGAGAAGACTTAAGTTTAAGTCCTAGCTCTGCTTTGGGCTGCTTGTATGAACTTGGGGAAGGCACATGATCTTGTTTCCTTGTCCCTCTAAAATGAAACTAATACTACCTCCCAGAGAGTCATGGCCATGAAATGAGATGATGTTTGTGAAACATCATGATGCTGTATAAACTGTGAAATGCTGTTCCGAGGGCCACTCCTCTCACTTTATGGGGACAGTTGCTATACCCTCACCCTATGGGCACTTCTTCCATATGAAAATTATAGTGTTCTCTGTCCAGATGGGAAAATGGTGTATACAAACATAGATACTGGTACAACTGCACACAGAGAAATCACAAACCATCTGTTGAACTAACTCATGAACAAAGCACCATTTCTTGGATTAAAGATAAGTCGCTGAAGATGTGTAGGAATCAGATAGAATGCACATTTTTCGCAGTCATAAGTTCATGCCAGGCAAATGCCCCTCTCCTCTCCCAATGACTCCTTTCCATGTGCATAGACTCAGCACAGAGGAAGGAAGGAGGCAGGAGTAGACAGTGGAAAGTTCTTCAGGTATCCAGACATAGGGGCATTTCTTCCATTCTCCCCCAAAGGCCAGCACTGATGGAAAGGCTTGGCGGGGTATGGATCGATGTGCACTTGACAAGTTATTTTGTTGTCATGTTCTTTGCAGGAATCCAGGGACAATCATTTGTCAGAATGAAGAACCAGAGCTTGCTTGATCCTTGCCTACTGAGGAGTGGAACCTGACCTAGATAGGCCAGTGGCATTGCAACCAAGCAGATCAAGCAGCTTGTGGGGTTACTAAGGGAAAGGGCTAGGTTTTGGGCTGAGGTTCCAGGTTGACTGATGATATGATCTCAATTTTTTCAGCACTGCTGCTGCTCCCTCCTTGGACCAAGCCCAAGAGTGGCCTGCTCTTCCACACTATCTCTGAATTGTACCACTAGTGGTGCTGGATTTGTGCCCAACTATTTCCTGTTGGATGTTAGTTGCACCTGGGGTGAGAGCAGTGTTTACTATGGGGCAGAAATCTTAACTGTATTGTGCCCAGGACCCCTGGGTGGTCTGGTGAATTCTATGGGCCCCTTATCAGAAAAGTTTTTAAATACAGAAAATAAAAATACATGGGGTTACAAAGGAAACTGATAAAATGTTTGTAAGCATTATAAAATATTTTTCAAAACAAATTTGTGATAGTAGTCACTGGTGTACTTGTTTATCAAGGAGTTATGAACAACTACCGTAATTTTGAAGTTGTGAGTATAAATGACATTTTAAGAGATCTGCAACAACTCTAATATGATTTGGAAATATCTCCCATTTCTGTTGTTAGCAAGTTACAAGTACCACTAATACTAACGTTATTACAGGTACCACTAAAACTAATTGCCTACATTCATCTGCATTCATTAATTTGGGGGAATTCTAACTTGTTCTTAGAAGTTGGTGGAAATACTAGTGGAGCGTTTTTTTTCCATCCAGGTTTACAGTCCATGGGTCAGACACCCTGCTAGAGGAGGAGAAGCCCTGGGCCAGGTGGTAGGAGCCCCAGCTGCTAGCTCCCCATCTCCCACTGCTGAATAGGTGGTTTCCAAGGGAGGCTCCCTTCTGGGCCAGCAAATTCTTGTTCCAGCTCTGCCAATCATTTTCTCTGTGACCTTGGTCAAATCACTGTCCCAATTTAAACTTCAACTTCCTCATTTGTGAAGAAAGGTGTGTGGATTAGATGATCTCTTGAGGTTCCATCCAGTTGTGATATCTCTAGGATTCTATGCCACCATTGAGAACATTCAGTCATCCTATTCTGGGAAAAGTGAATTATAGGAAAGATCATGGAATCTGGCATTCCACAGTGGTGGGTTAGAAGTGCAGATTTTCTAGCTACCAAGTGTGACAGTGTGATCTTGGGCAATTACTTTACCTGTCTCAGCCTTAGTTTCCTTACTCATAAAATGGGAACAATCGTAGCATCTACTTCATAGAGTTAATGTGAGGCATCATCAGACAATGGTTTTTTTTTTTTGTTTGTTTCTCAGTTGGTTCTATAAAGGGCTTGAGAAGGCTTGATGATATATACCAGTTCCCACATAGCAGCTCATAGTAGGCCCTTCAAAAATGGCCATGCAGTTGTCAGACAATGATGTCCCATCTGTTGCCTCAAATAACTCCTTCAGAGGTCATGAATAAGGCTGCCTCTGGGTAAGGGCAGGGTTTTTGAACAAACAGCTCTAAATGTAGGCCCACTCTCAGAGGGCAATTTCTCTTCCCTTGTATCTAGTCACATGCCCCCATGGATCCCAGCTCTGGAAGATGGTGAGCTGTGCCACACTCCAGAGGCTCAGCTGAAGCTCTTGGGCACCACTGCCCAGAGTCCTCTTGGTCAGCCTCCTCAGATTCTGGCGAGATCCTCTTTCTGAAAGCCTGCCCCGTGCTAGGCCCTAAGCACCACACATTGGCTCCAATCAGCACCACACGCCTGTGTTGACAGCTTCCTCTCACAGCAGTGGAGGCTCAGATGATCAAGGACTCACCTGGCTCTCTCTTTGAGCTCAAGCTAAAATGGACACTCAGACACTTGTCTTCAATTTCTTAACTTCACGGTAAAATGCCAAAGCCAATTTTATCCCCTTCATTTCCATTAAAATCATTTTTGACATGTTTTAATTGTGGCAAAATGCACATAGTGTGTAATTTGCCATTTTAACCACTTTAAGGTGCACTATTCAGTGGCATTCAGTACATTCACAATATTGCACACCCACCACCACTACCTAGTTGTAGAACTTTTTCATCAGCCCAAATGGTAACCTGTTAATCATTAACAGTCACTCCCTATTTCTCCCATCTTCCAGCCCCTGACAATCACTAATAAACTTTGGTCGCTATGCATTTGCCTATTCTAAATATTTCATATAAGAGATATCATATAGTATCTGTCCTTTTGTGTCTGACTTCTTTCACTCAGCATGTTTTCAAGGTCTATCCATGTTGTAGCATGTATCTGAACTTCATTCCTTTTTATGGCAGAGCAATATTCTGTTGTGTGTACATACCACATTGTGCTTATCCATCCATCTATTGATGGACATTTGGGTTGTCTCCACCTGTTGGCTATTGTACGTAGTGCAGCCATGAGCATGTGTATCCAAGTATTTGCTTGAACGCCGGTTTTCAATTCTTCTGGGTATATACCAAGGAGTGGAATTGCTAGGTCATATGATAATCTTTTTTAAAAAGCAAAAATTAGGGGTAGCCACCTCACTGTTAAATATTCTACAACCTTGGAATCAGAGAATGAAATTTTGAGCTTTCTAATCACTTACTTTCTCAGATAATGAGTGCAAATAGCTATCGAATGTGAGAAGTGGTGAACTGGTTCATGAAATTGTTATCAAAGGATGTGCAAAAGATATAATGATTATTTTTAAAAATGAAAAAGCATGCTCTCTAAGATTATGATAACTCATTTCCAGATCCTGACATCTGGGGCACTTATTTGTGAAAAAAATCATGTAAAAGTCTAAGAAAATACAAATACCTAATAAGGAATTTTGGATTAACTGATGCAATGCCTACTTAAGAAGAGGAACCAAGGAAGGCTGAGGACCTGAAAGGTGTATGCCACTTATGTTTCTATGTCATCTTTGGCTCTGTAACATCTCAGAAGGTACCTGTGATTTCAAGTGCCCCCTTTGAATGAGAGCGGGTTGGTTGCAAGGAATATGCAGCCACTCTTGGGAACCCTGGGCCAGATTGTCCACTGTCTGTCTTCATAGATGGGTCCCTAAGCCCCACACCTTGTAGGTCCTCCCCCATCCCCTCAACCCAAGAGGAAGTCCCCTCTGGACTTAGCACGACTGTCACAGTCCAGGGCATAAGCCAGGACCAGCTCCATGCTGACTAAGTCCTTCTTTCTCCTACCAGCATGTGGGTTTACTGCTTAGTGGAAAAATGGCATCTTATGGAGCTCCTGGGTTGTCAACACAAGAGCAGTGTGTTTCATGCATGCTCACATTTCTCACAGCAGCAGGGGAATTGATGGAAATATGACCAATCAAATATAGTCTCTTTCGGGCTCTTAAAAAATGGGGCTGGGTAAGGAGAAGGATTATGCTCTAGAGAACCATCCCTGCTATGTTCCCTTACAGTGGAAACATTGTCTTGGTCAGTGGCCTGTTTCTAAAACATTCCCAGGACTTTACATTTTGAGGAAAAAAAGTAAAAGAAAGTTTCCTGTAATAGTCTGCCAAGGCAAACACAGCTCCAGTCCCCCAGAAACAAGAAATCACAGGATCATGCAGACGGTCTCAAGGGGATCATCACAGACTCTAAATGGAAAACGATTGTTCATGCAGAATGTGAGAATATGAAAAACAAATGTGGTGCCTTCCCCCCATGCCTGCCGACCCCCTTGATTGGGGTGATTTATTAAAGCGCCAGGCAGAGAAGAGCAAAATTGCCTTTAGGGAGCAGCTAATTTCATGTTTTAGTTGCTGGTAAATAAGTCAGCCTTGGATAAATGTACTCATCGTATGCTGTGAGGGTTTCCTTCATAGTGGAGAAAACACCAGTCCTTTAAAATATTCAGGAAACTTTTGTGCCAAATCCACTCCTGCTCTCTGTATCTGGGTGTCTGAGGTGTCTGAGATGGTCTTCACAGTGCAGGGCCCCTTCAAAATCTCTTTGAGAAACTCTTGCTTGAGAGGACCCTCTCAAGTACTTGTCTTTGTCCCACAAAGGGGACATTTCAGAAAGGCATCCCTTTTCTACCATGTGTAGCTATTGGGCACTCGAGTATCCATGTGTCATCTCTGGCTAGGGTCATGCTTGGAAAGTTTTGCTTAGCCCATGAAGAAGAGAGGGCTTCAGGTCCACTACCGTCACCTCATTGATGGGATCCACTCTGGGTCTTGCTTAATGACAGGTTCCTCATAATCTACTTTGCTCATCTCAAAAGCCACATTCTACCTCATTGGTCCTGGTCCAGTAAGATATGCCTCACTGGGCCAGACTGATTTCCTTCCCAGTCCCTATTTTCTGACATGAGTACTGCGTGGCTCTGGGACCATCAGACAATTGTGTGGGTTGTGCATCACACCACCTTTCACTTAGTAGACCTCAAAGATTTGTGCAGTTCTTAGATCAATTTCACAACTAATGGAAGTAAAGTGTCCATCAGAAGGGGCCCTTTGTTTCTCATTTGCACAAAAGCCATCCCCCAAAAGTTAAATATGGACTCCATCAAACCACAGAGCATTAGAATGAAAAATGTTTAGCAGGGGAAACTGAGGCCTAGAGGAGAGATGGGACTTGCCCAAGGTTGCACAGCAAGTTAGAGGCAAAGTAGGAGCTGGAATCCTAACCTGTCTTCCTGTCCTCTACCCTGATAACTGCACCCATTTGGTACCTACCACCTATGCCTATACTGCAGCCCTTCCATGTGATTGGCCTGTACCAGGCCAGTGTATATCAGACGTTTGGCCCGAAATCAGCCTCTCTCATGAAACCTTTGCTTCCTGGGGAAAAAAAATTAAATTGAGACTTAAAAGATGAGTAGGAATTAGCAGGTGAAGAAGGTGGGAAGGGAGAGCATTGCAAGCAGAGAGGGGACATCATGTAAGAAAGCTTGAAGACATGACTCATCCAAGGAACTGAGAAGATGAGTTCTGAGTCAGAACCATCCCACGGGGTGGTGGGAAGACATGAGTTTGGCGGAAGCCAGAACAGTCAAGGCCTTTTAAACCATGGTGTGAAGTCAGACTTTGTCCTATGAGGAACAGGGAACCTTTGAAGGATTCTAAGTAGGGAGGTGACACCGTCAGATTGGCCCATGATTGCTTCTACACCCATCATCTCTTCCATGTGTCACAGTGGAAGAAACCAAGCCCTGTCTGAATGCTCCCTGGTTTTATATGCTGGTTGGCACCTGTATACCCTGGGCATACTTCCTGTTCTTGAATCCAGCCACCACCTGGTATTCTTGCCATTAGGAGGAGGGGTCATTTCCCTCCATTTCTCCTGGCCTTTCCTAATGAAGTGGCTTTGAAAAGGCTTCGTCCCCTGTGTTGAATTCTGATTCCTCTTGCTTAACCTCACTGACTTCATTCTCTGTCTTTCCTTCCCCTGGGTGGCCCCTGGCTCCACCCTCTTTTCCCTCTGACTCCTCTTGTGACTCTGGCCTGCCTCAGACCTGCCTCCTGGCAAAGCCACTGATGGCGCCAATTCCATCTCCAGACTCATTGTGACTGTCAGCCCTACCACTTTGCCCTTTGTTCCCACATCCAATTAGGCCATTGTGAATTGTAACCTCTTTGGGCAAGGACTTTGGCTTGTGGTGCTTGAAAGTTGTGTTTACATCTATTCCAATCTCTAAATAAGTGCTCCCAGCAATATGCATAGCAATTCCTGCAGTTACATTAAAAAATCACTGCCCAGGCCCCTCTCTGTCTTTGTTTCCTGTCTTTGCAGGGGCACAGAGCACAATTTATGGGTCCTTAGGCGCTGCCTTTGTGGTGGGCTTACTCTGGCTCACGAAAGCCTTCCTGGCAGCAAGACTGACTGGCCATTTATGCTCTCAGAAGAACTTCTTCAGCCATTGTAGACCTTGAGTTTAAAGTTTCCCATTGATGTTCAAGAAAATACAAACCATTATAAAAAAAAAAGATGCTTATTGCTGTTATCTATACAACAAAGCTTTGGAAATAGACCACTCAACAGCGGGGAAATGGTTCGATGCATCTTGGCACATCCACTTAAGATGGCACACAACCTTTAACAATGTAGCAACAGGCAAGCATGCCGATGGTAAAAGCAAGGGGTAAGCTATGAACTGGGTACCCACAAGTCTTAGCTAGGAAAGGTCTATAGGTTTGTGGATAAAAACTGGAAGAGAATATAAAACACAAACATAACTATAACCAGAAAAAAAAAAAACCAGTAAATTACAGTTATGAGGTAGTTTTCTGTACATTATTTCATTTAATACAACAACCCTGGGAGGTTGGCACTATTATCATGCTCTTTCTGCAGATGAGCACAAGTGAAGCTCAGTGAAGCTGAGCAGCTGCAGACCACATCACTAGGGAGTGGCAGAAGCAGGACTCAAAACCTGATTGTCTTTCAACTATGAGATACTGTTCGAATCATGTGATGGTTAGTTTTATATGTCAACTTGGCTAGGCTGTGGTGCCCAGCTGTTTGGTCAAACACTAGTCTAGATGTTGCCGTGAAGGTATTTATATGTGATTAACATTTAAATCAGTTGACTTTAAGTAAAGCTGATTAATATCCATAACGTGGGTGGGCCTTATCCAATTAGTTAAAGATCTTAAGAGCAAAAACTGAGCTTTCCCAAAGGGAGAAGAATTCTGCCTCCATACTGTAACATAGATATCCTGCCTGAATTCCCAGCCTGCCTGGCCTATAAATTTTGGACTTGCTGGCCCCCACAACTGTGTGAGACAATTCCTTAAAATTAATCAATATCTGTCTATCTTGAGATGGTCTCTAAATTCAGGTGGGATATACTCAAGGTCATACTCTGGCTCTCATGGACTTGTTCTAATTTTCTTCAGCTTCAACTTTAACTTGCATATGAGCAATCGATGGTCGTTCCACAGTCAGCCCCTGGCCTTGTTCTAACTGATGATATTGAGCTTTTCCATCGTCTCTTTCCACAGATGTAGTCGATTTGATTTCTGTATATTCTATCTGGCGAGGTCCACGTGTATAGTCGCCGTTTATGTTGTTGAAAAAAGGTATTTGCAATGAAGAAGTCGTTGGTCTTGCAAAATCCTATCATTCTTTCTCTGGCGTCGTTTCTATCACCAAGGCCATATTTTCAAACTACCGATCCTTCTCTTTTGTTTCCAACTTTCTCATTCCAATTGCCAGTAATTATCAATGCATCCTGATTGCATGTTAATCAATTTCAGACTGCAAAAGTTGGTAAAAATCTTCAAGTTCTTCATCTAAGGCCTTAGAGGTAATTGGACCAATAAGCAACATTATGATAAAGGGAGAAAAGACTGAAGTTGTAAAAGATTCCATTTTACTTGGATCCACAATCAATGCCCATGGAAGCAGCAGTCAAGAAACCAAATGACAAATTGCATTAGGCAAATCTGCTGCAAAAGAACTCTTCATAAGTGTTAAAAAGCAAAGATGTCACCTTGAAGACTAAGGTGTGCCTGACCCAAGTCATGGTGCTTTCAGTCGCCTCATATGCATGTGAAAGCTGGACAATGAATAAGGAAGACCAAAGAAGAATTGACGCCTTTTAATTGTGGTATAGGTGAAGAATATTGAATATACCGTGGACTGCCAAAAGAATGAACAAATCTGTCTTGGAAGAAGTACAACCAGAATGCTTCTTAGAAGCATTCTGGATATGTTATCAAGAGGGATCAGTTCCAGGAGAAGGCCATCATGCTTGGTAAAGTAGAGGGTCAGAGAAAAACAGTGAGACTCTCAATAAGATGGATTGAAATGGTGGCTGCAACAATGGGCTCAAGCATAACAAAGATTGTGGGCATGGCGCTGGACTGGGCAGTGTTTTGTTCTTTTGTACATAGGATTGCTATGAGTTGGAACTGACTCGATAACACCTAACAACAAGAACAACATCTATCTGTCTGTCTGTCTATCTCTCTATCTTTCCTGTTGATTCTTTTTCTCTGGAGGACCTTGACTAATACAATTCATTTAGTGGTGGAATCACAAGTAAATTATCTTGCTTTTGATATCTATTAATGTTATAATATTATTGGTATGGTAATAATTATAAATGATAAATTAAAAAAAAAAAAAGAACGGAAAAAAGGGAGACCAGGGAGATCCTTTTAGCAAGGAAGACAGTGAGTATAACCCAGCAACCACGGCTATGAAACCATTTTGTGAACTTTGGTTTTTACCCATATTGAATATTTCTTGTACACATCCCTACCCTGTTCCCCTCTGCCACCCACCCTGCATCTATTTCCCTGTAGTGATTGACAGGGAATCCCTTCCCTATAAAACAAGAAAGATGCAAGAACATGTAGTGATTCCTATTCTTTTTCAGATGCCCCCTTTGTAGACACATTGGTCAGTTTAGGGAGTTGGAATGTGTTCTCCCACCAGGCCTGTGGTCCTCTCTCCCAGGGTCTCTGCCCCTCTATTTTCTTCCTTTCCCTCAGGATTTGTTCTACTTCCATAGCTGTGAGGGCTCCACCACCTCCTGGCTCCCCAACACCGCTACAGCTATGAAAATACTTCAACAGCTGGGCCACCAAAGTCCTATGAGTGACTAATTCCAACTCTGGAATATCTACATTTCTTTCCAACAAGGACTTATTAAGTGCCAGGCCCCATGCTGCGCTGTGCCATGGGAGTTGCAAAGTTGAATCCTACTTGGCCTCTGGTTGTAAGGAGCCATTGGGATGAGAAGCCATGGGTTCAAATCCATGCTCACCACTCCCTAGCCATGTGACTTGTTCCAGGTTATATGGGAAGGTAGTGACAGAGCTAGGCTAGAAAGCACCTCTTAAAGCAGTTTTCTTTGACAACTGAATATTTTCCTTTTTCAAACTAAAAAACTGTATATTATATATAAAATATTTATAAAATAGATATTTTAATGTACACAATTCTAAAACGGGAAACCCTAGTGGCATAGTGGTTAAGAGCTACATCTGCTAACCAAAGGGTCAGCAGTTCGAATCCACCAGACACTCCTTGGAAACCCTATGGGGCAGTTCTACTCTGTCCTACAGGGTCACTATGAGTTAGAATTGACTGGATGACAATGGGTTTATTCTAAAATGATTTATGTATTAATTTGAAAAGTGTCCAATAGTAAAGGTAACCTTTTCCTACTGGACTCAGCATCATAGCCTTTTCTGTCCCTATGCTGAATGCTCTCAGATCACCTGGTTCTTTAGCTTCTCCTTGACTGCCGGCCACTGTGCGGGGTGGCCACTGTGTGCTAAACACACAGGCTGGGGCTCAGATTGTCCCTCAGGCGGACCCCAATTCTGCAACTTTCTCACTGTGTGTCTTTGGGCAAGTCATCTAATCTCACTAGGCCTCCAATTCCTCATCTCTTAAAAAGCACAGAGATGATACTGTTTGACACTACCTCACCTTGCAGTGTGAGGATTGAATAAATTGCTGCCTGCAAAGTACTTATTGTGGGACCTGGCATTCAATAAATGGTAGTCATCGTTCTTATACATAGTGTCTCATTAAATGCATCTGTTTGCCTTTTACTAGCCCAAGTTAACAGACTCAAGTAGTCTGGGTAACAAACCAACAGACCCAAGGAAGTGTTCAGAGAGTGCACAGTAGCCCTTGCGATGAGGACTAATTAGATAATATACACAAAGCATTTGCCTAGTGCTTGGCACACAGTAAATGTTAAATACACTGTTGTTGTTCTTAGGTTCTATCGAGTCAATTCTGACTCATAGCAACCCTATGTACAACAGAACAAAACACTGCCTGGTCCTTTGCCATCCTCACAATCTTCGTTATGCTAGAGCCCATTGTTGCAGCCAACGTGTCAATCCATCTTGTTGAGGATCTTTCTCTTTTTCACTGGCCCTCTACTTTACCAAGCATGGTATACTTCTCCAGGGACTGATCTGACAACATGTCCAAAGTATCCTTGCTTCTAAGGAGCATCCTGGTTTTACTTCTTCCAAGACAGATTTGTTGCTTCCTCTGGCAGTCCACGGTATATTCAATAATCTTCACCAACACCATAATTCAAAGGCATCAATTCTTCTCTGGTCTTCCTTATTCATCGTCCAGCTTTCACGTGCATATGAGGTGATTGAAAACACCATGGCTTGGGTCAGGCGCACCTTAGCCTTCAAGGTGACACCTTTGCTTTTCAACACTTTAAGAGGTCTTTCGCAGCAGATTTGCCCAATGCAATGTGTCTTTTGATTTCTTGACTGCTGCTTCCGTGGGTGTTGATTGTGGATCCAAGTAAAATGAAATCCTCGACAACTTCAAACTTTTCTCCCTTTATCATGATGTTGCTTATTGGTCCAGTTGTGAAGATTTTTGATTGTAGCTACTGTTTATTTACACAAAATTCTTCATATCTGAAGACTCTTACCTCATGGGAGAAAAGAAGTTAAGGGAACTGAGGTCATGAATCATGTTCAGGGCCTCTCCAGGTTGATTTAGGGCTGTGGAGTCTCCCACTTCTGGATCGTCTCTAACACTTATATCCGAGTCACAGAGTAACTGGGATGTTTGAGATGGGAAACCCTTTGGGCAACATTTATTTTCCCTACTCTCCACAGTGGTGGAAGTATTTCCCACACCTCCACCCTCATACACAGCCTTGGCTGGCCTTGCCTGTGCCTGGGGTAAGAACAAGGCTAAGTCTACTGATCTTGGCCTTGGTTAACCTTTCCTTAGCTTCTTTTCTTTATCCCAAGAGTTCATTGTGAGGCTCTCAACTCTGTCTTTGTTTTCCTCTTTACCTCTTTTCTTTTCCATATCTCTAGTTTCTTTTTCTTTTAATTATTGCCAATAGGAGTAAATCATGAATCACATGTACTGCAAGTAAAACTAACACTGTTGCTATAAAGGCCAAAAGTGAATTTGTATTAACTAGAATATTCTATGGGTAGTATAATTGGGGAGATAGTTGTGCTATATAAAAAGCTAAGTGAACTAGATGCTCAAACGTGGTTCAAGCAAAATGCAATGGGAGCTCGCAGGAAGTAATGCAGGCTGGGGGACTCGGAGGCTACATAAAGGAGGAAGCCATTGGGCAATATGATGAATGAACAGAAGAGGCCAGAGATAGGGGTCAGGGTGACCTGTAAAAGGCTCTTGCAATAGTCAAGTCAAAAAGTATTGAGAGACTGATCTAGGGAAACAAGTGCCACTGGAAATGGAAAGGAGGGAATGAGTAAGTGAAACTTGGGCCACAGGATTCACAGAATGTGTCAAGTAGTGTGCTAGGGAGGAAAGAACCTGTGACTGAGCTCTGGGATCCGATGCCAGAAGATCTATGCCACTCATAAGCTGGGTGCCCTTTGATGGGCCACTTCCCCTCTTGTGCTTCAGTTTTCTCATCTGTAAAATGGGGACAATAAGGATCTGCTTCATAAGATTATGCTAGATTAAAAAAATTAGATTTGATGAAACAGCATTTTATTTTCTTATATTTTGATGAGATAATTCTGTAATAATCTTCTTGGCATTATATTTGGGGGAATAGAGTTGGCAGGACAGTCAGTGACTGCAGAATTCGGAACCCTTTGAGTACTTGAAACCCCACCTTCCGGGTTTGCAAGATTGCTCTGGATGGTTCTCACTCAATGGTGGAGGCATTCCCACCCCCTGAAGGAAGACTTCCCAGAGCATCTTCACTCCAGAGTTGTGGGGATGTTAAAGAGCTTGAGATGAAACTCCGGCATCTTGACAACAACTAACAACAACAAGGTCCAATGGTTGGCTAAAGAGAGATTTAGGCCACACACACTCTGTGCAGAAATGATGGGAGGGGTAGTTTCTGCCAGAAGTGTCTTAGGAGGAAGCTGCCTCACAAACCTACCTCCTCAAAGTCTCTGGCTCTGGAAGGGAAGCACTTGCTACTTTTTTTTTTTTTACCTTTAGTCATTTCGGGACGCTTTATTGTATCTCTCTTGCTGCATGACTAATTAGTACCCAAGGGAAGCATCAGGCAGCACACCTGTTTGATCTGTTGTGGCGATCTCGGCTCTCCAGAGAACATGAACATGTTCACCGGGTGTGGAGTGGAGAAATATGGAAATCATCATTAGTGACTGCTGGTTGTTCTTTCCCCGAATCAAGTTTAGCAAATCAGTCTAGCAAAGCATATGCTGAAAGTTGTTAGCGTTGATTATTAAAAGGAATTAGCACAAAGATTTCTTTAAATTGCCTTGACCTGGGGTTCCCATCCTCTTTAAAAATATGCTGAAATATATCATACACACAATAGAATAGCAATAATGATTAATCAAAAGAACTCACCATTTACTTTATGAAATAGAACACTACCAGTAATTTAGAAGCCCCCTGTGTCTTGCCCTTAGTCAGCCCCTTCATTTCCCATCCCAGTGGTGATCTCTGTCCTGGATTTTTGTATTGATTGCTCCTTTCCTCCTCTTTTTGGTTTTTGTGCTTACACATGCATCCCTGAATAATGTGTTGTTTAGTTTTACCTGGTTTTGAACTTTAAATGAAATCACACTCTAGGGAATTTTCTGTTACTTGCTTCTTTCACTTAGTCTTTTTGAGATTTTCCATGTTGATGCATCTAACCGTAGTTTATGCTTGGTCTATGTGAACATCCCCTTCCTTGGAGTTGTGCCATACATAGTCCTATGCAGTAGTTCTGGCTTCAGAGTAACCCTTGTATAAATAGACCACAATTCATTTACCCATTCCATCACTGATCAACAATTAGACTGTTCTCAGTTTTTGGCAGTTTGGTGCGATGCTGCTATGAACATCCTTGTGCATATCTCATGGTACAAGTTTTCTAGGGAATATACTTAGCAGTGTAATTGCTGGATCACAGAACATGTTCAACTTTACCAGGTAATGCCAAGCTATTTTCCAAAGTGATTGTGTCCATTTGGTTCCTCCAAGAAGCAGCTGCTAAGACGGAATTAGATGTGCAAAGGATGTATTTTGGGGATGCCTATAAGGATGAAGAGAGAGCAGGACTAAACAGAAAAAGCCTTCAGACCGCAATGCAGGTCTGGACCCTATGAAAGAAGAGGGAGAAGGAAGGAGGCCAAAAGGGTGTTTCATTTTTGTGTCAAATCTTTATTTTTTTACCTTTCACATTAAAATCTGCAATTTATCTGTAACTGACTTTTTAAAAAATTTTTAGTTTGTTGCTGTTGTCGCAAATATATGCAAGAAAACATGCACCAATTCAACCATTTCTACGTGTACAATTCAGTGACACTGATTACATTCTTCGAGTTGTACAACCATTCTCACCCTCCTTTTCTGAGTTGTTCCTCCTCCATTGACATAACCTCACTGCCCTTAAAGGTTCCTACCTAATCTTTCAAGTTGCTGTTGTCGATTTCATCGCATATGGATCTTAAAAGAGCATAATGCTCAAGGCAGACATTCTTTACTAGTTAAGCTAGACTATTGTTGAGTTTTAAGAAGACTTCAAAGCTATTTTTTTGTAATTAATTTTTGTGTTTGGTGTGAAGTCGGGTTTAGACAAATTTTTTTTTTCCACTTTGATATCCACTTGATCAGGGTCCATTTACTCAAAAAGCCTTTGATCTTTAGTATTGATCTTTTTATTTGGAATGAGGTAGATGTGAGGATGCTTGCTATATAATTAGTCACATGATCATAGAGTTGAATAAAAAGAAATATCAAATTCTCTACTGTCAGGCAGAAGATAAAGTACAAGTTAAAATTTTGGCTCGGGAGTCAGAATGCTTGAGTTCAAAATGCTGCTCTACCACTTACGAGTTGTATTGATCTTTGATAGCTTAGTTATCTTAGTTCTGGCACAGTTTCCTCATGTATCAAATATAGGTTAACAGTAGTAATAGTAGTAGTAGTAAAACAAAACAAAAAAACCCAGTTACCGTCAAGTCAATTTTGACTCATGGTAACCCCACATGTTATGCGGGTCATAACAAATTATGGATAATACTGTGAAGAATGGGAATTCCAGAACACTTAATTGTGCTCCTGAGGAATCTTTACATAGATCAAGAGGCAGTTGTTTGGACAGAACAAGGGGATACTGATTGGTTTAAAGTCAGGAAAGGTGTGCGTCAGGGTTGTATCCTTTCACCATACCTATTCAGTCTGTATGCTGAGCAAATAATCTGAGAAGCTGGACTATATGAAGAAGAATGGGGCATCAGGATTGGAGGAAGACTCATTAACAACCTGCGTTATGCAGATGACACAACCTTGCTTGCTGAAAGTGAAGAGGACCTGAAGCACTTACTAATGAAGATCAAAGACCACAGCCTTCAGTATGGATTGCACCTCAACATAAAGAAAACAAAAGTCCTCACAACTGGACCAATGAGCAGCATCACGATAAACAGAGAAAAGATTGAAGTTGTCAAGGATTTCATTTTAGTTGGATCCACAATCAACAGCCATGGAAGCAGCAGTCAAGAAATTAAAAGACGCATTGCATTGGGCAAGTCTGCTGTAAAGGACCTCTTCAAAGTGTTGAAGAGCAAAGATGTCACCCTGAAGACTAAGGTGTACCAGACCCAACCCATGGTGTTTTCAATTGCATCATATGCATGTGAAAGCTGGACGATGAATAAGGAAGACCAAAGAAGAATTGAAGCCTTTGAATTGTGGTGTTGACAAAGAATATTGAATATACCATGGACTGCCAAAAGAACGAACAAATCTGTCTTAGAAGAAGTACAACCAGAATGCTCCTTAGAAACAAGGATGGCGAGACTGCATCTTTCATACTTTGGACATGTTGTCAGGAGGGATCAGTCCCTGGAGAAGGACATCATGCTTGGCAAAGTACAGGGTCAGCGAAAAAGAGAAAGACCCTCAACGAGGTAGATTGACACAGTGGCTGCAACAATGAGCTCAAGCATAATGGCGATTGTGGGGATGGCGCAGGACCCAGCAGTGTTTCGTTCTGTTGTGCATAGGGTTGCTATGAGTCGGAGCCTACTGGAAGGCACCGAACAACAACAACAACCCCACATGCGTCGGAATAGAACTGTGTTCCGTAAGTTTTCAGTGGTTGTAACCTTTCAGAAGTAGATTGCCAGGCCTTTATTCTGAAGCACCTCGGGGTGAACTTGAATCGCCAACCTTTTGGTTAGTAGCCGAGCACGTAACCATCTGCACCACCCAGGCGGCCTTAGTAGTAACAGTAGCAGTGTATATTTTAGGGGGTTGATGTGGGGATTAAATGAGATAACATTCATAAAACAGAACAGTGACTGGCGGATAGTAACACTCCATAAGTATTAGATATTACATTGCAGTCCCAGTTATAAGTGCCAGTCCCAACTATTCCCAGGCTAGACAGATGGTTTATGCCTATAAATAGGAATGCATTTTATTTTTAAATGTATTCTTGAAAATTCTGTGTCATGTTTTTTAACCCGTGCAGTTTGAATTTTAATCAAATATATTTCCTTTTCTGAAATGGGGGCGATGATGATGTTACCTCTCACGTAGGGCAGTTCCGACTTCTGTCCCGTGAAGCATGTTTACAGGCATTGTTGTTGTTATCTCCCTGCAGCCGCCTATCCCTTTACTCTAAAGAAAAGTGAGATGACCATTACTTTAATAAAAGTCTTACAACCTTTCTAGATGTTTACTAATGCTACGAAGCATTCTCTTTTCTTTTTTAGAACTTGACTATTCAGCCTGGATGCTGCACAGGAAAATATGAGAAAATTAGCTGGAATTTGAATAGGTCTCTGCTGTGGACTTTTTTTCATGTTAGGATGGGGCTGATTTAACCATCTTCAAATGGACCAACAGTTGTTGGTGAGGAGCTGAGAACATTAACCTTTGAAGGTTTCTAATTCTGGAACACAGTCACACAGTCTTAACCAAAACTGAACTGGTGTACTGAGTAAGACAGACAAAGAACAAGCAGGCCTTTAACCAGACCATGATTTATTGCTGCTAAAATCAACTCTGGGATAACCCCCACCCTAAAATCACTTGAGCATAAACCCTGAGACACTCTCAAGGAACAAAAACACCAGTGGAACTACACAATGTCCCCTGGGCTACACAGAACAGCTGTCAGAATGTATAGCCCTGGACTTCGCGTCCCTAACTCCTGGAGGGATTTGTTTTTTTCTCTCATCTTTTGGGTAAAATCTTAGTTCTTGAGCACAGAAAAACTACTTCTGCCATACATGTTTTCTGATCCTTTACTCTGCAGTCTTTTTATGAAGCACTCCCCAAAAGTTTCTGAACACCCACAATATGTGACCATCATGGTGGATGATTTGGGTGACCGTACCCTTTTCTCAGACAGCTTCAGCTCGGAAGGGGAGATGTGTAATCTGCCCACACAGCAGTAGAGTGGAGTATGAAAGGCACAGTCTTTGGAACACACAGACCTGGGTTCAAGTTCAGCTCCACTCTTTATTAGGTGGGGAGCCGTGGGCAAGATTTTTCATCTATCTGAGCCTCAGGTTCTTTATTTATAAAACAGGGATAAGAGAATGCCTACTTATTGTTGTGAGGATTACAATAGGTGAGGCATATACAGCTCTCAGAGCAGGTACATAGAAGATACTTAATAAACATGGGTAGTAGCTATTGTTATCATTGTAGTTTGAGGGGGAAAGTGGGAGAGACCTTTCACCTGGAGAGAGAAGCTAGGAAGACTTCTTGAAGAACTAGAAGATGGCTTTTGAGGACAGATGGGTAGGTTTAGAATATGTGATGACTGGAAGGAGGAGAGATGGGGCCAGTCTTCAAAACAGAGGGATATATGTTTGTATTAGCCTGGGGAAAGGCGTGGAGGTAAAGACCCAGGCTCTTTACACTGACGACCTAAAACAAAGGGGATGGGACATGCTAAGGGGCCATTATAAACATTTTCCTTAGGCATCTTTGGATGGTTTCACTTATTATGACTAGCTTGTATTTTGTTTTTAATAAAATATACATTACAGAAAAGGATTTTTAAAAGCCCCACAAAGCAGAGAAAAGAGCACAGAAGTGAGAAAACCTGGAGGCAGGGAGAAGACTTGGCTAAAGTAGATAAGGTTACAAGGTTGAGTGGGGCCAGCTTATAGAGAGTAACAATTGGCCTTTGAATTTTTTTTTCTCTAAGTTGTGGGGAGCCATGGAAATTTTTCAAATAAAGAATGGCATAAGAAAGACTGATTTTTTTTTTCTTCCTGGAATTGAAGACATTTTCTTTTGGGGCTTTTTGGTTGAACAGTGTCCCATTTGCTTTCTGGAGACTTTCCTGTCTCCCTTACCTTTGCCTTTTTTTTTTTTTAACTATTATAAATTACAGAAAAGTGCAGAAAGTACGGAGTTCCCATATACCCCCTCTCTCCCCTGCGCATGTGTGGTTTCTCCTATTATTAACATCTTGCATTCCTATGGTACATTTGTTACAATTGATGAGTCAACGTTCATACATTATTATTAACTAAAATCCGTAGTTTACATGAGGGTTCAGTCTTGTGTTGTACAGGCAGTTTTAACAAATGTTTAATGTTAATGTCGTGTCCACCATTATAGTTTCATGTGGAATAGTTTAACTCCCCTAAAACGCCCTGTGTACCACCTATTTATCTCTCCTCTTTCCCCTGAGAGCCTGACGGTGACCTTCTCACTGCCTCTGTAGTCTTGCCTTTTCCAGAATGTTATAGAGTTGGAATCAATCCAGTATGTAGCCTTTTCACACTGGCTTGGTATCAATGGCTTGGTAGCTCATTTCTTTTTATTGCTGAATAATACTCCATTCTAAGCCAAAACCAAACCCATTGCCATTGAGTCGATTCTGACTCATAGCAACCCTAAAGGACAGAGTAGAACTTCCCCATAAGGTTTCCAAGGAGCAGCTGGTGGATTTGAACTGCCGACCTTTTGGTTAGCAGCTGTAGCTCTTAACCACTGTGCCACCAGGGCTCCAATACTCCATTGTACCACAGTTTATTCATTCATTCACCTATTGAAGGACATCTTGGTTGCATTCAGTTTTGGGCAATTATGAATAAAGCTGCTATGAACATTCGTATGCACGTGGACATACGTTTTCATCTGATTTAGAAATGCCTTTGGCTTTTGAGGAGCCCTGGTAGCACAGTGGTTAAGTGCTCAGCTGCTAACCAAAAGGTCAGTGGTTTGAACCCTCCAGCCACTTCATGGGAGAGAGATGTGGCAGTCTGCTTCCGTAAAGATGCAGCCTTGGAAACCCTATGGGCAGTTCTACTCTGTCCTATAGGGTTGCTATCAGTCAGAATCACCTTAACAGCAATGGGTTTGGGTTTTCGGTTGGCTTTTGAACTTGTTTTTATGGCTGTTGCCTCCATGAGACTGTAAATTCTGTGAAGGGAGCCCATCCCTCCAATACCCACCTCTACTCCAGGGCCTAACCTCCAGGGGGCATCAGTGGATGTTAGCTGAATGGAAACTGTCTTTTGCTGTGGCAGTTTTCTTTGGTGCCGCTGACAGAGGACAGCCCTCATGCCTAGACTTGTATATTCAGGGAGAAGGCAGAATCTCCTAGAGTTATGAGCTACTTCCTAAATAGTGAAGCTGTAGGGAAGCCCACATAATCACCTGTAAAGCAACACCCTCACTAGTTGCAATTACAATAAAGGACAATGCCTCAGCAGACCGTGACCCACACCCACAGGCCTGGAAGTCCCCGGATAGGGTTCCTCAGAGATCAGGCTCCGGGACCCACGGGGAAGACCAGAGTCTGTCTTAAGGTCTCCTTTTTGTAGAGTCCTGTTTGAATGCACTCCATCTGTATCCCTGGTCCTGTTTTATGCCCCAGTGTCAGAGTACAGAATACAGAGCAGACAATCCCTAATCTGTGAGTATGTCTGTCTCAGAGTGCCATGCCAGTCAGCCAGCCTGAGAAAATGTGTACCCCTTGCCACCCTGATTCTCAAAGTGTACATGTAATTTATCACTGAGGATACTTCTACTGGAGCCTCCCCTTTTTCTGGCCAATGTGCTTGATTTGAAAGCTGAGTCACTGCCCTGGATCTGGGTCCCTCTAAACGCTTTCTGGGATGAATTACACATCGTTGGTCTCTAAGCCATATACTCTTTGATCTACCGTACCAGTGTGTTATCACATGTTTTGGAGTGAAATTCATTTATCAGCTGATGTCTAATAAGCTTGACAGGCACTTGCACTCCTACACAGAAGAAAACTATGCATGATGATGTAGTCAGGGGAGAAATTAATGTTCCAAAAAGGTGACCTTCATATTTCTGCAAACGAAGCATTTTAAGACAGAGTCTACTGTTTTTGTGGTTGCTATTGAGAACATCTGTCTTGAAAGAAGTACAACTGTAATGCTTCTTAGAAGCAAGGATGGTGAGACTTTGTTTTACTTACCTTGGACATGTTATCAGGAGGAATAAGTCCCTGAAGAGGGACATCATGCTGGTAAAATAGAGGGTCATCTAAAAAGAGGTAGACTATCAACGAGATGGATTGACACAGTAGCTGCAACAATGGGCTCAAGCATAACAACAATCATGGAGATGGCGCAGGACTGGGCAGTGTTTCGTTCTGTTGTACATAAGGTCATTATGAGTCAGAACTGGTCGATGACACCTAACAACAACAATTGGGAATGTATTGGTGAGTATTGTTTTGAATGCATAGTAGAAGCGCCACACTTTGAAACCTCTCTTTGATAAGTTAGCAAGAATACGAAGGCTGGGGTTGCAATATGGTGTTGGCTTCCTCCCCAGTGCCAGCAGGGAACCAGAGCCTTGCTGGGAGCAGACCTGGGGTCAGGGCTTGAGTGGTTAGCTAGTCAGGTTTTCCACCTTTGGGAAAGGGCTCAGAAGGAAGAAACTACTGGTTAGTGAACTCCTATTACATGCGAGGCACCAGGCTAGGCCTTTTAGGTATGTTATTCAATTTAGTCTTAAAACAACACTTATAACAACATTATTTGCCCTGTCTATTTGCTGCTTTTACAATAGTAAATGATAGAGAAGGGAAGAGAAATTAAGAAATCTTCCCCATGATCATATAGTCAGTGTTGTTTGGAAGCCACTCTACTGGTAAAGGGAATGGAACGGTCTTAATTCCAAGGCTCATAGCCTGCTGGTTTCAGTGTGGGAAGACAGGCCTGTGAATGCCTTGAAATTGCTTGAAAAATTGTGTGAAGGTATATGTGCATTTCTTCTCAAGAGAATCTCCCTAGTTTTCATGAAAACCTCCCAAAGGTTAAGAACCACATTGGACTCATGTTATTGGAAATAGCTCAATGAACAGAGGCAGTAAGACCAACTTTGGAAACTACTTAACATAGCCAGTTTGAAAGAAATGGTCACAACTTGTTCCAACCTGCCCAGGCGGTATGAATTGAATTGTGTCCGCCCAAAGACATGGTCAAGTCCTAATCCCTGTACCTATGAATGTGATCTTGTTTGGAAATAGGGTTTTCTTTTGTTGCTAATGAGGTCATACAGGAATAGAGTGGGTCCTAAACCTAATCACTTCTGAATAGTGCCTTATAAAGGGGAGTATAGGCACCAAAAGACACACACAGGGGAGCACAGACACCACGTGACAATGGAGGCAGATGCATCTATAGGCAGTGAAAGAGCACCAAGATTACCAGCAGCTACTAGAGCCTAAAAGAGTCAAAGAAGGACTTTCCCCTAGAGTCAAAGCCCTGAATTTGTATTTCTAGCCTCCAGAATTTTGAGACAATAACTTTCTGTTCTTTAAAGCCACCCATTTTTGGTACTTTTGTTATGGCTGCAATAGGAAACCAAGACACAAGGTTAGGCCTGGTTAGCAAAGTAGAAGAAGCACATTATTTCTGTCTGTCCTTGGATCTGCACTGGAGGCTTCCTGAGGTAATTTTCTGAGGGTGAACTATAGCCTCTGAGTATATAAGAGCCTCTTATGAGGTCATTGTAGGCTATTGTTTGTGGGTGTTATATTTTTTGTTGTTCTTGTTATTTAGAGTGCTTGATTATATCCTCAGGTAAAAAAATAGATCAATGGCTCAAAATGCTCCCATGAGCTATAAAAGTACTCATGAAAATAGTAATATAAATTTTTCAAGTTGGAATAATGTTGTAAATTTAAGTAGTGAGCAGGACTCAAGTATGAATATAGACTGTGTATGTGTATGTTCTAGGATGAGTGAATGTGTGATTGTGGTGATTTCACATAAATAGTCAAAAAAGGGAATGAAGGAAGGAAGGGGGAGGGAGGAAGAGAGGAAAGAAGGAAGGAAGAGAGGAAGGGGGAGGAAAGAAGGAACAAGAGAAGGTAAGAAAGGAGGGAGGGAAGGAAGGAAAAAGAAGGAGGGAGGGAGGGAGGGAGGGAGGGAGGGAGGGAAGGAAGGAAGGAAGGAAGGAAGGAAGGAAGGAAGGAAGGAAGGAAGGAAGGAAGGAAGGAGGAAGGAGGGAGGGAGGGAGGGAGGGAGGGAGGAAGGAAGGAAGGAAGGAAGGAAGGAAGGAAGGAAGGAAGGAAGGAAGGAAGGAAGGAAGGAAGGAAGATGTGAGTAGGAAACGTGATGATGATTAACTGAAGTTTGAGGTCTTTTTGTTGGGTGCGGGGACTGGTACGATATTTATCCTTAGTCCCCAGTGTATCACGTGTTAAAAAGAAACAAACAAACCAACAAACAAAAACCTTTGTTAAATGGTTGCATAAAGTCATTCAAGCTTTAAACATTATATATAAGCTTCTAAATATTTCCAACGCAAGTTCAAAAGAACGTTTTCCAATAGTAAATTAATGACTTTCTTTTTGTCACTGAAAGCAAAGAACAGGCCCAAACTACTGGACATTATTCAAGGATTTGTTCCTTTTAGTAAAATCAGGATATGACAGTGGCTGCCAGAGGTCACCCAGACCTGTTCTCCCCTCTTTTTGCAGAAAGAGAAACGCTGACATTTTAGTTGGGCACATGGACACTCAGAATGAAAACTCAATTTTCCAGCTTCTTTTGCAGCTATGTGATTGATTTCTAGCTAATGGGGTGTGAGGGGAAGGAATGTGTACAACTTCTGGGGTGTACCCTTAAAGGAAAGATGCATGAGTGTTCTTCTCTCCTTCCTCCATCTGCTGCCTGGGATATGGAAGTGATGAGCCATCTTGGACCATAGGAGAGATGGCAGATTAATGCGCTAGAAGGAGCCTAGGTCACTGGATGGCTTCCTGGAGTAGAGCCTCCATGCCAATCCTGGACCTTCCATCTCCAGACTGTTACATGAGATTGAAGTAAGCTTTTAGTCTTTTGAAATCTCTGTTAATTTTGGTCTCTGTTTCATGCAGCCAAACACATACTCTGACTAATAATACAGGTATAAGCTGCATGATTGCCAAGAAGATTGTAATAAAAAAAAGCAGCTGCAAATTTAATAACAAATATTCTGCTCAAAGAGAAAGAAGAAAAAGGTGTTAAATGACATTGTTGGATGTTACAAAGCATCAATGACAAACAAAAGGAAGAGCAATCACTAGCAGGTGTGCATGAAAGCAGACAATTCACACTATAGTTAAACAAAACCACTAATGTATAGAGTATAAACCGGCTCTTGGCATGTGTGTGGGGTATGTATAGCTGTTGCATTCAATTACTTTTATTATTGTTCTGTTTATCACTGAAAACCCAGAGTACAGGTGTTTTTGTTTTTGTTTTTCCTTCATTCAGTTATTGATTATTTTGTGAGCCATGATTTAAACCGGGGAAAACTGCATCTGGATTAGTCCTGATAAAGAATCTGCAAGGTCTACAGCAAGGAAGGCGGTTGTCAAACACAGATGAGAGGTTGTGCCCAAATGCCCAAGCATCCACCGATTTGTTCATGGAGAACAACTGATGGTCAACAACTGGGCTCCTGCTCTTGAGTCAGTGTTGAAAGAAATGGAGAAGGTAGGGAATCTAATCCAAATACAGCCTCTGATTGCACTGCCTTTCAGGCTGCTGTGAGAAGAATGAGGCAGGGACTCCAAGATTCTGCTTTTGACACTGAAATACACTGGCTGTCAAAGAACAAGGTGCTACATATGTTTTTGCAACAAAGGGTGACATTTTCTCAAGACACTGAAACAATGCCAGGAAAGACCATTCTGATTTCAAGAGACTTGTTCAAGAGGGGGCATTTCAGTGATAGGTTCTTTATCTGGAAGAGTCTGAACTGACCACTTCATGGTTAAGCTGGCACGATGTTTTGTGTGGAAGATTTCTTAAAAACACAGTGGTTCGATCTCCAAGAGTTGGACTCTTTCCCAACACTTGCTGATTCTCTTCACTTGTAGGAGATGGGAGCTGATGACATATTATTGGACACGGCGGGGGTGGGGGGGCAATATGTGAAATAATCTCATTTCACATATTTTCTATCCCTACAATTCCTTTGGAAACCCTGGTGGCATAGTGGTTAAGTGCTACGGCTCCTAACCAAAGGGTTGGCAGTTTGAATCTGCCAGGCGCTCCTTGGAAACTCTATGGGGCAGTTCTACTCTGTCCTATAGGGTCTCTAAGAGTTGGAACCGACTTGAAGGCACTGGGTGGTTTTTTACAATTCCTTTGTTTGGCACATCACCTTTCCCCACCCAAATGGACTCTACAGCTTTGGGGAAAAGAAGCTCACAGCTAAATTAGAAAAACAAAGGAAGTTAATTCTTGCCTGTGAATCAGATTTTGCCCTGATACAGAAAGAGTGGAGGCAAAACCTCTCTGGGCAGGAAGAGCTGGGTGAGAGTTTGGAGAGGAAACAGTAGAACTGATTCTGTATGGAAGCCCCATTCTTGTTATTTCCTCCATCAAGCTGAGGCCCAGGATAGGCATGACATGTTGCTATTGTTGTTAGTTGCCTTTGAGTTCGAGTAGCCATCTTTTTTTCTTCTGTGAAAGGCTTGTTTGTGCCTTTTGTCCATTTTTAAAAGTTGAGTGGTCATTTTCTTATTGGTTTGTAGGAATTCTTTACATATTTTAGATACTAATCTCTTATCAGTATATTGCAGAGATATTATTATACTTTTCATTCTCTTTATGATATCTTTTAGTGAGCAGAAAATTTTAATTATAATATAGTTGAATTCATCAGTCTTTTCCCTTATACATGGTGCTATTTGCCCCTGCCTTTGGATGATAAAAATATTCTTCTGTAGTTCCTTCTGAAAAAGCTTTGGTTTTCCTTTTACCTTTAAAGTTTTTAATTCACCTGAAATTTTGTGTATGATGTAGTGTAGAGATCCAACTTCTATTTCTTTTCCATATTGATTGGAATAGTTCAGTTAGCCCAGCCAATTTTTTTTAAGTGTATTATTTCCCCATAGCTCTGCAATGCCACTGCTCTCATAAATCAAGTTTCCATATATATGTGGAGCTCTCTCTTCTGTTTCATTGGTCCATTTGTTTATTTCTATGCAGTTACCACTTGTTATGGATTGAATTATGATGCCCAAAATATGTATTAGAATCCTACCTGTTACACCTATGGTTGCAATCCCATTTGGGAACAGGGTTTTCTTTGTTATGTTAATGAGGCCATATCTGTGTCAGTTGTGTCTTAAACCCATTCACTTTTCAGATATAAAAAGAGCAGATTAGGCACAGAAGAAAGCAGACCCAAGGGGAAGACCGACACGATCTGAAGATGATGGAGGCAGACCAGTCTACAAGCCTGTGAACTTCAAGCATGGCTGGGAAGAGAAGCTGAGACAAGAATTTTCACCCCCAGAGCCAGTGCCCTAAAATCAGACTTCTAGCCTCCTAAATTGTGAGAAAATAAGTTTCTGTTCCTGAAAGCCAACCACTATTTCTGTTATAGCAGCACTAGATAACTAAGACACCTCTCTATCTTAATTATTCTACTTTTATAGTGAGTCTTGGCATATAATAGGGCTATTTCACTTACTTTCAAGGGTACCTTGATTATTCTTAGTTATTTGGTCTTCCATAAATTTCTTTTAAATCATTTTTTCAAGTTGTGTGAACTGCACTGCGTCTAAAAATCAATTTGGGCAGAACCAACATATTTAAAATATTGAGACTTCTCATCAAACACATGGCCTATTTCTCCATTTAGTTGGGTCTTCTTTACTGACTTTCAATAAACTTTTGTAATTTTATTCCTAAAATAATTATAGAGAAACTAGTTTGCTCTGTAAACCTTCATCTAAACCTATTGCTGTTGAGCCAATTCCAACTCATAGTGACCCTATAGGACAGAGTAGAACTGCCCCATAGGGTTTCCAAGGAACACCTGGTGGATTTGAACTGCTGACCTTTAGGTTAGCAGCTGTAGCACTTAACTACTACGCCATCAGGGTTTCCCTTCATCTAAAGTACAATAAAAATTAAATAAAATCAAAAAACAATAAATTAAATAAGGAATAATACTACTGACTTTACCCAAATAAAAAAGGTTCTAAAGAATACTATCAACATTTGTATGCCAAAAATTAGATAACCCTGATGAAATGGAAAAAAATTCTTATAAATACACAGACTACTGAAACTAACTCAAGAAGAAATAGATAATCTGAATAGACCTAAAACAAGTACAGAGATTGAAGTAGTAATTTTAAAATTTACCACAAAGAAAAGCCCAGGCTCCAATGGCTTCACTGCTGCATTCTACTAAACATTTAAAAAATTAATACCGTTCCTTCATAAACGCTTCCAAAATATAGAATTCCACCAGGTCAGAGTTACCCAGATACCAAAGCCTGACAAAAACATCACAAGAAAACTATATACCAATATCCCTTATGAGTAAAGATGCAAAAATCTTCAACACAATACTAGCAAAATGAGTCCAGCAACAAGTAAAAAAGATTATACACCATGATCAAGTGAGATTTATTCCCTGAATGCAAGATTGATTTAACATTCAAAAGTCAATCAATGTAATACACCATATTAACAGAATAAAGGGAGAAAACATGATTATCTCAATAGATGTAGAAAAAGCATATGACGAAATCCAACATCTTGTCATGATGAAAACATTGAACATGCTCACAATTTAACAAACGAGGACTAGAAGGGAACTTCCTCAAAAAAAAAAAAAAGAATTACATTTCTTGTGTTGGATTGAGTCCTACATACTTTATATATTTTTTGTTTATTACTATTATAAAAGGAATATTTTAAAATTATAGATTATAACTGGTTCTTTCTATATGGAAACTCAATTGACTGTTCTCTATGGATTTGTATACAGCAACCTTGATAGACTGTCTTACTGATCTAATAAATTCTCTGTAGATTATTTTGTGATTTTTACATAGATAATTGTGTTGTTGTTGTTAGGTGCTGTCCAATTCGTTCCAACTCACAGTGACACTATGTACTACAGAACCAAACATTGCCCAGCTCTGTGCCATGTTCACAATCATTGTTATGTTTGAGCCCATTGTTACAGCCACTGTGTCAATCCATCTCATTGAGGGTCTCCTTTTTCGCTGACCCTGTTCTTTACCAAGCATGACATCCTTCTCCAAGGACTAATCCCTCCTGATAACATGTCCAAAGTGTGTAAGACATAGTCTTGCCATCCTTGCTTATAAGGAACATCCTGGTTGTACTTCTTCCAAGACATTTGTTCCTTCTTTTGGCAAACCATGGTGTCTTAGTTATCTCGTGCTGCTATAACAGAAATACCACAAGTGGATGGCTTTAACAAAGAGAAATTTGTTTTCTCACAGTCTAGCAGGTTGCAGGTCCAAATTCAGGGCGTCGGCTCCAGGGGGAAGGCTTTCTCTCTCTGTCAGCTCTGGAGGACAGTCCTTGTCCTCAACCTTCCCCTGGTCAAGGAGCTTCTCAGGTGCAGGGACCCTGTGTCCAAAGGATGTGCTCTGCTCCTGGCACTGCTTTCTTGGTGGTATGAGGTCCCCAACTCTCTGCTTCCTTCCCTTTCCTTTTATCTCCTTAGAGATAAAAGGTGGTGCAGGCCACACCCCAGGGAAAATCCCCTTACATTGGATCAGGGATGTGGCCTGAGCAAGGGTGTTATATCCCACCCTAATCCTTTTAACCACAGGCAGAGATTATGATTTGTAACACTCAAGAAAATCACAAAATGGAGGACAACCACACATGGCCTACCTAGGCTGACACATATTTTGGAAGGACACAGTTCAATCCATTATACATGGTATATTCAATATTCTTCACCAACACCATAATTTAAAGCCATCAATTCTTCTTCAATCTTCCTTATTCGTTGTCCAGCTTTCATATACATAGGATGCACTTGAAAATACTATGGCTTGGGTTAGGCGCACCTTAGTCTTCAAGGTGACATCTTTGCTTTTCAACACTTTAAAGAGGTCTTTTGCAGCAGATTTGCCCAAAGAAATGAGTCTTTTGATATCTTGACTGCTGCTTCCACGAGTGTTGATTATGGATCCAAGTAAAATGAAATCTTTGACAACTTCAATTTTTTCTCCATTTATCATGATGTTGCTTATTGGTCCGGTTGTGAGGATTTTAGATAATCATACCATCTGCAAATAGTGGCAACTATGTTTCTTCCATTCCAACTATTAAAAAGAAATTATTGTTGCATTCAGTCCGACTCATGGCAACCCCACGTATGTCTGAGTAGAACTGTGCTTTATAGCAGGTGGCTCGGAAAAAAGACCTGAACCTTCAATCTTTCGATTATCAGATGAGCAAGTTAACCTTTTCAAGTATTGTTGCTGTTGTGTACTGTTGAGTCAATTCCAACTCATAGCAAATTTATAGAACAGAGTAGAACTACTCTATAGGGTTTTTTAGGCTATAATCTTTACGGGAGTAGATCACCAGGTCTTTACTCCCTCAGAGCCTATTCCCAAGAAAGGTGATCCAACTGAATGTGGAAGTTATAGAACAATATCAGTAATATCACACCCAAACAAAATTTTGCGGAAGGTCATTCTAAAATGGCTGCAGCAATATATCGACAGGGAACTTCCAGAAATTCAGGCTGCTTTCAGAAGAGGATGTCGAACCAGAGATATCACTGCTGATGTCAGATGAATTCTGGCTGAAAACAGGGAATACCAGAAAGATGTTTACCTGTGTCTTATTGACTATGCAAAGGCATTTGACTGTGTGGATCATAACAAATTATGGATAACATTGCGAAGAATGGGAATTCCAGAACACTTAATTGTGCTCTTGAGGAACCTTTACATAGATCAAGAGGCAGTTGTTCGGACAGAACAGGGGGACACTGATTGGTTTAAAGTCAGGAAAGGTGTGCGTCAGGGTTGTATTCTTTCACCATACCTATTTAATCTGTATGCTGAGCAAATAATCCAAGAAGTTGGACTATATGAAGAAGAACGGAGCATCAGGATTGGAGGAAGACTCATTAACAACCTGTGTTATGCAGATGACACAACCTTGCTTCCTAAAAGTGCAGAGGACTTGAAGCACTCACTAATGAAGATCAAAGACCACAGCCTTCAGTATGGATTGCACCTCAACATAAAGAAAACAAAAATCCTCACAACTGGACCAATGAGCAGCATCACGATAAACAGAGAAAAGATTGAA
Source organism: Loxodonta africana (assembly GCF_030014295.1). NCBI lineage: Eukaryota > Metazoa > Chordata > Mammalia > Proboscidea > Elephantidae > Loxodonta > Loxodonta africana. The sequence goes on along the minus strand of NC_087369.1, from coordinate 171,283,752 downwards.
GTTGTCAAGGATTTCATTTTACTTAGATCCACAAGCAACAGCCATGGAAGCAGCAGTCAAGAAATCAAAAGATGCATTGCATTGGGCAATTCTGCTGCAAAGAACCTCTTTAAAAAGTGTTGAAAAGCAAAGATATCACCTTGAGGACTAAGGTGTACCTGACCCAAGCCATGGTATTTTCAACTGCATCATATACACGTGAAAGCTGGACAATGAATAAGAAAGACTGAAGAAGAATTGATGCCTTTGAATTGTGGTGTTGGCGAAGAATATTGAATATACCATGGACAAAGAATGAACAAATCTGTTTTGGAAAAATTACAACCTGAATGCTCCTTAGAAGCAAGGATGGTGAGACTGTGTCTTACATACTTTGGACATGTTGTCAGGAGGGATCAGTCCCTGGAGAAGGACATCATGCTTGGCAAAGTAGAAGGTCAGCGAAAAAGAGGAAGACCCTCAATGAGATGGATTGACACAGTGACTGCAACAGTGGGCTCAAGCATAAGAATGATTGTAAGGATGGCACAGAACTGAGCAGTGTTTCTTTCTGTTGTGCATAGGGTCTCTATGAGTTGGAACCTACTCGACGGCACCCAACAACAACACATCCCAAGTCTCCTATTATTAATGGATGTTTGCAGCTGTTTCTTCTCATTTTGAGTTGTGCCATATCAGCGAATGAAGTTCCTGAAAGCTTGACTCTATCCATGTCATTAAGGTCAACTCTATTTTGAGGAGGCAGACCTCAAAGACTTTTGAGTGCTTCCAACATGAGGGGCTCATCTTCTGGAACATTTCCATGCATAATACCTTTTATTTCCTTCTTGCTGGGAAGGATCTCCATAACAGTATTGTATGAAAGTATTGATTTTCTATTCTTTCTAATCTGAAATGGAATGTTTTCAGCATTTCATCATAACTATATGTGTCTCTAGGTTTTATTTGTAAAGTGTCTTTTTCAGGTTAAGAAATTCCCTTCTGTTCTTATTTACTAAAAGCTTTTATGACAAACAATTGTCAGACTTGAATTATTGTTTTGATAATTTTCCCCCTCCATTATTGTTTGTTTTCTGCTTCCGGGACTTATTTGTATTCTGTGCTTCCTAGATTGATAGTTTAATTTCTTATCTTGTCTCTCTGATTTTTTCTTTGTCTTTTTGTTTTACTTTCTGGGAAGTGTACTAAACTATATCTTAAAAATTTCTATCATATTTTTATTTCTGCTATCATATTTTTATCTCCAAGTTCTCTTTAAATGTATGTATGTGTGCATACATATTTTAACATTTCTTCTGTTTTCCACGTTTTATCTGTTGCTCCATATTTATTTTCTTTTGTTTATTTTGGTCTCGATCTTTCCTCAAATGAAGATAATTCTTAGGTTTCCATTCATATCTAAGAGCAAGCACAGAAAATTGATTGAAAACTCCATGTGCCTTCTGTCGACCGAGGCTCCACAACAAATAGGTCAAATGGATACCTGGCTTTTTCATTGGGTAATCCTCAAATATTAGTATTTTTATGGGTTTTTCCTTGGGTCCACCAGTTTCTTGAGAAAGGAAATCTATAAGCTCCTAGGTATGCATCAGGAGGGGTGATGGGAATGTTGCAGGAGTTAAGGGAAGGGCTGGGTGTTTCTCTGTTCAGTAGAATGACTTTCATTTAATCTCCCTGTTTTCGATAAGTTGCTGCACCTGCACTCACTTCTTCCTGGTGTCTTCCAGTCCGTACTTCTCTGGTTCATTCCCTTCACATGTTCTGCTCTGGTGGGAGTGGGGTAGTCACCTGGCTATGTGGGGTTAGGCACAAGATTTGGGCGTCTGACTGCTCCTGATAAAAACATTCAATTCATCTTCCTTTCTAGCTCTTTTCCTGTTGCCTCCAATTCCTGTGTGTTTCTGGGGGTCTGCAATATAAATCAGCTTTCTTTTTATTAGCTTTTCCCCCTCCAGGCTTAGGTTTCAGTTTACCAGTTTTCAAAATTGTATTGACTCGTCTTGTTTGCTGTCATCCTCTCCTCTCTTTCTTTGTCTGTGAATTTATACTTCTGTTATTTCTTTTATTTTTCTTTGTTATTTCTTTATTGTCATGTTAGAAAAGTTTTGGCAGGGAATAAGAATAGATGCATGAGTTCATTTTGTCATGTATAACCAGATGTCCTGGGCTTAAGACACACACACACACACACACACACACTTCTCAGTCTATGGCATCTTTTAATTTCTGGACATACAGATCTATCTCATTTCTTTGCGAAGGCAGCATACTATTATGCTGTATAAATATGCAATAATTTTTATGTTCTTGTCAGCTACTACTAAAGTTGAGATATCATGTGTTTATACGCCACTTTATTTTTCTATAAACTAGTTGTGCATATCTTTAACTCATTTTTCCATTGGGTTATTTGTATTTTTCATATTTATTTGTAAAAACTTCTTATAGTCAATGTTTATTAACTCTTTTTATTTGTAAACAGATGTATTTCTGGAAAGAAACCAAGGAACTACTTTTGTATGCCAGTGATAAATATGAGTCACTTAACAAGCCTTAACAGAATCCAAAACATTGAAATATTACAAAGCATATTCTCTGACCATAAGGCCATAAAAGTAGAAATCAATAACAGAAAAAACAGGGAAAAGAAGTCAAACACTGGGAAACTGAACAATACCCTGCTCAAAAATGACTAGGTTATAGGAGAAATTAAGGAGAGAATAAAGAAATTCACAGAATCCAATGAGAATGAAAACACTTCCTATCAGAACATTTGGGGCACAACTAAAGCAGTGCTCAGAGGTCAATTTATATCAATAAATGCACACATAGAAAAGAAGAAAAGGCCAAAATCAAAGAATTGTCCCTATGACTTAAACAAATAGAAAGAGAGCAACAAAAGAAAGCTTCAGGCACTAGAAGAAAGGAAATAATAAAAATTAGAGCAAAGCTAAATGAAATAGAAAACAGAAAAACAAGACCAAAGGCTGGTGCTTTGAAAAAGTTAACAAAATTGATAAACCAGTGGCCAAGCTGACAAAAGAAAAACAGGAGAAGAAGTAAATAAGATATGAAATGGGTGATATCACAACAGGCACAACTGAAAATAAGAGAATCATATCAGATTACTACAAAAAAAGGGACTCTAACAAATTTGAAAACCTAAAAAAAATGGAAGAATTTCTACAAACATGCTACCTACCTAAACTAACACAAACAGAGGTACAACAACTAAGTAAATGCATAACAAAAGAAGAGATTGAAAAAGTAATAAAAAAAAAAACTCCCAACAAAAAAAGCCCTAGCTCAGAAGGCTCCACTGAAGAGTTCCACCAAACTTTCAGAGAAGAGTTAACACTACTACTACTAAAGGTATTTCAGAGCATAGAAAAGGATGGAATTCTCCCAAATTCATTCTATGAAGCCAGCATATCCCTGATACCAAAACCAGGTAAAGACACCACAAAAAAAGAAAATTACAGACCTATATCCCTAATGAACATAGATGCAAAAATCCTCAACAAAATTCTGGCTAATAGAATTTAACAACATATCAAAAAAATAATTCACCATGACCAAGTGGGATTCATACTAGGTATGCAATGATGGTTTAACATTAGAAGAACAATCAATGTTATCCATCATATAAATAAAACAAAAGACAAGAACCACATGATCTTAGCAATTGTTGTAGAAAAGGCATTTGACAAAATCCAACCCCCTTTCATGATAAAAACTCTCAGCAAAATAAGAATAGAAGGAAAATTCCTCAACATAATAAAGGGCATTTATACAAAGCCAACAGCCAACATCATCCTAAACAGAGAGAGTCTGAAAGTATTCCCCTTGAGAATGGGAACCAGACAAGGATGCCCTCTATCACCACTCTTATTCAACATTGTGCTAAAGGTCCTAGCCAGCACAATTAGGCTCGAAAAAGAAATAAAGGCCATCCAGATTGGTAAGGAAGAAGTAAAAGTATCTCTATTTGCAGAAGACATGATCTTATACACAGAAAACCATAAAGAATCTTCCAGAAAACTACTGAAGCTAATAGAAGAGTTGAGCAGACTATCAGGATACAAAAATCAGTTCGATTCCTCTACACCAGCAAAGAGAACGTAGAAGAAGAAATCGCCAAATCAATACCATTTACCATAGCCCCCAAGAAGATAAAATACTTAGGAATAAATCTAACCAGAGGCATAAAATACCTATACAAAGGAAACTACAAGACACTATTGCAAGAAACCAAAAGAGACCTACATAAGTGGAAAAGCATACCTTGCTTATGGATAAGAAGACTCAACATTGTAAAAATGTCTATTCTACCAAAACCTATCTACAGATACAATGCAATTCCAATCCAAATTCCAATGACATTTTTTAATGATATGGAGAGACAAATCACCAACTTCATGTGGAAGGGAAAGAGGCCCTGGACAAGTAAAACATTACTGAAAAAGAAGAACAAAGTGGGAGGCCTCACTGTACCTGATTTTAGAACCTATTATACCGCCACAGTAGTCAAAAGAGCCTGGTACTGGTAAAACAACACATACATGGACCAATGGAACAGAATTGAGAATCCAGACATAAATCCATCCACATATGAGCAGCTGATATTTGACAAAGGCCCTAAAGCAGTTAAATGGGGAAAAGATAGTCTGTTTAACAAATGGTGCTGGCATAACTGGATATCCATCTGCAAAAAATTGAAACAAGACCCATACCTCACACCACGCACAAAAACCAACTCAAAATGGATCAAAGACCTAAATACATAATCTGAAATGATAAAGATCATGGAAGAAAAAATAGGGACAACTCTAGGAGCCCTAATACATGGCATAAACAGTATACGAAACATTACTAACAATGCACAAACACCAGGAAAGAAACTAGATAACTGGGAGCATTTAAAAATCAAACACCTATGCTCATCCAAAGGCTTCACCAGAACAGTAAAAAGATTACCTACAGACCAGGAAAAAGTTTTTAGCTATGACATTTCTGATCAGCGACTGATCTCTAAAATCTACATGATACTGCAAAAACTCAACAACAAAAAACCAAGTAACCCAATTAAGAAATGGGCAAAGGATATAAACAGGCACTTCACCAAAGAAGACATTCAGGTAGCTAACAGATACATGAGGAAATGTTCTAGATCATTAGCCATTAAAGAAATGCAAATCTAAACTATAATGAGATTTCATCTCTTTCCAAAAAGGGTGGCATTAATCCAAAAAACAGAAATTAATAAATGTTGGAGAAGTTGTGGAGAGACTGGCACACTTATACACTGCTGGTGGGAATGTAAAATGGTACAACCAGTTTGGAAATCAATTTGGCGCTTCCTTAAAAGGCTAGAAATAGAACTGTCATACAATCCAGCAATCCCACTCCTTGGAATATATCCTAGAGAAATAAGAGCCTTTACACCAACAGATATATGCACACCCGTGTTCACTGCAGCACTGTTTACAATTGCAAAAAGATAGAAGCAACCAAGGTGTCCATCTACGGATGAATGGATAAATAAATTATGGTATATTCACACAATGGAATACTACACATCAATAAAGCACAATGATGAATCTGTGAAATATTTCATAACATGGAGGAGTCTGGAGGGCATTATACTGAGTGAAATTAGTCAGTTGCAAAAGGACAAATATTGCATAAGACCACTATTATAAGAACTCAAGAAATAGTTTAAACAGAGAAGAAAACATTCTTTGATGGTTACGAGAGTGGGGAGGGATTGTGGGAGAGGGGTATTCACTAATTAGATAGTAGACAAGGGTGATTTCAGGTGAAGGGAAAGACAACACAGAATACAGGAGAGGTCAACACAATTGGACTAAACCAAAAGCAGTTTCCTGAATAAATCGAACACTTTGAAGGCCAGAGTAGCAGGGGCAGGGGTTTGGGGACCATGGTTTCAGGGGACATCTAGGTCAATTGGCATGATAAAACCTATTAAGAAAACATTCTGCATCCCACTTTGGTGGTAGGCATCTGCGGTTTTAAATGCTAGCAAGTGGTGATCTAAGATGCATCAATAGGTCTCAACCCACCTGGAGCAAAGGAGAATGAAGAACACCAAAGGCACAAGGTAATTATGAGCCCAAGAGACAGAAAGGGCCACACGTATCTGAGACTACATCAGCCTGAGGCCAGAAGGACTAGATGGTGCCTGCTACAACCGATGACTGCCCTGACAGAGAACACAACAAAGAATCCCTGATGGAGCAGGAGAGCAGTGGGATGCAGGCCTCAAATTCTCGTAGAAAGACCAGACTTAATGATCTGACTGAGACTAGAGGGACCCCGGAGGCCATGGTCCCCAGACCTTCTGTTAGCCCACTCCCAAAGCTAAGTCTTCAGACAGGGCTTGGACTGGGCTATAAGGTAGAAAATGACACTGGTGAGGAGTGAGCTTCTTGGCTCAAGTAGACACATGAAACTACGTGGGCAGCTCCTGTTTGGAGGGGAGTTGTGAAGACCGAGGGGGACAGAAGCTGGCTGAATGGACACGGCGATACAGGGTGGAGAGAAGGAATGTGCTGTCTCATTAGGGGGAGAGCGATTAGGAGTATATAAAAAATGATTTTTTTTATAGCAAGGTGTATATAAATTTTTGTATGAGAGGCTGACTTGATTTGTAAACTTTCATTAAAGCACACACAAAAAAAACACAAAAGAGTCCCTTAAATAAGTTAGGAATTAGCTCTCTCTCATAAGCTATGAGTCGGAATTTACTCGACGGCACTGGGGTTTTTTCTTATAACGGAAGTCTGGAAGTGGGTAGTCCTGAGCTAATCTAGCGTCTACATGAAATCATCAAGGACCCAGGTACCTTTCCTCTATCCTACTATCCTTAGCCTGCTGTCCCATTTTCTAATTTGCCTCATTATCTAAAATGGCTGTTGGTGATCCAGCTAACACATCTGTGTTCCAGGCAGGAAATAGAATGAGTGTATCAGTCAGGGTCCCTGAAAAAACAGATGGGGTAACTGGGCAAGTTTATTGGATGGAGTATTCACAAAGGTTTGGATAGGCTGAAGAGAATGAACAATGGATGGTAGGGACCCAGGGGTTAGCAACAGCTGGATGCCATTACCACTCCTAGGCTTGAAGGAGCAAGGGCAGGGAATGGTTCCTGGAATCTGGAGATTGCTGCAGCTGTAGTTGTAAGAGCAGGCTGCCTGACTGGATTTGTGGCTTTTGTAGAGAAATGCAGCCATTTCCAACTTATGGCCTGACGAGGAAACCCAAGGAGTAAATACCCTGACTTCTCTACTCTTCCACTACCTAGAATTCCTATAATTCTTAACTTTTTCCCCCCTCTTCGTCATCTCATTTTCTGCAACTTTTAATAGAAACAGTTCCTCAATTAATTGCCCTGACACTTATCCTGGAGCCCCTCCATTTGCTTGTATCTATTGCTTGTGAGCTTGAAGCACTCTCCTGTGTGCATATTGGCAGTTGAATTTCAAGGTCCACCTGCTGAACCACTATGATACACTGCTTCCATGTTGCATCTTTTTTGGCGGCCTTTTCTCCACCTCCTCTGATAATGTCTTAAAGTCTTTACCTGGAGCCCTGTAAATTGGTTCCAGAGTCATTTGGGATATGGTTTGTAGGTTTTTATCAGCCGAGCCCATGAAGTGAAGGCACTGAGTCAGATCTGGACCAACGCACTCTGGCCCAATACAATGTTGCCACCCAAAAAGGTGTCTTGCATGAAGTATTATGTAGATCTGGCTATCAATCCTCCTCATAAAAATCTGTAATGGATGGAAACAATTTCTGAAGTTAATATTATTAGTAGGGAAGTAGTCATTTTAATCAATCCTGTACTGTCCTTTAGAAATGATATGACTCCCTCTATCTATTGAGTTATAGACCACACATTTGTGCATAAACGATTCTTTAACTCTGCCACACACCTCATAAAATGAGCAGGATCAATTCACAAATGATGTAACAGCTCTCTCCCCTCCCTAAAGGGGCCTTCTCTTTCCTCCCTGACAGACACAAGGCCTTGAACGCAGCAGCCAATCGCCTATGGATTCATTTTTGGCTGTGGTCATGTTTCCAAGGTTGTATTCATAGCTTAACCCTATTTATAATGAGTGACGTATAATAGTAACCAATCGATTGATGCAGTGTTTAGATTAAAAACATTCCCTTTTTGGCTCCATTTTGCCATATTTCAGCCAAGTATACATATATCTATGGAATGCAATTTAGATTTTCCTTTGCTGCCTGCTGATTTTCCCATAGTTCATTTTTCCGTTGCCTTTTGTAAGGTTCCCTTCTGTCTGGATGTTAACTCCTGAGAATTGGAGTAACACATGCTCTAAGGAGCAGTGAACCATCCTGCGTACAAATCAGGTGGTCCTGTTCAAGGACAAACAGCCATTAGCAATTAGCACAGTCTGTTGGTGGCAGTGGTGGAGGAGGACTGGATCCTAGAAATAAGGGTGACATCTTGGTCCCTCTCTGATAGAGGAACAACTAACTTTATGCTTTAATGATCTGGAAAGGGCAGTTCCTGTGCACACTGCTATTTATAGATTGGAAGCTGGGAAAGGAAATGTGTCTTGCCTGGAAAAGATTAAAATAGATTTGTAACCAAAGAGATGTATCTAAGAGGGCTTCCCTCACCCGCTTTGAGCCTTAAGTAAACTAAAAAATCTGTCCTTCACTTAGATGGATTAAGTCCAGGTTTTCCCTTTAAAAAGGATTGAAATTGGAGAGCCCACCTCAAACAGCAAAGGTCTCCCATATTAAGATCTGTGTATGTGAGATTGGGTTTCTCTACTTGAAAACAGGATTGAATTAGATCTCCCATCCCCACCCCCTCACCCCGAAGATGGAACTGAACCCTAGGAATATTTTCAAAGTCTCAGATCCTAAGTATAATGAAACTACAATAACCTTCCCTCCCTAAAAAAGAAAAAGAAAGTTGGATATTTCTAATACCCTTAAAAACAGAGCTAGCTCAAACTGGCTTGAACCTATGTTCACTCCTTATAGTTGATGTGTGCTGTCCAGTTGATTCAGACTCATGGCGACCCTAGAGGACAGAGTAGAACTTCCCCACAGGGTTCCCAAGGAGCGGCTGGTGGATTCGAACGGCCGACCTCTTGGTTAGCAGCTGAGCTCTTAACCACTGTGCCACCAGGGCTACAACATGTCCCTTAAGATCCTTTAATTTCAGCAGAAGGCAGTTGCACAGTGGATTGTCTAGGGCCATTCTGTGTTATCATCTTCACTCTGCAAACTTTGCATTTTAAAACCCCTCCAACCAACACAAAGACTGCTTCCATGCAGCGCTCACTGCCATGGCAAAAACCACTGCGGTGAGACATTTTCTGAGGGATACCCTTCCCATCCCCCTTGCACAGCAGACATCATGGTTACTGCCTCATATTGTCAGCATCTGGAAAGCACATGAACATTTTCCAAGATGAAACAAGCCTTAGGGTTTTGGTGAGATAAGTGAATTTCTACGTGAGTTTGCCTGCTCAATCCAGGTGGCTAAGATGAAGGTACAATAAATACATTTGCTTGCCAACTTAGGCTATGGTCTCCTGTGCCCACCGTGCCCGGCGACTTCAGGGTGGCTGTGTGCTTTCCTGAGGATGGAAATCTGTTCTCGTTTCTGACTTTTAATAATCTACATTCCAAATGTGAATTTCTTTTATAGGGGCTAGAAGTCTTAACAAGAGAAGTACAAAAGGTGATGGGACTAAAAATGCATGCTTCTGCTATACAGAACAAAAGGATGCAGGTTGAAAATGAGCAAAACTTGAATCCCATTTGGAAGTAGAATTTGAAACACTAGGTAGCAGCTGCCTGTGAATGTCTGTGGGGAATTTATTTTTTCCAAGTTCCAAATTAAAAGGAGTTCTTTGGATAAAGAAAGGTTTGAGGGAAAACAAACTCAAACTGCCATAAATCCAAGACAAAAATATTCTGTGTGGTAATGAGAGACATTTGGAAGTAATAGCATTGTATGCCTTCTACGTGATTGCTTGATTTTAGGGAAGCAATCTTTTCTTTTTTTTCCTCCAAAGGAAACCTTTTGAACTTTCAGAACTCCATTCATTTGTGTTGATCCAATTTTTCAAGGCAAAGAAGGCCGTCTGGCTGAAATTGACACTTGTTTCTAGACATGCATTCCGTGTCATAACCCGATGACTGTTTTCCTGACCCCTCTCCACTGGTTCTTCCTCACTGATGAGTCATTACTTCGTGGGTTACCACCTCAGGGCACCCAAGAAGGTCTCCATACATCATCACGGCTGGGGTCTGTCACTTCTGACTGGCCCTTGTTTGGAAGCTTATGATCTGGTGTTAGAGGAGTTGGCGCCCTTTGACCTTTTGGGTGTAACTCCTCTCACAGACTGCTTGTTTAGCTTTTAAGGACTTGAGGTTGATTAGACAGAGTAATTAAATCTCCCGGATATGTTCACTTACATTTAATGCTCTTGGACATTGATTTTAATGTTCTCTAAATGCCTTGGCTTGATAAGGTGTTAAGTGACAAAAATGGGTAGAACACAGTTCAGGGACCTCAAACAGGCTTCTCCCCCAACTTTGGTGAGAGAGTTTCTGAAACAGAGACCTTGTGGGGAAGGGTCATAGGTACATTCTCCATCTCTTCATACTGTCAGGAGGCTCTTGGCTACTTGGTTTATGGAACCATTGTCATCAGTAGTGGCTCAATGTGAAAGGGCAAACTGATTGCTGAATGGGCACGCTTCATTCACAGAGCTTCTCTCAGAAATTGTCCAGAGAAGCTTTTCTTTTCTGAAAATAAATCCACTTTAATTAATACAAAACAAAAGTAACTCCCTCAAAGCAAAACAATTCTGCACATAGCTTTTTTTTTTTTTTTTTTATGTCCAACCCTAAAGAAAGCAACAGAACATTTTTTATCTCAAAAGGTGACAAGGTTTTGGTGACTTGTCTTTCAAAATCCAGTACTTCACAATATTTCACATTCACATTCTTTAGGCAGTTGCACCTGAAAATCACATCTAAAGATGAAAATGTCAATTGACCCTTGATACTTGGCATTAGGGAAAAAATGATTTCTAATCTGTGGCAACTCTGCTGCCTACAGTCCTCATTAGAGTGCCATCAATACATATTAAAATACATGATAAAATAAAGATCACATTGTTAGAACACATCAGTTTAATTTCTACTTAATGACAGTTGAATCATTGTCACATATGATCAAATAATGAGGGCCGTGTGATCCAACTAATGACATCTTTACCAATTTGAAAGCTCTTGCAAAAGAATTTGCAGTTAATTATGATGGACTTGCTTTCTCTTGATAAGTTAAACTGTTTTTAGGAAAAGTTATTAAAGAAATTCTGTTTTAAAATTATAATCTAAGGTACAAAGGAAAAGTGCTATTAGGTTTATACAAAGAGTAATGGGAGCCTAGGGAGATGAGCATTCCTCTGTCAGTTTGACATACTATGACTTGCATGTAGCTCTAACACTGGAAGCTATGCCACTAGTATTTTCCAAATACCAGCAGGGTCACCCATGGTAAACAGGTTTCAGTGGAGCTTCCAGACTGAGACAGACTAGGAAGAAGGATGTGGCAATCTACTTCTAGAGAAAATGGCAAGAGAAAACCTTACGAATATTGGCAGAACGTTGTCTGATATAGTGCCAGAAGATGATCCTCACAGGATGGAAGGCACCCAAAATACAACTGGGGAAGAGCTGCCTACTGAAAGTAGAATTGACCTTAACGATGTGGATGGAATAAAGCTTTTTGGGACCTTAATTTGCTGATGTGGCATGACTCAAAATGAGAAGAAACAGCTGCAAACATACACTAATAATTGGAACTGGGAATGCAGGAAGTACGAATCTAGGAAAATTGGAAATTGTCAAAAATGAAATGGAATGCATAAAGACCAATATCCTAGGCATTAGTGAGCTGAAATGGACTGTTATTGGCCGTTTTGAATCGAACAATCATATGGCCTACTATGCCGGGAACGACAACTTGAAGAGGAGTGGAGCCACATTCATGGTAAAAAAGAACATTTCAAGATCTATCCTGAAGCTCAACGCTGTCAGTGATTGAATAATATCCATATACCTACAAGGAAAACCAGATAATATGATTATTGTTCAAATTTACGTACCAAACACTAATGACAAAGATGAAGAAATTGAAGAATTGAAGATTTTTACCAACTTCTGCAGTCTGAAATTGATCAAACATGCAATCGAGATACACTGATAAATACTGGTGATTGGAATCCAAAAGTTGGAAACAAAGAAGGATCAGTAGTTGAAAAATACAGTCTTGGTATTCCAATGGGGGTTTCATGACGGAATTAGGCAAGACCAATGACTTATTCACTACAAATACCTTTTTTTTCACCGACATAAACGGCAACTATATACATGGACTTCACCAGATGGAATACACAGGGATCAAATTGACTACACCTGTGGAAAGAGACAATGGAAAAGCTGAATATCATCAGTCAGAACAAGGACAGGGGCTGACCATGGGATAGACCATCAATTGCTCATATGCAAGTTCAAGTTGAAGCTGAAGTAAATTAAAACAAGTCCATGAGAGTCAGAGTATGACCTTGAGTATATCTCACCTGAATTTAGAGACCATCTCAAGAATAGATTTGATGCATTGAACACTAATGACAGAAGACCAGACAAGCTGTGGGATGACATCCAGGACATCATTCGTGAAGAAAGCAAGAGGTTGAAAAGACAGGAAAGAAAGAAAAACCAAAATGGATGTCAGAAGAGACTCTGAAATTTGCTCTTGAACGTAGAACAGCTACAGCGAGTGGAAAAAATGATGAAGTAAAAGAGCTGAACAGAAGATTTCAAAGGGCTCCTCAAGAAGATAAAGTGTTATACACATAGTGAAGTACAAAAAGGCCTGCAGTTAGAAAAACAAAAGGGAAGAACATGTTCAGCATTTCTCAAGCTGAAAGAAGTTCTTGAACAAAAAAATTCAAGCCTCGAGTTGCAACAGGATTTTATGGGAAAAATATTCAACATCACAGGAAACATCAAAAGAAGATGGAAGGAGTACACAATCACTGGACCAAAAATAATTTGTCTATGTTCATCCGTTTTAGGAAGTAGCATATAATCAAGAACCCACGGTACTGAAGGAAGAGTTCCAAGCTGCACTGAAGAAAAAAGGCATTGGCAAAAAGCCCTGCTCCAGGGGAGGCGGAGCCAAGATGGCAGAATAGACAGACGCTTCTGACGAGCCCTCTTACAACAAAGAACTGAAAAAACAAGTGAAACAAATGTATTTCAGACAAGCTAGGAGCCCTGAACATCAAAGGCAAGCTTGGAAAATGAACTGACTGTCAGGGAGAGGAAGAGACGGTAAAGAAGACGAGAGGAGTTACCGGAACTAAATAGCGGGGAGCCCTAAGGCACCATTCCCGGGAGTGGCGGTGGCCCGTTGATACTAGTGTTCGGCTGCAATTTCCTCAGGGAGAAGAAGCCAGCCACTCAGCCTACTCTGGAACCAGAGAAGAACAGCACTTTTGGCAAAAGCTAAGTACTTGGGTATATTTAACCGCCTGCCCCTCCCCACGTGCAGGATTCATTGGCTGATTTCCCTGGGCCTGAGATAGGCCCTGTTGAGTGCCTAGAGCCATCCTCATGGCCTTGGAGGAGGAATAAATTTGCAATTGGGGGAAAAGAAAATTTGCCAGCTCCACTAACCAGGGGAGCTCAGGACAGAAACGGCTCCTGTCCAGGCATAAACGGTCCATGGACTTTGAGTACCTCTCCCCTCTGCATGGACCTGTGTGAGCCTATTTCAGGACAATAGGCCCTTGCTGTCAGACTCCAACTGTTTCAGCTGTGCGGTGGAGAGGTGGGTGTTTGATGTTAACATCGCTTTGCCTATTAAACATGGTTCTCACTTACCCACATCAGGGGCCTAAGGACTGGTGGCTCCACTCAGGTCACCCAGCCACCTGCGAAAAGGGTCCAAGGATAATTGGTACCTCCAAGTCCTTACAACCAAAAACATTGAGTGCCCATGTTCCGTCTGCAGAACCCACCCACCTGTACACTCTAGGGAACAGGGACACACTTTCCTCAGAGACATGTGGGGGGTGATTCTCAGCCTCCTGTCTTGTTCAGAGTGTGACCCATTGCTGCAACAAGATACTGGTACCTACACCAATCACCCCTGCCCCTCAAAGATTGTAGGACAGGGCCTGTACCACACACTTGATGATCAGCTGCCTGGACTCCTGAGCTGAATACATACAAGAAAAATGAATGGACTCCTTCACTGATATACCTGATAACAGATCTAGCCATCTGGAGACAGAACGTCAGAGTTCCTGAGGTGAAAATAATCAAGCTAGCTCACTCAAGCAACCCATTTGGGCATATCAAAACAAAACAAAGCTAGAAGCTATGACACAGTAAGCAAGCATAAACTAATACAATAACTTATAGATGGCTCAGAGACAACAGTCAATATCAGGTCACATACAGAAATAGACCATGATCACCTCAACAGGCTCTCAGAACAAAGAATCCAGGGATCTTCTAGATGAAAGTGCATTCCTGGAATTACCAGATGTACAATACAAAAGTTTAATATACAGAACCCTTCAAGACGTCAGGAGGGAAATGAGACAATATGCAGAACAAGCCAAGGAACACACAGATAAAGCAATTGAAGAAATTGGAAAGATTATTCAGGAACATAATGAAAACTTTAATAAGCTGGAAAAATCCATAGACAGGCAGCAATCAGAAATTCAGAAGATTAACAATAAAATTACAGAAATAGACAACTCAGTAGAAAGTCAGAGGAGCAGAATTGAGCAAGTAGAAGCTAGAATTTCGGAACCCAAAGATAAATCACTTGGCACTAATATATTTGAAGAAAAATCAGATAAAAGAATTAAAAAAAATGAAGAAACCTTAAGAATCATGTGGATTCTATCAAGAGAAATAACCTATGAGTGATTGGAGTACCAGGACAGGGAGGGATAACAGAAAATACAGAGAGAATTGTTGAAGATTTGCTGGCAGAAAACTTCCCTGATATCGTGAAATATGAGAAGATATCTATCCAAGATGCTCATCGAACTCCACATAAGGTAGATTTTAAAAGAAAGTCACCAAGACATATTATAATCAAACTTGCCAAAACCAAAGATAAAGAATTTTAAGAGCAGCTAGGAATAAACGAAAAGTCACCTACAAAGAAGAGTCAATAAGAATAAGCTCGGACTACTCATCAGAAACCATGCAGGCAAGAAGGCAATGGGATGACTTATATAAAAAATTGAAGGAAAAAAATTGGCAGCCAAGAATCATATATCCAGCAAAGCTGTCTCTCAATTACGAAGGTAGAATTAGGGCATTTACGGATAAACAGAAGTTTAGGGAATTCATAAAAAACAAACCAAAACTACAAGAAATACTAAAGGGAGTTCTTTGGTTAGAAAATGAATAATATCAGGTATCAACCCAAGACTGGAACACTGGGCAGAGCAATCAGAAGTCAACCCAGACAGGGAAATTACAAAAATAAATCAAGATTAAAAACCCCCCAAAACAGGGAAACAGCGATGTTATTATAAAAAAGAAGACAACATTAAGACAATAAAGAGGGACTAAGAAATGTAGTCATAGATCTTCCATATGAAGAGGAAAACAAGGCAATACAAAGAATAAAAGTTAGGTTTAAATTTAGAAAAATAGGGGTAAATGATAAATTAACCACAAAGGAGACAAACTATCCTACGCATCAAAATAAAATACAAGAAAAAAAAAAGGCTCAGCAGAAATAAAATCAACAACAACGAATATGAGGAAAGGACAATATGTAAAGATAATCTATTCAGCACATAGAATTATGTGGGAAAAAGAAACTGTCAACAACATAAAAAAAGACATCAAAATGATAACACTAAATTCATACCTACCTGTAATTACGCTGAATGTAAATAGACTAACTGCACCAATAAAGAGACAGAGAGTGGCAGAATGGATTAAAAAACACGATCTGTCTATATGCCGCCTACAAGAGACACACCTTAGACTAACAACTAAAAACTCAAAGGATGGAAAAAATATATCAACCAAACAACAATCAAAAAAGGGCAGGAGTGGCAATATAAATTTCTGACAAAACAGACTTTAAATTTATATCAATAATAAAGTATGAGGAAGGACACTATATAATGATTAAAGGGACAATATACCAAGAAAATAAAAAATGAAAAAAATTTACCAAGAAAATATAACCATATTAAATATTTATGCACCTAATGACAGGGGTGCAAGATACATAAAACAAACTCCATCAGCATTGGAAAGTGAGATAGGCAGCTCCACAATAATAGTAGGAGACTTCAACACACCACTTTCGGTGAAGGACAGGACATCCAGAAAGAAGATCAATAAAGACACGGAAGATCTAAGTGCCACAATCAACCAACTTGACCTCATAGACATATACAAAACACTCCACCAAACAGCAAGCAAGTAGACTTTCTTCTCTACTGCACAAGGAGCATTCTCCAGAATAGAGCACAGATTAGGTCATAAAGCAAGCCTTAGCAGAATCCAAAACATTGAAATATTATAAAGCATCTTCTCTGACCATAAGGCCATAAAAGTGGAAATCAATAACAGAAAAAGCAGGGAAAAGAAATCAAACTTGGAAACTGAACAATACCCTGCTCAAAAAAGACTGGATTATAGAAGACATTAAGGATGGAATAAAGAAATTCATAGAATCCAATGAGAATGAAAACCTTTGGGACACAGTAAAAGCAGTGCTCAGAGGTCAGTTTATATCAACAAATGCACACATCCAAAAAGAAGAAAGGGCCAAAATCAAAGAATTATCCCTATAACTGGAACAAATAGAAAGAGAGCAACAAAAGAAACCCTCAGGCACAGGAAGAAAACACATAATAAAAATTAGAGCAGAATTAAATGAAATAGAAAACAGAAAAACAATTGAAAGAATTAAAAAGACCAAAAGCTGGTTCTTTGAAAAAATCAACAAAATTGATAAACCATTGGCCAAACTGACAAAAGAAAAAACAGAAGAGGAAGCAAATAACCTGAATAAGAAATGAGATGGGCAATATTACAATAGACCCAACTGAAATTAAAAGAATCATATCAGATTACTATGAAAATTGTGGTCTAACGAATTTGAAAACCTGGAAGAAATGGATGAATTCCTAGAAACACACTACCTACCTAAACTAACACAAACAGAGGTAGAACAACTAAACAGACCCATAACAAAAGAAGAGATTGAAAAGGTAATTAAAAAAACTCCCAACAAAAAAAGCCCTGACCCGGACGGCTTTACTGCAGAGTTCTACCAAACTTTCAGAGAAGAGTTAACACCGCTACTACTAAAGGTATTTCAGAGCATAGAAAAGGGAAGAATACTACCAAAGTCATTCTATGAAGCCACCATATCCCTGATACCAAAATCAGGTAAAGACACCACACAAAAAGAAAATTACAGACCAAACTCATTCTATGAAGCCACTATATCCCTGATACCAAAACCAGGTAAAGACACCACACAAAAAGAAAATTACAGACCTATATCCCTCATGAATTTAGATGCAAAAATCCTCAACAAAATTCTAGCCAATAGGATTAAAAAATATACCAAAATATAATTCACCATGACCAAGTGGGATTCATACCAGATATGCAGGGATGGTTCAACATTAGAAAAACAATTAATGTAATCCATCATATAAATAAAACAAAAGACAAGAATCACAAGATTTTATCAATTGATACAGAAAAGGCATTTGACAAAGTTCAACACCCACTCATGATAAAAACTCTCAGCAAAATAGGCATAGAAGGAAAATTCCTCAACATAATAAAAGACATTTATACAGGGCCAACAGCCAACATCATCTTAAATAGAGAGAGCCTGAAAGCATTCCCCTTAAGAATGGGAATCAGACAAGGATGCCCTTTATTTTCACTCTTATTCAACACTGTGCTGGAAGTCCTAGCCAGAGCAATCAGGCTAGATAAAGAAATAAAGGGCATCCAGATTGGCAAGGAAGAAGTCAAAGTATCTTTTTTTGCAGATGACATAATCTTATACACAGAAAACCCTGAGGAATCCTCAAGGAAACTACTGAAACTAATAGAAGAGTTCAGCAGAGTATCAGGATACAAGACAAACATACAAAAATCAGTTGGATTCCTCTAAACCAACAAAAAGAACATCAAAGTGGAAACCATCAAATCAATACCGTTTACAGTAGCCCCCAAGAAAATGAAATACTTAAGAATAAATCTTACCAGAGATGTAAGAAACTTATACAAAGAAAACTACAAAACACTTCTGCAAGAAACCAAAAGAGACCTAAATAAGTGGAAAAACATACCTTGCTCACGGATAGGAAGGCTTAATATTATAAAATGTCTGTTCTACCAAAAAGGATCTATAGATACAATGCAATTCTGATCCTAATTCCACCGACATTCTTTAATGAGATGGAGAAACAAATCACCAACTTCATATGGTAGGGAAAGAGTCCCTGGACAAGTAACGCATTACTAAAAAAGAACAAATTAGGAGGCCTCACTCTACCTGATTTTAGAACCTATTATACCACCACAGTAGTCAAAACAGGCTGGTACTGGTACAACAACAGATACATAGACCAATGGAACAGAATTGAGAATCCAGACATAAATCCATCCACATACGAGTAGATGATATTTGACAAAGGCCCCAAAGCAGTTAAATGGGGAAAGGACAGTCTTTTTAATGAGTGGTGCTGGCACAACTGGATATCCATCTGCAAAAAAATGAAACAAGACCCATAACTCACACCATGCACAAAAATGAGCTCAAAATGGATCAAAGCCCTAAATATAAAATCTAAAACGATAAATATCATGGAAGAAAAAATAGGGATGACACTCGGGACCCTAATACATGGCATAAACAGTATACAAAACATTACTAACAATGCAGAAGAAAAAGTAGATAACTGGGAGCTCCTAAAAATTAAACACCTATGCTCATCCAAAGACTTCACCAAAAGAGTGAAAAGATTACCTATAGACTGGGAAAAAGTTTTTAGCTATGACATTTCCAGTCAGCACCTGATCTCTAAAATCTACATGACACTGCAAAAACTCAACTACAAAAAGACAAATAGCCCAATTAAAAAATGGGCCAAAGATATGAACAGACACTTTACTAAAGACATTCAGGTAGCTAACAGATACATGAAGAAATGCTCATGATCATTAGCCATTAGAGAAATGGAAATCAAAACTACCATGAGATTTCATCTCACTCCAGCAAGGCTGGCATCAATCCAAAAAACACAAAATAATAAATCTTGAGGAGGCTGCAGAGAGACTGGGACTCTTATACACTGCTGGTGGGAATGTAAAGTGGTACAACCACTTTGGAAATCTATCTGGAGTTTTCTTAAAAAGTTAGAGATAGAACTACCATACAACTCAGAAATCTCACTCCTTGGAATATATCCTAGAGAAATAAGAGCCTTTACACGAACAGATATATGCACACCCATGTTTATTGAAGCACTGTTTACAATAGCAAAAAGGTGGAAGCAACCAAGGTACCCACCAACGGATGAATGGGTAAATAAATTACGTTATATTCACACAATGGAATACTACACATCGATAAAGAACAGTGATGAATCTGTGAAAGATTTCATAACATGGAGGAATCTGGAAGGCATTGTGCTGAGTGAAATTAGTCAGTTGCCAAAGGACAAATATTGTATAAGACCACTATTGTAAGAACTCGAGAAATAGTTTAAACAGAGAAGAAAATATTCTTTTATGGTTGCGAGAGGGGGGAGGGAGGGAGAGTGGGAGGGGGGCATTCACTAATTAGATAGTAGATAAGAGCTACTTTAGGTGAAGGGAAGGACAACACTCAGTACAGGGGAGGTCAGCACAACTGGACTAAACCAAAAGCAAAGAAGTTTCCTGAACCAACTGAATGCTTTGGAGGCCAGCATTGCAGGGGCGGGGGTTTTGGGGACCATGGTTTCAGGAGACATCTAAGTGAATTGGCATAGTAAAATCTATTCAGAAAACATTCTGCATCCCACTTTGGAGAGTGGCTTCTGGGTCTTCAATGCTAGCAAGCGGCCATCTAAGATGCATCATTTGGTCTCAACCCACCTGGATCTAAGGAGAATGAAGAACACCAAGGACACAAGGTAGTTACGAGCCCAGGTGACAGAAAGGGTCACATAAACCAGAGACTATATCAGCCTGATACTAGAAGAACTAGATGGTGCCCAGCCACAACTGATGACTGTCCTGACAGGGAACACAACAGTGAACCCCTGAGGGAGCAGGAGAGCAATGGGATGCAAATCCCAAATTCTCATAAAAAGACGAGACTTAATGGTCTGACTGAGACTAGAAGAACCCCAGTGGTTATGGCCCCAGACCTTCTGTTGGCCCAGGACAGGAACCATTCCCAAAGCCAACTCTTCAGACATGGATTGGACTGGACAAAGGGATGGAGAGGAATGCTGGTGAGGAGTAAGCTTCTTGGATCAGGTGGACACTTGAGACTATGTTGGCACCTCCTTCCTGGAGGGGAGATAAGAGGGTAGAAGGGATTAGAAGGTGGTGAAATTTACACGAAAAGAGAGAGTGGAGGGAAGGAGTGTGCTGTCTCATTGCGGTGGGTGGGGGAGAAATTGGGAATATGTAGCAAGGTGTATATAAGTTTTTGTGTGAGAGAC
This sequence comes from Loxodonta africana, assembly GCF_030014295.1. Taxonomy (NCBI): domain Eukaryota; kingdom Metazoa; phylum Chordata; class Mammalia; order Proboscidea; family Elephantidae; genus Loxodonta; species Loxodonta africana. The sequence continues at coordinate 171,262,918 of NC_087369.1, read as the reverse complement.
CGACTTGATTTGTAAACTTTCACTTAGCACAATAAAAATTAAAAAAAAAGACTCCAGAAATTGATGGAATACCAATTGAGATGTTTCAACAAACGGACTCAGCACTGTAGGTGCTTACTTGTCTATGGCAAGAAATTTGGAAGACGGCTAGCTGGCCAATTGACTGGAAGAGATTCATATTTGCACCTATTGCAAAGAAAGGTGATCCAACAGAGTGTGGAAATTATCGAACAATATCATTACAATCATACCCAAGTAAAGTTTTGCTGAAGATAATTGAAAAATGGTTGCAGCAGTACATTGACAGGGAACTGCCAGAAAGTGAAGCTGGATTCAGAAGAGGATTTGGAATGAGGGATATCATTGCTGATGTCAGATGGATCTTGGCTGAAAGCAGAGAATACCAGAAAGATATTTACCTGTGTTTTATTGACTATGCAAAGCATTCGACTGTGTGGATCATAACAAATCATGGATAATTTTGCAAAGACTGAGAATTCCAGAACATTTAATTGTGCTCAAGCACAACCTGTTCACAGACAAAAAGGCAGTTATTCCAACAAAACAAGGGGATACTGTGTGGTTTAAAATCAGGAAAGGTGTGTGTCAGGGCTGTATCCTTTCACCATATTTATTCAAACTGTATGTTAAGCAAATAATCGTAGAAGCTTGACTATATGGAGAAGAACAGGGCATCAGGATTGGAAGAAGACTCATTAACAACCTGGGATATGCACATAACACAACCTTGCCTGCTAAAAGTGAAGAGTACTTGAAGTGCTTACTGATGAAGATCCAAGACTACAGCCTTCACAACAAAGAAAACAAAAATTCTCTCAGTTATACCAGTAAGCAATACCATGATAAACAGAGAAAAGATTGAAGTTGTCAAGGATTTCATTTTACTTGGGTTCACAATCAGCACCCATGGAAGCAGCAGTCAAGAAATCAAACAACACATTGCATTGGGCAAACCTGCTGCAAAGGACCTCTTTAAAGTGTTGAAAAGTAAAGATGTCACCTTGAAGGATAAGGTGCGCCTGACCCAAGCCATAGTATTTTCAATTGCATCATATGCATATGAAACCTGGATAATGAATTAGGAAGATTGAAGAAGAGTTGATGCCTTTTAATTATGGTGTTGGTGAGGAATATTGAATATACCATGTCCTGCCAAAAGAACAAACAAATCTGTCTTGGAAGAAGTACAGTCAGAATGCTTGGAAGCAAGGATGGTGAGGCTTCATCTCATTTGCTATGGACATGTTATCAGGAGGGACCTGTCCCCGGAGAAGGACATCATGCTTTGTAAAGTAGAGTGTCAGCGAAAAAGAGGAAGCACCTTGTCATGGATTGAATTATACCTGCCCCAAAGTGTGTGTATTAGTTTGGCTGGGCCAGGGTTCTCAGTATTGTGTGGTTATCCTACATTTTGTGATTGTAATTTTATGTTAAAGAGGATTAGGGTGGGATTGTAACAATTTTACTAAGGTCACATCCCTGATCCAATGTAAAGGGAGTTTCCCTGGGATGTGGCCTGCATCACCTTTTATCTTACAAGAGATGAAAGGAAAGGGAAGCAAGCATACTGGTGTAGGGTTTGTCCTAAACCTAATCCCTTCTGAGTTTTAGAGAGCATGTGGACACAGAGACACACACAGGGAGAAGTGGAAGACAGACGATGGAGACAGATGCATATATAATCCCAGGAACTCCAAGGATCGCTGGAGTTCTAGGAGCTGAAAGGAACAAGGAAGGACCTCACCCTACAGCCACACCCTGAATTTGGACTTCTAGCCCTCTGAACTGTGAGACAATGAATTTCTGTTCTCTAAAACCACCCACTTGTGCTATTTTCTTATCGCAGCCCTACGAGGGATCAAGGCTACATTGGTGAGTCTGGGAAAGCTTGTGGTAGGGGAGAAGCATAGGCTGTATCTTGTCTCTGTGAAGAGCAGTGGTTTGGTAGGAATATAGAGTTTTGTGAAGAGAAGCCTCTGAGCTGCCCTGGCTGGGAAGTCCAAGCAGAGTGTCCAGCCCAGTGGAGTAAGGACTGTAAGTAGTATGGCAAGATAGGATTTGGTTCCTGCAGGAGTATCCGAGTTGGATGAGCCCAAAGATAAGATGGGATTGGATGGGTAAACAGTCAGACATCTCAACAAGGAAGTGCAGAAAGCAAAGGACACATCTTTCCTTTCTTCCGAGGGCAAGGAGTTACCTGGGCTTTTTTTTTTTTTTTGTAGGGTTCGAGCAGAGGATCTCACCACTCATCTGTCAGTTGGTGGCACTGTGGTGGCTTCTGTGTTGCTGTGATGCTGGTAGCTATGCCACCAGTATTTCAAGTACCACTGGGGCCATTTATGGTGGACAGGTTTCAGTGGAGCTTCCAGGCAAAGATGGACTAGGAAGAAGGGCCTGGTGATCTACTTTTGAAAATTAGTCAATGAAACTTTATGGATCACAACAGAACATTGTCTGATATAGTGCTGGAAGACGAGCCCCCTGGGTCGGGAGACACTAAAATACACAGTGCCCACAGCAATGGATTTGAGTATACCAATGATCATGAAGGTAGCACAAGACTGGGCAATGTTTTGTTCTGTTGAACATAAGATCTCCATGAGTTGGAGTTAACTTGACAGCAACTAACAACAACAGCAGCAGAGGATCATGAAAACCACTATTATTGGGCATCAATTTTCAAAATGGGTTTGAATCAATTTCCACCTGCTTCTAAGTGTTCTTCAGAAGAACAGAAGTAGCAACCTGTTTCTCAAATCATCATAAACAATACAACAAAAGAAGGATGGCCAGAACAAGATCTGAGCAACTCACAGGAGTGGTTTGAGAGGGACATTCTGAACACAACACCCTACTTGTTTTCAGTTTACCCATCATAGCCCTGGGCCCTCTGTGTTCTTTGTCCCATAGCCTTCCCCATGGAAACTGCTGTGGGTCTCTGTTCAGTGTCTGCCTGCAGTCCTAACTAATTGTAAGTGGCAGAGCCAAGACTGGGCCTGCTTGCCCAGGAACATGTCAGTTATTTGATGAAGCAGGTAGAATGAACTCGGGCATCTGCAGTCTGATCTTCAGGGATGTTTGTAGAACAGGTCTTGTCTCTGTTGGTGAGTGCTGCCACAAAACTTGGCCTCTTGCAGCAGCTGCTATTGATGAAGGTTAAAACCCAAGTAGCAATAACGGTCACTTACAGGCTGCTAACTAAAAGGTTGGCAGTTTGAATTCACCAGGTGCTCCTTGGAAACTCTAGGGGGCAGTTGTACTCTGTCCTATAGGGTCGCTATGAGTTGGGATCAACTCAGCGGCAGTGGGTTTTTTTTTTTTTTTTTTTGGTTACAGGTGTAGTAAGGAGGACTTTCTAGGGTCGGGGAGAGGCCTGTTAATACAAAGGGAGGTAATCTCAAGATGTCAAACAAGTCCACGTGTGTAGGGTCACTATGTTGTTTTTGCAGGTGTCCCCTGAAAATCCAGTCCTCAAATAACAATGTTTGTCTGTGAAGCAGAACGAAAACTTTTTTCCTTGCCGATTAATCAGGATAATTGCTTGCTAAATAAAATACACAAACTAGTTGTTCTAGTGCAGCATCAACTTCCAAATTGAACTCGGCATTCACTACTCAATCAAACATCTTAGATGGTTTCAATAAACAGTAAAGAGACAGGTAGCCCCGATAGCAGGCTCTCTGTAGCCGATGAGGGTCATCCCGGAGGCCGCCTTCAGCAGTCCGTGTGGCTTCAGTTCGGATTTATGCTGCACCATCTAACCAAGCCAGTTGCTGTAGACTCGATTCCGACTCATGACAACCCCATGTGTGCCAGACTGGAAGGGTGCACCGTAGAGTTCTCAGCGGCTGATTTTTCCAAAGTAGATCATCAGGCTTTCTTTTGAGGCACCTCTGGGTGGACATGAACCTCCAAACTTTGAATTAGCAGGTGAGCATATTAACCCAGCGACTTCCTAGTGGGGATGTTGTTGTTCGGTACCATCAAGTTGATTTTTGACTCTTGACAACACTGTGTGAGAGTAGAACTTGCTCCATAGGCTTTTCTAGGCTGTAATCTTCACAGGAGCAGATTGCCAGGTCTTTTCTCCCCATGTACATGGAGTTCCAATAACATATTTCCACTCTACAAACCCTAAGCTCCAACACCACTAATAATGTTATAGCATGCGCCACAGTCCACCACTCTCTGGGGTTTAATATGCTGAGAACATGTTTCTGCATCTTTAAATGGCCATAACGCACTGGTGCAGACCTCTGGCCTTGTCTTGGTCCCATTTTTAATAGGATAGACCCAGACAAATGCTCTCAGAGAAGTCTGATTTATACATGAAAGATATTGTCAGAAATGGTTGGGGAAAAGAACATATGAAGGAAAGGGACATTTCATTTATCTTCATGTAACTCTTTAAAACTGGTGAGAGGAGCAAGATGCCTGTATTCTTCAATAAACCTTTGATAAGACATTAGGAAGCTGACATGGTATCTCTTGATGAGCCGTTACTACCTGCTTTGGATGCCAAGTACTTTCATCCACTCCCGAAGTGTATTAATGAGGCAGGAAAGGCTTAGCTTGGAAGTAAAGTCCTCATCAGGCCATGGCTTTTTTTCTCTGTTCATCGTTCCCCTTTCTTTTTTCTCCTTTCCATTTCAAAAGTTGGTCTGAGCAGAGCAACTCCTGCTGGGATTGTAGGAAGAAGGAACGCACGCCAGTGACTCCCACTGGGTTCCCTGATTTGCTTTTTTTTTTTTAACGCATGCAGGCTGTAGGTGTTTGAATGCTTGCTCTTGGGCGGCTTTTCTCAGGTGCTTTTTCCCTCCCTCCAGTTTCCCCTTTTGCTGGGCTTCAAAGGGGGTAAATGAGTAGTCAGTGCCCACATCTAGCAGTTGAAATAAAAACAATGGCTTTTCAAAGGGGTGCCACCGAGACGGAGGTTTGGAAGGTGGCTCGAGTAGCATTTCTGGAAGCGTTCAGAGTTCAGCAGGGCATGGCGAGTGGCTTTGTCCAACAGAGCTTTGCTAGCGTTCAGGAGACTTTCAACTCCAAGTGTCTGTATTTTATGTTGAAGGGGGCAAGGAAAGCCATGGGGGGTATTCTTCAGATTCAACACCCTGGGAGCCCTGGCTGTCTCCTGCATGGCTGGTGTTAATCCCTAAGAAAGGGATTGGTGTCACTGGCAGTGACGTGCTAGCTTCACAAAGAGAGCAAGCCCCACTGAGATGAAGGCGGTTCTTCATCAGCATTCACCAGAAGAACTTCACAACAGGCTCTCTCGGGTCTTCTCTCCTGCTCCCTTCTTCTGGGAAAGACGAATTTCGGGTGTGTTAAAAGATAGTGTTTGCCTAATGATGCACTTAATGAAAGTCCTTGATCAATGATCATTTGTGGGTTTCCAGTAGGGGAGGCTTGAAAAGCACCATCATTGAGCTAGTGACTGTTTTCTCAGGCAAAAAGGGGGAAAATCGATGCTTCAGGTCTAGCAAGCTGCAAGAGTATGACAGAAAGACATGGATGCATAAATGGCAGAGAGACAAAAGCTGTGGGTAAGGCTGGGGAGCGAGAGTGTCCACTGAAGTGATAATAGCTGAAGCAAAGCCAAAAGGCATTGAGAGTGAGTGGTGATGTAAAGAGACAGGGAAATGAAATGATCAATGAACTAGAGAGCAGGTTGGGCAACAAGGGCACAGGGGCTGCCAGCAACAAGGTGGGGGACCCAAAAAGGAAAAGCCCAACATGGAGATCAAACCCCCAGTGAAATTGTCTAGAAAGGAAGGCAGTGAAACAAGGTGAATGGTTGGTAAGTCATCAGCCACTTGGCATGGAGCAGGCAGTCATCAATCTGTAATTCAATCAGGGAGAGGTGCTGTTGCAGCACTGTGGCAGAGGGGCTGCCCCGACTGCGCCCTTGCAACAGGCAGGTACCTGAAGGAGAGAGCAGGGTAGTGACACCCAGCACACAACTCACCAGGGATTTCCTAGTGCAAAGCAGACCTTCTGCTGCTCCTCCCATCTGCCTACCCCCACAAAAATATCAATTATGAAATCGTGTTTATTGTCTCTGTCCTTACCAGTCCAGAAGACTACATCAAGTTTGCATTCTGAAGTTTGCAATACCAAGACAATAGATTTTTTTTTTGCCTTTTAGAATATACAATTATAATATTAAAAGGAGCCCTCGTGGGCAACAGTTAAGTACTCGGCTGCTGAAAGAAAGGTTGGGAGTTTAAACCCACTCAGTGTTGCTATGGAAGAAATACCTGGCAATCTGCTCCCAGAACGATTACAGCCAAGAAAATTCTATAGGGGCAGTTCTACTCTGTAACACATAAGCTCTCTATGAGTCAGAATCAACTCGATGGCAGCCAACAACAACAACACGATATTAAAAGTGCTTTTTCAAATCCCCCGCACTCTGAGATTCTCACACACCCCTGTGTTAGGGAATGTGGCCCCACTGACAGTCATAATCTAGTATATTTTTGAATAGACAGTAAACAAACAAACCAAAAACAAATCCATTGCCACTGAGTCGATTCCAGCTCATGACAACCCTATATGTTACAGAGGAGAACTACTCCACAGGGTTTTCTTGGTTGTAACACATGGGGTTGCCTTGACTTAAAAGGAATGGGTTTTGTTTGGAATCTTTAAGGACACAGATTGCCAGGTCTTTCTTCTGCAGCCCTTCTGGGTGGGTTTGCAACTGCCAACCTTTAGGTTAGTAGATGAGCACAAACCACTTGTGTCATGAAGGGATATTAAGAGCCAATTAATATGAATCCTTACAGGCAGATTCTTAGAGCTACCAGTACCCCTAGTCTAACACCTCTCTTTACAGGTGGAGAAACAGGCCCAGAGAGGAGTTGTCTAAGGTCAAATTTGGAGTTGAAGGCTGAGTCAGGTGTGGTATAATACCTCCTAAGTCCCAATTCAGTGCTGTTTCTACCTCCTTTCATTAATTTATAATTCAGCTTGAGCTGGGCCAAAATATGCCTAGGCTTGATCTTCAAAAAAAAAAAAAAAGGATTGATTATACAAAACAATTTGTTATCCAAATTCTAAAGAACAGTATCTCACCTGTCTGCTTCAAGAGTCTGGGAGCAACCCAGCAGCAGGGCTCATCACCTAGCACAGAACCTGGAACATCGTAAGAGTGCAGAAGGTGTGTATTTGTTGAATGAATCAATGAATGGGTAAATAAAAAAAATAATTATGGGCAAGCTGCCCAGCTTTGCACATAGTGCAGTAGGCACCCTTTCTAGGTGAGCCTCGGTGTCTCAATCTGTTCAAGAAGGGTGATGATACTCCCTGTCTCAAGGGGTCCTTGTGAGCATCAAATAATATCAAAGTGATTTGCAAACAGGAAATGCAAATATCATACAGGAGGTCCCCTTGAGTTTGTTTGATAAGAAGCTCAGAGAACAGAGATAAATAGAGTCCCCAAAGAAAAATAGAGAATTACACAAATCCTTTCCTCACTATGAGTTTCCCTCAAGCAAAATTCTAGTATACATAGCTTTATCTCTGAACACTGTTGTTGTTATCGTTATTAGGTCCTGTCAAGTCAATTCTGACACATAGTGACCCTGTGTACAACAGAACAAAACATTGCCCCGTCCTGCATCATCCTCACAATTATTGCTGTGCTTGAGCCCATTGTTGCAGCCACTGTGTCAATCCATCTCGTTGAGGGTCTTCCTATTCTTCACTCACCTTCTACTTTACCATGCATGATGTTCTTCTCCAGGGACTGGTCCCTCCTGATAACATGTCCAAGGTATATGAGACATAGTCTCACCATCCTTGCTTCTAAGGAGCGTTCTGGCTATACTTCTTCCAAGGCAGATTTGTTCGTCCTGTATATTTTACCAGAATCAAATCTCAGGGTGAGTATGTGTGAGTCCCTTCTGATAGGGGTAATTAGAGAGGGAGAGACATAAGGTGGGAAATAGAAAGGGGAGTTGAGTGGATGGTGGAGCAGGGATGGAGATGTGGACAGAGTGAAAAGAAGCCTGTGAGAAGGAACTCTGCAACATGGCAGTTAAAATACCACCAAATATTTCTAAAATGCAGCGCAAAGTTTTAGACACAGATTTAAAAATCACAATGTCTCACATCTTGATCACACATGCATAACATGATATTTACATGATAATTAAAAACCACCAACATCAGTCCTCCTTAAAAAACAAAAAGGGGGAAGAAAGAGCCTCTAAGAAATTAGGCAAAATTAAGGAAAACAGACAAGCAAGATTGCCTATGAATAAAAAGAAATAAGGTTGAATTGGTTGTCTTTTTTTTAGCTCAGACACATTTATTTAATTACACACATACCTACCTTAACATGCTGGTGTGTGACATTTACAATCCAAGCTTCCAATAATTATGGTTCCCTACTCTACGAAACGGGAACCCTGGTGGCGTAGTGGTTAAGAGCTACGGCTGCTAACCAAAGGGTTGGCGGTTCGAATCCACCAGGCGCTCCTTGGAAACTCTATGGGGCAGTTCTACTCTGTCCTGTAGGGTCGCTAGGAGTCGGAATCGACTCGACTGCACTGAGTTTGGATTTTTTTTGGACTCTCCAAAACGGGGAATGGATTTACAGACATAAAAACAGGGAACATTGGTTTCAGGAAAAAGGGAACAGGTGGGTATCTGAGAGCTTGTCTCTAAGCGGTAGAAACGGTGAATCCATTTGTCTACTAACTAAAAGATGAGCAGTTTGAGTCCAAGCAGAGGTGCCTCAGAAGAAAGTTCTGGCTGTGTACTTTCTAAAAATCAGCTGTGGAAAACTACGGAGCCGACAGCCCGACTCAGCTAGGCCCAAAATGGGGTTGTTTCCTTGCTGAATCCCGTGTCAGCAACCTGGAACCAAGTTGCCATTTCACATAAATGCCTAGCTTTCCCAGGAGCCAAAATCCAAGTCGATCAATTGATTTTCCCGGAAAAGGAAACCTAAGCTAGCCATTCAGGACCGTCTGCTGTTACAAAAGCTTTTCCACCAACACTGTGCTTAGGAACTCTTGTCTTCCTTTCAGACCATGAACTGTAAAACTGGTTCGTGAGCTGTAAAATACAGCTTATGAGTTCATACACAAATTTAATACAGGCGGTACCTACGTGACAAACTTCCGACTTCAGGACAACTCATACTTGCCCTTTAATGTTATGTAAATTTGCCCCCATACTGAATGATTGAACCAACCCCTACTCTAAACAAATTCTTCATTACAGTCACCTTGACTTGCTGCACACACAGCTTTTAAATCACTGAAAAGCTTTTGAGCCTTTTCTTGCACTAAAACAAAAAAATGAAACAAACAAACAAACAACAAAAAAAACAAGCCCATTGCCATCAAGTCAATTCAGACTCCTATCGACCCTATAGGACAGAGTAGAAATGCCCCATAGAGTTTCCAAGGAGCCCCTGGTGGATTCGAACAGCTGTAACGCTTAACCGCTTTGCTGCACCTGTTACCAACTTACAACTTTGACTGAAAGGCACAGGTAGGAATGGATCTCATTCAGAAGCCTGGGACTGCCTGTATTGTGAAAATTTTATTTTTAACAAACCATAATTCTACTTTGACACACATGGAGTTACCATGAGTAAGGAAAAAACGAGGAAGTAAAAGAGCTGAACAGAATTCAAAGGGTGGCTCGAGAAGACAAAGTAAAGTATTATGATGACATGTGCAAAGACCTGAAGATGGAAAACCAAAAGGGAAGAACACGCTCAGCATTTATCAAGCTGCAAGAACTGAAGAAAATATTGAAGCCTCCAGTTGCAATACTGAAGTACTGTACAGGGAAAATATTAAACAACACAGGAAGCATCAAAAGAAGATGGAAAGAATACACAGTCACTATACCAAAAAGAATTGGTCGACATTCGAACATTTCGGGAGGTAACATATGATCAGAAGCTGATGGTACTGAAGGAAGAGGTCCAAGCTGCACTGAAGGCATTGGCGTAAAACAAGGCTCTAGGAATTGACAGAATACCAATTGAGATGTTTCAACAAACAGATGCAGCACTGGAAGTGCTTGCTCATCTATGCCAAGAAATTTGGAAGACAGCTAACTGGCCAACTGACTGGAAGAGATCCATATTTATGCCTATTCCCAAGAAAAGTGATCCAACTGAATGCAGAAATTATAGAATAAAATCATTATTATCACACACAAGCAAAATTTTGCTGAATATCATTCAAAAGAGACTGCAGCTGTATATCAACAGGGAACTGCCACAAATTCAAGCCGGATTTAGAAGAGGACGTGGAACTAGGGATATCATTGCTGATGTAATATGAATCCTGGCTGAAAGAAGACAATACCAGAAAGATGCTTACCTGTGTTTTATTGACTATGCAAAGGCATTTGACTGTGTGGATCATAACAAATTATGGATAACATTACGAAGAATGGGAATTCCAGAACACTTAATTGTGCCCAAGAGGAACTTGTACATAGATCAAGAAGCAGTTGTTTCTACAGAACAAGGGGATACTGTGTGGTTTAAAGTCAGGAAAGATGTGCATTAGGGCTGTATTCTTTCACCATACCTTTTTTTTTTTAATTCAATCTGTATGCTGAGCAAATAATATGAGAAGCTGGACTATATGAAGAAGGACAGGACATCAAGATTGGAGGGAGACTCACTAACAACCTGCATTATGCAGATGACACAACCTTGCTTGCTGAAAGTGAAGAGGACCTGAAGCACTTATTAATGAAGATCAAAGACCACAGCCTTCAGTATGGATTGTACCTCAACATAAAGAAAACAAAAATCCTCACAACTGGACCCATGAACAACATCATGATAAACGGAGAAAAGATTGAAGTTGTGAAGGATTTCATTTTACTTGGATCCACAATCAACAGCCATGGAAGCAGCAGTCAAGAAATCAAAAGACACATTGCATTGGGTAAATCTGCTGCAAAGGACCTCTTCAAAAGTGTTGAAGAGCAAAGATGTCACCCTGAAGACTAAGGTGCGCCTGACCCAAGCCATGGTGTTTTCAATCACCTCATATACATGGGAAAGTTGGACAATGAATAAGGAAGACTGAAGAAGAATTGGTTCCTTTGAGTTGAGGTGTTGGAGAAGAGTATTGAATATACCACGGACTGCCAAAAGAACAAACAAATCTGTCTTCAAAGAAGTACAACCAGAATGCTACTTAGAAGCAAAGATGGCAAGACTGAATCTCACATACTTTGGACATGTTATCAGGAGGGATTAGGCCCCAGAGAATGACATCATGCTTGGTAAGGTAGAGGGTCAGCGCAAACGAAGAAGACCCTCAACGAGATGGATTGACACAGTGGCTGCAACAATGGGCTCAAGCATAGCAACAATTGTGATGATGGCACAGGACTGGGAAGTGTTTTGTTTTGTTTTGCATGGGGTCACTATGACTCAACAGCACCTAACAACAACAACAATATGTTGATCACACAAAGTCAAATTTATTTCTTAATGCTGTAAGGGACACAAATACTCTGGCAGAGCTTTGGTAATGTCTAGGAAAGGGGAGGTCAAGAGTGAGCTCTTTATAAGGTTTTGGGGCTCTTATTTAAGGTGAATCATTCAATGCTGGAACATGATTAAGACTGGATACAGTTTGTGATATTTTAATAATTTGGAATTAGTGAACACAGGGAGGTGAGGGTTTTGAGAAGCAGGCCATTACCATGCTGAGGGTTAGTTGAGTTGTCTTTTGTTCAAATAAACAAACTTTCAGGAAGTTCCTGAGACAAACAATAAATTTATATGTATACAATTTAATCTCCCTGGAATAGTAAAATTGTGTCCTCAGGTGGCAAAATTGAGGCTGAGGGAGTTCCAGTTTTGGGTAAGATACAGTAACCACACTCTATGCTGTCTCTTCTACTAATTGCAGCTATACAATGTAGACAGAATTCATGAGGCAGCTGTTTGAAGACTTGGAAAAGTAAACAGTGGCACACAGATTGAAGACGAAGACCAAAATTTGAAGAACCACCAAATTGGTGGTAAGTTTCTCATTTATTCTCTCGGTATTCCCAGTCCTCGACCCAAGGCATGCGAAACCCAGAGTATGCGCAGAGAGGCTTCCAGGAGAAACCTTCTAGTTCTGGCTCTAGAAGCAGGCCAGCTGACTTCTAACATCCAGGGAGAGTAGGGGAAATTCCTCATTTTACTTTTTTTCTTTTCCCTATTCTCTTTCACCCCAGCTCTCAGGCAACCCACCACAGTGGCTACAACAGTGATGGCAACAGGCCCCCGGATACCTAAAACTCTAGAAAGGGAACACTTTCTCCCCTGTCTGGAGTCCCAGAGAGGAAGGAGAAAGAGTGTAATTCGGAAAATTTGTGAAGAAATAATGAGTGAAAATTCCCATATTTAGCAAAATACGTAAACTAAGAATCCAAGAAGTTCAGCAAAACTCAAACAGGTTAAACCCAAAGAAATCCATGCCGAGATACATCATAATCAAGCTGCTGAAAACTAAAGATTAAAAAAAAAAATCATAAACACAGCCAGAAAACCACAACATATTACTAATATGGTAAATTTATGTGAATGACTGTGGATTTTTCATTGTAGTGGAACAGCTCCACCATGGCCTCCTGGCCATCTTGCACATATCCACATAGGCCACATATGCAATGCTAAACCACAGTCTCACCTAAGTTCAATGGAATACCTTGTGACTCTCTCAAAAACTGACAAGATAGGCAATTTTGTCAGGAGCCACGACAAAGCTGTTTCTCACTTGCCTCTCTATCTTGCAGGAGGCCACTATGAGCCAGTTTCTCATCCACCTCCCTCTTTCTGATGAAGCATAAGACACTCTACCTTGCCACCTCCACTTGGGGTAGAGATGCAAGCTCTAAAACTGCTTAGCTGCAGTCTAGAATTGGCCCTTCTGTGACAGCATGGCCCATTGCTCATGTCATCAATCATCTGGCCTCTCCTGTCTGACATTATCCTGCAGGACTAGGGATTCAGAGAGTTGAAACCATGCTGATCTTGTTTATGCTATCTGCGTAAGCAATAAACTGGTCAACTCCATTTGGGTTTCTTGTATCCTTATCAGTGGATCTACAGAAGTGTGACAAACCAACCTACCAGCTGCCACCATGCTGTGCTGAGGGAATGCTTGACATTCATCAAAACCATCTAGGCCAGAAGGAAGGTGCAGAGGATTTTTAAAGTGCTAAAGGAAAAGAGAGATCAGTCCTAAAATCTATATCCACTGGAAATAGCCTTCAGGAAAGAATGCAAAACAAGATATTCTCAGATGAAGGAAAACTAAGGGAATCTATTGACAATATAATAGCTCTAAAGGGTTTTCTAAAGGAAGTTCTTCACCCGGGAGAATATGATACCAGAAGGAAATTTGGAACAGTAAGAATGAAAGAATAAAAACAGAAATGGTAAATATCTGGGTAATTAATTCTTCTCAGCTTAAGTTCTCAATATGTGTTTGAGAGTTGAAAGCAAAAGTTATACCATTGTCTTATTGGGTTTTAATGTTTGAAGAAGTAATACACAACATGGCTGCATCAAAAAAGTGAGGGAGGGTAAAGGTACCAATATAGTGGTAAGATGTCTATACTCCTTTCAAGTAGTAATATATCAATCCTAAGAAGGTGGTAGAAAGTTAAATACATATCTTCTAATTCCTAGAGCAACAAATTAAAAAAGGCAGTCAAATATATATGATCAAAAACACAGTAGGGGGAGGAGGGGGCCAAGATGGCTGACTAGGCAGACGCTACCTTGGATCCCTCTTGCAACAAAGACTCAGAAAAACAAGTGAATCGATCACATACATGACAATCTACGAACCCTGACCATAAAACACAGATCTAAAGAGTTGACCTGAGTGACAGGTGAGCGAAAAGCCGCGCCCTGAACCAGTGACTGCTTCTGGAACCCGCGACCCACCCCACAACCTTGAGCCCCCGCAGTTCCCTGGTGCCAAGTGGCGGGGCTGATTGCGGCTTGCTGAGGTGGGGCAGGCACGGGACACAGCCCTAACCCCTAGCGCCCTGTGGTACCCTCCATAGAGACTCAGCCAGCGAAAGCAGGCTGCACACTGACGGGGCTAACGAGAGAATGAACAACCAAGGGGAAACAGACTGTTTTCGGAGCCTGGAGCCAGCGTTCCAGTCAGAAAACCTTGGCGCCTGGCTTTGGACTGGACGCAGGAGAGCTGAGCATGGCATCCTGAGACGGTGCAAACATGGAGTGCAGCCCTAGCCCCCTGAAGTGACCCGGGGGAAGCTCAGCCAGTGCACGCAGGCAGCGCAGAGACGCGGCTGACAGGAGGAGAAGTCACCGGGAGGCAGCGACTGGTTTTGGACACAGGAGTGCAGCGTCCCAGCCGGGGAACCTTGATGCTGGGCTTTGGACTGGGAGCGGAGGAACTAACTGCAGCTTCTGAGACAGCACAAGCACAGGACGTGGGCCTGACCCTCGGGGGCAATCTCTACCCAGCCAGCGCACACAGTCGACACGCCCCTCGGGAATCTCAGATAAAACAGTCATCCTAAGCAAGATAAGTAACTTTGTCTATATTCCTGGGTGCTACTCTCTCCCATTTATCTGATCCCTCCCCTCCCCTTCCCAGGCAGCTTCATTAACTTTGGAATTTCCTGGGCCAGAGAGTGAAGTGCTCTGTGGTTTTTTTTTTTTGGTTGTTTGTTGGTTTTGTCTTTTCCTAATCCATTCTCCTGCTCTGAGAGAAGCAGCTACAAAAAACCCAGGGACCAAGAATCCTTCCCTGACTTCCCGAAATTGGACTAAAATACAGAACCAGCTCCAGCCAAGCATTTGTGATCCACAGTCTTGGGCTTTCATCCCTACAGGGAACAAGGTGGCTATTATAATGCAAAGGCAATTCTGATAGTGATCTGACTGTAATTGTTTTAGCGGATTACTAGAAAGACTAGTTTCCCAGGTCTTATATCTCTACCTATTAAACAGAGCCCTCACTGACCCACAATGGGGAACTGAGGGCTGAAGCTCCACCCAAACCACCTAACCTCCTGCCATAGGTGTCTGAGGATAGTGACATCTACCAGTCTTTAAAGGTACATGCATTGAGTGCCTAAGGTACAGCTGCAGAGCCCATCCACCAAAGTGCTTTAGGAATAGAGACACACCTACCTCACTGGCACTGGGGGGAAGCCTGTCAACATCCTGCCCCCCCCCGGAATGTGACCCCCTGCTGCTACTAGAATCTGGTGCACACAACTATCACCACTGCTCCTCTAAGTGAATAGGTGACAGTCTATCCCACACACTTGGTGACCCAAAATCAGATTCTACTCAAGAATAGTGAATGGACTCTTAGGCTTATATTTCTGGTAACGGCACAAACCAGCTCGTAAGAGGTCATAAGTGATTCAAAGCCTACAACAATCAAGACAGCGCAATCTAGTAGCCCATCTACATATATTGAAACAAAACAAAACAAGATAAGACTCGGTGAGAAAATATAAAATAAATCATTACAATATCTTACAGATGGCTCGGAGACAACAGTCGATATCAAACCACATAAAGAAGCAGACCATGATTGCTACAACTCCCGAAATTAATGAATCAAAATCTTTCCCAAATGAAGATACAATCCTGGAATTGCCAGATGCAGAATATAAAAAACTAATTTTCAGAATGCTTCAAGACATCAGGGATGACCTCAAAAATGAAATAAGGCAATCTACACAAAAAGCCAAGGAACACACTGATAAAGCAGTTGAAGAAATCAAAAAGATTATTCAAGAACATAGTGGAAAAATTAATAAGCTACAAGAATCCATAGAGAGACAGCATTCAGAAATCCAAAAGATTAACAGTAAAATTACAGAATTAGACAACTCAATATGAAGTCAGAGGAGCAGAATCAAGGAATTGGAATGTGGGGGCGGGGGGGGAGATGGAGGATAAAGCAATTGACACCAATATAAATAGCTAAAGAAAAATCAGATAAAAGAATTAAAAAAAAATATGAAGAAACCCTAAGAATCATGTGGGACTCTATCAAGAAGAATAACTTGCATGTGATTGGAGTTCCAGAACAAGGAGGGATAACAGAAAATACAGAGAGAATAGGTGAAGATCTATTGGCAGAAAACTTCCCTGACATCATGAAAGACAAAAGGATATCTATCCAAGATGCTGATTGAACCCCATATAAGATTGATCCAAAAAGAAAATCACCAAGACACATTATCATCAAACTTGCCAAAACCAAAGATAAAGAGAACATTTTAAAAGCAGCCAGGGATAAAAGAAAGGTCTCCTACAAAGGAGAATCAATAAGAATAAGTTCAGACTACTCAGCAGAAACCATGCAGTCAAGAAGGCAATGGGATGACATATATAGAGCACTGAAGGAGAAAAACTGCCAGCCAAGGATCATTTATCCAGCAAAACTCTCTCTCAAATAAGAAGGCGAAATTAAAACACTGACAGATAAACACAAGCTTAGAGAATTTGCAAAAACCAAAACAAAGCTACAAGAAATACTAAAGGAAATTGTTTGGTCAGAAAATCAATAACATCAGATAACAACACAACACAAGGTCATGGAGCAGAACATCCTTATATCAACTCAAATAAGGAAATAACAGAAACAAATTAAGATTAATTTTAAAAAGAAAAAAATGCTCAAAACAGGGAATCATTGAAGTCATTATGTAAAAGAGCACAATAATCAAAAAGAGGGACTAAATACAGGAGGCATAGAACTGCCATATGCAGAGGAAAACAAGGCGATATAGGACGATACAAGTTAGGTTTTTACTTAGAAAAATAGGGGCAAATATTAAGATAACCACAAAGAGGTCTAACAATTCCATAACTCAAAATAAAAACCAAGAAAAACATAACGACTCAGCAAACATAAATTCGACTACTATGAAAATGAGGAACACACAATTTACAAAGAAAAACCTCTCAGCACAAAAAAGTAAGTGGAAAAATGAAATTGTCAACAACCCACACAAAAAGGCATCAAAATGACAGCACTAATCACATTCTTATCTATAATTACACTAAACGTAAATGGACTAAATGCACCAAGAAAGAGACAGAGAGTCTCAGACTGGATAAAGAAAAACAATCCATCTATATGCTGCCTACAAGAGACACACCTTAGACTTAGAGACACAAACAAAATAAAACTCAAAGGATGGAAAAAATATATCGAGCAGACAACAAGCAAAAAAGAGCAGGAGTAGCAATATTACTTTCTGACAAAATAGACTTCAAAGTTAAATTCACCACAAAGGATAAAGAAGGACACTACATAATGATTAAAGGGACAATTGACCAGGAAGATATAACCATGTTAAATATTTATGCACCCAATAACAGGGCTGCAAGATACATAAAGCAAACTTCAACAGAACTGAAAAGTGAGATAGACGCCTCCACAATTGTAGTAGAAGACTTCAACACACCACTTTCGGAGAAGGATAGGACTTCCAGTAAGAAGCTCAATAGAGACACGGAAGACCTAATTGCTACAATCAACCAACTTGACCTCATAGACTTATACAGAACACTCCACCCAACAGCTGCAAAGTACACTTTTTTTTCTAGTGCACATGGAACATTCTCTAGAATAGATCGCATATTAGGTCATAAAACAAACCTTTGCAGAATCCAAAACATCGAAATATTAGAAAGCATCTTCTCAGACCACAAGGCCATAAAAGTGGAAATCAATAACAGAAAAATCAGGGAAAAGAAATCAAATACTTGGAAACTGAACAATACCCTGCTCAAAAAAGACTGGGTTATAGAAGACATTAAGGAGGCAATAAAGAAATTCATAGAATGCAACGAGAATGAAAACACTTCCTGTCAAAACCTCTGGGACACAGCAAAAGCAGCGCTCAGAGGTCAATTTATATCGATAAATGCACACATACATAAAGAAGAAAGAGCCAAAATCAGAGAACTGTCCCTACAACTTGAACAAATAGAAAGTGAGCAGCAAAAGAATCCATCAGGCATCAGAAGAAAACAAATAATAAAAATTAGAGCTGAACTAAATGAATTAGAGAACTGAAAAACAATTGAAAGAGTTAACAAAGCCAAAAGCTGGTTCTTTGAAAAAATTAGCAAAATTGATAAACCATTGGCCAGACTGAGAAAAGAACTACAGGAAAAGAAACAAATAACCTGAATAAGAGATGAGATGGGCCATATCACAACAGACCAAACTGAAATTAAAAGAATCATATCAGATTATTACAAAAAATTGTACTCTAACAAATTTGCAAACCTAGAAGAAATGGATGAATTCCTAGAAAAACAATTCCTACCTAAACTAACACAATCAGAAGTAAAACAACTAAATAGACCCATAAAAAAAAAAAAAAAAAAGAGATTGAAAAGGTAATCAGAAAACTCCCAACAAAAAAAAACCCCTGGCCCAGACAGCTTCCCTGCAGAATTCTACCAAACTTTCAGAGAAGAGTTAACACCACTACTACTAAAGGTATTTCAAAGCATAGAAAATGATGGAATACTGCCTAACTCATTCTATGAAGCCACCATATCCCTGATACCAAAAGCAGGCAAAGACAGCTCAAAAAGGAAAATTACAGACCTGTATCCCTCATGAACATAGATGCAAAAATCCTCAACAAAATTCTAGCCAATAGAATTCAACAACACATCAAAAAAAAAAAATCCACCACGACCAAGTGGGATTTATACCAGGTATGCAAGGTTGGTTTAATATTAGAAAAACCATTAATGTAATCCACCATATAAATAAAACAAAAGACAAAAACCACATGATCTTACCAATTGATGCCGAAAAGGCATTTGACAAAGTCCAACACCCATTCATGATAAAAACTCTCACCAAAATAGGAATTGAAGGAAAATTCCTCAACATAATAAAGGGCATCTTTTTTATACAAAGCCAACAGCCAACATCATTCTAAATGGACAGAGCCTGAAAACATTTCCCTTGAGAACAGGAACCAGACAAGGATGCCCTTTATCACTGCTCTTATTCAACATTGTGCTAGAGGTCCTAGCCAGACCAATTAGGCTAGACAAAGAAATAAAGGGCATCCGGATTGGCAAGGAAGAAGTAAAATTATCTCTATTTGCAGATGAGATGATCTTATACACTGAAAACCCTAAGGAATCCTCCAGAAAACTACTGAAACTAATAGAAGAGTTCGGCAAAGTCTCAGGTTACAAGACGAAAATACAAAAATCAGTTGGATTCCTCTACCTCAACAAAAAGAACATCGAAGAGGAAATCACCAAATAAATACCATTCACAGTAGACCCCAAGAAGATAAAATACTTAGGAATAAATCTTCCCAGAGATGTAAAAGACCTATACAAAGAAAACTACGAAGTACTAGTGCAAGAAACTAAAAGGGACCTACATAAGTGGAAAAATATACTTTGCTCATGGGTAGGAAGACTTAACATTGTAAAAATGTCTATTCTGCCAAAAGCCATCTATACATACAATGCACTTCCGATCCAAATTCCAATGACATTTTTTAATGTGATGGAGAAACAAATCACCAACTTCATATGGAAGGGAAAGAAGCCCCAGATATGTAAAGCATTACTGAAAAAGAAGAAGAAAGTGGGAGGCCTCACTCTACCTGATTTTAGAACATATTATACAGCCACAGTAGTCAAAACAGCCTGGTACTGGTACAACAACAGGCACATAGACCAATGGAACAGAATTGAGAACCCAGGTATAAATCCATCCACATACGAGCAGCTGATATTTGACAAAGGCCCAGTGTCAGTTAATTGGGGAAAAGATAGTCTTTTTAACAAATGGTGCTGGCATTATTGGATATCCATTTGCAAAAAAAATGAAACGACCCATACCTCACACCATGCACAAAAACTAACTCCAAGTGGATCAAAGACTTAAACATAAAGACTAAAATTATAAAGATCATGGAAGAAAAAAATAGGGACAACATTGGGAGCCCTAATACAAGGCATAAAAAGAATACAAAACATTACCAAAAATGACGAAGAGAAACCAGATAACTGGGAGCTCCTAAAAATCAAACACCTATGCTCATCTAAAGACTTCACCAAAAGATTAAACAGACCACCTACAGATCGGGAAAAAATTTTCAGCTATGACATCTCGGACCAGTGCCTGATCTCTAAAATCTATATGAATCTGTTAAAACTCAACCACAAAAAGACAAACAACCCAATCAAAAAGTGGGCAAAGGAGATGAACACGCACTTCACTAAAGAAGATATTCAGGCAGCTAACAGACATATGAGAAAATGCTCTCGATCATTAGCCATTAGAGAAATGCAAATTGAAACCACGATGAGATTCCATCTCACTCCAACAAGGCTGGCATTAATTCAAAAAACACAAAATAATAAATGTTGGAGGGGATGCGGAGATATTGGAACTCTATACACTGCTGGTGGGAATGTAAAATGGTACAACCACTTTGGAAATCTATCTTGCATTTTCTTAAAAAGTTAGAAATAGGACTACCATACAACCCAGAAATCCCACTCCTCGGAATATACCCTGGATTAATAAGAGCCTTTACAAGAACAGATATATGCACACCCATGTTTATTGCAGCACTGTTTACAATAGCAAAAAGGTGGAAGCAACCAAGGTGTCCATCAACAGATGAATGGTTAAATAAATTATGGTACATTCACACGATGGAATACTATGCATCGATAAAGAACAGTGACGAATCTGTGAAACATTTCATAACATGGAGGAACCTGGAAGGCTTTATGCTGAGTGAAATTAATCAGATGCAAAAGGACAAATACTTTATAAGACCACTATTATAAGATCTTGAGAAATAGCATAAACTGAGAACACATTCTTTTGTGGTTAAGAGAGGGGGGAGGGAAGGAGGGTGGGAGAGGGTTATTTAATGATTAGTTAGTAGATGAGAACTACTTTAGGAGAAGCGAAGGACAATATTCAATACAGGGAAGGTCAGCGCAATTGGACTGGACCAAAAGCAGAGAAGTTTCCAGGATAAACTGACTGCTTCGAAGGTCAGCGGACCAAGGGCGGGGTTTTGGGGACTATGGCTTAAGGGGACTTCTAAGTCAATTGGCATAATAAACTCTATTATGAAAACATTCTGCATGCCACTTTGAAGTGTGGCGTCTGGGGTCTTAAATGCTAAAAAGTGGCCATCTAAGATGCATCAATTGGTCTCAACCCATCTGGATCAAAGGAAAATGAAGAACACCAAGGTCATAAGGTAATTATGAGCCCAAGATACAGAAAGGGCCACATGAACTAGAGACTTACATCATCCTGAGACCAGAAGAACTAGATGGTGCCAGGCCACAACCGATGACTGCCCTGACAGGGACCACAACAGAGAACTCCTGAGGGAGCAGGAGAACAGTGGGATGCAGACCCCAAATTCTCATAAAAAGACCAGAGTTAATGGTCTCACTGAGACTAGAAGAATCCCGGCGGTCATGGTCCCCAAACCTTCTGTTGGCCCAGGACAGGAACTATTCCCAAAGACTACTAATCAGACATGGAAGGGACTGGACAATGGGCTGGAGAGAGATGCTGATGAAGAGTGAGCTACTAGTATCAGGTGGACACTTGAGACTGTGTTGGCATCCCCTGTATGGAGGGGAGATGGGAGGGTAGAGAGGGTTAGAAACTGACAAAACGGTCACGAAAGGAGAGACTGGAGGAAGGGAGCGGGGTTACTCATTAGGCAGAGAGTGAATGGGAGTGTGTAGTAAGGTGTATATAAGCTTATATGTGACTGACTGACTTGATTTGTAAACTTTCACTTAAAGCTCAATAAAAATTATTAAAAAAAAAAAACACAGTAGGGGAGGAGAAGCCAAGATGGCGGAATAGACAGACGCTTCCGGCTAGCCCTCTTTACAACAAAGACCAAAAAAAAAAAAACAAGTGAAACGAGTATATTTGTGACAAGCTGGGAGCCCTGAGCTTCAAATGCAAGCTTAGAAAACGAATTGAGGGGCAGCGGGAGGGAGAGGCCGTTCAGAAGCGAAGAGGAGTTACCAGACCTGAATCGTGGGGAGCCCTCAGGAAGCATTCCCAGAGCAGTAGCGGTGAGCTGGTACTAGCATTCAGCAGCAGTTTCCTCAGGGAGAAGCACCCTGCCACAAGGCCTACTCACACCTCCGGAACCTGAGAAGAACAGCGCTCTCGGTAAAAGCTAAGTGTTGTTCTTGTTAGGTGCCCTCGAGTGGATTCCGACTCATAATGACCCTGTGCACAACAGAAAGAAACACTGCCCAGTCCTGCGTCATCCTTACAATCGTTGTTATGCTTGAGCTCATTGTTGCAGCCACTGTGTCAATCCACCTTGTTGAGGGTCTTCCTCTTTTCCAATGACCCTGTACTCTCCCAAGCATGATGTCCTTCTCCAGGGACTGATCCCTCCTGACAACATGTCCAAAGTATGTAAGACGCAGTCTCGCCATCCTTGCCTCTGAGGAGCATTCTGGCCAGACTTCTCCTAAGACAG
Organism: Loxodonta africana; assembly: GCF_030014295.1. Classification (NCBI taxonomy): domain Eukaryota; kingdom Metazoa; phylum Chordata; class Mammalia; order Proboscidea; family Elephantidae; genus Loxodonta; species Loxodonta africana. The sequence continues at coordinate 171,240,358 of NC_087369.1, read as the reverse complement.
ATTTGTTCGTTCTTTTGGCAGTCCATGGTATATTCAATATTCTTCGCCAACACCACAATTCAAAGGCGACAACTCTTCAGTCTTCCTTATTCATTGTCCAGCTTTCACATGCATATGACATGATTGAAAATACCATGGCTTGGGTCAGGTGCACCTTAGTCTTCAGGGTGACATCTTTGTTCTTCAACACTTTGAAGAGGTCCTTTGCAGCAGATTTGCCCAATACAATGTGTCTTTTGATTTCTTGACTGCTGCTTCCATGGCTCTTGATTGTGGATCCAAGTAAAATGAAATCCTTGACAACTTCCATCTTTTCTCCGTTTATCATGATGCTGCTCATTGGTCCAGTTGTGAGGACTTTTGTTTTCTTTATGTTGAGGTGTAATCCATACTGAAGGCTGTGGTCTTTGATATTCATAAGTAAGTGCTTCAAGTCCTCTTCACTTTCAGCAAGCAAGGTTGTGTCATCTGCATAACGCAGGTTATTAATGAGTCTTCCTCCAATCCTGATGCCCCGTTCTTCTTCATATAGTCCAGCTTCTCGTATTATTTGTTCAGCATACAGATTAAATAGGTATGGTGAAAGAATGCAACCCTGATGCACATCTTTCCTGACATTAAACCAATCAGTACCCCCTTGTTCTGTCCGAACAACTGCCCCTTGATCCATGTAAAGGTTCCTCATGAGCACAATTAAGTGTTCTGGAATTCCCATTCTTCGCAGTGTTATCCATAGTTTGTTGTGATCCACACAGTCGAATGCCTTTGCATAGTCAATAAAACACAGGTAAACATCCTTCTGGTAGTCCCTGCTTTCAGCCAGGATCCATCTGACATCAGCAATGATATCCCTGGTTGCACATCCTCTTCTGAAACCAGCCTGAATTTCTGGCAGTTCCTTGTCGATGTACTGCTGCAGCCTTTTTTGAGTGATCTTCAGCAAAATTTTGCTTCCGTGTGATATTAATGATATTGTTCTATAATTTCCACATTCGGTTGGATCACCTTTCTTGGGAATAGGCATAAATATGGATCTCTTCCAGTCAGTTGGCCAGGAAGCTGTCTTCCATATTTCTTGGCATAGACAAGTGAGCACCTCCAGCGCTGCTTCTGTTTGTTGAAACATCTTAATTAATACTCCATCAATTCCTGGAGCCTTGTTTTTTTGCCAATGCCTTCAGAGCAGCTTGGACTTCTTCCTTCAGTACCATCGGTTCCTGATCATATGCCACCTCTTGAAATGGTTGAATATCGACTAATTCTTTTTGGTGTAATGACTCTGTGTATTCCTTCCATCTTCTTTTGATGCTTCCTGCGTCATTTAATATTTTCCCCATGGAAACCTTCACTATTGCAACTCGAGGCTTGAATTTTTTCTTCAGTTCTTTCAGCTTGAGAAACGCAGAGAGTGTTCTTCCCTTTTGGTTTTCCATCTCCAGGTCTTTGCACATGTCGTTATAATAGTTTGCTTTGTCTTCTCGAGACGCCCTTTGAAATCTTCTGTTTAGTTCTTTAAATTCATCAATTCTTCCTTTTGCTTTAGCTGCTCGATGCTCAAGAGCAAGTTTCAGAGTCTCCTCTGACATCCATCTTGGTCTTTTCTTTCTTTCCTATCTTTTCAGTGACCTCTTGCTTTCTTCATGGATGATGTCCTTGATGTCATTCCACAACTCGTCTGGTCTGCAGTCACTAGGGTTCAATGTGTCATATGTATTCTTGAGATGGTCTCTAAATTCAGGTGGGATATACTCAAGGTCATATTTTGGCTCTTGTGGACTTGCTCTGATTTTCTTCAGTTTCAGCTTGAACTTGCATATGAGCAATTGATGGTCTGTTCCACAGTTGGCCCCGGGCCTTGTTCTGACTGATGATATTGAGCTTTTCCATCGTCTCTTTCCACAGATGTAGTCTATTTGATTTCTGTGTGTTCCATCTAGCAAGGTCCATGTGTATAGTCACCGTTTATGTTGGTGAGAGAAGGTATTTGCAATGAAGAAGTCGTTGGTCTTGCAAAATTATATCATTCGATCTCTAGCATTGTTTCTATCACCAAGGCCATATTTTCCAACTACTAATCCTTCTTCTCTGTTTCCAACTTTTGCATTCCAATCACCAGTAATTATCAATGTATCTTGATTGCATGTTCAATCAATTTCAGACTGTAGCAGCTGATAGAAATCTTCTATTTCTTCATCTTTGGCCCTAGTGATTGGTGCATATATTTGAATAATAGTCGTATTAACTGTTTTTTTATTAACTGGTCTTCCTTGTAGACATATCTATATTATCCTATCATTGACAACGTTGTACTTCAGGATAGATCTTAAAATGTTCTTTTTGACGATGAATGCAACACCATTCCTCTTCAAGTTATCATTCCCAGCATAGTATACTATATGATTGTCCAATTCTAAATGGCCAATGCTAGCCCATTTCAGCTCACTAATGCCTAGGATATTGATGTTTTTGCATTCCATTTCATTTTTGACGATTTCCAATTTTCCTAGATTCATAATTCGTACATTCCGATTATTAATGGATGTTTGCAGCTGTTTCTTCTCATTTTGAGTCATGCCACATCAGCAAATGAAGGTCCTGGAAGCTTTACTCCATCCACGTCATTAAGCTGGACTCTACTTTGAGGAGGCAGCTCTTCCCCAGTCGTCTTTTGAGTGCCTTCCAACCTGGGTGACTCATCTTCCAGCACTATATCAGATAATGTTCTGCTACTATTCATAAGGTTTTCACTGGCTAATGCTTTTCAGAAGTAGACTGCCGGGTCCTTCTTCCTAGTCTGTCTTAGTCTGGACGCTCAGCTGAAACCTGTCCTCCATGGGTGACCCTGCTGGTATCTGAATACCGGTGGCATAGCTTCCAGCATCACAGCAACACACAAGCCCCCACATTACAACAAACTGTCAGACACGTGGGGGAAAAGCTAAGTACTTGGGTGTATTTTACTGTGCCCCCCACCCTCAAGCCAGCTTCAGCGGCTGAGTTCCCTGGACCTGAGAAAGGCCCTGTTGAGCACCTAGAGCCATTCTCCCGGCCTTGGAGAGGGAAAAAAATTTGCATTTGGGGGAAAAGATAATTTTCCAGCTCCACTAACCGGGGGAGCTCAGGACAGAAGCGGCTCCTGTCCAGACAAAAACAGTCAGTGGAGTTTGAGCAACTTTCCCTTCTGCATGGACCTGTGTGGGCCTGTTTTGGGAGAATAGGCCCTTGATGGCAGACTCCAGCAATTTCAGCTGTGCGATGGAGAGGTGGGTGTTTGATGTTTGACATTGCTTTGCCTATTAAAAAAGGTCCTCACCTACCCGCATTAGGGACCTAAGGACTGGGAGCTCCACTCAGGTTACCCATCCACCCACGACAGGGGTCCAAGCATAACTGGTACCTCCCAGTCCTAACAACTAAAAGCTTTGTGTGCCGGTGGTCCATCTGCACAACCCAACCACCAGCACACTCCAGGGAACAGGGAAGCACTTTCCTCAGAGACACTTGGGGGTCGGTTCTCAGCCCACTGCCTTGTTCAGAGCGTGACCCCCTCCTGCAATCAAATACCGGTACATACACCAATTGCCCCTGCCCCTCTAAGACTGTAGGACAGAGCCTGTACCACACACTTGATGATCAGCTACGTGGAGACCTGAGCTGAATTCGTACAAGAAAAGTGAATGGACTCCTAGACTGATATGCCTAATAATAGCTCTAGCCATCTGGGGACAGGACGTCAGAGCTCCAAAGGTGAAAAAAATCAAACTAGCTCACTCAAGCAACCCGTTTGGGCATATCAAAACAAAGCAAGAATCTATGACACAGTAAGCAAGCATAAACTAACAGAATAACTGATAGATGGCTCAGAGACAACAGCCAATATCAAGTCATATAAAGAAACAGACCATGATCACCTCAACAAGCTCTCAAAACAAAGAATCCAGGTATCTTCTAGATGAAAGTGCATTCCTGGAATTACCAGAGGCAGAATAGAAAAAATTAATGCACAGAACCCTTTTAAGACACCAGGAAGTAAATGAGGCAATATGCAGAACAAGCCAAGGAACACACAAATAAATCAATTGAAGAAATTAGAAAGATTATTCAGGAACATAATGAAAACTTTAATAAGCTGGAAAAATCCATAGACAGACATCAATCAGAAATTCAGAAGATTAACAATAAAATTACAGAAGTAGACAGCTCAATAGAAAGTCAGAGGAGCAGAATTGAGCAAGTAGAAGCCAGAATTTCTGAACTTGAAGACAAATCACTTGGCATTAACATATTTGAAGAAAAATAATATAAAAAAATTAAAAAAAATGAAGAGACCTTAAGAATCATGTGGGACTCTATCAAGAGACATAACCCATGAGTGATTGGAGTACCAGAACAGAGAGGGATAACAGAAAATACAGAGAGAATTATCGAAGATTTGTTGGCGGAAAACTTCCCCGATATCATGAAAGATGAGAAGATATCTATCCAAGGTGCTCATCAAACTCCACATAAGGTAGATGTTAAAAAAAAGGCACCAAGACACATTAAAATCAAACTTGCCGAAACCAAAGATAAAGAGAGAATTTGAAGAGCAGCTAGGTTTTTAGGGATAAACGAAAAGTTACCTACAAAGGAGAGCCAATAAGAATAAACTGGGACTACTGGGCAGAAACCATGCAGGCAAGAAGGCAATGGGATGACATTTTTTTTTAAATAATTTTTATTGTGCTTTAAGTGAAAGTTTACAAATCAAGTCAGTCTCTCACATATATACTTATATACACCTTACTACATACTCCCATTTACCCTCCCCCTAACGAGTCAGCCTGCTCCCCACTTCGTGACCCTTTTGCCAGTTTCTAACACTCTCTACCCTCCCATCTCCCCTCCAGACAGGAGATGCCAACATAGTCTCAAGTGTCCACCTGATGCAAGTAGCTCACTCCTCATCAGCATCTCTCTCTAACCCATTGTCCAGTCCAATCCATGTCTGACAAGATGGCTTCGGGAATGGTTCCTGTCCTGGGGCAACAGAAGGTTTGGGGACCATGACTGCTGGGGTCCTTCTAGTTTCAGTCAGACTGTTAAGTCTGGTCTTTTCATGAGAATTTGGGGCCTGCAACCCACTGTTCTCCTGCTCCCTCAGGGGTTCTCTGTTGTGCTCATTGGTTGTAGCCAGGCACCATCTAGTTCTTCTGGTCTCAGGATGATGTAGTCTCTGGTTCATGTGGCCCTTTCTGTCTCTTGGGCTTGTAATCGCCTATGTCCTTGGTGTTCTTCATTCTCCTTTGATCCAGGTGCGTTGAGACCAATTGATGCATCTTAGATGGCCGCTTGCTAGCGTTTAAGACCCCAGATGCCACACTTCAAAGTGAGATGCCGAATGTTTTCTTAATAGATTTTATTTCTCCAATTGACTTTGATGTCCCCTGAAGCCATAGTCCCCAAACCCCTGCCCCTGCTTTGCTGACCTGCGAAACACTCAGTTTATTCAGGAAACATCCTTGCTTTTGGTTTATTCCAGTTGTGCTGACCTCCCCTGTATTGAGTGTTGTCCTTCCCTTCACCTAAAGTAGTTCTTATCTACTATCTAATCAGTAAAAAACTCTCTCCCATCCTTCCTCCCTCCCCCCTCTCATAACCACAAAAGAATGTGTTCTTCTCAGTTTAAACTATTTCTCAAGTTCTTATAATAGTGGTCTAATACAATATTTGTCCTTTCACCACTGACTAATTTCACTCAGCTAATGCCTTCCAGGTTCCTCCATGTTATGAAATGTTTCACAGATTCGTCACTGTTCTTTATCAATGTGTAGTATTCTACTGTGTGAATATACCATAATTTATCTATCCATTCACCCGTCAATGGACACCTTAGTTGCTTCCATCTTTTTGCTATTGTAAACAGTGTTGCAATAAACATGAGTGTGCATATATCTGTTCATGTAAAGGCTCTTATTTCTCTAGGATATATTCCGAGGAGTGGGGTTGCTGAGTCGTATGGTAGTTCTATTTCTAGCTTTTTAAGGAAATGCCAAATCGATTTCCAAAGTGGTTGTATGATTTTACATTCCCACCAGCAGTGTATAAGTGTTCCAATCTCTCCGCAGCCTCTCCAACATTTATTATTTTGTGTTTTTTTGGATTAATGCCAGCCTCGTTGGAGTGGGATGGAACCTCATTGTAGTTTTAACTTGCATTTCTCTAATGGCTAATGATCAAGAGCATGTCCTCATGTATCTGTTAGCCACCTGAATGTCTTCTTTACTGAAGTGGGCGTTCATATCCTTTGCCCAGTTTTTAATTTGGTTGTTTGTCTTTTTGTGTTGTTTTAGCAGAATCATGTAGATTTTAGAGATCAGGCACTGATCAGAGATGTCGTAGCTGGAAATTTTTTCCCAGCCTGTAGGTGGTCTGTTTAATCTTTTGGTGAAGTCTTTAGATGAGCATAGGTGTTTGATTTTTAGGAGCTCCCAGTTATCTGGTTTCTCTTCGTCATTTTTGGTAATGTTTTGTATTCTGTTTATGCCTTGTATTAGGGCTCCTAACTTTGTCCCTATTTTTTCTTCCATAATCTTTGTCGATTTAGTCTTTATGTTTAAGTCTTTGATCCACTTGGAGTTAGTTTTTGTGCATGGTGTGAGGTATAGGTCGTTTCATTTTTTTGCAGATGGATATCCAGTAATGCCAGCACCATTTGTTAAAAAGACTATCTTTTCCCCAATTAACTGACACTGGGCCTTTGTCAAATATCAGCTGCTCGTATGTGGATGGATTTATACCTGGGTTCTCAATTCTGTTCCATTGGTCTATGTGTCTGTTGTTGTACCAGTACCAGGCTGTTTTGACTACTGTGGCTGTATAATATATTCTAAAATTAGGTAGAGCGACGCCTCCCACTTCGTTCTTCTTTTTCAGTAATACTTCACTTATCTGGGGCTTCTTTCCCTTCCAAATGAAGTTGGTGATTTTTTTCTCTACCATATTAAAAAATGTCATTGGAATTTGGATCAGAAGTGCATTGTATGTATAGATGGCTTTTGGTAGAATAGACTTTTTTACAATGTTAAGTCTTCTTATCCAGGAGCAAGGTATGTTTTTCCACTTACGTAGGTCCCTTTTAGTTTCTTGCAGTAGTACCTTGTGGTTTTCTTTGTATAGGTCTTTTACATCTTTGGTAAGATTTATTCCTAAGTATTTTATCTTCTTGGGGTCTACTGTGAATGGTATTGATTTGGTGATTTCCTCTTCGATGTTCTTTTTGTTGAGGTAGAGGAATCCAACTGATTTTTGTATGTTTATCTTATAACCTGAGACTCTGCCAAACTCTATTAGTTTCAGTAGTTTTCTGGAGGATTCCTTAGGGTTTTCTGTGTATAAGATCATGTCATCTGCAAATAGAGATAATTTTACTTCCTCCTTGCCAATCCGGATGCCCTTTATTTCTTTGTCTAGCCTAAATGATCTGGCTAGGACCTCCAGCACAATATTGAATAAGAGCGGTGATTAAGGGCATCCTTGTCTGGTTCCCATTCTCAAGGGAAGTGCTTTCAGGCTCTCTCCATTTAGGGTGATGTTGGTTGTTTGCCTTGTATAAATGCCATTTATTACATTGAGGAATTTTCCTTCTATTCCTATTTTGCTGAGAGTTTTTATCATGAATGAGTGTTGAACTTTGTCAAATGCCTTTTCTGCATCAATTGATAAAATCATGCGATTCTTGTCTTTGGTTTTATTTATGTGATGGATTACATTAATTGTTTTTCTAATGTTGTACCATCCCTGCATACCTGGTATGAATCCCACGTGGTCATGGTGAATCATTTTTTTTGATATGTTGTTGAATTCTATTGGGTAGAATTATATTGAGGATTTTTGTATCTAAGTTCATGAGGGATATAGGTCTGTAATTTTCTTTTTTTGTGGTGGCTTTACCTGGTTTTGGTATCAGGGAGATGGTGGCTTCATAGAATGAGTTTGGGAGTATTCGTCCTTTTCTATGCTCTGAAACACGTTTAGTAATGGTGGTGTTAACTCTTCTAGGAAATTTTTGTAGAATTCTGCAGTGAAGCCATTCAGGCCAGGGCTTCTTTTTTGGGAGTTTTTTGATTACCTTTTCAATCTCTTTTTTTGTTATGGGTCTATTTAGTTGTTCTACCTGTTTCTGTTAGTTTAGGTAGGTAGTATGTTTCTAGGAATTCATCCATTTCTTCTAGATTTTCATAATTGTTAGAGTACAATTTTTCATAGTAATCTGATATGATTCTTTTAATTTCAGTTGGGTCTGTTGTGACATGGCCCGTCTCATTTCTTATTTGGGTTATTTGTTTCCTTTCCTGTATTTTTTTTTTCCCCTGCATTTCTTTAGTCAGTCTGGCCAATGGTTTATAAATTTTGTTAATTTTTTCAAAGAACCAGCTTTTGGCTTTGTTAATTCTTTCAATTGTTGTTCTTTTCTCTAATTTATTTAATTCAGCTCTAATTTTTATTATTTGTTTTCTTCTGGTGCCTGATGGATTCTTTTGTTGCTCATTTTCTTTTTGTTCAAGTTACAGGGACACTTCATTGACTTTGGCTCTTTCTTCTTTATGTATGTGTGCATTTATCGATATAAATTGACCTCTGAGCACTGCTTTTGCTGTGTCCCAGAGGTTTTTTTCTTTTTTTTAAATAATTTTTATTGTGCTTTAAGTGAAAGTTTACACATCAAGTAAGTCTCTCACACAAAAACCCATATACACCTTGCTACACAGTCCCAATTACCTCCCCCTGATGAGACAGCCCGCTCTCTCCCTCCACTCTCTCTTTTCTTGTCCTTTTCGCCAGCTTCTAACCCCCTCCACCCTCTCATCTCCCCTTCAGGCAGGAGATGCCAGCATAGTCTCAAGTGTCCACCTGATCCAAGAAGCTCACTCCTCACCAGCATCCCTCTCCAACCCATTGTCCACTCCAATCCATGTCTGAAGAGTTGGCTTCGGGAATGGTTCCTGTCCTGGGCCAACAGAAGGTCTGGAGGCCATGACCACAGGGGTCCTTCTAGTCTCAGTCAGACCATTAAGTCTGGTCTTATGAGAATTTGTGGTCTGCATCGCACTGCTCTTCTGCTCCCTCAGGGATTCTCTGTTGTGTTCCCTGTCAGGGCAGTCATTGGTTGTAGCCGGGAACCATCTAGTTCTTCTGGTCTCAGGATGATGTAGTCGCTGGTTCATGTGGCCCTTTCTGTCTCTTGGGTTCGTAATTACCTTGTGTCCTTGGTGTTCTTCATCATCCTTTGATCCAGGTGCGTTGAGACCAATTGATGCATCTTAGATGGCCGCTTGCTAGCGTTTAAGACCCCAGACGCCACTCTTCAAAGTTGGATGCAGAATATTTTCTTAATAGATTTCATTACGCCAACTGACTTAGATGTCCCCTGAAACCATGGTCCCTAGACACCTTCCCCTGCTACGCTGGCCTTCGAAGCATTCAGTTTATTCAGGAAAATTCTTTGCTTTTGGTTTAGTCCAATTGTGTTGACCACCCCTACACTGTGTGCTGTCTTTCGCTTCACCTAAAGTAGTTCTTATCTACTTTATCTAATTAGTGAATACCCTTCTCCCGCCCTCCCTCCCTCCCCCCTCTCGTAACCACAAAAGAATGTTTTCTTCTCAGTTTAAACTATTTCTCAAGTTCTTATAATTGTGGTCTAATAAAATATTTGTCCTTTCACCACTGACTAATTTCACTCAGCATAATGCCTTCCAGGTTCCTCCATGTTATGAAATGTTTCCCAGATTCCTCACTATTCTTCATCAATGCATAGTATTCCATTGTGTGAATATACTATAATTTATCTATCCATTCATCATTGATGGGCGCTTGGTTGCTTCCATCTTTTTGCTATTGTAAACAGTGCTGCAATAAACATGGTTGTGCATATATCTGTTCGTGTAAAGGCTCTTATTTCTCTAGGATATATTCCAAGGAGTGGGATTGCTGGATCATATGGTAGTTCTATTTCTAGCTTTTTAAGGAAGTGCCAAATCGATTTCCAAATCGATTGTACCATTTTCAGTGTTTTTTGATTACCTTTTCAATCTCTTCTTATGGGTCTATTTAGTTGTTCTACCTCTATTTGTGTTAGTTTAGGTATGTAGTGTGTTTCTAGGAATTCATCCATTTCTTCTCGGTTTTCAAATTTGTTTGAGTAGTTTTTCATAGTAATCTGATATGATTCTTTTTATTTCAGTTGGGTCTGTTATAATATCACCCATCTCATTTCTTATTCGGGTTATTTGCTTCCTCTCCTGTTTTTCTGTTGTCAGTTTGGCCAGTGGTTTATCAATTTTGTTGATTTTTTCAAAAAAACAGCTTTTGGTCTTGTTAATTCTTTCAATTATTTTTCTGTTTTCTATTTCATTTAGTTCAGCTCTAATTTTTATTATTTGTTTTCTTCTAGTGCCTGAGGGTTTCTTTTGTTGCTCTCTTTCTATTCAAGTTATAGGGATAATTCTTTGATTTTGGCCCTGTCTTCTTTTTGGATGTGTGCATTTATTGATCTAAATTGACCTCTGAGCACCGCTTTTGCTGTGTCCCAAAGAATCTGATAGGAAGTGTTTTCATTCTCATTGGATTCTCTGAATTCCTTTTTTCCATTTTAATGTCTCCTATAATCCAGTCTTTTTTGAGCAGGGTATTGTTCAGTTTCCAAGTGTTTGATTTCTTTTCCCTGCTTTTTCTGTTTTTGGTTTCCACTTTTATGGTCTTATGGTCAGAGAAGATGCTTTGTAATATTTCAATGTTTTGGATTCTGTGAAGGCTTGCTTTATGACCTAATATGTGGTCTATTCTAGAGAATGTTCCATGTGCACTAGAAAAGAAAGGATACTTACTTGGCTGCTGTTGGGTGGAGTGTTCTGTATATGTCTATGAGGTCACATTGGTTTACTGGCATTTAGATCATCCGTGCCTTTATTGAGTGTCTTTCTGGATGTCCTGTCCTACTCCGAAAGTGGTGTGTTGAAGTCTTGTACTATTGCTGTGGAGCTGTCTATCTCACTTTTCAATGCTGATAGAGTTTGTTTTATGTATCTTGCAGCCCTGTCATTGGGTGCATAAGTATTTAATACGGTTATATCTTCTTGGTATATTGTCCCTTTAATCATTACATAGTGTCCTTCCTTATCCTTTATGATGGATTTAACTTTAATGTCTATTTTGTCAGAAATTGATATTGTCACTCCTGCTCTTTTTTGATTGTTGTTTGCTTGATATATTTTTTTCCATCCTTTGAGTTTTAGTTTGTTTGTGTCTCTAAGTCTAAGGTGTGTCTCTTGTAGGCAGCATATAGATGGATCTTATTTAATCCATTCTGCCACTCTCTGTCTCTTTATTGGTGCGTTAATCCATTTACTTTCAGGGTAATTACGGATAGGTATGAATTTAGTGCAATCATTTTGATGTCTTCTTCGTGTGTTTTTGACCGTTTCTTTTTCCCACTTGATTTTATGTGCTGAGTAGATTTTCTTTATATATTGTCCTTTCCTCATATTTGTTGTTGTTGATTTTGTTTCTGTCTGCTGAGTCTGTATTTTTCTGTCATATTTTATTTTGATGAGTAGGATAGTTTGTCTCCTTTGTGGTTACCTTATTATTTACCCCTATTTTTCTAAATTTAAAACTAACTTATTTCTTTGTATCACCGTATTTTCCTCTGTATATGGAAGGTGTATGATTACGTTTCTTAGTCACTCTTTATTATTTTAATGTTGTCTTCTTTTATATAATAACTTTGCTGTTACCCTGTTTTGGGCTTTTTTTTTTTTAATTTTGCTTTGTTTTTTTGCATTTCCCTGTCTGGGTTGACTTCTGGTTTCTCTGCCCAGTGTTCTAGTCTTGGGTTGATACCTGATATTATTGATTTTCTAACCAAAGAACTCCCTTTAGTATTTCTTGTAGTTTTAGTTTGGTTTTTACAAATTCCCTCAACTTGTGTTTACCTGGAAATATCTTAATTTCACCTTCATATTTAAGAGACAGTTTTGATGGATATAGGATTTTTGGCAGGCAATTTTTTTCATTCAATTTTTTAAATAAGTCATCCCATTGCCTTCTTGCCTGCATGGTTTCTGCCAAGTAGTCTGAGCTTATTCTTATTGGCTCTCCTTTGTAGGTGACATTTCATTGATCCCTAGCTGCTCTTAAAATTCTCTCTTTATCTTTGGTTTTGGCAAGTTTGATTACAATATGTCTTGGTGACTTTCTTTTAACATCCACCTTATGTGGAGTTTGATGAGCATCTTGGATGGATATCTTCTCATCTTTCACAATATCAGGGAAGTTTTCTGCCGACAAATCTTCAACAATTCTCTCTGTATTTTCTGTTATCCCTCCCTGTTCTGGTACTTCAACCACTCATAGGTTATTTCTCTTGATAGAGTCCCACATGATTCTTAAGGTTTCTTCATTTTTTTTAATTCTTTTTTCTGATTTTTCTTCAAATGTATTGGTGCCAAGTGATTTATGTTCCAGTTCAGAAATTCTAGCTTGTACTTGCTCAATTCTGCTCCTCTGACTTTCTATTGATTTGTCTAATTCTGTAACTTTATTGTTAATCTTCTGAATTTCTGATTGATGTCTGTCTATGGAATTTGTCTGTCTATGGATTTTTCCAGCTTATTAAACTTTTCATTATATTCCTGAATAATCTTTCTAATTTCTTCAGTTGCTTTATCTGTGTGTGCCTTGGCTTATTCTGCGTATTGCTTCATTTCCTTCCTGATGTCTTGAAGGGTTCTGTATATTAAACTTTTGAATTCTGCATCTAGTAATTCCAGGAATGCACTTTCATCTAGAAGATCCCTGGATTCTTTGTTTTGAGAGCCTTTTGAGATGATCCTGGTCTGTTTCTTTGTGTGAATTGAGATTGACTGTTGTCTCCGAGCCATCTGTAAGTTATTGTATTAGTTTATGCTTGCTTACTGTGTTGTAGCTGCGTGCTTTGTTTTGTTTTGGTATACTCCTATGGGTTGCTTGAGTGAGCTAGCTTGATTATTTTCACCTTTGGAGCTCTGTGTCCTGTCCCCAGCTGGCTAGAGGTGTTATCAAGTATATCAGTGTAGGAGTCCATTCAGTTTTCTTGTATGAATTCAGCTCAAGTTTCCAGGTGGCTGATCATCAAGTGTGTGGTACAGGCTCTGTTCTACAGTCTTAGAGGGGCAGGGGTGACTGGCGTATATACTGGTATCTGACTGCAACAAGGGGTCACACTCTGAACAAGGCAGGGGGCTGAGAATCATCCCCCACATGTCTCTGAGGAAAGCGTGTCCCTGTTCCCTTGATAGTGCAGGTGGGTGGGTTCTGCAGAGGGACCATGGGCACCCAAAGTTTTTGGTTGTATGGACTGGGAGGTATCAGTTATCTTTGGACCCTTGTCATAGGTGTCTGGGTGACCTGAGTGGAGCTACCAGTCCTTAGGTCCCTGATTTAGGTAGGTGAGGACCTTGTTCAATAGACAAAGCAACGTCAAACATCAAATACCCACCTCTTCACTGCACAGCTGAAATGGTTGGAGTTTGTTAACAAGGGACTATTCTCCCGAAATAGGCCCACACAGGTCCATGCAGAAGGGAAAGGTGCTCAAGTCCACGGATGGTTTATGCCTGGATAGGAGCCGCTTCTGTCCTGAGCTCCCCTGGTTAATGGAGCTAGAAAATTATCTTTTCCCCCCAATTGCAAATTTTTTTCCTTCCCCAAGGCCAGGGGGATGGCTCTAGGGGCTCACCAGGGTCTATCTCAGGACTGGGGATTCAACCGCTGAAGCCGACTTGCGGGGGCGGGGGCGCTGTGAAATATATGCAAGTACTTAGCTTTTGCCGAGAGTGCCTTTCTCCTCAGGTTCCAGAGGCATGAATGGGCTGTGTGGCTGGCTGCTTCTCTCTGAGAAAACTGTGGCCAAACGCTGGTACCAGCCCGCTGCCGCTGCTCCAGGAATGGTGCCTGAGGGCTCCCCGTGATTGAGGTCCGATAACTCCTCTCTGCTTCTGAATGGTCTTTTCCTCCTCCTGCCCCTCAGTTTGTTGTCTAAGCTTGCCTTTGATGCTCAGGGCTCCCAGCTTGTCAAAAATATACTCGTTTCACTTGTTTTTTCGGGTCTTTGTTGTAAAGAGGGCTCTCCGGAAGCGTCTGTCTATTCCACCATCTTGGCTCTGCCTTGAAATGTTCTTTTTGATGATGAATACAGCTTTATTCCTCTTCACTTTGTAAGGCCCAGCATATTAGACCATGTGATTTTCTGATTCAAAATGGCCAGTACCAGTCCATTTCAGCTCACTAATGCTCAGGATATCCAAGTTTATGTTTTACGTTTTATTTTTGATGACTTCTAAATTTCCTAGATTCATACTTCATACATTCCAGGTTTTGATTATTAATAGATGTTTGTAGCTGTTACTTCTCATTTGAGTCATGCCACATCAGCAAATCTAGGTCCTGAAAGCTTGTCTTCATCCACGTCTTTAAGTTTGACTCCACTTTGAGGAGGCAGCTCTTCCTCACTCATATTTTCAGTGCCTTCCTATGAGGGGCTCATCTTCTGGCACTATATCAGACAATGTTCCACTGTTATTCATAAGGTTCACTGGCCAATTTTTTCAGAAGTAGACTGCCAGGCCCTTCTTCATAGTTTGTCTTAGTCTAGAAGCTCAGCTGAAACCTATCCACCATGGGTGATCCTGCTGTTATTTGAAAAACTGGTGGCAAAGCTTCCAGTGTTACAGCAACACGTGATCCACCACAACTGAACAAAGTGACACACACATTGTGGAAATACATCCACATGCACACATATATACACCACTTATGTTACCTTAAGAAATTAAATACTTTGGTATAATCTAACAAAGCATGTACAAAACCTGTACACTGAAATTACAAAAATATGACTAAAATAAAATTAAAGACGACTTAATCAAATAGAGAGGTATGCTGTGTTCATGGATTGGAAGACTCGGCGTAGTAAAGATATTAATTATCCCCAGATTGATCTACAGACTTCATGGCAATTCCAGTCAAAATACCAGAAGGATTTTTAAAATAGATTTAGACACACTGATTAAAAAGTTTATATGGAAAAGCAAAGAAACTAGAATAGTCAAAACAATTTTGAAAAGGAATAATAGGTTTAGAAGACTCATACTACCTAATTTTTTTAACTTACTATAAAGATGCAGTCATCAAGACAGTGTGGTATTGGCCAAGGGATAGACCCATAGATCAATGGAACAGAGTAAAGCCAAAACACCAAACTCATTGTTGTTGAGTCAATTCCGACTCATAGCGACTCCTTTAGGAGCTCTGGTGGTGAAGTGGTTAAAGTGCTTAGCTGCTAACTGAAAGAGTAATAATAGTTCAAACCCACCAGATGATCCATGGGAAAAAGATGTGGCAATCTGCTTCCATAAAGATTTACAGAGTCACTTCTACTCTGTCCTATAGGGTCGTTATGAGTCAGGATCGACTTGGTTACAGTGTTTTGTTTTGTTTTGTTTTTTTAACATCTGGGCTACGCCTAAAGATTTGTGCGAATGAATGCTGCACCTCCCGCTCACCCAGGCGAGAGACTAACCACCTAGTAACCTGATGCCAGCTCATCTCGGTAAGGGGGGGACATGGTTCAATCAATCACATTAAGATTAGGCAATTGTTAATTTTCTGTTTTATTTCCTCCTCTTCTCCTTAAAAGCCTCATTGTAACTAGTCTGCATTGAACCATCTGAGTTATTTTAGAAATAAAATGGTCTTCCTGTATGCATACTGATTAACCGTATGACTAAACCATATATAATTTAATTTCTTCGTGCTTTGATTATTTTTATCAGACAAGACAATAAGCTTTGACATGAACTTCATACTTTATACAGAAATTAACTGCAAATGTGTCATAGATCTAAATGTAAAATTTCAAAGAACAAAACTTTGAGAAAAAAATGTATGTAGAAGGATTTCTTTGTGACCTGGAGTTAATCAAGGAGTTAGACGTGGCGCCAAAAACATGATCCATAAAAGAAAAAACTGATAAATCAGATCATCAAAATTAAACATTTTTGCTTTGCCAAAGACACTGTCAAGCTGTCAAGAAAATGAAAAGGAAGCTACAGACTGGGAGAAAATATTTGCAAACCACACATCCAACAAAGGACTTGTATTCACAAAATGTATGGGAACTCTCCAGATTCAACATTAAGGAAACAAACAACTCAATTTTTTAAAAACTGGGCAAAATACTTGAACAGACATATCACCAGTGAGTATATGCAGATGGCAAATGAACACAAGACCAGTGAGGGACGGGGCCAAGACGGCAGAGTAGTCAGACACTTCCAGTGGGTCCCTCTTACAAGAAAGACCCGAAAAAACAAGTGAATAAATTACATATGACAATCCAGGAGCCTTGAGCATCAAAGGCAAAGTTGAGGAATCAGACTGAGTGGTGGGGGAGGGAGAGACGGTTTAGAAGCAGTGAGGCGTTGCCAGACCAGACCCAGCAGGAACCGGGAACCTGCAGGCCAGGTCAACTGACAAGTGCAGTGAGCCAAGCAGTGGAGTTCAGGAAGCGTTTTCCACATCGGGAGAGACTGAGCGGCAAAGAGTCTGCTCAACCCTCCAAAACCAGTGAGAAGCGGCTGTCAATTGGCAAAAAATAAGTACACACATCTAACCTACCATTCGGATCAAAAAACACCCCATTTGGGAAGAACTTCTCTCCCTTCTCTCTCCCCGCTCTGTACCGGGTCCCTGGCTGGCTTCAGCAATTACCAATTGCTGCTTCCCCTGGGCCGGAAGTAGGACCTGTCATGCACTCTGAGACATTCTCCTGGCCTGGGAGAGGGAACAAATTAAGAAACAGTGGGAAAAATAATCTGCCAGCTCCCCTAAGCCGGGAACTCAGGGCAGGCATAGCTCCTCAGACTTTAAATGCCTTTCACCTTTTCATAGATCTGTGTGGGCCCATTTCAACAACATAGGCCCTCAGCACAGTAGAATAGGGTATATACCTGAAGTCTAACTTCACTGTATCAGCTATATGATGGAGTGGCAGGTCTGTGACATTTGACACTGCTCTGCCCATTAAGCAGGGTCCTTACCTACCCACATCAGGGGCCTGAAGACTGGTGGCTCCACCCATGCCACCATGCCACCTGCAACAGGGGTCCAAGAATAATTGATGCCTCCCAGTCTTTAAGCCAACAGCACTGGCTGCCCATAGTCCAGCTACAAAACCCACCCACCTACACACTATAGGGTACAGGGACATGTTTTCCTCCCAGACACTCAGGGGCAGCCGTCAGCCCCCTGTCTTGTTCAGCACATGACCCCCTACTGCAGCCAGATACCTGTGCCTACACCAAACAACCCTGCCCATCTAGGACTGTAGGTAAGAGCCTGCCCCACACACTTGGTGACTGACTATCTGGACACCTAAGCTGAATCCATACAAGAAATGTAAACAGACTCCTGGGCTCACATACATAGTAACAGCTCTAACCACCTGGTAACAGGGCGTTAGGGCTTCAAAGGTGCCAATAATCAAACTAGCTCACACAAGCAGCCTATTTGGGCATATCAAAATGAAACAAAAGAAGCTGGGACATAGTAAGTGTCATGGATTGAATTGTGTCCCCCCAAAAATATGGGTCAACTTGCTTAGGCCATGATTCCCAGGATTGTGTAGTTGTCCTCCAATTTGTGATTGTAATTTTATGTTAAGAGGATTAGGGTGTGGTTGTAACACTTCCCTTACTCAAGCCACCTCCCTGATCCAATATAAAGGGAGTTTCCCTGGGGTGTGGCCTGCACCACCTTTTATCTCTCAAGATAAAAAAAAAAAAAGAGCTAGTAAAAGCTAAGCAGAGACGTTGTGATTTCCAAAACCAGTTGATGAGATCTTAAAGGGCTACAGTTAGATGGGGGAGAATATGGGAAATAATAAAAGTTTGGTTGAAAACAAACTTTATTTCAATAGTAATTATGTTTTATGGTACATAGCCTTAAAATAATTTCCAATATCTTTAGGATATTAAATTAATAGATATTCATTATAATTTAAAGTTTATATACTTTTGCTTTTTTATGCCACAGAGAAAGGATATTATTGTTGTTGTTAGGTGCCGTAGAGCCGTTTCCTATTCATAGTGACCTTATGTACAACAAAATGAAACACTGCCCAGTCCTGTGCCATCCTCACGATCATTGTTGTTCTTAAGCCCATTGTTGCAGCCACTGTGTCAATCCATCTCATTGAGGGTCTTCCTTTTTTTTCATTGATCCTCTACTTTGCCAAGCATGGTGTCCTTCTCTAGAGACTGATGCCTCCTGATAACATGTCCAAAGTATGTGAGATGAAGTCTTGCCATCCTTGCTTCTAAGGATCATTCTAGTTATATTTCTTCCAAGACAGATTTGTTTGTTCTTAGGCAGTCCAAGATATATTCAATATTCTTCGACAACATCATAACTCAAAGGCATCAGTTCTTCTTTGGTCTTCCTTATTCATTGTCCAACTTTCGCATGCATATGATGTGATTTAAAATACCATGGCTTGGGTCAGGCCCATCTTAGTCCACAAATTGGCATTTTTGCTTTTTAACACTTTAAAGAAGTCTTTTGCAGCAGATTTGCCCAATGCAATATGTCGTTTAATTTCTTGACTGCAAATTCCGTGGTCATTGATTGTGGATCCAAGTAAAATGAAATCCTTGACAACTTCAGTATTTTCTCTATTTATCATGATGTTGCTCATTGGTCCAGTTGCGAGGATTTTTGTTTTGTTTTCTTTATGTTGAGGTGCAATCCATACTGAAGGCTATAGTCTTTGATCTTCAGCAGCAAGTGCTTTGAGTCCTCTTTGCTTCCAGCAAGCAAGGTTGTGTCATCTGCATAGCACAGGTTGTTAATGAGTCTTTCTCCAATCCTGATGCTGCCTCCTACTTCATATATTAGAGCTTCTCAGAGTATTTGCTCAGCAAACAGATTGAATAAGTATGGTGAAATGATACAACCCCAACACTCATCTTTCCTGGCTTAAACCATTTCCTGCCATTTTTTTTCCACTATAAGAGATATTCAACAAAGACAATGTTTAGAAAGGAATTTACTTGATATAGTCAAATTTTTATCTGTCTGGCTAAAGTTTGAAGGGTTAATTTATGAGATTTTTAGGAGCTCTAATATTTACCTAGTGTATAAAACAAATAATTGGGTTGTGTATAAAACAAATAATTGGGTTTCTCGCTGTTAAAATAACAAAAATTTCTTTGATTTATGGGTTGGAAAGTTAATTTGTTCTTTGCACAATCTACCTTGAAGGCAAGAGTTCAACGTCTCCTTAGAATAAATTTCTGAGTAGAAAATCAAACCTCATTGTTAAAAAAAGCTAAGGTTTTTACCTTTAAGAAGTTTGGTTGAATAACTTAAGCATTGTTTCTCAGTAAACTGCGATAAGCTCCTGACAACTGTGAAACTTTGTGGAAACTCCATAAAAGATTTGTACCACTATATAAAGGAAAAACTGCTAAAAGAAAAAGATTTATTGGATGTGTTATGAGTTACATGAAACGCATCGTCAAATCAAGAGAAATGCCAAATTTTCTTTGGGTTAAAAATTTGTGTTAGTGTTTCCTCTTGGGTTTTTGCCTGGTATTAGCCAGCAAAAGTACACTATTATGTCATAATTTTATTATTTTTTAATTGCTAACTTGGATGCAATGTTATTTATTTGAATCTAACATCATCAAAGTCAATAGTTCTAACCAGGAATTTCACATCGTTTACCCATGGAGTTTTCTATTACTATTCAGATGTTTAGAGACTTAATAATCTTGGTATATTCTTGATATATCCTGACTATATGGTATTATGTCCCAAGATTATTACATTATATCTGAAGCTCTTTGAAAATAAGGTTAACCATTATGTTTAGAAATATTTTTGTCTAAATTTTCTTTTTCTATTGACTTTATTTGGCTTTGCACCACTCATGTAGTTAATTCCCATCAAGTCTTTCACTTTTAAGAAGTATTAGTACTACTATAAATTAGTCATGTGAAGTTTTGTCATCTGCAGGTAAGTTCTTTACTGATTCACTGAAAACACTTGGCCAAAATATTTCAACAAAAATGGACTATATCAAATTTATGAAGAGGACTCTAACTGTCTTAATCATCTAGTGCTGCTATAACAGAAATACCACAAGCGGAAGGCTTTAACAGAGACGTTTATAGCTTCACATTAAAGTAGCCCTAAAAGCCCAAATTCAGGGTGTCAGCTCCAGGGGAAGGCTTTCTCTCTTTGTCAGCCTTCTCATTAATGTTCCCTGGACTAGGAGCTTCTCCGCACAAGGACCCCGGTTTCAAAGGACACGCTCTGCTCCCGGCACTGCTTTCATGGTGGATGAGGTCCCCCTGTCTGTCTGCTCACTTCTCTCTTTTATATTTCAAAAGAGATTGCCTCAAGACACAATGCAATCTTGTAGATTGAGTCCTGCCTCACTAACACAACTGCCGCCTATCCTCCCTCATTAACATCATAGAGGCAGGATTTACAATATATAGGAAAATCACACAGTACTGGAAATCATGGCCCAGCCAAACTGATACACACATTTTGGGGTGACATAATTCAATCCATGACAGTAACATTTCAAACATGGATATTATTGGACTAAATCAAGGTTTCTAGAACTCTTATGTAGACAGGGTTTTCAGACTGCTCCTGATCCAGAACTGCACAGAACCAAAATTAACTACATAGGACTGAGTAAACTAATAGAATTAGTATAAAGTTTTTATGGGAATATTGCTGATGTTCAATGTTTTATTTTTCTTTCCCTTTTTAATGTAAGAATCAGCTATTGCAGTAACTAAATAACACTACTGACTACAAAATATCCCATGAGTGTTTTTCACATATTAAAGAATCCTTTAATGACAAAAAGTTGGAATCTCCAGATCCAGATTAAAAAGATTCAAACCTTGGATTCATTCATCACAGCTAAAAGGGGCTAAGACAACTCTATGGACTAGTCAATCCTCTAGAGAACAAAAATTCACTTTAAAACACCCAAGCAGCCAGAAGCAGATGACATCTGAGGTAGACAGCTGATCCCAAGATCAAAGAACAAGGCTCCATGAATCTTGCTGAATTTTGTGAACTTTGCTTTGTAATTGTTGCTATTGTTATGTTATTAATTGTGCTTATGTGGTATAAAATATTTTTCTAGTACTTTTAATAGCATACAAATTAGACTATGGCATCTCCCTGGATTATTGGCCCAGGATCAAGTGAAAAAAAAAAAAAAAAGACATGGTTTAATTTAACCCTAATCAGAAGAATAGAGAAATGCTCTGAAGCTGCTTGGGACTCTTCTGATCCCAATTACCAAAATGATTTCCTAATCTCTTACTTGAAACCCCCTAGGTTTTGGACAAATATTTCTTAAGCCAAGATAACTAATTACTAGAGTATATTCGGAAGCTGATAGTATGGCAGCTCAACAAAAATCTTTAGAGTCCCTCATTAACATAGTCCTTGATAAAATAATAGCTCTGGACTTTTTATTAGCCCAACAAGGAAAGGTTTATGCTATTGCCAATACCTCTTGGTGCTGATGGATTAATACATCTGGGGAAGTAACCTTCCTTTTTGCTGGTTACCTAATGGCATTGGTTCTTAGGTGTGTTCTACATTAAAAACTAGACCGATTATTTTAATCATTGTTAATCATTATAGAGCCCTGATGGCACAGTGGTTAAGAACTTGGCTGCTAACAAAATGGTCAGTGGTTTGAATTCACCAGCTGCTCCTTGGAAACTTTATGGGGGATTTCTACTCTGTCCTATAGGGTCGCTATGAGCCAGAATTGACTTGACAACAATGGGTTTGGGTTTTTTGGTTTTGTAATCATTATAGATCTTATCAAAAGTATTATAAAATGTTCATCTAATACATGTAACTCCACTACAACTCCCCTCACTACGCAAAGAACCATGTATTTAGAAGAAACCAAATTCGTAGGAGAATCTGAGTAACTGAAGTAACACCTTGAGTTAGCATTTTTGATTGCCAAGTTGTTCCTCCAAATTCAGCCCTCTTTGCAGCACTGACTCTGACAAAACTCGACTCGCCCTGAAGAGGAGGCATATCAGTATGGCAAGGTGAAAAAGAAAATTAGCTCAATGACCTTAAGGTCTGGTATTCTCAATACTTGGACTTGCGATGTACCCAAGAAGTTCTTGTAGATGAAAGGTAACTCCATCGTGGGTGTTCAGCATTCCCTAGTGGAGGCTTGAACAAAAAGGGGGAATATACTAGAGAACTTCTAAAACCGAGGCACTTGGCATAATAGGATGGCTGACATAAGGTCTGAATCAAAACTACATTTTGTTACAAGCTCCTGTTTCTGCATTCTTGAGAATGTAACCTTGGCTTCTTTCCATTCATATGCATATGGCCTTGGGCCTCTGGCTGGGTGGGACCAGAAGACCCTAGCTCCCTATCAATCATCTTGTTTAACTGGCCTGGCCAGTTAATAAAGCACTCTTAAGTAAATAAGGGTAAGGGTCAGAAATGTTTTAGTAGCTTTTAGTAGGGGTGGGTGTCTTAGTCATCTAGTGGCCAGTTAACAAGCCACTCTTAAGTAAATAAGGGTAAGGGTCAGAAATGTTTTAGTAGCTTTTAGTCTGCACAAATGCTAATTCTCTGGCTAGGTGTGGAAACATTTCCCCAGGCCATTTCAGTTGTATCTCATTGTGATTTCTATCTTTTGGCTTCTTAGGATTCCTCTACAATAGCGAAAACTTCTTTACAGTTCTCTTATGATGGGGATCCACCCAATTTCTGATTAATAATGAAACATAATTTTTCTCATTTTCTTTTATCTTAAAAGGTCCTTATCTATTTGGAGCGGTTCCCTAAAATACTTCCCCGGAGTGGCGTAGCATCAAAAGCTGGGCTTGATCCTGCCCTGCCCTCCCTATCTTGCGGCTGATGGTCAAAGACAAGAATTAGTTTACATTGGTCTAGGTATTTCAAAAGACAAAAGGCATCCAAATTCTTTTCCTTTTACTATTTTCTTGGTATGCAGTTTTGCCTTCTCTTTATCACAACCCTTTATTTACCCAGTAAATACCAAAACTCTTTAGCAATTTTATAAATGAATCCATCAACTCTTGGCTAGTCATTTTTCCCCTCTAGGCTTGTCTTATGCTTCCTTTTTCCCATTAAGACAAAATTACCCCTTTTCCTTAAATAAAATATATTTCACATAATATCTACCTTAAGTTACTTAGAAAGGTTTTGCTTTTAAGATTGACATTCTACAAAACATAACAATCCTGTAAATATTTGGACTATTAAATTGTATAAGTGTTTATTTATCATTAAGCCAATTCTAATTTAATAATACCATCTACCCAACCCAGTGCCGTCGTAAATTATTACATTTTCATAACCCTATCTCTTGCATGCTTTATAGAACCCTTTAGAGAAGCAATTTAGAATAATTTTTATCTTTTTAAGGCCTTGTTATATCAAAAATAAACAATCCATCCTCTTTTTTTAGTGCACTTTTCAAATAGACCAATTTATATCAAATTTTTTAAGAGTAACTACAAAAAACCCAGATCATAAGACAGGCACAAGATGCAATTTTTTCTTGGAGGGGAAAAGAACTGATATTTTAGACAGTCTTATGAGAAACACCAGTCATGGCCTTCAACTTTACACAGGACAGAAACTCAGACATTATTCTCTAGACCAGAGGCAAACTCTCAGAGCAAAATGAGACAGAAAGCCACATAAACTCATCAGTCTGTGAGGCCAGCTCAAAGACCAGCCTTATACAATACTACATAACATAAATAACCTAGTTTCTTAAAATTATACAGCAATTCTTTGGTAAGATCAACTCAGTTCAAAAGAAAAACAGTGCTAGATAAAACCTATTAACTTCTCAGAGCCTCTGATGAAGGGGTCTCAGACCCTCCAGCAATCCTGAGCATCAAACAAAAGTTCTCCAAAGGGGAAAGAAAAGACAACACAAATGGGAGCTCATTTTCCCAAAGTGGAAAGGGGGTGGGGAGATAGAATCAATGGGAGTTCATTTTCCCAAAGTGATCAGTGAAATTCCAAATTACTTCTAGTATATTCAGCTTATAGTGTTTCTGAACATGAGCCCCAAATTAGTATCCAGGTAGGCAAAACCCAGGCTCATTTATCAAGGATGTTAAGAATAGGATGAAACTTTGTCCTCCCAGAGTCAAATAAAATTCCTAGCAGGGTTGGGAATAGCTTCCCAGTACAGTCTGTGGCATTTGGTTAGCTCAGATAACTCAGGGTGAAATCCATTTAGGAATATGGAGTTGAAAACTGTTTCAGCTCCAAGCTCTGTTAGATTTAAACTTGGATGTTCAGCAAAAAGTTTGCTCAAGTGGCTCTTATAATTATGAACATTATCATCCTTTTCTTGTTTACAACCTTGGACTTTGGCCCAATCTATTTTCCTGATGGGGGGGATAAAAACTTTGGGGATAGAATCTATGAGTTAGTTCTGTGCTGAAGGCATTGACTTTTTACAGATAATGTCCTTTCTGAATATTTCCAGATAGTCTTTTCCATCCATCTCAAAACCTCTTCTGGTCCTATTAGCATGTTTATTAATTGATAGAGGTCTGGTGAACCAGGTTTTTATGTTTCCATCGGAATTCTAAATTCCTGGGTGAACTTTTGAGGTTCTTAATGAGGGTTAGGAAATTCTTTTATAATTACATGGCATTTTGCTTTAGACCAAAGAGTAAAGGAAACCTGTGGAGGTTTGTTAGTTTCCTCCGGGTATCTTATTTTAAAAGTAATTTCTGAGACCACGTCAGTAACTAATTTCTCTAGCTGTTTTTTAAGCAGGTTCCTTGGGGTAGAAAGAGAGTTCAGAAAGGGTATTTTAGTAGAGGAGTAAGAAGGTAGAGAAGGATATAGAGTCAGCTTGTGAAGGGGCAGAAGGAATGGGGGTAGGAGAAATAGGGGATGGCACCTAACATTGGAATTCCTTTAGTTTTTTTGGTCATCTTAGAAATGCTATCCTACATACAGGCAGTTTTACTTTCTTGATGACCTTTGGAGGCTTCCAAATACAACTCAAAATAGGGGTTCCAAAATGGTTGCTGAATTCAGGACCCTTGCTTTTCCAATTTACTGTGTGGAAAAACTAATTTATCCAGCTCCAAAGAGCCCCATAGTGACCACTCATTTTTTAAACTGTCTTTAGTAAAAGCATGCCAGTGTTCTAAAAACAGGCAGGTAAGAGGACTGAAGTGTCTGTTCATATAAGCCCTGCTGAATCCTTAGTACTAGCATTCTCCATTCTACCAAAACAGTGAATTCACACTTGCTACTGAAACCTGAATGCACACCGAAACCTAATGGTGCACTTAGACCTGAAATGAGTTCTCAAAAGAAAGCAAAGAGTGAGTTCAATTTTAATGGGCTGAAATCTTTGGTCCTCCCAAAGTCAAACTAGAGTGTTAACAATCCTGGGAGTACTGCAGTAACAGCCCTACCAGACTTAGTCTGGCAATGAACTCTTCAAAAAATTTAGAATGTACACTGAAAATAAAAGAGTCCAACAAGGAATCTCAAAGAGTATCAATGCCTGGAGCAGAACTTGGATTTGAGAGGCTATTTACCTGGGACAACTCCCAAGATTCTGAGAAGGTGGCAAGCCCAAGTGGCTCCACTGGCTCCAGAAGTCAAAGTCCTTGATGTACTTGGGGCTGCTGAAGGCAATGCATCATTGAAATCCCACTTCTGACACCAAGAAATGTCAAAGAGTAAAGAAATTCATAGAATGCAACGAGACTGAAAACACTTCCTATCAAAACCTCTAGGACACAGCAAAAGCAGTGCTCAGAGGTCAATTTATATTGATAAATGCACACATACATAAAGAAGAAAGAGCCAAAATCAGAGAACTGTCCCTACAACTTGAACAAATAGAAAGCGAGTAACAAAAGAATCCATCAGGCACCAGAAGAAAACAAATAATAAAAATTAGAGCAGAATTAAATGAATTAGAGAACAGAAAAAACAATTGAAAGAAGTAACAAAGCCAAAAGCTGGTTCTTTGAAAAAATTAACAAAATTGATAAACTATTGGCCAGACTGGTTAAAGAAATGTCAAAGTGTAAGAATGCACACTGTTAAAGTAAAAGCAAAGAGATTTATTGAGGGTAATACAATTCACAAATTGGGGAAACACAGGGCAGAGAGGAATCTACCAAGTGCTCTGAAGCATGGAGGGAGAGGTGTGCTTTTACAGTAAAGATGCGGAAGGGGAGTGCCTTATGGTCACACGGTCACAAGGTAGGTACTTTGTCATCAGCAACTCTACTCTCAACCACCTTCTTCCTGGAACGTCTTGGGTAAATTTTTCTCCTACAATCACATTCCTGACCTCCACCCTTTCTTACTAAGAGCTGCTAAACTGCATTCCTGACCCCTACCCTTATTTACTTAAGAGTGGTGTGGGGCAAGAGCCAGGCCAGTAAAACGAGATGCTTCATAGGGGGCTAGGGTCTTCTGGTCCCACACACCCAGAGGCCCAAGCCCAAATGCATATGAATGG
Organism: Loxodonta africana; assembly: GCF_030014295.1. Lineage (NCBI taxonomy): Eukaryota > Metazoa > Chordata > Mammalia > Proboscidea > Elephantidae > Loxodonta > Loxodonta africana. Next base: position 171,213,711 of record NC_087369.1, on the reverse strand, counting down.
AAAGAGGCCAAGGTTGCATTCTCAGGAATGCAAAGGCAGGAGTTTGTAACAAAATTGAGTTTTGATTCAGACTTCATGTCAGCCATTTTATTATGCCAAATGCCTCAGTTTTAGAGGTTTGCTAGCACATATATGCCCCCAAAAAGTCCATTTTGCTGTATATTAATTTTAATAATGAAATAGAGATCAAGTTTGTGAATAAGCAATGACAGCTAGAGTTGTCACAATTCAACCTACTAAACAATTTAGTGCATATGTGATAATTATTGCCAGCATAAATGATCTTGTTAATTGCTTTTGTTTGTTAGTAAACAGTTTCGAAATTCAAAATTTTTTATAACAATAACCAGGACCATTGGGAAATTTTTAATAAGGTTTGGAAAGATTCTGCCCCTCAAAAAAATTATTTAAAGGACAAGTACAAATAGAAAATAAGACGTTTCAATTCTCTCTGTTGAAAATAAGAGTCACCCCTCCTCCCTGCTCTTTCACAATCACTTTGGATAACTTGGTAGTGTAAATTCTTTCTCTGTTTCTTTGAAAAGCTTGTAAAAAGGATGTTTCCTCAAGGACTGGGAGCCATCTCATTTGAAATGTAACCATCAAGGAAGATCATACCCCTACCTTCTAATTTCCTGGAGGGAGATTAGCATAACTTCAGGTGTCCTGTCATAGAAATGTAAGAAAATTAGCAATTTTGTCTTGAAAACATGAATCTAATGGACTGTATCCAGTAGGGTCAGATTCCTTTCTGTCTGCAATCTCCTTTAGTGGATCTCTTATGAGGCATCACGTTCTGGTTTAGAGTTTATTCCAGAATAAAACTTTTCTTTCTCTTTTATTTTTGTGGATAGGGTTTCTGGGTTGGAAGCAGATTTTGTTTTTAATAACTTTTCCACAATGTACTTGAGGCTGAGGGAGATTAAGTGTCTTTCCCATGGTCACATGATTAAGAAAATGCCACTCTCGGAACCTGAACAGAGGTCTGTCTGACTCTCAGTGTCCTTAAACTGGCATTTGTTGCTATCCCTATGCAGTCTTTCCAAAGGCTTCTCCTCCTATCTGTCACGGGCAGGCTCCAGCCCTCAGCTGATTAGGACATGGGGATCAAGCTGTTAAAAATTAATCAAAACATAAATTAAAGTATATAGGATTTATCCTAGCAGTTAATCTGTATTCACAGAGGGAGACCTCTCTGTTTCAGAAAATCAGGAATGCTCAATGCGGGGCAGTTAGCACAATGAGGTTTTTAAGGGAGAAAGGAGGAAATAGAGAAAAAAAATGAACCATTGGCTAGTCTTAACACCATTGATGGACTCATGCCCCCCTTTCTGAGATCAGGTTACTTGGTGGTCTCTGCGGTTTGGCAGCCCCCAATAATTTGCACAAACCTTCAAGTGTATTCCAGAGGTTTTAAAATAATAAAGTTAAGTCACGGATTCTGGGAATTGTAAGGATTATCTCTTGGAAAGCAAGGGGACTTACCTAAAGTTAAATTCTTTGCATTAGATAAACTCTGAGCTAATTTATGGGTAACAAGTATCTTTGTCACAAAGGGTAATCTGTGACACCTCGTGGTCAATGTGTCTCCTCATTAGTCCTTTTTATCTGTTTTGGGGTACATTCCACAACGGTCAGTCGGTGACCTCTGTGAATTTTCTATGCACTCAGAGGAATCTGTCAATTTAGGCCTCAATTTCTGTACTTTAACAAAGCTTTCCCACACTGGCAGCGCACTGCTCCACCCTCCCATGTGAGAAATTTGGGACCTTCCCTGTGGTGCTTACAGCCCTGGCAGAATGCCTCCCTCCAAGCTCCCTGGTAAACAAGCTTTTATGAGAGTGATTGCTGCTCAGAGCAGAAAAAAGAATCGCTTACGGCTAATTTTAGAGCAAATTAATAATATCAACATTAATAATTACTAATATGCATTGCTATTCTTTTAAGTCAAATTATATGTTGCTATAAACCAGACCTAAAAATATGACTTTCTCTACTAGTGAAAGTCTTAATTAAAGTGATGTATTTTAATATAGTTTTGCTACATGACATAAATTATTTCACAGTACTTCGAGTTTTGTCTTCTTCCCTTTAATAATCTTTGCTGTGCAGTGTTAAGGCAGAAGAAAATTGGTGATTAATAAAGAATTGAACAGGTGGCTACACTGCTCCTAAAAGATCAGTAGTGTAATAATTTCTTATTATTGTATTCTGCAAGGGGTTTAAAATATATCATGATACATGTACTTCTTCTGCTTTGGCATCCTATAGCTCCTGGTGTTACATTTCATTTCCAAAAATAATTAATGAGAACTGAGGTATTGCTACGCATTTTCTTCCTCCTGCTTTAGTCTCTGAAGTAACCATCCTTTTACCTTTGTTATGCAAATGCTGCAACGCTGCAAGGAATTTTAGCAATCTGGGAGACTGCCTCTCAGAAAGCCTTGAAGTATTTTTTTGGAATTAACATTTTATTCTTGAAAGCAGATTTTTCCATATGCCTTTCAAAGTGGCAGATGAAAGCTGCGTAATTGCTCTGTGTTCATCAAGGTGAACAAACCAATAAAACATTGAAGGCAGTAGACGACGCAGGCAAAAACTTCGCTTGCCTTTCCTCTAGCGTGCAGGCGTCTGTGCGAGGGTGCGAGTAACTGTACAGTTAGATGCTGAGTCCCTGCCATCTCCTTAATAGCCACCTGCTTAGCTGGATGAGTGTCCTGCCTGTCCAGATAAGGCATGTGTTTGATGAAGGGAAATCGTTCAATGTAAATGCTGGCCGCTGTAGCCAATCAAAGGCAAAGTCAGTGTGTCTATTATGGATCTGTCCATCTGCTCTGTTTGCTTATTAAAGTTTCCCTTGGCAAGCCCAGTGGCCTCCCTTTGGTATGCTAAGCAGGCCCAAATGTTGCTAACATCTCCGAGTGAAGTCACGGGCCTTTGAATGACTAAGGGAGAGCCTGCAGGCCTTCCCCAACTTACCAGTGGGTTTTGTTCCAAAAGTTGGTTTGTAAGTCAGTTGTTTGGAACTTGAGAAGCATTTTTCCCATTGAAACAATGTTACAAATGGTGAGAAGGTTCCCAGGCCGGTCCACAAAAGCCTATTTAACTCAGAATATAGCTGGGCTATAGGGCCCATAGCACCGGAGAGCCAGCGACCATTAAGATCCTTGTTTCTCTGGGAAAATATGCTCCCTTGCTAATTGTGGATGCCTGGAGCAATTCCCCAGCCCTTTCTAGCCTCTGGCAGCTGGAGGCTGGACTCCCCGGTCCACTCCTTCCTTCCTACTTGTGGGGTATAAGAGTGGAACGTCCTGGGGGAATCAAAGAGAGGGGCTGTGGGAGGTCCAGGGGCTTCTGCAGAAGAGGGCTGGAAGGAAAAGGGTGACCAGATTTAAAAAATAAAAATACTGGGTGCCCAGTTATAGTTGGCTTTCAGATAAACAACAAATACTTGTTTATATAAGAAAGCCCCATGCTATATTTGGGACAGAACTATACTACAAAATACCTGTTGTTTATCTGAAATTCAAATTTACCTGGAGTCCTGTATTTTATCTTGCCACCCTAGGAAGAGATCACAGGCTGGGTGGGCTGCCATGTCCGCAAGGCTTCTGGAGCAGAAAACCAGAAAACTAAGCCAGTTGCGGTCAAGTCAAGTGTGACTCATAGCAACCCTATAGGACAGAGTAGAATTACACCGTAGGGTTTCCAAGGAGCGCCTGGTGGGTTTGGCCTGTGCCTAGCTTTTCGTTAGGAGCCTTAGCACTTAAGCACTACACCACCAGGGTTTCCTGGAAGGCAGGGGTTGAAGGAGGAAGGATGGAGTCTTCATAGGCCAGGGAATGCCTCTTGAGGGAAGCTGCAGAGCGCTGCTGTACCATCTCGGGGAGATTTTCAGAGAACTGAAGTTGACAGACTTCAGGTCAAGAATGCTTTTGATTTTAACTCTTTTCGATGGAAATCTTTCTATGTTACATGTTTTCCTGCCTTCTTAAAAGAGTGAATATAAGTTCATTTAATCTTGATGACTTAAGAGTGACATTCTGACTTTGATCAGATTGTTTAAGCCTCTGTGCCTCAATTTCCTCATCTGTAAATGGGTATAATATTAGTTTCTTATTGCTTTGTTGTGTGGATGAAGTTTTTTAATACATGTTGTTAATAATAAAGAAACTTAGGCCCAGATTGTCAGATGCCTCTGAATGCATAGGAAATTTCACTGACCAGTGTGGAGTGCACTTGAAATAGATGAGTAGAAACAAAGGAGACATGGTGGAGACCCAGTCATTTTTAAATTGAGCAATCTTCTTTTTGGACACGACATCTGGTAACCATGAATTTGTTTAAAGTTTATCTTTGCAAAAAATGTAACTTTCGGTGATTCCCTTTGTTTCCTGAGAGAGAATTTCAAAACTTTAGAATTTCCTGAGCAGTTCAGGTGCCTTTATTATTTTAAAACTGCCTGACTACACCCGAGGATTTGTGCAAATGACTGGGGGCCTGGCCAGGCCAGAGGCCACCTAGTTACCTGATCAAACTGATCTCAGAAAAGGGGGGCATGATTTAATTCATCATGTGAAGACTAGCCAGGAGTCCCTGAGTTGTGCAAACTGTTAAGTGCTGGACTACTAGCCAAAAGGCTGATGGTTCAAACCTACCCACAGGTGCCTTGGAAGACAGGCATGGAGATTTGCTTCTGAAATTGTTACCGGAATAAGGTTCTTGTCTCTCACTGGGCAAGAATGAGCAGGTAAGGCACGTGGTTTTCTACACGAGCAAAGCTTTATTGAAGAGGCTTGCAAGCGGAGACGAGGAGGGCCTAGAGCAACGCATACCCTCATCTCACAGAACAAAAGACAGGCCTGAATTTTTAAAAGTTCTTGGGAGGGAAAAAATTCATGTTTATTCATAGACACAGTCGGGGATGTGTTAACTAAGGTGCGCACGCAGCAGCTTCCCAAGATGGCTCCTGTCCTGGAGACCTCTGGGATTCGTAGCAGGACTTATTATGGGGTGTTGCACCTACGCAGTCTCCCACTCCCTGGGTTCGATTCCCCAGCTGGGGCTCTAGCGCCTCACTGCACCTGGTGGAAGGTCACACAGCGGTCACAGGTGGATGTTCTGTGCATGTCCCTGGGCCTGGTTTTCTCCAGCTGTTTCTGAAAGGCAACTTTAAAGAATTTTGTGGGCTATTTTTTAGATACCCTGTCCCATTGTTCTAGCGAATGGCTTTGTTTCTGCACCCTGGCCCATTTCTGTTACTTTGCAGATTTGGGTGCCCCTCTGTTCTCTGTTTACTAAGTCTCTAGGTTCCACACTCAACCTCGTATTACCTCCCTGATAGTATAGTCTATTTCTCCTTTACTTGCTTCTCCTCTAACCACACCAGTCTCTTTGCTATTTCTCAAATGGGCACCCTCCGATCTCAGGACCTTTGCTCCCTGTCTTAAAATGGTGCAGCCTCGAAAACACTTTGAGCAGTTCTATTGTGCACACATGAGGTCATCATGAGTTGGAATCAACTCAATTGCAACTAACAACAACAACAAAAATATCATCCAACAGTTAATTTTCCACTCTATTTCCTCCTTTCCCTAAAATCTCATTGTAACTAGCCTGTGATAAAGGGATATAAAATCAAAAGAGGCTTCTGACCTAAAATAAAATGGCTGAACTAACGCTAAAAGCTCAGTGTTTAACTTTTCACACAGATTCAAATCCTGTTGCTTAGGAACCAACCCTATTATTAAGGCTTTGTGGTTAAGCTAAGACTGTGAATCAGTAACCAAACCTTATAGAAAACTCTCTGTGTTAGATTTTTCCAAGAAATATTATGCTCTGGGTGATGTAATGTTTAACAACCTGTTCCCAACAGTAGTGTCTTGCCATTTTTTGTGACTGGTCATGAGACCTCTTCCACAAACACACATCTGGTAATTATGTGTTTTAGCCAATCAATGCATGTTAGTTGTATTAACATAGCTAATAATGCTAAAGGTCACACTTTGCCTTGGCCTGCCTTGACTGACCTCAATCACTGTGAATCAATCAGAATATTACGTTTGTAGTTCCTCATATGGCAGTATAACTATAACTAATTTGTACCCTTCCCTTTGGAATCCAAGAGCTTCAGACCCTGAACTTTTCATGGTTCCCTCATTTGAGTGATATTTATATATATATATATATATATTGGCTTCAATAAATCTCTTTGATTTTACTTTAATAGTAGGAGAGTCTTTTCACTACAACATTTGTCGTAGTCGGCAGGATTTGGAGACCTCTCTCCCTGGAGGACCTGAGAAGCTGAGAAGTTGGAGTCAGGTGCTGACAAGGGGGCCCCTTGTGCCCTCACTCACTTTCTCAGAACCCTTGGGACCTGTCCAGGGGTGAGTGCTCCCAAAATTGAACCCAGAACATTTCAACGTCATTCTTTGGGATTTATTGAAGCCGCTCTCCACTTTCACTTTCCCATTCGTGGCTGGACGAGTTTGTTAGAGTTTTGTGGTTTTAACTTCAGTTTGAGTGTTCTTGTTAAGTGTGTTCATGCTCATTTTTCTTTTTTCTGTTTGCTTATTTCTAACTCGCTGTTTGAGCTTTTGGTCTTTCATCTTTGTTTACGGTCTGGATGTTTTGAGAGCTCCTCCTTAACCAAGATTTGAGCCTCTACTGTTGTTTTAAATGTGACAAGGTTACTTAATCAGCCCACTTTCAGGTTCGGTACACATGGGAAGAATTGTGTCTGTTGACATAGTGCACATCCTGATTTTCTGTATGTACATGTTACTTAGTAAGATGGGGAGTGCCAATTTGAATGGTGGCATGAGCTTCCTAAGAGAAATTTGGCTTAAACAAATTTCCTTCAATGCAGTAAATTAGAATCTTGTTCTTGTTAGGTGCCGGCGAGCTGGTTCCAACTCATAGTGAACCTATAAATAACAGAACGAAACATTGCCTGGTCCTGCATGATCCTCACAATCATTACTATGTTTGAGTCCCTTGTTGCAGCCACAGTGTCCATACGTCTCATTGAGGGTCTTCCTCTTTTTCATTGACCCTCTAACTTCCCAAGCAAGATATCCTTCTCCAGGGATTGGTCCCCACTGGTAACATGTCCAAAGCACTTGAAATGAAGTCTGGCCATCCTTGCTTCAAAGGAACACTGGTTGTGTATCTTCCAAGACACACGTGTTTATTCTTCTGGCAATCTAGTTGTATTCACTATTCTTCGCCAACACCATAATTCAAACTCAAATGCTTCAATTCTACTTTGACTGTCCTTATTCATTGTCCAGCTTTTGCATGCATATGAGGCAATTTAGAATACCACAGCCTAGGTCAGGGACACCTTAGTCCTCAAAGTGACATCTTTGATTTTTAACACTTTAAAGAGGTCTTCCGCAGCAGAGGAAATGCTCGTGGCATAGTGGTTACATGCTACGGCTGCTAACCAAGAGGTCAGCAGTTCAAATCTGCCAGGCGCTCCTTGGAAACTCTATGGGGCAGTTCTACTCTGTCCTATAGGGTTGCTATGTGTCCGAATCGGCTCGACAGCAGTGAGTTTGGTTTTTTTTTTTTTTTTTGCAGCAGATTTGCACAATGTAATACATCATTTGATTTCTTGACTGCTGCTTCCATAGGAGTTGATTGCAGATTCAAGCAACATGAAATCTTTGACAACTTCAGTATTTTCTCCGTTTATTGTGATGTTGCTTATTGGTCCAGTTGTGAGGATTTTTGTTTTCTTTATGTTGAGGTATAATCCATACTGAAGTCTGTGGTCTCTGATCTTCATCAGTAAGTGCTTCAAATCCTCTTCACTTTCAGCAAGTAAGATTGCGTCATCTACATAACATAGGTTGTTAAGGAGTCTTCCTCCAATCCTGATGCCCCGTTCTTCTTAATATAGTCCAGCTTCTCGGATTATTTGCTCAGCATACAGATTGAATAAGTATGGTGAAAGGATATGACCCTGACACACACCTTTCCTGACTTTAAACCAATCAGTATCCCCTTGTTCTGTTTGAATGACTGCCTCTTGATCTATGTACAGATTCCTCACGAGCACAATTAAGTGTTCTGGGGTTCCTATTCTTTGCAATGTTATCTATAATTTGTTATGATCCACACAGTTGAATGCCTTTGCATAGTCAATAAAACACAGGCAAACATCCTTCTGGTATTCTCTGCTTTCAGCCAGGATCCTTCTGACAATAACAATAATATCCCTCATTCCACATCCTATTCTGAATCCAGCTTGACTTTCTGGCAGTTCCCTGTTGATATACTACTTGAAAATGTTTTTGAATTTTCTTCAGCAAAATTTTACTTGTGTGTGATATTAATCTATAATTTCTGCATTCTGATGGATCACCTTTCTTTGGAATGGGCACAAATATAAATCTCTTCCAGTTGGTTGGCCAGGTAGCTGTCTTCCAAATTTCTTGGCATAGACTAGTGAGAACCTCCAGTGCTGCATCTGTTTGTAGAAACATCTCAGTTGGCATTCTATCAATTCTTTGACTGTATTTTTCCCCAATGCTCTCAGTGCAGCTTGGACTTCTCCCTTCACACCATCAGTTCTTGATCATATGCTACCTTCTTAAATGGTTGAATGTCAGCCAATCATTTTTGATACAGTGACTCTGTGTATTCCTCCCATCTTATTTTGATGCTACCTGAGATATTCCATATTTTGCCCATAAAAACATTCAAAATTGCAACTTGAGGCTTGAATTTTTTCTTCAGTCCTTTCAGCTTGACAAATGCTGACCATGTCCTTCCCTTTTGGTTTTCTAACTCCATGTCTTTGCACATGTCATTATAATACTTTACTTTGTCTTCTTGAGTCACGCTTTGAAATCTTCTGTTAGCTCTTTTTCCTCATTTCTTCCTTTCACTTTAGGCACTCTACATTCAAGGGCAAGTTTCAGAGTCTCTTATGACATCCATTTTGGTCTATTTTTCTTTTTCTCTCTTCTTAGTGACCTTTTGCTTTCTTCATGTATGATGTCCTTGATGTCATTCCACAAGCCTGGTCTTTGTTCATTAGTGTTTAATGCATCAAATCTATTCTTGAGATGGTCTCCAAATTCTGGCTGGATATACTGAAGGTCGTATTTTGGGTCTTGTGGACTTGTTCTAGTTTTCTTCAGCTTCAGCTTGAACTTGCACGTGAGAAATTGATGGTCTGTTCTGCAGTTTGCCCCTGATCTTGTTCTGACTGATTATATTGAGCTTTTGTATTGTCTATTTCCACAGATGTAGTCGATTTGATTCTTGTGTATTCCATTTGGTGACGTCCACGTGTGTAGTCGCCGTTTATGTTGTTTAAGTTGTTGACCTTGCAAAATTCTATCATGTGATCTTTGATGTTATTTCTATCACCAATGTCATGGTTAAGTTAGAATCCTGGGCTTCTGAATTAAACAGAAATCAGTATGCTAAAAAACTAAGTTGCTCATGTTGTATGGTATGTATACAGAACAGTAAATTTATATCATTTTCCTGTTTCATGTTTTTTAAGAACTTGCCCCTAATGTTTGAGTTTTTATCTTTTATCAAATTAAAGGACATGGCTGGTAGTTTCTCTTTTTCATAAGACTATCTTTTCTCTTCCAAGAGAAATTGTTTTTGGTGCCTGGGCTTTTTGGTAATTACTCAAGAAACTGTAATATAATTTGATATATCTGAAAAGTGCACCAAAAAGTATATATTGTTTATTTTAATGGGTATAACAATAATTTAAAAAGAGACAAATTATTCTAAAAGGCTTCTTTAAAGGATCCTATAAAGTAGAAGATAAGGTTATAAAAATGTGATAATATTCTACCTGCAGGTGGTATTGTTAAAGTAGATTTCAATGTTTCTTCAAAGAATGTAATATAATTGGTTTAATAATAAATAAGCATCTATATAAATTTAATAGTCTAAATATTTCCAAAAATTAATAAAGGTGAATTTGTTCTCACAAAGATTTTTTAGGTTCTCTAATATGTCAGTCTTAAAAACAAAACTTTTTTTTAAAAATAATTTTTATTGTGCTTTAAGTGAAAGTTTACAAATCAAGTCAGTCTCTCACATATAAACTTATAGACACCTTACTACATACTCCCACTTACTCTCCCCCTAATGAGTCAGCCCGCTCCCTCCTTCCAGTCTCTCCTTTCATGACCATTTTGCCAGTTTCTAACCCCCTCTTCCCTCCCATCTCCCCTCCAGACAGGAGATGCCAACATAGTCTCAAGTGTCCACCTGATACAAGTAGCTCACCCCTCATCAGCATCTCTCTCCAACCCATTGTCCAGTCCAATCCATGTTTGATGAGTTATCTTCAGGAATGGTTCCTGTCCTGGGCCAACAGAAGGTTTGGGGACCATGATCGCCAGGATTCTCCTAGTCTCAGTCAGACCATTAAGTCTGGTCTTTTTATGAGAATTTGGGGTCTGCATCCCACTGTTCTCCTGCTCCCTCAGGGGCTCTCTGTTGTGTTCCCTGTCAGGGCAGTCATCGGTTGTGGCCGGGCACCATCTAGTTCTTCTGGTCTCAGGATGATGTAAGTCTCTAGTTCACGTGGCCCTTTCTGTCTCTTGGGCTCATAGTTATCATGTGACCTTGGTGTTCTTCATTCTCCTTTGATCCAGGTGGGTTGAGACCAATTGATGCATCTTAGATGGCCGCTTGTTAGCATTTAAGACGCCAGACTCCACACTTCAAAGTGGGATGCAGAATGACAAACAAAACCTTTTTAAGTAACTTAAGCTAGGTATTATATAAAATGTTTTATAAAAAAGGGGTAATTTCCAAGACCTTTAAATAACTTATGTTAAAAATGTTAAGTTGTGTTAATATACAATTTTGTACTCTTTTTATGCCGCAGAGAAAAGATATATATAACAATATTCATTATTGCCACTTAAAAGGTTGAACAAAAGACAAAGTTTAAACAGTTTATTAAAAGGGCAGATTTATTCTATGTAATCAAAGTTCTTATTTGTCTGGCTAAAATTTAATAGATTAATTTATGAAATTTTAATATTAAGTAACATATAAAGCAATGAATTGGGTTTCTCATTGTTAAAATAGCAAAATTTTATTTGCTTACAAGGTTGAAGACTTAACTCATTTTTTCTGTAATCTGCCTTAAAGACAAGGGTTTGGTCTCTCATTAGAATAAGATTCCTAAGTTAAAACATAACTGCATGATTTTGCAAAAACTAAGGTTTTTACCTTTAAAATCTTTGGTTTTGATTTGATTAAGTAATTTAAATATTATTTCTCAGTGATCTATAATAAACTCCTGGCAACACTGAAACTTCATGGAGATCCAGAAAAAATTTGTTTTTGTTTCATAAAGAGAAAGATGCTGAAAAGTTTTATTTAATGTGTTATAAATTAATTAGATAAAACATGTAGCTGAATCACGAAAAGTACCAAGTCTTCTTTGAGTTAAAGTGTATATGTCATTAATATTTGCCCTAATATTAAACAAGAGCATGATATCAAGTAATAATTTTATTGCTTCAATTGCTAACTTGGTCACAACTTTGTTTCTTTTAAATCTAGCACAATCAAAGCCAGCGATTTTAATTAGAAAATTTATAGCATTTATCCATAAAGTTTATTTTTTACCTGTGATGGTTAAGATTGTGTGTCAACTTGGCTGGGCCATGATTCCCAGTATTTCTATGTGATCACCCCCATGACGGAATCTGCTGTGGGTAGCCAATCAATCAGTTGAAAGGCAGTTTCCTTGGGCATGTAGCCTGCATCTGAATATAAGTAGAAATTCTGGCTTTTGCCCTCTCTGGATCCTGCAGCTACTTCCTGTTCATCTGACCTCTGGTTCTTGGGACTTCAGATAGCAGCTTACCAGCCGATCTTGAGATTTGTCAATCTTCAGAGCCTGTGAGCAAGAGCCCTACTCTCTGACCTGCCAGTTTTGAGTTTACCAGCCCCGTGGCTATGTGAATCAGGAGAAGCCTCTATAGTGATCCACAGACTTAGGACATTCCAGGCTCTACAATTGCCTTAGCTGTTTCCTTAATATGACTCTCTCTCTCTGTCTCTCTATGTATATGCATATATTTATACACTTTACTGGTTTTCCTTCTCTAGAGAACCCAACCTAAGACATTTGGTCTTGAGAGTTTTTCTAGAGAAACAAAATTGTAAGAATGAGTTTTCTAAATTGGTTCTCAAATCTGGTTAGTCTTAAAGATGTTGATGACTCTGCTCCCAGTAGTAAAGAGGGCACTGCTAATCCATGGCGTGAGATGGCAATTCAAATACGTAAAATATCACTACCAAAAGATCATGTATCGATGAAAGGTGAGGCTCTGGGTGATTGCATATATGATAAAACCAAAACCAACCCACTGCCGTCGAGTCTATCCTTACTCATAGTGACCCTATAAGACAGAGTAGAACTGCCCCATAGAATTTCCAAGGAGCACCTGGAGGATTTAAACTGCCAACCGCTTGGTTAACAGCTGTAACACTTAACCACTACGCCACCAGGGTTTCTAACACCTTTCTACAATTCTGTCATAATAAGAAGTATAAGGAAGATGATGGATCAGTCCTTCTTTCACTAGACAAACTGGTAAAAGAAAGATATGTGCTAAGGGCTACAGAGTCAAAACTCAAGTGCCACATAAATGACCTCAAACTTTGAAAGAAAGCCTTATTTCTTGTAATAACAGAGCTTATATTGCCAAAAACCAAACCCAGAGTCTTATCGTAAGAGCAGCTGAATTACAACTCCAGCTCAATTGCCAACCTCAAGAGGTGTCCAAAGTTAAAGTGAGGATATTAACTGGGAAGAAATGGGATACTGAAACTTGAGATGGGGACATATGGGTTGATAATCAGGAAGCTGGAGACACTGAGCCCCTAAATTCCATTGAATCACTCCTGCCAAAAGAACCACTCACACCTGAAGAAATTACTTCATGTTTGTCTGCTACACCACCCTGCACAGAAAAACCAATAGCCCCTCCACTCCCATCTAATGAGATTAGCCCTAGCCCAGCTGCCTCTAAAGAGCCCTTGTCTGAGTCATTGCCTGGGGCATCACCTGAGGCAGATGCTTTAGAAGACAATGCTGAATGTTCTCAAAACCATTCCACACTACCAATTCTGGCTTCTAGACCTATAAAAAAAAAAAAAAGACCTATAACTAGACTTAAATCCCAGCGAGCCCCAAAAGGTGAAGTACAAGTGTGACCCAGGAGGAAGTACGCTAGTCTCCAAAAGAACTGCTTGACTATTCCAATACGTACAAACAGAAACCTGGGGGAATATGTGTGGTAATAGCTATTAAGATGTGAGATAATAGTGCAAGGAACATAAAGATGGATCGGTCTGAGTTTATTGATATGGGATCACTGAGCACAGATTCTTCATTCAATGTTTCAGCTTGAGAAGTCAGGAAAGGATCTTATAGTTTATTTGGTTGGGTTACTGAAGCATGGATTACAGGCAGCCTACACTAAATCGAGTTAAATTACCAGACCTGCTTTGGTATACTGTAGGAGAAGGAATCTGAAACGTTAGGGAAATTGACATGCTAGAGTGGATTTACCAGGTTAGACCCACAGACACACACGTGGAATGCTCAGAGGACACATCTTTTACCACAACAGTAAGGAACGAATTTGTGAAGGGAGCTCCAGCATCCTTGAAGGCTGCTGTGATTGCTTTCTTATGTAAATCAGATTTGACAATGGGAACTGTCCTAACTGAATTAAGACACCTAATTACAATGGTGCTGATTGGGCCCCTTGGTGGTAGGGGCCAAGTGGTGGCCCTCAATTGACAAAGACAAGGTGGGCATGGTTACAGTAATGGACAATGGATTCAAACCAGTAATCCGAATAGTCTGACTTGTATGGACTTATGGTATTGGCTACTTAGTCATGGTGTCCTTAGGAGTGAAACAGATAGGCAATCTATTAAATATTTACTTGATCTGTACAAACTGATAAATTCTAGGTCAGGTGAACAGCAGTAAAACTCAAATCACCAGAACAGAGAGTTACAGTCCTTCAATCAATTCCCAGACTTGAGTGAGTTTAAAGACCCACAACCCCTTGAACGAAGGGGAGACTGAGTCCCCTTGAGGAAGGACTTCAATACACTGCCAAAAATTTATACTGTTAATCTTTCTCCCAGCCTTCGCCAAAGGGATCTATGGCCTTTTTCAAGAGTGACTGTTCATTGGGGAAAAGGAAATAATCAGACATTTTGGGGATTACTGGTTACTGGCTCTGAAATGACACTAATTCCAGAAAACCCAAAACATCACTGTGGCCCACAAGCCAGAGTAGGGGCATATGGAGGTCAGGTTATTAATGGAGTCTTGCCTCATGTCCATCTCACAGTAGCTTCAGTGTGTCCCCAAACCCATCCTGTAGTGATTTCCCAGTTCCAGAATGCATAAGTGGAATAGATACGCTCAGCAACTGTCAGAACCTCCACAACGGATCCCTAACAAATGGAGTAAGGGCTATTATGGTAGGAAAAGCCAAGGGAAAGCCATTAGAACTGCCCGTACCTAGGAAAATAGTAAACCAAAAGCAATACTGCATTCCTGGAGGGATTGCAGAGATTACTGCCACCATCAAGGACCTGAAGAATGCAGAAGTAGTGATTTCTACCACATCCCCATTCAACTCACCTATTTGCCCTGTGCAAAAAAAACAGATGGATCTTGGAGAATGACAGTAGATTATCAAAAACTTAACCAGGTGGTGACTCCAATTGCAGGCTGCTGTTCCAGATGTAGTTTCATTGCTTGAGCAAATTAATACGTCTCGTGGTACCTGGTATGCAGCTACTGATATGACTAATGCCCTTTTTCTCCATACCTGTTTTGAAGGACCATCAGAATCAGATTGCCTTCAGCTAGCAAGGCCAACAATACACATTCAGTTGCCTACCTCAAAGCTACATCAACTCTCCAGCCATATGTCATAATTTAGTCCACAGGGACCTTGATCACTTTTTCCTTTCACAAGACATCACACTGGTCCATTACATTGATGCCATTATGCTGATTGGACCTTGTAAGGAAGAAGTGTCAGTGCTTCTGGATTTATTGTTAAAACATTTGCGTGCTAGAAGGTGGGAAATTAATCCCACAAAAATTCAGGCACCTTCCACCTCAGTGAAATTTAATGGGGTTCAGTGGCGTGGGGCACGCTGGGATATTCCATCTACAGTGAGGGAAAAGTTATTGCATCTGGTTCCTCCCACAACTAAAACGGAGGCACAATCCCTAGTAGGCCTCTTTCGATTTTGGAGGCAACATATTCCTCATTTTGGTTGTGCTTCTCTCTGGCCTGTTTATCTAGTGACTCAAAAAGCTACTAGTTTTGAGTGGGGCCCAGAACAAGAGAAGGCTCTGCAACAGGTTCTGGCTGCCGTGCAAGCTGCTCTGCCACTCAGGCCATATGATCCAGCTGATCCAATAGTCCTTGAAGTGGCAGTTGCAGATAGGGATGCTGTTTGGAGTCTTTGGCAGGCTGCTATTGGTGAACCACAGTGCAGGCCCTTAGGATTTTGGAGCAAAGCCCTGCCATTCTCTGCAGATAACTACTCTCCTTTTGAGAAACAGCTTTTGGCTTGTTACTGGGCCTTAGTAGAGACTGAATGCTTAACCATGGGACACCAAGTCACTATGCAGCCTAAGCTGCCCATCATGAACTGGGTGTTGTCTGACCCACAGAGCCATAAAGTTGGACGTGCACAGCAGTACTCCGTCATTAAATGGAAGAGGTATATACAAGATTGGGCCTGAGCAGGACCTGAAGTCACAAGTAAGTTGCATGAGGAAGCGGCCCAAATTCCATGGTCTCTATTCCGGTCACATTACCTACCATATCCCAGTCTGCACCTATGGTCTCATGGGGAGTTCCTTATGATCAGCTGACTGAGGAAGAAAAAACTTGTGCCTGGTTTACAGACAGTTCTGTGTGATAATGCAGGCACCACTCAAAAATGGACAGCAGCAGCACTACAGCCCCTTTCTGGAACATCCCTGAACCACAGTGGTGAAGGGAAATCCTCCCAATTGGCAGAACTTCCAACAGTACACCTGGTTGTTCACTTTGCTTGGGAGAAATGGCCAGATGTAGAATTGTATACTGATTCATGGGCTGTGGCCAATGGTTTGACTGGATGGTCAGGGACTTGGAAAGAACATTACTGGAAAATCAGAGATAAGGAATTATGGGGAGGTGGTATGTAGATAGGCCTCTCTGAATGGTCCAAAGAAGTAAAGATACTTGTGTCTCATGTGAATGCTTACCAAAGCGTGACCTCAGCAGAGGAGGATTTTAACAATCACGTGAATAGGATGATACATTCTGTGGAAATCAGTCGTCCTCTTTCCCCAGCACTCTTGTCATGCTCAATGGCTCATGAAAGAAGTGGCCATGGTGGCAGGGATGGAGGTTATGCATGGGCCCAGCAACATTGACTTCCACTCACCAAGGCTGACTTGGCTATGGCCACTGCTGAGTGACTAATCTGCCAGCAGAAGAGACCAACACTGAATCCCTGATATAGCACCATCCTTCAAGGTGATCGGCCAGCTACCTGGTGGCAAGCTGATTACAATGAACCATTTCCATCATGGAAAGGGCAGCATTTTTTCCTTACTGGAATAGACACTCTGGATATGGATTTGCCTTCCCTGCACGCCATGCTTCTGCTAAAATCACCATCCATGGACTTACAGGATGCCTTATCCACTATAATGGTATCCCGTACAGCATTGCCTCTGATCAAGGGACTCAATTCATGGCAAATGAAGTGTGGCAGTAGGTCCATGCTAATGGAATTCACTGGTCTTACCATGTTCCCATCATCGTGAAGCAGCTGGCTTTATAGAACAATGGAATGGCTTCCTAAAGACTCCATTATGGTGCCAGCTAGGTGGCAATACTTTGCAGGGTTGGGAAAATGTTCTCCAGGAGGCTGTATATGCTCTAAACCAGCATTCAGTATATAGTACCGTTTCTCTCATAGCCAGGATTCACGGATCCAGGGATCAAGAGGTGGAAATGGGAGTGGCACCACTCGCTATTACCCCTAGTGACCCACTCACAAGATTTTTTCTTCCTGTCCCTGTGATGTCATGCTCTGCAGGTCTAGAGGTCTTGGTTTCAACACAACACTGATTCCATTGAACTGGAAGCTAAGATTACCACATGGCCATTTTGGCTCCTTATGCCTCTGGACCAACAGGCAAAGAAAGGAGTTACCATACTGGCTGGTGTGACTGATCGTGATTACCAAGAGGAAATTGGATTGATATTACATAATGGAGGTAAAGAGTATGTCCGGAATGCAGGAGTTCCCTTAGGGCGTCTCTTAGTACTACCATGCCCTGTGATTAAAGTCAGTGGAAACTTACAGCAACCCAATTCCGACATGACTGTTAATGGCCCAGACCCTTCAGGAATGAAGGTTTGGGTCACTCCACAGGGCAAAGAACCACGACCAGCTGAGGTGCTTGTTGAGGGCAAAGGGAATACGGAATGGGTGGTGGAAGAAGGTAGTCCTAAATACCAGTTATGACCACATGACCAGTTGCAGAAAAGAGGACTGTAATTGTTATGACTATTTCTGCTTTGTATGTGTGCATCAATATTTTTGTTTTCTTCACTTATGAAATATAAGTTGTAAATGGGGCTAGTTCATTTTCAATTGTATGCGTGTTAGTTGTATCACGTTAGACTCAAGTATGACTTTGTAATTGTGTTTATTCAGAGATTACATATCGTTTGGGGAGATGTGTACAGGTGCCAAGTTGACAAAAGGTGGACTGTGAGGGTTAAGATTGTGCATCAGCTTGGCTGGGCCATGATTCTCAGTGTTTATATGTGATCACCTCCATGATGGGATCTGTCGCGAGTAGCCAATCAATTGAAAGCAAGTTTCCTTGGGCATGTAGCCTGCATCCGAATATAAGTGGACGTTCTGGCTTTTGCCCCCTCTGGATCCTGAAGCTGCCTGCTGTTCGTCTGACCTCTGGTTCTTGGGACTTGAGCTGGCAGCTTACCTGCTGATTTTGGAATTCTTCGATCTTCACAGCCTGTGATCAAGAGCCCTGCTCTCTGACCTGCTGATCTTGAATTTGCCAGCCCCTGCAGCTACATGAATCAGGAGAAGCTTCTATCCTGATACATGGACTTGGGATGTTCCAGGTTCTACAATCCCATGAGCTGTTTCTTTGATATAAACCTCTCTCTCTATATGTCATGGATTGAATTGTGTCCCCCCAAAATATCTGTCAACTTGGCTAGGTCATGATTCCCAGTTTCATATGATTGTCTACCATTTTGTCATCTGATGTGATTTCCCTATATGTTGTAAATCCTATCGCTATGATGTAGGGAGATGGATTAGTGGCAGTTATATTGATGAGATCTACAAGCTTTGATTGTGTCTTAAGCCAATCTCTCTTAAAATATAAAAGAGAGAAGCCAGCAGAGAGACAGGGGAACCTCATACCACCATGAAAGCAGTGCTGGGAGCAGAGAATGTCTGTTGAACCTGAGGTTCCTGCACTGAGATGCTCCCAGACCAAGGGAAGACTGATGACAAAGGCCTTACTCCAGAGCTGATAGACAGAGAAAGCCTTTCCCTGGAGCTGGTACCCTGAATTTGGACTTCTAGTCTACTGGATTGTGCGATAGTAAACTTTTCTTTGTTAAAGCAATCCACTTGTGGTATTTCTGTTATAGCAGCACTAGATGACTAAGAAACTATATACATATTTATACTCTTTACTGATTTTGCTTCTCTAGAGAACCCAGCCTAAGACATTACCATTCAAATGTTTAGCTTAATATATCCTGACTATACAGTGTATGTTGAACAAATAACCAGAGAAGCTGGACTACTTGAAGAAGAATGTGGCATCAGCATTGGACGAAGACTCATTAACAACCTGTGATATGCAGGTGACACAGCCTTGTTTGCTGAAAGCAGAGAGGACTTGAACCTCTTACTGATGAAGATCAAAGACTAAGCCTTCATTGTGGATTATACCTCAACATAAAGAAAACAAAAGTCTTCACAACTGGACCAATAAACAACATCATGATAAATGGAGAAAATATTGAAGTTGTCAAGGATTTCATTTTACTTGGATTCACAATCAACACCTATGGAAACAGCAGTCAAGAAATCAAATGACATATTGCATTGGACAAATCTGCTGCAAAAGACCTCTTTAAAGTGTTGAAGAGCATAGATGACACTTTGAGGACTAAAGTGCGCCTAACCCAAGCTATGATATTTTCAATTCCCTCATATGCATGGCAAAGGTGAACAATGAATAAGGAAGACTGAAGAAGAATTGACACCTTATAACTATGGTGTTGACAAAGAATATTGAATATACTATGGACTGCCCAGAAGAATGAACAAGTCTGTCTTGGAAGTACAGCCAGAGTGCTGCTTGGAAGCCAGATGGTGAGACTTCATCTCACCTACTTTGACATGTGATCAGGAGGGACCAGTCCCTGGAGAAGGACATCATGCTTATTAAGGTAGAGGATTAGCAAAAAAGAGGAAGATCTTTGATGAGATGGATTGACACAGTGGCTGCAACAATGGCCTCAAACATAGCAACGATTGCAAGTATGGTGCAGGACTGGGCAGTGTTCCATTCTGTTGTACATAGGGTCATTATGAGTCAGAACCAACTTGACGGCACCTAACAACACCACCATATAGTACTATGTTTCAAGATTATTATATATTATATCTGAAGCTTTTCAGAAATGAAGTTGATTATTATGTTTGGAGATATTTTCATCTAAAGTTTTTATTTGACTTTGCATTACTTTTGTAGTTAATTGCTATCAGGTCTTTTCATATTTTTCAATTATTATTATTATAAGTTAACCACAGCCATTTTTAAGACTGTCATTCACAGATAAATTTCACCTTGCTAATTCATTGAAAACACAACAAAAATAGACTGTATCAAACTAATAAAACTAAAACCCATAACTTGTTGCTGTTGAGTCGATTACAACTCATAGTGTAAAAAGGACTATAATATTTCAAACATGGATACAATTGGACTAAATGAAGATTTTTAAAACTCTTGTGTACAAGCTGACAATTGTTTTTCAAGTCGCTACTGATCCAGAATAGCATGGAACCAAGATTAGCTACATGGGACCAAGTAAACTAACAAAATTACCATAAGGTTTTGATGAAAATATTGCTGATGTTCAGTGTTCTAATTCTGTATATAAGAAACCATTTTTCTTTTCCCTCTTTCCTTTTGTAATGTAAGAATCTGCTTTTTCAGTAACAAATAACTTTATGTTGGTTACATAATATCCTATAAATTAAAAGATGTTATGCCTCATGTCAAAATTCTGACTGTAATATATTCAGAAAATGGCACAGATTCCAAGAAATGAATACTGAAATAACTATGATGAGAGAAGTATTTCTTCATAACCAAATGGGCCTCCCTTATGTTGCTTATACTGATTCTAATATTATTAAATATTGTCAATCCTTAATCCAATATCCTAAGGAATGTTTTCACAGGTTAAACATGCCTTTGACAACTGGAAACCAAAATCTCAAAATTTGCCAAATATTGTTCCAGAGGACCATGTATATTAGAGAAAACATCAGCTAAAAGACTCCCTTGAGCCTCATTAGAAAAGACCATATGTAGTTCTCCTTGCTAATCTTTGTGCTGCTAAATTATAGGAAGCTCAGACCTGGATACATCTTTTCCAGTTAAAGAAGACTATGGCTCCCATTTAGACTGTCCAGTCAAATAAGGGACTCAAATTTAAATTTACCTGCCCTGGTGGTCAGAAGCAGATGACAGTGATAGAAGCAGACAGCTCTGCCAGAGACCACAGAACAAGATTCCATGTAGGCTGCTAAGATTTTTGGACTCTGCTTGTGATGGTTAAGATTGTGTGTCACCTTGGCTGGGCCATGATTCTCAGTGTTTTGGCAGTTGCATAATGTTGTGATCAGTTCCCTGTTGAAATTTGATATGTGATCACCCACATGATGGAATCTGTTGTGTGGTACCAGCGGGAGCAGGTTCTGTCACGGCTCACAGTCCCCTCAGCCTCCATCTTTCACCCCTCCTCCGCCTACTTCCTTCCTGATCGCTTTGGCAAGGTTTTTTTGCTTGTTCTGGATCCAGCAGCTGCCTCTTGTCTGACCTCCGGTTCTTGGGACTTGAGCTAGCAGTTTACGTGCCAATCTTGGGTCCATCAGCCCCTGCAGCTACGTGAATCAGGAGAAACCTTGTGGTCTTGCCTGTGATCGTGGAATTCCTCAACATTCACAGCCTGTGAGTGGGATCCCTGCTCTCTGACCTGCTGATCTTGGGTTCGCCAGCTTCTGCAGCTGCGTGAATTGGGAGAGGCCTCTATTCTGATCCACGGACTTGGGACGTTTCAACTTCTACAATCGCGTGAGCTGTTTCCTTGATATAAATCTCTCTATATATTTATACACTTTACTGGTTTTGCTTCTCTAGAGAACCCAGCCTAAGACAGCACTTTATAATCTTTGCTTTTTTTTGTTTATTTTATTTGTTATTCACCAGGTAGACCTACTCCCATGATAGAACATTTTATATGGTAACCTTTAAAGTAGTTGCTCTTTGTCTAATACATCTAACTTTTAAGGTTGCCTTATTTTATCAACTAGGATTTATAGAATGGTGATTTTAGATTAATTACTACCTTCACTTATGTTGACCTGTATTATGATTGTAGAATTACATTTAGGTTGCATTATTCCCTTATCAGAAAAATTCCTTAATTGTTGTTAACAGTATCGTGTGAATTTACATAACTTGATTAGAGCTTGAGTCACTTTTATGCTTATTCATTCTGAGTATATGAGTTATTTTTCTGTTAATAATTGTGTTCCATTAACCCCATGATAGTTTTATTTTATATTAGCTACAACTTGCTGCCTTATTGCTTTTGTATATTGTCTGTAGAGAGCGTTTCTATATTAGAAACCTTATCTTAAGTATCATCAAAGGCTGTTTAGGTACATTCTATACACCCTATGACTTTTTAATTCCTTTTTAATATCTTTAGTTGGCTACTGTGATTGTTAAGGTTGTGCGTCTACTTGGCCGAGCCATGATTCTCAGTGGTTTGGCAGTTATGGTGTAGTTTGGCAGACGTGAGATGATGTGATTACTTCCTCGATGAGATTTTATGTGATGTGATCATCTCCATGATGGGATCTGCTGTGAGTAGCCTATCAGTTCAAAGGGAGTTTTAGAGATTTTTTTTTGTTTCATCATAAATATATGTCAAATTTCATCAAACACTTTTTCTTCATCTATTGATAAAATCATGCAATGTTTCTCCTCTGTAATCTGTTAATAATGACTTACATAAATTAATTTTCTATTGTTAAACCAATTTTGAGCTGTTATAAACCCAACTTGATCACAATGCACTTTTTGTATATTTCCCTGGGTTTTATATGCTAATATCAATATGCTAGCCTCCATGTCTTTTACCGACTCTTCTGTATTTTCCATATTCTCTCAGTGTTGTTTCTAGATACTATTTACTGACCTATCTTTCCATTTACTAATTATTTATGCAGGTGTGTTTAATTATTGTTGTTGTTGTTAGGTACCATCCGGTTGGTTCCGACTCATAGTGACCCTATGCACAGTAGAACTAAACACTGCCTGGTCCTGCACCATCCTCACAATCGTTATGTTTGAGCCCATTGTTGTAGCCACTGTGTCAATCCATCTTGTTGAGGGTCTTCCTCTTCTTTACTGACCCTCTGCTTTACCAAGCATGAAGTCCTTCTCCAGGGACTGATTCCTCCTGATAACATATCCAAAATATGTGAGATGAAGTCTCCCCACCCTTGTTCCTAAGGAACATTCTGGCTGTACTTCTTCCAGTACAGGTTTGTTCCTTCTTCTGGCAGTCCACGGTCTATTCAATATTCTTCACTAACACCATAATTCAAAGACATCAATTCTTCAGTCTTCCTTATTCATTGTCCAACTTTGGCATGCATACGGGGCAATTGAAAACACCATGGCTTGGGTCAGGTGCATCTTAGTCTTCAAGGTGACATCTTTACTTTTTAACACTTTAAAGAGGTCTCTTGCAGCACATTTGCCCAATGAAATACGTTGTTTGATTTCTTGACCACTGCTTCCTTGGGTGCTGATTGTGGATCCAAGTAAAATGAAATCATTGACAACTTCAATATTTTCTCTGTTTATCATGATTTTGGTTGTTGGTCCAGTTGTGAGGGTATTTGTTTTCTTTATATTCAGGTATAATCCATAATGAAGGCTGTAGTCTTTGATCTTCATCAGTAAGTGCTTCAAATCCTCTTCACTTTCAGCAAGCAAGGTTGCATCGTCTACATAACATAGGTTGTTAAGGAGTCTTTCTCAAATCCTGATGCCCCGTTCTTCTTAATATAGTCCAGCTTCTCAGATTATTTGCTCAGCATACAGATTGAACAAGTATGGTGAAAGGATACAACCCTGACACACACCTTTCCAGACTTTAAACCACACAGTATCCCTTTGTTCTTTTGGAAAGACTGCCTCTTTATCTAAGTACAGGTTCCTCATGAGCACAATTAAGTGTTCTGAATTCCCATTCTTTGCAATGTTATCCATAATTTGTTATGACCCACACAATCGAATGCCTTTGCATAGTCAATAAAATACAGGTAGCCATCTTTCTGGCATTCTCTACTTTCAGCCAAGACCCATCTGACATCTGCAATGATATCCCTCGTTTCACATCCTCTTTTGACTCCAACTTGATTTTCTGGCAGTTCCCTGTTGATGCACTGCTGCAAATTTCTTTTGAATGATCCTCAGCAAAATTTTACTTTTCTGTGATATTGATCTTGTTCAATAATTTCTGCATTCTGTTGGATCACTTTTCTGTGGAATAGGCTTAAATATGGATCTCTTTCAGTCTATTGGCCAGGTAGCTGTCTTCCAAATCTCTTGGTATAGACAAGTCAGTATTTCCAGTGCTGCATCCGTTTATTGAAACATCTCAGTTGGTATTCTGTCAGTTCCTGGAGCCTTGTTTTTTGCCAATGTCTTCAGTGCAGCTTGGACTTCTTCCTTCAGTGCCATCGGTTCTTGATCATATGCTACCTCCTGAAATCACTGAACATCAACCAATTCTTTTTCATATAATGATTCTGTGGGTTCCTTCCATCTTTTTTTGATGCTTCCTGCGTCATTCAGTATTTTGCCCATGGAATCCTTCAGTATTGCATGCAAGGCTTGAATTTTTTCTTCACTTCTTTCAGCTTGAGAACTACCGGGCATGTTCTTTCCTTTTGGTTTTCTAACTCCAGGTCTTTACACATTTCATTCTAATACTTTAGTTTTCTCGAGCTTTCCTTTGAAATCTTCTGTTCAGCTCTTTTACTTCATCATTTCTTCTGTTTGTTTTAGCTAGTTTATGTTCAAGAGCAAGTTTCAGAGTCCCTTCTGACATCCGTTTTAGTCTTTTATTTCTTTCCTGTCTGTTTAACCACCTCTTGCTTTCTTCATGTTTGATGTCCTTTGATTTATTAGGTCTGTCCAATGAGGTTTTGGTTTTAAATTGGTCATTTCACTTCATTTTTAGTTCTATTTGGTCTTTTTTCATGTTTGGTATGTCTTTTTTAAAATAGTTTTCTATTCTCTGAAGGTATTTTCAAACTTGTATCTTCTTTCTTTAAACATAGAAAGCATCATTGCTTCATAATCTTGTTACCTAATCCCAGTGTCTGAAGTCTTTGCAGGTCTATACCTATTGTCTATTTTTACCATTGTTTCTTTCTCATTATGCCTTGTTTCTTTATGCATTTAGTTAATTAATGTGTTTTTTAGTTGTGTCCTGGTCCTTATTCTTTAGATGTTTACTTATAGAGATTTTTCAAAGTCTGTGATGGTCATGCTTTTTTCAAGAGAGGAGTTGCATTTGCTTCTGCCAAGCACTTGGAGCATCATCAGTCTGGAACAATTTTAATTGAAATTCACCACTTGTAGTGTTTTGAATGAGACAGATCTTGGAAATTGAGGCCTCAAATCTTTTTGAATATTAGTTTGTGACTACAATTTCTCAGAGGTGGTCTCCCACCCTCAGTACTAAGGCAACTTTCTTGCAGCCATCTGGAGATGGAGGGGTGGGTTTACACTTGGTTCATCTTTACACTGGGGATGCAGCCTTTTCAAGCCCCAGCTTAAACTGAAAAGATTTTTCTGTTATATGGCATCCTCACAAAACCTAAACCAAAGTTAGACAAGATTGCCAAATGCCTTTAGCAGAAGTTGTTTCTGTATATCTCTATTTTCCCCTTAGATTTTGACCTTGTAATTCCTTACTCTGTTATATCTTCAAAAATCTTGTGAAGAGATAAAAATATTTGTTATCCATAATTTTAGTTGTTTTCTGTGGGAGGGTTGGTATGAATAACTTAGTCCGTCATCCAGAAAAATCAAATTCTCTGAGGTGTCATTCATTTTCCACGGAACTTTCCTTCATATTTTTTAGGGTTGACTTTACTGACAAAGATATGTTTAGATGTGTGTGAGTGTGTGTGTGTGTGTGTGTGTGTGTGTGTGTATGACAGTTTCATTGTGAGGCCACTGTAGTTTTTATACTCCCATGCAGATTGAATATCCTTTTCCAATTTTCTGCAATTGCTGCTTTTGGAGGGGCCTAAAGCTATCAGCATCTCTGCTCTGGGTCCATCTGAGGTCTCTGTTTGGGAAGCAGCTATCTCACCTTGTTCTTAAGAGTGGAGTTTCCCACTTGGGTCTGTCTGTTTTTTTTTTTTTCTTCTAATTTATGTCATCTTGCTCAAAGGGATCCTTAAGCAGTTCTCTTAGTCTGTCTGTGTTTACATGCTTCATTTTAGCAATGCATGAAGCAACTATGCTTTCTTATTCATACTTCCTGGTGAGAACTGTGAAAATGCTGGAGCCAATTCATTCAATTTTTACAGCAATTCCCAGTCACAGGGTATGGGAAACCAAATTTAACTTTTTGAGAAAAAAATGTTGAAATGTTGAATATGTATCTGTTTTAGTCATTTAGTTTCTATTAAACATCTCAAAATTGATTTCATGGTTAAAATAAAATGAATAAAATAAAATATTTCAAAACACAAAATCAGAAAGCTTCATGAAAAAGATTCTAGTAGAGATTCTAACTTTTCTATGGTAAATTAAATACTTTCATATAAAAACAATGAAATAAAATAAATGGAAGAAATTATGAGATGAATAGGGAGAAAAATAAGCTCCTTGCCTTTTAGTAAATGTTATAGCAAGATATCAAATGTTTCCCAAATGTTGAAAGGAAACTTTTTTTTAATATATATAATAAGAAAATCAAGGATATATATGGAAACTGCTAATTCAAAAACGGAAAGAAATAATGCACCCAAAGACTGAACATTTTCTACATGCATCTGTTAGAAATTTGAAATTGACCTGGGACCACAGTGTGCCCACAGATCTTATTTTACACATAGCATTATACAGAACAACACTCCAACTGAGGATGACTTGATAGTTATTGTGGACCTTTTCCTCTCTTCTCAAAATATCTCTTGAGCGCTTAGTATATGCTAGTCAGTTTAATCTAGAAACTGGGTCATACCAGAACAGAAATAATGAGAATGTTGACACAATGTGAAAAATGTAACCAATGCCACTGAACAATATGTATAGAAATTGTTAAAGGGAAACCTAATATTCTGTGTAAACTTTCACCAAAAACACAATAAAATATTATTAAAAAAAACCTGGGTTATGCATGCAAGATAATTTTTCTTCATAGCTCAAATAATTTTTATTATAAATGGTATACATTTATATATTAAAAAATTAAAGCAGTAAAATAAATTATGCAATTAAAAGTAAATCTCCCACTGTAGTTTCCCAGTTTCTTGGCTGGCCTCCTCAGAGCCAAACATTTCTATCACCTTTTTGTGTATTATTCCAGTAATCTTCAATGCATATATAAACATATAAATGTACAGTGCATATGATATTTTAACATACACGAATAGGAACATAACAAACATACGGTTTTACGTTTTTGCTTTATTTTAGTTAACAATGTATCTTTGAGATCTTTCCATATCACTACACACAATTTTTTGTAAGAGTTTCGTATGATTTCATTGTATGCCCCTACTGATTGGTATTTAAGTTGTGACCAGTTTCTTGCTATTACAGTGATACAACATCCATGTACATATGTTTTTTCTCACATGTGTGAGTATATACCTGTAGGGATAATTCCTTGAAATAGAAAAACTAGATCAAATTATATGCGAATTTTGAATTTTGATAGATACTGCCAAGATGCCTTACACACAGGTTTTACCAGTTGACACCTCTTCATCCTTGTCATATTTCTCAAGTATACTCTATCATTACTCTTTTAATGTTTATCAACCTGATGTATGAAAAATCACAACTCATTGTGGTTTTGGAATCTGCTTATTTATTTAAATTTTAAATTAAATATGAGTAAATACAAAATGATATTTGTGAAATATGTCAAAGACATCGAAGGCATAAAGAATAACATTCCAATAAATATGCATATATTCTCGCCATAGATTACTTTGATGGGAAAGGCTTCTTGGTTCTAACATAGTCATATTTATTAATCATCACCTTTATGGTTTATGCTTTAGTATCTTGCTTAGAATATAGTTCCCTACCCAATGTTTATTTTTAAAAATCTCTAATGTATTCTTCCCCACGTGTCTGTCAGTTTGTTGTACTATGGGGGCTTGTGTGTTGCTGTGATGCTGGAAGCTATGCCACCAGTATTCAGATACCAGCAGAGTCACCCATGGTGGACAGGTTTCAGATGAGCTTCCAGACTAAGACAGACTAGGAAGAAGGACCTGTCAGTCTACTTCTAAAAAGAATTAGCCAGTGAAAACCTTGTGAAAAGCAACAGAACATTGTCTGATATAGTGTGGGAAGATGAGCTCCCCAGGTTGGAAGGCACTCAAAAGACAACTGGGGAAGAGCTGCCTCCTCAAAGTAGAGTCAACCTTAATGATGTGGGTGGAGTCAAGCTTTTGGGACCTTCATTTGCTGATGTGGCATGACTCAAAATAAGAAGAAACAGCTGCAAACATCCATTAATAATCAGAACGTGGATTGTACAAAATATGAATCTAGGAAAAACAGAAATCATCAAAAATGAAATGGAATGCATAAACATTGATATCCTAGGCATTAGTGAACTGAAATGGATTGGTATTGGCCATTTTGAATCAGACAATCATATGGGCTACTGT
Organism: Loxodonta africana; assembly: GCF_030014295.1. NCBI lineage: Eukaryota > Metazoa > Chordata > Mammalia > Proboscidea > Elephantidae > Loxodonta > Loxodonta africana. The sequence continues at coordinate 171,185,352 of NC_087369.1, read as the reverse complement.
GCCGGGAATAACAACTTGAAGAGGAATGGTGTTGCATTCATTGTCAAAAAGAACATTTCAAGATCTATCCTGAAGTACAATGTTGTCAGTGATTGGATAATATCCATACGCCTACAAGGAAGACCAGTTAATACGACTATTATTCAAATTTATGTACCAACTACTAAGGCCAAAGATGAAGAAACTGAAGATTTTTACCAGCTTCTGCAGTCTGAAATTGATCAAACATGAAATCAGGATTCATTGGTAATTACCGGTGATTGGGATGTGAAAGTTGGAAACAAAGAAGGAAAATATGGCCTTGGTGATAGCAATAATTCCAGAGGTCAAATGATTGAATTTTGCAAGACCAACAACTTCTTCACTGCAAATACCTTTTTTCACCAACATAAACAGTGACTATAAATGTGGACCTCGCCAGACGGAATACACAAGAATCAAATCAACTACATCTGTGGACAGAGACGATAGAAGAGCTCAATATCATCCGTCAGAACAAGGCCGGGGCTGACTGTGGAACAGACCATCAATTGCTCATATGCAAGTTCAAGTTGAAGCTGAAGAAAATTAAAACAAATCCACAAGAGCCAAAATACGACCTTGAGTATATCCCACCTGAATTTAGAGAACTTCTCAAGAATAGATTTGATGCATTGAACACTGATGACAGTAGATCAGACGAGTTACGGAATGATATCAAGGGCATCATACATGAAGAAAGCAAGAGGTCATTAAAAAGACAGGAAAAAAAGAAAAGACCAATATGGATGTCAGGAGAGACTCTGAAACATGCTCTTGCACACTGAGCAGCTAAAGCAAAAGGAAGAAATGATGAAGTAAAAGAAAGGGTGGCTCGAGAAGACAAAGTAAAGTATTATAATGACACGTGCAAAGAGCTCGAGACAGAAAACCAAAAAGGAAGAACACGCTCGGCATTTCTCAAGCTGAAAGAACTGAAGAAAAAATTCAAGCCTCGAGTTTCAATGGTGAAGGATTCTATGGGGAAAATGTTACACGACTCAGGAAGCATCAAAAGAAGATGGAAGGAATACACAGAATAATTATACCAAAAAGAATTTGTCAATGTTCAATCATATCAAAAGGTAGCATATGATCAGGAATCGATGGTACTGAAGGAAGTAGTCCAAGTTGCACTGAAGGCATTGGTGAAAACAAGGGTCCAGGAATTGACGGAGTATCTTTGGGATGTTTCAACAAATGGATACAGCCCTGGAAGTGCTCACTCACCTATGCCAAGAAATTTGGAAGACAGCTACCTGGCCAACCAAGTGGAAGAGATCCATATTTATGCCTATTCCCAAGAAAGGTGATCCAGCAGAATGTGGAAACTATCAAACAATATCATTAATATTATATGCAAGCAAATTTTTGCTGAAGATCATTCAAAAGCAGCTGCAGCAGTATATCGACAGGGAACTGCCAGAAATTCAGAACAGATTTAGAAGAGGACATGGAACCAGAGATATCATTGCCAATGTCAGATGGATCCTGGCTGATAGCAGAGAACCCCCGAAAGATGTTTGCCTGTGTTTTGTTGATTATGCAAAGGCATTCGACTGTGTGGATCATAACAAATTATGGATAACATTGAGAAGAATGGGAATTCCAGAACACTTAATTGTACTCATGAGGAACCTGTACATAGATCAAGAGACAGTTGTTTGGACAGAACAAGAGGATACTGATTGGTTTAAAGTCAGGAAAGGTGTGAGTCAGAGTTGTATTCTTTCACAATACTTATTCAATCTGTATGCTGAGCAAACAATCTGAGAAGCTGGACTATATGAAGAAGAACGGGGCATCAGGATTGGAGAAAGACTCATTAACAACCTGTGCTTTCTGTAAGTGAAGAGGATTTGAAGCACTTACTGATGAAGATCAAAGACCACAGCCTTAGGTATGGATTATACCTCAACATAAAGAAAACAAAAATTCTCACAACTGGATCAATAAGCAACATGCCTGCTGGGCTGGATCACAATGACCAGCCCAGATATTTTGTCTGGGTCCACATAATGTTCTGCACCTCTGACCTATACAATTGGAAGAACAATCTCCCAGTATGTAGAGATGACCCAAAATACACTGAAGCTATTTGTGTCCATTTTTGTACATATCGTCCTAATTGGGCTGATTGTCAGTCACTCCTAAATAGTCTTTTAACTCCAGAAAAACGGATGATGGTCTTAGAAAAAGCACACCACGAGGCTGACAGGCTAAACAATCTCAACCCTCAGAACAATATTAGGCTCCCAGCTGCCCAAGCTGTATCTGCCATTGATCCAAACTGGTACCCGAATGACTAGCTAAGTGCGGGGCAGCTAGAAAATTACCAAAACTGTCTAATAGTAGGTTTGCAACAAGGGGCCCTGTCTTAGTCATCTAGTGCTGCTATAACAGAGATACCACAAGTGGGTGGCTTTAACAAAGAGAAATTTGTTTTCTTACAGTCTAGTAGGCTAGAAGTCCAAATTCTGGGCGTCACCTCAAGAGGAAGGCTTTCTCTCTCTGTCGGCTCTGGAGGAAGGTCCTTGTCATCCATCTTCCCTTGGTGGGAGCATCTCAGTGCAGGAATCTCAGGTCCAAAGGACGAGCTCTGGTCCCAGCACTGCTTTCTTGGTGACATGAGGTCCCCAACTCTCTGCTTGCTTCCCTTTCCTTTTATCTCTTAAGAGATAAAAGGTGGTGCAGGCAAACTCCCTTTACATTGGATCAGGGATGTGACCTGGTAAGGGTGTTATAATCCCACCCTAATCCTCTTAACACAAAATTACAATCACATAATGGAGGACAACCACACAATACTGGGAATCATGGCCTAACCAAGTTGATACACACATTTTTGGGGGGGACAAAATTCAATCCATGACAGGCCCCAAAACAAAAGAGCCTTAGAAAAGTTCGGGGTGTGCAGCAAGGCCCCCCCAAAATCCCTCCAGTTTCCTAGAATGGGTGTAAAAGGCCTACCAACAGTTTTCTTATATAAACCCTGAGGACCCAGAGAACACTAGGTTAATAAATACGACTTTCATCAGCTGCAGTGCCCCTGACATCAGACAAAAACCTCAAAAGTTAGAAGGAAGTTTGGGAATGAGTACTTCATAATCTGTTGAGATTGCCTTCAAGGTCTTCAATAGTCTAGACCAGGTACAGCAGGAGAAGGAAATCAGAAGATGAAACAACAAGCTGCATTCCTGGCAATGGCTCTCAAAGGTAACTCACTAACCCAGACAAGCCTTGCCTAGAATAATCAGTGAGGTAAGTCCCCATGGGCCCCAGAAGAGTGGGTGGCCAAACCAAGCCCCCCAAAAGCTAGGCCCCTGACACTGCACCTACTACAAACAAGAAGGCCACTGGAAATGGGAGTGCCCCTCACCGCCGGCCCAACCTGAGCAAGAACCTAAGAAAAAACCTATAACACAGCTCCCACTGTCAGCCAAAGACTCAGGCTGACGGGACCCAGAGGCTTCCCAACAGCATGCTCGACCAATCCTCATCTCCCACAAGGAGCCCCAGGTTACAATAGCTGTGGGCAGACAACTTACTGAATTTTTGGTGGACATGGGCATGACCTACTCAGTTTTAAACACCTTAAAAAGACTCCCTTTCTAAAAGAAACGACTGTTACTGGGGTGTCTGGAAAACCTGCCAGTAAACCACTCCTTCAACGTATGGACTGTCAAGTCAGAGGTACAGAATTGACTCACAACTTCTTGTATGTGCCTGAATGTCCCGTTACCCTTTTGGGGAGAGATGTATTAACCAAGCTAAATGCTCATTACCTTTTTAGCACAACATCTCCAGGTAGGAGTGGAACTGGATAAGGCCTGTACTCTACAGTTGGCCGTTTTGCAGCTGGCTGTCCCTAGAGAGTCTCTACTCCTACCCCAGCACCTCCAGGACCAAGTTAATCCCCAGGTTTGGGCCAGTGGAATTCCTGGTAAAGCAAAGACTGTGACCTCCGTCCAGGTAAGGCTTAAACCAAACCACTCAGTCCCACACCTCAAGCAGTACCTTTTGAAGCAAGAGGCTAAACTGGGCTTGTAGCCTCTAATCAAAACCTTGGCATATGAGCTTATTTATCCCTGCAAATCCGCTTACAACACCCTTATTCTGCCCATAGTAAAGCCAGGCACTAAGGAGTATAGATTTGTGCAGGACCTACAGGCAGTGAATCAGATAACAGAGGTCCTTCACTTAAAAGTGGTACCCAATCTATAGCCTTTACTGACAGTCCTTCCAGGGGGGTTACAGTTTTAGACTTAAAGAATGCCTTTTATTGTGTCCCTCTGGAGGAAAAGTCCCAAGAGACATTTGCCTTTGAGTGGGAGGATCCCACCTCAGGAACTAAGACTCAATACTGCTGGAGTTTTACCTCAGGGGCTCAAAAATAGCTCCACTCTCTTTGGGGAGGTACTAGCCAGAGACCTCCAGGACTTGCACCTCTAAAAGAGCACAGTACTGCAGCATGTAGATGACATTCTGATTGCCAGTCCCACCAAGGAACTCCCTGACAAAAGTACAGTTACGATACTGAACTTTCTGGGAGACCAGGGGTACGAGATCTCACAGAAAAAGGCCTGAATCTCCACCCCTAAAGTAAAATACCTAGGGTTCAAAATATCACAAGGAAAAAGAGAGCTGTTACCTGGCAGAAAAGAAGGAATTGTCTGGGTGGTTTCCCCAACCACTAAGAGACAGTTGCAAAGGGTCCTTAGCAATGGCAAGGTTTTGTAGAATCCGGATCCCTAATTTTGGACTCATTGCCAAACCCTTATACCACGCTGTCCAAGGGAGCGATTCAGAACCCTTGGTATGGACACCAAAATGTCAGACAGCTTTTCAACAAATCAAAGACAAGTTGATGTCTGCCCCCGCCCTAGGGTTGCCAGACCTCAAGAAACCTTTTGAGCTCTACACTCACAAGAGACAAGGAGTTGCCCTTGGGGTACTTACTCAGACTCTAGAGCCATGGAAACAACTGGTTGCATACTTCTCCAAACAACCAGAGCCTAAGGCCCAGGGCTGGCCCACCTGCCTTCAGGCAGTTGCAGCTACTTGTGAACTCCTGACAGAAGCCAAGAAGTTCATTCTTGGCCAACCTACCATGGTCCTAACCTCTGACTATGTGATTCCCTTGTTTGAACAGAGAGGTGGTCTGTGGTTAACGGCGGGGCAACTCAGCAAGTACCAAGCTATCCTACTCAACAATCCTGCTGTGATACTGAAGGCTGTCTCCACCCTGAATCCCACAACCCTGCTACCCTAATCAGAGGATGAGAACCTTGAACATGACTGTGTCCTGGTAATTGAAGAGGCGTATTCCAGCAGATCTGACTTGTCTGACCAGCTTCTCGTTAACCCTGATTTAGAGATGTTCACAGCTGAAAGCAGCTTTGTGGGACATGGAGTCCGAAAAGCTGGCTATGTTGTAGTCACCCTTCATGAGACCAAAGAAGGTGAGGCACTGCTCCCTGGAACCTCTGTTCAAAAGGTACCACTCATTGCTTTGATACAGGCCTTCCAACTGAGCTCCAACCAACAAGTCAGTATATATACAGATTCCAGGTTATCCTTTTCAGTACTTCATGCCCACGGAGCCATTTGAAAAGAAACCGGACTTCTAACTTCAGGTAAAAAGGAAATAAAACATGTGGAGGAAATCTTAGCCCTCCTAGAAGCCGTCATCCTACCAACTGAAGTGGCAGTCATGCATTGCCCCAGGCACGAGAAGGGAGAGTCTCACATAATTAAAGGAAATCAGCTTGTGGATCAGGTGGCCAAACAAGCAACTGAGGCAAAGATTCCTGAACTCCATCTGCCAACAAACCCATAACACTGAATGTGATACAAACAGGGCTGATGAATGGGGTTTCTTGGTAAATGACCCGTGGTTCTTGAAAGATGGATGGCTTTATAATTCTTAGGGGCAGGTGCTAGTGCCGGGACACCTGATGCATCCATGATAAAGGCAGCTCATAAGTACACACTTTGGCTGAGATGCTATATTCCAATGGCTGACCAAAATGATTAAAGGGCCTAATATGCAAAGAACTATTCAGAAAGTAGTGCAACAACGTGCCACCTGTGTGAAAAACAATCTGAAAACAGGTCCACCACTTCCTATGCCTGGGTACAAGCCTGTGGAACTGGACCCGGAGAAAACTGGTAAGTAGACTTCACTGTTATGCTAATAGCTACAGGGGTTTTTAAATATCTCTTTGTATTTGTAGACACTTTTACCAGATGTGTAGGAGCTTTCTCTTGCTGGATGGAAAAGGCATCAGAGGTAAGCAAAGCTCTTCTTGATGAACTTATTCCTGGATTTGGTTTACCTTATTCAATTCAGAGTGATAATGGAGGAGCATTTATATTCAAAGTTACCCAAAAGGTTTGGGGACATTTAGGAATTAGGTGGAGGCTACATGCCTCCTGGAGACCTCAGTCAACTGGAAAGACAGAAAAGATTGAACCACGCTTTGAAAAAGACATTGGCCAAGCTCTGCCAAGAAACCAACTTGCCCTAGATCAAACTATTGCTGATCACCCTGTTGAGAGTCCAGGTGGCCCCTAGAAGCAGGTTCCAATTAAGCCCTTTTGAAATGTTAAATGGGAGACCTTTCCTTAAGGTGGCATGGGGGCTCAGTGCTTCAGATGATCCTAAGGTAATCCAAGAACTTAGTGTTTCCAGGTATCTTAGGTCACTATATGATACCTCATATAGTGTGCTTCTAGTCATCTGTTCTTTCCCACAGATATTCCTCTTCATCCTTTTGCACTGGGGGACCAGATTCTTGTAAAAACGTGGGACATCCACCACCCCACCAGCCAGCTCCAGCCCAAGTGAACCAGCCACTATGAGGCACCCATTCCTTGGTGCAGATAGCTGGAATAAAGCCTTGGATTCACCATACCAGAGTGAAGCGAGCACACCAAGATCCAGATGAGCCTTTGAAGGCCTTACCTACTGACACTGGTCACCAGAGTGTGGTCCATTCGTGGGACTACAAAGATAACCAATCTCCTGAGCCAGAGAGGGAGTGCCAGCCACTAGTGCCAGCCACTAGAGGACTTGAAACTACTCTTCAAAAAGGTAGATAAGTAACATTCTTTTATTCCATGTTTCCACCTTTGCAGACTGTAGAAGTCCTAGGTGTCCTTGTCGCATGTGCCCTGTTGATTCTCTTTATCTGTATCTTCTCTTGTATTGTCCCTGCTGAGGTCACCACCTATTTGCCAATGTGCTAAAATTAAACAATATGAACTTTGTTGGGGTGCTATTGTTGTCACTTGAGCTACTTCAACATTTCACTTATACCCAAGCTAAGTGGGAAGAAAACTGATTCATCAAGCTTTCCAGTTCAGTTTCCCAGGGAGGTAATCTGAATAATTGTTGGATCAGCCATCCATTCCCCACCCACTCTGCCAATTTGAAAGTTCCCTGGGGAAACCCTATCCCCAACTCTTCCTAGGTCTCTCTAATGCTGGAGCCAAAAAGGAGCAGTACCTTTGACCCCTTAGAAGTAAGAGTACTTTCCATTAAAAAAGACTTGTGAGGAACCGTGCCATGTTTCAAAGTACTTGACTTGGCATGGTGGACTACAGTCATCCCTGAAACTGCCTCTTTTAACAGGACCAAGTTTGTAGATTTTGGATATTACCTCAGTACTTGGAGACACTTTTCCTCAATGGCTGAACTTGGTGTCTATCCAGGTTGCAATAGAGGCCACCAAGTTTCCACCTTTGGGCCAACCAAATTCTCAATGTGGTTCAATACTGCCCACCTCCCTAACTGCTCTGCAGGGGGTGGTTCTGTTTGTGCCCCCCAGGGAATCTATTTTCTATGTGGTAATTTTACCTCCCCTAGCACCTGGTATCACAGGAACCTAACTTATAAAAAAAAAATTACCTCCCCTAGCACCTGGTATCACAGGAACCTAACTTATCTACACCTAAACCCAAAAGAATCAATAGGCACTTGTATGATAGGAGTTGTTGCTTACCTCATGACCCCTGTGACCTCTGATAACCTCTCTGCACTTATAAAACCTCCACCTCTCAAGACACACAGTCAGTGAAGAAGAGCTGCAGATGATACTGATGAAAACCTGGGATTTAAGGGAACAAGATATAACCCCATCACAGAAACTGGGACAGGATGGTTTGTTTTAAGAACCCTAACCTTTTCCCCACTATTAGCTGTGCTTAAACTCTCTGACACCATCCACCTTCTATCATGAGCTACTAGGAGAGCCATAGAAGCTCAACAACAGTAATTAAACTCTCTGGTTGTTGTAGTACTAGACCACTGCTTGGTTCTAGACTATACTTTAGCTAAGGAGGGAGGAGTCTGTGCAATAGCTGGCATCTCCTGCTGTGTATGGGTCAATAGCTCTCATGAGATTTAGCTAAATTTACAGGTATTTGACCAAGGGGCCAACTGGACCAGACCAAGGCCTGTAACAGAATTCAGAGGAACAACCTATTGGTGAGATTGGATTATGTCCTTCTTCCCCTGTTTCAGCTGACTTTGGCCCCTGGTGATGCCACTGGTTTTTATCTTCCTGCTATGTCTAATCCTACCTTGCCTGTTAAAGTGTTTAATCCAATTTGTTTCAAAAAGGCTCCAAGGTGCGGGGATCTCTTTCCTCCTGCCCCCACCAGATCTTAAACAACAAAAACAAAAGATGCTAGAGAATTCTGCATACTCAGTCTCTAACTTTTTCCCATGTCAGCAGGAAGTAGCCACATGAGTCATCAACCTTCATCCCTTAAGATTAAGGAATTGCTATAACTCAAGGGGGGGGTTGTAAATTACTTGCCAACAACATCCTCCCTACATATTCTTTCTAGGACTTTCCCCTCCTGCTGCACCTGCATGGAGAACCCCCACCCCTGCTGTGAGCATATGCAGCCACCATCTTGCTACCCCAAAAGCCCTGCTTCCCCACCATTCAGGGAGTCTGATTTGGGGAACTTCCTACTGGCTCCTTGCTCTGCGCATTGCAAATAAAGTTACTTTCTTTTTCTCGAAAGGCCAGTGTCTGCATTATTGGCAGGTCTGAGCGTGCCAGACAAGGGCCCACCTTCCTGCGTTCAATAACAGATCTTCATCACCAATGTGTTCAGAATCCACCTTGTACCCTGAACTCATTCATCCTTATTTCCCACAAATTTAGGCTTCCTATGCTACAGCTGCTAACCAAAGGGTCAGCAGTTTAAATCCGCCAGTCGATCCTTGGAAACTCTATGGGGCAGTTCTACCCTGTCCTATAGGGTTGCTATGAGCTGGAATCGACTCGACAGCACTGGGTTTGTGTTTTTTTTTTATGTTCTAATAATATGCAAGCATGTTTTCTAGAGTCAGTAAAGTTTTGCTCTGAATTTTCAAAATGTGTTATCAGTTGCTTTTATCATTTTTTTCAAGACTCATGCCCAGATCATAATTTGGAAATTGTATTGTTTACTGAGTCAACTCTTGTTTTCTTTGAGGGTCTGAAAGTGGCTTGAGAAAACTGTTGATAGCATCTGCTAAGTAATTCTACCTTTGTAGTTGGTACAGTCAACAGTTAAGGATGACCACACTGTAATAAGATGTTAAAATATAAATTTTGCTTAAAGAATTGAGAAAATTCGAATTACATTGCAAAGAATGTGTGAGACTATATGCACGATTTATGACAGGGGGCATGAAACCAGTTGTAGGACACTTAAACCTCTCATACACATGAAAGAGATAACAAGTTAGGGAGATAGTGATCATGAAGGAGAGTTTCTTTGCAGAGAGCTCTGCTTTCAGTACCATCCTCTCTTCCAAAGCGCAGATGTTATGAGATATGAGGCTTCAATGCAGGCACTTGAAGAGCCTAATAATTTGCCCTCTGAAGGTTTAGGGAGCAAAATAGCTTCGCAGCTTTCTGCTATCTGAAAATTCTAAAGGGTGAGAGTTAAGTTAGCTAACTCTTTTGATGGTGGAACCAAGGAGAGACGGCTTTATTGGATGTCAATAGTTCTATTCTTAATTAAGGCAAAGGATTGTGAGTATTTCTCGTGGTTAAGTGTGAGAGAGCTAGCATGGAATCATCCTAGAACCTGTCTAGGAGAGCTGCCTGGCAAAGCAAGTGGAGCCCATCAGAAAGACCTCATTCTCTCAGACAGGTTTTTTTTTTTTATGTCTTTCTTTTCTTTTCCCACTAACAACTAATTCAATTCTTTTTTTCCCCCAAATTAAAAAACTCATAAGACAGATCATTATGTTGTTCTTGTTAGCTGCCGTTGAGTCTGTTCTGAATCATAGTGACCCATGCACAACAGAACAAAACGCTGCCCGGTCCTGCATCATCCTTACAATCGTTGTTATGCTTGAGCCCGTTGTTGGCAGCCACTGTGTCAATCTACCTTGTTGAGGGTCTTCCTCTTTTCTCCTGACCCTATACTTTACCAAGCGTGATGTCCTTCTCCAGGGACTGACCCCTACTGACAATATGTCCAAAGTATGTAAGATGCAGTCTCACCATCCTTGCTTCTAAGGAGCGTTCTGGTTGTACTTCTTCCAAGACAGATTTGTTTGTTTTTTGGGCAGTCCGCGGTATATTCAATATTCTTTGCCAACACCAAAATTCAAAGGCGTCAATTCTTCTTTGGTCTTCCTTATTCATTCTCCAGCTTTGGCATGCATATACCATGGCTTGGGTCAGGCGCACCTTAGTCGTCAAGGTGACATCTTTGCTTTTCAACACTTTAAAGAGGTCTTTTGCAGCAGATTTGCCCAATACAATGCATCCTTTGATTTCTTGACTGCTGTTTCCACGGCTGTTGATTGTGGGTCCAAGTAAAATGACATCCTTGACAACTTCAGTCTTTTCTCCGTTTATCATGGTGTTGCTTATCGGTCCAGCTGTGAGGAATTTTTGGTTTCTTTATGTTCAGGCGTAACCCATATTGAAGGCTGTGGTCTTTGATCTTCATTCGTAAGTGCTTCAAGTCCTCTTCACTTTCGGCAAGCAAGGTTGTGTTCTCTGCATAACCCAGGTTGTTAATGAGTCTTCCTCCAATCCTGATGCCCTGTTCTTCTTCATATAGTCCAGCTTCTCAGATTATTTGCTCAGCATACAGATTGAATAGGTCTGGTGAAAGGATACAACCCTGATGCACACCTTTCCTGACTTTAAAACACTCAGTATCCCCTTGTTCTGTCTGAACAACTGCTTCTTGATCTATGTACAGGTTCCACTTGAGCACAAGTAAGTGTTCTGGAATTCCCATTCTTCGAAATGTTATCCATAACTTGTTATGATCCACACAGTTGAATGTCTTTGCATAATCAATAAAACACAGGTAAACATCCTTATGGTATTCTCTGCTTTCAGCCAGGATCCATCTGATATCAGCAATGATATCCCTGGTTCCACTTCCTCTTCTGAAACTGGCCTGAATTTCTGGCAGTTCCCTGTTGATACACTGCTGTAGCCACTTTTGAATGACCTTCAGCAAACTTCTGCTTGTGTGTGATATTAATGATATTGTTTGATAATTTCCACATTGGGTTAGATCACCTTTCTTGGAAATAGGCATAAATATGGATCTCTTCCAGTCGGCTGGCCAAGAAGCCGTTTGCCATATTTCTTGGCATAGACGAGTGAGCACTTCCAGAGCTGCATCTGTTTGCTGAAACATCTCACTTGGTGTTCTGTCAATTCCTGGAGGCTTGTTTTTCACCAGTACCTTCAGTGCAGCTTGGACTTCAGTGCCATCGGTTCCTGATCATATGTTACCTCTTCAAATGGGTGAATGTTGACTAATTGTTTTTGGTATAATGACTCTGTGTATCCCTTCTGTCTTCTTTTGATGCTTCTGGCGTTGTTTAATATTTTCCCCATAGAATCCTTCACTATTGCAACTCCAGTCTTGAAATTTTTCTTCAGTTCTTTTGGCTTGAGAAATGCCAGGCGTGTTCTTCCCTTTCAGTTTTCTGTCTCCAGCTCTTCGCACATGCCATTATAATACTTTGTCTTCTCGAAGGTCCCTTTGAAATCTTCTGTTCAGTTCCTTTACTTCATCATTTCTTCGTTTTGCTTTAACTGCTCGACGTTCAAGAGGAAGTTTCAGAGTCTCATCTGACATCCATCTTGGTCCATCTGACATCCATCTTGGTGTTTTCTTTCTTTCCTGTCTTTTCAATGACCTCTTGCTTTCTTCATGGATGATGTCCTTGATGTCATTCCGCAACTTGTCTGGTCTTCGGTTATTAGTGTTCAACACATCAAGTCTATTCTTGAGATGGTCTCTAAATTCAGGTGGGATATACTCAGGGTTGTATTTTGGCTTTCGTGGACTTGCTCTAATTTTCCTCAGGTTCAGCCTGAACTTGCGTATGAGCAATTGATGGTCTGTTCCACAGTCGGCCCCTGGCCTTGTTCTGACTGATGATATTGAGCTTTTCCATGGTCTCTGTCCACAGATATAGTCGATTTCATTCCTGAGTGTTTCATCTGGCGAGGTCCACATGTATAGTCACTGTTTATGTTGGTGAAAAAAAATGTATTTGCAAGGAAGAAGTCATTGGTCTTGCAAAATTCTATCGTTTGGTCTTCGGCATTGTTTCTATCACCAAGGCCATATTTTCCAACTACCGATCCTTCTTCTTTGTTACCAACTTTCAAATTCCAACCACCAGCAATTTTCAATGCATCTTGATTGCATGTTTGGTCATTTCAGACTGCAGAAGTTGGTAAAAATCTTCAATTTCTTCATCTTTGGCATTAGTTGTTAGTGAGTAAATTTGAACAAGAGTCGTATTAACTGTTCTTCCTTGTAGACATATGGATATTATTCTATTACTGACAGTGTTATACTTCAGGATAGATTCTTGAAATGTTCTTTTTGAAGGTGAATGCAACACCATTCCTCTTCAAGTTGTAATTCCCGGCATAGTAGGCTATACTATTGACCGATTCAAAATGGCCAGTGCCAGTCCATTTCAGCTCACTAATGCCTAGGATATCGATGTTTATGCGTTCCATTTCATTTTTGATGATTTCCAATTTTCCGAGGTTCATACTTAGTACATTTTGTGTTCTGATTATTAGTGGATGTTTGCAGCTGTTTCTTCTCATTTTGAGTCATGCCACATCAGCAAATGAACGTTCCGAAAGGTTTACTCCATCGACTTCAATAAGGTCAACTCTGCTTTGAGGAGGCAGCTCTTCCTTAGTTGTCTTTTGAGTGCCTTCCAACCTGGGGGAGCTCATCTTCTGGATCTATATCAGACAATGTTCTGCTGCTATTCATGAGGTTTTCACTGGCTAATTCTTTTCAGAAATAGACTGCCGGGTCCTTCTTCCTAGTCTGTCTTAGTCTGGAAGCTCAGCTGAAACCTGCCCTCCATGTGTGAAACTGCTGTTATCTGAATACTGGTGGCATAGCTTCCAGCATCATAGCAACAAAAGCATAAGTCCCCACAGTACAACAAACTGACAGACACGTGGGGGATCATTATGTTAGTTAGGCTAATTACCACCATCCCACCGGGCAGAAATTTGATGCAAGGTCAACTAATAGTCAACTGGCCATTCATTTGTCTATTTAACAAATATTTGATGTTTCAGGCATGAGGAATTGTGTTGGACACTGGCTAGCCTACAGATTCTCTGCCCTTGGAACATGTGCCCGCCACTCCAATTAGCAGTGGGGGATGAGGGTCATGTAGTATGGAATATGGCCACATCTGCTAAATGAAGTACAAAGAGGTGTTTAGGGACACCTTTTGGACTCAGAGAACTCAGTTTAAATCCTAGCTCCACCATTTCCAACATCGTTGTTGGGTATACTTGAGGAATGATGCCATATCAAGGACTCAGCTTTGGTCTCTGTTGCTGTCTGGTTGAGTATTCTGCTGTGGCAATAAGTAGATGAGTCTTGGTGAGAGGGAGCCCATGCCAGTGTGACCATGCATAGCTGCCATCTCTGCCATTTGGCTGCTATTTTCACATTCTATTGTCAGGAAAGTTGTGTGTCAGTGTTGTATCCTTTCACCGTACCTATTCAATCTGTATACTGAGCAAATAGTCCAAGAAGCTGGACTATATGAAGAAGAACAGGGCATCAGGATTGGAGGAAGACCCAGGAACAATCTGTGCTATGCAGATGAGACAACCTTGCTTGCTGAAAGTGAAGAGGACTTGAAGCACTTACGAATGAAGATCAAAGACCACAGCCTTCAGTATGGATAACATCTCAACATAAAGAAAACAAAAATCCTCACAACTGGAACAATAAGCAACATCATGATAAACTGAGAAAAAATTGAAGTTGTCAAAGATTTCATTTTACTTGGATCCACAATCAACAGCCATGGAAGCAGCAGTCAAGAAATCAAAAGATGCATTGCATTAGGCAAATCTGCTGCAAAAGACCTCTTTCAAGTGTTGAAAAACAAAGATGTCACCTTGAAGACTAAGGTGCGCCTGACCCAAGCCATGGCATTTTCAATCGCATCTTATGCATGTGAAAGCTGGACAATGAATAAGGGAGACCGAAGAAGAATTGACCCCTTTGAATTGTGGTGTTGGTGAAGAATATTGAATATACCATGGACTGCCAAAAGAGTGAACAAATCCGTCTTGGAAGAAGTACAGCCAGAATGCTCCTTAGAAACAAGGATGGTGAGATTTCATCTTACAAACTTTGGGTATGTTATCAGGAGGGATCAGTCCCTGGAGAAGGACATCATGCTTGGTAAGGTACAGGGTCAGCAGAAAAGAGGGAGACCCTCAATGAGATGGATTGACACAGTGGCTGCAACAATGGGTTCAAGCATAACAATGATTGTGAGCATGGCAAGGACCCGGCAGTGTTTCGTTATGTGGTGCATGGGGTAGCTATAAGTCAGAACCAACTCAACAGCACCTAACAACAACAACAACAGCATTGTGCCAGCACTGGGGTGGCACTGCCATCATTTGGCCCGATCATTTTGTGTACCTTGTGGTTTCATGCCTCTTCCATAGCAGATGTTCTCTTGTGGGCTTTTACATGCAATATACCAAGATTTCACCATCATGCCCATTCTTATGAGTTCACCCATAATCCGGACATCATTGTCCCTTGTCTTAACACCTTTTTCCTTATAGGCCTCTGACCAACAATTCAAGCCATTTGCAACTCCCATAAGTCCTTATATATCCTATCTTTGCCTATTTTTTCCCCACATAAAGTGGAATGAGTAAGTGCACCACCCAAAGCTCTGCCCATTGACAGAATTTACTCTCACTATTGTCTTTCAAGGTCACCCTTGAGTGGTCTATTTTCAGCTTATACCCACATATTGAGCCAGCCTATCTGTGAATAGTTTGGCTTTTTCCCTCAGTGCTCTTATGTAGGGAGTCTTAGAATGGATTGCTGCTGAGCCCACCTTACCTTATTACTTGGTGGGTGTGAAAGAACCCAATTTAGGCAAAGATCTGGCTGCATGATCACTTGCTGACTCACTGTCAGGGCCAGAGCCCAGTAGCATGCCAGGAGCTGTTTTACAAAAAGTGTATGGCATGGCCTTATCCTAGAACCCTAGAAGCCTTTGTTATGAGTCTCCTACTTGAGTTTGTCATAGTGCAACTGGTACAAGAGGCTTCCATATGGCCTTCTCTACTATGATACATAGTACACCACAGGCCAAGTAGCTAATATAGGACTTGTGCCAATTAGCAAGTAAATCTTTTTCAACTACGTACTTGGAGACTGAGGAAACAACCACTGGGTGAGTCTTTGGATCCAGTGGACTTGTTATAAGCCAGACTTGGGCCAGGAGTGCATTTGTTACCTTGTCTCCACATGCCCCTACTCTAACAGGCAGTCACAACGATGTTTCAAGGCAACTATCAATAGAAACTTAGATTCTGTGAAATGTTTGAATATTTCCCATTTGCATGTATACTTTTCCCCAAGTAAATGGTGGTTTGTCCTTTTGGAGAAAGCCCAGAGAAATCATTACCATATATACTTGCCATAGTGCTGCACGGGCCTTCCTCCTAGGGACCTGGCCTCTCCTTCATTCAGTGAGTTCCAGGTCTGTCAATTGGGCAAGAGATTGTGAGCATTTGTTGATGTGACTGCCCACAACCTCTTGCTTGCCCACCTCTGATTTCTTCTGATTGTATAGGTTGAGTACTACCTTTGTTAGCCACCCATCTATCTTGTCCCTAGGCATGCTGTGTTCTGTGAACCATCTCAATAACTCTTTACGGGTCAGGCCCTCCTGGCTGTGACTCTGACATTGTCACTCATTACAGTAATTGCACCCATCTAGCTTCAAGAGCCAAAATACGACCTTGATTATATCCCACCTGAATTTGGAAACCATTTCAAGGATAGATTTGACATGTTGAACAATAATGCCTGAAGACCAGATGGGTTGTGAGATGACATCAAGGACATCACACAAGAAGAAAACAAAAGTCATTAAAAAAAAAAACAGGAAAGAAAAGGCCAAAATGGATGCCAGAAGAGACTCTGAAACTTGCTCTTGAACATAGAGCAGCTGAAGTGAATGGAAGAAATGATAAAGTAAAAGAGCTGAACTGAAGATCTCAAAGGGCAGCTTGAGAAGACAAAATAAAATATTATAATGAAATGTGCAAAGACCTGGAGTTAGAAAGCCAAAAGGGAAGAACTCACTTGACATTTCTCAAGCTAAGAGAAGTGAAGAAAAAAAATCAAGCCTCAAGTTGCAGTATTGAAGGATTCTTTGGGCAAAATATTGAACAACAAAAGAAGCATCAAAAGAAAATGGAAGGAGTAGACAGAGTCACTGTACCAAAAAGAACTGGTCAACATTCAAACATTTCAGGAGGTAGCATATGATCAATAACCAATGGCAATGAAAGAAGGAGCCCAAGCTGAACAGGTGGCATTTTCGAAAAATAAGACTCCAGGAATTAACCGAATACCAACTGAGATGTTTCAACAAATGGATGCAGTGCTGGAAGCATTCGTTTCTCTATGCCAAGAAATTTGGAACACAGCTACCTGGCCAACCGACTTGAAGAGATCCATGTTTGTGCCCATTTTCAAGAAAGGTGATCCAACAGAATGTGGAAATTATTGAACAATATCCTTAATGTCATAAGCAAGTAAAATTTTATTGAAGGTTATTCAAAAGTGATTGCAGCAGTACATTGACGAGGAAATGCCGGAAAGTAATGCGAATTCAGAAGAGAATATTGAACCAGGGATATCATTTCTGATGTCAGATGGATCTTGGCTGAAAGCAGAGAATACCAGAAAGATATTTACCTGTGTTTTATTGACTATGCAAAGGTATTCGACTGTGTTGGTCATAACAAATTACAGGTAACATTTCGAAGAATGGGAATTCCAGAATGCTTAATTGTGCTCATGTGCAGCCTGTACATAGACCAAGAGGCAGTTGTTCAAACAGAACAAGGGAATACTGTGTGGTTCAAAATCAGGAAAGGTGTGCGTCAGGGTTGTATCCTTTCATCATACTTATTCAATCTGTATGCTGAGCAAATAATCCGAGAACCTGGACTATATGAAGTGAATCACAGCATCAGAATTGGAGGAAGACTCATTAACAACCTGTGATATGAAGATGACACAACCTTGCCTGCTGAAAGTGAAGAGGACTTGCAGCACTTACTGATGAAGATCAAAGAGTACAGCCTTTGCTATAGATTACACCTGAACATAAAGAAAACAAAAATCCTCACAACTGGACCAATAAGTCACACCATGATAAACAGAGAAAAGATTGAAGTTGTCAAGGATTTCATTTTACTTGGATCCACAATCAACACCCGTGAAAGTAGCAGTCAAGAAATTAAATGAGGCATTGCATTGGCAAATCTACTGCAAAAGACCTCTTTCAAGTGTTAAAAAACAAAGATGTCACCTTGAGGACTAAGGTACACCTGACCCCAGCCATGGTATTTCCAATTGCCTCACGTGAATGTGAAAGCTGGGCAATGAATAAGGAAGACCGAAGGAGAATTGATGCCTTTTAATTACGATGCTGGTGAAGAATATTGAATATATGATGGACTGCCAGAAGAACAAACAAGTCTGTCTTGGAATAAGCATAGCCAGAATTCTGCTTACAAGCAAGGATGGCAAGACTTTGTCTCATGTACTTTGGACATGTTATCAGGAGGGACCAGTCCCTGGAGAAGGACATCATGCTCGGTAAAGTGGAGAGAGGGTGAAAGAGAGGGAGACCCTCAATGAGGTGGATTGATACAGTGCCTGCAATGAAGTGCTCAAGCATAGCAACAATTGTAAGGATGGCACAGGACCAGGCAGTGTTTTGTTCTTTGTACATAAGGTTGCTATGAGTTGGAACTGACTTGAAGGCATCTAACAACAACAGCTTCTGGCAAATATTACCAAATGGCCTGTATTGTTATTATGCCCATTGCTCTCAGTAAACCCAACTCAACGACCACCTATCCTACCATCCACTCTGTCTTACATGGCGATCACCACTGACCTTAGTGATGCTGGTGCCTTTCTCACTACTGCATTCCTGGTGGCCTTGGAGGATGGCCCCCCTGTAGAACATCTGATAGGGATTCCAGACTTACATAGCATAGTTACTCTAGCATGTTCACTTCTGGGAATTTTTTAATCCCATTTTCTACTGTCTGACTCAATTCTGGCATTTCTACCTTGCACAGTGTGGGCCATTGCTTTTTCTGTACTTCTAAGTGGCATTTTTGTATAGTCTTTCAGGGTCCTTGTCAGGGTGTTAAATTCAATATCTCTAGTGAGCCCTCCCATATCATTAATATCTTTTATCCAGTTTTATGTTCTGAATCCAGCTTGCTCCAGCACCCTCAGAATTCAGTCCCACACATACTCCCCTGGCTCCTGCTGGTTCTTGCTAAGTTCTGATGTTCCTTTGAGTTCACGTCCCTTTCCTCCCTTAGTAGGCTGTCTTAGGCTGGGCTCTTTAGAGAAGCAAAACCAGTAAAGGGTATACATATATGTACAGAGAGATTTATATCAAGGCAACAGCTCACGCGATTGTAGAGGTGGGTATGTCCAAAGCCCATGGATCAAGATAGAAGCTTCTCCTGATTCTCATAGCTGCAGGGGCTGGTGTATCCAAGATCAGCAGGTCGGAGATCAGGGCTCTTGCTCACAGGCTGTGAACATTGACAAATCCCAAAATCTGCAGATAAGCTGCTAGCTCAAGTCCCAAGAACCGGAGGTCAGATGAAAAGGAGGCAGCTGCAGGATCCAGAGCAGACAAAAGCCAGAATGTCCACTTATATTCAGATGCAGACTACACACCCAAGGAAACTCCCTTTCAACTGTTTGGCTACTCACAGCAGATCCCATCATGGAGGTGATCACATATAAACACTGAGAATCATAGCCCAGCCAAGTTGACACACAATCTTAACCATCACACAGGCCCAGAATCCACCCCCACAACCACATTCTATTGTGACTTAACCCTAGCTATTGGTCTCTAAACATGTTGCTTTCAGGGAAGTGGCCTCTGCATTACCCTCAGGAAAGGAGAGAACACTTCATAGAAAGGGTGGGCCACTTCTGCTGATGTAGAAGTATGATGGTTAAGGTTGTGTGTCAACTTGGCTGAGCCATGATTCTCAGTGGTTTGAAAGTTATGTAACGGTGTAGTTTGGCAGTTATGTAATGATGAACCTTGGAAGTTATGTAATAATGTAATTTAGTAGTTGTATAATGATGTAATCATCCTTCATGATGTAATCTGTTGTGACCAGCCAATCAGTTGTAAGGGGAGTTTCCTTGGGCATGTGGCCTGCGTTGAATATACATATGGGCATTCAGGCAAAGTTCTCTTGCTTGCTCTGGATCCTGCATCTGGCCCATCATCATTGACCTTCAGTTCTTGGGACTTGATTCAGAGGTCTGCCATATTGCCTGCCAATCTCAGGATTCATCAGCCTCTGCAGCCTGTGAGTCAGTGGCCTGCCATCTGAGCTCTTGAGTTCGTTAGCCCCTGCAGCTGCATGAGTCAGGAGAAGCCTCCAGTCTGACACCTGACAAGGACTTGGGGGCTTGCCAGCCTCTACAACTGCATGAACCATTTCCTTGAGATAACTCTCTCTCTCTATGTGTATATATACCCTGGCGGCACTGTGGTTAAGAGTTCAACTGCTAACCAAAAGTTTGGCAGTTCAAATCCACCAGCTGCTCCTTGGAAACTCTATAAGGCAGTTTTACTCTGTCCTATAGGGTTGCTATGAGTCAAAATCGACTCAACAGCCACAGGTTTGTTTGTTTGTTTTGGTGTGTATATATATATATATATATATATGGAATCGACTCGACGGCACTGGGTGCTGGGTATATATATATATATATATATATATATATATATATATATATATATATATATATATATAAAATCTTCATTGGTTTTGCTTCTTTAGAGAACCCAGCCTAAGACAGGAAGATTCAGGGGGAATCTAAACCAAAAAAATCCAAACCTGTTGCCATCAAGTCGATTCTGACTCACAGCGACCCTATAGGACAGAGTAGAACTGCCCCATAGGGTTTCCAAGGAGTGCCTGGTGGATTTGAACTGCTGACCTTTTGGTTAGCAACTGAACTCTTAACCATCAAGCCTCCAGGGTTTCCTTGGCATATCTAAGATCTCGAAATTTTGAGGTACGTCAATCCAGGTGTCCCCATGCCATGATTCTTTCCCAATCTTGACTCTTACCTTGGGGTAACAGACCTGTAGTTAAGAGTTTAAGCTTCTTTAGAGCTCTGCTACTCTTATGATTAATTCCTCAGCCTGGGAATCAGCTTTCTCTGCAATCAGGATATAAGAGATTAGAACCTTTTTACATTCTACCAAGGAAGCCCTCTGGTTTTCACACTTAGTATTTAATTGCTGATTCATCACTAGTGCTGCTATAACAGAAATACCACAAATGTGTGGCTTTAACAAACAAATTAATTTTCTCACAGTTAGGAGGCTAGAAATCTGAATTCAGGGCACCAGCTCTAGGAGAATGCTTTCTCTCTATTGGCTCTGGAGGAAGTTCTTTTTCTTTTCAGCTTCTGTTCCTCAGTTCCTTGATGATCTTCATGTGCCTGGCATCTACCTTCCCCCATCTGTGCTTCCTTGTTTTAGTGCCTAATCTGCTCTTTTTTATATCTCAAAAGTGATTGCTTTGAAACTCACCCTACACAGACATGGCCTCATTAACATAACAAATGGGATTACATCCAAAGTATAGGAATTAGAATTTACAACACATATTTTGGAGGGACACAATTTAATCTGTAAAAATCATTATTGTTTTTTGTTATTTTTTTCCAAAGCATCAATCATGCATAGCAAAGGCCACCCAAATCCACTCTTGCTAGTGAATTTCCTTCCACAAGTATATGATCCCAGTTCAGTCCAGTTCCCCACAGGTAAAAGTTTTAACCATTGAATTGTTACCTTTTGCCAGGGGCTATTCATGCTCCACCTATCTCCAGTGACAGGGTCCTTGGGGCCAGCTGTCTGGCAGGTGATCAGCTCCAGAATGCCATCTTAGAGTTTGCTTTCTCACGCTACTTCTGTCATTGGCCTATACAGCTTGACTTATCCTGGAAGCAGATTCTGAGATGGAGGTTACTATGCAGACTATTGTTAGAGAATGCTCTTGGGATCAACAACTGTGGAAGGGCAGGAAGCAGGATTGGAGAGAGGGAGAAGTTGAGCTGTGATGTATTCTCAGCAAAGGAAGGCTTCAGGCAAACCTTGGCAGAGTGTTGAGGCTGGAAAGGACTTTCAAAATTGTCCCGTATTGCAATGAGATGGCTGTTTTTTTTTTTAATAATTTTTATTGTGCTTTAAGTGAAAGTTTACAAATCAAATCAGTCTGTCACATATAAGCTTATATACACCTTACTACATATTCCCATTTACTCTCCCCCTAATGAGTCAGCCCGCTCCCTCCTTCCAGTCTCTCCTTTCTTGACCATTTTGCCAGTTTCTAACCCTCTCTACCCTCCCATCTCCCCTCCAGACAGGAGATAGCAACACAGGCTCAAGTGTCCACCTGATACAAGTAGCTCACTCTTCATCAGGATCTCTCTCCAACCCATTGTCCAGACCCTTCCATGTCTGATGAGCTGTCTTCGGGAATGGTTCCTGTCCTGGGCCAACAGAAGGTTTGGGGACCATGACTGCCGGGATTCTCCTAGTCTCAGTCAGACCATTAAGTCTGGTCTTTTTATGAGAATTTGGGGTCTGTATCGCACTGTTCTCCTGCTCCCTCAGGGGTTCTCTGTTGTGCTCCCTGTCAGGGCAGTCATGGGTTGTGGCCGGGCACCATCTAGTTCTTCTGGTCTCAGGATGCTGTCTCTGGTTCATGTGGCCCTTTCTGTCTCTTGGGCTCATAGTTATCATGTGACCTTGGTGTTCTTCAGTCTCCTTTGATCCAGGTGGGTTGAGACCAATTGATGCCTCTTAGATGGCCGCTTGTTACCATTTAAGACCCCAGACTCCACATTTCAAAGTGGGATGCAGAATGTTTTTATAATAGAATTTATTTTGCCAATTGACTTAGAAGTCCCCTTAAGCCATAGTCCCCAAAACCCCGCCCTTGCTCCGCTGACCTTCAAAGCATTCAGTTTATCCTGGAAACTTCTTTGCTTTTGGTCCACTCCAGTTGAGCTGACCTTCCCTGTATTGAGTATTGTCCTTCCCTTCACCTAAAGTAGTTCTTATCTACTAGCTAATCAGTAAATAACCCTCTCCCACCCTCCTTCCCTCCCCCCGTCTAGAAACCACAAAAGTGTGTGTTCTTCTCAGTTTATACTATTTCTCAAGATCTTATAATAGTGGTCTTATACAATATTTGCCCTTTTGCATCTGACTAATTTCACTCATCATAATGCCTTTCAGGTTCCTCCATGTTATGAAGTGTTTCACAGATTCGTCACTGTTCTTTATCGATGCGTGGTATTCCACTGTGTGAATGTTCCATAATTTATTTAACCATTCATCTGTTGATGGACACCTTGGTTGCTTCCAGCTTTTTGCTATTATAAACAGAGCTGCAATAAACATGGGTGTGCATATTCGTGTAAAGGCTCTTATTTCTCTAGGGTATATTCCGAGGAGTGGGATTTCTGGGTTGTATGGTAGTTCTAACTTTTTAAGAAAATGCCAGATAGATTTCCAAAGTGGTTGAACCATTTTACATTCCCACCAGCAGTGTATAAGAGTTCCAATCTCTCCACAGCTTCTCCAACATTTATTATTTTGTTTTTTGGATTAATGCCACCCTTGTTGGAGTGAGATGGAATCTCATCATAGTTTTAATTTGCATTTCTCTAATGGCTAATGATTGAGAGCATTTTCTCATGTATCTGTTAGCTGCCTGAATATCTTCTTCAGTGAAGTGTGTGTTCATCTCCTTTGCCCACTTTTTGATTGGGTTGTTTGTCTTTTTGTGGTTGAGTTTTAACAGAATCATATAGATTTTAGAGATCAGGCGCTGGTCGGACATGTCATAGCTGAAAATTCTTTCCCAGTCTGTAGGTGGTCTTTTTACTCTTTTGGTGAAGTCTTTAGATGAGCATAGGTGTTTGATTTTTAGGAGCTCCCAGTTATCTGGTTTCTCTTTGTCATTTTTAGTAATGTTTTGTATTCTGTTTATGCCTTGTATTAGGGCTCCTAACATTGTCCCTATTTTTTCTTCCATGATCTTTATTGTTTTAGTCTTTATGTTTAGGTCTTTGATCCACTTGGAGTTAGTTTTTGTGCATGGTGTGAGGTATAGGTCGTTTCATTTTTTTGCAGTTGGATATCCAGTAATGCCAGCACCATTTGTTAAAAAGACTATCTTTTCCCCAATTAACTGACACTGGGCCTTTGTCAAATATTAGCTGCTCATATGTGGTTGGATTTATATCTGAGTTCTCAATTCTGTTCCATTGGTCTATGTGCCTGTTGTTGTACCAGTACCAGGCTGTTTTGACTACTGTGGCTGTATAATAGGTTCTGAAATCAGGTAGAGCAAGGCCTCCCACTTTCTTCTTCTTTTTCAGTAATGCTTTACTTATCTGGGGCTTCTTTCCCTTCCATATGAAGTTGGTGATTTGCTTCTCCATCACATTAAAAATGTCATTGGAATTTGGATCAGAAGTTCATTGTATGTATAGATGGCTTTTGGTAGAATAGACATTTTCACTATGTTAATTCTTCCTATCCATGAGCAAGGTATGTTTTTCCATTTATGTAGGTCCCTTTTAGTTTCTTGCACTAGTACTTCGTAGTTTTCTTTGTATAGGTCTTTTACATCTTTGGTAAGGTTTATTCCTAAGTATTTTATCTTCTTGGGGGCTACTGTGAATGGTATTGATTTGGTGATTTCCTCTTCGATGTTCTTTTTGTTGATGTAGAGGAATCCAAGTGATTTTTGTATGTTTATCTTGTAACCTGAGACTCTGCCGAACTCTTCTATTAGTTTCAGTAGTTTTCTGGAGGATTCCTTAGGGTTTTCAGTGTATAAGATCATGTCATCTGCAAATAGAGATAATTTTACTTCTTCCTTGCCAATCCGGATGCCCATTATTTCTTTGTCTAGCCTAATTGCTCTGGCTAGGACCTTTAGCACAATGTTCAATAAGAGTAGTGATTAAGGGCATCCTTGTCTGGTTCCCGTTCTCAAGGGAAACGCTTTCAGGCTCTCTCCATTTAGAATCATGTTGCCTGTTGGCTTTGTATAAAAAAGATGCCCTTTATTATGTTGAGGAATTTTCCTTCAATTCCTATTTTGCTGAGAGTTTTTATCATGAATGGGTGTTGGACTTTGTCAAATGCCTTTTCGGCATCAATTGGTAAGATCATGTGGTTTTTGTCTTTTGTTTTATTTATATGGTGGATTACATTAATGGTTTTTCTAATATTAAACCAACCTTGCATACCTGGTATAAATCCCACTTGGTCGTGGTGGATTATTTTTTTGATATGTTGTTGAATTCTATTGGCTAGAATTTGGTTGAGGAGTTTTGCATCTATGTTCATGAGGGATATAGGTATGTAATTTTCTTTTTTGTGGTGTCTTTGCCTGCTTTTGGTATCAGGGAGATGGTGGCTTCAGAGAATGAGTTAGGTAGTATTCCATCATTTTCTAAGCTTTGAAATACCTTTAGTAGTAGTGGTGTTAACTCTTCTCTGAAAGTTTGGTAGAACTCTGCAGTGAAGCCGTCTGGGCCAGGGCTTTTTTTTTTTGTTGAGAGTTTTTTGATTACGGTTTCAATCTCTTTTTTTTTTTATGGGTCTATTTAGTTGTTCTACTTCTGATTGTGCTAGTTTAGGTAGGAATTGTTTTTCTAGGAATTTATCCATTTCTTCTAGGTTTGCAAATTTGTTAGAGTACAATTTTTCGTGATAATCTGATATGATTCTTTTAATTTCAATTGGGTCTGTTGTGATATGGCCCATCTCGTTTCTTATTCGGGTTATTTGTTTCCTTTCCTGTATTTCTTTAGTCAGTCTGGCCAATGGTTTATCAAGTTTTTAAATTTTTTCAAAGAACCAGCTTTTGGCTTTGTTAATTCTTTCAATTGTTTTTCAGTTCTCTAATTCATTTAGTTCAGCTCTAATTTTTATTATTTGTTTTCTTCTGATGCCTGATGGATTCTTTTGTTGCTCACTTTCTATTTGTTCAAGTTGTAGGGACAGTTCTCTGATTTTGGCTCTTTCTTCTTTATGTATGTGTGCATTTATCGATATGAATTGACCTCTGAGCACTGCTTTTGCTGTGTCCCAGAGGTTTTGATAGGAAGTGTTTTCATTCTCGTTGCATTCTATGAATTTCTTTATTCCCTCCTTAATGTCTTCTATAACCCAGTCTTTTTTGAGCAGGGTATTGTTCATTTTCCAAGTATTTGATTTCTTTTCCTGGTTTTTCTGTTATTGATTTCCACTTTTATGGCCTTGTGATCTGAGAAGATGCTTTCTAATATTTCGATGTTTTGGATTCTGCAAAGATTTGTTTTATGACCTAATATGTGATCTATTCTAGAGAATGTCCCATGTGCACTAGAAAAAAAAGTGTACTTTGCAGCTGTTGGGTGGAGTGTTCTGTATAAGTCTATGAGGTCAAGTTGGTTGATTGTAGCAATTAGGTCTTCTGTGTCTCTCTTGAGCTTCTTACTGGATGTCCTGTCCTCCGAAAGTGGTGTGTTGAAGTCTCCTACTATAATTGTGGAGGTGTTTATCTCACTTTTCAATGCTGATAGAGTTTCTTTTATGTATTTTGCAGCCCTGTCATTGGGTGCATAAGTATTTAATATGGTTATATCTTCCTGGTCAATTGTCCCTTTAATCATTATGTAGTGTCCTTCTTTATCCTTTGTGGTGGATTTAACTTTAAAGTCTATTTTGTCAGAAAGTAATATTGCTACTCCTGCTCTTTTTTGCTTGTTGTCTGCTCGATATATTTTTTCCATCCTTTGAGTTTTATTTTGTTTGTGTCTCTAAGTCTAAGGTGTGTCTCTTGTAGGCAGCATATGGACGGATTGTGTTTCTTTATCCAGTCTGAGACTCTCTGTCTCTTTATTGGAGCATTTAGTCCATTTACATTCAGCATAGTTATAGATAAGTATGTTTTTTTTATGTATTTAGTGCTGTTGTTTTGATGCCTTTTTGTGTGTGTTGTTGACAATTTCATTTTTCCACTTACTTTTTTGTGCTGAGACGTTTTTCTTTGTAAATTTTGTGTTCCTCATTTTCATAGTAGTTGAATTAACGTTTACTGAGTTGTTATGGTTTTCTTGGTTTTTATTTTGAGTTATGGAATTGTTAGACCTCTTTGTGGTTACCTTAATATTTACACCTATTTTTCTAAGTAAAAACCTAACTTGTATCGTCCTATATCCCCTTTTTTTCCTCTCCATATGGCAGTTCTATACCTCCTGTATTTAGTCCCTCTTTTTGATTATTGTGCTCTCTTACATAATGACTTCAATGATTCCCTGTTTTGAGCATTTTTTTCTTTTTAAAATTAATCTTAATTTGTTTTTGTGATTTCCCTATTTGAGCTGATATCAGGATGTTCTGTTCTGTGACCTTGTGCTGGTATCTGATATTATTGATTTTCTGACCAAACAATTTCCTTTAGTATTTCTTGTAGCTTTGTTTTGGTTTTTGCAAATTCTCTAAGCTTGTGTTTATCTGTCAATGTTTTAATTTCGCCTTCATATTTGAGAGAGAGTTTTGCTGGATAAATGATCCTTGGCTGGCAGTTTTTCTCCTTCAGTGCTCTGTATATGTCATCCCATTGCCTTCTTGACTGCATGGTTTCTGCTGAGTAAAAAAAAAAAAAGAGTAGTCTGAACTTATTCTTATTGATTCTCCTTTGTAGGAGACCTTTCTTTTATCCCTGGCTGCTTTTAAAATGTTCTCTTTATCTTTGGTTTTGGCAAGTTTGATGATAATATGTCTTGGTGATTTTCTTTTTGGATCAATCTTATATGGGGTTTGATGAGCGTCTTAGGTAGATATCCTTTCGTCTTTCATGATGTCAGGGAAGTTTTCTGCCAATAGATCTTCAACTATTGTCTCTGTATTTTCTGTTATCACTCCCTGTTCTGGGACTCCAATCACACACAAGTTATTCTTCTTGATAGAGTCCCACATGATTCTTAGAGTTTCTTCATTTTTTTTTAATTCTTTTATCTGATTTTTCTTGAACTATATTGGTGTCAATTGCTTTATCCTCCATCTCCCCCCCGCCCCCACATTCCAATTCCTTGATTCTGCTCCTCTGACTTCCTATTGAGTTGTCTAATTCTGTAATTTTACTGTTAATCTTTTGGATTTCTGAATGCTGTCTCTCTATGGATTCTTGCAGCTTATTAATTTTTCCACTATGTTCTTGAATAATCTTTTTGATTTCTTCAACTGCTTTATCAGTGTGTTCCTTGGCTTTTTGTGTAGATTGCCTTATTTCATTTTTGAGGTCATCCCTGATGTCTTGAAGCATTCTGAAAATTAGTTTTTTATATTCTGCATCTGGCAATTCTAGGATTGTATCTTCATTTGGGAAATATTTTGATTCTTTAATTTGGGGAGTTGTAGAAGCAATCATGGTCTGCTTCTTTATGTGGTTTGATATCGACTGCTGTCTCCTAGCCATCTATAAGATATTATAATGGTTTATTTTATATTTGCTCACTGAGTCTTATCTTGTTTTGTTTTCTTTCAATATACGTAGATGGGCTACTAGATTGTGCTGTCTCAATTTTTGTAGCCTTTGAATCACTTATGTCCTATTACCAGCTGGTTTGGGTTGTTACCAGATATATAAGCCTAAGGGCCTATTCACTATTCTTGAGTGGAATCTGATTTGTGGTTTCCAAGTGTGTGGTGTAGACTGTCACCTATTCACTTAGAGGAGTAGTGGTGATAGTTGTGTGCACCAGATTCTAGTAGCAGCAGGGTTTCACACTCCAGGGGGGGCAGGATGCTGACAGCCTTCCCCCCAGTGCCAGTGAGGTAGGTGTGTCTCTATTCCTAAAGCACTTTGGTGGGTGGGCTCTGCAGCTGTACCTTAGGCACCCAATGCATGTACCTTTAAAGATTGGTAGATGTCTCTATCCTCAGATCCCTATGGCGGGAGGCTAGGTCGTTTGGGTGGAGCTTCAGCCCTCCTTTCCCTGTTGTGGGTCAGTGAGGGCTCTGTTTAATAGGTAGAGATATCAGACCTGGGAAACTTGTCTTTCCAGTAATCAGCTAAAACAATTACAGTCAGATCACTATCAGATTGCCTTTGCATTATAATAGCCACCTTGTTCCCTGTAGGGATGAAAGCTCAAGACTGTGGCTCTCATATGCTTGGCTGGAGCTGGTTCTGTATTTTTAGTCCAATTTTGGGAAGTCAGGGAAGGATTTTTGGTCCCTGGGTTTTTTGTAGCTGCTTCTCTCAGGCCAGGAGAATGGATTAGGAAAAGACAAAAACAAAACAAACAAAAAAACCGCAGAGCACTTCACTCTCTCGCCCAGGAAATTCCAATGTTAATGAAGCCTCCTGGGAAGTGGAGAGAAGGGATCAGATAAATGGGAGAGAGTAGCACCCAGGAATATAGACAAAGTTACTTATCTTGCTTGGTTATGACTGTTTTATCTGAGATTCCCGAGGGGCACGTAGCCTGTGTGAGTTGGCTGGGTCGAGATTGCCCCCCAAGGTTCAGGCCCACGTCCTGTGCTTGTGCTGTCTCAGAAGCCGTGGTCAGTTTCTCCGTTCCTAGTCCAAAGCCCAGTGCCAAGGTTCCCCAGCTGGGACTCCACACTCCGGGCTCTAAAACCAGTTGCTGCCTCCCGGTGACTTCTCCTCCTGTCAGCCGTGTCACTGCGCTGCCTCTGTGCACTGGCTGGGCTTCCCCCGAGCTCACTTCTGGGGCTAGGGCTGCCTCCTGTGTTTGCGCTGTCTCAGGAAGCTGTGCTCAGCTCTCCTGCGCCCAGTCCAAAGCCCGGTGCCAAGGTTTTCTGACTGGGACGCTGGCTCCAGGCTCCGAAAACGATTGCTGCTTCCCCGTGGTTGCTCGTTCTCTTTTTAGCTGCGTCAGTGTCCTGCCTGCTTGTGCTGGCTGAGTCTCTGTCACTCAGGTCAACTCTTTAGACCTGTGTTTGATGGTCAGGGTTCGTAGATTGTCATGTATATGATTGATTCACTTGTTTTTCTGAGTCTTTGTTGCAAGAGGGATCCGAGGTAGCTTCTACCTAGTCAGCCATCTTGGCCCCACCTCCGGTGGCTTTGTTTTTAAGCTTCACCAATGACCAGTCATTTGATTCAGGCTACACCTGGGGAGGTATGGTCTTTCCAGGCAAGTCAAATGGTGACAGCATTCCCAGCAGCTGGGAAATAAGTTCTTCAGTCCTGAAGGGGAATTTGAATGGCATCACAGCAACCATCAGTGTGTGTGTGTGTGTGTGTCTATAAAGTTAGTTATAAGAGTCAGGGAAGACCTCTCTGGGAGATGAATAGGGCTGATGCCTGAATAGCAAGAAGGAGCTAGCACTTCAACATGTCTATAGGAAGAATGTTCCAATTAGAGGGACCAGAGCTCCCAGACAGGGAAAAGTTCAGCATGTTTGAGGACTAGAAAGACTAGTTGTTGAAGCATAGTGAGCTAGGGGAGGAACACACCCGGGTAACAATGAGGAGATGAACAGGATCCAAGTCATGCAGGGTCTTGCAGGTCATAGGAAAGAGTTGTATTTCATTCTAAGTGCAATGGGTAGCCATTGGAGGGTTGCAAACACAGGAGTGATGCATGGTCAGACTTGTTTTATCAGGATAACTCTGGCTGCAGTATTGCCACTAGACCAGTGATTCCCAAACTTTGCTGCACATTGGAATCACTTGGAGATATTTAAACAATACTGATGCCTGGCTCCCAACCCCTATATTCTGATTTAATTAGCATGGAGTGCAACGTAGGCACGGGGCATGTTAAAAGTTTCCCAGGTGATTCTAATGTGCAACAAACTTTGGGAACCACTAGAATAGCCTGAAGGAGATCAAGGGCAGAAGCTGGGATACGAGTTAAGAGACAATGACAGGAATCCAGGCAATAGGTGATGGTGGCTTAGACTAAGATGGTAGCAATGGAAGTGGTGAAGAGTGGTCCTATCTTGGCTACTTTTCTGACTTCTCCTATCTTTTTTCTTATAACCTCGATGCTGTTCTTCTTGCTCTTTCTGAACTCACCAGGCTCATTTATGCCTCCAGGTCTTTGCACTTGTTTTGGCATTTGACTGGAACACTTTCCCCAGCTCTTTGCAGGCTTTCTCCCCGACTACCTTTACCCCTGTGCTCAAAAGTCGCCTCCTCAGAGGCACTTTCCTTCACCAGTCTATCTTAAAATAGCACCTCAACCCCCAGTCTCACTTGCCGTGTCACTCACAGACCCCTCCCTCTGATTTGTTTTGCTTCATAGTGTTTATCACCCCAATATCTTATTACATGTTTATGTGTTTGTTATCTGTTTCCTCTACTAGATGTTAAGTTCTATGAAGACAGAGTCTTTGTCCACTTGGCTTACTCTTGTATCCCCAGTGCCAGTTTGGGGAATAAGTGACCATCTTCTGGGAAGCTCAAAGCACGTGTCACCCTGATTCCTGATGTGGTAGAGATTTGTCATCACTACCGCAGCGTTCTTTATGCATACACTGGAATGCCATGGGTAACATAGGGATAAGGTTACAAATGGGTTCTGTGTCTGAGGTTAGTTGATGTTCCTGGTCGGCCTCCATTCGGCCCTCATACTTCATTCTAGCACTTAGAGCCCTGTTCTTCCTCCCTTTGGCCTTGGGAGCCCGCATGTGTATCTAAAGGATATTGCTATAGATTAGAGCCCTTTTAGGAGCCATATCCATAACTAAATGTTGACACTCAGTCTGATTAAACTCTGAGCCACTGAGCATTTCCAGTCTAAAGTCTCACTTTCTACCGGTGCCTGTGTGCTGGAATCTTTCCCACCAAGGGAAGCAGCAGCTCCTGGCTACAATCTGCTTTATGGGATCTCATTTTTATCCCATCCCCATTCTCTGTTTGAAGAGGGCAGAAGACATTTCACCTCTTGTGACCACCACGGAACCATATGTAATTTCTCATAATGTAGGGGACCAGGAAGGTTGTACAGCCATTTCTCTTTTGCCATTTAAGGCTTTGAAAGAAAATGGACATGTATTGAGCATGTTCTCTGTGCCAAGCAGTGTGCTAGATGGTTCTATATGTCACTCATCTAATTCCAAAACAGCATGGGAGTTAGATGTCCATTTTACAGATGAAGAAAATAAGATTTAGGCAGGAAAAGTGGTTTTTTGTAGGTTTCACAGCTAAGAGGTGGTGTCTCACTTTGAGCTGAGTATAATTAGGTTCTAAATAAACGTTTCTTGAATAACAGGAATGGAGCTGGGACAAGAACCTGGTCCCACCCAGTCCCCAATCTCAGGCTCTGTCCATCTGGAGAAATGGCTGGAGAAGTACCAGTGTCATCGGGCACTGGCATCAGGAGGCCTGGCAGTCTTCATTTTGGACATCCAAATAAATCATAATGCCTCACATGACAGGGGTTGTACTTTTGGGCATCAGTAGGTTCAGAAAATGCAGCATGACAACCAGCTACTTTAGGTTCAGTTACATTTTAAAATAAATTCATATTTCAATTATTATAACAGCACTTACAAACATTTGAAATATTGTGGCATGAATGTAATAATGATCAAAGACTTATATCCTTCACATACACTAACTCTTAGGTTCATACTATTATTTATCCCATGATATAGATGAAACAGAGGCATGGCAAAGTGAAGGAACCTTCCCAAGTGTCAGAAATGGGATTTGAACCCAGGAAGTCTAGCTCCAGGGCCCTTGTTCTTGCCCATGATGCCACATTACCTCTATAGAGCCCCTGTACTATTTATGCAGTCTAGGGTTGATGTCTGCTTTGCATGTTGAACCCTCTACTTTAACTCCAAAGCCTCTCAAATATCCATGGTTTTACAGTTTGTGAACCACCAGTTTAGAGCCCTGGCTAACTGAGCTTTTCTTGTGCCTCTCTGGCCACCCTTCTCTGCCACTCTCTCTGGGCCCAGCACAGTATCTGGCACATAGAAGGTGTGCAAATGTGCTGGGTGAGTGGCTGAGTACGTGCACCAGGGGACATGGTCATGAATGGCAGATGAAGGAGCTCAGTCAAGTGTGCTGTTCTGGCTCTGAAAGGCTGGGCCCCACCTCAGCAACCATTGGCAATTCCAGCTAATGGAATTAGGTGTCCCGAGAGCTGCTGGCCCCAGAGCTTGGGCAGAATAGATGACCTGGGAGGCCCAAGGCCCTGTCTCAGCACTTCGTTCCCAGTCTTCTCTCTGGTTAGCACCTCTCATCATGGTCCATCAGAGCCCATGTTGTGCTTGAGCTGTGTTTGAAAAGTCATGGGTAATTCAAGTGGCCTTTCAAGGTGCTGCTAGACATGTGATCTTGTCTGTTTCACCTGAAAGGAGGAGCTGTATATTCCAACAAATGATGAAAAAGGGGTGAAGGTGGCAGGGTAGCAGGATCTGCGCCCAGTCTGGCTCTGGGTCCCCTAGACTTTCCAACTATTCTGGGTTGGGAGCATCATTCGGGCCCAACATAAGCTGCCCCCTGCCCCCCCCCCAGCTAGCCACTCACAGCTACTGTTGATGACTCTGCAAATGAAGGGTCGATCCATGTTTTGTACATCGCTGGAGCGGAGCAGGAGCCTTAGAGGCAAGGGAGGCGAAGCACCAGTGAGAACGTACCACGTGATTTGGAGGCTTTGTCTGTGGAAGGGAATTTTCTGATTTCTTCTTTTGAAGCAGATTTGTTTGTTAAGAGGAAATATGTTCACTTAACTCCTGATTAGAATCTGTTGCACTCCAGAGAGTCCTGCACTTATGGGGACTGGCCTCACCAATCAGAGAAGGGTGGCGTGAGCCTATCTCAATGATCGCTGTTTTTTCAATGTACTGAGTTTGCTCCTGTTCCTGAGAAATGGAAATATTAGTGGCTCACAAACTTGGTAACCTACAAGCCTAAAGGGTTAAAGCACCCCCAAAGTGAGCTCTTCCGTCTCTTTGCATGATGAGTCAGCTGGTACTCCTTTAACAAAGTACGCTTAGTTCTTTGTTCCCTGTGAGTGAGTCTCTCTGACTATATGTCATAGGTGAAAGAGAACTCTCACAGGGCAGAATGACATGCTTGCCACAGCACCTAGCCCACCACTGCCAGACCCAGTTGTGATCATGCTTCAACTCTAAGTACTCACAGGGGATAAAATCCATCCCCCTCCAAATTGCAGCTCTTGCTCAACCCATTTAAAAAACCACCAAAGTGTAAGTGGACAGGAAAATACTGAAATGATTTGGAGCTGTGGTGCCACAAGCCACTTAGGACATTGAACCATCACACTTACCCTCACTGTTGGAAGAAGGTGTACAGAAAGGAGCTCCTCCAGGTTCAATTCCTGACAAGTATGAAATGCTCTTGTCTGTAGTTGGGTCATTTTCAACTCGGAGTGAGGATGGAAGAAGTAAATGATGTGTCTTGAGCTCTACCTGGCAGGCAAGAGCTCTTTTGTTCAGCTGACAAGTTAGAAAAGGTGGGATTGAAATGAGCTGCTGTTGGTGTCCTGAATGTGCCCTCCTCTGGTCCACGTGAACCAGCAGCATTTGCAATCTCCATGGCTGTTGGAATAGATGGCGAGAAACAGGGTTTCCACAGGACAAAGTCTCTTTAGTGTGTACTTACATTTAGTGTGAAGAGAATGCTGCATGGGCAAGGGCAGTGAGGTTTCATCTGGCATCTCCCATGCCCTCTGCTGCTTTTGGAATCATACCCGCCTATTTTGCCCATCCTCTTTTCTCCTGTTAGAGTCTGTGAGTGCTTGAAGTAAAATCTCATCCAGATGTGGCTAAATCCTTTTCAGTTATAAAAGGTCATGAGGGCCTTTTGATGTCCTGACAGCCAACCAAGGCTTTGTCAGCCCCTTTCTTCTGCTTCAGAAGCAGAGGGCACCACAAGGCTCCAGCATGTCGTGGTCTCGTCTCATAACTTAGAAGTCAAGAGGATTTAAGGATTCCATTCCAACTGGCAGCCTCTGTGGCCCACTTGCAGGCCTACCCTGGGTTTCAAGGTATGCGTTCAATTGGCCAGTGAAAGAACGCGTTCCATATGAGTTTTCCAGATGCAGACATGAGGCCCAGCAGCTGGTGTCCTGGTTGTGCATGCATGCTGTATCTGGGACCTGCTGGGTTGGGCCTGCTGTCTTCATTGAGTGCTCTATGCCTTCTTGTCTTTCCCATGTGAGACAGAATGAGAGGGTCACAGAATTGGTTGCAGCTGGAAAGCAGGACAGCAGTGGAACTTCCTACTGAGAGGCCTAGGGCTCACCGAAGAAATCCTGATTCCAGAGACTGGAGGGTGGGCTAAAACCAATGACAATATGTGGGACCAAGTGTAAAATGAAAATATGGGGCCCCTCGTTCAGAAATTGTTACAGATTTCAAGCCTGTGACAGCAGAGTGCGAAACCAGGCATGTGAAACCTCTTTGAGGTGCGGGGCCCTGTGCAACTGGACAGGTCACCTGCCATGAAGTTGGCTCTGGCTATAACAAGATTCCAGCTTCATGGATGAGACACTGGGTGGCCAAATCCTGTCCACATTGGTCCCTAGGTAGAGGGTCTCTCATTCTGCTTTATGACTCCGGAAGGAAAGGGTGATGGACTTAGCCACAGGCTCTATGTTCCTAATGGATTCAGGCAGCCTGAGGCCCTCACCTGGGCACATGGTCTTTTGTGGACCTGCCAGTCTGGCTCCCAACCCTGCAGGCCCCACCTCCATCCTTTCTCACACACCTGCCTCTTCCCAGCTTTTCCTACGGAGCCCTTGCTTTCTGGCATTCACCCAGGATGCATTATACTGCTTAAAATCCAAAAGGCAGAGCAAAACACCCGTAGAAAATCAAAAGACAACTGACAAACTGGGGTAAAGATCTGTAACTTAGATATCTGGTAGAGAGCCAATGTCTCCAATATGTAAAGACTCATAAAAATTGTAGGGCATGGTACATAGAATGGAATATTATACAACAATGAAGAGAAATAAAGTCCTGGTACATGCTACAACATGAAGGAACCTTAAAAAACATTATGCTGACTGAAATAGGTCAGTCACAGAAGTACAAATATTGTTTGATCCCACTTACATGAAATATCTAGAATAGACAAATGCATAGAGACAAAAAGAGTCTAGTGGTTACCAGAGGTGAAGCGGGAGGGAGGAGAAAAAAGGGAGTCATTGCTTTAGGGGCACTGAGCTTCTGTTAAGGGTGGTGGAAACATTTGGAAACAGATAGTGGTGATGGCTGCACAACATAATGAATGTAATTAATGTCACTGAACTGTACATGTGAGGATTGTTGAAATAACAAATGTTTTGTTACATATAAATTTACCACAATAAAAATTATTTAAAAATTTTTTTGAGACAAAGAGCTCAAACCTGATAGAAAACTGCAAAAAAGACATCAACAGACAATTCACAACCTTTCACTAAAACTAACCTTTAACCATATAAAAAATGTTTAGCCTCACTCAGGTAAGGAAAAAGCAAATTAAAACTACCTTGAGAAATAGAAACCAACCCTGAACTGACACAGGTTTTAGAATTAACAGACAAGGACATTGAAATAATTATTATAAATGTATTTTATATGTACAGTTATATAGAGACAAAAAGATGCAAGCCATATTTATACAGTTGAAAACTGCAGCGTTTGTGATGACAAATACACTTAACGGGATAAACGGCAAATTGTTGTTGTTCTTATTAGGTGCCCTCGAGTAGGTTCTGACTCATAGCAACACTGTGTACAACAGGACGAAACACTGCCCAATCCTGCGCTCTCCTCACAATCATTGTTATACTTGAGCCCATTGTTGCAGCCACTGTGTCAATCCATCTCCTTAAGGGTCTTCCACTTTTTCACTAACCCTCTACTTTACCTGGCATGATGTGCTTCTTCAGGGGCTGGTCCCTCCTGATAGCATGTCCAAAGTACATGAGATGAAGTCTCGCCATCCTCACTTCTAAGGAGCATTCTGCTTGTACTTCTTCCAAGGCAGATTTGTTCATTCTTTTGGCAGTCTGTGGTATATTCAATATTATTCGCCAACATCACATTTCAAAGAAATCAATTTTTCTCCAGTCTTCCTTATTCATTGCCTAGCTTTCACGTGCATATGACGCCTTTGAAAACATCATGGCTTGGGTCAGGCACATTGGGCAAATCTGCTGCAAAAGACCTCTTTAAAGTGTTAAAAAGCAAAGATGTCACCTTGAAGACTAAGGTGCCCCTGACCCAAGCTATAGTGTTTCATTTCTTGACTGCCGCTTCCATGGGCTTTGATTGTGGATCCAAGTAACCTTCAATCTTTTCTCTGTTTATCATGATGTTGATTATTGGTCAAGTTGTGAGGATTTTTGTTTTCTTTTTTTAAAATTTTTATTGCGCTTTAAGTGAAAGTTTACAAATCAAGTCAGTCTCTCATACAAAAATTTATATACACCTTGCTATATACTCAGCAGTGGTTTTGGTTTGGGTTATATACTCCTAGTTGCTCTCCCTCTAATGAGACAGCACACTCCTTCCCGCCACTGTCTATTTTTGAGTCCATTTGACCAGCTTCTGACCCCCCTCTACCTCCTCATCTCTTCTCCAGACAGGAGCTGCCCACATAGTCTCACGTGTCTACTTGATCCAAGAGGATCACTCCTCACCAGTATCATTTTCTATCCCATAGCCCAGTCCAATCCCTGTCTGAAGAGTTGGCTTTGGGAATGGTTCCTGTCTTGGGCCAAGAGAAGGTCTATGGACCATGACCTCTGGGGTCCTTCGAGTCTCAATCAGACCATTAAGTCTGGTCATTTTACCAGAATTTGAGGTCTGCATCCCACTGCTCTCCTGCTCCCTCAGGGGTTCTCCGTTGTGTTCCCTGTCAGGGCAGTCATCGGTTGTAGCCGGGAACCAGCTAGTTCTTCTGGTCTCAGCCTGATGTAGTCTCTGGTTTATGTGGCCCTTTCTGTCCTTTGGGCTCATAATTACCTTGTGTCCTTGGTGTTCTTCATTCTCCTTTGATCCAGGTGGGTTGAGACCAAATGATGCATCTTAGATGGCCCCTTCCTAGTGTTAAAGACTCCAGATGCCACTCTCCAAAGTGGGATGCACAATGTTTTCTTAATAGATTTTATTATGCCAATTGACTTAGATGTCCCCTGAAACCATGGTCCCCAGACCCCCACCCCTGCTACACTGGCCTTCAAAGCATTCGGTTTATTCAGGAAACTTCTTTGCTTCTGGTTTATTCCAGTTGTGCTGCCCTCCCCTGTATTGTGTCTTGTCTTTCCCATCACCTAAATTAGTTCTTATCTACTATCTAATTACTGAATACCCCTCTCCCACCCTCCCTCCCCCTGACTCGTAACCATCAAGGAATATTTTCTCCTCTGTTTAAACTATTTCTCCAGGTTTTATAATAGTGGTCTTATACAGTATTTGTCCTTTTGCAACTGACTAATTTCGCTCAGCATAATGCCTTCCAGGTTCCTCCATGTTATGAAATGTTCCACAGATTCCTCACTGTTCTTTATCGATGCATAGTATTCCATTGTGTGAATATACCATAATTTATTTATCCATTCGTCATTGATGGGCACCTTGGTTGCTTCCCTCTTTTTGCTATTGTAAACAGTGCTGCAGTGAACATGGGTGTGCATATATCTGTTCGTGTAAAGGCTCTTATTTCTCTAGGATATATTCTGAGGAGTGGGATTGCTGGATCATAAGGTAGTTCTAGTTCTAGCTTTTTAAGGAAACACACACACAAAAATTTTTTTTTAAGGAATCACCAAATCGATTTCCAAAGTAGTTGTACCATTTTACATTCCCACCAGCAGTGTATATGTGTTCCAGTCTCTCTACAGCCTCTCCAACATTTATTATTTTCTGTTTTTTGGATTAATGCCAGCATTGTTGGAGTGAGATGGAATCTCATTGTAGTTTTGATTTGCATTTCTCTAATGGCTAATGATCGTGAGCATTTCCTCATGTATCTGTTAGCTGCCTGAATATCTTCTTTAATGAAGTGCCCGTTCATATCTTTTGCCCATTTTTTAACCGGATTATTTGTCTTTCTGTAGTTGAGTTTTTGCAGTATCATGTAGATTTTAGAGATCAGGCGCTGATCAGAAATGTCATAGCTAAAAACTTTTTCCCAGTCAGTAGGTAATCTTTTTACTCTTTTGGTGAAGTCTTTAGACGAGCATAGGTTTTTGATTTTTAGGCGCTCCCTGTTATCTACCTTTTCTTCTGCATTGTTAGCAATGTTTTGTATACTGTTTATGCCATGTATTAGGGCTTCTAACATTGTCCCTATTTTTTCTTCCATGATCTTCAACGTTTTAGATTTTATATTTAGGTCTTTGATCCATCCTGAGCTCATTTTTGTGCATGGAATGAGGTATGGGTCTTGTTTTTTTTTTGCTGGTGGACATCCAGTTATGCCAGCAACATTTGTTAAAA
The DNA here is from genome assembly GCF_030014295.1 of Loxodonta africana. NCBI lineage: Eukaryota > Metazoa > Chordata > Mammalia > Proboscidea > Elephantidae > Loxodonta > Loxodonta africana. The sequence goes on along the minus strand of NC_087369.1, from coordinate 171,146,201 downwards.
AGACTGCCTTTTCCCCATTTAACTGTTTTGGGGCTTTTGTCAAATATTAACTGCTGATGGATTCAAGTCTGGATTTTCAATTCTGTTCTATTGGTCTATGTACCCGTTGTTGTACCAGTACCAGCCTGTTTTGACTACTGTGGCAGTATAATAGGTTCTAAAATCAGGTAGAGTGAGGCCTCCCAATTTGTTCTTCTTTTTCAGTAGTGCTTTACTTCTCTGGGGCCTCTTTCTCTTCCATATGAAGTTGGTGATTTGTTTCTCCATCTCATTAAAAAATGTCATTGGATCAGATTTGCATTGTATCTATAGATAGCTTTTGGTAGAACAGACATTTTTACAATGTTAAGTCTTCCTATCCATGAGCAAGGTATGGTTTTCCACTCATGTAGGTCTCTCTTGGTTTCTTGCAGTAGTGTCTTGTAGTTTCTTTTCATCTTTTACATCTCTGGTAAGATTTTTTCCTAAGTATTTTATCTTCTTGGGGGCTACTGTAAATGGTATTGATTTGGTGATTTCCTCTTCAATGTGCTTTTTGTTGGTGTTGAGGAATCCAACTGATATTTGTATGTTTATCTTGTATCCTGATACTCTGCTGAACTCTTCTATTAGTTTCAGTAGGTTTCTTGAGGATTTTTTAGGGTTTTCTGTGTATAAGATCATCTCATCTGCAAATAGAGATATTTTACTTCTTCCTTACCAATCTGGATGCCCTTTATTTCTTTACCTAGCCTAATTGCTCTGGCTAGGACCACCAGCACAATGCTGAATAAGAGTGGTGATATGGGGCATTTTTGGTTCCCGATCTCAGGGGGAATGCTTTCAGATTGTCTCCATTTAGGATGATGTTGGCTCTTGGCTTTGTATAAATGTCCTTTATTATGTTGAGGAATTTTTCCTCTTTTCCTATTCTGTTGAGAGTTTTTATCATGAATGTGTGTTAAACTTTCTGCATCAATTGATAAGATCATATCTTTCTTGTCTTTTGTTTTATTTATGTGATGGATTACATTAATTGTTTTTCTAATGTTGAACCCTCCCTGCATACCTGGTATGAATCCCACTTGGTCATGGTGAATTTTTTTTTTGAAATGTTTTTGAATTCTATTGGCTAGAATTTTGTTGAGGATTTTTGCTCCTAAGTTCATGAGGGATATAGGTCTGTAATTTTCTTTTTTTGTGGTGTCTTTACCTGGTTTTGGTATCAGGGATATGGTGGCTTCATAGAATGAGTTTGGGAGCGTTCCATCCTTTTCTATGCTCTGAAATACCTTTAGTATTGGTGTTAACTCTTCTCTGAAAGTTTGTTAGAACTCTGCAGTGAAGTCATCTGGGCCAGGGATTTTTTTTCTTGTTGGGAATTTTTTGATTACCTTTTCAATCTCTTCTTTTGTTATGGGTGTATTAGTTCTATCTCTGTTTGTGTTAGTTTAGGTAGGTAGTGTGTTTCTAGGACTTCACGCATTTCTTCTAGGTTTTCAAATTTGCTAGAGTACAATTTTTCATAGTAATATGATATGATTCTTTTAATTTCAGTTGGGTCTGTTGTAATATCGCCCACCTCATTTCTTATTTGGGTTATTTCCTTCCTCTCCTGTTCTGTTTTCAGTTTGGGCAATGGTTTATCAATTTTCTAAATAGTTTCAAAGAATCAGGTTTTGGTCTTGTTAACTCTTTCAATTGTTTTTCTGTTCTCTATTTCATTTAATTCTGCCCTAATTTCTATTATTTGCTTTTTTCTGGTGCCTGATGGTTTCTTTTGTTGCTCTATTTCTATTTGTTCAAGTTGTAGGGATAATTCCTTGATTTTGGCCCTTTCTTCTTTTTGGATGTGTGCATTTATTGATGTAAATTGACCTCTGAGCACTGTTTTTGCAGTGTCCCAAAGGTTCTGTTAGGAAGTGTTTTCATTCTCATTGGATTCTATGAAGCTCTTTATTCCATTCTTAATGTCTTCTATAACCCAGTCTTTTTTGATCAGAGTATTGTTCAGTTTCAAAGTGTTTGACTTCTCTTCCCTGCTTTTTCTGTTATTGATTTCCAGTTTTTTGGCCTTATGGTCAGAGAAGATGCTTTGTAATATTTCAATGTTTTGGATTCTGTGAAGGCTTGCTTTATGACCTAATATGTGGCCTATTCTTGAGAATGTTCCATGTGCACTTGAAAAGATAGTATACTTGGCTGCTTTTGGGTGGAGTGTTCTGTATATGTCTGTGAGGTCAAGTTGGTTAATTGCGGCATTTAGATCTTCCATGTCTTTATTGAGCTTCTTTCTGGATGTTCTGTCCCTCACTGAAAGTGATGTGTCGAAGTCTACTTTAATTGTGGAGCTGTCTATCTCACTTTTTAATGCTGTTAGAGTTTGTTTTCTGTATCTTGCAGCTGTGTCACTGGGTTCATAAGTATTTAATAAGGTTATATCCTCCTGGTATATTGTCCCTTTAATCATTATATAGTGTCCTTCCTTATTTTTTGTGGTGGATTTAACTTTAAAGCCTATTTTGTTGGAAATTAATATTGCCACTCTTGCTCTTTTTTAATTGTTGTTTCCTTGATATATTTTTTCCATCCTTTGAGTTTTAGTTTGTTTGTGTCTCTAAGTCTGAAGTGTGTCTCTTGTAGGCAGCGTATAGACGGATCTTTTTTTTTTTTATCCTTTCTGCCACTCTCCTTCTCTTTATTGGTGCATTTAGGCCATTTACATTCAGTGTAATTATGATTCGATACGAGTTTAGTGCTGTCATTTTGATGTCTTTTTTTGTATGTTATTGAGAGTGTCTTTTCCCCACTTAATTTTTTGTGCTGAGTAGTTTATGTTTATATGTTGTCTTTTCCTCTTATTCATTGTTGTTGATTTTTTTTCTGCTGAGTCTCTATTTTTTTCTTGTATTTTATTTTGATAAGCAGGATTGTTAGTCTCCTTTGTGGTTATCTTAATATTTACCCCTATTTTTCTATGTTTAAACCTAATATTTATTTTTTTGTATTGCCTTGTCTTCCTCTCCATATCAAAGATCTATGACTACATTTCTTAAAAAAAAAAAAAAATTTTTAGTCCCTTTTTATTGTTTTAATGTTGTCTTCCTTTACATAATGACATTGCTGTTTCCCTGTTTTGAGTGTTTTTTTTTTATATTGACTTATTTTTTTGAATTCCCTGTCTGGGTTAACATCTGATTGTTCTGTCCTGTGTTCTAGTCTTGGGTTGATATCTGATATTATTTTTTTCTAATGAGAGAGCTCTATTTAGTATTTTTTATAGTTTTGGTTTGGTTTTTAAGAATTCCCTAAACTTCTGTTTATCTAGAAATGTCCTAGTTTCTCCTTCATATTTGGGAAACAGTTTTGCTGGATTTATGATTCTTGGCTGGCAATTTTTTTTCTTCAATGCATTATATAGTTCTTCCCGCTGCCTTCTTGCTTGCATGGTTTCTGTTGAGTAGTCAGAGCTTGTTCTTATTGACTCTCCTTTGTAGGTGACTTTTCATTTATCCCTAGCTGCTCTTAAAATTCTCTCTTTATCTTTGGTTTTGGCAAGTTTTATTATAATATACCTTGATGACTTTCTTTTAAGATCTACCTTATGCGCAGTTTGATGAGCATCTTGGATAGATATCTTCTCATCTTTCACATATCAGGGAAGTTTTCTGCCAACAAATCTTCAACAATTCTCTCTGTATTTTCTGTTATCTCTTCCTGTTCTGCTACTCCAATTACTCATAGGTTATTTCTCTCGATAAAGTCCCACATGATTCTTATGGTGTCTTCATTTTTTAAAATTCTTTTTTCTGATTTTTCTTCAAATATATTGGTTCCAAGTGCTTTATCTTCAATCTCACCAATTCTGCCTTCCACTTGCTCAGTTCTGCTCCCCTGACTTTCTATCGAGTTGTCTAATTCTGTAATTTTATTGTTGATCTTCTGAATTTCTGATTGCTGTCTCTCTATGGATTTTTGCTTCTTATTAAATTTTTCATTATGTTCTTGAATAACCTTTTTAATTTCTTCAACTGCTTTATCTGTGTGTTCCTTGGCTTGTTCTGTGTATTGCCTGATCTCCTTCCTGATGTCTTGAAGAGTTATGTATATTAATCTTTTGTTTTCTGTATGTGGTAATTCCGGGAATACACCTTCATCCAGAAGATCCATTGATTCTTTGTTTTGAGAGGTTGTTGAAGTGATTATGGTCTGCTTTTTTATGTGATTTGATATTGACTATTGTCTCTGAGCTATCTATAAGTTATTGTATTAGTTTATTTTATGTTTGCTTACTGTATCCTAGCTTCTTGCTTTGTTTTTTTTTTTTTTTTTGATATGCCCAGATAGGTTGCTTGAGTGAGCTAGCTTGATTATTTTCACCTTGGAGGCTGTAACTTCCTGTCTCCAGTTGGCTAAAGCTGTGATCAGGTATATGAGCCTAGGTGTCCATTCACCTTTCTTGTATGCATTCAGCTGATGTGTCGAGGCATTTGGGCATCGAGTGTGTGGTACAGGCTCTGTCCTACAGTCTTGGAGGGGCAGGGGTGATTGGTGTAGGTACCACTATCTGGTTGCAGCAGGGGGTCATGCTCTGAACAAGGCAGGGGTTGACAACAATCTCCCGAGTGTCTGAGGAACGTGTGTCCTTATTCCCTAGAGTGCACGGGTCGGTGGGTTCTGCAAATGGACCATGGACACGCAATGCTTTTGGTTGTGAGGACTGGGAGGTACCAGTCATCCTTGGACCCCTGTCATGGGTGGCTGAGTGACCTGAGTGGAGCCACCAGTCCTTAGGCCCCTGATGTGGATAGGTGAGGACCCTATTTAATAGGCAAAGTGGTGTCAAACATCAAACACCCACCTCTTCACTGCACAACTGAAACAATTGCAGTCTGCCAACAAGGGTCTATTCTCCTGAAATAGGCCCACACAGGTCCATGCAGGCTGGGGAGGTATTCAAAGTCCACAGACTGTTTATGCCTGGACAGGAGCCGTTTCTGTCCTGAGCTCCCCAGTTTAGTGGAGCTGGCAGATTATTGTTTCCCAGTTGTGAATTTATTTCTTCTCCAACGCCGAGAGAATGTTTCGGGGTGTGCAGCAGGACCTTTGTCAGATCCAGGGAAATTGACAGCCACTGAAGCCAGCTTAGGGGCTGGGGACATGGTAGAATATACGCAAGTACTTAGCTTTTGCCAAGAGCTCTGTTCTTCTCTGGTTCTGAAGATGTGAGTAGGCCGTGCGGCTGGCTGTTTCTCCCTGAGGAAACTACTGCCAAGGCTACCACCAGCCCACAGTAGTTGTTCCCGGGAATGGTACTGAGGGTTCCTGGCAATTCAGGTCCAGCGGTTCCTCTCTGCTTCTGAACCGTCTCTCCCTCCCCCTGCCACTCGGTCTGTTTTCCTTTGATGTTCAGGGCTCCTAGCTTGTTATACGTATAATTGTTTCACTTGTCTTTTTTTTTTTTTGTAAGAGTGTTCACCAGAAGTGTCTGACTACTCTGCCATCTTGGCCCTGCCTCTTGTTTTCTTTATGTTGAGGTGTAATCCATACTGGAGGCTGTGGTCTTCTATTTTCATCAGTAAGTGCTTGAATTCATCTTCACTTTCAGCAAGGAAGGTTGTATCATCTGCATAACTCAGGTTGTTAATGAGCCTTCCTCCAATCCTCATGTCCCATTCATCTTCATATAGTCCAGCTTCTCGGATTATTTGCTCAACATACAGATTGAATAGGTATGGTGAAAGGATACAGCCCTGACACACACTTTTCCTGACTTTAAACCACACAGTATTCCCTTGTTCTGTTCTAACTACTGCCTCTTGATCTATGTACAGGTTCCTATAAGCACAATTAAGTTTTCTGGAATTCTCATTCTTCATATGTTTTCCATAATTTGGTATGATTCACACAGTCAAATGCCTTAGCATTATCAGTAAAACACAGGTAAACATCTTTCTGGTATTCTCAGCTTTCAGCCAGGATCTATCTGACTTCAGCAATGATAACCCTGATTCCACATCCTCTTCTGAATCTGGCTTGAATTTCTGGCAGTTCCTTGTCAATGTACTGCTGCAGCTGCCTTTGAATGATCTTCAGCAAAATTTTACTTGCATGTGACATTAATGATGTTGCTCAATAATTTCTGCATTCAGTTGGATAACCTTTCTTTGGAATAGGCATAAATATGGATCTCTTCCAGTGGTTGACCGGGTAGTCAGGTAAAAAAAAAATTATATATATATATATATATATATATATATATATATATATATATGTATGAAGTTATATATATGTATTGTTGTAAGGTGAAAACATCAAAAATTTAGTAAAGCAAAAAGAAAGTTTTATTCAGCATCTGTTCAAAGAGGCAAAGGTAGGAAAATGAACAAGCATGCTGTTACAGCCATGTCTGCCCAAGTCCAAGGAAATATTACAGGATAGGCAATAATGGGAAAATGGACAAGCATGCTGCCACAGCCATGTTTACCTGAGCCCAAGGAAATATTACAGAGTAAACAAAAGTGGGAAAATGGACAAGCATGCTTCAAGAACCATGTCTGCTGGAGTCTGAGGAACATTACAGAGCCATGAGTATATATTAACATTCCAAATGGGCAAAAGCATTGAAATCTTCACCTTTTCACAGACTGGCTAGAAACACTGATCCTAAATTTTGAATTGTCTTTCTTACAATCATTGGTACAGGTTTTGGTAACGACACTCAGGAGGGTCTTCATTGGTCCAACAAATTTTCCATTCACTAAATGCTAATAGGAAAATATAAGAGTCAAAACTCTTTTGTGTTCTGTTTGAATGGTTTATGTGAAATGTTCCCTAAAAGATATTTTCCAAGATTGTCCTAGCTGTTGTCTTTGTATCTCAGGGCCCAGTTGATGTGTCTTTGTAAGCCCAGCTCCAGCTGGGTCACATTCTTTACGCTCAAGGACAGGGAATAATGACTCCAATATTATTTCCTAAATCAATCAATTAGTCTATCTATCCATCCGAGGAGTTGAGATGAGATGGGAGGAGAAGGCATGGAGAAAGATGCAAGCAGAGATTTTCCAAGGCAGGTGACTCCCCAATGTCAGCATTATCTTCTTCCTCCTTTCCTCAGGAGACTCAGCAGAGTCATAAGTATCACATTTTCATCATCATCACCCTTGCTCACACTTCCTATTAAAAAAAAACCAAACCTGTTGCCTTTGAGTCAATTCTGACTCAGAGAGAGTCTCACTTCCTATAAAAGAAAAAAAAATTTTTTTTGCACCTTCAAAATCTGCCTATTTGACAGATGAGCAAACAGAGGCTTGAGAGTGGCTTGCACAAGTTCACACAACTAACAGAAGGGAAGAATGAAGAGTGGGCTCAGAGGAAGATACTCTAGCATTATAGGCAGAGGACAGAAAGATGAGGGGAATTTATACCTCTTAGACTCCATTTTCTCAGTGAAATAGGAATGCAGGCAGGAACAGGTGTTGTGTCTGAGCTGAACGCTGTGGAGTCACTGGGGGAATGGGAGAGTGAGCTGTGTAAAATAGCAGAGGCTTCAAGCCCATTAACTTTTCCTCCTCAGTTCAAAAGAGAAGGAAGGAAAGCAGTTAAACCAGTTGTTAGACAAAGCTACCAGTTGATTGTCTGATATTTTTCACTTTTCAGATGATTTTCTTGGCATTTTTGTAGACAGCCTGCAGCCAGGCCTACAGGCCTGTAATTATCCAGGCAAATGAGTCAGTGTTTTCCTGAATTACCCAGAAAATGAAGGGGAAAAGGGGTTTAAATTTTTTATTTTGCATCCCTGGGTGATGCAAATGGTTAACACGCTTGTCTGTAGCCAAAAGGTTGACAGTTTGAGCTCATCCAGAGGCACCTCAGAAGAAAGGTCTAGAGATCTGCTACTGAAAATCAGCCATTGAAAACCCTATGGAGCACAGTTCTACTCTGACACATAGGTTGCCAGGAGTCAGAATCAATGACCGTTGGTTATTTTTTTTAGGCTTACTTTGCATTCTGAACTGACCAAATGTAGACGACATCAGCAATCCTCTGGACTTGGCAGCCTGGATTTGTCTATGTGACTTGCACTGCCTCTATCAACTCCCACACTGAATCTAACTGGGAATTACTGCCTTTCTGCCCCTGCCAATTTGTATTAAGGAATATTTCCTTACTTCAACAACTTTTGTGGGGTGCAAATACATTACTTCCCTGTGCTGAAAATGCAGCCGCTCTTCTGCTCAACATAAGCCACCTACATTTGTTTTAACTGCCTTGGAATCATGATTCAATGAAAGCCAAGTAATTTGACTTAAAAGGTGATCATGACATCTCAGCTGAATTTTGTGTTCCCTTCACTCTGTACAATTACATTGCTATTTAGCAGGCATTTAAATGGAAAGAACGTTTATGAAGTAAAGGCAAAAGGATGTTATATGCTAATTTGGCAGGAGAAAATGTGGTTTTTATGTTAAATATACACACTTTTTCTATCTCTGTGAACAGCAGGCAACTTTAAAAATATAATTTTACCCAAGTTGAAAATGTCCATATGGGCAGAAATAATTTTTCATGTCAGGAAGATCCCAGCCCGTTGCTGTCGAGTCGATTCCACTCATAGCAACCCTAAAGGAGAGGGTAGAACTGTCCCATAGAGCTTCCAAGGAGCACCTGGTGGATTTGAACTGCTGACCTTTTGGTTAGTAGCTGTAGCACTTAACCAATATGCCACCAAGCTTTCTATCAGGAAGGGAGCACTGTTAAATAGCCAGGTTGTGTCCTGGATCCCAAACGCCAAAAGACCAGAGTGCACTAGACCATCAAGACTGACTGCATGAGCGTCTTGCCTTGCTGGTAGACCATGCAGCCTTGGACACTGAGCATCTCAGTAACAACAAGTATGGTCAAAACAGTAGAGGCCCATCATCACATTTCTTGGATTGAGTTCACCCTATTGTTCTTTTCAGATGTAATCGGAGTAGGGAGGTTCTCCTAGCATCACTACTATCTCCAAGAACAACAACAACAACAAAATGGTGGAGCTCTGTGGCAGGTAGAATTATGCCCTCCCCCACAAGATATCTATGTCCTAAATCTGGGAACCTCTAAATTTTGTACCTTACATGTATAAAGGGACTTTGCAGATATGATTAAGGTTAAGCACCCTGAGATAAGGAAATTAACCTGGACTATCTGGGTGGCTGCACTCTAATAAAAACGAGTCTTTAAAAGTCAGGAACCTTTCTTGGCTGTTGTCAGAAAGAGATGTGATGATGGAAGCAGGGCCAGAGAAATGCAAGTTTGCTAGCTTTGAAGATGGAAGAAGGGACCACAAGCCAGGGTATGTAGGTGGCTTCCAGAAGCTGAAAAGTGCAAGGAAATGACTTTTCTTCAGCCGACACCTCGATTTTAGCCAAGTGAGACAATGTCAGACTTCTGACCTACAGAACTGTAAGAGAATAAATTTATGTTGTTTAAGCTGCTAAGTTTGTGGTCATTTGTTTCAGCAGCAATAGAAAAGCAATAAAAGCTCAGCTATTGATTAGTAAGTACCTGGTTGGAAAGTTTCTTTTCTCTGCTAGAGGACAAAAATGGTGATAGAGAGGGATGTGGTCTGTGCCTCTCTAACTAGTAGAAATAAAATCTAGGATGAGTAAAGTGGAGCTCAGTAGCAACCAGGATTTTGTGATTGGGGCAAGGCCAAAGAAGTGGTCTGAATAAACTGGCCACATCCAGTTGGTTGTTTGGCACTGGAGCATCTGAACCACTGTGGCTTTCCAAGGTGCACTGGCCCATGCAGCTTCTTAGGCAGGTACACTTACATGAACAAGAAAGGAAAATTCAGAGAGATCTGGAGAGGAAGAGGAAGTGGGAGTAAGAGTGTGATGCCAGATGTTTTTGGCTAGACTCAGAATATTTGAGCTTGAAACCCCTTTTAAACACCAATTTTAGAGTTTGAATGGCTTAAAGAATGGTCTCATAACATCCATTGTTTATCCTTCTTTAGAATGTCTTCTAATGCCTTAGTTTCAAATTGCTGCTCAAAGTGGTTGATGTATACATACACACTCAGACACACACGTGTGCACACACACACTTAAATTCTTACATGCCAAACCTAAAAAGTTATTGCTGTCGAGTGGACTGTGACTCATAGTGACCCTATAGGACAAAGTAGAACTGCCCCATAGGATTTCCAAGGCTGTAATCTTTATGGAAGCAGACTGCCACATCTTTCTCCCAGGGTGTGGCTGGTGGGTTCCAACCTCAGACCTTAAGGTTAGCAGCTGAGCGCTTAACCACTGTACCACCAGGGCTCCTTGATTACACACCAAGTTGGCTAATGTGATCTTTGGCCTCATTCCAAAAAGAAAACCAAAACCAACTCACAGCGACCCTAAAGGACAGAGTAGAACCGCCCCATAGAGCTCGCAAGGCTGTAATACTTAATGGAAGCAGACTGCTGTTATCTTTCTCCCAGGAGCGGCTGGTGGGTTCAAACCACTAACCTTTCAGTTAGCAGCCAAACACTTTACCACTGCACCACCAGGGCTTCTATTCTGAAAAGGACAGAGTACAAATACAAGGAGTCACCTGGAACGTGGGTTTAACAGACTCTGTCATTTTCTCAAATTTTGCTCAAATTAGACTTCCTTTAAGAAAATTGCATGTTAGAAGCGCTTTCCTACGATGTTTGTGCATGTGATTGGACTATTCATTCTCTATTCGCAGAGCCATCCTAATCTAATATGTAACAAGAATCCAAACGCTAATCAATACTGGAACTCGGAGCTGCCTGTGGAAGTGCCGAGCCTTCCCGAGAGGAGGCTGCACAAGACAGCATGCCTCCAAGGGCAGTTCCAACTTTATATTTATTTTATGGTGATTCAACTCCACGTGTAAGTCTTTGTATTGTCACTTCCAATTATTTTTGGAACAAAAACTCCAGGGAAATGAGTTACTCATTTCAAAAATAGCATTCATATTTGATAAATAGCTACAGATTAGAGAGAAGATGTTTACTGAAACCAGGACTCAAAGCTCTTTTCCCAGGGATCCGACTAAAGTGCTGGATTAAGGATGACAAATCTGCGTGGCCCAGATCCTCTGAAGCAAATCACTCAGGGCTGGCCCCGGCTTCCCGGGAAGGCGCTTTCCTGGGAAAGAGCACTAAGTCAGGCGCTCACGAGGTTTCTGGACAGATGCAAGGCCCTGGAGGCCAGCAGGCATCTCCAAACTTTGTGTTCGATAGCTCAGGGGTAGACAAGAGCGGACAGGGGCCTCTTCTGGCTTCAGGGGCCAGAGGGAACTTCCACCTGTCCTGTTCCGTATATAAAATACCCACTGCCCTAAGCGTTGCCCACCTCTGACCCTGAGTCCCCAGCATTCATTACTGGGCCATTTCTGGGCCACAATGGAGGGTTAGGAAGCCATAGAATGATTTCCCTGGGTCTTGGGTTCTGGGCCTTGCAAAGTAGATGTGAAAAGTCTCCTCTTACCTACTTGGTCTTATTTGTTCATTTAGCTGTTGGTTCATTTAGCATAAGTGTTTGCTTAAAAAAGGAATTCATATGCTTCATTAGTTCATTCATTCATTCACCTACCCCATACATACTGAGTATTATATGCTGGGAAGTGTGCCAGGTGCTGGGGCTTCAGGTCATTTTCATAACCTTGACTGCCCTGAGTTCACAGGCAGAGAGTAGCTAGTTTGCATAGGGAAGATGGCTCCCCATCAGCATCACCTCTATCTGGGTTATTTGGCCCTTTGGAGGACTGTCATGGATTGAACTGTGTCCCTCCAAAATATATGTCAACTTGGTTAGGCTATAATTCCCAGTATTGTGTGATTGTCCTCCATTTTGCGATTGATATAATTTTCGTATATATTGTAAATCCTAATCTTTGCCTACGGTTAATGAGGCAAGATTGGATTATGTTGAAGAGGGTTAGGGTGGAATGTAACACCCTTGGTCGGGTCACATCCCTGGTCCATTGTAAAATGAGTTTCCCTGGGGCGTGGTCTGCACCACCTTTTATCTTACAACAGATGAAAGGGAAGCCAGCAGAGAGTTGATGACCTCATACCATCAAGAAAGCAGCACTAGGAGCAGAGCGCGTCCTTTGGACCTGGGATCCCTGCGCCTGAGAAGTCTCTCAACCAGGGGGAGATTGATGACAAGGAACTTCCTCTAGAGCCGACAGAGAGAGAAAGCCTTCCCCTGGAGCTGAAGTCCAGAATTTGGACCCGTAGCTTACTAGACTGTGAGAAAATAAATGCCTCTTTGTTAAAGCCATCCACTTGTGGTACTTCTGTTACAGCAGCACTAGATGACTAAGACAGGGACTAGGCAGTTACAGGGGCTCATTTCAGTTGAGGCCTAGAGGAGTAGCTGGAAGGCTTGACCTCTTTAAACGTCTACTTCCTAGGGTTATTGCAAGTATTAAATAAGTCAATACATGTAATATTGCCTGGCACATGGCAAATGTTCTAGGAATGACAGATGCTACTGAAGATTATTAGGAATAATTAAGACCTGGTTGATTTCAGGCGCAGCTGGGAGCCTGTGTTAGCCCGCAGATGTGCTGGTTGCCAAATTCCTAACTTCATGAGCTCTCAAACAACTGTCGACTGTTATGAGGAAACTGGGTAATTCCTGAGGAGGGACTAGGCCCTAGCAGGTTCCCTTTTTGGTGGTCAGGCCATTCAAGGCTGATAAACACCTGCTCTTACTTGAGGAAGAAGACCTTGGCTTTCAAGCCTTTCTACTATTGGCAAATGCTGTGGCGGGGTGGGGACATGTGATGTTTGAGGGTTCAGTGATACAGTAGAAATTACCAGACTGGGTCATGACAGTGTTTGCTCTGACATCTCCTTTCAGCCACATTTATTGAGGTCTACTTTTTTTTTTTTTTTTTTTTTACTATGTGAAGAGCAGTATGGCTAACAGGAAGATGAAAGGGCAGATCAGCAGGGTTCCTGAGTAATACTGGGCTACCTCCGCTTGAGTCCTCAGGAGCTACTTGTTGACTGACTGACCCATTACCAGTGGTAACAACTACTGAAGAAGCTTATTTTTCTCTGGCCCAGGAAATCTAAGCTACAGAAATACTTCTGGAAGGTAGCTGAACACTCCTCTTTTTGAGTACCGTATTAAAATTATAATAGCAATATCAATAATGTATTTAAAAAAACAGAGCTATCAAGTCAATTCTGACTCATAGTGACCCTATAGGACAGAGTAGAATTGTCCCATAGAGTTTCCTAGGAGCAGCTCGTGGATTTGAGCTGCTGACCTTTTGGTTAGCAGCCGAGCTCTTAACCTCTGTACCACCAGGTCTCCGTAATGTATTAAGGACTTACTGAATTCCAGGTACTATGTATGCTAAGTGTTTTACATGCATTCTCTCAATCCTTGCAACATCTCTATGAGCTTAATACTATTTTAAAAAATAATTTGTTATTTTTGTTGCTGTAGTTCAGAATACACACAGCAGAACATACACCAATTCAACAATTTCTACGTGTACAGTTCAGCGACATTGGTTATATTCTTCACGTTGTGCAACCATTCTCACCCTCCTTTCCCAAGTTGTTCCTCCCCCATTAATATAAACTCCCTGCCCCGTAAGTTTCCTATCTAATCTTTCTAGTTGCTCTGTTGAGGTTTGATCCCATATAGATAGATCTTAAAAGAGCACAGTGCTCAAGGCAGACATTCTCTACTAGTTAAGCTAAACTATTACTTGGTTTTAAGAAGATTTAAGAGCATATTTTTCATTTAAGGTTTAAAGATTATCTCAGAGCAATAGTTTCAGAAGTTCATCCAAACTCTATGGCTCCAGAAATTCTGTTCCTGAGCTCAGTACTCTTATCCTTCCCATTTTATAGATGAGGAAGTTGAAGTTCAAATAGGAAAATGAATTTTCCAATATCATACTCCTAGTAAGTGGAAGAACTGGCATTCAAATCCAGGGCTATCAGACTCCAGAAGTGTGCTCTCAAAAACTGCACATTGCTGTCCTCCCCGATGCAACTAAGCACTTCCTCAGAATAGTAGCTTAGTCAGAAGTTCTCTCAGGACCCCACCCCAGTGAGACTCATAGACTGGTCTATGGGCAGGGTTGGAGCCTGCCTCTCCTGGGTGCTGCTAAAACCTCACTGGGGGCCCATTCATCCCAAAAACCATTGACCAGGCCCTGGTGGGGAACAAGGCTTGTTGTAGTCAAGCGCTGGGGATCCCTGTCTTCACTCCATGGGGCCTTTCTTTGCCTTTCACAGGCTTTTGTTGCACAGGTTTAGATTTGTCTTTTCCATTTACATGAGAATACAATAGCTTCCATGCTTGGGGCTTGTTACCAGACTCTGATGATCTTTATCCCTCGCAGAATAAATAGTGTTATGGTGATTGAACACATCGATCATTATGCTGTGGCTCTCTCTTCCCAATGAAGCAGTTGGTGGGTTCTGTTGCTAATAACGCACTAATAGAGGAAAAGGCTTTTAGAAACAGAAAAACGGGCAGAGTGGGATTCATTTGTGGATTCCAGGTGCATCTGGATGCCATTTTATGTCATGCTTAGGAATTGAGGTAGCATCACTGTCAATGAAGACCTGTCAGGAGTCAGCAAGACTGTGGGCATCACTTCAAAATTATAGCTTTGTATTTGGTCAGGATTACAGCCCAAATACTGTGGTTTACATTTATGTAATTTAAAATTCTGTCTTTACTCTGACATAAGCTCATATGTACTTTACATAGCAAATGTGCCCTACCTTATACAATTTCACCAAAGCAAGGAGGAACAATATACATTCTGTACACACAGGAATACTGCATTCTGAGAACCTTGGCGTGCTTGCCTTAGAACAAGGACTTTGTAGTTGCTTGTTTGAGTCTTTACACTGACAATGTTGAATTTTAACTGAGCCTTGTGATCTTGGAAAACAGCGAAGGTTAAGAAATCCCCCAACCCTCTCTGCTCTGGAAAATGACTTACTGCAAAGAACAACCCTTCCCATATGTCTTAGATAAGACTCACAGATGCCCCCAGGTTGACCTATGACAAGGCCAAACATAG
This sequence comes from Loxodonta africana, assembly GCF_030014295.1. Lineage (NCBI taxonomy): Eukaryota > Metazoa > Chordata > Mammalia > Proboscidea > Elephantidae > Loxodonta > Loxodonta africana. The sequence continues at coordinate 171,131,144 of NC_087369.1, read as the reverse complement.
ACACTTCACATCCCTATTCCTTGCCTCATAAATGGTTAAGAGAACTGCTTGTCCCCGCTGATCAATGGCACAAAATGCTTGTTCACCAAACTTGGGTGAAACTTCTCTCCTTTCCTTCTATGTCCCAGACACTGTTCTAAGCACTTAAAAAAAAAAAAAAAACCAAACCCATTGCCATCGAGTTAATTCTGACTCATAGTGACCCTATAGGACAGAGAAGAACTGCCCCATAGGGTTTCCAAGGAACGGCTGGTGGATTCAAATTGCCAACCTTTGGTTAGCAGCTGAGCCATCATGCATTTTACATATTGTCTTAGTCGTCTAATGCTGTTATAACAGAAATACCACAAGTGAATTGCTTTAACAAACAGAAGTTTACTCTCTCACAGTCTAGGAGGCTAGATGTCTGAATTCAGGGAGCCAACTCCAGGGGACAGCTTTCTCTTTCTGTCAGCTCTGGGTGAAGGTCTTTGTCATCAATCTTTCTAGTCAAGGAGCTTTGCAGATCAGGGACACCAGATCAAAAGGATGTGCTATTCTCCTGGCTCTTGTTTCTTGGTGGTATGAGGTTCCCCCTCCCAACCTTCCCCGACCCCATCTCTATGCTCATTTCTCTTTTATATTTCAAAAGAGATTGACTTAAGACAGAATCTAATCCTGTAGATTGAGTCCTACCTTATTAACATAACTGTCCCTAATTCTGCCTCATTAATATCATAGAGGTAGGATTTACAATACATGGGGGAAAAAATTCAAGCCTCGAGTTGCAATAGTGAAGGATTCCATGGGGGCAAATAATAAATGACGCAGGAAGCATCAAAAGAATATGGAAGGAATACACAGAGTCATTATACCAAAAAGAATTGGTCGATGTTCAACCATTTCAAGAGGTAGAATATGATCAGGAACTGATGGTACGGAAGGAGGAAGTCCAAGCTGCACTGAAGGCATCGGTGAAAAACAAGGCTCCAGGAACTGACGAAATACCGTTGAGATGTTTCAACAAATGGATGCAGTGCTGGAAGTACTCATTCATCTATGCCAAGAAATTTGGAAAACAGCTTCTGGGCCAACCGACTGGAAGAGACCCATATTTATGCCTATTCCCAAGAAAGGTGATCCAGCAGAATGTGGAAATTATCAAACAACATCATTAATAATATATGCAAGCAAAATTTTGCTGAAGATCATTCAAAAGCATTTGCAGCAGTATATCTACAGGGAACTACCAGACATTCAGGCCAGATTCAGAAGAGGATGTGGAACCAGGGATATCATGACTGATGTCAGATGGATCCTGGCTGAAAGCAAGAATACCATAAGGATGTTTACGTGTGTTTGATTGACTATGCAAAGGCATTTGACTGTGTGGATCATAACAAATTATGGATAACATCGCAAAGAATGGAAATTTCAGAACACTTAGTTGTGCTCATGAGGAACCTGTACATGGATCAAGAGGCAGCTGTTTGTACAGAACAAGGGGATACTGATTGGTTTAAAGTCAGGAAAGGAGTGTGTCAGGGTTGTATCCTTTCACCACACCTATTCAATCTGTATGCTGAGCAAATAAGCCAAGAAGCTGGACTGTATGAAGAAGAACAGGGCATCAGGATTAGAGGAGGGGAAAACTCATTAACGACCTGCGTTACGCAGATGACACTACCTTCCTTGCTGAAAGTGAAGAGGACTTGAAGCACTTACTAATGAAGATCAAAGGCCACAGAGCCTTCAGTATGGATTACACCTCAACATAAACAACACATAAACCTTCACAACTGGACCAATAAGCAACATCATGATAAACAGAGAAAAGGTTGAAGGTGTCAAGAATTTCATTTTACTTGGATCCACAATCAAGAGCCATGGAAGCAGCAGTCAAGAAATCAGAAGATGCATTGCTTTGGGCAAATCTGCTACAAAAGGCCTCTTTAAAGTGTTGAAGAGCAAAGATGTCACCTTGACGACTAAGGTGCACCTGACCCAAGCCATGGTATTTTCAGTCGCATCCTATGCATGTGAAAGCTGGACAACGAATAAGAAGACTGAAGAAGAATTGACACCTTTGAATTGTGGTGTTGGTGAAGAATATCGAATATACCATGGTCTGCCAAAAGAACGAACAAATCTGTCTTGGAAGAACAACCAGAATGCTCCTTAGAAGCAAGGATGGTGAGACTGTGTCTTACATACTTTGGACATGTTGTCAGGAGGGATCAGTCTCTGGAGAAGGACATCATGCTTGGCAGAGTACAGGGTCAGTGGAAAAGAGGAAGACCCTCAAAGTGATGGATTGACACAGAGGCTGCAACAATGGGCTCAAGGATAACATCAGTTGTGAGCGTGGCACAGAACTGGGAAGTGTTCCTTCTGTGGTACATAGGGTTCTTATGAGTCGGAACCAACTTGATGGCACCTAACAACAACAGTAAAGGGAAGGATCTTATGTCCACACTCTGGCCATAATGATGGATAACAGGGTGGGACTCCTCTCCTATCCCCTCGCTATGCCCTCTCTCCATGCTCAATGAGGCCAGTGTGTGGGCCACATCAGGAATCAGTGAGCAGATCATATGATCAAGGGGGCTTTTTGGTTTCAGGTCAGAGTATAAGATACAGCTTGGAGAGTCAAACTTGACACTTGAAGAGTCTGAATTGTCATCCTTAAAAGATATGAGCTTTATTTTGGCAAGGAAGGTAGGTGGTACTTTTTTTAGTCAGAGCCATCAATACAAGTTTGTGGAGAGAATTTCATTTGGAGCTATTTGACCTTTTGGTAGTAGGACTGGCCTGTAAAACCATCTGGCTATCCTCTTCATTTTCTAGCCAGGGAAAAACCAAGATTCAGAGAGAGGAGACAATTTGCTCCCCGGTGCATGGCTTGAGACTAGCAGAGCTGGGATGAGGCCTAGGACTCACTCGCATATGCTTTCTTTTCGACCATGCCTGTCCCAGGCCTTCCAAAAGACTAGAGAGGGAAGGTCAGTTGACATTATCTTGGTCAGTTGTTCCCAGCTGGGACACATGGACCTTGGTGGTTTGGGCTTGCAGAATTATTGTGAGAACTCCCTAAGGCCACATGGATATTTATCTTTGAGCATAGACTAAATAATAAAGATGTTAAAGACACTTTGCTAAAAAAAATTCTGTTTTTCTTAAGTGGTTTTTTACATGTAATTGAAGTACCTCCTTTTCCACTGATTCTGTAACCCCTCTGTCACCATGCAGCCTGTATCCTCCACCAAATCCAAACCGGAAACCAAACCCATTGATGTTGAGTCAGTTCTGACTTGTAGCCACCCTATAGGACAAAGTAGAACTGCCCTATTCCCACCATCAGTTTAGCTAATTCAATCAGTGATTTTGGCATTAGGACAAGGGCCTAGACTGTTAGAATTTACATAAAATACCTAGCCTAATATCCGGCATGTAATAATAATCACAGGTAATATTTCTTGAGGTCTTGCTACATGCAAGGTACATAGGGTTATATATGGATTAACATTTAATTCTCACAGCAACCCTAGGGGTAAAAATAAGTAGGTGAGTTCTATTCTTATCCCCATTTTTTGCAAAGAGCTTAAGAAACTTGCCCGAAATTCGCACAGTTACTAAGTGGCACTTCACGTGTTGTAGTTAGTTGTAATCACAGCAACTTTATGTATAATGGAAGGAAGCATTGCCTGCCCCTGTGCCATTTTCATGATTGTTGGAATATTTGAGTCCATTGTTGCAGCTGTTGGGTATCCACACGTTGAGGGCTTCCCTCATTTTTGATGACCATCTACTTTACAAAACGTGATGTTCTCTTCTAGTGACTGACCTTTCCTGATGACATGTCCAAGGTAAGTGAGCCGAAGTCTTGCCATCCTTGCTTCTAAGGAGCATTCTGGCTGTACCTTCCCCAAGCCTGATTTGTTCATTCTTCTGGCAGTCCACAGTATATCCAATATTCTTTGCCAGCACCACAGTTTGAATGTATCAATTCTTCTTCTCTCTTCCTTTATCATTGTTCTCATATACATCTACAATTTGTTATGATCCACACAGTCAGATGTCTTTGCATAGTTGATAGTATATAGATAAACATCTTTCTGGTATTCTGTGCTTTTGGCCAAATTCCATCTGACATCAGCAGTGATATCCTTCATTCCATGTCCTCTTCTGAATCTGGCTTGAACTTCTGGCAGTTTCGTGTCATTTCACATAATAGATTCTTAATAATGGGTGGTATCAGGATTAAGTTATTGAAACTATTGTTGTCATTAAAATTATTTAAGTAGGATGTTGAAACTGAAGGGCTCCTTAGAGACCTCATCCAAACCCTCTTTTTCCAGATGGGAAATTGAGAGCCTGAAAGGGGAATAGCTGGTGCCAGGTGTCCCTGGGCGTATGTGCAGAGCCAGAGCAGAGACCCAGGCTCCTGACTCCCAAATGGTGCAGTGAGCTCCCCGACTCCTGGTGACTGCCTCGTGTGCAAGGATAGAATTTGACATGAAATATTTCAGTCATTTTACCTTCTCTTGCTTGTTGGGTGAGAAGGCATTGTCTTTAGAACTGAGCCAGGGTTACAAAACACTTCTTACAATTCTTCAGCAAGACAGCCAGGACGAGTTTGTGAGGAAATTCTTGGACATGAAAGTGGCAAAGATGTTGTTCGCTCTTCTGTGAGTAAGAGAAATAAATAAATGGTGACCACTCCTAAGATCTTACCAGGGAGATTTAATAACACATTCATTTTCAAAGGGCCTTTTATTTCTTAAACATTCCTAATTTCTAGGCTTTCTTCCCACTGGCTCTGACCCGTGGCTCTCTGATTTGAAGGAAATCCACTTGTGAGGCCCGGGACCCCCCGGGAAGAGCTGACCTTGAATGGGCTTGGGAGAAAGAGCAGCAATGCTGTAGTGCTTCTGGGAGCAGCAGGCAATCTGAAGTGACAGAGATGAAGAAGGCAAGAGCAGTTTACCCTTCACAAATACGGATAATTACACAGAGTGCAAAGCTGCAGAGAGATTAAGAAAGTTCAGCGGGAGTCTTGGGAGCTTTCCGAACTTCTGAAGATTTATCCAGAATGAACCTTTACCCTTTTTCAGTTCATCCTCAGCTAATAAAAAGAAATCAATTGCAGTTATAATCCTGATGAGTCCTCCAAGAAGGAAGCCGTCAGAGAGGACAAATCTTGATATGTGTCTGTCCTGGGAAAACTGGCTCTAAATACAGGAAAATAGTCATACTTTTTAGACAATACCTTTCTGGAGAGCTGCCTTCCCACCCTCAATGCATGCAAGTGCACTCCATTTTCAGACGGGGGAAATTTCTCTCATTTTTTAGAGGCGAGGAAACAACAATGCTAGCAGGCGCCTGGAGGTTCAGTAGTAAAGGCGGGTGGATTGCAAGCTCTGAGTTAGCCACAGAGAACTGTCAGGGATGCAGGTAAGGACACCCTTGCTAGGTCAAGGCCAGACCAGGCTGGGAAGAGCCCAGTGCTTTCTCTGAACTGTCCGTGGAAGAAAAGCAATTCAACTTCCGTAGTGAAAGCCTGGGTTCCCATCTCAGATCTGTCTCGTCTGGGCTGTATCACAAACTTCTAGGAACCCCAGTTTCCTTAAAGATATTCTTGTCCGATAGTGACCCCACGTGACAGAGTAGAACTGCCCCATAGGGTTTTCTAGTCTATAATCTTTATGGAAGCTGATCGCCACATCTTACTTCTGGGGAGTTGCTGGGTAGGTTCAAACCACTAACCTTTTGGTTAGCTGCCAAGTGCTTAACCAAATATGCCACTAGGCTCCTTAAAAAGAAGCCACTTAGTGTAATAATAACAAGATCGTTACTACTAACAAAAGTTGGCTCTAGCAACATTGGAAAGAAGCCCTGGTGCCGTAGTGGCTAAGAGCTACAGCTGCTAACCAAAAGGTTGGCAGTTCTAATCCACCAGGCGCTCCTTGGAAACTCCATGGGGCAGTTCTACTCTGTCCTATAGGGTCGCTATGAGTTGGAATCAACTTGATGACAGCAGGTTTGGTTTTTTTTATATAACAACATTCCTTAAGTGCTTATTATTTAGCTAAGCACTTTGCTCAATACTTTTCCTGTGTTATATCATTGACGCTTCCCAGAACTCCTATGAAAAAGATAATATTAAGTTGAATCATATGAAATTGCCAATATTGGACCATTTTTGACCTACAGAATGGCAATTTCATGTAGCTCAATCTAATATTGCCCCATTTTATAGATGAGAAAACTGAGGCACATAGAAAATCTGTTGCTGTCGAGTCGAGTTTGGCATATAGTGACTCGATAGGACAGGGTAGAACTGCTCCACAGGGTTTCCAAGGAGCAGCTGGTGAATTCAAACTGCCAACCTTTTGGTTTGCAGCTACGGCTTATAACCGCTGTGCCACCAGAGGCACATAGAAGGTAAGTAATTTGCATAAGGACATATAACTGGTATGTGACCTACCTCATAAGGGGACGTGCCAGCCTTCGTGCTGTGGTCAACACTGTATGGACTACAGGGGCCCCAGGATGGATCTGCCACAGAAAAGGTGCTGAGAGGTGGGCATAGCAGGGAGGCGAGCTGGGTATCCACCTCCCTCACCCCCAAGCCCCCAGCTGTCTTCCAGGCCATTCTTGCCCCCTCCCCCAGCCTCCACCCTACCCATCACTCCACCTTACCACTCCAGGCTCTCAGAGGCACTCAAACTCTTCCTCTCAGAGGCATTCATACTCTTCCTCTCAGGCACAAACCAAAAAGACACCTGGGAGTTCTAGTTTGGTGTAAACTCTTCATTCTTACATCATTTTATGACAAATAAGGTAATTCTGTACCTTGGATTTCCAAACCACAGAAAACAGTGCCAAGCCCTCTCAGGGAACGGCTCCAGAGCCCCTTAGCAGGCCTTAATCTGGGTTCCCTCGCAAATATGGGAAAGAGATGCTCAAGAAAGGAGACTATAGAGTTTAGCTAGTTATATAGTTAAAGCCCTCTGAAGATAAAATGTGCTACATTAATTCTACATTTCATCATTACTAATAAAGGCTCAACCTTCTTGCACTGGACTGTCAAGAAAGGGACATTTGATTCATGATGAGTCAAGAGTGATTGAAAATGTTGACCCTAGCTCTAAGCACAGCCAGAATTTTAGGTGCATCATATAGTGCAATAATTGCTGTGGTAACCACTCATTTATATTAATTAGAGGAGTAAATAGAGTTCCATAATATATATCCCAGACTAATGCCGAGAGCATAAGTAAGATCTCCCCAACCGAAAGGTTTAATTGATACATTTGCCTTGTAGAAAAAAACTGCTTTTCTTTTCTTTTTTTCCTTCATAGGTATATTTAGCCCATTTAAAGCAATTTGCTTTTACTCTCCCTCTCCCTCTGCCTTGTGCTGCCTCTGGGATTCCAAGGCAATTAGCCATTTGCGTGAAGGAAAGGGAGGCCTGAATGTGCAGCAATGCTGAGACTATTTTCCTCTATGGGTACTGGAGACACGTCAGGGGTAAATAATAGGAACAGATCCTTCTGAAGCCCTGGCTGCAGGAGCAAATCTTCTAAGCATGAAGTGTTAAAAGTTTAAGGTCAAGTCTTCAGGAGATTTTGAGCCTGTCATTTGAAAGATGTTAGGGGCGGCCTAGTCTGGGCCCCAGAGTCCCAGGTGGTACAAACGGTTAATGTGCTCGGCTGCTAACCAAAAGGTTTGAGTTCACCTAGGCTTGCTTCCAAAGAAAGGCCTGGTGATCTACTTCCAAAAAATCAGGCACTGAAACTTTTAGGGAGTGCAATTCTACTCTGCACACATGGGGTAGCAACTAACAACAATTCTGTGCTAGGCCCTGATCGAGCTACGGTAGATTGTGGTCATCTATATGGATGTCTCCCCTGCTTTCCTGAGGATTGGAAGCTTAGGTTCACTCCTTGTTCATCTCTCTCTGCATCCCTGGGGCCCTGCACAGAATTGTTGTTGTTAGTTGCCGATAAGTCAATTCTGACTTGTGGTGACCCCACCTGTGCAGAGTAGAACTGCTCCACAGGGTTTTCAAGGCAGTGACCTTTCAGAAGCAGATCTCTAGGCCTGTCTTCCAAGGTGCCTGTGGGTAGATTCGAACTGCCAACCTTTCAGAAAGTAGGTGAGTGCCTATCTTTGGGAGGGAACCAAGATTAAGGCCTGCCAAGGGGCCCTGGAGCCATTCCCTGAGAGGACTTGGCACTGTTTTCTGTGGTTTGGAAATCCAGGGTACAGAATTATCTTATGTGACATAAAATGATATAAGAATTAAGAGTTTACATGAAGCCAGAATTCCCAGATGACTTTTTGGTGTGTGGCTGAAAGGAAGAGTCTGAGTGGCTTTGTGAGCCTGGAGCGGTGAGATAGTGTTTGTGCCACCCAGGGAACCAGAACGGAGTTGAATGAATGAATGAAGCAATGAATGAGTGACCTTTGATTCCTACTATGTGTCCATCATTGTGTTAGACTTACTGTGTGATTGCTTGGAGGGATGTACAAAGATCAGTAGCTGACAATGTTCTAGTCCTTAAGGGACTAGTGATATATTTGCGAGCGGACAGCCCAGTTGATGATAAAGGTGTTGCTTTTTTGCGCCATCTCTCTCTCTGTGTCTTGCTCATATAACTCCATCGCTTAGCCAGGCTTATGCTCTGATAGCTGGATAACCACAAAAGAAGAGATCACACTTGGTGAAAACTCTCAGGGTTGGAGTAAATCCAGGAAATTTCCTACTGGGATGAGTTCCTGTACTAAAAAAAATGAACTGTCTTTTTCATTGTTTCTAAAGCATGATTCCTATGGCTGGAAACCCCAGAGTTAATATCTGGGGCCTTCTTGATAGCTACTTTCTGACTAAATCTTTACAGTTTTTAAAAATTCTCCATTTAACTTAGGATTCTTAATGATCTTCATTGCCTTCTTTCTTTCTATTACAAGCCTGTAAATCTGGAAGCTGCTCAGTATGTATGCTGTCGACCACTAAAAATGTCAATATGTTTCAAATAAGTACTGTTACATCTCATAAAAATCTGTCCCTCATGACAATCCCCCATTAAATCAATATCATCCATTATTAGTATTCTAGATGCTGTATTTCACAGAAAAACGGAGAGTTGGAAGGACCAGAAAATCATGCAGTCAATCAAAGCTTTGTTAATAAATTTGTTGTTGTTGTTAGGTGCCGTCGAGTCGTCTCCGACTCATAGCGACCCTATACACAACGGAACGAAACACTGCCCAGTCCTGTGCCATCCTTACAATCGTTGTTATGCTTGAGCTCATTGTTGCAGCCACTGTGTCAATCCACCTCTTTGAGGGTCTTCCTCTTTTCCACTGACCCTGTACTCTGCCAAGCATGATGTCCTTCTCCAGGGACTCATCCCTCCTGACAACATGTCCGAAGTATGTAAGATGCAGAATCGCCATCCTTGCCTCTAAGGAGCATTCTGGCCACACTTCTTCCAAGACAGGTTTGTTCACTCTTTTGGCAGTCCGTGGTATATTCCATATTCTTCGCCAATGCCACAATTCAAAGACGTCAACTCTTCTTTGGTCTTCCTTATTCATTGTCCAGCTTTCACATGCATATGATGTGATTGAAAATACCATGGCTTGGGTCAGGCGTACGTTAGTCCTCAGGGTGACATCTTTGCTCTTCAACACTTTGAAGAGGTCCTTTGCAGCAGATTTACCCAGTGCAATGCATCTTTTGATTTCTTGACTGCTGCTTCCATGGCTCTTGATTGTGGATCCAAGTAAAATGAAATCCTTGACAACTTCCGTCTTTTCTCCGTCTATCATGATGTTGCTCATTGGTCCAGTTGTGAGGATTTTTGTTTTCTTTATGCTGAGGTGCAATCCATACTGAAGGCTGTGGTCTTTGATCTTCATTAGTAAGTGCTTCAAGTCCTTTTCACTTTCAGCAAGCAAGGTTGTGTCATCTGCATAACACAGGTTGTTAATGAGTCTTCCTCCAATCCTGATGCCCCGTTCTTCTTCATATAGTTCAGCTTCTCAGATTATTTGCTCAGTATACAGATTAAACAGGTATGGTGAAAGAATACAACCCTGACGCACACCTTTCCTGACTTTAAACCAATCAGTATCCCCTTGTTCTGTCCGAACAACTGCCTCTTGATCTATGTAAAGGTTCCTCATGAGCACAATTAAGTGTTCTGGAATTCCCATTCTTTGCAGTGTTATCCATAGTTTGTTCTGATCCACACAGTCGAATGCCTTTGCATAGTCAATAAAACACAGGTAAACATCCTTCTAGTATTCTCTGCTTTCAGCCAGGATCCATCTGACATCAGCAATGACACCCCTGGTTCCACGTCCTCTTCTGAAACCGGCCTGAATTTCTGGCAGTTCCCTGTCTACATACTGCTGCAGTTGTTTTTAAATGATCTTCTGCAAAATTTTGCTTGCTTGTGATATTACTGATATTGTTCTAAAATTTCCACATTCGGTTGGATCACCTTTCTTGGGAATAGGCATAAATATGGATCTCTTCCAGCCAGTTGGCCAGGAAGCTGTCTTCCAAATTTCTTGGCATAGACAAGTGAGCACTTCCAGCGCTGCATCTGTTTGTTGAAACATCTCAATTGATATTCCATCAATTCCTGGAGCCTTGTTTTTTGCCAATGCCTTCAGAGCAGCTTGGACTTCTTCCTTCAGTACCATCGGTTCCTGATCACATGCCACCTCTCGAAATGGTTGGATATCGACTAATTCTTTTTGGTATAATGATTCTGTGTATTCCTTCCATCTTCTTTTGATGCTTCCTGCGTCGTTTAATATTTTCCCCATGGAATCCTTCACTATTGCAACTTGTGCCTTGAATTTTTTCTTCAGTTATTTCAGCTTTTGAAACGCTGAACGTGTTCCCTTTTGGTTTTCCATCTCCAGCTCTTTGCACATGTCATTATAATACTTTGTCTTCTCAAGAGGCCCTTTGAAATCTTCTGTTCAGTTCTTTTACTTCATCATTTCTTCCTTTTGCTTTAGCTGCTCAACGCTCAAGAGCAAGTTTCAGAGTCTCCTCTGAATCCATCTTGGTCTTTTCTTTCTTTCCTGTCTTTTCAGTGACCTCTTGCTTTCTTCATGGATGATGTCCTTGATGTCATTCCACAACTCGTCTGGTCTGTGGTCACTAGTGTTCAATGTGTCAAATCTATTCTTGAGATGGTCTCTAAATTCAGGTGGGATATACTCAAGGTCATATTTTCGCTCTCATGGACTTGCTCTGATTTTCTTCAGTTTCAGCTTGAACTTGCATATGAGCAATTGATGGTCTGTTCCACTGTCGGCCCCTGGCCTTGTTCTGACTGATGATATTGAGCTTTTCCATCGTCTCTTTCCACAGATGTAGTCAATTTGATTTCTGTGTGTTCCATCTGGCGAGGTCCATGTGTATTGTTGCCGTTTATGTTGGTGAGAGAAGGTATTTGCAATGAAGAAGTCGTTGGTCTTGCAAAATTCTGTCTCTGGCATTGTTTCTATCACCAAGGCCAGATTTTCCAACTACCGATCCCTCTTCTTTGTTTCCAACTTTTGCATTCCAATCGCCAGTAATTATCAATGAATCTTGATTGCATGTTCAATCAATTTCAGACTGTAGCAGCTGATAAAAATCTTCTATTTCTTTATCTTTGGCCCTAGTGGTTGGTGCGCAAATTTGAATAATTGTCATATTAACTGGTCTTCCTTGTAGGCGTATGGGTATTATCCTATCACTGACAGCATTGTACTTCAGGATAGATCTTGAAACTTTCTTTCAGTTTGCCGTACTGTGGGGGCTTGTGTGTTGCTGTGATGCTGGAAGCTATGCCACCGGTATTCAGATACCAGCAGCGTCACCCATGGAGGACAGGTTTCAGCTGATCTCCCAGACTAAGACAGACTAGGAAGAAGGACCTGGCAGTCTACTTCTGAAAAGCATTAGCCAGTGAAAACCTTACAAACAGCAGTGGAACATTGTCTGATACAGTGCTGGAAGATGAGCCCTCTAGGTTGGAAGGCACTCAAAAGACAACTGGGGAAGAGCTGCCTCCTCAAAGTAGAGTCTGTCATAATGACGTGGATGGAGTCAAGCTTTCAGGACCTTCATTTGCTGATGTGGCAAGACTCAAAATGAGAAGAAACAGCTGCAAACATCCACTAATAATCAGAACCTGAAATGTATGACGTATGAATCTAGGAAAACTGGAAATCTTCAGAAATGAAATGGAACGCATAAACATCAATATCCTAGGCATTAGTGAGCTGAAATGGACTGGTATTGGCCATTTTGAATCAGACAATCATGTAGTCTACTATGCTGGGAATGACAACTTGAAGAGGAATGGTGTTGCATTCATCGTCAAAAAGAATGTTTCAAGATCTATCCTGAGGTACAACGATGTCAGTGATAGGATAATATCCATTAATAAATTTAGGGAGCAAAAATCAGCCACAACACATATCCCTATATATTTCTTTGGCCCTGGAGGTAACCACCATTGCTCTAGATCCTTATTTCTACAATGGCTCCATGACTTTGACAGATTTTTACGAAGCGCTCAGACTCAGTTGTTAGAAGCTAGAAGGAAAGAGTCAGTTTTGTGGAGTGCAGCTAGAAATGCAAAATGCTAAAAACACAGACCCATTCCTCTTGATAATTCTTCTTTCCTGAGCTGAGACTTCCAGGCATTTGGTATCTTCACCTGCTGAAGTCCCATTGATTCACAAGCTATGTCGACCTTGACAAGATTGTCAGTAATCAGAAAGCTGGAAGACACATTTGGAGAGCTTTAGCACTGTATCATGCCCATCTTGAATGTAAGCCTCATGCCAGCTTGGGCTGTATTTTTTGGATAACACTTGGTTCTGTAACAAATATCAGTTGCCGTCGAGTCGATTCTGATTCGTTTCAAGTTCGTGTGTGTCAGAGTAGAACTGTGCTCCACAGGGTTTTCAATGGCTGATATTGCAGAAGTAGATTGCCGGGCCTTTCTTCTGAGGTTCTTCTGGGTGGACTCGAAACTCCAACCTTTCAGTTAGCAGCTGAGCATGTTAACTCTTTGCACCAACCAGGGACTCCTTTCCTTGCAATGGGAGTCCTGACCCAAAAGTCATAACATTGTGAATACTCAGGGCAAGGACGGCTGGTCTTCATCCTGCCCCATAGCGGGAGCTCAGTATGTGCTTGGTAAGAAGAATCTGGGCGGAGAAAGGATCAGGAATGAAAGTTTCATCTGTGATTCTCCAATCCCTGCAGGACCTTGGCCAGATCTTTTCCTGCTTTGGGGATAACAATAGTAAAAATAATAAAACAACAACAGCTAGTATTTATTGAGGACTTACTATGTGCCATTACAGTTCTACTCTGTCCTATAGGGTTGCTGTGAGTCGGAATTGACTCGATGGCACAGGGTTTGTTTTGTTTTTTTTTTACTATGTGCCAGAAGTACACGAAATTTGGCCGTATTTAGTAATCAAACAACTCTACTTCAAAAAAGGCCCACTGTAATTGCCCCAATCCCTGTGACCTTGACACACAGGAGGTAGACAGTATAAAGAGTATAATGATAGCATCAGACTGGGAAGTGTGCGGGTCATGCGGTTTAAATAGAATTACCAGTTGAATAACTCCGAAGTCTGAGTTGTGCTTCCCCCCAACTCCTTCTCTCCATTTTCCCCTCTCTTCTCTCCTTTCATGAGCATTTCTTACGTCCCTACCATGTGGCCAGCATGGTGTTAGGTGCCGAGGCTGCAAGATGTGCTCTTTGGGTTATACAAGTCTCAGTATTCATTCATTTATTCACTCATTCATTCAATGTAGCTCCTACTACTGGCCAGACTAGGCCAGTGACCAGATAGAAAGGTCTTAGACCAGAGCCGAGGTGATGCTGTGCGCTCCCCAATGGTTGCCATTGCAGAACATGTTCACATGCAGTTCCGGACAGGAGAAAATACCCCTGTGGTTTGCTGTCTCTCTACTTCTTCTGTGATCTCCCTTAGCTACCTTTCAAATGCGGGATTTGTTTTCAAATATGGCTCTCATGTCTAACGCTCTCTGTCACCTAGCTTAGAAAGGCCACTGCTGCTGTGAGCCATTGTAACTTACTCCAGCCTGCCTCTAAGCATGGCGTTCTCTCCCTGAAGGGCGTCCTGACACCTTCCCCTCTGAGGATCAGACCTCATTAGGCCGGCGGCATCGAGAGCTTACAATGAGCAATGACATAGCCTTCCAAAGAAGAGTACTTTTCATTTTTCCCACCAAGACCCATTTAGTGAGAGCTTTTAGGACCTCTTCGAACATGCCTGCAGAGGGCGCTCCGCAAATATAGCCTTGGCTCCTGTTGGAAGCATCACTCTTCCATAAACCAGAAAGCTGGGAAAAGGAGACAGGGATCTGAGTGACCCACCTCTTGGTGAACCTTTCACAGCACCCTTGATTCACCTCTGCTCTGAAGCCAGTTCATCCATCCATCCATCCATCCATCCATCCATCCATCCATCCATCCAGCAAATTCTAAATGAGGGCCTAGGTGTACCAGGTGACAGAGATACAGCAATGAACACTTTCCCGTCCTCACGAAGTCTGCAGGCCTGAGGCCTTCTATGTGTGGAGGCAGGCACAATGACACAGGTCCCAGACCCTGGAGGGCCTAGTAAGCCCATTTAAGGGGCTTAGACTCTATCCTGAGGATAATGAGTTTTGAGCAGAGAGACAGCATGAAAAATAAGACAGAACAGCAATTCTAAAAGTGTGGTTCATAGACCTCTAGAGGTCCTGAGATGTTTTTGGGGAGTCTGCGAGGTCAAAACTATTTTCATTATGTACTTTTTTCCACGATGTTCACATTTGCACTGCTGGTATAAAGCAATGCTGAGTACCACCGCTGGCACCTGAGCACGAAGGAGGGTTGTGCCACCAAACTACACCAGTCATCTTTGCACTCGTCACTGCCACCCACTTGCTGTTAAAAAGAAAAAAAATGTCGGTTTCATGAAAGAATTCCCTTGACAAAGTAGAAAACTTATTAATTTTATTAAACCTCAACCCTTGAGTACACATTATTTTAATCACCTGTGTGACAAAATGGAAAATATGTTTAGAGGATTTCTCTTACACACCATACATAGTACAATGGTTGACTCAAAGAAAAGTGCGTGCGTGACTGAGCTGTAGACTGAACTGGCTGAATTTTTTCGTCTAACTCCATCCATTTTGACTTGAAAGAATGAGGGATGGAAAAACTGGTTATTCTGAAAAAAAAAATGAACAAAATAAGTTTGTCACATCAAGGAAAACAACTGACAGTAATTTGTTTCCAATTGTCTTAGTTGTCTGGTGCTGCTGTAACAGAAATACCACAAGTGAATAGCTTTAAAAGACAGAAGTTTATTCTCTCACAGTCTAGGAAGCCAGAAGTCCAAATTCAGGACACCAGGTCCTGGGGAAGGCTTTCTCTGTCTGCTCTGGAGGAAGGTCCTTGTCATCAATCTTCCCTTCGTCTAGGAGCTTCTTCCAGCAAGGACCCCGGGTTCAAAGGATGTGCTCCACTCCTGGCACTACTTTCTTGGTGGTATGAGTTCTGCCCTGTCTCTCTGCTTGTTTCTTTCTTTTATATCTTAAAAGAGATTGACCCAAGGCACAACCTGATCTTGTAGATTGAGTCCTGCCTCATTAACATAATTGACTCTAATCCTGCCTCATTGACATCATAGAGGTTAGGATTTACAACACATAGGATAATCACATCAGATGACAAAATTGTGGACAATCACACAATACAGGGAATCGTGGCCTAGCCAATTTGACACACATTTTGGGGAGACACAATTCAATCCATAGCACCAATGATAAAATTTGAGCTTTCAAGAAAAACAGGATTTTGGAAAACTTAGATCTGCCACTGTGAGCTTGACAACTTCCAAATGTGTAAAGACTTTTCCCATTAGATAGGTGATGATATTAAGAAATGTGACTTTTGGGTACTGTATAATGAAATGTGACATCATTTGGAAGATTGACATAATTCAAGACACCACTATTTTCCAAATGGCCAATGCACAGTGCTATGAAGCCATGGATGGGTAAGAGATCCACTCAAAGTGCAAGAGAGACCAATCGATTTTAATATTACAGAGTATAAAACTTCACTGACAGAGTTTTAGATCCACACTGTAACTAATCTTTAAAAATACTTCTCATTGAGTTTTTGGTATAGTATCAAAGAAAAATGTTCACAATTGTGATCTTTAAGGTGTGTGTGTCAACTTGGCTGGGCCATGATTTTCAGTGGTTTGGCAGTTATGATGTAGTTCGGCAGCTGTATAATGATGTAATCACTTCTATCAAGGACTGAATTGTGTCCCCCCAAAATACGTGTCAACTTGGCTAGGCCATGATTCCCAGTATTGTGTGATTGTCCACCATTTTGTCATCTGATGTGATTTTCCTATGTGTTGTAAATCTGACCTCTGTGATGTTATGAGGTGGGATTAGAGGCAGTTATGTTAATGAGGCAGGACGCAATCTACAAGATTAGATTGTGTCTTGGGCCAATCTCTTCCGAGATATAAAAGAGAGAAGTGAGCAGAGAAATGTGGTGACCTCATACCACCAAGAAAGTAGTGTCAGGAGCAGAGCGCATCCTTCGAACTTGGGATCCCTGCACAGAGAAGCTCCAAGACTGGGGGAAGATAGGTGACAAGGACCTTCTTCCAGAGCTGACAGAGAGAGAAAGCCTTCCCCTGGAGCTGGTGCCCTGAATTTGGACTTCTTGCTTACTAGACTGTGGTAGAATAAACTTCTGTTTGTTAAAGTCATCTACTTGTGGTATTTCTGTTATAGCAGCACTAGATAACTAAGACAATTTCCATGATGAGATTTGATGTAATGTGATCACCTCCATGATGGAATCTTCTATGAGTAGCCAATTTGTTGAAAGGGAGTTTCCTTGGGAATGTGGACTACATCAAATATAAGTGGACTCTCTGGCAAGGCTCTTGGGCTTTTGCTTGCTCTGGATCCTGCAGCTGGCTCCTGTTCATCTGACCTCTGGTCCTTGGGACTTGCGCTAGCAGCTTACGTGCTGTCTTGCCTGCCAGTCTTGGGATTCATAGATCTTAGTAGCCTGTGAGCAAGAACCCTTCTGCCTGACCTGCTGACGTTGGATTTGCCAGTCCCTGAGGCAACATGAATCAGGAGAGTCCTCTATCCTGACCCACAGACTTGGAACGTTCCATTCTGTACAATCACGTGAGCCATTTCTTTGATATAAATCTCTCTATATATTTACTCACTTTACTGGTTTTGTTTCTCTGGAGAACCCAGACTAGGACAATGATTATCTGAAAAGACTATTGAAATTCTCCTTTTTTCCAACTATATGTCTATATGAGACTGAATTTTCTTCATATACTCCAACTTAAAGAATATATCGAAAAAGATTTAATGTGGAACGAAATGAGTATCCAGCTATCTTTCATTAAGCCAGATATTAAAAATTTTCAAAAATGTAAAACAATGAGACTCTTCTCACTAAATTGTTTTTGTTTCGGAAAATGTAATTATTTTTAATAAAAAATGTTACTTATGTTAACATGTACTAGGTTTATTATTTTAATTTTAAAACAAATTAATACATTATTTTTTTTAACATTCCCAGTTTTAATTTCTAATATGATGTGGTGGTTGATTTTATGTGCCCACTTGGCTAGGCTATGGTGCTCAGTTTGGTCAAAAACTAATCTACAGTGATAAATCTGTGAAGCATCTCACAACATGGATGAATCTGGAAGGCATTATGCTGAGTGAAATAAGTCAGTCCCAACAGGACAGACATTGTACGAGACTTCTACTATAAAAACTCGTGAAAAGGTTTACACACAAAAAGAAACAATCTCTGATGGTTACAAGGGAGGGGAGAGGTGGTGATGGAAAAACACTAAATAGACAACAGATACGTGGTAACTTTGGTGAAGACTAAGACAGTACTGGAGAAGCCAGCACAACTTGTACAAGGCAAGGTCATGGAAGTTCCACAGACACATCCAAACTCCCTAACCCCCCCCAAAAAAAACCAAATTACTGCGCTGAGGTCTGTGGGGACCATGGTCTTGGGGAACATCTAGCTCAATTGGCATAACACAATTTATAAAGAAAATGTTCTGCATTCTACTTTGGTGAGTAGCATCTGGGGTCTTAAAAAGCTTGTGAGCGGCCATTTAAGATACTCTAGTGGTGTCACCCCATTGAGAGCAAGGGAGAATGAAGGAAACTAAAGATACAAGGGAAAGATTAATGGACTACATCTACTACGGCCTCCACCAGACTGAGCCCAGCACAACTAGATGGTGCCCAGCTACCACCACTGACTGCTCTGATAGGGATCACAGTAGAGGGTCCCTGACAGAGCTGGAGAAAAATGTAGAACAAAATTCTAATGCACACACACACACACAAAATACCAGACTTAGTGGCCTGACAGACTAGAGAAAGCTTGATAATATGGCCCCCAGACACCCTTTTAACTCAGTAATGAAGTCACTCCTGAGGTTCACCCTTCAGGCAAAGATTAGACAGGCCCATAAAACAAAACGAGACTAAGGGGGCACACCAGCCCAGGGTCAAAGACTAGAAGGTAGGAAGGGACAGGAAAGCTGGTAATAGGGAACCCAAGGTCAAGAAGGGAGAGTGTTGACTAGTCGTGGAGTTGATAACCAATGTCATAAGTATACTATTTAATGAGACACTAGTTTGTTCTGTAAACCTTCATCTAAAGTACAAAAAAAAAAAAACTAATCTAGATGTTGCTCTAAAGGTATTTACAAGTGCACAACATTTAATTCAGTTGACTTTAAGTAATGCAGATTACTCTCTACTATGTGGGTGGGCCTGCTCTAATCAGCTGAAGGCCTTAAGAGCAAAAACTGAGGTTACTCGATGGAGAAGGATTCTGCCTAAAGACTGTAACATAGGCATCCTGCCTGAGTTTCCAGCCTACCTGGCCTACAGATTTTGTACTTGCCAGTCCCATCAATCACATGAGCCAATTCCTTAAAATTGATTTATCTCTCTAAATCTGTCTATCTGTCTATCAATCGATCGATGAATAGAGATATATATATAGACGTACATACCTACCTATTTATTATCTATCTGTCTGTCTGTCTATCTATCTATCTAATCTATCTACCTACCTACCTATCATCTATCTATCTATCTATCTATCTATCTATCTATCTATCTATCTATCTATCTATCATCTATCTATCTATCTATCTATCTATCTATCTATCTATCTATCTATCTATCATCTATCTATCATCTATCTATCTATCTATCTATCTATCTATCTATCATCTATCATCTATCTATCATCTATCTATCTATCATCTATCTATCATCTATCTATCTATCATCTATCTATCATCTATCTATCTATCTATCTATCATCTATGTATCTATCATCTGTCTATCTACCTATCTGTCATCTTTCTTTCTTTTTTCTATCTATATATCTTCTATCTATCTAACTAATTGGTTCTGTTTCTCTGTAGACCCCTGACTAATACATATGGTAAACCGATAAATAGCAATAGACATAACCCAGATAAACACATGCTATTTGGGTCCTCAATAATATTTAAGAGTTTTGAAGGATCCCAAGACTAAAAATCTTCAGTCTACTGATGTAGAGGAAGGATTAGGCCATGTGTCTATGTCCGCATTCACACTACACGTGTCTTAGCACAGGCTTTGTGTGGGGCCTCTCGTCTGTCTCCCCTTGAGGAGGAGAACCTTTTGCATTTGCTTTCTTATCCTCCACGTCTAGCATGGGCCTGGCATATAGTAAGTGTCCAGTGACTGTTTAGCTCATGAAGGCATGAATAGATGAGGCACTGGGTAGCTTCTGGGAAGATGGGGGCTGAGAAGTCAGGCAGAACAGTCCAATTCAACATGAAGCCAGGCCTGCATGGAAATGAACTATGGACTCGTTTCTGAAGACACCGGGCAGTTCCTTCAAAAGGGTTTCCTTGTTCTGTGGGCTTAGCTGTCATGCATATGCCCTTGACTTCACTCAGGCTAATCCTGTTAGTCAGGCTGAGACATGGATAAGCTGGAAGGATGGCTACAGAAAGAAGAAACCTGGAACGGTGGGTTTTGCTTGGCTCCATAACTAAGATCTGATTCCATGGGAAATGTGCATTGTTCTGACTGCTACCATCAAACCAACCAGCCTCCCAAAGGTGACAGCAAACTAGCACTCTGCATGGACCCATGCCTATGTGCAGGGCCAACTCAGCAACATAAAGGGCTTTCCACTGCACCCAGCATGGTTTTTTTTTTTTGTTTTTTTTTTTTTGATCCTCTCTGGCCTGCATTTGCAGGCACCATGTTACTCTGGAATGGCCGTTGTAGTGTGCACCAGTCCAACTATGTTGGTAAACCTCCTACACAGGCAAGCTGAGGAACTGTATCATTCCT
Organism: Loxodonta africana; assembly: GCF_030014295.1. Taxonomy (NCBI): domain Eukaryota; kingdom Metazoa; phylum Chordata; class Mammalia; order Proboscidea; family Elephantidae; genus Loxodonta; species Loxodonta africana. The sequence goes on along the minus strand of NC_087369.1, from coordinate 171,110,644 downwards.
TCCACCCAGGTGCTCACAGGTCAAGACAATGAAAGAGTCCTTAGCAGTTCTGCCAGGCTGGAAGCCTGGCACCCCAGACAATGGGAATTTTCCCATTAGAGAGACATGAACGTCCCAGTAGGCTTTAAAATGCTAATGAGAAACCATAAATATTTTGGTGATTTGAAATTGGGGGCACTGTTTGATGAAGCCATAGCAGAAGTCTACCTGACACCCATAGGAATTTGATCTATTCAGCAAGATGCCCCCAGCTTTCTACACCAGACAGCATGGCCAGACCCACCCCATTCCTGCACATTCTTCAAATAGACTGTTTCCAAATTAGCACAAGCGTGTGCTTTTAATATCCTCCCCACCGCGAACTTCCTGCTTCATAATCTTAACGTCTTCCATATGAGGGAGACCTTCACTGTTCCACCCCTCATCCTGGGCTAACTGGGTCCTAACAAGCTCTTCCAGAAATCCTCACTGAGGAGCAACTTTCTACTTTGCCCTTCAGCACTCCCTAAGCCCTTCTACCGGCATGAACTAGCCTTTATTGGCCATTGTCTTATTTGTTTGGGAAGGACCTTGATTACTTCCATGTGCCCCTTTGTAGTAGCCCAGGAATGAGTGGAAAGGACAAGAGATTCAGATGTACTGGCCTTGGCTGGGCCCTCACTCCCAGGATTTATGGAGGGGAGGGAGCAGAGCAACTTCGAGCTTCCCATGCCTCATACAGGGCTTTGTCCGAGGAAGATTTGGGGCTTCACATGGCCGAAGACCTTAAGATATCATGTTGTATTCAACTGGGACAATGCAGTCTGTGGACCTGGGTAACCTCCTGGGGAGGCTTAGTTTTCTCCTTTGAAAGATAGGGGCAATGATTCAGTTCTGGGAAGTGAAGCATTAACCAGGAACAGGAAAAGGTAGACCAAGGCAAGTTAACAGCCACATTCAGAGCACCGATCCTACAAAAGGCCTTGTGCTAATTGCCAGAAGAAGGTGATAAAAGACACAAAAAGAATCTGATTTTGCCAGGTAAACATGGGGAGATAAGCGTTTCAGGTAAAGAGAACAGTGTGGGCAAAGAAAGACACAAGGCATTTTGGGGCTAATGGACAGTAGTTGGGTATGGCTGAAGAGGAGGGTCTATGAGTGTGTGGAGGAGGGACAGACAGATATAGTGAGAGACTGAGCTGGAACAAGGCGTTTCCTGAAGTGGCCATTTATTTTCTGGGTAGCACTTTCTGGACAATGTTTTTGGAACACTGGGAAATTTCTTTCTCTGACTTATGTGTTGTCTTACCTTCTGTCAGAACGGATGAACTGGCTGTGCTCCTCTCTGGGGCCAACACTCCACTTTTTCACCAAATTCTCACCTCTCCTGCCTACTCAGGGACATCGCCCAACAACTCTCTCCTCTCTCTCACATCAGTTTTCCCTCTTTACTGGGTCACTTCTATCTCCCATTCAGCAATCCTCCCTTATTTCCAGACTTCCTTCAGCAACAACTCAACTTCTGTGCTCCTCTTTATAGAACAGTGCCTCAGAAGAGTTGTCTGAATGCACTCTCTCTCCTTTCTTCCCCCCCCCCCATGCTCTCTTGAACCTACTCAAATCAGGCTTTTGTCCCTGCAAAAAAAGTGACTGAATGACCACCATGTTAACAAATCCAATGGTCAGCCCTCTGCCCTCATCTGCTAGACCAGTCTGTTCTCACTGATGTAGTCTCAACACCTAAAACAATTGTTGGTACAAAGAAGACACACGATAAATAGTTACTAAAATAATGTGTTAGTAGTTGTTTAAACAAAAGCCATTGTCATATGTATTTGGGAACCTGAGGGTTAGCCATAGTCAAACAGCTTTCCTTTTCAGTGAGACTTCTCTTCCACCTCCACCGTCTCTATGCGCAGGTGAGAGATGATGGAGGCTCCGTAGACTTGACAAGACTTCTTGATAGATTGGATGTGAATGAGTACGGAAAGGCAAAAATTAAGGATACCTTGCCCTGGTGGCGCAGTGGTTAAGTGCTACAACTTCTAACCAAAAGGTCGGCAGTTGGAATCCACCAGGCACTTCTTGGAAACTCTATGGGGCAGTTCTACTCTGTCCTATAGGGTCGCTATGAGTCAGAATGGACGCGATGGCAACGGGCTTTTGCACGTGTATGTATGTGTGTATTTAATTTGAGCACTTGGGATGATTGCTGAACCATTCCCTGAAGCTCTAGAGGAGTTGGTAATTGGTTGGATGAGAAAGGAGAGAACAGCTAGAGAGTTAGACAGGGACTAGGTTATCCAGACCTTGTTAAGTTGTGTTAAGGCTTCTGGGCTTTTTCCTGGGGTGGTGGGGAGTCTTGTAAGGATTTTCAGTGGGGGAAATGGCATGATCAGATTTGCATGCTAGACAGATTTCTCTGGCTGCTGTGTGGACAGAGTATATTTCAGGTGGTGAGAAAGGAGGCAGAGAGAAGAGAGAGGAGGCTGTTGCTATCGCGCAATGATGGAGATCTCTGAACCTTAGCATTTGCTAAGCATGTGCCAGTCAGGCCACCTGAGCCAGGTATGGATCTGGCCTCCTCAATGCTGATGGAGGCCCTCATTCTTCACACTCTCTCCTCCTGCATGTCGTCATTGTTGTTAGCGACCATTGAGTCGACTCCAACTCAGGGGGACTTGATGTACAATAGGATAAAACGTTACCCAGTCCTCAGTCATCCTCATGATCACCAGCATATTTGTGTCCATTGTTGTGGCTATTGTGCTAATCCATTCCACCGATGGTCTCCCTGACCCTTGCTGGCTCTCACCTTCACCCACTTGATGCCCTCCTCCAGTGATCAATCCCTCCGAATGATGTGCAAGTCAGTCAGACAATGTTCTATTGTGATTTATAGGGTTTTCATTGGCTAATTTTCAGAAGTAGATTGCCTGGCTTTTCTTCCTACTCTGTCTTAGTCTGGAAGCTCAGCTGAAACCCGTCCACCATTGGTGACCCTGCTGGTATTTGAAATACCAATGGCGTAGCTGCCAGCGTCACAGCAACACACAAGCCACCACAGTATGACAAACTGACAGGTAGGTAGTGGTCCTCCTGCATAAGACCCAGATATAATAGACTCTTCATAAATACGTGAGGGATGAATGAATGTGCACACATGCACAGACTCCAGGCCTAGAAACCTGCCCTGGCTCTGAACCCCAGAAACATTGACGGGGATACCCCTTCCCTGGATCAGTTTCCAATCGGCCATTGGCCACAGCAGGGCAACCACTGTGCACGGTCAGCTGGGCTCTCCGCTTCATCTTCATGCAAATTTCCATTGCTGCCTCTTCAATCACAATCCTATTTCACTTTGCCGTCCCTCTGCAAAGCACAGCCTATGAACTATCCAAAGCCCACTCCATTGGAAGAGGACACGTAGCCGTAAAAGAGTGGATGAAGAAATCTGTTCCCTTGGATGTTGGATTCATGATGTCTAACCAATGTACCTCATGCACAGCTACCACCTGTGTGTCATTGGAGGCTTGTCTGTTGCTATGACGTTCAATAGGTTTCCGTGGAGCTTCCAGACTAAGAAAGACTAGGAAGAAAGGCCTAGTGATCACTTCCAAAAATCGGCCAGCAAAAATCCTATGAATCACAATGGTCTGGTCCACAGCTGATCATGGGGGATGGCACAGAACTGGGCAGCATCTCTTTCCGGGGTTGCCATGAGTTGGGGGTCAATCCCACAGCAGCTAACAATGGCAACAGCTCAGGCGGAGGATGGCCCAGGTGTATTGGTGCTGGCCGTGTGGTGAGACTGCACATGCCCGGAGTCGCAGCCCATCAGAGCTGGCTGAGAATCTACTCCAACCTCCTTCATTTGTAAACAGAAAAACTGCAGTGCAGAGAGAGGTGCTTAGTTGCCCAGGGCGATGCCCAGTCGGCCTGTAGGTCAGTGAGCAATGTGAAGGAGCAGCAGAGATAGTAGAAAAATGGGAAGATCAAAACTGGGCGTCAGGAGACCTGCTTCTAGACCTGGCTCAGCTCTGAACTCCCTGAGACTCAGCTTCCCAATCTGAGGAATGAGGGGGCTGGAGCTGGGCTTCAAATACAGCACATGGTTCTTGGGTCCTCATCCAGTTTCATCTGTCTCTCCTTCCAGCAATGGACAGGGATAAGGTTCCCAGGGCAACTGGTTCAGCTCCTGCTCGGCCCTGCATCTCACAGAGCCGTCTGAGCAAATTAGCCGCCTCCTGGCCGCTGGAATTCAATGAGTGTGGAAAAAAATTTTGACCTGGTCCAAAAGTTTACACCTGAGCAAAAATAAAATTTTATCCAAACAGCAAACCTGCTCGGCTGCAAGTTTAATAAGCTATTAAACAGCACCATCTGAAACCTGCACTCAAAGCAAAAACACTGTAAAATAAATCAAGAGAGACAAGAAAAGATTTCACATTGTTAAAAGTTTATGCTATTTCTGACTTCCTGAAATGTTACCATGAACCTGGGAGTTAATCAGAGTTTTTCATTTACCCAGTGTTCAAACCATAATGAGCACTTTAACAGGGTAAATAAAAAGATCTAAAGAAGCAATAACCTCGAATGTCACAAATGGCAATCATCTACCGCGTGTGGCTCCTGTGGTACAAAGCGTCTCACAGCTGGAAACAAATGATTCCTCGCAACACTGTAAATAACCTCCAAGCCCACTCCTAATTAAAGTGAAGCCCCACTTTCTCCTGGGCATTGAATATATGAACCAATTAAGGAACTATCATTTCTTTCCGGAAAGAAGGGTTGTGTTCTCTCTGTCTCCCTCTCTCTCTTCTTCTCTTTCATTCTCTTTCTCGCTCTCTCTCCAGACTTTCCACCAAAGAGCTGGCCCCCGATATTCTTGAGCTGCAATAATGAGACATCCCTGCTTTAAGCAAATTTCGCACCTGTAACCTGCAGAAATATAGCCGTAGCATTTGAAAAATTACCTCAATGCTGCACAGTGCCATGACAATTTATCTTTGCGATGATTTTATTGCATGGTTACCCTGGGCAATGAAATCAATAAATCTTCCCTGTCAGGAAGGTTGGCCCCGTGCCAGAAACAAATGAAATGCACGAAATCAGTAAATAAAAGGTTCCTGACAACTCATTCCAGAAATTATTTAGCAGTTGGGGTGGTGGGAGGTTTTGTATTTCACTCCCTAGCCTTTATTGACATTCTTTCTGAGAAATGATTATGCTAACAAACACTATGTTGCCACTACAACGAAATCAGGGTTTGCCAGGTCATAAATTACTGTCCCTGGGAAAAGCAGGGAGGCCATCTAGCTCCCTGGAACCCAGCCCTGCCTCCGCCCCTTGACCACTCAGGCCTCATCACACTGACCTTTGCCCTGCAGGAGGTGCTCTCTCCTCTGGGGGCAGCTTGCCTGACCTGCCTGGTCATGCTACACCACCTGTAGTCTGCTTACTAGGCTAAGGAAGATTCCTCTTAGGGTTATGGTCTGCCTGCCATTCTCTATTTCCAGAAACTATTCCCCATGTGAGTATCTGGGGGTGGGGTAGAGGGTAAGATCCTCAGTTAGTAATAGTAGTACTTATTATTGAGAAGTTCTTCAGTGCTATACGCTTTTATACCTCTTTCTCTCTCTCTCTCTATATATATGAATCACCTAGGATCTTGTTAAAATGTAGATTCTGATTCAGTATATCTAGGGTCACAGTGCAAATTCTCAACAGGGGGTCGAGCTAAAAATAATCAGTTTGATGCCCTGCTTGAGACTCACTGAGCCTTCAGATTTCCGCTCAGTGGGCACATCCCCAGTGAAGCCTTCCTTGACTTGCCTCACCCCTCCATACGTTCTCTTACAGCACCAGGTGATTTTTCTTCTCAGCCTTCACCTCAGTTACGGTTTCATACGTATTTATGTGACGGTCTACTGACGAGCTCTCTCTCCTGCTGGACCATATGCTCCATGAGGGCAGGCGAGCGTCTGGTTTTGTGTTTCACTCCCGTTGGATCCCAGGACCTCATCCTGTGCACATGATGAGTATTTACTGAATGAAGGAATGAGGCGAGGTGACTGACCCAGGGCAGAAATCCCTTCAGACCCCTCAAGGGAAAGCACTGAGAATCGTTTGCCAGCTCAGGACTGAGGAGGACATGTCCAGCCTTGGCTTGCCCCAGTCACTCTGTCCCTGGGAGGACTGCTGCCGAGCTGCACAACCCTGTGGCCAATGGCTGCATGGGGATGTGTTGCAGCTGGTGGAGGGCTGGACTACCCCAAAAGTTTGGACCAACTGGGAGCCAGCTCTTTGTCAACAGAGTGAGTGGCATGCGAGAGGCATGGCCCTAGCCAGATGTGAGGGCTCAGGATTGGGTCTCTCTAGGCCAAGCCCTACTTTCCTTTTCCCTCCCACCCACTCAGCCACTCTCTTGCTGTGGGGCCTCTTCTCAGCCAGTTGGATCTCTCAGTGGCCCTGAGGCAGAGGCTGCAAGGACCTTGGGGAATGCTTCCTGGAATGACTCAGGAAGACTAACTATCTGGGACTGGTGATGGGTGGGGCTTCCAGAAGGGACAACAGAGAAGGTCTGCACAGTTCCAGGGGACAGGGTGGAAGTGGGCAGAGACAGGAGAGTGTGGTTTGGGGGTCAAGGCTTGGCTCCTTGGAGAGCCTATGCTGCCTGGGGATCAGTGCTCAGGTCTTTCAGAAGAGCCTGAGAAGGAGGGACCAGGGAGGGAATTTGCCCCCAAGGCTTCAAACTGGTTCTAACTAGTTCATTAATGGCCAATGAAGTGAAACCAGAAGAGACTCGAATTTTTTTAATTTGGGTGATCTACAATGATAACCAGAACATGAAAAATCATGATTTGAAGCCCTGGAATGGAAGACTTGGAAGAGGCATAGTGAGCCTTTTCAGGAGCTTGATGTGTGAGATTGGATTATTGGGAGGACTGTGAAAAGTGACACACAGAGAGGTGCGGTAGGCTGCCATCTTTGAGCGGGGCAACACAGTTTCTGACTACTCAAAATCTGATGGGCAAGAGATTTGGTTGCTATGCAACTCATACGCAGCCATAGTTTTCTAAGAGGGAGATCAGGTTTCTAGCAGGGTTTTGACCAGCAATTTTTCCCATTCCAGTTATCATTCTGGTTCACTTGAATTTTGGAAAATTGGACCTGTTCCGGTTTTGCCTCTTCAGCCATGACTGAAGTAGGCAGAACCAGTTCTAAGTCCTGGTTGCCTTGGCAGACTCCTGGGTCATCTTAGGGCAGCTTCCAAAAAACCAAACACTAAACCTGTTGCTGTTAAGACAATTCTGACTCATAGCGACCCTGTAGGACAGAGTAGAACTGCCCCTATAGAGTTTCTGAAGAGCGGCTGGTAGATTCAAACTGCTGACCTTTTGGTTAGCAGCCGAGCTCTTCACCACTGTGCCACCACCAGCGTTCGCTGTAGTCAAAAGGAGAGAATCTTTGGCCAGCACCTTGCCCCTCATGACACTGGGGCCCCCTTGGCGATGTGGAAGATGCTGGGAGACAGCACCACAGCCCTTCTGCCATCCCTGCCGGGTAAGAGAGACGAACAGTGGGAATATGCTCCTCTTGCTTTCCGATTGGTTTTCCTCTTTGAGCTTCAGCTAATGCAAATCCCTTTTTATAATTCTTGCTGGCAAGTTCCCAGGGCAGATAATTCCCCGTCAGCACATCAGCAACACCAAGGTGGTTATTTTCAAATTAATGGTTTGAAGCAAAATACAAGCATCGTTATTGAACTAATGAGCCCTGGTGGCACAATGGTTAAAGCACTTGTCTGCTAACCTAAAGTTTGGCGGTTTGAACCCACCAGCTGCTCCAGAGGAGAAAGGTGTGGCAGTCTGCTTCCATAAAGATTAAAGCCTTGGAAACCCTATGCGGTAGTTCTACTCAGTCCTACAGGCTTGCTATGAGTTGGAATCAACTTGATGGCAGTGGATTTGATTATTGAACTGGAGGCTGATAGATGGCGAAGGCAAAGTGTCTAATAACTAAGTGCAAACTTTGCAATGACAACCACAAGATTCCAAAATAATAATAATTTGCATTTCTATAGCACCTTTCATTTGACTAATCTGTTTAACACAATTAATTCATTAATTTGTTATGTTTCCCTAAGCAGCACAGGAATAAGGGTTGCTTTGGTAATTTCCTGGTAAAAGAAACTGAGGCAGGAAGCAGAGAACTATGTTGGGGGCAGAGTCATAGCTCAAGAAACTCTAGACCCACTGTTCCAGGAACCATGGAGGGGTAAGAGTCGGCTAGGCAAACACAGGGGAGTGAGAAAAGCACATGCCACAGGAGGTGAAGTCTTCTCGTGTCCAAGAGGCATATGGTAGGCAGAATTCTAAGACAGCCTGCAAGATTCCCAGTCTCTGGTGTACTAGCCCTATACACCCTTAAGTGTGGACACCCTAGTAAATGGGATGGATGTCAATTTCATGATTAAGCTGCATTATGGCAAAGGAAGATCCTCAATGAGATGGATTGACACAGTGGCTGTGACAGTGGGCTTAAGCATAGCATTGATTGTGAGAATGACTCAGGACTGGGCAGTGTTTCCTTCTGTTGTACACAGGGTCGTTATGACTCAGGACCAATTCTATGACACCTAATAATAACAACAACAGCATGGCAAAGGTGAAGGGATTTTTATTTTATGTTGGGGGCTAATCCATATTGAAGGCTGTGGTCTTTGATTTCATCAGCAAGTGCTTCAAGCCCTTTTCACTTCCAGCAAGCAAGGTTGTGTCATCTGCATATTGCAGGTTGTTCATGAGTCTTCCTCCATTCCTGATGCTGCATTCTTCTTCATGTAGTTCAGCCTCTCGAATTATTTGTTCAGCATATAGACTGAATAAGAATGGTGAAAGAACATGACCCTGAAACACAGCTTTCCTGATTTTAAACCACAGAGTATCCCCTTGTTCTGTTTGAATGACTGTCTCTTGGTCTATGTACAGGTTCCTCATGAGCACAATTAAGTGTTCTGGAATCCCCCTTCTTCACGATGTTGTCCAAAATTTGTTATGATCCACACAGTCAAATGCCTTTGCATAGTCAATGAAACACAGGTAATCAATCATCTTTCTGGTATTCTCTGCTTTCAGCCAAGATCCATCTGACATCTGCAATGATATCCCTCTTTCCATATCCTCTTCTGAATCTGGCTTGACTTTCTGGCAGTTTCCTGTCGAGCACTGCTGCAACCATTTTTGAATGATCTTCAGCAAAATTTTACTTGCCTGTGATATTGTTTGATAATTTCTGCATTCTGTTGGATCACCTTTCTTTAGAATGGGCACAAATATGGATCCCTTCCTGTCAGTTGGTCAGGTAGCTGTCTTCCAAATTTGTCGGCATAGACAAGTGAACTCTTCCAGTGCTGCATCCATTTATTGAAACATCTCAATTGGTATTCCCTCAATTCTTGGAGCCTTGTTTTTCGCCAATGCCTTCAGTGCAGTTTGGGCTTCTTCCTTCAGTACCATCACTACTTGATCACATCCTATCTCCTGAAATGATTGAGGGTTGACCAATTCTTTTTGGTACAGTTTGGTTTTCTAACTCCAGGTCTTTGCACGTTTCATTATAATATTTTACTTTGTCTTCTCTAGCTACGCTTTGAAATCTCCTGTTCAGCTCTTTTACTTCCTCATTTCTTCCATTCACTTTAGCTGCTCTATGTTTAAGGGGAAGTTTCAGAGTCTCCTCTTTTCTTTTTCTTTAAAAAATAATTTATTTTATTATTTTGTAGTTGTTGAAAACATACACACCAGAACATACACCAATTCAACAAGTTCTACATGCATGATTCGGTGACATTGATTATGTTATTCAAGTTGTGCAACCATTCTCACTCTCCTTTTCTGAGTTTTCGCTCCTCCATTAACAAACTCACTACCGCCTAAACTTCCTATCTACTTTTCTAGTTGTTGTTGTCAATTTGACCCCATATAGATAGCTTTTTAAAAGTGTTCAAGGCAGACATTATTTACTAATTAAGCTAAACTCTTGTTTGGTTTAAAGAAGACCTAAGGGAATATTTTTGGATTATGGTTTAAGATTCAAAGATTATCTCAGGGCAATAGTTTCGGGGGTCCGTCCAGCTTGCATGGTGCCAGAATCTAGTCTGAATTCCAGGAGAATATGAAATTCTGTTTCACATTTTCCGCCTTTTAATCAGAATTCTTCCAATGCAGATCTTACTTAACTTGTTAAGAAAAAGCTTTCTATTTTAAGTTTATTGTTATGTTTTTAATATTAAGAATGGATGTTAAAAGTTATCAGATGGATTTTCGGCATTAAAATGATCATTTTTTTCTTTAAAAAAATCTTTTTTTTTAATTGCTCTTTAAGTGAAGGTTTACAAATCAAGTCAGTCTCTCATACAAATATTTACATACACCTTGCTATGTACTCCTAGTTTCTCTCTCCCTAATGAGACAGCACACTCCTCCTCTCCACCCTGTATCCCCCGTGTCTTTTCAGCCAGGTTTCGTCCCCCTCTGTCTTCTCATCTCCCCTCTAGACATGAGCTGCCCACGTAGTCTCATGCGTCTACTTGAGCCAAGAAGCTCACTCCTCACTCGTATCATTTTCTATCTTATAGTCCAGTCCAATCCCTGTCTGAAGAGTTGGCTTTGGGAATGGTTCCTGTCTTGAGGGCCACGACCTCTGGGGTCATTCTAGACTCAGTCAGACCATTAAGTCTGGTCTTTTTACAAGAATTTGAGGTCTGCATCTCACTGCTTTCCTGCTCCATCAGGGATTCTCTGTTGTGTTCCCTGTCAGGGCAGCCATTGGTTGTAGCCGAGCACCATCTAGTTCTTCTGGTTTCAGGCTGTTGTAGCCTCTGATTTATGTGGCCCTTTCTGTCTCTTAGGCTGATAATTACCTTGTATCCTTGGTGTTCTTCATTCTCCTTTGCTCCAGGTGGGTTGAGACCAATTGATGCATCTTAGATGGCCGCTTGCTAGCGTTTAAGACCCCAGACGCCACTCACCAAAGTGGGTTGCAGAATGTTTTCTTAATAGATTTTATTATGCCAATTGACTTAGATGTTCCCTGAAACCGTGGTCCCCAGACCCCCGCCCGTGCTACTCTGGCCTTTGAAGCATTCAGTTTATTCAGGAAACTTCTTTGCTTTTGGTTTACCCCAGTTGTGCTGACCTCTCCTGTATTGAGTGTTGTCTTTCCCTTTGCCTAAAATAGTTCTTTCCAGAGTCTCTTCTGACATCCATTTTGGTCTTTTCTTTCTTCCCTCTTTTTAATGACCTCTTGGTTTCTTCATGTATGATGTCCTCAATAGCATCCTCGACTGATCTGATCTTCGGTCATTAGTGTTCAGCATGTTAAATCTATTCTTTAAATGGTCTCCAAATTCAGGTGAGATAGACCAAGGTCATATTTTGGCTTTCACGGACTTGTTTTAACTTTCTTCAGCTTCAACTTGAGCTTGCATATGAGCAATTTATGGTCTGTTCTGCAGTCAGTTCCTGGCCTTGTTCTGACTGATGATATTGAGTTTATCTATCAACCCTTTCCACAGATGTAGTTAATTTGGTTCCTGAGTATTCCATCTAGTGAGGTTTAAGTGTATAGTTACTGTTTATGTTGTTGAGAAAAGGTGTGTGCAACGAAGAAGTCGTTGGTCTTGCAAAATGCTGTCACTTGATCTCCCACATCATTTCTATCACTAACGTCATAAAGAACCTGCCTAGGCCTCATATTAGTCCCTCTGTCAGGGATGGCCGATCCTTGTTCCCAATGGCCATCAAGCAAATCCGTTCCCACTCTTATTGTACCAATGGGACACTGAAGTCCAGAAAAGGGACAATCACCAGGAAGTCAATGCAGAGCTCAGATGCAAGCCTAAGCCTCCTCTTTGCCCCAGTAAAAGTTTTTGCTTTAAGGGGAAAACAAAATGTGTCTTAATGCATAAAGATAGACAGCTGCAATCTAGTTGACTCTGACAACTGGCGACCTTATGTACAAACAGAATGAGATGTTGCCTGGTCCTGCATCATACACATAATTGAGTCCATCTTTACAGTCATTATCCCAAACCCTCTCACTGAGGGTCTCCCTCATCTTCTCTGTCTCTCTACTTTACCAAACGTGATATCCTACTCCAGAGATTGATCCCCCCCGATGACATGTCCAAAGCAAGTGAATTATCCTGTGATCCATAAGATTTTTATTTTTGAAAATAGATGGCTAGGCCTTTCTTCCTAGTCTGTCTTAGCCTGGTATCTTTGCTAAAGCCTGTCCACCACTGGTGATCCTTCTGGTACTTGAAATACCAGTGGCATAGCTTCCAGCATCACAGTGACACACAAGCCACCACAGTACGACAAACTGACAAATGGGTGGTGGTACAATTTGCACTGTACAGTTGGGTTAGTAAAGATTATAACTATTTTGTGGGTGAGTATTTTTGTTGATCCTCATGTGTCTGTCAGTTTGTCATACTGTGAGGGCTTGCCTGTTGCTGTGATGCTGGAAGCTATGGCACTGGTATTCAAATACCAGCAGGGTTGCCCATGGTGGACAGTTTTCAGCTGAGCGTCCAGATGAAGACAGACTAGGAAGAAGAGCCTGGCAGTCTACTTCTGAAAAAAAATTAGCCAATAAAAGAAAACCTTATGAATTGCAGCAGAAGGTTGTTTGATATATTGCCAGAAGATGAACCCTTTAGGTTGGGAGGCACTCAAAGGACTACTGGGGAGGAGCTGTGTCCTCAAAGTAGAGTCGACTTTAATGACATGGATGGAGTAAAGCTTTTACAACCTTCATTTGCTGATGTGGCATGACTCAAAATGAGAAGAAACAGCTGCAAACATCCATTAATAATCAGAACCTAGAATGTACAAAGTATGAATCTAGGAAAATTGGAAATGATCAAAAATGAAATGGAACTTATAAACATCGATATCCTAGGCATTAGTAGGCTGAAATGCACTGGTATTGGCCATTTTGAATCAGACAATCATATGGTGTACTATGCCGGGAATGACAACTTGAAGAGAAATGGTGTTGCATTCATCCTCAGAAAGAACATTTCAAGATCTATCATGAAGTAAAATGCTGTCAGTGATAGGATAATATCCATACACCTACAAGGAAGACCAGTTAATACAGCTATTATTCAAATTTATACACCAACCTCTGAAGGCCAAAGATGAAGAAACTCAAGATTTTTACCAACTTCTGCAGTCTGAAATTGATCAAACACGCAATCAAGATGCATTGATAATTACTGGAGATTGGAATGTGAAAGTTGGAAACAAAGAAGGATCGGTAGTTGGAAAATATGGCTTTGGCGATAGAAACGATGCTGGAGATCACATGATTGAATTTTGCAAGACCAACGACTTCTTCATTGCAAATACCTTTTTCACCAACATAAATGGCGACTATACCCATGGAAACCCTGGTGGCATAGTGGTTAAGTGCTATGGCTGCTAACCAAAAGGTTGGCAGTTCGAATCCACCAGGTGTTCCTTGGAAACTCTATGGGGAGTTCTACTCTGTCTTATAGAATCACTATGAGTCGGAATCGAATCGACAACAAGGGTTTTTTTTTTTTTTTTTTTGCATTTGGATACACATGGACCTAGCCAGATGGAATATACAAGAATAAAATTGACTACATCTGTGGAAAAGTTAAATAGCATCAGTCAAAACAAGGCCAGGGGCCAGCTGCGGAACAGACCATCAATTGCTCACATGCAGGTTCAAGTTGAAGCTGAAGAAAATTAGAACAAGTCTACGAGAGCCAAAGTACGACCTGAGTATAATCCACCTGAATTTAGAGACCATCTCAAGAATGTATTTTACACTTTGAAACTAATGAGCAAAGACCAAATGAGTTGCGGAATGACATCAAGGACATCATACTTAAAGAAGTACATTAAAAAGACAGGAAAGAAAGAAAAGACCAAGAATGATGTCAGAAGAGACTCTGAAACTTACTTTAGAGCAGTGAGTAGCTAAAGCGAACAGAAGAAGTGATGAAGTAAAAGAGGTGGACAGATTTCAAAGGGCGGCTTGAGAAGGCAAAGTATTTTAATAACACGTGCGAAGACCTGGATCCGTTTGTTGAAACCTCTCAATTGGTATTCTGTCAGTTCCTGGAGCCTTGTTTTTAGCCAATGTCTTCAGTGCAGCTTGGACTTCTTCCTTCAGTACCATTGGTTCCTGATCATATGCTCCCTCCTGAAACGATTTAACGTTAACCAGTTTTTTTTTTTGTCCAGTGACTCTGCGTATTCCTTCCACCTTCTTTTGATGCTTCCTGCGTTATATAGGATTTTGCCCATAGAATCCTTCACTATTGCAACTGTTGTTGTTGTTGTAAGGTGCCATCGAGTCGGTTCCGACTCATAGCGATCCTATGCACAACAGAACGAAACACTGCCCTGTCCTGCGCCATCCTTACAATCGTTGTTATGCTTGAGCTCATTGTTGCAGCCACTGTGTCAATCCACCTCCTTGAGGGTCTTCCTCTTTTCCGCTGACCCTGTACTCTGCCAAGCATGATGTCCTTCTCCAGGGACTGATCCCTTCTGACAACATGTTGCAACTAGAGGCTTGAATTTTTTTAGTTCTTTCAGTTTGAGAAATGCTGAGTGTGTTCTTCCCTTTTGGTTTTCTATCTCCAGCTCTTTGCACATGTCATTATAATACTTTACTTTGTCTTCTCGAGAGGCCCTTTGAAATCTTCCGTTCAGCTCTTTTACTTCATCATTTCTTCCTTTTGCTTTACCTGCTCAACGTTCGAGAGCAAGTTTCAGAGTCTCCTTTGACATCCACCTTGGTCTTTTTTTTCTTTCCTGTCTTTTCAGTGACCTCTTGCTTTCTTCATGGATGATCTCCTTGATGTCATTCCACGACTCATCTGGTCTTTGGTCATTAGTGTTCAACATGTCAAATCTATTCTTGAGATGATCTCTAAATTCAGGTGGGATATATTCAAGGTCATACTTTGGCTCTTGTGGACTTGCTCTGATTTTCTTCAGTTTCAACTCGAACTTGCATATGAGCAGTTGATGGTTTGTTCCACAGTCGGCCCCTGGCCTTGTTCTGACTGATGATATTGAGCTTTTTCATTGTCTCTTTGCACACACAGATGTAGTCCATTTGATTCCCATGTATTCTACCTGGCGAGGTCCATGTGTATAGTTGCTGTTTATGCTGGTAAAAAAAAAAAAAGGTATTTGCAATGAAGAAATTATTAATCTTGCTAAATTGTATCATGCGATCTCTGGCATTTGCAGGCCCTAGGACCTAGTAAATTTTAGAGCTCACCAGGTGATCCAGGTGTGCAGTCGAGGTTGAGGTGATCTGTGCAGGAGTGTGGGAAATGAGCTGCACCCTAAGCCAGAGCCAAGGTAGAGGCCACCAAGTACTCAGCTGGCTGGAGTGAGTGGGCTGGGGATACAGCCAATAGGCCCCCTGCCCATGAGGGCTTTGCTTTAGGGTGTGCTTGCTGGCTACCACGGGCCTTGCTTGTGAGTATGGGCCAAGACTTTGTCAGCTTAGGGGGTGTTCAGGATGCTTGGGGGCAGCCAGCAGGGGACCTCAAATGGAGCCTGCCCCTGCCCCTGCCCCTGCCCCTTGTCAGCAACCCTTTAGAGCCCTTTTTGGTGCCCAGAAGACCCTCAGGAATCTTTACTCCCCTCTGCTTAGTCTGCAGTTTTCTGTCCTGCAAATGCTCGGGCCCAACAAAGGCTTGGGGAGGGGCTTATCTAAATGAAACTCTGTGAACAAAACTTCCTTCCTATCCCTGGATCATCTCCAGATTGCCGTGCCCTCAGAGTCAGGGATACTGGGAGAATCGCAGATGGCTGCCATTAGTCTCCACTGAGGTCCAGCCATGCCCAAGAGAGTGCTGACTGAGGTATGTGTGTCTCCTCTTGGGCTTTCCCTCACTTTTCCGGCCTGCTGGAGGGCCTGTTGTATTTGGGAAATGAGAATATGTTCAAGTGAATCGTGTTTTGGACTCCTGGGGAGTTACAAACACCTGACAGGAAATCCCTTCCTGGGAGAAGAATGCTCTGAGTTTGGATTCCTGTGGGACAGACGTTTTCTCTAGAATGCTTAATGAGTTGCGTCTAGTTGAATCCTCATGACGACCTCATGTGTATCAGAATAGAACTGTGCTCCAAGGGGTTTTCAAGGCTGTGACCTTTCAGAAGCAGATTGCCAGGCCTTTCTTCCAAGGCACTTCTGGGTGGGTTTGAACTTGCAACCTTTTGGTTAGTAGCCTAGCGTTTGTGCCACCCAGAGCCTAGCACCATTCTCTCTTTTCCCCTCTTTACTCTCAAAATCCCTCCCCTCAAGCCCCAGGCAGGTGGGTAGGATGAACGAGTGCCTGGGAGTTCTTTCTTTGACAAGGTGAGTCCTCGCAGCTACAGCCTAGACTACTGGTTCTTCTGTCTAGCTTCACATTGGATCAACAAGGGGCTCTAGAAGATACTGATGTCAGAGGCCCCGATACAGATCTATCGAGTGAGGCCTGGGCATTTGCATTTTTAAAGGGTCCCATAGTATTTCCCCAGGGTTGAGAGTCACAGGGCTAAAAAGACAGGGCTAGAAGGTCATTTCCTGCTCCCCTCCCATTTCCCTCCTGAACTCACACACTAGTTTGTGTGGCTGTCAGTTCTAATAGGCAGCCAGCTCATAGCCTGCGCATGGCTAATCTCAATTGCGAAAGGCCCTAAGAACGTGTGTCAACTTCAAATGTTATACCTGAAACTGATGGGCAAAATCCCCCTTTGCAAATTATATACCAATCCACCAGTTGCCATTGAGCCAATTCCCACTCATGGCGACTCCATGTGTGTCAAAGTAGAACTGTGCTCCATTGGGTTTTCAATGGCTGATTTCTGAGGTCTTTCTTCCGAGACACATCTGGATGGACTCAAACTTCCAACCTTTGGTTAGCAGCTGACACTATTAACCATTTGCACCAGCCAGGGACTTCCAGCAAGTAACTGTTATATCACAGCTAAAAATTTTAAGTTTTTATTTCCATTTCTAAAAATGGGGGGGGGGGGATGACAAAATATGCCCCCAAGCCCAAAATGTGTTTCCTGGAGAAACTCACAAAGGAAAACATTTTCTCCCCCCAGAGCATGAAGCTCAGTGTCCTCTGAGCCTTTTGTATGATCCACACTGCCACTGTCTACCCACTTGTGGCATGTCCCCTGTGAGGAATACAGTCTTAAAGTTGCCCTTACTACTCTTATACTCTCAGAGGATTAAGACTGTCAGCCTTGATCATGACGGAGTGTCAGGGGAAAATGTTTGGGGAAACAAAATCATCAGAGTGGCCAAGAGGGAATGTAGGGTAAGAAACGGAAGTCCATATGCCACTACGCTCATCTCTGCATAGCAGGCAGGGGGAAAAGTGGATAGTATCAACTCCATTTTATAGAGGAAAAACGTGGGGCCAGTGGCATCACTGAGGTTGTTGTCACCCAGTTCGGTAACTCATGGTGTCATCCCCCCATGCTAATTACTACAATATGGTAGCTAAAACACCAGAAAATTTGACAAAATCATGGACTATAAAAACACCAGAAGCAACGAAAACGACAGCGCATGCTTGTAGTACATGCGGGTGAAACCACATGATTTGAAGTGTCATTGTAATCGGGTAATAATAACGGCAGCTCTGACCAGAGGGCATTAGAAGATTCAAAAAGTAAATTAGCAGAGAGTTTTAGCCTTGTAGGCATATCTATATATGTAAGGTGGTCTTATGAAAAATGTTTTTGTTGTTATAACTAACTACAGGGGTATTTTTATTAAAAATAATAGATTTCTGCTGCCGTACTGTACAAAAATTTTATAGACAGTCATTTTGATGTCACACCTCTGACTGTGTCAGCGGGTGTGGTCTGCATCCTCCCTCCGCAACCCCCTAGTGACGCCACTGTGTGGGACACAGAAAGGTTAAGCTCCCTGATTAAGTCAGGCAGCCAGAGCTTACTCTCAAATCTTGCCCGAAAGCCCAGGGCACTCACTTCCCTGAAATGTTCTGCATCTCAGAGACAAGGAGCAGGAGTCAAGCTCAAGGCTGGGGCCATCTTCAAAGTGAGCTGATGTTACAGCTTTACCGATCCAAGGCCTGACCATCACCCCAGCCCAAGGGACCAGCCATGAATGTAGCACAATGTCTTCTTCTATTTGTTACTTCCAAGCATAAGGGGCCCGTTTTACCAAACCTTTCCTGAGTTGCTGACTCCTTCTGTGGCCTGATCTCAGTCTTCCTGGAAAGAGACGTTTTCTGGAAGGCTGGTCTTTATAGACCCCTGGAAGGACTGAGAAGGGCTTAAGACCCTTCTTTACTTTTGTTTTTAAAATGAAATGATGCTACAGCACCAGTGGCATTATTCATAAGCAGTGAGAAGCTGTGTGACCTTAGGGAAGCTGTTAACCTCTTTGTGCCTTATTTTCCTCATATCTACAACAGGAACGTAATGGTACTTACCTTATAGGGCTATTACGAGGATCGTTTTTGTTGGTAGCTGCCATCGAATTGGCTTCCCTCTCATGGTGACCCCACACACAGTGGAACAAAGCACTGCCTGCTCCTGCATCACTCCAGTGAGTGGTTGTAGATTAGGCCGTTGTGACCCGTAGGGTTTTCTCTGGCTGCTTTTTTGGAAGTAGATCACCAGGCCTTTCTTCCTAGTCTGTCTTAGTCTGGATGCCCCACTGAAATCTGTTCGTTATCACAGCAACACACAAGCCTTCCCTGAGAGATGGGGGGTGGAGGCTGCCCATGAGGTGTGTCGGCCAGAAACGGAAGCTGGGTCTTCTGCGTGGAACGTGAGAATTCTATCGGTGGACCGCCACTGCCCCCGTTATGACAATTAACTCATAACGTGTTAGAAAGTGCTAGCACAGTGCTTGGCACAGTGTAAGTGCTCCATGAACTGATCAATCAGCATCATACCAGCACTCTAATTTTTAAAAACACCATTCTGCTTATTTCTTCCCAGGCCTGATTTGCATGCATGTGTATTTTACCTAGGCATGATCATAATTTCTGAAATCTGTTTTTTAAGAGAAATAGAAAACAACATGGTCACTTGAGAAAAAAAAAATACGACCCATCTAAACTATTTGCTCAGATCAAATATTTCTTCATTACCCCTTAAGAAAAATGTTCGTATTTATGGATGTTGTGGGCTTCAAATTTTGGAAAGGATTTGGAATTTTTAGTGATGGTATTACAACCATCCATCTTAGCCGCGTTAGTGCTCAGACTTGGACTATGATTATGGAGTGTCACAATATCTGGCCAACCCAAGTGTAGTTCATTTGTTCATGGGAAATTCCACCACGCTGCTTGTTAACGTTGGGCTCACTGACAGGAGCTTTGTGTTGTGCAGAGCCTTCACATTGCAATTTCTCGCTCACTTCTCATGGCCAAAGATGACGCTGCATACAAGCGAATTTTCTAAATATCTGACACTTGCTCTGTTACTGTCTGGAACATATTTTCAAGGAAGTATTTCTAAAATATTCAGGCTTTTCTGCCTTAGTACAAAGAATGCGGCAGTGGTGGTGTTTGCTGTCCAGTCAATTCTGGCTCACAGTGGGCACCACATGACAGGGTAGAACTGCCCCCTAGGATTTCCCAGGTGTAATTTTTTCAAAAGCAGATTGCCATGTCTTTTCTCCCTCGGAGCTGCTGGTAGGTTCAAAGCACAGATCTTTGGGTTAGCAGCCAAGACCTTAACCATTGCACTTCCAGGGTGCCTTAAAAAAGTGTACCTAAGGTAATTTATTTATTTATTTATTTATTTAAGGTAATTTAACCTTTTCCTGATGACTTTAAATCATTATTGTGACTTACAATTATTGCTTATGTTGTCCTTCCAGGCTAGTGGCTACCTGCTCCTGGGGTAAAAGGCCACAGTCAGCTGTGCTTTTACTGTTTCAGTGTAGTTTTGTAACTTCTTCTGACTCTTCTCTCAGTAACTGCTACAGTCACAGCCTTACACTTTGCAAGCTTTTCTTGTGCTGTGTACTTGGAGTCCAGATAACTAAACATTTTATAATTTCCTTTTGAATGGGCTTTGAATGATGGTCAAAGGGTCTCTCTTCCAAAATGAATTGGCTTTGTGAGAGTTATTTTCTGTGTGGTCCTCAGTTTTAAAGCTGTAGAAGTCAGTGGGAGTGCTGACTATGTATTATAATGCAAAAGAGGTGGTAAGAAGGTACTTATGGCTGGGAAAGTCTGTAAGCAGAATAATCTCCATGTCTACAACAAGATTTTCATAAAAATTTTATTTTGCGGTTTTAAATAATTCAATGAATTGGCAGTATAGTTAATGCCTCTATGAGAGAAACCAATGCACCAGCTCAGCCAATATCGTTTTTACAGAGACATCGTGTTGGAAAACAACAAAACTACATTTAAATGTTTGTACATAGAGTTACTGTACTGAGAACAAAGCACCAACAAAACGCTTGTGCGCCACACATTTGAAATGCAAAGCAACACAGGCTGATACCGATTTATACATAGAAAGCGCATGAAATCACTTTTTTTTTTTAAAACTAGATAACATTTCATCAATTGCTTGATATTAGAACAGTTACTCTGGTCTATACAGAACATCTGAACTTACTAAAAATCTGATGAGACTAGCATGCGTGTTGAGAACAATGATTGGTGAATCTGCAATGAGAATGAAAATTGGAAATGTGCACCCAAGGAAAAAGACGAACTGGATTCTGTTAAAACAGAGGGGGGACTTGAGGAACTATCAACTCATTGTGATGGCCCCCTGGGATGCCATCAGTGTGGTGTCACTGGGGGAAGGACCTCAGGAAGGAGCCAGGCCAGGCTTTTTCTGATGGTTCTGCTCCTTTCTTCCTTGGAGGGAGCCCAGGTCGGACATTGGCCCAGGGAGCTGAGCTGCCTCTGTAGCCTGGGGCCAGCTCACTCCAACCCAAAGAGCTCAACTCAGCTCAGACATTACTGTAGTACTCCATCTGCCCTCCCATGCATCTTGACCTACAGCTTTCGCTTGGCAACTCAGTTGGATTTGAGCAGAGCCTCTTCCTTCACGCAGGGCAGTGGAAACCATGTGGTTGAGCCGTAATATTACGACAAAACCTTCCAAGAGGAAAGGAGTTCCCATTTTAAATCACTGCCTTCATGTAATAATGTAGCCATGGCCTCCTGAACTATAAAAAAAATGTTTTTTCTAGAAGGGAAAGCTAAAATCCCATGAGGGACAGCAAGCCAAAGATGTCACACATGCAAACGTGTGCACAAGTGTGTGCGTGTGTGCACATACACACACACACACACACAACGCCACGCACAACGTGTTCTATTTGCTCAGTTATGGCTTACCACAATGATCCAGCGACATGGTGTTGGCGAGCACCCCCCACACAAAGCAGATGATGACAATTAAATTCCCATTTGTATCCCAGTTATTCAATAAATATTTTCCATGACACTTAAATATACAGTTTCTGGTTAAAATACGCATGAAAATGTCGTCTTCTTTTCAAGAACAGAAGACAGGTTATAGAGTCACATCCTCATTTACAACATGGTGGAATTATCTTTCTGGTTCTTATGTACAGGCTAATGGGAATGTTAGGAAATACTTCAAATGAGCACACAAGACTCTTGTGAATGTGCCTTTTAGATACAAAGCAAACACACACACACACACACACTGTAGCCAGGCAGCAGACACCCCTGGCAACTCCCAAGGGTATTTTGCAAATCTCAGTCAAGGTTTTAACTAGACCAACAGGTGGAGTCATTTGCTAAACTGCATTAGGTCTCAGAGGACATTTTAAAAGTGCCCCTCTGCAAAAACTACCTGCCTTTCCTGCCGTTTGTTAGCATGGGTATGGAAGAGCCCAATGAAACTGGGGTGTTTCTCTTTGGAAACCCACCAGTGTTTGCTTAGGTTTTATTTTTGGTCTACAGCCTAGTCTAATGCAGATTTACCAAAGACTCCAGAGTTCAATATTTTAATGAGAGAAAGAGAGAGAGAGGAAGAGAGAGAGGAGAGAAAAACACACCATTGCAATCAAAATATTTCTTCTGTCAACAGCAGCATCCCTCCCCCTCCCCAGGAGAATAAAAAAGGAAAAAGAGAAGGGGGGTGGGGAGGGAAAGGATGAACTTAAAGAGAATCTTGACTGAAGCATTCTGGGAGATTTCTTGAACAGAGATCTGTTGTTCATATTTCTAATGGTTGCAGCAACGTCTGAAGATGTCTGCCACTGCTAGGCCTCCGACTAAAGTTCATTGATAAATTCTGATATCAACACTGCCTGCAATCACTCCACTTGCTCTGAAATTTGGTTCAAAAGGTCAAAACACTGTTCCACAAAGTTATACAATGGGACAAATGGATTCTACAGACTCATATTTATACTGCCATGTAACAATGCAGTTAGTGTAACGGCATGGTTTCGTAATACCACATGCTTTTCCAGGTGGCATGTTTTAAATGAGGACACATATATTTTTTATTAATCTGTTATGTTTTAAAAGCATGAACAAGTACAATTCAGAAGCTCACAATTAATTCAGCTATTCATTTGTTTAGAGAGAAAAAGAACACAAGCAGGGAAGCAAAAGCCAGAGCCAGAGAAAGAACACAAGCAGGGAATAGAGAGAGAGAAACCACTAACGACAACCACCACAGCCACCGCCACCACTAGAACAGAAAAGAAGCCAATTTCTTCTTTGGAGGACCCTAAGGATATGTCACTCAACAAACCCAATGCACAAAGGGGAGAAGTTTCAGTATCTTCTGATCCCCAGACTGTTTCTGAGCACGGAGTGTCTACTGGGCTCCCTTTTGACATATTCATTTTATCTGAAGATAACACTACATCAAACAATCTTCAGAAGCGCTACCCTGATGAAAATAAGAATCAAAACAACAATTTGTAGAATTCAATAAATGTGAATTCTACACATCTGGAATTTCATCTCAGATATTTCTCTTCTGAAAATACCCAGAGAGTAGAATCATCCAGGAAGAAAATTATTTGAAAAGTTGTCTTGAGACAGAATCAATCTCATTTGCAGTATCTGTGGGTGAATATGGTTGATTAGGGAAGACGGTCTTGAAATCGAGAATGCACAGGATGATGTTAAGCACCTTCTTTAGCTCTCTATATCCACATTTTACCAGGAGGGGCCAGTCCCTGGAGAAGGACATCATGCTTGCTAAGGTAGAGGGTCTACAAAAGAGAGGAAGACCCTCAAAGAGATGGACTGACACAGTGGCTGCAACAATGGGCTCAAACATAGCAACATTTGTGAGGGTGGCGCAGGACTGGGTAGTGTTTCATCTGTTGTATGTAGGGTCGCTATGAGTTGGAACCGGCTTGATGGCACCTAACAACAACGACAACTATCCAAATAAACCAGTCTATTGCCAGGGGAACTCAGGGTCCCTATGTGAGTGTCAAGGAAACCAGATTCAGAAGTGGGTGTTTTCCAGGAAGAACAAAAGTTGCAAGAATACCACAAGTGGAGAGAAGACACCCCCTAAACCCTGATATTGTGCTAGCTCCAGAATGAATCACATAGGCTAAAGAGAGAAAGTCCAGGAAGAAAGAGCAGGACATGAATCTCCTCCAGGGCTAGCATTAAACCATGGACACAGGCTTGGCCATGCAAGAAAGCTAGGATTGTAGGGCAAGTTCTTCAGCCCTTCCAGATACAAACCTGTTATTAACCACAGAAGAGGCACAGGACCAGGAGTCCTCTGAGACTTTCTATTCTACAACCAGAATGGTTTATGATGAGGAGGTTTAATTAAAAATGGGGTGTGTGTGTGTGTGTGTGTATTTAGTGAAAACCTCATTCTCACAGAAAAATAAACTGCAGCTTAAGCTTTGTTGTTAGTGACCTTAGTTTTCTTCCTATTGGGTGGAAGAGGGAATTATTTTGGTTTGGATGATCAGTTCTGAATATTAATCACATAATCCATATAGGAGAGATTCTGGTTTAAATTCAGAGCTAGGACAGTAAGTAGATACTTTTAACTAAAAACCCATGTTAATGATTAACTTGGACCCCTAATCGCTAAAGTAAAAATCTTATGAACAACAATGGGGAAATGGAAGAATTACGGAGTTTCCATATTTTGAGAAAACAACACTTGCTAAATTTCAGATTGTGCTGTCCCCTATAGAGGCCCTAATGTTTCCCAACTACAAAAAGCCTACCATTAGAGGAAACAATAGTAAATAATTTATCCAGGTTCCACTTAAAAATTAGAAATACCACTTGGAAATAATAAAAAGAAACAACACTCACATCCGCTTATTTTAAACCAATCATCAGGGTTTTCTAAGCACTTATCATTTCTATTTTACCTGGGAGATGTGCAGATGGCCACACCACGGCCACTGATCCATCTGTCCTTTCAGCTCAAGAGGGCTTCCCACGCTTTAACCATCTCCTTCTTAAAACCCAGGCCTCCAGGGCAGCGCATGCCTTGAGGGCCTCATAAACTATCTATACACATAGAAGATTCATATAGAAAATTGATGAATAGTTTTAGTAATTGACTGTGTGTGTGTCAACGTGAAAGTGTATGTTAAACCTGAACCCTCTCTGACTGGCCGCAGCCAGTAGCGTGTCGGAGCTAGCTTGCCCGGGCTCACAAGAGCAGATCTCTTCCTAATTCCTAGTTCAGTGCTATCACAGATGGTAGCTTGAAATCAGCCATGGTGGGGAGTATTTACACCATGGAAACTGGCCCAAACCCGAAACTGGCAAATGCTACAAATCAGGCGCTTTTGTTTTCAGAGAGCTGGTTGCTAAACATTTACCAGCACACCACTGGTTGCATCCCAGGCTGAGCTCTGAACAGAGTCAAAGAAACTAGCTCCAGCCTGGGTGAGAAGGGGCAATACGGCACCAAGTCAGCCTCTTTGGGGGTTTACTTCCTGCCCAGGGACACCTCTTTCCGGCTTCATAAGAACTGCAGAGCCACAGAAGGGCATGAACTTCTGGGAAGCATCGGGCTACCCAATGCCACCCCACTGGGCTCTATTCTTAGAGACTTGGCAGCCTCATGAATGATGCAGGTCAAAAGCAAATAGGTAAAGCACCTGAAATTCTTTAAGCTCTGGATATGGCAGCTGGCTTTTCACCGCAGAGGTTGGAGAAAAGTGAGTTCCCCAGGAGAAGCAAGCTTTCCCCAGTTGAAACCATCCACTGGGGCATTCTTCAGGCGTCTCGCAGCTGGTCTGCAGGCTGCTGCTCACCAGCTCAGGCTGGTAGGCAGGTGAGCCTGGGTTTGCACTGTGTGTCCTGCCAGGAGCCTAGTAGCAGGCTTCCTTTGTTTCCCTCTTCCCTACTAAAGTCTGGTAGAAATCAAAGAGCCAACAAAATTGAGGTCACTGGCAAAAGAGTTTGAAATTTTGAATGACTTTTATTAAACACCATTAGTCTACACTGCACAGTTAATGAAACAGCAAAGCTCCAATCTGGTAGAAGAATGAAGATTGATCATGGATCTGAAAAGCAGTTCCGTGTCCCCTAACCCAACGTGAGCCCTCTAAATGATTCTTGTACCATCTCACATCGGAAGTAGAAAGAGGCAAGAACTGCAGTCTGGCCTGGAGGGCCTTCCCCACCCTCCACCCCCCCCACCCTCACCCCACCCACGGCCCTCCCCACAATGCAATTTTCTTTTAGTTGATAGATTACAGAGAACAATGTGATGCTCTTGGTAAAGAGGGCTTCCAGATTTGTGAGGAGAAGAATGGAAAGGGAATTAATGCTTTTTCTTTTCCGGAAAATATCCGATGAGAGGATGAATGTCTGAGATCAGCCTCTGATTAGCCTCCTGCCAGGGTGAATGCTGATTATCAATACACAGATGCCATTTCCGTTGCTGGAGTTTGCTAACACCAAAGTGAAAATGAATCAGAGTTTAATTATGAGAATAAGGCTGTGCAAGTGGAAATGAGAAACAACAATAACAACAACGACGACAACGAATTTAGTCTGCCAGCCGAGTGACAGAGCACTGACAACTGGCCCAACATCTTCCCCCCCAGAATTGAATTTGGGGGCACTGAATCGACCCATTCATTTGTTATTGTGTAGCTGTGTCCTCTTGCTACACGTTTTCTCAATGGGGATAACGATGCTTCTCTAAGCAAGCAGGTCACTGCCTTACTGAGTAGTCCTACCCAGTGATCCAGTTTGGTTCTCCCACCTGCCAACTCAGGCAGATGAACTTGATCATGTCTGTTGAGAAGTACGTGGGGTTTCACCCTCAAAGCTAAATCAATCCTGCCTTCAAAAATGCTTTCCAACTTCAAACTCCAACTTCAAACTCTGGGATGCAAATTTGGTAAAACAAAACCAGAATTAGAAAGCTTCTGGAAAGAACTATGGAATAAGTATCTTTCCAACGCAGACTGAATCCAAGGCGCTTAGTGATATCATATCCAAATAACAATCCATCCATTTGCAAACTCAACAAAACACACTTTAGCCAATGGTTTCTAATTCAGCAACTTGCTTATGAAGATTTGGATCTTTTTATTTCATTACATGGAGAAAAGGCATCCCAACCTCAAGTCTTTCAAAAGTAGCAGCAGCTAATCTGCCTTTCCAATTATGTTATCCAAATATAAAGCTACTAGTATTTTCCCAATGAGATTATTAAGTAATTAACAGTCTACAGGCTGGCTAACAACATGCTTACGGCTAAATTCTACCCTGAGGACCACACTAGTAAACTCTTTTCAAATTAATTCTACCTACCAAACTCAGACAGTAAAATGACAAAACCACTAAAAAACCCAAAGGGAATTAAAAATACAAAGCCAAGCCAACATCATAACACAAACTTGTCAAACTCTCTGCGGTTGGAGCTTGGGTGATAAATGAAGGCATAGTGGTGGCCCTCCCTGGGCCACGCTGCAGGGCTGACATCTTTCCGTGTTCTTGCTTCGGTGATGCTGCCCATTACTCTGCCCCTTACCCTACTAAAAAAAAAAACTGCCTATGCTTATTTCCACGTGTCTCACCAAGCCTCCATCAAGGTCTGGGGAGGGGCGAAGGGACTTACTCCAGAGGCAGGATCTGGCCCTGCCCTCCACATGTGTCATATCCCTCCCACAAACTGGTACACTGACGAGATTTACTTGACAAAATACCTCCATCCCTCGAAGAGCTGCATATCTATGACATGCATCACCATTTACAATGTGACGAATAGAGTGCCTGGAAAGCAGCAACAATCCTTCATCACGAACCCGAAAGACATCTCCACCTCAGGGAGAGGACGCTAATTCATCCTCCATATTTAATTGGTTTCTAAGCTGCTTTTAAAGTGGGTCTACCAAATAATCAGCTGGTGATCCTGAGCTCAACTGTCAGATTTGATTATCCTCCTGCTGACTGGGCACACACCTTACACTCAGCCACCAGGGGTGACATTGGGCAGCAGTGTGACTTGCTGCCTCCCTGTTGTATGTAAAGTAGGTGTAACAACTCGCTGAAACTAAACTAGAGCTACAAGTCTTTTATCCACAAGGTAATACGCTTGTTTCCCAGGGAAACTGCTCTTAGCACTCTAATGTCTAGTTTCTGGAGATTGAATTTCAAGAAGATTCTACTCCTAAATCCATGATAGTCTAGGATCCTGGTCTAGGTTGGACTTACAAGTTAGGCCAGTGGGCTTCAATATACAGAAGCCAGGGACTCGACCTGAAAAGCCGTGGAAAACAGAGAATTTGAGTCACTGCAAAGCGATCAGCTTAATTTTGATATGTGACACCCACCGATGTGGAATAAACGACTTGGGTGTTAATAGTCTTTCATATTATTGTTTTCCTCACTTAAGAGGCTCAGACAGGATTCTCTTGGATTTAAGTTCTGTGTTTGCATGTGTGTGCATGTGAGTGTTGTTGTCGAGGTTGCAAAAGTAAAGCTCAACCACAGTGGGAGCCTAAAAAGTGCTGGGTTCAGCTGCTGGGATGGTCCCATCAGCCATCCCAACAACATGGCTTCGGCCATTGGAATATGACTTCTACAACAAAGGGTCTTAAGCTCAAAGACGGCAAGAGTAGAGCTCAAGTCTGGCTCTTTTGCAGTTGGGGCACTATCTAACCTTGACAACGAGAGTGCAAGGTGACCACTTGCTGTTCCTATCGCAGACCTGCATGACTTGCTTTAAAAATCATACAAGTTTGCATCTTTCATGTGCATGTATCTATTATTTATCTGGTCATAACTCAGTGAACAGAATTCAAGAACTCAGCAGATTAAGGGCTATGTGGAATTATACACTAGCAGGTAATTACAATTAACTGACATCAGGATAGTGTTTACTGCACGTGGGGGATTCTTCTGGTGAGCTGGAACACCAAAGATGGTATTTACATTGTGATGTTTAGGGACATCGAATGAAGGTAGAGGGTCATAAGGGGTGGAAATAGTCACAACTGATGGGGAAATGTCTCCAAATTAGGTGAACTGTTCACAATCTTCAGGGCTTTCTGAAAGCACCCCAGGGCGAAGCACAACCCCAAGATTCATTTTTTTAAAAAAGGCTAGCTACTACTTAAAGAGTTTAGAGTTTTCTTTGGAATTTTCATGGAATCGTTTCATGCTAATAGAGACTTTAATAGAATCAGTGATTGTATTTCAGTCAAAAACTAATGATCCAAAAAAAAAAAAAAGAAAAGGTAAAGGAAAGAAAAAAGAAACCCTTGTAAAAAATAGGAAATCTGAACAAAAATTGGGGAAGTCTAGATTTTAAAGCTACTAAGAAACAAATTGTATACTATTATTTCTAGGTAGTGATAACCTGACTTTTGTTTCCATAGATTTGAGCAAAATAAAATGAATAAATCCTATTCATTGTGGACCCACCCACTGACTACAAAGAAGGCAGAGGTGTGAATTCCTTATTGGGCATTTTCCAGACCTCTCCTCTCTTCCATCTCTAAGACTAGAGTGTAGCATTTTGGCTACTAGGGTGAGCATCCACCCAAATGCTCCTCAAAAGGAGAGCTTTGCACAAAGAGAATCCCAGGTGAGGATTTACGCTTCAAATCATGGAATTCAAAACTGTATATGCCAGCTGTTGCCTTAGAGTTGTCAAAATCAATGGTGTCAGTCTTTCTCATCATTAAAATTTAAAAAACGGGCAGTCAGGAAGGAATGGTAACAAAGGAGGCCTTGGTTGCATGGCATAGCATCTTTTTAAGAGTGGCATTGCTATGCTCATTTACTTTCTTAACACCCTTGATTTTATGATGTTGCTACAACATCTAGCCACTGGGTTTTGACAATGGAAATTCTCACCTGAAGATTGAGTCTGTGGGAAGTGCAAAAGTTTAACAACGAATTCTGAAATACGTTCTTCTCTGGACATAAAGGTATAGTTTGGGGACAAGCTTTGGCTAAAATTTGAATCTTTGCAGGTCCTTTGTGTCTAAGATCTCACAGATGTGTAAGACATCTTATTTCATTTCTCAGGAATTTGTTATCATCATAAGTGTTTTCCATTCTTTGTTTTGGGTAGTGTGGACTTCAAACTATACCGTAGGGACTGTGTCATTCCATAAAGCACAAAAAGATGGTGGGATCTGAAGAATGCATATAAAATACTGAAAAATGACTAGGTTATAAAACATACACTGCTCTCAAGTTGTAGTGTCCACATACAATGACTTCTGTTTTTCACAGATATCAAAAGAAGCATAAAAATAAACATAATTAAAGAGAACTTTCCCAAATGAGTGGAGTTCCACCAGCAACCGTCGGGGCACTGGTAGAGGTAGAGTGATGGGTGGTGATGCGAGAGATGGGGAGTACCCACTACAACAAGTGGGCATCGATGCGCAGCCAACACAGTCCCTGGCGAACGTAGCGAACAAGATTGGTCATGCTGCTGTGCTGGGTCAGAGGCCCCATCAACGTGTCCAGGTCGCCAAAGAATTCTGAAAATCAGAGCAGACCTCGGTCAGGCCTTTGAATGAGATCACAGAAATATGCTCCAGATTGCCAAGTGGCCTTCGGGAAACCCCACAACCACGTGGGCACTGGGAAAATTATTCATTTGCTCATTCGTTCATTCATTCATTCATTCACTCATTCAACAAACATTTGTAGAGTTGCCTACTAGGGGACCAAAATTCCGTATGCATATCAAGTACTGTTATTTTAATCTACGTTTAGCTGCCAAAACTCAACAGCATGAAAAATACTCGTAGGTATTATTGTGATTAATAAAACACAAATTCATTTAAATCTGTTACTTAAATCATAGTGGGTTTTTGTTTTTTTTAAATTCTTTTATCAGTGTATATTTTCTCAGCAGACTCCAAAAGTACATTATAATCCTGTGGAGGTTTATGATATGTGTGTATAAATAAATATTTATGTGTGTATAAATGGGTGTTGTTGTTGTTGTTGTTAGGTGCCATCAGGTCAGTTCCAACTCAGAATGACCCTGTGCACAACGGAACAGAACACTGTCTGGTCCTGTGTCAACCTTACAATCGCTGCTTTGTTTGAGCCCACTGTTGCAGCCACTGTGTCAATCTATTTCGTTGAGGGTCTTCTTTTTCGCTGACCCCTCTACTTTACTAAGCATGATATCCTTCTCCAGGGACCGGTCTCCCCTAATACTATGTCCAAAGTACTTGAGATGAAGTCTTGCCATGCCATCCTCCCTTCTACGGAGCGTTCCGGCCATACTTCTTCCAAGACAGATTTGTTCATTCTTCTGACAGTCCATGTATATTCAGTATTCTTCATCAACACCATAATTCAAAGGCATCAATTCTTCTTCAGTCTTCCTTATTAGTTGTCCTGGTTTCTCATGCATATCAGGTGATTGAAAACATCATGGCTTGGGTCAGGCGCACCTTAGTCCTCAAAGTGACATCTTGGCTTTTTAACACCTTAAAGAGGTCTTTTGTAGCAGACTTGCCCAATGCAATATCGTCGTTTGATTTCTTGACTGCTGCTTCCATAGGTGTTGATTGTGGATCCAAGTAAAACGAAATCCTTGACAACTTCGATATTTTCTCCATTTATCATGATGCTGCTTAGTGGTCCACTTGGGAGGATTTTTGGTTTCTTTATGTTAAGGTGTAATCCATACTGAAGGTTGTAGTCTTTGATCTTCATTAGTAAGTGCTTCAAGTCCTCTTCTTGTTCAGTATAAATAGATAAGTATGTATAAATAAATATATATGTGTATATATAAAGCTGTTTGTCATTCTATGTGTTACTGGATTGAAAATATTCTCTTTTCCTTTTGAGTAATGAACTGAGTTTATCTATTTTTCTTGGTATGATGTAGACAAAGCCAGTGAACCTGGACAGCAGCATCCTGGTTCAAATAAACATCTAGGAGAAATTTGATTTGGTAAGCTTTTATTACCAATTACATTAGGGACAGAGGATGACCTGTAAGTACCTGCCCCATAACCACTTCCCCTGCTCCCCACGACACGGATGGTAAGAATGTCCGGATGGGGAAGGGGCAGTGCTCAGGCTACCCTACTAACCAATGTGCTTGGATTTTTAAAGTGTCCGCTTTCTGGGGGAGGGCGTGTGAATATGTGGGAAAAACTAAGGGACATCTAAAAACTAGCTGGGTGCCCCATTTTCACACTTGAATGGATTTGTTTGGCATCATGTTGACCTTGGATTCAACTTGACTCCAGTCAAGGGCTCTCTGGCATCCTCTTTATTTGCTTCCGATGGAGGAGGCCACCTCAGCCATGAGGAAATCACGCCTGTGCTGGCTGGGGGTGAAGAAGCCGGGTGGGGGAAACTGGAGGCTGTCCTGCAGTGGTGAGGATGCTCTTCTGCCTTGGAAAGCAATTTCCACGCCCGGGTTACATGTGCTTGATTGCTCAGTAGATAGTATTTCATTAAACACTGCATTTATTCTCATGTTATGTATAAAATATGGGTCTGTTCTCTAGGTATCAACTTCATTTGATTATGGGATACTTTTTAATCCGTACTATGCAATAAAAATAATTTCTGCTGATAAAGGAGTAAACTGTTTTTGGCATCTAATATATTTTCTTATGCAATACAATATGAGGGAAAATGTTAAAGGGCCTAGTCATTCTTGAATGAATGGAAGCCTTACTTGAGCCAGGATGTCCCCTGAGTATTCTGTACAAAGCTCTCTGCAGCATTCTCAACTAGATACCCAGGTCACCATCTTAATAATAGTTTCAAGTGAGCAGTGTAAGCAGCTGGGGAGGTAGAGTATGGGGCTTCTACATCAAAGACCAGAGGGCATCATCAGCCTGACTGGCCCATTTCGAGCACCAGAACCTTCTGCAATATGCCATCTGCGGCTCTGTAGGTGGGCAGGCATGGGGGGGCGGTGCAGGGGCTACCACTGCGGGGGCTAACCTCACCCATCTTCAAGGCATAATGGAGTGGGAAAGGTTCAGGTACAAGGTTGTCTCCAGTAGAAGGCAGAGTGCCAATCAGAAAGGAAGCTTCTAGTTGTCCATTTCTATATGGACAAGACAGATGTGGAGAAAATCCCCAAATCTAAGCAGATCAGAAAGGACAGGCATGTGAAACTCAAGGCTGCACCCAGAAGATTCCAAGCTAGGTCCTCTCCCCAGTGCAGAGAAAAGCCCAATGACAGCATTAGCAGGACATATTTTCTCCCCTCTGGTGGAATGCCAGAGTTGTTTTGATTCAATATTCAATATTGACACACTGTGCTAATGACAAGATTAGCGCCATCTCATCCTAACATCGGCACAGCCACCACATTGCTCTTGAAAATTCTGCAGCTAATTTAGAAAGAATGACTTGAACAGATTTTGAAAATGGATGCAATTATGAAAGAAATCCACAAATATTGAACTGCCCTCCAGTTACCAACAAAATATAAAGTAGCAAAGGGTAGAGGCAGACAAGCTTGGCAAGTCTTAAGATGCTTTCTTTGTGTCTTCACTTGAAATTCCAGAACCCTTGGATGGGCCTGGTTCTCTGCGCCTATTTTCTCTGGATTTCCAGAAACCTAGAAAAGTAGACAAGTTAAGACTTGCCCATTACTCAGGTAACCAACGGCATAATCTCACTGAATGTTCCTGAGGACCCATTATCAACCTTACTCTCCAGATGGGAAATGTAGCCTAATGGTTAAGAGTTCAGATTCTGGAATCAGATCTAGATTCAATTCCTGTTTCCAACATCAAGAGCTATGATATTGTAGGTGAGTTTCCTAACCTTCACTGAGCCTCTTGTTTCCTCATCTATAAAATAGGGATAAATGAGACAATAAACGATAAAGGAAACAGTGCAGTGCCTGGCGTATGGCTGGTGTTTCAAAGCGCTGTCTACGATTACTGAAATTGCCGCACAAACAGATGTAACCAATACACACAAATAACCTCAGAAGTCAGGTAACTTTATAGCTGGATTGAGAGTCAAAGTCTCAAAGTATGGAAAGTGCTTTGATAGCACCGAATCCTTGAGTTATATAACCAGTTAACCATTTGTTGTCGAGCCACCCTGGACTCCTGGTGACCCCACGTGTGTCAGAGTAGAACTGTGCTCCACAGGGTTTTCAATGGCTGAGTTTTTGGAAGTAGATTGCCAGGTCTTTCCTCTGATGTACCTCTGGGTGGACTCGAACCTCCAACCTTTCAGTTAGCAGCCGAGTGCCTTAATCATTTATACCACCCAGGAACTCCTGAGTTATATAAAGATATATAATAATATGGGGGTGAGGACAGAGAACAAACATTTGTAGGGTTTCTACCTTGCACCCAATATTTTATGCTAGGTGCTTTCCGTGTATTATTTCATTCAACCCATCTCTATAATTTTTCTGGGTAGGTTTCATATCATCATTACATCCACTATACAGATCGGAGGGAGCTAGGAGGTGGCTCAGAGAGTTTAAGTAACTTGCTTAAGATCGCCCTGCTAGTGCATGACCCAGGAAGGGTTTGAACTTAAATGATCAGGCTTCAAAATCTGTGCTCTTCCTTCCCCATTTGGACTGTTCCCCCGCATGGTCAGCAGTAAAATTTTTCATGTGTGAAAGGCCTGTGCTGGGTAGCAAGGAGGAGGGCTGGTAAGACTGTGCCCCATTCCATAATCAGGCCTGGGAGAGAACCCCTGGATCACAAAGTGGCAGCTTTGAGGAGAGAAGGGAAAGAGGCTGAGGCCCTGGGGCCTGAGTGGGAAGGACAGGAGAGCTGCCTGGGCTTCGAGGACTCCAGAGCTTGGAGATGAACTGGGCCAGGAGGCTCTGGAAGGCCCCCTTGAACAAACTCATGGGAATGTCCACCTTCATCTACAGGGCCTGCAGCCCCAACCTGATTCCTGGAAAGCCTATGACTTCTTAGGATCTGACACCTGCCCTATAGTCCCTGGACTGTAAAGGATGCTAATGCTTCCCTGTCCCTGGCCAGGCATTTCCACTGCTCTTAACTGCTGGGGTCACCTCTTTGTAGTTTGATGCTGAAAGGCCTACATTTGCCCCAGCCTTGAATGAAGTGGGGTAGCCTGTGACCTGTGAGCCAGGATTAGCCATGCCAAATGAATGGCCAGGGCAAAAGTACGGTTTATCTCTCTGCCCACCTTCCTTGGGACAGTGAGGCTTCCTTGTGAGCCTAAGTGGCAGCTAGGGCCACAGATGGTGACATGAGTCACTCAAGACCCCAGACTCACTGTCTGGGGAAGCAGGGCCCTCTCTGCGTTTCTTCTGTAGTAAACTTCGCATGCTGCCATGAACAGGGCCCTAATCCTTTATCCCAGCTGTCAGAGTGAGAAATACTAGCTGAGCTTTGGCCCTTGCTTCCTGATGCAAGCCACACCATCATGTACTCACTGGAGCTGATTATTATAGTGAAGATAGAGGCCTGGTTCAACCTCAGTTCTCAAAATAAATAAAGTTGGTAACAAAAGCTAACAAGATCTTAATTAATTTACAAATCCTTCTTCGTTCCTTTGCCTCTGTTTCTCAGTGTTGATCTTCATCTTTGAGTGGAATTCTGAAATAGTTGTCTACCAATACATCACCAGTCAGATTAGCTTGAGCTCTACAGGAGAACAAAATCCCAGCTCTTTCACTCTCTCAGCAAAAATGGGTCACTGTGTCAGCCCAGAACTAACCCCCTCTTCTCTCATCTAAGCCTGGCAATCAGAGAGACAGAAAGACAAGGCCACCATCAAAAGTCAAGTTCCTCAAAACACAACTGACTCCATCGTGGTCTGAGAGCGATGGGTAGAGTGGGTGAGCATACCTTTGTTTTCTCTTGTCAGTTTGTCGGCCATGTCCCAGTGTTCATAGCCTCTTAACACGTTGCTAGTGATGTTGACGTGGCTGGCAGCCATGTGGTGAATACGCTGGGGAATGGTGACTGGGCCGTTGTTACAGTTTCCCATTGTGTTGATGGGAGAGACATTGTTGAGAGACACCGGGGAAGGAGTGTTCCTGGGGAATGGAAAGAGATGGGCCTTGTTAGACTGGCAGGGAAGAGTGACGGCTGGGCTCTAGGCCTCCCTCGTCATACTGCTGGGATCTCAGTAGAATACATTTGCCAGAATAAGGGTTAGCATGGTGCACATACATGAAGCCCTAGTGGAGTGAGGCTTGTTCCCATATTCCACCAACTCTTCTTGAAGGGGGACATCCTAGAGCTTCTGTCAACACAACAGCTTTCTCCAGAGGCCCCAGAGAGAGCTGATTACCACCCCATACCTGCCTCATCTGACCAACTACACAGAGCTCTAGTGCCGAGCTGTGAAGTGAGACCCCCTTCTCTTCTCCTTGGAAGAAAGGCCTGGTGATCTACTTTCAAATAACCAGCAATTGAAAACCCTATGGAGCACAGTTCTACTCTGACACACATGGGGTCACCATGAGTCGGAGTTGACTCGCCAGCGACAACCATCAACGGATCCAAGCACACTGATGCTTTTGTTGGAAATACCAGCACGACTTTGGTGACTCTTTCTCTGGTATGAATTCTGCCCCAAAATGCAGCTCTTACTTTAAATATCTAGAACAAATGTTGCAGTGTTTCAGAGAAAGAAACAGCTCAGAACTAGCTCTACCTGCTACCAGAGTGGCAACTGGAAGTTAGAAAACACTAGATGTGCAATCTTGGTCTATTATCAATGTATTTTGTGGAAACCACAATGACAGTGTGCTCCAAATGCAGTCACTACAATCAGCAAAGTCCCCAAGGAGCAGTATTAGGGAAGCTGGAACAAGTAGGATTCAGAATCTCTCTTTAGGATTCTGTCAGACACGCTGCAGAGATGGATGGTTAACTGTACTCTGGTTTATCAAGAGAAGCCTTCAGACTTCCGGCTTCAGGCAGTACTAATGTTTGGACATAGATTTCCGTTTCCTCCTTTAGCCTCAGCAACAAGGAGTCACCTGCTGGCTGCACATAGCATGGAGGTCATCTTTCCTCCAGAGCCTGGGCTTAGGTCAGCCTGCTGCAGACTGGCCCAGGGACAGTCTTGAAAGCACGGGTGGCTTCCTGTGCATGTGGGCAAGGTCTTTGTGTCCCTTGGCCTCACTGTCTTTCTTCAGTCACACTCTGAATGACTGCCCAGGGAAACACACCACTTTATGATGAGGGAGTAAAAGAGATGGGGGAAAGCTACGTTTGAGACTCTGTGAGCCTGCACGTTTGAAGGAACCTTCTCCTCACTCCTCCAAACATACTGCAGAACATTACCATGGGACCTGGCTCACTGCCCGCTCTCCCAGTTGCTGTTGTCGGCAACTCTAGGGTTCAGGTGTGGCTGTGTTCCTCAGACCCTGCTCACCGTAGGCAGTGCACATATGATTCCGGGGAGCTGCAATCACAACGTACTGGAACGCCGAATGATGCTGCCTAGATCTGGGTACAATTACAAATGATATGCTCTCCCTACAAGTCACACGGTAGACCTACATTCACAGGAGAGATTTGGCCCATTTCTGCAAACAGAGTCAATCTTCTGAAATCTTCTACTATCTTCTGGTCTGAGGGGGAAATTAGATCTGTGCTCAGACTCGGCTGCATGCCCCTCACTCCTGCTCTGCACTTGTCTGGTGCGTGAGGGTGTGAAGGTGTGCCTCCTGTAGCCTGAGATATTGCATTATTTATTGCTGGAATGATTTCTTCTCAAGGCAGTGGTGGGGTGGGGAGATGTCCAAGCTAAGGAGCCCAGGCACAGAAGGGTTAGTTAATGACAAAACAGCAGTGAATGCTGGATTTTTTGTTGTTGTTGTGGCCTGTGACAAATGCTATTTTCTAGTCTTTTCCCCTAGTGGTGGTCATGGGCTCTTAAATGTCAATGGCAAGAAAGGAATACGTTCTCCTTTGTAATCTCTAGAGAGAACTACCAAGAAGTCAAGTGCCACTCGTGTTGAAAGCAGGACTGTGGGGTGCTGTGAAAGAAGTACTGGGATTCTAGAAGCCCTGGTTCCATCCCTTCCCCTCACTGGGCCTGACTTTCCTCTACTAAAAGAAAAGGTTGGATTCAATGATTTCCGATCATGTCCAGAAGTCACAAGGGAAAACGAATTACCTCTATTTACCTTTTATATCTTGAAAATCTCTATTGAGGGGCTATAGTGAAATCCATTTTCCTTTGCTTCCAGCCTCACTCCTGCTATTCCCTTCTTTCTTCTTCCCTTCCCTTCTCTAACCTTCCCCATCCTATCCCATCTCTTTCCTCCCTGCCATCTTTCCTCCCCTCTCTCTTTCTTTTCTACAATCAGTAGTGGAGGCCAGACTTTGGGAGAGCTTGGGCATGGGTTTGCTTGGGTCACTACCTTTCTCACTATAAGCAGTGTATGTAGTGCAAATGGCTTGTGCATGACTACTAACATAAAGGTTGGTGGTTTGAACCTACCCAGTGGTGCCACAGAACAAAGGCCTGGCAGTCTGCTTCCATAAAGATTACAGCCAACAGAACCCTATGGAGCTGTTCTATTCTGTAACACGTGGGGTTGCCGTAAGTCAGAATCGACTCCACGACAACAGGTTTGGTTTTGGTTATCTATCTCCATCCTATTGGTTTTGTTTCTCTGGAAAACCTAATACGTCTAAACTCAAACCAAACCCATTGCTGTCGAGTCATTTCTGATTTCTAACTCATAGCGACCCTTTAGGATGGAGTAGAACTGCGCCAAAGGGTTTCCAAGGCTGTAATCTTTATGGAAGCCAA
Source organism: Loxodonta africana (assembly GCF_030014295.1). Taxonomy (NCBI): domain Eukaryota; kingdom Metazoa; phylum Chordata; class Mammalia; order Proboscidea; family Elephantidae; genus Loxodonta; species Loxodonta africana. The sequence continues at coordinate 171,072,405 of NC_087369.1, read as the reverse complement.
CTGCCATATCTTTCTCCTGAGGAGTGGCTGGTGGGTTCAAAACGCAGACCTTTTAGTTAGCAGCTGAACACTTAATCACTGCTCCACCAGGGCTCCTTCTAATACATCTAAGTACCTACATAATGCCTCGCTCTTGCCTCTTGGTTCAGAAAGCCCAAAATACTTACTACATAGCCCCTTACAGTTTGCTGATTTCTACTCTAAAGCGAGCTGACTTCTTCTTCCAACTGCTTCTTAGCCAGGCCCGCTTCTTCACCCCACCCCCGCTGATGCTGGTTCCTGAAGCTCTGCCCCAGCTCTCTGCTGCTCTTTCAGTACACTCTCCTGCAGAGCCCTCAGCCATGGTGAGGGCCACCACGGCTGCCTCTGTGCCACTGACTTCCAATGGCCAGCCAGCTGAGGAGGGGATGCAGCTCCTGGGAGGCACCGTGAGAGGCCCTGTGTGGGGCCAGCCACCCTCATCCCTGGGGGCACTGAGCCAGAAGACTTCCCTGACCACCCTGGGAGATGGAGTCCTCTTTCTCTGGGGCTGCCAGGGCACTGAGTTCCTACCTGTCTCCTCCACTGGGCTGCGTGCTTCTGGCGTTCAGGGACTGCGTCTTATTCAGCTCGGAGTCCCCAGCACCTCGTCGGGGGCCTGGCGCGGAGGAGAGGCGCCAGAAGTGTTTCCTGAATGAACGGGATGTAACCCCGAGGAGACTGTTTTGAGTTGCCTCATTCAAAAGCTCTATGACCTACCAAAGGGAGTAGGCTTTCTTCACACAGAAGCTGCTTTAAAAATCAGTACGGAGGTTTTTAATGTGACTTCACAAGCTTTCAGACGTGTTTGAGTTCTTTTGTTTCAGAGTTAAAAAAGACACAAACTTCCCTCAAGCCTTTAATGGGTGCTTACCTGGCCTTGGCTTTCCTTTACACTGTGCTCAGAGAAAATAGCTTTCTCGGGGCCTTTCAATGGTTATTTTTATTTTCTGAACTTTCCAAGAGAATCACTCTTTCCCTTTTGTTCATCAATATAAGAGTAAGACCCAGTTCAACAATTTAAGCGGTGCTTCCTTTCAATACAAGAGTTGAGTTAATACGCCAGTTTTTAACGGCCCTGTTCCCGCACTCTGAATGTTTTTATGATCCCAAAGCAGGGTCCGTTGTCCCACCGCTTCTGGAGTGTTATTTGTAGAAGTTTATAAAGTGGCAATGGCGACTGTTTCACTCTTGAAGAAAGTGTTTGGATCAGCGATGCAAGGATTTTGAAATGATGACACATTGAAAAAGCAGCTCAGAGTTAGAAAACAGGCTCTTTTTGAAAGGCTATTTCCACCGTCATCCTGCTTCCCTTCCCTCTTCCTGTGGGGAGTGGGCCTGGGTTGGCAGGGCTGTATTGGAGTCATTGGGGTGGGGAGGGGGACGGATACTCAACAAGGTGAGCAAAGGCACATAGGCAGCTTTTGGCGGAGACAGAACTGGGGTTCAAATCCTCCTTGCAAGAGAGCCATCTATTCAGATGGGCCTCAGAGCACATTGGATCCAGCTTTTTCCCACTAAAAAAAAAAAAAAAAAGCCAGGGAAACCAACCCACAGAGAGGAAGGGGCCCTCTTCGCTGCCCCTGTGTGCTGAGGGCGGCCTCAGGACTAGGTCACCGGGCTTCCTGACTCCCACACTATGACTGCTAGGCCCTTCCTAGCTCCCCAAGCACAGAGCCACATCAGAGTAGATGCTTTTATATTTTAGGTCAGGCTATTTTAGTATTAATATAAAAAATCATGGTGAAGGCTCAGATAATTGGCTGACTAAGTGCTTTCACATCTTCAGAACTATTATGCCTTAGGTTTTATTAAACAGCACTTACCATATATCAATGAATATTTCATTGGTCTTTCATTATACCGAGTGAATCATTGAAAACTCAGTGCAGTGGAGGTTAACTTGACTCGGCCTCCCTCAAATGGCATGGTGCTTGCCATCTCATTAACAGATCTTTTCATGGCCATAATTTGGCTTAAAGATCAAATAGTTGAAGAATTTGTTATCACATCATTTTTTAACTTTTCTGTCTGGCCATGAGCTGAAACCTGCCTGGAATTTTGCATGCACAAAAGATGACCTTCACTCCTGAGTTATCAATGCAAATATTTGTGGTTCATTCAGTTACTCATTTTCATGAAAAAGCAATTTTCATAAGATACTTACTTTCCATTGCCTACCCATGGAGATGGTATCTGAGCGACTTTTGAAGCATTTTGCTAAAAGAGAGAGAGAGAGAGGGAAATAAGGACATCTATTTTGCGTTTTATTAATTCAGAAACAGATGGAAGTGTGATTTCGAGCACATTAATATTGATTGCAGCATTTCGGGAGGCCTCCTGTTCCGTCCGCAGCGCTGGGATTGATGTGTGCGTCAGCACGCCCCGACGCACACTTGAGGAAAATAGCTGGTTAGGATAATGAGTGGGCTCCAATCAGGACCATGAAAGTCACTTGATGAAAGATCTTATCTAGGAAAAGGCCCAGTGAAATCAGACTCGGTTCTCCAAGAAGTGGTTTAATTATCCTCATCTGAAATTTATTCTGCAAAACAAGCTCTTCAGAGCACAGGAAAGCTTTTCACCTTTAGTTCTAGTTGCAAACTTTTTCCTTGGGATGGAAGGAGCCCTAGTGGCACAGTGATCAAAGCACTCAGCTGCTAATTATAAATATTGGTGGTTCAAACCCACCAGTTTCTCTGTGGGAGAAAGATGTGGCAGTCTGCTTCCATAAAGATTTACAGCCTTAGAAACCCTCGGGGCAGTCCTACTCTGTCTTGTAGGGTTGCTGTGAGCTGGAATTGACTCAATGGCGATGGGTTTTTCGTTCCTGGAATGGGGGGACGGGGACTGAAATTTCTATATCTCAGGGATGTGCCAGGACCCAGGAGCAGCTTTTGTTCGTTTGTATGGGTGAATCCTCACTGATTACGGCTGGTTACTGTCCTGTTGTAGCGATGCAGCAACGGAATTCTAACTCTTCTTTCCTCTGATGGACTTGGGCCTCTTGCATCTCTGTGGTCACACTTTCGGAGCAGAAGGCAACCTGACTCTCAGCACCGCTATAACAGGACAGTGATCGGCTAGTTATAACGGCCTCACCAGGCTGGGTCGCCACACCTGTGCCACCGAGCCTGACTCGGGCCCGTCTCTTGGCAGTCATGGCCCAGTTTATGCCTCTTCCCCTGCTTCTTGTGTTCCAGCTCAGCCCACTTTGCAAGCCCTGGTGTTCAGGGGGAGTCAAGTGAGAATGTTACACTTCTCTGGGGGAACAGAGCTGTGTTGTGCAGACCCCGGGATGGAACCTGCAAGCAGCTCCAAGTGCTACCGGATGAGTGAGTGACGTAACACTTGTATGGCATTTTGCAATGCTCTGAAAGCTATGCAGGACAGGCTGAGGAGGACAGAGGCTGCAGCAGTGGCTCTCCAGTGTGCTCACAAGACCGGCAGCCTCAGTGGCACCTGAGGACTTGTTAGAAATGCAAATTCTCAGGCCCCAGCCCAGACTTACAGACTCAGACACTCTGGGGTGGGGCCCAGTCTTCTGTGTTTTCATGAGCCCTCCAGGGGATTCTGATGCACCCTCGAGTTTGAGAACCACCTTGCTAGAGCGGAAGCGGGGCGCGAACATGTGAAGAGAGGGGCAGCTGTTGTATTTGACCTCCCCTGGCCCACAGAAGCATTGCTTTATGACTTTATGGCCACCTTCTTTTTTTTTTTTTTTTACATAATAGCTGGGGAGCTTGCGATTTTTGCCAGACCTAGTCACAGTGTCCTCATACAGCTGTTTGCCACCACCACTCCTGGGTGCAGATGTTTGATGGAAAGTCATGATTTAATCCATTTCAAACAACTGCTTTGGTGCAATTTAGCCAAAAGGTCTCACGCATTTTGGGAAAAAAAGTCCTTTCTTTTGAGACCTGCCCAAGAGAAACAGCATCGAGCCTCCCCGGGTCTGAGTCACAGCCAGTGTTAGGGGGCAAAAGCAGCAGAATTCCCATGAACCCTCAAGCCACCAGGCCTAGCACCAGGCTGTGGCTTGCAATTTTTATCCGGGCTCGTCCCCACATTTTGGCGTTGCATTTTGTGGTTGAACTATCTTTTTTGGCATAAAAAAAAAAACTCCAGTTGATAGATGATGGATTGATTGATTCACTGATTGACAGATTGATTTTGGTGACCAAGGCAATCAGTTGTCATAAAGTACAATCACTGCACCCCAAGAATCCCCATGGCCAAAGGGCTTCCGGGGGTGTAGATATTCTCCCAGAGATCCATGGTGGCCGCAGTGACCTCTCTTGCTGCTGAGAGAGTCCTGGGGTGGCCTCTTATTAAACACCCACAGCCACAAAACCCCTGTGGGGTCCACCAGCAGGGTGGGACAAAAGGCAGAGTCCCCTGACTACAGCCGGGAAGCTGCCTTGGGCTGATTGGTCAGTTTGAAAAATAATCAGGGGATCTCGCTATTGCACCACCTCTCCCAGGAAACCAAATTGAACAAGTAAGCTCTCTGCTGAGTCCTGAAGGAGAGGTGGGAAAGCCATGGCTTGCCACGATGAGGCAGGTTAAGCATTTGACAGCAACAACGTTACCTTTGTCAATTGGCTTTTTTTTTTTAATTTTGGTAAAATGCCTTTGCCATTTCAACCATTTTTATGTGTACAATTCAGAGACATTAATTTCATTCACCATGTTATGCAACCATCACCATTATCCATTTCCAAATTTTCCCATCACTCTTAACAGAAACTCAGTGCCTCTTAAGTACTAACTCATTTCCCCTCCCACTTGCCCGTGGGCACCACTGATAAGCGTCGGTCTCTATGCACTTGGTCAATTAACGTTTTGTAACATGTCTACCACTTCTCATTAGTGACTTTATTCACCCTCTACCTCTCAATTCCACAAAATAAGGATTACCTTAAAATACTCCATCAGTGATCTGGAGTACTTCATAGCATGGTCCTTCTTCAGTTTGAACATTCTCAAGTAGAGCAGTGATAAACAGCGGTAGCTGCGGTGATGAGGAAGGGATTATGTTAATGCCAGCGCTTAATGAAACATAAACTGTACCCAAAAAATGCTGATACATATTTTGCAGTGACTCTCCTAAGATGAGATACTTTGAGGAACATACATATCTAAAAAAATCTGAACAGGGAAGGGGAAACATTACAATCCCATCTTGAGAAGGGTCTAAATTAGAAGGGTTACATATTTAGTTGAAGACTGAAGAAACCCACTAAACTCGTTGCCATTGAGTGGCTTCTGATTCATAGTGACCCTATAGGACAGAGCAGAACTGCCCCATAGGGTATCCAAGGAGTGCCTGGTGGATTCAAAATGCCAACCCTTTGGTCAGCAGACGTAGCACTTAATCACTACGCCACCAGGGTTTCCAAATTAGTTATGCTTTACTGGTTTAACGGAAGACACAAATACTGATCTGCAGTAAGCAGCTTAAATTGAGTTGGAATTTTCAAATCCTTCTGCCACATTTCAGCTATTTCCTCAAGGCCTCCATGGGACTCACCATAATACTGCTAGCTTTTTGTCCCCATCTGAAGCCAAGGGGCTGGCAAAGTTCTTCAGCCTCATTGCGTACCTTTGAAGAGAAAGCAAAAGCTAAGTGGGAATTTGTATTATCCTTCGGAAATTCCCAAAGTCATCTGCATTCTGATCACCTGAGTGAGTCAGCCCCAAATTTGCTATGAGTGGGAAGATTGACTAACAGCATGTGGACAAAAATATGCTTTCATGAAAACATACAAAATAATGATCAAGACTGTGCTGCAATAAGATTTAGGTGACATGAGGAATTCAGTCCCGGGACAATGCTGTGGGATTATTATTTTGTGAGTGTATATAAATGCTTGCAAAATACTGTTTCTAGAATACTCTAGCTAAACAGCATTATTGGTTTTCAGTGAGAGGTGGACAAAAATGTCAGTTTCAGTTCAGTTTATGACAGATGAGGTAAATAATATACAACTATGCCTGACATGAGCATGGGGGACCTCAATTACCCAGTTAAAAGGTCTGTTCTAATGGCTCAGGCTTTGAGTATATTCCTATAGAAAGCAGTTTTGTTTTCTTAAAAGAAAGGTCGATTTCACAGCCCTTTAAGGTTTATGCACCCTTAATTTATGTGCTTGTATATTTTGTCTTTCCATTATCTTTAATTGTTACTGTGCCACACTGGGGTGATAAAAGGTTGAGTATTTTCCATTTTTTTCCTTCTAACCGAGCACATTCCATTCTGGGCGTTTAGGCTCTTTAAAATCAATTCATTGCATAAAATCATTGTCTGAGCTTTAATGCAATTTCACAGGTACTTGCGGTAGAATAAGTAATGGGGTTCAGTGTTGCATAAGGAAGTTGAAACCGTGCTGGCAGCCTAGGCTCCCTCTCATTTACAGAAGGCGATGGAGAGCCACGAGGACGTTGGGCTGGCACTGCGGCCTCTTCACTTTCAGTGGCACCTCCCCCAGAAGTCCCCAGGGCTCTCCACCCAAGACTGGGTCTCCTCAGCTTCCCTCAGCTCTGCTCTCCTCCGTAGGGCTCCGGCACTATTGCATGACCATTTTCAAACAAAAGGACCTGTGTCCTTAATGTGAGTCCCTTCTGTTGTTGCAATACTAAGCAAAGGGATTTTTATTATGTAATAAATCTAACTTTCTTTGACAGCTGGATCGCTAAAATGTCAAGTCATTGTGATGGCCCACTTGTTTTCACAAATACATTTCTATTGCGTATTCCCAAGGCTCTAAGGAACTACAATTACTTGAACGAAGAAAACGGGGCACTCTCTGTTGCCAGCACTCTGTCTGGCAGAGAGCAATAAAACTCTTCAATATGATATTGCACTACTAAAAACTATGCCCCTATTATAGTCATCCTCTAATTGCAGCCACATTCACAGGGACTTGATAGTACAGCTTCCATTGCTTAAACGGACCAGAAGACCTAGTGGCTTTCACTCATTTTATTCCCAACTGAAATTTCTCTCGTTAAAAAGAATTATACACACTTTACAGAAAATTTAAAGCAAAAAATAAAATAAAAATTAGAGAGAGAGGACACACACATAGTGCATGTGAAGCTGTGGCAATCTAAATGTGTCGGTGGATTGTCTCCATGTCAGTATCCTGGTTATGATGTACTAGAGTTAAGTAAGGTGGTACCATTGCGGGAGACTGGGTGAAGGGTATACGGGGATCCCTCTGGATTATCCCCTACAACTGCGTGCGAATCCACCATTACCTCAAAACTAAAAGTTCAAAAATACTGACTTTAATGTGAGTGTCCATAAATTGTCTTTTGACCTCTACCAAATTTCATTGATGTACCCGCATGTGGGGAGGAAAATGTCATATAATGAAAAGAAAATCATGCTTAGAAAAAAAAGAAGTTTTTCTGTAGACAATTAAGGGAAAACAAGTTTTCTAATAGAAATAAATGATTTCCTAATTGCATTTTTCTTATAAAATGAAATTTGGTTTCTTGCTTTTATATTCTTAAGAGTATATATTTTCATTAAATAAAATTAATGAGATAGAAAAAAATAGGGAGAGGGAAAACATCCATAAACTTGCAATGGCTCCACGAAAGAAAGGCCTGGCAATAAAGATTTCAGCCAAGAATTTCATAAAGATTACAGCCAAGAAAACCTGATGGAGCAGTTCTACTCTGTAACACATTGGGTCACCATGAGTCAGAACTGACTCATCAGCAATGGATTTGGCTTTTTGGTTATGACACCTAGGATCTCATTTGCCCTCCAGTTTGGTTCAGATGTACACACAGGTTTCTCAAGGCCATAATTGCATATAACTCTGCAGCTCTCTTTTACTTTAACATTATATCATAAACATTGCCATGGGGTTGCATGTCGTTGTTGTCGTTAGGTGTTGTCAAGTCGGTTCCGACTCATAGCAAGCATGTGCACAACAGAACGAAACACTGCCCGGTCCTGAGCCATCCTCACAATCGTTGTTATGCTTGAGCTCATTGTTGCAGCCACTGTGTCAATCCTCCTTGTTGAGGGTCTTCCTCTTTTCCGCTGACCCTGTACTCTCCCAAGCATGATGTCCTTCTCCGGGGACTGATCCCTCCTGACAACATGTCCAAAGTATATAAGACGCAGTCTCACCATCCTTGCCTCTAAGGAGCATTCTGGCCAGACTTCTTCCAAGACAGATTTGTTCGTTCTTTTGGCAGTCCATGGTATATTCGATATTCTTCGCCAACACCACGACTCAAAGGCATCAATTCTTCTTCGGTCTTCCTTATTCATCATCCAGCTTTCACATGCATATGACATGACTGAAAATACCATGGCTTTTTTGGGGGGGTCAGGCGCACCTTAGTCTTCAAGGTCACATCTTTGCTCTTCAACACTTTAAAGAGGTCCTTTGCAGCAGATTTGCCCAATGCAATGCGTCTTTTGATTTCTTGACTGTTGTTTCCATGGCTGTTGATTGTGGATCCAAGTAAAATGAAACCCTTGACGACTTCAATCTTTTCTCTGTTTATCATGATGTTGCTCATTGGTCTAGTTGTGAGGATTTTTGTTTTCTTTATTTTGAGGTACAATCCATACTGAAGGCTGTGGTCTTTGATCTTCATTAGTAAGTGCTTCAAGTCCTCTTCACTTTCAGCAAGCAAGGTTGTGTCATCTGCATAACGCAGGTTGTTAACGAGTCTCCCTCCAATCCTGATGCCCCGTTCTTCTTCATGTACTCCAGCTTCTCGGATTATTTGCTCAGCATACAGATTAAATAGGTATGGTGAAAGAATACAACCCTGATGCACACCTTTCCTGGCTTTAAACCAGTCAGTATCCCCTTGTTCTGTCCGAACAACTGCCCCTTGATCTATGTAAAGGTTCCTCATGAGCACAATTAAGTGTTCTGGAATTCCCATTCTTCGCAGTGTTATCCATAGTTTGTTCTGATCCACACAGTCGAATGCCTTGGCATAGTCAATAAAACACAGGTAAACATCCTTCTGGTATTCTCTGCTTTCAGCCAGGATCCATCTGACATCAGCAATGATATCCCTGGTTCCACGTCCTCTTCTGAAACCGGCCTGAATTTCTGGCAGTTCCTTCTCGATATACTGCTGCAGCTGTTTTTGAATGATCTTCAGCAAAATTTTGCTCGTGTGTGATATTAATGATATTGTTCTATAATTTCTGCATTTGCTTGGATCACCTTTCTTGGGAATAGGCATAAATATAGATGTCTTCCAGTCAGTTGGCCAGGAAGCTGTCTTCCATATTTCTTGGCATAGACGAGTGAGCGCCTCCAGCGCTGCATCTGTTTGTTGAAACATCTCAATTGATATTCCATCAATTCCTGGAGCCTTGTTTTTTGCCAATGCCTTCAGAGCAGCTTGGACTTCTTCCTTCAGTACTATCGGTTCCTGATCACATGCTACCTCTTGAAATGGTTGAACATCAACTAATTCTTTTTGGTATAATGACTCTGTGTATTCCTTCCATCTCCTTGGGCTTGCATAGTCTTCATAACTGTCACTTTTCAATGGCTGCAAAGGATTCTGTTGAATGTACTATGATATAATGAATTACTCTTCTATTATTGATTCACTTTTAATTATTTTCTATTATATATAATGCCAAAGTGGATACCGAACAGATAGCTTGTTCTACATTTTCAATTATTTCCTCCAGTAGAGGAAATTCACATTTCTAGAAGCTGAATTAACAGATCAAAAGATATACTTTTCCTACACAATGCCAAACTGCCCTCATATTACAATGATCAGTTTATACCCCTATCAGCAGCTTAGGAGAGCCCTAGTTCACACCATGCTTTTTTTTTTTTTTTTTGCTCACACTGGGCAGTCACATTTTAAAATTTTCTTCTTAATTTAGAAATGCTTTCCTTAACTTTGCATTTTTTGGATGATTAGAGAGGATGAATTTTCTCCATGCTTCTTCACTTATGTCTCCCCTCAGTTTTGAACGCTTAAAATTTTTGCCAGAATTTTATCTTTCATTTTCACCTTTGAAAATTGCAGGTCAGTTTGAATAGACACCGAACAATCAATCTTGCCTTAGGAGATACAGAATGGTGGTGGTAGCTTCCACAGCAAATGATGGAAGTTGGGGAGAAAGGCTGTGCACTCTTCTCTGGGGCCCACTTCTCAGAGCAGTGCTAAGTGAAAGATAGGTGACCGGCCTGGAAGCCAAGCTGGGGTTTCCCTTGTCACTTCCCTCCTTTTGTGGATTTAACTGAATCTTCTGATCCTATGTGAAAATATTTATTCATTTATTTAGTAATTCCTGTTCTTTTGATTTTTTTGGAAAATACATACCATATTTTTATGCAAATAACGTGTGCCTTTGCTTGCCAATTGCACCCTCCCCCCCGGAGATATTTTCTCGTAAGCACTACTATGCCATAGCAGCGCTTGTGAAAATACCTCAAGGGGGGAGGGCATGGTTGGCAAATGAGCGTGGAGGTCTCGCATTTTTTTCCTAAAACTAACAGTATGCTAAATTTGCCCAATGTCTGTCTGAAGGTTTCAGTATTAGTAGGTCCAGATTCATAACAGTTTACGCGGGTACAAGCAATAGAGTATAAAGCAGACCTGGCATTATTGATTGAGAGAGCCAGAAGGTGAGGAGGCCATAAGGGGCTTTTACGTAAAGAACTGCTCACTCAATCAAAAGCAGTGATTTTGTCCACCCAGCGAAAGATGGCACTTAGCAACTATTTAGAGGTGGATTAAATGATTTTACAAATCTCTGCAGATTACTGGGAAACACAAGAATGGATATTATCTCTTCTTCTCCTTCCCCTTCTTCCTCTTCTAGGAATTTTTGATTACCTACAAATTCTCCACCAAGACCAACAGTCCAGAAAACGTCATTTAAAATGTAAATGAAATCACTAAGCTGCACAGCTAATATACCCTCTCCTATTCTCATCCTCTCATCTCTATCCCTGCACCCCTCCCCTGGCCTGTTCCCTCAAATTCCAGATACATGGAAAGTCAACTCCCCACCTGTGGCCTTAAACGCCGCCTTCGAGTTGGAACAGTGCCCCCTCCTTTTTTAATAACTGAGAAAGAAATTCTTAGAAAACATGGCTTATAATAGAAATCCTGAAAGCACCACTTTTTTTTTTGAATTATAAAACTGCACCTTTGAAAAGACAAGTGTCAGTGCCAAACGGTGAAATCACTACACTTCGCTTCCACCCACTCGGTTTTCAATTTTAATTTTATGAATATTGCAAATTATAACACTCACATTATAACCTCTGAAGGGGATAATTTATAAAAGCAGTGTCCGTCAATTATAAATTTTCCAGGACATTAATAAAATGGCAAGAACTAATTACGATGACTCCTAAGAAAAAGATGCCTTGGACAAATCATTAATATGTTGAAATGATATTTTTTAAAACATAGCAGGTTCTAATTATGACTGCAATGAGCTTAGGAAGATGACTGCAGAAAGGCCAGTAACCTGAGCAGTTCCACAGTCTCGGAGTACATGGTGTACGGAGACTTCGCTTCCAGGGGATCGCGCTCCATCGCGTTGCCACATTCGGTGAAGGAGAGGGCTGCATCAGCGTAATTGACGGCCTTGCCGAATTTCTCAAACTGAAAGAGGAAGATGACTTGTCAGCATCATACTACCTCTTCTCCTCCTTATAGAGGAGTGGTTCTCAACAGAGAGATGGTTTGCTCCCCAGGAACATTTGGCAATGTCTGGAGATATTCTGGTCGCCACCGCTGGAGGGGAGGGGCTACCGGCATCTAGTGAGTGGAGGCCAAAGATGATACTAACCATCCTACAATGCACAGACAGGACAGCCCCACAAGAAAGAATGATCTGGCCCAAATGTCAGTAGTGCCAAGGTTGAGAAACTCTAATATAGGGGGATGACAATGGATGAATTTGTAGTAACAATGAAGTAACTGATTTAAGGTTCTTTGGTTCTGACAGGGAGACTGGCTGAGAAGAGAAAAACACAGTCAAGGTATCGGGAATGCTTTGTGGTATTACTGTTGCTGTTGTTATCAGTACCATTTTGGTGGACTAGAATCCAAATCACTGCCTTGACAAGTTTCTATCCATTAAGTTTACTAACCTGAGTAGTCGCTGTGGTTGCCTACAGACAGAGCTTGCAATTAAGCTCTGATTTTTATAAGCCTCATAGACAATGAACACATACAGTCCTGGCTTCCGAACTCTGTGAGCACATCAGCCCTGCCTCCAGGAGAAGAGTAACAAATTGATGCTATTGTCATGAAAAATGTGAAGCTGTCCCATGACTGTTGACAATGATCACATCACTTTCACTGTAAACGATGGTCTGAGATAGTATGTCGAAAAGCCAAAAAATATAGCACCACTAAATATTTTAGTTTAGTAAAATTTTATTGCAAAACGTTTTAGCCCTGATAATGGTCATGATTGAACTGACTTAGACATACTGATTTCTTTTTTATGTGTAATGAATATTATATATGACACTTTTATAGGGAGTATTTTATAACAGTATTTAACATTTTCAATTTTTGATAGCTGGATGTAAGAACTCCACTAATACGGCGTTTTATGCAAAAGAGCCAATATAATGCAGATTTAGCTATTTTAATTTTCTTGTATACCTTTTATCAAAATATTTTTTATGCAACTGTGAAGGCTTCAATTCTGAAAATGGCAGAGTAGTTGTCTCTAGCAAAGGATTAAGTGCAACTATAAAATGATGACTTACGGGTCTTGCACAATCTTTTGTTGTAATGACTCTCTTTACAATAAATGTTCTTCAGCTTTTATGTACTGCAGGAAATCTGTGATTTCCCTTCTGTAAGCTGCTGTGGGAAAATACCGCTGTCTGCTCAGTTCAAAGTGATTTCCTGAAAACCTCTGTGTGCATGCAAATGAAATGATCTCCTTTCTCTCTTGCCTCCTACGATCATTTTCTTAGGCCCATCATGCTTTGACTGGTTCTCCCATTCGGAAACTAATCTTTACATCCTGATTTTTGGAGGAGATTTTTCGTTCATTACCCCATAGCTGGAAGGATCTTTAAAGATCATCTAACCTAAACCCCTCCTTTTCTAAAAAGGGAAACTGAACTCTGAAGAGAGAAATTGACAGGGCCATGTTGCCAGTTAATGCCAAGTCACTCCTCCTCTCTGAGTCTCAATTTTTTCACTGTTAAAAGAGAGAAACTGAGGAATAGGAGTTGACAGATTCCTGCGTGTATAGGGACATTCACAGAAGTCCCTGAACAATGTGAAATGCACCCAAGAACAGATAAAAAGATATATTGTGGAGAGGTGGTAATCACAAAATCGAAAACCCCCTCTAAGACAACTGTGATAACCATAAATCCATTTAAAGTTTATCTTGTGCAAAGAATCTAACTTGAGGTCATTTCCCTTGATTCCTGAGAGATAACCCTTGGAATTCCCCACCTTTATTATTTTAAAACCTCTAGACTACACCTGAGGAGTTGTGCAAATGAATGGGAACCACAGAAACCACCTAGTAACCTGATGTCAGCTGATCTCAGAAAGTGGGCCATGATTCAATCAAGCATGTCGAGACTGAAAAAACCAAACCCATTGCTGTCGAGTCGATTCTGACTCATAATGACTCCATAGCACAGGGTAGAGCTGCCCCACAGGGTTTTCAAAGAGCAGCTGGTGGATGTGAATTATCAACCTTTTGTTAGCAGCCGGACTCTTACCAATGGTTAATTTTTACTCGGTTTCCTCTTCTTCTCCTTACAAGCCTTATTGTAACTCACCCCCTTTGAACCTTTTTTTTTTTTTAACAAAATGGCCTACCTGTATGCATACAGAATAACTGCTTGAATAAACCCTATATGCTTTAATTATTTGTCTTTTGATTTTTATTAAACATTTTTACTGTGCTTTAAGTGAAAGTTTAAAAATTAAGTCAGTCTCTCACACAAAAACTTATATACACCTTGCTACATACTCCCAGTTGCTCTCCCCCATTGAGACAGTCCACTCCCTCCCTTCACTCTCTTTTCACGTCCATTTCACCAGCTTCTAACCCCCCGTACCCTCTCATCTCCCCTCCAGGCAGGAGATGCCAACATAGTCTCCAGTGTCGACCTGTTCCAAAAAGCTCACTACTCACCAGCAGCCCTCTCCATCCCATTGACCACTCCAATCCGTGTCTGAAGAGTTGGCTTTGGGAATGGTTCCTGTCCTGGGCTACCAGAAGGTCTGGGGGCCATAGACAACCAGGGTCCTTCTTGTCTCAAACAGACCATTAAGTCTGTTCTTTTTATGAGAATTTGGGGTCTGCATCCCACTGCTCTCCTGCTCCCTCAGGGGCTCTCAGCTGTGTTCCCTGTCAGGGCAGCCATTGGTTGTAGCCGGGCACCATCTAGTTCTTCTGGTCGCAGACAGATGTAGCCTCTGGTTTATGGGGCCCTTTCTGTCTCCTGGGCTCATAATTACCTTGTGTCCTTGGTGTTCTTCATTCTCCTTTGCTCCAGGTGGGTTGAGACCAATTGATGCATCTTAGATGCCCCCTTGCTAGCACTGAAGACCCCAGATGCCACTCTCCAAAGTGGGATGCAGAATGTTTTCTTAATAGATTCTATTATGCCAATTGACTTAGATAGCCCCTGAAACCATGCCCCCCAAACCCCCACACCTGCTACGCTGGCCTTTGAAGCATTCAGTTTTTTCAGGAAATATTTTTGCTTTTGGTTTAGTCCAGTTGTGCTGACCTCACCTGTATCGTGTGTTGTCTTTCCCTTCACCTAAAGAAGTTCTTATCTACTATCTAATTAGTGAACACCCCTCTCCCACCCTCCCTCCCTCCCACCTCTCATAACCATCAATGAATATTTTCTTCTCTGTTTAAACTATTTCTTGAGTTCTTATAATAGTGGTCTCATGCAATATTTGTCCTTTTGCAACTGACTAATTTCACTGAGCGTAATGGCTTCCAGATTCCTCCATGTTATGAGATGTTTCACGGATTCATCACTAGTCTTTATCAATGAGTAATACTCCATTGTGTGAATATACCACAATTTATTTATCCATTCATCCATTGATGGGCACCTTGGTTGCTTCCATCTTGTTGCTATTGTAAACAGTGCTTCAGTGAACATGGGTGTGCATGGGTGTTCATGTAAAGGCTCTTATTTCTCTAGGATATATTCCAAGGAGTGGGATTGCTGGATCATATGGTAGTTCTATTTCTAGCTTTTTAAGGAAGCGCCAAATTGATTTCCAACGTGGTTGTACCATTTTACACTCCTACCAGCAGTGTATAAGTGTTCCAATCTCTCCACAGCCTCTCCAACGTTTATTGTTTTGTGTTTTTTGGATTAATGCCAGCCTTGTTGGAGTGAGATGGAATCTCATTGCAGTCTTGATTTCCATTTCTCTAATGGCTAATGATTGTGAACATTTCCTCATGTATCTGTTAGCTACCTGAATGTCTTCTTTAGTGAAGTGTCTGTTCATCTTTTTTGCCCATGTTTTCATTGGGTTTATTGTCTTTTTGTAGTTGAGTTTTTGCAGTATCATGTAGATTTTAGAGATCAGATGCTGATCGTAAGTTCATAGCTAAAAACTCTTTGCTATACTATAGGTAATCTGTTTATTCTTTTGGTGAAGTCCTTGAACGAGCATAGGTGTTTGATTTTGAGGAGCTCCCAGTAATTCAGTTTTTCTATCTGCATTGTTAGTAATCTTTTGTATACTGTTAATGCCATGTATTAGGGATCCTAATGTTGTCCCTATTTTTTCTTCCATGATCTTTATCGTATTAGATTTTATATTTAGGTCTTTGATCCATTTTGGGCTCGTTTTTGTGCATGGTGTGAGGGATGGGTCTTGTTTCATTTTTTTGCAGATGGATATCCAGTTATGCCAGCACCATTTGTTAAAAAGACTGTCTTTTCCCCCATTTAACTGATTTGGGGCCTTTGTCAAATATCAAGTGCTCATATGTGGATGGATTTATGTCTGGATTCTCAATTCTGTTCCATTGGTCTATGTATCTGCTGTTGTACCAGTACCAGGCTGTTTTGACTACTGTGGCAGTATAATAGGTTCTAAAATCAGGTAAACTGAGGCCTCCCACTTTGTTCCTCTTTTTCAGTAATGCTTTACTTATCCAGAGCCTCTTGCCCTTCCATATAGAGTTGGTGATTTGTTTCTCCATCTCATTAAAAAATGTCATTGGAATTTGGATCGGAATTGCATTAAATCTATAGATCACTTTTGGTAGAATAGACATTTTTATAATGGTAACTCTTCCTATCCATGAGCAAGGTATGTTTTCCACTTATGTACGTCTCTTTTGGTTCCTTGCAAAAGTGTTTTGTAGGTTCTTTGTATAAGTCTTTTACATCTCTGGTTAGATTTTCTCCTAAGTATTTTATCTTCTTGGGGGCTACCGTAAATGGTATTGATTTGGTGATTTCCTCCTCGATGTTCTTTTTTCCTGGTGTAGAGGAATCCAACTGATTTTTGTATGTTTATCTGGTATCCTGATACTCTGCTGAACTCTTCTATTAGTTTCAGTAGTTTTCTTGAGGGTTCCTTAGGGTTTTCTGTGTATAAGATCATGTCATCTGCAAATAGAGAAGCGTTTACTTCTTCCTTGCCAATCTGGATCTCTTTTATTCTCCATCTAGCCTAATTTCTCTGGCTAGGACCTCCAGCACAATGTTGAATAAGAGTGGTGATAAAGGGCATCCTTGGCTGGTTCTGGATCTCAAGGGGAATGCTTTCAGTCTCTCTTCATTTAAGATGATATTGGCTATTGGCTTTGTATATATGTCCTTTATTATGTTGAGGAATTTTCCTTCTATTCTTATTTTGCTGAGAGTTTTTATCATGAGTGTGTGTTGAACTTTGTCAAATGCCTTTCTGCATCAATTGATAAAATCATGTGGTTCTGGTGTTTTGTTTTATTTATGGGATGAATTACATTGATTGTTTTTCTAATGTTGAACGATCCCTGCATACCTCGTATGAATCCCACTTGGTCATGATGAATTATTTATTTTTTTTGATATGTTGTTGAATTCTATTGGCTAGAAGTTTGTTGAGGATTTTTGTATCTAAGTTCATGAGGGATATAAGTCTGTAATTTTCTTTTTTTGTGGCAGTGGGTTTTGGGTTTTACCTGGTTTTGGTATCAGGGATATGCTGACTTCATAGAATGAGTTTGGGAGTATTCTGTCCTTTTCTATGCCCTGAAATACCTTTAGTAGTAGTGGTGTTAACTCTTCTCTGAAAGTTTGGTAGAACTCTGCAGTAAAGCCGTCTGGGCCAGGGCTTATTTTTGTTGGGAGTTTTTTGATTACCTTTTCAATCTCTTCTTTTGTTATGGGTCTATTTAGTTGTTCTACCTCTGTTTGTGTTAGTTTAGGTAGGTAGTGTGTTTCTAGGAATTCATCCATTTCTTCTAGGTTTTCGAATTTGTTGAAGTACAATTTTTCATAGTAATCTGATATGATTCTTTTAATTTCAGTTGGGTCTGTTGTGATATCGCCCATCTCATTTCTTATTCAGGTTATTTGCTTCCTCTCCTGTTTTTCTTTTGTCAGTTCGGCCAATGGTTTATCAATTTTTGTTGATTTTTTCAAAGAGCCAGCTTTTGGTCTTGTTAACTCTTTCAATTGTTTTTCTGTTTTCTATTTCATTTAGTTCTGCTCTAATTTTTATTATTTGTTTTCTTCTGGTGCCTGAGGGTTTCTTTCGTTGTTCTCTTTCTATTTGTTCAAGTTGTAGGAATAATTCCTTGATTTTGGCCCTTTCTTCTTTTTGTATGTGTGCATTTATTGATATAAATTAATCTCTGAGCACTGCTTTCACTGTGTCCCAAAAGTTCTGATAGGAAGTGTTTTCATTCTCATTGGATTCTATGAAGCTCTTTATTGCATCCTTAATGTCTTCTATAATCCAGTCTTTTTTTGAGCAGGATATTGTTCAGTTTCCAAGTGTTTGATTTCTTTTCCCTGCTTTTTCTGTTTTTGGTTTCCACTTTTATGGTCTTATGGTCAGAGAAGATGCTTTGTAATATTTCAATGTTTTGGATTCTGCGAAGGCTTGCTTTATGACCTAATATGTAGGTCTATTCTAGAGAATGTTCCATGTGCACTAGAAAAGAAAGGATACTTACTTGGTTGCTGTTGGGTGGAGTGTTCTGTATATGTCTATGAGGTCACGTTGGTTGACTGTGGCATTTAGATCATCCGTGCCTTTATTGAGTGTCTTTCTGGATGTCCTGTCCTACTCCAAAAGTGGTGTGTTGAAGTCTCGTACTATTGCTGTGGAGCTGTCTATCTCACCTTTCAATGCTGATAGAGTTTGTTTTATGTATCTTGCAGCCCTGTCATTGGGTACAGAAATATTTAATATGGTTATATCTTCTTGGTATATTGTCCCCTTAATCATTATATAGTGTCCTTCCTTATCCTTTATGATGGATTTAACTTGAAAGTCTATTTTGTCAGAACTTAATATTGCCACTCCTGCTTTTTTTTTTATTGTTGTTTGCTTGATATATATTTTTCCATCCTTTGAGTTTTAGTTTGTTTGTGTCTCTAAGTCTAAGGTGTGTCTCTTGTCGGCAGCATATAGCCAGATCATGGTTTTTAATCCATTCTGCCACTCTCCGTCTCTTTATAGGTGCATTTAGTCCATTTACATTCAGTGTAGTTATGGATAGGTATGAATTTAGTGCTATTATTTTGATGTCTTTTTTTGGGTGTTGTTGACAGTTTTTTTTTCCCACTTAATTTTATGTGCTGTGTAGATTATCTTTATATATTATCCTTTCCTCATATTCATTGTTGTTGATTTTGTTTCTGCTGAGTCTCTATTTTTTCTTGTATTTTATTTTGATATGTAGGATAATTGGTCTCCTTTGTGGTTACCTTATTATTTTCTCCTGTTTTTCTAAATTTAAACCTAACTTTTATTTCTTCGTGTCATCTTGTCTTCCTCTCCATATGGAAGTTCTATGCCCACATTTCTTAGTCCCTGTTTATTGTTTTATTGTTGTCTTCTCTTACGTAATAACATTGCTGTTTCCCTGTTTTGAGTGTTTTTTGTGTTGATTTATTTTTGTGATTTCCCTGTCTGGGTTGACTTCTGATTGCTCTGTCCAGTGTTCTAGTCTTGGGTTGATAACCTGATAGTATTGATTTTCTAACCAAAGAACTACCTTTAGTATTTCTTATAGTTTTGTTCAGGTTTTTACGAATTCCCTAAACTTCTGTTTATCTGGAAATGTCCTAATTTCACTTTCATATTTAAGAGACAGTTTTGCTGTATATAAGATTCCTGGATGGCAATTTTTTTTCCTTCCATTTTTTTAAATTAAGTCATCCCATTGCCTTCTTGCCTGCATGGTTTCTGCCGAGTAGTCCGACCTTATTCTTAGTGACTCTGTTTTGTAGGTGACTTTTCGTTTATCCCTAGCTTCTCTTAAAATTCTCTCTTTATCTTTGGTTTTGGCAAGTTTGGTTATAATATGTCTTGGTGACTTTCTTTTAAAATCTACCTTATGTGGAGTTCAATAAGCATCTTGGATAGATATCTTCTCATCTTTCACGATATCAGGGAAGTTTTCTGCCAACAAATCTTCAACAATTCTCTCTGTAATTTCTGTTATCCCTCCGTGTTCTGTTACTCCAGTCACTCATAGGTTATTTCTCTTGATAGAGTCCCACATGATTCTTAAGTTTTCTTCATTTTTTAAAATTCTTTTATCTGATTTTTCTTCAAATATATTGGTGCCAAGTGCTTTATATTGAGGCTTACCAATTCTGCCTTCCATTTGTTCCATTCTGCTCCTCTGACTTTCTATTGAGTTGTCTAATTCTGTATTTTTATTGTTAATCTTCTGAGTTTCTAATTTCTCTCTATGGATTCTTGCAGCTTATTAAATTGTTCATTATGTTCTTGAATAACCTTTTTAATTTCTTCAACTATTTTATCTGTGTGCTTCTTGGCTTGTTCTGTGTATTGCCTGATCTCCTTCCTGATGCCTTGAAGGGTTCTGTATATTAATCTTTTGTATTCTTCCTCTGGTAATTCCAGGAAGGCACTTTCATCTAGAAGATCCCTTGATTCTTTGTTTTGAGAGCTTGTGGAGACAATCATGGTCTGTTTCCTTATGTGACTTGATATTGACTGTTGTCTCCCAGCCATCTATTAGTTACTGTATTAATTTCTTTTATGTTTGCTTACTGTGTCGTAGCTTCTTGGTTTGTTTTGTTTTGTTTTGATACACCCAAAGGGGTAGCTTGAGTGAGCTAGCTTGATTGTTTTTGCCTTTGGAGCTCTGACGTCCTGTCACCAGATGGCTAGAGCTGTTATCAGGTATATCAGTCTAGGAGTCCATTCACTTTTCTTGTATGAATTCAGCTCAGGTGTCTAGGTAGTTCATCATCAATTGTGTGGTACAGGCTCTGTCCTACAGTCTTAGAGGGGCAGGAGTGATTGGTGTAGGTACCGGTATCTGGTTGCAGCAGGGGGTCACGCTCTGAACAAGGCAGGGGGCTGAGAATCATCCCCCAAGTTTCTCTGAGGAAAGCATGTCCCTGTTCCCTAGAGTATACAGGTTGGTGGGCTCTGCAGGTGGACCATGGGCATCCAATGTTTTTGGTTGTAAGGACTGGGAAGTACCAGTTATCCTTAGACTCCTGTCGCGGGTGGCTGGGTGACCTGAGTGGAGTCACCTGTCCTTAGGCCCCTGATATGGGTAGATGAGGACCCTGTTTAATAGGCAAATCAATGTCAAACACCAAACACCCACCTCTCCACCACACAGGAGTCTGCCACCAAGGGCCTATACTCCTGCAAGAGGCCTACACAGTTCCTTGTAGAGGGCAAAGGTACTCAAAGTCCATGGATCATTTACGCCTGGACAGCAGCCGCCTCTGTCCTGTGCTCCCCCGGTTAGTGGAGCTGGCCAATTATCTTTTCCCCCAGTTGCAAATTTATTCCTTCTCCAAGGCTGGGAGGATGGCTCTAGGCATTCAGCAGGGCCTATTTCAGTCCCAGGGAAATCAGCTGCTGAAGTCGGCTTGGGGGAGGTGCAGTAAAATATAAGCAAGTGCTTAGCTTTTGCCGAGAGCGCCATTCTTCTCTGGTTCCAGAGGTGTGAGTAGGCTGTGTGGCTGGCCGCTTCTACCTGAGGAAACTGTGGTCGAATGCTAGTACCAGCCCACTGCTTCCGCTCCTGGGAGTGGCACCTGAGGGCTCCCCTGTGATTCAGGTCTGGTAACGCCTCTCTGCTTCTGAACCATCTCTTCCTCCCCTTGCCCCTCAGTTAGTTTTCTAAGCTTTCCTTTGACGTTCAGGGCTCCTATCTTGTCATAAATATACTCATTTCACTTGTTTTTTTCAGGTCTTTGTTGTGAGAGGGCTCTCCGGAAGCATCTGTCTGTTCCGCCATCTTGTCTCCACCTCCCCTGTTTTGATTGTTTTTAACAATACCCATAAAAAGAGGTGGTTGAACTACCACCATACAAGGATGTGTCCAGCTCTGGTGTAGACAGGCCAAGCAAAAAAGTCATTCCTCTAAATGAGTGTTTTTCAACTTTTCATTCCTAATCACCCCCCTGGAACATTTTTAGACATTTTTTTTCCACCTAAACCCATGACATTTTAATACCAAACACACATTAAATATCTCTTTATGCACTCTGGCCCATTGGAGTGTCATAAGCCGTTTTAATGTCTGAGATTTTTTTCGGCCTCCTCCCAAGAACCAAGTTTTGCCCCCATGAGGGTGGTATCTCCCCCACTGAGCATGCATGTTCTAAATGGATTATACCAAGAGTGATTTTGCGGGACACATAAACACAACCCTGGAAAGTAGACAGTGATGCTGATTCTTGATCCCATGTATGTATCTGTGATTTTCTCACTTCCTCAAACATTTCACCTACATAGCCTCAGATGGACATCCCAATCTCCATCAGCTCATGGAACAGCTGGCCAAAGGAACATCTATGTGCTCCCTTGCTCTGATTTTGACACTGGGCAAACTCCAGAGCCCTTCTGAAGGGCTGTGAAGTGGAGGACTTTTAGAGAAAAGCTTTGGTCTTTCAGTCAGCAGTACTCCCACCCAGTGCCTTTCAAATGTCTCACCACTCATACAACAGTCACAGGCACAGTCTTCCCAGCACCTCTGGGAGCTGGCTCCTAGTCTGCCTTGCCATTTTTGTGTGCAGGAGCAGGAGATGATTGTTTCCACGGGAAAATTCACACCATAGAAGGGTTGGGTGCTGACAATAGCAGGGCAGTTGGGATCACAGGGGGGATGACAGACAGTAGGGAAGCAGCAGAGGCAAGGGCCGTGGGCAGCTGCTGTTGGTCTCACACTAGTCCAAGTGCAAAGACTGTTGCATCAAATGCCACAAGGCAGCTATGTCCTGGTGGCAATGCTTGATGGGGGATGCTTTTTCCAAGTTTTTTTTTTTTAACACAATGACTTAAACTGACACCTCTAATTGTGTTGGGGTTTAGTCAAAGGTGAGGAGCCTGAATTCAGAACATTCTTTCTGCTAGTCGTTCTCAATCTTGGCTGCACATTGGAATCACCTGGGGAGCTTTAACACCCATGCCTGGGTCCCAATCCCATAAATTCTGATTTCACTTGCTAGGGGCATGACCTGGGCATCGGGGTCTTTCTAATGGTCCCCAAGTAATTGTAATGTGTGGTCAGGGTTGAGGCCCACTGTTAGGAGGATCAGTCAAGTCAAACACCCGATGCGCTGGCCTAGGTGGTTAAAACACTTGGAGGCAGCTGGGCAAAGTGTCTTGGGAAACCTGCATGGCAGCACTTCTTTTTTCTGCTCGGGGTCCCAGCCTGACTGTGGGCCTCGCTCTGGAAACATGCAATCAATACAAGGAGCTGAGGTCTTGGTACAGGTCTGAGTTTCCTAAAGCCAATTTTTGAGGCCAGTTAACCAGCTCTCAACAACCTTCTTCTCTGAACCAGTGCTGGTTTGCAGAACCCAATTAGAGCTCCCTCACTCCAGGAGAAGTGTCAGAAGTCACTTTCAATCCACTTTAAAGATAATGGTATATGCCATTTTGATTCTGAAGTTGGGGCAAGGGGAGGAACAGTGGGAAAATAAGTAACTTTGGACCTAATTAGCGCCAATCTCCCTTTTTCAGGAGCAGCAATAGGCTGCAGAGCAGGCTGGGGCTGTGGTTCTGAATGTTGGACTGGTTTGTAAAGTGCCTTCTTTGTTTTCTTTCAAAGCACAATACCTTAATGGGAGCAAAGCCATAAGAGGAAGGGAACCTACCAAGGCATCAGCTTTGTGCTTCAGCTTCTTAGCTTCCTGCATGTAATAATCAGCATTGTGGACCCTAAACAAACAAAACACACTCTTTCAGAAACCAGCATTGATGCTTTTCATCTTTTGATTAAAAGACTGAAGAGTCAAAACAAAATTTTTTTGCTACAAATCTATTCCTATACAATGCCTTGAAAAAGGCAGTGAATGCTGTCATTCATTTTATAACCAACCTTGAAATAATCCAGTAAATGCAATCTGAAGTGCATAATGGCTTTTTAGGATAAATAACCCCATCTTCCACCCCCCACCATTACAGTTGTCCAACTATTAGTTGGCACACGTTTGTATCTGAGAACACAAATAAGAAAGGAGGACAAAGTTACCTGGAATTAAGCACCTGCCTTTGGAAACAGCAACAAAGCTCCACAACTAAACGTGGGCTGAAGCCATGTCTTGGTGGGGACAGAGATACGTGTATGGGGGTGGGGTGGGGTAGGTAGGGTATATATTTAATGTTATAGGAGCTGGTGCTCAAGTCTTATTCTAGGTGACACGCACATGGAACTAGAAATGCCATACAGCCTCCACCCCTCATTCACTGTCCCAATTTGTGTCCATGAGAATCTGGGGACAACATACGAGTCATCAAAAGTGAGCTTGGGTCTCCGAACATTGGTGCTGCTGCTGGACAGAAGGGGCAGGGCTGCCCAGGACGTCATCTCCAGGTGACTGCTATCCATGAGGCCAGTAGTGATGGTAGAGGTGATGGTAGAAATGGTGGTGGTAGTGGTTGTGGTGGTGGCCGTGGCTGTGGTGGTGGCCGTAACAGTGGCAGTGACAATGGCAGTAGCAGTTACAGTGGCAGTGGCAATAGCAGCGTTGGTGACAGTGATGGTGGCAGAGGCTGCCTTTTTTGGAGTGTCTCCCTCCTGGGAAAAAGGGACAAATAGCTTCCATTAGGTCCAGCTCTATAGAATATCTTTTCATAAATTCTCTGAATGTCAAGCACACTGGAAACAAGGCAGGAGGAAAGAAAACAATGCACACGGCTTGAGGAGAAAGAGGTGGCCCTGACATATTGTGGGGGCTCTGTGAATCACCAGCTTTTGTTTTAGGATGACACCAAAAACTGAGCTAATCAGACGCTGTGATTACATGGCCCCATCATGCCATTAGGAAAGCTATCTGCAAAGGTCCAAATACAGTAGGAAAAGTGACGGGGGAGAGGAGGGAAAGGGAGGGGAGGACAGAGAGAGGAAGAAAGAGGAGGATGGAGACAGGGAGAGACAAGACAGAGAGAGAGAGAGAAATAGAGATAGATTGAATAGAGTCTGACCCGGATGTGAACATTTTTGATAGGGAAACCAGCCCCCAAACTATCTCTAGGGTAAATAGAATCCACTGGTCGCTCTGCAAAATATCAGATTCAGTCCAGTAAAATACCAGCAAACCAAGCATTGTCCTGCAATAGTCAGCACCCTGGGCTGGAGGCTGAAGAAGCCCTTTTGTTCATATGAGATACTTGACCAATTTCTGGCAAAATGAATACCGTATAAGTGTGCCTCCTCATTTTAAAATCTTGCGACAGTGAAGCCTCATCTCAACCAGGTCAAAAATCAAAAGGGTCTCCCTTTGCACTGTCATTGTCATAGAGAGGCTGGGACCCAGTGGAGAAAACAGGAGGTAAGATGCGTAATTCTGTTCCTGTGATAGTGTTGTGTCACAGGACCACCTGCCATGTTCCCACGGCAGGCCCTGCCCTCCCCACCTGGCAACCCCCCCTGCCCTTGGTATCTGTGGGACTCTCCTGGCTGCTCTATCTCCAACTACGCTTTCCATGGTGCCTTTCCTCACTCTGCTCTCATAAGTTGGTATCTCTCTAAGGCTGGCATCCCTCAAGGTTCTTTCTTCAACATTCTTAGTTCTTGACAAGATTTACCAATCCTGTATGTGTTGGCACATCTTTAGCCAAATGAAGATAACTCACAAATGGAAACCTCAGACTTACCCTCTCTCCTAAGCTCCACACCTGCAGTGACAACCTCTAGAAAGTTCTGCCTAGATGATCCATTAATTAGCACCTCAAATGTCTCTAAAACCAAATAGCTAACTGGACCCAGACCGTCCTCTATATCTGTTAATGGCAAGACAATGGTCTTCTGTCACCAGGCTGAATTTCTCCACACCAGTGAGTAGCTTTCAAGTTGGTTTTGCAGGGCTCCAGTGTACTGTGGTAGTCCCTGGGGCCAGGGGCATGGGAGCCCCCTATCCTTGGCTTACATCTGAGCTGTTCTGATTTAATCTCCTTTATACATTAAAGTTCTGTAAATTATTGCATTTCAAAAAATGGTGATGCTCCCAAAGTGTTTTTTTCCTTCTAAATTTTATTTATTTTGTTGTTGTTGTTTTTGAGAATATACACAGCAAAACATACACTAATTCAACATTTTCTACAAGTACAGTTTAGTGACATTGGTTACATCCTTCAAGTTGTGCAATCATTCTCACCCTCCTTTTCTCAGCTGTTCCTCCCTCATTAACAAAAACTCACTGCCCCCTAAGGTTCCTATCTAATCTTTCCAGTTGCTGTTGTCAATTTGATCCCAAATAGATAGTTCTTAAAAGAGCACAATGCTCGAGGCAAATATTTTTTATTAGTTAAAGCTAAATCATTGCTCGGTTTTAAGATGATTTCAGGGGACATTTTTGGTTTAAGGATTAAAGATTATCTTAGGACAATAGTTTCAGGAGTTGAGCCACTCTCCCTGGCTCCACAAAGTCTAGAGTCCATGAGAATTTGAAATTCTGTTCTGTTATTTTCCCTCTTTTGATCAAGATTATTCTGTGGAATCTTTGATTAAAATGTTCAGTATTGATAGCTGGGCACCATTCATTTCTGGTCTCATGGCAAAGGAGGCGGTTGTTCATGGAGGCAATTAGCCACAGATTCCATGTTGTTGTTGTTAGGTACCATTGAGTTGGTTCTGACTCATAGTGACCCTATATACAACAGAACAAAACACTGCTGGTCCTGCGCCATCCTCACAATTGTTAAGTTCGAGCCCATTGTTGCAGCCACTGTGTCAACTCATCTCACTGAGGGTCTTCCTCTTTTTCGATAACCCTCTATTTCACCAAGCATGATGTCCTTCTCCAGGGACTGGTCTCTCCTGATAACATGTCCAAAGTACGTGAGAGGAAGTCTCGCCATTCTTGCTTCCAAGGGGCACTCTGAATGTATTTCTTCCAAGACAGACTTGTTCGTTCTTCTGGCAGTCCATGGTATATTCAATATTTTTGCTGTCCAGCTTTCACATGCATATGAGGCAAATGAAAATATCACGGCTTGGGTCAAGCACACTTAAGTCCTTTACCAGTGGCAAAGCTTCCAGTATCATAGCAATACCCAAGCCACCGCAGGTCAACAAACTGACAAACGTGATGCAGTCCATATACTCCTATTTCCGACTCTCCTTCCTCTGTTGCTCCAGGTGAATAGGGACCAATTGTTTTGCCTTGGATGGCCACTTGCATGCTTTTACGATCCCAGGCACTATACAATGAACCAGGAGGTAGAACAGAAGCACTAAACACGTTATTAGGCCAATTAACTGGGATGTCCCATGAAACCATGACCCTAAACCTCCAAATCAAGGAACCAAATCCCGTGAGGTGTTCAGTTGTACATGAGCAGCCTCAGCAGCTACTCTGTTTTTGTCACTGTTGTAAATATATCTATTGCACAACTTTTGCTAACTCAACTTTTTATAGGTGTACAATTTATTTACTGCAATTACAATAATTGCCTGTGCAACCCTATCCTGAATCAATGCAATTTTTCCAACACCGTTAACCACCCCTCTTTCCCCTTCCCTTCCGCCTCGGTAACCACTAATAAACTTTGGTCTCTATACATTTGTCTTTTCTTATCTTTTTATATAAGTGCGGTCATACAATATTTGTCCTTTTGTGATTGGCTTATTTCACTCAGCGTTATGTCTTCAAGATCCATCCATACTGTAGCATGTATCAAAACTTCATTTCTCCTACTGGCTGAGTAGTATTCCATTGTATGTATGTACCACATTTTGTTTATCCATTCACCTGTTGATGGGCATTTAGGTTGTTTCCACCTTTTGGCTATTGTAAATAGTACTGCCATGAACATTGGTGTGCAAGTCTCTTTTTGAGTCTCTGTTTTCAAGTCTTTGGGGTACATACCTAGGATTGGAATTGCTGGGTCATATGGTAGTTTGTCGCACTGCGGCGGCTTGTGTGCTGCTGTGATGTTGGCAGTTATGCCACTGGTATTTCAAATGCCAGCAGGGTCACCCATGGTAGACAAGTTTCAGTGGAGCTTCCAGACTAAGACAGACTAGGAAGAAGGACCTGACGATCTCCTTCTTTGAAAATTGGCCAATGAAAACCTTATGAATAGCAGCTCAACATACAAAAATCCCCACAACTGAATCAATAAACATCATGACAAAAGGAGAAAAGATTGAAGTCATCAAGTGTTTCATTTTACTTGGATCCAAAATCAACACCCATGGAAGCAACAGTCAAGAAGTCAAATGACATAGTGCATTGGGCAAATCTTCTCCAAAAGACCTCTTTAAAGTGTTAAAAAACAAAGATGTCACTTTGAGGACTAAGGTGCACCTGATCCAAGCCATGGTATTTTCAATTGCCTCATATGCATGTGAAATCTGGCCAATGAATAAGGAAGACCAAAGAAGGACTGATGCCTTTGAATTACGGTGTTGGTGAAGAATATCAAATATACAATGGACTGCCAGAAGAAAAAACAAATCTGTCTCGGAAGTGCAGCCAGAATGTTCCTTAGAAGCAAGGATGGAGGGAGAGATTGCGTCTCGGGTACTTCGAACATGTTATCAAGAGGGACCAGTCCCTGGACGAGAACGTCATTTTCTTGGTAAAGTAGAGGTTCAGCAATAGCTGTATCGTATGTTTTAAAATCAGGAAGTGTGAGTCCTCCTATTTTGTTATTCTCTTTCAACATTGTTTTAGCTATTCCGGGCCTCTTGCCATTCCATAAAAAGTTGAGGGCTGTTTTTTCTATCTCTGTAAAGATGGCTGTTGGAATTTTGATCGGGGTTAGCATTGAATCTATAGATCGCTTTGGGTAATATAGACATCTTAACAATATTAAGTCTTTCAATCCAAGAACATGGGACATCTTTCCATTTATTTAAGTCTTCTTTAATCTCTTTCAGCAGTGTTTTACAGCTTTCATCATGTAAGTCCTTCACATCCCAGCTAGATTTATTCCTAGGTATTTTATTGTTTTAGATACTTTTGTAAATGGAGTTGTTTCTCTAATTTCCACTTCAGATTTCTCATTGCTGGTGTATAGAAACCCAACCGATTTTTGTTTGTTGACCTAGTACCCCGGAACTTTGCTAAATTCCTCTATTAGCTCTAGAAGTTTTCTTGTGGGCTCTTCATG
The DNA here is from genome assembly GCF_030014295.1 of Loxodonta africana. Taxonomy (NCBI): domain Eukaryota; kingdom Metazoa; phylum Chordata; class Mammalia; order Proboscidea; family Elephantidae; genus Loxodonta; species Loxodonta africana. The sequence goes on along the minus strand of NC_087369.1, from coordinate 171,043,596 downwards.
GTTTTCTATATATAGGATCATATTATCCATAAATAGAGATAATTTTACTTCTTGCTTTCCAATCTGGGTATCTTTTATTTCTTTCTTTTGTTTAATTGCTCTGGCTAAGACTTCTAATACAATATTGAACAGAAGTGGTAAGAGCGGGCACCCTTGTCTTGTTCCTGATTTCAAAGGAAGACCTCTCAGTCTTTCTCCATTAAGTGTAATGTTGGCTGTAGGCTTTTCATATATGCCCTGAATGATGTTGAGGAATTCCCCTTCTATTCCAATATTCTTTAGGGTTTTCATAAAGAAAGGGTATTGGATTTTATCAAACGCTTTTTCTGCATCTTTAGTGTGGTGCGATGGATTGGTTTTATATGGCCTTTCTCGCCACGGTCTTGTAACTGTCACTAAGAGATTGGAATGGAGTGTGCAAATAAGATGCTTATGGTCCACCAAGGGGATTGGACAGCTTGGGACCGTGCAAATAAAATGTATGGAACCCTAACAAGGGGATTGGTTAATTTTGCTGTCCCACTGGGCTTAAACTAAGCCATCCCAGAGGTGGAAAGAGGGAACTTCATTACCACCAAGAAAGAAGAGCTAGGAGTGGAGCATGTTCTTTGGACCCAGGGTTCCCGCACTGAGAACCTCCTAGTCCCAGAAGACAGAAAGATAGAGAGCGAGCAAGCTTTAAAACCAGAGATGGTGAGAGATAGTGAGAAGCAGTGGCAGAGAAACGGTGGCACCAGAGTCAGGAGACAGTGGAGTAGGCTTCCTGGCCCACAGAGAGAAAGAGTTGAGCAAATTCGGGCAGGAGGCTTGCTGGTGGAATGGAGTGCCACTGGGCACTTATCAGTGGATCTAAAGAGCTTTGAAACACTTTCTTGAGCAGGGAAGAAGCCAGGCCAAGGGGCTGAGGGACCAAGAGGCTGAGGGACTGAGGACCAGAGAGAGGCCTGCCTGTGGGCATGGCTGAGAAGAGGCTGTCCTGATCAAAGAACTGTATCCTGAGTTGCAACTTGTTACTTCCTTAATAAACCCTATAATCTTGAGTATTGTCTGGGAGTTCTGTATGGCCGTTGCAACGAGTTATCGAACCCCACAAAGAAGTAGAGAGTGCTCTGGGAGAGGCAGCTGGTGTCAGAATTAGTAAAAAGGTTGGAGAGAGAAGATATGTTTAGCTTCCACTTCATAACGATCTGTTTTGGGCTGCTGGTGCTGATAATGATTGTCTCTCCTTCCCCTTGTGAAGTTAGAAGAGCAGGTCTGACACTGCCACCATGCCATTTTTACACATAGAGATGATCATGTGGTTCTTTTCCTTTGTTCTACTGATGTGGTGTACTACATTGATTGATTTTCTAATGTTGAACCATCCCTGCATTCCTGGAATAAATCCCACTTTGTCATGGTGTAGGACTCTTCCAATATACCGTTGGATTCTTTTCGCTAGCATTTTGATGAGGATTTTTGCCTATAGGGTCACTATGAGTCAGAATCGACTCAATAGCAATGTGTTTTTTTTTTTAAATCTTAAGAGATATTGGCCTGTAGTTTTCTTTTTCTCGTGGTGTCTTTATCAGGGTTATGTTCGCTTCATAGAATAAATTAGGAGGTATTCCTTCCTTCTCTATCTTTTGGAAGAGTTTAAACAGTATTGGTGTCAATTCTTCTCTAAATGTTTGGCAGAATTCCCCAGTGAAGTCATCTGGTCCAGGACTCTTTTTTTGTTGGGAGGTTTTTGATCACTGATTCAATCTCTTCATTTGTTATGGGTCTGTTGAGATTTTCTATTTCCTTTTGAGTCAGTTTGAGTAGGTTGTGTGCATCTAAGAATTTGTCCATTTCATCTAGGTTACCCAGTTTGTTGCCATCGAGCTGTTTATAATATTCTGTCATAATTTCTCTTTATTTCTATCAGGTCGGTTGTCATATTCCCTCTTTCACTTTTTATTTTGGTTATTCACATCTTTTCTTTGTCAGTCTAGCCAAAGGTTTATCAATTTTATTGATCTGTTCCTCAAAAAACCAACTTCTGGTTTTATTGACTCTCTCTGCCATTTTTCTGTTTCCAATTTTATTTCTTTCTGCTCTGATCTTTGTTATTTCCTTTCTTCTGTTAGGTTTAAGCTTAGTTTGCTCTTCTCTTTCTAGTTCCTGGAGTTGTTGAGTTAGGCTGTTAATTCAAAATCTTCTTTTTTTTATGTAGGCGTTTATTGCTGTAAGCTTCCCTCTGAGTACTGCCTTTGCTGCATCCCACAAGTTTTGGTATGTTGTGCTTTCATTTTCATTTGACTCTAAGAAATTTGTGATTTCTTTTTTTATTTCTTCCTTGACCCATTGGTTGTTTAATAGTGTCTTGTTTAATTTCCATGTTTTTTCCAGTTATTGATTTCATTTAGAAATGAAGCCTTCCCTTCATTTCTAAAGGAGTTCCGTTGTGGTCAGAGAAAATACTTTGTATGATTTCAATCTTTTTAAATTTATCAAGACTTGCTTTGTGACCTAAAGTGTTTTTTTTTTTCTGAAAACCACTGCTCTATTCCATTTATTTTCTTCCACTCCACTACCTTTATCCAACTACTTACCAAGTTCTGTTGATTTTACCTCCCCTAGATCTCTCAAACCTACCCTCTCTTCCTCCTCAGCCTCAAAGTTCAGGTCCTCATGGCTTTTTTTATTGTGGTAAAAAATATACATAACAAAACATTTGCCCAAACCTTTCGTGCAGTGACATTGATTAAGTTCAGTATGTTGTGCAACCATCACCACTATCCATTTCCAAATTTTCTTTCATCTTTAACATAAACTACGTCCCCTTAAGCAATGACTGTCCCCACCCACCCACCCCTGATATCCCCGAATAAACTTTGGTCTCTATGCATTTGCATGACTTCTGAGACTATCAAATAGCCTTCTGGCCTGCTCCCAGCTCCTGGTCTCCCAACCTTGAGGATAACTTCTCCAATCCCCCCTCGATCTGCTGCTTGCCAGCACGAGCTTCCTAAACAAAGCTCCAAGCATGTTTACTGCTCTGCACCCTAATGCAAAATAAAGTCTGAACTATTTCTGGCATTCAAGGCCCTCCCTGACCTCACTTCACCTTTTGGCCTCATCTTCCAGTGCTCCCTTCAAGGGGCCTCTCCTTCAACCAAACTAAACATGCCCTCTGCTTTACTTTCATAATCTTATGTTTGAAAAAGCCTTCCCTTCATTTCTAAAGGAGTTCCTGGGTGGCACAAACAGTTAAACACTTCACTACTAACCGAAAGGTTGGTGGTCCAAGTCCATTCAGAGGCACCTCAGAAGAAAGGCCTGGTGATCTACTTCCAAAAGATTGGTCATTGAAAACTCTGTGGAGCAGAGTTCTACTCTGACACACATGGGGTCACCATGAGTCGGAGTTAACTCCATAGCAACCGGTTTACTGGTTTCGTTTCTAAACCTTATTCATCCACTAAGGCCCAGCCTCATCTCCAAGGAAATCTGTGTTTTGTCAACGCCTGTGGGCCATTCAGAGGCTTATCTCTGTGCCTTCCCTACAACACTGATCACCAAATATTTTAAATTCTAGTTCTTTGGGCACGTGTCTCAATCCCCCCTTAGACTGAGAGCTCTCTGAGCACCAGAGCCATCTCTGATTTATGATACCACTCTACCACTCACCCTGCCCCCTAGTCCAGTGCTTTCAGTGTTGGCTGCATGTGTGCACGTGTACATGCAGGCCTGCCCTTGTCAGAAGGGTCACTTTAAAAAATAAAAGCCAAATGTGAATATTTCTTGAATCCATGAACATCAATCTTTTCCGTTTGATCCTGGACCTTCTGATTATCAAACAATTCTGACCACCAAGAGCTCACTTAGATAAACGTGTGGAGAGGCTGCACATCTGAAAATTGTTATGATGGATATGGAGGAAATATTTTAAAGATCATCATAGATTTTATTCAACCATTTTATTAACACATAAAATAATCAAAGCCATCTGAAACTGCTAAGCTAGTTCCGTGTTTTGAAGGCCAGAGCCAGACTGTCCCAGGCCAAACGTTGGGTCAAGGCCAAATCAGTTCCACTTGTCTCTATGGCCCAAATCTGTGGCAAGAACCTTGACACACCATGTCTACCATGCACATAGTGCTGATGTTATTCCTGGCACATCTGACTGAATAGCTTGATTCCGCCATGATTATATAAGTTACATAAACATGTCCTCTGTTCACACTCACCCATCCACTGAGCGAACAAACAGGACTTCTGCCTAAACGGACCAGAGATGACTCTGAGAGCACCAAATTGAAAACTCTTTTGGAGCTGGAAGAAGCCATCTAGAATCTACAAGATCATCTAGTCAAATCCACTCATTTTATAGACTCAGGGATGTTTTAGAGGTAATCTGTTGTGGTGCTGGAACTATACCACAAGTCTCCTAACTTCCAGGTTAGGTCAAACATTATATCACAGAATCTTCCAGATTTCAAAGGATCAGTAGAAATAAGGAATGGCCAAAGAACAGACACTGGTTTCTCAGTCCTGTCATAGGGAACCAGTGCCAGCTGGTCAGTATTACGGAAATGTCTCCCCTCTAGCCCCAAGACAGGAAGGGATTGGACTGAAGGCTCTCTAAAGCCTTGGGTCTCTGCCCCTGCAGTCTGACTGGGGAAGCAAGATGGGGTGGGGAATTAACCTGCAATGAAAAGTTCATCCTCAGTTGGGATAATCGAGATTTGAAATAATGGAGAGTTTGTGTATTTGCATACGCACACACCTGTATTTTCTCTCTCCCTCTCCCTTCCTTCCCCCTGCAACATCTCCGTCTGGTCAAGATGAGCAGACTTAACTTGTTTCTCCTTGGACACTTATGCTATTTCTCCTCAGACACTTACATTCACAGATATCCCTTTGAAAGTCGCACAGAATTTGCCTTCGCTTCTCTTAGGTTTGGTTGAGGTGACCTGTCCAGTCACAGGCATGATTTTTTCGTGGCTGAAGAGACCATTATTGCCACTGACATTTCTGCGGCGTGGGGGATCCTCTGGCAGTGGGGAAAGTGGAGGAGGGAACAGCTTTTCTTCTTTCTTTCTGTTTGCTCTCCTGGATGAATTATTTCTGAGGAAACAGAAAGCGTAGGGTGTCATAAAGCCTTGCCTCTAGTTATTCTGATTTTTCCCCCATGATGTTGGTATTTTCAGCTAAAGTAACATTTCAGTTGGTGATCCTTTACCTATGATAAAGGGTATATATAAAAATGCATATAGATATATAGATATAGGCATGGCTATTTTTTTTATATAGATATAGACCCATAGAGATTATAGATATGCATGCATGTAACCAAAAATGAACACGTCTTTGAAGCAGAACTCCATGATAAATGCGAATGTCTAATGGAGTACAGTACACTGATATTTGCAACCTTTCAAGAATACTGCTAATTAGATTTTTATGGAAAATAAAATGCAGACTTTAATCCCATCATTTTCCAGGATGGTTCCTACTTATTTTGTCCTAGAATTTAACTGCTCAATCACTCCATAAATGCTACAATAAACAATTAGAGGAAGGATATTCTCTTAAGATATACTATGCTTATAAATTATTTAGAAATGCGTAGCACACTAAATACTCCTGTAACACACTGCAAATTGTGTGCACAAATTGTTCTACCCCAATGCCAAGGCATAATAAGCCACTGACCTTTATTGAAGTACTGATGTACTCCACTTTATAAAACTCCATTAAAAAAATATTCTTTTGTCATATTGACACTAAACAGCTGCAATCCTGAAAGTACTCCTGTGCTTTTGAACTGATTTATCTGCCCTTTAAATGGGCACCATCAAATACACTGAGACTGGAAATAAAACAGAAAAAAGAACAACTAAAACCTTAACGCTAGCTGCTTAACATGGTAATTGGGTCATGGATTTTCATTTTAGTTACTGTCTTAGTCTAATCAATGAAGATTACTTGAATTTTAATCTTTTCTGGGACAACTAATATTGCACTATGCAGCCATTTACTTTTCACGATTATTGACTACGATTTTCAATAGTAAATTAAGTCAACGAGAATTTATGTTTTCCTCTTGGTCAATTTCAGTCAGTGTCTAGAAATATAGATTTACAATATCTCAAAGCAACAAATCAAAGATGAACAAGCATTCAAGTGGTCTGATTTCCTCAACTGGTAGAAGTCAATACTGTCTCCTTGTTCCACTTCCCCTGTGTTGCACAAATTTGCCAATTGTAATAATATTTGTCATCTTCGCCACCTTTTATTTCATAAATGTGGCCCTATGTCAATTGTTGTCATGCAGCAAAATTTAAAGAAAGAAACCTTAACTGTTTCTGCTATTACCTTAATTGGTTAGAATTAATCTTAAAATACTTGTCAATGGATTTTTAAAATTGCTTTGACACACAGAACCATTTTAAGAGAGTCATGAGGCCTAATTAAAATGATAGTGAACAGAACGATTAAGATTCTTGTCCATAAGGCAGCTCCACAAACATCAGATCACATTACCTATTATCATTACAGAGTCATCAGATCTTTGGGGATTTATATAAAGAGAAGACAAGCATTGCTGGGCATCTATAAAAAGCAAATTGTTCCTTAGTTGTGGCCACTCACCTACAATTGAGCTACCTGAGAAGGTAGTAGTGGCTGCCAGGGGAAGAGCTGCTTCTAAGAGGCACTTGATTTGCCGTTGGCTACTACCATAATGCAAGGCCACCAAACTGACCAGTGGGGAGTCAGTACATTCTGTGCAGTGGGAGCCAGTGACCTGGCACCTATCCATCTGCCTGGATGTAACCTGGAACTTTTGATGACTTTTTTGGTGGCTTTCGATGACTTACTTGGGGAAAGACACCCAGGAAGCATTTTCTAGAGATTCCTCTATCTCTGTTATGGCTTCCCAATATAAGAAGAGTTTTGCTTCTTTGTTTACCTCACATGACAGGCCAGAGGAGGCCAGGAAACAAGAAAAGGGGAGGGATCACTATCTCCGCAATCCTTAAGAGGCCCTGCTGATGGTTCAAGCTCCAGAGAAGGACAGGGAGGGACTCAGCAGGATCCTTCTGTTGGATGATGGAGAACTCTGCTGTTATACTTTCATGAGTCATTCTTTGCTGGATTTAGAATATTCATTTAGAAAAGTGAATGCTGTCTTCTAGAAAATTCCAAGGGTTTGGTTTGAAGGGTCAATGAGGGACAAAGGGACAGGCAAAGCTTGAGAAGAGGGTTCCCAGGAGAAGACTCTTGAGAGGCCAGTCCTTTCTTTGTTCTCCCTCAATTCCAGGTATTTTCCACAGACTTGGATTTGTTTGATGAGAGTAAGAATCTGATTCAGGCCCTTCTCAAATGAGAAATGCTACTAGGTAGACATTGGTTTCCTACTAGAAAAAGAAAGACTAAAGACCATGGATAGAAACACCATTTTATGAAAACAAACTCATATTACTAGACATTTACTTAATGCCTGGTCATCTGTCTTCCATGGGATGGGGCAAGTGGCAGGTCAATGGGTATCTTAGGGACACTGGCAGTGGGGGCTAATGGTCGTGGGGGCTAATGCCCTGCTATCCCTAACTTTTCCTTTTATTTTTTCAGTTTGATGATTCTTTTAATTTAAAAAAAATTCGAGAGGCGGGGCCAAGATGGCAGAATAGCCAGATGCTTCCGGCAATCCCTCTTACAACAAAGACCTGAAAAAACAAGTAAAATGATTATATTTATGACAAGCAAGGAGCCCTGAAAGTCAAAGGCAAAGTTAGAAAATGGACTGAGTGCCAGGGGGAGGGAGAGATGGTTTAGAAGTGGAGAGGAGTTGCCGGACCTGAATCGCTGGGATCCCTCAGGAACCATTCCTGGGAGCGGCTGTGGCAGGCTGGTAGTAGCATTCAGTTGCGCTTTCCTCAAGGAGAGGAAGCCAGCTACACAACCAACTCACACCTCCAGAACCACAGAAGGAACAGTGCTCTTGGCAAAAGCTCAGTACTTGCGTATATTTTACCATATCCCCCCACCCCCAATCCAGCTTCAGAGGCTGTTGATTTCCCTGGGCCTGTGATAGGCCCTGTTTGAGCACTGGGAGCCATTCTCCTGGCCTTGGAGAAGAAATAAATTTGCAACTGGAAAAGATAATTTGCCAGCTCTGCTAACCTGGGGAGCTCCAGACAGAAGCGGCTCCTGTCCAGGCATAAACGGTCTGTAGACTTTGAACACATTTCGGGAGAATAGGCCCTTGTTGGCAGACTGCAACTGTTTCAGCTGTGCGGTGGAGAGGTGGGTGTTTGATGTTTGACACCACTTTGCCTATTAAACAGGGTCCTCACCTACCCATATCAGGGGCCTAAGGACTGGTGGCTCCACTCAGGTCACCCAGCCTCCCACGACAAAGGTTCAAGGATAACTGGTACCTCCCACTCCTTGCAACCAAAAGCATTGGGTGCCCATGGTCTGTCTGCAGAACACACCTACCTGTAGGCTTTAGGGAAGAGGGATGTGCTTTCCTCAGAGAAACTTGGGGGATGATTCTCAGTCCCCTGCCTTGTTCAGAGTGTGACCCCTGCTGCAACCAGATACTCGTACCTACACCAATCACTCCTGCCCTTCTAAGACTGTAGGAAAGAGCCTGTACCACACACCTGATGACCTGGACACCTGAGAGGAAGCCATACAAGAAAAGCAAATGGACTCCTAGACTGATATACCTGATAACATCTCTAGCCATCTGGTGACAGGATGTCAGAGCTTGCAAGGTGAAAATAATCTAGCTAGCTCACTCAAGCAGCCTATTGGGGCATACCAAAACAAAACAAAGCAAGAAGCTAGGATACAGTAAGCAAACATAAAATAAACTGATATAATAACATAGATGGCTCAGAGACAACAGTCAATATCAAGTCACATAAAGAAACAGACCAGGATCACTCCAACAATCTCTCAAAACAAAGAATCGAGGGATCTTCTAGATGAAAGTGCCTTCCTGGAATTACTGGATACAGAATAAAAAAGAATAATATACAGAACCCCTCAAGACATCAGGAAGGATATCAGGCAATACATAGCACAAGCCAAGGAACACACAGATAACGCACTTGAAGAAATGAACAAGGTTCTTCAAGAACATAATGAAAAATTTGATAAGCTGCAAGAAACCATAGAGAGACAGCAATCAGAAATTCAGAAGACTAACAATAAAATCACAGAATTAGACAACTCAATAGAAAGTCAGAGGAGCAGAAATGAACAAGTGGAAGGCAGAATTGGTTAGCTTGAATATAAACCACTTGGCACCAATATATTTGAAGAAAAATCAGATAAAAGAATTAAAAAAAATCAGGAAACCTTTAGAATCATGTGAGACTATACCAAGAGAAATAACCTATGAATGATTGATTGGAGTACCAGAACACGGAGGGATAACAGAAAATACAGAGAGAATTGTTGAAGATTTGTTGGCAGAAAACTTCCCTGATATCATGAAAGATGAGAAGATATCTATCCAAGATGCTTATCGAACTCCACATAAGGTAGATGTTAAAAGTGAGTCACCAAGACATATTATAATCAAAGTTGCCAAAACCAGAGATAAAGAGAGACTTTTAAAAACAGCTAGGGATAAACGAAAAGTCACCTACAAAGGAGAGTCACTAAGAATAAGCTCGGACTGCTCAGCAAAAACCATGCAGGCAAGAAGGAAAAGGGATACCTTATATAAGGCATTGAAGGAAAAGAAAATTGCCAGCCAAGAATCATAAATACAGCAAAATTGTCTCTCCAATATGAAGGTGAAATTAGGACTTTTCCTGATAAACAGAAGTTTAGGGAATTTGTAAAAACCAAACCAAAACTACAAGAAATACTAAAGGGATTTCTTTGGTTAGAAAATCAATAATATCAGGTATCAACCCAAGACTAGACAACTGGACAGAACAATCAGATGTCAACCCAGGTAGGGAAATCACAAAAATAAATCAAGATAAAAAAAATTCAAAACAGGGAAACAGCGATGTTATCATGTAAAAGAAGACAACATTAAAACAATAAACAGGAACTAAGAAATGTAGTCATAGATCTTTCATATGGAGAGGAAGGCAAGGCGATATAAAGAAACAAAAGTTAAGTTTAAACATAGAAAAATAGGGCTAGATATTAAGGTAACCACAAAGGAAACTAAACATCCTACACATAAAAAAAAATGCAAGAAAAAAATAGAGACTCAGCAGAAAAACAATCAACAACAACAAATAAGAGGAAAAGACAATATATAAACTACTCAGCACAAAAAAAATTGAGTGGGAAAAAGAAACTGTCAAAAACACAGGAAAAAAAACATCAAAATGACAGCACTAAATTCATACCCATCCATAATTACGCTGAATGTAAATAGACTAAATGCACCAAAAAAGAGACAGAGAGTGGCAGAATGGATAAAAAAAAACATGATCCGTCTATATGTTGCCTACAAGAGCCATACCTTAGACTTAGGGACACAAATAAACTAAAACTCAAAGGATGGAAAAAAATATATCAAGCAAACAATAATCAAAAAAAAGAGCTGGAGTGGTAATATTAATTTCTGACAAAATAGACTTTAAAGTTAAATTCACCACAAAGGATAAGGAAGGACACTATATAATGATTAAAGGGGTAATATACCAGGAGGATATAACCATATTAAATATTTATGAACCCAATGACAGGGCTGAAAGATACATTTTTTTTTATCCCTTATGAACTTAGATGCAAAAATCCTCAACAAAATTCTAGCCAATAGAATTCAACAACATATCAAAAAAATAATTCACCATGACAAAGTGGGTTTCATACCAGGTATGAATGGATGAGTCAACATTAGAAAAACAATTAGTGTAATCCATCATATAAATAAAACAAAAGACAAGAATCACATGATTTTATCAATTAATGCAGAAAGGCATTTGACAAAATTCAAAACCCATTCATGATAAAAACTCTCAGCAAAATAGGAATAGAAGGAAAATTCCTCAACATAATAAAGGGCATTTCTACAAAGCCAACAGCCAACATCAACCTAAATGGAGAGAGCCTGAAAACATTCCCATTGAAATCGGGAACCAGACAAGGATGCCCTTTATCACCGCTCTTATTCAACATTGTGCTGGAGGTCCTAGCCAGAGCAATTAGGCTAGACAAAGAAATAAAGGGCATTCAGATTGGCAAGGAAGAAGTAAAAGTATCTCCATTTGCAGATGACATGATCTTATACACAGAAAACCTAAAGAAGCCTCAAGAAAACTACTGAAAGTAGTAGAAGAGTTCAGCAGAGTATCAGGATAAAATATAAACATACAAAAATCGGTTGGATTCCTCTACACTAACAAAGATAACTTCAAAGAGGAAATCACCAAATCAATATCATTTACACTAGCCCCCAAGAATATAAAATACTTAGGAATAAATCTTACCAGAGTTGTAAAAGACTTATACAAAGAAAACTCCTTGACACTACTGCAAGGAACCAAAAGAGACCTACATAAGTGGAAAAACATACCTTGCTCATGGATAGGAAGAGTTAACATTGTAAAAATGTTTATTCTACCAAAATCGATCTATGGATACAATGCAATTCCGATCCAAATCCCAACGACATTCTTTAATGAGATGGAGAAACAAATCGCCAACTTCATATGGAAGGGAAAGAGGCCTCGGTTAAGTAAAGCATTACCAAAAAAGAAGAATAAAGTGGGAGGCCTCACTCTATCTGATTTTAGAACCTATTATACTGTCACAGTAGTCAAAACAGCCTGGTACCAGTACAACAACAGATACATGGACCAATGGAACAGAATTGAGAATCCAGAAATAAATCCATCCACATATGAGCAGCTGATATTTGACAAAGGCCCAAAGTCAGTTAAACGGGGTAAAGACAGTCTCTTTAACAAATGGTGCTGGCATAACTAGATATCCATCTGCAAAAAAATGAAAGAAGACACATACCTCACACCATGCACAAAAACGAACTCAGGATGGATTAAAGACTTAAATATAAAATCTAAAACGAAAAAGATCATGTAAGGAAAAATAGGGAAAATGCTAGGAGCCCTAATACATGTCATAAACAGTATGGAAAACATTACCAACAATGCAGAAGAGAAACTAGGTAACTGGAAGGAAGCTCCTAAAAATCAAACACCTATGCTCATCCAAAAACTTCACCAAAAGAGTAAAAACATTACCTACAGACTGGGAAAAAGTTTTTAGCTATGACATTTCCGATCAGCACCTGATCTCTAAAATCTACATGATACTGCAAAAACTCAACAACAAACAGACAAATAACCCAATGAAAAAATGGGCAAAAGAGATGAACAGGCACTTCACTAAAGAAGACATTCAGGTAGCTAGCAGATACACGAGGAAATCCTCATGATCATCAGCCATTAGAGAAATGCAAATCAAAACTACAGTGAGATTCCATCTCACTCCAACAAGGCTGGCATTAATCCTAAAAATACAAAATAATAAATGTTGGAGAGGCTGTGGAGAGATTGGAACACTTACACACTGCTGGTGGGAATGTAAAATGGTACAACCTCTTTGGAAATCGATTTGGCGCTTCCTTAAAAAGCTAGAAATAGAACTACCATACGATCCAGCTATCCCACTCCTTGGAATATATCCTAGAGAAATAAGAGCCTTTACACGAACAGATATATGCACACCCATGTCCACTGAAGCACTGTTTACAATAGCAAAAAGACGGAAGCAACCAAGGTGCCCATCATGGGATGAACCGAAAAATAAATTATGGTATATTCACACAATGGAATACTACGCATCTATAAAGAACGATGAAACTGTGAACCATTTGATAACATGGAGGAATCTGGAAGGCATTATGCTCAGTGAAATTAGTCAGTGGCAAAAGGACAAATATTGCATGAGACCACAATTATAAGAACTCAAGAAATAGTTTAAACAAAGAAGAAAATATTCTTTGATGGTTATGAGAGGTGGGAGGGAGGGAGTGAGGGAGAGGGGTTTCCACTATTTTAGGTGAAGGGAAAGACAACACACAATACAGGAGAGGTCAGCACAACTGGACTAAACCAAAAGCAAAGAAGTTTCCTGAATAAATTGAACACTTCAAAGGCCAGCGTAGCAGGGGCAGGGGTTTGGGGACCACGGTTTCAGGGGACATCTAAGTCAATAAAAAAAAAAAAAGTTGTTTTTTTTTTTTTTTTAAGAAATCATTCTGCATCCCACTTTGGAGAGTGGCAATCTGCGGTCTTCGAAGCTAGCAAGTGGCCATCTAAGATGCATCAGTTGGTCTCAACCCACCTGGAGGAAAGGAGAATGAAGAACACCAAAGACACAATGTAACTGTGAGCCCAAGAGACAGAAAGGGCCACATAAATCAGAGACTACATCAGCTTGAGACCAGAAGAACTAGATGGTGCCTGGCTACAACCGTTGACTGCCCTGACCGCAACAGAGAACCCCTAAGGGAGCAGGAGAGCAGTGGGATGCAGACCCCAAATTCTCATAAAAAGACCAGACTTAATGGTCTGACTTAAACTAGAAGGACCCCAGTGGTCATGGTTCCCAGACCTTCTGTTAGCTCAGGACGGGAACCATTCCCAAAGCCAACTCTCCAGACAGGGATTGGACTGGATGATGGGATAGAAAATGACACTGGTAAGGAGTGAGCGTCTTGGATCAAGTAGACAGATGAGACTATGTTGGCATCTCCTGTCTGAATGGGAGATGAGAGGGCAGAGGGGTTCAGAAGCTGGCCGAATGGACGCAAAAATAGAGGGTGGAGAGGAGTGTGCTGTCTCATTAGGGGGAGAGCCATTAGGAGTATATAAATTTTTGTATGAGAGACTGACTTTATTTTTAAACTTTAACTTAAAGCACAATGAAAATTAAAAAAAAATTGTGGTAAAATATATACAAAAAATTTGCCATTTTAGCTTTTTTTAAGTACAATTCAGTGGCTGTAATTATATTCCCTATGTTGTACAACCATCACCATGATCTACTGCCAAAGTTTTCCATCCCCCAAAACAGAAACTCAGTGCCAGTTAAGCAGTTCTCCTCCCTCAACTCCTGGTACCCATTAATAAAGTTTGGTCTCTATACGTTTGCTTGTCTAGATATGTCCTATAAGTGGAATTACACAATATTTGTCCCTTTTGTGACTGACTTATTTCACTCAGCATGTTTTCAAGGTTCACCTATGTTGTAGTATGTATCAGAATTCCATTTTCTTTATGGCTGAATAATATTCCATTGTATGTATAGATGACATTTTGCTTCTCCACTCATCAGTTGATGGAACTTGAGTTGTTTCCACTTTCTGGCTATTGTGAACAGTACTGCAATGAATATTGGTATATGTGTGTGTGTGTTTGTGTTGCTGCTTTCAAGTCTTTGGGGTATATACCTAGGAGTGGAATTGCTGGTTCCCTGCCTTTTCTTTATGCCTTCAGGTGCCCTGAACCAGTCAAAGCCTGGTAACCAGACAGCTATTGCTATCATGGCTCTGCCATTTGAGTCTTTCCTCCTTGGAATGAAGGACAGTCCCAGAATGACCATGTTTGCCCATGGGTAGAAGCATGTTTACCCGTATGCCGGAATCACCCTGAGGTGAAGGGCATTGGCTTGCTCCACTGGAAGGGTTTCTAGTTCTGAGAATTCCAACCATGTGATTGGATGTTTCAGAGCCAAGTTCTACCAGGTGATACAAGTGTACCTCACAAATAGCTATGGATCATCAGGGAGGGGGCAGCCCAGGCCCAAGTCTCCTGAGTATAGAGAGCAAGGCCAGTGGTAATTGGCCTCTTCCTACCTTTTATCTCAAAACAGCAAGGATTCAGGCAAATATAAGCTGATAACTTATTTCCGACATTTTATCTGTGGCAGATTGATGCCGTATCACTGACGTTAAACAGTAATCTGTGAAATCAATTGTTAGCAGCAGTTAGCCAGATTGCCTCTCTGCTCTGGGCTGTTAATAGGCTCCAAAACTGGTCTTTGATGGAAGTAATCTCTAATTTTACATGAATTTATGGCAATAATTACCCAGATGGAATGGTTAAAGCAGCTGACATGATTGTTAGTTACATTATGTTTATAAGACAGAAGAATGTGGTCAAAATGCTTGGTATAAACAGAGGGTAGGACTTCTCAGGGGAAGCCTGGTACAGTCTGAATGAGGGGGAGACAAGGCAGCCTGCTGTCTGACTCTGGCACCTTCCACTGAGAGGGAGCAGGGAGAAGAGGTACCAGCTGGCTAGAATTAACATGTCCATCCCAGCTGCTTTCCCAAACACAGAACTATCCCAAGCAGAGGGCCACTCCCAGACCCTCATCTCTCTGACCTCACCAAACATGTCTTCCTGACCTCCACAGAGTTCAAGAGATAGCTCACGGCCCTCAAGGTTCATATTAACGTTAAGTAAGGACACCAGAGAGGAAGCAGCTGGTCATCCTGTTAAGACCCAGGAGTTGCTTTTTCCAGGGCAAGTGTTTAATCACCATTGGAACTGAAAGTTCTCCAGAAGCAGGTGATCTGGTAAAGTGAGAGGTGCCTCTTGATGCTTCCCTTTTTTAATTCATTTACTTCCTCGCTTCCCTTAGTGCTAAAAATTTGTTTGGACTGATTTCTGTGATCAGTCTGAGTTGGAGTAGAGAAATGTTGCTAAAAAGTTCATGTTGCCATCCCAATCTGGTGGCCTGTATTGCACACTTATTCCACCTTGTTAGACTAGTGGCTGGGTACAGCTGTCCAGCCTGGACTGAGAAACTCCTGTTTTTACCTAACATTCCTCTGGGCCAGGATTCCCCTGGTGGTTTCGATTAGGATCTCTTATGAGTCTGAACAACCAAGCCATCATATGCAGATAGGGCAAACTCACTCTCTAGTGTTCGGAGGCTTGTGGGGTGGGGCTGGTGAGATGCAAGGTGGGAGCAGGCAGATGGTCGTAACCTCCTCCAGGCGTTGCTTCTTCTCAGGAATTTTCTCTGCAACTTCTGTTGGCTTTAACAGGAACAAAAAGATACACAGAGCCTGAAATACTTAGTACATTCAGATAACCATGTTTCATACATTTAAAAAATATCATCACGGTAGATAGTTTGCTCCTAATTTAATTTCTAGATTGGGTGGGGAAGTAAAACAAACACGTTTGATTGGATAGAGAAACAATCAGCCTCACCTTGCCTCGTCCTACTGAGAAGTCGGCATTTGAGAGAGCTGAGCTGCCATGTAAACCTCTGATTAAAGATTCAGTGGCACAGGAATCTCATAACAATAGTAACAAGAATCTATAATTGGCAGACACTTCTCCCCATCAACAATAGCACCACAAATTAGTAGTTTGGAACTAACATTGCAACTCTTGGCATACATCCTGTCAAAGCAGCATGGGGACTGTGGGTGACTAAAAGTTACTTACACAATCAACGACATGCAAGGAAATTAACACGTGCAAGGCACGCCTTGGGACCTTTTCATGGGCTGGTTCTGAAGGTATGCTTCTACCATTAGTTGAAACTTTGTCATCACAAAGAATGACCCGAACTAGATTTCTATCCTTTAAAGCAGTTTTTCTGATACAGCAGCACCAGGTAACTAAGACACTGGGGAAGTGGTCTTTCCTCGTAATCTTCTTTCCTACACGTCATAATCCCTTACGGGCCTTACTGGAGGCTCACGCCATTGGTTGCCAAACCGTGAGCAGTCCTAGCAGTTCCTCCCTGGTCATGTGAAAGCGTGCATTTTCCACGGAAGGCATTGTTGCTTTCACCAAAGCCTGCAATCCACTGCCATTGGCCTCCTTGAAAATGAGACTCAAGACCAAGCAAGCCAACAGACAGCCACTGCTCAGGATCACTTGGCAGGCCTCTTGGGACAGCTTACCTTGTGCTTACGTTTGCCCTTAGGGGCAGGTTTTTCCACGGCTGGGGCAGCAGTCTGACGCTTCGGTTTTGAGGCAGTCTCCTTGTGGTCCGGCTTGGCGGGCACAGCTTGGAATGAATTGTGGCCAGGTACTCTAGAGAGTAAGTCAAGGTCAATCTTCACCCAGAGATTTTTCAGAGTCTCATGATCTCGTAGAGGGGACAGCAGCTCAGTATGCAGGGCAGGCAGGGGTGAAAAAGTTGGATCCTCGTTAGTGACGGTTAAGTTGTTGTTGTTGTTGATGCTGCTGTTGATCAAGGTGCTGAGGGTCAGGCTGGCACCACAGGCCTCCTTGGATTTGGCAATGTTTCCCCCAGGGACAATGCAAGGAGGCAGGACTTTGATCTGCAAGGTCTCTTCCTGATCTGTGTTGGAATCAGATGTAGACGAATCTGTTTCAATGAATTCCCGGGACTTGGGCACCATCTTGCCAGGCCCTCTGTACTTCTTCTTCTCGGCAGCCAAGGGCATGTTAGGCCTGGGTTCTTTCCTTGGGACTGGTTTGTGGGCAGTGGTTTTGTTGCGGCCTCTGGGTGGGTCAGGAATTTCCACACTTTCTTTTTCTTTGGGAGTGCTGCTGGTAATATTTGGTTTGGACCAGGTAAAGTCGTCAACACTGGTGTTCTTCTCTACCTTTTTGGGCTGCTTTTTCCCAATTGTCCTTTGAGAGGCTGTCTCAACAGTTGTTGACAATTTATGCTTCAAGGCCTTTGTTTCTGGAGTTTTCTGGGTGGGCCGTGGACGGGCTTTGTCCCGAAAGAGACTGAGGAGAGGCCTTTCTTTGGGTTCAGCCAGGATCTGGCTGGGGTTTGTCTTCACCTTGATCTGGACTTCCACTGGCTGGATGATTGGAGGAGGCAGAGAAATGGTCTCCATGGGTGTTTCATTTTGGCCACAAATAAATGACTTGTTCTGGGAAGTCACTTTGTTAAGCCATTTATCCAGCTGCCACTTGTTGGTGGAGGGTGGCTCAGGCTGCAGATTGAGAAACAGCAGCAAAAATTAATTTTACATTTGGGAAGAATATAAAATTCTCAGGACCCCGACTGTTTGCTAATAAAAGCTTTGGGTGTTAAGTGATCATTCACACACACATACACATACACACCACATCAATCAAATTACCTAGATTGCCAGAAACTCCATAAACCAAACCCAGCCTACTTATTCAAACTAATTTCCACTCCTCCTCTGAAAATATTCTCTGCTCTGGCCTGGAAGGAGAGAATTATTCTAGAGGGTGGGCAAGGGGACCTGGCAAGGAAACCTGTTCCCAAAATCCTTTGTGGGGACTCATTACTCAACCTCTCACCAGGAGGCAGAAGTAATGATCTCTAATACTGAAAGGAAATGGAAGTGTGCCTCAAATGTAACTCAAAAGGAAAGGCTTTCCATCTGCCAAAGTGCCAGGGCCTCTTGTATGACACTGTAATTCACTGCAAACAGAGCAGGCCCTTTGTATTTTTACTGAAGGATGAAAAGATTTGACTTCCAGGGGGAAAAAAAAATCTTGCACTTCCCTTGGTGTCTGGGCAATAACCAATTTATGGGGACATGCATACAGACACTAGTGTCTGCTGTTAACCATGGGAATGTCACGTACGATTCAGGTCCTTGGTTTCCAACTCAAAATTTTGCCAGTTGAACTAAAAGAATCACCATTTTTATTAGAACTGATCTTTTGAAAGCCATCAGCTGAGGCTTATGGCACCAGCCCATAGAGGGTGACAGAATTAAAAACACTCGAGCAGCTGTGATTCCAAGTTGCACGGGACAATGGCAGGTAAGAGGCAAGGAAATTGTACCAGCTGCCACTGTGGGCAGTATAGCCCCGGGATTCAGAATGTCAGCTCTGGTAATGCACTGACCTGGGTTTCAGTCCTGGCTCTACCACTGTCTACTTGTGAGATCATGCAAGAAGTTCTTTTTTTAACCTCTCCGAGCCTTATTCTCTCATCTGTAAAATGGAATGATAATAGCAAGTACCTCATAGGGTTGTTATGAGGACAAGTCAGGTCAAGAAGGGCCTAACTCAGGCCCTTCTCAAATGAGAAATTCTACTAGGCAGACACTGTTTTCCTAACTACTAGAAAAGCAGAAAGACTGTAAAGACCATGGATAAAAACACCACGTGATGAAAACAAACTCAAATTACTAGGCATTTACTTAATGCCTGGTCATCTCCTGTGCGATGGGGCAAACGACAGGTCAGTGGGTGTCTTAGAGACACTGGCGGTGGGGGCTGATGGTTGTGGCAATGTGCTGTTGTCCCCTGCCTTTTCCTTTTGCCTTCAGGTGCCCTGAGCTGGTCAAAGCCTCAGAACTGGGTAGACATTGCCACCAGTGCTGTGCCATTTGAGTCCCTCCTCCTTGAAATGGAGGAGGGCCCCAGAATGACCAGGGTTGAGAAATTGCAAGTAAAGAGCTTCACACCGTGCCCGGCTCATGGCTTCTGTTCGGTAAGTGTTAGTTATTATTAATAGTGAGTCTCTGGCTGGTATAAATGAAGAGTGTACTTGGCTGCTAACCAAAAGGTTAGCAGTTTGAGTCCATCCAGAGGTACCACAAAAGAAAAGCCTAGCAATCTACTTCTGAAAAATCAGCCACTGAAAACCCAATGTAGCTCAGTTCTACTCCGCCACACATGGGGTCATCATCAGTAGGGGAAAACTAGTTTGGTTATTAGTAATAGTAGTAATATTACTACTACACCTTCTATTTTTTTTTTCCTGATTATTGAAAAATCAGCATGTGAAGAGCCATGGAGGATTGCTTGCTGTAGCAGGTACAGGCTCAAAGAGGATGGGAGGGGAAAAGCAAATTCTTACCTTCACAATTACGATACTGGTATTTTATAAGGGCTGAATTAAATGTCTTCATGAAGTATCACGAAACACATTTGAAGGACGCAAATGGAAAATAAAAACACGTGACCTCTCAATCATCACATTTTACCTTTAAGGAAAGCCACACCTCTTGAGTCTTATGTGCCAAGTGGCAATTCAATGCTTCAACTTAGAGTAATGAGTGGCTGCTCCAGGGCCAGAAGTGGGTTTGGGCTGGCTCCACTGGTTCTTTCAAAACAGACGTTGCTAGCACAGTTATGATTATTCCAGTTTTACACGTAAGGAAGCTTGTGGTTCAGAGTAGCTAAGCGAATTGGCCAAAGTCAAATAACAAGAAATGTATGTACGTTAGGAGAAAGAAAAAAAAAAAGCTATCGAATACCTGAAGACTTTTCTGAATCTAAAGAACTAAATATTGTGCTGAAAGTGTACTTGTATGTGTGTTGTGTGTTGGGGGTTGTTATGGGTTGAATTGTGTCCTCCCAAAATATGTGCGGGAATCTTAACCCCTATACCTGTAGATGTAACGTAATGTAATATAATGTAATGCCCTTCCATAATGCAATTTCATGTTATGTTAAATTTTTTTAATGATGCCATACCAGTGTAGGCTGTGTCCTAAACCTAATCACTTCTGAGTTATAAAAAAAGCAGCTAGACGCAGAGACAAGCAAGCATAAGTGAGGGCAGACAGATGCCACACGGAGGTTGCCGAGGAGCCAAGGAATGCTGGAGCTACAGAATCTGAAGGAGACAAGGCCTTTCCCTAGAGCCCACTGAGAGAGAGAGAGGCTTCCCGTAGAGCCAGCACCCTGAATTTTGACCTCAAGCCTTCTGAACTGGGAAACAGAAACGAACTAAATGTCCGTGTTTTAAAGCCACCCACTTGCACGTCTGGTACAGCAGCACGAGATGACTAAGCGAGAGCTGCTGACTCAGGGACACACAAATCATGACTGGGGCTCCACCCACCTCTGGAGTGGCCACGCGAGGGGCCTCATTCGATTCGCTGTCAGTGGTGCTGCTTTCAGTGTCTGAGTCCGACTCGGAGCTGCTCTCTGAGTCACTGGAACTTCCAGATCCTCCATTGGTTTGCACTGTGGGTGGGGGCTGGGATGCGGCCACCAGTAGGCTGAAAGAAAAACCACATCATTCAGTGCCTCGTTCGGTCTCAAACCAGATGGAGAACAGCCCAGTCAGTACATGCTCACCAAGGACCTGTGATCCGCGAGCCAGGCAGGGGGGCAGCACTGTCCCCATGGAACAAATGGGGAACGTGAGGCTCAGGAGCCCCCGTGACCTGCCCAATATCAAAGGTTAGATCAGAGCCAGGTCTGAGTGTGGCCAAGTCAGTGTTCCCTGGGTTCCATCACGCTGCCTATCTTCTCAGGAAAGCCTGGCCTCCCTCACTCCATGCGGAAACTTTCAGCCAAGGTTGCTTGTCTTCAAAATGCACACACGGAAGCAGAGCTTTTGATTCACAACACTCCCATTTTGTTTTTCCGGTTTTATTAAGATGAACTTTTGTTTTCTGTCACCATCTATCACTAAGAAAGGGTGAGGTCAAGCCCTCATTTGATCAGAGGAAACTGAGGCCCAGTGAGCAGGTGGGGCTTGCCTCTGTCTCCCAGATAGTCAGAGAGCTAATTAGAACCATGGTCTCCCAGCTCCCCCAAAGGGTGGCTGCTGTGCAGAGCACAAGCACTGCCGCATGCCCAGGGCCCAGCCCCGACATGACTAAGGTTGGGTCTCGCTTGCTGTTTGTTGGGGGTATGAATGAGGGAATGAGAAGATGCCCCTCTCTGTCGTAATTTTTGTAAGCTCTTTTAAAAACTCTTATCAGGAGGTAAAATCATAAGGGACTGGCCATCTGTAATGTTTGGTTTTAAATTTGTAGACCTGAGCAGGCAAGACATTTGAAAGTGGACACCATTTGCTAATTTGCCTTCATTGATAATCAACACGTCTCCTTACCATTGCTCCTTGTGTCCCATAAAAATCGCCCTCAGCCACTCTTGCCATGCTGGGGTATGCCGTCTCCTTTCTATCCTTTGGACTGTTTGCTTCGGTTTCTCAGAAATAGGGCTCTAAACTTTTGGGGGGTGTCTTATTTCCCTTTGTCTCTTCAGCCTATTTCCCATTTGGGAGACAAGCTTGGCTTGGGGTGAGGGGTGGGCTAGGGGCACACCTCACAGCCTGACTGCACTGAGCCTTGCTGCCTCCCAGACCTCCAGCTCCATGCTTTACTCTCCCCCTCACAGTCCCACGCCTGACTCTGTAAGCCACCTAGTTCTATATTCCCACCTCTAAACATGAGAAAGAGGGACCCCAAGGAATCCCCCCCGCCAAAGGTTCTGGAAGCACAGACCTTTGCTCCTTGCCTGCACCCCAGAGACTCCACCTCTCCAACCCATGCCGTCACCCAAGCCTCTTCTCCAACATTACGGTTCCTGGCCATGGAGATGGGGCCATGCTCAGGAAAGGGATTGCTTTAAAGGCAGCCTGGGCCCCATGTTAGCCACTACCCAGGGCAGAGACTCTTTCCATTCCTTGACTTTCCCTTTAGCCTTCCAGGTAGACATTTTCTTTCTTATAGTGGAAGCACATTCTACAATGCTATCTGCCAAGTAAATGCTATCTGCAGGTACACCCCTTTGCCAAATACACCAAGGCATTAGGGGAAGCACAGGAGAAGTAATAGGGGGTGGCATCCCTTGGGAACTCGTGCGCGCGCGTGCACAGGTGACAGAGAGAGAGAGAGCAATGCTAGAGGGGAGGTGATCTGCAACTCAGTGTTCTTATTTCCCTGCATTCTTTTGCAAATCTCTTTTCAACTTCACTAATGGCTCCATATTTATGCAAAGCATCCTCTAAATCTAAACAATTGCTTTTAAAGTTAGTAATTAAGTAAAGATTGAGGGAATATATCAACATGGGACTAATCCAGAGCCTGTGCTAATTTGGGTTCAATTACCCCCAGTAAAGTTTCAAATACAACACAGAGCATCTGCAATACTGAGAAGAAGGTGTTGGATTGAGGGATAAGAGTGATTTTTGTACCCGTGTTTATGATCTTCAAGTGAACAGGCCATGTCCTAGTTTTCCTTCACATCTGTGCATTAATTACTGGCTCATAATGTCATCCTAACAATTATCTTAACATCATAACAAATTATGAAAGACATTGTGAAGAATGGGAGTTCCAGAACACTTCATTGTGTTCATGACGAACTTGTACATAGATCAAGAGGCAGTTGTTCGGTCAGAACAAGGGGATATTGAATGGTTTAAAGTCAGCAAAAGTGTGCATCAGGGTTGTATCCTTTCACCATACCTATTCGATCTGAGCAAATAATCCGAGAAGCTGGAGTGTATGAGGAAGAATGGCGCATCAGGATTGGAGGAAGACTCATTAACAACCTGCGCTATGCAGATGACACAACCTGGCTTGCTGAAAGTGAAGAGGACTTGAAGCACTTACTAATGAAGATCAAAGACCACAGCCTTCAGTACGGATTGCACTTCAACATAAAGAAAACAAAAATCCTCACAACTAGACCAATGAGCAACATCATGATAAATGGAGAAAAAATTGAAGTTGTCAAGGATTTCATTTTACTTGGATCCACAATCAACAGCCACGGAAGCAGCAGTCAAGAAATCAAATGACTCATTGCATTGGGTAAGTCTGCTGCAAATTGGGCAAATCTTTAAAGTGTTAAAAAGCAAAGATGTCACCTTGAAGACTGAGGTGTGCCTGAAGCAAGCCACGGTGTTTTCAATCGGTTGATATGCATGCGAAAGCTGGGCAATGAATAAGGAAGACCGAAGAATTGATGCCTTTGAGTTGTGGTGCTGGTGACAAATATTGAATATACATGTACTGCCAGAAGAACGAACAGGTCCGTCTTGGAAGAAGTACAGCCAGAATGCTCATTAGAAGCAAGGATGGTGAGACTTTGTCTCACCTATTTTGGGCATGTTGTCAGGAGGGATCAGTCCCTGGAGAAGGACATCATGCTTGGTAAAGCAGAGGGACAGCAAAAAAGAGGGAGACCCTCAACGAGATAGACTGATACAGTGGCTGCAAGGATGGGCTCAAGCATAACAAGGATTGTAAGGATGGCACAGGATCAGGCAGTGTTTTGTTCTGTTGTACATAGGGCTGCTGAGTTGGAAAGCACTCGACAGCGCCTAACATAACAACAACAAACAGAAACTCAGTACGCCTTAAGCAATATATCCCTATTTTCCCCTTCCCTTAGTCCCTGGTAAGCACTAATAAACTTTTGTCTCTAGGCATTTGCCTATTTGAGATATTTCATGTAAGTGGGATCATACAATATTTTTCCTTTCGTGACTGACCTATTTCATCAGCATAACGTTTTCAAGGTCCATGCATGTCAAAGCAGGTATTAGAAATTCATTTCTCTTTATGGCGAAGTAATACTCCCTTGGATGTTTGTACCATATTTTGTTTTCCATTCATCTGTTGATGGACACATTAGGTTGCACTGTGGAACTTTCAAGTTAGCAAGTCTTTACAATATTTTACCTTCAGTTCTTCATTGAAATGTTTGCTGCCCATGTAGTTAAATTCTCACTTCTGCTACATTTATTTTCATACATCACTAATTTATTTCCAAAATGTACACTAAAGCGGCTATGAGTGAAGCTAGCTCATGCAACACTTGATTTTGCCTAGGAGATGAAGGACTAACGTGCAATTTGCACATTATTCATTCACCAAGACTGTATTAAAATTATTTCCCACATCATTTACTCTCATATTTTAAAAAGTTGCTTTTAAAAAGAATGTTAGTGGTTATAACAAAGATAATCTGTGATACTAAAAATCACCTACACTTAATATATCAAACCATCCACTCTATAATTTGTAAATATTAAGAATGTACTCTATGACTTCATCCCTAACTTTTCAAAGGACCCAGGTTTATAAAAAACAGGTTTATAGTAAGTTCAAAGTCAGCTGCTCGCCTTTTTCAAAGATCAGATCTTGCTAGTGCACTCATACCAGGGTGAGCTGCCTTTACTGAATGGAGCGAGGCCTCATTTTAATTCTAACCCCATTCATTAGGTGTTCATGGATACAAGCTGGACTGAGAGCAAAGAACTTGGCTTAGCAAGTCAATAATCCTAGCAGAGGGATCCAAGGCTGGGGAAGGGGATCAAAGCACAGACCAGTTGGAGAGAAGCTTGGGAGACAAGGATGGCCCTGGTGTGGAAGACTTGACAGTACCAGGGGGAAAGGGTGGGTTTTAAGAGGTAGCCCAGGTATCCTAGTCCCTAGAAATGAGAATCTCTTGATATGTATATTGGTTAGGCCTCTTCCGAAATAGAGGGATCAATCTGTGATTCCATAGTTAATTGGTGGTTGCAAATAAGATGAAAAATCTGGGAGCCATATTGAAGGAACTGTAACTACTTTGTCTGGAGAAGACTTAAGGCGGGTGGGTGACTCACATGATGATAACTTTCCAAAAAATCTGAAGGTCTCTCCTGTGGAAGAGAGAGTGAGCTTCCTCTGAGCAGCTTCAAACGTAAAACTAGGACCAAAGAGTTGGAGATACAGACAGGAAGATTTCAACTTAACATCAGGAAGAACTTTGAAAAACCTAGAGCTGGCCACGGAAAGAATGCACTATGTTGAAGGGCTGGTGGTGCAGCGGTTAAGCATCGGGCTGCTTACCAAAAGTTCAGCAGTTCGAACCCACCAGCCACTCCCTGGAACCCCTATGGAGCAGTTCTACTCCATCCTATACGGTCGCTAAGAGTCGGAATTGACTCGACGGCGACGGGTTTGGTTTTTTTTTTTTGGTTTTATGTTGTAGGACAGTGAGCGCCCCAATCTTAGGTGACCAGATAGCCAGCTATATAGACCGTGGTAGAGGGATTCCTATTGTGGGTCTGAAATGAGGTAGGACGATCTTGCAACTCAAAGATTATAATTCTTATGAAGTAAATTTTAATGGAGACTGTTGATCAACCTTAGAGAAAATATGTAAGGAGTCATTCGCACTATCCAGTATGTCCCTGAGGATAGGTTTGATATGATTTGCTCTTGACGACAGTATGTGAGTCACAGTTAGAGCTATTATATGAACCTTGGAGGATTAAAATGACATTGCTCTTGGATTATTTTAAAAACCAGACTTTTCACTCATTCAGATTAACAGTCTCCAGCAAGCAAAACGTCTGCATCAGCGTGGTCTGACTATAAACCTCATTTAACTGTAAGTCCTTCCTCAGGAGATACCTAGGGATGATGAATTGGCCATTCTGCTCAATCAAGCTGTGTGGGTATCAAAAAGCAAAGGTTCCACAATGGGTAAGAGCTTTCTAGTGGGAACCGTACAAGGAGAGGCTTTGACAAGTACACATGATATTGACATTGGCCTAGAACTTGCCAAAGACATGTGGCACACATGGCGTGTTTGACGGAAGAGTTCTGTATTAAATCCTCCCCTTTAATTTAGACTTGGATGAATTTCATCCACGTGACCTTTTTCGAGTTTTATAGGGATCAAATGTTTGTCTACCAGATAATTTGAAATGGTTTCCTATTTGATTTCATCATTAAGCCGTAAAGTGATGGCCCAAGGGCAAAGGTATCAACAACCACAGGTGAACTTACCTCTCTTCCTCCCTTGGTTTTCTTCAGTCAACTCTGGATTACAGAAGTGGAACAACACATCTGCCTCACCACACTAGGCCACTAGAGGCAGACACTCTGAACCTGAACCTATCCCAGCCAAGGGGTGGGAAAAATGCATTTTTGTGCGAGTTGGCTTTTTTGAAATCTTTTCTTTCCTCCCATAAAAAAACCATTTAGCCCACTCGTCCAACAGAAAGTGTATGCATAAGCATGATATAGAAAAGATACAAGCAGAGTTGCTCTGGTAGAAACAAGGGGTGGGGTAGAGGGCAGGAGGCTAGCATCCCCAGCAGCTCGCCCTCTTCCCTGGGATGGCCCCTGGCCACAGTTTGAAAGTAAAATACTTCCTATCCCCATATGATTACAAGTAGCTCAGAAACAAGTACATTCTGTGCTAATGCTCTGATACTATTGACAAGTGGACAGTCACTGTCCAGATGTGACCTGAAGCATAGTCAGGATAGCGTTGAGGAGGTAATCTTTGTCCAACATGTATACACTGGGTATTTGTCCTGCTGTCTGATCCTGGGGTTTAAAATGGCGTCGGCTCGATTTACTTGCAAAGAGTTATATGGAGAACTACACCTATCAACACGTTCATGGACTATTTATCTACCACATATGACATTGTCTAGAGCCCCGACTGAATGAAGCGGTCTGTGGTTGGCAGAATAATGACTCCTCCCCACACACACCAAAGACTACCACATTCTAATTCCTGGAACCTGTGAACATGTCCTTTTACATGGCAAAAGGAGCTTTGCACATGTGACCAAGTTTAGGGTCTTGAGATGGGGAGATTATCCTTGATTATCTGGTTTGCCCGATGTCATCACAGGGGTCCTTAACAGTGCCAGAGGGAGGGAGAAGTCAGTGATGCACTGTGAGAAGGACTAGATCCACTGTGGTTGACTTGGAGGATGGAGGAAGGGGGTCATGAACCAAGGAGCGTGGCAGCCTCTGAAAGTGGGAATGGCCCTCAGTTTACAGCCAGCAAGAAAATGGGAGCTCACTGGTCCTACAACCACAAGGAATTGAATTCTGCCAACACGCACATGGCCAGAAGACAGATTCTCCCCTAGAGCCTCCAGAAAGGAACACAGCTCTGCCGACCCCTTAGTTTTAGTCCAGTGAGAGCCATGTCAAACTTCTGATCTCTGTCAACTATAAGATAATAAATTTGTGTTGTTTAAATTTGTATTTAAGCCACTAAATTTGTAGTAATTTGTTGCGGCAGCAAGAGAAATCTAATACAAGACCCAAATAATTAAAATTCTGGGTATAGCTGCTTATACCTGAACACGTTTTCTTTTGTTTGTAAAATTCAGTTTCCCTTCAGAGAAGTCCAAAAATGTAAGCCCACTCGGGAAGAGAAGCTGGAAATGACTAAGTTCTTGCATTTTTTTGTTTGTTTTTTATTACCAGATGTTAGTGCCTCTTTCTCCTAACTTTCCCGACACCTCCTTTCTTTCTGAGGCAATGGTGCCGAATGATTTGGCGATGGCGTCTCCTAATTCCATTTGACTCACCATCATTCAGGGCTTGTTAGGCCCTTTTTTGTGGGTGGACCGGACAGAGGCCCTTGGTTCCTTCTCTTCCTGCCTGGGCCCTGCCTCCCTTTTTTAGACTATTTCACATATCTAAATAGCGACATTTTTTTTCCCCTACTGGTTTTAAAGAGACAGTTTTAGGACAGTGGAAAGAGCATGAGATTGGAAGTCAGCTGACCTGCTTTTGAGTCAGTTTGGATACTTAATAATTGTGTGACCTTACCCTGGGCTCCTAACATAAGGGTCTCAGTTTCCTCATCTGAAAAATGGGGATGATTACACATCTCGTGGATTTTTAAGAGGATTAAATGGGGTAATTTAAGTGAGAGAATTCCATTAGCCAGGGCTTCTCAAACTCGAATGAGCATTTGAATCACTTTTTGGGGGACCTTGATAAAATGCAGATTCTAATTAGGTAGGTCTGGAATGAGGCCTGGAGTCCACGGGTGGTGCAAAAGTAACCATGTTAGGGTGCTAATTGAAAGGTTGGAGGGTCCAGTCCACCTAGAGGTGTCTCAGAACAAAGACCTAGCAATCTACTTCTGAAAAATCAGCCACTGGAAATCCTATAGAGCAAAGTTTTACCCTGACACACGTGGAGTCATCATGAGTTAGGACTGACTCGATGGCAACAACTGGGGTGGGACCCAAATTCTGCATTTCTAACGAGATCCCAAGTGATGCAGATCCTCCTGGTCCTAGTCCCTGGAACCGGGGCTTCCAACTGGTTTGTTTGGGTTGGAACCCTTGCTGAGAATTTGCACTTCCAACAAGTTCCCTGAGGAGAATTTGCATTTCTAACAAGTTTTCAGGAAGTCATACATAAGATCCTGTTAAAATGTAGATTCTGATTCAGTATATCTGGAGTGGAACTGGCCTGAAGCCCTGCTTGGAACACACTGAGAGTAGCAAGGCTAAAACCTACATGGGCCATTCAGATGTAAGCTGTTAGGACAAAAAGAATTGGTGAGCTACGGATTTGAAACTAAAGGCTAACACACAGTTTTGAGATTAATTGTGGATAGTATTTTTACATAATTATCCTGTCCTCCTTTGGCAACAGTAAGTGAAGTGCCTTAGGTCATTTTTGGTCTGTTGTTGTTAGGGGCCTTCGAGTTGGTTCCAACTCATAGAGACCATATGTACAACAGAAAGAAACACTGCTTGGTCCTGTACCATCCTCACAATCGTTGTTATGCTTGAGCCCATCTTGTAGCCACTGTGTCAAATCATCTCGTTGAGGGTCTTCCTCTCTTTCGATGACCCTCCACTCTACCGAGCATGATGTCCTTCTCCAGAGACTTGTCTTTTTGGTCTGATACAGTCAAGTTAAACCATTCCTCAAGAGTTTTTATCAGTTTCCTCAGGCTAAGCATGGGCTTCCACTTACAACTTTCAGGAGGCCACCTGCCTGCACCAGTGGTTGACCAAACGCATATTTCTTTCCTCCGAATGTGTGCTACGGGTCATTAGCAAGGGTCAATGGTGGCTTGCCACTGTCCTAGCCAAGGGTCAGGGTGGAAACAGACTGCATAAATGGCTACAACTTGGGCCCAGAGCATAATTCATAATGGTAGTGATGGTCTTTGTCGTTGTTAGTTGCCATGCAGTCATCCACAGCTCACGGTGACCCCATGTACAACAGAAGGAAATTTCTCCCATTCTTGTGCCATCTTCACAATCATTGGTATGCTTGAGTCCATTGTTGAGAGCCTTCCAACCAAGGGGGCTCATCTTCTAGCACTATATTGGACAGTGTTTTGTTGTGATCCATGGGGTTTACACTGGCCAACTTTTGGAAGTAGATTGCCAAGCCTTTCTTCCTAGTCTGTCTTAGTCTGAAACTTCCACTGAAACTTGTCCACCATGGATGGCCTTGCTGGTATTTGAAATTCCAGTGGCATAGCCTCCAGCATCATAGCAACACACAAGCCACCACAGCATGACGGACTAACAGACTGCTGGTGGAATGACAGTCTTAGCTGCCATTTATTGAGTGTTCACAGTGTGCCAATAACTGGGCTAAGCACTTACCTGCAGTTTTTTCGCTGTATCCTCACAATCACTCTGGGAATTAGAAATGATAATTACCTCCATTTTATAGTTCAGAATCTGGAGATGTAGTACCAAACAATATCAAGTTGAAAAGGATATTACGGTACAAACCTCAACAAGTTTCAAAGAAAGAAAAATGGGGGGCATCTGGAGTCAGCTGCATACCAATACACAGTAAGGTGGCACTATGGAGGGAGGCAGGCATGTCCCCAGTAAGGCTCATCAAAAAAAAAAAAAAAAAAACAACAACAAAAAAAACCAAACCCACTGCTGTCGAGTCGATTCTGACTCATAGCAACCCTACAGGGGTGCCTGGTGGATTTGAACTGCCAACCTTTTGGTTAGCAGCTATGGCTCTTAGCCACTAGGGTTTCCAAGGCTCATCAGTACTGTCTAACAGGCCATCGTGTCTTGAGAACATCACAATTTGCATATGGGAGGATAAAGCAAGATTTTTTCTGGAAATAATTAAAAGCCATGCTGACTTTTCTGCCATCAGATGGAGCTGTTTCAACCAAACAGCTGAACAGGTGGGAAAAAATCATACTCATCCAAATATTTTCCTACCTTTTCCCTTTAAAGTCCATTTAAAAAAAGGCGGGGGGAGCAAGGGAGAGAAGGAGGGCAAGCAAGTGTGTGAGCACTGACTCTCAGGGGCCAGAATGACACCAACATGGGGCATGAATGATTGGCAGCTCACATTTTTAATGAACCCAGAGAGTGCCGGCTGCCAGGAGTCTATAACAAGGTCAAAGTCTTCCAATAAAGAATTACATCAGTTCCAAATCCTCAGTAGAGTAGGGCATGGACTTTGACTGGGTGACTTGTACCCAGAAGCTGCTTCCATTCAGGAATCTCCCTGCTGCGTTTCTAGAGCTAGTCTGGAGATAGGGCCCAGTTGCCCATTAGGGGAGGCAAGGCAGCCATAGGCTGAATTTCCTGGGGGGGACAAATTAGGCCTTGGCAGGCCATTTGGCTAGTGGGTCCTGGAGATGGGTGCCGAGATGCTCAGCAGGAGCCTCTGCCTCCTCCCTGCCTGACATCTTCTTCCCCTTTGTCCATCATGCTTAGGCCTGCCTTTTTTTTAAAATAGTTTATTTTATTATTATTGCAAATACATGCAGCATAACATACACCGATTCAACAATTTCTATGTGTACAATTCAGTGCCACTGATTATATTCTTTGAGTTATGCAACTATTTTTACCCTTCTTTTCCAAATTGTTCCTCCAAGCTTCCTATCTAACCTTTCAAGTTGCTATTTTCAGTTTGATCCCATAGAGATACTTCTTAAAAGAGCACAATGCTTAAAAGTTAGGCCTGTCTCTTGACTGAGGGAAGTGCCCATCCCTTTTCTAGCCTCCTTTGCCTACATTTCTTCTGTGATGCTTTCCACGCCAATCTCCTTATCACTATCGTCTGGTCCCCTTAATGTCTGATCTGTTACCTGGTGTATCACACACACACTTGATTTAGACAGTAAGCTTCAAAGGCCAGAGGCTTTATCAACCACACACTCCATGAAAAGCTTGGTGCGCTTAAGACACCCTCGAGTAAAGCCATAAAGAAGTCTGCTCTATCGATCTCAGGGAGAACTGTCCCCAGATGCCTCCTATGCCTGCAGGGAGGTACTTAACCTTCCCACTGCCCTATGACCCTGTGGTCTCAAAAGGATGTCATCACTGTCGATCAACAAGTCCAAAAGCAATTGTAAGTGCGTCCTTCCCATTTTACTGAGAAGGCTCCAGGACCTCTTAGCCGAGGTCACGTGGCTGGATCTGCGGGGGAGTTTCACTACGCTCTCGTGACCATTTCCCAAATACCAAGTCTAGTTGGAGGAAATGAAAAGGGATCAACCACAAATCCACCCTTTTAATCATATCAAAAGGCAACACGAACCAAGAATTAATCTCAAGCATTTTATTCAAGTGACCTAATGAGACAGGCTGCAAGAATTTGGTGTTGGAAACATGCAAGGTCCTCAACCCCTTCTGCAAGGAAAAGTTTGTTGCATTTGGCTCATTCAAGGTCACATGAACCATTTCTAAAATCAAGCCCATGCTGTGTCCTCACCGAATGTGTCTTACTTCATAATCATGTCTGGGTTATATTGTAAACATGAGCATTCAAACCCTAAGTGAATGGTAAAAATGGCAACTTGCAAAATTGCTGTGTCTAAACCCAGCATGCCTCCCATGTGGGAGACCCAGGCACCTCATGCACAGCCACCGCCGGTTGGCCAGTGGAGGCTTCTATGCTGCTATGATGCTGAACAGGTTTCAGTAGAACTTCCGGACTAAGAGGGACTAGGGAGAAAGCCTGGTGATCTACTTCCAAAAATGAGCCAATGAAAATCCTGTGATAACAATGATCCAATCCCTAGCTGATCATGGGAATGCTGCAGGACTGGGCAGTGTTTCATTCCGTTGTGCATGGGATGGCCATGGGTTGGAGGCTGACCCAAAGGCAGTTAACAACGACAACCCTAACACAAGAGAGGGGCAGTAACACAGGACACTGCCATGAGGAGTAGATGCTGCCCAGACAGCCCATTTGGGTGGGATCGGGCCTCAGGTTCCTAATCAGGAACAAGTTGCAGACTGTCCTCCATCATAAAACTTCCTAAATGTGTGATCAACACTTGCTGTCCCAACTCCTCACCAACAGAAACGTCTTCAGGCTCAGATTTGGGACTCTTGAGTATAAAGGAAACTGCTTTCTCAATTGCCACCACCACTCCCTGTCCTGCCCACTCCCCATTGCAAAAGTGGATGTTCTTTCCTAACTCTTCTTGAACTCTTTCCCTGTTGAACTAAAAGCTTTCACTTCTTTTGTACTTACTTGGTCCCTGTGACAATATGCTATATCAGGTGATGTCTTGGTTTCAGAATTCACCATGACTTTCCACCAGTTAGATGCACTCCTCTCTATAAGATTTTCAAAGAGCTATATCCGTCACCACCCTACCCAGTATCGGTTTTATGCCTCACTATTCCCAACATGCCTCTCATTTTTGTCCCCTCCCTGCTCCCACACTGCCTCCATGCTTTTGCCGATCCTGTTTGTCCTGTCTAACCAGCTGCCATTGAGTTGATTCGGACTCGTGGCAGCCCCACACGCTGCAGAGTAGAACTGAGCTCCCCAGAGTTTTCGGTGGCTGTAATCTTAGGGAAGTAGATTGCCAGGGCCTTCTTCCAAGGCACAGGCGAGTGGGTTCAAACTACCAACCTTTAGGTTAATAGCTGAGTGCAAACTGTTTGCACCACCCAGGGACCTTTTGCCCTGTCCAGAGCGACACTTTTCACATGTCTTCTGCTTGGTTCCCCACATGTCTGTCAGTTGGTCACACTGTGGTGGCTTGCGTGTTGCTGTGCAGCTGGAAGGGATGCCACTGGTATTTCAAATAGCAGCAGGGTCCTCCACAGCGGACAGTTTCAGCTGAGCCTCCGGACTAAGACAGACTAGGAAGAAGGAATTGGCGATCTGTTTCTGAAAAAATTAGCCCGTGAAAACTTCATCTCATATACTTCGAACATGTTATCAGAGGGACCAGTCCCTGGAGAAGGACATCACGCTTGGTAAAGTAGAAGGTCAGCAGAAAAGAGGAAGACCCTCAAGGAGATGGATTGACACAGTGGCTGCAACAGTGGGCTCAGGCATAACAGTGATTGTGAGGACGGCGCAGGACCGGGCAGTGTTTTGTTCTGTTGTACACACGGTCACTGTGAGTCAGGACTGACTTTACGGCACCCAACGACAATAACAAATTTCTTGGTTAACTCTTTATCTTTTAAGCTCAAACTTAAACAACCTGAGGTCTTTTCTAATGACTTTAATTCTCAGACACCTGTTCTGATTTCTTTTCACCAATGAGATCACCATTAATCACTTAATTACTTTTGAATTATTTCATTGTGCTCTTCACTTGTACAGCTAAATTGTATGCTCCTTGAGGGAAGGAGACAGATTGTACAGTCATTTTATGTATTACACAGCGATTAGAATGATAACTGGTATTTAATTGTCTTGTTATGAAAAAAAAAAAGAAAAGAAAAACTCCCAACGGCCTTGTTATGAATAGACAGGCAGTGCAAACAAAGCCAACTGGTAAAGAACAATATTTAACTATGAAACGTTTATGTATTGCTGACTCTCAACAGAAGTCAACACGTAGGACAGGCTACTACTCAATACCAAAGCATCCTGAAGCAGAAGTTAAGTTAGTGAAAATAATTAGGCCAACAGGCTGCCTGGTGATGGATTTGTACCCTTTCAACCGATTCTGTGGATGCTGGCCCATCACCAGCCAGACTCTTCAGCTTCAGTTCCACTGACAAGACGCAACTCACTTGGATGGATATTTTTAATGTGATTGGTATTTACAGCAACAGCCATCTATGAGTCCCAAAGTGTGCATACATGCATAAACATGAGAAATAAATGGCATGGCTCTTACTGAAAATGAGTACTACATACAAACAGACCTTCCTTTTTAAATTAAAATAACGATTCAACAATTCTGATTTGCGCGCGACGTGAGCTGCTCGCGTCACATCATTTTGATCCATTAACCAGCTCAGCCTACAGTGTGCCTGATATTAACTCCCTTTCTAGTTGATGATTTTTTTTCCCGTGGCATAATTAATTTCCTCATGGAAGAAAAAATATTCAATAAATTCGGAATTAAATATGAGGTTGAAGGGCTTTCACAAAAGACAGAAATAAATCTCCTAGCCCACATGCATTGCTAATTATGACATACATTAAGAACAAGAAGGTGTTCCCTTCCTATGATAAATGGGCCTGAAAATCCTCCCCAGCATTTACTATAAATCACAACGACCATTAATAAACAGCCAGAAAAAACCGACAGTTTCTACAAGAATTCACTCCCATTCTTTGCCTTAGACTATCAGTGTCATATTTAAAGCTAACACCTTAAATCTTCTATACAGAAGCCCTCTAAGTCAAAAAGCCCAGCTATTTCAAACAGAATTTCCTACGTCTGTTATTTTGAATGATAGTAAAAATAAAAATAAAAAAAAAAATAAATACTGGCTCCTTAATCTGGTAACAGTATCTGACTTTAAATCTTGCCTTCCGGCTAATAGCTTCCCCTCTCATCAATGCTAAATTAAAGGAGGTCAAGTGCAAATGAGAGAAGAAGAGGGGACCACACTCTTTCCACATACTTGAAGAGCTTGTTTGATCATGCATCCAACTCGCCTTTGACATCAAGAGGAAAAGTGTGATCATGGCCACTGTAATGAGGCAGCTAAGCAGAGGCAGCCTATCTTGCATGTGGAATGCCAGGGCTTAGACTTGAAATCTAGATCAATAGCAACAGGAGTGGCAATTCTTGTGTTACATATGAACACTGAACACAGAGTCACTTAAAAGCTGACCTAGAAAAATTGGAAAGAAACTTAGGTATTTATCCAAGAAATAGCACAACCTGTAATACTGACTAATGGGCTAGTGGAAATAAAACCAGGGTGTTTCGTTTTGTCATTAAGCTGCAGAGGAATATGGGAAATTTTGCAATTCCAAAGAAGGCAGAATTGAGAATAAAAAGAAAAAAAAATAAGAAGTCAGGCAGTTCAAATACCTTCTAGGGTTAAGCAAGTTACATTTGTGGTCAATTCCTTCATCAGATACATGGTAATGTACGTCCTGTGGGTTATCTCCTATGCCCTTTTAGTACACTAATAGCAAATTACAGTTACACAGGGCCCCCACCGGCTAAACCCAAACAAATGCATGTTGAGGGATTATAGTGCAGACAAAGCTTTCACGACTTGGTGGTGGTGATGGGGGCTTTAAATGTCCAAAACAACAACAACAAAAATATGCTCGCTCGGCAAACCATGTGAGGTGTACACTTTTAGGAGCACTTTTAGTGAGATGTGACTATGTTTCTAGCCTGATGGTGTCAATAGCTCAAACTCCAGCGCTGTTTGGTGGTAGTACATTGCCTGCTACATGAGTCCCACACTGCTACAACTTCAATAATGACAAGACCCAGGTACCGTTACCCTGCCAGCTGGAAACTTGGTGGTGGAGAAATGTTTTCCAGAAGGTTCATATGTCAAAATGCTCCCTTTGGCTATAATTATATTTCAGACACCTATATGCCTAAAGTCAAGGTGTTCGAATGAGAGAGGATGTGCGTGCGTGCGTGTGTGTGTGTGAATGTGTGCATGTGAGTGTATACGTGTGTGTACATATATGTGTTAACATTCAACATGGCTAATACCAAGAGAAGTAAGATAATTTCAGCATCGATTAAGATGGTTGGCTAAGATGTAAAGCAATATGGGGAGGAGTGCCATCCTTCAAGTGAGGTGCAGAGTATTCATTTAAAAATAATGTTGCTATTAGCTGGCTAAGGCTAGAGATGGTGATCCTGTAGCATATGCTGGGCACTACTCATTTAATAAAGATGATATTTTTGCTGGTCAGTGTTTATGTTAACCCCCATTTGGGTTCTAACCATGTTTTAGTACCATGCACACATGTACATTCACGTGTATGAGACTCGAATGTTACTCAACTTCTCATCCTGTATTCAAAGATTAGTGTTATGAGTACTGTCTGAAAGAATTACAAAGGTGGTTATTTTTCCATCTGTTGGACATGACTCATTAAATATTCAAGGGAAATGTCACCTCTTTCCTTTCAGTCATCCATAGAACTTGTGAAAACTGACAGGCTTACAGTTGGTGGCAGGACAGCGATACATTCCTGGTGTAGGACTTACGGTTTATGTAGAATTGAACTATTCTTCTAATATATGCGGCCTCTGATATTTTCTGTCATTTTTCTATCTTGTCAAAACAAAAAACAAATCACAGAATTATTCTTTCCTTTCCTCTTTTTCTCCTCCTTCTTGGTCATCTTCCTCTTCTTCTCCCTTCCTCTCCTCCTTTCTCTCTTACTGGGATCTTGTAAAAGTTTCATTATTCAACATGGCTCTTTAGTTTTGATGTTTCCAGTATATATTCTTTTTGAATTATTTAAGTCATTATAAAGAGAGCAGTTTGTTTTGGTTTGTTTTGTTGTCTCAAACACCTTCTAACCATCCTGCATGCCGATAACAGGGTAACGCTATGAAAAATAACAATACAAGCCAAATATTTAAAAGTTCTAAATATGTATATTTCAAATAGTTCTTAGTTATTTCCATTCGAAAATGAACAGGGAGAAAGAACCCAAGCTTCTGTAATGTGCATGTTATTAACGTTGGTATAGACGGGCAAGAAAGGGCACATGGCATCAACTAAAACAGAGAGAGACTGCAATCCGTGCCTCCCTTGCTGTGCTCTTTCTTTAGAGAGTACATCTTTGGGAGCCTGTCCTGTGTTAACCGTGCTGCTCAGTCGTACACGGATCTGCAGGAGGAGACCCAAGCAACTTTTGCTCTGTGGTTTTACTTCCCTTTAATACGATAGTTTATACACTGTGGTTTATTCATTTATTGGTCTGATGGTTTTTATGAGTTGTGATTCAACATAGGTTCTCTTCTAGTATCGTGTTTTATAAAGATATGGGGAATGTAATATAAGTCTAATACAATTATGGTTATGTGCCACGCAAGACAATACTGTAAATATGAGGAGAGTCTGAAAAGCTGTTTAGCAAAATGATCTTAATATACAAGGCAGTGTGAAAATGGAAGAGGAATCTATAATGACAATGAAGATTAGCCATTTGCTCTCTAACCTTATTTACAGAAGCAATCAGAGGTATTCAGGTCGAGTTAATGACCCTGTCTCCAATTAATTCAATTGTCTACAAACAACACTGGTGCAGTGGCTGTCTCAAAGTCTGCCACACAGTCTCAGAGGGAGTACAGAAGACTCCATTAAAAGTGACAATAATAATGCATTTATTACTGAAACACTATTGTATTATAAATAAATTCCTCATGTTAAATTATACTCCATGCTTTAACAGAAATTCAATTACTGAAATAATAAAAAGATGGTGTATTTGCCAAGTGCTTGGACTATAATTTGGCTGCTCAGTTACCAGCGGTTGGCTGTTTTGCAATTTTTTCTTCATAGACTATTTCTTTTGAGTAAATGCCAGACTTTTTCATACAAATTTTATGAACAAGTTGCAAAATGAAATTTTGAGCTTTTGAATCCAATTATGAAAGACATAACTAAATCTATTATTGAAAAAAAAACTCTAGTAAGGCCTTTCTGCCGTTGTTCAGAACTGTCTGGTAATTGAGGTAAGCACAGGTGCTGCTCATTATGGACCATTGTGCGCCATCTGAATTCTGGGAACTGTGGAATTCAGATGGCTTAGACTCTGTTTGTGTGAATAACAAACAGGCCTGATTCTGCGCTTGTTTGTACAAGCTTGTACACAGCTCATTTGGGACTTTGAAGACACCTGCTTACCCTTTTGAAGCCAAAACAGTATCGTTTAGGTTCTGGCTATCCTTTCAATGACAATTTTGCAAAAGCAACATATTTTGCACTCTCCCTTCATCTTCACCATCTCGTCCACCATGCAGTAAGTAACTCCACCACATCCCTGCCTTTGAGTACAGGGAAAGGTGTTCTGGAAAGCTACTGTGGTTAGCCAATGGCACGAGAAGGCATAAAGCCTAAAGGCTCAGGCAGGGAAAACACAGAGCTTTGACACTCTGCCCATGGAAAGATTTCTTTGACAGGCCGTTTGTCAAAGGGGGACAGGGAATAGGGTTTATTTGCGTTTAGGATGAGGAGTTTTTCTTTTTTCTTCCATTCACCCTTTCCTCTGGGTTCTCACATGTGTCTTTCTAATGTCTAGTCCCATTGCCTTTAGACGGGTCATCTGGAAGCAAAGAACCTTACAATCACAGGTACTTGTTTCTGGTTTTCAGAATACAAAGGAAAAACTACTTTTAACTGCCGCCTCCTCCGCTACCCCACGGTGCTACAGGCCTAGCCAGCAGCCATCACCTGAGTTGCCCCGCACTGCGGTGGTGGGAGCTTTTGAAGAATGTCACACATTAACGTGAAGCTTCTAGCCAGGCAATAGCTTCTCAGTGCTCTGACTAGCTTTAATTATTCAATGACTTTGCACTTTCTTTTGTTTTACTGGAAAGTCTTACCTGTTATAAAGATAACACCTAGAAAATATATCGTAATGAAGCAGTAGTTTCATTGCATAACAGGCAACAAATCTTGATTACCCCTACCCCTCACCTTAAGCTCTGGGTCCCCTCAGCTGCAGCTCCCCCCAAGCACAGGGACTAACCACAAAAGGTGATATTCCAAAATTGTTTCTTTGTGAATCTTCATGGTAGAAGTTTGCTTTCATAGTTATGCAGGGGAAAAAGCTGAAGATGTACAGACTGATAAAATCAACCAGAGAAATTACGGATGCAAGGTTGTAGGCTTGAAAGGTCTACTAGGAAACATCCCAATTCGCCCACAGTGCTTATATAACCTGGAATGTAATTCTTCCAATTTAGCAAACCCTTTTTTTTGTAGCCCAAGAGAAGTCTAACGGTGATGACGAGTAGTCAACCCATGTCCGTTTGCAAAGGCTCAATGAAATACTACCCGCTGCAGTGCTAACGTGACACTTTGTTACATTTCTACTCACCTTGTCCATCAGGCAAAGTTACAATCATGACAATGCCTCACGAAGTCAATAAAAGCCAAAATATGATTGACATGGCTTGACAGCGCTCCACAAAAGGCAGATTGGAATCTTACCTTTTCCCTTATCACTGAAAGTGCAAGGTAAAGCTCTGCAGGAATATACATAATTTGGAAACTCTCATAGACAATATTCTACTGTGTTTCTCATTTGCACTTTAAAAAAGCTGCCCTACAGACCTTATGTACTTTTAAGATTTATCTGAAAGATACATGAAGAAGACTTCCAGCCAAAAAAAAAAAAAAAAGTACATATTTAATGGAATTAGATCTGTAGGCAAAAAAAAAAAAAATGTCAGAAGAAAAGGCAAAATATTAAAGTGCATGCGAGGTGCTTTCTTGCTTTGATAAATATCTTCTGGGATGTCATTTACTAGAAAGTCATGATTTTACAAAATGAAAAAAAAAGCTGTAGTATAAAAAAATACTCTATTGCTGAAGTAAGTTGCTGTGTTCATATTTCTCTCTGAATTTTGTTTTTGTCAGCCAGGAGTCTTGATATTTGCCTTTATATCTGCTTTTTTATCATTTTTATTGAAAACGTGGCAATTACTGTGAAATACTCAAAATGCAGGCAACCTTCTGATTACACGGCAGGGCAGAGTCAGGCATCTGGGCTTAGTCAAAGTCCTCATCTTCCTTCCAGTCTCTGGAAAGAGGCAATTTCACATGAAACCTGAGATCACAGAGGTTGGGGGAGGGGGTAGGATGTTGCTGAGAACTTTGGGAAGGTCCGGGGTACCGTAACATAGACTTAACGTGCCTACCAGAGTCAAGAGCACCAACAGCATTACCTCTGAAAATGAGCTACCAAGATAGCGGAGGACAGTAGGAAGATAAAATACCTTGAAGTTGTACAAGACTGAGACTGATTCCTAAAAAAAAAAAAAAAATACATTTGGTTGCAAATGACAAAAGATCTAAGTTTTTGTTAACCTCTTGTTATAGATTGAATCGTGTTCCCTGAAAATATGTGCTGTAAATCCTAACCCCTATACCTGCAGTTACAATCCCATTGGGAAATGGGTTTTCTTTGTTAATGACGCCGTATTAGTGCAAGGTGTGTCTTAAGTCAAACTCTTTCTCTCTCTCTCTCTTTTCTAAAAATAATATTTTATTGTGTTTTCGGTGAAAGAT
Organism: Loxodonta africana; assembly: GCF_030014295.1. Classification (NCBI taxonomy): domain Eukaryota; kingdom Metazoa; phylum Chordata; class Mammalia; order Proboscidea; family Elephantidae; genus Loxodonta; species Loxodonta africana. The sequence goes on along the minus strand of NC_087369.1, from coordinate 171,002,721 downwards.
GACACAGCAGTTTAGGTTCCCATTCAACAATTTCTACACAAGTTGTTCAGTGATATTGGCTACATTCTTCACAATGTGTGAACATTCTCATTATTTCCATTCTGGTTGTTCCGTTCCCATTAATCTAGTTTCCCTGTCCCCTTATATTCTCATCTTTATTTTTAAGTAATTGTTGACCTTTTGGTAGTCAATCTCTTTCAAGGTGTAGAAAATCAGGTTAAACAAGCAAGCACAGAGGGGAAGATCCATGCCACACGATTGCCAAGGAACCGAGGAACAGAAGCTGAAAACAGACAAGGACTTTCTTCCAGAACCGACAGAGAGAGAGAGCTTTCCCCTGGAGCTGGTACCCTGAATCCAGACTTCTAGCCTCCTAGACTGTGAGAGAATAAAATTTTTGTTTGTTAAAGCCATCCACTTGTGGTATTCTTGTTACAGCAGCACTGGGTAACTAAGACACTTCTCAGGAACCTGCAGCTTATAAAGTTTGATATAAATTTAATTTCAAGATAGGCCCTGTTTCCGTTTTCTGAGTTTGGTGCCTAAATGTAAGACCTAAGCAAGTTATCAGGATATAATGGATATAAATCTTCTTTTATCCAACATGATTCTCTTACCACCATTAGCATCCGCATTATAAGTACTAATGGCACTACTATTAGTATTTCATTTATCAAGTTCTTTTTTTTGTTTTAATGTGGGCTGTGACTTGCCCAAGGTCTCACAGTCAGTACACAGCTAGGAAGAAATCATCCAATTATGTTTCGTTTGTCTGTGTATTAGTTTTGCCTAAACCTGCTTGGAAAAGTTCTTATCTCTTCCAGCCCCAACAATAGCCCATTGTCTCAGTCATCTAGTGCTGCTATAACAGAAATACCACAAGAGGATGGCTTTAACAAACAGAAATTTATTCTCTCACAATCTAGTAGGCTACAAGTCCAAATTCAGGGTGTCAGCTCCAGGGGAAGCCTTTCTCTCTCTGTCGGCTCTGGGGGAAGGCCCTTGTCATCAATCTTCCCCTGGACTAGGAGCTTGTCCGTGCAGTAACCCTGGGTCCAAAGGATTCGCCCTGCTCCTGGTGCTTCTTTCTTGGTAATATGAGGTTCCCAACTCTCTGCTTGCTTCCTTTTCCTTTTATCTCCTGTTTGAGAAGATAAAAGGTGGTGCAGGCCATGCCCCAGGGAAACCCCCTTACATTGGATCAAGGATGTGACCTGAGCAAGGGTGTTACAATTCTACCCTAATCCTCTTCAACATAAAATTACAATCACAAAATGGAGGATAACCACACAATACTGGGAATCATGGCCTAACCAAGTTGACACACATTTTGGGGGGACACAATTCAATCCATGACATTCATCCATATGTTTATTTTCAGGCTGATGCATTGGAGAACAAGTCCTAAAATCTTTATAAATATGTCTTCATAAAATTATTTGCAACCTTCCACAATGACGATTGGAAATGTACATTTACTAATTATTCTTCAGCTAACAGCGATAATGACGGTGATGATGACAGCTACTGTTTATTAGGTTCATGTTGTACGTCAGATATTATGCTAACCACTTTTAAAAATTATTATTATTATTTCGTGCTAACAACTTTTGATGAAATATCACTTAATCCACACAACAGCCCTATGGTACACATAATGTTATTATCTTCATTTTATAGGAGAGGAAACTGAGGTTTAAATGGATTAAGCAACTTCCCTAAAAGGCTGTGATCTTTTACTCCTATGCTATGTTGAATTGACTTACCAAACTGTAACCCGTCGCTGTTGAGTCCATTCCGACTCATAGTGACCCTATAGGACAGCGTAGAACTGCCCCATAGAGTTTCCAAGGGACATCTGGTGGATTCGAACTGCCGACCTCTTGGTTAGCAGCCAAGCTCTTAATCACTGCACCACCAGAGCTCCTCGAATTGGCTTGGGATTAATTAATTTCGAGACATAATTTAAATAAAATATCCATCACCATTGTTTTAGGTTTATGGCTTCATAAATACCCATGGAATCATATGGCAGTAGAGGGCCTTGGGGATTTACTAAATTGTCAGATTAGGAAACTGAGGTAAATCAGCAATATGCTCAGTGAACTCAGGGTTACACAAGTGAGTCAATCAATCTCCTAAACCCTCATCTTGGTAAGTTGGCTGTGGCCATTTTGCATTGGTGGTGGACCAGAGCTGATGAGTACAGAAGATCTTTTTCCATAAAAACAACCAGCTATTTTATTTTGAAAGCTGGCTAGTGATCAGCCACGAACTAAATATTTGACTGATCCAATGATCTAAAAATATCACACTAAGGACTTGGTGTGCATGGGTGTGTATGTGTGTCTATGCTTAAAGCCGAGAGTCTGATTCCAGAGATCTGGGACAATGACCTGACATCTATATTTTTAGCAGCTCCATAGGTGATTCTGGTGTATGTCTGAGTTTGAGAGCCACTGGTTTGAGGCATGTAAATGCAGCCTGGATTTATGGAGGCACATCAAAGGAACGGCCAGGAGGGAAGGGCAGGGTGGGGAGGGGGAGCTTCGGTCAGTGTGGGGAGAAGTGACCCTAGGTATTTTGGACATCTTCCTTTCAACGCTGGTGTAAGGAAGACAACAAGCAGCTAACACTCTCCCAGTCCATGTATTAGAAAAAAAAATTATTCAAATAATTCCATACAGACTCATTGTTATCACACTACTTGTTAAAACTAATTATAACAAATCATGCAATTAATAGCATCTTTCCAAGTGCTCAGGCTGAAAATCTTGGACTCGTTCTTACTTCTCTATTTCTTTCATACCCCCATTAAGTCAACTCACTGGCAAATCTTATCTGCTCTCCCTTCAAAATATATCCTAAAACCAACCACTCCTCACCACCCTCCTTCTCACCTGGGTTATGGCAATAGCCTCCTTCCTGTTCTCCCTGCTTCTACCCTTGCCTCCTCATAGTCTTTTCTCAATAGCCATTTATTGTTGTTGGTTGCCATCAAGTCAGCTCTGACTCATGGTGACCTTATGTATAGCAGAGTCATAGTGTCATCCTTTCATGACATAAGTCAGATTGTATCCCTTCTCTGCTCGCAACCCTCCAGTGGCTCCTGACTCACTCTGAGTAAAAGCCAAAGTCCTTACAATGGTCTACCAGTTCTTGTACAATCTGATTCCCAGGGAAAGTGCTGTCCTCCTCTCCCAACACTCTCACCTCTGCTGCAGATAGGCTACGTTCTTTATTGTTTCTAGGGCACACCAGATACACTCCTTTCTCAGGGCCTTTGCACATGCTGTTTGGCTTGTTGGAATGCCTTCCCCTAGATCTCTACATGGCTCACTTCCTTTAGGTCTTTGTCCAAATGCCAGCTCTCAGTGAGGCCTTTGCTGCCTACCCTATTTAAAACTGCATCGACGCCCCTACCCCTCTCTAGCACTCTGCCCTGCTTTATTCTCCCTGTAACACTAATCACCTTCCAATACATTTCATCATGTATGTATTTGTGTTGTCTATTTTCTGTCTCCACCAAATAGAATATCAACTCCACTGGGGCACGGCTTTTGATCTTTTTTGTTGCCTGTTGTAGCACTAGCACCTAGCGGACATTTGACAGGACTTCGGAGTACATTTTCAGAAAGAGAACCCCATCTCTACTCCAAGTGTGATACAGTCCTTGGAGCAGGAAAAAAATGGGCACTGCAGCTTTTACCTTATTAACACTTGCAAGGGAGGAAAAAAAAAGATAATTTGCCTTTGTCTTTCTGACAAGTAAATTTATTTTTAACAACATCAGTCATTATAGATGATAAAAATGGCACAAGACGTGCAAATTGGGAGACGCTGGCTTGGTGTGATTTGTGTTTATATAATGACCAAGGTTACCCATTAATTGGAGAAATACTACTTATAACTGCCCTACTCTGATAAATGGGGTGTAATGGCTATTATAACCTTCACTTTTTTTTTTTTTTTACTCTAAGAAGCAGGGATATTATTTCAAATATCAATGCGAGGCAATAGGCAGATATTGTGAAATCGCTCAGTGTTGAGAATGCAAATCACAAACATGGCTTGCATGCAAATTCTTAAATGCCCATCTTAGCACAACCACTTGTAAAATGGATGCAGTCTGATGAAATGAATTGCCATTATTCAGAGGCATCTGCAGCTTGCAAAAATATCACTCATCCCAAGACTCCCTATCTGAAGTCGGCCAGCAGCAGGCTGCTGAAATAGCCCTGCCTTCACGGCCATGGGACCGGGAGCCCTGTGTCATTTAAACTCCCATCAGCTGCAGGTAACTGATTAGCGAGATGATGGGCGTTTTTTCAGTTCCACAAAGGAGCCCTTGCTTTCTTTGTGGCATATGTACTTGACTTGGGACCAGTTCAATTGGAAGGTTCAAATGCCAGTGGTAAATGGAGGTGTAGGACAGAGCACTTGGAGACGTGGTGACTTGCGAGCAAGGCACCGCTACTAACTGGCCCTGGCTATTTGAAGCAAGCACTGGTTTCCAGGCTGGGGAGGGAAAGCCAGGACACTGGACCCCATATAGGTCACAACAGCCCAGGCTGGCTTGGGGGCACAGAACACTCTTGCTAGCTGCCGAGTAGTTCCAATCTGGCATAGAAATGGCACATGCCCCACACAACTCCAGCCCCCAACAGGGCTTCCACTTTTGCTTTTGTCATTCCTTTGCCGAGTGGGCGTTGGCAGTTCAATGGTAGAATTCTTGCGTTCCCAGCCAATGCGCCTCTTGCACAACAACCGCCTGTCTGTCACTGGAGTCTTGTGTGTTGCTATGATGCTGAACGGGTTTCTTTGGAGCTTCCAGACTAAGATGGGTTAGAAAGAAAGGCCTGGAAATCTACCTCTTAAAATCAGCCAGTGAAAGCCTGTGGATCACAATGACCCCGTCCACAACTGATCACGGGGATGGCACAGGGCTGGGCAGCGTTTTGGTCTACTGTACATGGGATGTCCATAAGTTGGGGGGCTGACTCCACGGCAGCTAAGAACAACAGCAACTCCTTCGCTGAGGGAAGCTGATGAGGTTCAGGGTGGAAGGTTTCCAGATTCGTAGGATGCTCTCTAATGTCTACTGCAGACCAGGGCGTATTGGGGCTTGATGTGTGAGTCCCCCCTTTGGCCAATGGATGGTGAAAATAATTTCATATTTGTTTAGAGCTTCTTATAATTTACACATAATTTTGATGAAGAGCATTATCTCTTTTGTTCCTTCAGGCAACCCTGCGGGGGAACTACTGCAAAATTATTATCCTTGTTGTTGTTGTTAGGTGCTGTCAAGTCAGTTCCAACGCATGGGAACCCCATGTACAACACAATGAAACAGTGCCCAGTCCTTCGCCATCCTCATGATCATTGCTATGTTTGAGCCCACTGTCACAGCCACCGTGTCAACCCATCTCAATGAAGACCTTCCTCTTTACTGCTGAGCCTCTACTTACCAAGCATGATATCCTTCTCCTAGGGACTAGTCCCTCCTGATAACGTGTCCAAAGTATGTGAGGCATACTCTGGCCATCCTTGATTCCAAGGAGCACCCTGGCTGTACTTCTTCCAAGACAGAGTTACTCCTTTTTTTGGCAGTCCATGGAATGTTCAATAGTCTTCCTCAACACCATAATTCAAAGGCATCAATTCTTTTTCGGTTTTATTCAGTGTCCAGGTTTTGCACGCATATGAGGTGACTGAAAATACCACGGCTTGGGTTAGGGACACTTTGGTCCTCAAAGTGACATCTTTGCTTTTTAAAACTTTAAAGAGGTTTTCAGCAATAGATTTGCCCAATGGAACGCATCTTTTGATTTCTTGACTGCTGTTTCCATGGGTGTTGATTATGGATCCAAGTAAAATGAAATTCTTTACAACCTCAATCTTTTCTCTGTTTATCATGATGTTGCTTATTGGTCCAGTTGTGAGGAATTTTGTTGTTTTTATGATGAGGTGTAATCCATTCTGAAGGCTGTAGTCTTTGATCTTCATCAGTAAGTGCTTCGGGCCCTCTTTGCTTTCAGCAAGCAAGGTTGTATCATCTATATATGGAAGGTTGTCAATGACTCTTCCTCTACTCCTGATGCCACATTCTTCTTCATATAGTCCAGCTTCTCAGATTATTTGCTCCACGTACAGATTGAATGAGTATGGTGAAAGGATATCAATTTTACCAATGAAAAAACTTTATCCATGGAGGAAACTAGGTAATTCAAGGACACAACTTGAGTGTTCCAGGTAGATGTCCACCAACTTCCATGCACTTGGGCATGGCACATTTTGTAGGGTCTAACAGAAGTTGGCTGTGAGCCCTGGGGACTTCCTGAACTCTTTTGGACTGTCTAAAAATCTGGGTTTCATCTTTAGTTTTGTAAATGAGAGATGGGGCTCAACACACCTTGGGTCCCAGGTTCTGGGCTGGTCTCCAGCTCAGCTAAGGCTAGTGAACCATCTGCAGAGAGCACCCTTCAGGCAGGATTTTTGTAAAACACAGAAACAGAACTTTTTGTCTGTGGTCTCAGGAAAGCTACTTCAGGCGAAGGCCCTTGGTGGCCAACCACCACGGATGACAAGGGCACCCAAGGGAATCTGTTTTGCCGTTTGAAGAAAGTACTTCAGGGACTCACCAGTGGTGTGAAAATACTAGGACTCTTGCCTCAGCTATGCTACAACCTAAAGATAATTATGAGATGTCAGGTTTTCTAATGATATTAAAAGAGGCAGTATTACTTTTCATTTGTTTGAAGAAGTTAGATTGAGTACAGCAGAGATGGAATTTCATTTCATATATCTTCATTAATGGGGTGCTGCTCTTTAAAGAGAAATGTTAACTGAAGGGAAACCAGAAACTGCTTTTATTGCTGCAATGGAATAAAAGACCTGGGTAGACTGGCTGTGCATTAGCTTGTAATCAACAGTGAATCATAAAGATTCATGCTAAAAGACTTGCAATTGTAACTTAATTAGTTTTCTGACTGTTTGGAGAGATTAATTTACAGCTAGTACAAGAAATGAAGAATTGCACATAGCCAGGAGATCTGTCAGATCCTGTCTCCAGTCTGGGAGAACATAAAGATTAAATCTCAATTTGGTAATGTCAAGGTTGACCCAAGTAGAAAAATGAATGTGGTATGTGTTTCTGGCCATCAACTGACTCATCAAGTGGAGGAGGACCCTGGTGTCATGGCAAGAGCCGAAATGGAGGAACCAAACAACCCTAGTTTCCAATCTCAACTACTGCTAATGAACCTTTCTGAGCCTCAGTTTCCTTATCTGTGAAAAGAGGGAATCAGGCCTGGCAGACTTGTTGAACTGATTAGAGATGATGCATATAGAATGTGTGGTGCCCAGCAGGCCCTCAGGATGGATGGATAGATAGATAGATGATAGATAGCTTCCTTTGAGTTGACTCCAACTCATGGTGACTTTATGTACAACGTAACAAAACATCGTCCTGTCCTGCCTCATATCACTGGCATGTTCGAGTCTATTGTTTTGGCCACTGTGCCAATCCATCTCACCAAGGGTCTTTCTCATGCTTGCTGGCCCTCTATTTCATAAAACATGATGTTCTTCTCCAGCAAGTGATCCCGCCTTATGATTTGTCCAAAGGAAGTGAGTCAATGTTCTGTTGTGATTCACAGGGTTTTCACTGACTAATTTTAGGAACTAGAAAAAAAAAATTTTTTTTTTTTTAAGATAACTAGGCCTTTCTTCTTAGTCTGTCTTGGTGTCGAAGCTCCACTTAAACCTGTCCATCATGGGTGATCCTCCTGGTTTTTGAAATAACGTTGGCATAGCTTCCACATCACAGCAATACAGAAGCTACCATAGTATGACAAACTGACAGACAGGTGGTGGCCCTCAGTATACCAAACCCAGTGCCGTCGAGTTGATTCCGATTCATAGCGACCCTATAGGACAGGGTAGAACTGCCCTATAGAGTTTTCAAGGAGCACCTGGTGGATTCGAATTGCCGACCCTTTGGTTAGCAGCTGTAGCACTTAACCACTAGGCCACCAGGGTTTCTGGCCCTCAGTATAAAAAAAAAAATAGGCACCACTTATTACTGCTGGGTCTTCAGAGCCTGAAACGATGAATGGGGCAGGTTGTCTGATTGCATGAAATACCAAGGAAGGCATGGCTCCTGGTGCCATCTTGGAGGCTTTGTGGGCACTCTGAAGCAGGTCATCTACTCTGGCATTCATCTACTCTATTTGAAAACTACTCATCTTTCATTTGCAAGAATATTTTGAAAGGTGTAAATGAAAGATCTTGGGATGACTCCCAAATTTGTTGCTGACAAATAGTGTTGGGTGACACCTTCCTGGTCTGTGGCTGGATGAACCCAGAAAGCACTAATTGCTTTGAAGTTAATAAAAACTTTATTGACTTCAAATAATTGGTGTTTGTTTGGTTGGCATGATTATAGTTATCACAGCCTCTCTAAATAATGTAAGCTGGCATAAGTTTCTACTTTTTACAAGTTTTAAATCCCAATAGAAGTGACAGAAAAAGCTATAACCACAAATTGGTTTGCAATTTTCCTCTTTCTTCCCTGCAAGTCCTGTATGGTTATATTATGAACCTTGCTTCACACAAACTGCTTGTGACTTTTATGGCCCCTTTGTGATCTAAATGGCTATCTCATAAGATATTCCATTGCAGCTTCTTTTTCAATTGCTTTTTACTGTGAAATGCCCTTGTGGAGAGTTCTGGGGACCATTTCACACTCTTACGGTATTGATTTGCTAAACCTGATGATAGGTTTATATTTAAGATACTGTGTCATATATGAACAGAATGGGAAACTTATGAAAAACAGAGCCACAGCTTTCATTGAGGAAATGTTGGATAGCATTTGTATGTTCAGGAATACAAGGAAAATCCCTAATCATCTTTGCATTCATTTCATAAACTCAGCACATGGAAATACTATCTGAAAAATGACAGTTTGGTCAACTTAGTAATTCCTTCCCCAATATTGTTCAGTTCGAATGAAGTATAATTCAATAGCGAATAGGTATAACAGTATGACATCAATTGTTGAGGCTATTAAAGTTGGGAGTTTGGCAGTGCTTTAATTATCAGGTTTTTTCATGGCCTTCCATGAGAGAAGTTGACATTTGGCTGCTACTGGAATGTAAAGTATCTCTTTGACTGCAATGAAATTGTTATTTAGTGCTCAAAAGAATAACCTACAGGAATAGACTTGTTGGAGACCCTTTACTTCCAGTCCAGCCTCCTGTTGTCTTTGTTTTCATTCTACAGACAACAGTCTAATGAGAAGGAGGCTGTGTTTCAGCCCTGATGAGATGGGCATGAGAATGTAAGCACAGAGAAAGGAGAAGAGAGACTGTGAGGAACCAGGAAAAAGAGAGGGAGGCAGGCATAGAGAACAAAGGAAAGAGAAAACAAGATAAAAGGGGAGAGAAGAAATTAGAAAGGGTACAATGATTTGTGGTAACTGTGTTATTTGTTTAAATAGGAAAATTGTGAAACTTATTGGTCTGGTTTCTGCCAAGATATATTTCCTGCCTCTGTCACACTCCCTCCCTCTAAAGAATTCTCTAGCCAAAGCATTAGTAGTTATTAATAAATGTCCATGCTCAAGGTCCCAATTTTTCTTCCTTCCAGAATCTATTAGTTCTCTGGATAAATTGAAAAGTGGAAGTCCCAGGCATACCATTACAAAAATCCTAACATTATTCAAGGAGGACTGAAAGGTAAACTGATGAGTAGAATTCATAAAGAAACTCAAACGCAATCACTAGAGAAAGTGAGGCCTTAGGTCTCAGGGTTGGAGGATCTTAAAATCTCTGGGAAGCAGGGCATCGAGGAAGAATGCGTGAACTAGGCTGCCATGTGACACTGAGGCATTTGTTCGAAGAGACCACCCAAAGAGACCCACCAATAAACTTCCATTTGACCAACAAAAATCAGCGAATATGGATTGAAGTGGTGCACAAGGTTCAATCACTGGGAAAATGGCAAGGAGATCATCACAATTTGGCAAGGCTCTGATGTGGGAGGGAACAGGTTACTGTGGACAGGAAAACTGACTCTACTGCATATTCTCCATAATTATGAGCTATAAATTCCATTCTGTGTTCTCCATACACTATGTCTTCATGTAGAAACCATGGCACTCATGGCTACTTCCATCTCAGCTCTGCAAGGAGACTGATTCTCCACAGATTCTCAACAAGAGCGGCTTGTCTGAACTTTAATGACTTCTCACTCTGCCTTCCATAGGAAAGATGATATGACTTGTGGGTCTCCCTCCTGAATTAAACCATCAGTCTGCCAACATTTGTAGGAGGGAGCTCATGCAACCAGTGTGATGCAGAGTGGAAGAATGTTCCCACTCATGCACCCTACTCATCTCAGGAGAGATTGAGAAAATAGAATTGCCAGGCTTTGATGTGGCTAGGCTGCTTTTTGAAAAAAGACACCAACACATACCTTGTTGTTTTCTTTTATGACATACCTGTTAACCTGTTGCCGTCCAGTCGATTCCGACTCATAGTGATCCTGTAGGACAGAGTAGAACTGCCCCACAGAGTTTCCAAGGAGCGCCTGGTGGATTCGCACTTAACCACTAGGCCACCAGGGTTTCCAAAAAATGGTATTTCACCGGTGCCCCACAAGGCCTGCGGACCCCGCCCCGCCCCCTTGCGGGGACGAAGGGGTGCCGGGGTCCTCCCACTTATTCTACACCCCTCATGTCTCTTCACTGTGCCAGACTAGCGTCAAGCTCAACAGGGTGTTCTTTCCCCACTGATTCCGTCAAGCCTGTTCCCTTGGCTGTGGTTTTGCTGGATAGTAGGTAGTAACAGTGGGAATCTCCTTCATCCATTCATACGCGTCACTAATTAGATGACAAGGCATTTGACTACCTTAAGAGAGTCATAGTTACTCCCGCCGTTTACCCGCACTTTATTGAATTTCTTCACTTAGGACCCAAAAGATGGTGAACTACGCCTGAGCAGGGCGAAGCCAGAGGAAACTCTGGTGGAGGTCCATAGCGGTCCTGACGTGCAAATCAGTTGTCCGTCCTGGGTATAGGGGCGAAAGACTAATCAAACTACAAGCTAGTTCCCTCCAAAGTTTCTCTCAGGATAGCTGGCGCTCTCGCAGAACCCCCATGCGACGCAGTTTTATCCAGTAAAGCAAATAATTAGAGGTCTTGTGGCCTAAACGGTCCCAACCTGTCAAACTTTAAATGGGTAAAAAGCCCGGCTCGCTGGCATGGAGCCAGGCGTGGGATGCAGTGCCTAGTGGGCCCCTTTTGGTAAGGAGAACTGGCGCTGGCCTTTATGACTTAGCAAGCTTAAAACTAAAATGGAACTTCAGAACAGCCTCGATGCTTCCCCTCCTCTGGACCTACCCGATACCTAATGTATAATATATGTAGAAAGAGTACAGCTTCAAGCCAAGGCTAGGAAAATACCAAAATTACCAGGCCAGGTGAATGTGGCTCAATTTTGTGGCAATTGCTCTAAGGACCTGGATGCAGCAGACTCGGCAGATGTTGACCCAGCACTTACCATATGGCAGGCATTTTCAAGCATATAGAATCTCATTTAATTTTCTTTTAATCCTCGCAGCGGTCAGGGGAGGTATTGTTCCATTTTAGAAATAAGGAACCCAAGGCTGGGAAAATTTAAGAGAATTTCCCAAGGCCACAAAGCTGGCCAGATTTCAAATCTAGGTCTTCTGACCCCAGGTCCGCAGCTCTTGCCAGTGAATCCAAGCTAACAGGTTTTCCATTACAGGGTCGAACATGACAGCAAACTTTTATTTGGCTAACTATTCCAAGTGCTTACATATATTAATCCATTTAATTTCTATCATTATCCCCATTTTACAGATGAGGCAAGGGAGGCAGACAGAGATGAAGTAGTGTGCCCAAGGCTACCCAGTGGGGAAGTGGCAGAGCTGGGATTTGAACCCAGATAATAGCGCCTGTGCTCCTCACTACTGCAGACTATGCTTCTTGTAATCTGCATTCTTGGAAAGCAACGGAGAGGGGCCTGGGGCTCACCCAGGCTCAAGCCAGCAGCCAGAATTCTGCTATGGAGTACCCATTACGAACACCCCAACTGCTAACTTATTAACAATTCTATGGACAAATGCGCATGCAACACACTATGGAAATGCTATCCTAAAAGCTGAAGTTACCTTCAATTTTTCTTGAATTCATTCATTTAAAAAAATTAATGGCTACTGTGTGCTAGGCACTGACTCTTGATAAGTTCATGAAAAAGTTCAAATTATTTTTTCAGTTTTGTCTAAACATGGAGAAGATAACATTGTAACATTATGAAAAAAAATAGTTTCTTTAAAATTTGGGATGAAACAACTGGATATTCTCAAATTTGTTCCTATGGCTGTTCACTGACAGGAAGCTACAGGTTAGCAGATAAGGAGTCATAGATTAGACAGGGTTAGAGCTGTGTGGGGCCTTAGAGATGATGCAATTCCTCCCTTCATTTAATTCAGGAGGGGATGGATGCAAATAGACAGCTGTTCTTCAAAGCAAATCATTAAAATAATTTGATCTAATATGTGGATCTACTTTTTAATCACTCTTATTTACGAAATGGTTAGATTTTGATGTGTGTGCAAGTGTCTTGTTATATGCATTTACTTATTGGGTAGATCTTGGCTAGGTTGTTTGCTGATATTCAGCCTACGAAGAACTTTCTGGCAAAATCTGGGATAGATGAAAAGCACAGATATCAGAGCTCAACAGTAGCAGTGTAAAGCCACATTACCCAAAGCTTGTTGGAACCAGCAGGATTTGTGGGGATTTAGGGCCTGATTCTAACATTTGTTAATTATTCTGTATCACACTTGGGTTGGCATTTATCTGGAACTGGAAGCATCTGTGTATCTGAACCTTCTCTCCACAACTAAACTTTAATCCCCCTGTGGGCGGGTCTTGGCTTCCTTGTCTTGGCACCCCTTACAACGTAGAGAGAGAAGAGAAAGCCTTAACACATTTCCGTAGAAGTGCATCCAACCATGCAGAATGCTTTCCTTGGGAGAGGTACTAGCTTTTCAGTTATCTTCAGTTTCATAATCCCATAAAATCACGCATTGTTCTTCTAGATGGAAGGCATGGGAGGCAGGGAACAATCCTCAAGCTAAACAGATTTGATTTCAGTGACAGAAAACTGATATTTGCTAAAAAGCATATATGAAGTCATGGAATTTCTACGAGCCTCACTATGCTCTTTTCGTTAGCTGCTAAGTTTAATCACTATCTTTGGTCATTAATTACGTCCTTGAGACAAATTAAAGTGCATACAGTAAAAGAGTTTCATATTTTTGAGTTCCCATAGTTGTCTTTCCATTGTAAGAGGCGTTGAGGCTCATTCAAACTACATAAAGCTAGCTGAGATTTAATCCACTTTTTATAGAAAAATATAAAATCAGGTGGTCATTTCTAATGTCGTTATTTCTGTCAATAGAGCTGAAGTCTTAAACATAATGGTTGTTGTTGTTAGCTGCCATGAAACACCACCCAGTCCTGTACCATCCTCGTGATCGGTTACTGATTGGACCGTTGTGACCCATAGGATTTTCGTTGGCTGAGTTTCATAAGCAGATTGCCAGGCCTTTCTTCCGAGCCTGTATTAATCTGGAAGCTCCACTGAAACCTGTTTAACATCACAGCAACATGTGTGCTTCCACTGACGGACGAGTGGTGGCTCTGCGTGAGGTGCATCGGCTGGGAAGGAAACCTGAGTCTCCCGCACGGAAGGTGAGAATCCTACCACTGAACCACCACTGCCCTCATCCGAACATGATGAGGCTCTGTTCATCTGCTGGCCACTGCCCAAATCTAAGCTGGGGTTCTATTTTGACATGTTCTACTTCTTCACAAAAGATAAACAGCCCCAACGAAATACCAGTAACTTCCTTTTTCTACAACGAATGCACACAAACAGTCCCTTTCCTTCTAGGGTTTAGATAGTCCACAGCCTGATAAATACGTGCAATCAGATAAGCCTTTGGTTGGATTTAGAAAGCGATTTGGGATCCTGTGGGAGGGAGTATTTGGTACGCTGTGGATTCCCTCACAGAGAATAAAACCTTCCAGGCAAAGATTCTACATCCTACAAAGCAAACAGTCGTGTGTTTTCTTAGGAGTTGAAGTATTTTTCAATTCCCTGTGCTGTGTCTGTGGAACCTTGTTCAATTCTGATAACACACATTACAATTTTAACACTTGCCCATATTTTATCTATCAGACATGCTTTCCTTTTACTTACTACTGAGCTAGATGTAGCTTCATATGTTTCTGTTACCGAATTCCAGCAAATGGTAGTAGGGTTTAATATTCATACACTTGGACCTCACATCACAAAGCTGATCTTAGAGGCAATATTAAAGGATGACTTGATTAAAGAAACCACCTTTTAACAAGGTGCTTTTGGCATTTCAGGGGAAAAGCCCTTATGTCAAACGTATGAGGTTCAAAAGTAAGCCAGCTTTATCCCGAAACCTACAAAGTCTGATAAAAGCAATTTAACTGTATCAAACTATAACTAGCCTACTGCATATGGGCCATCGGGGTATAGATTCCACCTATTGCAAATTTGGTTTGGCGGCCTAAGCTCTCCATAGGTGTTGGTATGGAAATGGCATCCTTTGTTGTATTATCGTAGAAATGCCTAGGTAATTTATAGGGGTACCTGTGTAAAAATGAGCATGGAACTGGCCAGAGTACATTTATGCCAGTAGAGGACCAGCCAGTTGCTCACTTCAGGTTTGAAGTCTGGCAGAGTCATGTGCTTCCCATAATAAACTTGTTCCTCACGCCGTGGCTGTTAGGCCCCTACAAGCCAATGGGCTGTTCTGAGTTTGAAGCAACAGCATGTACTTTGCCAAAGAGGAAGCACTGTGATGAATAATGAATGCCATCTCCCCATTGCTGGCGAAGAAGGAGAGGGATGGGAGGGGTTCTTTCTCAGTGACTGACTTCGAGCAATGGGCAAAGGATTGAAGAAAAGGGACTATATATTGGGAAATAGAATTAAGTGTTGGCGTTTTGCTGAGAATGTCCTAACAAGTGGGAGGAGAGCTGGGATGTATGAGTGTCCATTATTAAGTAGCATAGAGGTATCTAAAACCCCTTGGCAAAGCCATTCCAGTATCTCTAAGAACAAAAGAAGGTCCTTAGAAATGAACTGCTTTCCGTTTTTTTCTTGAGAATTTAAGAAAGCAAGAGGCAGAGAGCAAGATGAAATAGATTCACTGAATTCTCAAAACCATACTCCATGAGGACCGAATGGTGCGGCATTTGAATTATTCTTTAGCCACAAATTAGCACCTCCTAAGAGCTTCATGGTTTTGAGCCACTGATTTTTGATAAATCCTGACTGGCAAACGTGAGAACAGATGTAGGTGTGCCAGATGGCTTTCCCAGACTTACTCAGGTCTAATTGCTAGACTTTGGGCCAACTAAAGCTGAGAAAATGAAAGAAATAATTTATTCTTGTTCTCCTGACTCTGTGGATGGTGCTCTCTCTGCCCACTAGTTCATGCCCTGTGTGCAATGCCATTCATTTGGAAGAAAATCGCTTATTCAACTTCCAGACCAACAGAAACGTACCAAGGGAGGGGAAAACAGAAAGTAGTTTCAAAAAATTAAAATACGCTGGAGAACAGGGGAAATACCAATTATAGGTTATCCAAGATTTTATGAGAAACTGCTTGACTCATTTGAGCCAACAGTGTTTACAGTTGCAGCAATGAAAATTCTAATTTTGTGCTCTAATGAACACAAAACGATCCATACTCAACCTTGGCAAAACTTATAATGACTGTGTAATTGAAGTGACTTTGTCATATTAAAATATTTCACAAAATTACAGGAAACTGCCAAGAGGTAAAACATGGTTTGGAAAGCCTCAGCTAGGTGATCTGATAGCCACACCACCCCCGTTGTACAAGAAGTATGAATAGTTTAAAGAATTGAAGAATGCCATGCATACTTAGTATCAGCTTACTAAAAACCAACACACAAGATGTTGCACGCATTTGAAGAGGATCCATGTAGTAATTCTTTATTTTAAGCATCAGAACATATCAAGTTATAATTTACTTTTGTTTCAAGTGTCTCCCAATATAAATAAAATGTTATCAAATTCTTCCTGACTATACATTTTGGAATACAGAAAAGGGAAGCCTTTTTTTTTTTTTTTCCTGGTGACATTCCATGGTTACAGTCAGTTAGTGGTTCCTAACCAGAATGGAAGCTATGGGGAACTGCAGCTTCTAGAAAGGTCATAAGAGAAATCCACATCGTGGTGACTCATGAGTGTGAACACACAGGTTTGCAGAGGTCCTTGATTGTATCCTATTTCATATACTATTGAACAGATTTGAGGCCTGATGCCCAATCCCACTCTCTCAGGGCTCTTGGATTCAGAATTAGAAAATATCCACTTCTGTATTGGACTGATTCTTTCATCTTTGTGTCAATATACAATTACAAAATACCTAGTCAATGGTTACCTTTTAAACCAAAAGCCATTGTCTACACAAAGTGACAAAAAAAAAAAAAAACAACAACAACAACTGTGTATTGGGACCCAGAATAGGCAAAACTATCTTGATAGAAAGAACAAAGATGGAGGATACACACTTCAGATTTTAAAACCTACAACAAAACTACACTAATCAAGACAGTGTGGTAGTGGCATAAGGATAGACATATAGATCAAGGAAATAGAATTGGGAGTTCAGAAATAAATCCTCATATTTATGGCCAACTGATTTGCGACAAATGTTCTCAGACCATTGAATGGAGGAAGTGATTGATAGTCTTTTCACAGAAACAACCCAAGTGCCCATCAACAGATGATAAATAAACAAAATGTGGTCTCTCCATAAAATGGAATATTATTCAGTCATGAAAAAGAAGGAAGTATTGATTCATGCTAATCTACAGATGGATGTTGAAAATATTATGCTAAGGGAAATGAGCCAGACACAAAAGACTCCATATTGTGATTCCATTCGTATGAAATGTCCAAAAGAGGTAAATTCATAGAGACAGAAAGTAGGTTAAAGATTTCCTAGGAATGAGAGAAGGAAGGAATGGGGAGTGACTGCTAATGGTCTCCTCTGAGGATGATCAAAATGTTCTGGAATTAGACAGTGGTGATCGTTGCACAACTTTGTGAATTCTATAAATACCAATGAATTGTTCATTTTAAATGAGTAAATTGTATAGTATGTGAATGATATTTCAATAGAAACCAAACCAAACCAAACCCAGTGCCGTTGAGTTGATTCCGACTCATAGCGACCCTATAGGACAGAGTAGAACTGCCCCACAGGGTTTCCAAGGAGCGCCTGGCGGATTCGAACAGCCAACCCTTTGGTTAGCAGCTGTAGCACTTAACCACTATGCCACCAGGGTTTCCAATATTTCAAAAAAGCTATTTTAAAAATGTGTAATCACCTGAAAAACTCCCCTTTATATTCCTATAATGGAGATAGTTTTAACAGTGGGATGGGCATTACAGAGGATCCTGACCTAGCCAATGTGGGTATCCATATTCATCTAATTCATTGGATCATAACCTTCCAATTTTCTAGTTCACTTTACCTGCTTACAGTGAGGCTGTGGCTTGTACACTAACTGCCCAGGACCACCGTCCAGCTGATTCAGACTGTTTCTTTAACGGCTCCCTATCACTATCCCTATGATGGGCTGGTGAACCTTCCAGGTTGTGCCCTAGTGGCTCCATATACCAACAGCATGCTGGCTAAAGCAACTTTTGCTTTCTGGGCTCAGTGGGTAGTCTCACGTGAGAATTACTTTGCTTAACCCACTGATGTATTGACGTGACTATTGCAACCCAGTTGTACTTATCCCAACATGTCTCAAAGTAAATTCTGATATTCCACGGACAAAAGACTTCTGGAGTCAAATAAGTTTGGGAAGTACTGCTATGTACTACATACTGCCTCTCAGGGTTGCACAATGTACATTAGGACATCAAGGGCTCAAAATTCAGCTTAAAGGAAAACTTCATTAACCTTTAGCATTTGCCATACTTATTTGACTACTCTCCACCAAACACACACACACACACACACACACACACACACACACACACACGTTAGTTTTGTCTCCTGCAAGACACCTAATAATATCCTTCAAAACACTATCCATGGACCACACTTTGGGGAATGTTGACCTAGCTTACCAGACAGGCTGGCTGAAGGAAGAGAGAATCATAATCTTCACACTCCTGCTATCTCAGTACCTTACCTTGCTTTGAAGAATTTTAATCTTAAAAAAAAAATTGACTACGAATGTGCAACACCCAAGTCCCTAGACCAGTGTTTCCTAAACTTTCCCATGTAGGAAAGGGTTGGAACGGCATGTCGGGTGCCTATGAAACTGAGCATGATTTTATCCAAGCACCTACAACTTTTGAGCAATCAGGATTTCTGTGCAAACGGCATGAAGAGAATGGTCACAGTGATAGCCTTCTGTGGTTTTCTAGAATCATCAAAGAAGGATTAAATTATGCATGGCCTCTTTCTTTAAGGTTATTCATTGTACTTTAATTCCTTGAAAATTGTTCTGTCTCCACGTGTCAGAGTTCATTGGATGGCAACTGTTTTCTTTCTTTTTTTTTTTTACATTGCTTTCTACACTGTTTACATACAATAGCTGCTCTCTATATTGCTCCTTTAACCAAATTATTTTGATTAACCAGAGCACTCTTTCCCCAGGCCTGTCAAATAACAAAGGCAGAATTATAGCTTTGTTTTTCCAATACAGCAATTTTATTTTTATTATTCATTTGCTGTGTATTACTCTTGTTTTGGGGAATCTGGGACTTTTATTTGTGTGCGTATATATGTTTGTATATATATTTATGTAATATAGTTAATATATATGTTTGTATATTTGTGTGCATATATGTGTGTATGTATACACACACACACATATATATATATGATTTTTGCATCCATAAAAATTATTTCAAGGATCATATGTCAGAAGGCTTCACAATATGCTTTCACTTGAAGGACAAATCCAATTCAACGTGAAGTTTCATTATGAAGAAACTGTTACATGTGATGACATTGGTTATTGAAAATTGAAATGAAGTGAGAGGACGCTCACACCAATGTCTATGAGATTCTGCTTTATTTCACACAAAGAACTCAATATATCTAATCATCTCCGTTATGCCCACTGGGAACAGACTCCAGTGATATTGCAGAAGGTTGCTTCTTGATTGCTGGAAACCCAGGGATTAAGCCATATGCCACTTTTATGTGTCGTTAAAAAGCTTTGTGTGACTACTGTAACCTGGGAATTATTTTTCTTTCCTTCTCTTGGTTCAAGTAAATAACAGTAATTATCTGGGCACAGAATTCATAAAGGAACAGTACCCACTAGTCAGTATAGGTAGGCATTTTGGCTTTTATACTTGCTGTGGGAATAATTATAAACCCGGAAGTAGGCACTGGCGTAACATCTCTGATCAAGTTTTCTTGTGCTCTGAGGGGTGGCCTAAGTGCAGAGACCTTTAACAAGAACCCGACAGGGACATCTTCTCCCTGCTTCCTATCATAGGTTTGGCCTGAGAAGCTCAAGGGCTAGCTGTAGTATGGAATTTGATGAGCGTTTGCTCTGCTCTAGTTTCCTTCTCTTGTTCATAAAACTCGCCTCCTGGTTTTTCTCCCCAACTGTTCCAACTTCACGAATCGAATCAGCTTTTGAGTACCTTTCCTCTAGCCTCCAGAGTCAATGTCATTCCAAGGTCACCAGAGCCTCCTGATGGGTGGCTTCTCAGTTTCCTCTCCTCTTTTCTCCCTTCTAGAGTTTCAATGTATTCTGTTTATAATATTCTTAGTTTCTGCTTGGTAGAGTTTGGGAGCTAGGGTACATTTCTGAATTTGGGTCTTCTAGTTAGTTCTGCTGCACTGTGCTGTCAAGATAACTCTAGATTCTTTTTAATAATTAAAAGGCCAACAAGCAGGAAATAATTGATGGATGAGGCAAGCCTCCAAGGGTAGTATGAAAGTGGTGCTACTCAGCATCACCATCCTCTCCCCTCTGCCCTGTCTTCCATTCTGCATCTTCCAGAGTCCCAGATCATTATGCAAAAGAGTTTTATGGTAAGCACTTGAAGTAAAAACTACAGTGAGTCCTGCCACTACAAGTCAAATATTAAATGTACATGTTAGACGCTACAACTTGATTACTGACCTGCTAGCCAACAAGTCCCCCGAACAATTCCAAGTAAATTTCCCTAATATGTCTAGTGTGTCTATCTTGCCCGAAGGGTTGCTAATGACTGTGCTGCCTGAGTGAACAGGAAGATTGGGAACTCCAACAGGGCTGGCCTGGACAGTGTGCCACTGGCTGCGGAAACCAGTCTGGCCCCACACAAAGCTCCCCCTGGAGAATGTTCCCCATCCAGAGGTGATTTTCCAATAAAATCAGTCTCGATTATCGCTAGCATAGTAGCAATCCCCGAGGGAGGACACCAGGCAATTCAATTCTAGGAAATGCTGTGTGAGGTAAAATTAACCTTGTAGCAGTATTATTTCCTGAACCATGGTCCTGTATTTTAGTTTCCTTGGTACACATCAATATTGAGGGTTTTTTTTTTTTAAATCACTATCACTGAAATGTGACCAAAGGATTTAATTACACACATATTCATGGGAAGAACATGAAAACAAAAACAAAAGAAACGAGCAAAATCACCAGTTTGGCTTTATTGCTCTGTAGAGTTATTGCCTGGACCCTTCTGGCTAGAAATTTCTGTGACTGTGTGTAAAGCCTTTCTTAAAGGTCATCTCCCTTAGAACCATCCACTTTGGAACCATCCAGCTTCTGGGACTATTGGCCAATGGGGAAAACCACTGGAGGCTTCTTCATGCTCTCCTAAGCACCTGTGGTAGGGAGGAGAACAGGGACACCAACGCACCTCAGACTCCCCGACCCTGAAGTAGAGAGCAGGTGTGCGTGTTTCAGCATTGGCTGCCGTGGGTCTCAGTCTGCTAAATTCTGAGCATCAAGACGGCCTTTCAAAAGTAGGAAATATAGCATGTGTTGTTACCTATTAACTTAATGACCTTTTTGTTTCCTTGCCTAGTGACAAAATTTGCCTTCTGTCATTTTTGAAAAATGCCTAATAACGTCAAGTGCAACCGTTTGTGCATACCCCCCGCCCAGAGAAAGGCTGACGTTTTTACTGCTGTGCCATCCATTCAAAATCAATAGTGGGAACATATCCTGAGTAGGAAGGTGGGTATAGACCAGAAGAATCATCTGTTGGGTAAAATTCTAGCTCTGTAAAGACCGTAAACCTAATTGTTTATAATGCCTCAGAGTAAAACCAATCAGGAATGGAGACTATTTTAAAAGAAAGCTTGGTTCTTTTCCAGGAAAAGTCAGTAACACACACGAGGGCTAAGAATGAGTTCAGCAATTAATTGTCCAAGGGCAGTGCAAGATCAGATGTACTCTAAGACTAAATTCACACCTTTGATGATGGTGGAACTTAACAGTTGTATCCTTAGATGACCGCACTCATCCATTCACTCATTTAACAAGTATTATTGAGTACCTACTGTATGCTGGGTTTGAGATGTTAAGGTTACAGCGTGAATAAAACAAATTTCTCACTTGCATGGACGTTACATTCCTGTGGGCAGTGACACTCCAAAACTAGACGCACAGATAAATAGACATAGATAGATCCGGTATGATAATAATTCCTTAAGGGAAAAATAAAGGAAGGTAGAGGAGATTGGGAGTGTGCATATTGGAGAGGTTGCTGTTTTGTGCAGAGTGGTGGTCCAACGCTGTTGTTCTTGCTCAGTGCATTTGGAAAATTCTCCTTCAGGGCAGTCAACATCCACATAAGAAAATCACTGTTGTTTTAAAACAAGACCCCACCACTTGCCTCGATTGGCCACTTTTTCAACAGCCATCACTCTGAGCCACTGTCTTGGACTATTTTTCAAAATTTAAACCCACAGTCAAGGGTTCGCCACCTATCACTATAGACCAGCAGAAGAACCTCATACACAGTTTGGTGGTACTCTCCGAGAGGAGCTCCCAACAAGCTTTGCACCATAACATCATCACTGCAGGAAGGGCCCAGCTGTGCCCTGCTCTGTCATTTGGGGGCAGCCCTCATTTGGGTGTTGATTTGAAAATACATGCAGCATTTTCTTGTAATATCACATATGTAAACAGACATTTCTGCAGTGTTGAGAAACTGCAGGTTCTCCTGTGTTCTTTAAACACCCTCCTCTACCATATTGCTTCAATCATGTCAAATCTTTTTGGACACAGGTGGGGTTCGAATTACACATGAGTACACATATATACGTGTAGAGAGTGTATATAAACATATACACATATCTTGAAAGATAGCTTGCTAACATATCTAATTTGCTTATCAAACCCTTTCATCATGGTTTGAGTCAGGTTAAACTTTAACCTAGCCAGCATTGGAAGTAACATACAACTCCAGTTAGCGGGAGAAAGATGGCTAAGGTGTGTTTCTATGTGTAGATGCCATTATTAGCAGATTCCTGGCGACCCACATTTCAGTGCTTGATAATGCAGAGGCGGTGAGTATGAATGAGCCCTTTGGCTGCCCTGGGCTTCCCCCATCAGGCTTCCATGAAGGTATATAGTCACAGACACTCCCTGAAACTGCTCAACAAATCATCGAAAAACCAAAATGGTTTTCAGAAATGTTTTCCCCAACTACCAGGAATCCACTTGTGAGCATACGGTGCTGGAGGGAGGTGGAAGACAGTAAACGTCATAAGGGCTGGGTGGGAGCAGAGAAATGGCCATTGAGCAGACTTGAGAACGTCTCTAGTTATGGTTGCCTCTGCCTGCCCTGTCACCGGCAACAATTCTTACAGTTAAATTACCATGAGGCAACGGGATATATTGATGTATAGGGTATATAAAGATACATGCATATAAAAACTGGATTATAATGACATGTCATCTACCTCCATGCTGTAAATTCTACAAATGGAAACGTTTTCCTGCGGAAGATTGACTTACCTTTTTTTTTTTTTTTAATGTTGGCTTTCTAGATAACTACTGTTGGTTTAGGCAAAAGCTTATATAATAAAGCAGAAACTATTTGTTTCCCATTTTATACCCTGGCCAAAGTGAGTTATTTCTATAGTTTTCCGTTCCCTCCCTCCTGTGCCCCCTGCAACTAGTAGTCAGCTAAATAATAACTTATTACCCCAGTTCCCGACTTGGAACACACTCTGCGGTCGATGGAGCAATGATTTACTGCTTGGACCTGCATGTCGTTACCATGTATCACTTCCCTAGAAATAAAAATAGCCCTACTGTGCTTATGTTTTGGGTTGATAAAAATACATTCAGAAAGAATTTTTATGTCAGTGGAATGAATTCAGAAAATGAAGCTAGAATAATAGTGTTATGTGTCATGTCTAAAGTACTATATCTTGGTGTAGCTGAGATGTATGAGTAATGTGAAAGGAACTGTAGGAAAGGAAAATTTAGAAAAAATATGTAAGAAACAATCCCAGTCGATGAAGGCACAGGGCTGCTTAGAGGAGTGCTACGGGAGCTGAAATTTACATAAAAGTTCGCTGAGGAGGATCAACCAGATATAATGAGAGAGGATTGGGTATGTCTATTTCTTCGCAAAGGAGCCCTGGTGGCGCAACGGTTAAGCGCTTGAGTGCTAACCGAAAGGTCGGCAGTTCGAACCCGCTTAGCGGCTCCATGAGAGAAAGTCCTGGTGACCTGCTCCCGTAAAGATGACAGCCCAGGAAACCCTATGGGGCAGCTCTACTCTGTCACATGGGGTCACTGTGAGTCAGAATCCACTCGACAGCACCCAACAACATTTCTTTGCAAACAGTTTAAAGCTGGGTACTTTATGACACCCCAATTTAACCTTCTAGAAAAGAAGCCTTTTCAGTATTTTCCTACCTTTGTCCATGTCACGCACAACTACTCCTTCCTGTCGTTTCTCTCCTGCAATGAACACCTGGAGGATTTCCTGTTACTGCCTCTAACTACCAGACATTGGTCACAGCCCAGCATCTGCTTTCCTCTCCCAGTGCCTTTTGCCAGTGCTCTTCTGCTCTCTGGAATGATCTTACTCCGCATGTTCACCAGGGCCTCCTGCTGAGACAGAGGGAGCCCGCTTCGAGAAGTCCTTTGCTCCCTCATCTGTGCCACACCGGATGCTGCCCATACTTCGATCACGTTGCTCTTGGTGGAGGTGAGGTTAGCTGCTACCTAGCTGGCCCCTGACTCACGGCAACCCCATGCCCAACAGGGATGGACCATTGTGATCAATAGGGTTTCCACTGGCTGATTGTTAGAAGTAAATCACCAGGCCTTTCTTTCTAGTCTGTCTTAGTCTGGGAGCTCCACTGAAACCTGTTTGGCATCATAACGACATGCAAGCCTCCACTGACAGGCGGGTGGTGGCTGTGCACGAGGTGCATTGGCCGGGGATTGAACCTGGGTCTCCTGCATGGTAGGTGAGGATTAGAACCCATCTATTCTGCAGTGTAATGATGTGTCTGTTTCCCTACTAGACTCACCCAGCCTGGCACACAGTAGGTGCACAATCTATGTTTGTTAAAAGAACAAATGTTCATGGTTGGCTTGAATTTCTTGAATGCCAGCTATGTGATTCTGAGTTGTCAACAGTTTTTGGAAAGATCACCAAATGGAAATATTAAAATAAAATTTTAAGTATAATTTTTGTGTATCAAAAATTGAGCTGCCTCGTGTAAAGAAGTCAAACAATTGTCTGTTCTTGTGTAAGCAGCTTGTGCCAATAAGCACAGAGTAAGCAAGTAACAATATGGATAAAGAGGTAGTTTTATGCATGTGGTTTAAAAAACAATTTCCTTTAAAATGATTTGATTTGACACTTGCTGACTTGCTTGGGGTCCCTCAGCATCACCAATAGATGCCTTCTGTTTCCCTCAGCATTAGCAGGAAATAGGTGCTTTCCATTTCATCTGCATGGTTGTGTTAATTTGAGAGCCAAAGAGAAAAGGTTCCCATAAAGCTTTTGGAAAGATAAAAACAAAACAAACAAACAAAAAAACAGTTGTCATGGAGTTGAGTCCCACTCACGGAGAGGTGACTCCACGTGGGTCCGAGCGGAGCTGTGTTCCACAGAGTTTTCACAGGCAAATCGCTAGGCCTTTCTTCTGAGGCACCTCTGGGTGGACTTGAACTACCAACCTTTAGGTTAGCAGCTGAGCACCTTAATTGTCGACTTTTGTTTCAAGGTGCTTCTGGGTGGACTGGAGCCACCAACCTTTCAGTTAGCAACTGAGTGCTTAACTGTTTGCACCACTTTGAAGTTTTGAAGAAATTCTTATGGGTATAAAGTTAATATAATTGATGTTGGCATAATTGTTAAAGTGCCTGCATACTTGCTGATTCATTAAATTTTTACACATTTGAGTCTACATTCTAAGCAAATAAACTGCTACATAAAGTTAAGACTTAAAAAACCTCCAGCAACATACTAAGAGGTACTGAGAGTGGACACGTGTGTGCTGAGAGGGGACGGAGCTGAGGCAGTGGTGCAAAGTGCAAAGGCCTTCTGGAAGCTTGGGGTTCTGGGCAGTCGTGTTCTCTGGGTCTCAGCTGTCTCATCTAAGACTGCCTACAGTATGCAGCTCCAACTCCAGATGAAAAGGAGAATGTCCAGAAACTTGTGGAAGTTTCATTAGTTGTGAGGAACCTTCTGCATCCAGTTGTAGTTATCTGGACAACATAAAGAGTACAGTTTATTATGTACTCTTTATGTTGTCCATAAGCTGCTCTTAAAATGGCCAGATCAGGGTAGAGAGAGAAGGCTGTGAATGGAGCTCACGGGTCTGGATGCCTCACAAAGGGAGTGGGCCAGGCATCTTGCCCCCTGCCTTGTGAGGGTTACTGGGCACATCTGGGCTCCACGTATCTCATTCCAAGGGATCTACTCCTACATGTCTCTTACCCTCCTTGGTCACTGTGCCTCAGGACATTCGCAATTCATAACAATAATTTAGTAATGACAACGTAAAAGAGACACATGAGCCATTTTATCATTTCAGATGTGGGGGATTTCCAGTTGACTTTTAAAATAATGTGCTTACATTGAATACTCTTGTTAGTGACTGGGCATGTTATTAAATAGGCATTGATTCCTCAAAGTGGAGTCCCTGGGTGGTGCCAATGGTTAAGATGCTTGGCTGCTAATTGAAAGGGTGGCAGTTCGTGCCTACCCAGAGGTGCCTCAGAAGAAAGGCTGGTGATCTACTGACTTCTCCTTTGGCATGAATGCTGATGTCTCCACTGACTTTCCATATGGCCGGGAGGTGCATGCATCCAAGAGGATCACAAGAGATACAGACTCAAACTATACAATTATCTTTGGTCATGAGGGGCCATTTAAACTCTATCCAACGTCCCTGGAGCCATATATATGTTCTATCTAACAGCTGTCTTTAACACTCTAATGATGTGGCTTCTTGGCACTATATGCAGGGCAGAAATGATGGGGAAAGGCTTTGTGTGTGCATGCGTGTGTGTAGAGAAGCATATATGTATAATGTATGCACTGTTTATAATGCATGTACATGGATGCATCTATATCAAACCTTCACCAATCAATTGTTTTCCTAAAATAAGCCTAAGTATAAAACAGGCCTGCAAGCTCTGGCTTTCTTGAAGAGGTAGAAGAAGCAGATAAACCATGTCACTGAGGCTTGTAGCAAGCTAGGGGTGTGTCCAATTCCATATCACAAGCTAGTGGCAGACACAGGATTAAAACCCAGGTCTACTGACTCTTGGTTTATGCTTAATAATGAGGGGATTGATTGGTGATTTACATTCAGTACCAAGTTGGAGCCTTGTTTTTCGCCAATGCCTTCAGTGCGGCTCGGACCTCAGTACCATCGGTTCCTGATCATATGCCACCTTTTGAAATGGTTGAATATTGACTAATTCTTTTTTGTATAATGACTCTGTGTATTCCTTCCATCTTCTTTTGATGCTTCCTGTGTTGTTTAATATTTTCCCCATGGAATCCTTCACTATTGCAACTCAAGGCTTGAATTTTTTCTTCATTTCTTTTGGCTTGAGAAACGCCGAGTGTGTTCTTCCCTTTTGGGTTTCCATCTCCAGCTCTTTGCACATGTCATTATAATACTTTGCTATATCTTCTCGAGCCACCCTTTGAAATCTTCTGTTCAGTTCTTTTACTGCATCAATTCTTCCTTTTGCTTTAGCTGCTCGACGCTCAAGAGCAAGTTTCAGAGTCTCCTCTGACATCCACCTTGGTCTTTTCCTTCTTTTCTGTCTTTTCAGTACTTCTTTCTTTCTTCATGGATGATGTCCTTGAGGTCATTCCACAACTCGTCTGGTCTTTGATCATCAACAATCTGCGTTATGCAGATGACACAATCTTGCTTGCTGAAAGTGAAGAGGACTTGAAGCACTTACTAATGAAGATCAAAGACCACACCTCTCAGTATGGATTGCACCTCAACATAAAGAAAACAAAAATCCTCACAACTGGACTAATAAGCAACATCATGATAAATGGAGAAAAGAGTGAAGTTGTCAAGGATTTCATTTTACATGGATCCACTATCAATACCCATAGAAGCAGCAGTCAAGTAATCAAAAGATGCATTGCATTGGGCAAATCTGCTGCAAAGGACCTCTTCAAAGTGTTGAAGAGCAAAGATGTCACCCTAAAGACTAAGGTGCACCTGACCCAAGCCATGGTATTTTCAATTGTATCATATGCATGTGAACGCTGGACAATGAGTAAGGAAGACCGAAGGAGAATTGATGCCTTTGAATTGTGGTGTTGGAGAAGAATATTGAATATACCATGGACGGCCAGAAGAACGAATAAATCTGTCTTGGAAGAAGTACAACCAGAATGCTCAGAAGCAAGGATGGCGAGACTGTGGCTTACATACTTTGGACATGTTGTCAGGAGGGATCAGTCCCTGGAGAAGAACTTCATGCTTTGCAAAGTACATGGTCAGTGGAAGAGAGGAAGACTCTCAACGAGGTGGACTGACACAGTGGCTGCAACAATGGGCTCCAGCATAAGAACGATTGTAAGGATGGTGCAGAACCAGGCAGTGTTTCATTCTGTTGTACATAGGGTCGCTGTGAGTCAGAACTGACTTGAAGGCACCTAACAACAACAACAACTAACTCAATGCTGTTTGATTCTACCAAGGCAATCTCCTTCCTCTGGTTTAACCCTGAGGGCCCTAAATCACCTTGGATTCTCTGCCCTGGTTTCCAATGTGATCTTTCGCTGCCTGCACAAGGCCAGGCAGCCTGGGCTCCTTGACTCCCCCTGCCACCTTGGCACCGGTGCTTCAAATCAACAGTCCTGAAAGTCGAGGCGCAAATGCCTCCTCCGCCCCCACCTTCCCTGATAGTCCTGGCTAAAGCACTTTCTCTCCTTTGAGCTTCCCTCAGACTTCATCTGCTCCCACTTAACAAACATCTCTCTCTCTATCTTATATACAGTTATTTACAAACTGATTCTATCTCTCCTAGTGGACTCTAAACTCCTCGAGGGTAAGACCTATGTCAGGTTTATTTTTAATTCCCTCAGCATCTATCACAGTTCCCGGAATGCTGTAGATCTTCCATAAATATTCATCAGATGACTAACTGAATAATGTACCAACATCGCGGTCAGGGCAATCTTTGGGGCTATTTGTTATTTTTCAATAATGAAACTACGGTATCTATGAGATGGATCAGTTCCTAAATAAAGCTGTAATTTCCGAAGCAGAGTGGATCCTGATCCTAGTCTGTGAAAGACAACAATCGCCTTGTCAAAGTGAAAAAGCAAGGAAGAATTTTACGCTTGGCAATTGTACTGGCTGTCTCTCTTTTTCCCCCCCTCTCTCTCTTTTGGTAACAGATGTCAACCTCAGTTAGATTCAAGTCAACTTATTAGTGCATGGCTTTTAGCCAAAAGCAATTCACATTTGCGGAAGTGTACTATCACATATGTCTTAATAACAGAAATGTGTTTTTTTAAAAATGTATGTGATAAGTCACATATGGTAGGAGAAATCTGTACCTCTCTAGGGCCTTGTTGTCATAAGGAGAGCTTGGAGATGGTGGCTGTGGCCCATTAACATACAAGGGGAAGTCTCTTTGATGGGTTAACGAGCCAGAGTCTTAATATCCCGATCAAGCTTTGATACCAACATGGTTCCTCTATACTGAGGACTACAGCAGGCATCTCTTGTCCTGACCACTGACCTTAAGACCTTTCCATTTTGATTCTTACCCTCAGCTATAATATTTAATGTTTCAGGGTGAAATCACTAGTGTATCCAGGTACATTATGTCCTTATATCCACTAAGCATAGATGTAATTTCTTCTTTATATGGAGTGTAAGTAACATGGGCCACAGTCTCCCTACGGTGATGAAAGAAGCTTACAACCATGAAGGTATTAAAAGTAAATTGAACAAGTGGTTGAGAAAAGGGGAGAGGCAGGCGAAACTTTAGAGAGGAAAACAGACAAACTGAACGGGCATTGTGACTCATTTACCGTCACCCCAAATGAAAGGTGACTCAGCCTTAGATCTTGCAAAGGAACAGAATTTTAGCAAATACATATACCCTTTGCTACACACAACTTGGAAGACCAGCACAAGGTTTTAGATATGTGTTTGCTGTTGCTGCTACAACTACAGAGCAGGGGTCAAGAGGTTTCTGAAGGGCCACTTTCCTATCAATGGATTTTATATCCATAATGAGTCTCAAAAGGAGTGAATTAAGAGTGAGCCTCTTTGTGCTGAGTGAGACTCAGAGAGCACAGCAACCCAGAAGGGCCTGAACACAACTATAGCAGAGGTCAGCAAACTTTTTCTCTAAGAGGCCAGGTAGTGAATATTTCCGGCTTTGCAGTCCACCGGACCTCTGGTTTAACAGCTCAGCACTGCCATTATAGCACAAAAGCAACCCCAGACAATATGTAAATGAATGAGCATGACTGTGTTCCAATAAAACTTTATTTATGGACACTGAAATTTGAATGTCATACAATTTTCACATGTCACAGAATATTATTCTTCTTTTGATTTTTTTCAACTATTTAAAAATGGTTGGATTTGGCCTGTGAGTTGGACTTTCCCAACCTCTGCACCAGCCATTGCATCAAATCACATGGATGCTCATCTTCACCAATCTGTGTTCAAACTTCAGTTATAAATGATGCCACCCAACCTCTCTTTTTCTAGCGAGGCTGTACACATTTTCATTGTTTGCTCAAAAAGCCAATCCCATGTTAACTCTTGCCCAGAAGATCGAACCAGTAACCGGTCACAAGCAAAGCGAACAGAACAGACCAGAGAAATGGGGCAACATTTTAAATGTGGCGTGAGTCAAGGATAAGAGAAACTGGGTGTCTGGGTCAGTTATGTAACACACTCATCCTTTTGAGCTGATGGTGACCCTCACTAGAGTGTCCCCCTGGCTCTGGCGCAGTCACCAGCCTTATTAAAGCCTCCAGGCCAGGTTCTGGAAGGATTGTTTCCTGGGATGTGTCCAATTTGTTTACTTGTTCATTCATTCGGAAAACACGTATTGAACCCTTACTCTATGCACTCTGCGTAACTGAAATTCTCCAGCAAACATCAGAAAGCGCAAAAGGACCATTATATATCCAACTTCAAAAAAATCCGATTTTGTTCCGCTGTCAGTCACTGTAATTGAGCCAAGCTCTGGAGTGTCTGTTCCTTAAAGTGTCTGTATGGCTGTGGCTGGGCAAACAAGTTTTACACATGAGCCCAAAGGCATCAGGACATCCAAACCCATGTGGAGCATAATATCTTATTTCATTAGAAGACAATCCCAAGCACCGACCAGTTGGACGTGACTTAGGTTTATTACCAAGCAGATTTCCAAATACATTTGAAAATAAAAAGCTCCATATTCTATTTCTAAGTCTTTGGACCTTCTGGTTTTCCTGATTTGTCTTTATATTATTCCTTCAATTTCTAGGCATTAGAGTCGGTACTGGAAAATAACAAGAGCTCATAAAAAATATAATTATTTGCAGGGTTGAATTGTCACAAGGAGCAAAGAGAAAACTCGTCTAGCTTCCAGGCCATTACAGTACAATTTAGGGCAGTGAGCTGTCCTATGCACACAAAGGTGGCGCTGGGGGCTCACTTCCTATCAGAGGGCTTAAATGTGGAGATGTCTGCACTGCTGAGGGCCCTTGTCCCACCCACTGTGACCTGGGACACACATCTGCACACAGGCTGACTGGAGGGAGCGGTGACCTCGGACTGTGTGAAAGGTCACTAATGGCCCACCCAGGGACTGAAGCCAGGCCTTGGCCTCATTAACACCATCCTCTAATCCACAGAGCTGCCGGCCATAGGCTCACAAGAGAGAAGCCTTCAGGGCAGACGTAAAATTAATCAGGCTACAGAGAAGATTTCAACGCCAACCGAACCATAGCACAAAAAAATCAGCTAGTTAACACTTCCATAGGTCTACTACAGTACCTACATCCCCAGAGGCCCACAGAAGCCTGATAGGAATATTCTGTGGCCTAAGAAAAATTAAATTTTCAAAAGAAAACACCCCAAAACTTTTTGAAAAGGGAACTAGGGCTTGGATTTAATGCCATGTTGAACACTACCCTGGTGTTCTGGCAAAGTTAATTCTTTTACAAAGCACAAACAACCGTCTTGCCATTGGCATTAGCTGACACGTTCTCTCAGAAACTATTAAAAATCAACGCGTTCCCCCATGTCTGTATTTGGTACCAACTCAAATGGAAGTCGGTTGCCATGAACTAACATAGTTCCTCCCATCACCGTTTAGTGGATTCCAACTCATAGCGACTCTACAGGACAGAGTAGAACTGCTCCACAGAGTTTCCATGGCTGTAATCTTTACGGAAGTAGACCACCACATCCTTCTCCCGTAGGGCGGCTGGTGAGTTCGAACTGCCGACTTTTCGGTTAGACCTGTAAAAACCTGGCAACTGGAGCAGTTCCTCCCTTGCCACAGGGCTGGCGGGACTCGTATGCATGATAATGCTACAATCAGATGCCACCAACTCAAATGACAAGACAGACATCCTTCTTAATTTGAAAGCCTCCCGTCTGGAAGAGACAAGATGTCTATATTTAAAAGAGTGGTGTGCAGCTTGTTTATAATTTAATGGTGTTCCATAAAATGCCTTGGAAATAGCTCTCTGTTAGCTAGAAAAACTTTTAGTAAAATATATTTTGCTCTTCATTAACAGAGTCGCAAGGCCTTGATGCTGAGGTGCCAAACCTCCCACGTGGCTAGAAATCACTTGGCACACTTTTAGCCATTTACGTCTCTGTCATAGGCCCAAGGTTTGCAATTAAAATGTAATCTTTTCAGCATGTGCAAAATCCAAAGGCTTGAAGTACTATGCATTGAATATGATTATAATAGTATTTGGCAGCTATTCATGGGTGGTGCATATTAATTTATGTAAACTGGGCACAACTTGGGGCACTTCCTCACCAGGGACACAGGGACAAATCAAAGCTGGTCCCTGTTCATTGGAGGGGCTTTTTGGCTTGTTTTTGTTTTATTTCTCTTTTAACCATGAACAGAGATGAACTCAAAACCCAAGGTCTCTTTTATGACCTTATTATTATGATCTTTTTATTTTGCATGCATGCATGGAGTCAATTAAAATTAAAATTTCCAACTAATAAAAAAAATAAACTTACTTTATAGGATTATTCTTAGGCTTTGCCTTTTCAACAGCCTGTAAACAGAAGAAGAAGAAGAAGAAAAAATGCAATTAGACAACATTAGCAGGCATAATCTTGGCTACTAGTTACGAGAACAATAAGCCATGTAAAATGTTCTTCAGAAACACGAGGAGCTAAGCAAAGCAGGCTGCTGGAGATAAGCAGAGCGGAGGCTCAGAAAGCAATTTTCCTCTCCCAGGGAATGTGGTTACCTGTCCACGTGCAGCCTTCACAGCCAGCAGGCTTCATCAGGGCTGCTTGGGAAGTTCAGCAGGAGCCCAGCTCTTAGTAATGCAGCTTGGGCCTCCTCCCCTGGCCTTATCTTACCCGTGTGTGGGCCTGATAGGGTTGTAATGGCAGAGTGGGCAGGCAGCTGTGGAAGGAGCAGCCACAGGCATATCCTGGACTTCTAGTTTGGTGGTAGGGCACCACTCCTCCTAACATCACTATTGACACCTGGCCGGTCCTGCACAGGGATAGAAAGGCCAAAGTGTCCATTTCCAAAATCATTGTTTTTAGCCCACACCACAAAAGGGCAAGGGCTGACCAAATGCTCAGATCAATTTCCTCCTGTGAAGCCTTTAAGAAAACACACCAAATCATTGAAATGAGGAACTCTCTGGGCCTCTCAGCCTGTGCATTGCCTTAGCCAGGGAGCCTGGTTCCAGTTTATTGCTGAACCCATTGATCTGTGTTCAGTCCATTTATCATTCATGAAAAGAGCTCGTGATCTTCACAGTATATTAGAAGAAACAACGCAGATCATCTGTCAACAGCCCTCTTATTTCTGTTTCCCTCTCCACAGGGATTTCATCTCCTTCGATTCTTCTGGAATTAAAATGTTGCTAAGCAACACAGCTGGGGGCGCTGATGGCAGAATGGCTACAGTCTATCAAACTGTTTAAGCACCTGGAGGGTTTTAGTGATGATTTTTTTTTCATACTTCTGTAGCATAATTATGTAATCAGAACCAAACTTGTATTTCCTAGACTTTTTCAGGCTCTAGAAATCACATTTAATACAGAGAGTGTTGAAGCACCAGTCTGACAACCTCAGGGTTGTTCAGAGCCTTTGAAAAGTATCTATTTGGGCACCTTTATATTCGTGAATCCTGGAGGTGGGGGAAGGCTAAGGAGAAGCACAGAATACTGCTGTCAATTAGAATGCAGAAGCAACAGCTTGTAACAGGGACAACATATAATCTAACATTGGACTTGACATTGCAGGTGACCAATGAATAAACACACTGAACCCTTTGACGCCTAACGACAACTCAGTGTACTTCCAAACAAACTTTTCCTTTTTTAAAATAAATGAATTGCTTCCCAAGTTTAGACGTTAGAGTTGGAAATCCAAGTCCTTCTGGTTTATGAAGTCTCAGGTTCTGTTGTTAGATAAATACCCATTAATATTTGGGTGCTTTCTTTGGCTCTGTAGGCAAAAATCATTTTCTTACCATCTGTGCTTGAGGTTGAATTTTGGCAAGTGCTAGGATGGTAAGAAAGCTCGGGAATGAGGTAACAGGCTAAAATGATAAAGCAAGAAATAAGTGTCTTGCTTGCCCAATTATCTCTCACATGTATCAAGGAGGTGGAAGCCTGTCCCAGTACGGGCCATGTAGGAGGTGCTGGCACTGATCACAGTGTGGATTCTGCCAAGTTAATGAACAAAGGAAGCGGCAGATACAAGGAGGGGAGGCTAGACTTCAACCTTTACTATAGTGGTGGTACCCAGTCTGCACACACATATACACACACCTGCCCTTGTTACGGATTGAACCGTGTCCTCCCCCCCCCCACCCCCCGCAAAATGTCGACGTTCTGAGAATGTGACTTTGTTTGGAAATAGGGATATTGAGGATGTTATCAGTTAGGTTAACATGATGTCATGATGGAGTAGGGTGTGTCCCAAGACCATCTCAGTGGTGTCCTTATATAAAAGAGAAGAGGCACAGAGGGAAGATGGCCATGCAACCACTGCCACAAGCCAAGGAAATGCCTGGGTCCACCAAAAGCCAAGAGAGACAAAACAGGATCTTCCCCCAGGACCTTTGGAGAGATAATGGCCCTGCTGACATACTACAAGTTCTGGACTTCTAGCCTCCAGAACTGTGAGATGATAAATTTCTGGCATTTTCTGCCACCCACTTTGTGGTACAGTACTTTGTTACGGTAGCCACAGGAAACTCAGGCAGCCCTTGTAACTACCTTTGCTCCCCCAACTCTGGCTGCTTTAGAACAGATAGGTAGTGGATTGCCATGGGTTGAATTGCGTCCTCCAAAAATATCTGTCAGCTTGGCTAGATCGTGATTCCCTTGCATGATTGTCTACCATTTTACCTTCTGATGGGCTTTCCCTGTGTGCTGTAAATCCTATCACTATGATGAAATGAGGTGGATTAGCAGCAGTTATACTGATGAGGTCTATAAGATTAGATAGTGTCTTAAGCCAATCTCTTTGAGGTATAGAAGAAAGAAGTGAGCAGAGAGACAAGGGACCTCATACCACCAAGAAAGCAGTGCCAGGAGCAGAGCACGTCCTTTAGACCCGAGGTTCCTGCACTGAGATGCTCCCAGACCAAGGGAAGACTGATGACAAGGACCTTCTTCCAGAGCCGGCAGAGAGAGAAAGACTTCCCCTGGAGCAGACGCCCTGAATTTGGACTTTTAACCTGCTAGACTGTGAGAGAATAAACTTTTCTTTGTTAAAGGCATCCACTTGTGGTATCTGTATTATGGCAGCACTAGATGACTACGACATGGATGGAGACATGTTACTGTGCAGATGACATGAATTGACCTTTTTCAATCTCTTAGAATCCCAACGAGTCTGTTCTAGAAGACTTGGGTTATCATAAAGTAATGGACACTGTGTCCAAGTGGTTTCCAGTCCCTTCCAAAGCCCGCTGGATGGGCTATATGAGTAGGCCATTGGCAGAAGACACAGGGGGGGAGACATTAAAGTGACACTGTTTAGCCTAGCTTTGCTTCAGAGACATGGATTTGAAAATATCTTCGCTTTTCGGTGCTTCAGGACTGTCAATTAGACCTAGTCATTCTTCTCTGATCAGAAGGACCAGAATCACTCTGAAGCCAGTTTCTTTGAAATGTATGTCTTTTTAGACCATAACAGGAAAATAAATCTATTCACAGTAATTTTTTTTTTTCTGCGTTGCTTGCTATTGACTGGAAATGTCTCCATAGAGCAGTTCCCTTCTCTTTGGAAATTAACTGGGGAGCATCATGGTGTCCCAAGAGGTCTAGTCACATGTGTTCATGCTATCCTCCTGTGTGTGCGTCACCTGTGATTTCTGAACTAAATGGT
Organism: Loxodonta africana; assembly: GCF_030014295.1. Classification (NCBI taxonomy): domain Eukaryota; kingdom Metazoa; phylum Chordata; class Mammalia; order Proboscidea; family Elephantidae; genus Loxodonta; species Loxodonta africana. The sequence goes on along the minus strand of NC_087369.1, from coordinate 170,966,547 downwards.
CACAGGGAGTCTCCGCCAGATGGGAGACACAGGTCACCATTTGGGTGTGTCGCTTTCGCTGTAGTTAGACTCTGTTTTAGGCATGCTATGAGGAATGATTACATTACTGGATTTGGAAGAAATGTTTTTCAGTGAATTATTTTTGGGTGCAAATTACATATGCCTGTAAGGTATGAGAATGATTCTACAAAACATACAAAGAGGAAATTCATCTTTTGACATGATGGAAGTTGAGACAATCCCAAGTGCTGGGTACATGTGCCAGCATGTGAGGCATGCTGGGAAAGGAGGGAAATTGAAATGACATGGTGCAATGCGGCAAGCAATATAAGAGGGTTACATATCATGATCTAGCTAATTTTGAGTTTAAGAACATATGTGAAAGTAATTGAAACTAACTGGGAAATGGAGGCTAGTTAGTTAACGGTTATGCTGCTTTATTTTCTAATTTCTCTGTGTTTTTTGAAAACCTATATCCTCCTTATTTTGTGCCACATTTCCCTAACATGCTACTTATCTTGCCATTGAGGAAGCTTTAGAATAAGGAAGGATGGCAAGAGAAACTGAAATGTTAAAGGATATACTTCAATAGCTTTTATGGTGTAAGAAGAGGCAGTGGGCTACAGCAGAGAGTGTTGTGCTAGAAATCTGAAAACCTGGGTTCTAGTCCCAGCTTAGGCATCCCTGGGTGGCACAAACAGTTAATGCACTTGGCTGCTAATTGAAAGGTTAGAGGTTCAAGTCCACCCAGAGGCTCCCTGGGAGAAAGGCCTGCAGATCTTCTTCTAAAAAATCAGCCATGAAAACCCTATGGAGCATAGTTCTACTCTGACACACACAGGGTCGCCATGAGTTGGAACCAACTCCAGGGCAACTGGTTTCATCCCAGCTTTACAAACCCATTGCCATCGAGTCGATTCCGACTCATAGCGACCCTATAGGACAGAGTAGAACTGCCCCACAGGGTTTCCAAGGAGCACCTGGCGGATTTGAACTGCTGACCTTTTGGTTAGGAGCCATAGCTCTTAACCGCGACACCACCAGGGTTTCCATCACAGCTTTACCACTTTCTATCCTTACTACACTGGCAAGGTGGCTAAATCCTCAGTGCCTCAGCTCTCCACTTAAAAAACGAAGATGATCACTGTGCCCTGTCTACCTCCAGTGCAGCTGTGAGTAGCCAATATCCAAGACAGGGCCCTGGAAACCGCAGGGTGAACACAGTGCATCTTGAGTGTGACTTCTGTCCACACAGGTGTTGCTGCATTCTTTGTTTATGGGCTTACTGAGCAATGAGCAGGTTACAGTCATTTTATGAGGGTGGTAGAAGTAGCAGTCACTCTGTTCCTCTCTCCAAGTCAGGAGTAAGTAGTTCTGTGGCCAGGGGAGGCTGCTGTCTGGAAAATTCTAGGTGGTGTAGTGGTTAAGAGCTATGGCTGCTAACCAAAAGCTTGGCAGTTGGAATCCACCATGCGCTCCTTGGAAACCCTATGGGGTAGTTCTACACTGTCTGATAGGGTTGCTATGAGTCAGAATCAACTTGACAGCAGTGGGTTTGGTTTTGGTGTATTTAGATTCTGCCCACAGGCCTAACCCAGCAGGAGAGAGGCTCCTCAACGTTCACATAGGGCCTCTTCCCCGAATCCTCCTGGGGTTGGTGGTAGAGAGGGTGGGACACCGAGGTAGCGGTGGGGGGACACAAATGCACGTGTGTACACTCATAACACACACACACACACACACACACACTCCAAAAACACCTAGGACTCATCCCTATCTCCCAGGTTACTCCCCTCTTAGCAGTCGCTGCTCCATGCCTCACTCCACAGGGAAGCCTCCTCCCTTTGTCACTAACATTTGACCCTGAGGTTGGCGAGGCCCTGGGGGTCTTATTCTAGGTGAGCCTCCTCCATGATGGGGCATCTTGAGAAATTATATGCCCAGGGAAAAGGCACTTCTCTCATTCCAAGGGGTGTGCATGAGCTGATTCCTCTCTCATTACCAGTATCGTACTGTTTGTGGTATCCTGCTAAGCAGAGAATTTGTTTCCTCAGGAGGGATGATGTGGCTAAGGACATGCTCATAGTTGCTCACTCATTAAGTCTGTCTTCCTAAACATAAGAACAACCTTGTCTTTCTGGCACATACAGAATTCTTGTGCTGCACCGAAGCTGAAGTGACTTGGGGACCATACTTAATTACATGAAGCTTAAGCATGTAGAGCTATCACCTAAAAAATGAGAGAAAGGAAAAGGAACAAACAGTAAAGAAAGGGAGGAGAGAAGGAAAGGAAAGAGGAGGGATGGAGAAAGGGGAGGGGAAAAGAAAAGGAAGGAAGGAAGGAAGGAAGGAGGGAAAGAGAAGGGAAAGAGCAAGAGAAAGGAAGGCTCTGTTAGTGAGTCCTATCCTCCACAACATACCTAATACATAATTCCTGTAGGGAGAAAATGTTCCCTGTGAGGCACTCCAGAAACTTGCTAGCCATCTTCTGCATAATAATAAAACCTGTGCAAAATTCTTTGGTAAGATATTTCTGTCCTGGTGACTATATGTCATTAACTTCTATTCTAGTCCAGTTGACATGTGCGCTAACTATATAGAAAATTTAGAGAATCTGTTTGGGGTTTTAAGAAGCACATCCTCTGTTATACCCAGACTTCAAACATTATCACCACCAACACTGCTGCCACTCCCCTCCCCACCGAGTTCACAGAAACCAAAGTCAATGTAATACCTTCCTGTGTGTTGAAGTGCTTACAGTGAGCACTCAGATGGCCTGGGGATATTGTAGGCGCTGGACTCATTTCACAAGGCTACATATGCAGGTACTGCTTTTGTCTTTAATCAATAATAATGCTGCCAGTCAAGCATAGCATGTGATTCTATTAGCATGGCCTTTACACTGCCTGCGTATATACCTTCCCCTGGATTTCTACTAGCCGATACACTCAAGCTGGGTCTATGTAATACATTTCTTGATCAAAAGTGAAAAGTCAATCATCCAGATAATTTCAAATAACTGAATGGTAGGCATTATGGAAGCAAGACAGAAGAATAATTGATGGCATTGGGCTTTTTGGTCTGTTTATTTGGTTTTGCCTTTTTGTGCTGTTCTTTGAGACCCAGCTATGCCCTAACCTAGTGGTGTATATTGCTAGATTGCATCGATTGCCTAAGTTCAAAGAGAATCTCCTCTATTAAACAAGGAACTCATCATTAGGGTATTCAGATGGTCTAAAATCAATAGCTACAGAGTTGGTTAAATCAATTAAAGAGACATATACTGAGAGCGCTTGCCGAAATATAAAAATGAATTGCTTAATTACAGCATTTAAATAGATTTCACAGGGGCGACTAAAACAGCAAGAGGCCCTGTATCCTTACAGGCTGGGGTTTCAGCCGGCAGCATGCACACACAGCCAGGACGGCAGATTAAGAGGAGAACACGTCACTCGACATTTCACACCACCTGGCTGCCTGCCTGAATTCCTGACTTCACATCAAGGTGCTGCAACCTTTAGGAAAACACCACTCATTATTTTTAACCTTCTGGATAGGTGCCTCTAAGGTGATGTGGAAACATCTTGTATTCGAACCTCGAACCTGTAGGAAGCAAAACATGTTCCCTACCCTTAGAGCACTGGGTTTCCCACATTTTAATTTAATTCTTTTTTTCCTATGGATTGATACGCAATAGGCCTATGCCAGACATAATGGGTCCCTGGGTGGTGCACACAGCTAACTCATTTGGCTCCTGACTGAAAGGTTGGTGGTTCTAATACATCTAGTGGCACCTCGAAAGAAAGGCCTGATGATCTACTTCCAAAAAATCAGCCATCGAGAATCCTGTGGAGTGCAGTTCTACTTTGACTCACGTGGGATCACCATGAGTTAGAATTGGCTCCACGAGAACTGGTTATTGGTTTAGATATACTGGGGGCGAGAATAGAATTTTAACAGGTAGAGACTGAGGGAAAAGTGTTCCAGGTGGAAGGTGTTTCATCTTGCACCTAATAGTCACTCAATAAATATTGACTAGCTAAATGACTCAGGGACAATTGCAGAGTCCAAGATGCCTGAGGACTGTGCCCTGGGTATGAAAGAGTACTGAAGGATCTCTGGAGGAAGAGTGGAGTTCCAGGCCCATGTACATCTAGATCCACTCTGCAATTGAACATGAGGTTGTTTGTCTCACGTCCCGAAGAGGAGTCGAAGTGGCATTAACAAGGTGAATTGCCCATCCTGCTCTCTGCCACAAGGCTTGTAGCTACCTGTACCTTCCTCACTCCCCCTGTAACTACTGCCTCTCCTGTAGATTATTGCCACCGCCTTCTCACTGGTCCACTAGTCTCCCTAGTCTTTCCCCTTTGATGCTCTGTTGCAAGATAAATCTTCATAAGGCTTCACTCTGATCACGCCACTCTCTTTCTCAGACTCCTTCATGGCTCCTCACTGCCCACTGAATTACATCACAACTTCACTCACTCTGCCGCGGAAGACCCTGCCAGTTGAACAGCCATCTCATAGCAGGTTCTACTTGTCTCTGCATGTGTGTTTCACTAACATGGCAACAGTAGGGGATTTTCAAGTGTCTGGCCCAAAGATGACATGATAACAGGATCTGGAAGTACATGCATCACATTTAGGCTTGCTCCCTTCAGGATGGCTATTTTGCTGGATAGAAAACCTTTTAGGAAGAACCATTTGTCAACTGACAATTTCCTCAATAACTAGTTTTGGTTTATTGTAACTTAATGACAAATGTACAGGCTTTGGTGAGGAAGCATGTTTCACCCACAAGGATCATTTGTCAGCAACAACCACTCTCTCTCAAAGTGAAGGGAATATGGAGGTACCAGGCAGAGCATCGCAGTATTGACTTCCCACTAGAAGGGTCAATGTAAGTGGCACTTGGTCACTTTGTTCTTCCAGGTTTGGGGATTCGAAAACTCAATTTTCTTTTCCGCAGCCTATGTGAGCCCTCTTGCTCCTGATGCTAGGGGAAGGCGGGGGGAACCTCACGGAGTGACAAGTGTCCTGTGGTGGGAGACAGTCAATAGCTAATAGGGGCTCTCTCCCTACCATGTATAACCAGAAAATTGGGAAGAGTCTTCTTAGCACATAGTAGGCACTCAGTGATGTAGGGATTCCCAAACTTAATCAGGAGCAAATTCCGCTGATACATCTTTATCGTTAGCATCTAAATGGGTCCAACGCTTTAGGTCTCCTTACCAGTTGTCATGGAGTTGATTCCAACTCATGGCAACCCCATGTGTGTCAGAGTAGAACTATACTCCACAGGGTTTTCAATAGCTGGGTTTTCAGAAGTAGATTGCCGGGACTTGCTTCCAAGGTGCCTCTGGATAGACTTGAACCTCCAAACTTCCGGTTAGCAGCCAAGGGTGTAACCATTCGCACCACCCAGGGACTTCTTTGTCCTTTTAGAACATGTTATCTTCTGGGTCCTGGTGGTACAGTGGTTAAAGTGATCAACTGCTAACTGAAAGGTCAGTGGTTCGAAACCAACAGCAGCTCCATGGGAGACAGATGTGGCAGTCTGCTTCCGTAGAGATTTACAGCCTCAAAAACCCTATGGGGTTGCTATGAGTCGAAATAGACCAGATGGCAGTGGGTTTGGTTTGTTTTTTGGTTTATCTTCTGGTTCAGGGGGCTATACCCGCCTTTATCCACGTACAACGGACTTCTCAGTACCTCAGTGTTCCTACTGGCAAATTCAGCAGCTGGAGGAAAGATCCTCCATGGTCATTTTAAGCACCAGTGTTCCATATTTTAATGTCTTTGTGTAATACACACACATACTGTACGGGTATTTAATTTCATATACACACACAGTACACACAAGATATATTTGTTTCAGGGCTAAATATGGAACCTGAGTCCATCTTCATTAGCAAGGAACAAATTTGAACAACTACATAAATTTTTTAGTCTAATGTTCCAAATTTTCCTCTGAGATACTCTGTGAAAAATGGATTATGTGCCCTTACACACTGGGCAATGAATGAAGAAGACCAAAGAAGAATTGGCCCCTTCGAATTATGGTGTTGGCGAAGAATATTGAATATACCACGGACTGCCGAAACAACGAACAAATCTGTCTTAGAAGAAGTACGTACGACCGGGATGCTCCTTAGAAGCAAGGATGGCGAGACTGTGTCTTACATACTTTGGATGTGTTGTTAGAAGGATCAGTCCCTGGAGAAGGACATCATGCTTGGTAAAGTACAGGGTCAGCGGAAAAGAGGAAGACCCTCAACGAGGTGGATTGACACAGTGGCTGCAACAATGAGCTCAAGCATAGCAATGATTGTAAGGATGGCGCAGGACAGGGCAGTGTTTTGTTCTGTTGTACATGGGGTCACTATGAGTCAAAAACAACAACACACACTTTGAAAAGGTCTGCTTTTTTATCTGCCTATCCACTGGTATTTTGAACGGTTCATCTTGGATTGGTAACCACTCTCGAATTTGGACAGTTGTCTTGTAGACTTAACTATGCTTATGCTCTTTGCTCTCAGTAAATAGAAAAGATAAATACAGTTGCTTAATAGTAAGACAGAATCTGCCTTCCATTCAGGACCTCAGACAATGTCCTTGGGGTTTGCAGCCTGCAGATGGTGGACATTTGGAGGGCAGAGTAAAGTTTGCTTGGGCCTCACACCAAAGCCCCAGTAAAATTTTCAAAGCCAGCATATAAATTTCAAAATCTTGCATTTTCATTTTGGCAAAGGGTTTTATTACACAGCTTTTTACTGGAGATGTTCATATCACTCTAAGTATATTCTAGAACTCTGATTAAACTCGAGACTTGGAAACTTGCAGTAAACTCAGACACACACATGGTACATTTCCCAGGGCTTACTTATTAATGCCACAACCCATCTGTCAGTTTGTCATACTGTGATGGTTTGTGTGTTCCTGTGATGCTGGAAGCTATGCCACTGGGAGAGGTTTCAGCAAAGTTTCTAGACTAAAAGAGACTAGGAAGAAAGGCCTGGTAATCTATTTGGAAAAACAGCCAATGAAAGCAACAGAACATTGTCTGATTCCCTTGCTTTGGACATGTCATCAGAAGGGCTCTATCACTAGACGAGGGCATCGTGTTTGGTGAAGTAGAGTGTCAGCCAGTGTGAGAGATACCCTCAGCGAGATGGACTGTCACAATAGCCTAAATGATGGACTCGAACATGCTGGTGATCATGAGGATGATGCAGGACTGGGCAACATTTCATTCTATTGTACATAAGGTCACCATGAGGCGGAGTTGACTTCATGGCAGCTAACAATAACGAGTTATTAATGACACCAAGACAGGACCTCCAGGCTCCAACCATGGATTAGGACTCAAAATGGGGTAATGAAGGGGCCTGAGAGAAAGAACCTGCCTGGACTAAACCGAGGTCTCTGGGTGGCACAAGTGGTTTGCACTCAGCTACTAACTGAAAGGTTGGTGATTCAAATCCACCCAACAGTCCCACAGAAGAAAGGCCTGGCAATCTGCTTCTGTTAGATTATAGCCACTGAAAACCCTATAAAGCACAGTTCTATCATGAAGGACATGAGTCACCATGAGTCAGAATCGACTCAACAGGAATGGGTTTGGTTTCGACTAAACAGGGAGTGGAGTGAGAGTGAAGAGAGGACCAACACTGTCTAGACACTTCTTCCAGTGCAGGGACAGTGACAAGGGCAGCATGGTGATACCTCTTCTTTCTGGTACTTCCTTTCGAATCTGTACTTCATGATTCCAGCTTCCCAGGGGCGGCTGCTCTACCCCCACCACCGCCCGCTTTGCAGCCACGTACCTGCTGCATGCTCCACGCAGACTGAAAGGGCGTGGTCACCCCATAACCCAGGAGCACCATCTAGTCTGAAATAACAGAGCTTACTCATTTTTGTTTCCATCTGGGTCTGGGAGCGAGCAGCACACCCTAGCAGGGGTCTAACTTAAGGTCATTGTGAGCAACATGCTAACGTAGCAAAACGGTCATTGGCTTTGCACTTGAAGTGCCCATGGATAGATCATTCATACAATGGAGTGGACATTCCAGTATTTGGTAATTAGCTGTGGCAAGCACAGCATGTGAGAGCACTGCGCTGCTGTGCATCTCGGTGTGCTCAAGGCATTCTATTATACGGATATTACAAGTCAAAATATTTGGCACTAAAAGTAGGAGACCTAATTACAATGGAGAAATTCCTCACGCAGGTTTCTAAACAGTCACAGGCTCGCCTCAAGCATATTAAAAATCCCGTCATACAAGCCCTAAGCAGTTTCTTATTAATCTAGTCTCTATGCTAATACAGCCAAATGGGAAACACAATCTTGGGAATATGAAGGCCAATGTTATTCCATTAACCTTGTATGTTATCCTATTTACTTTCCTGTCTTTAATGAATAAATTAAAATAGCCTCTCATTCCCTAATTGCTCAATAGTTTGAGTATGACAATGCCCAGATTTTATTCAGCTATGTTCTGCAGCTTTCATGGCCCAAACTCTTAGCATTTTGCCGGAGATTTCAATGAGAGGCAGTCACAGATAAACTGTTTACGTTAAAAGACTCTATCAAAGTTATTTTGCACCTGGTTTCATCCTAATCCATCTGCCGTTTCTATAGCTCTGACAGGCTGACCTCTCGTGCTGTGTGTGCCCTGTTGATGTCATAACCAAAGAGGCCTTCCCCAGCCTCGCTGCTGATAACAAAGTAAATGGAAACGTCGAGAAACCTTGGGGAGGTAACAACTTGTTCAGCATGATGAGGGAGGACTGCGGCTACAAAATAGGCATGATTACAGCAGGGAAGAGTATCTGTTGTCACAACTCATGCATTCACTATAGTAGAACAACTTCAAAAGAGCCAGCTGGTAGCGGGAGTAACATTTCTTGCATCTTTTTCATTAACAAACTTTCAACAGAAGAGCAGGCTTTAATTTCACTGGGCTACTACGCTTTCGTGAAAGTTCAACGTGTATCACAGGTGGAAGGAGCCCATCCCAAAGCTGCCAGAATGTTCCGATTTACTGCTACCAAGGAATTCATTTCACGTGCAGTTATCAGATCACAGGCTAGCCAGCCTGTCTGCCCAACAAGAACAAAACACAAAAGCCAAAACCAAACCCCCCAAATTGGATCAAGTAAAAAAATCCAAATCCAGACCCGGGTTTAAATGCAAGCTGCTTTGTGTGAGAGGGAATTAGAGATCTGCTGACCATAACAAAATTCTGAAGTGCTGGGGAAGAGCAAAGAAGATGGTTTTTTTCCTGAAAATGTTTGTATGCTCAAGGTGTAGCTCTGCTACTAGCACCGACACGCCTCTGGTTGAAAACATCCACACATCTCCGGTAATGTGCTTTGGATTAAGTACACCTTTCAAAGGGTACCAAAGCATTTCTTAGGCAGAAAAAGGAAGAAGATCGGGTTGAATAAAATTTGGGTACGCTGGAGCTACTTACAATCACGGACCAAGCCACGACTTATTACCATGCCTTTGTGCTCAAAGCAATTTGAATTGTTCTGTGCTGCCTTTAAAGCACCAACAAACCATTGCACGCTTTATCTAGACTTCTTTAGCTGCACCTGGTTACCAATTAAACACTGCCAGTCATATTGCCCATTTCCGAACTTCTCACTAGGCGGAATTAAGTGGTCTAAGGTTTCAGTCTAAGTCACATTAATAACAAGATGGTATTAATATTAAAAGACCCTCAAGGCAATTTGGAACAAAATCTATTGCTTTGATGGCCTTTCCGCTTCTAAAGCCTACTGCTTCTAATGCCAATCTGAGATTACTGAGGCATGAGAGCGCCACGGTCAGATCAGAATCAAATCCTGATTCCTCACCCTGGCATTGCAGGCCACCCTACCACAGGAGGCTAACAGCCAGCACGCTCTGTTCTCTGTAAATCAAACACCATGGTATCATTCGATGAAACATGAAGCTGATGTTTACCTGGCTCTATGAATCTGTGTGGGAGGGAACCCTGGAGTTTGGCCACTACACATTCTAGAAGCCTTTGGAATAGGTCAAATGGTGGATAACTTAAAACTTTAAAGACGGCGATTTTAATAAACCTGTCAATACAATTTCTTTGTTAAAAAAACATTTGAGACTGATTAGGCTGCTTATATTGAAAGAGAGGCACAAGGTCTATATCTTTAGATCTTTTATTGAACTGTAAGCACAGCATCAATAACTGCTTCTCAGCTGTAAATGAAAATTGATTCCAGGTTTAACCCCTCATTTTCAGGGGTGCCGTTAATCCTGAGAAACATTAAGAAGAAAAATTTGACCGAGAGGAAAACCAAAGCGCTTCATGCTATGAGGTGGGGCATGCAGAGAACACAACCCATACTCACTGTCGAGATGCCTGTCCAAGTGGACCACGCTGCTTCCTACCAAACCCCAGCGAACCCATTACAGCACCACCGCCTGCCAGGCGACTGGCTTAAAAATGGCAATTCAATAAGTGATGAGTGTGGAAGGCCAGGGTTGGGCTCTACACCAAACGTGGCAGCTGAAAAGTACAAATGCAGTCAACTGGGTAACTAACATCATGTAGCCCCCAAATCCCAACCATGTTGGTGACATCCAACTTAAAAAAAGAGGAACATATCAGAACACATGTGTTTAGGCACATGCTCAGTACAAAATGGAGCCCCTGGGCGCAGCAAGTAGTTAAAGGGCTAGGCTGTTAACAGAAAGGTTTGAGGTTTGAGCCCATCCAGACGTGCACGTAGAAGAAAGGCCTGGTGATGTACTTCCAAAAGAACATGGCCATTGGAAATCCGGTGGCACACAGTTCTACTCCGATACACAGGGGGCTGCCATGAGTCAGAATCGACACTAACTGGTTTTATTGGAGAATGTAGGAGTCCCTGGGTGGTGCAAAAGGTCAATGCATTGGGCTGCTAATGGAAACGATGGAGGTTCAAGCCCACACAGAGGCACCTTGGAAGAAAGGCCTGGTGATCTACTTCCAAAAAATCCTAGCCATTGAGAACACCATGGAGCCCAGTTTTATTCTGACACACAGGAGACCACCATGAGTCAGAACGGACTCCACAGCAACTGGTGGCACGGCAGAGGGGTAAGCACAAGCGCCGCACCCAATGCAAACACCGTTACGGAGCATTACAGCGTCCAACGTCAGCGACGATGGTTATTTCTGCCCCACTCAGTGGGAGCTCCTGAGAGAGAACCAAGGTGAAGGCAGAGCCCCAGCAGATCGTTTACACCTTTCCACAGGGCACTACAGGGCAGGGGGAGAGATCAGAAAAGGTAAGAACTGCAATCAAAAGACATGGCCCAATTCTCCACCTATATCCATCCTTTAAAGAAAGACTCTGACAGACATGCAATTGATGACATTTTCCTGGAGGACTTGGTGCAGAGCCGTTGGCAATACAGAGTTTCTTCCTGGGACCCCTGGTTTAAAAGTTGCCAGGGTTCTGAAGGGAGGAAAGCTTGTTCATATCCAATGGATGCCTTGAGGGGCCAGTTAGGATACTGATTCTAGTTCCTAGCAGATGTCTAATAGATGCCAAGGCCAAATGTCACCTATTTACCTACGTGCCCAAAAGAGGAGGCCTCCAGCTAATATGTAAAAGTGCCACAAGGAAGAACAACCATCTATTTTTGTGGTGCTTATAGTTTTCAAAGCATTTTCTTGTACACTATTTGATCCTCACAACACTGCTACAAGTTAGGGAAAACTGGTTTATCCTAGTTCATTGGTGAGAGACTAGACTTGAAACTTAGAGATGTTGAGTGACTGGCCCAATGTTGCATAGCTAGTGTGTGACAGAGGTGGGATTCAAGCCCAGGCAGGCTCTTTGGTTTCAAAAGTCATGCTTTTAATGACTACATTGACACTTCCTGATGGCCAGGCACACACAGCTAATCAACGTGAGGACCAGAAGGCAGACCTCTGCGTTAGGTTTGCCACAAACTGGCTATTTTTCTCAGCTCTCCTTAGCATCTCATTCCTTACAAGAAAAGGGAAACCATCCAGCATCTAGTATCTCAAAGAACATGAGGCTTTTTAAATTATTATTGTTGATGTTGTTAGGTGCTGTCGAGTCAGTTCCAACTCATAGCGACCCTACACACAACAGAACTAAACACTACCCGGTCCTGCGCCATCCTTACAATGGCCGTTATGCTTGAGCCCCTTGTTGCAGCCATTGTGTCAATCCATCTCGTTGAGGGTCTTACTCCTTTCTGCTGACCCTCTACTTTAGCAAGCATGATGTCCTTCTCCAGGGACTGAGCTCTCCAGGTAACATGTCCAAAGCATGTGAGACATAGTCTCATCATCCTTGCTTCTAAGGTGTATTCTGGCTATACTTCTTCCAAGACAGATTTTTTTGTTCTTTCGGCAGTCTATGGTATATCCAATATTCTTCACCAACACCACAATTCAAAGGTGTCAATTCTTGTTCACTCTTTCTTATTCATTGTCCACGCTTTGTATGCATGTAAGGAGACTAAATATACCAAGGCTTGGGTCAAGCGCACCTTAGTCTTCAAGGTGACATCTTTGCTTTTCAATACCTTAATGAGGTCTTTTGCAGCAGGTTTGCCCAATGCAATGCGTCTTTTGATTTCTTGACTGCTATTTCCATGGGCATTGATTGTGGATCCAAGGAAAATGGAATCCTTAACAACTTCAATCTTTTCTCTGTTTACAGTGATGTGGCCTATTGGTCCAGTTGTGAGGATTTTTGTTTTCTTTATGTTGAGGTGTAATCCATACCGAAGGCTGTGGTCTTTGATCTTCATCAGTAAGTGCTTCAAGTCCTCTTCACTTTCAGCAAGCAAGGTTGTGTCATCTGCATAATACAGGCTGTTAATGAGTCTTCCTCTAATCCTGATGCCCCGTTCTTCTTCATATAGTCCAGCTTCTTGTATTATTTGCTCAGCATACAGGTTGAATAGGTATGGTGAAAGGATACAACCCTGATGCACACCTTTCCTGGCTTTAAAACAATCAGTATCCCCTTGTTCTGTCCGAACAACTGCCTCTTGATCTATGTACATGTTCCTCATGAGCACAGTTAAGTGTTTTGCAAGTCCCGTTCTTGGCAATGTTTTTCATAATTTGTTGTGATCCACATAGTCGAATGCCGTTGCATAGTCAATAAAACACAGGTAAACATCTTTCTGGTATTCTCTACCTTCAGCCAGGATCCACCTGACATCACCAATCATACTTCTGGTTCCACATTCTCTTCTGAATCTGACTTGCATTTCTTGCAGTTCCCTGTTGATTCACTGCTGCAGCCGCTTTTGAATGATCTTCAGCAAAATTTTGCTTGCATGTGATATTAATGATATTGTTTGACAATTTCCACATTCAGTTGGATCACCTTTCTTGGGAGTAGGCATAAATACGGATCTCTTCCAGTCGGTTGGCCAGGTAGCTGTCTGCCAAGTTTCTTTGCATAGATGTGTGAGCACTTCTATTAGATGAGTGAGCACTACTATTATTAGTATTGGGCAATGCTGACTCAGTGGTAGACCCGGGTTTGATTTTCTGCCAATGCATCTCATGTGCAACCCACAACCTGTCTGTCAGTTGCATGTTGCTATGATGCCGGAAGCTATGCCACTGGTATTTCAAATACCAATAGAGTCACCCATGGTGGACAGGTTTTAGTAGACCTTCCAGACTAAGACAGACAAGAAAGAAAGGCCTGGTGATCTACTTCTGAAAATCAACCTTTGAAAATCCTATGGTTCGTGGGCAGTACAAGTGTTTTGCAATCAGCTACTAACCTAAAGTTTAGTGGTTCAAACCCACCCTGTGGCACTGTGGAAGAAAGTACAGATTGCACAAAAAATTAAGTACCACCTTATGAAAACCATGTGGATCACAATGGTCCGACCTACAACCAATCATGAGGATGGCACAGGACCAAACAGAATTTTGTTTTCTTGTGCAAGGGGTTGCCATGTGTTGGCAGCTAATGACAAGATGATAATGATCTCTCAAAGTGATGAGCAGTTAGTATATGCTAAGCATAGTCTCAAGTGCTTTTTCCTGTAATCATTCACTTAATCATTGAATCCTCAGTGCAACCCAATGAGGTTGGTGCTAGTGTTGCCACTTTAGTCTTTTGCCCAAGGTCATCCAGCTTGCAAGTGGCAGAGCTCAAGTTCAAACCCATGCCTGTCCAACTACACACCTGTGCTCTCACCTGCTGTTCCATCTCAGAATCCAATTTAGATCTGCCTGCTCCCTCAACAGTTCCAACCGAGAAAGCAAAATGCAGTGGGGGATAGAGAGAGAATCCACAGACTTTGAACAAACATGTCCAGGGTCCAATTAGTACCCTGTCTTCATTGAAACAGTGTGCATATGTGATTGTGTAGCTCTGATTTCAAGAGTGATTAGAAGGTAAAATCTTTTGATAAAAATGTTTTCTTATAACACTGAGCCCCCATGGTTGACCATTTGGTGTCTCTAGTTTGTACGTTATAATTCTCCCCTTCCGGCCTCACGCTGCATTTCCCCATCTGAAGGAATAATGCTTAGCATTTCAACACATCCTATCCTAATTGCTCTGCTGATGTTTGTGCTCCTAATCTACAGGCCTGGTCAGCATGGCTAATTCTTCCGTGGAAGGTGGTGGTGGTGGGCTGGGGAAAGGCAAGGCTGTTCTGATTTATAAGAGACTTGAGGCTGAAATGTCAAATTAGAATACAAACAACACCCTGATCCCGCATTTCATTTCCATACATGCATTTGAAATGTATCCTCTTGAGATTTTTGATGTTCCAAACCAGGGCACAAGGTCTTAGGAGCTTTTTCGAAAAGATTCTGTGCACACTCACTAAACCTGGACAATTTGCGTTTCCTCTGGTGAGTCTGGGTGCAATGATTATAGATGAGATGATTTGGGGAAGTCTCTAGAAAGTGGATGGCTTTTTTTAGTGGACTAAGGTTTATGACGCATTGAACCCTAATGACCGAAGACCAGGCTAGTTGTGGAATGACATCAAGGACAACATACATGAAGAAAGCAAGAGGTCATTGAAAAGACAGGAAAGAAAGAAAAGACCAAGATTTATGTCAGAGGAGACTCTGAAACTTGCTCTTGAGCGTCAAGCAGCTAAAGCAAAAGGAAGAAATGAAGTAAAAGAACTGAACAGAAGATTTCAAAGGGTGACTCGAGAAGACAAAGTAAAGTATTATAATGACATGTGCAAAGAGCTGGAGACGGAAAACCAAAAGGGAAGAACACACTTGGCGTTTCTCAAGCTGAAAGAACTGAAGAAAAAATTCAAGCGTCCAGTTGCAATAGTAAAAGATTCCATGGGGAAAATATTAAACGACACAGGAAGCATCAAAAGAAGATGGAAGGAATACGCAGAGTCATTATACCAAAAAGAATTAGTCGATGTTCAACCTTTTCAGGAGGTAGCATGTGAGCAGGAACCGATGGTACTGAAGGAAGTAGTCCAAGCTTCCCTGAAGGCATTGGCGAAAAACAAAGCTCCAGGAATTGATGGACTATCAATTGGGATGTTTCAACAAACAGATGCAGCGCTGGAGGTGCTCACTCATCTATGCTAAGAAATATGGAAGACAGCTTCCTGGCCAACTGACTGGAAGAGATCCGTATTTACCGCCTATTCCCAAGAGTGCTGATCCAGCAGAATGTGGAAATTATCAAACAATATCATTAATATCATGTGCAAGCAAAATTTTGCTGAAGATCATTCAAAATTGGCTGCAGCAGTATACCGACAGGGAACTGCCAGAAATTCAGGCAGGATTCAGAAGATGACATGGAACCAGGGATATCATTGCTGATGTCACATGGATCCTGGTTGAAAGTAGAGAATACAAGAAAGATGTTTGCCTGTGTTTTATTGACTATGCAAAGGCATTTGACTGTGTGGATCATAGCAAATTATGGATAACACTGCGAAGAATGGGAATTCCAGAACACTTACTTGTGCTCATGAGGAACCTGTACATGGATCAAGAGGCAGTTGTTCAGACAGAACAAGGGGATACTGATTGGTTTAAAGTCAGGAAAGGTGTGCATCAGGGTTGTATCCTTTCACCATACCTATTCAATCTGTATGCAGAGCAAATAATCCGAGAAGCTGGACTCTACGAAGAAGAACAGGGCATCAGAATTGGAGGAAGACTCATTAACAACCTGTATTATGCAGATGACACAACTTTGCTTGCTGAAAGTGAAGAGGACTTGAAGGACTTACTGATGAAGATCAAAGACCACAGCCTTCAGTATGGATTATACCTCAACATAAAAAAAAAAACCAAAAATCCTCACAACTGGACCAATAAGCAACATCATGACAAACGGAGAAAAGATTGAAGTTGTCAAGGATTTCATTCTACTTGGATCCACAATCAACACCCATGGAAGCAGCAGTCAAGCAATCAAAAGACGTGTTGCATTGGGTAAACCTGCTGCAAAAGACCTCTTTAATGTGCTGAAAAGCAAAGATGTCACCTTGAAGGCTAAGGTGTGCCTGACCTAAGCCATGGTATTTTCAATCGCATCATAGGCATGTGAAAGCTGGACAATGAATAAGGAAGACTGAAGAAGAACTGATGCCTTTGAATTGTGGTGTTGGTGAAGAATATTGAATATATTATGGACCTCCAAAAGAACGGACAAATCTGTCTTGGAAGAAATACAACCAGAACGACATACTTTGGACATGTTATCAGGCGGGACAAGTCCCTGGAGAAGGCCATCATGCTTGGTAAAGTAGAGGGTCAGTGGGAAAGAGGAAAATCCTCAAGGAGATGGATTTATATGGTGGCTGCAACAATGCCCTCGAGCATAGCAATGATTGTAAGGATGGCTCAAGAACCGGGCAGTATTTCGTTCTGTTGTACACAGGGTCTCTTTGAGTTGGAACTGACTCGATGGCCGAACAACAGCAACAAGGTTATGTCTGAATGAATGCAGCTGGTGGGTTCTAAGAAAGTTTTTAACCATAACATTTGCTCAAACCAACAGTGTGGTTTGGCTCCCTGGGCACATCATTTAAGGGATCAATATATTTGTTTGTATGTTTTTCCCCAAATTGCCCTGCCACGAATAGAAAGATTCTACAATTCTGTTGCTGGCATGGGAGGCCTAAACCTACCTCACAGGTTTGCTGAGAGGTTCAAATGAGACAGAATGCATAACACAGAGCCTGACACAGAGCAAGAGTGGCTCCACAAATGGGAGCTCTCAGTAATTCTCCTCCTGATGTTGCTGGAGGAACGGCTGGCTCAGGTAGAAGCTGAGAGAATAGAACCATATTATCTACACAGCACTATGTCATCTCACCTTAAAAAAATGATTTTGGAAGTTCTTTAATAGGCTAAACATAGAACTATCATATGACCCAGCAGTTCCGCTTCTAGGTACATACCCGAAAGAGCTGAAAGCAGGGACTCCAGCAAATCCTTGTACGCCAATGTTCATTGCAACATTACTCGTAATAGCCAAAAGACGGAAACAACGCAAGTGTCCATCAATGGATGAATGGATAGACAACATGTATGCGGTGCAATTAATTACTTTTGTGTGGCCTTTTTAGCCATGGTCTTGTAGCTCCCACCCAGGTGACTGGGTGGGACTGTGTGATAGGGTAATTGTGGCCCATCAAGGGTATTGGTCAATTTTGCCTTAAAAGAGAGCCAATTCCAGAGCAGAGAGGAGGATCCTACAGCCACCAAGGAAGAAGAGCCAGGAGAGGACAGCGTGTCCTTTGGACCCAGGATCCCTGTGCTGAGAAGCTCCTGGAAGCAGGAGGGACTGACAGAGAGAATAGGGGAGAGAGAGAGAGAGAGAGAGAGAAAGCTGTAATCCTGAAGACAGTGAGAAGCGGTTGCATGAGCGATCCGGCAGCAGAGACCTGGCAGCAGGAGACGGCGCAGTGGGCTTCCTGGACAACAGACGGAGAAAGCTGAATGCCTTTGGGGAGAGGCCTAGGGCCAGGGAGAGGTATGCCTGCAAGCATGGTTGGGAAGAGGCTGTCCTGATGGAAGAGCTGTATTCTGACTGTTTCTGAGCCTGAATTGTAACTGTTACTTCCCTAATAAACCCCTTAATTGTGAGTATGGTCTGTGAATTCTGTGTGGCCACTAGGTTTACTGCAGTGAAGTACTAAACCTAACAGAGAAGTAGAGATTGCTGCGGGAGGGACGGTTGGTGTCAGAATTAGTAAAGATGGCGGAGAGAGGAGGCTTGTGTGGCCTCCACCTCATGGGAATCAGCCTTGCCCTGTTGATCTTGGATCTCCTTCCCCCTTGTGGGGTTGAAGGAGGTCAGACACTGGCCCCAAGCAGTTATTACAATGTGGTACATCCATAGTGGAATGGTACTCGGTAATAAAGAGAAATGAAGTCCTGATACTTGCTACAACATGGATGAACCTTGAAAACATGATGCTGAGTGTAAGACGCCAGTTGTAGAAGACCACATATATTCTCTGATTCCATATTTTTGAAATACCCAGAATGGGAAAATTCATAGAGACAGAAGCAGATTAGTAGTTGTCAAGGTCTAGGAAGTGACTGCTTAAATGGGTCTGTAGCTACCTTTTGAGGTGATGAGAAGTTCCGGAACTAGACAGAGGTGATCGTTGTACATCTTTGTGAAGGTGCTAAATGCCACTGAATTGTTCACTTTAAAACGGTTGAAAGGGAGAATTTTATATTATATGAATTTCACCACAACTGGAGATAAATAAAAAGAGCCGTAGTGGTACAGTGGTTAAGCGCTCAGCTGCTAACACAAAGGTTGGTGGTTTAAACCCACCAGCCGCTCCATGGGAAAATGATGTGGCAGCCTGCTTCCATAAAGATTGCAGCCTTGGAAACCCTATGGGGCAGTTCCACTCTGTCCTATAGGGTCACTGTAAGTGGGAATCGACCCAACGACAGTAGGTTTTTGGTCTTAGAGATAAAAGAAAATGATTCTAACCAGACATCTTTGAAAAAGAATGTTAGGCCTCATAAAGCCAGAGCTTACTAAACATTGCTGCTACTGCTGCTTCCTATATGCGAAAGCACTCTCTTCTGGTCTTTAGCTTTCCAGGCTTTGAACTAGTACTCAAACTCTATAAGGAGGGTGCATCTGCAGATGTTTATAACCTTGTGCCAACTTCCCAATTCCCAGGCCCAGCTAAGGGGAATAAGCTGGAGGTATGACTGTTCCAAGGAGCCCTTGTGGCACAATGGTTAAGTGCTCAGCTGCTAACAGAAAGGTCGGTAGTTCAAACCCACCAGCGGCTCCACAGGAGAAAAGACCTGGTAATCTGTTCATAAAGAGTAAAAATCCAAAACCAAACCCATTGCAGCTGAGTTGATTCTGACTCATAGAGATCCTATGGGCCAGAGTAGAACTGCCCCATAGAGTTTCCAAGCCTGTAATCTTTACGGAAGCAGACTGCCACATCTTTTTCCCACGGTGCAGCTGGTGGGTTCAAACTGCTGACCTTTAGGTTAGCAGCCAAGCTCTTAACCACTGCACCACCAAGGGTCCTTCCGTAAAGATTACAGCCTAGGAAACCTTATGGGGCAGTTCTAATTTGTCCTATAGGGTCGCCATGAGTCAGAATTGATTCGATGGCACACTACAACAACAATAACAGTCCCAGTTAGAAGCTGAGGGAATAGAACCATATTATATTTGGAGCCAGTTTGCCTTACCTTATACCAGTAGCCGTCGAGTCGATTCTGACTCATGGTGACCCCATGTGTGTCAGGGTAGAACTATGCTCCACAGGGTTTTCAATGGCTGACCTTTCAGAAATAGATTGCCTGGTCATTCCCTCCGGGTGCCTCTGGATGGACTGAACTGCCAACCTTTTGGTTAGCAGCTGAGCATGTTAAATTTTGCACCACCCAGGGGCTTTGCTTGCCTTATCTTACCCCCTACCCCAACCTTTTCTTCAAAGTGTGAGAACTTAAGCCCTGTTGAGAAAGTCATGACTGGTCTAAGGCCAGTAGATAGGTGCCAACTCACCAACCCTGATTCTCCGAGAGCCTCAGCACTTACATACAGTCATCATATACATCCTAAAATCCAGGTGATTGGGCCCGGCAGACTCAGTGCCACTTTTTAAGGTAAACAGAGAAAATGACAAGTGCATAAGCTAACAAACAGATTGTACTCATTGGAATCAATTGAGAGGAAATCCATGGTTTTACTTATTGTTGATCACTGCTTTAAACATTTCCATTAAAAAGCAATGCTGCATCTGTCAAATAATGATCTAGGATTTTCTTTCTTTCTTTTTTTTTTTTTTTACAAATAAGATGGTCTTGTCATTGGTGTACTAAATGCAGATAGCAGGAATGTTAGAGCCCTTGGAAATTAAGTGTGCATTTTACATTTGATATAAAGCCTATGACTCAAGTAAGAGGGGGGCTGCTTGCATTCAGTAAATTCAGCAAGCCCCTGTGAAGCAGTTGTGAATTGGCTTAGGCCAGCATACCATACTCCACAGGCACCCTGTGCTTGTTCTTGATAAAGCGTCAAAGTTGCAGAGGTGCAATATTTACATAACATTAAACACGCAAGTAAAAAAAATCAGGGTACATAAAGGAGAGGAAAGTTTTGGCCACAAAATTGGAGGTGGAATGGATTTTAAAACCACACCAAGTGGTAGGAATTGTAGTGTGGTAAACAGTTGTAGATGAGAATGGAGGAGGTGCGCCTTGAGTGTTTTTCTTAAGCTTTTCTTTGCAGGCATCTCACAAAATATTGAGTGAGTGTGGAATCCTGTTATTTGCAGTCTTTCTTGAAATACCAGTATAGGAATGTCCCTGAAAGCAGCCTCTTTTCAGTTTGGGGACTTTGCAGATTTCACTGGAGGAAGAACTTGATCAGGTATTGGCTTAAAAAAGAGGGGTAACCGTTGTCTTAGTTTCTTAGTGCTGCTGTAACACAAATACCACGAGGGGGTGGCTTTAAAGAACAGGCCTTTATTTTATCACAGTTCAGGAGCTGGCTGTAGGGGGAGGTCCTTCCTAGAAGTCGAAATCAGGGTGTGGCTGTAGGGGGGAGGTCTTTCCTTGTCTATTTCACCTTCTACTAGCTGCCAGCAATCCTTGGCATTCCTGGGCTTTTAGATACATCTGCCATCCGTGTATGTCTGTCTTCACATGGTATCTGTATTCCTCTGTGTGTGTCTGTGTCTATTCAGGTCTTTTTATAACTCAGAGGTGATTAGGTTTAGGACCCACCCTACACTAGTATGACCTCATCAACAGAACAAAAGAAAACCCTTATTTCCAAGTAGAATCACATCCAAAAGTACAGAGGCCAGGACTTCAATATTCATTTGGGGGGACACAATTCAATCCATAATGATTCTATCCATAACAATCCCTTCTCTTTGTTTGGAAGTTGCGAGCTCACCATATGAGCCAGGTCTCTCTCCCGAAGAAAATGCACACGTGTCATTGACATCACTACACTCCACGGCTATCCTCACGGTTAGTAAATGCTACTTGGCCTTTTCAAATCGAGAACTCCAGTCTCATCAGAAATGCTGAAAACACACGTTCCTGTCATTTTCTTTGGTGCTAAGGACTGTAAATGTTTGTAACGCAGAATGGAAAGAAGGGGGAGGCAGCAACAAGTTTTTGCCAAATGCCTTTTGCCTGAATGCTCTTGTAAGCTGGAAGATGCTGGGTTATTGGTTCCCAGCTGGGTCCTAAAGGGGTGCATCTGGGAAAGGTGAATGCAGCAGGTACATTTACACCTGAATCCATGATTTGGGGCTCTAAGCCTCACATTTGAGTCATGAAAGGAAGTTTACGCCTCACTCAAGATGATACTTAGTTCATGAGAAGGAAAGCCAATTTCTCTTGTTTATTGGCCACTAATATTTGTGTGTGGGAAGTAGGGAGGGGAGGGAGAGGTGAAAGCAGTTTTAAATAGCTCAGAATCTCTCTACTGTAGCTTTAAAGAAAATGTGAGCGGATTCAACCTGTTCCAGAACACTATGCCTATCCTTGCTGCTTTTCCCCCTTTCTGAAGCCTGGAGATGAAGCAGTGGGGCAGGCTCGTAGATGTCAAAACCATTCCAGCTCCTCTCACTCCCTCCCATTAGGCCCCAAACCAGACCCTAAGCCCTTCCCACCTGGTAGAGCTCAGTGGCAGTGCACTGAGTGGTCAAGGTCTTCACAGGTTCAAGGTCATCTTCATCACTGCTCAGCTTCAGGTCGTCCTCGAGCATCCTACAAAAGAATCAGAGTGCCATTTGAGTTAGAAAGTGTCTTTTCTAAATCCTCCTCAGATCCATCTTGGAACGAGGATAAAATATTGGAGCTACAATCTGACAGCTACAATTCTGTCAAAGCTGCAGAGGGAACCAAGATTCTTTCAGCTAATTAGATATTTGAGCTCTTGTATTTATGTCGTGCTCCACACACATCTTTCTCCTCCACTTTCCCTTAAATCAAGGGGGGGAAAAAAGGACTATTTCAGTGTCTCGAGAGATACCTGGAGTCTATATATTTTTACTACTGAAAGTGCAGTAAATGTACTGATCAATCACCACGTAGGTGCGATGTGGCATTGGATCTCTCCAGGACAAAATGCTCTGAGCCTCCCATGAAAGAACAAGGGCATGAGTCCACCCCTAGCTCTAGAGGCTGTTGTCAGAGTCTGCTGGGGCTCTCTGGGTGACAGGCAACAGGCTCAGTGAATGGCCACTGCCTTTCAGTGCCCTCTGCTGCAGCTCAGTGGCCACAAAATATCTGGGTGAGAAATGGACAGTCATTAACCTTTGATATATGACCTATCTCTTCACGTAAAATTTGATCCAAGAGATGTAAGCCCGTGATACGGATAAGAAGTCTTTGTCTCCTAAGCCAAGGTAACTGAGAAATACGAGTGGTCTGAATCTTGGTGATGAACTGGCACTTTCAAAATTGTTTATCAAGCAGACAGAGCCTTTTGTTTCTCTAAGAATATTAATTCCAGTGCCACCCCCTCTCTCCAAGTTAGAGCTACGGCAGGAAGAGTGACTTAGTAGCTTAAAATTCCAGTTGCAAAGCCTTTAAAGACCAATTGGCGTTTCTATTTTTATGAATCAAGTACAACTGGAGACCTTTTCCCCTGGCTCCAAGTAGGGGTGTGCCCATCCTCTCTGGGTCAATTGCCATTCCTCAGAATGATCTGCTTTCCCCTGCTTCTAGGGTCAGTCTCAGACTTCAGTCCCAGGCTGGAATTCTCTTCCTCATCACCACCACTTTTCTTCCACAGCTCAGTCAGATGCCGCCTCCTCCACAAAAGCTTTCTAGAACCCTTACCTCTATCCCTCACCCCCTCCCCCAGATCCTTGTTTATGGCTGCTTCCCACAGAGGTGGCTTTTGTATGAGTCTCTCTCAGCCACCAGTCCCTAAGATCTATGTGGGCAGGGGGGCCGCAACTTATTCACCTCTCTGTGTTTTTCACAGCAGCCTCCCAGAGGTGATACACTCTACCACCCTCATTTTGCAGACATGGAAAGGTTCAGAGAGGTGAAATGCTTTGCTTGAGACCGCACAGCTAGTTAGCCACAGCCAGTCTTCAAACTGTCACTGTACCATGCCTCTCCCCCATGAAAGGAAGCCAGGAGGGGAAAGGCAGCGGATTTGATAAACAGGGGGCAATGTTATTTTAAAGGTCGTATTCAACGTTAGGAAGAGAGTCAGTGTGGTTGTCCAATACGATTCAAACTGCCAACCTTTTTGTTAGCAGCCTAGCTCTTAACCACTGTGCCACCAGGGCTCCAAAGAAAACATAGCTCCCCACTTTGATGCTCAGCCACAGAAAGCCAGATTTGTTCGCTGTGGTCTGAAAACCAGAGCCTGACTTGAAGCATGACTGGTGGGAAGGACAGCTGTTGGAGCTGGTTTTAGAGAAACTAAATTTGTAGGATTTATGACTCCCCTTCAAGAGATGAATGGATGTTCAGAAAATCTTCGAGAAGGAGAGAAAAATGCATCTTGGCATTTCTTTTGCAGTTGCAGGCTCATGACTCTGAACACATAATTCTTTATAACACATCATGGTCAGTGAAGACTGTGTCATTCTTGTAAGCTCAATAGAACTCACAGGTTTAAAAACTACCTATGTTTGTTATGAAACAGCTTCCTTTTCCATATGCATATGCATATTTCTATGTAGGAAATGTCTGTCTGTTAATTCACATTGAAGTGTTCAGCAAAATAAATGATATATCATTTCCTAACACTTAGAGGGCCCGTTCTCTGTGTCAAGGAAGGTGCTAGATATTTGACCAGTAGCATGCAATCTGGTCTTCACAATGAGCCTATGAAGGAGGTGTGGTTATCAACCCTGTTTTGCAGATGGGACCTCTGAGGCTTAGAGAGGTTAAGGAACTTATTCACAATCACATAGCTAGGAAAACATGGAGGCAAACTTGGAACCCAGATCACTAGCTCCAGCTAGAACTTGAGAGTATATAACATTTTTCTGGAAGGTATAACTTATAAAAGATAGTATAATAAAACCAACAGCAACAATGATAAAAACCACAAAACATTAAAATGGAGTCAAAAGAATTGGATTCACCTATTCATAAACTCTGCTATCTCAAGTAAGTCAGTGGTCCTCTTTAAGCCTCATTTGTGTCCTTCATCTGTTAAATGGGATAATAATTAAGGTCCCTCTCAGAGTAGTGGAGTCCCTGGGTGGTGCAAATGGTTAAGTGCTCCCCTGCTAACCTAAAGGTTGGAGGTTCAAGTTCACCCAGAGGCACCTAGGCAGATAGGCGTGGCGATCTACTGCTGAAAAATCAGTCGATGAAAACCCTATGGAGCACAGTTCTGCTCTGACACACATGGGGTAGCCATGAGTCAGAGGTGACAATAGCAGCAACTTTTTTTTTTTTAAACAGGGTGGTGGTGGTAGTGAGGTTAACATGAACTGATGGATATGAACGTGCTTTATGAAAGCCCTGCCTTCATGCAAGGCAGCATTATTAGTATCAGAAGTGTATCATCTCAGTTAGAAATAATGCAGGCCATTAATATTATTAACAAATAAATCACAAGCAGAAGTCTTGGCAAGCCCCCTGCTGCTCTCATTTGCATTTGCTGAGCCCTCTAGAGGTAAGCCAGGATTGCTCAAGAAGCCTCTTGCTACATCTTAAGGCAAAGGGCCACGAGCTGGATCTGGAAGTGGTAGAACTAGCTTATCCAGAGTCAGAGTGTGGAGTTCAGCACCCAGCGGTCATTCTGCTCTGCAGTCAATTCTATATGATTTCAACATGGAAGTAAAATGCCCTTCAATGATCAATTCTAGAAACGTGCCGTCAATCTACATAGCAACTGACATTCAACATCCCCCCAGGCAACAAGCTTGGGATGGATTTGCTTGCTAATAAAGGACAGTTTGAGGCACATGTTCAAGTCTTGGTAAACACAAGTCAAGGAAGTAACTAGGAAAGCAAACTACCATTAGTTACCTCTGGAGGTGTTAGGCATTCATTTCATTCCACTCCTTCCCTGACCTATTAAGCTTTATTATTGAATATACATGTACTTGCTTGCGTTTTCATCCATAGTTAATGCTGAACACTACTCTAGGGAAGGCATAGGATTATGAAAGATTTTAGATTTAATTATTATAGCAGCCCCATTCACACCTCTTGCAGTTAAGGTTGTCTCAGCAGAAAAATGCCAATCTCCTTTCATGAGGTTATAATTCCATAGACCAATTCATCGTGCACTGGATATCCCAAAGCATGGAAAAACCGTGCTCATGGAAATGTATGACTATGTGTGTTATCTTAAAATAAATAAATAAAAATCAGCAAACTATCGCTCTTCAACTTTTCACTTAAATGGAAAAGAACAAAGATGTAAACCTGCTTAGTGTTTCAGCTGTTTGTTCAGGGTCTAATAGTTCACAGTGTCTGTGCAAAAACTCCATTTTGATGTTTGTGACTTATAATGTCTACAGTCTTAAGAAGAAGAGTCCACAAAACTGCATCAAAACACAAAGCCCTTGCCCTGAGGAGACGATCTATAAAAGGTCAAATGAGGAAATTAGAGAGATGAGATGGAATGAACAAAAAGAGGACTGAGGAGGCATTGTGGAAAGGAGGGAGAGCTGTACGCAGGATCTTCTCCTTCCCTAACCCCCTGGGCCTCAAACTGAACCTCGTAGCTTCAGAGAGCCCTTCTCATTGGGACATTCTAGGACAGTATGGAGTCATAAGACTACTCTCCATAAACCACCACCCGTCTGTCAGTTTGTCATACTATAGGGGCTTGCGTGTTGCTATGATGCTGGAACCTACGCCGCCACAGTATTTCAAATACCTGCAGCGTGGACAGGTTACAGCAGAGCTCATCTGTTATAGTGCTGGGAGATGAGGCCCCTAGGTTGGAAGGCACTGAAAATGCATAGTGGCCAATGGACTGGAGCATACCAACAATCGTGAAGACGGTACAAGACTGGGCAATGTTTTGTTCCGTTGTACATGGGGTCACCTAGGAGTCAGAGAGGACTCAACAGCAACTAACAACACTCTCCATCAGTCTTGCCGTTTGACATAGTGGAATGCTTAGGTGATTTTGAATAAACCAAAACCGTGAGGGCTTGACACATTATTAAAGGAGTTTCTATAGGAAAGAACCCTTTAGTAGAGGCAGCATGGGCTAAGAGCAAGGGCTTGAAGGCCAGACAGACCTGAGTCCAAGCACAGGATTTTCTAAAGGGCTTTGCTCCTTAGTCCAGCTATAAAAACTGTAAGTAACATCTATCTCAACGTGTCACCCAGTAGAGCTATCTGCAGCAATTCCCAACATATGGCCATAGCACCTTCACCTTCGTGTGATGGGTAGCAGGGAACATCCTTCTATCGTTTGATAACGTTAATTGTTAGGAAGCTTGAACAGCTAGGAGCTGTTGTGTGCTTTCCTGTAGATTCTACCTGTTGGCCTGAGCCTCGTTCTCTACAGTGCACGCTGGGGAGACTGGACTTAGAATGGTGTTGGAGATAGAGCCAGTGCTTCCAACCTCCATCGTGCAGAGGAGGAGGAAGCTGCTTCATTCAGATTGTAGACTCTCGACAAAAATGAGCAGCGATATCCTCTGACCCAACTGTGTAGGCATTTTCTGGGCACTAGCTTTTTTTTTTTTTTTTTTAGCTTTAGTTATCATTGTATTCCTCTGCACCCAGAGCTGATCGCAATCAGAGTAAGTTTCTGATGGCTCCAAATGAATTGCACAGCTGGGCTGGGCAGCCCATGAGAGTCCAGGGGATGCATGAGACTTTCTCATGAGGTAGTCATACTGTGGTCCCTCTTCTCTAATCCTAACTTAGCCCTATTGACCTCTCACTTGGCACTTCCTTTTCAAAAAGTAAGCTGGGAGGAGAGAAGCATGACTGGTTTAGAACTACTCAGGGAATTATGTATTTTCCTATCTGCGGTTTTGTAGTCTGTGCAGCATTGACTCATTTGGTGGTAGGAAGGCAGACAATAAGGACAAGGCGGTGATATTTTCAGAGCAGTCATTTGGTTTCCCAGAGGCAAAGGTGCTCGGGCTTTTTGTCAGGAGGAGCTCTACTGAATTTTCACAAGGTTTTCAGTTAAGAGTTTCGTTTGGATTCAGTGACCAGCCCACTGGGGATGCTGGAAAGACCTGGTATGAGGGCTGTGGTCATGAAACCACTTGGAAGATCTATATACATAAAAAAAAAAAACCAGTGCTGTCGAGTCGATTCCGACTCATAGCGACCCTATAGGACAGAGTAGAACTGCCCCATAGAGTTTCCAAGGAGTGCCCGGTGGATTTGAACTGCTGACCCATTGGTTAGCAACCGTAGCACTTAACCACTACGCCACCAGGGATACATCTCCAAGATCTATCTGGTGGAGCCCTCTGGCTCATGCCATACACTGAGCCCGCAGCCTGGGCTTAAACTCCTTTGTGCTTCCTGCCATAGGCATGCAGACCACGGAAAGGAGTGTCTACTCTAGCTGGTGGGCTTCTAGGGCTTTCAGAAAATAGGCACCTCATAAGGCTACTTTAGAGGGCAGTGGTGGTTCAGTGGTAAAATTCTCGCCTTCCATGTGGGAGGCCTGGGTTTGATTCCCAGCCAATGCACCTCATGTGCAGCCACCACCCGTCTATTAGTGGAGGCTTGGGTGTTGCCAGGATGCTCAGTAGGTTTCAATGGAGCTTCCAAACTAAGATGGACTGGGACGAAAGCCTTGCAATCTTCTTCTGAAAATTAGCCAATGGAAACGCTATGGAGTACAATAGTCCAATCCTGTTGTACATGGGGTCATCACGAGTCAGGGGGCAACTGGACAGCAGCTAGAAAGAATAGCAAGGTTATTTCAGTTCCCTAGCTTGAGAACTGAGAGTTCTCTTCGGAATCATCTTAATCTACAGGTTGGCAAACTGAGGCCCTCAGTCCAAATCCAGCCCTCCTTCTGCTTGAGTTGAGAATGGTTTTTACATTTTTAAATGGCTAAAAGAAAAAAACTAGAGGAAGAATAATATTTTGTGACACGTGAAAATTATGTGAAATTTAAATTTCATCGTCTAGAAATAAAGTTTTGTTGGAACATAGCCATTCCTATTTGTTTACAGAATTGCCTGTGGCTGTTTTCATGCTACAATGGCTGAATTGAGTAGTTGCAACAGAGACTGTAGGGCTAAAAAGCCTAAAATATTTACTATCTGGTGTTTTACAGAAAAAAATCTGCCAACCATTCCTCTAGGTCAATGTTTTTCAAGAATCTTTTAGCTCAAGAATCCTTTCCCATGTTAAATGAAATCTTACAAAGTACCCCAAATATAAAACAAAATAAGGCAGAGCTTCTTTGGTCACAGCCAGTTTGCAGAGGGTGGGGGGGGGGGGAGCTCTGGAGAGCCCCAGGGATTGGAGGAATATATTTTGAAAACAATGTATCTAGTCAAGTGTCCTCATGCTACCTATGTAGGTAACTGTGGCATCATGGATATTGCAATTGCATATTTAATTTCTTTGAACCTCAGTTTACTTCTCCATGCAATGGGAATAAAAATAATATTTACCTCAGAGATTCAAGAAATCCTGAATGTCTGCTTGGCCAGAGTGCTGAGTACATAGAAAGCAGTATCAGAAAAAAGAAACTATACCTTTGCTAGGTGTATATGTGGTACATATGGATTTATATCTATATTGCATGTACAAGCCAAAGTTAATAGTGTGAGCCTTGATGTATACGACTATTGACTTGTATCAAACTGCCAGCTCTTCAAGCTTGGCCTGCCTTGGAATTGATCACATAAATTCAGCACAATACCTATTTTCTGCTCTATGGTCATTATTTTGCATTTGTTTTGCATTTTCTTGGTTCATTTCTTTGGTTGACGCAATTTTCTCTCAACGTCGGAACTCAAGTTATCATGCAAATGACAAACTGCCTAATAGAATTCAGATGGTTTTCAAGAATATGTTACACAACCCAAAACACTATGGTATCATTTTTTAGGGGTTGTGTGTGTGGAAGCATCTAAGAGTGGATTTCCCCAGAGAAGACCCAGTAGAGCAACCTGGTCCCCAAAGGGGAAAAGAGAATCTCTTGTCTTAAAAACAATCCCAAGCATGCATCTTGATAGTTGATGTTCCTCTATCCAGTAGGGCCATACAAGGCATCTTGAAAGAATTCCCTTTGAGGCATACCAGACGATATGGGAAGTCATCCAAGTAGAGTAATAGCGGTTCACTGAAAACCATTTACTGGGCCTGGTATTTGTAGGTTAGAAAATACTGCAGCAGTTAAGAGCATAGTCTTTGGAGTTGGGCTAGGCTGACTTTGAATCTCAGTTCTACGACTTACTGGATGTGGACTTTGACAAACTCCTCAACTTATCATAGCTTTAGTCTTCTCATCTGCAAAATGGGGGTAATAAGAGTACCTATTTCAGAGGGTTAGTGTGAGAATTAAATGAGATTATGTGTGTATAATGGTTGGCAAGCACTTGACAATTACTATTACTATCATTATTATTTGCCAGGACTGTGACTGTGCTTGGCCCTGGGGAAAAAATATGAGTGAGTCACGGTCCCTTCCCCTAACAAACTTGCAGTTTAGCAAGGGCAATGGCTGCATTCGTAAATCATGGCAATGCCATGTGGTAGGTTCAATGGTGGAGGCATGCACAGAGGGCAAAAAGAAGGAACATCTATGTCCACTTGGAGAGTCTGAGGAAGGCTACATGGATGCAGTGACATTCAAGCAGGGTCTCGAGGAGAAAGAAGGGAACAAGCAGCCAAGGCAGAACAGAGGTAGTAAAAGACTGGAATCTTTGAGGGCAGAATGGGATGCTTGGTGTGGCTGGAGTATACTATGTGTAGGTGCAAGTGAAAAAAGATGAGCCTAGAGGTAGTTTGGGACGAGATTGGACCACATCTTTTTCTAAAGTGCAATGGGAAACCACTGTTTTGAAGCAGAGGTGGGTGGGGCATGGAGAGTCAGCAGTAGAGTTCTCTGGCAGCAACAGAGATTTATTGGAATATAGATTTATTGGAAGTAGGAGACAGCAAGGAGACTAGTCACGCCATCATTGCCATAGTAGTCCAGGTAACAGAGGGTGGTGACTTGGGCTAGGACACGGACTGTGAGGATGGGAAAGAGAAGGGAGCAGATTCTGGAGCCATTTCAGAATTAGAACACACTGCATTTGGACACTGATGATGTTGACATCCAAGGTCTTCTTTTGTCACTCTGACGGCACGGCATTTATATCACCAATCCTGCTTAACTCCAAAATGTGCACACGCACCACCACCACCCTCCCACCCCCCACCAACTGGGCTGCCTCTCTAGATTGATGAATGTCTCTTCGTTCACTCTCCCCAGGCGCAGATACGTACACTAGGACATTTGCTACCAGGAAGAAGGAGTTTCTCTAGCACTCAACCTTTCTCTTTGGAGACAGACTTGGTTAGCTTCATTCCTGATTGTTAAGGAAAGACACGTTTCCTGCCAAGAAGCCTTCATTTTGGGGTTGTCCTTCTCAGCCTTCCCTCAGCTTCTTAGAGCAAGCACAGCTGATTCGAGAGAAGATACCTCCCAATCACAGAGGGTACTTCATTACTCATCTCTCCACATCAGTCCCTAATTGTGAAAGGATTAGGTAAAGAATTCCTTTATCAAACTGGTCCATTAATCTCCATCTAAGGAAACTCTTCAAAACAACTGAAAAATTAAGTTGCTGCTAAGTGCACTGCAACTCACGCCTGCTGATGGCCATTGTGCCTGGCACTAAACTCAATGGGGGCAGGCACCAGCTCTTAGTTATACCTGAGGAGGCATTGCAAATTCCCAGCTGCCGATAACAGAACTCTTTAGCTTGGAGTGCTTTAAACTGTTTCTCAAACCCATTTCGAGAGAAAGGTTGTCAAGAAATGCTGTTCACCTGAATTGACACAGCAGATAGGGTTTCCTTTATGCTCATACATAAAGAATTCACATTTTATTTCAGATTGTTTAAGCAAAATATTCAAACCTGACAATTTAGGTCCAACTAAAATGTTGACGGCAATGTTGCTCAGTTGTTTATATGAAAATTCCACCTGATTTATATGCTCAGCTCTTTCTGCTGCATCAAAATGATTCCGCACACTCTCCTTTAGGGTAGAAGGAGATAGATTGTCTTATAACCCATATTGACAGTATTTCAACCCTATAGAATCCTAGAGCTGAGAAGACCTTCTGGGGCACATGCAGCCCAGGACCCCTGGAAGCATTTCCAGCAGGTGAGCATGAATACCACCTATCAAGCATGCCCATACAAGGGCAAGGTGAAGGGCAAGGCCAAGCCCCAGGCCTGATTGATTCAACTAGCAAAATACACAGGAATCTACTTTTAGATTCAGAAAGAAAGAGGGAATAGCCAGAGGGGCCAGCTGTCCCACACATTTAAAAAAAAAAAAAACCTGAAAAAAAGGGGGCCGAGTGAGTGTAGAGTGAGTTGTGGGACACCTGTTGCCGAGGAGCTCATTCTAGACTTCAGCAAGGTGGTTTTATAGTCTGCAGCTCTATGCTGAGGGGGGTGGGACAGAGAGCCCCACACCTTATCAGAACCCCTGAAGCAATGGGAAACTGTCTTGTGATAGCCTGCTAGAGGAGATAGAGAGGTGGGTGGGAGATGGTCTTGAAAGACACCTCGCCATCCTCCAATCCTCTTGTGTTCTGAGCGAATCACAAGGTGTTCCACCAAGACTCAGATATGTGGTCCAAGCTTTGACCCATTTGGCTATCTGCAGAGTCTCCATGGTGCCATGGCAGAGCTGACCCCCTACACCACCATGACATCCCAGTCAGTTTATAACTGCTCCTCACGCGGCCTGCTTTCAGATCCCGGTCCCATACTGAACAGGTTCATTTACTAATGTCTCAGGTAAAACATGCTGACCGCATTTCACCTCAAGCAAAGGTGGGAGAAGTGTCATTACCACAAGCTGAACAAGAGCCAGTAGACCTGTTTCTCTGGTAGGAGAGACGCATGTGAGCTACACTAGCTATAGTTCATCAGGCACCACCCCTTCGAGTCAACATTCGGAGTCCTCAGAGACCAGTGGCTTTCCTCTCCAACGCCAACGGAGCTGCCTGTGGCTACTGAGCACAGAGAAGGGCTCAGTTGAGGGATGGAAACTTCTGTGTAATCAGATGGGCCCAGATCTAAATCCTCACTTGCTGTGTCACCTTAGACCAAATTCCTTCAATTTCTGTGTGCCTCAGCATTCTCATCTGTGAAATGGGGATCATAATAGCACCCCCTTACAAGATTGCTGATTGTTAAATGAGATAGCCAACTTCAAGTTCCTACCACATAAGAAGTTCCCAATCTTTATCATCTCTTATGATTTATTGGCTCAAGATAGTTAAGTCTAGATTATCCAGAACACATCTTTCTTAGTCATCTGGTGCTGCTATAATGGAAATACTACAAGTAGATGGCTTTAACAGAGAAAAGTTTATTCTCTCACAGTCCAGTAAGCTACAAGTCCAAATTCAGGGCACTGGCTCCAGGGGAAGGCTTTCTCTCTCTGTCGGCTCTGGAGAAAGGTCCTTGTCATCAGTCTTCCCTTGGTCTGGGAGCATCTCCGTGCAGGAACCTTAGGTCCAAAGGACGTCCTCTGCTCCTGGCACTGCTTTCTTGGTGGTATGAGGTCCCCCTGTCTCCCTGCTGGCTTCTCACTTTTATATCTCAAAAGAGATTGGCTTAAAACACTATCTAATCTTGTAGATTCCATCAGCATAACTGCCGCTAATCCATCTCATTACATCATAGCGATAGGATTTACAACACACAGGGAAATCCCATCAGATGACAAAATGGTATACAATCATACAATACTGGGAATCATGACCTAGCCAAGTTGACAGATATTTTTGGGGGACACAATTCAATCCATGATAACATCCAGCGGTGTTTTATTGAAACGAGGAAAACTAGAGATACGTGTTCTCCTGTTAAAGCAGAAATTGAGGGAAGGCAAGAACGGTACTTTTGCCACAAATAGCTTTGCATGCCAGAAACAGAGGTAGATCAATTTTTTTAGTACAAAGAGAGTCGATACAATATTATTATATTGACTTTTTCAAATCTTGAAAATTCAAATTTGCATAAAATTAAACTGATCTATATATCATAAAATATTAATCTACCGGATTCCAGGAGTGCAAAGGCAGTTTAATACTGAGAAATCTATTAGTGTAATCATCGGTATAATCATCAAGTAAAAACGTTAAAAACCATATGATTATCTCAATAGATGCCAAAAATACACTCGATCAAATTTCATCCGTGCTTCTGATCACAACTCTTCGAAGACTAGGTAAAGAAGGATATGGGAGGCACAACTGCCAAACTAAAAAAAAAAAAAAAAATTTAACTAAGGGTATGCTTTAATAGATAGGAAGGTTAGATCAATTTTTAAGCATATACTTTGAAATGAAAATGGAACCATACAGGACTGTGCTTCAAGTGTTTTTAAAAATCGGTATTAATGTTGATTCGTTGGCTAGAGGGAATACAAACAGACTAGTATCATCCAATAACACCATTTGTTGCAATAATGAGTCCAACTTAAACAGCCGTGAGGCATCACATATGGTTTCCGCAAGCAATTCTTCCCGTGTAGGTAAAGACGCACTGAGAATGTGACACGAAAAGCCTCAGTTTCCACCTCCACATTTCATAAATTACGACTCCTTTAAAAATACACAGCATTTTATCAACATCCATGTCTGTCGGCAAGCTTTAGAAAGGCAGAGATGCTGGGTAGTCTGATTGAAAATGTGATTCTATTGTTTTAACAAAATGAGAATTGTTTTCGAAGGGGCTCCACGATGTCTGGGCATATATCTTCCCTAAGCAACAGTATGAGGCATACATTTCCCCCGAGAATTCAACACTGATGCTGATGCACTTGGCTGCCGAGCCAATTCTACACTGGCTCTAACACAGAGGAATTTTCTGAGCATTTTGAGTAATGGGACTGAAATAATTTAACGGCTCCTTCTGTGCATGCTAAATGAGTTGCATGATATATTTAGCTTCTGCAGAAAACTTGTTTACACTATATATTATAGCACATGGCACAATCACACCGATGTGGAAAGCCAGCCATGTTGACTCATTTTGGCCATCTCTCTTCAAACTTCAGCTTAGTGCAAGTCAATTCCCCACGGCTCACAACACACACCTTGGGTGTTTCTTATGCCCTGTGACCCTGCTGAGCACATGTAAGAGCATCATCTTAGCACGGCTCTTGAGTCCTAAAAAAGGCTGGGACCAGGTGACTTCTGAGAGAGGGATTCTCCAGACAGGGGAGGGCCTACTGTCGATAAGTGACATACGGATCTAAATTGCTATTTTAATAACCTTTATCAGTGGATTAGAAGGGACTCGCTTTCTAATTCTGAAACACTGAAATCACCTGCCTAACGATCAAGGGCTCATTTACATCCACTCTCATAAGAGGTGACACGATGTAAAGGGAAGATCAAAGACTTAGGAGTTGGATGAACTGGGGTTCCAGTCCGGGGTCTGGCATTTACTAGCTGTGCAAATCCAGGCAAACGTTGACTTCTCAGAGCCTCAGTTTTTCGCCTCTAAAATGAGGATGCTGGTATCCACTTTGCAGGGTTGTTGTGAAGAGTGACTGAAATTATACCTGAATAGGGTCTGCTGCTGAGTGCTTCATAAATGCTACTACTTTTACTATGACTAATATTAGAAACCACTTTAGCCAGGTTCTTATATCAATGCTTTCAGGAGCAGCCTTAAAAGAATCACCTCAGAGGAACTCACCAGGTCTCTGGTGTCAAACAACAGATTAAGTGACAAGAGAGAACCATCAGAGCAGGTTTTACATATTGTAGGTGAAAATCCTATGAAATTGGAAATCTATTCTTTAAAGATTTGGCTTCAGGTAAGAAGGTGCCAATTCCGAATACTCATCCCAGAACTAGGCTATTTCTATTCTGTTATTCATAGACTCACGTTCTCGATAGATGGGTAACTAGCTGTCTAGATAGAAAGAGAAACATAGAAAGTGAAAAAATACAGATATATGGAGAGTGGCAGATTGCAAGACTGGCCAATAGTCATCAGCTAATATCTAGAACTATACCATCTATTCAGAATAAAAATGTAATCACCACAAATAAAATAGCTTCAGTCATCTGGGAATAAGACATTAGTAAAATCAAAGCACTTTCAACCTTTCAAGGAACCCTGGTGGTGCAGTGGTTAAGCACTCAGCTGCTAACTGAAAGGTCAGCGGTTTGAACCCACCAGCCGCTCCATGGGAGAAGGATGTGGCAGTCGGCTTCCGTAAAGATTTATAGCCGTGGAAACCCTACGGGGCAGTTCTACTCTGTCCTATAGGGTCTTTATGAGTTGGAATCAACTCGATGGCAAGGAGTTTGGTTTGGGCTTGGTTTCAACCTTTCACGTCCCATCTGCCAGTTGTGTAGCTAGGACATGCGGGTTTACACCTTAATGAATCTGAGTTAGTTGTTTTGTTGATTGCTGTCGAGTCGATCCTGACTCATGGCAACCCCGTGAGTGCAGAGTAGAACTGCTCTATGGTGTTTTCAAGGCTACGACCTTTTGGAAGTAGATTGATAGGCCTGCTTTCCAAGGTGCCTCTGGGTGTGTTTGAACTGCCAACCTTTTGGCTAATAGTTGAGCACTTAACTGTTTGCACCGCCCAAGGACTCCTGATAATAATAACAACCAGTCCTTAGTGAGGTCAGCTTACTGTGGTCCCATTACTTATGTAAGTGCTCTAATAGATCACTTCATGGACCTTCCCAAGTTAATCTGGGAGGCTGTACTTTTATTTTTTCTGTTTTCAGGTGAAGAAAACAGAAAGGCTTAGAAAAGCCAAGAAGAAAATTCACAAAATGGGAGAAAATATTTGCAGTTCATATA
The DNA here is from genome assembly GCF_030014295.1 of Loxodonta africana. NCBI lineage: Eukaryota > Metazoa > Chordata > Mammalia > Proboscidea > Elephantidae > Loxodonta > Loxodonta africana. The sequence goes on along the minus strand of NC_087369.1, from coordinate 170,930,060 downwards.
TCGATAAGGGTCTAATGTTCAGAATATATAAAGACCCCTGGAAACTCAACAATAAAAGGACAGGTAACCCACATAAAGAATGGGCAAAGGACTTGATTAGACATTTCTCCAGTGAAGATATATAAATGGTCAATAACCACATGAAAAGATGCTCAACCCCATTAGTCATCAACCAAAAAAAAAAAAAACCCCAAACTCATTGCCGCCGAGTCGATTCTGACTCCTAGCAATCCTATTGGACAGAGTAGAACTTCCGCATAAAATTTCCAAGGAGCAGCTGGTGGATTTGAACTGCCGATGTTTTGGTTAGCAGCCATAGCTCTTAACCACTGCACCATCAGGGCTCCTATTAGTCATTAGGAAAATGCAAATCAATACCACAATGTGATACCACGTCGCTACCACTAGGATGGTCATTATCAAAACGATAGACAATAACATGTGTCGGTGAGGATACAGAGAAATTGGAACACTTGCGCATTGCTGGTGGGAATGTAAAACAGTACAGCCACTATGGAAACAGTTTGGTAGTTCCTCAAAATGTTAAACACAGAACTACCACATGACCCAGCAATTCCAATCCTAGCTATATAACGAGAAGACTTGAAAGCAGGGACTCAAACAAATACTTGCACAGCAATGTTCACAGCAGCATTATTCACAATAGACAAAAGGTGGAAGCAACTCAATTGTCCATCAACAGATGAACGGATAAACACAAGGTGGTCCACCCATACAATGGAATACTACTCAGCCATGAAAAGGAATGAAGTGCTGATACATACTATGACATGGATGAACCTTAAAAGCCTGATGCTGGGTCTAATAAGTCAGACACAAAAGGACACATATTGTATGATTCCATTCGTGTTAAATATCGAGAAAAGGCAAATCTGTAGAGACAGAAAACAGATTGGTGGTGGCTCGGGGCTGTGGGAGGGGAGATGAGGAGCGACTGATAATGGGCACGGGCTTTCTTGCAGGGGTGATGAAAATGTTTCAAAACTGACTGTGGGGACGGTGGCACAATTCTATGAATGTACTAAAACCATTGCAACGTACCCTTCCAAAGGTGAATTTTATGGTATGTGAATTATATCTCAATAAAGCTGTTACTTTTTTTTTCAGGGGTGGGAGGAAGCTGCGCTGACAACCAGCCTGCCTGATGCCAAAGCCTGTGCCCCTATCCACTGCGCTGACTGCCCTGCCTGACAAGCGTTGCCAGAAAGTCCCAGATGCATTCCTGCTCACATCTAAGGAGAAAAACACTGCAAGAAAATGAGCTCTTTCTTCCACATAATCCCCTTCTCCCTCCCTTTTTTTCTACTTTACAACTGCAATTGATACAGCCAGCAGAAGCCTCGCCCAGGGAAAAGGGCTTTGTCTTTTCCAGGAGAGACAAAGCAGCCCATAAAGAGACAGCTGTCTGGATGGGGAGAGGACCAAGCCGAGAACCTGCCAGCAAAGCCTGCTCCGCCCCTCCCTGACTCCATCATCTCCAAACCAGAGGCTCTTAAGAGCAGCATCTGTCCAGACAGAGGCAGCCTCTCCCCAGTACACATCACCTGTTCCTGCCCACCCACCCGATAGAACCCACAGGCAGGCACGGGGTTACTGTGGCTGACAATTTAGATGAGTTGCTCTAATTGGACGTCAGGCTAATGGAAGGAGGTTCACATTAGCTGTTAAAGGAAATGCTAGGGTGAGGATGCGGCTTTGGTACCAGACTGATGGCTTTCTATGGCAATGCATTTAAGCACAGATAAAATGGGACTCAGAATCTCTTCAGGGAGGAGGATTTCAGGGTAGGGAAAAGGTGTGTGTTCTCACTGGTCTGGTGTGCAGGCTGCCCTGGACTGCAGAGGGTTCACTGGGCCTGGGACATGGGGACATGGCGATCGATTTCCAGCCCCTGACACATGAGATTAGGGAGTCTGGCTCCTATCAAGGCGCAGCACTGGCGTGCAGCTCCTAAGGTAATGTAAATATTAGATCACAGATCCAATTTAAATTGGGGTTCCCTTGAGCTGAGAGATAATTTCCCTCTAATCCTTTTCTGGTTGCCTATCATCTAACCTTCACAATCTTAGCTATGACACTGTAAAAATGTCCATGCTGCTCCTTGTCGAGCAAGGAGCATCCTCCTCACTGCCACCGCCAGTATCCCTCTGTTTCCAATTATTAACAGCGCTAAGAGCTCTTCTAGCTGCCTTGAACTTGACACAGACCTGGCTGCCATGTCCCCCACTGCTCACCGTCCGTTCCTTGACTCGGCCAAGAAATAGCCAGGGGTACTTCTTGTCCCTGGGGTGGCTCTCCTGGAGATTATGAAGGCCACCTGAACTGCTGGCAATTTCCCAACGTGGCATATCTGGTTGCCCCCTTAATTTTCAGACCAGGGAGTCATAGGGTTTTTTCCCCTCTCATTCTTCTTGCCTTTTGTTATTTTTAATCGCCCACCTATCAGGGCCAAATTGCCTTGTCACTGTCTGCAGAGCTTGCATCTGACAGAGATAGCTGCTATTGTTAATAGGAGCCTTCACTTCAGCCCATTTAACTTGCCTCAGTTTGACAGCTTCACAATAGCCACCTTCCCTCGAAAGAAAACTGTGATTTAGTGGAGAGAGAATGTGGGACAACAGCCTGATCCGTCTCTTGGTCTCCAGCGGGCTCTCTTGGCATCAAGTCCCACCACACAGCCAGAGAACGAACTAGCAGGCAAACCAGCCGGTCGGAAGTCCGGCTTGGTTAAGGACGCTGGGAAAATCGACAGAGCACAGACACTCACCAAGAATGCAGAGGCTGCCTCCTCCAAACATTTTGTCTCCACAGAAAAAAGTAAATCTGTTGGTGCTTCGCATTACTTTATCAATTTCCCAAGTAGTGATTGTGCAGGCTTTTCTTCACTTGGTGTTTGCAGTAACAATGCTAGCTGGAAACGAATGCTTGCAGATGCCCACTGAATCTGCTTTCTAAATCCAGGCTGTTCTGAGAAGGTGAGGAAAAAGGGTGGCCTTCCCAGGGCACGATTCAGGCCCCTGAACACCGCCTGTCTGGGTTGGGGCAGGAAGGAGCAATTGATCACCACTGCAGGTGAGGGAGCACAAACAACAAAGGCTGTTAGTGTCACTAAAACCATTCACAAAAGGCCGGGTGGGGAAATGGGCTTTATTTCAGCCTCCAGTTCACCCAGACATGGGGTTTCAGGAGGCTTGCGTTCATATCCCTAATAGCTATACTTTCATACACTTGCCTCACCATCTAATTACTTGGGGAAAAGAAAAAAAACACCTGGGGGTATGTCAGTAGCATGTTTGGAGTCCTTGGGTGGTGCAAACGGCTAAGCGTTTGCCTGCTGATAGAAAGGTTGGTGATTCAAATCCACCCAGAGATGCCTTGGAAGAAAGACCTATGGAGCACAGTTCTACACTGACATACATGGGGTAGCCAGGAGTTGGTATTGACACGACGGTAACAGGTTTGGTTTTTTTGGTTTTATGAACACACAAGAAGCCAAATTTAACATCCGGTTGTCTTGTTGTACTTAAAATAGGATTGCTCACCTTAAAAAACATAGTGTTGAGCTCATATATGTGCCTACTGTCACTAATCATTAAAATATATTTTCATTTTGTTATTGAAAGATGGATTTCATTCTGCTCAATAAACATCTTGGTCTTCTGAAAGTTGTTCAGGAACCTCAGGGCACCTTTTCCCTAGAGAGGAGGCTATAGGTGCCCTTCTCAGAACCCTTTCACCAGGATGGTGCACCTGCCCCAGCTGCTGTGGGTCCTTCTCCAAGGAGTTGCCCTTGGTAGAAAAAGAACCACTTTGCTTGGGACCCCCCACTCCACCTGGAAGCCCCTCTCTGATGACTGGCTAACAAGGGTACAAAACGCTGGTCCCCCTACCTCAAGGTGGGCCAACACTGTGGTGCGGGGCTCCCCGTGGGCTCAGCCTGAAGCCAGGTTCCAGGTAAGACCACCACCTTGCTGGGGTCTCTTCTTTCTCCCTACACTGCTCTCCTCACTTCTTTAAGGGGTTCTCCTTCTTTAAAGCACTTTCCCAAGAAATGTTTATATCAGCATCTGCTCTTAGGGAACTGACCTAGGACTGCCCCAACTCCACGTGTGATTTCTCACACCAGTGGGCCTTGTTGATGGGAATTCTTTGGGTCTATTTATTTTGGGGGATCCTTTGGTCCGTCTGGGAGAAAATATGGGTCTCATCTAGATAGATTTAAGACCCTCTGTAGCTCTTCCGAAATTGACGCCATCATGCTTCAGCATGTGAAAATCTGTCCTGTTACTAAAAACAACTTTAATCCATTCTTTGAGTCCCTTATTAGCACTAAATTGAATAAATGCAAAAATAACTACTTTTGCATAATTCCCAAGCTTGCAATTATAGAGTGAGGGACATTTGCAGAAACTTTAAACACATTTCCGCATAGTTTGGCTTAATATTTATTAGAATGCAGCCACAGGCTCCTTCTTTATCACATAGTAACTCCCCACCACCACTCATTTCAGCGATACCCTGGGTGGTGCAAATAGTTAACGTGCAGGGCTGCTAACTGAAAGGTTAGAGGTTCAAGCCCATGCCGAGGTGCCTCAGAAGAAAGGCCTGCAGATCTACTTCTAAAAATTCAGCCACTGAAAACTCTGTGGAGCACAGTTCTATTGTGACACACAGAGGGTCCCCATGAGTTGAACTGACTCCATGGCATCTGGCTTGCTTTGGATTTGGTATCTTACCTCCCCCCCACTCCGGCATTCAGGTTCTTTGCAGACATTAGCTCTCTTGTGGGGCTGGTGGTATTTTCCTATTTCACAAATGGAAGTGATTATAAGCAGAGCATTGAAATGATGTACTGCGCAGTTTGCAGGGTTGCAGGGACGAGCGCCAGTACAAAAGATCCTCTATGTCCTGTCCCGGTGTTAACAACTAGAATGTGCTGAGATTGTTTTTTCTCATCCTTAATACAACTTCTTCTCCTTTTTTTTTTTTTTTCGCTCCTGCCTCTTTAAGCAGGGACAAACACATCAACAAAAAACAACCGCCTGTAAAATCACTCTACTGTATTGATTATTTCCTACTAATCACACTTTATTTAATTAAAAATAAAAGGCAACGTATATTCTACGCAAAGCATCTCACTGAGTTGACAGCTTAGAAATGTGAAGCCTTTCTTTGTTTGGGGGCACAAAGACTCCTTGAAGGCTAAGAGCACAAGTTTACCTACATTGCCCTCGCCTTGTCCTGGCAGGACAGCTCTGGGAGTTGGCAGGGGGAGCGCCAAAGAAATAACCTTGTCAATCCCTCCCTGCCAACGAGGGTGCTAATTAGTGCCAATTAAGAGCCGCATTTTTTGTCTGCAGAACATCTGTCCATAGGCATTGAACTCAAACCTCCACTCATTTTATCAAGGCCAAAAATATCAGACAGCGATTCATTTTGGTCTCTGCTAACCGGGCTTGATTTTGAACTTAGCAGAAGTTCTGAATCCTGCTCTCCCTAAGCAGGCTCAGCTACAACATTCTTGCCCGCTCTAGTAATGATTCATATTTACCTTATTGTGACAAAGATAAGCCTGTGTGAGGTCTAAGGCTAGTGCGCTGGAGTCCCGGCTGAGAGAAGCGGCTTTAAAAAGAGTCTAAACTCAGCAAAGACAAAACCGCGGGAGTCCCACAATTCTTGCTTACCCTAGATTCTGCACCCTGCTTTATTTTTTAAAGTAATGTATTGCTACCCAGATAAATCGCATTGGTATTGTCTTTTTTTTTTTTTAATCCTTGTGAGGTAAAAAAAAAGTATAAAATGGCTCCTTTCTAATTGAACCTATTCTGTGTACACAGTGGGTCCATAAAAGCACCTCCATCATTAGCCCTTGGTGATGCAAATGAGGGTGCCCCCGGCTGTTTCTTTCTCCCTTTATAAAGTGCCCTTTCAATCAATGTTTGGGACAGGACAAGACCCTGGCGATCAGCAGCTTGTTTTATTCTGTGTGGCCACGAGAGGACTTCCATTCATTGCAGGGCAGCTTTAAAATGGCATGTTATCAGACAGTACCTAGTCTATTTCTTCCTTCTGAAAAGTACGTGGGCTATTTCCAGAATTCACTGCAGCCTAGGAATGCTGTTCGTTTTATTGGGCTGATTCCTTCAATTCGAGTGTTTCCCTGGACTTCATTAGGAAGACTTTGTCCTTTCCCTTTCAAAGTAAACAAACACACCCATTGATCTTTAGCGGACTATCCAATTTATTGTTAAATGCATTACTGCCATATCATTTTCTTCAGCTCTCTAATAAAGTTATTTCACGTTATTCAATTTGTGACTAGCCTCGCCCAGTGAAATGTCATGAGTCTTCTCAGGGTGTGTTAGAGCCTCACCAGAAGTAGAAAAATGTATTTAAATCAAGATGAAGTTCTGGCTACTAACACATTATAAATTGGTCTATTTTAAATGTCTGAACTGGGCATACTTAAAATAAAAGGGCATATTTCATTAGCTTTTTATGCAATTTTTCAGTCGACTTTTCCCAGTGTTTCACCCATCATCAGATGAGAGAGGGCTTGTCAGGAAAAATTACAGTTAATGGTAGTTAATGGTGGCTAAATTCAATGGACTTGTTTCTATTTTGTTTTACTCTTGCTGGAAATGAACCTATTAATGAACAACCCTTAAACGTTGCTTGCAAAAACGCATCCACTTCCAATGGCAGGTAACATAAAGCTTTATCTGATTTATAAAACAATCTATATAAACCCATTTTTCTGTTTTATTTGAGTCTAGCCATTTTTTTTTTATTAGCTGGAGCTAGGAAGTAATTTTAAAATACATCACACAGCAGCAATTTACTGTACCGTGCCAAATTAATTTGCATAAATCTATACTTGTGTCTAGGACGTTGAGATAGAAATATCAGAACTGTCTGTTCACGAAAAGTACTTTTACACCATTGCGTCTGTGAAATTTTGGAGAAAGCTGATACTGGGCTTCATCTCAAGTAGCACTGTTCACATCCCCAGAGGAAACTCACTTGTCTATATTGGCCATGGCCTCCTGATTCTCAAATGCAGGGAAGCCTTTCTCTCCTTTCGGCTGATCTGAAGTCATTGAATTGGATCTCCAACCAGTTGAAGTTGGACATTCTTTTGAAAAACTGCAGCAGTTACCCGTTTAGCAGCTACTCTGGGCTTTCAAGGTAGGCAAACAGGCAAGGTCAAATTCAATCAGTGTTCTGCCAGCTGCTGTTTGAGTTAAGTATCCCTCATCAGCCATGCAACCAAATGATGAAGACTTGCTCTGAGCGCACTGGACCTCAACAAAGGACAGGTGGTGTGGCACTGGTGCATCTTTGAGCCCTTGCATGATACTGGTCAATGTATTTTTCTCTTGGTTTCCAGCGGAACGCAGTTTCAGTGAAAAGAAAGAAAATTTAGGACTTTCAACCCAAGATCAGGTCTATCTGGGATTGATTTGCTGGCAGAACTTTATGGCAAACAAGAATCTTCTGACTTCCAAGAATCTAATTTCTACTTCCTTGTGGATGAAAAAACATATTCCTTCTCACATTGCCACATGGATTTCCAGCATCATTCCCACCCTACCTCCTTTCTCCTGTGGACACAGAAAAATAGAAGGGCAGCAAGGAAATGTTCCATGCACAGTGAGCAGCATCCCTACAATATGATGACTCAAACATTACAAGAGAAGCTGGGCATCTGTATTTCTTCTTGGTGTTTCCTCAAAGAATAACCATGGGTTTAGACTTGGAATGGAGTCCCTGGGTGGTGCAAATGGTTAACACACTTAGCTGCTAACCAAAAAGTTGGAAGTTCAACTCCACCCAGCGGTTCCTTGGAAGAAAGGCCTGGTGATCTACTTCCAAAAACTCAGCCATTGAAAACCCTAAAGAACACAGTTCTACTCTGACACACATGGAATTGCCAGGAGTCGGAGCTGATCCTATAGTAACTTGGTTAGACTTGAAACACCCCCTGGCAGTTTACTTTTGTCCTTTTTATTGTCCTTAAAAAAGTAACTGTCTCTATTGTCTGGACAATATTTCTATCTGAGATCCCAAGCCTCAGTGAATAGTTAGTCAGCCAGAATTTGTGAACACTGAAACAAAAACAAAAACAAAAAAAAAACCAAACCCATTGCCATGGAGTCAATTCCAACTCACAGAGACCCTATAGGGCAGGGTAGAACGGCCTCGTAGGGTTTCCAAAGCTGCAATATTTGCGGAAGCTGACTGCCACATCTTTCTCCTGAGGAGCAGCTGGTGGGATTGAACCGCTGACCTTTTGGTTAGCAGCTGAGCGCTTAAACACTGCACTACCAGGGCTTCTTTTGTGAACACTAAATGCAGTTATAGAGCTACTTCCTAGTCTATGTAATCAAGATGACACAAAGTAGGGCTTGCCTTATGGTCAGTGAGTTTTATCAGATCGGGTGTACTACTGTCGGTCGCCTTTCTTCAGCAACTTTCAACCATGAGGAGGGTACGATCTTACCAACTGTACTTTCTTAGCAGTCTCTCAATATTTTACATTTATATCTTTTTTGTGTGTGGATCATTTTTCTATTGCCGAGTTTCTTAATTTAACCCTCCCAGTTTGCTGAGAAATATGTATTTACAAAAATGTGTCCCTGACATGTGTGCATAAAATAAGTAGTGATAATGATTAATGAGAAGATAAAAAGTTTATCTCAGAAATAAAAACGTCAATACTTACGCTTCTCCATATTACATATATTATTATATTATAAGGTGACTAACTGTTAGAATATTTTTCAAGGGCAATCACTGAGCCATCTCTCTCTCTAAAAGTATTAGTAAGATGCATATTAATAATATTAAGTATACAACCGGAATAAACACAAAGAACAATAAGTAACTGGTGAACGAAGAAAGAGCCAACTAACTAACCAGAACTGGTCTCTCCTTCCCAGCAATATTTGGGGTCCTTTTATATGCAAACAACTAATTAACGACTATCAAGCCTCAGATGTGAATGAGATAAGACGCAATTATAAATTGCTTGTATACTATATTCATTATTGTAAAACGTGTGCAAAACTCATGGTTAGGTAAATAAAGTCATTAAAATGATAATTAAATGGAGAACTGTGTACAGGGAAACATCTTTGTTTTAAGTGTGTCGATCACAAGAATAGACATCTCGGTTCCTGCCAGTGTAGCTACATAGTAAGCGCTCCTCTTATCACAGATCCCTTATCCAGAAAGTGCTTCACTAAAGGACACATTCTCAGCCTCCTTGGAAGTGTGATGGGGCTGTTTAGGAGGGAATACAACAGCTCGGCGTTACCGGGGCTGACAGAGCTGGGCAGCACACAGAAAGCCAAAGGGAAATGGGACAGTCTCTGGGCTCTGGATTGTTTGTGATGCACTCCCTCTCCGCAATTAAAAACCACCTATCTTATTACTTCTAAGTTGAACATTGCTCTAGTTTCCATTCCATAAACACATTCTCATTCCTAGAGGGCACAGCATGACACCTAGAGCTGGGCTGAATGGCAGCAGCAAGCCAGCTGGGGAAGACATAGTTTGAAGTGAACAAACCACATGCTTAGATTTGAGAGTTGACTTCATGACTGCATTTTCAATAATACCAGCATTCAGAATGGTCTCAAAAGTCACTAGGATAATAGGACTATTATCTCTCTCGGCACTATCTAATAAAAAGCTCTTAAGCACATCCAGTCCCTGGTTTTATAAAATATGGCAGCAAATTATCTTCCAAGAATGTTCAGTGAGTCTGCAGTGTTTCTTTCTCCATTTGCCAGCTTTTCTCCTCACAGTGAGGGGAGAGGCTGTGAGTCAACCACCCAGGGGACCACTTACAGTTGTAGGTTGTCTGAGAAAAACAGACAAAAGGCTACTTGCAAAAGAAATGTTCCAGGTGAAAGTTGTGGGGATTTCAGAACACCCTCCATATTAGGAGTGAAAGTTGTGGGGATTTCAGAACACCCTCCATATTAGGATTACAAAAATAGAGCCACCATGATTTTTTGAACACAAATTGTAATTTCACTAAGCTCCCTAGGAGGGACGTTTGATTGAAAATGTACTTTCTCATCTGGTGAGGTAGCTGGAGGGAAGGTGGAATGAGAGTGGCGTCTTTTTTATCTAGACTCCGGGGAGGTATTGAAGCCGAGTCTGCATCTGCACAGAGAACACTATAATGATGCAGCGCTCTAGATCGGAATGGCCCCAATTTTTCCACACAATGTTGGTAGGTATTCTGGTGGGAAAAAAACCTATGGTCAGATCAGTTTGGCAAACAGTTCATATTCTACACCCCTTTTTTTCTTGTAGACACACAGTGAACATTAGCATATTAAAGGCTCAAAGAATTCCTACAGTGAAAAGACTTTAGTTTTGTTTTTGTTTTTTTACTGAATACTAATTAATGTTTCATGGTAACTATCCACCAGGCACTCCTTGGAAACTCTATGGGGCAGTTCTACTCTGCCCTATAGGGTCGCTATGAGTCGGAATCGACTCGATGTCAGTGGGTTTGGTTTTGGTTTGGATTTCATAGTGATGTTTTATGATAAGGCACTTAGGAAATGGAGAACTAGATACTTCTTGTCTCAGATAACTCTGCCTTACTTGTTCACATAATTGATGCAAAAACGAAGTTACTTCTTTCCCCCCGATTTTATTTGCTTCAAATCTCCCCATCATTTGCACGGCATAAATAAGACCACTTGGGCAAAAGCTTCTAAGGAAAGTTGTTTGATGATAATAAGGAAGTTTTGAAAGGGAACAATGCAGACATGATTTCCAATTAGGAGATGAGAGTCAATATACTCAAATCCTGGAAATTATCTCCCAATGACAATTACGTGACTTTCCTGCCGACCTGCCTAGTGGCCACAGATGAACATAGAGATGGATCTTTTCTTTGTAAAGTTAAGAAAATCAATTTGTTCTTGGAAATTATCTGAGGCAACTGCATTAAGAAAAAGTCTAAATGAGTGTTCTATAAATAAAGGACCCAGGGTTAACCCTGTATAATCAGCTCAGAAAGACATTTGCTTTACAACTATTTGAGCTGAAATTTGATATGGAAGTTCAAAAATGTGTTTAATCAAGCTATTGGGGTGTTGTTATCGTTAGTTGCTGTCGAGTTGGCTCAGACTCACAGTGACCTTACGTGTAATAGAAGAAAATGTTGCCCAGTCCTGTGTCATCCTCACAATCCTTGGTATGTTTGAGCCCATTGTTGCAGCCATTAGTTACTGGGGTGAGGGCTTTAAATGCTTCCCTTTATTCCAAGGTGCTGTTTATTTTCATGCAGAAAGACAAGTTTCCTAAAGAAGGCTTCTTAGAAGAATAGAGACTCCATATAACACCAATCTCTGTGTTGTTGCAAATGTCTGTGGGAGGTTTGATCCTCTTCCTAACAAAAATTAAACACGTTTGTTTTAAAAGGAAACCGTGGTGGCGTAGTGGCTAAGTGCTACCTATGGCTGCTAACCAAGAGGTCGGCAGTTCGAATCCACCAGGCACTCCTTGGAAACTCTATGGGGGCAGTTCTACTCTGTCCTATAGGGTCGCTATGAGTCAGAATCCACTCGACGGCAGTGGGTTTGGTTTTTATGGGTTTTGTTTTAAAAAGCAAAACCAACCAGCACCTTATTTCAAACATTACAGTAAAAGTGGAGCCACGTGTGTCCTGCATTTAAGATGTGCTTATAGTTCCTGGGGGCACAGATCTTGAATGCGGGCACAAAGCTGGGTCCTGGCTCCCTTCTCAGTGCCATTTGGCTCTATTCTAAATGATGATTCCAAGTAGCCACTGCACTCGGGCTGCCAGGGCTCCTTCTAGATTTGTGGTCCAAGAGGTACTCTGCCCCGCAGCCAGTTACTGGTCTGTCCATTTCCTGCGGTGGTGCCTGCTCTGCACACCAGGGGCTGCATTCTGTTGCCAGTGTTGGTCATGAAAATTCTCTAATTTTCCGACTAATGTATTGTTAGAGCTTCAGCTCATGGAATGTGTCCATGAACCAGACAAACTTAAGGGGAAAGAAGGGACTGAAGGATTAAGTTCCGTTGAGGAAAGAACAAGGCTGCTTTTGGTTGGCTGCTGCTGAAATCCTGCATTTCGCTAGTTATGAATGAGCATTATGGAACTACCTCTGAGGCAGCCAGTGGCATCTCCATTGCTACTTGTGTTAGCAAAAGCTGCTGGCCTATTAATAATTAATATTAATGATGAAGTAACTCCATAAACCATGAACTCCAATTAAAAAAAAATTTTTTTTTTTGCCTTTTTATGCTATACAAGTAACCATCACTTTGCACAACAGATTTGTTCTGGAAAGCACATGTAAATTTGATGTTTTAAAAATCAAATCATATTGTAAATGCGTGAGATGAGCTTACTATTTAAAGGAAACCTGCCGTGAATCATTTTCAGAGTGAAGGATTCTTTTTAAGGATGAAAAATTACCTTTTTATCTGTTTGGAAATATATGCTAGAATTTTTGTGATAGATTTTCTTCAAGTGGGAAAACACCTATATATGGCTTTTCTTTTTCTCTCCCAGGGTCAACTGTGAGTTATACTATTCCATGATAATGGTCATAACTAGACTAGAGAATGCTTAGAACTACAGCCAAACTAGACTGTAATCGAGTGGGCATGTGGGATGTGTATTTTCAACTTTTTTTTTTCTGAGAGGATGTTATAATTCACCTGCTATATCCCTTGCCTTCTTTTTAAAAGGAGGGGCTACTGAAATTCTATTTATGAGAAACGTTGCTTGGACACCTTTCCATATACGCACCATTGACACTATTGGAATTAAACCAAGATAAGAGTTCTACATGACTGGTTCAAATTGGGGGAAATATTTAATGGTTTTAAATTGGAAACATTTTGAAATGCTCTAATGTGCATGATAAACTATTTCATCCTATCTCTCCTCTCCTCATTCATATCACATCAAAGTGCTTTACCTGGAATTGAAAGATAGCAAACTTGCAGTAAAACTTGATCTAAAAAATCAAGTTATTTTAGTTTAGATCTACAAGTTTTAGAAAAGCAAAAAAAGGGAGGTATGCATAGTAATACTTACTATTATTCTATAATTTTTGAACGGGGCTTCTAGACATTTAGCAGAAAACTTTATGTGAATAATGGTCTCTGAGACAGTTGCTCTCTCACAGAGGTGGGCTCTTAAACAGGATAATTCATATTGTGCAGAGAAAGAGAACTTTCCAGGGCATGGGGAGTCCTTTACTTACACTAACATGCTTATTTCACCTATAGTTTCAGGCCCTTATAACTGAGGGGCCTATGGTTTATAGTAAATACAATGGAGGTCAAATGTTAAATCATGTAAGATATCGGAAAGATTTCATTGGATCTAATTTGACTCCACTTAATAAAATTAATGTATGGCCTGTTCAGAATCAAATGGCTTCAGACATTTCTTTGCCTGATATTTTATTTTCTAACACTATTTTAGACCCTCAATCTACTATTTAACTTGTACTTACAACATACTTTTTTTTCTAGCAAAGGAAGGCAAAAAGAACAGTCTACAGGGGCTTAAAGAAATATTCTCTAAAAAAAAACCCACACAAATATTTTTAAACGGTACATATCTACTTTATGACAATACTCTTTTAACCGAGTGCTATTTTTTTTTTTTAAGGAGTAGGGGAAATAGTACCTCAGTGGATTATTTTGCATAGTTCACTCAGCAATGTGTTTACTAAGTCACTGTTAAAACTACATGCTTATATATTTTGATACATAGCGTGTTCTACAATAGTGTGTCTTCTGAGAGTTCATTCTTATTTTTGAAACCCTTTAAATGTGATTTTACCTTCCCTCCCAGCCAAAACAAGCTTATTTCTCTGGGGATTCACAGTTGAGCCTGATCATAATTAAAGGCAGAGTCTGAAGTGTCTTTTCAGACCCAGGAAAACAAGAGCGAATCTGCAGCATCAGGAGTGGTTACCCAGGCAAGGGAATAGAGTGTTTATTTCACGGAACGGCAGGCGTGAGTCCATGAAATCCGAGTCATATATTCTCTCATTCAGATGACTTCCCTTACGTGTGCAAACAAATGGGAATGCAGAAAAGGACACTGTTTGGCTTGTTTAGAAAATGGCCAACACACTTGTTGTAATATTTCAAAGGTAGTTATTCACATATATATGAACCAAATATTCAACAAGTATGACCCAGAAAATCGTTCCCGTATGATTTTATAAAAGAACATCTTTGGTCAAGTTCATGTGCTCCTTCTATTACCTATGAGGAAATGTCATAGGTAATAGAAGACAACGAAGGATGGACTCCTAATCCAGGCAGATTCCAGGTGGATTCCTGGATTGAAGGTTTCATGGGCAGGCAGGAAGCCCAAAGTTAAGGATCTCTTGCTAGAGTCAACCAGACATAGGTTCAAGTTATGAATCTACTGTTCTTGCTGTGAGAACTTAGCTTCAATTCATGAGACTCAGTTTCCTCATATGTAAAATGCATGTAATAGTAGTGCCTACATCTCACTGGATTGTAAATATTAAATTTGCTAATACACGTAACCCCACGTGTCTGTCAGTTTGTCATACCGTGGGGGCTTACGTGTTGCTGTGATGCTGGGGGCTATGCCACTAGTATTCAGATAGCAGCAGGTCACCTATGGTGGACAGGTTTCCCCTGAGCTTCCAGACTAAGACAGACTACGAAGAAGGAAAGCAAAAATTCTCACAACTGGACTGATGAGCAACATCATGATAAATGGGGAAAAGATTGAAGTTGTCAAGGATTTCCTTTTACCTGGATTCACAATCAACACCCAAGGAAGCAACAGTCAAGAAATCAAAAGGCACATTGCCTTGGGTAAATCTTCTGCAAAGGACCTCTTTAAACTGTTGAAGAGCAAAGATGTCACCTTGAAGACTAGGGTGCACCTGACCCAAGCCATGGTGTTTTCAATCGCATCATATGCATGTGAAAGCTGGGCAATGAATAAGGAAGACCGGAGAAGAATTGACGCCTTTGAATTGTGGTGTTGGCGAAGAATATTGGATATACCATGGACTGCCAAAAGAACAAACAAATCTGTCTTGGAGGAAGTGCGGCCAGAATGCTCCTTAGAGGCCAGGATGGCGAGACTGCATCTTACATACTTTGGACATGTTGTGAGGAGGGATCAGTCCCTGGAGAAGGACATCATGCTTGGCAGAGTACAGGGCCAGCAGAAAAGAGGAAGACCCTCAATGAGGTGGATTACACAGTGGCTGCCACAATGGGCTCAAGCATGGCAACAACTGTGAGGACGGTGCAGGACTGGGCAGTGTTCTGTTCTGTTGTACATAGGGTCGCTATGAGCTGGAACTTACTAGATGGCACCAAACAACAGCAGTAACAACAATACATGTAAAACCCTCAGTACAGTGCCTGGCACTTAATAAGTCCTAGCATCTCTTGTTTTAAAATAATCAGACAAATAAAAGTACAATTGTGGCTGTGATGAGATCCCATAATAAGCTCCAAAAATAAAGAGAATGGGCCTAGCACCAGAAGTGGATGCACTTCAAACATTTTAGCTGTTCTTCACTTTTGTCCTTAGGGGCTGGTGAAGGTGGGTCAGCAGAGGAAATATTCAGTGTAGACCAGATTTGCTAACTCTGGAAAGGCCTTGGTGTAATGGGGGGGCCTCTGGGACAAGTCAGGGACTGCAGTGGAAGGCAGTTTCTCAAGTTGCTGAGGACTGGGGTGTAGCACAAAGCACCCAGTAATAATGATGGTACTAATTATAAGCATAAATAGTAACAAGTTAAGTCTTTTGAGAATTTCCTATGTACCATACACTGTGATAAGTACTTCAGTTGTTAGTAATTGCTATTCCAGTCCCCAATTTATAGATGAGAAAACTGAGTAATAGAGAGTCATGTACGTTGCCCAAGACCACATGCCTAAAAAAATGGCGGAACTGAGATTTGACCCCTGGAAATCTGGCTCCAGAACCTTCCACTTCAATCTTTACACGATATTGCTTTACATAGTTAAACTGTACTCAGACACACACACACACACACACACACACACACACACGCACCCCTTTATATTTCTTCTTATGATACTACTTTTTTAAATATGGACTGAGGAATATAAAGGAAAAAAGTATGTCAAAATATTAATATTAATTCAGAATAATTCACACCTTCTAGATCTTTCTTTCATTACCCATTGTTCACTCAATAAAATTTCCTGCTTATTTACAGTGTACCATGTCCTGTCCCAGTTGCCCACGGAGCTCACAGACTCGTAAACCTTTACAGCCAAAGGGACTGCAACCAGTGGTTCTATAGTCCTCGCAGCTGGAAGACTAGGGGTGTTTGTTTGTCTTTCATGGGCATTCCTCGTATTTAGGGGAACATCACAATTCAGTCATCACTATCCCAGTCTCCTCCACCATGGACTGACCAACGACGCCCTCAAGTGAGGTGAAAGGCAATCCCACTTCAAGTCTTTCGACCGAGCTGTCCCTCAATGGAGTTCCTGGGTGGCATAAGTGGTTAAGTGTTTTGCTGCTAACCAAAAGGTTGACAGTTTGAGTCCATCCAGTGGTGCCTCAGAAGAAAGGCCTGGCAATCTATGTCTGAAAAATCAGCCATAGACAACCCTATAGAACACAGTTCTAGTCTGACACACACATGAGGTTGCCAAGAGTTAGACTCAATGGTAACTGTTCCTGGTTTTTGTATCCCTCTATATGCTCTCGCATCACTGGGGGATGAGAGTTCCTGTTGCTCAACATCCCTCCCCACCAACTACCTTTACTATCTTTACTCTTTGAAATCTCTTATGCGTGAAAGAGTGTGCCAACTTTCTCAGAGATAGACCACCACTTCCGATGTAAAACTGCTCCTTTCAGAGAGTTCAGAAAAAATATTGTCAGTGTGTTACATTGAAATGGCATGTGAAACACACATTAAAACCCTGTTAGGAGCACCTAACAACAACAAGAACATGAGCATATCAACAAAATCCTGTTACGGAATCACAGACACACCCTAATGTGCTTGTCTTGACAGAGAAACACAGGAGAACCCCTGAAATCGCAAACGTCTTAATCCCCCATCTTCCAGAAAAAAAGATCCCCTATATGGCTTGTGTCATTTCCCCAGCTGTGGGGGCATCACATGATTTCAGCGACTGCTTGCCATCTTGATCGGAAAGTCTCTTATGTGGCTTGAAAGTGGCTGTCATTTGGACCCCAGGGCCACTGAGGTTTCTCTGGGATCAACCTCCAACAGTATCTTTTCTGAGTGTCTTCACGGTTTTATGGGTCATCTTGACTTCCTGCCACCCTGATTATCACAGTTTTTGTTTTTAATAGTATAAATTGAGCTGAAGTTGAATTAAATTTTATACAGAAAACAGCCTTCTTTTGAACCACAGCAATTTTCTTAAGTTAAAAAAAATCCATCAAGAGCTCATCTTCTTGCCTCCCCTCCCCCACCTGCCCCTCACATACATGCTCTTTCTAGCAGCTGGAGAGGCAGATTATTTCAATTAAGAAGCTGTCGCTGACAATTGTAAGAAATCTTTCTTCAAAGTTCATGGCAGCAGTGCACTTTTAAATTTCTTAGTGACTCTGTCAGGATCTAACTTTCAAGGTATGGTTACTATGGCAGCAACTCGGAATTTTAAGCCAGTAGTAAAGGTCAAGGCAGGTCACTGTTTTCAGTTCCTTGTCAATCTCAGAATAAAAATCACCCCCAAAAACCACGAAGATAAAGGGTGGACCTAACTTCCACTTCTAGTCTCTAATACAGTGAGTTGGGAATAAGTATGTGATTTTTTTCAGCTCTAAATAGATTTTATATTTCGAAGGACAGACAATTATATAAGCTGTATTTCCTTTACTATAACCCCCATCAGCAATTTTAGGCACAGTTTGCACTCAGCTGGTAACCAAAAGTTTGGCAATTGGAGCCCATCCAGCAGCACTGTGGAAGAAAGGCCTGGTGATCCGCTTCTGTAAAGATCATGTGCTGCAACACATGGGGTTTCCATGGGTCCAAAGACTTGACGGCGCAAGACAACGATAATAACAACAACACCTATTTTAGGATTTGATCCACTCATAGTTATATTTGTTATACCTTTTACATAAGGCAAAGTTTGTCACTGAGAGACAATGGATAAAGACAATGGCTCACCATCACTCAGTGAACATACCAATAAAAACAGTTGAGATTTTTTAAAGTCCTTAAATATTCCTGTTGTTGTTAGGTGCTGTCGAGCCAGTTCCAATTCATACCATTCCTATGTACAACTGAAAGAAACACTGCCCGGTCCTGTGCCATCCTCAAAATTGTTGCCATGCTTTAGCCCATTGTTGCACCACTGTGTCAATCCATCTCATTGAGGGTCTTCCTCTTTTCTGCTGACCCTCTACTTTGCCAAGCATGATGTCCTTCTCCAGAGACTGATCCCTCCTGACAACATGTGCAAAGTATGCAAGACGCAGTCTCGCCATCCTTGCTTCTAAGGAGCATTCTGGCTGTACTTCTTCCAAGACAGATTTGTTCGTTCTTCTAGCAGTCCATGGTACATTAAAAAAATACTCAAGTGCTCAAACACTCACTAAATGCAAGAATGATTCCTTGAGTCTGAGTTCATGAGTGAGTACGTGAGGGAACATCTACTCACTCTTTTCCACATGGTAAAACACCCGGAAACATGCTGGGGATTGCTAACTAGCAGAGAGGTGGCCCACAGAACTATTGATTTTAGGTGTATTGCTCTCTGATGGTTTTGGAAGTTGATCCTTTGATTCAAGCTACAGTGACACAACACTTTTGAGAAGTAATGACGATGGTAGTGAAAAAAGTACACAACTAGGAGTCAAGGAGCTTCAGACTGAGCCTTGGCAATCCTACCAGCTATGTGATCCTGGGCAACTCATGTAAGCCATCTGAGCTTGAGTTTCCTCACTTCTGACACGGGATGAGATTTAATGCAAATAGCTCCCTGCGATGCACATTCCTGACCTCATCTGATACCAACACAATTGAGTGAGAAGCCCAAGTAACATCATCTCCATTTTGTATGTGAGGGAACAAAGGCCTAGAAAAGTACCAAGTGATTTCATTGAGTCACATGACAGAAAGTGAGAGAGCTGGGATTTGAGCCACCCAGATATGGTGGCCACACAGCTGTGATCTTTCTAGGCTAATGATGGCTCTTTCCCCTCCCTCCTGGCTCCCAAGATTGAGTAAAGTGCAGAGGTAACAAATATAATAATACATGTGAAAATGGAAAAGGTATAAAACTGGAAAGTATGATTGCTATCAGTGTCATTTGCCTCTATGTCTAAGTTAATAATGGTTCAGCTGAAACCTTATACAAGTTGGGAACATTTAAGAAAAAGCTTGAGATTTGCAATGCAAGAATCCTTAAGTCAGGTGTGGGGCCAAGATGGCAGAAAAGCCAGACACTTCCTGTGATCCTTCTTACAACAAAGACCCGAAAAAATAAGTGAAACAATTATATTTATGACAAGCTAGGAGCCCTGAACATCAAAGGAAAAGTTAGAAAACAGACTGAGCAGCAAGAGGAGGGAGAGACAGTTCAAAAGTGGAGAGGAGTTACCAGACCTGAACTCCCAGGATCCCTCAGGCACCATTCCCAGGAGTGGCTGCGGCAGGCTGGTGGTAGCATTCGGCCACAGTTGCCTCAGGGAGAAGAAGCCAGCTGCATGCCTGCTCACACCTCTGGAACCAGAGAAGAACGGCGCTCTCGACAAAAGCTAAGTACTTGTGGATATTTTAATGTGCCCCCAGCCCCCCAAGCTGGCTTTGGTGGCTGTTGATTTCCTTAGGCCTGAGATAGGCCGTGCTGAGCACCCGGAGCCAAGCTCCCAACCTTGGAGTAGGAATAAATTCACAATTGGGGGAGAAGAAAATTTGCCAGCTCCACTAAGTGGGGGAGGTCAGAAAAGAAGCGGTTCCTATCTGGGCATAAATGGTCTGTGGACTTTGAATACCTTCCTGCCTGCATGGACCTGTGTGGGCCTATTTCAGGAGAATAGGCCCTTGTTGGCAGACTGCAACTGTTTTAGCTGTATGGTGAAAAGGTGGGTGTCTGATATTTGACACACCTTTGCCTGTTAAATAGGGTCCTCACCTACCCACATCAGGGGCCTAAAGATTGATGTCTCCACTCAGCTCACCCAGCCACCTGCAACAGGGGTTTAAGGATAAGGGGTACCTTGCAGTCCTTACAACCAAAAGCGTTGGGTGCCCATGGTCCGTCTGTAGAACCCACCCAACTGCACACTTTAGGGAACTGGGTTGCACTTTCCTCACAGACACTTGGGGGATGGTTGTCAGCCCCCTGCCTTGTTCAGAGTGTGACCCCCTGCTACAACCAGACACCGGTAACTACACCAATCACCCCTGCCCCCTAAGACTGTAGGGCAGAGCCTGTACCACACACTTGATGATCAGCTACCTGGACACCTGAGCTGAATTCGTACAAGAAAGCTGAAATGACTCCTAGGCTCATATACTTGGTAACAGCTCTAGCCATCTGGTGACAGGATATTACAGCTT
This sequence comes from Loxodonta africana, assembly GCF_030014295.1. NCBI lineage: Eukaryota > Metazoa > Chordata > Mammalia > Proboscidea > Elephantidae > Loxodonta > Loxodonta africana. Next base: position 170,909,436 of record NC_087369.1, on the reverse strand, counting down.
CAAATGCAAAAATAATCAAGCTAGCTCACTCAAGCAACCCATTTGGGCATATAGAAACAAAAAAAAGCAAAGCAATAAACTAGGATACGGTAAGCAAACATAAAAGAAGCTAATACAATAACTTATAGATGGCACAGAGACAACAGTCAATATCAAGTCACATAAAGAAACAGACTATGATCACCTCAACAGGCTCTCAAAACAAAGAATCCAGGGATCTTCTAGATGAAAGTGCCTTCCTGGAATTACCAGATGCAGAATACAAAAGATTAATATACAGAACCCTTCAATACCTCAGGAAGGAAAAGAGGCAATACACAGAACAAGCCAAAGAACACACAGATAAAGCAATTGAAGAAATTGGAAAGATTATTCAGAAACATAATGAAAAGTTTAATAAGCTGGAAAAATCCATAGACAGATAGCAATCAGAAATTCAGAAGATTAACAATAAAATTACAGAATTAGATAACTCAGTAGAAAGTCAGAGGAGCAGAGTTGAGCAAGTGGAAGGCAGAATTGGTGAGACTGAAGATAAAGTACTTGGCACCAATATATTGGAAGAAAAATCAAATAGGAGAATTCAAAAAAATGAAGAAACCTTAAAAATCATGTGGGATGCTATCAAGGGAAATAAGTGATTGGAGTACCAGAACAGGGAGGGACAACAGGAAATGCGGAGAGAATTGTTGACAATTTGTTGGCAGAAAACTTCCCTGATATAGAGAAAGAGAGAAGATATCTATCCAAGATGCTCATCAAACTCCACATAAGGTAGATCTTAAAAGAAAGTTACCAAGACATATTACAATCAAACTTGACAAAACCAAAGATAAAGAGAATTTTAAGAGCAGCTAGGGTTAAACAAAAAGTCCCCTACAAAGGAGAGCCAATAAGAGTAAGCTCAGTCTACTCAGCAGAAACCATGTAGGCAAGAAGGCAAAGGGATGACTTATATAAAGCATTGAACGAAAAAAAAATTGCCAGCCAAGAATCACATATGCAGCAAAACTGCCTCTCAAATATGAAGGTGAAATTAGGACATTTCCAGATAAACAAAAGTTTAGGGAATTTGTCAAAACCAAGCCAAAACTACAAGAAATACTAAAGGGAGTTCTTTGGTTAGAAAATCAATAATACCACATATCAACCCAAGACTAGAACACTGGACTGAGCAATCAGATGTCAACTCAGACTGGCAAATCACAAAAATAAATCAAGATTAAAAAATGCTTGAAACATGTAAACAGCGATGTCATTATGTAAAAGAAGACAACATTAAAACAATGAAGAGGGACCAAGAAATGTAGTCATAGATCTTTCATACGGAGAGGAAGACAAGGCAACACAAAGAAATAAAAGATACATTTATACATAGAAAAATAGGGGTAAAAATTAAGGAGACCACAAAGCAGACTAACAACCCTACTCATCAAAATAGAATACAAGAAAAAAATAGAGACTCAGCAGAAACAAAATCAACAACAAATAAGAGGAAAAGACAATATATAAAGATAAACTACTTGGCACAAAAAATTAAGTGGGAAAAAGAAACTGCCAACAACATGCACAAAAAAAGACATCAAAATGACAGCACTAAACTCATACCTATCTATAATTACACTGAATGTAAATGGACTAAATGCACCAATAAAGAGACAGAGAGCGGCAGAATGGATAAAAAAAAAAACACAATCCATCTATTTGCTGCCTACAAGAGACACACCTTAGACTTAGAGACACAAACAAACTAAAACTCAAAGGATGGAAAAAGATATATCAAGCAAACAACAATCAAAAAAGAGCAGGAGTGGCAATATTAATTTCTGACAAAATAGACTTTAAAGTTAAATCCACCACAAAGGATAAAGAAGGACGCTACATAATGATTAAAGGGACAATTGACCAGGAAGATATAACCATATTAAATATTTATGCACCCAATGACAGGGCTGCAAGATACATAAAACAAAATCTAACAGCATTGAAAAGTGAGATAGATGGCACCACAATTACAGTAGGAGACGTCTACACACCACTTTCGGTGAAGGACAGACAGGACATCCAGAAAGAACCTCAGTAAAAACACGGAAGATCTAAATGCCACAATCAACCAATTTGACCTCATAGACATATATAGAACACTGCACCCAACAGCAGACTAGCATACTTTCTTTTCCAGTACACATGGAACATTCTCTAGAATAGACCACATATTAGGTCATAAAGCAAGCCTTAGCAGAATTCAAAACATCGAAATATTACAAAGCGTCTTCTCTGACCATAAGGCCATAAAAGTAGAAATCAATAACAGAAAAAGCAGGGAAAAGAAATCAGACATACGAAAACTGAACAACACTTTGCTCTAAAACAACTGGATTATAGAAGGCATTAAGGATGAAATAAAGAAATTCATAGAATCCAGTGAGAATGAAAACACTTCCTATCAGAACCTTTGGGACGTAGCGAAAGCACTGCTCAGAGGTGAATTTATATCAATAAATGCACACGTCCAAAAAGAAGAAAGGGCCAAAATCAAAGAATTATCCCTACAACTTGAACAAATAGAAAGAGAGCAACAAATCAAACCCTCAGGCACCAGAAGAAAGCAAAGAACTAAATGAAATAGAAAACAGAAAAACAATTGAAACAACAAGACCAAAACCTGGTTCTTCGAAAAGTTTAACAAAATTGATAAACTATTGGCCAAACTGACAAAAGAAAAACAGGAGAGGGAGCAAATAACCTGAATAAGAAATGAGATGGGCTATACTACAACAGACCCAGCTGAAATTAAAAGATCATATCAGATTACTACAAAAAATTGTACTCTAACAAATTTGAAAACCTAGAAGAAATGGATCAATTCCTAGAAACACACTACCTACCTAAACTAACACAAACAGAGGTGGAACAACTAAATAGACCCATAAAAAAAGAAGAGATTGAAAAGGTAATCAAAAAATTCCCAACAAAAAAAAGCCCTGGCCTGGAGGGCTTCACTGCAGAGTTCTACCAAACTTTCGGAGAAGAGTTAACACCACTACTACTAAAGGTATTTCAGAGCATAGAAAATGACAGAATACTTCCAAACTCATTTTATGAAGCCAGCATATCCTTGATACCAACACCAGGTAAAGACACCACTAAAAAAGAAAATTACAGACCTATATCCCTCATGAACTTAGATGCAAAAATCCTCAACAAAAAATAGGATTCAACAACATATCAAAAAAATAGTTCACCATGACCAAGTGGGATTCATACCAGGTATGCAGGGATGGTTCAACATTAGAAAAACAATTAATGTAATCCATCACATAAATAAAACAAAAGACAAGAATCACATGACTCTATCAATTGATGCAGAAAAGGTATTTGTCAAAGTTCAACACCCATTCATGATAAAAACTCTCAGCAAAATAGGAATAGAAGGAAAAATCCTCAACATGATAAAGGGCATTTCTACAAAGCCAACAGCCAACATCATCCTAAATGGAGAGAGCCTGAAAGCATTCCCCTTGAGATCAGGAAACTGACAAGGATGCCATTTATCACCACTCTTATTTAACATTGTGCTGGAGGTCCTAGCCAGAGCAATTAGGCTAGATAAAGAAATAAAGGGCATCCAGATTGGTAAGGAAGAAGTAAAAGTATCTCTATTTGCAGATGACATGATCTTATACACAGAAAACCCTAAAGAATCCTCAAGAAAACTACTGAAACTAACAGAAGAGTTCAGCAGAGTATCAGGATACAAGATAAACATACAAAAATCAGTTGGATTTCTCTACATCAACAAAAAGAACATTGAAAAGGAAATTACCAAATCAATATCATTACAGTAGCCCCCAAGAATATAAAATACTTAGGAATAAACCTTACAAGAGATGTAAAAGACCTATACAAAGAAAACTGCAAGAAACCAAAAGAGACCTGAACCGAAATAACCAAACCCGGTGCCGTCGAGTCAGTTCCGACTCATAAGTGGAAAAACATACCTTGCTCATGGATAGGAAGACTTAACATTATAAAAATGTCTATTCTACCAAAAGCAATCTATAGATACAATTCCGATCCAAATTCTAGGGACATTTTTTAATGAGATGAAGAAATAAATCACCAACTTCATACGGGAGGGAAAGAGGCCCCGGATAAGTAAAGTATTACCAAAAAAGAAGAACGAAGTGGGGGACCTCACTCTATCTGATTTTAGAACCTACAATACTGCCACAGTAGTCAAAACAGCCTGTAGTGGTACAACAACAGGCACATAGACCAATGGAGCAGAATTGAGAACCCAGACATAAATCCATCCACATATGAGCAGCTGATATTTGACAAAGGCCCAAAGTCAGTTAAATGGGGGAAAAAACAGTCTTTTTAACAAATGGTGCTGGCATAACTGGATATCCATCTGCAAAAAAATGAAACAAGACCCATACCTCAAACCGTGCACAAAAATTCACTCAAAACGGATCAAAGACCTAAATATAAAATCTAAAATGATAAAGATCATGGAAGAAAAAATAGTGACAAGGTTAGGAGCCCTAATACATGGCATAACAGTATACAAAACATTACCAACAATGCAGAAGACAAACTAGATGACTGGGAGCTCCTAAAAATCAAACACTTGTGCTCATCCAAAAACTTCACCAAAAGAGTAAAATGATTACCTACAGACCAGGAAAATTTTTTTAGCTATGACAGTTCAGATCAGTGTCTGATATCTAACATCTACATGATACTGCAAAACCTCAGTTACAAAAAGACAAATAACCCAATTAAAAAAATGGGCAAAAGATACAAACAGGCATTTCACTAAAGAAGACATTCAGGTGGCTTCCAGATACATGAGGAAATGCTCAGGATCATTAGCCATTAGAGAAATGCAAATCAAAACTACAATGAGACTCCATATCAATCCAACAAGGCTGGCATTAATCCAAAAAATGCAAAATAATAAATGTTGGAGAGGATTTGGAGAGTCTGGAACACTTATACATTGCTGGTAGGAATGTAAAATCGTACAGCCACTTTGGAAATCAATTTGGTGCTTCCTTAAAAAGCTGGAAATAGAACTACCATGCCATCCAGCAATCCCATTCCTTTGAATATATCCTAGAGAAACGAGAGCCTTTACAGGAACAGATACATGCACACCCCATGTTCACTGCAGCACTGTTTACAATAGCAAAAAGATGGAAGTAACCAAGGTGCCCATCAACAGATGAATGGATAAATAAATTATGGTATATTCACACAATGGAATACTACGCATCGATAAAGAACAATGATGAAACTGTGAATCATTTCATAATATGCAGGAATATGGAAGGCATTATGCTGAGTGAAGTTAGTCAGTTGCAAAAGGACAAATATCATATAAGACCACTGTTATAAGAACTTGAGAAATAGTTTAAACAGAGAAGAAAATATTCTTTGATGGTTAAGTGGGGAGGAGGGAGAGAGGTTCTCACTAATCAGACAGTAGACAAGAACTATTTTAGGTGAAGGGAAAGACAACACATAATGAAGGAGAGGTCAGCATAATTGGACTAAACTCAAAGCAAAGAAGTTTCCTGAATAAACTGAATGCTTCGAAGGCCAGAGTAGCAGGGGCGGGGGTCTGGGGACCATGGTTTCAGGGGGCATCTAAGTCAATTGGCATAATAAAATCTATTAAGAAATCATTCTGCATCCCACTTTGGAGAGTGGAGTCTAGGGTCTTAAATGCTAGCAAGTGGCCATCTAAGATGCATCAATAGGTCTCAACCCCCCTGGAGCAAAGAAGAATGAAGAACACCAAAGACACAAGGTAATTATGAGCCCAAGAGATAGAAAGGGCCACATAAACCAGAGACTCCATCAGCCTGAGACCAGAAGAACTAGATGGTGCCCAGCTACAACAGATGACTGCCCTGACAGGGAACACAACAGAGAACCCCTGAGGGAGCAGGAGAGCAGTGGGATGCAGACACCAAATTCTTGTAAAAAGACCAGACTTAATGGTCCGACTGAGACTGGAAGGAACCCAGAGGTCATGGTCCCCAGACCTTCTGCTAGCCCAAGATAGGAACCATTCCCAAAGCCAACTCTCCAGACAGGGATTGGACTGGACAATGGGATAGAAAATGATACTGGTCAAGAATGAGCTTCTTGGATCAAGTAGACACATGAGACTATGTGGGCATCTCCTGTCTGGAGGGGAGATGAGAGGGCAGAGGGGGTCAGAAGCTGGTTGAGTGGACACGAAAAGAGAGTGGAGGGAAGTAGTGTGCTGCCTCATTAGGGTGAGAACAACTAGGAGTATACTGCAAGATGTATATAAATTTTTGTATGAGAGACTAACTTTATTTTTAAACTTTCTCTTAAAGCACAATAAAAATTAAAAAAAAAAAGCATCCTTAAGTCAAATTCCGGCTCCTTTGAGCAAGACATTTAACTGCTCTGAGATGAAATTTCCTTCACCATAAAATAGCTTGACCACTGACTCTGTGGCCATGGGTGTTTGTTAGGCACTATGATGGTTAGTCTTATGTGTCAACTTGGCGAAGCTCTGATGTCCAGCTGTCTGGTCGAACACTAGTCTAGGTATTACTGTGGTATTTCATAGATGTGCTTGACATCTACAATCAGTTGACTTGAAGTAGATGACCCTTGATAATGTGGATGGGCCTCATCCAGTCAGTTGAAGGCCTTAAGAGCAGACGCTGACGTTCCAGAAGAAGAAGAAATTTTGTCTCAAAGTTGTAACACAGATATCCTGCTGGAATTTCCAGCCTGCCTACTTCATGAATTTTGGACTTGTCAGCCCCCATAATTATGTGAGCCAATTCCTCAAAATCTCTCTCTCTCTCTCCACACACACACTATTGGGTTCTGTTTCTCTGGAGAATGCTGACTGATACTGATACAGATATAGGGACCCTCCCTGAGCCCTGGAAAGGACAACCCTGGAGATGATGATGATGATGATGATATCCATCTCATAGGGTTGCTGTGAGGATGAAATGGGCAGATGTTTGTGAAGTGTTTGCCCCAGAGCTTGGCATATAGTAGGTGCCTAGAAGTGGTGGCTTAATTACTCCAGCACATTGCTGGCATACAGTTAATTTGCTTCCTTTCTGTATTGTATGATACACGAAAATGATTTTGAAAAAACTTGGAATGACCGTTTGTACAATTTCTAGATATTATGAGAATTAGAAGCTTATTTATTTATTTTTTTTAGATTCTCTTTTGGAAATACGTAGTTACAATATTGAGGTATCTACCTTGGATTTAAAAAAAAAGTAGGGCATCTAATGCAGAAATGAGGAAAACAAAAAAACACGAAACCCATTGCCGTTGAATCGATTCCGACTCACAGTGACCCTATAAGGACAGACTAGAATTTCCCCAAGGAATGGCTGGTGGATTCAAACTGCCAACCTTTTGGTTAGCAGCCATGCCACTAGGGCTCCAGAAATGAGAAAACTTCTGAAATTAGGCAATGGAGCTGGTAGGGTTGTAGGTTGGCTCCACTGTATATAATTACCCTCCATCCCTCTCTGGAACCCTTTCTCTCCCTTGCACAGTCCCAGGTGTCCTAGGACCTTCATCAATGACAAGACAGTGTACTAAAGGGCTGTATTTGTAGATCTTGGGCAGTAAAGAAAATAAATTGTGTTCATGTGGTTTTTAGAGGGCCTACCCTCACCCCATCTCGCCCTGCTCCACCCTCTCTGTCCCAATCTCGGCAGCATATTTGGAAATGTCAATCATAACTTTAAGACCTTCTCCATTTTTTGTCCTCATTGTTTAAGTGGATGGATGAACCACAAAGAAAAGCATATGTCAGATTTTTGAACTGCTTTTACAGCTGTAATTGTGCACACATCTTTGGTATTCTACCAACATTGCTTCCCATTCTCGATAAAATGAAAGGGCTTTTAGCAGCTCTGAGGTGTCAAGAGCAGACCATTTAAACATAACGCTCCTGATAACGTAATTGTGGCAACGGATCCGGCTCTTTGTGAGACTCTCGATTGGATGCAAAAACAAAATGAATAGTTTAGAAGCAGGCTGGATATTACTTCTCGTCTACTCCAGTCTCAGTTGTTTTTTGTTGCTTTTTAATTTCTAGAACAATCCATGGGCCTTATCTACACTGCTGCTACATTTTCTTCACCCGGGCCTGGAAGGCTTGGCAGGGCTCTGATTGATAAGTTCTAGCCCTGCAGCCATCTGGGGAATCTGGGGACAAGATAGTATGCTCGAATGGCAATGGAGTCCTGACTTCTAGACCCAGTTCCACCACGCCCTAGCTGGGTGATGTTGGGCAAATGTCTTGCCCTCCCTATGCCTTTTTTCTTTTCATCTGGCTAGCTAACAGGACTGCTGGGGCACTCAAAGGAGACTCACTCATTGTATGAAAGTGCTGTAAAACAATAAATGACTATGCACGTGAAAAGTATCCCAGGTTTCAGCATTTTGCAATATAGTAAGTGAAAAAGTGTATGTGTATGCATGTGCACACGTGTGCATGCACACATACACAAGCACATCTCATTAGATCAGACACCACGAGAGGGGCCTGACATTCCAGGATACAGTATGCATGGGTGTGTGTGTGTGTGTGTGGGTGTGGGGGTGTGTGATTACAACATTACATTCAATTATAGAACTGAAGTGACTTTTAACTCAGCTCCCCTGCCTATCATCTTCGGTGCCTTCCACCAGCATTCTTTGCCTCACTCCCAGTTACTGTTCAAAGCACCGAGAAGAACCTGGAAATGTGCCACTGTTTGATAGCAGATGGGAATATTTTAAAAAATTATTCCACCATCAGGATATAAAGTGACTTTCCAATTATCAAACAAGTCAGTAAACACGAAAGATGATGGACGAACCTCTCAACCAAACAGACCCAAATATCAGTTCTCTCCTTTTCACTTTAACATGGCAAAATGGAGCTTTCTGGAGAGGGATGTTGTTCCCACCATGGGTCACGGCAATGAACCTTATATGGATTTTTGCAAGGGGATGTAAGTCTTTACAGGCACAGATCTGTCAGCCTCACTGAATGGACCCTCTACCAGGCCTGGTGAGGCAATCTGGCTGCAAGACTAAGGCCAAGGATGGGCCTACACTTGTGTACATAGTGGCCACGTCAGCAGATGCAGTCTATCAAAGACAACCCAATGATCGTATTCATATACAAAATCACATCTGATCTAAACCTAAATGGTAAAAAAAAAAAAAAAAAGGTACCATTTTGTCCTGTATTGGGGTTAATCCATTTATGGATTGAATCGTATCCCCCCAAAAGATTTGATGGAGTTCTAACCTCTGTCCCTGTGAAGGTGACCTTGTTTGGAAATAGGGTCTTTGAAGATATCGATCAAATTAAACGAGGTTATACCAGAGTAGGTTGGGTCCTAATCCCTTCTGAGTGGTGTCCTACAAAAGAGAAGATACACACAGACAAGGAGAAGATGGTCATGTGACGCTGCAGCTACAAGCCAATGACCGCTTGGAGACTCCAGAAGCTAGGAGAGAGGCATGGAGCAGGTTCTCCCTTGGAGTCTCAGAAGGAATCAACATGGCCGACACCCTGAGCTCAGACTCCCAGTCTCCAGAACTGTGAGATGATAAATTTCTGTTCTCATAATCCATCCCATCTGTGGTCCTTTGTTACAGCAGCCCTAGGAAACTAAGACGGTCCACTTTGGCTTAATGCCTGGGCAAGGTCATACCTGAATTCAGATCAGTTGGGCCCTCCACAAAGTACCCAGGGCATGGCTTTAGCGAAGGTTAAGAGCACGTGCTCTGGGATCCATTCTGTTCTGGCTCCGCCACTTGCTGCAGTGGCACTGTGGGCAGCTTGCTCAATGTCTCTCAGCTTTGGTTTCTGCCTCTGTAAAAGTCAGTGATGGTGACCCCCACCGGCTTGTTGCAAAGAGAACAAGTGCGTGGGAAGTGCCTGGCACATAGCAAGCAGGCCAGAAATCGGAGTTAGTCGTGCTAGTGCTGTTGTCAGCGCAGGTCTAACCTTCACTGGACTGTGAGCTCCCTGTGGGAGGGATGTGTGATGTTTCGTCCAGAGTTTCCCCGGCATCTGGCGTAATAGGTGCTTGATCCATATACGTTGAAAGGCATGAAAGCCTGAATGAATGAATGATTGAATGACTCTAGATATGGATGCAAATCAGGTAGAAAAGAAGAGATACCCACATTTCCCTTGAGAGAGACAGAGAGAGAAAAACATTTTGTTACAACTACAGACCAACCAAAACCAAACCTGTTGCCTTTGAGTTGATTCCAACACATGGTGGTCCCACATGTGTCAGAGAAGAACTGCACTTCATAGGGCTGTATTTTAGGAAGTAGGTTGCCAGGCCTTTCTTCTGAGGTGCCTCTGGGTAAACTCGAACCTCTAATTTTTCAGTTAGTAGCCCAGCACTTAGTTGTTTGCACCACCACCCAGGGACTCCAATAACAGAGGTGCCTCAAAATCCACCTGGAACATATAAATCTTACCATAGATTAGGCCATGAACAACAGCACAAAGATCAGATCAGATCTTTGTTATGCTGGCTGAGCAAAAACATTTATGTTTTCAGCTAGAGTGTTTCGAGTGGAAATGCACTGCTACACTGAAGGAGCCCAGTTTTCAGTCATGGCACCTGTCAAGCACCAGCAGCATCAAAGCTCTTGGATGTGAACATCCCACACACCAATATTGCTTGTTGTCACACGAGCCAATATACGATCCTCACCGTAACATCCTCTTGATGTCTGATTACTCTTCTTAAGGACTTCATGCTGATTCATTTCAAACTGTGAATTACCTTTAATTCACAGCTTGAACAGGCTGCCAAATTTTGTTTTCTCTACTCCCAGGTGGCTGTCCCTGATGCAGTGGAGAACTTCCAAAAATACATTAAGTCCTGCGGAAAGGTTGGCGAGCCTTGAAATGCAAGGTGTACAAGACAGGTTCAGACCAAGAGTTGGCTACTTCTCAGTTTAAAAACCGGAATGGCCGTAACTAGTGGAAGTCCCCGAGATTACCAGTTTATGGAGAGAGTTCAGTTTGGCCTTTTGGAAGCCTTAAACTGATTAGCAGTATTTCCAAACTCCAAGTACCAAATTGTGTATCCTGATTAAGAATTAATCTGATTAAGAGAATAAGTCTTTTTTTTTTTTTTTGGTCACGTTACACAGTCATTTTTCTACGGAAATTACATCTAAGTAGCAGACCAAACACCTACTTAAGGGGAGACTCTATGCACTTGATTTGCTACAGATGATTTTAGGCAAAAGCCTATCTGAGGTTATTTCTCTGCAATAAGGCATAACAGTTTGCAAATGAAATTCTGAAAAGAAACGTTTTGGTAGATGGGTGCTCAGGGCTGTAATGAATGCAAAATGTGAAAGCTTTTATTTATGTTTTGTTTTTTCAAAACAAGCATTTCTAAATTCTTCTCAGAAACAACGTAATGTTTGTATCAGTTGCAGCAATCTGGAAACATTCTAATAATCTTTCTATTTCCTATGATAATGAAATCTTCATACCACTTAAAGTTTAGAAATGTGTTATGTTAGTTAGATAAGGCCATTTTTGCCCAGCTTTGCACTGGGACTCCTTTCCACTAACCGCAGCTCTACAAAACCACTTGAAGGTTGTGTCCAGAGACAAAAGGCTGAATTTGGTGTACCGTATCCCTGGATCCATCAGATCCCGTGGTGGCAGAGAGGCAGCTTTGGAACCACGCAGACCTAGGCTGCATCCAAGCTTTCCCACCAAGGAACAGTGTGACTTAGAGGCCTTTCTGTGTGCCTGTAGCCAAAATGTTCATTCAAGATAAGGGTGCTCAGTAGGTTTACCTTCCATTGGACTGTGGACACTTCATGGGGAGGAAATGTATTATAGCCTTTGTTACACTAACCTCAATTTTCTCACCTGTAAAGTGGGGATAATTTGAAACTATTCCAGGTTGGCTGGTGAGCTTAATAGGGTAATGTATGCAAAAGCACCTGGCACGGGGCCTGGCACCTTGCCTGGGATACGTGCTCAGTAGCACAGTGAGTATTATGTGAGGCTTCTCCACTCCTGTTGCGTGTATAACGTCCTTTCCTCCTAACTAGTACTACGCTTAAGGACTTGTTCGTATTGTAGGGATACCCACCATCCACAGATACACTGAGGCTGGTCACCACTAATCTGTTTCCTTCACACCTTTCATCACCTCCTTGGGTCTGTGGCGGGATCTTTTCAAACCTGTAACCAATACTATAAGTGGAGGAACTAGTTTTACGGCAAAGAAATAAGAGCATTATGGCTACATCAACCTTTATATTTGGCTTTTATGGAAACAATCCAGGTATTCTTGATAACATGGCTTAAGATACAGGAGCTGCTTGAATAAAAGGAAGTCTGAATGGTTTCCAACTGGGCAGAGTCCAACTGCTAACAACCAATGGTAACAAAGGAACTGGATATTTGGAGCTGCCATCTTCTCAAAGGTACTCACAGAATTAACTGAAGTCAAGGGCTGAATGAATGCGTACCTCTGCGTTCATGGATCTTGTACACAAATCCTTCTCAGGGCAAACTGAATATGCCTTATCTGTTCTCACTTAGGATGGCTCACAACAGACCACCAAAGTCATGCATTTTCGTAAAGCCACTGTACTCTCCTTAATCGATAAGACATTATAATCAATTTTTGTTGTTGTTGTTGTTAGGTGCTATCCAATCAGTTCAGACTCATAGTGACCCTATGTAGAACAGAATGAAACACTGCCTGGTCCTGTGCCATCCTTACAATCGTTGCTATGCTAAATGAAGTAATCTGACTCAACAGAGAAAATGTAAGTTCTTTGGCTTTGGTTTCAGTTTTCTCTTCCATTGCTCCTTTCAAAATGGCGTCATTAAGAATCTAGGGGCTGCCACAACTACACCGCCCCCCGAGGCTGTGTCCCCAGGAAGCCTGGACCCCATGGAGGCACCCGGCTGGCCAAAGTAGCTGCGGCAGGCACCAGCCCCAGGGGCCGTGATGACAAGAGGGCTGGGGGGACCCCCGATGGGACGCCACACCCTGAGGTGCCTGTCTACTGGCTGCAGGACTTCAACATGTTTTCCACCACAGGCACAGGAATGTTCGGGCAGGTGCACCTGGTCCAGGAAAAGACTGCCAAGTGCTTCTTCACGCTCAAGGTGATGAGCATCCTTGATGTCATCCTCCTGAAGCAGGAGCAGCACGTATACAACATAAAGTCGGTCCTGGAGGAAGTCAGCCACCCCTTTCTCATCCTGCTAAAATGGTGTCAGAAACAGGACCTAGAAGATATGTTCCCACATCCCCGAGTCTTTACGGGAAGTCAGCCCATACCATAGAGCATTCTTTGTGCTTTCTGCTTCTCTCCAGTTTCTTCTGGGCCGTGGGTAAAGAAGCCTTTGATGACCAAAAAACCAAACCCATTGCCGTAGAGTCCATTCTCACTCATAGCGAGTCTATAGGACAGAGTAGAATGCCCCCCCCAGGGTTTCCAAGGAGTGGCTGGTGGATTAGCAGCCCCAGTTCTTAACCACTGCATCACCAGGGCTCCCTTTGATGACCGAAAACTGAAATGCCAAAGTCTTCCTAACATTGCCCCAAAAGAATATGTATATTTAGAAAACCAAAAAACCAAACCTGTTGTTGGTCAAGTCTATTTGGACTCAGAGCAACCATCAATTCTAGACGTGTCAACCCTCTAAAGCCTTAAAAGTAACATTAAAAAAAAAAAAGCCCTTGTGGCCAGAAATAGATGACATCAGAAGTAGACGACTGATTCCAAGATCATGAAACAAAGCTGCTGAACTTTTTAAACTTTATTTTATAATTGTAGCTATTCTTATGTTATTGGCAATATTCCACTATTGTGGTCTTATTTCTTAGTAATTTTGTCTAGACATCTTTAGTTGGCTTCCAAACAGCATAGGTTCTTGGTTTCGCTCAATACTATAAACAAGGTTGATGTTTTTAATACTTGTTATAGTCATTATTAGATTAATTAAATGCTTTGTGAAATGTTTGTCTAACATTCGCTCAAAGTTCCACACAGCTATGCAAAGAATTATGTATTTAGAAGAAACTAATTTCTCAGATAAGTTTGACTTCTCTCCTTAGTCCCAGTCCTCTTTGAATGTCAAGTTCTCCCTCCTAATGTGGCCCTGCTCTCCACTTATCACAAAAAATAAGAGCACAAAAATCTTAAAATGGTGCCCAGCCATCCTTTTTAAGGTAGTATCTAGGGTCTTAAAGGTTTGCTATGACCAAAAAAAAAAAAAAAAAAAAACTCAGATCAACTGAAGCCCTTGCAGAAGAAGAGTTACTCCTTTGCGAGTGGTCAAAATCTCTAATACAGCCCTAAATATCTACTCACCCTGAAGATAAATTTCCTAGAATAGCAAGGTGAAGATATTTAATAGTGATCAAGGAATCTTTTACATAGAGATTCATGATCAAAGAGGGGGATATGTGAAAGTGATCTAAATTTCGAAGTGCTTGACATGAAAAGATGGCTATGCTTAGGTCTGAGTCAAACTCCATGTTGATTATAAGTTTTGCTTCTGCTTTAAGAAAGTAGACTTTTACCTCTGTAACTTTCCATAGTACTGTGTAAATCTTCCAGGTGTGAATGCGGTTATGCTTGCTCAAGATTGTGAAGCCCCTGCTGAAACTTGTTTGTTCAAGATGTTCTCAGGAAATGTTTTTATGTTACAAAGATCAGCTTTTACCCTGCACTACATACCCTTCTCTGGTTTTTTGCTATAAAATCCTCCCTGCCCACTTGCCCATTGGAACACTGGGTTCTCAGACTCAATGTTGCCAGTTCACGAACTGTTTCTCCCTCAATAAAACTCTTTGCTTTCACTTTGACAGACTCAGAGGTTTTACTCTTTGACAAAGGTTTAAAGATTATCTCAGGGCAATAGTTTCAGGGGTTCATCCAACCTTCATGGCTCCAGGAAGTCTGGAGTCCATAAGAATTTGAAATTCTGTTCTGAATTTCCCCCTTTTGATCAGAATTCTTCTACAGAGTCTTTGATCAAAATGTTCACTAAAGTAGCTGGGCACCATCCAGTTCTTCTGGTCTCAAGGCAAAGGAGGCAGTTGTTCATGGAGGCAATTACCAACACTTTCCATGTCCTCCTTCTATGCCTGATTCTCCTCCTTCCTCTGTTCCTTCAGGCAAATAGAGATCAACTGCTGTGCCTTGGATGGCCCCTCATAAACTTTTAAGACCCCAGGCACTATGCAACGAAGTAGGAGGCAGAACAGGAGCACTAAACATGTTATTAGGCCAATTAACCGGGATGTCCCATGAAACCATGATCCTAAACCTCCAAACCAAGAAACCAAATCCCATGATATTTAAGAAGCCTCAGCAGTGACTCTTTTTTTTTATTCTTTTAAATATACCTAGCACACAACTTTTGTCAATTCAACTTTTTATAGGCATACAACTTATTGACAGTAATTACAATAATCAGCTGTGCAAACCTACCCTTAATCAATTTGATATTTCCATCAAATTCCGCCTTTCCATCTTTCCCCTCCCTCCTACCCCTAGTAACCACTAACAAACTTTGTTCTCTCTTAAAAAAAAAAAAATCTAGAGTGTAACAGTGTATGGTATGTCCCAATCCCTGACTCTTGTCATTGAAATAAATGGGCCTTTTAGAGACAGGACAGGCATATGTACAACAGTACAACCCTACAGCCCTGTGAAATACAATTTGATCTTCTCAAGCCCATACCCTGCTCTCTGCTTGGGATTTAGAAGACCAGGGTGAGTACTGTTCCAAGACTATAACAAAACTCAGACCTATAGAGGCTGAGGGAAACAAAAACCTCTGGGTTTTCTTTCTTCTAGAAGTTATTAAGCTTTAAAGTCAAACATACTTTTATGTTGTTGGTTTTAATTGCTAAAGAGTACAACTGTTTGCATTTGAATTCTGACAAGCCCTAAGGGGCTCTGTCTGTATATTTTAAAATAACCACACCCTCTCATGATTTAAACTCTCATCTTTGGAATCCAAGGTCAAGGCTTTCCCCACAGCTGCCCTGGAGCAGAGACTCAAATTCAGGCCCCAAACTCCCCAAGTTCAGTGCTCTTGCCTCTTGGGCAGTCAGGGTTTCAGCTGGAGGGGACAGAGTGTCACCCCGTGGATAAACACCTCTTAAAAAGCACTCTATGTCAATGGAGTATACTGGGTGAGGAAAGACCCAGTTCTCGAAAAGGCCAATCGTATTGCTGGGGCCAGGCCTAGAGAGAACAACAAACTGTCAAGAACAAAGAGGGGGCCTGGCTCATTCCAAGTCTGCACTCAGGCACATGTCTGACCAGTGTTTTCAGACCTGGTACCCATGTGTGAGTTCTTATAAACAATCCAGACTCAAATAGAAGATCTGTGTTTCATCAACCAGGGAAAATGGGCCAAGTTGAGGAAACCTATAAAGTATCCCAGTAATTACGGGATTCTGTTTTACAAGACTCTAATCTCTTTCTCCTGCAATGAGTGGTGGGAGCAGGCCTAGGACATTAGCTGGCCTTGGGTGGGCGTCCCTCCTGGCGCAGGGCTGACTCAGGGGCTCTTTCCCTCCAGGTTCCAGGCACCGTCAGTCTGTACACTCCAAATGTTCTCAGTCACCTGGAGGATTACCTTGCCAAATGGAAAATTCTAAAATCTGCTTAACCAACACACTCTAGTGAAATATGGGAGGCTGATAGTAATGGCTGAGCTGATAAAAATTTGGAAGCTCAAAATAAAAATAACCATTACAACTCTGATCAGTTCTGTGTAAAATCCATCTCCTGTCCTAAGAAGGGTACTTATTCCATCTGAAGTCTGATGGACAGAGCTTGAACTTTACATCAAACAGCCAAAGAGAGAGCAGCTCATTCATAAATTTGAGCTCAGTGTTCTCTCGTTTTACACAAGCTCCCTTTAGAGAACTTTAGTCCTGTTGAATTCACTTGATACCACATGCTACCCAGTGCTGCTCTCTGCAAATGCTGCCTCTAACTATAAACCTTGATTGACAACCTTATTTCTGTTAGTTGCAAACTATTGAGTTATTGCATTTTATGGTAACTATGGAAATCAGCATATTTCACAGTGGGAGCCTAATACTCTTGCTTTAGGAGTAAGACCATTTTACAATGGAAAAATAACATTTGCACATTTTGTCATGTTTGGAAAGACGTGTTGATTTCCTAAAGGCTCGTGTGTGTGTGTGTGTGTGTGTGTGTGTGTGTGTGAATTTTATTGACTTTTTCATGGGGGTGGCAGGGTAGGAGTGGAGGTAGGGAGGGTAAGATCTATTGTTTACTAGGATGGCAAGGGGAAGTGCAATTTGAACTGTGATTAATGGAACAGCTGAGATGGAAAACACCAGAAATGATTTTGATTTCTGTGTTTCCATATAATTTGGTCCTTAAATCAGAGTTATGTTTTTTTTATTCCCCTTATTTTTTTCTCATTTCTTTAAATTGAGGATTCTTGGTTATTGAAATTGAACTTTGAATTAGAAGGCACAGATCAGTCCAGACAACCAAATAAGAGATGTAGTGATGGGGTCAGGGCTTTGGTGCTTTACTACTGCAATGAACCAAGAACATAGAAATGCCACTGACTTTCTCAGAGCCTCTATTTGGGAATCATTCCCAGTTGTTTTATGCAATTATTCATGATCTTCCAAAAGGTGAGCAATTCACTTCAAGTGTGCCATTAGGCCACTTGAATGTCATAAATTATTTCATTTTGAAAATTTTGAAGTGTGTGCCTATTACTCACACAGCAAAGTCGACTTCCATTTTCTATTATCAGGAAGGAAAGAAGTTCTGAGAGAAAGACTCCCTTGATACACTCTTGAACAAATGGAAATTACAAAATCCACAATAGCTAATCTGAGGAAATTGGTTTCTCTACACCCCACCTTCAGTTAACATTAATAAAAAAAATGAAGACAGTGCTGAGTGGATTGCAGGGCCCTGGTTCCTGAACTCCAACCTTGCGCCATGTAATCTCTTATTCCATCTCTTCCCGGATGCCCTTGTTTGTCTTTAATGTACAGTTGCTGAATGACCTGCAAATATCCAGGTCTTGGGCTGACTGCGCATAACAACTCACTCAACATTTCATGTCCAATCATGGCTGCTTAGACATGTCCCTGTCAGTGGTGGCTGAAGCAACAACCCAGTTGAGATTTTTCTCATTGAAATTGCTGCTTCAGCAGTTGTTTTCGTATCGCTGGTAGTGACTCAGCCTGTGTCTACACCCTTAGAGGCCACAAGGTGTTCTTATTCATTTTTACTATTACCTGTCTATTGTGGGAAATCATTCTCCCCCCTAACCGAGCTCCATATTACTATGAGTGAAGGCTGATATTTTCAAGAAGCACGAGTGAGAAGAATAAGATTTGGTCAGCACTGAAACTCTGTTTCCTTGCCAAATAACCCCCCCCCCCCACCCCAGAGCCCTGATTGAAAGCTCCAAGTACTCACGACTTGAATGATACTGACTTCGTAGAAGCTTTGCTGGTTGGGTCACTCCACTCTGAAAAGGCAAGACACAAACACTTACTATACATGTTTTCAAATATCAAAAGATGTTTCTGAATTAATTGGTATCCCCACAAGTGGCTCTTCCAACTATACTGCTTCATAGCATCCTGCCATGGATAACAGATGACCACCCCCCTCCAAAAAAAAAAAAGAAGAAGAAGGAACTAATTAGGTGTATCACAACTTGATTTTGTGGTTGTAGTTGCTATTTCATGTTTTAATGCTATTTGGTAGGAAAGAGGAAAAAGTGAGGGAGGAGAAGACATGGTTATTTGGACTAAGAAGGATTAAAAAAACACCTACTTTGTAAGGTGAATCCTGGGGTCAGATGCTGGGATTCCTATAAGAAAGAACACATATAATATAAAATTAGTTATGTGATACAAAGGGGAACAAAAGGTCTATCTGTTATTGCTGAAGATCTAACTTGATTAATGGTGCCAACAGGACACCACTGTCAGCAAACCCATTAATTAAACTCCTGTCTGTAGCTCTACTTGATGGGTAAACATTTGCTCTTCAAACCTGCTGCAACATGATCATAACTGCCATTTTATCAGAATATAAGTAAGACTGGCGTCTATTTGGAAATGTGTGCAACCTGGGAACAAATGACCTGCATGTGTGAAATCCGAGTGTATAATTTCTCACTTAGCTAGGCAATGGTGCCTCTAAGGGCCTTGGTTCAAACAAACAAGTGATTGTAGTTTTTGTAAGTAGTGTAAACAAGACCATAATTAATAGAGTTGCTCATTTGTTCTCTTTAAATGAAATAACTCTGAATTTCTACCTTATAACTAGGACACATATGAAAATAGATGTACCTCATTTTGCCCAAGAGAAGTGTTCTTAAAACTTCGTTACAGGTTTTGGAGGTATGGGACGTAATTTGAAACATACTAGTGGAGTGCATTATTTAAAGGGATTTAGGTCCCTGGATGGAACAAATAGTTTGAGCTCAACTACTAACTGAAAGGTTGGAGGTTTGAATCTACCCAGAGGCACCACAGAAGAAAGGCCTGGTGATCTACTTCCATAAGATCACAGCCATCGAAAACCCTGGGGAATGCAGTTCTACTCAAACACTCAGGGTTGCCATGAGTCGGAATCAACTCCACAGCAAAGGATTTTTTTCTTTTTTAATTTGACTTGAAAATCACCCCACACAG
Organism: Loxodonta africana; assembly: GCF_030014295.1. NCBI lineage: Eukaryota > Metazoa > Chordata > Mammalia > Proboscidea > Elephantidae > Loxodonta > Loxodonta africana. The sequence goes on along the minus strand of NC_087369.1, from coordinate 170,889,661 downwards.
AAATCATTCACTCTTTGGATTAATCTGGATTTGCACAGAGCAGTTTTGCTGGGAGTGACCCAACTTGCAGGCGGAAGCACTACAGCGACCTACGCTACACACAAAGCACAGTGTGCCTGGAAGAACCAGTTAGTATCGACTGCAAAGCATGCGTTCCCAAACTGGGGACAATTAATTCAAGTAAATACAAGAAGTGGTTACATCAATCACTGCTGCAAGGGATCTACTCATTAAACCTAATCTTACCACCCTATTGAGTAAAAATGGGCTCACAACATAATTTATCTTTAAAAGTACTCAGCAAGCATGCTAACAGTGTGCTTTAATCAAAAATGAACTTTTCGATCTATTTAGCATGATTCTGTGATCCAAGAGATTTGTCTTCTGGCAAGCTCAGCTCTCCAGAAAAACCACCATAAACTCAGCAGGGGGCTAAGCCTCTCAGCTAAAGAGCTGTCACAAAGCCCATGCAGTTTGCAGCTCAAAGGCTTCCCCATTCACATTCAGAATTGACTTTTGATAAAAGCTTCCCACAGTCTTGGCCATTGGACTTCCACCCCTGAGCAAATCACAAATGGCAGGAAATGGGAAGCACTCCTAGGGGGCCAGCCACTAGGAACATTGAGACGTGGAAACCAACAGCACAGGACTCGACAGAAAATTACACAGCAAATTCAGAACTTGAAAAGCACAAGAGCCTGTGGTCATTTATTACAGAAGGAAGCATTCCTACCCATCCTGAGAGCCCCAAGGGCACAACTACTGCATAGTATAATATTACAGCCTCATACAATAACTGATGCTCAAATTAACGTCGAAGTTATCAAGAAAGACTAAAGTATGTTCAGTATGATCTTCACAACAAGTCTGGAAAATATTAATTTCATGTCAAAATGCTTTCTATGACGTGGTTCCCATGGAAGGCTAACCGTCGGTTATCCAAAAATTTCAGTAATCCAGAACACTTCATTTCCCAATAAATGAGGCATCAATCATTGCTATCTACTTAACTGGAAACCCTGGTGGCGTAGTGGTTAAGTGCTACGGCTGCTCATCAAAGGGTGAGCAGTTCAAATCTGCCAAGTGCTCCTTGGAAACTCTATGGGGCAGTTCTACCCAGTCCTATAGGGTCGCTATGAGTTGGAATCAACGGCACTGGGTTTGGTTTTTGGTATATCTATTTTTTTTTTTTTAGTGGGTTTTTATATAAAAGTATTTCTACTTATTTTTTTAGTGGAATTTCATTACAAATGTGTAGTTCATGTTTGGGCAAGTATACTCTTAAGAAATTAAATGACAAGTTCCAAAGTCAATCTAACCAAGTATCTGATTGGAGAATGAAAAAAAAGCAGTAAGTTATGTACTGTTCCCAAAACCTGGACTGGTTTTATAACCTTCATCCAAGTATTCTGGACTTTGGAGCCAACAGATCCCTTGTTTCAGGGCAGCTGGGCAGCAGGGTGGCAATGCATGGTACAAATTGGAAGGTGATGTTAGTTAATGAAGTCCAGTAATTGGTGTTGTGTATCCTTGGTGCAGTTTTTAGCGTTAAGCTGGATAAGACTTAAAAATAAAACAAAACGAAAAACCTGAAGTTCAAACAAATGAAGTACATTTGATTATCACCAAAACTACTTTACATATATACCAAACCCTGACTGGAAATGATTTAGTCATAAATCTATAAATCTGTGTTAAAAAAAAAATCCTTCATGCAATAATTGTCAATGCGCATACAGATTTTTAAAAACTACCTGCCTTTGATCTGCGCATTTCTTTCACAGATGTGCCGTACATGCAATTTTATATCCTATAATAAGTTAACAAATGGGACTGACAGTGTGCCCATAAAGCTTTATTCATAGACACTGAGATTTGAATTTCATATAAATTTCAGGAAGTATGAAATGTCATGAAAATTTATTTTTCTTCTGAGTTTTTTAATCATTTAAAAAATGCAAAAACCCTCCAGCTCATTTGCCACCCTCTCTTTTAGAGAATGGCTACCTCCATGGAAGCTTTACTGGACTTGCCCTGAGGGCATTATTAGCAACCTGGATTCTGCTTGGTAGGGACTACCTTCCTTGTGAGGCTTTCCAATTTTCTACGAGAAAACAAGGCATTTTCAACTTGGGGTGCGTAAACAAACTTCAGTGAGTGGAGAACATTCAACTGTATTTATTTTTATAAGATTACAGAATCACAGTGTCCGAACTGAAAAATCCATTGGAATCATAGAGTCCACACCATCCCCTGTCCCTTATGGGGAAACTGAGGCTCAGGGGAGCTTGAACGGGAACACACAGCCAGCAAATGGCAAACCAGGACGAAAAGCAGCCAGGTTCCCAGCTCCTAAGACAGCACTCTTTCCATCCTGCAAGTGCTGTGCTGGAGATAAGAGGCCGACATTTTCTGAGAGCGTGATGTCACCCAGTTCTGGTGCCACCACCGAGGCTAGGGCAATCACTTTGGTTACACATATTTACTGGATAGAGTCATATTTTGGAAGGTACAATTTGAACTCAGATATATACAAATCTGTGTAATCAAAAAACACACTAAAGGAGAGTATGACCCCTGGCATCAGAATGCCTGGATCCGAATGCTGGTTCCCTGATTTGTTAGCTGGGTGATCCTGACCACGATACTTAACTACTCTGTGCTCACTTTTCTCCTCTGTAAATCAGGGGTAATAAAATTACCAGTCTCATCAGGTCGTACTAAGGATTGAATTGCCGTGTTGTTGTTAGGTGCCATCAAGCCGGTTCTGACTCTTAGCGGCTTTATGTACAACAGAATGCAACACCGCCTGGTCGTGCACCATCCTCACAAATTGTTGCTATGTTTGAGCCTGTGGTTGCAGTCACTGTGTCAATCCATCTCACTGAGGGTCTTCCTCTTCTGCGATGACACTTTACCTTATGAAGCATGATGTCCTTTTCCAAGGACTGGTCTCTCCTAATAACATGTCCAAAGTACATGAGATGTAGTCTCACCATCCGTGCTTCTAAGGAGCATTCTGGCTGTACTTCTTCCAGAACAGATTTGTTCGTTCTTCTGGCAGTCCGTGGTATATTCAATATCCTTTGCCAACACCATAAGTCAAAGGCATCAATTCTTCTTCAGTCCTCCTTATTCATTGTCCAGTTTTCCCATGTGTATGAGGCAATTGAAAATACCATGGCTTGGGTCAGGCGCACTTTAGTCCTCAAAGTCACATCTTTGATTTTTAACTCTTGAAAGAGGTCTTTTGCAGCAGATGTACTCAATGCAAAATACGTTGTTTGATTTCCTGGCTGTTGCTTCCATGGGCGTTGATTGAGGATCCAAGAAAAATGAAATCCTTGACAACTTCAATCTTTTCTCGTTGATCATGCTGTGTCTTAATGGTCCAGCTGTGAGGATTTGGGTTTCCTTTATGTTGAGGTGTAATCCATACTGAAGGCTGTAGTCTTTGATCTTCGTCAGGAAGTGCTTCAAGTCCTCTTAACTTTCAGCAAGCAAGGTTGTGTCATCATCTGCATAACGCAGGCTGTTAATGAGTCTTCCTCCAATCCTGGTGCCTCATTCGTCTTCATATAGTTCAGCTTCTCGGATTATTTGCTCAGCATACAGATTGAATAAGTATGGTGAAAGGATACGACCCTGATGCACACCTTTCCTGACTTTAAATCATGCAGTATCCCCTTGTTCTGTTCGAACAACTGCCTCTTGATCTATGTACAGGTTCCTCATGACCATAATTAAGTGTTCTGGAATTCCCATTATTTGCAATGTTACCTATAATGTGTTATGATGTTAGGATAATTGTTAGGATGACACTATAGTACGGTTTCTTGGATTATCTGAATTATTTACAATGTATTAAGGGTTTAAGAGGCTTGGTGGCACAGTGATTACATGTCTGGCTGCTAACCAAAAAGTCGGTGGTTCAAACCCACCAGTGGCTTCACGGGAGAAAGATGTGGCAGTCTGCTTCTGTAAAGATTTACAGCCTTGGAAACCCTATGAGGTAGTTCTACTGTGTCTGATAGGGTCATTATGAGTCAAAAATTGACTCAAAGGCAATGGGTTTTGTTTGGTTTGGTATATTAAGTGTTCCTGATATTATTATTGTTATTTCAAATATTCCCTTATTTTTCCAAACCAACATTTTGGCAGGAATCAAATGAAACAAAAGAGTGGGCATAGAGCCATCCTGGTTTCACCATTTTCTTCCATTTGCTTCTACCTTTATCATGGGGTTGTTGGTAGCATAGATAATTGGCAGAAAATGAAAATTATGCCTGATTCTAAATTGTGCACTTACTACAAAAGCCCATTTAACAACCAGTTCTATTGTATATACTTGCAAATGTCAAAATTGCGACTTGCACAAATTATCTCCAAATTGTTTAACGTAGCTGAAAACACTGCGATCAATGTATAATGTCTTAAATGGAAGGATCATTGTTTTTGGTGGAGCTAGGGAGAAGATACCCTGCCCAGGGCAGCCCAGGGAGGGGACAGTGAACATACGGGGCTAGGGAGAGTCATTGCTCACTTAGTTCCAGCCCCTTTCAAAGGTGAGAGGGGAAAATTAAACACAGTTTAGGCCAATGTGATTGTCAAAATCATGATCCTAAAAACTAAAGCCACCACCTGTGTGTCAGTCTGTCGTACTGCGGGGGCTTGCATGTTGCTGTGATGCTGGAAGCCATGCCACCGGTATTTCCAATACCAGCAGGGTCACTCCTGGTGGACAGGTTTCAGCAGAGCTTCCAGACTAGGACAGGCTAGGAAGAAAGGCCTGGTGATCTAGTTTTGATAATTAGTCGGTCAAAATCCTTTGGATCACAGCACCATGTTGTTTGATGTCATGCTGGAAGATTAGCCCCCAAAGTCGAAAGGCACTCAAAATACACAGTGACCACAACAGTGAACTCAAGCATATCAATGATTGTGAAAATGGTGCAGGACTGGGCAACATTTTGTTGTATTGTGCATGGTCTTACCATGAGTCAGAGCTGACAGGACAGCAGCTAACAACAATAACAAAGACCGATTGGGTCTCTCCTTCTACAAATAAAGTCCAAACTTCTTGGGCTACATTTAAGGCCTTTCGCAGAGTTGGCCTAACTCCTGGGGGTTCATCTCTCTCCACTCCCCGTCATATGAACTCTGATCCAGCTACTCAGGACTTCATACCAGGCTGCATCACACCAGACCCCTCACCTCTCGGTGCTGTTCTTCTGCCTGGGTGCTCTTCCTTTGGGCCCTTTTAAACTGGCTGGAGCCCTCACCATCCTCCAAATGTTGCCACCTCCAGGAGCACTTTCCTCAACTTCTCATAGCAGTGCTGGCTACTTTTCTGAGCCTGTTTATTCCCTGTGCAGACACCTACTACATTGCTTTGTGGTTTGTCTCATAACACAGAGGGCTTTTCTTTACCTCTAACTTTAAACCCATTGCATGTCCTCGGTCCCTGAGTGGTGCAAATGGTTTGCACTCAACTCCTAACCTAAAGGTTGACAGCTCAAACCCACCCAGCAGCACTGTGGAAGAAAGGCCTGGTGATCTGCTTCTGTAAAGATTACAGCCAAGAAAACCCTAGGGAGCAGTTCTACTCTTTAACACATGGGGTCACCATAAATAACTTGGCAGTAATGAGTGCGGTTTGGATTGGATTATGTCCTCGGTAGGAGTTCCTGGGTGGTACAAAATGTTAACGAACTTGGCTGCTGACTGAAAAGTTGGAGGTTCAAGCCCACCCAGAGGTGAGAAGAGAGGCCTGGAGATCTACTTCTTAAAAATCAACCATTGGAAACCCTATAGCGCAGAGTTCTACTCTGACACATGTGGGGTTACCGTGATTCGGGATTGATCTCATGGCAGCTGGGTTTGTGTCCTTAGTAAAGAGTTTCTGAACAAATGGATGGATGTAAGGATGGATGGATGGACTGATGGATGGATGGAAAAAGGAAGACTTTTTTTTCTTTTAAAGTGTGTTATTAGAATAGCTATATCTATTTAGACATTTTTTTAAATGATAATGAGAAAAATTCCTACTGGGAACAGGTAAGGAAAACTTACGTTAAACATTTGACAGAAGAAAAAGTTCTGCTAATGTGATGAATTGGTGTGTTAAGACCTGTGTGCTTATATATTACTGGAAAGTGATAACACGAAATGAAACCAGATACATCAGAGTGAAAAGACTATTTTGTTTTTAAATTAAAAACATCCTGGATGTTGTTGTCGCATCATCTGCTTGGTATTTCCCCACGGCCGTGTTCACTCCTCTCTTTGATTCGGCCACTCTGGGCACAGTGACGTGGACAGTGGGAGGAGCTCCAGGTAGTAAGATACACATGCCAGAATCTATGTGCATATTCTCTTAAATACTCTCTTTCAATAAAAAAAATCATATTTCTATTACCATCCTGGGGGCAAGGGAGAGTCTAGATTTTAGGGTACTGTGAGCCCAGGTGGTACAGTGGTTAAGTGCTAAGGCTGCTAAACAAAAGGTCAGCAGTTTGAATCCACCAGGTTCTCCTTGTAAACCCTATAGGGCAGTTCTGCTCTGTCCTATAGGGCCATTTTTATTTTGAAGAATCCAATTGGAAAATTCATATCATTAAGATAAGGGAAAGTGGAGGAAGCAAGGTAACTGACCTGTCCTGGGATGGAAAAGGTGTTCTGCTCAGAGTTTCCAGGAGTATGCATGGCAGTGAGAGGAGGAGGCCAGGAATGGGTCATCTCCTGGTGAGGAAAAACAAAGCAACTTAATTTTGGGACATTTAGAAAGTCAAACTGTTTGTTGCCACTAAACATCTGTTGTTAGCTTCTGTAGAGTTGGGGCCCCAACTCCTGGAGACCTCATGCACAATGGGAGTGAAATGCCGCCCAGCCCTGGGCCGTCCCCACCATCGGTTGTGGATCAGACTGTTGTGATCCGTAGGGTTTTCATGGGCTGGTTTTAGGAAGTAGTTTGTCTTAGTCTGGAAGCCCCACTGAAACCTGCTGAACATCATAGCCAGCATACAAGCCGCCACTGACATATGGGTGATGGCTGTGCACGACGTGCACTGGTTGGAAATTGAACTCAGGTCTCCCGCACGTAAGGTGAGACTTCTACCACTTAATCATTTGCTCCACCCAGGGAGTCCTTTACTGCCTCCATATCCAAAAACAAACAAACCCATTGCCGTGAAGCTGACTCCAACACATAGCAGCCCTGTAGGACAGAGTGGAACGGCCCCATAGGGTTTCCAAGGCCGTAATTTTTACGGAAGCGGACTGCCACATCTTTCTCCTGTGGAGTGGCTGGTGGGTTCAAATTGCCAACCTTTCAGTTCCCAGCTGAGTGCTTTAACCACCGTGCTACCAGGGCTCCTCAGTGCATCATCCATAGTATGTCCCTTTAAAAATACTTATTGACTTAATTGGCTTACTCTTTTTAAGGGAACTAAAAGTAACTTAGTCTATTTCCTCCCTCACATACATACTTGAAGCCTAACTACAAAGGCCCCTCCAGCATCTGCTTGCACAATGTCAGTGACAGGGAGCTCACTACTGCTTGAAGTAGCCTGCGTCATCCTGAGGCAGCTTCCTCAGGCTATTCTCCCTGCACAGAACACATTTCCTCCTTCTCCCATATGACGAGCCTTCAGCAGTTGGAAGAGAGAATGCTTGTCCCAGGTATCATCTCTTTTCCAGGCTGTGGCATTCTCAGCTTGTTCATTCATTAATGGGGAACCTTCACCTTTTCTTCGAATGCTGGAGCTCTGCATTCTGTCACTGGCCCCGATGTTCCTGAAGGGGCTCCTGATTGCCTGGAGCTCTTCTCACTCATACTGTCCTGTTCCAGCTATGATCTGCCCGCTGAGGCGGAGGGAGCACCGTCACCGCCTTTGTTCTGGATACTCTGATACGCCTCTTCTCTTAATGTCGCCTGATAGTTAGTGACCTGATCAGGCACATGCAGTGGTGTTTTCCATGCAAAGAGGAGGCAGCTGAGGCTATTCTTTCTCACTTACACAGAAGGTTCCTATGTGGTGGGTAGCTCTGTCCTGCCCAGCTAGACACGCAGGGATTTGCAAGCTCAAGTCTCAGAGTAGGAAAAGCCCCTCAGACTCCCAACTCTCCTGTTATCAGCAGGGCACCTTCCCCGCTCTTTCAAAGACCCAGTTTGCAAAGAGGTGCTGTTCAAATCTTGCTGGAGTCTCAGGGCACAGGACCAACATGCTTTACCCTAAGGGCAAGAATAATTACGTCACATGCTCAAAATCCCAGCAACAAAGAGATGACAAGTTTTGTGAAGCAGAAGGGTGCCAGCATGGGTTGGACTCATCAAACGCATCGGTAGATATGCATTGAACATCCCGATTGATGTAATGATGGAAATAAAGGGGGGCTTTGCAAAAAAATTTTTTTTTCTTTTGGGGAGGGGGCAGGGGGTCAAAGTTTATGAAAGTCCTTTTTAATGAGGAAGTTACACAATACTTTTTTTCAATCTTTATGGGCAATGTAATTAGTCATTTCAAAGGTAATATTAATAAGAACTCTCAGGTAGCACTAAAACGTGGGTTTTTGTTTTTGTTTGTTTTGTTTTTTTTTTTGTCCTTGTATAAGTGCCCAGTTCAAAAAGAGCCTTTGATGTATGAGGAGCTATAACACACGGAGACACTTCACAGGTCCATATTCACAGCGGCAGCAGCGCCGGTGCAGAATTTGTAAGTCTGATTCAGACAAGCACTGACATAGGTTGGATTTCCCATTGCGCTATTTGAAAAGGAGTCGGTAAGTACATTAAAAATGCGTACGAGATTTAGAAGGGATGCTTGACTTACTGAAGACACTATTTCCAAGTGTTTTGGGTTGTGCATTTGTAGCCAGTTGATGGCGTTCATGACAAATGCTACTGAGGTATTCATCACAACCGGCTCCAAAGTGACAACAGTTTAAAGTAACAAAGTGACAACAGTTTAAAGCTGCATTTCAATTGCTCATGTCTTAAAAATACTCAGGGATCTCTTTATTAAAATACTTAATGATTTGGACGGAAGTTCCTGATTAAGGCTGGTCTTCTCCAAAATTAGATCATTTTGTCACAGAGGAAAAACCGCAAGTTTGCTTAAAGTAAAATAAAGACGTTTATTGGAAGTATAGAAATCATTCGAACGGGGAAACCTGGGCTCCGCCGAAGTGAAACCAACGAATCCAAGGTGGGGCCGTGACAGAGCTCCAGTTATAAGGCGAAATCAGGAGGTACAACCCACAATAATCTTACTGGTGGACAATGAGGTAACAGAACATTGAAAAGCAGCACTTTGAATACCACTGGTTACCAAGTCACACTTGGCAAGATGGGATTGGTTGACAAAAACAAAACATTGAAGGATACGATTGATGTTGTAATGATGACCAGGCCTGATCATAAGACTTTCACATGTGATTACTCAGAGGAATACATTCCATGTACGAACATATCTTCCTGGGGGCGGTCTCTGTAGTCACAGGATGCCTACAAGGCAGGTATCCTGGGAACCGATCGTTAGAGTAAAATAACTCACTTAAGGCAGAACATTTCCTGAGGACGTCTTCTACTAAGGGTTTGATAACCATTTGCATTAATATCCCCAGGGACAATCTGTGCCAGCCCTGGGCTGACCACAGAGAAAAACAACTTAGTAAGCAGGTCTAGCTTCTGCTACAAAGGTCAACTGCTTCAGTAGTGACAGCTAGAGTCTAGGGTGGGGTTTGGGTCCTGACTTTAAATGAGCCATTTTATTTTCAGTCAAGGGCCTCTAAAATTTAGTGCTCCCCGTCAATGTAAAAGATTCAGCTCATATGTAGCCGGAGTGAACCAAGGGCCAGTAAGCCCCAGCCTGAGTGTGATGGTCAATTTTATGTGTCAATTTGGCTTGGCTCTGGTATCCAGTTGTTTGATCAATCACTAGTCTACTTGCTGTTATGAAGTAGTTACATGTGATTAAATCAGTTGGCCTTAAGTAAGACAGGTTACCTTCCATAATGTCGGCGGGCCTCAATCAATCAGTCGAAGGCCTCAAAAGCAAAAAGGAAGGTTTCCTAGGGAGTCTTCTGCCTCCAGATTATAAATAGGCTTTTTTTCTAGACCACTCTTACTCTTCACTCCTTTCATCACCTGACCTATGGATTTTGGGACACAAGTCTGTAGGAGTCTACAGCCTGTTGCCTGACCTACAGATTATAGATTTGCCAGCCCCCCTACAATCGTGTGAGTCAATTCCTTAAAGTAAATCTCCCTCTCTCTTTCTCTCAGAGAGAGAAATTTTTGTTGTTAATTGCCATCCAGTTGGCTCTGACTCATGGCGACCTTCTGTATGACAGAATGAAACATCGCCTGTCCTATACCATCATCATGATTGTTGTTTTGCTTGAGCCCATTGTTACAGCCACTGTGTCAATCCATCTCCTTAAAGGTTTTCCTCTTTTTCGCTGACCTTCTACTGTACCGAGCATAATGCCCTTCTCCAGGGACTGGTCCCTCCCAATAACATGTCCAAAGTATGTGAGAGGAAGTCTTGCCAACCTCGCTTCTAAGGAGCATTCTGGCTGTACTTCTTCCAAGACACATTTGTTTATTCTTCTGGCAGTCCATGGTATATTCAATATTCTTCACCAACACCACAATTCAAAGACGTCAATTCTTCTTTGGTCTTCCTTATTCAATGCCCAGCTTTCACATGCATATGAGACAATTGAAAAGACCATGGCCAGAGTCAGGTACAACTTAGTCATCAAAGTGACATTTTTAAAAAGGTCTTTTGCAGCTGATCTCACTGGTTCTTCTTCTCTACAGAACCTTGAGTAAGATACTGGGAAAGGAGCATTGTCACTTTTCAGCAACTAGGAGATATGCCTTGATTAGGTAGAAAACCAAACCAAACCCAGTGCCGTTGAGTCAATTCCGACTCATAGCAACCCTATAAGGCAGAGTAGAACTGTCCCATAGAGTTTCCAAGGAGCGCCTGGCAGATTCAAACTGCCAACCCTTTGGTTAGCAGCCGTAGCCCTTAACCACCACGCCACCAGGGTTTCCTATAGCAGGTGTAGTTATATCCCCTTTCACCACCGGTTTTAGAGGTGTGCCTCAGTTTATGAAAAAGTGGTTCAGACACCTGGGAAAATGAAATAACATCTTAAAGGCATACCTTCAACTCCGTATCTTCTGTATTTACTCTGTGGCCAAACATGGTTATGTTAAATTACCACCATCATGTACCACTCTGCGGGCCAATCCACATGGGCTTGTAGATACTTCTGCATTTTCAATTACATCTGATTCTCTGTATTTGGCAATGTGAGATTTCATAAAACAGCAAACTGACTCCATGATACCACTGATGCTTTGGATTAAGGCAGGGAAGATGCAGTTGAAAGGAATATCATTTTCTGACAGGATATCTTAGCAAGGAACTCTGGGGCAAGCGATTCCACTTCTCCAAATGCATTAGAAAGTGTGGAAATCTCACAGTAGATTCCCCATTCTTATACTGTTCATTCATATCAAGAGTAAATTCATCCATTTTTATGTTCTTGCTATCCCCAAGAGAAGAACGCCCGAGTGCCCTTACCCAAATGCACTAGTCCTTCTCCAGGTTGTCAGGCAGGAATGAGCACCTGCTCTAAACGTAGCAAGACTTTTCCAACGGGCTCCAGTGCTAAGTACCTGTACTCAATACCAAGCATCGCTTCTCAGCTAACAAAAAAATGAAACTGTGTGTGTGTGTGCGCATGTATTCCTTTTAGAGGCTAACACTATACGTAGTGCATGCCAAGACCAAACCAAATCCATTGCCATCGAGTTGATTCCGACTTGTAGTGACCCTATAGGACAGAGTAGAACTGCCCTGTAGGGTTTTTAAGGCTGTAAATCTTTTGTGTGTGTGCTTTAGGTGAAAATTTATAGCTCAAGTTAATTTCTCATACAAAAATTTATACACATACTGTTTTGTGACATTGGTTGCAATCCTCACAATGTGACAGAACGCTTCCCCTTTCCACCCCAGGTTCCTTGTGTCCGTTTGACCAGTTCCTGTCCCTTCCTGCCTTCTCATCCTGCTTTTGGACAGGAGCTACCCATTGGTCTTGTATATCTGATTGAACTAAGAAGCACGTTTCTCACGTGTATAATGTTTTTGTTTTATAGGCCTGTCTAACCTTTGTCTCAAGAATGGGCTTTGGGAATGGTTTCAGTTCTGGGTTAACAGAGCGTCCAGGGTCCATAGTTCTGGGAATTCCTCCAGTCTCTGTCAGACCATTAAGTCTGGTCTTTTTACGTGAATTTGAATTCTGTTCTACATTTTTCTCCTGCCCTGTCCAGGACTCTCTGTTGTGTTCCCTGTCATTGGTGGTACCAAGGCTATAAATCTTTATGGAAGCAGATTCCCACATCTTTCTCCCTCAGAATGGTTGGTGAGTTTAAACCATTGACCTTTTGGTTAGTAGCTGAGTGCTTAACCATTGCATCACTAGGGCTACTATACTTAGCACCAAAAAACAAAACAAAACAAAAACAAACCCATTGCTGCCAAGTTGATTCTGACTCATAACGACCCTATAGGACAGGGTAGAACTGCCCCATAGGGTTTCCAAGGAGCAGCTGGTGGATTCAAACTGCTGACCTTTTGGTTAGCACCCATAGCTTTTAACCACTATGCCACCAGGGTTTCCACCGAGTACATAGTAGATGTTAAAACAATACATGTTTAGGTTAAAGATAATATTTGGTTCCTTTGCCTCAAGAATTTCAATCTCAGAAGATGATTATAGCGATTTTTTCACAAATGACCATCTTAATGCATGACAATGTTGGTGGTATTTCACCTGTTTATTATTGTTGTTGTTATTGTTATAGTCAGAGGGATCTCCAAAAGATCCCTAGAACTCTGCCAAAAGCTACCTGTGTGGTCCTGGCCAAATTGCTTGCCCTCTCTGAGCCTCAATTTTCCATCTGTAATACATGGCCTTTGGCTTGGATGGCTACTAGGAGTTCTTCCAGCCGTCAATGCTGTTAATCTTTGATTCTACCTGTTCTGCTTACCTCACAGGCCTGCCACAGGGAGAAACAAGCTAATGAGTGTACAAGGGCTTTGGAAACGGTAGAGGGCTGTGTGTGTACAAAGCTCATTGCCACTAGCTGCACAGCCAGTCACAGCATTGCCCTTATCAGCCTGTGCAGCCTGCTGAGCCAACAGGCCACTTAGGCTCTGCCGGGGGCTCAGGATGACTTGATAGAGGTTCTGTGCACCTTTCCCCTTCGAGAACATAATAGATGCCATTTGGGAAGTATTTACAAATTCCTAGGAGGAAGAATAATAAATGGGAACATCTGAGAGGTCTCTAAATAAAAATGTGCTTGAATAGAAGGAGAATAAATCCACAAAATCTGGATGAAGCTTATCTTCCTGAGACTTAAAAGACTCCCAAGTCATCGTCATAATTGACCCTGGTTTCTGACTTCCTTGGGCGGGAAGGGTGCTCTTACCTTTTCTCTTTCTTCCAGGGAATGTCTTCCCGAATGGGAATGCAAATCTATGCACTGGGCGGCCTTCTAAGCCTCCACGGCTTATGAATGCAGGAACCCCAGTATACTCCTTTCCCCCAAACGGATTGAAACCTGAAAACATTGAAGCCACGCATCCCGCCAATGTGAGTCTGCTGCTTTAGCTAAAGAGCCTTCCTACCTCCTCCAGAGGAAAAACGCCTGTACAGGAGGGGCCTAATCACCTGAGAGCCTAATTTGTTCGAGTAAACGATTTAGAGCCTCCGTATGTATGGGCCCCAACAGTGCTCTGAGGGGCCAGGGGTGGAGATGGGCATCAGGCTGCCTGGGAATAAGGGACAAGGGCTTTGGGGGCTCAGAACAGCAGCCGCCTAATCACCCCCAGGCTGCACTTCTTCTCAACTGCTTGCTGTCCTGCGGAAAGCTCTGGCCCCACTGTTAGGAGAGGCAGGCAGGCCAGTTCTCAGCTGTTACTTGCTACATCAGGGGCTATTAAATAGGACAGGAGCACCAGGCACTGGGGTGGGCTCTGGGACGGCCTAGGAGGGAGCTAAGCAGGCATTTGTGAGCGGCCTCAAGTTCTGGACACAGCCACTGCTGTGCAGCCCTCAGGCCTGCTGTTTCTCGAAGCAGGTCTTCCTTAGGCTGACCCTGGAGGACAGGAGTACAGGAGCTAACCGTTCAGCCCGTGTCAGAGGGCTTGGCTGTTCCATGTGAAGTGCCTTATGGAAGGACTCTGTGTGCTGCAAACAGCTGCTAGTCTCTCCCTGCCCCTCACCTTGGACCCGCTCAGGACAGACCTCTTCAGTGTCTCCCAGGGAAAGGAAGTCCTACCCTGAAAATGTCCACGCAGAGTGTGCTGTCCACGGAGGGCAGTCTACGCAGTTTAGAACACGGATTCCATTTGAGAAATGAGATCCTAGTTGGTAGACTGGGAAAGTGCTGTGGACACAGGGCATCTTGGTTTCTGCAGGACGTCTGCCAAACCTCACATATAAACTCTGGCAGCTAAGGATGGAGATGTAGTGGTGGCGGAATGATTAGGTGCTCACTGCTAACCGAAAGGTTGCCGGTTCAAACCCACCCAAAGGCTCTGTGGAAGAAAGACCTGGTGATCTGCTCCCATAAAGATTACAGACAGGAAATCCCATGGGGCAGTTCTGCTCTGTCACCTGGGGCTGCTGTGAGTCAGAGTCAACTCGACAGCACACAACAGCGAAAGCACGCAGTGGATGTACAGCCAGGTGAATAGGCTTACCCAAATTGCCGTGTGAATGAGGCTCACTTAGAAAGCAGTCTCCAGAAGCACGCCATAGGGCCCTGTCATTAGTCCTTTCCTGTTTACCAGTTTAACAATAATAAAAATAAATAAGTAAATAGTAACGGTAGCCAGTTGCTCCCAAGTCAACTCCAACTCACGGTGACCCCGTGTGTGTTAATGCAGAGCTGTACTCTGCAAGGTTGGCAGCGGCTGATTTTTCAGTAGCAGATCGCCAGGCCTTTCTTCCAGGACAGCTCTGGGTAGACTCAAAGCACCAACCTTCTGGTTATCAGTCTACTGTGTTAACCGTTTATACTACTCAGGGACTCCAATAATAATAATAATAATAATAATAATAATAATAATAATATTTTGTATAGGACTCTTCTGTTGAAAAAGAAAAACTTCGTTTAAAAAAAGACTATCTCATTCAACCAATAACTTAAAGGAACACATAGAATGTCTGCTTATCAGAATTACAGGTGTTGCTAAGCTGTGATTAATCAAAATTCAAAAAGATCTTGCAACATGGGCTGGAAGCCAATAAGAAGAATTTTAGCAGGAATAAATGAAAACTGAGATTATGTTCCACAAACCAACTTTACAATTGCAGAATTGGAAAGCCCATCTGGCTAACTATAATTCATTGGGTAAAAACCCAAGGAGTTTAGTTGACTCCCAATTAAGTTAGAGGGGGTGTGGCAGCCAAAAGAACCAATGCCAATTTAGGTGACAGTATATGATGCCCAGATGTGGAAGCTGATAGTGCTGCTGGCACCGTATGGGACAGACCACGTCTGAAACAAAGTGAGCCATCTGGGATGCCCTGCTTCAGTCGGGGCGTTGGAAGGCTGCAATCTCTCTGAGGGATGGCTACGAGAATGGTAAGAGCTTTGAAAGCTTGTCACATAAAGGACCAGGCAAAGTTTCATCCACAGAAAAGGGAGACAAAGGGGAGGTGTGAGGGGCATCTTCAAGTACCTGAAGGAACCTGCTCTGTGGGCCAAATGTTTAGGAGTAACGCTATGACTAGAATTTACCAGGGGACCAATTTTAACTCAAACTAAGAAAGACTTTCCAATCATGTGAGTTATCCAACCGTGAAGCCTATTGCCTTAGAAGGCAGTGAGAGCCCCATATTTGAAGGCAGGATGACCCCCATCTATCAACCAACCAACCAGCCAACTAGCGGCCATCTAGGATACCATAAAAGGGATTTCTATAAGGGTGAGGATGACACGGACCAACTGTACTAATACGATCATATTTTTAATCTCCGCAAAGTCAATAATATATATGAGAAGATGCAAAACTGAATCCTGAACGTTTTATTCTGGCATGGCATATAAACATGGCTGACCAAATTGGCTCATGAAATTCATCATTCGCTCAAGGGTTGGTGTGGAGGGGGCAGACTGCAGTCTCACAGTGAGAGTCTGATTTGTCTGATTGTTCACTCAGCTTTTGGAAGGCCCACCAAGAGTGGAACCATTGGATTTCCTGGGCTTTATCACTAACCACTCCTGCCAAGCTTCTCCAGTGGTCCAATCCCTGTTCCATGTAATCGAATGAAGAGTCTTCTCTTTGGAATGCTCTTAAGACAGTCCTCTGAGATTGCCTCGCTAGTTTCCATGCAAGTGCTGGTAGGGAAGGAGTATAAAATGGGAGCAGATCTCCAGGTTTTCTCTCCTACTGAGCTGCTGGTAGGCTTGAACCACTGACTTTTCAGTTAGCAGCCAAATACTTAACCATTGTGCCCCCAGGGCTCCTTTTGCAGAGGGTGAACACTAAATAAATGCTTTTTGAATGAACGAAATTGAATGTAGATCATTAAGCATGGTGCTGGGGGAGAAACCAGTGAAGGTATGTGAGTTTTATCAAATTGGCTTGGCTGAGCTGAAGCTAAATGAGCAAATTGGAGGGTAACCATAGAGAAATATCTCACGCTATGAGGATATAGGATAGTATTGCGTCCTGTAATGTGATCCTGGGGTGGGGGAAAAAAAAACGTGGTTGTACTATTACAGTCACATTAAACATAACTTCCCAACCATGGCATAACAATGGGCCAACACAAAATGCAATCCACCAGAAAAAAAAAAAAAGACAATCTTTTAAAAGCTTCTAACACTAAGTTCTAATTTCATTGACATGGTATAAAAACCCTGGCAATATTTCTTCAAATAAGTGATTGACTGCTTTATTCAAACTATTTAGTGCTGGCGGTTGTTTATGGGAGTCTGGAAATTTTCTCCATTGGTCGAAGGACTGTATGTACAAAAAGTCCAGCTCATATTTGCTGGCTTCACCCTGGCAGCCCCCAAACCAGAGTTCCACTGAAAAAGAGCCTGATTCAAATTTAGGAATGTGAAGCGGGATGATCAATACTCCGCAGCTTTACCGTGTGCTCATTCATTCAGATACTTAATCAAGCCATCTTCTTGCCATTGCCAGATACAATCAATTCCATTTCACCTACTGAATATAATGGTGATTGGTATGGTCATGTGCAGGGCCTATCCATGCAACTTCTTTTGGACCAGTTACTTCTCGGGTACTCTACACTCAGATACCACAAAGAAACACCTCTGAAGGCAACAGTGGGGGCAGAACACCATAAACATTCAATATACTGGGCCAAATTGAACCAGACTATTGAGTTCTACCCAACTTCTCCTCAACAGCAACTTGAGGCCACAGCTCTTCTAACTGGGTGTTGATTCTTCCAACAGATGATTGCCTTGTAAATTTTAGTCCTTATCAAGACCTTTGATAGAATTAGGTTGAGTCAAACAGAACAGAGGACCAGCTGCCCTGCTAGGAAATGTTAGACTGAATTGCCTTCTTTGGTTATGGTCACGCTACCAATTTTGCAAAGATCAGAAGTAAAAAGGAAAGCTGCGTAGAGGGCCTGGTCCATGGTCCAAGCCAGGCATCTGAGAATCCTGAGTTTTCTCCATGGCCACTTCTTACCTTTCTAGTTCGTGAACTTGCTGTTTCCTCCATCTGTAAGCTAATGCTGACCCTAGAGCACTGTTGCTCTTTTCAAAAGTGATTTTCAGCTTTACTGATGAGTTTCTAGCTCTTCTGCTTCAAATTATTTTGCCATCAACTACATCCAAATGACCAGCAGTTAAAATATACTGGCTTGAAACAATTCCCCAGGCTTTCATAATAGTACAACCATGTTTTTTTTCCCCCAGAATCACTTTACAGGACGCAATACTATCCTATATCCTCATAGCATGAGATACTTCTCTATGGTTACCCTCCAGTTTGCTCATTTAGCTCCAGCTCAGCCAAGCCAATTTGATAAAACTCACATACCTTCACTGGTCTCTCCCCCAGCACCATGTTTAATGATCTACATTCAATTTTATTCATTCAAAAAGCATTTAGTGTTCACCCTCTGCAAAAGGAGCCCTGGGGGCACAATGGTTAAGTATTTGGCTGCTAACCAAAAAGTTGGTGGTTCAAATCCACCAGCATCTCAGTAGGAGAAAAAACCTGGAGATCTGCTCCCATAAAGATTATAGCCTAGGAAACCCTATGGGGCAGTTCTACTCTGTCCTGTAGGGTCACTATGAGTCAGAATCAACTCGATGGCACACAACAACAACAGCCCTATGCAAGGCATCTAGGAGCCAGAAGACTGGCCCAGGGCCAGGGCCAGGCACAAGGTTCCCCCACCCACCCTCTAGGTAGCTAAATGAAACCAAGCCAGTTGCCATGGAGTCAATTCCCACTCATGGCAACCCCATGTGTGCAGAGTAGAACTGCTCCACAGGGTTTTCAAGGCTGTGACCTTTTGGAAGCAGATCGCCAGGTCTGTCTTCCAACGTGCCTCTGGGTGGGTTCAAACCACCAACCTTTTGGCTAGCAGTTGAACACAGCCATTTGTACCACCAGGGACCCTCTAGGTAGCCAGAATATTCATATTGGAATGAGTGTGGAATAATGACAATTATTAGTTGTCATCGAAGTAGACCTAAAATAAACCTGTCCGAGTTAGTTTTTGTTTGTTTGTTTGTTTTTAAAGCGCAACATGGAATTTGTTATCATGTTCCAGATATTGCCAAAGGGATTGGTTGACCTGACTTTGCTGGAGAGACACACAGTGTCGAAGCAGTACCATAGTAGTCCTTTGAAAGCCAGCTTACGTTACCAGGGAAAGGCACTGAAGAATGACAACTCTAGGCAAAGGGAGGTAGAAGGATACATTTCTCATAGTCCCTAGTCTGAGCCTTTTCAAAGAACTGCACAAGGCGTTTGTATCCCGTTTCTCAGAGCTGCTGTAGCTTTTCAGACGTGATAGCTTTCTTGTAGTTTACACTTATCACATTAAGAAAAATGGTAACGAGGAGTTCATGACAACTGCTGATAGAAGGAACAAAGACTCAATTGCTGGGGAAAAAAAAAGAAGTAATATCTATTTTCACGGAAACAGGCCTCCAGTGAACAACGTGGCTGTAGGTTTGCGCTCTCATTATTTCTGAGCTCAGTAGAAATAAGGCATCAGGCCACTAATACAGCAGAGACTCCATTCAATATGATTTGCATAGAATTGTCTTTCCTCTGCAAACAGCTATTTCAATCTTGGAATCCCAGTGCCAGAGGGATGAAAGAGAACGGGTCTGTCCCATTCACATGAAATTATCTAAGACATCTATCATGAGATGTCAGTCTAACTAGTGAACAACAGGTCCTTCAAGCACCCCTCTCCCAAATAAAAGAAAAAATAAACCTACAAAAGTGCCAAACTCTTTGCAGTAGCATAAATTTAACATCAAAATCACTACCAAGCCCCAGCGAAACTGCTTCAGAAAGCTCCCCTCCAGATATTCCAGGTCCCTAGTAGGCTGAGTATTCCTGAGTGGCTGGCCAGTCACTCCTCTCCCCACTTTCGCTTTTCTCTGCAATTACTCCAGATAATGGGAAACAAATCGCTTCTTGTATTCCGTGTTACGAGTAGTGAAGAAGCACAAGCGAGAGCCCTATCTTTTTCTAAAAGAAATGTCTGACTGTTGGAGAAAGAGAACGTTCTACACTCAATAGGGACACTCTAGGGGCCAGGTGGTGTGCCATGTTGGCATGCAACAAAGCTTCAATCCTGTGTTAAAAATCAGGAAAGCAGGTCCCTTTCAGCCTGGGTGAAAGCAGCCACTTGCCAAAGAGCAGCCCAGAGTCGCTGCAGATACAATTATGTCTTTGGAACCGTTATTTTGAAGACAAGATACTAAATACCAAGTATTTGTGGAATGGAGATTTACTCTGATTCTTGATTCTTTCATTTCAGCACCCAGTCATTTAATAAAAAGGGAACAACCCCTCTTGAGGCCTATTATCAAAAAGAATTTCTTTAATCATTTCCCACTGGCATCTTTGAGGACCCGTACTCCAAGGCGTTTGCTCTGCATGAGAAAGGGGTACATTCTAACTCCCCCCAAAGCTTCCCTGATAACCCTTTGGGAATCCATTACCCATGATGTATCTAAATCCTCTTTAAACCTGACCTGTTTCCAGCCTGTACCATCTCTTGGGTTAACCAGATCAATACTTTTATTCCCGAATATAAATTTAGTAAAGCACCAAAGAGAAGATTCCAAGGCAACAATGTCGAACCTTTTCTGGAGAGGCGCTCGTGGGCAAATGGAACACGAGGATGCAGGTAAATAAATGGCACGTGGAAACTGCTGGCTCCCCACATGGAAACCTGTCTTTCTTGTGACTGGGATTCAGACTGTTGTTTGTAATCAATTTGTATCTCTTGTTGGAGAGCCAGTTGTCAAGCAGTGGTTTAATACTGGGCTCTAGCCACATCTTTCTTCTTCACGCAACAGTGTGGTGTTCCCCCCTCCACTGGCTCCTGCTCGTCTAGTCTCTCCTTCATTTGCTTTCAAGAAGGAAAGCAATGTGGAAAATTATTTAAGAAAAAAAAAAAAGTCCTGACCAGGAATTTGCAAGCTACCCACAGAGGCTGCTACACAGCTGACAAGAATCAACATGGCAGGGTCTCTGGGCTAATTAAGCAAACGGGACAATTTTAAAAGCTGCAAAGTGCCTTAGGAACCGTGGAGTGGTCAAAAAGAAAAAAGCACTGTGTTAAAGACATGCAAAGGGCTTTTGTTGTTGAGCCAGTTTCGAACTCATGGTGACCCCATGTGTACACCATAGAATTGCTCTATAGAGCTTTTCTAGGCAGTGATCTTTCAGAAAGAGATTGGCAGGCCTGTCTCTCGAGGCTCCTCTGGGTGGGTTTGAACCACCAACCTTTCATCTAGTAGTTGAGCGCTTAAGCATTATACACCACCCAGGGACTGCTGTATTAAAGGCATGAAAAGTGTTTACATATTTAAATTAAAAAAAATTGTGGAGGCAGTTTAAACTCTTCGGCTAAACCAGATTGGGAGTCCATGAAGTTTTGACACATGGAATTCAAAGTCACATGTTGAAAATATTTGAAATTGCTGAACGACAATAATAAAAGCCACAGTAACAATCCAATAGGAGCTTCCCACGTATCTGGGGATTCAGATGAACTGAATGGTTCATCTGTGTTATCACAGTTAATTTACCCAAGAACCCAGTGAAGTGTTTTTTCTTGTTCTCACTTCTGAGTCTCAGAGAAGAGCAACCCCTGGCATGAAGGCATACAACTAGTATGTGGCAGATCAAAGACCTCCACCCAGGTGTCCACTCAGTGCTCCTTCCAGCATGCTCCATAAGGATGGGTTCTTGAAAAGGGAGAAATGCAGAACAGGCAGCAGCAACCCAGGCTTCCTTATCCTTCTGAATACGGATCATATGTGGGTGGGTATGGAGGTACTTTATAAATGGTTTGATACCACTGCCCTTAGTCATGCCACGTTCTCAAGTCATTGCAATGGGTGTGTGGTGTGTGTGTGTGTGTGTGTGTGTCACACAACCTAATGGCAGCTCAAAGAAAATAAGTTCGCCTCTAAGGAGAGGCCTAGCTGTGTCGAACATGTCTCGTCAACAGAACACATCCCAGTGAATGTTTTTTCACAGGACTCAGTTCATTTTAAGGTTAATAATCCAACTCTAGGGCCCTGAAATTGTACTGCATCAAAGTGTATGTGATCAACTTCCCCTGTGAAGGAACAGGTCACCTAAAGTCACTGGAGTTGTCCAAGTGATACTTGTAGTCCTTCCTTTAATGGTGCACCTTAGGTGGATGTCTCAAGAGATGGGAAAGTTGGAGCACAGTAGGAAAGGGAGGGAGGACGTGTATATGAATTAAGTCCTGGTTTTCTATGGCACCGTATCTCGGGAAAGGGCCCTTTGAGGGTCTCATGTACCCTCTCATCCCCAGAGCCTGGGGATGAAGATATTGCCACTCCTACTGAACAGAGGGAAAGGAACTTGTGTGAAGCCATATGGACATCTTGAATCTATTTACCAAGCCTGGTTTATGCCTTAAATTTCTCTCCTGTCTTTTTTATGATTCTGTAATTTCTATTTAAAATGTTGCCAGGGGAGAGCGGGGTGAGTCTGTGTTAGTGTCCTCATCCCATGAATGGAGGACTTGTGGAATGTTCTGGTTTGACACAACTTTTGCTGCAAGGCTGAAAGTGTTTCACAGGAAAAATATATAGGTTCTCAGCCACAAAAAGGTCTGGAAAACTCACTCTGGAGGAAAGAATACATCTCACAGAAGCTCCTTTCTTGTGGCTGCAATGATAATAAGCACACTGAATGGGACCAAAGCAGCCTCTTTAATCTCTTTCGTGATTCAAATCTCCCCTCCAGTTCTAGTAGCATATGCCCCCCCTTTAGTCATTGCCTTGTTTAAAGCAATAATGCCAACATTATTGTACTTTGAGAAGCAATATTAAAAATGGGCTAGAGAAATGGTATTAAATAATAATTGGCAATGGAAAAGTTTAGCACAAAAAGTGGTGCTAAATATACCATTTGGAGAACTAAGAAATTGAGTCATTATAATGTCTAATATTTGTATAACTATTCTACTCACTAAACACTGTTATCTGCTTAATACCTTACAATATCTTCTTGGAAAATCAAATTATTACAGTCCCTTGGGGTGGAAATAACACTACGAGGTCATTTTTTCTCACTATTCCTCTGCTGCCTCAATTATTTCTACAAATTTAATTCATTCAACAAACATGGTGCACCCAGTCAATGCCAGCTTCTGGGCTAGGCCAAAGGGACAGAGAGATGAATTCAACAGAGATCCTGCCCTACTGGACCTCACAATTTGCCATGAGAGGCAACCCCTCACCCCCAACACACACACACACACACACACAAACACACATACACACATGACACCTATATGCAAAGTGATAAGGGGATGCAGAGGAAGGAGAGATTAGTCTAGTTTGGAAGGCCTTAGGGATTCAAAGAAAAAGTAACTTCTCTGTTGGCTCTTATATGGTCTGAAGAGGAGGTTACCAAGCAAAGATAGGAGTGGATGGTGTCCCAGACAGAAGGAAGAGACAACACAGAGAGGCAGAGAAAGAGATGGCATGTCTGGGTAGGGAGAGAAGTCTGTTGAGGCTGGGAAAAGGGCACATGGGTTGGAGAAGTGGCAAGAGATGAGGCAGGCACAAGCGATGGCATAAAGGAAGGGGCTTTGACTATAAGAATTTAGGACTTTCTTCTCCAGGCACTGGCCAAACACAGTATCTCTGCTTGAATACCTTCAGTGACAGAAATCTCACCTCCTTTTTATCCTGGGACAGTTCCATCAGTTAGAAAAGGGGAGAGAGGAAGGATGTAATATTTGTAATAGCTCCAGGTGCTATTATAGGGGCTTCACATGCATCGTTTCATTTAATATTCCCAATAAACGTGAAAATTAGGCTGTATTATCCCAATTTTATATATGAGATCCAGAAAGAGTAAGTTACCCAAGAGCATTCAGCAAGTGACAAGAGCCAGGCTCTCCTTTCTTAACCATGCTGCCTCCCTAGAACATCCTTCCTTTTATTGCTCTAATAACTATCCCCATGCAACTTCCCTTCAAAGGTGAGGGCCTACCATTTGAAGCCTCCTAGGAAGCCCTGGTGGCATAGTGGTTAAAGTGATCAACTGCTAACAGAAAGGTTGGTGGTTCGAAACCACCAGTGGCTCCGTGGGAGAAAGATGCGGCAATCGGTTTCTGTAGAAATTTACAGCCTTGGAAACTCTATGAAGTCACTATGAGTCAGAATCTACTAGGCAGCAGTGGGGTTGTAATAGGCTTAGCCTAAATCCAGCCTTGAGCCTTGCTTCCATACAGTAGTCCCTCAGCCAGCCAGTTTGTTCCCTCTTCTAGTCAGATTTTCTTCTGTTAAGCGTGGCCTACCCTTCAGCCATTCTGATTTTGAAGCCACTCACTTATCCTGTTACTCTTTGTTAAATGCCCTTCAGTTCAGAAATATCCCTTTTCAATTTTTTAATAAAAGTAATGTAAATTGAGGAGAGGAGCCAACACACACTATAGACAGAAGCACCATGCCGTCCCTCCACAGCAAAGATATGAAAAACTAAGTAAAACAGAGACAGAAGTCAATCATGAAATCCTAAGAGTCAAATGAAGACATAAAGAACTCAGCCAAGCATCAAATGGAATAAGAAACAGAGAACAGAGAGCGAGGACAGATAGGTGTGGAGGTCCCCTATCAGGTAACACAGCAGGGATCTGCCATTTTGGATTCCTGTAGGACATCAGAGGACAGGGAGTGCAGGAAAACAGCTTCACGGACCTCCCAGCAGGAGACAAAGTACCTGGTAACCAGCAATATACGCTTTCCCAGCCACATCCTGCTCCCCCCTGCTTCACCTCTGTCACTTCCTAGGTGGCTGCGGGTCGCTTGCCTGGCTGGGAAGTACAGAGTCCATGCTGCTTGGATTTGCCCCACCCACCTCGGAGATCGGAGGACAGGGAGTACAGGAAAGCAGCTTCACGGAGCTCCCAGCAAGAGATAGAGCTCTAACCAGAGATATACACTTTCCCACCCCCCACATTTCTTCCCCCTGCCCAGCCTCCCTCACTTCCTACCAGCCACAGT
This sequence comes from Loxodonta africana, assembly GCF_030014295.1. Lineage (NCBI taxonomy): Eukaryota > Metazoa > Chordata > Mammalia > Proboscidea > Elephantidae > Loxodonta > Loxodonta africana. Next base: position 170,864,829 of record NC_087369.1, on the reverse strand, counting down.
CTCTTGGCTGGGAGGCACCACCCACACTGGCCAGCTCCATCAGTGCCATTTGTTTGTTGCTGATGTTAATTTTTTCTGCTTCTTTTGGTTTCTTCCCTGCCTTTCAACACCTCCCCCTCCTTTCTCTCGAATGCCTGGCTCCATGTGTCATCTTTGCTTCTTCTTGAAGGGCTGTGAAGAGTGGCTCAGCTGGGGAACTGCCTCCCCAGTCTGCACTGCCACACTGGTAGGATCCCAGGGGCCTTATTTTGTGTGTGTTTTGTTTTGTTCTGTTCTGCTTTGTTTTGTTGTGTTTGTTTGTGTTCTTTTCACGGCTTGGGAGTCTCTTCTAGCCAGGCCATACTGCACAGCTTGGGAGCCATTTCCCTGGTCTCACAGCCATGCCGGTGGGATAACTAGGGGCATTTCTTTATTTTTTTCCTTTTGTCTTTCTTCATTTCTCACTTTCTTGTTTCTTTATACTTACTTTCTTTTCCTATTTCCTGAATACCTGGTGCTGTGTGACATTTCTACCCCTTCTAGCCAGGCTGTACTGTGTGGCCTAGGAGCCACTTCTCTGGTCTTCAAAGACACACTGGTGGGATTACTGGGGGCTTTTTTTTCTTTTTATTTATTTTCTTTTCCCTTTTTGTTTTTCTCCATTCCTTGGCTTCTCGTCTCTCCAATTCAATGGAAGCCTCCCTTAGCACTCTTTTTTTTGGCCCCTGTTTTCTCTCCTCTCTCTCTTCTTTCCCATACCCATCTTAGCTCCACACATCACAACCTCTCCCTCTTTCCTACCTACCTGCACCATGCACTGAACATCACACTCCTGAGCAGCACAGGCACGGCCTACCAGAAACTACCCTGCACTGATTCCCAGCCTGCCCTGTTGGCACTGAACATCACACTCCTGAAAAGCACAGGCACAGCCTACCAGAAACTACCCTGCACTGATTCCCAGCCCGCCCTGTTGGCACTAGCATGTGCCACAAACAATCCAGCCCAGGCCCTCCCCTTCAACTAAATCTGCATTGCTGCACCATAGCTGAGCAACTGGCCCTGCCCATTGGACAAGGAGGTGAAAAGTATAATGCCCACAGATGAGCAGACAAAGAACGCACAGCCTGCTTGCTCAGACATAACCAAATAAAACAAAAAAGCAGGATGAAACAAACAAATCTACAATTAATAAACGAAGAAAATAACTACCTAATGTCCCAAAGACAGCAGACAATATCAAAACATGTGGGAAAGAAAAGGGAAACAATGGTTCCAGTAGGCATTCAAAATAAAACACCAGATGACTTTCCAGTACACGGAAAGTCACTAGAACTACCTGATAGAATTCAAATCTCTAATATTCAGAGCTATCCAAGAGTTGAAGCAAAAAGCACTCAAAAATGAGGAAAAAATGGATAAATTCATGGAAAAGGCAGACAAATTCATGGAAAACAGACAAAAAAATGGAAGAATTCAGGAAAATAATACAGAAACAAAATGCCAAAATAAATTCACAACTGGAAATCATACAAAACCAATTAGAAATCCAAAAGATAAACAGCAAGATTTCAGAAATGGACAGTGTCATAGGAGGGCTGAGGAGGAGGTTTGAAACAATGGAAGACAGGATCAATGAAACTGAAGACATACACTTGGCTACAACTCTGAGGAAAAATCAGAAAAAGGAATGAAGAAAAATGCAGAAACCCTGAGAATGATGTGGGATACAATCAAAAGCAAAGATTTGTGAGTGATCAGAGTTCCAGAAAAGGGGAAGAAAATGGAAAACACAGAGAGGATCACTGAAGAATTGCTGGCAGAAAACTCCCCTAATATCATGAAAGATGAAAAGCTGACCATCCAAGAAGCTCAGTGAACCCCATATAGGACAAACCCCAAATGAATAACACCAAGACATACCATGATCATATTTGCTAAAACCAAAGACAAAGAAAGAATCTTGAGAGCAGCTCAAGAAAAATGAAAAGTCACTACAGAGGGGAAACAATAAGACTAAGCTCTGATTATTTGGCAGAAACCATGCAGGCAAGAAGGCAATGGGATGACATGTATAAAACCTTGAAAGAAAAAATTGCCAACCAAGAATAATATACCCTGCAAAGCTCTTTTCAAACATGACACTGAAATTAGGACATTTCCAAATAAATAGAAATTAAGGAATATGTAAAAACCAAACCAAACTTACAAGAATTATTAAAGGGAGTCCTTCAGTCTGAGAACAAACAACATCAGACCACAGCCTGAATCTAGGATGCAAGATAGTCCCAGCCCAGGTACCAACTTAGGAAATGAACTTTCAAGGACTATGCAAAACCAAAAGAATTACAACAGGGAACCAGAGAGGTAAATCTGTAAATGACAATAATTTCAAAACAATAAAAGATGGAATAAACAGTGTAGGTATATAACTTTCTAATGGAGAGAAAGGCAAGGCAATACCAAGTAATAATAGACTGGTTCAAACCTAGAAAGATAGATAAGGGTTAATTTCAATGTAACCACAAAGAAAATTAACAAACCTACTCATCAAAATAAAGAAGAAAAGCATAAACTCTCAGTAAACACCAAATCTATGAAAACAAATGAAAAAAATTGACAAAAGGAAGAAAGAAAATGTCAGCACCACAAAAAAAAAGCACTACAAAATGACAGCAATAAACTCACACCTACCAATAATTACACTGAATCTAAACGGCCTAAATGCACCCATAAAGAGGCAGAGAGTGACAGAATGGATTAAAAAAAAAAAACAGGATTCATCAATATGCTGTCTATAAGAGACACACCTTAGAAACAAAGATATAAATTTATTAAAAATCAAAGGATGAAAAAAAATGGCAAGCAAACAGCTACCAAAAAAGAGCAGGAGTAGCAATACTAATCTCAGATAAAATAGACTTTAAAATAAAACCACCATAAAAGACAAAGAAGGGCATTACATAATGATTAAAGGGATGATCCATCATGAAGACAAAACCATAACAAATATCTACGCACCCAATGACAGGGCTCCAAAATACATAAAACAATTAACACCATTGAAAAGTGAGATAGACAGCTCCACAATAATAGAAGGGAACTTCAATACACTCTCAGTAAAGGACAGAACACCTGGAAAGAAACTCAACAAAGATACAAAAAAGCTAAAGGCCACAATCAGTCAACTCAACCTCATAGACATATATAGAACACTCCACCTGACAGCAGCAAAGTACACTTACTCTTCCAATGCACATGAAATGTTCTTCAGAATAGACCACATCTTAGGCAACAGAGCAACCTTCAAAAAAAAACCAAAACATTAAGATAATACAAAGTAACTTCTCTAACCACAACTCCATCAAGGTAAAAATTAACGACAGGAAGAGAAAGGAAAAAAAAAATCAGTTATATGGAAACTCAATAATGCCCTGCTTAAAAACCACTGGTTGGTTAATAGAAGAAATCAGAGATGGAATCAAAAAATTCCCAGAATCAAAAAAGAATGAAAACACATTATACGAAAACCTTTGGGACACAGCAAAGGCAGCGCTTAGAGGTCGATTTATAGCAATAGATGCTCTCATCAAAAAAGAAGAAAGGGACAAAGTCAAAACATTAGGTACACAACTCAAACAAATAGAAAGAGAAGAGCAAAAGAAGCCCACAGACACCAGAAGAAAGGAAATAATAAAGATCAGAGCAGAAATAAATGAAACAGAGAAGAGAAAAACAATAGATTCGACAAAACCAAAAGTTGGTTCTTTGAAAGGATCAACAAAATTGACAAACCCCTGGCCAAACTGACAAAAGAAAAACAGGAGAGGACGTAAATAACCTAAGTAAGAAATGAAATGGGGGACATTACAACAGACCCAACTGAAATAAAAAGGTCCTAACAGAGTACTATGAAAAACTATACTCCAACAAATTGGAAAACCTAGAAGAAATGGACAAATTTCTAGAAACACACTACCTATCCAAACTAACACAAAATTATGCTGAAATTCTGAACAGACCCATACCAAGAGATTGGAAAGGCAATTAAAAAAAAAAAAAAACTCCCCCCCCAAAAAAAAGGAGCACTGGCCCAGATGGCTTCACTCGAGAATTCTACCAAACATTCAGAGAAGAGCTTACACCAGTAGTACTCAAACTATTTCAGAACACAGAAAAGGAAGCAATACTTCCAAATTCATTCTATGAAGCCAGCATAACCCTGATACCAAAACCAGCCAAAGACACCATAAGAAAAGGAAATTACAGACCAATATCTTTCATGAATATAGATGCAAAAATTCTCAACAAAATTCTAGCCAAAAGAACTCTGCATCATATCAAAAAAATAACACACCACGACCAAGTAGAATTCATACCAGGTATGCAAGGATGGTTCAACATTAGAAAATCAATCAATGTAATCCACCACATAAATAAAAGAATCACACAATCATCTCAATTGATGCAGAAAAGGCATTCAACAAAGTCCGACACATATTCCTCATAAAAAAAACTTTCAGTAAAACAGGTATAGAAGGGAAATTTCTCAACATAATAAAGGGCATCTACACAAAACCAAAATCCTGATGGCATATGGTTAAGAGCTATGACTGCTAACCAAAATGTCAGCCTTTCGAATCCACTAGGTGCTCCTTGGAAACCATGTGGGGCAGTTCTACTTTGTCCTATAGGGTCACTATGAGTCGGAATCGACTTGGCAGCAATGGATTAAGTTGTGGGTCTTGCAAAACCAACAGCCAATATCATTCTTAATGGAGAGAGGCTGAAAACATTCCCCTTGAAAACAGGAACAAGACAAGGATGCCCTTTATCACCACTCCTATTTAACACTGTGCTGGAAGTCCCACTAGGGCAATAAGGCAAGAAAAAGAAATAAAGGGCATCCAAATTGGTAATGAAGAATTAAAACTGTCCTGTGTGAAGATGACATGATAGTACACATAAAAAAAAACTCAAAAGACTACACGAGAAAACTACTGGAACTAAAAGAAAGAGTCAGCAGAGTGGCAGGAAACAAGATAAACATACAAAAATCAGTTGGATTCCTATACACCAATAAAGAGAATGGTGAAAAGGAAGGAAATCAGGAGAACAGTACCATTTATAACAGCCCCTAAAAAAATAAATAAAATAAAAATACTGGGGAATAAATCTAACCAGGGATATAAAAGACCTATTATAGAAAGAAAACTACAAAACACTACATCAAGAAACCAAAAGAGATCTACATAAATGGAAAAACATGCCATGCTCATGGACAGGTAGACTCAACATTGTGAAAATGACAATTCTACCTGAAGCAATTTACGAATACAATGCAATCCTGATTCAAATATCAACAACATTCTTTAAAAACATGGAAAAACTAATCCTTAACTTTATATGGAAAGGGAAGAAGCCCTGGATAAGTAAAGCACTGTTGAAGAAGAAGAATAAAGTAGGAGGACTCACACTACCTAACCTCAGAATCTACTATACAGCTTTGGTAGTCAAAACAGCCAGATACTGGTACAACGACAGACACATTGACCAATGGAACAGAATTGAGGGCCCAGATGTAAATCCATCCACCTATGGGCATCTGATCTTTGAAAAGGGCCCAAAGCCCATCAAATGGGAAAAAAGACAGTCTTTTTAACAAATGCTGCTGGGAAAACTGGATGTCCATCTACAAAGTAATAAAACAGGATGCATACCTCACATTATACACAAAATCTAATTCAAAATGGATCAAAGACCTAAATATAAAGCCAAAACCCATTAAAATTCATAGAAGAAAAAATAGGATCAATACTAGAGGTCCTAAAACACGGCATTAACAGGTTACAAACCATAACCAGCAACACACAAACTCCAGAAGATGAGCTAAATAACTGGAATCTTCTAAAAATTAAACACTTACGTTCATCAAAAGATTTCATCCAAAGAGTAAAAAGAGAACCTACAGACTGGGAAAAAACTTTTGGCTATTACAAATCTGACAAAAGTCTAATCTCTAAAATCTACAGGAAAATCCAACACCTCTACAACAAAAAGACAAATAATCCAATTAAAAAATGGGCAAAGGAAATGAACAGACACTTCACCAAAGAAGACATTAAAGCTGCCAACAGATACGTGAGGAAATGCTCGCAATCACAGCCATTAAAAAAAAAAAGAAATGCAAATCAAAACCACAATGAGATACCATCTCATCCCGGCATTACTGGCAGGAATAAAAAAAAAAAATACTAGCAATAACAAAAGTTGGAGAGGCTGCAGGGAGAACAGAACTCTCACGCACTGCTGGTGGGAATGCAAAATGACACTACCATTTTGGAAAACGATATGGCTTTCCCTTAGAAAGCCAGAAATATCATATGATCCAGCAATCCCACTCCTAGGAATATATCCTAGAAAAATAAAAGTTGTCACAAGAATAGACATATGTACACCCATGTTCATTGCAGCACTGTTCACAAAAGCAAAAAGATGGAAACAACCTAGATGTCCATTAACAGATGAAAGGATAAACAAACTATGGTACATACACATGCAAAGATAAAGAACAATGATGAATCTGTGAAGCATCTCCTAACATGGATGAATCTGGAGGACATTATGCTGAGTGAAATAAGTCAATCACAAAAGGACAAATATTGTATGAGACCACTGCTGTAAAAGCTCATGAAAAGATTTACGCAGAAAAAGAAACGATCTTTGATGGTTACGAGGGAGGGGAGGGGTGGGGATGGAAAAACACTAAATAGACAATAGATAAGTGGTAGCTTTGATGAGTGGTAAGACAGTACACAATGCTGGGGAAGCCAGCATAACTTGTACAAGGCAAGGCCATTGTAGCTCCGCAGACACATCCAAACTCCTTGAGGGACCGAATTGCTGGGCTGAGGGCTGTGGGGACCATGGTCTCAGGGAACATCTAGCTCAATTGGCATAACATAGTTTATAAGGAAAATGTCCTACATTCTACTGTGGTGAGTAGTGTCTGGGGTCTTTAAAGCCTGTGAGGAGCCATCTAAGATACACCCCTGGTCTCACCCCTTCTGGAGCAAGGGAGAATGAAGAAGACTAAAGATACAAGCAAAAAATTAGTCCAAAGGACTAATGGACCACATATACCACGGCCTGACCAGACTGAGTCCAGTACAACTAGATGGTGCACAGCTACCAGCAGTGACTGCTCTGACAGGGATCACAATAGAGGGTCCTGGACAGAGCTGGAGAAAAATGTAGAACAAAATTCTAACACACAAAAAAGACTAGACTTACTGGCCTGACAGAGACTGGAGAAACCCCGAGAGTATGGCCCCTGGACACCCTTTTAGCTCAGTAATGAAGTCACTCCTGAAGTTTACCCTTCAGCCAAAGATTAGACAGGCCCATAAAACAAAACGAGACTAAAGAGGCACACCAGCCCTGGGGCAAGGACTAGAAGGCAGGAGGGGACAGGAAAGCTGGTAAAAGGGAACCCGAGGTCAAGGAGAGTGTTGACATGTTGTGGGGCTTTTAACCAATGTCATAAAACAATATATGTACTAGCTGTTTAATGAGAAACTAGTTTGTTCTATAAACCTCCATCTAAAGTACAGTAAAAATGTAATGTAAATTATAAAATTTTAGAAATTTAAAAAAGACTCAACCATAGTCCTATCACCCTAACGAAACAAAAACTGTGGCTTAAGAGTATTTTCCTTTAGTCTATTTTTATTCATATTTATATATAGTTATAATAATTAAGTACATAAAATCTTATATTTTGGATATTTCACCTAACATTGTTTTCCATGTTGGTATATCACTCTGAGAGTCATCTTTTATCGGCTGATTATTAGTCTGAGTTTATAAAGCAGGGTTGAATTATAGTTTGATATTTAGTAGCCTTTTTTACTATTATAAATAATGCTGTAATGAATAACTTGGTTCATATAGTTCTTCTAGTAGTTTGGCTTTTTCCCATAGCATGGATTTCTCCAAAGCAGGTTTACAGGCTGTCAATGTCTCTCTCAACATGTGGTGGGCAACCTAAATAAATGTGGTCAAGTGATTTCTGACAAAGATTCAAAAGCAATTCAATAAAGAAAGCATAGTCTTTTCAACAAATAGTGCTGGAACATAATAAGCAAAGTGAACCTCAACCTATACTCACGTTTTGTACGAAAGTCAGTTCAAAATGGATCAAAGACCTCAATGCAAAATTTAAAACTCCTAGGAAACATGGAAGAAATTTTTCATGACCTTGCGTTAGGCAACAAGTTTTTAGAATTGACATCTAAATCATAATCTTAATATAAAAAAAAAAATCAATTGGACTTCACAAAAATTAAGAACTTTTTCTCTGAGAACAAAACTATCAAGAGAATAAAAAGACAAGCCAAAGCTTGGAAGAAAATATTTTCAAATTACATATCCGATAAAGAACTTGTATCCAGAATATATAAAGAACTCTCAAAAATCAGCAAAAGGTAACAGCCCAATTTTAAAAATGGGCAAAACATTTGAAGAGACACTTCACCAAAGAAGATCTATGGATGAGAATTAAGCACAAGAAAAGATGTTTAATACCATTGGTCACTTGGGAAATGCAACTTAAAAGCAAATTGAGATACCACTACACACCTATTAGAATGGCTAAGACAAAAAAGAGCAACGAGACCAAGTGCTAATGAGGATGCTGAGCAACTGGGTTTTTCATACATTGCTGGTGTGAAAGCCACTCTGGAGAACGGTTTAGCACTTTCTTATAAGGTTAGACATACACTAACCACACGACTTAGCAATCCTATTCCTAGGTATATGTTGTTGTTATTGTTAGGTGCCATCTAGCCAGTTCCGACTCATCGCGACTGTATGTACAACAGAATGAAACACTGCCCAGCCCTGTGTCATCCTCACGACCATTGTTATGCTTGAGCCCACTGTTGCAGCCACTGTGTCAATCCATCTCCTCAAGGGTCTTCCTCTCCTTTGCTGACTCTGTATTTTACCAAGCATGATATCCTCTTACAGGTGGTAATTACAGGAATCTGTCTCAGTTAAAACTCATAGGACTGTACAACTAAAAAAAATAAATTTTACTGAATGTAATAAAAAAGTGCATTTGCCGTCTGGGGTCTTAAACACTAGCAAGCAGCCATCTAAGATGCATCAATTGGTCTCAACCCACCTGGAGCAAAGGAGAATGAAGAACACCAAGGACACAAGGTAATTATAAGCCCAAGAGACAGAAAGGGCCACATGAACCAGAGACTACATCATCCTGAGACCAGAAGAACTAGATGGTGCCTGGCTACAACCGATGGCTGCCCTGACAGGGAACACAACAGAGAACCCCTGAGGGAGCAGGAGAGCAGTGGGATGCAGACCCGAAATTTCATAAGACCAGACTTAATGGTCTGACTGAGACTAGAAGGACCCCGGTGGTCATGGCCCCCAGACCTTCTGTTGGCCCAGGACAGGAACCATTCCCGAAGCCAACTCTTCAGACATGGATTAGACTGGACAATGGGTTGGAGAGGGATGCTGGTGAGGAGTGAGCTTCTTGGATCAGGTGGACACTTGAGATTATGTTGGCATCTCCTGCCTGGAGGGGAGATGAGAGGGTGGAGGGGGTTAGAAGCTGGCAAAATGGACACGAAAAGAGAGAGTGGAGGGAGAGAGTAGGCTGTCTCATTAAAAAAAAAAAAAAAACTAGTCTCATTAGGGGGAGAGTAATTGGGAGTGTACAGCAAGGTGTATATGGGTTTTTGTGTGAGAGACTGAGTTGATTTGTAACCTTTCACTTAAAGCACAATAAAAATTATTAAAAAAAAAGTGCATTGGCCAGAAATAAACACCGTATGCCAAGTGTGGTCCTAGCAGCACAGAGTAGAGGAGTCCTATCTCCTTCTTAGTTCTAGATGTTCCTAGATCAGGGGACAGCAAACTACAACCCACAGGCCTAACGCGGCCCACTGCCTTTTTAGTAAATAAAGTTTTATTGAAACAGTCACAACCATTCGTTTACATATTGTCTATGGCTGCTGTCATACAACAACAGCAGAGCTGCAACAGAGACCACAAGGCCTGCAAAGCGAAATGTATTTATTGTCTGTCCCTTTACAGCAAATGGCTGCTGACTCCTGCTCTAGATGCTTGTCTTCTATTATTACAATTTTTTGCAGCAATATATGGTTCTGATAAACTTTTTCTTGTCTAGTTTCTAAACATTGCTGAACTCAAGTGTATGACCATATAGTTATACTCCAAGGAAACTTAATTTGATTAGAGTTGGCCCCTTAGGTAAGCTCTTTTCCTGATTCTTACATGTGGTATTATTAGCAAACTCTCCCAGCTTCAATGATATCATCCTCTGGGTCAGAGATTGAGCGCTGTAGAAATCACTTAAAACTGACTCCTTCAAACCCATACCCTCATAGTGAAACACAGAGTGCATAATGGCTAAAAACTTGAACTCTGGAGCCAAACTGCTTGGGTTTAGATACTGGCTCTGGCATTGGTTAGCTGTTGAACTCGGAAAGTCACTTAACCTCAAAGTGTTTCGGTTTCATCACCTGTTTAACATGGGGATGATAATAGTACCTGCTCCCTGGTTTTGATTTGATGATTATATAAGATACTAAATATGAAGTGCTTAGGACAGTGCCAGGCACATAAAAAGTGGTACATAACTGGTATGAATAAGTAGCACATACTTTGGATTCAATCCAACCTGAGTTCAAATCTTGTTTCGACTACTTAGTAGCTGCATGATTATGTGATTTGGAGCAATTTATTTGACTTCTTTGAGGCTTCCTTCCCTCCAGGCTGCCCTTGACATATCAGTGGCTTCTGGGCAATGAGCTAAGCACTACTGGAGAAAATTCCACAATCTACGGCTTAAAAAACAAAAGAAAACCAGTTGCCATCAGGTTAATTCCAACGCACAGCGATCTCATGTGTGCAGAATAGAACTGTACTCCACAGGGTTTTCAAAGCTGTGACCTTTTGGAAGCAGATCACCAGGCCTTTCTTCTGAAGTGCCTCTAGGTGAGTTTGAACTGCCAACCTTTTGGTTAGTAGTCAACCACTTAACCGTTTGAGCCACCCAGGGACTCCAATCTATAGTTCGGACCTCTATAAATGTTGTGTCCACTATCACCTGGACCCTTGACAATGACCCATAAAAAAAAAAAAAAACAAAAACCAAACCCAGTGCCATTGAGTCGATTCCGACTCATAGCGACCCTATAGGACAGAGTAGAACCGCCCCATAGAGTTTCCAAGGAGTGCCTGGTGGGTTCAAACTGCCATCCCTTTGGTTAGCAGCTACAGCACTTAACCACTACGCCACCAGGGTTTCCATTGACCCATAATCCTACTATATTTCTTTAGTCAGCACTCTCTCCCCCTTTCAATGACTACTTCAAAACCCTCAATCTTCTCAGACCTTTGAACTTCTCCCTGACTGTCTCCCGCACCTGCCAGCTTATCAGGTGACTTGGCCTGAAAATGAACAATTTATACATTTTTTTCATATTTACTTTAAGTATTTTTTTTTTAAATCTTTGATACACCTGGAAATAATTTGTTGTATAGTGTGAGGTAAGGATCCAAGATTAATTTAGGGAGAATAGAAACGCTTGTGATGTTGTCTTCCTGTCCAAGAATGGTATGTCTTTCCATTTGTTTTAAATTTTTTTGGTGTCTTTCATAGTGACTTATAGTTTGTTCATACAGCTCTGGCAAATTTCTTGTTAAATTAATCCATTAGGTATAAATGGAGTCCTTTTGTCCATTATATCTTCTAGTTGTTTCTTTTTACATATAAAGGCTATTTATTTCTATATATTTACTTTGTACACTGCAACTTTGCTGAACTGCTTTATTGTTTGTAATCATGTTTTTTGGCTAATTCTCTTGAAGTTTCTAAGAAAAAAAAACTCTACAAATAATGATCATTTTACACATTCTTTCCCATTTTAACGTCTCTTATGTCTTTACTTTGTCTAACTGCCTTGCCTAACCTCCCCCACCAAAAAAAGTTTTTTTAACCCCCAGCACAATGTTAATAGTGGTGATAAAGAACACCTAGTCTTTTTCTTGATTGTAATAAGAATGCTTCTAGAGTCTATCCATGGAATGTTATACTAGCTTTTGGGTTGAGATAGATATATTTTAACACTTTAAGGATATTTCCATCTATTTCTATTTTAGCAAGAATGGGTGTGGAATTTTGCCAAGTTTTGTCAAGTGTCCTTCAGCATCAATAAAGATGATCATGTAGTTTTTCTTTTTTATTCTATTCATTAAAGACGTCATAATAATGGACTTCTTAATACTGAACCAGCTTTACCTGTCTGACATAAAATCCACTTGGTCATGTGCACCTCCTTTAATGTGCTGCTCAATTCTCTCTGTTAGTATTTCATTTAGGAACTTTGCATCAATATTCATAAGTGATATTATTCCATAATTTTCTTTTACGTGTGCTATTTTTGTTGAGATTTCGGTATCAATATTATATCCTAATTTTGCTCTTGTAGAAAATATTTTGCAAATTCATCTTCTTGCTCTGTGTTCTAATAGTTAAGCTGCATTATTTCTCAATGGTTTGGTTGAGTTCCCCTGTGAAACCACCCAGGACTGATGCTTTTGGAAAGGGTAGAGAGCATGCAAGTCCGTTTCTTCAATGGTGAAAGGTAGGTTTATACTTTCTGTCTCTTCTGGAGTCAGTTTCAGTAAATTATATTTCAATAGACAAATCATCTATCTCGTCTAGATTCTTACCTTTACTTGTACAGAGTTGAGCAAATCGTCACTCATGATTCTTTTACTTTTCCATGTATCTTAGGTTATTTTCTCTTTATTATTTCTTGTGTGTATCCGTACTTTTTCCTTGGTGAGGTTAGCTAACAAATTATCTATTTTATTGTTGTTAATGGATTCACTACTTCATTTATTTGCAGCTCTTGATGTATCGACTTTTTAATTTTTTTTCCTATAGCATTCTTAAGCTCTTGTATCACTGCTTTTGCCCTTGTTTTGTTAAGTGCAGTTGCTTCATTCTTTTTTTAACTCATGCCACCCTGTGGATCATACTTTTAATTTGTCCACAGCAACAATGTTTTCTGCTAGATTTTCTTTATATGCCTTTTTTAAGTCTTTTAGCATGGATCTTGTGGTGATTCCTTTTTTATTATTATTACTAATATTTAGTGACGAGAGTTCTTCCTTGATTATTAGCAGGATGATTTTGGAGCAGTGGGGCCTGTGGCTGAATTCCAGACTAGAAGAAGTTCTCTTCACAATATGGAGTATGTCACTGAGTGAGTTCTTTTGGCCTTCTTTCTTAGTAACAGATTAGCCCTGCAGACTACTCACAACGCAGCACCTCACTCCTTCACCCTTTCCCACCAACAAAGTGCTTTCCACAAATATGGGCTGTTTATGCAATTTCGCATTAAATTCTGCTCCTCAAGGTACGTTCCAAACTTGGTCCTTGGAAGCTCCCATCACCAACCTGCCCACCCATTCCCGTTATCCCAATAATGTTTTTACTTTTCAAGGTGTGCCACATATTCTGAGTGTCAGTGCTTTGTCAGCTGTGCCCAAGATCCATGACCATGGGAATCATTTCTCTGCTTCTTCACTGTTCGACCTTAACAGGATAGATTGTGATTCAGGCTTATGAACGTCTTGTTAGATTGTGCCTGAAATTTATATCTCTTTACCTCATTCTCCTTAATGCTTTTTGGTGAAATCTAAGAAAAGAGGCGAGCCTTGCTTTATTCTTTCATTTTAATACTAGAAGATGCCTACCAAATTGATTCTTAAGAGGGCACTTTCTGGATGAATTTTCCAGAGACACCAGCTTTGCCTTTACATAGAAGCAAGTGGAATGGTTAACCTCCCTGCCTCACCTCTTTTTTCCCCAACGCAATCCCACTAGCGCAGCCAGGACAAAAAGGCTGGTCCTCAAACAACAAATCAGTTGGAAGCGATCACTTCTTTCAGATAAGCCTAGAATGCTTTTTGGCAAACCAATACATTGTTTCATTACCTTCTCTGTACGCCCAAGATACAGAAAGCGGGTATAAATTCTACACGTGGCTTAAATTCTCACCTGCTTTCATTCAATTCAATAGAAAATAATAAATCACCATATTCACAAAAAGAAACAGGTTGACAGAAAACAGAGTTATTTTTATAGCACACCTAAGATATATAGGGAGTCATATATTTACTTGGCTATTTTAAAGGGGCTACTTTTTTTTACTCTTGCTCAGTCCCTGGACAGCTAAGTGTTGGGTTGCTAAGTTACTGGTATTTGACATCATCTCTTCCCTGACATGTCCCCAGGTTTGACAGGTTCCCATGATTCACTGGGCCAGTCACCTCATTACTCACGCTACTCACTTTCCCAATGACATCTGTATAATCACTTAAAATTCACATCATACACTAGCTGCAAACCCTCAGATTCCACATGAAAATATTTAAACTGCTTGACAGGCTCTAAGTGCATTTGAAAATACACTGGATGGCTTACCTACATTGTTCACGTAATAGTTGTTATAATTATATTTAGCATCTTTCTTCTGGGTTGGTTTGTGTTTCAGAAAAGAGGAAATGATTACTGGGAGGCAAATAATGGGTAATATCGCTTATGGGCTAATTTGGTTCCATGAATAGTTCACCCCACATATGCATGCTACATATTAAGTCCATTAGTGCTTCGAATTAGCTTGAGAAAAGGTAATACTCCACGTAATTTACCGAGTCAAGGGCACTTTCACCTGCTGACAAATTTGCATATTTCCCAAAGTCGTCAGGTAAAAGCTAGTCATCAGAATAGCAGAGGGTATGGTCATTAGTCAGTTCATTTATTTGACTTCATCAGTGTTAACATTAATTATAGTGTAAATTATATTTAGCAGTTGTTGTCTTTCTTAGATGGAGCACTATATTTCTATTTCAAGACACTGTCATTTTAAAAGTCCAACCTAAAATAGGGGAGATGCTTTTTGAAACATTCCAGAAAGGGGTAGTATTTAAGAGAGCTGTATAGAAATTCGTTTGCATGATTCCAATTTGAGCATTATTTATACATTAATTTGACAGGATATAAAATCGGTTGCCTAATTATTGGTTAAATTTATAAGAGAAATTCTACTGAAAGGTGCTTGATTATGCTGAATAGCTATGATAATATAATCAAATTTACTTTCAAAGATAATTGTCTGACCAATTGTGTTTCCTGATCTTTTTTTTTTTTCCTCATCTCATAAAATGAGCTTTTTCATTGTTTCCCCTTTAGAAGTAAAAAATAGCAAGCACAGTACCTGGCAGTCCTGTAATTATTTGGTAAGTTCTTTCCACGTTAAAATTGTAAACTACAACACAAACCTAATAAGTAGAATTGCCATAATTTAGAATGCTGTAAACACAGACCATGCTGTAATCAAAGAGAGGTACCCACGTAGGTGTTTACCAGCCTGATCCATATGGCAGGGCGAAATGTGTAAAAAGGTACCGTTTATCAAATCAAGTTCTCTAAATCTTAGCTAGCACATTCACCATCCCTCATAAACAGTGAATTACACTTACAGATGTTTGACTATGAAATTATCAACCACCGAAGGTAGTTTGCTAGGAAACACAATCTGTTCAGCATCAACTCTACGAGAAATGCTGTATCTGCATTTTCGACTTTAGAAAGGATTTAATTGATAGTTTGTTGATATTTTAAAGTAAATTCTTAGTAGGAACAAATCAATCATACCAGTAGAGAGCAAATAATCATTGAACATCCATTCTTAGCTAGTAGCATTTCGTGCATGCTGCTTTCCTTGGCTTAACTCTTCCAGAAATGATTACTCTAGGACCCATAAAACCCCATGGAGCTCAGACAAGAAGCGGCTGCTGGTGCCCATATTATTACATATGAGCAGCCTAGGAATCCCTCATATGATAGATGAATTGTAACTGCAAAATGCCATCACTGGGGCCCGCGTTGTTATTACTTTTCATTTCTGTTTGCACTCGAGGGTAGCTAGACTCTAAAGAGTAAACGGCCTGCTGGCGGAGGCACTGTGAAGCCTGTTGCCTTCACATTTCGAATTTGTAAAATGTATATTAAACGATAATATACTTGACAAGTAACAAAGACATTTGAGCTGATGCAGCCTGTTCAGTGGGGGGAGGGCAGTTTGGTGGCAAGGTGTTGTAGGCTGGTGAATTCTGGTTTGTTTGAAAAACAACTTGGAATTATTTTGACATAATTGAATCCGTAAACATTAAGGAAACGACAGAAGCTGAAATAACTTATTGGTTAATGCTGTTATAATGTGAATCATAGCTTGGCCTGGAGCCTGTTAAGTAAGGTTGGATCCAGATTAACCAACAGGAACAGGAGGAGCGGACGGCATGATGGTTAAGATCCTTGGCTTTCTAGACACAGATCTGTGGGACCCATGGGACTCTGGGGCAAGTCACTTAACCTCCCTGGCTTTCACATGTTCCCCGCCTCTGATATGCAGCCACTGGTATAATCCTTTATGGTTATTGTGAAGATTACATGCCATAACATGGTAACATACTGTGCCTGGCATACATTAAGTGGCACGTTATCATTATCATTTCCTTTATTAGTAGTCATTATTTTTTGTCATTGCTGTCAGTCAAAAGTACCTTTTGAAATGAGATTTGCACATATTAAAGAATGGCAGGAGAAAAGAATTAAATCTCAAGATCTCAAATTATGTTGGTGTGTTGGTATTCTTAGCTAAAGTTGATAGAAATAAGTCAGCTTCTGCCTAGGGCAAGAATTTTATTTTAATCCAGGGATTCTCACTGTAGGTTTGTGATAGGTGATAGACAGCTGGGTGCAGTGCAAAGATCACTGGGTTTAGAAACAAGACCGGCTTCTAATTCTGCTAGAGACTGGCCCCACCCCTACTTGCATGCCATTTTACCTCTCTGGGCCTCGATTTCCTGATCTGTGAAGTGGGACTCAAAATTCTGACCTAATTCCTATGGTCAAAATAAGATGACGAGGCTCAAACACTTTGAGAAGCAGTTATTTGCTATAGCAAAATAAGGTTGCCGTACCAGGTCTAATCCACTTGTCATGTGACTGCACCTGCAAGGGCATGCAGGCAAGAAGAAAATGCTGGAAGTCCAGGCAAGGTAGGTTACAATCTACTGTGAGAACAGGAGAACAAAGAAAGAGAAGTAGAAGTTGGCGGAGAAACGGTGAGAGGCTCTTTAAAAGAAAGTCAACTGGTGTGAATTTGAACACCGTTTTGAGAAGAGGGGTCAACATAAAATGCATTAAAAAATGCATTAGGCAAAAGCATTTCCAGTGCCTGGGAGACTGGGGGGCTGCTAGTGGGGAGAGGTTGGCTGTGCTGTGTTGTACTTGGGTAGCCAAGGCTGTCCCAGTGTGAGATGAAGTGGGTTTGTATGCATTTGGCTGCTGCAGTAGAGGGAAAAAGAGGGGGGCCGGTGTGGTGGGAAAGTTGGGGAGCAAGCAGACTGAAATTGCCATGTTACATATGCAAACAATGTGTCCAGTGTCCAGCTTCCTGCACCGGAGGTGGTGGGTGGTGGTGGGGGTGGGTGAATAATCAGCCCCTGCCTTCCCAGTTCTACGATGGCACACGTGGGGTCTCCAGGAATCACAATCGAACTCACAGCAACTGTTGATCTTTGTTGGCTTGTTGTAGTTTCTTTGTTTGTTTTTCCAGACGAAGAGGCTGTAAAGCCACGCGAGTGGGAAGTGATGGAATCACACAAGAAGCCAGAAGCCTGCTCTTCCTACCCCCCCGCTTCTGCACATCTCTGCTCCGAGCTGGGTGGGGTGCGCAAAGGATCTTGATTTGACTTTGCTTAGTTCGAAAAGCACTGAGTGGGTCAGAGAAAAGTGGAGATGCAGAGAAAAGGGACTTGCACCCCAAGAAGGAGGCAGATGGGGAGCGAAGCCCCAAAGCAGTTTACGGTGGGCTCCAAGGTCCCAGGACAAAGACGAACAGGAGCGTGTGGTACCAAAAAAGTCCCGGAAGGGGCCCTCTGTTGTGACATGTAATGTGGACTATTAAAATGTAAGCATTAGCCATAAAATCTTGGACACCAACCTCAGAAGGCTTATTTCTGTTCTAAGCATGGGGAATGAAACATTTAATTCTTCAGTAAAGGAAAGCCCACTCCTTAATGGTGTGGTCGCAAAAAGAATTCTATACAATCCATAGTCCTTCAGAAGAAAAGAAAGAGAAAAAAAAATATGTTCCACTAGATTTCTCTTTCAAGAGCAACAGAAGGACTTTTGTGACTTTCTCAAAAGGGTGCCATCTTTTACAAGCTTATTAAGGCAAATGGTTCCTTTTCTTTCGCTGTTGAAGTGACATTCTGTTGTCTCTCTAGTGGCTCCTCAGGCAGACTGGAGTTGCTGGCCTCCAACAGGTGTTTGCCCTGTTTCCCTCGCTTAGTCACCTTGCGAGCCACCTAGGCACGGGGCTGGGCTGCTCTGAAGGAAAGAATTCCAATTGCGACAAATTAGGTGGTGGTTTTTCGGATGATTCCAGCATTCCTTTGGAATTTCAGAAAAGACCACTGAAGCCATTTATGCTTGTGGCTCAGGGAAGAATAGAGGAAAATAAGGGTACGGTCTAGACCAGAGTAAGACATCTTTTTCAACGTTGCCTATCATTAAGGAAGGTAGTTGACTAACGAAGATTTGGTGCGTATTACCTATTCCCTCCCAGTGGGAAGGAGCAGGTGGCTGGGTCCCCAGGGTGCATCACACTTGTGGATTTCACCACAGCAACCCCTCCTCCATCCCTGCCCTTGGGCCCTGGGGAGAGACAACCGAGGGGCTGGTGGGCTCTTATACAAATAGCCATAGAGTCTCACCTCTGATCACCATGATATGACTCATCTGGTCAATAGCCGACAGAACGGTTTTGGGGCTGAAACAGGGACATGAATATACACAGCAGGGGAAATCAGGTGAGGAGACAACTAGATGTGAAAAAGCTTTCTGTTCTTATTCCTTGGGCTGCATTTTCACAGGGCTTGCTTCTGAATATTGGGCTGCTAAGAAGGCACTTAAGGAGCCTGGTGATGTGGTGGTTATGTGCTGGGCTGCTAACTGAAAAGGTTGGCAATTCGAACCCACCAGCCATGTGTAAGAAAGATATGGCAGTCCGCTTCCGTAAAGATTTACAGCCTTGGAAACCCTATGGGGGTAGTTCTACTCTGTCCTATATAGTTACTATGAGTCAGAATTGACTTGATGGCAATTTTTTCTTTCTTTTTAAGAAGGCACTTAGGAGTCCCCGGGTTGTGCAAATGGTTAAGCACTTGGCTACAAACCAAAAGGTTGGCTGTTGGAATCCCCAGAGAGGCGTCTTGGAAGAAAGACCTGGTGATCTACTTCCGGAAGGTCAGAGCCGTTGAAAACCCTGTGGTTCTACACTGACACACATGGGGTCACCATGAGTTGTCATCAGCTTGTTGGCGACAGGTTTAAGAAGGCAGTTAGCCAGGGCAGGCCCAAGAGGGAGTAGGGGTGGCGGTGGGAGGTGTCAACAGGATTTTTCTTGATACATGGATAGTTTCTTGTCCACACTGAAAGTCTGCATGGTTTTCTCAGGGCTACACTGATGATCTTTATTCTAATAATGAGCATTTATGCACAGCCTGGCAGCTTATAAGCGAATTAGGGCTGGTATTGTTGTCCTCTATTAGAGACGAGAAAGGGAGATTCAGAAAGATGGAGTCACCTGCCCGAAGTCACAGAGGTGACAAATGGTAGAGCCATGACTGGAACTCACATCTCTTGACTCCTATTCTTGGTAACTCATATTGCCTTATGATGTCAATAGCCAGATAGAATGGATACTCTTATTTTTGAGTGGGGCAGAGGGGAGAGGGCTTTGCTTTGGTTTTTCATTGTGGTTTAATTGTTTACTTTGGGATATGTTCTAGCAGTCTTTTTCGACTTTGTTTTGGCCTCCATGCCACTCCATTCCCATGCATAAATTCATTCCCATTAGTAACATTTCCCACAACATCCCCTCATTGTAGGCCACAGTCTCCATAGCTATGTTCCATCAACAATGCAGAAGGACTCAGCCGTGAGCTTGACTTGAGATCCCAGAAAACAGGGAGGCCAAGATTTAAGGTAACTCACAAGGCTTGAGTAAGGAATCAGTTTCCTAAAGGAAGTGGTGAGTTCTCTGTCCAAGACTCAAAAGTAAGACCTGAAGGAATGGGAGAAAAGCTTAGTAAGATCAGCAGAAGACCAGCTTGGGTAGAGGTTGGGGAAAGCACAGGTGAGAAATGACACAGGTGATAGAAGCAGAAGGGTCTTGAAGTGGGATGCTAGGATTCCCCATCACGAGCCTCTTGGAAACAGAACAGTAATTACTTGGAACAGCTTAAGCAGGTACATCGCTTCATTATTAAAAGGCACAGAAATAAAGGTTTAAGCTCACCCGCAAGATTTCCTCAACACAGCTCGGATCACTGGGAAGGCTTACCTAAAAACAAAACAAAACAAAACCAATTAAACACAATCTCCTAGTTATTCTCAGAGAAGTTGACTGTATAATTGTTTACTGTACAGGAAAAAAAATTGCAAATAAAGACAATCTAGCTATCAATTTTTTTTCCTGTTAAATGCAAAGCAATAATTAGAAGCAAACAGTCAATTTTGTTTCACGTGAATGAAGCAGTAGGACCATAGTGCAAGGTGAAGAAAGAAAGGGACTTGCCTGTCACTGATTTGCCGTGAGACCTGAGCCCTCCCTGCCCACCCCCTCCCCGCACCTGGCTTTCTTTGCTCATCTATCCAAAGAGGGAGTTTGATTTTGTGATTGCTAAGGCCCTTTTGACCTTCTGGAATATTTTAGTATATTATTCATAAACTTAGAGTTTTATAAAATGAGGCCTATATGTATATACCCAAAAGACTTGAAAGCAGGAACACAAACAGATGTCTACCCACCAGTATTCAGTACAGCATTATTCACAACAACCAAAAGGTGAAAACAATCCAAGTGTCCATGAATGGATAAACAAAATGTGCTATATACATGCGGCAGAGTCGTATTCAGCCATAAAGACAAACGGAGTTCTGATACGTGTTATGACACGGATGAACCTTGAAAACATTATGCTAAGAAATAAGTCAGTCATGAAAGGACAAATATTGTATGATCCCACTTATATGAAATATTCAGAATAGGCAAAGGCAGAGAGACAAATGCTTATTACCAGGGCCTGAGGGAGTGGGGAGGTATTGCTTAAGGGGTACTGAGTTGCTGTTTGGGGTGATGAAAAACTTTTAGAAACAGTGGCGATGGCAGCACAACATGGTAAATGTAATTAATGTCACTGAACTGTACACTTAAAAGTGGTCAAACTGGCAAATTTTTGTTATACATATTTTAGCACAATAAAATTCT
Source organism: Loxodonta africana (assembly GCF_030014295.1). Lineage (NCBI taxonomy): Eukaryota > Metazoa > Chordata > Mammalia > Proboscidea > Elephantidae > Loxodonta > Loxodonta africana. Next base: position 170,843,380 of record NC_087369.1, on the reverse strand, counting down.
AAAAAAAAAAATGACGAGCCCTACACAAAATATTCCTATGATTAAATTGAGTTTTAGCTTGGGTGTCCAACCAAATGCCTACAATTCTTATCCAAAACACTAAAGCTAAACTCCCGTGCAAAGTGCATTCTTGCCATGACACTTAGAATCTCGGACATACACAAGTAATTCCCATAAGCCGTCTCTCCCAGTGTGACACCGTCCCAATCAATCAACTAGTAGAAATGTGCTGAGGACTTACTCCGTGTCAGGCACATGGTCCTTTTCCTCCATAGTCAGTGGTAGGAAGAAGCCAAATACCAAAATAAGAAACCTAGCTACAAGGCAATGCATGGTGAGGGACTTGGAAGTGGGACAACCAACTGGAGAAAGGTCTGCCAGCCACCATGTCACCTGTGTAGGTTATAGGCATTCTCTCAAGCATTCTTAACTCTCCCCATCACAACTTCACCTCCCCAGGATTGCAATCTGATCATTTCATGTCCTTTCAGGTCTGATAAGTAGAACAGTTGGTCTCTTTAATTAACTGCCTTGGGAGGTGAAAGGTCAGCCCTGGAAGGGAGCACTGTCACAGGCTCTCTATATCCCACACCTCTTGCAAGGACAATTAAGTCATGTCCCCTAGTTGTTCTGCAAGTGCAGTATGAGCTCAACCACATTTGAGGAAATGGAGAACAGACTATGGCTCCAATTTTCCTCAATTTCAAAAAACACAGACTAGAATCACCAGCATACCCTAAATCAGCATTAAAGTCACCATTGTACAAACACTCATTCCAACCAACATTTATTGAATACCTTCTATATGTAAGGGAAGTTACTGCTCCAAGGAGCATCGAATCCCAAGTGGGGGAGTTGGGCTGAGACCAGGTCACGAATATTGAGGGTGTCATCCATCCTGGGCTAACCAGGTCAGTCCCAGTTTACACTTGTTATCCTGAGGTGTCTCCTTCCACCCTCAACGATGTCCCAGTTTGGACGATAAATGATACAGTCACCCTTTCAATATCTATAATACTCTAATACTGGGTAGAAGAAACAGTTGAAGTATGAAAAAGTCATCTGGGTACACATTATAAAAAACCAAAACCAAACCCAATGCCATTGAGTCAATTTCGACTCACAGCGACCCTATAGGACAGAGTAGAACTGCTCCATACAGTTTTCAAGGAGCGCCTGGTGGATTTGAACTGCTGACCTTTTGGTGAGCAGCTGTAGCTCTTAGCTACTACGCCACTAGAGTTTCCGGTACACATCATAAAAAAAAATAATTTTTTTTCATTGTAAAGGACCTTAAATACAGATTTTAGACAGGGAACTACAGGTGGTTTGGCCTATTACAGTTCATTTATGCATTCACGAATATTTTTTGAGGGCCAGGGACTGGGCCACCAGGCATTGTGCTAGGCAGAGATACAAAAAGAAGAGAGAGCCTCCTGCCTTGTGCAGTTTGCAGGCATGAAGGGAAGGTGAATATGAAGAATCACATAATACACAACCACAGTTGTGGTAAGGGCTACAAAGGAGACTGCCCCCTAGTTCTGCAACATGCTAACAGGTTTGCCAGGAGAAAAGAAAAGGTTCTGTGCCCAGATAAGTTTGGGAAATTATGCACTCCACATCCCAGTCTTAAGGATCCACAATGTAAATGAAAGGCTTGGAGATGCCTGTCTAATGAGTTCAATGTAGCACTTGGGAAACTTTCTTGACCATTGAATTCCTGGGTTTTACTGTTTTGGTTTTTTTCCCCTCTAATTGACAACTATGAGTCGGAATCGACTCGACGGCACTGGGCTGGGTTAGTTGACGACTATTGCTACTTTATGGAATGAGTGTTTGTAGAACATACACCGAGAGATGCTGGTCTAACATATTCCGGGATTATAGACCTCAACTGATTATTCTTAACTGCAAGCAAAATCTCATTCCATTGCTCAGTACTCTAGCAACTGATTTTTACAAGACAGTTCCTGAATTTGTAACAAACTCCTTCCCCCAAACAAAGATTAAAATGGTGGTAAGAAAGGCGTGAATTTTCAACATCATTATTGCATTATATTGTGGGGGCTGCCTATGGCCCAGTCTCAAGAAAAGGTCTTTGTTCCCTTTTTCCCACACAAAGGCATCAATGTGAGTTTTGTGAGTTTGAAATGAAACAGGACGACGTGTCAGCAGTAAGTAGACACAGCCTATGAACCAAAGGAGCTGGGTGTGAGTCCTGGCCCTATCACTTGGCGACAGACCCTTGTACCCCTCTGAGCTCCGGTTTTCCCAACTGTAGAATAAGCAATCATCATAATAATAATGTCTGTCCCTTTCCAGTCTCACAGGGTTTCTGAGCGCATTAAACGAGAGAAGTGGTGTGAGCGTGCTTTGTAACCTGCAAAGCCCCAAACAATGAGTCAGGTTATTACCTCTCGCTGGTTGTTCTCCTCACTGCTATTATTATTAAGTTCAGACTTCTCATCTTTTCAAGGCAAAATCTGACTCACTCTTGTCAACTGCAAATATCATCTCCACACCTGGAATTATAAACATCCATTTCCTTATGGGGGGGGGGAATGCTGTCAAAACAGGAAAAGTCGTGGACTCTGGGGCTTCGCGGCAAATCTGAAGTTGGAAACATTCCAGAGTGGGACAGACTGTACAGACAAGGGCAGTCAAATAAATATCTATCCACACCCAGCCTTCAGATTTTTTTTTCTTAAAGACAATACTGGAATCCAATATTATCGTACAGTCACTAGCCCCTTGAATTCATCTAGCCTTGCCCTACGGCTGTTTCCATCTCAAGACAACTACACTTGAGCCGCAAATGCAAGTGCTTTTTACTTAGCCAGCAAGCATTTCCTAAGTGCCTAGGACAGTGCTGGGCAGGCGGAGGGGGCTGGTGAGACAAATTACTATGAGACTTGGCCTCTTCTCAGGGTGAACTGTCTGGAGGGGACGAGACACCAAACAATAAGAGGCCCACTGGGACCCACACTGTGAGGTAGTCATGACAAGGGTAACAGGATCGCCCTCATTCATCTGCCCGCCTATTCAGCAGGTCTCCATTTACTTCTTTAGACAACAAATCCTGACTGAGCTCACACTGTGCTCGGGATGGTGCCAAGGGGGAAGGCTGAAAGACACTGAAGACAGCATAGTCTCTGCCTTCAAGGCTCTCTGCAAAGTGGACACACAACACTTACACAGGAGACACACGGCAATGCCAAGCAGGGGGCTGCTGGAGCGGCCAAGCAAAGGTACCTACCGGGTTCCCGGACAGAGCCAAGTCAGACAGTAGCTCCCAGCCGCCGAGTTCTCCACCATATTCCTCACCCCATATGGGAGTGAGAGGCCACAGGTTTGACATGGCCGCGTAGTGGCGGGGCTGCCAGCAGCCACTTTGGTCCCTGAGCCCCCTGCAGAGTGCGCAGGGGGTCACTGTGCTGTGTGCACACTAGAAGAAAGCTGATCTGTGCCTGGGGCTCAGCCCCCAATCTGGTCCAGTTGCTCTCTCTCTCTCTGGCTCTCTCGTTTTCTCTCTCCCCCACACAACTATCGCAGGAATTCTGGAGCAGTCACTCAGACAGGTGTGCCACTGAAGAGAACTAGTGGTGACACCAGGATTAGAACTGCTACCCGTGGAGTTGCCAAGCCGCTGCTTACTGCCTAAGCCACCTTCTCCTCCCTTTAAATCCACTGTTGAGTATTCAGATAGTCCACAAAGCACAAGTTAGCCACTCAGAGCAGCAGAGTCCTTTTGCATTCCCCCTCGCCGCCCCCTCCTCCTGGAGCAGAGAGCAGGCTGCATGCCGCCCCGGGAGCCCGGACTCTCACTCCTGGCCCCCAGGACCCTCTTGTGCCGGGCACGGATGTGGTCCTCTCCGCAGGCCAGGGAGGGAGGAGGTGCACTTCGGGCAGGTGGTGAGTGGACGGCAAGCCCTCCCAAGTGCCTACCCCCTCTGCATGTGAAAGTGCAGGGCTGCCACCCCATGTAGCCACTGAGAGACCACGCACAGATCATCTGCCTGGTGACAAATCCATATCTTAGGAAAGACTCGGGGTACCTCTAAAGCATCAAATATTCAATTAACTGCAGCAACAATAAACGAATTGCATAGGATGTTTTAATCATCCTGAAATTAATCAGTTTGGAGCATACTTCTTGGCGATTAGGGTAATGCAAGATATCAAAAATACCCTGATTGTGGCATTGGGAAACATAAACAGCAGCTAGCACTAATAGAAAACATGAAGATTAATGTAAAACATTAAAAGAATAGTCATCATCACATGGTTAACCCAGAGGAGCTCAAAGCATGCCTCTGAGTACATTATTATTTAAGGGGTTTCGAAGGGAAAGAGGTCATTTTTTTTTCCCCCTAAAATCATCTCGAAGTTGCCCCACAATACCTGGTGATCAAAACCCACTATTCTAGATGTTCTATTGTGACAAAGATCTTTCAAAGCAAAACTTCAAAATACAAGTTTAATTGCCAGTGAAAGCGTGGATTCCTCTAACGAGTGCACACTGAGTCACATACACCACCAAGATCAAACACCCTTCTAAACACTATCCATAACTAACAGTGACGGCAGCTTCCAAACGGACTCCGTTTGCACTTTCATGAACAAATTGCCGCGTTTACCAAATGACTGATTTATGGGCCACAGCTCCCTGACAAAGCATTACTAATCAAATGAAAAGTCAGGTTATGCTGTCGGACTACCAGGTGAGCTTTCAATCTTTTTAAATGTTTTAATCTCCACCATTAGTCACTTGTAAAATCAGGGGACAGCAGCCTCTGCAGTTCCGATTGGCATGTGTTTTGGGATCCCCATACCTCCCCGTCCAGGGAGTCCCAGTTTTCAAAACTGAATTTGGAAAACTACAAACCCAGTTCACATTAGGATTCTTCTGTCCCTTGCTTCCCGCCTCACTGCCTCACCTTAACCTGTCCCTAGTCTAGTTTGTATTCATGAGTCTATGATTAAATGGGAGCAGTTAATATTACATAAGCTGCAGACAGAAGTCCTCAGGTAATATAACTTTAATCAAAACAACAACAATCACAAAAAAAAAAGATTTCACAACAGTTACATGGTACTGCCAACTCATCTTCCAATTTCATTTTAATGTAGCCAAAGTCCTTGGTGTTCACAGAGTTGTTTACTTTCAAATAACTGCTTCTGGCCAATTTTTAAGGAAGTTACATGGTCAAAATACCCCACGTAAAACAAGCTAATATTCACTATTCTCTCTAAGAAAGGACGAACAAAAAGTAGAACATTGCCATCAAAGGAATGCAACACATGCCATTTTATAAGTACAGAAAAAGATCCTTTGTAAAGAATCTTACATGGAAAGAAAATTGAAAAGGAAAGAGGTAGCAATCAACTATTACTTCTTTGAGCAAATAAATGGGATAATTTATTTTCTGGGGGCACTGACGGGTAGTGAAAAAAGCATGGCCTTTGAAGCTTGACAGACTTGGATTTAAATCCCAGCTCTGATAATTTGCTTTGTGATCTTGGGCAAGTAACTTGAATTTCTCTGAGCCTCTGTTTTTCATATAAGGGGAATAAAAATAGTCACTTGCAGGACTGCTGGGAGGTTGAAATGGAGTGAGGTACATAAGGTTCCCTAGCCCAGTAGTGGGTGCATGTTAAGTCTTAAAGGCTAGTAGAAGGTCATTCTCCATTAGCACCTTTTAGTTGAAGTTTCCTCTAAGGCCTGGGGACCACTGCTGTGATAGTCGCACTGCCTCGTAAACTGGCCCCCGTGACTTCTTGTGAATACCACCAATTATTAAATCCTATTCAGGGGCCCAGTGTGTCAGGAGTCTCAGGCTGCTGCTCCATCTGCTGGCTCTCACTGAAGGTGACAAAGGAGGCTGGAAATGGGACATGAGGGGTAATACAACAGGCAGAGAGAAGGGGCTGGGGGAGGGGAGGGGAGGGGAGGGGAGGGGAGGGGAGGGGAGGGGAGGGGAGGGGAGGGGAGGGGAGGGGAGGGGAGGGGAGGGGAGGGGAGGGGAGGGGGAGGCACAGTGCTTCATTAGGAGGACATCTCTTCACTGATTACATTGGGTATGGCGATGGCAGAATGCAGATGCGGAAAGGCCCATAGTCAGCGGAGAGTACCTAACGGCAGATGGAATTTCCAGTGAAGAGCACTTCATTCAGCAGGCTCTGAATAGCCATTAGCTCACTGTTCATTTATTTGGTCTAATAACTAGTTTCTATTTTTTTTTTTTTATAGAAGAGTGAGCCATAAACAGGGGGGTTAGGAGTCTTAAAGGAAACCAAGATACACATCTGGAGATATTACTATAAGAAACCAAGAACTGTCTGGAAGGGCCTGGCTGCCTGACCAGCATTCCCCCAAGGAGGTCCTGCCTCTGGTCAGTCACCTGGGCCAGACAGTGAGGTCACTGTGGCTACTGCTGCCGTGGCTGCTGCTGCCAGTGCCCAAACTCATGCCTGGGCCATGCGGTCTCTGCAGGACAGGCCTCCAAGGCCAGACACCCTACTCATACCTTCTCAAGGCTTCTCGCCTAGATTCCTGTCTTGGCATCTCAGGCTCAAGCTGTTTTCCCACCTCCCCAAGCCGGTCTCACCAACTCTGTCCCAATACTTGCTTGCCCTTTCCTGCCTGTGCTCTCCTTCACGTGTCTGCTGGCCATGGGACCTTCCATTTGAAATTCCTAGGTATGCGTCAAATTCCTCAGGGCCGGGGGATACCCATGTCTGTCCTGTCTAAGTCCTAGCACTGCAACCAAGGACCATTTAGGATCAAAGTCTTGATGCCACAAAATTCCTACTTCCTGCACTTCCATTAATCCTAATGGCTGTCTTGTGTGCAGGCCCGTAGTCTCTTCTTTTAAAAGAGACTGTAAAAATACAGATGTACACACTGGAGTAAAGGAAGGCCGTTTACGAACTCTATCCATGGCCACGCCACCGTGCATGATCTAAGTTACAAGGCTAGCCCGCATGATGGAAGCATATAGAAAAGACATATCAAGAAGTGAAGTTCATTTTTGACTTCCGTCAGTTAGAGTAAATGTTAGAATTGTCGTGTGCTCATGAGCACTCTATCATCATAGCAAACTCTTGTAACATAGAGCAACTATACAATTGCAAAGCAGCGATCTCATTTTCAGGTAACTATGACTTTGTAAAGTAGTGCAAAGAAACACATATTGGGAGATAGGAAAGAGAAGTTCCAGGTCCAAGCTCTACCACTAACTAGCTGTGTGACTTGGGACAAGTCACTTCCTCACGCTGCAACTTAATACACCAAGGGCATGGGGATATATTGCAAGCTCTCAGTGTTTTGTATTTCACATAACAGGAAAATAATAATAATAATAGGGGATGCATATAAAATTGCCACCTTTTTATTTTGTCAAGAAGGGACATTAGGAAAACAGCCACTCTCACTATTATTTCATAAAAGAAAGAACAGTATAACACCCAAAAGGTAGAAAGGGCATAATCTTTGAATAAAGGATATAGGACAATTAGCAAATTATGCCAACCTCAAACATGCACAATCACACACACACACTCACACATACAAACGCACACTCACACAGACACATACATATGCTAACTCCATGCACACATTCAAACACACTCATGCACGTACACACAATTGTCCTTATAGTTCCCATTTTGCAACAAAATAACAACATCACACGACAACTAAGAGCCCAAGAGACAGAAAGGGCCACATGAACCAGAGACCTACATCATCCTGAGACCAGAAGAACTAGTTGGTGCCTGGCCACAATCGATGACTGCCCTGACAGGGAGCACAGCAGAGGACCCCTGAGGGAGCAGGAGATCAGTGGGATACAGACCCCAAATTCTCATAAAAAGACCAAACTTAATGGTCTGACTGAGACTGGAGGAATCCCGGCAGCCATGCTCCCCAGACCTTCAGTTGACACAGGACAGGAACCATCCCCGAAGACAACTCATCAGAAATGAAAGGGACTGGTCAGCGGGTGGGAGAGAGACGCTGATGAAGAGTGAGCTAATTATATCAGGTGGACACTTGAGATTGTGTTGGCAACTCTTGTCTGGAGGGGGGATGGGAGGATAGAGAGAGAGGGAAGCCGGCAAAATTGTCACGAAAGGAGAGACTGAAAGGGCTGACTCAAGAGGGGGAGAGCAAGTGGGAGTAGGGAGTGAGATGTATGTAAACTTATATGTGACAGACCGATTGGATTTGTAAACGTTCACTTGAAGCTTAATAAAAGTTATTAAAAAAAAAATAACAACATCACTTCCACCTTGGACTGGTCACCAGGAGACATGATGTCTCAAGTATCTTGAATTCTATGGTTTTACTCATTTTGTATTTTTATTCACTTCTATTTTACATAGTTCATTCTCCATAGTAGTCCACTTTTAAGTTCAGTTATCTATCTCCTAAAACCAACCAAAAACCAAACCCACTGCTGTCGAGACTATTCTGACTCATAGTGACCCTACAGGACAGAGTAGAACTGCCCCACAGGGTTTCTAAGGAACAGCTGGTAGGTTCAAACTGCTGACCTTTTGGTTAGCAGCTACAGTGCTTAACCACTGTATCACCGGGGCTCCCTCTATCTCCTACATATGATTTATTTTCTGCATGGATTACTGATGCTCAGTGCAAATTCCAGGTACATTATCTCTTCCCCGGCTAATTTTTTTTTTTTTTTAACGCATGCAAAATACAAACCAATTTTTGTACTCACCGATAGAAACATAATAAGGAAGAGTATACCATATGTAGCATACATGTACTTTAGGCCTCATCTATAAATAGTAATGCTAAAATGACACTGAACCAAAAGGCCGTCTACTCAAGAGAGAAGGCGTGTCCCAGGAATCTGCATCCCGCATAATGCAGCATACTGTCTATCACATGCCACCTATTCTGAAGGCAAACCAAAGCTTTTCGGTGTAGCTGGGGACGTGGACGGAGAGGAGGAAAATCTGGTGTGCACGGCGTTCGGGAAGCCTACAGCAGCTTCAAGGAGAAAGTGGCCATTGCACAAGACAAGGAGGCAGGATGGGCCATTGGCTTTGGCAAGGTCTCGGTCATTGACAACGTCGGTCAGAGCTGTTTCAGTGACATGGTGGGGATACAAACCTGATTGGAACCTGTTGAAGAGACAGTTGGAGGGGCTGAAATGGATAGAGTAATAGCAGCAATTCTTTTGAGGGATTTTACTGTGAAAGGAAGCAGAGAAATGGGGTGACAGGTTGCGGCAACGTGGGGCCAAGGTTTTTTCTTTTTTTTTTTGAAGAGGGATGATGCTAAGCCATACTTATACACCAATGGGAATAACTCAGTAGAGGGGGGAGAAATGTAGCAAAAAGCAGAAGAGAAAGTAGATAATTGTAAAAGCAAAGTCCTCGAGAGGAAGAGAGCAGATCAGGACACAATTGGAGAGGTTGGCCTGAAATCAGAGCCGGGACACTTCTGGATACTTCTTCCGTTGTAACAGGAGGGAAGGAGGAGTGCTTGGGTACCTAAGCAGTGGGGCTGGAGCAATTAAAGATGAAAAGATGAGGTAGTCTTGTCTGATTGTGTCTATTTTTCTCTATGAAGTATGCGGCAAAGTGATTAGCCGAGAATGGGAGGCAGGTATTGGAAATTTGAGCAGAAAGGTAAGGTGCGAAAGAGTTGTCTTGGAGAACAGGAGCATGGGTTTGCTAGCGAAGTACAATGGAACTAGCTGCCAATGTTGAAGGAAGAGGGAGAAAGAGCTACAGCATGAAACACAGAAGGAGACATATACACAGGGCAAGGGGGAGATAAAGAAAAAAGAAGGCAGGGGGAAAGAGGAGAGTTGGGGCCAAGTAGCTCTGATGATTTAGATGGTGGTCACACTTTGTTCTTCACTCTTTCCTTCCGCACTTTCAAACTGATTAGCTAATTAACCACAGTTCACAGTTCTTCAACTACTCTAATCTATAAGGGTCTTCATTCTGAATGGAAAAAGCAGAGAGCCCAGCAGTAGGAGCAATGATTTTCTGGGATCCTACAGTGGTGACTCCTGTAATATTACCCAGAAGGCCAGAAGAAATGAAGCCCAGGGCCAAATATGCCCCTAAGGCTCGATGATCTCCTCTCTGGGGCGAAATGAACTCAACTTTGTGGGGGAGCACGGAGAACTCGACTAACCTATCACCTCCAGAGAAAGATAATTCCTATATAGCATTGGAAGACATCTTCAACTTGTTTAAAGAAGAGCTAGTTTTTAATATTTTAAATATTTTGTATTTAAGCAAGCATTTTATAAATTTATGATGTGATTGTCAGCATGAAACATTTTAAGATACGATCATCTATTAAAATACATTAGAGATTGACAAGTTCTTCAAAGCACTTATGGTTTCTCTCAAGAAACAAGGAGCTTCCTCATTGAAAAAACCAAAGTCGGCGTTCAAGTTTTTCTGGTAGCTTCTGAAGACGTTTCCACAGGCACATTATATAGGGTCTTAAATTAAGCAGTGTAACCCCATTTACAAAAGAACCTTTTCAATATGTATCTTTGGCTCTTGTTTTGACCGTCTTTTAGAAAAGAAAGGTAGTTCCTTGACATTCATCATCCCTCACCCTAAAGAAACGACTACATTCTTCTTCTAAATATATAGCTAATGATTTAAATGTCTGTGTTCAAACGAAAAATCCAGATTTCGGTTTGACTTTTTTTTTCCTAGCTATATTCCTTAACGCAATGTAAGTGGAAGAGACTTTATAAATTGGATCCACACATGCCCTCAGTAAAAACGTGACAACAGAACACATTGGATAGAAAGTGGCTCCACTTGGAGACTAACCTCTAAGGACCTTGGCGCCGTATTGACTCTCTAAACCCGGCACCTGGGGTTGTCTTAATTGCCAGTGGAAGACACTGCGGTTCTGCGGAGAGTTACCACTGACAGTTGTGATCCCGAAGAACCAGCCATGCGCACGGGAACCGAATCCTCGCCAGCGCCCCTGTTATTTATCACTCTAATTAAAACACTTTTATCTATTAATGCCAAGTGACACTGCTAAATATATTTAGAGAAGTTCACTTTTTTTCCCTCTACTTCTGAAATCTCTTAGATCTGAGCCCGCTTGCACGTGATTTAACTGCTCACGAAAATGAAACCATAGCTAAGAATAACTCCCTTCCATTAGATTTATAAATCTCATTAATTAATTCTACGTCTCCAATGGTGTAGAGCCCAAACTCAAATGCAAGATCTAATTAAAGAGAAGGGGAAAAATGTTAAGAAACAACACTGAGATGGAAACACAGAAGTAACTGTTTAGCCTCAAATTAATGAGGCGCTATGCTAAGCAAGCATGTCCATTAATCCCTAATGAGGATTTTAAACACATTAAAACTTCCTAATACAAAATGTTTGCCTTCCTTTTATCCAATAACAAATAAGCCAATAATTTTCTGGCTCTAAATGACACTATTAACTGTCACGGCATGTTTTATTTGACAAACCCTCCATTCAAATACTGTAAAACCAATTAATTTGCCTGCTGTGAAATGTGTTTCTTGATAGCTTTTATGTGATTTTTTTTTCCTTCTCAAAGAAATGTAAATAGGAGGTCAATGTAGGTGCCTGATTTTGCTTTAAAAAAAAAATGCCACAGTAGCTATAGATTTTCCACTCAGTTTGCATTTCAAATGAATTGAAAGACAACCTCCATTTTGAGGTCATCAATCTCTAGATTGGTCTCCTGATACATAAACACTGAGTAATAGTTTGATTACCATGAATATGGTATCATATTTGAAAAGTGAGAGTTGTGAAATTACCATTCTGTTCAGTTATAAATAATGATTCACAACCCGGCCCTTTCCTTACTGGCTTTGTTAGTGACCTGGCTTTGTTACCGGTCTCCTGCTACCTCCAAACCAAAAAAAAAAAACAAAAAACCAAACCCACTGCTGTGGATTCCGACTCATAGCGACCCTATAGGACAGAGTAGAACTGCCCCATAGAGTTTCCAAGGAGTGCCTGGCGGATTTGAACTGCCGACCTCTTGGTTAGCGGCTGTAGCACTTAGCCACTACGCCACCAGGGTTTCCCTGCTACCTCCAGCCTTCCCCAAAATATACCTGCATATGTGTCCGGGAAATCACTCTGTAGAATTGGAGTTTATTCTGATGCCTTCATTTGAAAATGCTTATTTGTTACACTTTTTTTTTTTTTGGCAGAAAAATCAATAGAACAAATTCAAGAAGTTCCTGTTTTTTTAAACTTCCCCTGGGCCTTACTTAGTACCTCCAGTTAGTTTGAGAGATGGCCCCAAGGCACCATTTGCCCAGTGTTTATGGGACACTCTGAAACTCTTGGCTCATGGGAGGGCATGGCACTTTCCCAGAAAATCACTCTGCAAAGCACAGACCCTTGACACAGTGCATGTCATAAACAAAAGGTCAGTGGCATGAAGTGTGCGCCTGCTCTATGGAGCATCTCGAGCCCATTGCATTATACACTGAAGACCAAAAAGGGAGTGATGCGTGGTGTCCCACAGTTTATGGTGCCTGACTGAGCGTCAATTAATGTGGACACCATATGCATGGCACCAATGGTCTGAGATTGCCTCACATTCATATGAAGATCAGAGACTGATCATTTCTTAGTTGTAGAAGTATGCAGGATAGACAGACACGCGACAGGGGTATAAGCACAACACATTACCAAGACAAATGCATTAAACCCCTAGTTAAAGCACCATACTCTACTCCTGACCAGAATCAACGTGTCGAGGTACCCCCAAAGTTGGCATTTGGAAAATCTCTGTATGTTAAGGAAATAATCCCCAAAATAAAATATACTTTGCATCCCCACTAAGCAGGAAACACTGAACTAAGTAAGCATTATGGGAAATTCATTAGCTGCTAAACAATGCGTCCACAGTGTGGCTATACTCTAGATGGGTAGACAAATGAGTAATGACAGTGTAAATTAGCATGTAACTTCTGAACCCTGAATCAGGCACACAGCAAAGGATTTTTCTTTGAGTGGGTCTTCGAAGCAGTTTGGGTGACATGATTTAGTTGGCTCACCATGGGAACTTCCAGAATATCTAGTTATGGGGAGAATGAAATTTTTATTTTAAATCAGGGCTAGCCTAGAAAAATCCAGACAGGGTGCTGACTGTACTTTAAGAGCCAGATGAATGGCTCTGCCAATAAATGTAATAGGAAATCAGAGAAAACTGCTCATGGTTTTGGGTGGTCAAGCAAGGAAGCGAGATTTGATCCTGGCTTCGAAGAAGACAAGATGGGCAGTGACTACAGCATTTTGGAAAGAAGGCATGATGTTTCCTGAGAGCATTTTAATTTTGGCATAGTCAAATGTAACTGATAGGAATAGAAAATGTGGTGGACTAATCTGATATGGAACTACAGGCTCTCTGAGCACGCTGGACACCAGCAGACAGCACTCTGCCCCGCCGACAGGATGCCTTTAGGGTTTCATGAGATCTGTCTTAATTAACGTTCTTGAACCATTTTGAAACTCTGTTGGTTCACTGACAAACTGTATGACCTTGGGCAAGTCACAGTTTCTCCAAATGCAAAATGAAGGTGTTTGACCTAGAATCTGGTCTCTGTTCATTAAAACAAATCTATCAATCTGTGGTCCGAAGCAAATTAATCTCAAAGCTTCAACTTGTGTTCGCCCAGCTGATCTCTAATTAATAGATGAGTCTCCAATTTAAAATTCAAAGTGACATATTTCATAGGTACAGAGACCGCACGATCTACAGAAGTAAAAATGTCAAGACATTCCAACAAGTATTCCCATAATGGAAACAGGAAACATGCTTTAGAATTACAGTGGCAGCATTAAAATGTGGGCAGTGCAATTTTTAATACCAGGGAGACCCCAATCACAATTAGACGTCATTTTCAAAGATAAGCAGTCCAAAAGCCAAAGGGCCTCAGTCATGTGAGAGCTTCTGGTTGAGTTAGAGGTCACTGCAAAATGGCAGGGAAAATATAATCTCTACTTGGCTAAGTTAATAAACTTGAAGCTGAAACATGTTGAAATGACTGTTTGAAAAGATTATTTTGAAAAAACCTGTAATAGTTCCTAAATCTTCCTTTTTAATCAAGATTTGGGATTGTACTGAGACCACCAGACATCAAGTGTGCTTGCGACCTTTTCAACTGTCAGACCAGACAGATTTTTATCTTACGCGAATCAACCCAAAGCCTCAAAGGTGCAGTGCCAGAACATGAATCCATTTCACTAGACAGTCATTGAAATTATAATTCAAAGTTCAACTTACTTTCACATTTTCTACCGCAATACTTTTGGCAGCCCAGGGCAGTAAGTCAAAACCTGGTTTCCAACGGAGACCACTTCTACTGGTTTCTAAATGTTGGCAGCAAGAATTGCTTCTTGTGAAAGAGATCAGCAGACCCTAGCTTTCATTAATTTACTTTCAATGACTGCTGCTCACTCTTAGGAAGCCGATCTTTACCTAAGGATGTTGACCTGCTGCTGGACCCCATCAGAAACAGACATGAAGAAACACTGATATATTAGGATATTGGGAACTTCCCTCTACTAGTCTTCACAGACACCACAGCTTCTATTTATCCTCACTGATGCCATGAGCACGAAAAACAAGTTTTGTGGCAAAGACATATAGCTGGAATCTATAAATGCTCCCAACACAAGATAAATATATATTATACTGTAAAGTGTTATTTGAAGAGCCTTAGAAATAGTTTTAGGGTCTTCATTCAAATGGACTATCATAAAGAAAAGGAACTTTTTATGTATTAAATAATACAGTAATTTAAATGAGGCAATTGGTAATACTTAGTGGGCATTTAGTTGGGTACTCAGTAGGCTTTGGGCAGAGGACATACTGTAAGTAAAAATTCCTTATGATCACACTCATCATTGAAATGACCTCACCTGGCACTTAGGTGTACTTACAACAAACATGTTTCATTAATTTCTAAATGCCTTGCCTTTGTTTTACCATCCATGCTCAAAAGGAAAGCATGCCACCTTATCAGGATATTGGAAAGTTTTTAAGCAGCATCTAACATCTATTATGTAATGATAAGCTTTTCAATTAGCATTTTCAAGATTCTCACTTTCTCAGCTCTGTGAATGATAATGTAATCCCATGTGAGGTCTCCTAAATTCTTAATGTGAATGTATTAGCCCCTTAACTCAAAACTCTAAGAACAGCACCGTAGTAGCACATGAAAACAAGAGACTGAGAGCATTCCTATGAAGGTGATATTAAGAATATCTCCTACCGTGACAGCTACAAAGACCACAGCTAATATAAATAATGCCTTGGAAATTTAGAGTCTTTGATGGGTTACCAAGGGGTTTCACATCCTCTCCACCTCTTTCCCTAGTATCATTTCTTCCTCTGAACACCTCTGTGATAAAGGCAACGGAGATAGAACGAGTATCATTTTAGAGCCAAAATACTGAGGCCTCACATGGTTCCATGTTTTGTTTGAGGTTTTAGGGTTAGTTAGTGGTGAAGATGGTCCCAGGGTGGCGCAAATGTTCTGCTCTCAGCTACTAACCTAAAGATTGGTGGTTTGAACCCACCCAGCAGCTCCATGGAAGAAAGTCCTAGTGATCTGCTTCTATAAAGATTACAGCCAACGACAACAACAACAACCCTGCGGAGCAGTTCCACTCTGTAACACAGGGGATTGCCGTGAGTAAGAATTGACTTGATTGCAATGTTTTTTTTCTTTTTATGGTTTAGTGGTGAAGACTAGACTCTGGATTTTTGGCCCCCCAAATCCAGTGTTTTTTTTTTTTTTTCACTATTTCCTGCTGCTGGTCTGTAAATGTAGATTTACCTACAGAATTCCCACCAAAGCCATACCAATTCAGGAGCCTAGAACTTGAACTGTAATGAAGGCTTCTCCCTAATATGAGTAGCTACTTATCTCTGCTTTAGAGCTAATAACGTTATCACAAATTCCAAACTGACTATCAACATAAAAGGCAAAACACTGATGATCTTAAAGTGACCTACCAAACTGCATGCTGAAAACTTGAGAGAGGAAGGAAAGCATCTTGTAGGACCGTCACCTATACAATTACGACTCGGTCTGTACCTAGAAGAGGACTTTATATTGTCACTAGTAGACCAACCCTTTCCTCTAGCCAGGCCTCCAAGGTTGCCAAGCATTGAGGACTCAGGGTAAGCATTGAAGGTCAGCGCTGCAACACTCCAGTCCTGAGTCTGCCTTTATCTCTTGTTTCTTGGCCATTTTACATCTCATCGAAGGAAATTCCTATGGGCTCATCTGTAGTCCAAATATGCCCTGCAAACTGTCCTCCCACTGACATCCACAGCCAATCTGATTTTGAGTCATGAATTGGTGGTGAAATGAGCTTACTGGTGTCATGACAAGGTTAGAACGAAGGAAGACATTTGCTCATTTAATACGACCTATCCTTCCTTTTTTCTTGATCTATTCAAGGAATGGGGCAACAGCCAAATGCAGCTGTCTGGGACAACCCTTCCATCTTTATAACCTCTGGTTACTTACAGTTAGATGGGTACTTTGAAAAAGGACTGCTCCTGGAAGCCAGCCATTCCAGATATGGTGGAGGCCTTTGAATCAAAGCATCAAAGCTCTGAATGAGATCTGCCAACTCTGCTGGAGGACATGGAGAAGGACCAGGCAATAAGTGAAATAACTCTCATGGATCATGGATAGCTCTTGACAGAGAAAGGTCAAGTATGATTTTACTACAAACTAACTTTTCAACTTCCAAGTCATCTTAAAGATGAGGGGAGTGCAGTCCAAAGAGGTGAAATGATTTTCCCAAGGTCACACATCCATGTGAATGGAAGATCTGAGACTAAACTGAAGTCCATCTGAGTGAAAAAGGCAGGTTCTTCTCATCATGTTATGCAACCACTGCTTCCATGACTTATGTGACAGGGGACTCAGTACTTCACAATTCCATTTGCTTCAGTTCAATTAAGCAATTCAAGAAGCTGTAATTGAGCTTCTTCCACTGGTTCCTTACTAAGTGATAGGAGTGATACAAAAAGTTAACATATGATCTAACAGATCCATCTACACAGTCTCCTCTGTGTTCTGTTGAGAAGGAGCAGGTGGGGGAGCTGTGCTCCACCTTACTCCTGAAAACACTATCCAAATAAAGCATCTTTGCAAAATGTTTGAGGTAGTATGATGACATGGTGATGGCTAAGACTGTGACGAAAAGAAGTTAGAGAAATCTGTGTGAAGCAAGAACAGAAGACAGAAAAAGGAGGCAAAGTCTGGCATCTTTTTGATGTGCTCACTCGCCAGTCACCCAGCAGTGTAGACTGTGCCCTTTCTCACTTCACTCCACCTCTCCCCACCCAAGGCTGGATCACCAGGAAGTCACAACCAAGCTTTGCCTCCAGCCAGATGTAATCAGGCAAATGCCTAGAGCTATACCTTAGAGCCTTTGCCCATAGAGCACAGTGAGATTAGCTGGTGCAGAAGGGGTCACCGTCATTGCCTTGGCTTTCACGGCATCGTGTTCGGTCTAAACTGAGTCAATCAAAGCAAGGAGACTAGGTAATATAATCATTGCAAATTGGAAGTATTGAGAAGAGAAGGTTAGATGAATGAGGCCGTTTTGTACATTACGCTTTAAGTGCACAGAATAATAGTACTTGTTAATTTTTGGAGAGAGGTCCATTTGAGCAACTGCAAATGCTCCACTCCTGTAAATAATCCCCCCATGCCGCCTTTCCAATGGCGTTCATTTCAACAGGGAAGTTGGCTACTCTGAGTTGTCTTTCTAAAAGCAAACTGCCTGCCTCCTCCTCTTCTTTTCCAGGTCTACTCAACAGTGAAAACGCAACCTTAACATCTAACCCTTAAGTGAAAGGGCCACACCAAAGAGCAAATGCTGTTTCAGTGGGGCTCCCTAACTAGGTATCCTAGTTTATTCCATCACCCAAACCACGGCCGAATACTGACCTCCAACCCTCTATGCTTTAGATTCCAGACTGAGCACTTGGTGGCAGCTGCCCCCAAGGCACGCAGAGTGCTGTACATAATTATTGCTTCACAGGACATTGATTTTGGTGAAAGGTAAAGTGAAAAACAATGGAAGCTCTTTGTGTTGCTCTGGTTTTAGTGTGAAAATGATAATTAAAATAGCTATTATTCATGGGAATGCTTGTTGAGTACTTACATTGTGCCAGGCAAATGCTTTCTCTTAATCTTCAAGATGAGGAAAGGCAGCTCAGAGAAGGTAAGTAACTTGCCCAAGGTCACACAGTTAATATGTGATGAAGTCAAAGCACAAAACCCTATCTATAGGACTTCATACCATGTTCTTAACCCTTGTATAAGAAGACTACCTCCCAATTATATTGTTATCAAAAAGTAGTACAAATAGAAATACATCTCACACACACACACACACACACACACACACATACACACACGAATTCATTGTTGTGGTCACTGTGTATTTGGAGTGCCTTCCAACCTAGGGGGCTCATCTTCCAGAGTTATATCAGACAAATTTTGTTGTGATCCATAGGGTTTTCACTGGCTAATTCTCAGAAGTAGATCACCAGGCCTTTCTTCCTAGTCTGTATTAGTTTGGAAGCTCTGCTGAAACCTGTCCACCAGGGGTGACCCTGCTGGTATTAGAAATACCAGGGCATAGCTTCCAGTATCACAGCAACGCACAAGCCACCCACAGTACGACAAACTGACAGATGCGTGGTGGTAAGCCACTATTAGAAATATGACTTGTGTTATATTATTACTTTCACTTTGCAAAACTCCTTTGTTATACCAATATAACATAATCGTAGCAATATGAAAACACAAGTTGCAATTCAGTGAGCCCAACTTTCCCGTTGTTCTAAATGAGTATTGGGTTATATATACCAGACTGTGTAGGATAAACATGATATCTTGACTATTTATTTGCATTCGCAATCACTATGACCAATATGATCACTTCAAATTAATCTATACAAAGTATAATGTGGAGCTCAGTGGGCGTTTTTGTAAGATCTGAAAGAGAAACTGATGAAATGGCCATGAGACGATTTGGTGCCATTTTTCTTTGCGTGTAGCAAATTAAAGCAGAAGGCAAGATTATGTTGAGGCTGTTGAATAAAGACAATTCAGGAGTGAAAGTTTTAAAAGATTTCATGGACCCACTGTGGATTTCTGTATTGGGAAGTTTATTGTTTCTCCCTGCAAATATGAAATGTATACGTGAGAGTGTGTAGGGAATAAATATATATTGGCCCACAATTGGTAATCTAATGGCAAAATGGCTCCCCTTTATGGAATTTCAAAGCCTAATTTTCCTGGTGGCACAGTGGTTAAAAGCTCAGCTGCTAACCAAAAGGTTGGCAGTTCGAATCCACCATCTGTTCCTTGGAAACCTTATGGGGCAGTTCTACTCTGTCTTATAGGGTTGCTGTAAGTTGGAATCAACTCCATGGCAACAGTTTGGTTGCTGGTTTGATTAATTTTCCAAAGGCTGTATTTCTCATGAGTTCCCTCTAATGGAGTCACTAGTGGTTGGTTTGTTCTGTTTGGCTCTCATCAGAGGCAACCTGCTTTTCCCAATATTATTATCTCCCAGAGCCTTCAAAGTACATAGACCTTGTGGTCCATTTAGGAGGCTCCTTCAACCTTGAGCATAGCCAAGCTGACATTTTGACAACCAGTTTGATTGTCTGGGCAATTCAACAAAGCAATAGACTTGTATTTCCAGCTCTTTTTTTTCAGAGGTCTAGGTTGAACAATGAATACATGTTATAATGGACCTGTCCAATTCTACCACCTCTAGGGCAGGCATTTTAAAAACGTATGGTTTCATACAAGAGGAGTAGCCCACAGGAAAGAACCCTGCAGCCAAGGTCACAAGACCCTGGTTCTAGTCCTCTCTCCAGATCTCTCTGAGTTTCTTCACCAGTGAAATGTAGAGGTTTTGAGAGCAGGTACCCCAGATTTTGAAGAGCTGCCAAAAATATAAGACCGTGCCTGATGATCAAATGAATTGATTTGAGCAATAATCAATCAAGACTGATGGTAAGCAATTTTATACTCATCCAGAAGTGATGATTCCTTTAAGGAGGGCATGTTGCAATTTCATTCTGAATATTTGGTAAGGGCTGGCTGGCAGATGTTCTTCATTTTGTTAAGGCAACTTTTGGTAGCCTTAAAACACAACATTTAACCATCTCTCCGTATTTGTTTTGGTAGCTGGACTCCATTGTTCATTAAGCTTCATGTGTGTCTTAGGCTAGTCACCTCTGCTCTCTGAGGTCTGGGGTAGGTTCTCTCTGTAGTTCATTCTTACCTCATATAATATGAGACTATAAGTTTTTTTGGGGGGGTTGTTTAAGTACAATTCTTAGACGTCGTGAAGTTTTATGGTGAAATCATTATTTTTAGCCATAGCCAGTATCTTTCCACACATGAGGGGTGGGAGGGGGCACAGATTCTGCTGGAATGGTAGTATGATCATTGAGTGGGAAAACAAACGGGACCATAGAAATCTCAATGCCACCACCCTTTTACTGCATCCAGTCCCCCTTGATCTTCTAGGGTCTAGATAAGGATCTTGGTGGTCTCATGTGTGCAGAGTAGAACAGCTCCATAGGGTTTCCAAGGATGTAGAATGCCAGGCCTGTCTTCCAAGGCACCTCTGGGTGGGTTCGAACCACCAACCTTTCAGGCTGTAGTCCAGTGACTAACCATTTGCACCATCCAGGCCATGAGTCAGAATTGACTCTACGGCAATTAACAACAGACAAGGATGACAGGACTAGATTCCTAATTGCCAGAGACAAGGCATGGGCACAAGTTTTATACAATTGACAGCCTGCACTCTGTAGAGGCAACATGTTCTTAGAATACACTTTAAAGCAATTTAAAACCAAATCACTGCCATTTCACAAGAAGACAGAAATAATGTTCTTCAGCAGTTCTGCTGGGAAAAACACTATCGTGGCTGCTAAAATTCATAAAGAAATGAATGTCTTCCAGGAGTGTAATTTCTCTCTCTAGAACATACTCAGGTGGGCGTCACTAACTTAGTTCAGCCTCTTTGGTAAATATACGGGAAGTTGTATACACGGGCACAATAATCAGGGCAAATGTACACCTGCCACACAAGCAAGGCTCACAAACAACGCTCATAAATTGTTTCAGTGTGTTAAAAAAAAAAAAAGTCAACATAACAACTTAAAACCTGAAACAGATTTAAATCACTTTTTAAAAACCCAACCAAGCAAGAGCGAGTTGTTTACTCTGAGAGGCCTCCACAGTGCTACCACCCAGCACTAGCCCGCAGACTGCAGGGCGGATGGGAGTTACTGAGAGCAATGCAGCAGCTGAAACAAAGAGGGCCTCATTACCATGCAAAGCACAGCATCCTTCAGATGTGATGAGAAACGTGACTGCATGACAGGCTGGTCCTGGAGAAATTTCCAAATATGACCACCCAAGCATAAAGAAGAGGGTGGTGAGAACAGGGCCCGGGCAGTGGGAAGGTGGGTCGAGTCTGACTGGAGAATGTTGTTTTAGGCCCCCAAGATAAATAGCAATGGCCCCTTTGACCTACGGTCACCCAAGCTGGATGTGAATGAGGATTCACACAGTCACAGTTCTCAATACGCAGCTCTATAAAGCTGCTGTGAACTGAACACTTAATGGAGGGGCAGCCGTACATGCGTCGTTTTGATTGCATTAGGCTTTTTCGTATGCATTTTTACTCACAATTTTGAACTGCTTTAGAGTGACTATGAATGTGATTGCAGCCTGGGGAGAATTCTGAAGAAAGAGAAACAGTCTCTAACTCCCCCGACCTCCCCCAAATGATTTTTCCCTGATATCCAACCCGTTTACGATGTGCTACCAAACTCACCAAAGCTGTGCTTAGTAGGGAGCTGGACTTCAAAGTTTAGATAACCCCAATGACAATTTAGCCATCCACTAAAAAGGCTCATATTAGAACCTGGAAGCTGCAAATGAATAAAGTACTCTTAACTAAAATATGGACCCTCTTCCAAAAAAAAAAAAGTGCTACTATATCTTTCAATGTGTCTACTATAGTTCTAGAAGCACGAGATAACTGAAAAAGAGAGTTTGCAAATTCCTCTGATCTGATCAATACAACTCCCCAGCTCCAGAGTCTCTTTATCGATGACAATCTCTTTCATTGTAGCGATTAGAGATTCAACATCTTTTAATCACCTTCAGCATGACAACTACACGCATCTGTATCTCTGGGATTCATAGCGATTGACACAGTGTTAAAACTCGGTGATTATGAGGTTGGCTTTTTGGTGTTACTGATTTTCCAATCTATTTCAGCCAAATAGCAAATAATGCACATTAAGCCATTGTTGCGATCTTGAGACAAGCAGGCAAGAGAAATTGGGGTTTGATTCTGACGGCCCTGTACTAACGAAGAGAGACGCTGGGAAGGAGCAATGTCAATGGGAACTTCCATTTTCTTCCTCTCTGGACAAGTGGCTGTTTTCTGCTTCCTAACTACTGAAAGTTGTGGGGTGGATCTTCCATGCATTGTTGTTATTGGGTGATACGTCGTTGTTATTGAGCGTTGTTTTTCTTACACAATGACACACATTTCTGAAATTTAATAGACATGCTTCAGTTAGAAGTGTTAATCAAACTGACTTTGCCTATCCACAAATGAAATATCAAACCTCAAGGAAGCAACTTGCAACTTGGACTGCACAACACAAACACACACACGCACACACAGCCACATTGTCGATCATTGTTCAAAAATAGCTCAGGAAGCTGACTAACTTTTCACACTGTTCTAAACCATTGCCTGAATTCCTTTTCAATACACATGGACTGGGTATAAAACCATGGAACAAAGTGACAAAGAGACCAACTGACAAAGAAGTTAAAAATCTAATACTGACCAACTGTTGTGACCAGGTGACCAGGTTTCAATAATCTCTCCACACATTTCCAATCATTCACTCTGTAAACCTTTTGAATAATAGACCAGTTGCCATAAAGCTGATTCCAACTCATGGCTTTATTCAGCACCTAATATGTGCAGGGACTTTGCATATATATGAACTCTAATGCTCCCAATTCCCATCAAAGTAGGAATCAGACTGACTGGATAAGTGGCCCACAGGCAAAGAGAAGATCGGAACTCAGGCCTGCTGGCCTCCACTATATCCAGCCCATTGCCTCTTCTACGGTAGTTGGTGCAGTGCTCTTGAAGATGCTGGAGGGGCTTCAAAGACACATTGTTAAGGGCCACACAGCCTAGCTGGTGGGGTATGACAAGCCCATGAATGCCTGTGCTATGAGGCTGACTATAGAAAATGGCAAAAGGAAGGTGCAAATGACGTTCAATGGCAAAAGGGGCAGAGTTAATAGCCAGGGGAGGAAGGAGGCAACAGCACTGTGGGGTTAATTTCCCATAGTCATGGAGTAAAATCATAACAATAGAAACAACAACAGCTATAACAATAATGATACAAATTATGGCCACATTTACTAAGTGTTTAATACATGTTGGGCACTACGCTAAATGCCCACGAAGATTATCTCATTTACTGTATTTTTACACAAATAATGCGTGCTTTCTACGTTTGCCAACTGCCGCCTCCCCCTGTGAGGTATTTTTATAAGGCAATTTATTTTACATGTTGCTGTTAAAAAAAATCAGCATAGCATGCTCACGAAAATGGAGGAAGGGCACGTAGAAGACGTGTTATTTGTATAAAAATACGGTAATCCTCAATAATCCTGTGCCGTGAGTTCTAGCATTATCCCCATGTTCCAATGGGCACCTTGCAGAGCCCCAGGCTTGAGTACGAAGCAAATCGATTCTGTCCCCCCAGCGCTAGGTAGAATGTATCTCCTCTCCTAGACCAACTCCAGGCCAGGGTGGGTTTCCTTGCCCCTCACCTCAGCGCTCCCTAAAATGTTTCCCTCATATTACTCACAGTCTGATTTCTCTGAAGCGTGGCCTGGTTTTCTTTTGGCATGGGCTTACAAGCCAGTGGTAACTCATTTTTTACAGCTGACCTGCCTTCTTTCTAGATTCTTCTGAGAGAGCCTGATCCTTAGAGCTAGGCTGGTGAGTACAAAGTCAAAACTATAAATACATGTTGATTGCTCAAAGGGCCTGAGGTGCAATGTGGAAGTCCTACATCCTGTGCCCAGGAGAGTGTATGGCTACCCAAGTCCATAAATGTCTACACTGAGCCACCCTCTAACTCTTCCCCTCTCCCCTCCTTTCCCGAGCACACACACTCCAGGTCATTAAATGTGTACTTGGCTGTAAATACTCATTTTTAAATTTACCAACTGTGTTACGAAACCAAGAGATGGTCATGACAATACCAAAAACCTATAGCTAGGTTGACCATATCTTTCCAAACAAAAAAGTAGAATTTATCATCTTAGAGTTTTTTGTGTGTGACTTAAATATATTTGCCTTGTAATTCTTACCAACTTTTTTTTTCCATTCTTACCTATATACCTAAAATTGGACTTCCTTCATATAATGTTTTTTACTCAATTAAACCTCTTCTATGTACCAAAAATCTGACCAAACCCGTTGCCATAGAGTTGATTCTCATTCATAGCAACCCTATAGGACAGGGTAGAACTGCCCCATAGGGTTTCCAAGGAGCAGCTGGTGGATTCGAACTGACAATCTTTCGGTTAGCAGCCAAGCTAGCTCTTAACCGTCATGTCACCAGGGGAGCTATATGCTAAAACATTGAGCATTTATGGAAGGGTTCATAACCTGGGATCCGCGAATCAGCTTCAGGAGGTCTGAAACCGTATGCAAAATTGTGTTTGTGTGTGTGTGTGCACGCGCACTTGGCACGCCCATGCATGCACATGCCGATGTGCATTTTCTGGTAAACAGTTCCATCATTTTGAGCAACATTTCAAAATACCCTGTGATCCATCAAAGGTTATAAGAACTGCTGGTTTATGGGGATGACTGGGGAGGATATTTGAAATTAGGTCTATCTTGAAAAATGAAGGGCATAGCTACAATACATCTTCCACTGCATGTGCTATGCTGCCGGCCCCTGACCCACAGACACACCAGACTTCAGCATCTATCAGATTTGTATTGGAGCCAGGAGAGCTGTTACCAGCACCTCGCACCAGGCCCTCAGGTGAGACCTGGCTGATCTGGAGGAAGCAAGGAGAGAGAAGGTGAAGTGCGAATGTGCTGGCAGTCCCTATTTTGGTCTCATCGACATAAACCATCGGAATGTTCCAGCGATCACCTAAATTTCACCTCCCAGGCTGCATCTTACCCTGGAAGTGGCATAAATATCCTGATATTGGGTTCAGATAAATGAGATTCCTGAAACCATATGGGTGACAGGAAAAGAGAGTAATATCCCTGACTAAAAGCTAATCTTACCAGGTAAGGGGCTCATCAGGGAAAAGATGGGGAGAGACCAGGCCCCCAAACTAGTCTGTGCACGCACATGTGCATATCCCATGACTCTCTGCGGGTTTGAAGGGGGGAGGGAGTTGAGGAGGACGCAGGCTTCAGGAGAGAAGCAAAAGCAAAAACAGCTGAATTCAGTCAAAGACGTGATTGTTTCCCAAATGCTTAGGCGGCTCCCAAGTGAAAGGCACGCCAGATGGCCCCCCACTGATGGCCTGTGGCTTTGTGTGTGTCACCCACTTATGTCTGTCTCGGAGAGGGGCGGTCTGTGCGTGGAGGCAGTGGGCTGTGCGGGAGCAGCTTCTGCATGTGTAATTAGTCACGGTGCACCTGTACCTAACTGCGTTAACAATTAACACAATTACACACACAATGGTGGAATTGCCCCCACTATTTGAATAATTAGTGAGCTAACAACATGATTTGCAGGTGCAATTGAGCAATTATGTACAGTTCCAAAGTGGAATATGCATATTTAGAGGCTTGGATGAGGCCCATTATGAAATTTTGTTCCAAATGGTCAAATTAATTTTATTATTAGAAGGCACGGTAGTCAGCGAGCACTATCTATCCGTAAGCACTCTAGCATTAGGTATGGGGAGCACTTCATCTCATGGAGGTAGTCAGAGTGCTGCTGGCCTGTACGCTCTCCCTGGGCCTTCTGAGTCTGGAGTGTCCTTCCCAACCTGCTCTTGCCTCTCCTTCAAAATGCTGCTGAAGAGTTGCTCCCTCTCTCAGCTTTTCCTCACTAAGCCCCTCTCTCTGGATTCTTGTGTCCAGCAATCCAAGAGCTCAGCAAGAGTGACTGAACAAAGATATCACCTCAACTGTCTCTTGCAAGGAAGAGACACAGAAAGGCAGTGGCGGTGACCAGGTGCTACCTACAACTTACCTCAGTGTGTGGGGCAAACCCAGGAGTGCCAGCACTATGAAATGTTGACACCAATAGCTGTACGCCTTCCTAGTTCTCTGGGAAGTTCTCCTCTGTGCACTCTGCATACCTATCACCCCCAGGGCTAATTAAGTGTCTCTTCAGCCACTGAAAAGGACATTTGCTCAAGGCCTGTGCTTCTGACATGCATGACAGCAAAACCAATTGGGCTCTGGTTCATTTGCTCCCATTACTCAAGAAAGTTGAGGAGCCTAGACTATTCCAGAAATATGTGGAGAGACCCAGAGCCGCTGCTGCCACCACTGTGTGGTCACGACTCAATTCATAAAGGCCTGCAGCATCTAGCATTGGGTTTACCTATGATCTCTCAGCCCCTTTTAAGAGGAGCTTCGAGAAGTCTTTGTCAACTATGTCTATATTTCAGCAACTCTGCCCCAGTTTTTTAGCTCTCTGAAAGAAAACAGAAGAAAAAGCCACCGATGGGTAGAATTCACTAGTTAGAATTCACGGGGATCTCCCAAAGACCGAGACAATCCTTCCTTCTGAGAGACAAGCTAAGAAAGTCACATCTTGGGATGGTTATTAGGGCTTGGGACAAGCCCTGGTCATGTTGCGGCATCTGTTCAGTCATCTATGGGTGATGTCTACTATACCATAACAATAGAGACCAGAGAAAATGGCCAGGCAAAGCATGGGGCGGGGTGACGCAACCTGCGGCCTGAGCCGGCTCTTCTTCATCCTTTGTTTTAACTGCCATGCACTACCGGGAGGGTTTGAGTGAAGTTTTCTTAGTTTTGTGTTTGTGTGTACGTGTTTTCTTAAGTCACTTGGTTTTTCTTCATACCACTGAGGGGGAAAATGAAAAATGTCAATAACTTCATACTTCTGTCCTCTAACCAATAAAATTCAAAAAGGGAGACATAAAGAACAAAGATGGAAAATGATTTTTTTTCTAATGTTACCTACTCCTTACTTACTTCATAAGAAATGAAGCACTTACTTCATAAGAAATAAGAACTGAATGCTGGAACACGGATTATCTGTAAAGGCTGTGGTACACTTACAAACGTCAATTCTCTTTTCCTAATTTGTACGTTGGCTCATTTTTACAGACTGGGAAAATAAAGGGAAGAGAAGCTTTGCCTGCCTTTATAATAAGAACTCAGGAAAACTATCATTTTAGAGTTCATTTTTCAGCCACCTCAACGCCAGTTTCTACTGTTCAGCCCCATGAAAAATTACCTAACTTGTCGGAATATATTTCTTGACCCACGTATATCTACATTAAATGGGGTAATTTAATGTAATGTAACTAAATTAGCACCAATTAGACAGGCTAAATTAAAGGGCATGTCACTAATAAATTTTATGCTAAACATATTATGGATAATAAGCTCACTAAATGCATAATGAAATATTCTTTTTAGCCTAGATTAGTCTAAATAATCTTTAAGTCTTTAAAATGCAATTTTCCAAGCAAAATCCTTATTTCCTGATAGAGAAGTCATAAAATAACATCCTAGTCTACTAATCACAGCATAAAGAAAAAAAATCCTCACAACTGGACCAATAAGTAATATCATGATAAATGGGGAAATAATTGAAATTGTCAAGGATTTCATTTTACTTGGATCCACAATCAACAGCGATGGAAGCAGTAGTCAAGAAATCAAAAGATGCATTGCAGTGGGCAAGTCTGCTGCAAAGGACGTCTTTAAAGCATTAAAAACAAAGATGTCATCTTGAAGACTAAAGGTAAGCCTGACCCAAGCCATGGTATTTTCAATCACATCATATATGCATGTGAAAGCTGGAGAATGAATAAGGAAGACCAGAGAAGAATCGATGTCATTGAGTTATAGTGTTGGTAAAGAATATCGAATATCCCATGGACTGCCAAAAGAAGGAACAGATCTGTCTTGGAAGAAGTACAACCAGAATGCTCCTTAGAAGCAAGGATGGCAAGACTATGTCTCACATACTTCAAACATGTTATCAGGAGGGATCAGTCCCTGGAGAAGGACATCTTGCTTGGTAAAGTAGGGGGTCATCGGAAAAGATGAAGACCCTCAACAAGGTGGAATGACACAGTGGCTGCAACAATGGGCTCAAGCATAACGACAATTGTGAGGATGGTGCAGGACCAGGCAGGGTTTCATTCTGTTGTACACAGGGTGGCTATGAGTTAGAATGAACTCCATAGCACCTAACAACAACAACAGCCTGCTAATTGTGGATCTGTTTTGTTTTTCTACGTGTTATGATTTCTTAACAATACTGCCAAAACACTTCTCCTCTCAGGGACTCTGTTTCTTAATCTGTAAAAGGTAGGGGTAACAATGGGTGATCTCTACATTTATTCTAGAGCAGAAATAAGAGAAAGAACATAGGCTTTGGTACGAAGACACTAGATTCTAGTTGGTCTCTATTCTGCCTTTGCAGCTCCCCAAAAGGTGTCCATGTCCAAATCCCCAGAATCTGTGAATGTGTTACCTGACATGGCAAAAGAGACTTGGCAGATATGATTAAATTAAGGATCTCAAGATGGGGAGATTATCCTGGATTATCCATGTGCGCCCTCAATGCCATCACATGTATCCTTATAAGAGAGTCAGACGGAGTTCTGGGACAGACACAGAGAGGAAAAGACACACAGATACACGGAAGACAAGGCCATGTGAACACAGAGGCAGAGATTGGAGTGACGCAGCCACAGCCAGGGAATGCTGGGAGCTACCGGGGGCTGGGATTGGCAAGGAAGTCTCCTTCCCTAGAGCTTCCAGGGGTAGGGGTGGGGGATGGCCCTGCTGTCACCTTGATTTCAAACTTCTAGCCTCCAGAACTGTGAGAGAATAAATTTCTGTTGTTTTAAGGTACTCAAAACTAAAACCAAACCCACTGCCATCTAGTCAATTCCAACCCATAGAGACCCCATGGGGTTTCCAAGGCTGTAAATCTCTATGGAAGCAGGCTGCCCCATCTTTCTCCCCTGGAACCACTGGTGGTTTCAAACTGCAGAACTTTCGGTTAGCAGTCAAGTGCCTTAACCACGGCACAATCAGGGCTCCTTAAGCCACCCAGTTGGTCATAATTTACTAGGGCAGCCACAGGAAATGAATCCAACCTTGGCCCTCACTTTGCTCGGCTGGAAAATGGGGCTACCAATATGTACCTCATAGAGCCAATGTGATAAGGCTCCTGAATAAGTGATAGTAATAAAGGCTGGCATTTATACAGCATTTTTAAACATGTACTACTGAGGAAGGCAACGTGCCATGCTAGCACAGCTTGTCAGTTTCAATAGTTTTAATTTTATAAGCTATTTTCAGATACCAGAATATGACATGCATATTACACAGAACGTATAGTACAGGTACACTTTGCAAGAATTTGTGAAGCAAAAGAATTGGATATTTTCCTGGCTACCTAATCAATTTTTTTTAACAAATGCATCCCCTGATATCAACCATGTCTAACTGAACAAAGAGGGATACACTATGCTGTAGAGCTTTTCACTAATGGCATATCTATTTGCATGAATAATCTCAAAATAAGGATGTGTTGATTGTGCATAAGTACAATGAATCAAGCAAAAGAGCTGAACTACAGTCCATAAAAATTATTCTGTAGGTTGCAGTCCGATAAAGTCCACCTCATTCTTTCTGATCACTCAAAAGGCCACAAAATTTCATTATACGATGAAACTCTCTCTGATCATTATTTTTTTTCTGCCATTTGGCCTAAGAACAGAAAACAGCACTGGGCAATTGCTCTGTGGAGAGCAGCCTGTCCACTTAGTTATGAACTGTAATCCCAACCTACTAGTCCAAGCCCGAACAAACATTCCCCCCAAGCAAAGCCAACATGTTCCCATAAATACGAGGGAGAAGGCGCAAAGATATTGGAAGAACTGTACTCATTGATCTTAGGTTTTTTTCCTTTTTTTTTTTTTTTTGAAGAAGTGGACAACTGCATTGCAATAGCACTGTTAGCCAAGTTATTTATATCTGGGGAGAAATTCAAGAAAAGCTGATGGATAAGGGAGGAATGTAGGATGTGAAGTTACCAAAGTGTGAAGGAAGAGGGAACCGTGGAGGAAGAGATAAGATTGTTAAAGTGCTTGTACTTAAGCACTGGAAAATGGTATGGGTCAATGGGGTGGTAGACAAAAATCTTCCCAGATGCTTGTTTTCTTCCATGTCAACCTGTGTTCCTACAAGGAGGGTCTGATATCTATCTCATGCTAAAAAGGTAATTATCAGAGCTACATTAAGTGCTCAGTTGTGGATAGTGATTGTATGTAAGGTTCCTGGTATGTCTCTTCCTTCTACCTCTAAATATTTTTTTATAATTTTAACCATCATTTGAATTGTCTTAGCTAATATTCACTTTAACAATTTGGCTGACTTCATAAATTTTGGGGAAAAGTTGGGACATAAACCAATAAAGTTAAGCGAGTTAAAAAAGATGATAGGATATAGGCAGTCACCTTGACTCACCATTTTTGACCAGTAAGTGGTGTTAGCTGGATTTTCAGTAACTCAAGATGGACCCCCCCAAATCGTCATTTAGAGCAGAAACTCTGAAATGGAGGCTTTCTCCCAAAAGCCCAGGACTGTCCATGTGAAATAACTTATTGAAGCATGGTAGTCACACAGCTCTCATATCCTGGACCTTGGTAAATGAACAACTTCTAACAACTTCGATTTTCTGTGAGAGGCCCAGTTTCCTGTGTATCCAGGGCCTCCCCTTCTCTGTTTTCTAATATTGAGGGGCCCTGCAGAGCAAACATACTTCCCTAGATGGTTTCCAACTGACACAAAGAGGGGAACTACCTTCTGTCCTGTTTTCCACCACCCAATCTCCCTGCTTTAAGAGCTCCTGAAATGAAAGCCCATTTTACCAAGCCTTTGACAATTTTTTTTAAACAATGTTCGCCCCCACCCCCGGCACATAGCAGCTTTACATTTCTATACCATACTCATCATTTGAATTTGTCATTCTGATTAATTCTCTTCCCAATTTTGCATATTTCCAGGATGAATCTCATTTACTACTCAGGAGGCTAACCTCTTCACAAGGGCTTGTGAAATTGCCCTGACCCTCAACTGGGTTCTGAGGGGCTAGTTAATAAGCGCTGAAAACATCCGTCCTCAGAGGGTTACTTTCTCCTCATGAAGATTTGAAAGACAAAAGTAAGCACACTCACATGTAGAGTCCACTATTACTTTCACAGCTCCTCACACTAATTACTTCTTTTTAAAGATACACATAGTTTTCTTTTCTTTTATAGCAAAAGAAATGCATGGCATTTATATAAAATTTACAAAACACAGGGAACCAGAAATAAAAATCTATGGCACCTATACCCAGAAATTACTAATGTTAATGGTTCATGTATGGTCTTCTATTATATATGTTTTTAACCTAATGCATGCATTTTGTTTGTAACAGAAAAGAGATTGTACCATATAGTCCATAGCTTTTTGACCAATGGATAAATGATTATTATTATATTTTAACTTCCTGTCTTTTGTTAGGAAACCCTGGTGGCATAGTGGTTAAGAGCTATGGCTACTAACCAAAAGGTCAGCAGTTTGAATCCACTAGGTACTCCTTGGAAACTATATGGGGTAGTTCTACTCTGTCCTATAGGGTTGCTATGAGTCAGAATGGACTCGATGGCAAGGGTTGTTTTTTTTTTTTAATCTTTTGTTAGCTTTGATTCCAAAAGACTGTGATTCTGTGACAATATAAAATGAATACACAAGGAAGGCTTCTCAATTACAATTGCTTTCCTCACTACTTCCAATTATTTGGAAATTCTTATAAAGAAATCATTCTTATAAAGAAAACATGGCTTTAATCAGAGGGCAAAAGGATTACATCTCAGACAGACTTTTGGGAAGATTTTTAACTGAAAATCTAAAGTAACCAAATATTATACCTGAAATTCATAGGGGGCTTGGGTGAAAACCCTTGAAAATGTAAACTACCCTTTTAAAATAATCACACAGTGCTTTATACAGCCTACGTTAAACTCATCAAAAACATCATTTTGCAATTCTCTTCTCTTGGACTCTGAATTTCAAACATCCAGGCTGCTTTCAGAGGCTTCTATAATCCTTTCTTCATGGCTAACCACTGTGACGCATAAAGTCTGAGAAATCAAAGTTGTCAGCCATCTGAGAATTTCTAATGTATCCAACATCGCCTTCTAATACATTTCTATTTCATTTCAAAAACAAAACAGGAGTGATTTAGTCTAAAAAAAAAACCAGTCTGGTTCATTAACTTATAACTGTACAAAAGCAAGAGTCAATTACATTGCCACATCAGATGTGTGTAGAGATAATTACCCTGAAAAGAAGATGTAAGGATACCCATAAAGGCAGTGAAATGTGACCTATTAACCCAGGCTGTAACCTATTATGGGTCAAAAAACACATTTGTAGGGCCAGCAGTCTCCTGCCTACATCCAGTTTTCCATGAATTCTGCAGGTGTCTTTTGTAAGTAAACTTTGGATCTGTCCTTTCATTCCAGATTGGGGTCCTGTCTTCCTACCTTCACTACTCCTAGCTACCTGGAATGCATGTCTGCACTGCACACGATGCATTTCCTCCTTAAAAGCATGTTCTTCAAAATCTACTGACAAAACTCCACATAACAACAGACCAGAAGCATGCTGCATTAAATTAAAAAAATAACCCGCAGCCATGGAGTTGATTCCGACTCACAGTGACCCTATTGACCCAAGTCAATTTCGATTCATAAGGACCCTATAGAACAGAGTAGAACTGCCCTATAGGGTTTCCAAGGCTGTAATCTTTATGGAAGCAGACTGCCGATCTTGCTCCCATGGAGTGGCTGGTGGGTTCGAACATCTGACCTTTCAGTTAGCAGCTGAGCCCTTAACCATTGCACCACCAGGTCTCCTCATATTAAAGTAGGGCATCATGTGTGTTCATTTTCCTGTAAGTTCTCCTCCTATTAATACTTTGTAACATTGATTTCCATCTCCAAATGCAACACCTGTTACAGGGAGAGAGTAAATGAGTTAGCAATCAGATTGACTGAGGATCCACCTGGTGTGAGAGAAGGAAAAAAATATTTACTACTATCTTTAGTTGGATTATTGCCAATCAAAACACAGACAAGATGGTGGCAAGGCTAAAAGGTGGTTTCTATTCTGGGAATTCAATGGATTGGAGCGATGTTCATTACCAGGAAGTACAATAAGGAAATCAGGGGCCATCTTCTTGCAATTACAGATGGAAAAGAGAAGGAGAAAGCGGTTAGAAGGAGAAAATGCATCAGACCCTTCTGTAATTGGACATCCTGCCTTTGAAAACTGGTACCTTTTTCTCTTAGATGATGCAAAGAAACTTATTAGTCCTCTTTACACTTTAGTACTGTCTGGGGAAGTCCATAAAGCCATCCACACATTCACAGATTTGCTAGAAGGACTCATGGAAATCGACATACTGTTAGACTCATGGCTAAGGTTTAGTACCGTGAGAGGATCATAAGGGAAAGGGCACAGGCAGAGTCTGGAGGATCCAAGTGCAGGACTCCTTATGTTCTCCTCATTCTGTGAGGGGCCACACAGAGCACACTCTTCTCCAGTAGAGAAAATACAGTCATATGTGTGATGTTTCTGCCCATTAGAGATTAGCACCAAGGGTCTTCATTGGTGCTGGTCACATAGGCACCTGCTGTCTGGCACCTACCAAGTGCCAACAGCCTAGCCACAGTGAGCCACCTTTATCACTTGGAGAATCTGTTCAAAGCCAAGTTCCCAGAGGCCAGCTAAGGGCCAACCTTGTAAGCAGACCCTTGTAAAGATTACAGTTTCAGGCCTGCAATGTTATGTTTTTTCTGTACAAATACACTTGCAGTGAAATTCATTTATACTGTAATAAACTGCAAATAATTTAGATGTGCAACCGAAAAGTCATTATAAGCAGGTCAAGAAAATATCTACATACAAAATGTGTTTTATGATTTTCATGGAGGAGTGAGAGGCTTTCTCCATTGAGGCTCTTCAGTGTTCTATCCAAGACTTTTATGAGGCCTTTTCAGACTATAGGAGCCATGCCAAACCCCTTCCATTTCTCTATGGATCATGAACAACCTTGCAATATCGCTGATTATGTGCTTTAAATCTGCATGAATTTCCACCCCATTCCTCCACATCTTTATTATATTTGCCCCCACCCTGAAACCATATTACCCTCTAACTCCACCGTTACAAATCCCACTGGTATTTCTGAGTTCAGCTCAGACATTATCTCATGCTCCTGAAGCCTTTTCTAATAACCTGGCTACAGTTAATCTGTTATAAGTTTCTACCTTGAACCACGGTTATTGTTGAGCCTATCGTGCCACCAGCATGATTTTTCCCTCCTAATCTGCACACGGCATACAGACAGGGCCCAGTGCAATCATGAGTAATTCCTGCACTCTCCAATCCCCCCCGCAATCACTCATGACTGCAGTCTAGCACAGTACACAAAGGTGCGTAAGATGACAGAATAATCTGGAAAGGCTTTGAATTGGCCCATACGATTTTGCTGGTAGCTGGATTTGTGAAGAAGGCACGCGTTCCCCATGAAAGTACAGGACAACAAAGCAAAACAAAGCACCAGAGCCATTTTTACTTGTTTGGGAAATATACTCCTTTGTACCCCCACGTCTGCCAGTTTGTCGTACTGTGGGGGCTTGTGTGTTGCTGTGATGCTGCAACCTATGCCACTGGTATTCAGATACCAGCAGGGTCACCCATGGACGACAGGTTTCAGCTGAACTTCCAGACTAAGACATACTAGGAAGAAGGACCCAGCAGTCTACTTCTGAAAAGCATTAGCCAGACAAAACCTTATGAATAGCAGTGGAACATTGTCTGATATAGTGCTGGAAGATGAGCCCCCCCCACGTTGGAAGGCACTCAAAAGATGACTGGGGAAGAGCTGCCTCCTCAAAGTAGAGTCGGCCTTAATGACGCAGATGGAGTAAGGCTCTCGGGACCTTCGTTCGCTGATGTGGCACGGCTCAAAATGAGAAGAAACAGCTACAAACATCCATTAATAATTGGAACCTGGAATGTATGAAGTATGAATCTAGGAAAATTGGAAATCATCAGAAATGAAAAGGAACGCATAAATATCCATATCCTAGGCATTAGTGAGCTGAAATGGACTGGTATTGGCCATTTTGAATCAGACGATCATATAGTCCACTGTGCTGGGGATGACAACTCCAAGAGGAACGGTGTTGCATTCATTGTCAAAAAGAACATTTCAAGATCTCTCCTGAAGTACAACACTGTCAGTGATAGGACAATATCCATATGCCTACAAGGAAGACCAGTTAATATGACTATTATTCAAATGTACGCACCAACCACTAGGGCCAAAGATGAAGAAACAGAATATTTTTATCAGCTGCTGCAGTCTGAAATTGATCGAACACACAATCAAGATGCATTGATGATTACTGGCGATTGGAATGCGAAAATTGGAAACAAAGAAGAAGGATCAGTAGTTGGAAAATATGGCCTTGGTGATAGAAACAATGCCAGAGATCAAATGATAGAATTTTGCAAGACCAACGACTTCTTCATTGCAAATACCTTCTTTCACCAACATAAATGGCGACTATACACATGGACCTTGCCAGATGGAACACACAGAAATCAAATAGACTACATCTGTGGAAAGAGATGATGGAAAAGCTCAATATCATCAGTCAGAACAAGGCCAGGGGCCGACTGTGGAACAGACCATCAATTGCTCATATGCAAGTTCAAGCTGAAACTGATGAAAATCAGAGCAAGTCCACGAGAGCCAAAATATGACCTTGAGCATATCCCACCTGAATTTAGACACCATCTCAAGAATAGATTTGACGCATTGAACACTAGTGACCAAAGACCAGACAAGTTGTGGAATGACATCAAGGACATCATCCATGAAGAAAGCAAGAGGTCACTGAAAAGACAGGAAAGAAAAAAAAAGGTGGATGTCAGAGGAGACTCTGAAACTTGCTCTTGAGAGTCGAACAGCTAAAGCAAAAGGAAGAACTGATGAAGTAAAAGAACTGAACAGAAGATTTCAAAGGGCCTCTCGAGAAGACAAAGTATTATAATGACATGTGCAAAGAGCTGGAGATGGAAAACCAAAAGGGAAGAACACGCTCGGCGTTTCTCAAGCTGAAAGAACTGAAGAAAAAATTCAAGCCTCGAGTTGCAATAGTGAAGGATTCCATGGGGAAAATATTAAATGACGCAGGAAGTATCAAAAAAAGATGGAAGGAATACACAGAGTTATTACACCAAAAAGAGTTAGTTGATATTCAACCATTTCAAGAGGTGGCATGTGATCAGGAACCAATGGTAGTGAAGGAAGAAGTCCAAGCTGCACTGAAGGCATTGGCACAAAACAAGGCTCCAGGAATTGATGGAATATCAACTGAGATGTTTCAACAAACAGATGCAGCGCTGGACGTGCTCACTCGTCTATGCCAGGAAATATGGAAGACAGCTTCCTGGCCAACTGACTTGAAGAGATCCATATTTATGCCTATTCCCAAGAAAGATGATCCAACCAAATGTGGAAATTATAGAACAGTATCATTAATTTTTTTTTTTTTATCATTAATATCACGTACAAGCAAAATTTTGCTGAAGATCATTCAAAAACAGCTGCAGCAGTATATCAACAGGGAACTGCCAGAAATTCAGGCCGCTTTCAGAAGAGGACGTGGAACCAGGGATATCATTGCTGATGTCAGGTGGATCCTGGCTGAAAGCAGAGAATACCAGAAGGATGTTTACCAGTGTTTTATTGACTATGCAAAGGCATTCGACTGTGTGGATCACAACAAACTATGGAGAACATCGCGAAGAATGGGAATTCCAGAACACTTAACTGTGCTCATGAGGAACCTTTACATAGATCAAGAGGCAGTTGTTCAGACAGAACAAGGGGATGGTGATTGGTTTAAAGTCAGGAAAGGTATGCATCAGGGTTGTATTTTTCCACCATACCTATTTAATCTGTATGCTGAGCAAATAATCCGAGAAGCTGGACTATATGAAGAATAACGGGGCATCGGGATTGGGGGAAGACTCTTTAACAACCTGCGTTATGCAGATGCACAACCTTGCTGGCTGAAAGTGAAGAGGATTTGAAGCACTTACTAATGAAGACCAAAGACCACAGCCTTCAGTATGGATTGCACCTCAACATAAGGAAAACAAAAATCTTCACAACTGGACCAATGAGCAACATCATGATAAACGGAGAAAAGATTGAAGTTGTCAAGGATTTCATTTTACTTGGATCCACAATCAACAGCCAAGGAAGCAGCAGTCAAGAAATCAAAAGACACATTGCATTGGGCAAATCTGCTGCAAAGGACCTCTTCAAAGTGTTGAAGAGCAAAGATGTCACCCTGAAGACTAACGTGCACCTGACCCAAGCCATGGTATTTTCAATCACATCAAATGCATGTGAAAGCTGGACCATGAATAAGGAAGACCAAAGAAGAGTCAACGCCTTTGAATTGTGGTGTTGGCAAAGAACATTGAATATACCATGGACTGCCAAAAGAACCAACAAATCTCTCCTGGAAGAAGTGCGGCCAGAATGCTCCTTAGAGGCAAGGATGGCGAGACTGGGTCTTACATACTTTGGACATGTTGTCAGGATGGATCAGTCCCTGGAGAAGGACATTATGTTTGGCAGAGTACAGGGTCAGCGGAAAAGAGGAAGACCTCAATGAGGTGGATTGACACAGTGGCTGCAACAACGAGGTCAAGCATAACAATGATTGTGAGGTTGGTTCAGGACAGGTCAGGGTTTCATTCTGTTGTGCACAGGGTCACTATGAGTCGGAACTGACTCGACGGCACTTAACAACAACAACACTCCTTTGTATGTCACCTCCCATTTGGACAGCTAGATTGCTGGAGAACTTTCCTGGGACCCAGCCCAAAGTTTATTATCAGGGCAATGAGAGGGCGTCTGGATTTGGGATCTGTTCAATTAGAATACTAAGTCTGAGGAGCATTTTCCACATTCCTTCAAGAATTCTGGCTTGCTACCAAAACGTGCTGTAGGTCTGTTCTGGATTCCCACTGAGACTAAAGCCCCCAGAGGAAAACAGGAGCCAAGTTCAGGAAGAAGGGGCAGGACCAATGTTGTAGTCCCCTGTGCACTAAGAAATGGCTCTACATTTGTTTCCAAATTTTTCAGTCACCCTTAGCGGAAACTTAGTGCCACCTAAGCACTAACTCCCCACTCCCCCAGCCCCTGAAACCACTAATAAACTTTTGTCTCTATGCATTTGCCTCTTCTACATATTTCATATAAGTGGCATTGTATAGGATTTGTCCTTTTGTATCCAAAATTTCACTCAGCATAATGTTTTCCAGGTTCTTTGATGTTGTAGCATGTATCAGGACTTCGTTTCTCTTTATGACTGAGTAATGTTCCACTGTAGGTATGTACCACATTTTGTTAATCCATTGATGTGTTGGTGGACACTTGCGTTGTTTCCACCTTTTGGCTATTGTGAATAGTGCTGCTATGAACATCGGTGCACGAGTTTTGTTTACACACCTGCTTTCGGTTCTTTTGGGTATATACCTAGGAATGGGATCGCTGGGTATCTCTCTGTTCATCATTTATTGGGATCCAGGTTGCTGATTTTTAAAGGGTTCGTTCTATATAACAAGAGAAAAGCAATGTAAAGACACCAGAAAAGCGCAGCAAGAGGAAAGCAAGGGCAGTACATAAACCAGACACCACAGCAGACACCTGGCTACAAGCAGCTTGGCCGACAGCGTCATGGTCTCCTAGGCGATGTGGGGACTTAATGCTTTACGTTTTCCCTTCTGTCCCCTCCCTCTAGCGCAGCCCCTGCTAACCACTAACAAACTTCTGTCTCTATGCATTTGCCTAGTCTAGATATTTCACGCAACTAGGGTGTCTGGGAGGGTCAAACCTTTTGTGTCTGACTTATTTCACTCGGCATAATGTTTTCAAGGTTCATCTGTGTAGTGGCATGTATCAGAACTTCATTTCTCTTTATGGCTGGGTGATATTCCATTGTGTGTATACACCGCATTGTGTGTATCCTTCCATCTGTTGAAGGACACAGGTTGTTCCCACCTTTTGTCTGTTGTGAATAGTGCTGCAGTGAACACTGGTGTGCAAGTATCTGTTGGAGTCCTTGCTTTCATTTCTTTTGGGTGTATACCTAGAACTGGAATTGCTGAGTCATATGTTAACTCTATGTTTAACTTTTTGAGGAACGCCAGACTGTTCTCTACAACAGCTGCACCATTTTAAAGTAAGCATTTTTATAATAAAAAGTCCTCATTTATCTATTTTGTAATATGGTTTCTCATCTACCAAGTTTCCTTCCAGCAGGGTCACCGCTCCATTATGTTGGAAGTGCTGAAAAGACTCAGTGCAACAGGTGGACATGTTCCAGCTGGCCACGTGCCAAGCTCCTTGGCCTCTCTCAACCTCAACTTTCTCATCTGTAAACAGGACAGATTCACACCTACTTCAAAGGGCTGGATATAGGGCTTATGTGAGAAAGGTTGGGATAAAAAAGAAGTGGGATGATGACAAGATCCAATTCCTAAGTCCATGACTGTGCTATCATTTAAGGCACAGAAAACACTGCTGGCCAGGAGGAACCATATGCCACTTAAAGGCCAGTTAGTTGTACAATAAACAACAAAAACAATGAACACAAACCTATCCCTGTAACTTTCTGCCACAGCAATGGCATTTTGGTCAGGGAGTCCTAGACTCTGACCTAGAACACAATTTTGCTTTTGAATTTCTTCTTGATGGGAGGTCTATGGAAAATCTAGCGTAAGCCATTAGTCTTCTCAAATGGAAAGGTCCTATAAACCACATTGACTTGCACATGTGCGTGACGGGCACACACATGCACATGCACACATTTTTGGTCCAGTTTGAAAGAAAGCCCCCAAAGATCCAGCAAGAGCAGCAGGGATGGTAACAGCAGGCTTTCACCTCTGAGAGCCTGAAAGTGCACTTGAGGAAGTGTGAACTGCATTTAATGAAGGCCTCTGAATCTCGGCTCCCGGTTCTCCAAAAGAAAGGACAGTTTCAGGTAACAGGAATGCACATCCCAGATGCAGAGACATCAGTCTAGTCCAGATGCATGTGTGATGTGATTGCTCTTGTCAGAGTGATGGAAACTTTACCAGCTGTAGGCCAGAGGGATCAGCATCAGGGAAGATGGGAACTAACTGCCGGGGCTGGGTGGGGAAAGGCCTGAGCAAACTTCAGAGGAGAGACCAGAGTTCGAGTAGGCTCTAGTGGGATGAATAAGAGTTCACCAGGCAGAGAAAGTGGGAACTGTCACATATTCCAAGCAGAAGGCACATCCCAGAGGAGGTGTATGGATTAGGAAGAGGCAACAGTCAGCGGCGTTTATACCTAGCCTTCCAGGGACCCTGCTCATTGGGATGAAGAAGTTTCGATTACATTGTCAAATTGCATCACATTGGAGTCACACTTTACAAATTCTTCTCTCTATACAATGGGCATCATTATCCTGACCCACTTCCTATAAGTATTTGAAGGAAAAAGAAATAAAATTGACTTCCATGATATCTGCAAATGTAAAATGCTATACAACTGCATAATATTGCTCATTAAAAAGGCATTAAATATCCTTCACCTACATTACAAGCCAAGTTGTGAAAACAAAGCTGTCTTGTTTCATTAAGAATAACCAACTGCGTTGGTAATGCCAATAATCACCCTCTATTTTTTTTTATCAAGATGGCTGTAATTTGTTTGTCAGCCCTTTTAAGTTCTTAGCAAATTAGTTTGTTCAGCATGCGGTTACAAGGATATTACAAAATCACAGGCTCCGGAATTCTCTTCTCTCCTAGGACTGAACTTGAGGTTGCTGGAGGCCTTCAGGGCAAACTCCTCGAGAAGTTCTGCCATCAGGTAGAGGTGAGTCAGCCTATCTGTCTAAACCTCTGAACTGATCACTCTCTTCTGAGTTGATCTGGAGGTGTTTTGCTTGCTTCTTAAAAACAACAATCTTCCTGGGATGGTGACTTTGATGACACTTGTTCCATCACAATCATGCCCTCTTCCATGATGTCATTTTCTCACATAAAGTCTTATTATTTAAGAAGTTATTAATGTATAGTGTTCACCACTACAATCGATTCACATTATTTGTTGTAGTTATGTTCTATACAGTCACCACAAACATGGATTTAGCAAAT
This sequence comes from Loxodonta africana, assembly GCF_030014295.1. Lineage (NCBI taxonomy): Eukaryota > Metazoa > Chordata > Mammalia > Proboscidea > Elephantidae > Loxodonta > Loxodonta africana. Next base: position 170,801,710 of record NC_087369.1, on the reverse strand, counting down.
ACTGAACCATTGTTCCTAGGAGAAATACTGGGTTATGTTCCCGCAAGCCTCTGGTCACAACATTTTCCTCAACCGATCAATACAGAATCTTGTTCTATGTGTGCTTCTGTTTAAAGACATCTTATTTAATGTATACTGTTGATTCATTGACACTGAACTCAAGGCCAACAGCACTATAACTCATGCCTGAACGAAGCTTAGCCAACACACATATTTTCTCCGTAAGGTACATCACAGCCTTCTTGCACTTCGGCACTATGCTTGGGGGCTATTTTACACAATAAAATCACCAACAAAAAACACAAAAATGCAAAAAACCTGGCACTAAATAGACTGTGAAAAGGATACTTATTTACAGTATGAGAGCTGAAAGAAGAAGGCAGAGTGTTGGCTTGTTCAGCCTCAGCTGGGAATGTGCGTGTTGGATGACTTCAGTTTTTTGCCACTCTGAGCATGTCTGTGAATGACTACAGAAGTTCTGTGAGTATTAATTTTGGGGTTACAAACAAATTATAGCAAGTAGGTAAATTTATAGATATGGAATTCACGAATGAAGAGTATATATCTTTTGATTGACTGCAATCATTTCACCTATATCGTCTAACCATATTAATAATACCTATTGGATCTTATGGAAACCCTGGTGGCATAGTGGTTAAGCGCTACAGCTGCTAACCAAAGGGTCAGCAGTTCAAATCCACCAGGCGCTCCTTGGAAACTCTATGGGGCAGTTCCACTCTGTCCTATAGGGTCGCTATGAGTTGGAATCAACTCGACGGCAATGGGTTTGATTTTGGTTTATTAGATCTTATATAAATTATCGTCATTGTTTTGCCATTGAAAATCCTCTTTCCCTTCAAATTGCCCTCCTTTACTACAATGTATAAATGGAGAAAAGATTGAAGTTGTCAAGGATTTCATTTTACTTGGATCCACAATCAACAGCCATGGAAGCAGCAGTCAAGAAATCAAAAGACGCATTGCATTGGGCAAATCTGCTGCAAAGGACCTCTTTAAAGTGTTGAAGAGCAAAGATATCACCTTGAAACCTAAGGTGCGCCTGCCCCAAGCCATAGTATTTTCAATCGCATCATATGTATGTGAAAGCTGGACAATGAATAAGGAAGACCAAAGAATTGACGCCTTTGAATTCTGGTGTTGGCAAAGAATATTGAATATACCATGGAGTGCCAGAAGAACGAATAAATCTGTCTTGGAAGAAGACAACAAGAATACAACCAGAATGCTCCTTAGAAGCAAGGATGGTGAGACTGTGTCTTACATACTTTGGACATGTTGTCAGGAGGGATCAGTCTCTGGAGAAGGACATCATCCTTGGCAAAGTACAGGGTCAGCGGAAAAGAGGAAGACCCTCAACGAGGTGGACTGACACAGTGGCTGCAACAATGGGCTCAGGCATAACAACGATTGTAAGGATGGTGCAGGACCGGGCAGTGTTTCGTTCTGTTGTGCATAGAGTCGCTATGAGTTGGAATCGACTTGACGGCACCTAACAACAACAACTACAATGTACAATAAATGAATCCTTTCTAAAATCCATGTTGGCAACAATCATACCTCCTGTACAACACAGCCATCTGAGAAGGTATATTCAGATAAACCATTGCTGTAGAGTCCATTCCAACTCTTAGTGACCCTGTAGGACAGAGCAGAACTGCCCCCATAGGGTTTCCAAGGAGCAGTTGGTAGATTCAAACTGCCAACCTTTTGGTTAGCAGCCAAGCTCTTAACCATTGTGCCATCAGGGCTCCATATTCAGGTAGCATTTTCAAATATCATATTACTGTGTCCCTTAGAGTCAGAAACTAGTCACTTTCTCCTTTGCCCTTGGACCAAAACCAAAGCGAGCAAAAACACAACCCGAAACCAAAATAAAATAAAATAAAAAGACCAAAGAAAGATAACTGCTACCCAGATTCAAGTGAGAATCCACGCTTGAGTACTTCTTTTGGCATTTCTGACCACTGGGGAATTCTGAGAGAACACTAAGCCAAGAATAAGGCTGACAATGATCAGGATCATAGAATTAGAGAAACCTCAGTCAGCGTTGCCCTAAATAATCCTTGACAGATCAGAATCCTCCCTGCTTATAAAAACCTGCTTAGGAAGGAAGTCTATGACCTCACTCAGTAATCCTCTACGAGGTTTTAAAGGGCCCTGGATGGTTAGGCATTCAATGTTACCCTAAACAGAAATTGTGTACTCTACAAAAAGGGGTTGTATACACCCCAACTCATCTCTTTTCAGAAAGCAACAAGGTACACTTTGTTTATGCAGAGATACAACACTTTCCGAGTCATCAAAAAGTAAAGAACTTTGAATTGAGTTTCCACTGGCGGGTCTGAGTCCATCTCTTTTGTGCATCATGATACGGTAGCATGAATTTAATGGATAAGAATGAAATTACCCTCAAGGGTTCCTGGAGATTTAAGCAGCTAGACCCACTGCTGCTGTGGAAAAGATTGAAAGCTTCCCTTTGGAAGAAAGAAAAAGGGAGAATAAGAGAAGACAAACGAGAGAAGAGACCAAGAAAAGCGAAGACAGAATGGGGAAGGGTGTACCATACGACAATGGCTTCTGAGGCCCCATTCCCAGACCCGGTTGCTGTCAAGTGGCTTCCATCTCACGGTGACCCCATGTGTGTCAGAGCAGAACTGTGCTCCATAGAGTGTTCAATGGTTGTGATCTTTGGGAAGTAGATCACCAAGCCTTTCTTCTGAGGTGCCTCTGGTTGGACTTGAACCTCTAAGCCTTTGGTTAGCAACCAACTGTATTAACCGTTTGCACCACACAGAGATTCTGGGGGCCCATTAGAATCCCCAGAATGCTGGGCAACATCTTACCCTGCCTCTATCAACAGCCAGGATCGCTAGTAATATCACCCAGTGAAAGAGATAGTTTCTAGTAAGGAATTCAGGAGCAAATATTTCAAAAAGATCTGTCAATGGGAAGCCAATCTTCCCTTTGAGTATCACTATTCAGAAATAGCAAATGTGAACTCTCAGGTGAAATGACAGGCTGTACCAGAAGGTCTTTTGACATCCGCATATTGGGAAGCTGCTACACTCCTTTTGTGCCTGCAAGTGCACAACTGGATCCTGCGTTTTTATAAGGCACGTGTGTATGTGTAGGTCCACGTGCAAAAAGAGAGGCATTTTTCAGAAGGAAACAAATGGCAGAGTTTAAGAGCAAAATCACATTCTCAGTAAAACAACAACAACAACAAGAAAACCCAGGAACAGAAACAAACAATACAAAAGCCAACATGATTACAATATGACATTGACAAAAGAAACGAACATCATTCATATCATTGGTACGATTTAAGTTGTATTTCTAAACTCACTTCCTGTCTCTGATCTTGAACAAACAGGCAAGCAAATTTGCACGTCCATAGTTAATTGTTTAAGCAACTTATTTTATGGCAAAACCCAGAATTCATCAAAACTGGCATCTTTTAATGCTAACTCTAATTAGAATAAGCATCGCATTTTGTATGCTTTCCAATTATGCATGAGAAAAGTCAGCGTAAGTGTCCTCTCTTATCATAATTATCTGTTTCTAATTTCAATTTTGGCTATGACTTTGCACTCAATGATATAAATGTAACTGTTCCTGTCAGATGAAGATTAATTTGATTTAAGCCCTCTTTGTTCTAATTATATATTCTATTTCTGCTCACTATGCAAGTTTCTTTCTAAGCCACATCTGTATTTTATCACAACAATGGGGAATGTCTTTAGTATTTAAAAGGCAACCATAAGATTTCTTTTTGGCACAATTATGACAATTTTCATTAAGCCTGTGCCAAAGGATTTAATATTTCAGCTGACTAATCTACAAATTAATGTAATTATTATTTGAATATTAAAGCATGAACTTTTCTGAAATGAAGTCTCTGAAAGTTATTGCTCTAATTACTCCCTCTGCTCCCAGGAAAACATTAGCCTTGCTAGTTTTTTTCCCTGAGCAAATTCCTTTATTGGGTGACACCTTGCAAGCTGTGCTTCCAACTGGCACCACTATAAAGGCAATGGGAAAAAATAAAAATGAATCAGTTGGGAATCAAAGCTGTCTTTCCGGAGGCTCAGAACTTGAGCATTCCTGCATTCATCCTCAGTTCCTCTTACTAATTTCCTACCCTGCCAGATCATAAGAAGAATCAACTGAAAAAGAAGTAGAAATTAACAAATCAACCTTGTAGTAATCTCTTCTTGTTCATTCGAAGTAGACAGTGTTAGGAATGTGGCATCATAAAATAAATACTGGTCCCAGGGCCCATTGTTGAAAGCCAATCTGTGGTATGATACTCAATAAACATGCTCGATACACATCTCAAAGGTCAAGATTTTGTGTTTTGATTTTGACGCCCCTGGAAAAGTCCAGGAGGTAAAATGTGCAGTAAAATTCAATTCAGCAAGTATTGTTTTGAGTGCCCATCATAATGCCAAGTACTGGAAAAAGATTTGGCCAGAAGAGTATGGTCAAGTCAACATGGCTTTAGTCTATAAAATGCTTTGAGATGCTCAATAATAAAAAATATTTTAAATCAGTATTTGCTGTTTCAATAAGGGCCACGCTACATTTATTTGAAAATAAATACAAAGTGATTCAGTAAAGCACACACGGAGTTCAAGAAGTAAGTTATCCAGAAAAAGCCTCTTCAGCCTGGGCCATGAACGTCAATGACCTCATGGCATGTGTACTTTTATATTTTACAAGTTTAATGTCATTCCATCACAAAGTACATGTGAGGCAGTTGTGGAGATAAACAAAATACTACGACATAAGAAATGAACAAAATAAGGATGATGGGATAAGGCCAAGATTAGGTAAGCACATATGCTTTCGACAAAAATGCAGATATTCTACAAAAAATCTGGGATCACAAAGGAGGTGCTGAGCTTCCTAGCAGCCAGAGCTAAGAGGGGCTCCTGGATTTCTCATGAGATGCAGAGTGTACACAAAATGAGAACGAGCCAACTAGAAGCTAAGGAAGAGCCCTTTTCCTCCTATGGAGATCTGAGGAAACTTGCTCCTCTGGGTCTTCATGATGGGACACTCGATGATGCAATGGATCAAGCCTAAGCAGCACCCTGATATTGTAACAAGTGCAGTGAGGTTCATAAGGCATTATTGGCAGAGGACAGTGCTTGGAGCTAACCAATTCTAAACTTTCAGAGAACTGTATCTCTCACTTTCTCAGTCGTGTACTGATTCATTAAATCATTTGTCACCCACTCAACAAACACCACTGAGGGTTTATTATGCAATAGGTGCTATGCTAGGCATCAGGGCAACCACAACTAAAGAGACACAGCCTTTGCTGACACTCCATGAAGATAGGAACTGTATCTGCTGTGTTCACTGCTATATTCCCAGTACCTGGCACAGTGCCTGGCATACAGTTGAGGCCCCGTAAACATTTGTTGAATAAATCAATGAATGAATCTGCAGTTTAAAGGGCTAGTTAGTCATGGAGAGTTGATCTAAAATCAGGGCTTGAAATGAATAGAAAATAGTGGCAGACTGGATTGTGAATGCTGCCATCAATCAGTAAAATAATGGACAGCTTTGGGCCTTGATTTTGAAGGATGGTTGACTGGTATCCCATCCCAATCATCCACCTTCAAGGAATCTTTATAATTTTGTGTTTTTATATGTCCCCTGATGTATACAGTTAGAGTCCCTGGGTGGCGCACTTAACAAGCTCAACTACTAATTGAAAGGTTGGCAGTAAGAACTCACCCAGAGGCACCTTGGAAGAAAGGCCTGGTGATTTGCTTTCAAAAAGTCATCGCCATGAAAACCCTATGGAGCACAGTTCTACTCTGCAACACATATATACACACAGGGCTAACCCATAACTATAATAAATTTTTCCTCAATCTGCTCTGTTAAATATCAAATAACACTTCAAAATAATTTTTAATATGTAGTAATAACTCTAAAAGATTCTAAATATCCAAACATTTCAACTGTGGTCAGAAGTACGACTACATACACTTGTGTTGTACACTTGTCCAACCAACACAATGTCACCCTTAACTGTCACAACAAATCCACGCAGTAACAGGGTGATATAAATCTCATTTTACATATAAGCAGACTGAAGCCAGAACGCACACAATCTTCTTAAATGGAAGACTAGGCTTCACATTTTGCTTCTAAGGTCACACAGGCAAGTGAGGTGGCGAGAAAACAGTTCAAAGCAAAAGAGTTGCATTCATATCTTCTATTGACAAAAAGAGGTGTTTATGTTCTATAATTGTAGGCTTGAATGTCAGGCTGATATAGAAACTTTTTAAAGTTCCATGTATTTATATTCTGAAGAAATGACTTCATATTTTAATAATAGCTACATACACTATTTGCTATACTGACAAACTCTTCAATAAGAAGACCAGACGAGTTGCGGGATGCTATCAAGGACATCACACATGAAAGAAAAAGGTCATCAACAAGACAGGAAAGAAAGACCAAAATGGATGTCAGAAGAGACTCTGAAGCTTGCTCTTGAACACTGAGTAGCTAACGTGAAAGGAAGAAATGATCACTTAAAGAGTTGGACGGAAGATTTCAAAGGGCAACTTCAGAAGACAAAGTAAAGGATTATAATGAAATGTGCAAAGACCTGGAGCTAGAAAATCAAAAGGGAAGAACATGCTCAACATTTCTCAGGTTGAAAAAACCAAGGAAAAAATTCAAGCCTCAAGTTGCAATATTGAAGGATTCTACAGGAGAAACACTGAATGATGCAGGAAGCATCAAAAGAAGGTGGAAGGCATGCACAGAGTAACTGTACCAAAAAAAAAAATTGGTCAACATTCAACCATTTCAGGAGGTAGCATATGATCAAGAGCTGATGGTATTGAAAGAAGAAGTCCAAGCTGCACTGAAGGCATTGATGAAAGACAAAGCTCCAGGAATTGAGATATTTCAACAAACTGATGCAACGCTGGAAGTGCTCACTTGTCTATAACAAGAAATTTGGAGACCTCGCCAACCATCAAGAAGAGATCCATATTTGTGCCCATTCCAAAGAAAGGTGATCCAACAGAATGTAGAAACTATCAAACAATATCATTAATATCACACACAAGTAAAATTTTTCTGAACATCATTCAAAAACAGTTGCAGCAGTACATCGACAAAGAACTACCAGAAATGCAGGCCAAATTCAGAAGAGAACATGGAACCAGGGATATGATCGCTGATGTCAGATGGATCTTGGCTGAAAGAAGAGAATGCCAGAAAGATGTTTACCTGTGTTTACTGACTAAGCAAAGGCATTCAACTGTGCGGATCATAACAAATTATGGGTGACATTGCTGAGAATGGGAATTCCAGAACATTTAATTGTGCTCATGAGGAATCTGTACATAGATCAAGAGGCAGTTGTTCGGACAGAACAAGGGGATACTCTGTTGTTTAAAATCAGGAAAGGATTGTATCCTTTCACCATACTTATTTGATCTGTATACTGAATAGTTTTGAATAGCCTCATATGCTTGTGAAAGCTGGATAATTAATAAGGAAGACTGTAGAAGAGCTGATGCATTCGAATTATGGTGCTGGCAAAGAATAGTGAATGTACCCTGGACTTCCAGAAGAATGAACAAATCTGTCTTGGAAGAAGTACAGCCAGAATACTCCTTAGAAGCAAGGATGGCGAGACTCCATCTCATGTATTTTGGACATGTTATTAGGAGGGACCAGTCCCTGGAGAAGAACATCATACTTGGTAAAGCAGAGGGTCCGCAAAAGAGAGGAAGACCCTCAACGAGATGGACTGACACAGCGGCTGCAACGATGGGCTCAAGCACAACAACGATTATGAGGATGGTGCAGGACCGGGCAGTGTTTTGTTCTGTTGTACATAGGGTCACTAAGAGTCAGAGCCAACTCGATAGCACCTAACAACAACAACACCATGCTGAGCAAATAATCGGAGAAGCTAGACTATATGAAGAAGAACGTGGCATCCGGATTGGTGGAGGACTCATGAACAACCTTCAATATGCACATGACACAACCCTGCTTGCTGAAATCGAAAGATGTTGAAGCTCCACAGCCTTCAGTATGGATTACACCTCAACAGAAAGAAAATGAAAATCCTCACAACTGGGCCAGTAAGTGACATCATGAATAATGGAGAGAAGATTGAAGTTGCCAAGGATTTCATTTTACTTGGATCGATAATCAATGCTCATGGAAGCAGAAGTCAAGAAATCAAAGGATGTATTTCATTGGACAAATCTGCTGCAAAAGACCTCTTTAAAGTGTCGAAAAGCAAAGATGTCACTTTAAGGACTAAGGTGCACCTGACCCAAACCATGGTGTTTTCAGTCGCCTCATATGCATGGGAAGGCTGGATAATGAATAAGGAAGACTGAAGAAGAATTGACACCTTTGAGTTACAGTGTTGTTGAAGAATATTGAATGTACCATGGATTGTCAGAAGAACAAACAATTCTGTATTTGAAGAAGTACAGCCAGAACACTTCAGAAGAGAGGATGGCAAGACTGCATCTCACATACTTTGGATGTGTTGTCAGGAGGGACCAGTCCCTGGAGAAGGACATTATGCTTGGTAAAGGAGAGGGTCAGTGAAAGAGGAAGACCCTCAACAAGATGGATTGACACAGTGGCTGTAACAATAAAAAAAAAAAAAAACTTAAGCATATCAACTATTGTGGGTACGGCCCAGGACCAGGCGGTGATTCGTTCTGTTGTACACAGGGTCACTGTAAGTCGGAACTGACTTGATGGCACCTAACAACTTCCACAGTGCAGTCTTTGAAAATGGTTTAAGTGTTCACGAAGATGAAGGATATAACTCTAGGCATGCACATCTACATTTCACAGTATTTTTTCTTCTTTACACATGGAAAATTTTCAATCTATTTTCAGTGATTCCTTTCTTCTCAATGACACTAACAGCTTGCCCGTTCATTCTCTTGTCATTCATTGAGTTGGTCCAGTTGTGAGCACGCTGTTAGCATCACATTTCTTAAAAGCACCCTACTTTCCCTCTAAACTTGTGCTATTGCCTGAAGGCCAGCTTTCTTCCTGAGAGGCCCTGAGAGAGATACTGTTGAAAAGCCGAGACAATTTCTGTGAATTCTGTCAGATAAGAAGGAAGAAAGGTCCCATCTCTTACTCGTCCTTTCCCCTGCTTTCTGTAATCAGGTAGTAGAGGCAGGGATGACAGTCCTTTGAAAGGGGCCACAGAAAATTCCACTCAGGCTTTTCATGCAGCTCCTGTCCATGCTCTTTCACGGACTTGAAGGGGTGTGTCGGTGTTTCCATTCCAAATCCTGGTGTGGGTTTACAGCTGGGTTATCCAACCTGGCAGAGTAGATCTTAGCTTGGGAGTGAATGACTTTCCTAACCTGACGAAAATTCCAACTATGGTACATTGTCGTTGTTGTTAGGTGCCATTGAGTCAGTTCCGACTCATAGCGACCCTATGCACAACAGACCGAAACACTGCCCAGTCCTGCGTCCTCTTCACAATCCTTGCTGTGTTTGAGCCCATTGTTGCAGCCACGGTGTCAATTCATCTCATTGAGGGTCTTCTTCTTTTTCGCTGTCCCTATACTTTGCCAAGCATGATGTCCAAGCAAACAACAAATGACTTGGTTTCAATGTTTTGTCTTCCACTTTAAAACATTACTTATTAGTAAGAAAAGGGTTAAAATGTCCTTTGGGCAGATATGTTTTTTTTCTAGAAAAGTGAATAAGCTCTTTCAGGTGAATCTTTTTTTACCTGTCTACCTGTGCTCAGAGCAAAAGAGGTACAAGAACCTCTTTAATAAATACCGGGCACTTCCAACTGCCGTTAGTCAGTTACTTCCCAGTTTCTTTCACAATGTGCCTCAGCATTTGATGAAATTACTGGATTCACTTAGTGGGACACTGATTCCTCATCCCAAGCTGACTTGGCGTGGGATTTTCTCAGACACAATTCAGGCATTCTCATAATCATTGTACATAGGGGAAGTGAAGTGAGACATGGGATCCATGTCCTGAAGCTATTTGAATCTATTTCTGATGGATAGAGGGAGGATCAGACACACTTCCATTAACAACACTATGCCTAGGAGAACATAATGATCCTTCCACGCTGAAAACATAATGAAAAATTTCTCCACCCCCTGTTTCCCCTACTGTGATTTGGAATCAACACTGCTTGAGCGCACAGTGCATTCTGTGGTTCCAATGATGTCACTTGAGAACTATGTCAGAAAATGTCACTTTCAGAACCACTTTGCTTCTCTGAATACGTTGTGTCCTCATTGTCACGCTGCATTCATACCTTCTTATCTCAGTAACAATCCCTGCGCTCATTTCACAAAATTTCTTAGAGAACAAAACCCTTCATTTTGTCTGGTTTGGGTTTAAATGTGGTTGCCCCATAGTTCAAATGAAATAAAATCTTCTCCAGAACGCATAAAGTCATGCAAATAATTAAGTGCAGTACCAAAACTTGCTTGGGGCTCCAACAGTGGAAGAGTTTAGAATTTTATAAATATCTTCCAGGATCATGTGAACCAAAGGAATGCATTTTTCACAGAAACATCACTTTTTGTAATGACTCCCTCAGATTCCAGATCCATTGTCTGACTGTTCCAGTATTCAAGTCCTATGCCCAGGTGATACCTAGGAAAATAGACTGACTAACTCCCCTGGTGTGCCCGGGACTGCCGAGTTTTAACATCGACATTCTCACATCCTGGGAAGCCCATCAGACCCGGGCAAAACAGGGCGGTTAGTCTTTCTACCTAGGACATAATCTCTTCCTCTGGCACCAGGGGCTGAAACGTGGTCTGGGCACCAGCTCCTGGCAGAAAGAATAAAATGATGAACTTGCTTTTGAGACATCTTCCTTACAAAAGCCTCCTAACTGGCAAAGAATTAACCTTACGTTTGATGCCATCTCCAGAAGCCTCCGTGATAGTCAACAGAGAGGTAAGGGAAACATTTTATAACAAACATTTCAAAATGACACATTTGAACTTTCAAAATGGCACAACTTTAAAAGCAGTGCTACTTAGTGCTGTCAAAAGGAGATGCAGCACTCTCTCACCCTGCTGGCGTTTGGCGCTGCCTTTCTGGAAGAAAGTTCCGGCAACACGCATCGATCACCTTAAAAATGTTCAAACTCTCTGATCCAATAATCCTACTTCCGGGATTTTTTTTTTCCCTAAGGGTAAAAAGCCAAACATCTATGAAATGATTCATGCACAGTGCTGTTCATTGCAGTTCTATTTACAGGAGCAAAAGACTGGCAACAGTCTAAATGGTCAACAAAGGAGGAATGGTTAAATCAAACAAGGTGTATTCATGTTCCAGGATATTACAGTATGAGGCCTTAAAAGCAAGTTTTAAGAATTAATGATAAGGGAGGATGCTCATAAAATCATGTTAAACTAGAAAAGCAGAACGTAGAACTAGATACAAAGTAGAAATCTGTTCTGGGAGAGAGAGAGCCACACGGAGAGATCAGTAGGTGTCACTGAGATGTCAAAAGCAGTGACTGCTGATGGGTGAGATTAGGGGCAATTTTCATTCTGTTCTTAACACATTTCTGTAGTTTCCCAATTTTCCGCAACCAATTTCTATTACTTTTATTAAAACACGCTATTGGAAATGTCTGCCAAGGAATTGCCCCCAAAAACAAAAAAGCAAAAGCACAGAAAGAGCCATTAAATATTTAAGGGGTGTCTTCCCTATGTTGTAAGAATCATGCTGTTTTATAGAACTTGCCATTTAAGTTGACAGTGAAATCATTCCCTGAAAGTACCTGGGTTTACATTTGGCCTGGGAAAGTCTTGTTCTATACATTATTTTCAAGATCCCCTTGCTCTGCTTCTGGCATTCTGCCCCTATCCATGTGGCCCTTTGCTCAAATACACTGGGGTCAACCAGAAGGCTCTGCATGAGGCTTTGCCCCGTGTTGTGTGTGTGTGTGCGTGTGTCTGTGTGTGCGCCCTCACAGTGACCTCATAGGACAGAGTAGAACTGTCCCATAGGGTTTCCAAGGCTATACATCTTTATGGAAGCAGATTGCCACATCTTTCTCCCACGGAGCAGCTGGTGGGTTTGAACCTTCGACCTTCCGGTTAGCAGCTGAGCACTTAACTATTATGCCACCAGGGCTCCTTTTTTGCCCTACATAATTCATCTTAAATAATGCAAATATACACTTTTCAATAGTAATTGGCCAAACCTAAAAGGGATTACTTCGATAGTTACCAATGTCCCCTGATCTCATCTAAATGTATACATCTAGTCAGATGAGCTCTGGGTAACATTCAGGACACTACATGTTTTGACAACGCCATAGTTATTGTGATAATAGACACTGGTTTTCTTGATATTATTGGTTTCCTTCCTAGCTTATAAAGTACAGAGATGCATGAGGGTTTAAATTTTAAAATGATTTGTAAAGAATAAGAACAAAAACAAGAGCGAGAAAGAAAAAAATGATTTTCGAGGATTTTTGAGTCTTATGAACGATTGTGTTCAATTTGAATATAGGGTAAAGATCAGGGTCAGTTCTCATTTTACCAAAAATGAACAAGCCTGACCCTCCTCAGTTGCAGTATAATAATTCTTGCTGGCCAATGACACTTTGAAAAAATCTTATTTAGGTTTTTTTGATGCAGCCTATTTTTAATGTTAATAAATCATTTTTTGGGCACCTACTGGGAACCAATTACTATGCTCAAAGCATGGCATAGTAATCACTAATATTTTCTAACTAATACGTATGTAAAATGCTCTAAAATTTATACACATACACACACATATACGAGAAAAAACTTTTTTTCTTGTTCCTGTAGAACAACGGTCAGCACATTTTTCTGATAAAGGGCTAGATAGTATATATTTTCAGCTTTGTGGGCCATACAATCTCTGTTGCAACTACTCAGCTCTGCCCTTTTATCACAAAAGCAGTCCTGTATAACATGTGCATGAATGGACATGATTGTGTTCCAATAAAACTTTATTTACAAAAGCAGGCAGTGGTGGGCTGGATTTGGCTCAAGGCCGTAGTTTGCAGACTGCTGCGCTACACCGAAAGGAACATTGCTGTACTAATGGCCACAGCCAGAAAGTTATACTCTGTTGCAGGGTCATTATAGAACTGAAAATTTCTGAAAATTATCAGAATCAAATTAAATTGGATATGCTTTTAAAATTTGACCTCCTTATACTTTGGAGGACAAGAATCCAGGCCTTCTGACCCCTTTGTTGGAGTCCATATGCTTGCGTGCTGGTTCGTGTAATTGTTCCCTGATATTTCTGAAGTCCTACCCTGATTTTTTTTTTTTTACCCTGATCAGCAGTCAAAAGGCCAAATGTAACGGCTTGAGAAATCAAGATTCAGCTGCTTATCATGCACTCATTCCATTTATGTGTCTCAGCTTAATATGTGCTGGTTGCCGACAACATAACTTCCAAGCACACACTGGGCTAAGCTTCCACATGAGTCCTCACGCTATTCCGTCTGCACCATCTAAATCTGATCGTCCAGAGAGTGAGGAGCTTTTCACTGTACGACATCTGTCTCGTTGATTTTATTTGTAAAAATTAATACTATATTTTTGGTCATCATGCCTGGACAGATTTCTATACTGTTCGGACATGGTAAATTAAGATGCAAATTTACCAATATCAAGATAACAGAGGGAAATAAGTCAATTCTTGAACTGTTCTTTTGATACTTCAAATACATAAGTTGATTATTTACGGATTATAAAGAACACGAATAACCACTATGCAGTGAAATGTTTGCATCTCAAAAGTATAACACTCAGAATTCTCATACTTCACCAGTAAAGAGGGTCTGTTATTGTTGTTAGGTGCTACTGAGTTGGCTCCAACTCCTGGTGACCTTCTGTATAACACAATGAAACGTTGCCTGGTCCCGCACCTTCATGATTGTTGGTATGTTTGAGTCCATTGTTTCTGTTATTGTGTCAACCCATCTCCTTGAGAGTTTCCCTTGTTTTCACTGACCCTCTACTTTACCAACCATAACGTCCTTTTCTAGCAATTGGTCTTTTCCGATGATGTGTCCAAAATAAGCGAACCAAAGTCTTGCCATCCTTGCTTCTAAGGAGCATTCTGGTTTTGTTTCTTCTTTGGTCTTCTTTATTCATTGTCCACCTTTCACATGCATATGAGTCAGTTGAAAACACCATGGCTTGGGTCAGGCCCACCTTAGTCCTCAAGGTGACATCTTTGCTTTTCAACACATTAAAGAGGTCTTTTGCAGCAGATTTTCCCAATGCTGCTTCCATGGGCACTGAAAAGATTAGGAAACTTTGTTGTTGTTGCTAGGTGCCGTTGAGTCAGTTGTGACTCATAGCGACCCTATGCACAACAGAACAAAACACTGCCTGGTCCTTCGCCATCCTCACAATCGTTGTTGCAGCCACTGTGTCAATCCATCTTGTTGAAGGTCTCCCTCGTCTTCACTGACTCTCTACTTTACCAACCATAATGTCCTTTTCCAGCATTTGGTCTTCTCTGTTGATGTGTCCAAAATAAGCAAACCAGAGTCTCGCCATACTTGCTTCTAAGCAACATTCTGGTTGTGTTTCTTCTAAAACTGATTTGTTTGTTTTTGGCAGTCTGTGGTATATTCAATATTCTTTGGCAACACCACTATTCAAATCCATCAATTCTTCGATCTTCCGTTTTCTTTGTCTCGTAGGTGCTCTTAGTATCCCCATTTTACAGATAATGAAAATGAGACTCAGGGAGCTTAAATATCTTGCCCTCAACTAGTATGAGACAGGACCCAGATGTAAATGCAGGCTGCTGTATTCTAAAGCCTATTATATTGTAACCCCCTATCTTATGCTGCTCATCACCGGTACACGCCTGCTCTCTTTTAATAGTTTGCAGGCTCAAGCCCAGCCCATGAAGCTTATAAATAACCATCATTAACAGTAAACATTAAAACTAGACAATGTTTCAACTTCAGGTGTTAAGCTTCACTGGTATCCTTGAAGGAGCAAAGGGCTGAGGTGACCAACAGCATGCCTCAGGGAAGTTCTTTCTGTGTGTTCCAAGCAAAATTTAGGTAGCATCCCATAAGATGGCTTGGTAGACAGGCTTGCAGACAGACTGGTGGAGATATATCGCTGGATATTTTGCTGTATGACAGTTTGAATGATGTTTGAGTATTTTGGGTTTTGTTAGAAAATTCTATATATTTCCCTTGCCTGCATAGGATATTGTCACTGCAGACTCTCTGGACATATGTAGTGACCTTGCCTATCTTTTTTTTTCTCCTGTTGGAATTTGGCCCATAGAGGCAAAACTCAAACAACATGCCATTCCAACTTGCTGCAGAACCTGCCGCCACTCATCAGTTTGTGATTTAGTGTAACCTGAACAGGGACAACTCTGCTGTTTTGTGGAGGAGCAAATACAACATGATCCAGAGGTAGGAGGTCAGAGCAAAGGCTCTGATTAAGGGAGATTGGAAAAACGGAAACATTTTTCTGTAACGGAATATCATAATTAAGCACAGACAAAGCACTGAACAGCCTGAGTCACAATGATTTGGAAGACAAGAGTGACAAAAGCAGTTTCAGTCATGATCTATATAGGACTATATATAATATGGAAAGAATTGACTGACTATGTGAGCTTCTGGTGTGAGCACGTGTAAGATGATAACTTGATGCAGCGCTCGGAAGCAATCAGGAAGTTTCAAATATTAATCTATCCCCTGAACTAAAATCTGCATGATAATTACAAAAAACGTAATCACCACTAAAACCAACACAACAAACCCCAGCTCTGAGAAAGGGAGCGCAATCTGCATGTTCACGCCTTCACCGAAGTAGCCACAACCCATAGCGATGCTACAGCATCGCGGAGAGCCTTGTTATTTGCTTATTTCATTTTAACTGTTTGTACATTTCCCTCAAGCCCTTCTAGTAGATTTTGAGCTTCTGGCGTAGGGGTTACATCTTCTTCCTCTTACATTCCTTAAAGGAAAGGAGGGAATTGCAGCTAATCACCAAAAGTTACCACTTTTCAGCACCTTACACACCACACTTTAACAATGTCTCATTGTTCCTTCCACAATGTCTAATTACAATAGCTAAAGACTGAATGGATTGTGTAACAGGATTCCATCCTGCTGGTGCTGGGAGGGGCAGTGAGGGAGGAGCAAAGCAGGAGCAAGAGGTGAAAGGGACTCATTCCATTAGCTGGGATTAAGAAAGGTCAGATGTTTAGATCCATAGAAAAAAGATCCATAGAAAGCAGCCCATAAATAGCCCTTGGATCCTCAAGGCAAAGAAATAGGAAATCTTCATCCCCCTTTTCATACTTCCTTCCACCACCACAATCATTTGACATTCTGTGATTTCTTGTCCTCTTCAGAGATACCTGATGGGATGGAGGGGGGGGGGAGGGAGGTTAAGGGAGTGGTACAAACCTGAGAAAGTAAGAGGATCAAGATGTTTCCAATTACCAGACTTTTATAATGAAATTCCTTGTCAGGCCTCCAGGTGTTTAGCCACTGCAATGGCTGTTTCTGAAGAATGGACAAACACATGAGTGTAGTTCTAAGGTCAAGGGCATGGTCCTGCTTATCCTTGTTACAGTGAAATGTATTGAGAGGGAAAAACAGATACCAGCTCATGTTTCCCACTAGAAAAAGACTTTCAAGCAATGTAGAAATCCAAATCAATCCCCCAAAGTTCTTTAGCATTCTA
Organism: Loxodonta africana; assembly: GCF_030014295.1. Lineage (NCBI taxonomy): Eukaryota > Metazoa > Chordata > Mammalia > Proboscidea > Elephantidae > Loxodonta > Loxodonta africana. The sequence continues at coordinate 170,784,935 of NC_087369.1, read as the reverse complement.
AGAAGCCAAGACAACATGATTGGTAATTAAATGTGGAATTAATGTTTATTAGAGTGAAAACCAAAAACCAAATCCTTTGCTGTCGAGTCGATTGGGACTCATAGTGACCCTAAATGACAGAGTAGAACTGCCCCACAGGGTTTCCAAGGAGGCCTGGTGATTCAAACTGCTGACCCTTTAGTTAGCAGCTGTAGCTCTTAACCAGTATGCCCCCAGGATTTCCTTATGAGTATTAATTAAGTTATAGAGTAGGGTTGCTTTGTTGTGTGTGTTACTTATCATATGTAGCATAATTTCGGTCTCTTGTATAATCACTGTGTATTGTATTTTTTTTTTGGCTGGGTATTGTATTTCAGTGCCCTTTTATGGGGTGCAGAACATAGTTTGACTACGTTTAGTGATTTTGGAGGCTTAGAGTTGTGCTTTCAGCTTTCTCGCTCAACTCTTGGTCATAGCTGTGATTTACTGGAGGCGGAGACCTTGATCAGAAACAAAGCCGCCCACTTATGATATTCATTTTCAAAAACACAGTTTGTTTAAATGTGGGGTGTTTCTGGGGTACGTAGCATGTACATGTTAGCTAGACACACGTCCTAAGATTGGGAGATGATGGTTTGTTCAGGAAGGGTAGGAGAGACATTTGGAAGGCTATGTGGCAGGCAAGGGAGCAGTGGCTTCCATGGAGTTTAGAGCTCAGCTGAAAGGACAAGGGCTGAAAGAACAGGTTCTACCTTCTGTCAGTGACCTATGGGAAATGAAGATTCCGGTTTTCAGTTCAGTATACTGGATAGGATCTCAGTGTCAACACCTTGTCCTCATCACAATCAACAATGACAAGCTGCCCTTATCTGCCACTCGGTAAAATGCAGGGTACATGTCAGGAGACTCAAACAGAGACAACATTACTGTCCTTGAAAGGGTCCAATATTGATGTCTTGCTAACCAAAGAAGGAGCCCTGGTGGCGCATTGGTTAGTTAAGCACTCAGCTGTTAACGGAAAGGTTGGCGATTTGAACCCACCAGCTGATTGCTAGGGAGAAAGATGTGGCAGTCTGCTTTATGTAAAGATTTCAATGTTGGAAACCCTGTGTGGCAGTTCTACTCTGTCTTATAGGGTCACGTTGTCAGTCGGATTTGGTTTGTTTTCTTTTCGGCCAGCCGAAGAAATCAGAAACGTGACTATGTGAAAAACGTGTCAGAATTAAGTTTAACGAGATAAATGAAGATGGACCGAAGCACGTAAGGCCAGACGTATATGTTACAAAATCAGTGGGGCCATATTGTCAGGAGGCTCCCTAAGTAGTCCATTTATGTTATGGCCTCAAAAGTTTCCTCCAGTGATATACAATTGCACTTAATGTTTACCCTGTGGTGTGTAATTTTCAGAGCAAAAACACAAACTTAAAAATAGCCGCAAAACTATCAGAGCAGTTACAATTCACAGATTCTTCTGAAGAATTTAAACTAGCATTATCAACACCCAAGGGCAGCTATTTTGGTAAAACAAGAAATAAAGAACATCTTTCATGACTTCCAGGAAAAAAAAAAAAAGCAGATTATGCATACTATAAAAATGTGGAGTTGAGTGATTCCGGTATGGTTTCATTTCATTTAATCCTATTTCCACCCCAACAAACAAACAGCTATATCATCACAACATCCCCCAAGGTCTTGGAGCTTAAAAGGGAGAAGTGAGCTTTATAAATGGCTGCTTAAGCTCTCCCTACCTTGGCCTCCACATTCATGGGGGGGCGGGGGGAACGTGTCCGGGAAAGGAGAAGTACAAGCTGTTCCAGGACTCTAGTAGCAAAGAGTGCCTTTTAACATGGATAAAAAGTACACTTTTAAGAAACGTAGCCGATGTCTAAAAATCCTCTGCTCAATGAAGAAAGCATTGAGAAGTTCTTGGCAGAATGCCAAATACTGCATTTAAGAAGACAATTAAAACAGTATAATGCAAAAGCTATAATTAGAAACATATCTCTGCAAGTAATATACTATTTTTCTTCCATGCAGTTAAAAGAAAAGCATGAATTGCTGCCAACGTTCATTAGGGTCTTCAGCAGATAATACGGCTTTATTGAGGAGATGGTTTCAGCTGCCACAAAGGTTAAATTAAAAAACAGCAAATGCCCCAAAAGGGATATGTTCTTACATCACTACTTAGATTTTCACATAACATAATTAAATCAGGGATGTGCTGTGGCTCGTTCAATACTAATGTGACCATGACATTCTCTCACTCGAAATCCAATTTTTTTTAATTGGGATGCTTTTCAGGAATAAAACTAGATGTGCAAACTCCATAGTTGGGTTATTAATGAGTTGTTTGATTTCCCCAGTGGTTTGACTAAATTGCCCACCCTTTTCCTCTCCCTTTCTCCCGCTTTTCCTTCCTTCCTTCCTTCCTTCCTTCCTTCCTTCCTTCCTTCCTTCCTTCCTTCCTTCCTTCCTTCCTTCCTTCCTTCCTTCCTTCCTTCCTTCCTTCCTTCCTCCCTCCCTCCCTCCCTCCCTCCCTCCCTCCCTCCCTCCCTCCCTCTCTCCCTCCCTCCCTCCTCCTCCTCCTCCTCCTCCCCCCCCACTCCCTCCCTGCCTTCTTTCCTTCCTCCAACATTAATAGAGATCATCCTCCACTGAAGACACGATTCTGAGGGGCTGCCATACAGGGAGAGGCAGGTGAACAGCCTAGCAGTGCATTAAAGAACCAGAGCCCTTTTGGCGGAAACGGCTAAGCTCTAGGCTGCTAACCAAAAGGTTGGCAGTTCCAATCCACTCTGTGGCTCTGTGGGAGAAAGGCCTAGTGGTCTGCTGCCATAAAGATTACAGTCTAGAAAACCCTACGGGGCAGTTCTACTCTGTCACATGGGGTCGCTGTGAGTTGGATTTGACTTGACAGCACGTAAAACAAGGTTCATACAGTAACTTGCTTGCTTTATTGCCTTTGGAAGGTGAAGACGCTATGAGTCGGGGGGGCACTCCCAGCAGAGGGAATAGCACACGCAAAGGCAGGAAGAATGAACAAACAAGTGATGCCAGGTAAACCTGTTAAAAACCTGTTGCCATTGTGTTGGTTCTGACTCAGGGCAACCCCATGTGTTACACAGTAGAACTGCTCCATGGCGCTTTCACGGCTGTAATTTTTACAGCAGCAGATTGCTAGGTCATTTTTCTGTGGTGCTTCTGGGTGGATTCAAACTGCTAACCTTTAGGCTAGTAGAGGAACACAAACCATGTGCACTACCCACAAACCTACCATGTTAGGGAAAGCAGGCAGATTAGGCAGAATCCAAGAGGCCTAGTTAAGAAATGGTGAGGGGTGTACACACCACGAATTTTTAAGTACCTGCCTTTGACCCTCCTAAGACAAGGTGGGTCCTGTCCTGAGAAACTACCCTCCCTGAATCCACTGGTGCACACACACGATGACACAGAGCACCAGCCCTGCATACCAGAGCCTGCACGTCACATGTGCTCTCTCGGGTGGGAAAGGCTGTCTGGCCATGTGCTCTTGGCCACAATCAGTAGGTCATCTTTGATTTGTGCAGAACTGCTGTACAAATCTGGGAATCCCAGAAGGCTCTGGAAATAGCACATCTCCCTCATTCCTAAGGCAACTCCCTTATTTGGAAACTACCACCATGGCATAGCGGGAATGATCTAGCTCTCACCTACACCGGAGTGAAGCTAATAAACTAGCTAGATCTTTTTTCTTTTCTTTTCCCCTGTCCACATCCAGCGTCATGAACTGGTTACAAATGTGGACAGACCAAGCCAGTAACCTCGCCTCAAATGTTGGTGAGACTAGTAATTCTCTACAGAAACTGGATCTTTCCTTAAAAATTAGGCAACGTTTTTAGCACAGAATTATTAGCTCTCTGTTGTAAACATGGTACCTTTAGGTGGTGGTTTCTATTATAGTCTGTAAATGCTGGAGAATTTGGAAAGCTGCATAAATTGTCATTCTCCATAGAATGAAAAGAAATGACTATAAAAGCTTTCCACCAATAGAGGAGTCAGGGGTAGGCTTATTTATGGAGGTGGGACGGATACACAGCTATCTGGAGCTTCAAGGAGTCCCTGGTCTCTTGGGAAGACAAAATAGCGTCATTAAGAATGGCAGTGCAAGGCAAGTTTGTGATACGTAACCCGACAGTGAGTGCTCTTAGTAATAACAGCAGCAGCTATTTGCTGACCACTTATTATGTGCCTAGCGCTGTGCTCAGTCCTTTACCTCAATCTCATGGTTAATCCTTGCGACAGCCCTGCGAGGCACTATTATTGGTACTAGTATTATTGTTAGTGTTAATATTAGTGTTAGTATTATTCCCAGTCTACAAACGAGAAAAATGGAGGTTTCGGAAGGTTCATTGGCTTTCCCAAGGCTTCACAGCAAGTAATTTGCAGAATCGGGATTTAATTCCAAATCTGGCACAAGTAGCAGAAAGCTAGAAATGTAAGAGGGGAGTCTGGGAGAGATGGCACAGGTAGAAATGCCTGGCTTAGAGAACAGAAGCTGTGGGAAGGGATCCCGCAGATGGCTGAGAGGTGACAAGGTCAAAGCCCTGAGATAGAGGATGGGAAGGAAGAGACAGCACATGAGAGTCAGGGAGGTGGATGAAAACTAACAGAATACAATGGCTGGAAAGAGTTTTTAAAAGAAGGAAGGGTGGAGAAAGAATCATCGCGTAGGAGGCTCTGCACGAATGGGAAAGGTGCACACATTCAGCACCTTGGTGGAGAGAGCCTGCAGTGCAAAGAGGGAAGGAGGTGGTGGGTGATGGGAGGTGACGGAATGGCCTTGACTCAAACTCCACATCAGCCTCTAAATCGCCATGTTCTTCATTGTTTAACCTTCCTGAACCTCAGTTTGCTTGTCTGTAAAATGGGTTCCATGTCAGCTTCCTGTCACAGGATTAGAGGGAGAAAAGCATGCTGCATTGTGGTATAGCACTTGGGGTCTGGGGGCAATCCAACTGGGATGCTGCTGCCAGCTTGGCCACTTCTAGCTTCAGGCCCTCTAGCACTCACCTGTATAAAGTGCCTCCCTGGCTCAAGGGCAGTGGTGGCTCAGCGGTAGAATTCTCCACTTGCATGGGGGAGACCCGGGTTCGCTTCCCGGCCTATGCACTTCATGCACAGGTTCGATTCCCTACTAATCCCAGAGACCAGCAGCGTTTCATTCTGTTCTGCATGGGGCACGCATCACATGTCGGCCACCAACTCGATAGCAGCTGACAAGCTGGCCCAAAGTAGGCCCTCAGTAGATAGCACTTGCAGGTATTATTATGAATGAAATTTAGAATTTGGCAATTCAACTGAAGTCTACTCTAAAAAGGGTCAAGAAAATATGCAATGAAAACATACTATCTTGTAAAGCAACATAAATTTCACTAGGGTGGGTAATTTTCAATCAGCAAAATGATCACATTGCATGCAATTTCAAACACAGAAAACAATACAGATGCAATTCTATACAGGGTAGCAGAGAAATGGAGAGGTATTTGTATCTGAGCTATGTACTAAGGCTTCCCCTTTTAAAATTCTACAAAGCACTGCTTTTACAGTTCCTCCGAAAATAAGAACAAAAATGGAAGAAACTTTTCCCAAGCCTAAAGGATATTATTCTTGGCAATAAAGAATAGTGAAATTAATGAGCTGTCTGCTAAAGATCTACCATTAAAAACGTATATGAGAAACCCGTCTATGCAAGCTCCATTCCCTCAAGCCGTAAGCTCCATCCTGGGAGTTAACTCAGCACTTCTGAAAGTTCCATTAACTCTTGCAAACCACTGTCATCTCGGTCAGCTGTGAAAGGGGCGTTTGTTCCATAAGCGCTTTTCACAGAATGCCCTGCCTTGTTCCCAGACAGGGCCGTGAGCGCTCCCACTTGCTAAGCAGGGTGCTCACCAACCCCCCCAGTTAAGGCAGCCACCACGGAGGCCTGGCTGAGGGCATCCCCTCCCCTGTACGCACGGTGCACCTTCAACCCTCTGCAAAGGATGGATAAGGGCCATTATTAGCACCGCACTAACTGCTTATATTGGAAAATGAGGAAATGCTAATGAAATTGCTTTTCCGGGCTGACATTCATGGATGGCAGAAAGGGACATTAGAGAATGCGGCCGGTATTTGCTCTTCGGGAGTATTTAAGCTCCCAGCCAAAGCTCAGTGGCAAAATGCACACACGTGGGCACACAGGCACCCATGGCCGCCCACGATCTGTCAAGGTCACACAGCACTTGTTAACCTCGAAGGGGAAAGATAAACCTGAGTATCTGCTCCCCCCGCCCCATAGCCCTCCAAGCCTCTTGTAACTCATATTCATATACACTTAGGCATTCATTTACATACTTAATTTCTGACAGGCTGACAACTGCAGCCCTTCTCCCCTCTCAGTGTAAAGTAAGAAGTCAATTGTTATTCAGTGTATCTGTTACAGTGGTAGTGCTGCTCACTGTATTTTATATAATGCGCTATCTGCAGAAAGGCAGATAAGAATTTGATTTAACATCCAATTAAAAGCCGTCATTGAAAAATTACTTCAAATAAGCCTTTTATTTTCTTTAATCAGTCTTCAATTCAAGCCTTCCTTGGACCTACTGAACCAAGCATCAGGACTCATGAATTTTGATTAAAAAATTTGAGCCCATTTCTAACTTAAGCAGATTTTTTTTTGTTGCACTGTTTGATAGAAATTTAATAAATCTATGAATCCTAGCCAGCATCATTTATCATCTTTTTTTCCACAAGACTGGCCTATTATACCTAGGCAGTAAATTATGAGGGACCCAGCAAACCAAAACTTTTCAGCGCGTTCCTGAAGAAGAGATATAATCACTTGCATTGAACCATATAATTATAGTAGAATATGAAGCTCTGAAACATTAGGTCCTGTTTTGAATATGTAATGCCTCTGCTTTGAAAGCCTGAAAAGATTTCTAGCTGATCTAATATAGCTCAGTTTAGCATCATATTAAAGTATTTGTGGTTAATGAGAATAACAGGGAAAAAAAAAAAGACAAGAACAAATGAAACCTGTAAACACCAAAGTAAGTTCAGGCAAAATGATTTGGGAAGTGACCCTTAGCTTTGAAAGGCAAATGGAAATCCAAAAATCTTCAACTTGGTGCTTCCTAGTTACGTGTCTTGGGGTAGAGGTTCAAAGTGTGTGACTTCCACATAGTCTTTAAGTGAAAAGAATTTGTATTTTTGCGTATAGGCTAAGGGTCCCTGCATCGTTCCCACAGCACCCTGGTCATCCCTCTGTTACAGAGCATGACACTGCCACTGGTCATTTACTTGTCCTTTTCTTCCACAAGACAGAAAGCAGCAGGAAATGTAGAATGAATGAACGAATGCGTGAACCAATAAATCGCTTTTAACCTCTTCCTATGCTTATTGGTATGGTTGTGGTAACTCCTTCCTGAAAGGGAGAACACTGCCAAAATCCTTTTGGCAGGGGTTTAACGTGATCCAACAGATAAACAGCATTGATCCCTTTAGAAAAAAGCAACATTCTGATTAATGCAATAGAAGTTAAGAGGAGGGATTCGGCCTGTCTTCCCTTTTCGTACTCTTCCAAAACACTCTGGGCATAAAGGCAGGCAAATGATGCTATGAAATATTCATTTTTAAAAGGCTTGAGAGAGAAAAGGTTAGGCTGTAGTTGGGAGAAAACTAAGTAATATCTTTCAAACAAGGGTCAATACCCAAAGCAGGAAAACAGAATTTTCAATGAAAAGCCTGTCACGGATTCAAGATTAATTAAAAATAGATGTACATAGAAGACGATTGCTCCTTGCCTGCCTACTCTGCCATCACGAACTACTAATAAAATAGCCATTTTTACTGATACTTCCTCTTTTAGCTTTGGCTACTATTTCTTTAATTGACAACCTACACTGTGCTTGCCTGCACATGTCGCCCCCCCTCCCTCAATAATGCATTATGGTCGCCGGTTTATCCCTGCAGGTTCTTTGGCGCATGCATGCTTGTGATAGGTACCACAGGCCTCAGGATCTAAAGAGATGGGAACAGTAATCATTGCATTCATATAAAGACACAGGTACAGGAAGTCTGGGTTATGTTCCAAAGTATCTTTTTAAACATTTGCCAGAGTCTCTTTCTGTTTGTTTCGTTTTTAAACCAATGGACATTTCAAGTAAAATAGAGTCCATATGTTGCTAATCTACTTTAAATTCACTCATCAAAATATTGTTTTGCAAGAAGCACTTGGCTTCTAAAAGAAATTCTGAGGCGGAGGGTATAGGGGAAGTGGTTAATGGACCTTAGAAAATGTCTTCCACTTCCTCATTCCCACCTGTTGGGCGTCGTTACAGGACTCAGGTATGGTCATTCCTTCATTGAACAGAATGTGATAGACAGGTAACAATTTGAGAACTTGTAGGAACTAGGAGATGAGCTAGTCCAACCTGCACATTTTAAGAGATGAAGCCACAGCCGTGTGACCGACCCAGCATCTGTCACACAGCAATTAGAACCAAAGCAAAGCTTAAGCCTCAGGGTGCTGATGGCCAGTTCAGTTCCAGAAGGACATTTACGAGGGCCGAATCCCCGGGCACTACAAACGGCTAATGCACTTCACTGCTCACTGAAAGGCTGGAGTTCGAGTCCACCCGGAGGTGCCTTGGAAGAAAGTCCTGATGATCTACTTCCAAAAACTCAGCCATTGAAAAGCCTGCGGGGCACAGTTCTGCTCTGATACACGCGGGGTTGCCACGAGCTGGAGTCAGAGCGATGGCAGCCAGTTGGCGCATCTATGAGAGCGATGACCCACCACCAGCGGGTTCACCTGCGGAAAGTGTGAACCGGGCTAGTGTGGAGACAAGTTGGGAAACCCTCACCAATCCTCTGTTTCCTCAGCTGAAGTCCTACATATTAAGGGGTCCTGAATCTTCATTGAATCCTCCCCTCATCAGTGACAGGAAATTAGAGAGACAATCACACCAAGTGTAGGGATAAAAATGAAAGCATTTTTTTATCTTGATTTATTTATTTGATTTCCCTGTCTGGGTTGACTTCTGATTGCTCCGCCCAGTGTTCTAGTCTTGGGTTAATAACCTGACATTATCGATTTTCTAACCAGAGAACTCCCTTTAGTATTTCTTGTAGCTTTGGTTTGGTTTTTACAAATTCCCTAAACTTCTGTTTATCTGGAAACGTCCTAATTTCACCTTCATATTTGAGAGAAAGTTTTGCAGGATACACGATTCTTGGCTGGCAGTTTTTTTCGTTCAATTTTTTATATAAGTCATCCCTTTGCCTTCTTGCCTCCATGGTTTCAAGACTATGTTGGCATCTCCTGCCTGGAAGGGAGATGAGAGGGTGGAGGGGGTTAGAACCTGGTGAAATGGACACGAAAAGAGAGAGTGGAGGGAGAGAGCAGACTGTCTCATTAGGGGGAGAGTAACTGTGAGTGTGTAGCAAGGTGTATATGGGTTTTTGTGTGAGAGACTGACTTGATTTGGAAACTTTCACTTAAAGCACAATAAAAATTAAAAAAAAAATGAAAGCAAGGTCATATTGAAAGCCTGACAGCCACAGAGGCCTTTCTATCCATGCCTCCTTTCAGTGGACCTGATGCCAAAAGAAAACAAAACAACAAAAACAAAACTCTAATGTGACACCTCCCTACAGCAATAGCATCGCCGAGTACTAGAGTGCTCTTAGACCATCAACACGTGCCATCTTTCGAGTGATGGATGAACTCCTTGAAGAGGGGCAGCTGAAGCTAGGCAAAGGAGCACTGAGAGTTTAAAATTGTAATTTGGAAGACTATCCAATGTCCTGGGAAAATGCTTACGATATTACATTAAGAAAAAAAAAAAAAGCAAAGTGCAAAACTCTGACTGCAATGATAATCTCAATACTTGTCTTCTAGATCCACATACATGAATCTGGAAGGAAATAAGCCAACATGGTAACAGTCAAAATTTCTGGGAGAAGATATTATCACTTAACTTTGTTTGATTCTATGGACTTTTAAAATATGCAAGGCTCTTAACTAGATGTACGGCTAGAGAATAATACAATTTTATTAAGAAAAGAAGACAGAATACTTAGCTATGAGTCACGTTTGAGCCCAGCCTTGATAATTAAAAAAAAAAAAAAGTTGCTGTCAACTTGATTCCAGCTCATGGCGACCCATGTGTACAAAGTAGAACTGTGCTCCAAAGGGTTTTTGATAGCTGACATTTCAGTCAGGCCTTTCTTCTGAAGTGCCTCTGAGTGGACTCAAACCTCCAACTTTCGCTTAGCAGCTGAGGGCATTAATTGTCTGTACCACCCAGGGACTCCACCTCACCACATACTGGCTGTGTAATCCGAGGCTGACTGCTACTTAAGGACCCTCGTCCTCAAGAGGGCTCCTCCCTCACAGGGCTGGTGCAAGCATTGAATCCAGTGAGGTGGATGGCAGCAGTTTGAACAGCGTAAAGGTAATTTTCTTGGGTTCTTATCACCATTACTGATCCTTACTTGATCTCTTTCTTTAGACACATAAAATGTAAAAATTAAACATAAGTTTCCTCAGGCTGTTTCTATACAGAAACCACAGCATAGTGGAAAAAATATATATTCACACATTCACACATCTCTTTCTATAGATCTCATATATACACATTTATTTATGCTTTTATCCCTCTTTAAAAAGCCTTTTAAAAGAAATCCAGTCTATTATTGGCAGTTTTCTCCAGTTTTTGCCAATATGTCACAACCCATAATCACTTAAAAATCTACTTGAGATAGAAGCCCATAAGAACTTTATTTTACAGTGAATAACTAGTATACCCTACTATGATCCCGAAACAGAGTCCTTTTTACAGATATTATAGATCATATTGGTGCTCTCACCTTTTTTCTACCTGTGTACTTTCTAAGTCAATGTTCTTTGTTGTTGGGTAAGTAGATGTGGATAAGAGCAGAAAGAGGAAGAAAAGAGGAAACATATCATGTGCACCCACCCCCACCATGATACATACACGTACACACGCACTCGCACAAACACATCTACCCCTCAGCCAGAGTTCAAACACTCATTACTGGATGTTAGATTTTACTGCTTAACAAGGCACGAAGAACAACATCTCCACCAGTGGTTCAGATGCATTTCTCCAGAGGGGTTCTTTTGGTATATTCAAACACTTGGCATCTGCTTTTCACAGTATTCATTGAAAAGTATGTATATATAAAGTTCGAGCTGCATAATATTCACTTCCATCTATATTCACTATTTAAGGATACCAACCTATTTCCACTACTCAAAACGGAATAACACCTCCAGATAAATATTGTTACTCTCTGAAACACTTCATTCATGCAACAGTTCATTGTGTAAGATCATTACAATATAAGCCCATTTGTTTTTATATCAGGCCCACAAAGTAATAAAAAAATTAATAGTATCACAAAATCTTTAAGGGCAAATTCAACTGTAGGCTGAATAACAATGGAAGTTTTAAGGTCAGAATCAGAGAGAGAAAGTGAATCTGAATGCTTGGCAGGAAGAGGTGGCTAGAAACAGAGCTATAAACAGATGTACAGTATATGACTTACCTCTGCCAAGAAACACTAAAAAAAACCCACACTAAAACAAACATAGCAAATCACAAAAAACAAGTGAAAAGTAAGATTAGAAGTAGTTTTGGATAAACAAAGAAAATACAGGCTAGAACAGAATCCAAATAAAATTTCTGATGTCAAGAAAAGAAATCTACAGAGCACATACAGACCTCTTGAGTGATGGCAGGAAGATGGAGTGATATGCGTTCATGAAGGGGACAGGAAATCTAGGAGCAGAGAACATGGCCCACTGGTAGTCAGGAACTGGTCATCCTATTGGTGTGGTAAAATAGTACTCTACTCAAAGTTTTTTTTACAGAAAATAGAGTTCTTAATTTCCCTACCTGCAAAGTAGATGAGAGTTCATTAGCCACATAATGGTGGAATTTTAGGGACCTTCAATAGCATTCAGTTCCATTCTTTTATTTTATAGACGGAAAACAGAAACCCAATGGATTCTAACACCAATGTAGTAATTACTCCACTATAACATGCTATCACCTGCAACAAGCTGAAAATGACATACTTTCATTAATGTCAGACTTTTTATTATACCCTTTGAACTGTAAACAGGTAATTTATAACACCTCCTATAAACTCAGAGAAAATGGAACAACTGCATCAAAATTTCCACTTTCTCTTTCACCATTCTACCAAATTTGAATAATTTCAAGTTTCAGGGACATATGGAAGATCAAGCAGAGTTTGCATCTAGAAACTAGTAACAGATTTGTTGCAGTAAGCTATCTAGTAAATACTGCTGAATATTAATTTGCATTTCAATCTATAAAAGCTTGATAGCAGAGGGCTTGAATTTAATAGACTGAAATATATGGATTTATTATCTTGATTTTAACCAACGTGCACTGGTAGAAATTTATTTGCACTGGTCACTTACTTTTCAATAAAACATCTGAAAGGAATTACATTCATTTCTTAAATAAACAGGAATAAAGTGGAGATAATGGAAAAACAAATTTTAATATTCTAATATGTACTAATTCTTTGATCCATCTAAAAATTCAAAACTATCTTCAGCCATAGTGCTCCACCTCCAACAGAGTCTTAATATGCCTTTAAAAAAAAAAAAAAAGCAAACCAAAACAAAACAAAAAACACAGACTATGTTCAAATTCCAAAAAGTCAAAAGTGGATTGAAAGAGAGAATAATCAAAGAAAGGGTGGGTAGGTGTATAAATATACACAGACCCTCAAACAGAACCGTGCATCGGAAAATCTGAGATAATACTTTTGAACTCATTCTTGGATGAGTAATTATTTTACTGGGTGTTTGGTTTTTCTATTCTGATACACATGAGGTGGCCATGAGTTGGAGTTGGCTGCATGGCAAGTGGTTGGTTGATTAGTTTGGTTTTTCTAACATCAAAGATAACATGCCGTCTCTTGCTCTGAAGCCTAAGATGTATGTGATTCCCACGCGAGCCACATGTACATCCATGTCTGTCAAACCACGGTAAAACCCAGGATTCTGTTCTTATCTGAACCTTTGCCTAACGAGTTTGGGTCATCTACTTTAAAGCTTTAGCTACATGATGACATTTGCTTCAGGGTCAGGTTCTAGTGCTGCCACTTGCTTGCTGTGTGACTTTGGAAGAAAAAAGAGTCTCCTCTGTGTCTAAGTTTACTCATCTGTCAAACATGCTAGAAGATCTTTGAGAGTTCTTCTGGTTCTCACACGTTTCTGTGCATGTATTTGAATTGGTTGAAGGCACACAAAATACAAATGCACAAAGCTTATGGAAAACCAGGTTTACAATGAACTATTTTAATAGACGTTGGATTTCATTAATTGACTTGACAACAACGGGTTTGATTTTTTTTGGGGGGGTTTATTATTTGGTGGAAGGAGTCCTTGTGGCAGGCACAGTGGTTAAACACTCAGCTGCTAACTGAAAGGACAGCAGTTTGAATCCACCAGCAGCTCCTCAGGAGAAAGATGTAGCAGTCTGCTTCAGTAAAGATCACAGCCTTGGAAACCCTATGGCGGCAGTTCTACTCTATCCTATAGGGTTGCTATGAGTTGGAATCAAATCAAAAGCAATGGGTTTTTTATTATTTGGTGGACAAAGTAGGGAAGGGGGCCTCTTACTGGTAAATATTGAGGCAAAAATTTTTTTAACTTGTTAATTTCTAAGATTTTTTACAGTGAACATCTTCAAAATTAAGACACTGGTTAGCCTAAGCCAACCAAAAGAATGGGTAAGGAAAGACGGAGTGTGAGTCAATGTGGTGCAGTGAAAAGAGCACAAGGTTGTGGAATCTACATGGCCTTGGACTTGAATTCTGGTTTCAGAATTCCTGCAGAGTTTTAGGCAGGTCAGTGACCATTCTACACCTCAGCGGGGCTACAATACTAGCTCCTATGTAGTCTCCTCTGCCCCCACCTCCCCAACTTCCCCCTAATTTGGGCCAAACTCCTGAGCTGGAATCAGACAAGAGCTAAAGTTTAAGGGCCGAAGCACGGATATTCCACAGCCGTAAAGAGAAATGAAGTTTTGATGGACGCCCAACATGATAAGCCTAGAAAACACTATGCTGACTGAAATAAGTCAATCACAAAAGGACAAATACAGTATGATCTCACTTATATGAAATTAGCAAATACATAGGAAAAAAAGATTATTAATGGGTACCTGGGGTGGAAAGGAAGTGGAAAGGGGGAATTTAGGTTTGGGAGGCCTTGAGTTTATGTTAATGGTGGTGGAAGGTTTTAGAAAAGGATAGTGATAATGGTGGCACAACATGAAAAATGTAGTCAGTGTCATTGGATTGTAAATGTGGACGTTGTTGTGCTAGCGAATGTTTTAGTGTATATATTTGCACCACAATAAAAGGAAGAAAGAAAAGAAAATGCAGGCAGGCATCAGTACAAAGGTGGGGGGGCGGCGGGGAGAGGCAGAGCAGTGCCTATCACAGGGAAGGAAGCTACAGACAACTGAAAACAAAAGGCAGAGATAATTCAGAGCAAACCCTTCTCCACTGGCCTCACCTATGAGCCTAATGTGGCCTGAAAAGTGGACAGACCGCTGAGGCACACTCGTTCAGTCCCCAGGCTTTTGGTCCCACACCCGCTGTATTTACATAAGGTGATGCCAAGCAAGGGTATTTAAATGTCTTGCTGAGAATGGCACTATTGTTCAAACAGAGGCCACCACAAGGAAATAGCTGGGTAGCTTTTGGTCTCCTTCAGTTAGATTACAGAGCATTCTCACATAGCTACAGAACTGGCTAGTTTTGTCTCCCAAAACAAATTAGCATTTGGTCAGGCCCACTGTCAAATTGAGACATTCTTCCGTGCTTGGTGAGACTGAAAGCAACAATTTCCAAGCATTAATTATATCCACTGGTGGCCTGTGCATCTACTGATATGTTAACTCAATGGCAGCACTCCAAACGAAAAAAAGAAAACCTACAAGCAGAAAAACACAAATCCCGTGGGGTTCTAGCAAGTTTGGCTTTCACTTGTATAAACTATGTAGTTTTGCTCATCTGTAGTGTTTTAATTTTTTTTTTTTTATAACAACCACTTTCTCGTTCCCTTCGTATCAGGGATCATGGACAAGCCTCCTGAGCCTCTCTCACCTCAGAGCATGAGCACAAAGGGACCATGCCTGTATTTAGCAAGTAGATGGATGCCTGACTAAGTACAGCAAAGAAAGGAAAGTACACTGGACTTTAAAGACGGTAAGGCAGAAAAATCCTACAGTATTTAGTACCTATGGGGACAATGCTAGAGACACAGGTGTTGCCACAAATATTTTAATGAATTAAAAAAAGACCACTTCACCCACCCATAATCGAATGTGCTTAACATAACCTACAGCACATGGGCAGGCAGCTGCATGAGTGGTCAAGACAAACTAATAGTTGATTATTCTCACCAGTTCATTGATGGGGAAAAATAGTGAACCCTACTCCGCAACCTCTTCCGTCATGCTCTTCCTTGATCCCTTGAGTTAGAACATACACTAGGCTCTGTGCTTCACCAAGATACTCCTTCAATCTCTATTTTACACTTACATCATTCTGTCTTTTCTTACATTTCCGTTTTCTCCCCTCTTCTGATCCACCCCTATGAGGCTGTAAAATCCTGGCTGACAAAGTCAATGTCAAAATCGTCTAAGTGTTTCATACACATCCCAGTGGCTAGTGCAAACTCTAGAACACAGGAAACACCCAACACCCACGTGCGTGGGTACAGCCAGAGGCACAGAGGTGTCCCCGGTAATGAAACACAGAACCAAGTACACGCAGAACGACCCAAACCTTCCCAAGTCATCGGATTCTACTTCCTTCTACAACCTTAAAACTGCTCAATGAATACAATATTCATTAATTTTGTCTGCTTTAACTCCTAAGGGGGAAAAATAAATCTGTAAGTTGTGTAGCAAATTCTCCAATATTTGCCCATTCCTTAAATAACTGACTTCATCCACTAGTGGCTATTTTTTTCATTTATCAGATTTTTAGAACTGCATGGAACTAGGCTTCCAGGAACTTTGGAATAAGGTGCTTATGAGTTCCTGTCAAAAAGTATTTCACAATTGGATCTGCTGGATTTGTAAAGCACACTATTAAAATATGCTTGAACGTGACCAGAGCATTTTCAAACAGCTGGCATATTCATCTGAAAAAAAAATTACTTTTCAATAAAAATTGCTTTTTTATTACTCAGGAAAAGTTCTCCAGTGACTTTTAAGGATCTGCCAAGTGAAATTTCAAAATGAAAATAGAGTATCCCTGCTGGCCAAGGGCCAAGTGAAATGAAACACAAACACACTAATTTGTGCCAAGTCCCAGACATGCCGCTCCACAGCAAAGTGGGTAAGTACCCGTCTGGGTTTAATGTTACATAAATCTGCCTATCCTCCACTCCAGCTCCACAGAAAACTGTCCACTTGGGGCCTATGGCCTCTGGATCCCACTAGTTTTATCCCCTCTCTTCTTGCTGGCAGGAAATGAAAATGGGTTCAGGAGACAGCAGAGGTTCCTTCAACCAGAAGCCAGTCCCGGGAAAGGCTAAAGCCTAGATATTTGTTGTTAACTAGCTGAAGACAAAGGGAAATGGACGGTGAACCTGATGCTGCTGTGAGAGCAGCTTTGCTTGGAACGAGAATTGCATGCCTCTTTCATCCTTAGCTAGTTATGCACAGTCAAATGAGTCAGAGAGGGAATTTAAAGATTTCACTGCAAACGTGTTCACCAACCGGCAGGGCCCTAATGTATTCTTTCTCTGCCTTAGCAGTACTGTTTTCACTGGTAAGACAAACAAACATAAGAACCTTTTTAGGCTGGCATCTCTCTGACAGGAGTGCTCACCAGCCAAAAGCTTCTCCAGCCCATCAGAAATCCAGAGTTATGTCTTCAAACAAAGCTGGTTACTCTTTCTGAGTTTTGTTTGGTAAGTCATTCCAGGTTTGTGTCCAGCAACTTTTTCCCTGCTCCAGTGGCTCTACTATAGCCCTCACCTAACAGAGATACCAATACCAGCAATGATCAAAAATATTAAAAAGTAAACTCCTTTTCATAGTAAGTCTGTTGATCCTTAAATCAAAAAATTGAGAAGCATTTTCAACCAACCAACCAACCAACCAACCAACCAACCAACCAACCAACCAACCAACCAACCAACCCAACCAACCCAACCAACCCAACCAACCCAACCAACCCAACCCAACCAACCAACCAACCAACCAACCAACCAACCAACCAACCAACCAACCAACCAACCAAAGAAACAGTTGCTGTCGAATTGATTCTGACTCATGGCAACCCCATGTGTGACTGAGTAACACTGCTTCAGAGTTTTCTTGGCTATAATTTTTACAGAAGCAGATGGCTAGGATTTTCTTCTGCAGAGCCTCTGGGTGGGTTTGAACCATCAACCTTTCGATTAGTGGTCGACTGCAAACCGTTTGCACCAAGGATGCTCGCAAACCCCCAGCTCGGTTTTCTCTAACATAAGTTATTTCCATCCTGGAGAAAGGTGAGAGACTGAGGGTTCCAAAGATAGCCTGTGATAAGAGTGGAAAAAGTATAGAGTTGGGAATCGGAATATCTGTGTTTACGTTCGTCCTTTGCTATTTCTTTGCTCTGAGTGATTTTAAGCATATCCCGGGACCCAGTTTTTCACCTGTCAAATGGGAATGAAAACGGCAACGTCAGAGAACAGTTGTGAGAATCAATGGCGCAATGTTTGGTAAACTGTAAAGTGCTGGGTTATTATTGATCTCTTTTTTGCTCTCTCCATTTATCTTCATTTCCAAATGTTGTAATGTAAAAGCCAATTTCCCATTTAAGAGACTGCAGTTTAGCATTCATAGTCATTCGGAGCAGAAACTGCCAATTCTCCACAGTCATATGGTGGAAATATAATGTACACAACTGGCAAGCAAAGGCTTGTCTGAAACCTCTGACTTGCTTCCCACATGTTAGAGGGTCATTTTTACAGGGCCATTTGTCTACTGCTGTATTTCTTTTGTTGAATGGATCCTAATATTTGATAATCAGAGCCTGATAGGCATTTGTGTTTGAATTTGAGTTCCTATAAGTTGGATTTAATCAAATGAGGGAAAAAAAAAGCTTCTTTCTCCATTCCAATTTACTAGTCATTAGCAATTAGGTAACTCCAGCCAGATAATTCCAAAAAGAAAGAAGCAAATCTCCACTTTATTATGCTGAAATAGGATCAATCACTAGGGCATTATTCGTTTGCTATAAACAGATAAACATCTAAATCTTACTGTAAAAGCATTGCTTCTACCTTTAGTACTTGATTTTGCTACATCCTCTTCTGGGGGTCTTCACGGTAGGAGGCCATACTGGGAGGAGCCTGTTAACCTGTACTGCCTAGAATGCCCTAATAATTGTAAACTCGTTTTTAGGGGTACCACATGTGCCCTCTGAGATTGAACTTCTTGTGTGTGTACCCCAACTCTCATGACACTGCCTCAGCCCTGGAAGGCTTTCAGGTCAACTCCAACCTACCAGGCAAGGAAGGATGCACTGTGCCTGAATTGATATCCCAGACCAGGTTAAAACAAATGGTTAATACCTAAACTTAAGGAGAAAGTCACCTGGCTTTCTAAGACAGACCTTTGTGGTTAATAGGGTTTGTTTTAACTGGCTAAGTCCAGGACCTCTAAAACACACGACTGAGGCTAATACTGCAGGTTCGTCTCACCCTGTCATGTGCAGTCCTACTTGTAAGAATTTTGCTACAAAGGTGACTTGGCCAAAGACCAATATTCTGTAGGAAAGAGTTAACACAGCAGGTCTGTGTTAACTTCTTAAAAAGGCCTGCTTGCAATGTTGGTCCTTGGCTGGTGCCTGGAAACTTGGCTGGTAAACAGTTCCCTACACTAAAATAAAACTTTCCCTAATTGATAAGGTTGTTTTGTTGGCTGGGGCACCAAACACCTCCTTTCCTTCTAGAAGTCTGGAATTTTGGCAGTTGCTAAGCAGAGAGTATCTACATGACCAGCCCCCAATAAAAACCTGGTGCACTAAGTTTCAACTGGGCTTCCTTGGGCAGACACACTTCCTGCTTGTCGCTGCATTTTGACTGCTAGTGTGACCCCTCATGGGATGAAGAGAAAATAGCCTTCGTGTGGATTCCTCCAGACGCCTCCTGATGAATCTTTTCTCTTACTGATCCAGCTGTATATCCTTGCTGTGGCTCTCTGTAATAAATCTTAGCCATGAGTATGTTGAGTCCTACGAGTTCTTCTAGCAAATCACTCAGCAATGGGAATCCCCAAAACAACTCCCATGTGGGCATTACTGAAGACAACGGGTCTGTAGCTCTGTGGGAAACTGTATTATAAAATTCTTCCAAAAGTAGAAAATCCTTCTGATTTGCTGCTAATTCTTTAACATTGTCTGGAAGACACCTGGCCTCTTGCAAAGGCTGGGAGGCAAACTAAAGTGGCCCAGATATTTTGTCTACAAGAATTTCAAGTATTGCAAGTAAAATAATTCTGAGTCTCTCAAGTTCTTATAAACAATTGTCTTTTGGGGGGAAAAATCAATTAGAGATCACAGATGTCTAGAATAATTCCATTAAATATCACCAAGGCAGAAAGAGATGTAGAAGTGCAATAAATGATGATTTGTGTTGAGTAAGAAACAAATGTAGGAAAGAAGACAATAGGAAATGAGAGAAATGTGCCAAAAGTTTATCAAAGAGAAACATCATGTCAGAAAAGTGAAAATGCTCTAAAAACACCAGCCATTTCTTAGGGAGCCACATTTTCTTAGGACTTGAGCTCCATCTCTGCCTGCTCATGAAGTTGGAACAGATCCTCTCAAGATGCTGTGCTAAGTCTTTGAAGCCTTCCCACGAGTCACTGGAGTCTGTTTTTTGCTCCATGTGTTATTGTAGGGTGGGTGGTCTTCCACTGGAGTATCCAATCTTCCAGAGCCAGGGTTGTACCCTCCAGATCTTAAGGAGAGCACTCAAATAGACACCCACAGCCACTCTATCTCCTGCAGAACCACAATAGAAGAAGAATGACATCTGGGTGGACAGAGCTGAGCTGGTGTGGGGGAGCAGTCCACATCACGCAGGGGTGACACTGCTGCAGGCTTCCCAGGGTGGGGCTTTGGGACTGGCTTCTCCACTCCTCACTTGCCTCTGAGAGGTTCTCCAGGGACTAATGGAAGTATCAGTAGGCACGGCTAGAGTGGCTTCCTCAACTATCCTAGGAGAGTCCAATGCTACCTCAAGGCTCAGCAACTGGAGTTGGCTGACATCTCGTCCTAACTTGAGCTACTGGGTACTAGCTCATTCTCTCTTCACCTGCTGTTGTTATCACCACTACCCCAGTGGTAACCAATATCTAACCATTTATCTAGGGCCAGAATGATGACATTTAGTGGATACCTATTGGAAATAAAATTTTGTTAACAATACAAATGTTATGTTAACTGCTACCATTGCTGTTGCTTCTCTGCTTCCCACAGCTATCCCGCTCCGACTAACTAGTGTTCGTATCTGTACTACTCCTACCGGCACTTGTTGAGCTCCTCACTCTTGCGCTACATGGTACAGAAACTAATAGTCTTTTCTTAGCCACACCCGTTTTTAAGATTTGGAGAAGTAGTTCAAATCTAGGTGCTGTTACTCTGTAACTTTGTAGCATTGGGCAAGCCATTCAATCCCTCTGTTACTCAACCCTTTCATTAGCAATATGGGAGTAATAATATCCATCAGGCAAGATTGTTGGAAAGATTAAGGATTGTAGAGCTAAAATGCCTAGCCTAATACCTGGTCCATAGAAAACTCAATAAATGACAATGGTTGCAGACGTTATTGTTGTCATTATTATTTTCTTTTTAATTTTCATTGTTACTCCTATAATGATGATGAAATTTATGTCAAGGTATCATTCTTGGATGTGTTCAAAGTCTGAGGGTAGCAGCAAACTAGTGAGTCTTTGAGCTTAGACCCCCAATCTGTACTCTGGGCTCATTTGTTGCCATGCCCTAAACATGGGAAGTGTCTGGCTCTGTAGTCTGCCACAGGAGAGAAGCACAGAGATCCTTCTAGCAAGAGCACCCTCCTCAAACGATACACTAGATGATGTTTGTGTGTGCAGAGTCCCATGGAAATCCAGAGCCTTTGGGATTGTTTAATTGGCCTTTGTCCATATTCTAGGATGATTTAGATTTAGTCTTTTGTTTGCTAGGAATGGGGTGGGAAGAAATGGCCAACCTTGGTAGTGACTTACTCCCTGCGTCTCAGAAAAATGTTTGGCAATTGGCATGGCTGAATAATGAACCCAAGTCACAGCGCCCCCTCCTCACATTCAGCATCTCCCACCACCAAAAAAATAAAATAGAAGATTTTCACACCTGAATACAATTTTGGTTCCAGAACAACAAAGGACAGGTGACAGACCCAGCTGGAATGCCTCTTTTTCATTTTCCTGTGGCCACAAATCAGACATCTTGGGCTCCCAGCAGGACAGGCTCCACTGGCAGTAATTGGCACCATCTGTAGCTGTCAGAGCACTGGCTGGCATTCCAGCATTTCATCTTTCCAGTCAAGGCATTCATCACTAGGCCCAAACTCAGCCAGCTGACACTGAAAGATTAACTTGCATTGATTTGCTTGGCTAAACTCGCCTGAGCTGCAGTCGGTACTGAACGTTCCTGTTTAATAGCCGCCCCATCACAATATGTTTACAAGGTGATTGTCTACCGAAGTTCTTTTTTTTTTTCTCCACTCTCCATCTTGTGCCTAATGTGTTCTCAATAATCATAATTTAAGAAATGGTGAATGAAAATGGAGAAAGAGTGAGCACTGCGTATCATCCCTGCCAAATGCAGGGGCCCGTGAGCTGTATAATTAGAAACTTTCTCACCTTATCTCTCAGTTTCATTTAATTCCTCCCTCATCACAGTGTTTGTAGGTGGTCAGGAGATATTTCTACCTGCATTTTTGCCAGAAGACATTAGGGGGTTCAGGCATATCAGGCGCAACTGACAAGTCATTAGGTTGGCCTGCTGGCTGCCTTTCCACGCTCAATCCCATGAATTCCTGGCCTCCTTCCCTGGACAAGGCCCAGCACCAGGCATGGGGGCATGTCTTAGTTTCCTTGGGCTGCCATAACAAAAATATCACAAATGAGTGAATTTAAAGAACAGAAATTTATTGTCTCACAGTTTTGGAGGCTAGAAGTCTGAATAAGGGTGTCGCCTGTGTTAATTCCTTCTGTAGGCCTTTCTCCTAGGCTGGCAATCCTTGGCATTCCTTTGTTATTTATAGATTATCTATCTCTGTTGTCATATGGTATCTCCCCCAAAGTGTCTGTCCCTGTGTCTGTGCCCCCTTTATAAGACACCACTCAGAAGGGATTAGGTTTAGGACCCACCCTATTCCAGAATGGCCTCATTAACATAATGAAAGAAAACCCTATTTCTAAAGGGATCATATTAAAGGTCTGGGGGTTAGGATGTTAACCTAACTTTTGGGGACACAATTCAATTCATAACAGGGCTATAGAAAGGCACAGGACTCAGGCCTTTGTCTAAGAGCTCACTGTACGGTGGAGTGGAAACCAAGTTTATCAGGGATTGCAGTACACTGTGGTGCATAATAGGGTAGAGGACTGAATATAGCTCTGTATTCATAGAGGGTGAGGAGAATGAGCCTCTGTCTCAGACCAGAAAAGGCATCAAGGAAGGCTTCCTGGAGAGGGTGATACTTGAGTTTTGAAGTTTGAGAAAGAGTTAGCAAGATAGTGAAAGGGGAAAGGGTGGTAAGGCATTCCTCAGAGGGGCAGGGAGGCAGGACATGGCATGGGGAGTTGAGGTGCTACAAGTGTGACAAGAATGAAGGATTCATATGGTGAACTGGCAGCCAGTAGTGAAGGGGTTGGTGATAAACTAAGGAGTTGGTGCTATACTAGTTTAGGTCTTGGTGCTAAACTAAGGTATATGATTTTTATCTTACAGGTGTTGGAGAACTGAGGGAGTTTTCCAGGGAGGACTGACCTGCTCAGATTTGCAGAGGTATGGGGGATCGATTAGTGAGATGAGACTGGAGGCAGAGAAACAAATTAGAAAGAAGTCATTGCCATATTCCAGGAAGTAAGGGTGGAGGAGAGATGAGTTTGGCAGGACATAGTGATTGACCAAAGAGGAGCACGTGAAGATGGGAGGATGTAGGAAGTCTAGAAGGTCTTACGGGCTTCGGTCTTGCTCACATATAGTGGGACCGCAATTAACACTTGCTTGACTGACAGAGACAATACATCTGTTATTAATTGAGTTGTGTCCCCCCAAAACCTACATTGAAGTCCTAAACCCTGTATCTGTGAATGTGACCCTGTTTATAAATAGGTTCTTTGAAGATGCTATCAGTTAACATGCAGTCATACTGGAGTAGGGTGATCCCTAACCCCATCGGAGTGGTATGCTTATATTATAAAAGAGAAGAGACGCACAGAGCCACACAGAGGATGGACGGCCAGGTGAAGATGTGGCTGCAAGCCAAGTAATGCCTGGGGCTACCAGAAGGTAGGAGAAAGGCATGGAACAGATTCTCTCTCAGAGACTCAGAAGGAATCAACAAGGCTGACACCTTGATCTCAGCCTCTCAGCCTCCAGAACTGTGAGACAATAAATTCCTCTTCTTCTAAACCATCTAGTTTGTGAAATTTGTTAAGGCAGCCCTACGAAACTAATACACCATCTGATGGGACAATAATAATAACTGCTCCCACCAAATTTGCTTTAACCTTGTCCAATTTTGTTCTGTTTTATGTTACTTCCTGTGTGTAAAATTTCCCTCACATTGTGGAACACTTTCCGTTGGTTGTGAAGTACACACTCAGAAGAATGTTGCCCTCCACCAAGTGAGATGAATTCTCCCTGCAAAGGTTTTAAGCCTATAATGTAAGGAGGCAGTTAGGCATGCTGTAAACCCTGGTAGACTGGAATCGACTCAGCTTCCTGAGACAGAGGAAGTATCTTGGAGTATAGGGGAGGCGCTACAGACATAGATATTTTTTTCCTCCTGAGCATACTAAAAACCATGCATTTCAAAGGAATGATCCCAGATTTATTTCACAAAAAAAAAAAATACAACTCCCAGGACTTGCCTTGGAAAGCGAAGCAAGTGATAAATTGCAAGTCTCACTTAAATTGCCACCCTCTTACTTGACAATGTAAATAAAATGTTCTTCTGTGAATGAAGATGTAGGAGTCAGAATAGCATGACAAATATCTGTTTATATAGTTATTATCAAAATATTACTAACAAATATGCTCCCACCATCTTTTGGGGAGTAATTGATGGCAACATTAATATTTAATTTGGTACATGAGATAAAAGGCACTGAGAAATAGCGCCTGTGTTGCTCTTTCTACCACTGTTATCATTGTTACCCATAATAAACATTTATGGAGCATCTACCATAGATACTTAAAGCCCAAAGGGGAAAAATCAAAAAAGAATTGCCTGAATGAATTTATAGGAAAAGATTAAATATATGTACACATATATAGGTATATGGCTAGATGATTGATGAAAGGTAGGGAGAAGCAGGAGTAAGAGAGAGGAAGGGAGGGAGGGAGGGAGGGAGGAAGAAAGAATGAGGGAAGGATGAAAGAAGGAAATAAAAGAAAGGAACATGGGGAAGAGGAGGAAGAGAAGAAGAAGAAAGGAAGAAACTAAGAGAGGGAGGAAGAGGGGAGGAAAGTAGAAGGAAGGAAGAAAGGGAAGAAGGGAGGTAGGAAAAGACTGAAGGAGGGAGGGAGATGATGAACAGTGGGTGTGTGGTCTCTTTAAAGATTCCCAGGGCACTAGAGCTACATTTCCATAAGGTGTCTAGCAAAAACTCCACCAAAAAGAAAAAAGTAAATTTCCTTCAAAGCAGAACTCAGCCGCTTCAGCTTGGAGGATTACTGTGGTTGGGGCGTACTGTGCACAGGGATCTCTCTGGGGAGCCAAGGCACAGGCACGGGAGGAGGAAAAGTGGAAGTTGAAGAGAACCTTTAGAGAAAAAGATTCAAGAGAACCCTGGAAGAATATGAGGGAGGAGGGCGAAGGGAAAAGGGAGCGCAAATGGAGGCCAGGGTCTCAGTGATCTAACTGCAAAATGAATGTTACCTGTAGCGCTCAGCATAGCCAGTGTTAAGCATCCTTCGGACTCATCTGGATTTCTTACCATTCAGTAACATCTACTATGTGTCAGGCACTCTGCTAGGCCCCTCCATATGCTATTTTTTGTCGTTGTAATTAAAAAAAAAATAAACACAGTTGCTGTCCAATCGACTCTGACTCATGGCAACCCCATATGTATCAGAATAGAACTGTGTTCCATAGGGTTTTCAATGTCTGATTTTTCAGAAATAGATCGCCAAGCCTTTCCTCTGAGGTGCCTCTGGGTGGACACAAACATCTAACCTCTTGGTTAGCAGCCAAGTATGCTAACCATTTGCACCACCCAAGGAGCACTGCTGCTGCTACTTAGACAGTAATAAATCTTAGTGGTAATAAAGATGCTAATTGTGCCACACTTCAACCTCACCCCATGTTGATAACTTGCTCCATCCATTCGTGGACACCTGAGGACTTAAATAACAAATAAATGGTTTGTTTTGGTTTTGTACTTTGTTTTTGTTTTGATCCCAGCTGCTTGGTGAGGTAAAGATTATTTCTCTTGTTTGACAGATGAGAAAAGGGACATGATCCTGCAGTGAAGGCTCAGAATTACATTGTATTTCTTTCCATCCACTGCTAGAACTTGAGGATCTCAGATTTAATCCATTATGTCCTGTTGTTTCTTAGTTCCATAAGGGATGGCCAGTGAGGAAGCATTCTTACCATCTCAAGACATTTAACTAGTGCTTGTCTCGATTTCCTTGCTTAGTGAGCATGGAATCCACAAATTTTTACTCACAAGGAACTGAATTTAAATCAGCGAGTTGGGTACCCTTAAGCCACAAGAAACACACCACTATGATGAAAGACATTGTTTCAAGCATGAAGAGGGAGAAAACTACTTCTCAAGGCATGGGCTAATCACAAACCTTTGACGGCCTACTCCTACTGCCTACCTTCTCATGAAGAAAGATCAGGATGCTTGTAGCCGCCTTCAGAACTGCTTGGACCAACAGAGCGTGAAGCTACTCTTCCATATGGGACAGACAAATGGGTCACTGTGATTTGTTTCTGGGTCGCCACAACTAAAACTCAACATTGTGCTCCAAGCTGCCTAACCTCATGGGTCCTGTGAAGAACTCACCACGTTCTTCATTCTAGGTAATAACAAAGAAGCGAGTTGTGACATCACATCAATCCTTCAGGAATAGCTTGCTCCATTCATTCTTGGACACCTGAGAAGTCGAATTCTAAATAACATAGTTGTTGTGTTGTTAGGTGCCATCGAGTTGGTTCCGACTCATAGTGACCCTACGTACAACAGAATGATCACTGCCTGGTCCTTCGCCATCCTCACAATCATTGCTTTGTTTAAGCCCTTGTTGCAGCTACTGTGTCAGTCCATCTCATTGAGGGTCTTCCTCTTTTTGGCTGACCCTCTACTTTACCAAGCATGATGTCCATCTACAGGGACTGGTCCCTCTTGATAACATGTCCAATGTATGAGAGACAGTCTCAGAATCCTCACTTCTAAGGAGCATTCTGGCTGTGCTTCTTCCAATACAGATTTGTTCGTTCTTCTGGCATTCCATGGTACATTCGATATTCTTCACCAACACCACAATTCAAAGGCATCAACCTTTTTTCGATCTTGAGTGTTCATTGTTCAGCTTTCACATGCATATGAGGCGATTGAAATGCCATGGCTTGGGTCAGGCACACCTTAGTCCTCAAAGTGACATCTTTACTTTTTAATACTTTAAAGAAGTCTTCTGCAGCAGATTTGCCCAATGCAATGTGTCTTTTGATTTCTTGACTGCTGCTTCCATGGCTGTTGATTGTGATTCCAAGTAAGATGAAATTCTTGACAACTTCAATCTTTTCTCCATTTATCATGATGTTGCTCATTGGTCCAGTTGTGAAGATTTTTGTTTTATCTTAATGTGTAACCCATACTGAACGCTGTGGTCTTTCATCTTCATCAGTAAGTGCTTCAAGTCCTTTTCGCTTTCAGCATACAAGGTTGTGTCATCTGCATAACGCAGGTTGTTAATGAGTCTTCCTCCAATCCTGATGCCCCGTTCTTCTTCATATAGTCCAGCTTCTTGGATTATTTGCTCAGCATACAGATTAAATTGGTATGGTGAAAGGATACAACCCTGATGCACAGCTTTCCTGACTTTAAACCACTTAGTATCCCCTTGTTCTGTCCAAACAACTGCCTCTTGATCTATGTACAGGTTCGTCATGAGCACAACTAAGTGTTCCAGAATTCCCATTCTTCGCAATGTTACCCACAATTTTTTTATGATCCACACAGTTGAACGCCTTTGCATAGTCAATAAAACACAGGTAAACTTCTTTCTGATATTTTCTACTTTTAGCCAAGATCCATCTGACATCAGCAATGATATCCCTTGTTCCATATCTTCTTCTGAATCCAGCTTGAATTTCTGGCAGTTCCCTGTTGATGTACTGTTGCAACTGGTTTTGAATGATTTTCAGCAAAATTTTACTTGCACGTGATATTAATGATATTGTTTGATAAGTTCCACATTTTGTTGGATCACCTTTCTTTGGAATGGGTACCTATATGAGTCTCTTACAGTTGGTTGGTCAGGTAGCTGTCTGCCAAATTTCAGTGAGCACATCCACCGCTATATTTGTTTGTTGAGACATCTCAATTGGAATTCTTGAAGCCTTGTTTTTCACCAATGCCTTCAGTGCAACTTGGGCTTCTTCCTTCAGTGCCATCGGTTCTTGATCATATGCCACCTCCTGAAATGGTTGAATGTTGACCAATTCTTTTTGGCACACTGACTCTGTGTTTTCCTTCCACCTTCTTTTGGTGCTTCCTGATCATTCAATATTTCAACCATAGGATCCTTTGGTATTGCAACTTGAGGCTTGAAATTTTTCTTTACTTCTTTCAACTTGAGAAATGCCAAGCATATTCTTCCCTTTTGGTTTTCTAACTCCAGGTATTTGCACATTTCATTATAATACTTTACTTTGTCTTCTTGAGCTGCCCTTTGAAATCTCTTGTTTAGGTCTCCTACTTCATCATTTCTTCTGTTTGCTTTAGCTATAGAAGAGCAAGTTTCAGAGTCTCTTCTGAAATCCATTTTGGTCTTTTCTTTCTTTCCTGTCTTTTTAATCAGTTTTTGCTTTCCTCAGGTATGATGTCCTTGATGTCACCCCACACCTCGTGTGGTCTTCAGTCATTAGTGCTCAGTGTGTCAGATCTATTCCTGAGACGGTCTCCAAATTCAGGTGGGATATACCCAAGGTTGTACTTTGGCTCTCGTGGATTAATTTTCTTTGGCTTCAACTTGAACTTGCCTATGAGCAATTGATAATCTGTTCTTCAGGTGACCCCTCCCTGGCCCGTTCTGACCGATGATACTGAGCTTCTCCATCGTCTCTTTCCAGAGATGTGGTCGATTTGATTCCTTTGTATTCCATCCAGCAAGATTCACATGTATAGCCAAGGTTCACGTTGTTGAAAAAAGGTATTTCCAATGAAGAAGTTGTTGATCTTGCAAAATTCTATCATGAGATCTCCAGTGTTGTTTCTATCACCAAGGCCACATTTTCCAACTACAGAATCCTCTCGACAGCAACGGATTTATGGGATCCTTCTTTGTTTCCAACCTCCACATTCCAATTACCAGTAATTATCAATGCATTTGATTGCATGTTTGAACAATTTCAGACTGCAGAAGTTGGTAAAAATCTTCAGTTTCTTCATCTTTGGCATTAGTGGTTGGTGTATAAATTTGAATAGTAGTCGTATAGTAACACAGTGCCTGTGGTCAATTACTTAATGAGAGTCAAAACTACAGTTGGTTCATTCACTGAGTCACTCAACTAAGCCTGAGTCCTGTTGTGTGTATATCACTCACTGTACTAGGTTCTGAGGGTATTTAAAAAAGGTCATTGCTGTCGAGTCAATTCTGACTCATAGCAACCCTATAGGAGAGAGTAGAACTGCCCCATAATGTTTCTAAGGCTGTAATCTTTAGAGAAGCAGACTGCCACATTTTTCTCCCATGGAGTGGCCAGTGGGTTTGAATTGCTGGCCTTCTGCTTAGTAGCCAAATGCTTAACCACCGTGACCCCAGGCCTCCTTATTCTGGAGATATAGAGATGAATAAGACATATTTGCCTGTTCTCAAGGGGCTCTGAGTTCCCACACATGTGCCATCATATAATACATACATCTGTAAAAACATAATAAACATGTAACACAAATAGTTATTACAATACATAGGAAAATGATAGAAATTTTTAGGTTTTCTGAATGATAGTTTTTATATTTGATGACTGGTAATAACTCCTTCCACTTATATAAACAGACTGTACTTTGCAGACCATTTTCACATCATTGAGTCACATAAGCCTCACCATGACCCTGTGAGACAGGTAAAAAAAAAAAAAATTCTCATCCTTATCTTGAAGATGAAGAACCTGAAGCTCTGAGGCTAAATCCTTGCCTGTGTTGCACCAATGATAAATACAAGGGCTGGGCCTCAAACCCACCTTTCTGTTTCTAGGCCCACTGCTCATCCCAGTTCACAACATCATTCCACTTAATTCTGTAGGTATTTACGTATAGGTGACAATGACCCTAGATCCATTTTATAGGCTCAGAGGAGACCTGAGAATACAACAGTGGATGATTGGCCATGATTGCATTCTCTTTAAAACCATCAGAGGACAGAGAGATATGATCTCTCTCAGAATGAATTCCGTTTTTCTATTGCTTGTCTGTCTGTCTGATTTAATTTATTCTGACACAGGCATGCGCTAAAATTACATGCCTTTTAAACAGTTGGGAAATATTAACATTTCTACTGTGATGGTACAAAGGTAAGTGTAAAGAACTAAGGGGATGTATCATTTAAAGGAATCCCATAGCCAAAGAAAAATGATATGATATGGTTAATTTCTGGGACTTGGGGGTATCCAGAGAGATTTCTTTAATCCTCCTCCCTTCTGCTTTTGCTCACCACTGCTGGTAGGACACCTCTGCCAGCCTTGAACAAGTAAGAAGTAAGAGCAAGTTGGGGCCAATAGTCTCTAAAGCAGCAGATAGAGGAGGAAGGCAAAGACATTGGGCCCCATTATGGATTAAATTGTGTTCCCCGCCCTGCCCCCCAACTAGGTGTTGGAATCCTAACCTCTATACCTGTGCATGTGTTTTGTTTGGATCATACTTGAGTAAGGTGGGTTCTAAATCTAATCACTTCTGAGTTACAAAAAAAAAAAAGCACATGAGACACAGACACACACACACAGACACACATACCTAGGCATATGCCATGTTAGGATCGTCTACAAGCCAAGGAACCAAGGAACGCCCAGGGCTACTGATAAGGAAGGAATCAGCATGACTGAGACCCCAGTTTAGACTTCTGGCCTCCAGAACTGTGAGAACTGCAGAACTTGTCTTTAAAGCTAACCAGTTGTGGTATTTGTGTTCCAGTCAGCCTTTTTTTCACTCCGTTCCAGCCAAACTGGCTCCTTCATGTCCTCTGAGCACATCGGGTATCTCAGTTACCAAGAGCTACTATCAGAGAAATACCCAAATTGGATGGCTTTAATGAAGAGAAATTTATTCTCTCACAGTCTAAGAGGCTAGAAGTCCAAATTCAGGGTGCCAGCTCCAGGGAAAGGCTTTCTCTTTCTGTCTGCTCTGGTGGAAGGTCCTTGTCATCAATCTACCCCTGGTCTAGGAGCTTCTCAGCACAGGGACCCTGGGCCCAAAGGACATACTCCCTTCCTGGTGCTTCATTCTTGGTGGTAGGAGGTCCCCCCAATCCCAAGCCACCTGCTTGCTTCCCTCTTTTATATCTCAAAAGAGATTGACTCATGATACAAACTAATCTTGTAGATTGAGTCCTGCTTCATTAACATATCTGCCTCTAATTCTGCCTCATTAACATCACAGAGGTTGGATTTATAATACATAGGAAAATCCTGTCAGATACCAAAATGGTGAACAAGCACACAATTCTGGGAATTATGGCCTAGCCAAGTTGACACACATTTTTGGGGGACACAGTTTTTTCCTTGATGAATCCAAGAATCTAAAGCAGTACCTGGCACACAGGAGAAGATCAAGGTATATTTGTGAGCGGACAAAGGAAGCAGGAGATGCTGACAGGTGAGGGAATGGAGGACCAGTAGCAAGTGCCTGTTTCTATATAAGGGCATCCATAGGCAAAATGTTTGAGAGCGGGGGCTGCCTGCATTTAGAAACCCTCTCTTGCATGCAGTCCCAATACCAGAAAGAACTGTAGCAGAGCCACTAACACAGCAATCTCAGAAACTGGCCTGCCACCCTGGACACCATGGAAAAACGTATGCAGGGTTGGGAGCAGCAAATCTAGAGACAAAAAAAAAAAAAAAAAAACAATCTAAGACTGGCTGGGACTCTTCAGTAGGAAGGAATTTGTTTAAAATTAAGTTGTAGGGTCAGAAGTCCCCCTTTTAGACATTTTCCTGGGGGCACTAGGAGAGGTTTAGAAGTGTGTTCATTGAAGCACTGTCTCTAACAGCCGAAACGCTGCAAGCAACTTAACTGTCCATCACTACGGGAATGACCCAACACACAGAGTAGTACAATAGCATGAAATTCTGTGCAGCTGTTCAAAGGACCGAGTTAGAGCTAACATGGACAGATCGCCACAACATATAGTTAAGTGAAAAAAACAAATTGCTAGAACAAAATTTACCTGTAAGACCATTTCTGTAAAAACACACCTGTACAAAATAATGCCATAGAGTTTTGCTTAGGGAAACACACACACACATACACAAACAGAAAGGTCTGGAAGACAACATAGAAGTTTTTACCTACGGAAGCAGAAGGGACTGGACATCAGGTAGAAGTAAAAGGGCACCCAAAGCTTACCTGTAGTGTGTGTGTTTAAGAATAACGTATTCCCGTATTCCCTATGTGATAAACGTAATCTTAAAACGTATGGCATCATCTTTGCTTGTGGGGAAATCAGAGAAGAAGACTGCATAGAACTTTGTGGACCCCAAGAAGACCAGGCTGTCAAGAGGTCGCACCTGAATTCTGACCTTGTGCTTGCCAGGGCTGCCCATCACCTCATCCCGGGCATCTGCGATTGCCCTCAGCTATTTGGGGTTTGGAGTTGAGAAAGGCTATGTATCCGTCACAGACACATCATGCTTAGATACGATTGCGGCAGCATTAAAAATAAGCAACGATGCAATGAACAACACGGCCGAGGCCGCTGCTTTCTGATCTCGCTTTTGTTTTCCTTCTCCCTGAGCCCCAATTGCCCCAGCTGTAAGATGCGAAGAGGGAGACCGTAAGATTCAACCTCGAAGGCTCTGCTGTCAGTGACATTAGTTTAGAGACGCGAGGGTGTATTAAAAGGTAACAAAACAATTCCATTCCTCAGTATATACCCAAGAGAATTGAAAGCAAGGACTCCAACAGATACTTGCACACCAGTGTTCACTGCAGCACTATTCACAACAGACAAAAGGTGGGAACAACCTGTGTCCTTCAACAGATGGAAGGATACACACAATGCGGTGTATACACACAATGGAATATCACCCAGCCATAAAGAGAAATGAAGTTCTGATACATGCCACTACACAGATGAACCTTGAAAACATTATGCCGAGTGAAATAAGTCAGACACAAAAGGTTTGACCCTCCCAGACACCCTAGTTGCGTGAAATATCTAGACTAGGCAAATGCATAGAGACAGAAGTTTGTTAGTGGTTAGCAGGGGCTGCGCTAGAGGGAGGGGACAGAAGGGAAAACGTAAAGCATTAAGTCCCCACATCGCCTAGGAGACCATGACGCTGTCGGCCAAGCTGCTTGTAGCCAGGTGTCTGCTGTGGTGTCTGGTTTATGTACTGCCCTTGCTTTCCTCTTGCTGCGCTTTTCTGGTGTCTTTTACATGGTTTTTCTCTTGTTATACAGAACGAACTCTTTAAAAAATCTTTTTCCCTTAGCTTTTTAATGCTGTGAAACTTTTAAAATACTCAAAAAAGTATCGGGAATTATGTAATGAACACCATTGTACCAACCAACCAGTTTTATCAATTCTTAATATGTTGCCACATTCGCTTCAATTTCTTTTTGAAAGATAACACTATAAATACAGCAGAAGGATCCTGTGCCTCCTCTCCCATTCTCATCCTGCCTTCCATAAGGGAAAGAACCCACAAAAGCCAAAAAAAGCTAACAGAGCATTGTAATCAAAAGACGCACACTGCAAAAGATTTTCACAGTTCAGGCAACATTCTAAAATGGACGTGGAATGTCTAAGATGAAAGTGGTCCACAGACAACATCAGTGGTAAGACCCAGACAATACTAGGGTATCTACCTAGAGGAAGAGTCCTTGAAGAAGAGATGTGGCCACATTTTAAATCTCGTTCCCTAGA
This sequence comes from Loxodonta africana, assembly GCF_030014295.1. Lineage (NCBI taxonomy): Eukaryota > Metazoa > Chordata > Mammalia > Proboscidea > Elephantidae > Loxodonta > Loxodonta africana. The sequence goes on along the minus strand of NC_087369.1, from coordinate 170,751,281 downwards.
GAGCTGATGACACAATTTCATGCCTAGGCTATCAACCAGTGGCCTCATGCACTGGGATCCCATAGTCAATATGTGGACTGCTACTGACCATGATTCAAACCTCACAGATTCTCTTTGGAAATAAGTGCTCACATGACCCCTGTCATCCTCAGCCACCTACAGACCCTGTTGAAATACGTGAAAGACCCTTCTGTATGATCTGTTCCCCACCATTGTTGTTGTTGTTAGTTACCTTCAAGTTGTCTCTGACTCATGGAGCTCTTATGTAAAGCAGAACAAAATGTTGCCCAGTCCTGTGCCATCTCCATGACCATTAGTATGTTTGATTTCATCATTGGGATTATTGTGTAGTGCCTCCCAACATAGGGGGCTTATCTTCCAGTAGCATATTGGACAATATTCTATTGTGACCAATAGGATTTTCATTGACTAATTTTTGGAAGTAGGTCTCCAAGCCTTTCTTCCTAGTCTGTCTTGCTCTGGAAGCTCCACTGAAACCTGTCCACCATGGGTGACTCTGCTGGTATTTGAGATACTAGTGGCATAGCTTCCAGCATAGTAGCTACGTGTAAGCCACCATGGTCTAACAGACTTGACAGATGAATGGTGGCTCCTCACCATTAGAATAGGCCAAGCCTGGCACCGCCACACAAAGGCTATGCTTTGAAGCAGCCAGTGCATTATTTGTGTGCACACGCACGCACACATCTGTGTGTGCATACATAATGATCTTAGTCTTTCTTGGTGGATTATCTACTAAACTTGTTCCCCTTTGCTAATGTGAATAATCAGAAACTGATTTCAGCTACATGGAAGGTGCTAGAAGAGCATGCTAACTGCAATCCATTTTTATAAATCACTTGATAAGTAACCTAGATCATCTGCTGATCTGCAAACATAGCATGTCCTTTCCCATCTTAGAACTCCTATCCCTGTTATTCTTCCAGCCTAGACTGTCCTTCTCCACTGTCGCCACCACTCAAGGTCCTTACATGACTCGGAATGGCCATCACCACAGTGAGGTTTCCCCTGGTGGACACTGTCACTGTCTGCACTCTCACTCTGCTCTTTACTTTATCTTTGTTGCTGATTCCTGTCTCTGTCTCCTGCCTCCTTCCTCACCCCATTAAATCTTCGAACTACTTGAGGGCAGGAACGAAGACTTACTTGTCTCACACCCCAGTACACAGTACGTACTCAGTATATGTATGTTCTTGCACTCATTCATTCATTCTTTCAGCAAATATTATTAAGCACCTACTGTGTGCCAAGAACTTTTCTAGATGCTGAGGATACAGGAGTGAACAAGACAGAAAAGAATCCGGCTCTCCTGGAGCTGACATTCTGGTGGAGAGAAGGAGAATATAAACATGCAACTGAAATGAAATTTAGTTCTCAGTAACCTGGATATGTTACAGCCATGGTGTATACAAGTTCACTTTGAAGATGCCACATGATATCCACAGTGTTGCACAGAGAAGGCACTGAATCAATCAGAAATGAACTGAACTAGTGTTATTTTTAAATCAAACGCAGTTGTGGCAAAGCACCAAAAATAAACATGATAACCATACCCTAGTTCAGCCTTCACTTTCAGTTTTCTCTCTTAAGTATAAGAATCATAAACTAAACCCACAAAGTAGAAATGCAAATATTAGCCTGCCATGGAGAATAAGGTCTAAGGGATCATCTTCTAAATAACCAGGGACCAATTATACATAAAGACACATATCCTGAATCTTACTTTAAAAAATGAGGGGTCCATCTATTTTATCTTCCTCATACCAAATCAATTAATCAAAAGTTTACATATTTCTTCAATCCAGATACATGTCAACAACTGCAGTTAAATGCATCATAGAAATGGAATGCGCTCGCAGAAGGTTTCGTTAAGTCTAACATGATTTATAGGACTTAAGACACATTGCCGGGAGATTTTTATATCACTGCAGCAAGTACTCCAGGGATGTCTTGACCCACTTGAAATTGTTTTAGCTGCACTATTACCTGGGTCACAACTGATGGCAGCATATATCAATTACGTTGTAGTTGTTTAAAACATGCTTCTATGCATCTGATCATCCAAAGATCCACTTCTTTGTATTCTCGCACTCCAAAAGAGCTCTTAGAACTTCTTGAACAGACTAAGATTAACTCATTTACCCAAATAAGGCCCCTACAGACATGCTACTAGGAAATATGCCCCCCTCAGATTGCATGTGTCCATCTCCCTGCATTTCTGAGGAGGCAAGTTTTTCATTCCTCTTCCTGAGTTCTTCTCAACCTCTTCTGCTTGAGAAATGACCACCACACATTGATTTTTGGACTTGGAGTCAATAACTGGGCAGGCTTTTCAAGTTTATTTGAGCCAGTGGAGACAGGGCATGGTTGAGATGACTATAATTAGGCTGACCGCTAGCATTTGGAGAACATAATTTATTGACAAAAGACTGTGTGTGCTGGTGCACTGGCAACTCCATACTGGAGGTATTTCTTTTGAAATCTATTGCTGATTGTTTGAGATTAGGGCAAACCACACATCCTTTTTCACTGTAAGAGCAACCTCCCCCCACCCCACCACCACCTAGGTGCTAGCCCCAGGTTACATGGGTTTTATAAAATCCTGTTACCAAAATTTAAGATATAATTTCTAGGGAAAGGAATAAAAAATAATCCTCCCCAACACCTCACACCAGTGAGAAGCTCACGTTGCTCAAAACCCTCCAGTGGCTCTCCATCTTACTTGGAGTAAAATCCAGAGACTTTACAAGTAGCCTACAAGATGCTCTGTGACCTACTCTCTACCCATTCCAGGGCCAATCCTCACCTCCCTGCCTCATCTCCTGCCACCCTCCACCATGCTTGCCCTGCTCCAGCCTCATTGGCCTGCTTCATGTTTCTCAGACATACCTTTGCAACTGCTCTTTCCCCCTCTGGAATATTCTTCCCACACATAGTCCCATGGTTTGCTTCCTCACATCCTCCAAGTCTTTGCTCAAATAGCATCTTCTCAGTGGGGCCTTTCCTAACCACTATTTTTTTTTTAATTGAGCCCACCTCAACCACATCCCATAGTGTTTTCCACAGCCTTTATCATCACCCAATAATTCTATATTTCATACACTCATTTTGTTTATTTTCTGCCCCCTTCCCCCAAGACGCAACCCCTACTTGGAATGTAAGGTTCACGAGGGCAGAAATTTGGCTTGTTTTATTCATTGTTGTGTCTTTAGTGCCTAGAAGAGTGATGGGCACATTGTAGGTACTCAGTAAATATTGTTGAACAAATGAACGTGAATGCATAACAGCTCCTCTCTTCAAGTGCAATGTATCATTGGATATGGCATTTCTGATTGTACTCAGCAAATGCTGTGCCTCAATAACTGATTTTTCTTTTCTATTATTTTAATTGAGGGAAGCGGGCTACCTATTCTATTCTGACTATTGCTCGTCTTTCAGGAAAGGAACCAAAGAGTCTGTGATCTTTTAAGGCTTGTGCTGTCCTTGTCCTGAGGAAAAATAGCTTCCTTCAGAAGAATAAAGTAGGAGGGCTCGTACTACCTGATCTCAGCACCTACTGTACAGCTACAGTAGTCAAAACAGCTTGGTACTGGTACAATGACAGATACATTGACCAATGGAACAGAACTGAGAACCCAGATGTAAATCCATCCACTTATGGTCACCTGAATCTTCGACAGGGGCCCAAAGTCCATCAAATGGGGAAAAGACAGTCTTTTTAACAAATGGTGCTGGCAAAACTGAATGTCCATCTATTAAAAAAAAATGAAACAGGACCCATACCTCACACCATATACAAAAACTAACTCAAAATGGATCAAAGGCCTAAATATAAAGCCAAAAATCATGAAGTTCATAGAAGAAAAAATAGGATCAGTGCTAGAGGCCCTAATACATGGCGTTAGCAGGATACAAACCACAACCAACAGCACACAAGCTCTGGAGGATAAGCTAGATAACTGGGATCTTCTAAAAATTAAACATTATGCTCACCAAAAGACTTTACCAAAACAGTAAGAGACTCTACAGACCAGGAAAAAATATTTGGCTATTATAAATCAGACAAAGTTCTAATCTCTAAAATCTATAAGAAAATTCAACACCTGTACAGCAAAAAGACAAATAATCCAATTAAAAAATAGGCAAAGGAAATGAACAGACACTCCACCAAAGAAGACACTCAGGCAGCCAACAGACACATGAAGAAATGCTCATGATCTCTAGCCATGAGAGAAATGCAAATCAAAAGCACAATGAGATACCATCTCACTCCAGCATTACTGGTACGAATCAATAAAACAGGAAATAACAAACGTTGGAGAGGCTGCAGGGAGATTGGAACTCTTATGCACTGCTGGTGGGAATGCAAAATGATACAACCATTTTGGAAAATGATATGGCGCTTCCTTAGGAAGCTAGAAATAGAAATACCATATGCTCCAGCAATCCCACTCCTAGGAATATATCCTAGAGAAATAAGAATCGTCGCACAGATAGACACATGCACACGCATATTCATTGCAGCATTGTTCACAATAGCAAAAAGATGGAAACAACCTAGATGCCCAACAACAGATGAAAGGATAAACAAACTGTGGTACATACACACAATGGAGTATTACGCAACACTGAAGAACAACGATGAATCTGTGAAGCATCTCATAACACAGGTGAATCTGGAGGGCATTATGCTGAGTGAAATAAGTCAACCAAAAAAGGACAAATATTGTACAAGGCTACTGCTGTAAATACTCATGAAAAGGTTTACGTACAAAAAGAAGCAATCTTTGATGGTTACAAAGGAGGGGAGGGGTGGGAATGGAAAAACACTTAACAGACAATAGATAAGTGGAAACTTTGGTGAAGGGTAAGGCAGTACACAGTACTAGAGCAGCCAGCACAACCTGGACAAGGCAAGGGCATGGTAGCTCCATGAACACATCCAAACTCCCTGAGGGATGGAATTGCTGGGCTGAGGGCTGTGGGGACTGTCATCTCAAGGAATATCTAGCTCAATTAGCATAGCAAAGTTTCTAAAGAAAATGTTCTACATTCTACTTTGGTGAGTAGCATCTCGGGTCTTAAAAGCCTGAGAGTGGCCATCTAGGATACTCCACTAGTCTCACCCCTTCGGGAGCAAGGAACAATAAAGAAAACTAAAGACAAAAGGGAGAGATTAGTCCAAAGGACTAAGGGACCACATCTACCACGGCCTCCACCAGACTGAGTCCAGTACAACGAGATGGTGCCTGGCTACCACCACTGACTGCTCTGACAGGGATCATAATAGAGGGTCCTGGACAGAGCTGGAGAAAAATGTAGAACAAAATTCCAACTTAAAAAGAAAGACCAGACTTGCTGGCCTGACAGAGACTGGAGAAACCCTGAGAGTATGTCCAGAGGACACCCTTTCAGCTCAGTAGTGAGGCCACTCCTGAGGTTCATCCTTCAGGGAAAGATTGAACAGGCCCACGGAACAAAACAAGACTAAAAGGGCGCACCAGCCCTGGGGCTGCGACTGGAAAGTAGGAGGGAACAGGACAGCTGGTAATAGGGAACCCAGGGTTGAGAAGGGAGAGTGCTGAGATGTCGTGGGGTTGTTAACCAATGTCGTACAACAACGTGTGTACTGTTTGATGAGAAATTAGTTCTGTAAACCTTCAACTGAAGTACAATAAAAAAGACAAAAGAATAGCTTCCTTCACTGTCTTGAAGAGAGTGAATTCCAGATTTTTTAAAATATGAAATTCTATCTGAAAACTTTTCAAATATAGTTTTGTGCTTTGAAAATTGGTTTTTTTTTTTTTTTAATGCATTTAATCCTTAAATATAATCCCAAGGGTTTGGTATAGAGCAATATTCCCAAGTCACAAGAATTCATGGTCTTAATGTATATACTTTACTTCCAAATCCTATGGTTACATCTGAGAGTTGAACAAACAGTCAAGTCCCTGGTGAAGCAACCTGAGCCCATTCTTCTAGGTGAGGAGGGAGGTAGTTGTGATTGAATGCTTGGAACCAGGAGTTTGATTCCTGTCTGCTTATTTTATCCGGATTGCAGTAGGGAGATGCTTCTTACCAATGCTCACAGACTCTAGTTCAACATGGAGTTGAGCAACAACAAGCACCACCACAAAATACCCAAGGGTGCGGATGTGTGTGTGGGGGGGGAGGGTAGGGAATGAGGTGAGTAGGAGAGACACAAAGACTAAATGTCACATTCAGAGGACAATATAGGAAGCATCCCTTTATCAGGAGGCTTGTGTTAAGAGACACAAATAGGCGTAGCATATGCTACCCTTTCGCAGTAGTAGCGCCTCAATACAATTGTTGAAGTGCTTCCATTTATAGTTATTAATTGCGATAATGGCTTGAACTCAATAAAAGGGATATATTGGATAAAAAGGAAAGCTGAACAATATTGTCTTCATTAGCATAAAATCTTCCAGGTTCCCCTCTAAACTTTCCAAGGGGAATGGAGAGAGGCCTCAATTTTAACCAAATTTTTATGATTTTACAGCAACCATGGTTATGCATGAATTTCAGAATACATTTACTTGGAAATTCATTATATGAAACATTTATCCCATGAATAAATTAGAGACTCTGAAATACAGTGCAATAAAATTTTTGCTGCTAGAAGAATTTTTATGGGTGAAATAATGTGAAAATTAGTAACATCAAATATGATTCCCCTTAACCCAGACTAGTCTCTCACAGAATTATTTTGACATGGTTTGTCATATATAATAATGTAGATTTTCAAATAATGCTACAGAAGAGACTTGTAACAATTCTTATCAGAATTTAGAAATACATGATGAATCACTGGGTAAGGAAAATGGCAGTTTCTCCATTTTACTAGGTGATTTTTTTCCTAGATACAAATTGAAGACTATGTTATCTCTTAGACATTTTTGTTTAACTACGATCTAGTCAAGCAATGGATCACTTGTTTACTCAGTGTTTTTTTATTTTGCTTTCTAAACTTGGCAGATGAAGCATCTTAATGATTATATTTAACCGTGGCTGGCATATTTAAACACATGTTTATGCTAGTAATTTGACCAGGTATAATTCCTTACGGAAAAAAGTTTCCAAATAATTGGAGGCAAGGATGGTGAGACTACGTCTCACATACTTTGGACATGTTATCAGGAGAGATTAGTCCCTGGAGAAGGACATCAGGCTTGGTAAAGGTAGAGGGTCAGCGAAAAAGAGGAAGACCCTCAACGAGATGGACTGACACAGCGGCTGCAATAATGGGCTCGAGCATAACAATAATTGGAAGCATGGTGCAGGCCTGGGAAGTGTTTCGTTCTGTTGTGCATGGGGTCACTAGGAGTCGGAACCAACCTGACAGCTCCTAACGAACAACAACAACTAATAATGTAACATCAGAGAAAAATGGCAGTGGGTATTATGAACTAAAATGAACACACTCGGTGATTATTTTCAAGATAGAGATTAAGTACAGGTCACACAAATGACGGACCTGCACCTGCTGCCTCATCCCCTCCTGAGGAACTGGTAAGATTTCACAGATGCAGAACTGTGACATTTACCTCCAAGGGCTATAGTATATACTGATAACAAATAAAACTATTGTTTACATTGAATTTAAACGAAAAAAACTGAAAAACATAAAACTTACATGCAAATTATTTATGTGGAAATAAAGCACTATCCCTGCACAATTTTCAAAAAAAAATCAAGAGGTATTTTATTTTTCACAATGCTGTATTATTTATAAAATCCTAAGAATTTAAATGTTTCCATTTGTCCAAGCAGAGCGATGGAGCAGAATCATAGGAAAGTTATAAATGTTGCTCTCAGATCTGTATTGCCTACATGATGGATGGACACTGCTATCGAGGAAGGCAGAGAGGAATGGTACAGGGAATTACCCATTTTGAAAGAGATCCATTTTATCACTGTATATGTTTAAGGGCCTTATTTGTCATCAGTTCTCTTATGCTGTTTTTTAATCCAAGTCAATGATGCAATGAAAATAACTTGATCAAGCTCATCACCAGTTAAACAGCTAATTTCTAATCTGGAATCTTTCCTTGGAAACCGTGGCTGACCTTGGGCAATTTACTTAATTTAACTGGGTCTCATTTCCAAATCTATGGAGTGAGGGATCCTTCCACTTCAAATAGTCTACGACTATTCTACAATGGCAGACCATCACCGTATATGACGATTTTTAGATACAGTATTTATAGATCATAAATGTAGTGTCAATTTATATTAGGCTTATTATTGACTCATGGCCATTAGGTATCTCAGAAGGGCCCTATAGTGATCACTTGTCTTAAAACCTTGCCTGCAAGCTGTTCAAGTACTGTAAGTCCCATTTTACAGGCAAGATAACTGAAGCAAGACAGGTAAGGATACATTCTTGAGGTCAGAAAACATGCAAATTGTGGAATAAGTATCAGAATCCAGTTCTGGCCACAAGTGTGTTACCGGTTCTACTATACCACACTGCCTGTTTCTGTGTGTGTGTGTCTGTGTGTGTGTATCTCAACAGCAAAGTCACTGTAAGAAGCCATTCTTCCTACTACATACTCTATACTCCATCTGATATTTATGCAGTAATTACAATGTGCTATGGAAACCCTGGTGGTGTAGTGGTTCAGTGCTACGGCTGCTAACCATAAGGGTCAGCAGTTCGAATCCGCTAGGCACTCCTTGGAAACTCTATGGGGCAGTTCTACTCTGTCCTATAGGGTTGCTATGAGTCGGAATCGACTCAACGGCACTGGGTTTGTTTTGTTTTTTTTTTTTTCTTTTGGTATCCGTATACCAACTCTTAGAGACAGATATAATTGTAATTTTGCAGAGATGGTAATGAATATACTGTGTTTTCTCCTTGATGGGTGCTCATATTAAAGCCATTAACTCACACATTCAGTAAACATTTATTAAGTGCCTACTATTCAAAAAAAAATTTTTTTTTATTCATTCAGTGTCAGCCACTGTTCTAGGTGCCAAGGACATATAAAATATGTTTTGAAAGTAGTCTTTGTTTTCATTCTAATACTATTTCTTCCCTTTTGAGTTAAAGGTCAGGGAAACAGGTAAGCGATTCCTCCACATTTGGCCAAGTCAGTGGACTTAAATCAAATTTTAATCAGTTAAATTTGCCAAGACCAAAAAAACAGTTGGCCGCCGACATCTTGATCTGAAGTGGTCCATTTTGCATCATAGTACCACATCGCCAGGCTTTTTCAGTCCAAAGTAGCTGTGATATTTGCACTTGACTGGAAGAAAAGCAAAGAGTTAACCCGCTGGAGATTTATTTGTTGCTTATGAGGCGCCATCTGAGTTCGGCTCCTCACAGAATAGGAGGTGAAAGCTGTTGCTTGTAAAACTCACTTTTCACTTAGACTACAATGGTGCATTTGAGTCGTCGTCTCTAATGGGGTGACATGGGGCAGCTGAAATCTTCCATTTGATTCCTTTTTATTCCATGACATAACTTTACAGGATGTTACAAATATCTCTATGTGGTAGTTAAAGTACAGGATTCAGGCTCTAGTCTGTGCAAATTTACAAGTGAGCTCACGAGCTCATCTGTAATATTTCGACGTTTGCATTGTCCTTTATTTTTTAAATAAGATCTAATTACCGGAACATTCTGGAACAATGAGTGGACATGCATTTAAAAAAAAAAAAAAACCCTGAAATATAGAAATTGTAAATGTCGGGTGCTTTTTTCTTTTTAATGCAAGTCCACTCATTATTCCAGAATATTCTGGTAATTACATCTTTAAGAAGAAAAAAAAAGAATTTTAAAATATTACACATGAGCTCGTTTGTAAATTTGCATGGACGAGAGCCAGAACCACGTACTTTAATCATCACATGAAGATAAGGAGTCCGTGGGTGGCGCACATGGTTACAGCCTTGAAAGCCTCCTGAAGCACAGTTCCACTCTGCAACACAAGGGGTCACTATGAGTCAGAACCTACTGGAGGGCGGCTGGTTTGGTTTCTGGTTTTAACAATGGTTTGGGTTAAGTCAATAACGGCACTTATAAGTTAACAGGGCTTGGAAGATTTGGGGACTGCAGAGTAATTCTGACAACATGGTTTTTTTTATATTTTACGTGTCTATTTTATATTTTCAATCATTTGAAATCCCATCCCCCTGGCACTACTGTTATTAAAATTTTTATTGACCATCCTTTCTGCATCTCTTTATGTTTCAGCTATTGTTAGAATAAATGACAGCCATCGCAAGGTTCTAACGGCGACACTGGATGAAAACGAAAACCCTCACACAAAACCTATTGCACAGCTGATGCGCAGTAGGGGCTGCCACAGACCACAGTCCACTTGAATGGATACACTGTAGTATGAAGAAACAGCAGTTTGGAAACCGGACAGATTTGGGTCTAAATCCTTCATTCTGTGACCTTGGGTCAGATATTTTAATCCCTCGCAGCCTCAGTTTTGACATTATTAAAATGGGGATGATTACATCCGCTGCAATGAATCACCAAACTTCAATGAAATGATATATACCCAAAAACCTAGCATACTTTTTGCCACATAAAGTTCCCCAATAAACATAAATCACGTTCCTTCTTCCAAACGACAAAAAAGGAAGAAAATCCATGATTTTGAATTCTGTAATGCTATACTCTTTTCTTTATAAAGCCCTAAATATGCTTAATTATGTGATATAATTTCCAAACACGAAAGTGCCAAAGAGATTCTATTCTGGAGAACTAGAACAGATTAATATGTTAATGATTCCAATACACAGATTCTAGTCGCTACAATGAATAGATAAAACTTTAATAAAAGATACTTTTGTACAAATACAGCAAGCAGAGCCATTTCAACTCCTCAAAGAGACATGTTAGATTCTCTCTCTGTACACTCACATTCCACCCTGAGATTCTTCTAACACTCTAAGTTTTTTTTTTTCCATTAGCAAAGCTGAGCTATCATTAGGAAACTAAAAGGGAATTAAAAGCCAGAACAGATCACAACTTTCTGAATAAAACTAAAACAATTCAAGCCAGCAAATGGCTCCAAAGCTGGTACTGTGGATGCAAGTGGCTCTTTTAGGTTCTGTGGAGGACACAAGGGACAACAAGACAAAAATCCCTGCTTTCAAGGAGATGACAGACTACTTACTGCAAGTAGCAGCTTGGCTCTAAAACCAGACAGGCTAACAGAGTGCCATCTATCCTACAAAAAGAATCTCATGTTTTATGCATAGATCGGAGGACACGTTTGTAGACAGTTACTGTTTGAATTGGCTGATGATTTTCCTCCACTGCACTCCAAAGTGAGTTTCATTCATGGACTATGGAATAAAGCCTTACGAATGATCTATAAAGCAGAAACATGAACACAGGAAGCCATATTCTTTTTAAATGAGCGCCCCCATTTTGTTTTTTCTAAGCCTTAAAAAACAGAGCAATGGTGGTTCGGTGGTAAAGCTCTAGCCTCCCGTGTGGAAGACCCGGGGTTTGATTCTCGACCAATGCGTCTCATTCGATAGCACCATCCGTCAGTGGAGGCTTGTGTGTCGCTATGATGCTGAACAGGTTTCAGTGGAGCTTCCAGACTAAGACAGACTAGGAAGAAAAGACTGGCAATCTTCCAAAAATTGGTCAATCAATGAAAACCCTATGGATCATAAAAATCTGATCTCTAACCAATCATGGGAATGGCACAGAACCACAGAGCATATCATTCTGTTGTGCGTGGGATCACCATGACTTGGGGACTGACTCATCAGCTGCCAACAACGACATGCCAGAATTAAGGTGCTTTCAAGAAACATCATTACTTCTTTCTATTGGCTATCCTACAGTAGGATGGCTGGAGCACAAAGCTCATGTGGTGGATGGTGCCACAGAGAAGCCATGGGAGATGGGCCTGTGGCTGAGGATTTTGAGGACTCTGGACTTCAATCTTTGGGAAACACAATGCCAACCAGGTTTTTGAGCAGAGAAATATGTGATGAGAAGTGCATTTTTGAAAAACCAAATCAATTAAGTAATATGGAAAATCGATCAGATGGAAGAGAAAGTAGAGATTGCGAGCAGGACCACCAGTCAGACAGGATGTTGCAGCAGTACAGGCAAGAGATGAGGAAAGCCCGAGCTGGAGAATGGACAAGAGGGTAGCTGTGTGAGAAGCCACCATGGTAAATTGACAGGTGATACACAATTGTATGTTAGACGTAGGGTTTGAGCCTGGGTACCCACACAGATGGTATTTTCCCAGCAGACAAAAACAGAAGCAAAAACGGATGTTATAAGAGAAGATAGATTTACGTCTTTCTGACTTTTGTTGTTGTTGTTAAGAGCCGTCCAGATGATTCCAACTCATAGGGACCCTATGCACAACAGAACGAAACACTGCCCGGTCCTGAAACACTGCCCGGTCCTGCAACACTGCCCGGTCCTGCGTCATCCTCCCAGCTACTGTGTCAACCCATCTCACTGAGGGTCTTCCTCTTTTTCACTGACCCTCTACTTGACCAAGCATAATGTCCTTCTCCAGGGACTGATTCCTCCTGATAACACGTCCAAAGTATCCTTGCTTCCAAGGAGTATTCTATTTGTACTAATTCAAAGACAGATTTGTTCATTCTTTTGGCAGTACATAGTATATTCAACATTCTTCAGCAAGACAATTCAAAAGCGTCAATTCTTCTTTGGTCTTCCTTGCTCATTGTCCAGCTTTCCCATGTGTGTGAGGTGACTGAAAACACCAGGGTGCACCTTAGTCTTCAAGATGACATCTTTGCTTTTTATCACTTGAAAGAGGTCTTTTACAGTAGATTTGCCCAGTGCAATGAGTCTTTTGATTTCTGGACTGCTGCTTTCATGGGTGTTGATTGTGGATCCAAGTAAAGCGAAATCCTTGACAACTTTGATCTTTTCTCCATTTATCATGATGTTGCTTATTGGTCCAGTTGTGAGGATTTTTTTTTTTTTTATGTTGAGGTGTAATCCATACTGAAGGCTGTGTGGACTTTGATCTTCATCAGTAAATGCTTCAAGTCCTCTTCACTTTCAGCAACCAAGGTTGTGTCATCTGCATAATGCAGGTTGTTAATGAGTCTTCCTCCAATCCTGATGCCCTGTTCTTCTTCATATAGTCCAGCCTCTTGGGTTATTTGTTCAGCATACAGATTGAATAGGTATGGTGAAAGAATATAACCCTGACGCACACCTTTCCTGATTTTAAACCAATCAGTATCCCCTTGTTCTGTCCGAACAACTGCCTCTTCACTGATGTAAAGGTTCCTCATGAGCACAATTAAGTGTTCCGGGATTCCCATTCCTCACAATGTCATCCATAATTTTTTATGATCCACACAGTCAAATGCCTTTGCATAGTCAATAAAACACAAGTAAACATCTTTTCCGTATTCTCTGCTTTCAGCTAGGATCCATCTGACATCAGCTATGATATCCCTGGTTCTACATTCTCCTCTGATTTTGGCTTGAATTTCTGGCAGTTCCCTGTTGATTCACTGCTGCAGCCACTTTTGAATGATCTTCAGCAAAATTTTGCTTGCATGTGATATTAATGATATTGTTGAATAATTTCCACATTTGGTTGGATCATCTTTCTTGGGAATAGGCACAAATCTCTTCCAGTCGGTTGGCCAGGTAGCTGTCTTCCAAATTTCTTGGCATAGATGAATGAGCACTTCCAGCACTGCATCTGTTTGTTGAAACATCTCAATTGATATCCCATCAGTTCCTGGACCCTTGTTTTTCGCCAATGCCTTCAGAGCAGCTTGGACTTCTTCCTTCAGTGCCATCGGTTCCTGATCATATGCCACCTCTTGAAATGGCTGAATATCGACTAATTCTTTTTGGTGTAGTGACTCTGTATATTCCTTCCATCTTCTTTTGATGCTTCCTGCATCATTTAATATTTTCCCCATGGAATCCTTCACTATTGCAACTCAAGGCTTGAATTTTCTCTCCAGTTCTTTCAGCTTGAGAAGCGCCGAGTACGTTCTTCCTTTTTGGTTTTCCATCTCCAGCTCTTTTATAATACTTTACTTTGTCTTCTCGAGCAGCCCTGTGAAATCTTCTGTTCTTTTACTTCATCATTTCTTCCTTTCGCTTCACCTACCTGGCACTCAAGAGCAACTTTCAGAGTCTCTTCTGACATCCATTTTGGTCTTTTCTGTTTTTTTAATGACTTCTTGCTTTCTTCATGTACAATTCCTTGATGTCATTCCACAACTCATCTGATCTTCAGCCATTAGAGCTCAGCGTGTCAAATCTATTCTTGAGATGGTCTCTAAACTCAGGTGGGATATACTCAAGGTCATACTTTGGCTCTTGTGGACTTGTTCTAATTTTCTTTAGTTTCAATTTGAACTTGCATATGAGCAAGTGATTGTCCGTTCCTCAGTGAGCCCTGGCCTTGTTCTGATTGATGGCATTGAGCTTTTCCATTGTCTCTTTCCAGATGTAGTCACCTTGGTTCCTGTGCATTCCATCTGGCCAGATCCATGTGTATAGTCTCCATTTGTGTTGTTGAAAAAAGATATTTTCAATGAAGAAGTTATTGGTCTTGAAAAATTCTATCATGCCTTCTCTGGCATCATTTGTATCATCAAGGCCATATTTTCCAACTACCAATCCTTCTTCTTTGTTTCCAACTTTCACATTCCAATCTCCAGTAATTATCAGCGCATCCTGCTTGCATGTTTGATTAATCTCAGACTGCAGAAGTTGGTAAAAATCTTCAAGTTCTTCACCTTTAGCCTTAGTGGTTGGTGGGTAAATTTGAATAATAGTCGTATTAACTGTTCTTCCTTGTAGGCGTGTAGATACTATCCTATCACTGACAGCGTTGCACTTCAGGATAGATCTTGAAACATTCTTTTTGACGGTGAATGCGACCCCATTCCTCTTCAAGTTCTCATTCCCAGCATAGTAGACCATATGATTGCCTGAATCAAAATTGCCAATACCTGTCCATTTCAGCACACTACTGCTTAGGATGTTTATGCAGTCCATTTTAATTTTTCATGATTTCCAATTTTCCTAGATTCATACTTTGTACATTCCATGTCCTGATTATTAACAGACGTTTGCAGCTGTTTCTTCTCATTTTGAGTTGTGCTACATCAGCAGATGAAGGTCCTGAAAGCTTGACTCCGTCCATGTCTTTAAGGTGGACTCTACTTTGAGGAGGCAGCTCTTCCCTAGTCATCTTCTGAGTGCCTTCCAACCTGGGGGGCTCATCTTCCTGCACTATATCAGACAATGTTCCGCTGCTATTCATAAGGTTATCACTGGCTAGTGCTTTTCAGAAGTAGACTGCCAGGTCCTTCTTCGTAGTCTGTCTTAGTCTGGAAGCTCAGCTGAAACCTGTCCTCCATGGGTGACCCTGGTGGTATCTGATTACCAGTGGCATAGCTTCCAGCATCACGGTAACACACAAGCCCCCACAGTACAACAAACTTACAGACACATGGGAGTTCTGACTTTTATAAGGGTCCATTTATAATTATATCTCATTTCATAAGTGAAAAATTTAAGAATAAAATAGCTGGGTTTTTAGGTATGTTTCATGTATCAGGTAAAAATACAATACATAATTGGAAATTTGAGTGCCAAGAGAAGATATGACTTGGGCATCATCAACGTAGATGGCAGAGGGAAAGGAGAGAAGAAGGCTGAAAACCATACAGTTAACTCTCTTAAATTCTATTACTTATAACCAACATTGACATGCTGCCTGTCCCACTGGATTAGTGATTACAAAGCAAGGGAAGTACCCTCAAACCATCCTAGTTTAAGGGTCCTTGTGTGGATCAAATACCTTTGGTCATGGATTTGCTTTGGTTGGAATAATTTTCCTTTCACGATCCTACTCATCCTTTGAGGTCAACTGCTCCTTCTTCTGGAAGGCGTTTTTAGTGTTCCTAGAGCTCCTTAGCAAAATTAATGATTCTTTGCTCTTCGAACCTTTTGTTTAGCTATTAAACAAAAACTAAATTTCGAAACCTGAGACCCATCTTGAATTTGTTGTTGTTATTGTCAGGTGCCATTGTTTGGTGCTTCCAGAGTCGTTGGGTATTTTCCCCATAGGATTCTTCACTATTGCAACTTGAGTCTTGAATTTTTTCATCATTTCTTTCAGCTTAAGAAATGCCAGCATGTACTTCCCTTTTGGTTTTCTAACTCCAGGTCTTTGCACTTTTTTTCATGTCTAAGTTGAATGTGCCTTGGAAGCTGCATGTAAGTCATGAGAATAATTTTCCCGGGGATATGCCAATAGGCACAATATGGAAAACCAAAATCATTTTAAAGGAATCATTTGGCATGAAATGTGTTCTCTGTTTATGAATAGGAGGGACAGTTCATGTTTGGTGATGGTCAAGAAAAAGACCCAACGTAATCTGAGACATCCTGGTCCAGATTTGACATTACTTTGTTTCCATGGTCGTGTGATATGAGAAAAAAAAAAAAAAAGCTTTTGTGTATAACTCACTCCTGAACTAGGAAATTGTACGGGAAACATTGACACTGGAAAGTACTGAATTGGTAGAGGTAACAGGAAATGCTGACAGTAAGATTAAAAAAAAAATCAAACCCTTTGCTGTTGAGTGGATTCAGACTCATGGCAACCCCATGTGTTACAGAGTAGAACTGCCCTATAGGGTTTTCTTGGCTTTGATCTTTATGAAAGGTGATTGCCAGGTCTTTCCCCCAAGGAGCCACTGAATGGGTTTGAATTGCCAACCTTTTATAAAGAGGTCTAAATGCCTTGACGTTAAGCGTTTCAATACTTTTCTATGTGCTTGTATCTGTCCTGGCCCCTCAAAGTCTTTGTCTCCCCCCGACTGGTTTTACTATAAGATAAAACAACTGAATCAAATACTGCATATAAATATTGGCAGCTTTCAGCCTTGCTTTTCATTCTGAACATAATAGGCCAAGAGCTTCAGTGAGTTTGCTAGCTTTTCCAAGTAAGTCTAGAGGGGCTTGTTTACCCGAGATCAAATCTCGGGCAAACAGTTCACTGTAGCTCTACAAACAAGCTAAAATTATGACCTTATGTTATTGTTTCTCAACACTCCAACGCTTTGATGCAACTGTCTGCCCTTTCCACTATAACCTGATATGAAGCCACTTGTGTTTAAAAGGTCCTATGAAGATTCATCAATCATCATATGGGTTTGGCCAGCAATGTTAGGGAATTCTGCCGTTTAGGTTTTGCTTAAGTGTGGTCACAGGAGCACCCTACTAGGGAATGACAAAGCATCCTTTCACGTGACTCTCCTGCCAGTGCTAAATGTTCATTCATCTGGTGAAAGGAACCACCTCTGTCCCCACTGAAGAAGTGAGGGAAGAGATACAGTGTTTGAAAAAAAAATAAAAAGAAAGAACAAATGAGGGATTGCAATGACGGCATTTTTACAGACAAAAAAAATCAAGAGAAGAAAAACTTGCTTGGAAATGGTGCGTGTTTGATTTTCTTCACCAATGTGACTTTAACACCATTTCTACCTTTGCATCCCACCAAGAGCAGCTATCGACAATGGAGACGGTTCAGATGGAGCTGCCATTACTCAATATTTCTGACAGGGACCAAAGAAAATTTCCTATTTCCAAGCCACATCAAGAATTTAGTTAGGAGGTTTGGATTTTAAAAAATGAACTGTAGTTATGATAGAGTCGATTAACCAATTTTAAATTAAAGTGGAATTGAAATAAAGTTCTACTAGAACATGTATAAAAGAACATGTGACATCCACGTGGATACCAAATGAATCCATCCTACTAAGTGTTTTTCCAGTAAAAGCAAATGAATTCATAATGATGGCACGGTAAACCTAAACATATACATGTCAAAATATCTGTATGGCTCATGCTCAGAGTTTGCCTTTTTCAGTAAATACAGGGTCAAAATGCTTAGAGGTCGAGGATGTTCTTCTAAAACTTTTTACTTGCTAATTGGGTTTGATGATTATAAATGGAGTTTTACGTAAATAAGAAAGACAGATGATAAATTTCATGGGTTGGTCATGGTAAGGATGGCAATTATCACAGTAAGTCAGTCTAATGTAAAGACACATAACCACAAACAAAATCAATTTAACTGCTAAGTAAATTGTACTTCAGAGTTAAAAATGAGAATGTGAGTGTATCACAAGGAGCTTCCAAAAGATGCACTGAAAACTACATCCCAAAGCGACTCCAGAAAAATCCTCCAGGAAAAGAGTGCAATTATAATTCCTAAACTTTGTTGCTATTTTTGAAAATCCAAAGTCATGGGGGAAACGTTTCAAATGATCAATGGGTTATACTTTAAATGCAGTGCCTCCTCGGATTAGCTTTCATCATTTGGGCTTCATATAAATTCCCTTGAAGTTTTGTCATTTCTCATGGCAATAAATTATAGAATGATGAACACATTTTTCTTACCTGTGAAGGAATGGCTATCAGAACAGATGGAGAGCCTGTACAATTTTTAAAGGCTCATGAAAAAAAAAAAAATATGTTCAATGCCACAACTGGTGAACGTTGGACCAGGCATTTGAGAAACGAGTCGAAACATTTTCTCCACGTAAGCTTACGCTCATCAAAATGTTTGCCGGCACGTCATTTAGAACACAATTTTGTCTGCCCATTCAAAATCCACTCTTTTCTAAACCTAGGAGGTCTATCTCCATATTATGGACATGATATAATTGCTCCTGCCAGCATTACAGATTTTTGCACAGCTGACTGGAATCCACCAAAGCAATTTACCATAATGGTGCGGGCACATGTGCACATGGGTACAAAACACACACACACACACACACACACACACACACACACTCCTCCTCCATCATCATACCTGCCAAAGAAAGGCCCTCACAAAGGACAAAGGCCCTAAATGACAAACTGAAATTTGATTTGGGGAATTCTAGTTAATTTTGAGCCTTGCAATCTCAAAGAGCTAGAAAGATTTCCAGCCACAGAGAGCATTTTGACAGGACATTTGCTTGCCAATTAAATCCTCAGGAGTACAGCAACACAGTAGGGCTAAATACAGATAATATAATTTGGCCTGTTGTTTGCACAGCAGTAAATTAGAATCTGGAAAAATAATTGAGTCCACAGATGTTCTTTCTAAACACCAACAACAAAAATTGTTAAATGCTTTTTTTGCAGTTACACTCCGGAAGACCCGTTATTAGCGTCTTCTTCCTAGAAGCATCAGCCAAAAAGGCCAAGGACAGAATAGACTATTAGGAAGGTTTCACAGTGGGGCGTGGAGGAGGCTGGGGGACCTAAGTGGCAAGACCTAGGCTTGTTTAGGGACAAAGGGAGCACTGAGAATGGCACCTCCCCACTACCTCTCCTTTGGATCAATATAGGGCTCAAACGCTCCCTTGGGTAACTCCCTCACTTCAGGTGCCTGGCACGTTTAATTAAGCTAAGTAGAACGCGAGCCTGCCCTGGGAGTCAGCCTGTTTGGCCTGCCCCTGTTGCAGAGAAGGCTGGATTGAACAGTGTACCAGGAAGTCGAGATTTGGCAATTTTCCAGTTCCTCTGTTCGATACAAGTGGCCAAGGTAGATTACTTTTTTGTCTGAATGATCTGGTTTGGCTGTCTTCATCAATGAAATGACCCAGATAATCACCAAATCTCCATTTCACCAGGCTTTGCAACCCAAATGTGTCACCGATCTTTTGAGGATCACATCACTTACCCTGACAGCTTACCCATTTGTTAAATAAGATGAACAGTGCCTGACATCACATCTCATTTAGAAAGCAATATGTATCCTTCAGGTGAAATGCATAAATTATTGTGTGCTTAAGCTTGAACAGAAAATACAGTGACAAAGACCTGCATCAATACAATTTGATATTAGAATCTGGAGATTGTATTGGATATAGTTGGTTTTTATTTTGCCATCCTTATAATGACTGATTTTTAAGTACTCTTAGTGAGGATATTGCTTTCCAAAGGGAGCATATGGTAATTGAAAATGCGAAGGCAGGGATCCTCTGATTTGCTAGCTGTGGCGTCTATTCCGGCAGCTTGGCTAAGGACAAATCGTGGCTTTAACTGGGCTAAATTTCTAGAAGCTGATTTTCTTTCCCTGCCTTTCTTCAACACAGACCCAGTGTGTGAGAGTTCATCATTATCTACCAACAGCCGTGACCTTCCCTGTCCCCTGGACCTTCTTCTGACTTTGCTATGATAGCACTTGGCCTCAAGATAGGTGTATCCCAAGCTCTTCCAAGTATCAGCCTCACCCAGATGGCACTAGAGAGGGTTTTGTCAAATCCCGCCCCTACATTTTCCTTGACTGCTCTACACACTGTTAGTCATTATTGTAGCAGCTTACTCTAAGCCAAAGGATATAAATGTGTCTGGAATCTGACTGGCAGGGGTGTCATAAAACAGGGTAGACTGAGCGTGTGTGTGTGTGTGTGTGTGTGCGCGCGCGCGCATGCCCACATATGCATTTGCACTCACACACTGCATATCCACAAACACACTCATTTACTTTCCCTCTCTGGGGAGAAGTAGAAATATATTTTTCCCCAGATAAAAAGCTAGGATTGATTCCCATCCATCAAGCCCTATTCTCTCCCATCCCTCTCAGCCCACAGTGTCGCCAGCCACTACACGAGGACTAGCCAGCGAACTCCCGACATGTTTACTAGAATTATGTTCTAACAGAGACAGTAGCATTATATTCGAATAATAGTATATGGAAAGTTTAGACCCATATAATAGTACACGTCCTAAACTAACCTGGGGAAAAGATCTCCTCGCTCTCATCGATTGCCGTCCTCTGAGCTCTCTTATTGCAAAATAAAGTGCAAGACTTCATAAAACACCTACCTACTTACCCTGCTATTCAATAACTTCAGTCTTACATGAAGTATAGAATCTAGGCTCATACATAAAATGTAGAGGAAATTCTCGGATTTGAGGAGGTCCGTCGGCTTCCACTGCGCATTTTATTTTATTTATATCCTAAGAAGGGAACACACCTGTAAATATTTTCAAAGTTGAAAGCACAATGCTCAGAGACCGGCTGCATTATTATCTATTCAGAGCACGCAGTTTAACATTTGTTTATGCAAACCGTATAATTGGAAACTCTGTCCGTTTTCTGCTTGTGCTAAGTATTCTGTGTATAAATACTTTTTCATAGTAGATAAATAGGGTTTTTATTTAGGTCTTATAACCTTCATATTACATATTCATTGATTTCTAAACTGCCTTAAACAGCTCTGTAGCTGGGAAACATTATGAATTCAGCTTTGGCACCTTGGTATTAAATTTGCATAGCAGGTCACGCGTCGCTTGACATACATGCAAAATTGCACTGCGGCTATTTTATTACAAGCTACAAAAGATATTCAGAAACTGCATACAGCATCAAAAATAAATTAAAATGGATCAAAGACCCAATAGGAAGCCACATTTTTTTATTGTTTTGTGATGCCTAAAGCTATTTGGATGTTCTAGTCAATAAACAAAAGTTAGACGAACAATTTTTAGTCTTCCTGGTTTTATATTCTAATTATCAAAGGTTAACACAGTTTTTCTTTATCACATCAGGACGGACTTTAGGAATAGTTAAGGGTTAAAATATTAAATCCCCTGTGCTAGGATGCCTGCAATTACATGTATACTCTAGACACACACGTGTATGATTGTTGCCATAATAAAATTATGTTCTGTTGCAACACAGTCAGCATTTGAACTTCCGAGGCGATCTGGCATTTATTAAAAGAGTATCAACATCCCATTATAAATTATCTGTCCTGGTGTTTTATGTTCAAATACGTTAACAAAACATTTTTCAAGGCTAAAACTACAACATGTACTTACACACCAGTTGTAGTCATGTCACTTCTAGATGTACCGAAATCATTGAGGAGCCCTGTGTTGCACTACATATATAACACCCCCTTCAGATCCTTGTGGACCAAATGATTTAAGCCACTTAGGTATGAACCAGACATGAAGACTAGCCATCAAGTTGCCAAAGTTCAGATTTATAAATTTGCCTGAATTGGGTCCTTTTTATAAAGGGAACTAGAGGAAAGATAATGCCTCCTGTTGGAGAGAGAGGAGAGAGACATAACAAATGAGGAGAGAAGAGGGCACTTTAAGCAATGGAAAATGGTATGAACAATGGCATAAAGCAAGAAATGTGCCTGAGCAGTTTGGGGGTCAGTGAGTAGCCAGATCTGGCTGCTATAGACTATGTAATGGCAGGACATGAAGACAAAACCTATAACGCCTGACTTCGATTATTCACCTGGAATAGTAACCCTCAGCCTAGAATGATGATACTCCACAGTTAGAGGGGACTTCTCTCAACTGGGCTTGAGTACAGCCCTTAGTGGGTCATTGAATCTAAGGATTTAGTTTAAATGGGGTATTGCAACATTTGGTACGTTAAAAATTGTATTGACTTCAACAACTAAACACTTTGAGGGACACCGTAGCAGGGGCAAGGGCCTGGGGACCATGGTTACAGGGGACATCTAGGTGAATTGGCATAATAAAATCTATTAAGAAAACATTCTGCATATCACTTTGGAGAGTGGCATCCGGGGTCTTAAATGCTAGCAAGCGGCCATCTAAGATGCATCAATTGGTCTCAACCCACCTGGAGCAAAGGAGAATGAAGAACACGAAGGACACAAGGCAATTACAAGCCCAAGAGACACAAGGGGCCACATGAACCAGAGACTACATCATCCTGAGACCAGAAGAACTAGATGGTGCCCAGTTACAACCGATGACTGCCCTAACAGGGAACACAACAGAGAACCCCTGAGGGAGCAGGAGAGCAGTGGGATGCAGACCCCAAATTCTCATAAGACCAGACTTAATGGTCTGACTGAGACTGGAAAGACCCCGGTGGTCATGGCCCCCAGACCTTCTGTTGGCCCAGGACAAGAACCATTCCCAAAGCCAACTCTTCAGACAGGGATTGGACTGGACAATGGGTTGGAGAGGGATGCTGGTGAGGGGTGAGCTTCTTGGATCAGGTGGACACTTGAGGTCCACCTGATCCTATGACCACTATGTGGTCAGCTCTTGTCTGGAGGAGAGATGAGAGGGCAGAGGGGATCAGAAGCCAGCAGAATGGACACGAAAATAGAGAGTGGAGGGAGGGAGTGTGCTGTCTCATTAGAGGGAGAACAGTTAGGGTCACATAACAATGTGTGTATAAGTTTTTGTATGAGAAACCGACTTGAATTGTAAACTTTCACTTACCAAAAAACCCACTGCCTCCGAGTCGATTCCGACTCATAGCGACCCTATAGGACAGAGTAGAACTGCCCCATAGAGTTTCCAAGGAGTGCCTGGCAGATTCGAACTGCCGACCTTTTGGTTAGCAGCTGTAGCACTTAACCACTACGCCACCAGGGTTTCCAAACTTTCACTTAGAGCACGATAAAAAAAAAAAGTCAAAGAAAAAAATTAGTACTAACTTCACTCATAAAAATGTAAATTCATTCACCAGTCTTTTAACTGAAAGCCAGGGCCTTTGAGTACAGACAGCTGACGGGATTTCCATCACATAGTTTGCACCTAAGCCACACCTACAATACATCCTCTAGAACTGCTTATTTGAGATTATTGAAAATGGACCTGAACTTAAAGACACCTGAGAAGCAATCTGAGGGCAGAATCTTTTAGATTCTTATAACGTTTTTTCCCTCAATCTTTAATAGTTGTCTAACAACACGTATTGGCATAACATTTTTTAATCAACTCAACTTTACTGATTTAATGAATTGAGACTCTGGAGGATATTGGGATTGAGTGAATGTATTTTACATGTGGAAATGGACATGAACATTTGAGAGCCAGAGGGTGGACTATGGTAGATGGAATAATGGCCCCCCAAAAGATGTCCATATCCTAATCCCCGGAAGCTGTGAGTATGTCACTTTACATGGCAAAACGGACTTGGCAGATGTGACTCAGTTAAGGATCTTGAGATGGGGGATTACCCTGGATTATCCAGGTGGGTTCAATGTCATCACAAGGGTTCTTTTAAGAGGGAGGCAGGAGGGTCAGAGTCAGAGAAGGCAGTGTGACAACAGAAGCAGAGGCCATAGGGGTTTGAAGACGCTACACTGCTGGCTTTGAAGATGGATGAAGGGGCCATAGTCAAGGAATGCAGGTGGCCTCTAGAAGCTGGAAAAGGCAAGGAACAAATTCTTCAATAGAGCCTCAAGAAGAAACGCAGCCCTGCCTACACCTTGATTTTATCCCTGCGTGATCCATTTTAGACCTTTGACCTCCAGAATATAAGAGAATACATTTGGCTTGTTTTAAACCACGAAGTTTGGGGTAATTTGTTACAGCACAATAGGAACCCAATACAACTGCATTTTTCCAAAGCATTCAACTTCATTTCATAGGAGAAACTATTTCCCTTCTTTTGCACTCATTTTTCCTTGGTTTATCCAGTATGGAATTAACTGACATAATTACAATAAGTAAAACTTGCATTAACGTGGTCGGGAACAAACACAGCTAACCTCTGGTACTCATACAATGCAACTGGTGGGAGCAGAAGCGTGGCTGTACCTGAGAGCTGCCTCTGACCATCATCAGTCGGTGTCAGGGGCAACAGCCAGCAGATTTCCCACAGGTCCTAGACAGTGTCGGGTAATCTTGCAAATTCTCAACCGAGTGGAGCTAAGGGAGCTTCCAGTATTCTCAGTGTTATAGCAAAAGTTTCCCCCACCCCCACTCCTTGCCCTGTCCTCAAAAAAAAAAAAAACACATTTGCCATATGTCACAAATATCCTTGGGACAGTAAAGTGATTTTTTTTTTTAATTTTTAACTGTGCATTAGGTTAAACTTTACAGAGAAAATTAGCTTCCCATTCAATAGTTCGTATATAAATTGCTCCATAACATTGGTTCCATTCCCCACAATGTGTCAGCATTCTCCCCATTTCTGTCCTAGGTTTCCCGTTTCCTTTCATCCTGATTTTTCATCCCTTCCTGCCTGCCTTCTCATCTTAGCTTTTGGGCAAATGTTCCCTTTCTGGTCTTGTATAATTGATTGTTCTAAGGAGCACGTTCTTCTCGCATGTTATTGCTTATCTTACAGGTAAAGTGAATTTTTGAAACTCTATTTAAAATTTTCCATTTGGATAACTGAAAATGTATGATGATGTCACAGAAGAAAAATGGGGAATATTGATGGATTCTTCTAGAATGGTGCACCTATTGGAGTTAATCAGGGCTGTGCATATGAAGATAAACAGAGATTCAGGTTCCAAGCTCAGTCGAAAATATTCCCAAGCCCCAGGTCCTGGCCCTGAGACTAAATCAGAGGTCAGCATCATTCCAACATTCTAAAATAATGTAGAGAGCTTGGTGGAGTTTGTTCTCATGGGATGCAGTTGAAGGTTGTTCAGCATTATAACTGACGTGCCGAAACTGACGTGTCCGGTCAAAATAGCATCAGTTCTTAAGAAGAGATTTGTTCGTTTCTTTCTTTGTTTTGTGTAACAGCACTTTTTCTAAAACTCATTGTGGTTCTGACCTTAGGGATCTCCTAAGTGATCACATAACGCCCTGAAGTTTGACCTGGCCCTTGTCTTATGCGCTTCACTCTTAGGTAGGAGGCATTGGCTGGTGGTTCTGCTCACCTCCAGCCATGCCACGCCTTCTCCAAAATCACTGCAGATGACGACGCGTAACCAGAACTGCTTTCTCCAGCGTACACTTTGTAAAAACGAACAAATTAGTTCAAAGCCTTGTTACAGACCACCACGTGAAATTCCCACATTCTTAGTGGTTTGAAAAATGTTTAATTTATGTTTATGTATTCTTATTCAAAATGTTAGTTAACAGCCTGTAGGGACCCAGCAATAGGACCTTTTTTTCTTTTTTATGTTTATTAGCTACATTAATGACTGTTTCTGCAATTCCACTGCAAAGACTTGTGTTAATGAACGCCAATTAATTCTGAAATGATTTTAAACAAAGGGTGATGAGAATAACCAATCAACTATGACAGTGTAAAGAGCAAGCAAGCTGCTGTGGCCCAAATTTCCTGCGTTGATTATTTGCCGTCAGATGGTATTGTTATTCATCAGGCCTGCCTTCAAATTCTACAACACATGCATGAGAGTGTCATCATCTCAGACATAGTTGGGGCACTGTCTCCAATGGCACAGATTCAATCATGACCAGGTATCAGCACCACCCAAACACACAGCTTCCCTACCTGTCACCAGCTGGGGCCTACCATACAAATACTGCTTTGTACTTACTAGGAACTCAATAAATATTTGTGAATCTGAAATGAAGCCAGAAGTAAAACCTAGTCCACACAAATGGTAACTGGTGGACAGGCTGGAGAGTGATTAATTATGTGCTTTATGACCCTCCATTCGTAGCTCAAAACAGATATTCTATTTTCAATTTTAAAAATGAAGCATATATTCACAAAGCCCTTACTACAAACGGTTAATCAAGTAATTTTCCTAAACCCATTCACGATAATTACATGACAATTGCAATATGGATGCAAAATGCTTCTGTGCATGTATCTCTCTGGAGTTAGAGCATCAAAACATTCAAACAAAGCCCAGTTGATTGGGTCCAACAAAGCCAATGTTTTCTTTGAAGTTATAGGTTGAAAATACTCAGAAATGTTGCTCAAGGGTGGCTTTGGAACTTTATGAACACCACTCTTCCCTCTGCCATCCTCCACCTGGCAATACGCTGCTCCTAGTCAACTGCACGGTTTTCTAGCCTCTTAAATGAGACTCTGACTTTTACTTTCATTTTGAAGGCATGGCAATGGAAGGGGGAGTTGAATATGATGCAAGTGTATACCAAATGACAACTTATTGCCAGGTGAGGCAAGAGACTGGCATTTGAGTTGAAACAATGGATTCTTTCTGGACAATCAATCCAACAGGCTCTTTCCCTTGCATAGGCAAGACTGGGTGGGCTTTGGTTCTGATGTATACACTAAACAAGGTAAATGTATCGATATACAGGAAATGATGGCCTTTCCCCAAGCAGCTCGGTCTAGAAGGCCAGAAACAAGCATCAGGTTGAATCAACGGAATAAGATACGAGGAAAAGACGAATATGTCAGGCCACTGCAGAGAGAAATGGTGGAGAAACTAAAAATATGCATGGACAGTCATAAGCTAAACATTTTTCAATGAGTCACCATCAATGTAAAGGCCAGTTTCCATCAGATCCAAGAGATATGCGTACCCAATCTGGTATGAATTTACATCAAATTCAACTCTCCCTCCCCTTGTCACTCATTCAAAATGAAAGTAAAAGGCAGAGTTCCATTGAAGGTTACAATATCCGAATGCAGAAAGCTGTCTAGTTTCTATCAGAACCAAGGGATATGCATATTTGTGTAGATGCACAAGTCCGTGTAGTGTCCAAGGGCCCTAGATCCCTGCAGCCCTTCAGAACCAAAGCACTCATTCCTCCAGCTGCTGACTGCGCTCAACTAAATCACCTTTCCAGGAATTGCCCTCAGCTAAGATAGCCCCTTGTCCAAGATCATGCTGCTTCCTGGGGAGAGCCCACATCCAATAACTGGTTGATGCAGGAGCTTTAATTTAATTAAAGCCTCAATTCAAGACATCTCTGAAGGGTTATTTCAGCAGCTTCACTACTTCACAAGTATTGACCCTAAAAGCATTCCCCAAGAAACTTCCCACATACAATGTTCTATCTCAGAGTCTAACTTTATGTTGTCAGAAATTAATAATATGAAATTCTTAAAAATTGGACAAAATTCACAAAAAGCAAGAGTGATCATTCAAGTTGAATTTCCCTTCTCGACAGCAACTTCTTCTTTTCTGAACAATACCAAGAGTATTAAAACAGCGCATAGGTTAAGTTTTACAATACCACGTGCAGCCCATGGGCCTTGTGATACCCCTCTATAATGCTGACCAATACACCATGTTCTAAATATTCTAAACCGTCCAGCTGATTTCAACTCTAGAGACACTATAGGATGAAGAACTGCCCTATACGGTTTCTAAGGCTGTAATCTTTACGGAAGCAGACCTCCACATCTTTCTCCCTCGGGGTGGCTGGCGGGTTTGAAATGCTGACCTTTTGGTTAGCAGTCCAGTACTTAACCACTGTGCCACCAGGGCACCTTCCACGTTCTAAACGTTTACCTTATTCAAAGCGAAGGTAATCTTAGAGATTTTTGTTTGTTTGAATTTGAGAGAAAAATCACTTATCCCTTCATTTAAGAGCTAAAACACTAAGATGAATCATTCTCTGGAAATTTCCAATGCTGAATTTTAGGTCAAGTTTCTAATGGCCATGATATGATGATATTATATGAACATTTTTTGGAACTTTAAGAACCTTATAAATTCAGACCAACATGTGGAGACAGTTTTATCTTTTCCTTTTTTCAAGAAACTCTTGTAAACCCAAATTGTTGGATCTGATCTAATTCCAGTTCTTCCGAAGAATGTTTCTATCACATCTATAAATCAGGCAAGGGAGAACATTTTGCAAACGAAAGTTTCAGACTACTAATCCCAACATAAACTGTTTTTAGGTAAAATAAATGCTTCTGACTTACTTTTATTCATTAATAATTGCCATTGCCTACAGCTGGGACATAGGTCAACTCCAGTTGATTGGTAATGGCCGCCTGAAATGACTGTGTTGAGATAGATCCTGAGACCTCGTTAAGGCTCAATGGGGATGAGTGCTGCAATTAATTAGTGATGTCTGACATCACTGTTTGCCAACTCTGACTTAGAGAATGAAAGTGTAATCTACTAATCATGACACAAAATGCTCAATCTCATTGCTTACCACTTTCCCCAGCACAGACAGTGCTACAGCCATGTCAAACTACAGAGGATCCACTCACCACCATCGTCTTCCATATTCCCGAGTGTTATGGACTGAATTGTGCCCCCCTACCCCCAAAAGTAAGTGTTGAACTCCTAACTCCTGTACCTGTAAATATGGCCCTGTTTGGAAATAGGGTTTTTCTTTTGTTACGTTAATTAAGTCATATCAGAGTAGGCAAACCAAAAAAACCAAACCCGTTGCCGTCAAGTCGATTCCCACTCGGCGATCCTATAGGACAGAGTAGAGCCGCCCCATAGGATTTCCAAGGAGCGGCTGGTAGATTTGTACTGCCAACCTTTTGGTTAGCAGCCTGGGCTCTTAACCACTGCACCACCAGGGCTCCAAAGGTTCTAAAACTAATCACTTTTTATAAAAAGGGCAGAATAGACACAGAGACACACATAGGGAAAAGACAGACGTCAAGGAATGCCAAGGAGCTCCTGTGGCTACCAACAAGGAAGGACCGTTTCTAGAGATGATGGCCTGATTTGGAAGTCTAGCCTCCAGAAGTGTGAGACAATAAATTCCTGTTTTTTAAAGCCACCCGTTTGTAGTAATTTTTGTTATGGCAGCACTAGGAAACAAAGACTCCTAGCCTTTGTGCATACTTTGCCTTAGGTCGAAATTCTTTCCCCCCTATTTGGCTTCCCCTGGCCAATCCCAAGTCATCATTCATGATTTAGTTCCTCTCACACATCCTCTGGGAAGCCTTTCAGGGTGTCTTAGTCGGAATTACTTCTTCTAAGTTAGTGCCTCCCTGCTCATTTCTCATTCATTGCACTTATATTGTAATCACGCGTCTCCCCTCTAGACTACGATTTTCTTGACGTCAGGGACAGCACCTAGCACGAAACAAGGTACATAGACATAAAATAAACATTTTTTGGACAAATTAATGAAAGTAGGAAATGTGTATTTACATTTTAAAGTCTACATTTCATAAATTTCATAATCTAGAGTGCTAGGCCTAGAATATATTTCCACTGCTCGTCAACTAATCAAAGAAGGTTTCGTTAGATAACAGTCCATAAGAACAAAATCACAAGTCTGCATTTTGTTGTTTTTTTTTTGCCTTCTAGGGACATTACCCAACTAAAGGGCAGGCAAGCAGCACCTTACCTGTGGAAGGTCTAGGACCTTAGACACTTCCTCTCCCATGGTCCAAGCAGTCTGGGGTCTGCTGACATCAGGTCCCTATGTCTTCAAACAGGCCTTCCATTAGATGAGCTGGCAGGTCTGGCTGAGAAAACCCAAGTCTTTTAGTGGCATTTGAATTTCCTGTTTCAGTTGCACATGGGTCTGGAATTTGTGTACCCAAGGCACACCTGAGACTGTGAGCAATGCCAGTCAATCAAACTCGCCAGGGAGAGAACAGGCTATTGACGATTTATATGCTTCTGGATGAACAAATAACTGATGGGCTCCATTCATCTATAAGGTGACAAATGTATCAAGGCCAGCTAAATCCTTGCTGAGAAGCCACATTTTCCTTACGGTAGCAAGTCAACTCAGAGAAACTTAGGGTAAAGTTTTTAAAATATGCTTGCATTTTTAAAGTAAGTGGTTAGATTTCGTCATTTGGGTCATGGATCCACCCACTGTCGTTGAGTCGATTCTGACTCATAGCGACCCTCTAGGGCAGAGTGGAACTTCTCCCTAGGGCTTCCAAGGCTATAAATCTTTACAGAAGCAGACTGCCACATTTTTCTCCCATGGCAGTCATGGACACATGTTAAATACTTAAAATAGCTTTGAGTACTGACAAAAGGAAAACCCCTCAAAAACTGACGGTACAGCCAAAATTCCCAAAGGACATCCAGAACAGCCTATCAACATCACTGCTAGAATAATCAGGCCAATTGAATCAACAAACTCAAAAAAGGAAAACTCACTGCCAACAGTGGTCTTGGTGAGCACACATGTAAAACCCGAGGACCCCATGACATTCCTCTAGGTCGCTGTGAGAACCCCACATGGCTTGGGAAGGCTTTCCAAAGAATATGAAGAGTAAGATGAGACCTGAAGGTGAGAGAATGTTGGTGCATTTCATATGGCTGGAAGGTCGTGTGTGGGGGAAAGCTGAGAAAAGAAGCTGCTCGTGTCCCAAGGGCAAGGCTAAAATGGGGCTTCCCAAAGGTTTGGCCTTTATCCTCAGGCAACGGGAGTCACCGAAAGATCAGCCGGGTTGCCACGTGAAGAAGGTACAATAGGAGCAGGAGGGGTAAGACTAGAGACCAGGAAACCAAGTGCAGAAATCAGGTGAGACATGATGCTTACCTGGTGTAAGATGATGGCCAGAGGGGTGGAGCTAAGTGAACGGTTTCAAAGTAAATGAGAAAAATAAGACAGACATGATTGGTGGACTATAGAACAGAAAAGATCTTAGGTGATTCCAGGTTTCTGAGACCAATAGTGGTGCCCTCAAGTTAAATGAATCTAAAAGGTGTGGTGGTGTGTTCAGTGTTATGTTGAGTTTCAGGTGACTATGAGTAGAGATACCTAGTAGGCAGCTGCATACTACAAATTGGATATCTAGCAAATAGTAGGTATCCAGTATAGAAGGAAGGGAGGGAGAGCCAGGGAAGGAGAAAGGAGAAAAGAGGAAAGGGGATGAAAGATTCATCATACGTGACTAAATTCTTTGTTGTTGTTGTTGACTGCCATCAAGTCAGCCCCCGGCTCATGGCTACCCCATGCACGATGGAACGAAACACTGACTGGTTCTACACCATCTCCGTGACTGATTGGGAATCAGACCACTGTGATCCATAAGGTTTTTATTGCCTGATTTTTGGAAGTAGATCGCCAGGCCTTTCTTCCTATCAAAATCTTTACCCAATTGGTTTTCTTGAACAACCTGAAGTGTTTAAACATCAATGTCTATCAAATAAGTTGGCATACTTCTGCACACCCTTGGATGCGCCACAGGGAAAACAAGATTGTACAGGAAGACACCAGGAGGCGACAGAAACACACTCCTGGTTTCACAGCAGGATCAAGCAGAAGGGAAATCAAAGCCTGAAGATAATGAGCTCTCATCTAAGTACCAACATCATCCGAATGAGCAAACTAAAAATGTAGAAAACTCAAAATCTCATCAACTAAATGACATTTGAAAATATGCCTTTCAACATTTTTTTCCTAGCATGAAAAAAAGGTACTACTAAATTTTCTGCCACTACCAAAACAACACATTGATAAGCACCTAATTGACTTTAATTAAAAATAAAGAAACAAGGCTACCTCTATGAGAAAACTTTGGATTTTTGTAAT
Organism: Loxodonta africana; assembly: GCF_030014295.1. Classification (NCBI taxonomy): domain Eukaryota; kingdom Metazoa; phylum Chordata; class Mammalia; order Proboscidea; family Elephantidae; genus Loxodonta; species Loxodonta africana. The sequence continues at coordinate 170,719,096 of NC_087369.1, read as the reverse complement.
CTCTGTAAGTTATTTTTTAAACATCTAAAAAATTTAAACACAATTGAAGACAGACAAAATTATAGGTCTTAAAACAGGCTCTTTACAGGGATTTAAAAAAAAATAGTTGAAATTAAAACCTGATCATTTGTTCTGTTTTTAAAAAATGGATACTCTGTGATATAAAGATTTCTTGTAGTTACTCTCACCCAGTTCCAACAAAAATGTCAATGAATGACTATAAAAACAAAACTGATGATTCTCACACCTGAATGTAGTCAGGTAAATTCCCCAGCTCATAAGCTATTGGTTAAGCATTGAGATTCTTTAGAAACCACATCAAATCTTTAAGCTCCACAAATTCTTATTTATTCATTTGATGCAGGTATGCTTTATAGGGTCACTATGTGTCAGAATCGACGGCAACGGGTTTGGTTTTATATACTAATACTCATCTTGTTAAAAAATACTTTTGTTTGCTAAATGAGGGTGTTCAATCAATAGCTATTTAATTACTTAGTGGCTTCACAGTACATACAAAAATAAATAAGGCATAGACCCAGATCCTCCTCCATAAATTATGGTCTAACCAGCATTAGAAGAGGACATGCACAGTAAGGACTGCAATAAAAAGCAGCACTTGGTAAGTGACGTTAATACTGGACAAAAGAGTACAGGATTCCAGAGGTGGGAGCACTTCCAGGGAAGAGGAAGAAACGAACATATTTCAAAGGGCCCACCGTGACCTACCACCTCCTATCTGTCAGTTTGCCATAGTGTGGTGACTTGCAGGTCACTATGGTGCTCAAAGTGATGCCACCGGTATTTCAAATACCAGTAGTGCCACCTATAGTGGACAAATTTCAGTTAAGCTTCCAGACTAAGACAGGCTAGGGAGAAAGGCCTGGCAATTTCCAACACTTAGCCAATGAAAACCCTATGCAGCATAAAGGAACATTGTCTGATATAGCGCTGGAAGATGAGTCCCCTCTGTTGGAAGGTACCACACAATAGCCACAACAATGTACTCAAACATACCAATGATGGTGAAGATGGTGCAGGGTTGGCAACTTTTCATTCTGTTGCACACAGGGTCTCCATAAGTCAGAGTCAACTCAACTAAAAACAACAACAACTGTGTCCTAAGCACTGTTAGACACTATACACGTGCCACTTCCTGTGTGTGTTATTAGCATCCCCAGATGAAGAAACTGAGGCTCAGAGGGGCTAAGTCACTTGCCAAAGGCCTCTCAGCTAGTAAGTGGGTCAGGCGGGATCTGAAGGCAGTTCATTTAGACACCAAAGGCCACAGTCTTTTCACTGCACCCATGTGAGACTTGAGGAGCCTAGGCAGCCCCGCCCCACCCCACTCTGCATGAGGTGGCTCTGCCTTACAGTCCCGTAACAGCCCATACCAGTGATTCGCTGGAGCAAGCTTGCACTGACTGACTCCCTTCAGCTCGTGCCTGCTGGCCAGAAGAACTGTGCACATTCCTTCCCAGTTCTGTCTTTAGTGACAGCATGCCAGAAGTTTAAAATGGGCCATGGTGAAAGTATTTACACTGGGCATTGGTAAATCTCTCTGTCTCTCTCTTTTTTTTTTTTTTTTAAGAGACGGTCGTTAAACATTGACCAGCATGTCAGTGACCTGCCCTGACCTGTCTCTCAGATTTCTCAGGCTATTCTGTAATTATTTGTGTGTCTGTCCCTCCCTTTATTCTGTGAGCTCCTTGAAGACTGGGATTTGTTTTGATATCTTTGTATCCCCAATACCCACAGAAATCACAGTTGCAGTTTTACTCAGGAAAGTACCACGCCATGCCTGTTGTCCAATTTTGTGACCCCTCTGGCTTTAAAGAGTACCTTGCTCAGGATAAAAACTCATCCAGTCACTCTGTCAACACTTAGCACAGAGTAGGTGCTCAGTCAACGTGTGGCGATTGGTCGACTTTGAAGGAACGAAGAGCAAAGACAGAGCGTCACCGAGGCAGTGTTGGTGTAAAGTGCGGCAAAGTGCTCTTCCTGGGACTTCTGTTAATCACATGGAATATGAGATAATAACTTCACTGCATTCCTCAATTTCTGGACTGCTTCAAATATACATGAAATTGTCAGGAGTTTGTCAAAATAGAAACCGTTGCGCAAACCCAGTGTATTGTTATCATTTTTATTCATTATCATTGATTTGCTGAAATTTTGCTAAAAACCGCAGACTTGAAAATTTCTACTGCTAATATACTACGGAATTTCATGTCGGTAATTCCTGACGTTGAAAAATTCACAGGCCTTTTGGCTTCAAATCAACTGAAAAGAAAATGAAATGAAATGTGTGTGTGTGTGTGTGTGTGTGAGAGAGAGAGAGACAGAAGAGAGAGAGAATTAAAGTTTTTCACCTGGACATATTTTGTATCAAATTTTGGAATGTTTACAAAATGGTTGAACAGAGCTATAATACAAAAATGAAGATAGAGTGATATTTTAGTAGAGGACTGGGAAGGGAGCTACTCAGAAAAAGGGAAAGATTTGCCAATTTGAGCACTAGATTCCAGAACCCTTACACATACACGGACATTAGCTCTGAAACGGCACGTATCTACGATAGTATTCCTGCCAGAATTGTGGTTAGTCATTGTATAAAAGAACAGCTATTTCTCCAATGACATTTTATTTGCCCATTCTAGAGTTTGGGCCTTTCATTTAGGTATTCATATTTCTGAATGCCTCATTCTACATTAAAAAAGATAAAATTCAAACACATCGGAAAATGAAGCCACTGTTTTTGCTAATAGTGCTAGTTGTGGATGAAATCTTAAAATCTACATACAAATGCAGTAGATGAGCCGATATATTCCCTTGGCCCCCTCCAATAATACCTGCCATGGGACGGCCCTAACTCACTAGGTTGAAAATATTCCTGGTTTTGTTGAAAAAATGCAAGAACCAGACAATAGGCAAAGCTAATACTGGAATGACTTTTGGCCACTGGTCGCTGTCCTTCCATCTCCCCTCCCCTCACTCTTCCCCATCGTTGTTAGCACATTTAATTTGAGCGTAAGCACCTACAGAAATGTCTTTGGTAGGAAATTTCTACCCAGGAATGCTGCTCTAAATTATGCTACTTCAATCAGAAACGCAGTGCTCTCTCCTTGCACACTAGAAAGGCTTTCCAACACGTACACATTTATTTCCACTTAGCAGTTGGAGCCTAAGAAGTGCTTTGGTTTCTAAACACATGTAATATAGATAATGTCCATGGAAAAGCAGGTTATAACAAACCCAAGGTTAAAAGTTGGCACTGTTGGGCAAAATGAAGACATTTCCCTTTTGAGTTTATTGTACAACAATGTGCAGCTGCAATGAGCTGCACCAAATAATTACAATTGCATTTCTCAACTTAGCTAGTGGGGCACTTATTCTGTAAATTGATATGTGCTTACTGAGGCTCATTTTCAAACTTAGGAGTGCTGCTCCAGCATTTAGAAAATCAAATCGTTGTGTCGGTGGCCAGGTATATATTTGTTCTAAGTGCCTAAGTGCTATTTTGAGTGCTTACAGGAATTTGTGCTCTGAATAGAGGGCCCAGGATAGGAAATTGAACTCTGTCTCACTAGTGATGTATTTACAGGGGATTCCTTTGTCAATCATAACATTCCATGAATATGCTGAATTTGAAGCTGAAGGTATAAACTCAAAGGCCAACGAGGAGCTTCCTTTAAACTTAAATCTGCTGGACACTGCTGAATTCAAGGCAGTCAGAATTTTAAGAGCTGACTCTAATTCAACAGCCTTACGATTATTAAGGGCCAATTATATCCATTAATTATTTTATAACAGTAGTGGTCCTACTCTTACTAAAAGTAGCCCTAGCTCCGTAGCTCCCTCTTCCATGGCAATGCCTTTCAGCTCTAGATTGCACATAAGCTTATCTTCATTCCAAATGTTTGCATAGGCTCTAACACTGGGGAACTTCGGGGAAATTAGATATGAGTGAAATTAATGTATATCAGATACAAATTTATTTCCATGAGGAAAAATCAACAGAAAGCAAATTTCTGTTGGGTAACGTTGCTTAGTAAAAGAAATGCTCAAAATAGTTCCACAAGTCTCCTAAGTCAACCAAAGTCAGTGATCCATGAAACGTGGTCTTCTGAGCAGCAACAAGCCAACTAAAAGTCCCTGGCCGCTCATACAGAGCTTGTCTAAACACTGACCAGGAATTCCGGGCTGGTGTTTTGTCACAGAAAAGTTGAGTAGAATGATGGCTAACCAAGTTTGGAAAGCTCACAAATAAAAACTGCAGTTACGACTTATTAATAGAGAGGGGAGACATATGCCTTGAATGTACACTCTGTGCTTAAAAAAGACATATCTTTCAAAACTTATAAAACTGTACAACACAGTGAATGCCAATGTAAAACTATGGACTTTAGTTAACAGTAATGTATCCATTTAAACCCCAAACCAAACCCATTGCCCTCGAATCAATTCCAAGTCCAGTCAATTCCCACTCATAGTGACCCTGTATCAATATAGGTTCACCAATTGTAACAAATGCGTCACACTGATGCAAGGAGGAGAGGGGACATATAAGAACTCTATTTTCTGTGCAAATTTTTGTGTAAACTTAAAACTGTTCTAAAAAATAGAGCGTTTATTACATTTTTTTAATTAAAAAAAGACATATCTCCCACCTAAAATCCACATATGGGATGCACATGAGTGAAATTACCATAGCAATAACGCAGCACTACTGCAGGCCCACAGGAAAGCAAAGCAGCACAGAAGAGCTCAGCACGGGCTACTCTCGGAGTTTATCAACATCCAAAGCTAGAGCTCAAAACAGGATACTTTAACTTCAAATGTCTATTGATTCCATCATTGAGAACTGGATAAACTGATACATTCATGCTCACAACCACAGTTATTGAAAAGAACAATATGTAATTCCAATTGGACAAATAAAAGGATTTGGGAAGCTGTATTAAAGATGTAGGAAGCCCTTGTCTTGCACCTACAAAGCACTTTAGAGTTTACACAGCACTTGTACATCCATATCCTCAGTAGATTTTCACACAGCCTCGTAAGGAAGGTAAATATGGGATTACTCTCCCTTTCATACGGCTGAGAAATCTTTGGCTCAGACAGTAGATGCGACTTGCTCAATGTACATATGACCAATACAAGAAGACCCAAGACCACAACTTAGTTCAGCTGGAGGATGATAAACTTCTCTTTGGATCTCTCCACTCTCTTGACCTCGGGCAAGGGTATGGTAGGACAAAACATATAGCCACTGTCATTCCTGATCCTCCAGGCCTATCTGACCTTCTAATTATGATACCAACAATCAGAATAATAACGTCTACTCTACCCTGAGCACCTCTAATGTATTTTACCAGAGAGCTAAGGCTTAGAAATAACTACCAATCCAAATCATCAACTTTTTGAAATTTCTCAGTACAGCAAAAAAATAAATAACATCCAAATGATGCAGGTTAGGATCATTTTATATGTTTGTGATTAAAATATAGGGCATGAACTATTTGTTAAACAAATCATGTAAGTGATTAAGCACGCTTTGATGATCGGTTATGTAACCCATTGCCATTGAGTCAATTTCGACTCAGAACTACCCAACGGGACAGAGCAGAACTGCCCCATGCTGTTTCCAAGGAGCGGCTGGCGGATTGAAACTGCTGACCTTTTGGTTAGAACCTGTAGCTCTTAACCACTACGCCAGCAGGACTCCGATCTACAGACTAAAATTATTTGGTTTGCTTGAAATGCCACTATCCGTCCATCTACCTCAGGAGGTAGCATATGATCAGGAACTGGTGGTACTGAAGGAAGAAGTCCAAGCTGCACTGAAGGCATTGGCGAAAAACAAGGCTCCAGGAATTGATGGAATACCAATGGAGATGTTTCAACAAATGGATGCAATGTTGAAAGCACTCACTCATCTATGCCAAGAAATTTGGAAGACAGCTACCTGGCGAACCGACTGGAAGAGATCCATCTTTATGTCTATTCCTAAGAAAGCTGATTCAATCAAATGTGGAAATTATCAAACAATATTCATTAATATCACATGCAAGTAAAATTTTGCTGAAGGTCATTCAAAAGTGGCTGCAGCAGTATATCGACAGGGAACTGCCAGAAATTCAGGCCAGTTTCAGAAGAGAACGTGGAACCAGGGATATCATTGCTGATGTCAGATGGATCCTGGCTGAAAGCAGAGAATACCAGAAGGATGTTTACCTGTGTTTTATTGACTATGCAAAGGCATTCGACTGTGTGGATCATAACAAACTATGGATAACACTGCGAAGAATGGGAATTCCAGAACACTTCATTGTGCTCATGAGGAACCTTTACATAGATCAAGAGGCAGTTGTTCGGACAGAACAAGGGGATACTGATTGGTTTAAAGTGAGGAAAGGTGTGCATCAGGGTTGTATTCTTTCACCATACCTATTCGATCTGTATGCTGAGCAAATAATCTGAGAAGCTGGACTATATGAAGAAGGACGGGGCATCAGGATTGGAGGAAGACTCATTAACAACCTGCGTTATGCAGATGACATAACCTTGCTTGCTGAAAGTGAAGGGGACTTGAAGCACTTACTGATGAAGATCAAAGACCACAGCCTTCAGTATGGATTGCACCCGAACATAAAGGAAACAAAAATCCTCACAACTGGACCAATGAGCAACATCATGATAAACGGAGAAGACTGAAGTTGTCAAGGATTTCATTTTATTTGGGTCCACGATCAACAGCCATGGATGCAGCAGTCAAGAAATCAAAAGACGCATTGCATTGGGTAAATCTGCTGCAAAGGACTTCTTTAAAGTGTTGAAGAGCAAAGATGTCACCTTGAAAACTAAGGTGTGCCTAACCAAAGCCATGTTATTTTCAATCACATCATATGCATATGAAAGCTGGACAATGAATAAGGAAGACCAAAGAAGAACTGATGCCTTTGAATTGTGCTGTTGGCAAAAGATCTTGCATATACCATGGGCTGCCAAAAGAATGAACAAATCTGTCCTGGAAGAAGTACAACCAGAGTGCTCCTTAGAAGCGAGGATGGCAAGAGTCTCTGTCTCAGATACTCTGGACATGTTATCAGGAGGGATCAGTCCCTGGAGAAGGACACCACACTTGGTAAAATAGAGGATCAACGAAAAAGAGGAAGACCCTCATGGAGATGGATTGATACAGTGGCTGCGACAATGGGCTCAAGCATAGCAACAATTGTGAGGATGGTGCAGAACCGGGCAGTGTTTCATTCTCTTGTGCACAGGGTAGTTAGGAGTCGGAACCATCTCAATGGCACCTAACAACATCCATCCACCATTCATCATTCACTTGTCCATCATCATCCCTCCATCCATGCAACCATCCATCACACATGTATGAAATACCTACTTGATACCTAGTCTCAGACAAGGCTTAGTAGCTGTTCTCTAGTTCATGCATTTTGCCTCTTTCTCAGGAGTAGGCGGTCTGGCAGTCCTTTCTTTGCCAGGTAACCTGTGAGACTCAGGTTCACATGACACTTTTCTGTGGCCTATGGTGGCAGGGGGCCTTTGGCACTTTCATTCAGAGGACTACAGATGTTAGGAACAAGCTTAGCCCACATGGTGCGTGTGCTAAAAGTACTTTCACATAATTACTCATTTTATCTTGGAGAAAATAACTGCAAAGCCATGAAAAGCTGAATGGAAGGGCTTTTGTGTGTAATGAGTATTTATTCTGCCAGCTTTTAAAAAATTAGGATTACATACTTCTAAGCCCTGCAATCAACACGTTCACAGTATACAAAGCCAACTTGAGTCACCTGTAAATGACTAGCTGAGTAACTTTTGATTTTAAACCTAACTACTCATCACTACCCTCCTTTTAGTTCTTCACTAAATATCACGTTTGCAAAGCCTCATTGTAAGTTTGTACAACTACTGTATGCATTTGTCACATGCTGCTTTTGTTCTGTTGTTCTATATGCTTTCGTGTGTATATGTGTGTATGTGCTTCTGTGTGTGAGTATGCATGCTCCTTGTGATATCTTGAGGCATCCATCAACAAATCACAGCAAACCACGGGGAAATACACAAAGATGGTTGCAATTATATGAGGCGTGTGAAAGCACAAGGCCCTCATGAGCAGGTGTGTGAAACAAAGGGACCACTAAAGTGCCATTTTAACATTCTATTATTCACACACACATGCACACATGCATGCGCACACACACACCTTTTAGCACACTATGACCAACAACATCAAAACGGAACGTTTAGACTCATTTTCTGATTTGCTTATCCTGGGAAATCTCCACCCTCAAATCCAGCATGAGATTATATTTCTGTTAATTTGACCCTGTATGCTCATTCTGATTTGCATTATTTAGGGTTATTTTAAAACATCAACAAGTTGTTGGATGGTGAGACAGAATGGAGTAATGACAGCATCCAATAAAATAACCTAGCTATGTGGCTAATATCCCTGTTTTCAATGAAACATATCCAGCCACTTGGTCTTGTGAAAAGTAGCATGTTTAGCACCTGGCAACGTGTTTGTGTGTTTTCTGTTAACTCATTTTATGCCCAAATCCTCTGAATTGTTATACTTGTTTTATAGATGAGGCAACTGAGACTCTGAGAGTTTAACAAACTTGCCCAAGTCACATAGTTAGAGGTGACAGGCTTGCAATTTGAATAAGACTCTGCTCCTTTCAAAGCTGGTGTGTTCCACACTACCTCAAAGGTTTCAACTTTAGGTGTGGACTCCCTGGAGGGTCCATGGGTCATCTTCAGGAAACCTAAGAAATTGTGTGCAAAATTGTTTGAGTATGTCCATTTATTTATTTTTCTGGAGAGGGTGTGTGATACAAAGAATTCAATTTGGCTTTGATCTTTGGCTCCTGAACAATAGCCCTTGAAATTCCCTAGAAGTGGAGGTGCATTTATTATGTAAAACTTCCTCCAGACAACACTTGAGAATGTGTGCAAATGAGTGGGGCTACACAAACCCCGCCTGGTCAGCTAACCTCAGGAAGGGAGGGGTTCATAATTCAATCATATATAGTCAATGATTCCATTGATCGTGACTACGCAATGAAGTCCCAATCATTACTATGTAATGAAGCCAATAAAAGGCTTTGAACACGGAAGTTCAGGGCTTCCTGAATTGGCAAGAGAATGTGCTTTAGGGAGGGTGGCACAGCCCTGGGAACAATGAAAGCTTCATGCCTGGACCTCTCCCAAATCTTTCCATGTGCAGCTCTTCATTTGTACCCTTTCTGGTTATAATAAATGGATAATTGTAAGTGTAGATATTCTCTGTGAATTCTATGATTTGTTCCAAACAATTAAGGAATCCACAGGGCCAGTGAGAGCCAGCAGGGGCTGGTATCTGCCTATTTGGCAGTCTGAAGGGCAAAGTCCTTCTAGCTTGTGTGCTCTGACTTAGCTCAGGATGGCTAGGTCAGAGGAAGGCTGAGTGGGCAGTTGACCTGAAGGACAAAATCCTTCCAAACTGTGTGTTCCAACATGGCTCGGGGTGGTCAGAATCAGAGAAGGGCTGCATGGGCAGCCAATTAGGACGGAGGGAGCCCTTCTAACTTAGTGAGCTCCAATCCAGCTCTGGGGGGCTGGAGGTTGGAGGGTATGCCACTTGGGCAGCTGGCAATGAGGACAAAGATGTGGGAGGGTGAGGACTGGATCCATTTCCAGGTGGGAATTGGATTCATGCTGATCCTTACCACGCAGTTAGCAATAGAGGTGGGATTTGCCCAGTGTTCCCCTTCCTTACTAGTGCAGAGGTGCTAGAGATTTCATCAGCTTCTCAAAAAGCTCTAAGGACCGAAAGATTATGAACGACTATGATTTCATCACATTACTTCCTAGGGCCTAAGGCAGATGGCAACACTTCTCTAGAGCCATCCTAGACCCACTCAGTCTACATGCGCCTCTCCCTCCTCCACGCTTCCACATAGCACTCTGCAACTCTCCTGCAACTCTGATATTTTCCCTTGCTTTGTTGTTCTTTGTGTACACATCTTAGTTACCCTATTAGATGTAAGCTTCTTGAAGGCAGGGCACAGTCTCATCCAACTTTGTCTCCCTTAAAGCTATAGCACAGCACACATGTGATAGATGCTTGAGAAAGGGCAAACTAGGTTGATTTAGTGACTGGTTGTTACCAATCAAAACCTTGATGATTCCCACTGTTGGTCTTTGGTCAGCTCCTTCCCCTCACTTAGAAGTCTCACTTCGCCCCATGTCCTATACTTGTTCATTGTCCAATCTCAGCGCCCTTATTTTCTAGAAAGGCCCGCACATGCGATAGCCTTATACCTTGTTGTCACACTACTTCATACACACTTTCTTGTGACTATCATTGTTATAGTTTGAAATGTGTACCCCAAAATGAAATGCGGAAGTCTTAACCACTGTACCAGTAAATATGACCCTGTTTGGAAATAAGGGTTTTCTTTCATTACATTGGAAACCCTGGTGGCGTAGTGGTTAAGTGCTACAGCCGCTAACCAAAGGGTCGGCAGTTCGAATCCGCCAGGCACTCCTTGGAAACTCTATGGGGCAGTTCTACCCTGTCCTATAGGGTCGCTATGAGTCAGAATTGACTCGATGGCACTGGGTTTGGTTTGGTTCATTACGTTAATGAGGGCATATCAGAGTAGAATGGGCTCTAAACCTAATCACTGTTGAGAGACGTCTCATAAAAAGAGCAGAATAGACACAGAGACACACACACAGAAGGAAGACAGATGCCACGTGAGAACCCAAATACAGGCAAAGGAATGTCAGGGATTGCCAATAGACACTAGACCTAGGAGAGCGGCTAACAGGAGGAATCGACAGGGCTGAGACCTAGATTTGGATTTTTAGCCTCCAGGGCTGCAAGCAAATAAAGTTCAACTCTTTAAATCCACCCACTTGTGGTATTTTTTGTTATTGCATCGCTAGGTAACTAAAGAGTCCCTGGGTGATGAAAATGGTTAAGTGATCGTCTACTAGCCAAAAGGTTGGAGGTTTGAACCCACCCGGAGGCATCTCAGCGATCTGCTGCTGAAAGGTCACAGAACATAGTGAAAACACCATGGATCAGTTCTACTCTGCACATGCGGGACCACCATGAGTTGTAATCGACTTGATGGCATCAGCGACAGGTAACTATGATATCACCTAATTGCTTCAGTTATGCTATGGACTCTTCAGTTCTTCAGAGGGTTCATTCATTTGTTCAGGACATATTTCATGAACACCTACTCTGTGCCAGTCATCTCTTCTTCTAATATTTTCCAATTCCCTCAAAAGACGAAAACTACATTATGCATGTAGATGTGCTGAATACATAATAAATGAGCGAATACGTACCACCCTTATCTTGAGATTGCTATTATTCTTCATAATGGCTCAGGACAAGCTAGTTTTATTCCTGTCATCTTTAGAAATACTGGTTTTCTTCGGGACGAGGATGCTTATGCAGAAGTATAGGTTTTATTAAGCTTATAACCTAGTTTCTCATCAACTTATATATTTAAGAAAATAATCACCTGCACAACTGTTTGAAATGAAAAGTCACATAAATGGTACTCAGAATTTAGAAATAGTAATTGCTTCTTGGGCTAGTGAATGGCCGGTCAAAGCTTGAAGGTCAGTGACCTATAACCTTGGGATTTTACATACTTAGGAAGGGAGGGGGACAGGCATAATGATGGAAAGTTATTTTTTATAAGGAGAATCAGAATTAAGAAAAGTGGCATGGGCTGTTCTAACCAAAATGCATTTAGACTGGCAACTCGAGTGGGTAGTGGAACTTCCCTTTGGCAACACTTAATGTCTTAGCCATTCAGGATGTTACCCAACCAACTGAGAAACCAAGGCCATTCATCTGGGAAGTAATTCTGTCAGTGGCCTTCAGTTCTTCAAAATTCCGTGTTCAAATACTACATAAATGCATAATTAAAGAGGAAATTGAAAATGAATATTAAGAGTTTTCCTAAATCATGTTCTCCAGACATTTTTATCCCATTTAAATTTTAAAGGTAATTATATCGCCTACTGCCAAGAAAGTTAACGCTAATTATTGGAATAAATAATGCTATACAGATTAAATAGGAATGCAAAGACAAATATGCATAATGGTTTATTCAAAACAGGAAGCACAGCACTGTTATTTCTAGCTCCAAGTACTATATCGTCTTGATTTATGAAGAAGTAATTTTTAAACTGCTATTAGTGAAGGCTTTTCTCTTTTCTGCACCACTTTGACTTTACTATCAGATTGCCGTGTAAAAAATTTAACAGTGATCTTTATTCAGCAGTGATCAAGCACAGTTTTTGGTTGTTTTATTATACGATTATATGGTTTGGAAAGAAACATATTTATGCCTACCTATGCAAATCACATAATGAATTATGCAGCAATTAAAACCCACAAATTAAATTTGATATTTCTTCAGTAAGTTATTCCCAACCCAATATGTATTTTAATGTTCCAAAGCATTGCTGTTTAACACATGGAAATTTTTTACATGGATTTTGACTAATTCTATTTAAGAGTTGAACCAGTGCTGAAGCAAATAGCCCTTTTTTTTTTTTTTGAGGAAGGCATTGGCATTAAATCTTTCAATCTTCCCAAACTGTAAATGCTAATTTCAGGAAGATTCGATAACAGACTAAAGCTACAGTTTCCTTTCTTTTCCTTGCAAAAGGTGAAATGAACATATTTACGTGGGAGGGATGTCCTTTCCTACATAAGTCAAAATATAGACATTAGATGTTATTTCTCCATGTGGCTATTACGTTTGCTAGAGTGTGCCAACGAAGGAACTTTGGTCTGTATCTGTGAGTCGTGGAAAGTGGCCAAGTTCCACGTTATTATTTTTGATGAAAGTGCTCTCCGATGAAGGTTTCACCTGTGGCCTTGAAGGACTGTCCCTTTCCTGGGTGAGGAATGTGTGGCCTAATAGCAGGGTAATATGTTTCTATTATGCCAGCTGGACTGGTATGGCTCTGCAGGTCCCTTCCAGCACTGAGAGTCTCTATAAATTGTACCACTACCATTGCCATGGTCTCACTGCCACCCTTCCCTCCTGCAAGGAAAATAATGACTCTGTTTTTGCAGCACGATGCATTTTCAAATCATGTGTGTTAATGGAATATAAGCTGATCATTATATACAAGGTAAAAGCCACTGCTGTAGAGTTGATTCACTCATAGAGACTCATAGACTCATAGCACCTCTATGGGGCAGAGAAGAACTGCCCCGTAGGGTTTCCAAGGCTGTAATCTTTACAAAAGCAGACTGCCGCATCTTTCTCCCATGGAGCAACTGGTCAGTTCAAACTTTTAACTTTCCAGTTAGCAGCCGAGTGAGTGCTTAACCACTGTGTCACCAGGGCTCCTTATATAGAAGATGATTTTTTTTTTTAACTTACTGCCCTGGGTTACAAGTCGCGAGCTGGAGACTCAGCTCTGGCACTGGCTGTGGCGGGGCTTTTGGTGAGATCCCTCTCCCAGGGCTTCTGTGTTCTCAACTGCAGAACAAGTGGGGTTCTCAGCTCTCAAAGTCTCTGTGCTCACAATCATTTCAAAATGCACAAATATAGAGGAGCTACAGAGAGAATTTCAAAGAGGTGAGAACAGAGGAGGTGTGCATAAACAGCATCAAGTAAATGCCTTATGACTTATTTTCCTTTTTGAAAAACACATCATTGCAATCTTAGGAACTATGGAGTATGAAAAATGTAGTCAACTCAATTTCACTCCTTTCTCCTATGCTGCTTCCATTACCAGAAATCCGCTGACCTTAACTAAAAGGCAATGACTGGGTTCACCAAACAAAGGCAAGGGAGCTGAACTGGACAATTTTTGACCTAACAATTCATATAGACAGCCATTCAGAATACACCAATCCCACCCAAATAAATGGACACAATTTCTCCCTCAAGATTACACTAACCCATTGCCCTTGAGTCAATTCTAACTCATAGCAGCCCTGTAGGACAGAGTAGAACCGTCCCATAGAGTTTCTTAGGCTGTAAATCTTTACAGAAGCAGATTGCCACATCTTTCTCCTGCTGACCTTTCAGTTAACGGCTGAGTGGTTAACCACTGTGCTACCAGGGCTCCTCCAAGATTACACTGCAGGAGCATTATTCACAAGAGCCAAAAGGTGGACACAATCCAAATGCCCATCAACAGATGAATGGATAAACTAAATGTGGTATACACATACGACAGAACGTTATTCAGTCATGAAGAGAAATGAAGTTTTGGTACATGCTGTGACAGGGATGAGCCTTGAAAGCATTATGCTGAGTGATATAAGTCAAATACAAAAGAGCACATATTGTGTGATTCCATTCATATGAAATGCCCAGAATAGACGAAGAGGATTCCTCAAAAAGTGAAACATAGAATTACCATATGACCCAGCGATTCCACTCCTAGGTATACAGCCCAAAAACTTGAAAGCAGGGGTTCAAACAGATACGTGTACACCAACGTTCTTTGCAGTGCTTTTCACAATAGACGGAAGATAGAAAAGAACCCAAGTATCCATCAACAGATGATGGATAAACAACATGTGGTATATCCATATAATCGAATATTACTCAGCCATAAAGAGAAATGAAGTCCTGATATATGCTACAACATGCATGAACCTTGAAAACATTACGCTGAGTGAAATAAGTCAGACACACACACTGAAAAAAGAAAAAAACACATTGTATGACCCCACTTATATGAAATATCTATAATAGGCAAATGTATAGAGACAAAAGTTTTTAGTGGTTCCCAGGGGCTACAAAGAGGCGGGGATTGAGGCCTATTGCTAAAGGGGGTTACTGAGTTTCTACTAAGGGTAATGAAAAACATTTGGAAATAGTGAGGATGGCTGCACAGCATGGTGAACATAAATAATGTCACTGAATTGTACACACAAAAATAGTTGAAATAGCAATGTTTTGTAATGTATATTTTACCACAATAATTTTTTTTTAAAGATTACATTGCAGGGGGTAGATGAAGGGTGGTAGGGAATGGAATATGGCCCTAACTCTCCTTTGTAAGCATACCCCCTGTGCAGACTGCTTCAGCCTAAAGGAGTAAAAAATCAGAAAAGATCCTACCAAAGTCCACAGCTATCATGTCAAGAGAAATTCAGCTGGAAATGTGTTCATTTGACTCCAAAAAATCACCAAATACAAAACACAATTTTATACACTTCACAACTTACAGAACATTGTAATTTCCATTTCTGTGACTTCTAAGAAAATATTTGGCATGTTTTTCCATGTTCTCTAAAGTACTATAAAATATTCCTGAAGTAAAAGTTAATTTTTAAGTGGTAAACTTTTTTAAACCTACAAGGCCATTTATAGGAAATAAATTCTTCATTGATGTGTAAGAAAATGATTATGACTTTTTGTACATAGCTTTACACAAGAAACACGGTAAAAACATTAGTCAAATATCATGACTTTCAAAGCCTATAATGACAACATCCCAATAAAAGAGATGAAAGAAGAAACTTACCTGCTTTATGAAGATTTGAGTGTCACAGAAAGGAATCTTGGGTAATGGTGTCACCATCCACTGCTTGCCCAAGCTAGAAACCTGAGTCATTTCAAATTCTTCTCTGTTGGCTTCCTGTCAATGGCCCATCTAACAATCACCGAGTCCCATTGAATCAACCTTAAAAGTGTATCTTAAAAACAGCCCTTGTTCAACTTGCTAGCATTTCTGGCCTGAAATATTTCTGCAGCCTGCTCAATGATCTTTCTGCCTTAAATCTCACCAACCCTATCATGCCTGCTATTCCTTTCCCCCTATTTCCCTGCCAATCCTTCTTCCAGCATGACTCTTCTAAAATATCATCTGCCATGCCCCTGTGTATATCATTAAAAGACTCCCCCTCACCTAGGGCTGACACTAAGACTGCCATCTTCCCAACCAATCTCCTCCTGTAACTGCCCGAACACAGCTGATTCTTTGGTGTCTCGAAAATCCCGGGACTCATCAGGCCCATTTACTACTCAACGTAGGTTTCCATTGCTGGAGATGCCCATACTCCCACTTCTTCACCTAGAACGCTTCCAATTATACTTCAAGGGCCAACACGAAAGTTACCTCCTTGAAGACACTTTCCCAAACTCCTCAGACATTCTTAGGTGTTCTCTCTCTCTTCTCCCACAAAATACTGAACAACTTTCTATTGTATTTCACTGCGATTTTCTGGTTTTTTTTAAATCCATGTCTTCTGACTTAAGCTACTGAAGACAAGACAACATGTCTTCATCATCTCATTTTTCTAGTTCCTAGCATAGTACCTGGCACATAGTGGGTAAAATGACCGGATAAAAGAAGATACGGGTTTTGGTAGGTATGCTTTTATAACAAATGTTTCCAATAATGCATGCTACAACATTTTCAGATTTAAAGCATCACATTTCATAATATCAGACTCCACGTGAAAAACTCAAAATGTTACACTAGTTTTCTTTTTTTCATATTTGTCCTTGGGCCAAATGTTGCCCTCTAGTTTTCAACAAGATCACATACTTCTAGATTTATTATAGGTGGATTGTGGATTCAGACTGAAGTCTCCGGCATGGGCCTTTTTACCCCATCATTCTTGCCTAGGAAGGGAAGTTAGATCTTCCCAAGGATCTGAAGGCCACGTTTGTTCAAGTTAATAAAACAGAGCTGCAAAAAGACAGTTTGGTTACTACGTGGGAAAGAACATTTGGTGAGACCCCACTCAGGGTCCATACCTCCAGCAGGTTCCTGGGGAGGGTATTTCTGGATGTTCCAAAGAAAGCCAGCCACTTCTCCCCCAAGTAAGTCTGCTTCAAGACCTGGATGGACAGGAGATCCTGACGGGCAGAGGAAGGTCAAAGAATGGGTTTGCTCTACACCCAGAGCCATCTCTTTAAGACCACCTCCAAGAGCCATCAATCACATTGCACTCTGTGTGAATGGTAACCCCTGAAACTGGACAAGATGGCAGGTACTTCTCCCAATACTGACATATTTAATGAAATTGCAACATTTTTCTGAGACACATACTTTAAGCAGTGAACTTCCATGATATCTTTATATCATGGGAAGCATGGCTCTTGAAACCCCACCAACTTCCAAAGTTTTATGTGATCTACTTCATTTGGCTAAGACCCAACCCCCTTTTTGCCAACGGCCTATGTATTTTGTCTGTTTTATGCCTTAGTTCAAACTCACCTCCTCTTTAAAGTCTTAACTAAATACTTTCTCCTATCCTTCATTCTACGTCACCTCAGAACTTAAGTATTGCCCTGGAAGCTGGGCAAAAGCTTTGTAAAGCACCAAAAAAGCCATCCGTCTCTAGCCCTCTTCCCCAGAAGTCCACAGGATTTCTCAGGGCCCCCAAAGAGGCACATGCACACCTGGGCCATGTGTGCATGCACACACATGAACAAATACCCGTATACACCATGTATGAAGATCTTATAGTGAATGCCACACACCATCAGCCCTGCCACTCCATTTAACCCAAAATCTTAGGTTAGGCCAGAGACCTTGTTATTCCTACAATCTCAGGAATTCCTACCTCCCTACACCCCTTTCAAGACCCAATTATTTTCTGCTTTGAATTTTTTGTTGATACCATGTGTTTTCATGAATGGGAGCATGCTGAATCATTCAGTGTGCCTGAATTTTTGGTAGGTATACAGATTTTTTTTCTTCCCTGCTCCCAAAAGACTACCCTTAGAGTTCAGAGCGACAAACATTCTCCTACTAAATTCTACCCCCAGACTACTCCCAGAGCCCACTGGGATATATGTGTCCCAAAATAAAATTTTCAAAATTTCTATTTTTCCTACCAATGCACATACCTCATACAAAAAAAAAATTTTTTTTTTTTACAAAGGTACCCTGTAAAAACAGTAATTTGCGGCATACGCCCGTTTTTTTCAGGTTCAGACTGTCATAAAGGCCCCTACCTTTCAGCAGCAAGCACTATCAGTGGGAAAACAATTTCCCAACAAACTTGAGAGGACGAAAATGTTGGTGGGCAACCATACATCCCAATGGTCATGAAGGAGATACTCAAATCAAAAAGACACATTAGTTCTCTAAGATCTATAAGGGATTCAAGTATCCAAATTGGGTTTGGCCTAGGCCTCTCTTCTTCCTAGAGTAAAATGACAGGCTGGCTTCATTTTAGGAGTTATCTCTAAGATTACCTCCTTGCATCTTATGATTCTAAACCCAAACTTGGGCATACACAATGGTTCCTTGCCCTCCACTCCAATTCCAAGAAAGCAGAAGGCAAACTGACCTTCACTCCATGATGCTTAGGAAAAAGATCCCCCTGAATGGGAGGTGTGATTTGCTGTGGTGCTGAAAAGTATGTACAGTCCTGAGTACAAAGCATTCACATCTACCTAGTCTGTAGGCCTGGGGGAGCCTCTATTCCACTGACTAGCTCATCTGGACTACGGACACCTCTCCTGACTCTAGAATTCTACTCTCCACTAGCTGCAAGGCAGACCTTCTTCCCCTGTCTACTCAAGGCCATCTTGCTTTCTGGTGTCTGAAGTTTTGTCTAGAGCTAACCCAAGGGTCAGCAAACTAGATTTTGTTGGCCTAATCCAGCCCACTGCCTGATTTTGTACAGCTTGCAAGCTAAGAATGTTTTTTTTTTTTACATTTTAAAATCATTAGAAGAAATCAAAAGAGGAATAATATTTCATGACACATGAAATTCAAGGTTCAATAACCACAAATAAAGTTTCATTGGCATGCAGCCACAGCCGTTCATTTACGTATTATCTCTGGATGCTTCCACGCAACAACAGCACAGCTGAGTACTTGCAACAGAGACTATATGGCCCACAAAGATTAACATATTTACTTCACAGAAAACGTTTACTCATCCCTGCTCTAGTCCATAATCAAGTTAACTGCACTGACAAGTTCCTTTTCTCTTTCATTTAACTGGAAAGAGACTTTATACATACGGTGCTAAAAGATTTTTAAAACTCAGCTTTCCACAATTATATTTAAACAGTTTCTCCACAGCAATTATCTTGGGCATAGGCACAGTCAAGCTGAAAAGCTTAAAGAGAATTTGGCTCAGAACCATTGCTGAGTAAACCTGAAGTCAATGGTGAGATGGGGAAGTCTACCTCCCTCCTAGGCACTGGCTTGGACTTTCACAATGGGATGCTGCCTGGCCTCCTTCCACGCTACTCTGGAAAGTGTGAAGAAATATCACTCCTGTCGTGGGTTGAACAGTGTCCCCCCAAATCCATGTCCACCAGAAGCCTCAGATCATGACCTTATTTGAAAATAAGGGCTTTGCAGGTGTACTTGAGTTAAGATGAGGTCATACAAGATTAGGGTAGGCTCTAAATGCAGCGACTGGTGGCCTACATGAAGACACAGAGACACACAGGGGAGATGGCCATGTGAAGACGAAGGTAGAAATTGAAGTGATGCAGCTGCAAGCCAAGGAATGCCAAAGACTTCCAGAAGCTACAAGAAGCTAGGAGAGAAAAAAAAAATAAAATGGAAAAGATCCTGCCCTAGAGCCTTTTTTTTTTTTTTTTTTTTTTAGAGCCTACAGAGGAAGCGTCGTCTTGGCAACACCTTGATTTCTGTTTCCTAGCCTCTAGAACTGTAAGAGAATAAATTTCTGTTGTTTTAAAGCCACCCCGTTTGTGGTACTTTGTTAGGGCAGACCTAAGAAACTAATATACCTTCCCTTTCCAGAGTCTTGTTAAACTTTTCCAAACCGTTTTACAGCAATTTCATTCACTTATTCTCACAGCCATTCTGAAGCCGGCAGTCTATGGGTCATTTGCACTCTTGCTGAGGAACAGCACGGTCCCCTCATTTAGTACCATGAATGAAAAGCCAGGGAGCCTGCCTGCTCCTTGCTAACTGTTCTTGCTATTTGATGGCCCTTAACAGTTTGTTGAATTAATCTGTTTTGGGGGCTTCAGATACTTGCAAGAAGTTGTACTCTTCCTAAAGCAATTATTTGCCCCCACCTTTTTTACTGAGCTCTTTAATTCACCTCTAAGGTTTCTCTTGAGGGTGGCTGTGTTTCAGCTGCAGAAATCCAGGTTTTAGCTGTGTCGTCTGAGCATTCTGCTAAAGTCATCCCACCAAACAGACAAAAATGCAGAAACTTTATGAACCTTTAAGAAAAGGTCCTCTAACAAGTTGTGTCATATGTTACTTATTTAGGAATATTGCAAAAACACGACTTCTCACCATATTTGTAAATGAGAAACACATGACTGTAACCTGTAAGACCGCAAGAAAAACTGTGCTTTTGGTATGTTTGGCCTCGGACTTTTTGAAATATGAACCCAGCAAGGGAATTTCAACTTAAGCTGGATTCAGCTCATTATTCCCTTGTCCCTTGTGTGCCAGTAGAGAAGGGACTTAGAAAATTAACCCACACGTATACAGTAGCGGGCCATGTGCCCAGGCCGTCACGGAAAGCGCATCGCACACCTGAGTTCCCGTTCTGGCACAGCCTCTTACGGGCCGTGGGGCGTTAGGGAGGTGAATCTAGCCGCTGGGAGACGGAGTTCCTGCATCTGTAAAAAGGAAATGATGAAAACCCCAGGCCCTGTTAGGGTCAAAATAAGATACAGTATGTGAAAGCACTTTGTAAACTGTGAAGTACAAAAGCAGTAGGGCTTTATTATTACCGCCTGTACTTTAAACTCTCCCTGGTAAGCATAGCATAGCACATTTGTTAAAAGATAGTTAAAGATTGTTTGCTTTCACATAAATTAAAAAATGCTAAACAGACTTACAACACCCCAAAGAGTTTTATGACTCATCTCTAAGGCCCTTTGCATTTACTATTTGTGTTGAATCAATATGGTTATTTACCTGTCAATTTTTCTTTCTTTTTAATGCAGAATGGGAGCAGTCTTGTTTATTCATTTATTTTTATGACTGGCTCAGAAAGTACTAAGCTAATCCATACATCCAGTGATAACAGGATGATTCGGAACACACATAACAAAAGCTTATCCCTTTACTGCGGGCTGAATTTGTCAAAATATTTTCCTAGAAGTAACGTGAAAATACCAGTTCTCCATCTTTCACTGTTTCAGTGGGTGGTGACAAAAGGATCAGGAGGCCACTTCCTGAAGCCACAGCTTGGTGCTTTCTGGCGAAACGCAGCACAGAGCTGTTATATTTTGAAAAAAATGAGGCTTAAATGTAGTGATACCCGAGGTTGAGTTGGAATGCAATCCCTAAGAAAGATCCAATTCTCGTTTGTGCATATTTACCTAGTCTTAAAAATTCCCGAACTGTCCTGAAGGATGGTGGTGAAAGGCGTGTAGGCGGGCTTTGGAGTCTTCCAGGCTGTTCTAAAGCAGCTGCCCTTGGAGGGGTATGGGCCTGGGAGATACTGACTGAGGTTACTTTACAGACAAGGTGGCTTTGGGTGTAATCACAAAGGTGAACCACGCCCTCAGAGATTTAGACCTGGAGGAAACCTCGCCAACGAGCTAGTCTAATCTCCTCGGGCGGGAAGCCCACCACCACCTGCCATCGAGTGGACTCCAACTAATGGTGCCCCCTTTTGTGTCAGAATACAACTGCGCTTCATAGGGTTTTCGATGGCTGATTTTTCAGAAGTCAATCGCCAGGCCTTTCTTCTAAGGTGCCTCTGGGTGGACTCGAACCACCAACCTTTAGGTTAGCAGCTGAGCACGTTAACTGTGTACACCACCCAGGGACTCCGAGAAGAAGCCTACAGGGGTAAAATCCCTGCCTGAAGATCACAAAGCAAGTCCAGGCCGGAAGTAGAACTCCCACCTCAGTACTCTGTGCCCAGACTATGGGCTGCAACATGTAATACGTTCCCTTAAGTAAAGGTTTACTCTCAGCTGTAGTGTGACCAATCACTAAAATTATTAATAAACAGTGATATTTTAAATTGTATTATTGTTAAAAATGATAAATTTCTATGTATATATAAAAATTGAAGTTTTTTTCCTTACAAAATGAGAATGCATCAATATTTTGGCTTCTTTTCAGGCAAATTTTTTAAAACGTACAAGGAATTTAAGAGCACAGAACTCTGACACAGATGCACTATATATACGGACTATATACGTGAATTATATATACTGGTGGTACAGTGGTTAAGAGTTACAGCTGCTAACCAAAAGGTCAGCAGTTCAAATCCACCAGGTGCTCCTTGGAAACCCTATGGGGCAGTTCTACTCCATTCTATGGGGTTGCTATGAGTCAGGATTGACTCGATGGCAACAGGTTTATATATATATACATAAAAAACATATATATATATATGCTCTGATACATTTAAAAATGGAATGCTGAAATTTCTCACATTGTTTCAGGATGCTGGTGATTAGAATTGTTGCACACAGCCTTAGAAAAGAAAAAATATATATATATTTGAGAAAATAGAGTACTTGAAGAAATGAGGGAAAAAAATTAAAACAACACAGACCAGGCACTTGCTATCTTCTTTACTAACCCAAAGTTAAGATCTATTCTGATGTTGGCTAGTGCTAACGAGAAAATGGAGAGGGAAAGGAATGAAGGCCAGAGCTTCCCAGGGAAGGAGAGCATGGCTTAGAATAACTGCTCAGCACTGCTTTAGAAAGAGCCTTGGGAAAGCATGCTGAGGAAGAGCTGATGTCTACTGGGCAAAAAATGAGATACGCTTTCTTATAAGGAAGTAGAGAACAAACTCAGGAGCTCAGAAATTACCGCTTGAATTGGTGACAGCAACTGGCTCAAGAGCGTTCCTAGGTTTCCCATGAAGCCATAGGGAAGGTGAGGTTTCAGGTTCAGCATCACATTCTGGCTGCCACATTGCCTAAAAGCATTCAAGACACTTGACAATCTGGCCCCCCAAAAGCTCTCAAGCCCTGTCTCACTTTGGCCCTACGAGTCCTCGGCTTCAGACAAACTGGCCTGTCCTCAGAGTCTACCTTGTACTTCCTCACCTCCCTTTTTTTGTACATGTCATTCTCTCCATTCTTCACCAATACGCACACACACGAACGGCCGTACAGATCCCTCTGGACCTACTGTAACCGCAAGCAATCTTCCAGGTCACATTCAAAACCTATCTCAAGTTCTATCTTTGTGAAACTTTCCTCAATTCTCCCTGTGTGTCAATAGCTAGTAAATCAGCTCTGCTATTGCGAGGAATGCCCTGTCTCCCCTCCCCCAGAACACTTGTCCTAATCCTTGAACTTTGGCAAACTTAACCCTCCCCTAGCATCTCTGACACTGCACCAAAACAAGGCAAGTCTTGCTCGCCGTTCCCTTTGTATTCAGACGCTCAGTTGGGGTCGCTTAATTTAGCTTAGGATGAGGGGGAAGATGTAGAGGTATGGCGTAGAAAATGGATAGAATGCCAAACAGACCAAGCAGTTGGAAGAATTAGTTAAAAAGCAAACATACTAACACCAGGTGCTGGACTGGCAGAGGTGCAAAGTCTTCTAGACCCTACACATCTATGGAACAAGAGGTCTCTGCTGAAAGGGTGAGGAATCCCAGAGGTGTCTCAGCTCGTCCCTGGTGGTGTTGAAACTAGGCTACTGACAGCCTTGGGCTAAATACTATTTTATTTCTATAAGAATGGACAAAAATACATAAATAAACTTGTGATGTACATCAAGTGAAAAATGCTCAGCGTGGGTTGCACACAGTAGCTGGATGGTCCTCTGTTTTTTGAAGGAACTGCCTGTGTCATTTCTGTGCAACTGCGGAACACAAACAGTGAGTTCCCAGCATTCTCTGCAGTTCTTGCACAAGAGACCTGAGCTTACGATCTACTCCATAATAAATAAAGCTAATTATACCCACAGTGTTCACTGCATAGGATATAAAACAAAACTGGCACAGTCACAAATGTGAGCAATAATTTTTCAGCTAGTTGATAAAGCTAACGACTAAAATAAGCTAAAGCCAAATCCCATCATTCCTATGGGTTCCATTAAACTTTTCCAGGGGGCTCCTAGTTTCAAGTCAATGGGAGCCTCAGATAGCCTTAGATGACAGTCAAGAGCAACATCTAAAGCAAATGGCCCTTTAAGGCAACGATACTCCACACATTAGTATTGTTCTTTTAAAAGCTTATTGACTTAGCATGGAGACACTTAACACAAGTCATTGATTCTTTCACTTGCATGTGATTATTTACTTGCCGAACAATTCTAATAACAGATTGCACCAAAATGCGAGGCTATCTACACCAGCAGATTTGTATCCTAAGGTAAGAATAAACAAAAACATCTGTTTATCTTTGTGCATGTAATCGTGTATAAAGCTCCATTTATTAACACGTTCATTTCTGATTCTACTTGGTATAAATACGTCTTTTACTGTTTATAAATGCAGTTCCCAGAAATTCTTCTAAGCTCAACTGTAGAACCCATTAGTCCTTTTTTTTAAATTAGTGTAGAATGTTAATAAATTCTGCAATATTGCGTTTTGAAGCAAACAAATTATTTGTTTAAATAAAAAGCCTCAGTCGTAAAGCTGGCCTCTTGCAATAAAGTTGGTTAGACTTGAAGTCTCCTTATTATTGATAAGGCAATGCTAAGATTCCAGGAAATGTTTCAAGGACAAGAAATAAGTAAAATCTTTCACTATACACACACGCTTACACATATAGACATGAGTGTGTGCACATATATATACATCACACCACAATAGTGGCTTGTGTGACAGCGCAATTCACTAGTATAATCTTACGTGCTTATTTGTATATCTGAGAATGCTGTCTGATTCCTGGCCATTGCTCGGCCGCCCTTCCCCCCCTCTCCGAGATGCACTTCACTAACACATATGTCTGCCTCTGTCACTAGAGCCAGGAAAAGAGCTGGGAATGCTCACAGAAATACTGTGATTGCTCTTAGGATAAATCTTTTTGATAATAACTCAAAGTAATGCTTCCACTCATAGAAGATGGTCACACTGCCTAAGGACCCAGAACCCAATGCTTGGAACTCCTGGCGCCAAGAACTGGTACTGAATTCTAATGCTAAGTGCTTTTGAAAAGTGCATCAAGATTTAATAGGGTGAATTATCAGACTTGTTCAGAGTTTTAGCCACATAAATTCCATTAGGTTGTTATCTTCATCATGCTCCACCCCATCTATATTTATGTCCGAATGTTTGTTGACACCCTTCTAAGCTCTCCGTTGGGCTGTCTAACCTCTCATTTCCTCTCCTTCTATTTTTGGTTTCCGCACAACCTTTGAAGCCTGCATATGCCCCTGACTCGAGGGCCTTAAGCTTCCTCTACCCCTCTTTCAAATCCTTCCTTGAGACCTACACTTTAAAGGAAATAGTTTCTTCACTGATTTCCTATCCTGACTTTATTACACCTGACCCATTTTTCATTTTTCAAGCAAGGCTCCATCAATGTCTATTTGCACTGTCACCAAAGGCTGCGTTCACATAAGCTGCTCCTTGGATAATCACCTCCAGAGTTGATGACAGCTCAGACCCTCTAAAAATGTACTTCTCGCTGGTGTGCTGGAGCACCAAGCCAAAGCATGAAGTCATCTCTGCATCTGGGTCAGCCATTTTGTGAATGTACGAGAGAGGACTACAAGGGAGTGGATCTCACTGGGGCTGCGACCTGTCACTCCACTAGCAAGGTAGGGAAACAGGCTGGCAGACGGCTTTGTGGGGCAGTGCTATTTGCAGAGCAATCCTGAGAGGCAACGACAGCTGATCCCAGGGAAAGAGAAGGGACAAGAATGACATCCCAGCCTCCCATGACAAAGAGTCCTCTGCTTTCACTGCAGGTGTCTTGGTTTTTA
Organism: Loxodonta africana; assembly: GCF_030014295.1. Taxonomy (NCBI): domain Eukaryota; kingdom Metazoa; phylum Chordata; class Mammalia; order Proboscidea; family Elephantidae; genus Loxodonta; species Loxodonta africana. The sequence goes on along the minus strand of NC_087369.1, from coordinate 170,693,252 downwards.
AGTATGAACCCCCTGCATTAAGTCAGCCAGTTGAAAGGAGGATTTCTCAATGACCGTGCGGCAGGAGAGCAGGGAAAGATACAGGCAGAGTGCTAGGAAAGAAAGATAATTGAGGATGGATTTTCTACCCGTCATCATTTCCTGCTGTTTGTGTTATTTGGTTAACATCGTGGTTAGAAAATGTAATCAAGTAACCATTTTTGAAACTCATTTGTTCAATAAATATTTATTGAGTATCTACTATGTGCCAGACATTTGCTAGGTGCTTGAAATACAGAAAAGAATAAGGTATGGTCCTTGCCCTCAAGGAGCGCACAGTCTAGTGGAGAAGACAGACATGTAAACAAATACCTACAACACAACAAAATAGCTGCCAGTCAAGTCGTCTACAGAGCACCAGAGGAGCCCAGAGGTAGCAGCTGGTAATTAAGCCTGGTGGACTCAGGCAAGCCTTCGCAAAGTGACAGCTGAGTAGACTGGAAGGAGAAACAGGACTTCACCAGGAAGACAAGGGAAGGCAGGGAAAGACATTCTAGGCTGATGGGACAGCAGGCACAAAAGCAAGGAAGCATGACAAAGTATGGCACGATGGAGACCCAACAGGCGGTTCCATGTGGCTGAGACTGAATCTGGGTATGAAGAAGTGGTGACATACGAAGCCAGAAAGGAAGTATGAGACCAGAGAGGGAAGAGCCTCGTATGCTGGACGGAGATATTTAGACTTTTCCCTAGTAGTGGTGAAAAGGCACAGAAGGCTTAAAAGCAGGGAGTGACATGGTCAGATCTGCCTGTATGGAGGATGATTTGGGAGAGGGGTGGACTAGAGGGAGGGAGACCAGTGAGGAAGGGCTGTCACAGCAGTCCATCCGAGAGAGGCTCCCCGTCGGTTCTAAGGCAGTGAAGGTGGAGAAGTGACAGACTTGAGAGATACTTAGGAAGGAAGCTTGACAAGACTTGATGAATAATGATACAAAAAGTAAAATTGCCTCAGAAAATGAAACGATGTTTAAAAAAGTATGTTCAGAAAAAACAATCAACAGCCCCAGTCTTCCCTTCCTTTGAGTTCCCACTGTCTTCTGAAACCATCGCATCTGCCGAGTTTAAATAAAGGGAGAAGCGCCAGAGGGCACACATGGTCAGACTTCTCTAATTCAGACACCACTAACTTTGAGTCTGCAACAATTCAAGCTCCTACTGAGCAAGAATTTCAACCTACTTTCTTCCTCTGCGTCTTTCCAAGCCTTTAGTCAACCATTAACAGGAATCCAATCTAAAGGCAGTGGCTTCTTCCAATCGAGAGCTTGAGGTGCAGTAGGCAGTTGCTTACATGGTGGTATCTGAGGGGTAGGCCCATACATGCGCCCTACCCAGGGGCCACGAGGCCCAGAATCCAATCATTAGCAATTCATCCCTTTGGGAGAGCTTTGGTCCCTCTGGGCTTCTCTTTTACAAGGCAATGATTCCTGAGATGGGGAGGGCATTTAGTCATTCAAAACCCAGTGGGATTTTGGTTGATCGAAATGCCTTTTGTTTTGACAGAAGGGGTCAGGGTAAGTTATAAGAGGGCTATGTAGGTACCTGTGGAAGAAGGTGATGCAGAAGGGAAGACTGAGGACTACAGAAGACAACGTAAGATCTTGCCAAGGGATATCCCTGCAAGTACTCAAGAAACTAAGATTCGTAAAGAATGCCTTCCACTTCTGGCTCCAGCAAATCACACTTGTACACTCTTGAACTTTAAGGAACTTCTGTGTTGTATGTGTATGGTACGCCATTGGCTAATGAAGGCCAACGATCACTCAGTCTTTTCATGAACCTCATACTACTTATCACAGATTAGAATCTAAAATGGTATTAATTTGTATGGGATATTACTAAAAATGCATTTTCTGAAACTTTTTTTTATAACTCCAATTTTTCATTCACTCAGACTGACCTGGTGTTCATTCCACATTATTGAGATTTCACTGTATTTGCTGAGTGTTAATCAGTCATGTCATAGTGACGGAGGATCAAGAATCAGACACTGACCTTGAAGAGTCTCATATAGGGCTCAATAAGGTAAATAAGCTGCTTGTGAGTACTTGATTAGAGTGGCTAAAACAATGAACAAAAAAAAAAAGAAGAAGAAGCAAAACAAAACTTTAAAAAGTACTTACTTCACTTGTTTGAAGAATCGTGAACTTTGGCAGTTTAGTCTTTGTACTGGCTGAACTGGGCTTTCCATCCAAGAGCGATCCAAATGACAGATTTCCAAAGCTGTTCTCAAATTCGATTGAAGGCTTCAGTGTCGGCGAGATGTCTGGTGCCTGGTCCTGGCCATCCATGGGTCTTACATAAGCGGTTGGCTTTTGCTGCCCCATGCTTGGTTTGCAGTAAAGCCCTGGTGGGAAGTTTTGAACTGAAAGGCCACTGCTGGGAGCTAATAAAGATGAGGCAACTAGGGGAGACCCAGGCGCTTGCACTGTAAATTCAGATTCTCCTGGTGAGTTGGATTGAAAGATTTCTTTGAAAGCTTCCTCTCCATTGGATTTGGGGTTGCTGTCTTCCTTTGCAGATGGGTTTGACTCTTCAACTGCTGCCATCTGGGGCTGTTCAGCTGGGTACACAAAAAAATCTTCCAGTCTGGCTTGGGGCTGGTCCTGTGTAGAAGTTTGAATCTTGTTTGGCTGGTTACTCGCCTGGCTTGCTGGTATAGCGGTGGAGTTAGGACTATCTCGTGACCAGTCGGGCTTAGATTTTCTGTTGCTGTGTATTAGAGTTGAATTCAGTATCACGACAGAAGGTGGGGGCATTGGTGCTGAGGGCTGGGTATTATCCTGGTGAGGTGGGATCATTCGGTTCTTTTGTTCTGGAAAAAAGCTTGGTTCGTTTTTGTTGATGGGAGTCTGGGGCACGGAATTCTTTGGGATTCCCACTAGATGGTTCTGATTAGAATGGTTAGTTAGCAAATCCTTCATTTCGTCATAGTTTCCCAGCGTGTTCTGGACTCGGTTGGCAAGTGCATCACCTTTGTTTGTCTAAAATAACAAAAAAGATGGGGGTGGGAGGAGAGACAATGAATAGGTTTGTGTTTCCTAATGTTAATGTTTCAAACAGATGCCTTAAGTAGACTACCATATAGCGTTCTTTAAAATTGCCATACTGTCATAGAATTTCATACTCTGTGCTCGGTAAGGAAAAAAAATATCAAAAATGCTATTGAAAGAGCCTCTTTGGAATGAGCTGGTATGATTAGTGTTTGCATGCTCCCTGGCCTGTCCTTAAACATGTTCATTGGGAGACCATTTTAAATCATGTTGCTTATGAATTTTATTAGTGAAATAACTTATTTGATGTCAGGTGAGCTGAATTGTTACATTCTACACCATGATTAATAATGTTTGCTTACTGATCATTAAATTATAATGAAATGTTCAACTTATATATGTTCTTGACGCATCAGCCCTTGGAACGACATTCTACCATGCAAAAGGCTTAGCCCGTCGAATAAGAAAGTCAATTAAATTGTACTATCATGGCTACATTAAGTTTAGAAAAGGCATGGAATTAAACAACATCTAATTGAGCTAACTTACGACTAAAGTGAATCTAATTCCTTTTAATCAAAGAACCGTATAAATTGCTGGTGTCTGCCTACATATTCTGGGGGCAATTGCGTTTGCATATTGGTGATTCATACTCGTTTACTTTGAAACGGTGCAACTGTTCATCAACAGTGACTCAAGCTCTCTTGTGTCTTTGCCGTGATTTAGAAAAATTTATTCAAGAATTTAAGCTGTTGCTTAAGTAAACAAAGACGAAGTCATATTTTCAAAGTGATATTGGCCTAATGTGTAGATTTAGAGACAACAAAATTATTCTGTGTACAATGAACATAACAGCTTCCCCAGTCCCTGTAGGATATACTAATCCTATTAAAACGGCCGTGAGTGTTTTTAAAAGAACTGAGCTCCTGCCTGAGTTTTACAATATACAGAGCACAGCTTTCAGAACTAGAAAAACGGTGGGTAGCTGTATACTTGGAAATGACTCTGATGACAGCTCAGTGTTTCATCTTTGACGGTGAGTTTTATTATTCACTTTACATGCCAAAGATGTTACCAAAACAGGTTGCTGAATTCAGAAGGGTAAAGGACTTCTTTGTGCCTCGGCTGCACTATCCTGACCCAAGATGTTGGAATGAAAGGAGGCTACTGGTACCGAAGGAGCCACCTGGCGGCAGGGCCAATGGGTGGGGAAGACACCCGCCCTAAGTGGTCTTCATGTCTAGGAACCATAGGCACGCTCCCCGTGCACAGCAGGGGGTAACTACCTCCCTACTCGGATATTCTCCAAGGAAGACAGATGTGTAACAGCTAATGTTTCTCATAGCCTAGTCAACACAGCCTAGTCTCCTGGTGTACACAGGAAGTATATTGGTTCCAGTCTGGTATCTAAGCTTCAGTTGTGTGGCTGTGTGCTGTTCTCTGTATAGGAAGATGGAGGTGTGATCAGTGTACAGATGGATGGAGGGTGAAGTGCTAGAAATGGATGGAATCACCCAGGGAAAGAAAACGTAGAATGAGAAGATCAGGCTCAGGGAGGAACCCTGGGGGAACACCAACGTTTAAGAGGCTGGGAGAAGAAGAGGCAGAAAAGGGTACTAAGAAGGAACAATCAGACGGAATCAAACTGTAAACCCTGGCCTGATGATTACCATCATCTCCGTATACTGTATAAAGTATTCAACTGACACCCTGTGTTAAACCATATAAGAGACTCCAAGGAAATAAAGGCAGTTATGAGAGAAACACGCGTTTCAAAGAGTAAGGAAAAGTATGCTAAACACACACTCAAGAGATTTTGTGAGGGTGGGGGATGTTAGAAATCAAATAAATATGTGTCAGTTTTAGTTCGCTTATTCGCAAGAATATCTTATATATATCATATGCAACCCTGGTGTTGAAACCATGATTAAACAATTAACATCCCTTATAATCCTCAGCTGAATAATCACTCTGTTTTCAGGAGCACATATGAAAGACGTATGTAACAGATATACAAAAAAAAAAACAGATATGGATGGGGAGATATCACTTGTATTCCCGAAAAATCCCTAGGTTTGTCATTTTTAATGACAGAATTCACCTTTTTAGCTAAGTCAAGAATAAACTCATTGTACATAGCAGGTGCCTGCAGCTGAGTTGCACAATGAACCATTTGGGTAGCAGCCAAAGCCAGTCTCTCTGTTCAATCCTTAAATTTAAAACAAGGAGAGTCTATTGTGGCAGGGCCCAGCAGGAACTTGACGCAAGCTTTATATACTTGCAGGGAGGGGGGTTCTGGCCCCTCAAACAGTTTGCCCCATTGGCCAGATGCCTGCCTCATGAATCCTGATATCTGCCTATCTTCAAGGTTCTGGCCTTGAAGGGGGGAAACAGCACCATTTCACGTCCCATTTGAAACACCATCGTCTTGCTATCTAGCTTGTGCTCTCTCCAGCCAACTTCCTCAGAGCTCAAGGCCTCCAGGCCCATTTGCTTACAAGCAAGCTAGCCACAGTCCTGTTCCTGTTCCAGAAGTAAACACAACGGACATGTTTATGTTATCCTCACTGGACGGAACTTGGGTTAGGTGTTAATGGTTCTACACGTATGTTTACCGTTATAATGAGCTGAGCTTCTGACGCATGCTTAGATTTTTTTTTCCACCTCTAGGCTTTAAAATATGCTTAAAATTAGGAGAATTTATAAACGGGCCAATGTCTACAACTCTGTCTACATGAATAAAGTGGTAAATTGAAAGTTTTCTGAAAAATTCTAGAAAATCCACCTTCTACTATGTTGTTGTTGCTGTTAGGTTTTGTCAACTGAGATCTGACTCAGAGTGACCCTATATACCACAGAACGAAACACCGCCCTGTCCTGTGCGATCGTCACAATGGTTGTTACGCTTGAGCCCATGTTGCAGCCACTGTGTCAATCTACCTCATTGAGCATCTTCCTCTTTTTCCCTGACCCTGTACTTTACCAAGCATGATTTCCTTCTCCAAGGACTGGTCCCTCATGATAACACGTCCAATGTATGTGAGATGCAGTCTCGACATCCTTGCTTCCGAGGAGCATTCTGGTTGTACTTCCAAGGCAGATTTGTTCGTTCTTCTTGCAGTCCATGGTATATTCAATATTCTTTGCCAACACCACAATTCAAAGGCATCAATTCTCCTTTGGTCTTCCTTATTCATTGTCCAGCTTTCACATGCACATGATGCCATTGAAAATACCATGGCTTGGGTCAGGCGCGCCTTAGTCTTCAAGGTGATATCTTTGCTTTTCAACACTTTAAAGTCCTTTGCAGCAGATTTGCCCAATGCAATGTGTCCTTTGATTTCTTGACTGCTGCTTCCATGGGTGTTGATTGTGGTTCCAAGTCAAATGAAATCGTTGACAACTTCAATCTTTTCTCTGTTTATCATGATGTTGCCTATTGGCCCAGGATTTTTCTTTTCTTTATGTCGAGGTGCAATCCATACTGAAGGCTGTGGTCTTTGATCTTCATCAGTAAGTGCCTCAAGTCCTCTTTACTTTCAGCAAGCAAGGTTGTGTCATCTGCATAACACAAGTTGTTAATGAGCCTTCCTCTAATCCTGATGTCCCGTTCTTCTTCAAATAGTCCAGCTTCTCAGATTATTTGCTCAGCATACAGACTGAATAGGTATGGTGAAAGGATATGACCCTGATGCACACCTTTGCTGACTTTAAACCACTCAGTAACCCCTTGTTCTATCTGAACAACTGCCTCTTGATCTATGTACAGGTTCCTCATGAGCACAATTAAGTGTTCTGGAATTCCCGTTCTTCCCAATGTTATCCATAATTTGTTATGATCCACACAGTCGAATGCCTTTGCACAGTCAATAAAACACAGGTAAACATCCTTCTGCTATTCTCTGCTTTCAGCCAGGATCCATCTGACATCAGCAGTGATATCCCCGGTTCCACACTCTCTTCTGAATCTGGCTTGAATCTCTGGCAGTTCTCTGACGATACACTGCTGCAGCCACTTTTCAATGATCTTCAGCAAAACTTTGCTTGCGGGTGATATTAACGATATTGTTCAATAATTTCTGCATTCGGTTGGATCTCCCTTCTTGGGAATAGGCATAAATATGGATCTCTTTCAGTCGGTTGGCCAGGAAGCTGTCTTCCAAATTTCTTGGCACAGATGAATGAGTGCTTCCAGCACTGCATCCGTTTGTTGAAACATCTCAATTCCTGGAGCCTTGTTTTTCACCAATGCCTTCAGCGCAGCTTGGACTTCTTCCTTCAGTACCATCGGTTCGTGATCATATGCTACCTCTTGAAAGGGTTGAACATCAACACAATTCTTTTTGGTATAATAACTCTGTGTATCCCTTTCGTCTTCTTTTGATGTTTCCTGAGCTGTTTACCGTTTTCCCCATAGAATCCTTCACTATTGCAACTTGAAGCTAGAATTTTTTTCTTCAGTTCTTTCGGCTTGAGAAATGCTGAGCATGTTCTTCCCTTTTGGTTTTTATCTCTAGCTCTTTGCACATATCATTATAATACTTTGTTTTCTCGAGCTGACCTTTGAAATCTTCTGTTCAGCTCTTTTACCTCATTATTTTTTCCTTTTGCTTTAGCTACTCAGTGCTCAAGAGCAAGGTTCAGATATTCTTCTGACATCCATTTATGTCTTTTCTTTCTCTCCCGTCTTTTTAATGACCTCTTGCTTTCTTCATGTATGATGTCCTTTGGTCATAAGTGTTCAACGCACCAAATCTATTCTTGAGACGGTCTCTAAATTCAGGTGGGATATACTCAAGGTCGTGCTTTGGCTCTCGTGGACTTGTTCTAATTTTCTTCAGTTTCAGCTTGAACTTGCATATGAGCAATCGATGGTGTGATCACCAGTTGGCCCCTGGCCTTGTTCTGACTGATGATGCTGAGCTTTTCCATTGTCTCTTTCCACAGATATAGTTGACTTGATTCCTGTGTATTCCATCTGGCGAGCTCCGCGTGTATAGTCACCGTTTATGTTGTTAAAAAAAGGTGTTTGCAGTGAGGAAGTCATCCGTCTTGCAAAATTCAATCATGCAATCTCCGGCACTGTTTCTATCACCAAGGCCATATTTTCCAAGTACCAGTTCTTCTTCTTTGTTTCCACCTTTTGCATTCCAATCTCCAGTAATTATCAATGCATCCTGATTGCATGCTTGATCAATTTCAGACTTCAGCAGCTGATAGAAATCTTCAATTTCTTCATCTTTGGCCTTAGTGGTTGGTGCGTAAATTTGAGTAGTAGTCGTATTAACTGGTCTAACTTGTAGGCATATGGATATTATTCCATCACTGACAGTGTTGTACTTCAGGATAGATCTTAAAATATTCTTTTTGACGATGAATTCAAAGCCATTCCTCTTCATGATGTCACTGCCAGCATAGTAAACCATATAATTGTCTGATTCAAAATGGCCAATACCAGTCCATTTCAGCTCATTAATGCCTAAAATATCAATGTTCATGTGTTCCATTTCATTTTTGATTATTTCCAGTCTTCCTAGATTCGTACTTCATACATTTCACAGTCCAGTCATTAATGGGTGTTTGCAGCTGTTTCTTCTCATTTTGAGTCATGATAAATCAGCAGACGAAGGTCCCGAAGGCTTGACTCCATCCACATCATCACGGTGGTTTCTACTTTGAAGAGGCAGCTCTTCCCCAGTTGTCTTTTGAGTGCCTTCCAACCTGGGGGGCTCATCTTCCAGCACTATATGAGACAATGTTCCACTGCTATTCATAAGGTTTTCACTGGCTAATTCTTTTCAGAAGTAGACTGCCGGGTCCTTCTTCCTAGTCTGTCTTAGTCTAGAAGCTCAGCCGAAACCTGTCCACCATGAGTGACCCTGCTGATCTCTGAATACCGGTGGCGCAGCTTCCAGCATCACAGCAACACACAAGCCCCCACAGTACGACAAACTGACAGGCACATGTGTTTTAGTTTATATTACAGTTATGATTTATTTTTCTCTGCATAAGACTGTGAGCTCTTAAAGGGCATTGGCTATCCTTTTTATTCATCTTTATAGCCCCAAAACTTAGCACCATGTCTAATGTATATTAAAAAAAAAAGTACTGAATAATTGGTTGCTGAATTGAACAGAACCAAATTATAATTCACATCCTGCGTGTGTGTGTATGTATATATATATATATATATATATATATATATGTATATGCATATGTATGTGTGGGTGTATGTGTGTATATATATATATATATATGGATTTGTAATAGCTTAGAGTTAAAAGTACAAATGTAAAAATTAAGCTAACTTGGTTACTATGATGTTTGAGCTTCCTGGTAGCTAAGGTAAAAAGGAAAAGCTCTTAAGTTGCAGAATTCTCTTTATCTGATGGAAGGAGGCATATCCTAATTCATTACATGAGACAAATGGTTGCCTGATACTACAATTAGAAAAGGAATTCCTCCCATTGGTTCATTTACAAGGACCTTTGTGCAAAAAAAAAAATGAGCAATTTTTTCAGCACCGATTTTATAGAAGATGCAAAGTTGTTCTTCCCATGGCTGTTCCTTATGATGACCAAAAAGCTAAAGCATTACATTGCAAGTGTAACTCGGTCAAGGCATGCCTGCGTGTGAAGTGAGTGGGCTAGGCTAATAAAATCCAGGTGTGTAGCTTTTGTGTGCGTGACATTAGGGGTGGAGCTGTGATGACCTGTAAGGGTGGAGGGATGTCATTTCTCTTAGACTAACTTCCTCATAGAACAACTGTCTCAGAGAGACTTGTGACAGGAACTGCATAGCATACAGTTCAAGGTTGAGTTCACTGGTGACACTTTATTTGCTGCTGATTAAAGGAAGATCCATAGGCTTTGCATAACAGATGTGGTTGCTGCAGCTACAAGTAGGACTTACCATGGTCCTTCGTAAAATGAATACCGGCAAATTCAAAACGCTCAGGAGGCAGGATTAGTCACGGAGGACACACAGCCTCAAAAAGTCCACCATTCAACAATCCCCAAATAATTAACAGTCCAGTCCAGGTTGCCAGAGTAAATCACTGCCTTCCCATCACTGGAGGTGGGTAACCATCAACCAATTTTTAAATTTCTCAAGATAACAGATACGAGATACACTGGATAGAAACTCCAATGAGACCTAAAATACATTTACACACACCTACACAATGTACTCTCTTTATACACCATAGCAACTTCTGATGGACACAAAATGGTCTTTTTTATCCTCCAGAGCCTCAGTAATCCTATTATGGAGCAAGGTATTCTTGGCAATCTTGGTTGAACATTATAAACATGGCAAAAATGAAATTTAGCCATTTCAATCAATTATAGGCTTTCTTCAATTTGGTCGAATCTTTACTTCCCGTTCTAGATAATCGGTTGGTTCCTTAAATGTAACCTCTGTAGCTGTTATTTTCTAAGTAATCACAATTTCTCTATCATCAAGGAAATGCATTTTCCCAGTATTTTCAGGCATAAATTACATATCTGGTTTGTGGCTCATGACTAAGAGCACCCCTTCATTTTAGCTTTTTTGCCTCTCATTACTTCAGGAAATGCGAGCTTCCCTCAGTTTTCTTCTAATGCTATCTACAAATCAGTAGTGTAATTTCATTGCAAGACTAATTTCCTAGCAGGCTAGGGTACCATAGTATATCTTTTTAATAAAAGTAGCAAAATAATTTAAGTTTTGAGGTTCATTTTTTCCTTTTATCTTATTGTAGCTAAAATATGTGATCTAGTTGTTTGTTTTTTTCCCCAATTCTAATATTTTTTACAGTTAATCCCTCAACTGGAAATTGTCAGTTCTTTCTTTAATCTAATTATAATAATAACTTGAATTTGTATAGCACTTCCCAGATTTCAAAGCAAGGTCTCTCTGGTTGTTTCATTTGTTCCTTACAACAGCCATGTGAGTCAGCCGAGCAGCTCTGGCCTCAATCTGTCCTCTGTCCACCCCAGCCCTAATGACCCTGGGTAAGCCACTTAACCTCTCTGTGCCTCAGTTTCCTCATTCTTGATGAGCTGCGAAGAGCTACCAAATGTTTATTATGATTATTATTACTTTTTATTTTTCACTTCAGAGAAATGAAGTTTCTTCCCCAAAGTCACATACCAGGTAAGCTTATCAAGTCTTCCAACTTTCTGTTAGAGGATAAACAGCTTCCTGTTACAGATAGGGAATCACACAGAACTGGGTTCAATGTCTACATTCACCACTTACTAGGATGTGAAGCTGCAAACAAGCCACCTCACCTCACTGAGCCTCAAATTACTCATGGCAAACACCAGGAAAATGCATACTCCATAAAGTTGTTGGAAGGACTAAATGAGCACATGCATAAAAGCCTTCACACAGTGTCTGGCACACAGTAGGCATTTGGTATGTGCCCGTTCCTCATCCCACCCAATCTTTCCACAAGACTCTAGATAGGTCAAAAGATTTCAGATTTTTCAAGCACTTTCTAAGATATCCTTCTCAGTAGCATAGCACGAACTCAGATTTGAAAGTTATAAGCTACAACAGCAGTTCCACAGAAATCTTCCCACCAACAACCGAATCTGAGAGTGGTCAACATTCATTCCACTCCGGGAGTGGTAGAAGAGATGCCAAGAAAAGAAAGAAAATCAGCCAGGGACATGAGAGATCGCCATTTCTCCTTTCTGCCAGGAAAGGGCAGTGGGATTAGAATCCTAAAGACTGGTGCTCATGCTAATTTACAAAACAATGACACTACTGGCCACATGATCAGGTCATGTTTTAGGCTTTAGAATAGCAAGAAATTTTCTGCAAACCCTGATTCACCACCAGGAATTTTGATCTTTAATTTGATAAGCATCCTTAGTCCAACCCTAGGGAAGAGTTGAGGGGTGCCCCAGTCTCTACCAGTAGACCATGAGCCAGCTCTAGAACTTCCGTGGCCACTGGAATGTCCAGATACTCCAAGGGTGTCCATACCAATCCTGGTCTGGTAAGCCTTTGGAGGTACACATCAGTTCTAGGATCCTAATATGGGGAGGAAGGAGGCATAATCTCCAGTGATCTCCCAGGGAATCCCGAACATAGACACAGCACAAGATGACAACTGGCCATCAAAAAAAAAAAAAAATTTAAGCAAGGGTAAAAGAAAAATAATTACTACGTCACTAACTGTACCCTTTCCTTCATAGTCTTGACCCAAGAACAAAGGCCTTTCCCCACCAGGAAGCACAAAGACATTAGGCTACTAATCACACAGCAGACCTGGCCCTGCACTGGACTGAATGTTCCCATCTGTGTCCCTACTCGATGTACTTTTGTAATATCAAGACAGATGGCTTTTTAAAACTTCAGACAGTGTTGATAATAGGTTTTTATTTTCAACTGCCAACTTGAAAATACACTAACATTTAAAAATAAATTTGCATCTATATGACAGGTCTTGTCAACAAGAGATGGTATTTACCTTAAAGGCACAAGACCATTAATTCACCATGACGTAAAATTATAAAGGGGGAATAAAGTAAAGATGCTGCACCTACTAATATTGCTGAGGAAGGAGTGGATATTGAATTTTAAGAACAATCCCTTTGAGTAAATCTCATTATTCTAACCTATCCAAAGGTAAAATGTAAAACTAATCTGGTTGTTCCTCTTTCACTTCTAAAAGGCAAAAGGATCCTATTACCCTTGGACATCTCTTCCTATTTTCTGAAAAACAAAAACAAAATGGAGTCCACTCTTCTCACCCTGCCCTCAAATCTCCCTTCCATTCTCCTCTTTGTACTCATCTTAACGTTCCATTCCCATCTTCCTCCACATGGCTAATCACTCTTCACATGATTTTGTATTTTCTCATCTCCTGGGGCTTCTACTTATTATCACCTCTCTCTCCTATTTCTTCTTTCTCTCCTTTCCTTCTCTTTTGACATTGGTTCCTTCCCATCAACCTCCAAACATGTTCAAGTTTCTCTTACCTAAAAAGAAAAACCTTTCTTCATTTATTTCCTAACTTTTCTTTTTTCCCTCCTCCTTCCACCCAGAAAGATTAGGTCTACATTCATTGCCTCTCTTTCCTTACTTTACCGCTTTCCAATTACTCTCTGTGTCAGCCTGGTTCCCCGCAATCACCACTGTGATCATCAAATAAAACAGCTCTTTCTAAGGTCACCTGCCAATTCCGACAGCCACACTACAATACTTACCTTTCCTGACCTCACTTGCACATGTAACTAACACATTTCTCCTCCATAAAACTCTTTGTTCCCTTGGTTTCTGTTAAGTTATTCTCTCCTAGTTCTCACGCCACCTCTCTGATCACTCCTTTTTAGTTTCCTTTCCTGATCTCCTCCTTCACCACTTAAATATTGCTACTCCCCAGGATTCTTGCATTGTCCCGCTTCTTACTCTGACTGTAATCTTATTCCCTCTCCCAGCTTCCACTGCCACCTACATAATGATAGCACCTAGATCTCTCTCTCGATCACTCTCATGAGCTCCAGATCCAAATATCAGTGCCTTGATATCCCACTGGCATCTCAAACCCAACATGCTCAAAACTGAATAAATTGTTTTAACTACACACCAACTCTGTTCTCCTTCTTCTGTAAACCTTTTAATGATACCACCAGCCTCTCAAGACAAAAACTTGGGAGGCATTCCTATCCCACCCTCCCCATATCCAATCAGATACCCAGTCCCATCATCTCAACTTACCTGTTGTTGTTGTCGTTAGGTGCCATCGGGTTGGTTCCAACCCGTAGGGCCCTATGCACAACAGAACGAAACACTGCCCTGTCCTGTGCCATCCTCACAATTCTTGCTATGCTTGAGCCCATTGTTGTAGCCACTGTGTCAATCCATCTCGTCAAGAGTCTTCCTCTTTTTTGCTGACCCTCTACTTTGCCAAGAATGATGTCCTTCTCCAGGGACTGATCCCTCCTGACAACATGTCTAATGTATGTGAGATGCAGTCTCGACATCCTTGCTTCCAAGGAGCATTCTGGTTGAACTTCTTCCAGTATAGATTTGTTCGTTCTTGTGGCAGTCCATGATATATTCAATATTCCTTGCCAACGCCACAGTTCAAAGGCATCAATTCTTTGGTCTTCCTTATTCATTGTCCAGCTTTCACTTGCATATCATGCGATTGAAAACACCATGGCTTGGGTCAGGTGCACCTTAATCCTTAAAGTGACTTCTTGCTTTTTAACATTTCAAAGACATCCCATACAGCCAGTTTGCCCAATGCAATGTGTCTTTTGATTTCTTGACTGCTGCTTCCATGGGTGTTGGTTGTGGATGCAAGTAAAATGAAATCCTTGACAGCCTCAATTTTTTCTCCGTTTATCATGATGTTGCTTATTGGTCCAGTTGTGAGGATTTCTGTTGTCTTTATGTTGAGGTGTAATCCATACTGAAGGCTGTTGTCTTTGATCTTCATCAGTAACTGCTTCAAGTCCTCTTCACTTTCAGCAAGGAAGGTTGTGTCATCTGCATAACACAGGTTGTTAATGAGTCTTCCTCCAATTCTGATGCCTCATTCGTCTTCATACAGTGCAGCTTCTCAGATTATTTGCTCAGCATAGAGATTGAATATGTGTGGTGAAAGGATACAACCTTGACGCACACCTTTCCTGACTTTAAACCATATAGTATCTCCTTGCTCTGTTTGGAAGACTGCCTCTTGATCCCTGTACAGATTCTAATGAGCACAATTAAGTGTTCTGGACTTCCCGTTCTCCTCAATGTTATTGATAATTTGTTATGATCCACACAGTCGAATGCTTTAGCATTCTCAGTATAATACAGGCAAACATCTTTCTGGTATTCTCTGCTTTCAACCAGGATCCATCTGACATCAGCAATGATATCCTTGGTTCTATGTCCTCTTCTAAATCCGGCTTGAATTTCTGGAAGTTCCCTGTTGATACACTGCTGCAACCACTTTTGAATGATCTTCAGCAAAATTTTGCTTGCTTTTCATATTAATGATATTGTTTGATAATTTCTGCATTCTGCTGGATCACCTTTCTTGGGACTATGCATAAATATGGGTATCTTCCAGTCAGTTGGCCAGGTAGCTGTCTTCCAAATGTCTTGGCACAGACGAGTGAGCATTTCCAGCACTACATTCATTTGTTGAAACATCCCAATTGGTATTCCGTCAATTCCTCGAGCTTTCTTTTCCTCCAGTGTCTTCAGAGCAGCTTGGACTTCTCCTTTGGCATTGTCAGTTCCTGATCATATGTTACCTCCTGAAATGGCCGAATGTCGACCAATTCTTTTTTGTATAATGACTCTGTGTATTCCTACCATTTTCTTTTGATGCTTCCTGCATCATTTAATATTTTCCCTTTAGAATCCGTCAATATTGTAACTCGAGGTTTGAATTTTTTTTTCAGTTCTTTCAGCTTGAGAAATGCTGAGCATGTTCTTCCCCTTTGCTTTCTATCCCCAGGTCTTTGCACATATCATCATAATACTTTACTTTGTCTTCTCAAGCCACCCTTTGAAGTCTTCTGTTCAGCTCTTTTACTCCATTTTTTCCTTTTGCTTTAGCTACTCGATATTCAAGAGCAAGTTTCAGAGTTTCTTCTGATGTCCAGTTAGGTCTTTTCTTTCTCTCCTGTCTTTTTAATGACCTCTTGCTTTCTTCAGGTACAATGTCCTTGATGTCATTCCACAACTCATCTGGTCTTCAGTCACTAGTGTTCAGCATGTCAAACCTATCCTTGAGATGGTCTCTAAATTCAGGTGGGATACACTAAATGTCGTACTTTGGCTCCCGTGGATTCGTTCTAACTTTCTTCAGTTTCAACTTGAACTCGCATATAAGCAATTGATGGTATGATCCGCAGTCAGCCCCTGGCCTTCTTCTGACTGATGATATTGAGCTTTTCCATCGTCTTTTTCTATAGACGTAGTCGATTTGATTCCTGTGTATTCCATCTGGTGAGGTCCAGTGTATGGACACCGTTTATGTTGGTGAAAAAAGGTATTTGCAATGAAGAAGTCATTGGTCTTCCAAAATTCTATCATGTGATCTCCCACATTGTTTCAATCACCAAGGCCATATTTTCCGACTACTGATCATTCTTCTTTGTTTCCAGCTTTTGCATTCCAGTCACCAGTAATTATCAAAACATATTGATTGAATGTTCAATCAGTTCCATCAGTTTCATCTGTAGCCTTGGTGGTTGGTGCATAAATTCGAACAATAGTCATATTAAATGGTCTTCCTTGTAGGTGTCTGGATAGTATCCTATCATTGACAGCGTTGTACTTCAGGATAGATCTTGAAATGTTCTTTTTGACAATGGATTTGACACCATTCCTCTTCAAGTTGTCATTCCTGGCAGAGTAGACCATAGGATTGTCTGATTCAAAATGACCTGTACCAGTCCATTTTAGCTCACTAACACCTAGGATATCGATCCTTATGAGTTCCATTTCATTTCTGATGATTTCCAGTTTTTCTAGATTCATACTTCATACATTCCAGGTTCTGATTATTAATGGATGCTTGCAGCTGTTTCTTCTCATTTTGAGTCATGCCACATCAGCAAATGAAGGTCCTGGAAGCTTGACTCCATCCACGTCATAAAGGTCGACTCCACTTTGAGGAGGCAGCTCTTCCCCAGTCATCTTTTGAGTGCCTTCCAACCTGAGGGGCTTGTCTTCTGGCACTATATCAGACAATGTTCCACTGCTATTCATAAAGTTTTCACTGGCTAAATCTTTTCAGAAGTAGATCCCCTGGGTCCTTCTTCTTAGTCTTCCTTAAATCCTTCCGGCCATGAACTCCCTTTAGCCATGAACTCCCTTAGCGACCAACAGCTTCTTTAACTGCCTCTAGTTTCCCCTCCTTCCAACCCACTCTCCACACTGCCCAGCATCATCCTTCTAAAACGTACATCTGTTCTGGCCATGCCCTGATGTAAAAACTCGGCAATGACTTCTCTTATGCAGGACCACATCCAAATACTTTGCCATAAGTACAAAGCCTTCACCAATCCTTCCTGTGCCTAACTCTGCAGCAGTACCATGAGTCATCCCCTCACTCAGGCATGGGCATTTCTGCCACTGGACCACAGATTTCTTGAAGGCAGGGACTAGGACTTCCTCCCTTTTGTGCACCCAGTCAGTGTCTAAGGCGGTGACTGGCACATAGTGGGCCTTCAGTATGCTTGACCAACTAATCAGGTATCTGAAGACATACATTCAAAAGGAGCATATAAATTACTTCAGTTGAGATTTAAACACACACACACACTGCTGCAGAGTCAATTCCAAATCACAGCGACCCTGTAGGACAGAGTAGAACCGCTCCATAAGGTTTTCATGGCTGTGAATCTTTACGGACGCATACTGCCACATCTTTCTGCTGAGGTACAGGTATTCAAACAGCTGATCTTTCAGTTAGCAGCCGAGCACCTAAACACTCTACCACCAGGCCTCCTCCCAAATTGGTTTAGATACGAAAAAAATTTTTTTTAAAGATTATACTATTGCTGACAGATTGAAAACTAGCAGGTTAGGTGACCTAAGTGCAACACCTTTGTCTGATGTACCAAACTTGGAAAGTACCCAAGTGCCTCAATCAAGAGCTGTTTACTTGTTCTGAACATGGCAAGCAAGATTCCAGTCCTACTAACCACCAATTCAAACAGCTCACTCTTTACTGTGAAATAGTATTGGGGCCTATGCTGTTCTCTTTCAGAACTCTCCTTTCCTAGAAGTCACTATCCCCTAAAAGGTATTCTGAAATCACAACTCTTGAATAGAAATTTTCTCTATTGTTGTTTTATTTCTTAAATCGCTTTTGTTCCATTACAGGAAATTACAATGCTATATATTCCATTTCAATAAAAACCAACCAGCTGCCAGCAGTTCAATAAGATCCTTCTCTCATAATCTCTCCCTGGTCACCCCTAGCCCCTACTTCAAATAGAAAAGTTCAGAGGCAGTCCTTGTACAACAGGAGCGGAAAATAGATACTTGCAGACATATCAGTATGATCATTATTGGAGCCGCACATAACAAAAACCAAACTCATTGCCATGGAGTAGATGCTGACTCCCAACGACCCCTAAGGACAGAGTGGAACTGCCCCATAGGGTTTCCAAAACTGTACTCTTTATGGAAGCAAACTGTCACATCTTTCTCCTGCGGAGCGGCTGGTGGGTTCAAACTGCTGACCTTTCAGTTAGCAGCCAAGCGTTTAACCACTGTGTCACCAGGGCTACTTGGAGCCGCACACTAGCCAGAAAAGCACTCAAAAATCGACCTCACTACTATGCTACCCCCTCTGGTTGAGGCAATCTCCTACCCCATGATTCTTAACTGCCAGGAAAAATGATTGGCTTCTTCCTTGCTCCTAGAACGGTGATTTTCAAAGAGCACTCAAACCGACAAACAGCTGTTAACAAGCTAAAACGGGAAAGAAAAGCAGTGGTTTTCCAAGGGATGACACTGATTGGGAGGAGAAAGAGACATCTCCACGGACATTCTGATGAAGTCTTCAGAGGCTTCCAGCTGCTAAAGCAGTGGCAAGAGCAAAGGGGGCATTCCTGGCTGGAGGAAGTGTAGGACAGTAAAGAGTTCCTTGGAGACAGAAGTCTTACAAGTCACTTTCAACTCTCTTACTGCGCTCCCCAAAGAAGATGGAAATGGGCTCTCGAAGACTTCCTCAGAAACTTGCAATTGTCCCCAACTCAGTGTACGCTTCTATTTCATTTGTGAAATATATTCTCCCCAAAATGATTTGGGTGCTTTCAAAATGGATTAAATGTTGATTAGAGAGTTGAAAACTGTAACAAGCAACCATTTTCCGGAAAGGTAAATGACATACATATTCAGCTACCTTGTAGGGCTCCCCAAAAAGATCAAAGCCTGAAGAAAAGAGATCTTCTTCTTCCTGGACTTCTTGATTCCTTCGCTCCCATTCCCTTTTTTTAAGTGCACTACGGTCTTGTTCATAGTGACTGACAAGAAAAGAAAAAGACAAAAGAAGAAAAAGATTAATTAGTCGTCGAAGTCATTTAGCTCTCCCTTGTTATCAATAAGGAGTCCCTGGGTGGTGCAAATCATTAAGCACTCAACCACTATCCAAGAAGTTGGTGGATCAAACCCACCCAGAGGCACCCTGGAAGAAAGGTCTGGCGATCTACTTCCAACAAATCAGTCCTCATTGCAAACCCTGTGCAGCACAGCTCTACTCTAACACACACGGGCTCGCCTGGGGTCAGAGCTGGCTCCACAGCAACTGGTTGGGTTTGGGTTCTGGTTATCAGTACGAATTAAAAATGGAAGAAGCCACAGTACCCAAGTTAATAAATACTGCACGGAGAGCAAAAATCCTTTTCTTTAGTCTCACTGGATTTACCATCCTGACTAAAGAAGAAAATAGAGACTTGCTTATCAGCAGTTGTACCCGTGCCCCTTAAGTAAGGCAGGATCCTCTTCCCTTGCCTTTCCTTGGTTACTGCAGCCAATTACACACCCTAGACAGTGGCAAAGCCTGTAACCTTAGTTCAGGGCTCAGAATTCGCAGATGTCTGAGTCCTAAGGACAGGGAATGATTCAAGTGTGGAGCTGCAGATAAACTGGAATTTTGTCCTGAGCGCAGTCGGGGTTTGCCTGCTTTAACCGAATTCACAGGAGACTTGAAGGAGGTGTTTGAAATTCCACACAAACAAATTCCTTAATCGCCCCCTTTCCTTTTGTTTTTTTGTTGTCGTTGTTTTGGTTTTCCCATGATTTAAGTCAAATCTGACCGGCCTTTTTTGGTAAACTCTTTACAAAGGAAGGGGTCTGGCTTGAACAACCAACATTAACAAGGAAAAGAGTTGTGACAAGCCTTGAATGTCCTGAGTTCACAAATATTTCAGAAAGACAGGAAAACTCTCCCTCCCTCCTGGCATTTCAGGCTTTCCCATTGGAGGATCGGTAGACAAACTTCCAAACGTTTTTCCGATAAATTCTGGGCCATTGGATTTTATAGAATTGAACACTTCCTTATGAGGAAAACCATTATTTTGTCATTGTGTAAGGCTGCGCAAATTAAACCGGCATCTATAATTCTTAGGGTAGTGTGTTTTATTTTGTTTGTTGCTTTTTTCCCCCTGCTTTTAAGTTTAATCTTGCCCAAACTGAGTATATACATACTGGGCAGATTTAAGTGACATAAACGTATGTAAAATACCTAGCAGGTGATGTATAAATGTTGGTTTCTCCCCCATGTTAATACTACCCTGTTAAGACTTAATTAGATAATTGACATGCAAATGAACATAAGAGCTGAAGGAATTACAAGAGATACACCAATATAAAAGTACAGTCATGAGTTTGTAATGCATCCTAAACCATAACGCCTATCATTGGTAGCCGAGTTTGTGCTCATGAGCACCATCACTTTAATTTACAAAATAAGAGCTGAACGCATAAAATATCCATGCCACTTAACTAGGTATCAATATCCATGGAGTGCAAGATGCCGCCACACTCAATCATCCACCTTTCTCCACAGGAATCCTTGAACTGTCAAATTCAAAGTGACTTTGATAGCCTCATCTTCTAGATAAACAACACTTCATTTCTCCTTTTTAAAATAATGGCAACATTCACAAGATGTTTAAGTACATGTTACACTTTCATAGTAGGACTGATGCCAGACACACAGGAGCTCAGTGGGCCACTTTTGAGTATGCTCAGCCAATGTTATCACTGTCTGGGGAAGGGGGGGAAGAAAACCCTGGAGGCCTACCCAAAGCCCAGGCCCCACATCTGGGCCCCCATCTGCAAAGTTCTGGCACTGGAAGCCAGCCTATCGCTTGTAGTCTCAGATGCCATACTTAGGTATAACCTTTTTAGCATCATTTCACCTTTGCATTCACAAACAGTTGCAATCAGACCTCAAACTGTTGTCGTCATATGCTAGAGGGGGATGTGGAATCAACCAGGCAGAGTGACATCATCTTCCATCCCCAAAGTGTGGAGCACGAGTTTGTACCTCAACACCGCATCAAGTCGGGTGTAATCCAAGACCACCAACTTGTCAACATTTAAGACAGTGTATCAGGAGTGGGAACAGGGTAACAAGTTAAAGCAGTATTCACTGCAGCTGGGGGAAGAGAGTCTGTCTGCTGCAAAGAAGGGCGCTTAATTCCTTTGCCTCATGCAAGCAAGAGCCAGAGTCTCAGGCTTCTGAGTAGTGTGAGGAGCAAGATGGCAGTTTTCCAGCTCTGTTCGTTCCATGCACCTGACAACCGCAGATGACAGGCCCATAGATCACATTTAATTCTCCCATGAAGAGAACTGAAGGACTTTGGTCTCTTGGCTTTGCAAACTACCTGCCTTCTCCTCTGAGGGAAAGATATAATTAAAACCCTGAAGGGGGAAAAAAAAAAAAAGGGAGCAGGACAAGAAAAGGAAACCTGCTTCAACATGCATGACAACCCTTCAAAAGGCCAGTGGAAAGGGCTCTTCTGGTGTTTTCGACCCTGGGTTGATGTGTTAGGGGGATCATGCTTCAGTTCATTAGCTACTAAATTCCAGGCGAACATCTGAATAGCAGATTGAGCATGCACATTGGTGTTGTCTGTTGCAAGCAAAGCTGCCTGGTATATTTTTTAACACAAATAACAAAGAACAGTTAATTCTCATATCTCCGGCGAGAACGAATTTAATCTCCACCGAGTGCCACTGCTCTTGGAAGGCAACCAAATCCCTCCAACTTTTTCCCTTTGCGCTCAGCATGGTGTGGTATTGAAAGCTTCACACGGCGAGGTATAATGAGGAATGAACTACTTGGTGATGAAGCTTTCACAGTGTAGAACATCACTGATTTCTGACTGAAACCAAAATTACTAATTTGAAGCACCAGCTAATTAAAACCACAGCTATGTATTTAGCCTCTTGTTATACCTACTGCAGTTTATAATTACGAGGACCTCTTTATCTACTCAATTAAAGTTCTTCTGATTCAGGCAGGTCGTGTTTGAACCCCTGAGCCCTGCTGAGGCCACAGGCAAGCCGATGTCTGTCCCCTGATGATTTGATGTAGCTTTACACTCCCAGGCTGGTTTTCCAAAGGGAAAGGAAGAGGGCTAGGGAACCGTAGGGAAATGTTCAAGCCAGAAATCTGAGTTAGTCATCCTATTATTGGGTGCGACAATGAAAGTGTGTTCAGGCTGACGAGGCCAGGATGAATTGGTCCTATCGGCATGAAAATCCACCTGCATCCTGGGAAGTTGATCAAGAAAGCTCCACTCAAGGATTTGCCACTCTTAGCAAATTAGGATGTTTCTACAGCTTTTTTTTTTTTCCTCGCTGATAAAATCAAAAATGTTGTATTATGGTGATATCAAAACTACTGAGCACTTAAAACCAAATCTACTCCTAATTAATCTTAGGCCTTTGGTTTTTCTCTCTACAGACTTTTTTTTTTTAATTCCTATTTTGCTAACAAAAATCCCTGGTTAAAGCACCTGGCTGCTAACCGAAGGTCAGTGGTTCGAACCCACCAGTCTCTCCATGAGAAAGATGTCGCGATCTGCTTCTGTAAAGATTATAGCCTAGGAAACTCTGTGCTGCAGTATTACTCTGTCCTATAGGGTCCCTGTGAGTCGCAATCAACTCAATGGCAATAAGTTTATTTGGGGATTTTATTTTGTTGGCAGGAAAAGGACAGAAGGAAGAAGTCCCATTTAACTACTCTGTTCCTCCCTCTGATGTGAGGTGCGGTGGTGGGAAGGTTCTACCGTGAGATCTTCATATTAGCTGTGACTTTGCTCACCTGTGCATTTCCCTAGCCTCCATAAACAAAGAAACTGCAATTATAAAGCAACTGACCTATTTTACCGAGGGGAAAGCTCACGCCCAAACAGGTAACAGGAGCTACCCCCAGCCTTCACCAAGGTAGTAGTAAAGGAAGACTTGAACCTGTATCTCCATAAATTATATTCAGCCTTCCTTCTTTAAGGAATTTCTTCGTCTCATCTTCTTCTTTGAGACACGCTCCAATCCTCATCCTTAAACCTGATCTTGTACACAGGTAACTCCCAGTGTCATTATTAGAAGCCACAGGTTCATTCATGGGACAAGAAAACCCAGGGCACACATAAATTCACTGAGATGGAGAAAGTTCAATTATGTGGCCTTCATTAGCTCCCAGTAGGGCTGAGTGGCAGGGTAGTCTTTTGGAGCAGAGACACTTTAGCAATCCTCTAGTTCTCGTTCCCTCATGTTACAGATGAGGAAATTGAACTCAGAAAGGTAAGGGCCCCGTGGTAGGTTTGTGGCAAGCCTGGGGTGCGGAAAGTAGGTTTGCCCAATACTCCTGGCTTGCCCTTTCTGCCTCCCATATTTCCATTGCAGTCCAGAAAAAACATTAGTCCCCACTGCACTCCACTGGACAACTTTCCTTAGGATTGTATTTTATTAGCAATCGCCAGTAGGGAAAAAAATTTAGGAATTTAATTTGAACTCAAGTATAGAAAAACCATTAGTTCCCTTATACTAAAATGTACAGACCTAGAGGGGTTGTAAAAACTAACTGCATCTGTGAGAAGAGGCTGGAGAGGGAGGAAAAGCCAGTTTAAGTCTATTTGGTTTATATATTTAATGACGTTTAATAATCATTGTTTATTCTACCTAGCGTTGGTTATCTTACAAAGCTACTTGGGGAAACATTAAGAAAACCTGATATTTTAAAACAACAAGTTTGTTTAAAAATACAGCCAACCAGTAGAAAATTTGCTATATGAACGCTATACAGGAAGTAAATAATTCAGTCGCTCTTGTTATCTAGTCCAACTGGTACTAAAACACCTCCATTACGGCCGATATCTTTGTAAAAGCATAAAAAATACATATTTAAGCCACCCCAGGGACAAACATAAGCCATAACTCACTCCTTGTGGTTCTCCGGAATGAATTTCTGCCTTCTATATCATTTGTAGATATTTATACTTATTACATGTTCCAGAGGCCCAAATGTCATTTTTTTCAATATCACGTCCAATTTTGAATTTGACACTTATTCTCGTCTCCACAGAGCTTCTATCGGTTAAAGAAGAAAATCTCTGCTATTCAATACCTTCAAGCTCATCCGCAGATTCTATACTTATTTTCTCTAATATCTATGAGCACCTATATGTAAAATGCTAAACACAAAGCTCTAAAAAAAAAAAGCTAAAAACAGGCCATAATTATTTGACACATACAGGGAGCCAAACACAGGAGTCCTACTTATGGAGGTGCCACCATGACTCACTGAAAACTCTGTATACAGCCACTCTCTCCAGCAAATGGACTCTCTCTCCACAAACACGTGCTCTCATGAAAAACAATCAAGATGGGAATGAAAAAGGAGAGAAAACACACAAGATATTTACTCTAGACATCTGTCAGCTACCCATCTGGCCATTCCAATTTTTTTAGGTTTTAGGGAAATGGACAAGTGCTTATTCGCATAGTTCCATTAAATGTGCACTTTTTACAAAGATGTGTATGCCAGTACTTCCAGAAGCCCTGAAGAAGCCCTGGTGGTACAGTGGTTAAGTGCTCGGCTGCTAACTGAAAGGTGAGCAGTTCAAACCCATCAGCGGCTCCATGGGAGAAAAATGCAGCAGTCTCCTACCATAAGGGTTGTGTTGTTGGGTTAGGTGCCATCAAGTCAGTTCTGACTCATAGCGACCCTATATACAGCAGAACACTGCCAGGTCCTGTGCCATCCTCACAATTGTTGTTATGTTTGAGCCCATTGTTGCAGCCACTGTGTCAATCCATCTCATTGAGGGTCTTCCTCTTTTTCACTGACCCTCTACCAAACATGATGTCCTTCCCCAGGGACTGATCCCTTCTGATACCATGTCGAAAGCATGTGAGATGAAGTCTTGCCATCTTCATTCCCAAGGAGCATTTTGGCTGTACTTCTTCCAACACAAATTTGATTAAAGATTACAGCCTTGGAAACCCTATGGGGCCGTTCAACTCTGCCCTACAGGGTCGGTATGAGTCGGAATAGATTCGAGGGCAACGTGTTTGGTTTTTTTGTTGTTGTTTTGTTTTGGTGGGAAACAGGCTTAATATTCCACTGTACCCATTGCCATCGCTGTAGATACTGCATGTCCTCCTCTTACGAAAATGGAACCAAAGATTCAGTGCATCCAGAAACCTTGTCATATCATCCTCCTGTGGTGTCGGGCAGATGCTCCAAGAACTGCGCCCCCCTCCCCACCACCACCCTGGTTGTCTCACCTGCTTCCCTTCTCTTCTGGTCCTCTCTCTCTTTTGAACAACTTTATTGAGATCTAATTCACATACCATACAATTCACCCATTTAATGTGTACAAAGTTGTGCAACCATCACCATTATCTAATTCCAGGACATTTTCATCACCCCAAAAGGAAACCCTGTATCCATAAGCAGTCACTTTCCTTCTTCCCCCCAAGGCTCTGGTAACCACTACTGTATATTTTGTGTCTATAGATTTGCCTAGTCTAGACATTTCACATAAATGAAATCATACAATTTGTGGTCTTTCTTGATGGCTTTTTTACTTAACATAATGTTTTCAAAGTTCATCCATGTTGTAGCATGTATCAGAACTTCATTCCTTTTTATATATGAATAATATTCCATTGTATTTATATTATGGTCCCTTTATACCATGCTTAATGGTAGGGCTCATCTTGTCAGTTTATAATGATTTAATTGGTGTTCTCTATGCATCTCATTGGACTTTTTACTCCTTATGAGAAATGTCCGTGGCTTCTAAGGCACTTATACAATGAACCTACCTGAAAGTAAATAAGCAATGTCAAGTGCAGATATTGTGGGGAAGATGTAGGTTCTTTTCTAAAGACTAGCCTTTAGAATTTTGACTAACTCACCAAACTCCCAAAATGATGTTGTGATATTTGTAAAAGTAACAAATACTCAAGCTGCAAAGATCATTTAATACAACCAGGAATAGTTAAAAAAAAAAAAAACTTAAGCAAAAACCTAACCCGACACCAGTCAAAGAAACAAGTCCTGTTGTTGCCAGATGCAGAGCTCCAGAGAATTTCAGGATGTGGCCAGAAATGATGGGAACCAGTTTCAGATGACCTGGGATGGGGCTCTAATTCTTTCACTTAACCAGTTGCTCAATCATTAATAAATCACTTTACCTTTCTGAGCCTCAGTTTCCTCATTTGTAAAATAACCTCTTCCCCTACCTGGTTGGTGTGATTGTGAATGAGAAAGGCTTTTGTAAACTCCTAATGGCTGCTTACATTTAATGGGTGAGATCCTGGGCACCTTGATCATGATTTACCTTCACACAAAGCTCTGCTGTACCGTAACTCCTTTGGTCCTTAGCAATGTCCGAGTAGGTTTGCAAGACATGGATTATTATCTCCTTTTAAAGATGAGAAAACTGAGGCTCAGAATATTGTGCCAACTCTCACAGCCTGAGAGCTAAACCTAGGATGCCACTCTCCCAATTCCTAGTCCAGTGAACCCGTGGTATTTAGTATATGCACAGAGTTGTGCAACCATCACCACGATCTACTTCCAGAATGTTTTCATCACCCTAAAAGGAAAACCAGATCCATTAGCAATCACTTCATTTAACTCCTTATTACAGGAAAGTAAATCAAGGACCAGGACCCTTTAGGGAACTGACTTATTCTACTATACGGATATTAACATTGCTACTATTCATCAGCAGAAAGGCATCAAAGGTGACAAGCAGCTATTATAAGAATAGACTTATCAGGCAGAATAACAACAATGATAGCTCCTATCTGTTGATTACTTGCTCCATGCCAAACACTCTGCTAGGCACTAATGAGTGTTAAACCTCACAAAAACTCTGATGAGGTAGTATCATCCTCATTTTGCAGATGAAGGAACTGAGACACAGGAGACACGGGGAGAATAACTGGCCAGGCAACACACAACTAGTAAGTGATGCAAGTAGGACAACTACTGAGGCTGCCAGAATCCAGAGGCTGCCCTCTTAGCCAAAAAGAAGATGCTAGTAGGTATAGATATTAATGATATTGTTCTATAATTTCCACATTCGGTTGGATCACCTTTCTTGGGAATAGGCATCAATACGGATCTCTTCCAGTCAGTTGGCCAGGAAGCTGTCTTCCATATTTCTTGACATAGATGAGTGAGCACCTCCAGCGTTGTATCTGTTTGTTGAAACATCTCAATTGATATTCCATCGATTCCTGGAGCCTTGTTTTTCTCCAATGCCTTCAGAGCAGGCTGGACTTCTTCCTTCAGTACCATCAGTTCCTGATCATATGCCACCTCTTGAAATGCCTGAATATCAACTAATTCTTTTTGGTATAATGACTCTTACTTTGGACATGTTGTCAGGAGGGATCAGCCCCTGGAGAAGGACATCATGCTTGGCAGAGTACAGGGCCAGCGGAAAAGAGGAAGACCCTCAACAAGGTGGATTGACACAGTGGCTGCAACAATGAGCTCAAGCATAACAACGATTGTAAGGATGGCGCAGGACCGGGCAGTGTTTCATTCTGTTGTGCATAGGGTCGCTATCAGTCGGAACCGACTCGACGGCACCTAACAACAACAACAACAACAGTAGGTATAGATTCCTCACAGAGAGAAAGGCTTTCACAGAGGCATATCTGCACATTTAAGCTCCACTCACACAACAGGCATGGTCCAACTGATTCACAGGATATGTCTAAAATAGGAATTTCCTGAAGAATATCTCAGCTTCTAAGAGGCTCTTGGAACATGGTGTAGAATTCTTCTCAGAACAGCAAGCAAGCACAGGTAAACACTCAATGGATATTGATTATCAACAATATTGTGAGAAGGCACTAAAGTCCCCTGTTTTTGACGATTTCACCTTCATGGAAATGCCACTTTTATAGAGAGAGAACGACCATGACCCTGGCAACCCAAAGGTTTCCTCCTGTCTGCAGCAGCACTCAGCATAACCACGCCTTTCCAGAAGCCTGTTAAAATTGTACTTTAAAGGTAGTCTCCCCAGTGAAACGCTACCCTTTTGTCCTCACACAATATGACCGATGGCCAAGAGACATGCTTCAATGTCCCTGTCTGCTTGAGAGGGAGTCTGTTTCCTCAGCAAGTATAACTTCCCTCCTCTTCAAGGCTCCGAAAGTGGTAGGAATACTTCTACAACTACGCAACCCTGCCTTCACCTCCTCAGCGTCATGACAAGCCTCCTCCCCCTCCCCTTCCAGACCCCACGCCAGGAAGACTCCATTACACAATAGGTATCTAAGCATCCTTGAGTTTCTTTTCAGCTCTTGTAACATTTTCTTACGTTAAATGTCTGATTTCCATTTTTATAGAAAATCTTAAAAAATAACTTTAGTTCTGACCCAGTCATGACAAATGAGCCTTCACTGTCACTCCTTACGACTCCTTAATCCGTTGGTAACACAAAGCGCTGCATGACAAGCACCTGGCACACAATGTGGCCTAGCCAAAAGCACTGTGAACAACTGAATGGCTCAGCAGCTTTCGGAAAACTAGTTGGGGCCTTGAATGGATGCCACAAACCAAGATAATATGCAATCTGCTAGTGACTACACTGCACGTATTTATTTGTATATTTATGACTCTTAAATAGCTTCACAAATTAAGACTATATAAAAATCAAAATAATATAACACGCCTCACTCCCACTCTCGTCAGCATCAACCTGTCCGCCTTTGCCACTTCCAGGTAACAATTTTAATTACTTTCTTGTTTATTCTTCCAGTGTTTCTTCATGTAGTCTTTAGTGCCAACTTGAACTTATTTTATTTTCTCTTTAAATTGAGCAGAGTTGACACGTGCTGAGCTTTAAAGAGCTGCTAGTTCTAAATCTTGATCTGCTTTCAAGGAAATAGAAGTATGATGTCCATGATTATAAATGGTTTCATAGGTCCATGGGAGAGGAGGTGGTGACAAGCTTTGAGTGCCTGTGATAGCTCAAAAGTACTTTGTGGTTTGAATTCTGGCTTGTGGTGGGGCTAGTTTGTGGAATCTATGCTGCAGGTCCTTAGAAGCAAGGATGGCAAGATTTAGGCTCACTTATATCTTCAGTCTGGTAAAGTAGAGGGCCAATGAAAATGAGGGAAACCCTCAATGGAATGGACTGACACAATAGCCATAACAAGGGACTCAAACACGCCAACAATCCTGAAGATAGTGCAGGACCAGGCAACGTTTTATTCTGTTACATACGGAGTTGCCATGAGTCAGAGCCGACTCCACAGAGACTAACAACAACAACAAATGGTGCAAATTAGGAGTTAGCTTTCTCCTCCTCCTTCTCCACCTCCAGGCTTTGGCCTGCTTCCCCATGGCCTTCCCTGGCCAGCCTGCCCTGGTGAGGCAGGCATGAGGCCCTGCTCCGCTGCCCAAGGCTTACCTTAGTCCTCCACTTCTGATGACTTCTTGCCCAGCCCCAACGTGTCCCGACTCCACCCCATGAGCCACTTCTGCAGCCCATACCTGTTGCTTCTATAGCCAAGCTACACAGGACAACTCTGCCTTTTGAATTGAGAAGAAGCTGCCCGAAGGATTTTCTCTCTATGCCCATTAAATGTCAGGAATTCTTTCCCAAGTCAAAATTTTAATATAACCTTCCGGCTTCTCATAAATGGCATTTTTTAAAGGTGTTTTATTTTCAGTTAGCAATAAGCAAGGCAATTGCAATAACTACTTAATTTAAAACAATATTTTCTCAGAAATGGTATTCTTAATTACTTTGAAACTAAGGAAATTAATGGCCTTCACAAGAGGCTTATAATGGACAATTTTCAGCTGACTATTTTCATGTCTCACGAAACCCTTTGATCCACATGTACTTACTAATTTTTACCCGGGAAAATTACACCCCCTAAAGGCTTCCTGTCTTGGCCGCTGCCTCTCTCCGGGGGCCCACTCACCCCCACAGAGCTCTGACCTGAGCAAACAGCTGGGAGCCTGAAATCAGGACCACAGTGCAGAGCTGGGTACGGGCTGCTTTGCCAGCCTCTGCCAGTTGTCATGGCTCCTGGTTTGTTTTCTCGCTTGGACCTATCGTGGCTCTGCCCTGGGTCACACTTCTCCCTCTTGCCCTGACCAGGTGCCTGACTTGACCCAGGGAAGCCCCCAGATTGCATTTCTGAGCCAGTTCAAAATGGAGACTCTGGGCCTCTTCATGGCGAGTGCAGGAAAGCCTGGACCTTAGGAATGATTGTTTCTACTTCACCTTCCACGTCATCCAGTCCTACCTCTTCTATGCCAGCACAGCTCTCCTTTGGCTTCCTGCTCATCCTTCTCTCCCCTTCGCCTGCTCTGCCTGAGAAAACGGTGGGTGTTAAATGAAACTGTCACCGGAGAGGAATAACGCATTTCTGCTTCCCATTTCTCTGGAAAAGTGCCAAGCTCACTGTTCGGCTCTCAATAAATAATTTTTGACTGAATGAATAAACAAATGACAGGCAAACATATTTTTTCTGCCCAAGTTCAATGACAAATATCTTAATTAATATATTAATTAATTTGTCTAGTTAACCAACAAACAGCTACTGGATGCCTACGTCACGCTAGACACCATCTTTGGTGCTTGGAATAAAATAAAACACAGTACGAAGCTTCAAGAAATTCACAGCCCATACCACCACTGACTGCTCTGACAGGGATCATGATAGAGGATCCTGGACACAGCTGGAGAAAAATGTAGAACAAAATTCTAATTCAAAAAAGAAAGACCAGACTTGCTGGCCTGACAGAGACTGGAGAAACCCTGAGTGTATGGCCCCTGGACACACTTTCAGCTCAGTAATGAGGCCACTCCTGAGGTTCACCCTTCAGCCAAAGATTGAACAGGCTCATGGAACAAGACTAAGGGGGTACACCAGCCCTGGGGCAGGGACTGGAAGGCAGGAGGGAACAGGAAAACTGGTAATAGGGAACCCAGGGTCGAGAAGGGAGGGCGTTGACATGTCGTGGGGTTGTTAACCAATGCCACACAACAATGTGTGTACCAACTGTTTGATGAGAAACCAGTTTGTTCTGTAAACTTTCATCTAAAATTCAATTACAAAAAATTCACAACTCAGAAGGAGAGGCAAAGACATTCAAAGATAAGCATAACGCAGGAGACACTAACCAAGTGACACTAAAGATGGTCCCACGAGTGAACAAGAGATGAAAGATGCAGCCAAACTCAGTCCCACCGAGTGTCCGTGGGCTGTTCCGCGAAATGGGTCTACAATGCTGGTGGGAAAACCGTCATATCTTCTGCTCTCTGGGGAAGCTAGAAAATGAGAATTTGGTCTTTGCAAATGCTTGTGTTCAAGGGTGAACCCCTAATTTCACTTGTGATACCAAGTGGGAGAAAGAGCCTTCCAAAAGAAATGGATGACTGAGATAAGCATGTGAACGGTGAGCTCATAAAGAATAGATGAGATTTCAAAGGGACACATTTATTGTTTCCTATGTCTTAGCACCTTGTCTTTCCATATGATTAGCTATCAGTCTCAGTTATCCAAAACTGGTATGAAATAAAGCGTTTACGCTGTTACGCTTCATTGATGTCAGCTAGGGGGGCATGAGAATCTCCATGAAGGTGGGTAATTGATGTGTAAATCAGGGCTCAATCACTCTGTAATAGAAATGGTCCCACTGAAAATATGCTTGTTGAACACAATCGCATAGAAGCCAGAGGGAGGGAGGGAGAGGAGAGGAGCCTTATTTATTAAAAATGATAATAACTGGCAATTTGTGCAATTTTCTCTTCAGCAAAGGGCTGCTGTCAGCAAGGCTTGCAAGCAAGTGGTGACCAACAATTCAGAGTTTCCTTCTGTTCTCTTGAACTGTTTGTTTTATTTAAATGCTTGGAGACCCTGTGGTGGATGTTTAAAAAGCGAATTAAAACAACACGTTCATCTCTGGAAACATGACACATGTAAATGACATCGGTGATTGTAATTTGGTTAACAATGCTTACTCTAGGTATGCTTGCTATTGTGATCAAAACCCTGCTGTCACTTTCCCTTTGCTTCTGGAGCGCAGTGAATAAAAAAGGACAATGCCTTGCAATTCGATATTTTAATATTTAATAATTCAAAGGAAAAAGTAACTTACTATTGCTGACCAAATGGCAGCTCCTATTTCTACCATTATCATAATCATTATTATTATTACTACTTAAGGCATCCTAAAGGTGTTTAGGACACAGTGGCTGCAACAATGGGCTCAAGTACAGCAAGGATTGTGAGGATGGCCACGACAGGGCAGCGTTTCCTTCTGTGGTACACAGGGTCACTATGAGTCAGAACCGACTCGAGGGCACCTAACAACAACAAGGGTGTTTTGTAGCCGATTTTTCTTGCCCTCTGTGGTCCTCACTGAATACAGGGGGAATTCTCTGCACCAAATATTGCCGCAGTAGGCTGAACAGGCAACACTCCTGTCAATTAATCAGAAAAAAGTAAGGGCTAGGTTTTTCCAGATCGTGGGAAGAGAATGGTTGCCTTAATAGAAGAGTCAGGCTTATCCTTTGCATCTAGTGTGGAACCAATGGATTTACCCACCAGAGCGTGATCCACTCTTGGTTTCCAGCACAGCACGCACGTGCGCATACACACACACACACACACACACACACACACAACAAGCACATTACCGTGTGGCAGCACAGGAGGCCCAGCATTGGTATAAAATGTGCTCTGTTGTGGACGGGACCGGCCTCTGCTAACCTGAGCTCACCAGCTGTCCTGAACGCTCGCCTCATTCATATCTAGTACCAGGCCTTAAGGCAGATGTTCTCACCTTGAGAGAACATCTGCATAAAGCAAACTAGCAGTCATTGGCTAAGGGGGGGGTGGCATAATTAGGGGCTCTCTGTAATGGTCTCATATTTTGAAGGTGAGTGCATTATCAGTGGCATTACAAAATAAAGAAATGAAAGAAACTGGTGCATGCCAGGATTTTAAAGATTTCTTACTTTTTTGAAAAGCAACAGATCCCTTACATTTGCGTGGTACTTTTCACTTCACAAAGCACTTGCACAAATATGAGCTTATGGGGGACTTATAACAACCATGAGAAACAGGCAGGGCAGGCACTGTAGCCTCCCATTTCACAGATGAGGACACCGAGGCCCAGAAGGGCTGACGGCCTAATGCCCACTGTGGCTCACCTAATGAGATGCAGAATCAGAAGACAAATGCAGATTTTCTGAGTCCAAATGCAGTGTGTTCTGATTGCAAAATGCCTTCTAATTCTATTCTTCTGGTTCATGGGAAGAGTTACTAAGAGCTAGAGCAAAAGGGTATTAAGGTTTTTTTCAGAATAGTCCTTAATGGACGCATCTTTATAAATGGATTAGCTAATATTCCATGATTGTGCATTTTTAGAAAACACATAGGAGAAGGACTTTTGGGAGGAGGAGACCGTTAGTGAAAAGACCTCGGAGAATGAATGATTCCGAATATGTGACCTTGGGCAAGTCACTGGGCCTCTCTGCCTCAGTCTCTGTAGTTAACACATTCAACTTCACCCACATTGCCTCCTTAAAAAAAAAAAAATCACCTTTCCAAAGGAGTACAAAATAAAGGAGGAGAAAAAGATAAAATTGTAATGTAATTATCTGAAACTGTGCTGTCCAATACGGTGGCCACTAGCTAACTAAATTGTCCAATCTACCATGAACTGCCAAAAGAATGAACAAATCTGTTTTGAAAGAAGTACGACCAGAACGCTCCTTAGAAGCAAGGATGGCGAGATTACGTCTCACATACTTTGGACATGTTATCAGGAGGGACCAGTCCCTGGAGAAGGACATCATGCTTGGTAAAGTACAGGGACAGCGGAAAAGAGGAAGACCCTCAAAGAGATGGATTGACACAGTGGCTGCAACAGCAGCCTCAAGCATAACAACGATTGTGAGGATGGCGCAGGACCGGACAGTTTTTCATTCTGTTGTGCACATGGTTGCTGTGAGTCGGAACTGACCCGACGGCACCTAACAACAACAGCAACAGCAGCTAAACTGAGCACATGAAAAGTAGCTAGTCCAAGTTAAGATGTGCTGTAAGGGTAAAATACATACTGGATCTCAAAGACATAGTATGAAAAATAATATTAAATATCTCATTTATTTTACATATATTGAATGTTAATATATTCTGCATACATTCGGCTAAATAAAAATCATTATTAAAGTTAATTCTGCCTATTTATTTATTTTTTTAAATGTGGCTACTAGAAAATTTGGGGGGCACTGGTGGTTCAGTAGCAGAATTCTCGCCTTCCACGCACAAGGCCCAGGTTTGATTCCTGGTCGATGCACCTCAAGCACAGACGCCACCCAACTGGCAGTGGAAGCTTGCGTGTCGCTGTGATGCTGAACAGGTTTCAGTGCAGCTCCCAGGCTAAGACAGACTATGAAAAAAGGCCTGGTGATCTACTTTTTTGCAAATCAGCCAATGAAAGCCCTATGGATCACAACGGTCTGATCTGCAACCAATCACGGGGATGGTCAGGACCAGGCAATGCTACATTGTACTGTGCATGGGCTCACCACATGTGGCTTGCATTTGCGGCTCACATTATATTTCTTCTGGGCAGCACTGGTCTAGAAGGAGAGATTTTTCTAGGTCTACTTAGCTGAAACAATACCGGATTCAGTGCTATACTATCGGACAATAAAAGACATTGTACCTTTGGAATGACTGTAACGTTCTTTGACCTGTGTGGTCCTGTTTTATTATCTCCCTTCTCTATTCTCATTTGTCCCCTCAATCCCGTTTTCATTCAGACCCTGGGCACATATGCCAATGTTTGTTTTCACGACTGCTGTATTGTCTAATTGGCGCGTTGTCGATCAATAATGTGTGAGGTGTCGAGCTCTGTTTGTATAATATGTTTAATATGCTCCCACCCAATGCACCATATGGAGCCACTGCACTGTATATTATGAGCACATTAATGCTAAAACGCAATTGAGTACCACTGGTGCATAGTAAACTAGTGAAACAAAATTATGCTAAGTAGTTGCTGAACATCGTGGTCCCTAATATTTGTAATGAGCATTACAAACACTGCTCAGGCTTGTGGGTGCCTGTGCATGCCCTTCTCTGAACTAGTAAGAGACCCTAGGCACTATTCCAGGCATAATGTAAATTTCATTTTATGAGATGATGGCATTTTTCAGGTACAGGGACAAAAGAGAATAAATAATAGAGTGGCATTTAATCTACCAATAACTGTGTCTTTAAATCTAAACCCTTTGCAGTTTCACAGCCTTTTATGCCTGTTTTCCTTCCAAGGTGCTTGTAATAGCTGGGGAGAATTTTGATTAGTATAAGCCACCAGCCGTATTTTTTTCCCCTACCTGTTTCGCATACATTTCACATAGTACTCTTAGAACTCCTTCTCAGTTTACTGATATTTTCTTGGAAAATTGCCAGCCAATCTGTAGCAGAAATGAAACTGTGCCTTTTAATATAAAGCACTCTTTGATGAACACATCCTGGTAGAGCCAGATGAATCAGCAGCCTGGTAGGACGAACCGTTTTGTCTCAGCAACACACCACTCGAAGGCTGGGATAGATGCGTTCGTGCATTGACGAGCACCCCAGCGTGAGAGAGCACAGGCCCGCACTCTGCCACCCTTTCCACTCGCCTTCCTCAGCACGCCGTGGGCTTGACGACAAGAATGGAGTCACATGAACAATTTACTATGATTCCTTTGGTTTCCTTTGTTAATTAAAGATTCAACAAGAACTGAATGCTGACGCTTTTTAAGTATCAGATCCCCATTGATCCATAGCCCCCAACATACTCGAGCTATACTGGGGGTCTAATATAGTTTATCGTTACTTAGAGCACTGATTGGCTGGAGGAATTATACTCCAATAAATGATGGCGCTGTCATTGAAGCCGCCTGTAATTGCTTCCATTCATCGTAATGTATGCTCCAACACAAACTGGAAAGAAAGGAGATGATCAACTTCAAGCTTCAGCTGTTTCAAATTCCACAGTGTGTCCCTAAGTTAATGGATGTTGAAGATTATGCTGATACATGTGCTGTGTTTCAGTAGATGGATCTTGAGAGAGTTATATATATATGCACACTCGTACAGTGCATGTATGTAGGCTCCACACAGATGTGAATAGCTGCCCGCTTGGTGCGGGGCCAGGATATAGATTCCTCAACAACAGTGAGCCCTCTACTGCTCTGTACCCCACTCCTCCAAACGGATGGAGTCCTCAGGCTATTTGTTTCCTGCTGGAGTGCCCACCCCTGAGCATAGTGACACATAGAAAAATTATGCCCGAGTTGTTGTATCTGCAGTGCCCAAATATTTGTGATGTGATTTCTTTGTTACCTTTTTGAGGAAAGCTTGCCTGAGCCCCCACCTTCTACTCAGGCTGGGTTCAGAGGCCCTCTTGTACACTCTCCAGCACCCTGCTCACCTTTTCTCAACAGCAAGGATTTTGTCTTCCTCACCATCACTCGTCTCACTCTCATGGGACGCTTCATTTGCCTTTATTGCAAATAGACTGTGAGCTCCTTGAGACTGGCACTGCATTTGTTTCCTATTGCTTCTGTAACACACTACCACAAACATCATGCCTGGTAAAGCAGAGGGTCAGCAAAGCCCTCAGTGAGAGGGACTGACACAATAGCCACAACAATGGACTCAGACATAGCAACGACGAAGACAGTGCAGGATCTCGCAACGTTTCATTCATGTTATATACACGGTCGCCGTGAGTCAGAGAGGGCCTAATGGCGACTAACAATGAAACAACACAAACTTATGCTCTTACAGTCCTGTAGGTCAGCAATCCTAAATGGGTCTCACTGGGCTAAAATCAAGGTGTCGGCAGGGCTACACTGCTTCTACAGGCTCTAGGGGAGAGTCCTTTCCCTGACCTTTTCCAGCTTCTAGAGGCCGCCTGCATTCCTTGGCTTATTGCCCCTTTCTCCATCTTCAAGGCCAGCTGTGTAGTCTCTTCAAATCTCTCCCTCTTTCTTTCTTTCTCTCTCTGACCTCTGCTTCTGTCTCACATCTCCTTCTCTGGCTCTGCCTCTCCTGCCCTCCTCTTTTACTTATAAGGCCCCTTGTGATGACACTGGGCCCGCTGGATAATCCAGGATAACCTCA
This sequence comes from Loxodonta africana, assembly GCF_030014295.1. Classification (NCBI taxonomy): domain Eukaryota; kingdom Metazoa; phylum Chordata; class Mammalia; order Proboscidea; family Elephantidae; genus Loxodonta; species Loxodonta africana. The sequence goes on along the minus strand of NC_087369.1, from coordinate 170,656,068 downwards.
AGATCCTTGACTGAATCACATATGCAAAGCCTTTTCGCATTGGAAGGTAACACATCACAGCTATTGGGGATTAAAATGTGGACATCTGTGGAGGGGCGCGTCATTCCGCCTACCACCAGTATCACAGTTTATTCACTTTTGTCCTCCCAGTGCCTAAAACTGTTCAGTGACAATACAGCTTCACAATTCCTAGCTGACATGAATGAATGTATGGGATGAATTCTTAAAACTTCCGAATGCCTCTTCCAAGAAGCATCTCACACTGGGTGAGAGCCCAGTGGGTGAGGCAGGGCTAAGTCTGAAGGCCTATATCATTCACACCTGCTCTGGCACTGAATGCTGGTGAGAGCCACTTCAGCTCACCAAGGCTCACCTTTTCCTGGCTACAAGTATCTCCAGGGATTGCTGTGACACTCACATCAGCCAATGTATGTGAGAACGTTCTGCCAAAGGTAAATTGCCTTAGAAGTATTATTTATGACTATCTTTGCTATTCTTAAGAGAAAAGAAGAGACACTTGGTGTTCGAGAGAGAGATAAGAGAGAAAGGGTCCCACTTATAGAGAGATGGAAGATATTACCACTCAGTAAAACCAAACAAAAATAACTATCCAAAAGTGACCCTGGAAATATATTTTCTATCTATAAGCAAGTAGCCTAAGAGACTGACAGAAGGCATTTAAATTACTTCAAATTACTAGATGTTCAATTGCTCAAGGTAAGTGGGACCACGCTTGCCCTCTTTCGTTTTCATCCAGCACAACAGTCAAAGATGGACTAGTTGTGTTTACTTATTACAGTAATATAAAATCTGTGGTTACTCATTTATAACACCTGACACATTAACCCATCAATGGTATTGATTAATCAGATGATTCTATGACATTACAGCAATAGAGATGACAATACATCTTCCCACAGGAGCAAAATCATCCTGGAAGGCACGGCACACCTGCAAAACACTTGATTGTAGTTCAAACCAGGAGCATGAAAACTGGAGAAAATTGAGCATGAAAGGAATCTTCAATCAAAGGGTCTCTAGAGGGCATCCAGATCAAAGCCCTCATTCTACATGATGGGGAAGATCAAGTACTGAGAGAGGAAGTGGGTGGCCCAATGTCATACACCTGCTCAGTGACATGACTTGGACTGGAGCCCAGGTCTCCTGACTCTTAATTTAGTGCACTTTTCGCTGTGCTCCCCTTCGGGTTTCCTGACCCCTACTCAGTGCCCACTTTTTGTTGTGAAAGAAAAGGAAGGTGAAAGAGGAAGTGAAAAGAACATTCCTCTACTCCTGTGGTTTCAAAACAGGAGGTTGCCCAGATAAAATGAGCTTGGGAGGTTTCCTTTAAAATGCTCATGAATCACTAAACACTAAACACTACTTAGAGTCTGCAAGCAACCCACTCGATGTGAAAGGCTGTCATATTCCAGACTGTGTGGGATTAGTTTGGGAGAGAAGGAACTTGGAAGGCCTCCAAGGAAAACCCATGGTTTGGCACAAGGCAGAGCGAGTTATTAAATAAAGAAGGATGTGGAGACTAAATGGCCAATTGATTGACAGAACACTCTACTTTTTAACTGGTTGTCTCAATATTGTCTTGTAGGCACAATTTGAGGCAAATAAACTGATGATATGGCTGAATATTAGGGTGCTGAGAATTCTAATGGAGCTTGGGGAGGGTGTGCATACACCTACAACACAATGATGAGACAAATTTATATTAGAGTATCTCAGAGTGGAAGAGACCACAGAAGTGAGTGGTCTAGTTAAACTGCCCTCTACTCAATACGGAAAATGCTGTTTCAGACAAATGGCAAGTTCAGCCACAGGGCACTCATGACCTCACAGGTTGGCCTGACCCATTTGTACTTGGGGTGAGACAGGGTGAGAGAGAGTGTTGTGTGGAACCCCTTGCCCTCTAGGTCCCAGACCTGAGTACTAGATACTACACTGGATTGTATTCACACCTAATTTTTCATAGCACTCCTGGAGCTCCTACTACGAGGATTTTGAAAGGAACTGAACTATCATCCAACTGTCTTTTGAATGCCCTGGACAGCATCATTCCCAAGGAAATGAGGGATGTTAGACCCAGGAGTCTCCCTATTATTTATGTATATATCTCTGAATTGTTAAACCTCAGGTAAGCACATGTGAGTTTCCATCTTTGGGTGGTAGATAGCCGACTGGAGACCTGGGTTTCCATCTCAGCCCCATCACCAACTAGTGATAGTGAACTTGAGCTAATCATCGAACCCATTGGCCCTCAGTTTCCTCACATGTAAAGAAGTTTGTACTGAATAGTGTCCACGGTCCTTTCCAGTTCTGCCATGCTGGGATTCTATGACTGCATTCACTTTTGGTCACTTTCTCTATCTTTCCCAATTGTAAGCTTGTCCCTTTCATCCCACCCTCTGACAGCCCAGCTCCAGGCGCGCTCAGGCCAGGTCGCTGACAAACTCACTGACTTCATTATCATCCACATTAGTAGATGGCCACTGTGTATGTGCCAGCTTTCTCCTAAGGATCTCAATAACAGTGAAATCAATGCACAGCCAGTTTACAAGGCACACTGCCATGGAATCTAACACTCATATACATGTTAGAATGGCACGCTCAGCAGTGTTCGTATGTCAAAATCTTTGGCTGAGGTGGCCCCAGCCTCAGTATTAGATAACCCCAATTCGCCAGGTTTAATGACTACCGTACTGTACTTCCAAGTCAAAGTGTACCCTCTTTTGAATGCAACACTCTCAATCTGTCGCCTAGCATAAATATTATACTATGGAATGTGTAAATATTAAAATTTAACTTTAACAAGTTGAGTCACATTCATTGGAATTCGGCCAAGACTCTAACACTTTTTCATTATTTTCAAAGAAAGACCAATTTAAGAAATGCAAGCCAGTTCCAATTCACTTTGAAATTTGGCTTAACGTCAAACAAATGTTTAATGAAATTCTGCTTAAGTATTAAACATGAAGATATGTATTTGATTATTAAGTGAGCATTTAAGTTAAATAGAAATTCGTTTCAGGCCTCTCACTCCTGGGTTCATAGGCCAGTGAAACCACAAATGACAGCTGCATTTCAATGGGGTCCTTCATCTCACAGATGAGGGCCTTTAAACAGCCACTAAGAGACAACATTATTTATCAGTGCCTTATCTGGTCCCTGACCATGTGAGGGTGCAGGTCTACCACGGCACCCCGGTGGACTGCCTTGTATCCCTGTACACAAAGCTTTGACCTGCAACTAATCTGAGCGTTGGTGGAAGGCCTTGTCATCCTCCGGAACGTGAGAGGCTGGGAGGCCTGTGAGGAGCGGGGAGGCAGCCACAAGACAGTTCTCATTGCTTCATAGGTTCTGATGAGGTATGGGGCTTTCTGTCTCACTGCCCTCTGAATATAGCTGTAGACTATAACATCACTTAGCTGAAGTCTAGAACAAGTGCCTCAGCAACAGATGTCCCACAACTCACTCTGCAGTCACCTGGCCCCTTTTGTTTCACTGCCATCCTATCTTGGTGTAGGGGACAAGGATTGTGGAGAGCTGGCACCTCGGGCTTATTCTTCCCAATGTATAAACCAAAAACCAAACCCGTTGCCATCAAGTCGATTCCAACTCATAGCAATAAACTGCTATCTATTGAATTGTGTCCCCCAAAAGGATATGTTAAAGTCCTAACCCCTGGTACCTGTGATGTGACCTTGATTGGAAATAGGGTTTTGATAATATAATCAGTTAATACGAGGATATGCCAGACTAGGGTGGGTCTTGATCCCATCTAAGCAGTGCCCTTATAAAAGGGGAGAAGAGACACAGAGGGATGACAGCCATGTGAAGATGTGTCTATCAGCCAAGGAATGCCTGGGGCTACCAGAAGCTGGAAGGCACAAGGAAAGATCCTCCCCTAGAGCCTTCAGAAAAAGCATGGCCCTGCAGACACCCTGATTTTGCACTTCTAGCCTCCAGAATTGTGAGACAATAAATTCCTATTGTTTTAAGCTATCTAACTTTCTGGCATTTTGTTACAGCAGCTCAAGGAAACTAAGGCACTATCTAAATCTAAAAGTGCCTCCCATATTTTCACCAGTGCAATCAGCCAGGTTTTGGCCTTGGCCTTGCCTCGTCTTATATGTGTGAACTTGACAGCCATCTATATGTTTTCCTCTGTGAATTTTCTTAAAGCAATCTCATGCAAATCTCTTTCTTTCATGGGTTCATTCAGAAACAGTTTATCAATATAACCTCACTACACGCTTAGATTGAGAAGGAATTTATTTCCTTCAAGGCAGCAAAGTTGTTAGGGTGTAGCTTCTCTGGTGGTCAGTTTTCAGGCAAACATAAGCCTCTGGAACCCTGAGCACTAACAGAAAGTGGAGAACAACTACCTCTGGGGCTCCAAGGACACTGGTCAAGTACAGATTGAGGGGTCAGTTTGGGAAGGCAGCAGGATAATTCTTCCCGTGGGCTAGAAAGCGAGGAGATAGGAGCTGAAGATCCAGAGAGACCTGAAGCAGTCAGCACTGGGACAGGTGCAGAGAAAGGCAGTCACATGGCCTTAGTGAAATAGACAATGAGTTCATCTGCTCGGGGTCAGGTAAGAGAGGAAGAGCTGGGATCACAGAGAGAGGAAAGCTCTGGAATGGCTGATGTGAAGAAGACGTAAGGCTGGACCAGTGAGTTGTTAAGCAGTGATGAGAAAAGCCCAGTGAAGATGAACAAGGGCAAATCTATCCTTGTCTCTCTGCCCAAAAACTTGAGTGAAAAAAGAGACAGGAGGGCAGGCTGAGGGAGGGCAGGCTGAGGGAGGGCAGGCTGACTGAGGACAGAGATGATCACAACAGGGGCAGGAGAGGTCACATGTCTGCAAAATCCATTCCCAGGCTCCATGAACCAGTGGGAATGTCCGAGGTGGAGGGAAGTGGCCAAAAGAGTTTTTCTCTACCTCTACATTTTGACCTACAGTGACATGGGTGGTTCAGTGGTAGAATTCTCACCTTCCATGCAGCAGATCGAGGCTTGATTCCAGCCAATGCATCTCAAGTGTAGCTACATCCATCAGTGGAGGCTTTCATGTTGCTATAATGGTGAACAGGTTTCAGTGCAGCTTATAGACTAAATAGACTAGGAAAGAAAGGCCTGGTGATCTACTTATGAAAATCAGCCAATGAAAACACTATGGAGCAAAACAGAGTATTGTCCAATATCATGCTAGAAGATGAGCACCCTAGGTTGGAAGGCAATCAAAATACACAGTGGCAACAACAAACACTGGCATGGTTTTGGGGAGATTGGAACTCTTATACACTGCTGATGGAAATGTAAAATGGTACAACCACTATGGAAAATGATATGGGGCTTATCATGGATTGAGTTGTGTCCCCCCCCCCACACACACAATGTGTGTCAACTTGGCTAGGCCATGATTCCCAGCATTGTGATTGTCCACTATTTTCTCATCTGATGTGATTTTCTTATGTGTTGTAAATCCTATCTCTGTGATGTTAATGAGGTGGAATAGGCGGCAGCTATGTTAATGAGGCAGGACCCAATCTACAAGATTGGATTGTGTCTTGAGCCAATCTCTATTGAGATATAAAAGACAGAAGTGAGCAGAGAGACATGGGGACCTCATATCACCAAGAAGGCAATGCCCAGGAGAAGAGCACATCCTTTGGATCTGGGGTTCTTGCACGGAGAAGCTCCTAGTCCAGGGGAAGATTGATGACAAGGACCTTCCTCCAGAGACGAGAAGGGAAAGCCTTGCCCTGGAATGAGCACACTGAATTCAAACGTCTAGCCTCCTAGACTGTGATAGAATAAATTTCTCTTTGTTCAAGCCATCTACTTGTGGTATTTCTCTTATAGCAGCACTAAACAACCAAGAGAGCACTTCTTTGAAAACTAGAAATAGAAATACCATATGATCCAGCAATCCCAGTCCCAGGTATATATCCTAGGGAAATAAAATCTGTGACAAGAATAGACATATGGATACCCATGTTCATTTCAGCATTATTCACAATAGCAAAAAGATGGAAACAACCTAGCTGCCCATCGACGGATGAATGTATAAACAAACTGTGGTACTTACACAAAATGGAATACTCTGCAACATTAAAGAATAATGATGAATGGTTTCAGGGGACATGTAAGTCAATTGGCATAATAAAATCTATTAAGAAAACATTCTGCATCCCACTTGGGAGAGTGGCATCCGGGATCTTAAACACTAGCAAGCGGCCATCTAACATGCATCAATTGGTCTCAACCCACCTGGAGCAAAGAAGAATGAAGAACACAAGGTAATTACGAGCCCAAGAGACAGAAAGGGACACATAAACCAGAGACTACATCAGCCTGAGACCAGAAGAATGAGACGGTGCCCGGCTACTACTGATGACTGCTCTGGCAGGGAACAAAACAGAGAACCCCTGAAGGAGCAGGAGAGCAGTGGGTTGCAGACCCCAAATTCTCATAAAAAGACCAGACTTAATGGTCTGACTGACACTAGAAGGACCCCGGTGGTCATGGCCCCCAGACCTTCTGTTGCCCCAGGACAGAAACCATTCCCGAAGCCAACTCTTCAGGGACCATGGGTTGGAGAGGGATGCTGGTGAGGAGTGAGCTTCTTGGATTAGGTGGACACTTGAGACTATTTTGGCATCTCCTGCCTGGAGGGGAGATGAGAGGGTTGAGGGGGTTAGAAGCTGACGAAATGGACACAAAAAGAGAGAGTGGAGGGAGAGAGTGGGCTGTCTCATTAAGGGGAGAGTAATTGGGAGTATGTAGCAAGGTGTATATGAGTTTTTGTGTGAGAGACTGACTTGATTTGTAAACTTTCACTTAAAGCACAATAAAAATTAAAAAAGAAATAACAATGATGAAACCGTGAGACATCTCACAATATGGATGAATCTGGAGGACATTATACTGAGTGAAATAAGTCAATCACAAAAGGACAAATATTGTATGAGACCACTATTATGAACAGCCAAGAAAAGGTTTACACACAGAAAGAAACACTTTTTGATGATTACCATGGATGGGTGGGGAAGGGAGAGAAAATCACTAAGTGGGGAGTAGACATGTGTTAACTTTGGTGAAGGGAAACACAGTACACAATATGGGAGAAGTCAGCACAACACAACCAAGGCAAGGGAAGACACTGAGAGGTAGGCAAGAATAAAAGATAATGACAGTAAATACTATAACGTATACAATCCTGCAACAACAGTAATAACAAACAACAATTTATGAGTGGATACATAGGTAGATATGGATGCTGAATGGGGTGGGAGGGCATATGGGAGTACGTCCATGTGCATATATAGGTCCAGCTGTGGATATTTTACATACATATTTGGATGTGCATCATGCATATTCATATATATAAAAGAGCACACAGAGGGCACAATCATGGAAACATCCTAGACATAACCAGACACCTTGAGGGACTGCGTTACTGGGACTGAAGGCTAAGGACCATAGTCTCAGGGGACATCTAGGTCAATTGGCATAACATAATTCATAAAGACAACATTCTACATCCTACTTTGGTGAATAGTGTCTGGGGTCTTAAAAGCTGGTGAGCGGCCATCTAAGATACAACTCTTGGTCTCTTTCTGTCCAGGGCAAGAGAGAGTGAAGAAAACCAAAGACTCAAGGAAACAATTAGTCCAAAGAACTAATGGATCATAGGAACTACAGCCTCCAGTACCATGAGACCAGAAGAACTAGATGGTACCCAGCAACCACTACCTAAGGCTTTGACCAGTATCACAACAGAAGGTCTTGGTTAAAGTGGAAAAAAAAAAGTAGAACAAAATTCAAATTCATAAAAAAAGACCAGATTTACTGGTCCAAGAGAGACTGGAGGAACCCTCAAGACTATGGCCCTTAGACACCCTTCTAACTTGGAACCGAAGCCATTCCCAGAGATCACCTTTCAGCCAAATAATGGACCCACCCATTGCTGTTGAGTCAATTCTGACTCATAGCGATCCTATAGTACAGAGTAGAACTGCCCCATAAGGCGTCCAAATAATGGACAGACTTTTAAAATAAACAATAACACCCATGAGGAAAGTGCTTCTTTAAACAATCATCTGTATGAGACCAAAAGGGCCAACATAAGCCCCAAAGCAAAGCTGAGAAGGCAGAAAGGGGCAGGAAAACTGGATGAATGGAAATGGAGAACTCAGGGTGGTAAAGAAAAGAGTGCTTACACATTGCGGGCATTGCAACCAACATCACAGAACAATTTGCATATAAACTATTGAACAGGAAACTAATTTGCTCTGTAAACCTTCACATAAAGCACAAAAGAAAAAGATATAGGATGATATTCTAAAAAAATACACACACAGTGCCTTCAACAATGGACTCTAGTACACAAACGATCATGAGGACCAGCCCACGTTTTGTTCTGTTGTACAAGGGGTCATCATGAGTCAGGCTGATGATGGCAGTCAACACCACCACTGTGGCCTACACCTGGTGGGGGTGGAGAGGACCAGCTGTCCCCCACCAGGGAAACACTGTTGGAGCCAGCAGCTAGTCAACTCTCAAAGATGAGGGATGCTTTGAGGAAAACAAAGAAGACAATTGTTTCCCCAAAGCCCCTACAAGTACATTACAAAGGCGAATGCAAATGCATTTGTTGTATCTGCCCAACTACTGCTACCCTCATTTACCCAGAAAATCAAAACCAAATCACCCTAGTGTGGTCTCCTGTGTATTTCTAAGCCCAGTGAGGGACTTAATGCCTATGGCAAATGGCTACCTAGTGGGTCTTCTAGTAGAAAACCTCCTCTCTCATCAGGGAACCTCACAGGCCTAAACAAGGGCTCTTAAGGAAAGTAAGTCTAATTGGGGAGCCTGACCTGGGAGGCCCTCGTAAGACGACCCCCAGAGGGATTCTCTGTGGGGTCCTGTGCTCTCTGAAGAAGTAGGCAAAATGGAATGAGTTCAGCTTCAAGGAAGGCAGACCACTCCAAACCCCAGCCTGTGGACACTGGTTGAAACAGCTGGGCATATCTACCCTTAAAAAAGAGAAGACTCAGGCACATATGCACATATGGGCTGTCTTTCCATCTCTGAAGGGCAGTTTGGGGGAAGAGGGAGTCTGCTGTAGGGAAAGCTACAGAGGAGGAGAGTTTGGTCACCCAAAGGAAAGCAAACTTGGCACTCACAGGCTGAGGCAGAAGACAGTGAGCTCCCGGTCACTACCCAACCCAGTGCCGGTCACTAGAGGGGCTGAATAAGAGTTCTCAGGAGCTTCTTGTGGGAAGTGTGAGCACAGCCTGGTAACCTTGGGATGGCTTCTCGATTCCAATATTGTATGCACTGTGGGGCTTTCTAGGTCCCTGGCTGGTGGAAACGGTTTACACTCGGCTGCTCACCAAAAGGTTGGTGGTTTGAATCCAAGCAGAGGCATCTTGGAAAAAAGACCTGGTGATCTATTTCTGTAAGGTTAAACCAAAACCAAACCAGCTGCTGTCAAGTCGATCCCAACTAATAACAACCCAATAGGAAAGAGTAGAATTGCCCCATGGGGTTTCCAAGGAGGGGCTGGTGGATGTGAACTGCCAACCTTTTGATTAGCAGCTGAGCTCTTAACCACTGTGCAACCAGGGCTCCTCCATTAGATTAGAGCCATTGAAAATCCTGTGGAGCGGTTCTACTCTGAAACACATGGGGTCACCGAGAGTCAGAACTGACTTAAGGGCTTATGGGGCTTTCTGTGCACCAGCTCCCTCAGAATGGACTTGAGGAGTAAAAGATTGCTTTGTTGCAGTCTAGGAAGGGCTCCTCCAGCACAAGGATGTCCCACAACTCGAGGTGAAGGCATCAGCCTCTTCTGCTTTAGTGTCATCACGCACAGAGCAGTGTGAGCCAGATTTACTCGTGTCAGTGTGTAACGGAGCTCACGTGCCATAAAAAGCTTTCCCACAATTTCAGGAGGGTCCTCTCCTGGGCCCCTCTCACCGCTCTCCCTCTGCAAAGAGCCTGGTCAGGGATCATTCTTGGCAACTGAGCTGATCCCTTGCCATTTTCTGTGCTTCAGTCATCAAACTTTACATCAATGTGCCTTTTGTCTTAAAAAGATATATACAATGGGATTTTAATTAAATTACAAACTTACATATTACCAACTGGAAATTAATTTAATAAACAATTTGTTTCAACCAGCCAATGGAACCGATTAATGATGCAATTAATCCAATATTTGACTTTTTAAATTTTTGATTCATTAAAGTAAACTAACAATTTGCCACTTGAAAGCATATAATGCTTTCTCTCAAACTTTTAGACCTGTCTATCGCTGTTCTTGGAAACCCTGGTGGTGGTGTGGTTAAGAGTTATGGCTGCTTACCAAAAGGTCGGCAGTTCAAATCCACCAGGCATTCCTTGGAAACTCTATGGGGCAGTTCTACTCTGTCCTATAGGGTTGCTATGAGTCAGAATTGACTCAGTGGCAATGGGTTTGGTTTTGGTTATTACTGTTCTAGTCACAGTATTTGAAGCACATAGTATTTACAGTTGAAGATAATGTCAGAGGTCACCCAGTCCTACTCATTTTACAGATGAGGGAACTAAGGCCCAAAGAAGTCATCAGTGTCTTCTTCCTATTCCTCCAACCCCCTCACCCCCCGCCAAACACATACAACAACAACCACTAACTCTTGTCACATTCTTGTAATTTACTGGAGGCCAATTAATACTGTAAGAGTTTTCTATTAAAATGGGATATATTCTGGAAATGCATATTTTATTTCACTATATCTGATAGGACTATAATAGTCATAAAAAATTATAAATCCATATACTGCAAATGCTCATTCTTATGGGCGATACCAGCCAACATGTCAAAAAAGTTCAAGTAAAACTGCTATCTTCGCATACCAACAGGTGCCTGCTAGAGACACCACGGTTCATCTGCCAAGGCAGAATTTCACTTCCCACTGCAGTGCAGCTCTGATATCAACCCAGAGAAAATGGTGACATCTTGAAGAAACTGCCACTATACCTTTACGGCAGTTAGCATCTTATTACTGTAAGCTTTGCGACTATATTCCTAAAGGCACATCTCATAGCTACCTTCCCTTGCTCCAGTGTCTGAACATGGATGTGAGCACTTCGACTCTAAAGAGGCCATGCATTCACAGCCCATGAATCTTTCCATTGTGCCAAGCCCAAAGTTATGAACCACAGGAAGTAAGCCACTATGCAAATATCTTTTCTAAATGGCCAACAAAAGCAGGATGGTTTAGAGCAACTAAATGACCTTTCTAATCATGGTTCTCTCAAGCAAAGATTTTAAAAGTAGTTCACATCCTCTCCTCGGTTCTCATCCCCTTAGATTCATCCACAGTACTGAACACTGTTGATCAGCCCTGCTTTCCTGGCATGCTCTTACCTGGCTTCAGGAACACAGAGCTGACCAGCTCTGCCTCCAGCTGCTTTGACCTCCCCATTCCTGTCTATTTTCCTGACACCTTTTTCTCCTCCCATCCCCTAATGAGGAAGTTCCTTTCTTAGTTATCTAGTGCTGCTATAACACAAATACCACAAGTAGGTGGCTTTAAAGAACAGAAATTTATTTTCTCACAGTTCAGGAGGCTAGAAGTCCAAATCAGGATCTCGGCCGTGTTGATTCCTTCCTTGTTGGTATCCTGGGCGTTCCTTGATTCCTTGGCATGTAGATGATCCCTTTGTGTGTGTATGTGTGTATGTGTGTGTGTGTGTGTGTGTGTGTTTGATCTGCTCTTTTTATAACTCAGAAGTGATTAGTTTTAGTATCTACCCTACACTAGTATAACTCATTAACATAAGAAAGGAAACCTTATTTCCAAATAATATTACATCCACAGGTATAGGAATTAGGATTCCGACACCCATTTGGGGGGATACAATTTAATACATAGTATCCACCTAGGCTCTATTTGTGTTTCCTCTCCCTCCAGCACCACATATTTTCCCTTGGCCATTTCAGCCAATCTTGGGGCCTTGAATAATAATGCTGTTAAGTAAAAGACTCCAAAATCTCCAGTCCGTGAACACAAATCCAGAAATCTCACCTGTTTGAGTGTCATTTCCACCTGGTCTTCCAGTATCTCAAAATTCATGTCATAACGACTTTCTCCCATACTGCTCCTCCTCTTGTGTTGCTCATTTCCTTAGTCAATTTCACCAAACTCCCAGTCACCCAGGCTTGACATTTGGGCCTCATCTTTGCCTTTCTTTCTGCTCTTGCCCATCCCACTCTCTCCATTTAAGACATATACAAGCTTCTAGGCCATTTGTCCTTCACAATCCAATCGTTCCACTCAGTTCCTACTGCTACTGCCCTAACTCAAGTCTTCATAACCTTTCTCTTGTAAGTATTCCCACAGCCCCCTTCCTGATTTCACGGTGCTCAATCTCTCCCAGGCCAACCCCCTTCAATTCATCCATCGCATACAATGCAGCCAAACTAATTTTTAGGAAATACAGTTCTGAGAATTCTGCCTCCTATTCAAAAGCTTTCACTGAAAAAGGCAGTATTGTAGGATGTAGTGATGAAGAGGCAGGTCAACCTGAGTTCAAATCTCAGCTCTGTGAGTGTCTCACTGTGGGACCTTGAGCAAGTCATTTAACTTCTCTGAACTTCAGTTTCCTCATCTTTAAAACAGATTAATAATAATTTCTTTAACTTGCAGGATCATTGTGAGGACCAAATTTTATGACAACTTTTAAAAATGGCATATTAAGTGCTTAATTAATGGAGGTTATTAATAGTAATAATAATACAGTTCAAGCTCTCTGGGTGGTAATAGAGACCCTCCATGACAATAGCAACATTTATGTAGTGACTTAAAGTTTAAAAAATGTTTTCCATATATGCTGTTATGATCTGGCCCCAGTTTGTCTTACTAGACTTGTCTCTCATTTCTTTGTTCTCTGTACCCTGCACCCAGGCAAGCTGGTTCTCATCCAAGCCTTCCCCGTCCAGGGCCTCCAATGTGCTGTCTCCACTCACTTGCTCTTCTCTCCAGCTGGAAAGCCTCTTCTTCTACATGTCTGAATGGAAAGTCTACCTCCTCCATTAAACCTTCTCTGATGCTGCCGCCTGGAATTTGCTCCCTGCAGTGGGTTGGAGGAGCCCTGGTGGCGCAATGGTTAAGAGCTACGGCTGCTAACCAAAAGGGTCAGCAGTTTGAATCCACCAGCTGCTCCTTGGAAACCCTATGGGGCGGTTAGTTCTACTCTCTCCTCTAGGATCGCTATGAGTTGAAATTGACTCGACAGCAAGGGGTTTTAGTGGGTTAGATGGTGCCCCCTCCCCCAAGATATGTCTACCTGGAATCTGTGACTGTGGCCTTATTTGGAAAAAGGGTCTTTGCAGGTGTAATTAAATTGAGGATCTCAAAATGAGATGATTGTGAATTCAGGTGGGCTCTAAATCCAACGATGAGCGTACTTGTAAGAGGAGAGAAGGGGAGAAGACACCCGGAGGGGAAGGTGCTGTGTAAAAGGATGCAGAGACTGTAGTGATGCAGCCACAGCCAAGGAATGCCTGGGGCCACCAGAGGCTGGGAAAAGGCAAGAGACGATCCTCTCCTGGAGCCCTCAGAGTGAGCATGACCCTGCCTGCCGGTACCTTGGTTTTGGACTTCTGAAACCGTAAGACGATAAATTTCTGTGTCTATGGTAATTTGTTATGGCAGCCACAAGAAACTCATACACTCTCCTACCTCAGAAATCATAGTGCCTAAGAGTCTCTGGGTGCTGCAAACGGTTAATGAACTCTGCTGCTAATCAAAAGGCTGGAGGTTTGAGCCCACCCAGAGGCACCTTGGAAGAAAGCCTGGTGATCTACTTGCAAAAGATTAGCCATCGAAAACCCTGTGGAGCACAGTTCTACTCTGACACACATAGCGTCACCATGAATCAGGGTCGACTCTATGACAGCTGGTTTTTTAGCCTCCTTTCTATCAGTTATGCACCCATGTCATGTCCCCCGATGAACCACAGCACCTAAAGCATAGTAGATGCTGACTCAATATTGATGAGTGATGTGGGGAGGGAGGGAGGGAAGAAGAGACCTAAGCCTACGCCAGCTAGACAGCAGGGCAGTGACTTGGGCGTGGGCCGGAATGAAGAAGAAGGACTGGCTGGCTTACTATTCCTCACTCCTCCCCTGAGCACAAATAACCTGCAAAGTGTCAATTCTATAGAAACAATGTGCTGAAACAATTCAACTTGATGTCATCCACCATGTCTGGGATTCTGAACTGAATAGACAATGGTGAAGGGAGCCCTCAAAACCAGCGGGCTTGTCTTGGGACCACCAATTTTTCCAAAAGGGAATTTCCTTGGAAATTAAAAAGGGAAACTCACATTTTGAAAATCCATTTCCTTTTTTCATGGGCTAACATTATAAAACAAAACAATCAGAGCTCATTACAATAATTCATGCACCTATGTTTTTTTCCAGGTTATAATGGCAATAATTACCTCCGAATGGGTTTTCCTGGGAATGAAATGACTGATGAGGGTTAATGGCCCTTTGGTTTTGCTGTGGGTCATCAGCTCCCCTGAGTCCTTCATTAATCCCCATGATATGCCCTGCTTAAGCAGGTCATCAGTGATAACCGTCTTTGGTGCTTAAATTGAACTAATGCATTTTACCTTCTCCTTCTAAGCCAGAAGGTTCCTCTATCTTTCAGAACAAAGACATTTTTTCCAGCGGAGGAGAGAAAGTTCTTTTTTTTTTTTAACCACACGTTAATAAGACTAGAGAAATGGAAGAAAGGCAACTTGAATCTAAAGTCTTTGATGTCCAGACCAGAGGAGGAAGGAACAGGCCGTGCTAGATCACTAAATGAAGTGTCTTCCATTAGCGGAAGGCAAGATGTGACTGATAATGAGGTTGATTAAGGTACATGGTTCTTTCAGGCTGCAAAGGATGACCATGCTCCTGTTCTTTGAAGTTTCCTAGTGCTCCGTGGACCTTTTCGTTGTGGGGAGGGGGTCAAAAGCAACCACCAGTAAGCGCTTATCTGTCACTGACAAGATAACAGGTCCACAAGTCACTTCAGTCTCAGGACAAGGCAGCGTGCTAAATCTGCAGCAGACACGGAAGTCTCATCCCTCTGGAAGAGCTCATGCCGCTGCGAGCACAGAGATCCGTGTTCCCAGCTAACAGGATGCAGCTGTGGGTTTACAGCCTCAAGTTAGGTCTCCTTTTTTTGGAGTAGAGGTCCCTGGGTGATATAAATGGTTAAGCGCTGGGCTACTCCCCAAAGCATCGGAGGTTCATAGTCCACCCAGAGATGCTGTGGAAGAAAAGCCGGGCGCTGTGCTTGACAAATCAGTCATTGAAAACCCTATGGAGCAGCTACGGAGCAGGGTTCTGTTCTGACACACATGGAGTCACCACGAGTTGGAACTGACTCAGTAGCAACTGGTTTTTTGTTTCTGCCCCCTTTTTTTTTTCCTTTGGAGTAGCCCATCCCTGTGGACAAGCAAAGCATGCAAAGGGAGCGAATTATTAGGATGAAGTCAGTGAAGAGTGACAGGTCCCTCCTAGACACCAGGTAATTGCACAGAAGCCTGCAGAGATAGAAACAGCACAAGGAGCATGTCATCTGATTAGCATGCAAAGGGTGAAAACAATGGAGAAAATGGCGCTCATAATCCCGGAGTCAAATGTTGGGAGTGGTTTTCTTCTGTTCACTTGGATTTTGCTGTATAGGCTGAGTACAAAATAAATTTAAGATGCCCTTGGGTAATTGTTCTGAGGCAACGTCAACGTGTTTGAATACAATGTTAAGATACAGATATTCCCAAATATAAAAAGGATTGGTGTCATATGTGGAAAAATTGGACATCAGACAGAAATTTTTAGTTTCCGTCTGGATTTTGGGTGCCCCTGAATGTGTCTTTGGGTAGTACCGAATTTTCTTGTACTGAAAGTAACTGTGAATATTACTTTGTTATTATAAACACTATTGATGTCTAGGAAAAAACAAATGCAAAGCAAAATGACTACTAATTATATTTATTTTAAACAATCGAGTTTAAGTTTGCTTCTGGGTTATTACCGTTCTAAAAAATACACCTATGTAAAGGGGGGAAATGTAAAAAGCAGTTGAAACTCATCTTTTTCTGATAAACAAATATAATGTGATCTGCACAGGCAACAGAACAGACCGGTAAAATAACGCTGAAAATATGGCCGCATTACTTTAAAATGGGGCAGCAACTTCCGTACTGACACGTTCGGAGAAAGTCATTTTTTTAAAGTAATGTTAGCACCAAATACATTTAGAACTAGCTTGTTAGAGTTTCGTGAGTATGAGATGAAAAAAACTCGGTGGTAAAGGAGAGACCTCCAAAATGAAGAGTGCCTGGTGACAAGTTTAGGGGTGGTGAGGGGGAGGGGCTGCAGACTGCAAAAACTCTGCTGATTCCAAAAAGCTGAACTTTTAGGAGATGCATTACTCAACGCTTCAAAATTGCTCACTAAATCAGAAATTTTAACGACTTGGCCCTTAAAAAAATAAAAAAGCCTGCGCCACTTTATTTATCACTAGCTTGCAGTATCTAGAGCTACTGGTTTAGAAACAACTTGGAATTAAATTAAATGTGTGGCATTTGTCAAATTGCTCTCCTAAATTCACTATCTGATTATAAACCTGCCAGCATATTGCAGGCCTTCCCCCCTCCCTGTAGGCTTCCAAGGGGATACGTGTTGGCTGAACTATGACACCTTAGGTTAAAAGAGTCAGAGGTTTTCCAAAGGAGCTGAAAGAGGAGATGTTTACATCTGGGACTGTGGATCTGGTGTTGTCCTAGCTTGATGCAGCTACTACTTAGCAGAGTACCTGGCACTTAACCAAAAACCAAACCCGCTGCTGTCGAGTCGATTCTGACTCACATAGCAGGTGTTAATAAATACACTGAACAAATGAATGGATGACCTTAGTGCATGATATTCAAAAAAGGCTAAACATCCACAGGTAACAGGCTCCTCTCTATAGACTGCCTGGACACTTTTGTTCTCGTTAGGTGAGTTGTATGTTTACCACAAGGAAGTTGTACTTGCTCCCAAACTTGTTTATGCCAATTGTAGTTGTTCCTATAATTACATAATCACAACAAATATTACATAAACTGATTAAATACGAGTGGGAAAATAGAGCTACTGTTTCTGTAAAAACAGAGCTGAATGTTTGGGGGAACTTGATTAAGCTGTAGCACTAAAAATTTGCTATCAATTTAGGAGCGGGTAGACAACTGTCAAGCATTGCTTTTAAAAAAATTGTAAAAGTCAAAAAGACTTGGAACTGAGATTGTTTCCCAAGTAATGTTAAGCTCTTGTTCCACTTTAAAGAAACTAAACTGGAAATGGATTATGGGTATGGTTTATGCAAGAAAGTCTACGGTTTATGCAAGAAACTCTAATCAGCTACCCAATACTCCAAAAAAGACCACCGTAAATCAGTGAATGAATATGTATTTTATACATTTTATGTTAAAATGTCACGCATATTATCATTTTTTTAAATAATTTCCTACTTTAACTGACTTCTGATTAGCCAGTAGTTCCCACCCTGGCCCAACAAGACAGCTTCTGCTCTGATCACAGGCACCATTATTCAGAAAAACCTATGGCAGGCAACAGGCTGGAAATGCCAACAGGATATCTATGTTAAAGTCTTGAAGCAGCCAGACCTGAACAGCTCCCTGTGATCTCCTCATCTGAACTCATACACTTGCTTCGGTCATAAGCTTTTACTGCCTTGGACGGCTCTCCCTTGAGAGTGCTTTCTATTATTATTTTCCTCTCCGAGAGGGCTATTATGTGCGCTGTGCAAGCACTCTATTTCAATACTCATTGATATCACCAACAGAGGGCAGATCAGAAACGAGAAGAGTTGGAAAATGCCAATCCATCTTTTATGGTACAAGTTGGCAGCTCAGATAAAAGCTTTCATGAAATGGGTGGTTACTACAGTTGGCTACAGTTTGGACGTTAAACAGGCACTGTATTTCCTATGGGAGCAAGAAAGTCCTGGAACTTCCTAGAGGGGGAAAAAAAAAGCCCCAGTAGGGGAGGAGTGGCTAAGAGATGCTACAAAAAAACTAACCCAGTTGCAGTGGAGTTGATTCCGACTCGTGGTGACCCCATGTGTTTCAGAGTAGAACTGCCCCGTAGGGTTTTCATGGCTGTCCTTTTAGAACCAGATCAGCAGAGATGTGTAAATTGGCTTGGTCAGAATCACAAAGCATGATCAGTGCCTCAGCAAGACTAGAAGCCAGTTCTTCCAATCCAGATGTATCTTCCAGAGTAAGGCCACACAAAGTTACAACAACAAAAAATCACCATAAGAAGAGGATATGGATTCGTGGGCATGATGAGTGATTCAGAAGTGAGTCCACTGAGATAAAATTCAGCTATTTATTTATAATAAATTAACACTGTTGTTTCAAGAATCTGACCTTATCTCTTTGGGGAGTTCTAAGGTCTATGTCATGAACAGAGAATAGTACGAAGGAAAAGAGTTCTTGGACAAATGAAAAGATCTTTATTACAAGCCCAGCTCTCCTGCCACCTCGCTCATTCTCTCCACACTTCTCAGCCACAAACCATGAAGTATGGATTTTCTAAGAAAAATGCCTGCAAGACTACTGAGTAGGAATGAGGGACAAGCCTCACTTTACAAAACAATGTCTCAAGTCACTATTCCCCAGGAAAAACAGATGGCTTTGACACCCCTCTTGGTGACAGCTCTGCCCAGATTGATTTCAGGGTTTGAAAATGTTACCTACATCTACACACACACTTACTTTAGTGATGTGCCCATAACTTAGTCCTCCTAACTAAGCACAACGTGGTAATTACTGTCACTCTTCCAAATGATGTCCTTCTAATCACTTCGAGGAAAATGGTGTGTAAAGACAATAATCCCAATTATGAGCTCCTTGGCAAAATTGCTAGAGGAAACAAAAATGTCCTGGGAGATAACACAGAACTCAGAAAGGCCAAAATGTGAAATAGAGGGCACCAAGATTACCCCTGTGAAAGTTCTCCCACAGAGGCAAGCTGGCAAAAAATAGATGCTATACATTTAAGTATGTGTCTTCCCCTTGTCTTCTCTGTGAGGCTTGGGCAACTGGAAGCTGACATACACAGAATGCGATGCATCTTCCCCATGCGGCCGGTTACAGACCACATGTAGAATATGTTGCTGTATCAAGACAGAGAAGGCTTAGATGAATGCAGCACTCCCTCTTCTGCCAATCTTCCATCTTCGAGCCATCCTACCAGCTTTTAGAAGATTAGCAGCAGAAATAAAAGCTAAAACTCATTTTTCTTTCAATTTATTTGTTAACAGACCTGCTGAAGAGTATGTTCATCAAAGACACTGGAGCTATCTGGGACAACAAGTTGAAGGGGGACGTTAGGGGATTTCACTTACATAATGCAACCTCAGGGTTCAGCCGTATTGGTATCTGGTCAAAAGTCCTAGTTCCAGTTCTACTTCAACAGCAAGATGGCATTCCTACACAGCACCCACCATCCCAGTTCTGCTTTGTTGACATTAGTACCCGAGCTATTTGCAAAAAAGTTCCAACCCCAGGATATAAGAGGTCAGCACAAACTCCATGACAGGACAAATTATGGGGTCTTTGTCAAAGCTTGAGGGATTGTGTGCAGGGCTTTTAGTGGAATCCTCTAAAACTCCCAGCTTGAGGAATTTTAAAGAGGAATAACAACAGACTACGATGAAGGAAAATGGGATATAAGAAGCTGAGGAAGATACAGGAAAAAAAAAAAAAGGCTCATCTGAATTTCCCAGGAGTCCTTGGGCGTTTCTATTTAAACATAGTTTGGACTCCTAACAAAGTAGGTTAGGGTTGGTCCCTAACCTCACTCAATGGCATGGATACTCCTTTTGCTCTGATGATGGTCAGACAGCTGGTCTAGCTAGGGTCAGAGGCAGGACACAAGGAGTAACAAACAGTTTCAATTTTAAAAGTCTTGCTCAATGGAAATTCATTTTGGCTAGAAATTTCTCCCTGTTTAGAACTCACCCACTTCTTCAAAGAGTAGAGTCCATTTATTTAATCAATTTGCCTTTTTCATCAAGAAAACTATATGGTGTAGTGGTTAAGAGCTATGGCTGCTAACCAGAAGGTCGGTGGTTCAAATCCACTAGGCAGTCCTTGGAAACTCTATGGGGCAGCTCCACTCTGCCTGCAGGGTCGCTATGAGTTGGAATAGACCCAATGGCAACAAGTTTGGTTTTGGTTTTATACCTATTGTTATGGATTGAATTGTGTCCCCTCAAAATACGTATTGTAAATCCTAACCTCCATACCTGTGGTTATAATCCCATTTGGGAATTGGTAGTCTTTGTTATGTTAATGAGACAGGATCAGCGTAGGGTGAGTCTTGAGTCAATCTTTTTTGAGACATAAAAGAGATTAAACAAGCAAGGAAGAAGAAGCAGAGATGGGGTAAGAGAGATGCCAAGCCACATGGAGATCTCTCTAAGGAAACAGGAATCAGAAACTAAAGAGACAAGGACCTTCCTCCAGAGCCAATACAGAGAGTGTTCCCCTAGAGCCTGAATTCAGACTTCTAGCCTCCTAAACTTTGAGAAGGAAACCCTAGCGGCGTAGTGGTTAAGTGCTACGGCTGCTAACCAAAGGGTCAGCAGTTTGAATCTGCCAGGCGTTCCTTGGAAACTCTATGGGGCAGTTCTACTCCGTCCTATAGGCTCGCTATGAGTCAGGATCGACTTGATGGCACTGGGTTTCTGGGTAAACTTTGAGAAAATAAATTTCTGTTTGTTAAAGTCATCCACTTGTGATATTTCTGTTATAGCAGCACTAGAGAACTGAGACACTGCTGCAATGAGGCTTTCTTGTAGAATCTACCTTGTACCAATTTCTGCTGATGTCCTCATACAGGAAAAGATTCGTAAATGGCATAATTTTTTAATTAGATTCATTCAATCTCAAAGGCTATAAGCTTCAATTGTCCCCTGGATAGGAGAATGAGTATTGTTTAATGACCCAAACAGACATTTAGAATTTTTATAAGAGTTAGTTACAGGAGAAACAGAATTCCGGCTATAAATAATAACTTCCAGCTTCTTTTAATAATGTAAGGTTTCTATCTCTCTCTCTCTCGATATATATTGTATATATATATCGAGAGAGAGAGAGAGAGTCGCAGGAGATGTCACTTCTGTTGAAAGATTTATCATGTTCTCTCCTGCTGTAAGATACCTTTCAATGGAAAGTAACATTTTGAAATGCAAGGCTTTACGTCATAATTCAGAGGAAGTTTGTTGTAGCTCCTTCGGCAGCTAATCTTTCTAGTCACCAAGTATTATGGCATCTTGGGGAGAGACATTTCGTATGAGGTTCCTACATGCTGATTTTATGGAAAAAGTGTACCCAGGGAAGATTTTTCGAGGAGTAAAGGTAAAGGTGACTGCCAATCATGTCAATATGCAAAATAATTTGAAAAGGTTCTCATTTTATCTTAAGATTTAAAATACCAAGTTTTAAATTTTTGTATCTTCTACCAATTTACCCACAAGACACTAAAATAGCCTCAGAGGGTGCTAACTGATAGCAAAAGGCACACCAGCACAGTAACACTCACCAACAACTAACTTAGAGATACAGGGTGCGGCTAAGGGAATTCACAGAACTTGGAGCTGCAAGGGAGTCTCGGTGATTACAGTCTCCAAACTCTTCCCTGGGCTCCATTTGTTTCTAACAGTTAAAGAAGCCAGATCCCCAGAGAAGTTAAATGAGTTTCCCAATACCACACAGCTAGTAAGTGGTGGAAGTAGGATTAGAGCCCAGGACTCCTAACTTGGCCCAAGGTGGTTTGTCTAGTGAATTAATGAGCCTGGTGGAAGATGCAGAATGGAATTTCAGTTAGACACCTGGGAATGTGAGAGGATCCAGCCTCCCTCATGGGTAGGAGAGGGCCAGGGAGGCAGAGGCAGAGTGAGAGAAAGAAGGAACACGGGAAGCATGTCACTTTCTATTGGTGCACTTGGGTAACCAGGAAGGAGTTAACACAGGCAGAAAGTAGACTCTTAGTCTGGGTCTCTACAATGCCAGCCATCTGGATGAACATTGGAAATTTTAGTCAAAACCCCAGATATTTACAAATACATGTTTTCATCTAAAAATTGGATTGTGCATAGACAGAGCCTTAATGTAGGTAAGTGGAAAACACAAAATCGCAAATCTGCATGATTGGGTGAATTATTGCCTTGGGGCTGGGGAGGGGGGCAAGGGCGGAATGCTCAGTATGCGCAGAGCATTTTGAGACATTTGCTGCGATGGATATTTTTAAACTCTTTCTAGCCATACATAGAATGCAGAAATTAACACAAGAATGTCTTAATTGGGCCTATTTCATATACAAAAGAATAATGGGCTAAATGGGTTGGAATGAATGCCATATTTATCCTTCAAGGGAGGAAAGACATGATGATTCACAGGCGGCGAAGCCAAGAGCATCGCGCTTTCTCATGAGTAGAATAAATATATCTCCTTTCATAATATTCTGCCTTCTAGTCCTTAAAGGCCCCCTAAAGGCACAAATAGAAAAGATGGGAAAAATCTGTGATGATTCATTTTAATTTCACATACAGTCGTTTTCTTTTAGGGATTATGATGCAGAGCCACAAGAACGGTTTGATATCTCCATCTCTAAACTTGAAAGCAACCCGCATGCCGCTGCCAAGGTGAAGTCCACTTCCCAGCTTCTCACACACCTCCTGTGTGCAGGACCTTCAAGGCAGCCAGGGTGGAAGAGACTCCACAGCAGTGTGCCAGCTAAGGGGACTTTGTCCTGAGCTTCCGAGTGCACTGTTGCGTTTTGTGTTCTGTTTGCTGAGTACTTACTGTTTTAACTTGGCTATGGCTAAAATGGGCTCTGGGGGCAGTGGTCGTTCAGTGGTAGAATTCCCACCTTCCATGCAGGAGACCCTGGTTTAATTCCCAGCCAACGCCCCTCCTGCTCAGCCATCACCCATCTGCTAGTGGAAGCTTGCGTGTTGCTATGACGCTGAACAGGTTTCAGCGGAGCTCCCAGACTAAGATGGACTAGCAAGAAAGGCCTGGCGATCTACTTCTGAAAGTTGGCCAGTGAAAACCTTATGGATCACAGCAGTCCAGCTCATAAGCAATCATGGAGATGGTACAGGACCGGGCAGCATTTCCTTCCATTGTACATGGGGTGGCCATGAGTTAGGGGCCAATTCAAGGGCAACTAACATCAACAAAATGGGCTTGAATTCCCTGAACATGGAAACGGCAGGAGGCATAGGCAGCCTAGAATTGTGCTAGGTGGCAGAGGCCATAGAAACGTGCTGCCGATACTCAAAGTTGCTGACAGTTTTAGAGCTGAGCAGAAAGTACAATATCCTATAGAAATGGGCTCTCGTTTTGGGAATGAAGAAAGAAAGTGGGTATCATGTAAAGGAACAAATGCTTGTTTTTCCCTCTCTCTTGCATAGGATCATTCTTTCAGGAAAACATAATTTTCCTTTCTCTTTGCTTATGAAAGAACTGGATGAAAACAGAAGATGTGTGAGAAGTGGCCTGCTACAACCTTTTTGATCCTGCTGACTCTGAAGTTTGGTCTTTCCAGTATCGCGTCTCATTTCTTTAACTTGGTCCCTAGCATTAGATTCATAGATGGTATTAACAGACACTACTCTCACTCAAAAGGAAAATTCAGTTTTCCATCTATTCTAAAAGAACGCCAGGAATTTCAGAAAGGGATAGCGGTCTAAAGGCAAATAAAATACAGCTCGTAGGTTTGCATTCCACTGTGCGGGACGCTGTGTTCCTGCAAAGATGCAGAGAAATTAAACTATCATCAGTCAACTCCCACTTCCCCATTGACTATCATTTTAAAAATGGTTTGTCTTCATTTCCAATTATTGCCAATTGATGGTTTATCCCAACAATTCAGCTCTCTGTCTCTGATGGCCCCCTAGTCTCTCTATTAAGTCATTAATGAGCTGCTCTGTTTTTCTCATGCCAAGTTTTTCCTGAAATGGATATATGGTTGTTATTAATTGAATGAATTGGTGGCAATGCACTGGGCTAGGATTTATAGGAATACACAAATGAGCAAGACATTGTTGTTAGTTATTATTGCGTCAGCTCTGACTCCTGGCAGCCCCACGTATGACAGAACGAAACATTGCCCGGTCCTGCACCATCTTCGTGATTGTTAGTGTGTTTGAGTCCATTGTTGCAGATATTGCATAGTGCCTTCCAACCTAGGGGGCTCACCTTCCAGCACTATATAGGACAATGCTCTGTTTTGATCCATTGGGTTTTCATGGGCTAATTTTCAGAAGCAGATTGCCACGCCTTTCTTCCTAGTCTGTCTTAATCTGGAAGCTCTGCTGAAATCTGTTCACCATAGGTGACCCTGCTGTCATTTGAAATACCAGTGGCATAGCTTCCAGCATCACAGTAACATGCAAGCCACTACAGAAAGACAAACTGACAGAAGTACAAAAAGAACTACGAAGTGCTGCAGGAACGTGGTAGACAAAGATTTTTCCTCTGCCTACAAAGATCTGGAAAAATTTCTCAGAAGAGATGAGGATCTGAGGAGATGAATCTTGACAGATAAGTTATATAATGCAGGGAAAGCCATTCAAAGAGAGGGAACACCTTGGGTAAAAGCAGGAGACTAGAGCACAGGGTTCAAGAGGGAGTGTGCTGGGTGACAAAGCTGGGGGCCAAATTGTGCTGGGGCTTAAATTGCAAGCCCAAACATTTGGCCTTGATTTGAATGGGATGGAGAGGTGTGGAAGGCCACACCACTACCGAACTCTCCTAAGCAGAGAGCAAAGCTGCCGTCCACCTCTAAATGTCTCCATCCCACGCTGTTCCCTGGGTATTTATATTGTAAAGGACTTCAGGTGAAGCGTCTCCTTTGCCTAGTCAAATCAGGTCAACCCTTAGACAAAGCAATTTCATATTCATTTTCACTAGCTTGGGCAATTCTTTCCTGGGACAGCATCTGTTTCTATTTTATATTCTTGCCACCCATCCCCTCACAAATCCTGCATCACAGTGTGTAATGAGGGATCCATTTCTTAAAGCCATTCCCACCAAGGCCTCCCAAGGGATGCCTTCGAGATTTTGCACCTGCAATTGGCTAATTGCCAGCACAATAGGCCACTTGAGCCTTCCATATTCGGGATTCAATGATAAGTGGGGAACTGCAATGATAAATGAAAGGCCAAATTCACACTTCTGGTTTCTATGGCCTGATATATTAAAAAAAAATGGAAAATGGAGGCAGGCCATAATGAAGCTGAAAAAATGATCCTAATGGTTGCCACTGAGCCTCCTGGAAACAGCCTCTCCAATTTAGAGACCGGAGTGAAAGACCATCTTACAACCTGAGATGTGATCATTATTATAGCCTCAAAAGGCGGCTTGGACCAAAAAAAAAAAAAAAAAAAAAAACAGTGATTATTTTGTAACTTCTCTGGAAGACTGACCACCTCCCCTTTTCTTTCCCCTCCTTTTCAAGGGCCAATTAAAGAGGGAAAAAAAGCACCAAAGAGTGACTTCACGAAGGCCACATTTTCCAGTGTCTCAACCACTTGGGAATTTCCACCAATAGGCTCATACATAGCAGCACATTGGTTATCTTCTCTTACTAATCAGACGTTTGCCTTCTGCAAAATGGCTAGCCTCAGCAAGGACTAACAAGGAGAACAGCCAACTCACAATTCCAGGGTCTTAAACAAGTCACAAACCTAGGATAGGTCCAACTCTCATGTCTCCTTTTTACTTTGGAAGCCTCTAGAAATGTTTTTCCCATACACAGAAGGTCTGTTTTTAAAAGCGCCTTTGTTTGCTAATACGGCCTCACGTGCTCTCAGTTTGGCAACAGCATCAGGTGGAAAGTATCCTATTGGGAAAGCCGTGTGTATTCAATAGCTTTGGCACAATAGTTTATGCCGTTGGATCTGAGGCCTCTTTGGAAGAAGTCACAAAAACAGTGCCTTACGAATACAGCACACAAGGAGGGAGGGCTTAGTTGACAGAGGGTTCAAACACGTTAAGCAGGCAGGAAAACATCCATAGATGAGAACTCTTCCTAACTGGGCCTGCTCAGACATAGAGGCTGAAGCTGAGGAAAAGCCCCGACTGTCAGCACCCTCAAAGGTACCCTTACGTGGATAAACTTCCATATAGCTTCACAGTCATACACATGGCCCAGCACATAATTTCGGTGGTGGGGGGAGGGTGCTTCCACGTGTAAGCCAAGGAATTAAATGTCAATATATTTGAATGGCATAAAGTGCCTGATTAGTGGCACAGAAAAATAAATCCCAGAACAAAAGCCCTGCAAAGCTAATCCCTATTCCCAAGCACTGTTATCTAGAAATACGTATTTAAGGCTTACTGGGTGCTAAGTGCTGAGTAGCGGGCCCGCCAGTGTGAAAGGTATGGCCCCCAATCCCCAAGATTACATTTTAGTTGGAGAAATAAAGCCTATTGTCATGGAAAGATAATTGAGCAAATTAGACACCCTATCAGAATGGCCAAATGAGTGGTACAGATTATAACTGCTGGCGGGCTCAGAGAAGGGAAAATCCTTGAGGGCCTCACAGAGGAAGAGTTGAAACTGGAGCCTAGACAGATGGGGGGGGATTAAGAAAGGGGTCTGAGAATGGAGACCATATAAGGCTCAAGGATAGGAGTGTGCCAAGCCCACTCAGGGGACAGTGAGTGCTCCAGCCTCTCTGAAGAAAGAGCAAGCTTAGGGAAGAAAAGGAGGATGAGTTTGGGAAAGCAGTGCTGGGGTTGCGGGGTGTCATGGAGGACAGTGAAGTCCAGCCTGAGAAGTTTAGACCTTATCAAAGGGCTGAGGGAAGAAGTTACCCGGGCCAGGGAGTGCTTTGAGTCAAGCTGGGAATGGCACACAGAATGGATTAAAGGGCAGGTGACTAAAAATGAAAAATTACAATTGCATTTGGGCAGCGGGAGACAGTGGTGGGAGGTATTAAATAATAAATGAAAGGTCGGGCAATAAAATAAGGTGAGGTAAGAAATTTTACTTCTGCGTTTCATGTTTCAGATTTAACTAGCATTATCGTTGTTAATCACTCTGTATTCATACAGGAACTACCCCCCAAGGTGTTTAAAGTACTTTCAGGAAAATTATTTCACTAACCCTCAAGGACTTGAAATATTATCAGGAATGGGAAGATAGCTTATTCTTTATAGATGAAGAAACTGAGGCACAAGAGGGTTAATCATGTGTGCGCTAGGCTGAATGATGGACTCCAAAAAATTGCCCTGTCCTAATTCCTGCAGCCTGTGAATATGTTACCTTACGTGGCAAAGCAGAAATGATAGACATGATGAATTTAAAGATATTGAAATGGGGAGATGAACCTGGGTCACCCAGGTGGGCCAATGTCATCACAAGGGTCCTTATACAAGGGAGGCAAGAGGCTCAGAGTCAGAGAGAAGGAGATGGATAATGGAGGCGGATGGGTCAGAAGGACAGAGAGATGAAGATGGAGGAAGGATCGACAGCCAAGGAAAGCAAAGCAGCCTCCAGAAGCTGGAAGAGAAAAGGAAACATTCTTTCCTAGAGCCTCCAGAAGGAACAGAGCCCTGACACCCCTTGTCAGACTTCCGATGCTCATAGTTGTAAGGTCATAAATATGTGTTCTGTTAAGTCACCGCATTTGTAGTCATTTGTCACCAC
The DNA here is from genome assembly GCF_030014295.1 of Loxodonta africana. NCBI lineage: Eukaryota > Metazoa > Chordata > Mammalia > Proboscidea > Elephantidae > Loxodonta > Loxodonta africana. The sequence continues at coordinate 170,628,266 of NC_087369.1, read as the reverse complement.
GGCGACAGGAAACCAACACAATATATGTATGTAGCTGTTGTTAGTCACTGTCAAGTCAATTCTGACACACGGCTACCCCGAGGGTGCCCAGTACAACTGCTGCAGAGGATTTTCAAGCTGGTGACCTTTTGGAAGCAAATCACCAGGCCTTTCTTCTGAGGCTCCTTTGGGTGGGTTCGAACCACCAACTTTCTGACTAGCAGTCACACGCTTAACTGCGCCCACCCACACTTGTGCCCTCTCTCTATACACACACACTCACTCACACACATACACAGACATACAAATGGATCTCATTTTCACAGATATATTACTGTAACCACTAGCCCTTACTACCTGAATTTAATGTTTAATTTTGACAGACGGCAGACAGGACAGCGGGACACTGAGAAACATCAAGAATTAGCAGGCACCAAGCTAGCTTCTCCCAAGAAAGCACCTTCCAAAACTGACTAGGATTGGCATTTTCCAAATCACGGTGCTCTCAGAGCACCGGTTATTGTCAATTTTCATAAATTAGAAAACTCTGTCACAAGAATGAGCCTTGGAAAATATTATACCCAGGGCCTTCCTCTACCTCCCAGTGCACTTGGCCCTGACTGTTCACGCTCAAAGGCACACATTCACAAAAGAAGTACCAAGTGGAATCTAATCCAGCTTTCTGCCTGACCAAAGTCACATTACATAGATCATAAACGGGCCTGCTCTCTCTGTTCCCACTGGGGACGCTAGGAAGACAGAAAATTCTTTGAAAAACACTGGGCTGAGGATCAAGAATTACACATTATTTTAATAAGTGACTGCTTTCAATGCTCACTAATAGAATTCATTCAAAGTGTTGTTTCCTTCTTAGCTTTATTTTCCATTTAACAAGCTCCCCGAATTGCCTTTTAAGCGGAGCTTATTGCTTCATATGGAAAACTAAAATATATGAAAATTATATATTTTATTATAATACTTAACTAATACATCAGACTGTGGGAGGGATGACACTGCCAGTTGAGCCCACTGTCACTGCGTGGAGATTGCCCGACGCCATTTCCCAGATGCCAGGTTGTAGCGACAGCCCGGCATGTCGGCCGGCATCAGTCTCCAAGCCTTTCCAGACAAGTTACTCACTAGGAAAGCAGCTGAAGTGGCAGAAGTTCACTTGGGGGAATAGATCTCCTGCTGACTCCAGAAATCACTAATCCTGTAGAATAAAATCGAACCGGCTACCCACCTTTGTGTATGTGTGTGTGTGTGGTAAACATATACCTAACAGACTATTTGCCATTTCAATAACCTTCACACGTAGTTCAGTGACACTAAATATGTTCATTATGTTGTTCATCCATCACCATTAACTGTTCTCAAATGGTTTTTATCACCCGTGATAGAAGCTCACTGTGTGTCCCCTACAGTTACACACCTCAAAATGAGAGGGGAAAGAAAAAACAGTACAATTTGCTCTGCCCAAACTCATGTGGATGATGTATAAGGCCCTTTTTTTTCTGTTTTGTTTTGAGAGAAAACACATAAAAACCTAGACATAATCTGATACGTGATACTGAGATGGCCAAGAATATCATGATGTGGTAGGATAAACCTTGGACTATGAGTCAGGCCACAAGCAAGTAAAATTTTGCTAAAGATCATTCAAAACTGGTTGCAGCAGTACACGGACAGGTAACTGCCAGAAACTTAAGCCGGATTCAGAAGAGGGCTCAGAAGAAGATGTGGAATCAGGGATATCATTGCTGATGTCAGATGGATCTTGGCTGAAAGCAGAAAACACCAGAAAGATGCTTACCTGTGCTTTACTGACTACACAAAGGCATTCGACTGTGTGGATCATAACAAATTATGGATAACATTGCAAAGAATGGAAATTCCAAAAGACTTAATTGTGCTCATGAGGGACCTGTACGTAGATCAAGAGGCAGTCCTTCAAACCAAACAAGCAGATACTGCATGGTTTAAAGTCGGAAAAGGTGTGGGTCGCCATTGTATCCTTTCACGATACTTATTCAATCTGTATGTGAGCAAATAATCTGAGAAGCTGGACTATATGAAGAAGAACAGGGCATCAGGATTGAAGGAAGGCTCATTAACAATTTGCGCTATGCAGAGGACACAACCTTGCTTGCTGAAAGTGAAGAGGACTTGAAGCACTTACTAATGAAGATCAAATACCTCAGCTTTCAGTATGGATTGCACCTCAACATAAAGAAAATAAAAATCCTCACAACTAGACCGATGAGTAACATCATGATAAACGGAGAAAAGATTGCAGTTGTCAAGGATTTCATTTTACTTAGATCCACAATCAACACCCATGGAAGCAGCAGTCAAGAAATCAAAAGATGCATTGCATTGGGCAAATCTGCTGCAAAGGATGTCTTTAAAGCGTTGAAAAGCAAAGATGTCACCTTGAAGACTAAGGTGCACCTGATCCAAGCCGCAGTATTTTCAATTGCCTAACATGCATGCGAAAGCTGGACAATGAATAAGGAAGACTGAATAAAAATTGACGCCTTCGAATTATGCTGTTGGTGAAGACTGTTGAATATGCCGCAAGAACGAACAAGTCTGTCTTGGAAGAAGTACAGCCAGAATACTCCTTAGTAGTGAGGATGGCATGACTTTGTCTCACATGCCTTGGACATCTTATCAGGAGGGACCAGTCCCTGGAGAAGGATGTCATGCTTGTCAGTGAAAGAGGAATCAACGAGATGGACTGACACATTGGCTGCAACATTGGGCTCAAACATAACAATTGTAAGGATCGCACAGGACCAAACAGTGTTTTGTTCTGTTTTACATAGGGTTGCTATGAGTTGGAACTGATCTGATGGCACCTAACGACAACAACAACAACAGAAGTCAGGATCCTAGATTCTGATCCTAGATTGTCCACTAACTTAAGTGGCCAAATGATCAACAAACAGACCATTTTACCACCTGTTCTTCAGTTTCCTTTTCCGAAAATGGCAATAACAAATTATTTACTCTAGGATTATTACCAATAGGAAAAAGAATGACAGTAATAATAATAATGGACCCATTATATATGTGTGCATAGTTTCTAATCCTTACGACAATCCTATGAGGTAGGTACTGTTGTCATGCCTAGTTTACAGATAAGGAAATTGATGCTCAGTGAGGTTCAGATTACTCAGCTAGTAAGTAGTAAAGCCAGGAAAGGTATCAGATCTGTGCCAGGGATAGATTACCGAACAAGCAAGGTACTCACGGGCTTACTTACTATAGTGCACAATTTCACCTGTTTTTCACCACATCAAAGATGCAGTGAAACTCGTGAAATTGTGCACTACAGATTAGTAAGTAAACACAATTACCTTGGTTACTGTAAGCCTCTGTGTACCTTACTTACTGGTTAATCTGCCCCTGGAACTGTCAGACTCCAAAGACACAGTATTTATTCCACTACACCCACGTGTTTGTATGGCTGGGAGAGAAAAGCAAAAATCTTCACCTGTTCATTCCCTTCATTAGGACAAACTGGATATGGGAACGGTCAAGGGCAGGACACTGGTGTCAGGGAGAAGTCTCACTTCCTCGGCTAGAGGCTGCCTTTGCACCTGCCTTGCAGTGGCGGTAAGGAAGGATCAAATTCAGTGACTGACAATCCTCATCTTGTAGCTCCCAGGGTGGTCTGGCTGACCAACACCATAACGGGATGTACATAGCCTAGCCAGGGCTGTATCCTGTGCCCGAGTCTGTCTTAGTGCGCTAGGGCTGCTGTAACAAAAAGTCTATAAGCTAGTGGCCTATAAAGACAGGAATTCATTGCCTCACATTTCTAGAGGCTAGAAGTCCAAATCAGGGCATCAGCAGCAAGGGAGGGTCTATCTTTGTCAGTAGCCCTGGGCATTCCTTAGCTGCTTGTAGATGTATCTCCATATGGCATCTGTCTTTCCTCTGTGTGCATGTCTGCACCTATTCTCCTTTTATAAGATATTGCTCAGAAGGGATTAGGTTTAGGACCCACCCTACTCCAATATGCCCTTGTTAACATAACAGAAGAAAATCCTTATTTCCAAACAGGGTCATATTTACAGGTACAGGTGTTTGGATGACAACATATATTTTGGGGAATGCAATTCAATCCACAACAGTGTCTCAGGGTGCCAGCTTGGACAGGAACCTTGTTATTTCTCTCCTGATTGGGAAAGGTGTGCAGGCAAGAAGAGGAAGATTTAGCAAGGGAAGAACCTTGGTGGTTTCGCTTCTACAAGGAATTAAAAAGCACAGAACAGAAAGAATGCTGCTGTAAAACTCCCCAAATGTAGACTTGGTTTTGGATCAAAGGCTAAGCAAATAGTGAGAACCCCTTATAATCCAGCCAGTCATGGCATACACAGATTCAGATGGAACACAGATCAAATAATATTCCAGACGCACACCCATGTACATTCAGAGCTTACTATAACATAACTAGCATATAAAAAAAAATAAAGCATATAAGGCAGGTGTTAATACTATTCCTCCAAACCACATTGCCACGGTATTTCAAATATTTATAGCTTGTTATAAATTACACCAAGGCCACATATCAAAGAATGAAAATCACCCATATTAAATTAATCAGAGATTTTAGAAAATTATACAGTGCACTTGGCTGAGTATAAACCATTTACTGTTTCAATGTTATGGAACATTTGCTTTATAAATAAAATATGAAAGTGATTAAGAGCCCACAGACCCTCAGGAATATCACAAATCTATATGAGGCCCCCTAAGCCCTGGATTTGTGTCTCTGGATTTTGGTTAGTGGAGAAAAAGAAAAAAAAATTCACGCATCCGAACTCCGTCTCACTACTTGGTGATGTTCCAGCGGAAAGCCAATGTCAGCATGGGGAAAAGTGAAATTCAATATCATAGCTCCTAATGCTCTGATTTCCTACAACAGGATTCAAATTTTACCCTCAGCTCTGCAGGCTCAGTTGCCAGTCTTCTTTAATGAAAACAAAAGCGCACACTGAAGGCAGGATTTGGCTCAAAGACTTTCTAGCTGGCACGGAACATTCCTGCTGTTAAAAGCACCTTTAGACACATATGCTATTACAGTGCAGGATTGAATTTCAGGACAAGAATATAAGATGCAGATTTCAGAGATGTCTGCAGAACAACTGACAATAGTTCACCAAAACTCCTACCAAAAAGAGTGCCTCATCCAGAGCCAGGCAACTACCCAAAAGGCACCAGGAAGCTAGAATATCTCACTGTTTCTGAAGACGCAACATCATGGCTTGCACAACACCCTTCCCATTCTTTCCTAGAGGTACTGCATGGTGTATATTTCTTTTTTTTTTTTTAAGCCAATTAAAATATTAATTTGCTTTGAGAACCTTTTGATACCTTCATAACACCATCTGGAAAAATTCATTGACACCCTGGGCATGTCAAAACCAGGCCTGTGAATCCCGGAATAAGCCTCGCTAGGGCTGTATAATCCAATAGCTGGCCACAGGTCTGTTGTCAACTTTTCTAATCAAGTATCAGAGAGAGAGGTCAGTGCCGACAGGGCCCTCTGCTCTCATGGGTCATATCGCACCCTGATCTCAGTAAAGACAACAAGGCTAGACTATAGCTGTATGTTGACTTTCGGTGTGCATAATACAATCTCCTCTTTACAGAGTATATTGAATATTCCCTTTCACAGGGATTCTGCAAATGGTAAGGAACCACTAACTTCTTACAAGGCTGATTTTATTATTCCTATTGAAAAACTGCACGTGGAAAATAGGAAACATTTTCAGTCCAAACCTTCTTCTAGGTCTTGTGAGAGAGCAAGGGTGCATTATTGTTGTTGGGTGCCGTCCAGTCGATTCTGACTCATAGTGACTGTATAGGAGAGAGTAGAACTGCCCCATAGGGTTTCCCAGGCTGTAATCTTTATGGGAGCAGGTCACCAGTTATTTTCTCCCATGGAGTGGCTAGTGGGTTCGAACTGCAAACCTTTTGGTTAGCAGCTGAGCACTTAACCAAGGGCACATTACTAGCATCTATATAGTTAGTCCAAGGAGCCACTGGATGGGTTCAAACTGCAGCTGAGCACTTAACCAAAAAGTCAGTGGTTTGAACTTACCTGGCGGCTCCTCAGGAGAAGGACCTGATGATCTGCTCCCATGAAGACGACAGCCTAAGAACCCACATGAGGCAGTTAGTTCTACTCTGTCATATAGGCTCATTATAAGTCGGAATCAACTCAACAGCACACAACGACAACAACATGTAGTCATTCTAAGAGAAAAGAAACCAGACAGGTTTTTAGAACCATTTTAAAAAGACATTTGGTTCTTTATATTTTTATACATTAATTTATTATTAAATAACTTTATTTCATTTAAATACAGAATCAAGTTCCCATATCATAAACTAATTGATGCACATCTTCAGTTGATGAAAGAAACAGTTTGCAGTAGGTCGTGTATTCACGATGTACAGTGGATTTCTTCAAGACTTGTACAGAGTCTGCATCTCACTGGCTGTGTGATGCTGTGTGATGCTATGCATTGCCCTCTAGTCTGGACAGGCCAAGTCTTCAAATGATTTTGTACCTCTGTTATAGAGACCACTTGGGAAAAGGCACAGAACCTGAGTTTTGGAATCCAGAAGATGTACATGAAAGGTCCACCTAATAAATAGCTGCTTAAAAAGCTGAGTGGCATGGGGGCCAGTTACTTTGCCTCTCTCAGATTCTGTTTCCTCATCTTGAGGTTTGCAGCACATAGTAGGATCTCAGTACTAGTGCCTTATGTCCTGATGCCCATGACCCTAAACATGTCACTTGGCACAGGCAGCCAATTCTTTAGAGCTGTGTAATCCCAGAAACAAAGCCAAGCGACCTCAAAGAGTTAATGCTTAAAAAAGGGAACAAGTTGTTTATTTCCCTCTCACTAACTCAGACCTAAATCTGGGGAAAACTAGTTTACATGCCATTGTACCAACCCATTAATAAGCAATCTCCACTGATTGGCACTGTGGGTGTCTACGATGCCATGCAATTGTAATCTGTATTTTCCTAGGAAGTTACAGACTTTTTTCTAGGTTTTCAAGTTTTATGCATAAACTGTCTAAAAAGTAGTCTTGTGTGTGTGTGTGTGTGTGTGTGTGTGTGTGTGTGTTTTACTTCATTTTTTCTGAGGAGTATTTCCCCCTTGACATATCTTATTTTTATACTTTTACCTTCTCCTTATTTTTTCTTTATTAATTTATCTATTTTCAAAATAGAAAATATAAATAAATAAAACCACAAAACTTTGATTCATTAATTAGATCCACTCTTTTTCTATTCTTTGTCTCATTATTTTCCATTTTTATCTTTATTATTTTCTCCCTTATACTTTCTTTTGGCTTACTTCGTTGTCATTTTTCTAGTTCTTTTGATCTGGAGTTTTTTTCCCCTTTACTTTCATTCTTTTATTGTCTACTGATTAAAGTGTTCAGTGCAATGACTTTTCCTCTAATCACTGCTTTAAATGCATTCCATAGATTCTTATATATAGTGTTTTCATTGCTATTTTTTAAATCTTGAATTTCAGTTTATATTTCCCCTTTTACCCAGGAGTTGTTTGATGTTGTTGTTGTTGTTAGGTGCCATTGAGTTGGTTCCTAGAAGTTTTTAAATTTCCACACAAAAATGACTTTCTATTTTTTACTGTGTCAATTTCTTGTTTTATTATATTGTGATTAAAACCCAGAAAAAAAAAATCCAGTGCCGTCGAGTTGATTCTGACTCATAGCGACCCTATAGGACAGAGTAGAACTGCCCCCACAGAGTTTCCAAGGAGCGCCTGGTGGATTCGAACTGCCGACCCTTTGGTTAGCAGCCGTAGCACTTAACTACTATGCCACCAGGGTTTCCATATTGTGATTAGAGAATGTTATTTGTAGTATTTCTACTTTATGAAAATAATTAATGTTCTCTTTGTGACCTAATATATGATCAATTTTTGTATATATGCCATTGTACAGGAAATGAAATTTTACATGTATCAATTGAGGATAACCTCCATCCTGAAAAATAGTCACAAAGCACAAAAATACTGTAAGCCAATACTCTAAACAGATTTAAATATACTCAAAAAGAATATTCTCAAAAAGACATTTATAGATATGAAAACTTCACTCATGAGTATTATGCTCCTTTAAAAAAAATCATCTATATGAGACCAAATGGTCAACATTTACCCTAAAGCAAAGATGAGAAGGTTGGAGGAGGGGAGCAGGGAAGCTAGATTAATGTAAACATAACAACCAAAACAGAAATGAGAATGTTGACACAATGTGGAAAATGTAACCAGTGTCACTGAACAATATGTATAGAAATTTTTAAATTGGAACCTAATTTGCTGTGTAAACTTTTGCCAAAACCACAATAAAATATTTGACGAAAAAGTAAAGATATAAAAAACCATCTTGAATCATAAATAGAAAAACTAAAATTAGAAATGCATACAAAAATGAAAAGAAGAAAGAAAAGTAAGTTGATGAAACTCAGGAAAGAAATGAGAAATTTGAGAAATACAAAATTATTTAAAAAATAAATTACAAGAGAGAATAAATTCAAATGAAAATTTAATAAGCAATATGGATGAAAGGTAGAAAAACAACCAAGAAAATTAAAATGACAGAGAAAAAAAAAAGATCAGAGAGAAAGTAGTGGAAATGGAAGACAGGCAAAGAAGAAACAATATTCATCCCTGCAGTAATCTCTGGAGATGAAAAAAATAAACACTGGAATAGAGCTAATATTTTAAATTATAGTACAAGAAAACTTTCCAGAAATAAGAAAAAGACCCAAATCAACCCACTGAAGGGGGTCACCACATATCTGAGGAAATTATCCCAGAATGATCAGCTTCAAGGCATATCTTATACCTTGATTTCTAAGATAAAGATAAAATCCTCGAGATCTCCAACAAAAAAAATCAAATAATTTACAAAGGCAAAAGAATTAGATTGACATATGACTTTTCAAAATCAACATGCAAAGCAAGGCAACAATGGAATCCCATTTAAAAAAAAAAAAACTCATGAAAGAGTGTGAACCAAGGATTTTTTTATATCTAGGCAGTCTGTTATTCAACTATCTAGCTATAGAAAAAAGTCAATTTTCAACATACAAGAACATATGGAATTCTGCATTCATCAGCTGTTTTTGAAGTTTTTGTCCATTTGCTTTTGCTCGCTGAAAAACGTTGCATTCCAGTAGGGGTGAGGCCAAAGCAGGAGACCATGTGCTGAGATTTGCTGATTTTTCCCTTTTTTACTCACAGGGATTTCACACTTCTGACATTTTCCATCTTCATATTATGTTGGGTGTTTGGTTTTGTGTAGAATTTTTTTTTCTATATTGCTATTTCTTCTAGTTTGTGGAGAAGAGCTTTCAAGATAGCCAGCTATGCTGCTGACATTGTCTTCAACTAACTGGAATTCCCAACTTGACCTTTAATATCTAATCAGAAATTTCACATTTGGGTGGTCCCAGCAGTTAATTAATAAAAACTTATGCAAAGCTACAAAGTTGTTTGTCTCCTAGTGCTCCTTTATAACTATCTACTGAGCACTTGCTATTTATGATGCACTGTGCTAGGCATTTTATAGGGCTCACAGTTTCCATTAAAAAAAAAACTCTGAATACTCAAGTCATCTTCTTGAATCCTCTTTTTCACTCAATCCCATGAGTTTCATCTGTCTACCACCAAAATGTATTCCCTTTCTCTCTGTCTTCATTTCCATGACTCTGGTCCAAGCCAGCATCAACTGTTACCTGGACAGCTGCCATAACAACCTCCCAACTGGTCTCCTCCCTTCCACTATTACCTCCTCCAATCCATTCTCTACACAGTTGCCAGAGCAAATTTTTATTAATAAAACATAAATCAAATCTTGCCACTGCCTGTCTTAAGTTTTCTAACAGCTTCCCACTGCACTCAGAATGTAATTTAACTCCTCACCGTGGCCTGCAAGGCCGTACAATATCTGTCTGTACTTCTTTTTTTCCTAACACCATTTCACGCCGCACTCAAACTGAATTACTCTCTTCTTGCAATTGTGTCGTTGTTGTTGGTTGCCATCGAGTTGATTCCAACTCATGGCAACCCCATGTGTGCACAGTAGAACTGCTTCATTGGGGTTTTGAGACTGCTGGTCTCCTTCGTCTTCTTCAGATTTGCCAAGCTCATTCACACCTCAGAGCCTTTCCATTTTCTGTACATTTATCATGGAATTCTCTTCTGGCTCTTCCTTCAGTCTCTGTTCAAATGTTACCTCCTCTGAAGGTCCTTCTCTGAGCACCTTGTAATTTCACCCTATCTTTCCCTATCATGTTAATCAGTGCTATTTCATTCATAGCTGTTTTCAGTTTTTGTTCTTTCCTGCTATTCACTGTGTCCCAAGTACCTAGAACATACAGCAGCACATAGTAGTTACCCAATAGAAATTTACTGAATGAGGAATGAACAATGTATTGATGATATTTTCTGTACCAATACTGGGGAAATACAGTTTGACAAAACATTTTTATTGCTGTTTGCTGTAAGAGGCATCTAGAATTTGTCATTGAGGTACTGAGATATTGAAAGTTTTAGGGCATTTTGATGGTTTGTGGGACTTAGATAAAATTTTTTTAAATGAACTGTTCTTAAAAACTCAGAATATGTAGACTTGAAATACTGAGGTTGTTACCTTAAGAAGTTCTTACTCTCTAGTTGGGGAGAAAAAAAAAGATGCCTGTAATATATGTGCATGTAATTTATGCTGAATGCCAATTCAGGGCCCCAGAAAGTAAATGCTTAAGGGAGTTTAAAGAACTGGGGATCCTGAAGGAAGACAAATTTAAAATTGATCTTGAAGGATAGGAAAGGGTTAGAAAGCTTTGTATTGGATTTTTGTTTCTTAAAGGTCCATTTGACATAAACCCATTGGAGATTTACATATATGCCAGGCTCTCCTTAAGTGTAAACTACCCTCTGACTGTGAGATATTTTAGAAGACTTCAGAAACTCTTTCCCCTCGGTGGGGTATAATTGGAAAATGTGAAGTAGAAGACTTGCTCAATAGTACCCCTAGTGGTTTCAAAGAGTTCATTCAGCTTCTTCAGGTGCCTCGTTCCCAAAGCAAGGAGTAGCTTCACGATTCTGAGAATATGATTCATTAGCAATATCTGTTCTACAACTATAATTACAATTAGTACTTCAGTAGCAAGATCTTCCCATGGGCATAACAATGACGAAAAAAAAAGATTTGTCCAGTTTTTGTTGTTGTTGTCGCTGTTGCTCTTTATTGTGCAGTCGTGATCTGTTTGGTGGCGACTCACCCTAGTAACTAACTCTTTTGGGGTTGGCAAGGAGTTCTGGGGTGGTGGGCATCTGGAGAGGGAAGGACATGAATTTCCAGGGACATGTAGGAATCAGCTCTGCCCCTCATGAAAAAAGGTGAATTGTCAACAAACATTTCCTACACCTGATATCTTTGGTGTGGCGAGCTGCACACTTAATAAAGAGGCGGCTGCCACTACTGAACGATTAATCAATACTGGTAAGCCAACATCCTAAGAACTGCTGAACTGAGGCTTTTCTTTCCCTCCTGCATTTACAAATAAAGTGCTCACTATTTGACTAAAGCCTGTCGACTTGCCTGGAAAATATCAGAGTCCTATTTAAATGCCATTTGCAGAGGATGAGATTTTCTTCTGGCCACTGCTCCTTATCGCTAATAATAACATCAGATTAGTGGATTTAGGCCGCCAAGGAGCAATGCCTTTTCTGATCCCTTCTTAAAGCAGCCCTTCCCATCTGTCTAGCCAAGCCATCCCCTACTTGTTAGGGCCAATGAGCAATTCGTAAATGGAGCTTCGTTGATACCATGTGGGCTTTCTTAGTGTGTTGCTAAATTCCATACAGGATTCATCATGACTGCTAGCCTGAAGGATCAAAACACCTGTAGTGTTTACAGGTGCGAAGAATCTTGTATACAATCTCCACTACATGTTGACGAATCCCAGGGATTAAAACCAGGAGTTAATCCCACCTGGTAAACCAAAGCCAGGCCCACTGCCCTTGAGTCTGGCTTACAGTGGCCCCGTAGGACAGAGCAGAACTGCCCCACAGGGTTTCCGAGGCCGTAATCTTTACGGGAGCAGACTGCTACACCTTTCTCCCCCACAGCAGCTGGTGGGTTCCAACAGCAGCCTTTCGCTTAGCAGCTGAGCACTTAATCACTGCACCACAAGAGTTCCTTTCCAACTGATAGAGCTTTTCAAATGACCTTCATTTGTCAATTAAGTTTTACCTGTCATTATTTCAACACATCAGACACAATGAAGTTTTATGTATCAGTGCAGACTGAAGTTTTGACGGTTGATTGCTTCTGAGAGAAAAAAAAAATCCTTAGCCAAATACACAGATGCACACTTAGATGACCGTAGGGGAAGACACCTTTATTATTATTTTTACATGAATTGTGCAAGTTTTAAGAGAGAATGCAATTTAAAATCTAAATGCCAGGTCTCCCAAGAACAAATCTGAGCATTTCTAAAGCTCCATCATAAATAACTACATTTAATTTCCTTTTTCAGCGTTTGGCACTTTAAAAGCCCTTTTACATTCCCACCTATGCTACTTAAGTTAATAACGGACATTTCCTCTTGGTAATACATAATGTAAGCCTGCACACTGCTGTGAACCTGAGATAAGCTGGGGAAACTAATACACTTGGTATGAAACCAATGTTTCAAGATCATACCAATTACCTACCTCTTGTGCCTATTTTGTTTTTCAATATAGCCTTGCTCATTCCTAACCCTGACCAAAAAGTGTTTTGATGTGGTAGAGAACCACATGCCAAGCCGAGTGGCATCCAGGGAGAGATTACCCAATAAGCAAGGTACGCGTGGGGTTACTTGAGTTTACCTACTAATCTATAGCGCACAATTCACCTATTTTTTTAATCAGACCCATGTAAAATTTTTCACTACAGATTAGTAAGTAAACAAGCCTGTGCTACCTTGCTTACTGGTTAATTCACTCGTGGTAACAACAAGCCAAATGGCTTGACTTGATCAAGCAATGGCAAGGGCTTGAATATCTAGCAAGATTTAAGTGAGATTGTTTTCAAAGCCAGCGCTTGCTGATAGTTGACAGAAAAAACCGATGTCTGGTGTCCAATTGTTTTACCTACATAATTTTAAACGCATCACACTGTTAACAAAGTTACATTAAAAACACAATACGAGAAATCGAAGGATGCTTTTATGGAAGAGATGCACTCAACTGTCAATTTATGCATGTCATAAAGTCAGTAATGTATCCTGCATAGGACACAATTTATCTTCATTTCACAGGGTCACAGTAAGTACACGGCTTCATTTCCTTCAGGAAGCCCACACATGTTAAACCAGGCATCCTCTTTCTTTCTGAAATAAACCTGGATAAATTTGAATGGACATCTTAAAAAAGCAACTACTGAAGTTCTGTGTTATTAAATTAGAAAAACATGTTAAAAACATCTCAGAAACCATCATCATTATTTTAGCCAAAAGAAGGGAAAACGTAAAATAAAATAAATCTGGTCATTCTAAGTATGTTGTTGATAGTTGCCATCAAGTTGGCTCCAACTCATGGCGACTTTATGTATAACAGAATGAAATATTGCTTGTTCCTGCACCATCTTCATGATCGTTGGTATGTTTGAACCCATTGTTGCAGCTACTCTGTCAATCCATCTCATTGACGGTCTTCCTCTTTTTTGCTGACCCTCCACATTACCAAGCATGATGTCTTTCTCCAAGGGCTGATCCTCCGTATGTGAGATGAAGTCTAGCCATCCTCAATTCTAAGGAGCATTCTGGTTGCGTTTCTTCTGAGATAGATTCTTTTGTTCTTCTGGCAGTTCATGGTATATCCAATATTGTTCACCAACACTACAATTCTCAGATAAACATGGCAATGTTTAATAATAAAAAAGGAAGTTTCATTGATCAACACAATTAAAGCTTACAAGGTATCTCTATAGTTAATAAGAATGAAATCATTCTGGACATTGAGTGCAAATCCCACTCCGCCAGGCACCCTGGGAGAAGATAAGCTTGTCAACCATTAGGTATTAGTCTACGCTTTTGTGTTTAGAAGTTGCTGGTGGTACTAGTGGGTCTTTGTTTATTTTGCTTTTGTGTGTGTGTGTGTGTGTGTGTGTGTGTGTGTGAGACCCCTTCTCTGACCCCATCATTGCTCCTAAGTGTAGAGGCCACTTGGTGTGCTGGTTGGGTGAATTCCAGTCCCCATACAACAAGGTGTGCAAGTGAGGACAGAACACTAATGTCATGGGGCAGTGGTGCCCTAGGGGGCAGGTCCATCACACCCTGCCAGCTGGCCTGGGCACCAGAAGGATATTAGTAGTTTTGCTTTGCTTTTGTTTTTAATTTTTCATTCCTTGTCCCTTTTGAAGAAAGGGAGAAGAACCATGTCCTAGAGAGAGCCAGAACCATCTTTCTTGCCTAAATGGCCTCAGGTTCCCATTGCCAAGCTGTAGGGTGGAGTCAAGGTTTCTGAGCTGGAATTGATCTGAGAGGCAAATCATGGCTGAAACCCAGAACAAGTCATGTTTTCCATTTTTAGACTTTGGAAATGAGTTACGCTACCGTGCTTTCATGATTTCTTTCAAAGAATTTCCAGTGCCTTAAATGCAATGACTTTCCTATTAGATCAAAACAATAATTATTGGCAGAATGAGCATTTCAACCTTACATTTCACACCCCAACCAGCAAATGTATGCACTCTCCAATGAGTATGAGGTCTCCAAAGAGTAAATGATACATTTTAAATACCCCCAGCACCCACAGATGATGTGAGAACAGCATGACTGATGAGTTGACCTCCTAAAACACACGTTAATGTTGTCACTATTAATAAATGAAAACTTCATACTATAGTGGACCATTTCCTGTGATCAAAGTCATTTTTCCTGAATTTATTCTGGCAAAAATGGAAAGGGTTTCCGATTAGTAATAAGGTGCCGGCGGGCTGTGTGGTTATCTGAAGGTAATCACAGCCCTGTGGGGGCAGAGGTACTCAACTGTACCTTTCGCTTTGTGACTCTGCAGGGGGGTGATTATCTCATGATAATCATATACCCTCACCTTATTGTGCCTTATTGCTTAATTAGCTACTGCATGAAATGTAGTTCTGTTTGCATCAACTTTATGTCCACTATAATTGCCCTGAGTTGCAGTTCCAAGATGAGAAAAGTGGATCAAATAAGTGCATATATTTAGTTTGATTAATCATGAAAAAATCATTAAGGGATTAAAGGGAAACCATTTTACTCCTGCTGATCGTGTTCAGCAATCTGAAATTATTTTATGATCCTGATCAATGTAATTAATGAGAATGGCTGTTAATTAGTTGCACTAGCAGGTGGCCCATGCAAAATGTGTTCGCTTAATAATGCCACAGAACAACACACGAGGAAGGGCTCCTGGGCCGATTTTACCTGGTGCAGAGAAAGAAAATCCCTGGCCAGCTCACTCTGCTCTTTGAGATTCCAGCACTCTCTTCTTGGCCCACCTCTGCCTCCCCACCCCCTCCCAGGGCATTTCCTAGGGCAACACACACCAAAACAGCAGGACTTGAGATCTGCAACACTATTAAGCATGTTTCAGCTTAAAAGCTTTCCTCTTTATTATAACTCCCGGCAAGTAGAGGTCCCTGGTAAGCTCCACTGAGGCACTAACCATTTTAAATCAACTAACTGGAGCTCCCCTCTAGAAAATCGCCTAATTCAGTCACCCTCATCTGCCCCGTCGGATATTACTAACCCTTTCTCTCCAGAAAATGGCTACAGTAACCAGATGGTTGCTGCCTGATGACCCACAGACAGGAAGTGGTAACATACCAGTGTCCATTGGCCCTTCCTTAGTAGTGCTGGGCGTTTGTCCGGGACTTTTTATTGTTACAAGGTGTATGGCATTCCCCGAGGAATTAGTCAACACATAGCAATCAACTCCACAGTTTTTATTAGGCAGAAATACAAAAGGAGACAAGAGCATTAGCAAATATTTCTAATATTCTCCTCATTAAACTATTTAGTTGCATCAATTGTGTAAATAGCTACAAATATCTGCTAATATAATTCTCCTGTGCTCTGAGCCCTGAGCCCTAGGCTTTCATTAAACCTTGCTAACCCGGGCTAAGGATCTGCCCCAGCGTTGGGCATATTGGTATTCAGCCTAATTGGGAGATCTGAAATACTAAAGGGTGTTGCTAGTGCAAAATTCCAGGAAAAAACTGATTCCTAGAGGAAGCAGAGTCCTCTTTATGCTTTTTACAGTCTGTATCTCAAGTATTTGGGTTAGCCTTCTTGGATTTGCAAGCAATTAAGGGGAGGGACCTGGCTAGATGAAGGGGGTCTTTGTGCAGCTTGTCTGGCCTCTCGGCTAAGCAGCCGCACCAATGTACAAGTGGTCACGTAGGAGGCATTGTTCCCTATTAAAGGAAGCGGTGGAGCCCTGGTGGCGCAGTGGTTTAAGAGCCTGGCTCCTAACCAAGACTGCCAGTTTGAATCTACCAGCCGCTCCTTGGAAACCCTACGGGGAAGTTCTACTCTGTCCTATAGGGTCACTGTGAGTTGGAATTGACTTGATGGCAAGGGTTTTTGTTTTTTCAAGAAAGCTGTGGAGGTGGTGGTGGGTTTCTTGTCCCTCAAGATGCACTGTAGTCTGTATCCTTGTCATTAGGTTGTTTCCCCTTCAGAAATAAAGGTTGATGAAGGCCCTGCTGCTGTGGTGGTAAACTTTTTTTTTTTTTGTAACCATCACTTGCTGACTGGGAATTTCCATTATTACTTTGTTCATATTCATGTTCATTTTCTATCTCAGGGCATTTTTCATTATATTTTCAAAAGGGAGCAGACCTTTAAAATCCTGGAGTTTTATCAAATGTGTGCATGCACATGATGGATTAAAGAGCCAACTGGTTCTCAGAGGTTTGCTGAGACAACCAGCTGTCCCCAGCTCTGCACTCCACCCCTATTTCTTCTTCCCTTCCCAAGAGGCAACTGCCTGCAGCTTTTTTTTTTTTTTAAGTTCATTCATTGGGCATGTACCACCATTTCTCCAAACAGTGGGCCCCTGAGTGGTACAAGTGATTTGCACTCGACTACTAACTTTTTTTTTTTTTTACTAACTTAAGGTAGGGTTGGTGGTTCAAACCCACCTAGCAGTGCTGTGGAAGAAAGGCCTGACAAACTGCTTCTGTAAAGATTACAGCTAAAAAACACCTGCGGTCACCGTGCATGGGAGTAAATGCAGGACAGTGGATTTAGGTTTTCTGTAAATAACATAATTGTATTGCTATTTCTTGATTTTCCAGCTTTAGGAATTACCTCTTAACCACCTGTTTTCTTCGGGGGTGGGAGATGGAGGAGTGGAAGAGTGAAGGAGAGGATTGGGGATGGAGCTTCTTGTTATACAGCTTTCAACCACTCCCCTATTTTAGACTCTTCACTCCTACTTCCCGGGATACCTAGTACCCCTAATCCCTGGGCCTTTCAAGGATTTGGCAGTGGGAATTGGATTGATTCTCAGCTTTTCCTGCTACTGGTTTAGGATTTGGATATTTAGATCTACCAAATCAGTTACTACTTTTTTTTTTTTAATTGTGCTTTAAGTGAAGGAAACCCTGGTGGCACAGTGGTTAAGAGCTACAGCTGCTAACCAAAAGGCCAGCAGTTCAAATCTACCAGCCGCTCTTTAGAAACTCTATGGGGCAGTTCTACTCTGTCCTATAGGGTTGCTATGAGTCAGAATTGACTCGACGGCAATGGGTTTGATTTTTGGTTTAAGTGAAAGTTTACAGAGAAATTTAGTTTGTCACTCAGAAATGTATGCAGACTGTTTTGTGACACCGGTTACAATCCCCGCAATGTGTCAGCACTCTCTCCCTTTCCCTTTCCACCCTGAGCTCCCCATGTCCATTCATCCAGTTTTCCTGTCCCTTCTTGCCTTTTTGTCTTTGCTTTGGGCAGGTGTTGTCCATCTGGTCTTGCGTATACTTGATTGAACCACGCATGTTCCCCACAGGTGTTATTGTTTGTTTTATAGGCCTGTCTAATCTTTGGCTGAAAGGTGGACTTCAGGAGTGGCATCAGTTACTATTTGTCCCACTGCTTTCCAGTTTCCCAAATTTTATTATTTCCCTTCCCATGCTCCCAGCTCTTTTGGGTTTATTCCTTTTAAAAATTGCTTTATTGTAGTTTCGGTATGGTTTGGGAAGAGAGTAAAATTAGACGCATGTGGTGAATCCACCATTGAAAGAAACTCACAGTCGCTTATTCATATATGACAACCATTGCTCGCTTTTTTTGTGGGGGGGGGCAGGGAACATCACTTATGTGCTTGATACTACATAGTTAACTCTGTAAAGTGAGAAAGACCCTGAAATTCAGCAGACATAAACATAAGGTAAAAGGAGGTCTTGAGGAGGGTGTCCCAGATGTATTTCTGAATTGATTCCAGATCGGCATAAGTCCTGACTGGCCCAGGCACAGTGTTCTAAAGTGCTGCCTTGTAATTCTAACCGAGGCACGGAGTCCATGAACACTCAGCCACGTCCCACTCACTTCTGCCGGCATGTCTGCAGCTCCTCAGTGAGGTTGACAGTTCATCAACTGAAATCCCAGCCTATTCTCACTACTCTGATGATGACTAAACAACTTCCATGGGCATATGCATGTATAGCTTACCAAGCATTTAAACACACATTAATTCATTTATTCCATATCCCTGTGAACAAATTATTGTTGTGGTGATCAGGCTTATTTTCTATGATAATGGTTAAGAACTCGGACTCTGGAGTCAACCTGACCTGCCTGATAGCCCTGGTTCCACACTGATTATTTGTATGGCCCTAGACACACTCCATTGGGCAAATGGACCACAAAAGACCTCTTTCAAATGTGGAAAGACAAAGATGGCACCTTAAGGACTAAGGTGTGCCTTACCCAAGCCATGGTATTTTCTATAGCCTCATGTGCATGTGAAAGCTAGGCAATGAATAAGGAAGACCGAAGAAGAATTGACGCCTTTGAATTGTAGTGTTGGCAAAGAATATTGAATATACAATGGACTGCCAAAAGAACAAACAAATCTGTCTTAGAAGAAGTACAGCCAGAATGCTCCTTAGAAGCAAGGATGGCAAGACTACGTCTTACATGCTTTGGACATATTATCAGGAGGAATCAGTCCCTGGAGAAGGACGTCATGCTTGGCAAAATACAGGGTTAGCGGAAAAGAGGAAGACCCTCAATGAGATGGATTGACACAGTGGCTGCAACAATGGGCTCAAGCATAACAATGATTGTAAGGATGGTGCAGGACCGGGCAGTGTTTCGTTCTGTTGTGCATAGGGTTGCTATGAGTCGGAACCGACTTGATGGTACCTAACAACAGCAAGACAAATTATCCAAGAAGCCCTGGTGGCGCAAAGTGCTCAGCTGCTAACTGAAAGGTTGGTGGTTTGAACCCACCCAGTGGCTCTGCACGAGAAAGACCTGAAGGTCCACTCCTGCAAAGATCACAGCCTAGAAAACCCTATGCGGTAGTACTGGTCTTTCATATGGGGTCACCATGAGTTGAAATAGGCTTGACGGCACCTAACAATGACAATAGAGAAACTACCGAAACTCTCCGAACCTCCATTTCCTCACCTGTAAAGTGGCTATAACCAAGTCCTCTAACCTTCTGAGGTTTTCGTGAAAACTAAATAAGATCGTGCACTCAGCACAGTGGCTGGTACTTAGGGCCAAAACCAGTTGCCATTAGGTCGATTCTGACTCATGGCGACCCTGTGTGTTTCAGAGTAGAACTACACTCCCTAGTTCACAGTAATAGCTACTATTTATCAAGTGCTTCCTAAGCACCTACATGCCGTGTGGTTGGTGCACAGGAAGCGCTTGGTAAGCAGTAGCCATTGCTACGAGCTCCATTCTGCAGATGAGGATCCTGAGATTCAAAGGTTAAATGGCTTGTCCAAGGTCTCAGAAATAGGGCTCAAACCTCTTCTTCAACTAAAAACTGCATGTGTTTCCAGCACACTAGTGGCTCTCCTACCTGGCTGTACACTTGAATTATCTAGGAGTTTGGGAAATATACCCATGCCAGGGTCTTCCCCAGAGATTCCGACTTAACTGCTGAAGTGTGGATTCTGGGTACAGATATGTTTTCAAAGGTCCCCAGATGATTCTAATGTAAAGCCAGGGTTGCCAACCTATGCTCTTTACCTAGCTTCCTCTTTAGTTCCCAAGTGGCCTTGAGCTGTGTATTTTATCTGCCAATAATAATAATAACAACCAAACCAGTTGCCATTGATTTGATTCTGACTTACGGTGACTCCATGTGTTTCAGGGTAGAAATGCAGTCCACAGACCTTTCAATGGCTGTGATCTTTCGGAAGCAGACTGCCAAGCCTTTCCCCTGAGCTTCCTCTGGGTGAACTCAAGGCACCAACCTTTCAGTGAGTAGCTGAGTACTTAACTGTTTGCACGCCCAGGGACTCCATTTTTCCTACCACCAGGCTTTTACTCAGCCTGTGTTCTGGAACCCGCTTGTCTGTAACTAGAAAAGCAATCCTGATCCAGTATTTATAAAAACTGTTAAACAAATATCGACAATTGCTCACTCCACTCACTTGTTTGACTACCACAGGAACTTGCTGGCTTAAACAATTAAAAGCTTGTCAGAAATGACTAGAAAAGAGCATGTCAAGTTCTAGCCACAGTCTCGCCAAGATTTCCTGAATACACAGGGAGGTCATTCTGGGTGGTGGGCTTGGGCTTCCCTGCTGAGTCTGCAGAGTAATCTCTTTCAAACACTGTTGGGCAACCTGAGGTTCTGCACTAAATTATTTAAAACAGGCTTCTGGGTTTCCAAGCCAGAACTGACACAAAGGGAGGCTGAGCAAAGGGGCAAAGAGAGAAAGGCCACGTGGAGACTTTTGGGTGACTGAAAAGACGAGAGGAGAAGAAGCACTAAGGGAGCTCAGTCACAGAGCTATGAGGGCCAGGTCATCCTGCCAGAGCTCAGTTGGAAGTGAAAGCTCCTGAGGTCAAAGTCACAGAGCTGACTGCGAGGTACTTAGCTGTGCTCTCTTCAGAGGCCACATGCCACAGCCCCTAACCCCAAGCAACTGACTCCCAGGAGTAGGCCGGGTCCTCACTTTCAGACTGCTACATAGTCGGGCAGGTTAGTAGCAACCATGGAATCAGAGAACCTCATGGTCCAGAGGGCCCGTCCAGACCATTTTTATCTTTGGTAACAGAATGAATGCTATCATCGCAGATTCAGGGGAACTTCGTCAAGGTACAGCTGCAATTTTATGTGCTCCAGAAACAACTGTTCATCTTCATTTGAAAAAGGGCATTTAGAAAAAACTGTATTCTGTATTGGCCGACCTTGGGTTTGGCAAGCTTTCTTGCCGTGATCTAGAGAATAATGAACTTGTCTAGGACACGAAACCAAAATGAAAGGGCCAAAAGGATCTCCTAAGGGGGAAAGGGGGAAATGGCAAAAAGGGACCAAATCGTGCCTTCGTGGAGCTTCTTCACTATCAAAGCAACGGGAATTTGCACAGCTCACCCTTAGGTCTTGTGGCCTCAGCTTGGGTGATTCTCACCTGCCTGCCAGGCCCGGCGGGAAACCTGCCTTTCACAGAACTGCAAGCTGGTATCTACTGGCCTCTTCAGATAAAAGACAATTGGCTTCGTCAGGCTCCTGAGCATTTTCATAATCAGCCTGATCATGGGTGCGTGGCAGCTGCTCGGCTGATGGCGTTAGACAGGGAATAAAGAGAGATGCCGGGAGCCCTCAGATCTGCCATAACCAGGCAAACGGCAGTCATTTGGCTAAAAGGCTCATAAAGGTTCCATCAGCTGTGACACGGGAGTCCGTCTTAGGTGCGGCTAATGAGGAAATGTGGCAGTGTTCGCATCTGCCCAAGACAGGAACAAGTGGTGAACGGGCTGCGTTTTCGATGAAAAAAAAAAAAAATCCAGTTGCAAACTGTGAGGATTCTTGCTCTGATCAGAAATGATCTGTCTGTGCTTCGAAACAGGTGTCAGAGAGGAAAGAGGTTTTTAAAAAAGTGTTCCCCTTCATTTGACAAATGCTCATGAGCACATAAAACGAGTGTAAAAAAAAAAAAAAAAAGGACTCTTGGCCCTCTCCGGAAAGAAAATTTCTTTGTTAATGATGTAATAAATGCAGGCCACGCCTTGATAGAGTCGATCGTGGCTGCAAGCCATCATTAGATACAAATGGATACAATATATAAACCACAAGAATAGCTGGCGTGTGCGTGGCCGGTTTTTGTGTTTAAAGCACTTGCACAGTGTTTCATTTGATCTGTGGTGCCAGAAGCAGGGCAGAGATGATCGCTACCTCTATTCCAGAAGGAGGAAGTGGGAAACTGAGGCTCTTGCAAGTTGACTTGGCTAAAGACCCAGAGTTAGTCAGTAGCAGGGCTGGGCCTGGAACCCAGGTCTTCTGCCTCCAGAGCTCCAGAACTCTCTGCCCTAGAGTTGAGCAAGGGGACTTGACTTGTCACCAACCTGCCATACACAGTCACATGTTCTGTCAGTTCAAGCACTGCCCAAGAAATGGGACATAAGCTAATTACGGATGCCTGTGTCCCCCCTGCCTCCAGTGACTCATGTCTGTGGATGAACCCGAGGTCCGATATTATCTTTTGATGACACTACCAGCGACAGCAGCACAGCAAGAACAATAAGCCCAAGAGGAGTGAAAATCATGCCAAACACTTTGGATACAAATTATTAATGTTTCAATAAGCATCAAAGTTCATAGTTTATGTTGATATGCCAGTAAACACCCAGCGGGTAACAAGACTAATTCACAGAGAAACGACAACAAACAACTCAGGTATCTAAGGGAAATTAGAGACAGGAGTTATCTACGGCAAACCCATTGCGTTGGCATGTACAAGCAGTTTCTGAATGGAAAAATCACAAAATCACAGGAGTGAACACAGAAGTTCTGCAGCTGTGCTCCGTCATGCTGCATATATGACCTCTCCTCCTGCCTATGTTTTGTTGTTGTTGTTGTTAGCTGCTGTTGAGTCAGTCCCTGACACATGGCGAGTCCATGCAAAATGGAATGAAGTGCTGCCCAGTCTTGCACCATCGCCATGATTAGTTGCAGAGCAGACTATTGTGATGCGTAGGGTTTTCACTGGGTGACTTTTCAAAGTAGATCGCCAGGCCTTTCTTCCTAGTCTGAAAGTTCTGCTGATGCCTGTTCAGCATTGTAGCAGCATACCAGCCTCCACTGACAGATGGGTAGTGGCTATGCTTGAGGTGCATTGGGCAAGAGTTGAGCCTGGGTCTCCAGCACGGAAGGTGAGAATTCTACTACTGAACCAGAATTGCCTCATCCTACTTATGCCCCTATGAAATCATAATGAAAAGGACCCATTTCACTGGATCTTGGGGTAGGAAACATTTCCTAAGAAACAAAAATATGAATAAAGAGGAAATTCCTTATTTTGGATCTTATCAACTCCTGGACTCCACCGTACCTTGCCCTCATGCCTCTTTGATTCTTCTAGAAGCGTATGTAGGTATTTCCGGAGAGCCATAGGGTGCCACTGAGAGCATTCCCAAACCTGGTGACACCCTGGGGCCTAGAAGTAGGCAATGCCAGGTGTAGCCTGACTTCTAACAGAGAATCTAAGGAGGAGAGGATACATTTCATGGAGAACCACTGATGTCTGGGGGACTCCAGAATTTTTTAAGACAGAAAATCAACAACAAAAACAACAAAAAAACCCACCAAATTAGTTGTTGTTGCGTTGTGGCAATCCCATGTGTGTCAGAGTAGAACTGTGCTCCATAGTGTTTTTTTGGAAGTATATTGCCAGGCCTTTCCTCCAAGGCACCTGCAGGTGGACTCGAACCTCCAACCTTTTGGTTAGCAACCGAATGCATTCACAGTTTGCACCACCCAGGGACTTCAAAGGCATGCTGAGGGCATGAATATGCGAAGAGCTTAGTGGATCACTAGAAGCAAAGCCTAGGTAAGGGCTCACTTCACTGGAAAGGAAAGATGGTCAACAGAATGCCAAGGCAGAAGATTGGAGGGGGTTTTTGCTCTACGTCCCCTAGAGCAAGATGATCTTTAGAAAGGAGGGGTGGGCTAACTGCATATTGATGGATTTTCTTCCTACTTTTTTTTTCTAATAGCCAATGGCTGTCATTACTTCTCAGACAGCCAGCAAATCCAATAGCTCTCTGTTCACACTGCCAGCTCGCTCTCTGTGGAAGGTAGTAGATTTTGATGTCTTTCCAACTGGGCGTTTTGCGGTAATGATTAGCAGATGCCTTTATTAAGGGAAAACTATACGCGTGTTCTGGAACAAGTTCTCAACACTGAGAGCTGCCTAGTGACCGTCTCAGCGCTTAACCCACTGAACAATATGGCTTTAGTTGTGCTGACAGGTGATACTGCTGCGGCACTTCACTGTTGTACCTACTTCCATTTCTAAGTGGGTTTCCTCCCAAATGTGGCCCTTCCAGGTTACACTCATATAAACGAAGCACTATTGTATGGGAAGACTTGAATTTTTTCTCCACCATCTGCCTTACAGCTGCACTATTCTTATTGGTATTTTTTCGCAGTTTACTTTCTGCAATGTATTTGGGGTAACAAGATTGCTATTTAGTATAATAGATTAGGCTGGTGGTAGAGCGCCTAGTTTGTCAGGAGTTGGCGAAATTTCCCTGAGAAAGAAACGCATACCCTAGAGCCACTTGGGTGACATATTAAATGGGAAATAATCACGGGGCTTCTGCACACCTGCCTGTTTGCCACTGCAGGGGTTACAGAGCAGCCCCAAGAACCCCGATGCAGTGGACCTGCATGGAATGATGCAGGGAAAGCCAGATCTCAAATTACTACATTCTTCCTCCCAAATGTCACCAGCCGAGCGATTCCCAGGCCAGCGCTGCAGTATTTTCCCGAAATCGTAGACGTAGCACAGTTCCTCTACTCTGAATCCTACCTCCCTGGCTTCCTGCAGTGTCCTGGGAAGTGGAGGGTTCCTGCTCAGAATGCTGCATGCAGTAGTCTTTGGGGGGTGGATATAAATGAAGAAATGTTCTCATGCCCAAGCCTACTCTTTATCACACTGTGAAAGGTACAGGCTGTTCGGAGTAGCTCTTTAATTCCTTAAATGAACCCTGCCAGAATTAACATCCATGGCATCAGTGACAGCAAATTGAAAAAGTCACATTATCCCAGTTAAATGCCCTTCTCTGTCTCTGTGTCCCTGCTCCCCACCCCCCATTAAGTTGCAAGAGGGAAGTTCTCAAAGTCTGTCAAGTTGATTGTCTTGTCACTGCACCGAGAGACCTGCGGCGCTAGGTGGGACTGGGGCACTATTCCAACTCCCCTGCCGTGCACGCCAACCTCATTCAGCGCCAAACTGGCCAAGTGCCCTGGAGGTCATGGTTTCAGTATCTGTCACTCAGTGACAAGCAGTGGCTCATCTGATCTTCCGGGTAAGCGAGGAGACCTGCAATCTGAGTGGTGCCGTACTCCTCCGGCTTCTAATGCTGCCTCACCGCCACCGCAAGGTAGACCGGAGTTCCTGTGACTCCCTGTAATCTTGCCACGTGTCAGCTCTCCCCAACAATCCAGGCAGATGGTTACAGAAAAGAGGAAGAAGAGGGCAGATGACTAAACGAACGAACACAAGTCTGCTCTGTTAAGCTGGTATCAATTGCAGGCTGCTTTGATATCTCTGCTTTTTTACTTAACACCCTTTTCACAGCGTAGGAAAGCATGCTAATCTGTTTACATCCTGATTTTGTAAAGAATGGGAACAGGAAATAATTGGTCTGGATAAAAAGTTTCACATGATCATTTCTGCAGGTTGAATCACCGAACAATTCCACCAGCTCAACGTGATCTTTACTGGAATCCAGAATTCCTAGGTCAATCCTTTCTCTGACCTGCATAAATATTTTTTCCTCTGGTTGGATCTTTTGGTGCAAAGTGGCAACTTGAAAGATCGGCAAGGCTAACAAGGAGGTGACCTGAGAAGGTGACAACTGTGAGGTTTGCCCTGCCTGCTGCTCAGCGCTGGGCTCTGCCAGGTTTGTGAATGAAACCATTAAAGCAACAGCCCAATTGACACACCATCATTTCAAAGAGGGACTCTGGCAGACTCACATAAGTGTATTAGAAATGTCTACATTTAACGCACATGAACAAATATGGCCGATTCTAGATTAACACTGACATTTCATTAGCTCGGAAAGCTACGCTAAGTACATGTGCTGCATAAGAACTCGTGCTGGAGAGAGTAATGGAGCAGGTCATTTTCCTTCTGTTGAAAACCCATCAACGGCATCGAAAGAGCCGTTCTCCCAACTCATGAACTCGCCGTTAGGAAAGCACATTGCTGCTCCCTGAAAAGGGACTCTGGGAGCTGCCTTTTGGGGGAAGCAGCAACCATGTAAAATCAACTAATGCAACAAGCCTGCATTAAATGCCTACTATGTGCAGAGTACATGCAGGGTATCCAGGAAATTACGAGACAGGAACACACACAGAAACGGACCAACACCAGAGAAAGAGTGAGAGGACCTCTAAATGCACACGACTGATTCCCTCAATCAGTAAATTAGTTTTTTCAATAGGAGTGCATATAACTGAATTCTATCTGTGCCACTTGCAAAGGTTTTTAGAGACAGACTACGCAACTGAGTTCAGTCACTTTTCACTTTACAGTCTCTTGGCTTTAGTAAAGGAAACTTTAGTATGATGGCTCCCTTTCAGGGCTCAACTTAAACTTTCACTATAGGCTTTTTTCAAGACACAACATTAACACTCAAGCAGTTATGCATTGATATACTCTTTCGATGAGTTATTAGCCCCTTGTTGTTATTGTTGGGTACCATTAGGTCAATTTTTGCCTCATAGCAACCCCATATGACAGAGTAGAACTACCACATAGGGTTTCCTAGGCTGCCATATTTATGGCAATAGATCGTCAGGTCTTTCTCCTGTGGAGCCACTAGGTGGCTTGAACCCGCCAACCTTTCGGTTAGCAGCCAAGCACTTAACACCAGAGCACATTAAAAAAAAAAACATTGCTGTTGAGTCCACTCCAAATCATAGCAACCCTATAGGACAGAGCAGAACTGCCCCATAGAGCTTCCAAAGAGAAGCTGGTGGATTCGTACTGCCAACCTTTTGGTTAGCAGCCATAGCTCTTAACTACTGGGCCACCAGGGCTCTGAGCTCCATATTAGCCCCTTTTTTCCCAATTATGTAATTTATGACATATTTCGTGCTGCATATTACAAAATTCTGAAGCTATTCACAGGCACTTTGCTCACGAAAATATTCATACACTGAAATGCTGGCTGCATAATGTTACAACTGTTTTTGTCGAAGGTAGAAGCTATCTCCCCTTCTCGATTGTCTTAGCCAGGGAATCCGCAGCAGGGTAATGGAGTAGCATAATAGTCATTAAGAGGACTGCACTGGGGTTTTAAGGCGGAAGGAAGGGGTGGCATTTCTACTTTGTTCGCTGCTGGCTTCCTAGTGCTAAGAATGGGGCCCAGCACCTAGAAGGTGCCCAAGATATAAATGTTTGTTGCGAGGGTGGGAGGGAGGGAGGGAGGGAGGGAGGGAGGGAGGGAGGGAGGGAGGGAGGAAGGAAGGAAGGAAGGAAGGAAGGAAGGAAGGAAGGAAGGAAGGAAGGAAGGAAGGAAGGAAGGAAGGAAGGAAGGAAGGAAGGAAGGAAGGAAGGAAATAAGGATGAAGGGACCAAAAAATTCAAACCCATTGCTGTTGAATCATTCTGACTTATGGTGACGCCATGTGTTACAGAGTAGAACTGTGTTCCATAGGGGTTTTTTGCCTGCAATCTTTACGGTAGCAGATCACCAGGTCTTCTGCAGCAGAGCTTGGTGGGTTCAAATCGTCAACCCTTAGGTTAGTATTTCAGAGCAAACTGTTTGTACCACCCAGGGACCTTGGATGGAGGGAGGGAAGGAAGAAGACAGGGAAGGAGGAAGAGAATAACGGAGGAAGGGAGGGCAGGAAGGAAAAAGAGAGGGAGGAAGGTAGGAAGACTGCACAAGGTCCATGACCTTGAGCAAGTAATTGACCCTCTCTAAGCCTCACCCTCTATTGTGGCACATGAAGAAGGCAGGCCAAATCATTTCTAAAATTCCTTCTAGCTCTAAAAGTCTGTGATTCCATGATGTAAATATTCCATTGATGCCTATGATAATATAGATTATAAGAAAGTGCTCTGCTCACCAATAAAACACATACGAGTATTCAGAAGAGCTCCCATTATTAGTCCAATATCTGTCCCATTCTCCAAACATGGGAGAATACTTTGTTTCAAATATTTAAACTGCAATGGAAAGATGAACAGGGCATATATTTGCTTACTTCGCAGACTGACAGAGCTCAGATTCAGAAGTGCTTCCATAGATTTACCAAAACACTTACCACCACTCTAGTTCAGCAATTTGAGTATTATCTTCTTGTAATAATGCATACTTATGAAAGCGGAAAATAGCTAATGTCACCTAAAATGAACACATGCAGCATATTAATCTCTTCAAACACTAAAAGCCTAAAAAGTATGTCCATTGTGGCATGGCTGAGATTATCTTCAACTAATTTCAATGCTGCCGCCACTATTTCCACCACTTCCACCATTAATGTCTCCTGGAAATGAAGAAATGGAATTTTTCCCACGAGTCCATAAAACCTTATCATTCAAAAGTAATTACTAACAGCCGTGTGTTTGCTGAGCTAGTACTTATTTTAAACATAAAAGAGTTGTTATGCCACTTCACATTCAGTCTTCACGAATCTCCAGCAAACAAGTTCCGAAATCCTTTTCAAAGAAAATCATATTTCCCCAACTCGGAAAAGAAATTCTAAAATCATATTCTTCATCTGATGCATGCCTACCAACACTCAGCTCTTGGTGTAGACACAGTTGTGCTGAGTTCCAGCAACACATTAACATCCATTACGTACCTTAAAAGGTGTCCGGGAGTCATTATTCATTGGCTTGGCCTTGTGTTGTAGCTCTCACTCTATCTCTCGGTCTCGCTCTCACTTTCACTTTTGCTCCCCACCTCTGTGTACATGATTGCACAGGCTGGTTGAGCAATTACTTGCCTCAAGCAAGTTCCTATAAATAACCCCCCTCCCACCTATACATACGGTTAAAAATCACCAATAGCTCCCCCTTACCTACAGAACAAAATTAATACTCCTTGGTCTGGCATCCAGGATCCCTCCACTTAAAAGTTCTGTGACCTTGGGAAAATTACTTACTGTTTCTGTGCCTCAATTTCCCTGATCTATAAATTGGGAATAGCAGTAATACCTACCTCATAGGGTTGGTGAGAGGAATTAATGGATTAATTTTTTATATGTATACCACCTGGAACAGTGCCTAGCACACAGTAAGTCCCACATAAGTGTTAGTTATGCTACTGCGCCCTCCCCAATGGAGTCTCAGCATATATTTTAGGTTTTACCCTACTTGGCCCATCTGGAACATTCCAATCCAATCAGACTGATTTATGCGCTCTTCTCAAATTATATCCCATGCTTTCCTACCTTTGTGCTTTTCACAACACATAGCTAATATTGACTCAGGATGTACTATGTGGCAGATGCTGTGCTAAATATTACACGAATTATCTTGGTTAAGCTTCACAAAATTGCAATGCAGCAGATACTATCCAGCATTACCCCATTTTATAGATGAAGGTAACTGACACCTGGAGGGTTAAGTAACTTGATCCCTATCTCAGTCATCTAGTGCTGCTATAACAGAAATACCACAAGTGGATGACTTCAACAAACAGAAGTTTATTCTCACACAGTCTAGTAGGTTAAAAGTCCAAATTCAGGGCGCCAGCTCCAGGGGGAGGCTTTCTCTTTCTGTCAGCTCTGGGGGAAAGTCCTTGTCCTCAATCTTCCCTTGGTCTGGGAGCATCTCAGCGCAGGAACCCCAGGTCCAAGGGAGGAGCTTTTTTATACCTTAAAAGAGATTGGCTTAAGACACTATCTAATCTTGTAGATCTCATTAATATAACTGCCGCCAATCCATCTTATTACATCGTAGTGATAGGATTTACAACACACAGGGAAATCACATCAGATGATAAAATGGTAGGCAATCATACAATACTAGAAATCATGACCCAGCCAAGTTGACAGATATTTTGGGGGGGGGGGGACACAATTCAATCCATGACAACCCCAGTTGCACAGCTAATAAGTGGAAGAGCCAGTAGTGAAATTTAGGCAGTCTTGCTCTGGGGCTTGCCTCAAAATCACTGGGATATACTGTCTCTCACTCATACCTACTAGCTGGTCCACTTCCTGAGATGGTTTCCCCTTCCCTTCTCCTACTCATGTGCTCTTCAAAACCATCGCAAATCCCAACTCATCCCAAAGACATCCTCCAACCAGGCTAGTCATCAGAGCTCTTCTCGAACTCTCCGAGCAGCCCTTACCTCCTTGGAAGTTGGCACACTCCACTTGTCAAATTATCTAATATCCTGGAACTGCTCCTCTATTTTCTTGAGCTCTGAAAGACTTGGTTTTATTTTTGTTCACGTTTGTCTTCTTTCTCCAATTAGATCTAATGCTTTTTAAGGTCAAGGGCTGCGGCTCACGTTTCTTTCATGTCCTAAATCGCACTTGGCACAAAGCAGGTACTCAGTAAAAAAGTGATGATTCAATATAACCTCAGGGACAAATAACTAGGTCAGGCTGACCTTGGCTTCTCACTTTCACAGCTGGTAAGCAGACATAATAAAATTCTGTTTGTTACATCCCTTCCTTGATTATTCAATTATTCCATCAGCCATTTTCATAGTTTTCTTTCTTGGATGCTAATATTCCCTTTATTTTTTCTGCCACCATTAAAAAAAAAATGCCCCCGATCCCATCCCAGCACTTGAAGATAAGCCACAAAGTAAAAAATAAAGTGGCTTTATTCTCATAAAAAAGCAATAAATCCTTTGAGATTCCTTTACTGGACATTTAATTAAAGAAGGTTTAAAATAGGGAAGACCTCTGTCATGGATTTAATTATGTCCCTCCAAAAATGTGTATATCAACTTGGTTAGGCCATGATTCCCAGTATTGTATGGTTGTCCTCCATTTTGTGATTGTAATTTTACGTTAAGGAGGATTAGGGTGGGATTGTAACACCACCCTTAGTCAGGTCACCTCCCTGATCCAATGTAAAGGGAGTTTTCCCTAGGCTGGCTGTGGCCTGCACCACCTTTTATCTCTCAAGAGATAAAAGGAAAGGGAAGCAAGCAGAGAGGTGGGGACCTCATACCACCAAGGAAGCAGCACCAGGAGCAGAGCGAATCCTTTGGACACAGGGTTCCTTCACCGAGAAGCTCCTTGACTATGGGAAGACTGGGGACAAGGATCTTCCTCCAGAGCTGACAGAGGGAGAAAGCCTTTCTCTGGAGCTGATGCCCTGAATTTGGACTTGTAACCTACTAGACTGTGAAAGAATCTATTTCCCTTTGTTAAAGTCATCCACTTGTGGTATTTCTGTTATAGCAGCACTAGATGACTAAGACAACCTCTATGAACTGATGTGGAGTGAGATCCAGGATATATTGTTCAATGAACAAGTTCTGACTTTTACCAAACCCAAAACCAAGCCCACTGCCATTGAGTCGATTCCAACTCATAGCAACCCTGTAGGACAGAGTAGAACTGCCCCATAGAGTTTCCAAGGAGCGCCTGGTGGATTCAAACTGCCGACCTTTTGGTTAGCAGCCGTAGCACTTAACCACTACACCAACCATAATAATGTTTCATGATGATTTCAAAAGAGAAAATAAATAAAGATGGGGAACAAGACCCCCCCCAAAAGAATACACACAGAAACAAATGAACTGAACCATATTTCAAATGAGTAACTTAACTATGTTGACAGCAGAGGAGCAGAGAACTAACCCAGGCAATTTCTGAACAGCCTTTGGACTATATACTCTTAGGCTGAAGACAAAAAGAACTCCAAGCAAACTTTGTACTGCAGTTGTGTTGCTGTTTTTGAGAGCCGTCAAGTTATTTTCGACTCACAGTGACTCCATGTAAGGAACGGAGGAGAACTACCCTATAGCGTTTTATTGGCTGTATTCTTTACAGATGCAGATTGCCAGGTCTTTCTCCCACAGAGCCTATGGGTGGGTTTGAACAGTCAACCTTTTGGTTAGCAGCCAAGTGTCTAACCATTTGCACCACTAAGTACTCCAGTTAGCAGTCTTCTTTTCATAGCGTCATGGGTTAGTAATTCTGAAACTACTTTCTGTGTTTTCTAGACCTGAGCAAATACGTAAATATACGGTGAATAATGGGAGTCTGCTTTATCAATGTCACAGAAACCAGGTATAACTACGGAAAGGGGAAAGGATAGGCTAAACTCTGTGGTGTTGGATGGAAATTGGAGGTATGGGCGCAACCTCATGTTTTTAATAAACATCAGTACCATTGAAGTCTACTATATGACAGACAGATATAGAAATATAATACCAAAACCAAAAACCAAACCCAGTGCTGTTGAGTCGATTCTGACTCATAGCAACCCTGTGGGACAGGGTAGAACTGCCCCATAGAGTTTCCAAGGAGCTCCTGGTGGATTCGAACTGCTGACCCTTTGGTTAGCAGTCGTAGCTCTTAAGCACTACGCCACCTGGGTTTCCAGAAATGTAATAGGTACATGTACATGTGTGTGTATGTACATATGTATGTATATAATCTGTTTTCCAAATCTTTCTGCTAAGGAGGCTTAGAGCCAATGACACCTCAGTGGCAATACGCACACTTAGTGCCCAGATTTTGGTTTTTAAATGCCGTTTTCCTTTAAAAGGATTCCTGGGAAAATAGCTGATTCCAAGGCTAGAAGAGGGAAAGCACAAGATGATACGGTAATATTTTTTATACATACAGTAAGGAAAGACTTGAATGATGAGAGCATTCCAAAAGGAACCGCCTTAATGGGATGCTCACTAGCCGAGGAGCAATTTTAGCATCAAAATACAGTGAAACCTGTGAGAGCTGGAACTTGAGAGGACTGTCTTGTTTTTCCAGGCCTCTCAAGTTTTCCACCTTTGACAGGGTGCAGTCTTACCACTTTTCTCTTGCTCTCTGTTAGTGGAAAATATTTGAGGTTTCCTTCTCTGACAGGTTTCCACCTTACACAGGTTCTGGCTTTTGAAGGTTTTACTGCACATAATGATAGAAAAGGGTTATAATCTAATGAATAAAGTAAAAATCCACACTGATTAAAGAAAGAAAATCAGCATAAATGTTGAAGAAATGATGTAACTAAAAAAATCACCATTTGGCACTACCATAATAATAATTGACTCAATGGAATCATCCAAAAAAACCAAACCCATGGCCATGGGCCCCACAGGACAGAGTAGAACTGCTCCATAGGGTTTCCAAGGCTGTAATCTTTATGGGAGCAGACTGCCACATCTTTTTCCGCGGAGTGGCTGGTGGGTTTGAATGGCTGACATTTTGGCTAGTAGTCAAGCACTTAACCTCTGCACCAACCAGGGCTCCTATGGTATCATCAATAAATCATAAACAGATGTTAAAACTAGTGGGCGCAACTTTTTCTGTTTCAGTTACAAATTTACTGAGATCTAATTCACATACCATATAATTCACCATTTAAGGTGTACAAAGTTGTGCAATCATCGCCGCTGTCCAATTCCAGAACATTTTCATCACCCTAAAAAGAAACCCTGTATCCATTAGCAGTGACTTTCCATTCTGCCCTCCCCCTAGTCCCTGGCAACCACTAATCTACTTTCTGTCTCTGTGGATTTGCTTATTCTGAATGTTTCATACAAATGGAATTGTACAGTATATGGCCCTTTGTTAACGGCTTCTTTCTCTTAGCATAATGTTTTCAAGGTTCATCCATGTTGTAGCACGTACTTCATTCCTTTTCATAGATGAATACTATTCCATTTTATGCATATACCACATTTTATTTACTCATTAATCAGTAAATAGGCATTTGGGTTGTTTCCACTTTTTTACTATTATGATTAATGCTGCAATGCACATTTACATACAAGTTTGTGTGTGAACATATGTTTCATTTCTTTTGGGTACATACCTAGGAGTGGAATTGCTAGATCAAATGGTAACTCCATATTTAACTTACTGAGGAACTGCCAAACTGTTCTCCACAGCAGGTGCACCATTTCACGTTCCTACCACCAGAATTGACTTGACAGCAAGGGGTTAACCAACAATGTATGAGGATTCCTTAATCTCCACTTTCTCAGAAACAGTTGTCATCATCTATCTTTTTGATTATGGCCATCCTAGTGGGTGTGAGGAAACCCTGGTGGTGTAGTGGTTAAGAGCTACGGCTGCTCGCCAAAAGGTGGGCAGTTCAAATCCACCAGGCGCTCCTTGGGAACTCTATAGGGCAGTTCTACTTTGTCTTATAGGGTCGCTGTGAGTCGGAATTGACTTGACGGCAGCGAATTTGGGTTTTTTTTTTTTTTTTAGTGGGTTTGAAGTGGTAGTTCGTTGTGGTGTTGATTCTCATTTCTCTAATGACTTGTGACGCTGAGCATCTTTTCACATGCTTGTTGGCCATTTGTATATCTTTTGAAGAAATGTAGATTCAGATCCTTTGGCCATTCTTTAATTGGGTTGTGGGTGAAACTTCGATGAGGGGCAGGATAATTTACATAGTCTCAAAGCATTTCCCCACGAGATACTTATTAATTACAAAACGAAAAACAGTAGCTTTACGTTGTAGAAACTTGGAAGACACTCCCTTAACCAAGTGATCTGAGGAGTTTCTGCCACAAGTATATCACCTGCATCTAATCATGAGGAAACATCAGCCAAATCCATGATAAGGGACATTCTGCAAAGTAACTGACCTGTGACTCTTCAAAAATGCCAAGGTCACGGCAAATTTTTTTGCTACATATATTTTTCCACAATCATTTCTTTTGTGTTTTTAATATGCCAAAGTCATGAAACACAAAGACAGACTAAGGAATTGTTCCACATTAAAGGAGACTAAAGAGACTTGATGACCAAATGTACCACATGATCCTGAATTGTCTATTGCTATAAAGGACACTGCAGGACCCGGCAGTGTTTTGTTCCATTGTACATAGGGTTGCTCTGAGTCAAAACCAACTGGACAGCGCCTAACAACAACAACATAAAGGATATTATTGGGACACTTGGGAAAATCTGCATAAGACTTCTGGATTAGATAATACCATTGTACCAAGGTCAATTTCCTGGTTTTTGTTAACATTCTGTTTTTATACAACAGAATACCTTTGTTTTTTTTGAAAATAAACATTTAAGTATTTAGGGGTAAAGTAGTATCATATCTCCAACTTATTCTCAGATGATTCAGGAAAAAAAAAACTATATATAAAAAATGTAAGCATATACAAATATAAACGGAGAGAGAGAGGAGGAGAAAGCCAGTGTGGTAAAATGTTAACATTTGGGGAATCTGGGTGAGGGGTATATGGGAAATCTTTGCACTATTCTTGCAACTTTTCTGTATGTCTGAAAGTATATCAAAATAAAGAGCTAAAAGGAAAAAACTTAGTTTTAATATTAATATAAAGTTGATCTTTCTTGATGTTTACGTTAAGAAGTAACATTGTTTAATTGCAACCACTGACTTGAGTTTTAAAATATATATATAGTAGTTCTGAGCTTGTTCCGTAAACAAAGTGACTAACTTCAAATAGCTTCCTTTATAAAAATCTTTTTCTTTTTTTGCCCTTTCTACAATTCGGTTTGAATTAAACCATCATTTAAACAATAGGGAGATAAGTAGTTTTCATGTTATTTTAACTATTTTTACCTTAAAAAAGTGAGCCAGAGATTTTTTATTTCGGAGTTCTTTCATAGAAGACGGGTGGGCTGGCTCCAGGGATAAGCCCCCTGAGACTTCTAGAAGCTGAGTTGAACTTGATAAGCCAGGCTCCCTGAGTCATAGGCAGCTACAGCCATCTGACCAATAGGAGGCCCTGGGCAAGAAGGCCTTGGATATGAACGGGCCAGTGTATCCAGGCAAACGTAGCACTTCTTGTAGAAGAAACTAGAAGTGCTAGTTCCATAGAGGCAACTTGGTTAAAAGCAGCAAAGCCTGTTCAGCTCAGTTTGCAGTCTCTGAGCTCAAACCAACTTGGCAGCAGAGGAGGTAGCTATGATCTAGCCTGGTGCTAGAAAAGGTAAAAGGCCACATGTTATCCCTAAAGAAGATAATAGCTATGCAGAACCCAAAGGGAATGAGTTTAATATGACTGTAAGAGAAATGCTGTCCATCCTCCCCTTTCACTCCCAGCGCACCCAAGACTCCCAGGTCGAATTCAGCCACTTCCCCACGCCATCGAGAGCACCGCCCAATTCGGACCCTGAGGAAATCTCCGTATTTTATCCTGTTTATTCGGCCACCTGCAAACTGAAGGCTCTCCCGGCACAGTCACAAAACAGAAAATCCTTTTCACTTGGTTTCCACGTGCTGCATGTGGTGATTACGCTTTAATGTTATTTAGTCCAGTTTTCATTTAGATTTTTGTGCATCAAAAGACTCTATACCATTATATCTAATAAGCAAACGTGAAAGAGCATTTCTATTGGGGGCATAAATGACTAAAAAACAAAAAACCAATCCCGTTGCCGTCGAGTCGGTTCAGAGTCATATCGACCCTATCGGACAAAGTAGAATTGCCCCATAGGGTTTCCAAGGACCGACTTATGGATTCGAACTGCTGAGCAGCTGAACTCTTAACCACTTGCACCACCAGAGTACCAAATGACTAAAAAAAAAAAAAAACCTGTTTCCACCGAGTCCATTCCGACTCATAGTGTCCCTGTAGGACAGAGTAGAACTGCCCCATAGAGTTTCCAAGGAGCGCCTGGTGGATTCAAACTGCCAACCTTTTGGTTAGCAGCTGTAGTGCTTAACCACTACATCACCAGGGTTTCCAAATGACTAACAGTATCATTTAAATATATTACTAAAGCCAACTCTCTTTTTTACTATGGCAAATGACAAAGATCACTTTCTTTTTCAAAACACATGTAGCCA
The DNA here is from genome assembly GCF_030014295.1 of Loxodonta africana. Classification (NCBI taxonomy): domain Eukaryota; kingdom Metazoa; phylum Chordata; class Mammalia; order Proboscidea; family Elephantidae; genus Loxodonta; species Loxodonta africana. The sequence continues at coordinate 170,591,057 of NC_087369.1, read as the reverse complement.
TGATATACATGCTGCTGATAAAAGCCTGTTATTGACTGAACTAAATTGTGCTTGGCCTAGCACTGAACTCAGAGAAAATTGTGCATGTGCATCTCAGGTGAAATTTAGCTCCGTATAGATGTGTGCACTACTCCAATGTTATTTACGGACAAAATATATTGGAGACAATCTGGTAACAAATACCACAGCTATATTCAGCCACTGCAGCCATCAATTACAGGCCTACTTGGGTTTTCAGTTTAGCATATGGAAACTAACAATGGTGCTTAATTGTCACAACAAAAACACTTCTATTTCAAATTACTGGTTGATTTTGTCTGCTGCTGGAGCACCCTGAGAGTGCTTGCCATTCCTAATCAGAGACGCCATTTTCTATATGTTTACAAGAGCCCTTCTCTTGGAGGATTCCAAACGGTTCAGCTGGCATGCTAAAAACTCGCAGGGCGGAAGTGTCACCAGCTCAGCCTAGACACCACTGCTGCAACTAGGCGAAGGCACTGGCCCAGCCTCTGGGAAAAGGCGCCCTTTCCAGCAAGCCCTGAAGCCCCTCTACAGGGGATACTTTTGCATTCCATTAATTTAAAGCGACAGTCGTGACGGGGGAGGGGTCCCTTTCAAAACCATTTGCCTAGGAGGCCAGAGTTGAACATTTATGTCACTGGATGCCACCCACAATTTTTTTTCTTGAATGGATGAACATCCTGAAGTAAGATATTTGAAAGAATTAAATTTGTTAAATCGATACTTTTCACAGGCTGTATTCAGATATCTTTGTCCCATAGGACATTAGCTAGGTAATAGGTACAGAGTGGCTCTGAGCATCACATGGCATTCCTCCCCCCCCCCCCCCGCATAGATCACATCTATAGGTAGTGAAAATAATTCAAGGTAACCAGAAGAAGTGTCTTGGCAATTTTTACAAAGAGTTCGAAATGGAATCAAAAGAGCCAGGAACATTTATTGGGCAGTTACTATGTGCTGGGTACTGTACAAAGGTCTGGAATAGAAAAAGAAATAAGACAGGGTCTTTGCTGGCAAGAACTTCACAGTCTGCGGGGTTGGGGGGAGGAGGTCGGGAACAAACATGAAAGCAGATCCCTTGGACACTCTAACCTGCTCAGCACTATGGCACCGTCTAGACATGGGGCATTTCATTCAGCCTGGGAGGGGTGGATACCATGAAAGGGGAAGAGACGGCAGCACTCAAGGGGAGTCTTCAAAGATGAGCAGGAACAAGCTAGGAAAAGTGATGGGGAAGAGGGAGATGGAGGCAGGGTTCCAGCCACAGGGAACTAGGCAAAATGGGCAGGAGGAAGGGGCAGCAGAGAGCTGGCAGAGAAAACACTGGACACAGCAAACCCTCCTGGAACAGTGTATGGACACTAGAAGGCCACTGAAAATGACATCTTGGTCCTTAAGAAACAACCAAGGAAGGAAAAGGCTGGGGGGATGTCAAAGAAACTGCCTTAGGGATAAAGCAAGGACATATGAGATTAAGTCAACAAGCCCCGACCAGCAGGCATACTTCCACACACCAGACTGTAAATTTCCCAAACCTAAAACCACTAGCAAAAGGATATAAGAAAGGGCACCTCGAATTACAGGTGTTTGGAATTTTCTGACCAGCTCAATCCATATAAAGCATTAAAGGCCAAGAGCTAAGCAAGGGTTGCACCCGAATAAATAAAAACGGTAAGGTAATGAGTACGACAACTGAGGGGCTGCAGAGATAATTTTGTGCTTTTGCTGGAGCATCCTTTGAAACCACTGGTCCAGCGTTTGCCTGGTAATTCCAAAAAGAATCGCCAAGAAGCTGCAACTTATCAACAGATGGATGGAAGCCGGGCCAGCAATGCAGGCAGAATCCTAATTACAGCACAAGCACAGCCTCGATTAAGCCAATTCCAACATAAAAATATAAAAAGAATTTTATTAGAAAACACGGGTTAGTTTCACACACGCAGAGATTCAGGTCACTGAGCTGGGGGAGCTGGGAAAAATGCTTTTGTCTTTGGGGGATAGCCACCTCTTTTGGTTAAATGTAATATTCAGAATGTGCCTACTTTTGAGAGGTGAAAAGTAGGTGGAACGTAACGCAAGTGAGACACCGTGGTGTTGCTGTCAAGGCGTTTAGACAGAGACAGGCTGCTCCTGCTGAGCCTACTCCCTGAAAAGAAAGGTCCAAGGGAGGACAAGAGGCTCCAAGGACCCCACTACCTACCCAGTGGCACTTGGCAAAGGGGAGTGCGTGACAAAACAGCCAAAACATGTGCGGGCTTCCATAAGGTGGCACTTTTTTTTTTTCTTTTTTTGGTGAGAAAGTCAATTTTAAAAAGCAGGTGGAAAACGAGAGGGAGAAGAAGTGACAAAAATAGGTCCTGCTTTTCTTTCTCCTTTTTCCTCCTCCACTGTTTGTTAAGGGCCTTGCTAATCACTTCCTTTGTCAGTTTAGAAAAACAGAGGCTGCGGAGTCTCACACACCGCAGTTGTCGCTGGGACAAACCTGAGCAAATAACAGCATAACATGGTTTATGAAACCAGAGGGTTTACACTCTATAAATAACTTCCATTTATTCTTATTCTTTACACGTACACTATTACTGAAGACTGCATGATAGCTTTTCGCTATTGCCTGGTTGACTTCTTAACACACACACACACACACACACACACACACACACACACATATCCATCCAAGGTAATGACGATATTGATTCTGAAGGGACTCTTTCTGAGACACATAAAAGAGCCACACAGCTGGTCTAACAGAGCAGGTCTAGAAACTTCGTGGCAACACTTTAGTCTTCTCCATACATAGCAGTTGTCTAACACTATTAAAAATCCTACATCCTGACATCATCAGAGGTTTGGAGCAGCAACAGAAAGGCTATGATACCTTAGAGATACTCAAGACAGTGAGTAATGCATGTTATTCTATTGTAAATTAATTAAGTTGTACACTTTCTCTTTAATAAAAAAAACAGCCTATGACCATGCTCAGCACAAGATAAAGTATAAAACCAGAAGCCTGCATGCAAAAACATGTCAATTAAACAGAGCATCCAAATATAGAGCAAAAGAAACCAACTAAGCAATTCAAACACAAAAAATGTACAAAGATTTTTATTATAAAGCATGGGTTAGTTTCACACACATACACATTCATTTCACTGAGCTGGGGGAGCTGGGAAAAATGCTTTTGTCTTTGGGGGATAGTCACCTCTTTTGGTTAAATGTAATATTCAAAATGTGCCTAATTCTTATAATCCAAATATGTGACACTGCTTGGGTTTCCATGACTACTGCTCTGAAAACCATATTAATTATTCAAGAGGTCCATGCCATTCTCCCGGCATGCCCTAAGGAATGCTGGGAAACGCAACATGCCATTATAAAGGGAAAAGCTGTTAAACAGACTGCATGACCAAATCTAAATAGGGAAGTTATTCCCTTGAAGTACTGACAGCGTCCTGATAGCATTAAGCAATATTATTTCAACTCCTCGGCACAAAAAGAAATGAGGGAATGCAAGAATTCTGCTTCCTGTTTAATATCTTAACCATTTTTGTAAGGTTGTAATTGTAGCCTCTTCTCATTCCCCTCATAGGATCTTATGTGAAACTAAGTGGGCTGCCTTGCATAGACTAGGGCTAATCAGGGGATACTTTTCCCCGCAGAGGCTGCCATGTAGGCATTGCAGGACTTGTCGTAAATCAGACAATCAAGTTAATAAGGTAAATTGTGACCAGGCATCTGGTTGCCATATCTGCTGATCCCTGAATGCCGCAGTAACCATAATATGTGCAGCCTATGTTCTCACCTTCATCACAAATAACATCATCAAAGCCAAGGCAGGGAGGTCTGTCTGTGCTCAGGCAACAGGGACACTGCTACTGATTTCCTGTCATAGCTAAACTCTCAGTGTTGATCCTATAACACAGCAGTGAGGGGCATGATCAGCCCAATTACTCAAAGACAGGGGTGAGGAAAGCTGGCAGCAATGACTACATGCTTCTGAGCTCTGTCAGGTGTCAGAGAAGTGCATACACACAGCTCTCGCAAACATATTATCAGTAAAAAACTGATATTCAAGGAGATGGCTATTGTCACTGGACACAAGGTCTCTGATTTTTGGCATTTAGGGAGATTTATGCCATCATCGGGCTTCACTAATATGGAATTCTTACTTATCATACACTCAGGGAGGAAGAAAGAAGTGCAAATTTCCCAGAAGCGAAGACCGTGAGAGAATTCAGAGTGATTTGAATACACTGAATTCTGTACTGCATAATCTTGCAATCAAATTTCAAAATAATGTGATAAAAAATTACACCCTGTGGAAATGTAATCACCTGCCACAAATGATAAAGAAATAAAATCAAATGATATGTAACAATTACCTGAAACATAATGAAGTCTATTTGCTAATTAAAGGGGAAACATATCGTGTATTCTAATTACTGTTCAATATTTAGTAATATAATTTCTCTATCGTTAACATATGAGTCTTTTTGTGAATTAAATGCTGACAGAAAGGAGTAGAAACTGTGATAAATTCTCACCCCACAAATAAACAACCTTTATTATTAATTATTCTTTCCATCAACCAATTACCACTCAAATTGTCAGAAAGCTAATTACGGAGGGAAAGCCAACTTGCAAAATCTATTTAGTAAGATTTTAATTTAATTCAGCCACTATGTATTGAACCTGCTAGGCACTGGCAAAACACTCAGTGTTGTGTGGGACAAAAGAAGTACAGTCTCATTTACTGAAGATGTCTCGTCTCCTAGGCATGGTGCTCAGTGACATGCACACGCATACACACACACATACTCCACTTCACCAGCATTAGGTATATATTCATGTAATCCACACACTATCCCAACAGAGGCAGGTAATGATACCTTTCATACGAACTTCTCAACTCTCAATTTCCTCATCTCTAAAATGGAAATAATAATTTGAACCTCTTGGCTTTTTCCTGAGGGTTAAATGACAAGGTATGTAAAAGGCTTGGCCCAATACCCAGTGAATGGTACTTGTTATTATTGGATATTGTTGTTGTTGTTACTTACTATCAAGCTGGCTCCAACTCATGGTAGACTTATGCACAACAGAACAAAACAGGTTCTGCACCATCGTCAACATTGTTGGCACGTTAACGTCCCTTTTTGTGGCTGTTCCCAGAAAAACCCAGTGCTGTCGAGTCAATTCCGACTCATAGCGACCCTATAGGACAGAGTAGGACTGCCCCATAGAGTTTCCAAGGAGCGCCTGGCAGATTTGAACTGCCCACCCTTTGGTTAGCAGCCGTAGCACTTAACCACTACGCCACCAGGGTTTCCTTGTAGCCATTAGCAGGCGGATAAAGGGCTAAGGCCAAAGTCACCTTGCACCAGATTGTTCCGCCATCTTCATGAAGCCCACAGGCAAGGAACAAGCATCACAAATTCAGCCCACCATCCCCTGCCCCAAGACATACCATCCACAGTCACATCCCCTTCCCTGAACTATCTGACCCAAAGAAGAAGCCAGTTGCTGTGCTACCCAACAAAATCTGTGTGCTCCTGTTATCGAGAGAGCTCTCCAGGTCACTGACTGGGATCAAACCAACCAGACCCAGAGCTTTGTTGTGTCACTGTCTACAAGGGGCCATGAATCGCCATGGAAAAACCTCTAATTTTCACTTTGTCAGCACCAACACTTACAGGCCCATTTAGTCAGCTCCTTTCACTAAGGCCCACTCCCCTTTGTCCCCAGGGCAGGGAGGAGGGGTGGAAGTAATCTACCTTTCAAATTATCTGCTCATGGATTGGTGAGAACTGACTGTATATTACTTAGAATGAATGAGGTGTTGCAGATAACTGAATATTTTCATGAACCATCAGTACGTCACAGACACGAGTTACCAATTTTCAGGACTTAGACAACAGTAAAACTCAGTTGTTACTTAATCTTTACTAAATGCTATTTATTCTTCCTTTTGATGATTCAGGTCATCATAAACTCTGATGTTGCTGTGGGAAATGTAGATTGTGTTAAATCTCTTCCATCCCTCTGATATAACTTCTATATTTATCCTCTTAAAGGACAGTAGCCATATCTTTTGTCTCCTCCTTATCAAGACAGAGTACACAATGTCAAGGGCAGGAAAACTCAGCTCTAAGTTTTTCAGTTTCGAGTCTTAGAAATGAAAATTTACCACACCTTCTTAGTTTTAAATGTCAGATCAGAAAATGACAGCTAATGCTAATCCTATTGTTAAATTATGATTTTTCTTTCTTCTCGAATATATAAAATATCTTCTTTATTCAGCTTTTTGACTTCACTTTCCAAAGGAAAAAATGGCAAATCTCTAAATTATTTAACTCAAGATTGTTTCCAGGAGTGCATGAAAGTCTAAAGGTGCCCATGTTGCAGAAATGGTAACCTTCAGTGTTTGCTGTTGGGTTTTAACAGGTGCTCAGCTCAAAAAAAAAAATTTTTTTTTACAGTTCAAAGTTAACAATCCTCCCATATGCTTTTTTACCAAGTAATTCAAAATAACCCTACCGTTTGAAGAAAACAGATACTAATTTTAATGTCTTTCCCACACTAGTCTTGAGCACAAAAATTTTGTCATTATTGCCATTTTAAAGAGCACAAGGTGAGTATCAATAACACACACAAAATCACACACACACACACATACACACACAAAACCAAGCAACTATGTTAGCCTAGAACTCCAGCTTCCTACCCATTCCATATAGTGTTTCCCCCAGGCTGTTAACTGGTCAAGTTCACTGCAAGTCTTCTCTATCTCCCTTGCTCTCCCTCTAGTGGAGGTGCTAGGGATCAGGGTCCCAGAGCCCTGAAACCAAAAAAAAAAACCGTTCCCATCGAGTCAATTCCGCCTCCCAGGAACCCTACAGGACAGAGTAGAACTGCCCCATACAATTTCCAAGAAGGAGATGGTGGATCCGAACTGCCGACCTTTTTGGTTACCAGCCATAGCTTTTAACCACGACGCCACCAGGGTTTCCCAGAGGCCTGAAGGAGAGGTGAATGGCTCCTCTTCCAACTAGAAAGCCAGCCAGTTACTGAGTGCCAACTGTCACTGCTCGCTGGCCAACGCCGAAACTCCCTGCGCAGCCCTTCCTGTAAGCCAGGTAATTCTTACAAAACTAGGGTGGTGATGAACATGTGTCCATGTAATTTCCCTATCATTTTTTAAAGTCTGACCGTTATTTATCATCACCATGCAGCAGTAACTCTAGATAAAGCCAGTGACAAAATACCACTCTTGGGAATTTCTGTTGGTGGTGGTCTAAGTTGTAGACGACAGCTCCAGTTACTGTTGAGGTTATTTTGTTTTGGTTTTTAATTGAGATACAATTCGGATACTCAAAGTGTGCAATTCAGTGTTTCTTGTATATTCACAGAGATGTGCAACCATTACTACTATCTAACTCCTTTTTTTTTTTTAACTCCAGAACATTTTCAGAGTCCCAAAAAGAAAGTCCATACCCATTAGTGATCATTCTCTATTCTCCCCTCCTCCCAGCCCCTGGCAACCACTTATCTACTTTCTGTCTTTATGGATTTGCCTATTGTGGACATTTCATATAAATATAATTATATAATCTTTGACCTTCTGTGTCAAATGTTTTCTTTCTTTCACTGAACATAATGTGTTTAAGGTTCAGCCACATTGCAGCATATATCAGAAATCCATCCCTTTTTTAATGACTGAATGATATTCCATTGGAAACCCTGGTGGCATGGTGGTTAAGTGCTACGGGTGCTAACGAAAGGGTCGGCAGTTCGAATACGCCAGGCGCTCCTTGGAAACTCTGTGGGGCAGTTCTACTGTGTCCTATAGGGTCGCTACGAGTCAGAATCGACTCGCAGGGCACTGGGTAATATTCCATTGTATGGGCTATATCCCATTGTTAATCCATTCATCTATGGATGAACACTTGGGTCGCTTCCACCTTTTAGCTATTATGAAGAATGCTGCAATGAACACGGATGTACAAGTATCTGTCTGAGTCCCTGTTTTCAAGTATTTTGCATATATACCTAGGAGCAGAATTGCTGAGTCATAGGGTAAATCTATGTTTAACTTTTTGAGGAACAACCAAGCTTTTTTCCACAGCAGCCACACCATTTTACATTGCCACCAGCAGTGTACAACGGCTCCAATTTCCACTTGTCCTCATCAACACTTGTTATTTTCCTTTTCTTTTTTTATTTAAATAATAGCCATTCTACGGAGTATGAAATATTATCTCATTGTGGCTGATTTGGATTTCTCTAATGACTAATGATGTTGAACATTTTTCCATGTGCTAATTGGCCACGTGTATATATTCTTTGGAGAAATGTCTATTCAAATCCTTTGCCCATTTTTTAATTGAGTTATTTCTCTTTTATTATTGAGTCACAACCATTCTTTATATACTCTGGATACAAGTCCCTTATCAGATATATGATTTTCAAATCTGTTTTCTCATTCTGTGGGTTGTTTTTTCATTTTCTTGATGGTGCCCTTTGAAGCCCCTTATGAATTCTTTTTGTGTGTGTGTGGGTTGTTGTTCCCTATTAATTTTTAATCAAAATAATTGCTAGTGCCTCAGGCTGAACAATCTTATTTATTTTTTTCAGAATTTCTAGAAAGTGTTTCCTATACATAGATGAACCTAGATATATTAGTCCTCCTACCACTGGCCCTCTGACCCTGTGCTGATTCTTAATTAGATTGAACCATAAATACTTTATCAGGTATCCATCTGCCCTTAGGACAATGAGCCTCCTCAAACTTCCCAAAAAGCTTTTAGTGGCTTTAAAACTATAATGCTGCATTGTCAATACCTGCTTTTGAACCACTGAAGTCAGTGTTTTTGTTTTTTTTTTTAATGGCATTATTTGGCTACCAGGATTTGGGTAGCAGCTTTTCCCACAGGGATACAGTTTAGCTGCAAGGCTTGTAGAATTCCTCTCTTTAATCAATACTGTCTTTTACTTTACACTCCAAAACAGTTTTGCCATCTGGTCTCCCGCTTAAAATTGGCTCAAAAGTTTAAATTTTCTTGATATCCATCAGATCCAATTAAACTTACCAACCTAGGTTAACTGCAATGGGGTGGGGGGGCAAGGTAGAGGGCAGTCGGGCTGAGTGTACAACAAATCCAAGTTCCAGAATCGTTGGTAAGCAATGCTGCAGTACCTAATCAGATATGGGACTCTCAGGCAGGAGGGCAGAAGAGCTGTCTTTAAGGATCAACGGTAGCACGGCCTCAAGTCAGGTGGCCTAACAGTGCAGCCTGGGCAACAATTATGTAGCCCACAGACATTCCCAGCAAACAACTCCAAAGAAGGGGGCTGTTTGATTGAGCTAAGGCTTCATCTAGACCAAAAGTCTTAGAGGCAGAGCTTCAAATAACAAACTTTTGGGATAACAGCTCCAAGCAATATGCAAAGGGGAGGACTTTGTGTGACTCAGGTAGAACGGGCGTCTCGTCCTACATTGACGCTCCCAGTCACATCTTCACACCCAGATACTCAGCACTGTCAGTAGCACCATCTTAGAAATGAAAAGCAACGATATACAGTATACATTCCATATTGCTCTTCTGAATGTGTGCATTCCTACTTACTAAATACTGTGAGGCCTCAAGTCTTGGTCTGACTGTGTGTGTGGTGGGTAATAAAGGAAGAGTAATGGTTATCTGGGTCAAATGGATGAGTTTGTGAGCTAAATAAGCCAGGAAACCAGTGGAGAAAGTACAACTGCCTCCCCGCTCCAATTCATGCTATGCAAGTAATGAGGCTATCTCATGGGATAATAGGAGATTCAATCCGTCACATATTGAAGGTCTATAACTACATAGACAGTGTGATGCTCTGGAGCTGGTGGGGTTCCAAACAGGTTTGCTGATGATGACAATGACCGTTTGGAGATTACAGATTACCACAAACATCTGCTGGACACTTAGGGTTGGTAGAAATTGTGAATGGTCCGTATCCTGATCTAGTCAAGATTCAGTCAGATACAAAGAAAATTAATTCAGGTAGCCTGTCAGTAGGAGATATTGGATATCAGTGAAAATCTATCAGACCAGTGAAATGGAGACAATGGTTCTTTCCCTTTTCCTTACAGCTACTCCCTTTTCTTACATCTCATGTGAGTTGATGGGTGATACACATGGCTGGCTGAGAGACAAAAAATCCTCAAAACAAACATATTGCGAATTATTTATTTTGTAGGCATTACGATTTTAATTTTCTTTCAAAATATTTTTATATATTCATGCAACAAATGTTTATTGAGCCTTTACTGTGTGCCAGGTCCTGTGCTAGGCAACCAAGACACATTCATGAATAGAAAGAGCTTCCAAATACTAACCTCAGATAGGGCTGATACAGTGACTTCAGCCCCAGAGGCCAAACACGCACTCAGTTCTCCTCAGTGACCCAGAAAAGCTTTGAGTCTGTCATAGCAAGTCTTAAGGCTTCTTTATCTTAAAAATTAATAGAAGGACTTGATAGTTCCTTCACTCCAACTTACTCCCAGGGGAAAAGAGGCTGAAATAAAATATGTCAAGAAAATGTGGAGTATTTCTCATTCCATGTTATTTCTCATTTAGGAAAATCTGTTTACCTTTCTGCCAAAGTATATTTTAGCAAAATTTTAGTTCTCATTTACGACCAGAAAGATGACTTCCAAAAACTTGGTAAAAAGGAAATGCTTAGTAATAGCATGGTTACTTTTAGAGAAAGGGGAAAGGAATATGACACACGGTATGCACCCCCATGTGTACAGTTTTCTAGTATTCTCTTATGTAAATATCACAGCAGCCTGAGAGAGAAGCGTCATCATTATCATCACCATCATTATTCATTACCATTTTACAGATGAGGAAGCTGAAGTTCAGACAGGAAAAGTGACTTATTCAAGGGCACAGAGCTAGTAAGAGGCCACCTCATACCCTTCCACATGACAACTGCTGCTTCTAAAGTAGTAGAGCTTCATGGAAATTAGCCAGGTTTGAATACTTGCTCACCAACTGTACTCTTGCACATGTGGCCCAGGGTTTTCTTAATGAGAAGCTACAGGGTTTATAAGCTTGTTGTTATTATCAGGTGCCATAGAGTCAATGTTGACTCGTGGCAATCCCATGTTTATAACCTCTAGGCTATTAAATATGTTACTGGTATTTCCTACTCCACTCCTCTTATATCTTGTGTTTTTTGTGATATATTTTAGATCTGAGGAAGTATATTTTTCAAAATGATTCATTCTGCTCTGCCAACTGTGAGGCAAGACTGCAATAAATGTTCCCTTGTTGATCAAGTGTGTGCATTTGTGAGCAGAAAGAAATACTATCGAAATTCACATCATGTTTTGGACCACCACCAACTAATACATTGACATGCCAATATACTAGATTGTTTACATACGAAGTAAATGTCAAGCAAAGGGAAAACTCTTCAGTCAGTTACTAGATATTCCTCTTACCTTCTGGGACATGTCAGGTTGAAGCAAAACGTGCCTACTTCATCCTGTCATTACATTTTGCTTAAGCTCCGTGTAAAGACTAGAGAAATCATTTTAAAGCTGTAGTATTGATTAGGCTTTAGAAAAGTATTTGCCTTGGAATTTGATTTCAAGGTTTGCCCAACAGTCACTTGTCAGGAATGTGACAGCACTAGAAATGAAACTAAAAAGAAGACATTATTAAAAAAAAAAATTATGGAAGTAGGCAAAGCGGAAGGGCAACCAATTGTCCTGCCATCCAATGGCACAAATGCTTGCTTTGGGCAGTGTTTCATGATCTGGTCAGGGCACAATCAGGGGTTACTGTTCAATGGCAAGGAGCACATTTAAAGGCCTATTGACATCTGATATTAGGGCTTTCCTTACATTTATCTTTTTCTTCCTCTTTCAGCAGGAGGTTTTTGTTAAGACCCTTTCTGGCTCTGTGATGCTGAGTGGCCGCAGACTGTGGCCTTACTCAGTCCAGGAGGAACCAGGAATGCCAGGCAGATGTCCCCAGCCCCAAGGAGATCAAAGGGACAAGGATGGAGGCACTCTCCCAGCTCGTGAGTCTTTCACACTAGGCCTCCAGTGAGCAGGGACTGCTGAGCCGGCCTTACTAACATGTACACTTGAAAGACGCCTCGCTCTTCCTGATCACTACTGGTTTCTATAGAAACAAGAAAGGATCTGTTCTCTTGCTAAAATTTCCCCCTAAAGCTTTTTCCTTGCACTGTATAAAACATTGAGTTTTTGCCATCACAGTCCTCCATTTAGAGCATCATTTAACTGATCAAAGCACAAGGGGCTGAGTAAAGGCAACTGTGAGCTTCGTTTTCAGAAATCAAACCTTCTGTGCATTCAGCCGCCATGGTCCCTTCATCTCTCCTGGGACTCAAGTATTTTAGAGGAAATACTTGAAACAATGGCACATCAGAATTGCTAAAAGGGGTCAACAAGGTATGCACGCAACTACGAGCTGACCATTTCCACTTTGGAAGACTTGGGCAGTTACAGTATTTAAATGAACTGTCTCATCAGTGTCACTGTGGATTATCCTTGAAAACTCCAGAGCTCCTGACCACAGGAACGTGAGTCACGGCCTTGATGCCTGTGTGGCTTTGCTTTGAGATAATGGCTGGGTTTCCCTGCTTGATAATCATGTGCCCTCCTCCAGGGACCACATTTGCTCAGGAGTGGCTAAGGCTAGTAAATATTGTATCTCTCTTCTTGTAATTACCAAGCAAACAGACTTGCTCTCCGTCAAAGCTGTTAGGTCATGAAAGATATATTGATCTAGAGCTGGACTTAAAAATCTCTGTAGCATAAATCAAGACTAAGTATGCTATATGTCTAGCCTATGAGATTCCATTCACTCATTCTTCCATTGATAAATATTTATTGACTGCCTACTCTCTGTCAGTCACTGGGTTACGTGCTGCAGGTACTGTGCTAAGGACAGACACGGTTCTTGTCCACCCAAGGTTCATAATCTAGCACGGTAGACAGGCATTAAACAAATAATTCCACAAATAATTAATGAACTACAATAGTAAGAAATGCTCTGAAGTAGGAGTACCCAGTGCCTAATAGGAAGTCGAATCTAGTAAAGGGGGTCAGAGAGTCCCTTGGTGTTTTGCTGATACCTTGCTTATAACGAGCTGAAAAGTACTGTTCAGCTTAAGGTGGAAGCAACTTGAAACATGTGCATGTTTTAGAAAATCACAGAATTGCCAGAGGACTTGAGAGGTGAATGGCTCAGCTCTCCAAGACAAATAGTTCTTTCTCTACGAAGCTCCTTAAGGATGAGGCCTCACAGGCTTTCTTGGTGGCTCATCTGTTCCTTTTAACACATCGGAAGCCTGGAATTCTTTCGTAGTTACTGAGAGTTCTAAAGGACCAAACCATAAAGTAATTCACCCATGAGGTGATCTTCAGTTAGGGGTGAGAGGATGTTACAGTCATTGGAATGCTATATTTCATTGCTGTGAATCAAATATAGACCTAGAGCCAGAGTCTAGAACCTGACTGACACCTAAGATCACCAAAGCATGCATAGGATAAAAGAAATAGATCCTTGGCATTCGTAACTAAGCAGTTTTGCTATTCAAACAAGAATTTTCCTACTTTTTTCTTCTACTTCAACCAAATACAGTTTGATCATTCCAAATCTGAGCTTATGGGAAAAAGTTGGCATCTGCTTAAACTAGAGACACTTACAAACATATAGTGGTAAAGAGCATGAGCTTTGAAGTCAGACACACTGGGATTTGAATCCTGACTGAACTTGGGGAAATTACGTATTTCTGAGTCTTGGTTTTCTTATCTACAAAATGGGAATAATAATAACTCAAAGAGTTGTTGCAATTATTACATGAGATAAAGCATGTAAAGTATTTGGCACTGTGTTTAGCAAAAAGTGAATATTCAGTAAGTGAAGGCCAGTAAAGCACACACATCTGACAGTATACTTCTAACCTATATATACTTCTAACCAACTGTTATGGGTTGAATTGTGGTCTCCAAAAAGATCTGTTGAAATCTTCACCCCCAGTACCTGTGAACGTGACCTTGCTTGGAAATAAGGTCTTTGCAGATGTAATCAAGTTAAGATGAGCTCACACTGGAGTAGAGTGGGTCCTAATCCAATATGAATGGTGTCCTTATAAATGAGAAGGGACACATAGACACAGGCACATCTGCAAGCCAAGGAATGCCTGGGGCTACCAGAAGCTGGGAGAGACAACGAAGGCTCCTCCCTTAGAGACTTCGGAGGAAGCATGGCCTTGTCGATGCCCTGACTTTGGACTCCCAGCCTCCAGAGCTGTGAGTGAATAAATTTCTGTTTTAAGCCACCTTGTTCGTGGTAATTTGTTACAGCTGCCACAGGAAACTAAAAAACCTTCTCTCTCTCTATGGAAACCCTGGTGGCGTAGTGGTTAAATGCCACTAGCTGCTAACCAAAGGGTCGGCAGTTCAAATCTGCTAGGCGCTCCTTGGAAACTCTATGGGGCAGTTCTACTCTGTCCCATAGCGTCGCTATGAGTTGGAATCAACTCGACAGCACTGGTTTTTTGGGATTTTTCTCTCTATAGTACACACACACATATATATGTGTTTACGTGTGTGTGTGTGTGTATAGAAACCCTGGTGGCACAGTGGTTGAGAGCTTGGCTGCTAACCAAAAGGTCGGCAGTTCAAATCCACCAGGCACTCTTTGGAAACCCTATGAGGCAGCTCTACTCTGTCCTTTGAGGTCGCTATGAGTTGGACTCGACTCGACGGTAATGAATGGATGGATGGATGCACACACACACACACCTCTAACAACTGTGATGATCCTTGTATCCCCAGTGTTGAGCTCTGAACCCGACACATATGTGTTATGCAATAAATACTTTTCAGAAGGAACAGAAAATAGGAATAAAGACCTATTTAAGAGTTTAAAAATATGGAGGTTCTGTGTTAACATGCCATCTTCAAATACATGTTATCTAGGTCGGCAAAGGTTTCTACCTGTATTTTTCCAGTGACTTTGAACCCAATTCCTCTGTTTATTGTGGGCAATTTCAATGAAATACAAATAATTGTAATCAAGTAATGCTCCAAGGGCCATAAACCTATGTGCAAGCATATGGATCACTACATTATACTCGCACCCCTGAGGTCTGTTAAACACCTTAGGATGAAAAAAGCTAATAAATATGATATTTATTTTTATCATTATTGATTTAGAAATGGGAAGAGCTAAAGACAGCAGAGAACCTAAAAGCTAAAACAAACCTATTCAAATGACCATGCATTTACAACAAGTATGGCTAATGACCTTATGATTTTTCTAGCTCTTATTTCCTAGGAACAAAAACCAAATCGCCTCTAATAAAAATATTCATAAATTTTTGCTGCTGATGCCTTTGGGGAATATTGAGTGAAGTGCTTGAAATCCATGAGCTTTTTACAATCCAGGAAAATAAAATACAGGGAGATAGAACTTGTTTAGATATAGACAGATGGATATAGATATAGAAATAAGAGATAAATTACATAATGCTCCCCCAAACACAGAGAAATATTCAACTATCCAACTATATACTACGGTGCAATCGTAGGTTGTAGTCACAAAGCCCAGCATTGCCAGTTCCTGGGTTGAAACTAAGGGCCCCGTCATGAGCATGGTTTTCCTCAGTCTTGCCCATGATTCCACCCACAAGGAGCAGTCTTGCTCTTTCCTCTGAATTTCAATGCCACGTAATGTATCAGGGCTTTCATTTGTTTTGACCTGCTGTAAAGAACAGGTTAGAGAGCTGCCAATTTTTTCACATATTCACCTTCTAACACAGAGAGAAAGGGGCAAGAAAAAGGATCGTGATATAGTTACAATTACACAGTCATTCGCTAAATCCGTATTGTGCGTTACTGTGGGGAATGGACTATCTAAGGACTGTGGAAGATAAGATACACTGTAGTTGAGGGAGACAGCCATAAAAAGTGAACCTAACACAAAGTAGAGGAAACAGAGAGGAAAGTATAAATTCCATTTGAAGAAATCCAGGAAGGTTGCTTGGAGGAGGTGGCATTTG
The DNA here is from genome assembly GCF_030014295.1 of Loxodonta africana. Classification (NCBI taxonomy): domain Eukaryota; kingdom Metazoa; phylum Chordata; class Mammalia; order Proboscidea; family Elephantidae; genus Loxodonta; species Loxodonta africana. Next base: position 170,574,953 of record NC_087369.1, on the reverse strand, counting down.
AGCTGAGCATTGAAGGGTAATTAGGCTATTTGGAGGTAGACAAGGCGAGGAGGACACCTTCCTGACCACTGGAAGAGAATGAGGAAAGCTACAGAAGAGGAACAGAGGGATGAAGAGTAAGGAATTGAGAAGGGAAGATGGTGTAAAAAGGCAGAGCAGAACTTGGGGTGAGAAAGGGCGGGTGAGGCTAAGTCAACATGGCTCCCAAACGGCATGCTGAGAAATACTGATGCTTTTTGCTCTAATCAAGAAGGAACCATCAAATGCTTTGGAGGAAAATAGATTTTCTTCCAGACAGTCCATTGCCTCTCTTGCATCAAATGAATGAGTCAGCTCCTCTATAATTACAACGGCATTTTGGACTTTCCTTTCTTAATAATTTCTTTATTAGTTACTGAATTTGGCCTAATGATAGTATATCTGTCATCCGAAGTGTCTTCAACACGAATAAAATATATGTTTTAAATGTATCTAGGATTGAATTCAAACTATAAACTGGAGTTGAAATCTAGTCCCCCACAGGCTGGTTCCGCCAGAGAGGTGGGTAAGTGCCACTACAGATTTATTGACTCTTTACAAAGTAAGGGAGAAAGGACTTAACAGCATGTCTGTTCTGCTCTGACCTGTTTTTCCCTTCTGGGTATATTGAGGCTTTCTTCCCACTTTTCAGAGATTCCCTTATTTTATTTCCCTTTTCATAACCCCTGCGTTGTCAGGATCATCACTGGAAATAAGTGGCAGGCCAGTTCCGGGGTGGTCAGTTGTTTTTCTTTCCTTCCTTCCTTTCAACACGCATTTACCAAACACCTGCCATGGGCCAGACATTGGCATGGACAATAGAAACATCAAGAACAATAAGATACAGCGCCCTGTCTACCCTCAAGTAGCTCACAGTTTCCTCAGGGAGACGGCCCAGGCTAAATTCAGTTCTAAGACTTTTGAAACCATACAAGTGGGTGTGAGGGAAGAAGAATAAAAAGCCATCATTTGAGAACTGCAAAGTGTTTTTCGTTTTTCACCCCCCCCCCCTTACTGGAAATGGAAACCCCGGTGCCGTAGTGGTTAAGTGCTATGGCTGCGAACCAAAAGGTCGGCAGTTCGAATCTGCCAGGCACTCCTTGGAAACTCTAGGGTTGCTATGAGTCGGAATCGACTCGACGGCACTGGGTTTGGTTTTTTTGGGTTACTGGAAATATGGGCTCAAGCATAGCAATGATTGTGAGGGTGGTGAAGGAGCGGGCAGTGTTTCCTTCTGTTGTATATAGGGTTGCTATGCGTCAGAACCAACTCAGTGGCACCTAACAACAACAACACCGGAGATAAAATTTCCATCATTCCGTGGCAGAGTCCTTTGTTTTAGAAAATCCATCTGAACAAACTCTCTAGATACATAAACATAAACCAGTGGCCATCAGTTGCCGTGGAGTCGATCTGACTCCTGGTGACCCCATGTGTGTCAGAGGAGAACTGTGTTCCACAAGATTTTCAATGGCTGATATTTCAGAAGTAGATCACCAGGCCTTTCTTCCAAGGCACCTCTGGGTGGACTTGAACCACCAACCTTTCTGTTAGCAGCCTAATTCTCTAACCATTTGCTCCACCTAGGGACTCCATAAACATAAACCATAGTAAATGGCACCACTACCCACCCTCACCACCCCTCCCCCCCAACACCCACATCCACCAGCAACTCCTGTTGACTCCCCCTCCAAAACACCTCCTGCCTCCATTCACTCTTCTCCATCCTACTGCCACTGTCCTGGTCCACACCACCATCATCTCTGTCGCCTGCACCCCTGCAACAGCCTCCCAGCTGGCCTTCCCTGCTTTCTTCCCATCCTCCTTACGGTTTGTTTTCCACACTGCGGCTAATGTTCTCTCTTAAAATGCAAATCAGATCAGGTTTTTTCCCTGCTTAAAGCCCTCCAATAGCTTCCCATTTCAGGTAGAATGAAATTCAAATTGCTTACCAGGGACTCTGAGGTACCCACAGATCCAGTCCTTGCCTACCTTGCTGACCTCATCCTCTGTAACGCTACCCTCCTTAACAAGGCTGGTTTTGTTCTGTGAACAAGCCCAGCATGTCCCTGCCTCAGGGCCTTTTGTAATTATGCTTCCGTCTCCTTGAAATGCTTCCCTGAGCTCCTCACTCGACCTGCTTCTCCTCATCATTCAGGTCTCAGCTCAAACGGGACTGTCTCAGGGAGGCCTTCTCAGACCACCAGGGCTAAAGCCAGCCCCCTCCCTTCTGTAACTGCATTATGCCATCCGGTTTGACTTTCTTCAAAGCACTCACTGCAATCTGAAATCGGACTGTTTCTACTTTGTCGACAATTTTATGTATGTCCACCCCACTAGAATGTAAGCTCTGTGAAAACAGGCACCGAGTTCCCCATCAGGTCCTCAGCACCTAGCTCAGGGCCTGGAGTACAGCAGGTCCCTAGCAGGAGGTGAGGAAGGGAGGGAAAGGAGAGAAGAAGGGAGGGAGGGGAAAGAAGGGAAGGAAGGAAAAGAGGAAGAAGAGGAAAGGTGAATCTATCTATTATTTTTGGAAATAATGGATAAAGTCACCTTCAGCCTGAATGCAGCTGTTTTCAGGCTTTTTTTTTTTTTTTTTTTTGAATTATCGAGTTGACCATCATCTCTGTATCCTTGGTTGCCATAGAGCTTGGGGCAGGGAAGGAAGTGCAGTTAGACAGATTGTTTTCTTGACTCCTTAAGAAAAGGACAGAACTAAGGCCCGTTGGTGGCTTGTGCCTGTGGCGATGAGTGAGGTTTGGAGTCTTATTCGTGAGTTGCTTGCAGAAGATAAGCAGCCAAAGGGAGATACTAAAGGGGCTGCTTTACTGAGCTACTTGCCAAGACTCTGGGCAGCAGTGCCTGTACTTATGAGCCTCTATTCTTTCCCTGGGCTTGTATTCTAATGGTGCATGACTTTCTGCTCACTACTCAGTCATGGCTTCTTAACACTAAATCAATACACAGCTCCCAGGACAGCACAGGCTATGTCCGCACAATGCCAAGGCAGCCTGTCAATTGATGAAATGTGGTTAAAAAAAGAAATCCATCAGATCAGTCATCTGACATCAGGTAGATGGAGCCAAGCCATCGTTTGCTGGCTGTACTCTGTTGTCTTAAATTACTAAAACACATAATGATGGGGGGAAAACTCACCACTTCAATTAGCAATATATATTCTACTTATTTTTTCTTTTATTATTTGATTTCTTGAAGACTGCCACAGTGATATGGTTACTTGGATGAGACCTGTATTAAGAACATCTTAAGGGGTTAACTTCTATATTTAACTTAATGCCAAGAGAGACTGCTATAATTCTGCATTTTTCCAGTATTTTTACAAGGAGGGGTGGCCTTGGTAGTCCTCTGAATGAAGTATCCCTTACAATACCTGTGACTGATGAATCAGGATGGACCTACCTATTTTCCCATAAGTAAGTTCAACAATTTCTCAGTGTCCCACAGCTAGGATTAGAACTCAAAGGCCCTGAATCCTAATGGTAAGAGCTGCACATGCACGGGGCCATTTTCCATACTGACTTTTACATTTCTGATTCAAAGTGTTCATGAATATTGTACAGCTTGCCTTACTCTGTTTTTTTCGTTTTAGTAAAAAAGTTTTCATCCTAGGATGAACCATTTCAATTAATGACAAATCACCACTGGGCCATTGTCATAAAACTGTACATAAGACAATGTAGCTTTTTTTAAAAAAGTCATGCTGTCGCCCAAATAGCTTGACCACACACAGCCCCTGGGCTAGATTCCTATGGGCTCTGATGTATTCCATGTGTCCCTTCTAGGACCAGTGCAATCACCCCCTAGAGACTCTCCTCCTGGAGGGGAGAGGAGGGGGGAGAAGACAGATATCGACTGGCATCTTGGAAAACTGCCATCCTCGCCCCCACCCTACCCCTTTAGTCCCCATTCACCCCTTGATTCTCCAGCAGAGCCCTGGTTAAGAAGAAAGCATGTAGGGCTTACTGAAGCATCAACCAAAAAGCTAACATTTGGCAAAATGCCTTCTCTGTTCTCAGGCTTTGCTACATGGGTTGAATCATTCCTATGGTTTTTTTTTATCACAATAAAATGAAATTGGTACTGGGAGAGGTTCATGGAGTGGACTCTATTATTACCTATTAAACAAACATGAATCCCTGCTCGATCATCATAATGGATAATTCTCTCAGACCAGTTCTCTCCATCTGAGTTCCATTTCCCACATAAAGGGTCAAAATTGACCCACGTTATTATATTCAGAAATAATTGTTGAAAATGTCAACCCACTAATAAAGTACTAAAAGCCTTAAAAGCTACTTTCATTTATTCATTTAACTCATTCATGCACTAATTTTTGTGTGTATGTGTTTTTACAACCAGCAAATACTTATTGAGTACCTGGCTGGCACTGTGGATACGAAGAGCATAAGGCATGGTCTTTATCCTCAGGGAAGCCCTAGTCTTCTGAAAGAGTCAAATACTTCAAAAAAATCATTACAGTGTATCATGACGATTGTTGTAAGGGACTATTCTCCCAAAATATGCCCACAAAGGTCCATGCAGAAGGGAAAGGTGCTCAGAGGTGAAATACACCGACTGAGAAAGGGGTGGAGAGATGGGGGCAGGAGTAAGGGGGAAATCAGGGAAAACTCTAGAGAAATGGCATTAGAGTTGGAGTTTGAGGGACAGCAGGGCGGGGGGAGTTGCCAAAAAACTCAGTCATCAAAATAAATAATATCTTAATGTACTGTTTTAAAAAATCAAAATGAATGCAGTAATTTTTCCCTTTTGTCTTAGGGTCCAATACGGCTTAGAACAGCATTGCTACTGATTTCTGTCTTTATCTGAAATTTGGATTTTTTGTCAACATGGACCTCTTGCATTAATTTTCATGTTTTTTTTTTTTTTTTACAAATATTGCATTAACACATTATTTATCTCATTATCTGAATTTGGGGGCACCGCCTGAAATTTTGCACCCCAGGTGAACGTGTCTCACTCTCCTCACCCTAGTTGAGGTCCTTCCCTAAGCCAAGCAGCCTGTGTGATGAGGGACTAGAAAGTAAGTCCATTTTCCCACCGAGTCAACTAGAACAGACCAACTTAAACTGCCAAAGTAACTTCACCCACCAAAAAAAAAAAAAACTTACAGGGTTCAACATGTTTCCTTGGAGTGGAAACCTCAGTGGTTACCCCTATTTCCCTTCCATTCTTCAGTACACTGAGGCACCAGGATCTGAGAATCGAATATGAAGCACTCAACATTGGAGAGCCGTCTCCCTGGCACCATAGCCAGTGCCGAGGATTCGTGGTGTTTGTTAATGGATTTCATCTCAGGGAAGCCAGTACTTCAGAAAATGGCCGTACACAATCATCAGAAAGCTGAATGGCAGTCATTGCTAGTTTTTCTCCCTTTTACTAAATTAATACATTTGGCACTGGGAAGTAAGTTCCCTTTAGCTGAGTAAAGATAAAGAGATGGTGCCAGTCTCTCCGGGGGGTGAGGGGTGGGATAGAGCTTTCCAAGAATTCCAGGCTATAATTTTTACATTACAGTGTTATTATCGAGAGGTGGTTTTGTTTGGCACATCCTTTTCCGTTTCTTTTCTTACATGTTTGGAGGCAGACATGCAAGCATATGTGCGTTCGATGATTTCTTCTAAATATTCCTCTTGTTTAAAAGGGGAAGATGGGTATTGGGAATCCAGCTCTGTGACGGGGAAGCCATATGTAGTCCCGTAAAGGAGAGAACTGTGTGTGGAACACCACCCAAGCCTCTGGCTTCTGGCTTCAAAGGTGCAGCACGTTAAGCAGGGAAAACAGTTAGGCCCACAAAGCTGCACCTCACTCTTAAAGCTCATAACCTCATTGATTTTAGTTCCGATTTATGGCATCATTTGTTCCTGATAAGAGCCACTCGCCTGCACAACTCTACCAGGAAAAGGTAAAATACAACCTAGCAGGGCAAAATAGAAAGGAAGAAGACAAATAAAACCAAGTGACGGTTTGAAAAATTCACTGCTTTTGCCCGGATTCTTTTGTTCATTTACTATAATTTGCTTTGTAAAAATTGGCTGGATAGTCCCCCTTTTTGTCTCAGTCCACCAAGAAGTTGTACAGACTGTTAGGGGAAAGTTATGGCTCTACCCACGATACACGTGTTTATCAACTGTACTAAAGCATCTTTTGGTATGAACTGAGTCAGACTGCTTGCGTTCAAATCCCAGCTCTCCTGTTTCCTAGCTGTGTGCCTTGGGCAAGTCACTTCACCTCTTTGTGAACATAATTGACACCATTTGGAAGGTTAAATGTTTAAGGGTCTCGAAAAAGCACGGATAAATGAGTTAAAGCCTGGACAAGGGAAGCAAGCAATGAGAGGCTAGCTATTATAATTAACAAATTATATTTTCAGACTGCTGATACTCATTTGTGTAAAGATATATTTTAGGACATGTTCTTAACACATGTGGCAAGTCATACCAATTCCTTGTGCCATCACAGTCAAGCAAAAACTTAAATTACAACAGATATTGGTGATGGCTGCACAACAGATTAATGCAATTAGTGTCGCTAAAGCGTATGCGTTAAAAATCTTGAATTGGAAAATGTTGTCTTATACATATTTTTACAACAATAAAAAAAATCTTAGAAGGAGAACTATAAAATAATGAGACTCCTCATACAACAAACTATCAGACATTTGACATTCAAATGAAGGCCGGCTCCTTCAAAGGCGAGCTGTGAGGGAAGTATGCACAGCTTTCAAGGAGACAGGCATTGCTCAACTTAGTTTGAAACTCCTCTGAGAGAATCACCTTCCGCTACCGTTACGAACCGAGCATGAAAATGAAGCTCAGTATTTTAGCATCCCAGCTCACGTTTTAGTAAAATGTGCATTCACCAACCCCCTTAGCCTCTTTTTCACCACATCCAAGTTTACTAAGCACACAGCTAGTAAAAGGCTGAGTCAGGACTTGAACTCAGGCCAGTGTGACCCAAATTGGGCTCCATATTACGTTTGGTTGTTTAAAAAAAAAAAAAGGATCAACACTGCCTTTCAAAGATGAAAATTGGAGGCCTATAATGATTTTTTTTATATAATGATATTCAAAAAGAATGAGCCACAAATTCCAAAGGCCACGCACACAGACAAAATTACAAAATACTACCAGCTTTGTCTGGCAGCACCATTGGAAGAAAGCAGTTAAAATTCAGCCACTTTTTACTTTCTGGTCAACATGAGAAAGCCAATGAAAGGAATGCATAGGTCATTTGGACCGAGTAGACTGCCTAACTCAACATGACGACCATTTCCAGGTTATGAAAATTAATCTCTGCTTGTTTTGAGATTCTACACAGAAACAGCAATCTTACAAAGAATAAAAAACCCAAAAACTCTCCCTGAAATAATATCTTTTTAAAGTTACCCTAGAAGTGGAAAGACCATTCAGTGTTGATCCAGCCCTATACAGAATTCAAATACTTTCTAGAGGAAAAATATGCAAAGGATAAACTTGTCCCAGACAGGGTTAATAACAAAAATGCTGATACGACCTTAAGTATGGTGGCGCCCGGAACCAGCACTGTAATTAATCTAAATGTACTGTAATTACACTAAATGTTACTTCTGTAGAATAGTTCCAGATCATGCGGCTTTTTCTGCTTAGATAACATGCAGTTTCTTTCCAATCATGGATGTAGGAATGCTTTGCTAAAGGAACATTAGGTCTGGAAGCAATATCTTGATCAAATCAGAATTTCTTCTGTAAAACAAATCTTTGGCTTTTGAAGAATTAGCAGCATCTAATGCCTTTTTTTTTTTAATGCCTTAGGGTAGAGATGTGAAACTAAGCTGAAATCCCCACCGCTGGATCTCCCCCTCCACCCTCTGGCTTCCAGTCATTCACAAGGACATCCATGTAGCCTCCTACCTACACTCCTACCTACACTTTACATGGTCATAAACCACTACTGCAATATCGAAATTACACCCTGTAAACTCCAGGTTGGAAATCAGTTGTAGGGAAATTCACCTCATGAGGTCTACTCATTTCCCCAGAACAGAAGGCAGATTTCTTCTGGAAGGAACTCATTTAAACACAAGCTAATAGCAAGCATTCATAAATTCGAGGGTTATTGGTATGTGCATAATTTGATGCATAAAAACTGAATGAATATTCTGGGGCTGAAAATGCAGACCCCTGCATGTGCAGAAAGATGTCTTATGGTGACTTCGGTTTTGTATGGGCTACAGTTATTCGCTGTCAGCTTTCTAGCTCCTGAGTTCTTTACCCCCTTCTCCCCAACACTGTGGCCTTCTTCAGTAACTGTCCAAAGAAAGAAATGCCAGTATTGCTGAGGGACGTGCCTTGACCACGTTAAGCCTGGTGATCCAATCATGAAGCAGAATGTGTTATAGATCAAATAGGAGGTATAGACCACCTTATCAGGTCCCAACATAGAATTACTCTAGGACAATATTAAAACCAGTTGCCATCAAGCTGACCCCAACTAATGCCAATCCCATGTGTGTCAGAGTAGAATTGTGCTCCACAGTGTTTTCAGTGGCTGATCTTCTGGTAGTAGGTGGGCAGGACTTTCTTTCAAGGAACCTCTGGGTGGACTTCAACCGTTTGCACTTAATTGCAATACTAAGATACTTTACTAAGATTCACCTTTTAAGTAAAGGTCAGATGAGGGTTAATTCTTCTTCTTTATCATGCACAACGATCAAGTAGTCCATGGATAGACGATGATAAGACAGAGAAAGGAACAAAGAACCAAACATAAGTTCCAACAGAGACCATAATCTTTTCTGCTCCTGCACTACCCCTTCTAGCAACAATAGAATCACACATTGCCACCAAAACTCTGGTCAATGTAATCTCTTTTTAATTGGTGTGAATTCAGTTCCACGAACTACAAACTGGTAAACAGCTCATATAATTTGTGGGTGTCACGGGCCAGGAAAGCAGAGGAAATGAACCCTAGGAGCCAGACGATCATGGAATGGGAAACAGGGAAGAGACCCCAGAGGTACAGAATCGAAACTCATTTTATTTTGCAACAGGCCAAGAGGAGTTCAATGAAATTGCTCAAGCCCCCAAAGCAAATGAATGGCAGAAATAGGGCAGAGATGCCATAACTTCTAGGTCAGGGCTCCTTCTGTTGGGCAGAAAGATGCCTCTCCTCTACAGGGGATGACTTAGAAAAGAGTCCTGGGAAGAGCCATGCTTATGCTCATGGAGGTCAATCCAGCCATTCACTACCTATCTCTTCGACATCCATTCTCTGCCAGGCCTGGTGTCGGGGGCCATGCATTCAGTAAGTCAACAAGGACCTAAATCGGGGCAGCCCTGAACAAGCACTTAGGACAGGAGCAGGGGTGGAAGATTCAGATAATGCCACAGTCCCATTATCCCCATAAGAGAACAGTTTACTGTGGTTTGATTTCAATACTGGAGTAATTCCAAATATTACTACAAATAGTTAAGATTTTTAGAATGTTTTCAGCATGAATGGCACTGTGAGGGGGCCCAGTCCTACTCCTCCAGTCTTAGCTCTCCCTACTAACTCCCAATTTCCTCTCCCACCAGGTACAGTTAAATGATACGAACTTCTCATTCTTCCCCAAACACACCATGGCCTTTCTCATCTCTGTCCCTCCTCATGGCTGTTAATTGAACCCGTCACACAGATGTCAAGCTTTAGGAGGACACAGACCATGTCTACTCATTTGCTTCTGTGTCCTCAGGAACTCACACAGCGCCTGGCATGTGGCTGTTGTTGTTAGGTGCTGTCAAGTCAGTTTCGACTCATAGTGACCCTATGTACAACAGAATGAGACACTGCCTGGTCCTGCATCATTCTCACAATTGTTGTTATGTTGAAGCCCTTCGTTGCAGCCAGTGTGTCAATCCATCTCATTTAGGGTCTTCCTGTTTTTTGATGACTTTCCACTTTACCAGGTATGATGTCCTTCTCCAGGAACTGAACCCTCCTGACAACATGTCCAAGGTATGTAAGACGCAGTCTCACCATCCTTGCTTCTAAGGAGCATTCTGGTTGTACTTCTTCCAAGACAGATTTGTTCATTCTTTTGGCAGTCCATGGGATATTCAATATTCTTCACCAACGCCACAATTCAAAGGCATCAATTCTTCTTCTGTTTTCTTTATTCATTGTCCAGCTTTCTCATGCATATGAGGCGACTGAAAACACCATGGCTTGGGTCAGGTGCACCTTAGTCCTCAAGGTGACATGTTTGCTTTCTAACACTTTAAAAGAGATCTTTTGGGGCAGATTTGCCCAATGCAATGTGTCTTCTGATTTCTTGACTGCTGCTTCCATGGGTGTTGATTGTGGATTCAAACAAAATGAAATTCTTGGCAACTTCACTCTTTTCTCTGTTTATCATGATGTGGCTTATTGGTCCAGTTGTCAGGATTTTTGTTTTCTTTATGTTGAGGTGTAGTCCATACTGAAGACCGTAGGCTTTGATCTTCATCAGTAAGTGCTTCAAGTCCTCTTCACTTTCAGCAAGCCAGGTTGTGTCATCTGCATAACGCAGGTTGTTAAGGAGTCTTCCTCCAATCCTGATGCTACATTCTTCTTCATATAGTCCAGCCTCTCAGATTATTTGTTCAGCATACAGTTTGAATAAGTATAGTGAAAGAATACAAATTTGATGCACACCTTTTCTGATTTTAAACCACATAGTATCCCCTTGTTCTGTTCAAACTACTTCCTCTTGATCCATATACAGGTTCCTCACGAGCACAATGAAGTGTTTGGGAATTCCCATTCTTCGCAGTGTTATCCATAGTTTGTTATGATCCACACAGTCGAATGCCTTTGCATAGTCAATAAAGCACTGGTAACATCCTTCTGGTATTCTCTGCTTTCAACCAAGACCCATGTGACATTAGTAATGATATCCTTGGTTCCATGTCCTCTTCTGAATGTGGCTTGAATTTCTGGCAGTTCCCTGTCGACATACTGCTGCAGCCAATTTTGAATGATCTTCAGCATAATTTTACCTGCCTGCAATACTAATTATATTGTTTGATAATTTCCACATTCGGTTGGATCACCTTTCTTGGGAATAGGCATAAATATGAATCTCTTCTAGTCAGTTGGCCTGATAGCTTTCTTCCAAATTTCTTGACATACATGAATGAGAACTTCCAGTGCTGCCTGCAACCATTTGTTGAAACATCTCAATTGATATTCTGTCAATGTCTGGAACCTTGTTTTTTGCCAATGCCTTCAGTGCAGCTTGGACTTCTTCCTTCAGTACCATCAGTTCCTGATCGTATGCTACCTCTTGAGACGGTTGCACATTGACCAATTCTTTTTGGTGTAGTGACTCTGTATATTCCTTCCATCTTCTATTGATGCTTCCTGCGTAGTTTAATATTTTCCCCATAGAATCCTTCACTATTGCAATTCGAGGTTTGAATTTTTTCTTCAGTTCTGTCAGCTGGAGAAATGCTGAATGTGTTCTCCCTTTTTGTTTTCTGTCTCCAGGTTTTTGCACGTGTCATCATAATACTTTACTTTGTCTTCTCGAGCCACCCTTTGAAATCTTCTGTTCAGTTCTTTTACCGCATCATGTTTTCCTTTTGCTTTAGCTACTGGATGTTCAAGAGCAAGTTTCAGAGTCTCTTCTGACATCCATTTAAGTCTTTTCTGTCTCTCCTGTCTTTTCGATGACCTCTTGCTTTCTTCATGTATGTTGTCCTTGATGTCATTCCACAACTCATCTGGTCATTGGTCATTAGCGTTCAAGGTGTCAAATCTATTCTTGAGATGGTTTCTAAATTCAGGGGGAATATACTCAAGGTCATACTTTGGCTCTCGTGGACTTGTTCTAATTTTCTTCAGTTTCAACTTACACTTTCAACTTGCACTTGGCATGTGGTGTTTTGTTCAATGTGTTTTGTTCATTTGTTGAATGAATGAATGAATGACCCAGTCAGTACAACGCAATCTTAATATTTTTAATATGCTTTTTTATTTTTTACACTTTTTGACAGCAGTAGTAGGTAGGCATCATTACCCTGTTTTACAGACTATGGAAAAGAGGCTCAGAGAGGTTAAGCAATTGCCCCAAAGTCACACAGCCTGTAAATGGTAGAGCTGGCATCTGTCTGACTGAAAATCCATGCTCTATACATTCTTAGTCACCGTTTGTTCCACTGGTCCCTCCGTTGCGTGGTGAAGTCCTAACCATGGTACAACAGTTAGGCATCTTCTTCCAGAAGCTTCCTCTAACCATAGGGCTGTGTCATAGTCCTTCCCAATGATACCGAAATGGTGTTTGGAAGTGTCTTCTCCAACTGGGTTGTGAGCTGTTACAAGACCAGGACAATGTCATTGTCATGATCTTGCCTGTACTCTGTAAAGTACCCTGCACTTGGCAAGTGCTCAATAAGATTTGTGGAAGGAAGCAAGTAGGGAGCAGGAGGTGAGGAGGAAATGAACAAATAATAAAGAATGGGCTGAGGGCACAGACTGAGGCTCAGGGGAAAGTTCAGGTCTTCAGACCATGTCCCGGGAGAACTTGTTGGCCTCTCTGCAGGCATCCAGAATTCAGTGTAACTGGAGAGTGGAAGCCTGGGGAGAGCCCCTAATCACCCAGTCTGAGCACTTTTTGATATCCATTTAAGAGAGGGCCACAGAAGAGTCCCCTCTTCTTTTATCCTCAAATCACAAATTCTGATATAGTGGGGAAACACACCCTCAGCATTTTTAAAATCCCCATTAAATGTCAGGTCTTAGGTGCAATCCCCTTTCTCACCACCAGGACCAAACCATTGGAGGTTAACCTGTTGCAGTTGAGTTGATTCCTACTCATAGTGACTCTGTAGGACAGAGTAGAACTGCCCCATAAGGTTTCCTAGACTGCAATCGTTACGGAAGAAGACTGCCACATCTTTCTCCTGAGGAGCAGCTGGTGGGTTTGAACCACCAACCTTTCAGTTAACAGCCAACCACTTAACCACTAGCCACAAGGACTCCTTCTATTGGAGGTTAGAACTCTCATTTCCTATCATTTTGCTTCATCCCCCACAACGCGACAAATACTCAGAATGGAGCCGGAGCCCTAACTGACTTAGGAGCAGTTATCACTACAGAGGCAGTAAGTAAAGGATGTCCCCAATTTCCATATCTAGAGGCAAACAGGCTTTGAACGAAACATGCTGGAGAAAAATTGAAAGCCTTTTATTCTCCAAGATTTGACTTTTTCATTCATGTAAAGGCATCTGCACTGTGAAGCCAAGACTCGCACTGTAATATTAAATGCAGTCCCTCTACTCAAAAAACAAAACAGCGAAGTGAGCACACCATCAAGCGTAGCAGGTCGTTCAGGAACACTGCTCAGAACACATTGAGAACTAACGGCAATTAGAGTCTGCCCCTTTGCAGTCTTACTTAGCAAAGGGGAAACGCTGGCAAATATACCACCTATCTGACTTCAAAGCAACAGGGTATTGACCATGAACCTCCATGGGCATATAGAGCCCCTGGTCTGCAGCGTAACCCGCCACAGTCAGGTGCGTGGGCTCCTGCTCTCAAGGGGACTGTGAATGCACTGCCTTCAAGAGGGCCAAACAGCCAATCCAGGCCCTCCATCAAATCAGAGCTGGTGCACACTGGGAAATGCATGGATTCTGAGCCTCCACACCAAATTTCAACCCTGTAAAGTTCCCTTCACTCTCTGGGCCCTAGAGGATATGTAGCTTTGTTGGGTGTCCCCAAGACCACTCTCAAGTACTATTATTTGCTAAAATGGCTTATAGAACTCACAAACACTGTTACACTCACAGTTACAGTTTATTACAGCAAAAGCATACATATTAAAATCAGCAAAGGAAAATGGTGCATAGGGAAGAGTTCGGGAGAGATCTGGTGAAGTCATGCAGACAGTGCTCAATTCTGCCAGCAATGATGTGTGACAATATGTACAAAGTGTTGCCAATCAGGGAGCTTATCTAAGTCTTGGTGTCCAAGGCTTTTATTGGGGTTAGTCACGTAGGCACCAAACACCCACGTGGCTGACCTTAGCTACTCAGTGTCCAGCCTCTCCAGAGATCAAACTGATACAACCTGGCCCCAGGCCCCACCATAAATCACATTCTGAGCATATTTAACTATCCAGAGTCGCCCAAGGCCCCAGGTATACAAAGATACTTTTATTAGGCAGGGCATTCCAAGGGTTAGAGTGATCTAAGGAGTCCTGGTAGCACAGTGGTTAAAGGCTCGGCTGCTAACAAAAAGGTTAGCAGTTCTAACCCACCAGCCGCTCCATGGGAGAAAGACCTGGAGATATGCTCCCATAAAGATTAAAACCAAACTAAACCTTTTGCCATCAAGTCGATCCTGACTCATAGTGACCCTATAGGGCAAAGTAGAATTGCCCCATAGGGTTTCCAAGGAGCGGCTGGTGGATTTGAACTGCCAACCTTTTGGTTAGCAGCTGAGCTCTTAACTGCTGTGCCTAGGAAACCCTATGGGGCAATTCTACTCCATCCTATAGGGTCATTATGAGTTAGAATCAACTCGATAGCAACGCATTTTGATTTTAGAGGTGATTTCCCAGGACCTGATCAAGGATCAGTCTTTTTTTTTTTTGAGAATTTGCAGGGTTTGAACATGCCAAGTCAACTAAGTTAATCCTTTATTCCACAGAGATTTTCCAAGACAGAGAAGGCCTGCTCCTTGAACGGGACTTTTGCAATACAGAGGGTCTCCAGAACAACATATAAAGTTGCACTTGCAAAGATTACAGGCAGAGAGTACCACAATTTTTGCCTCTCCCCCACCCCGCCCCCTTTTTTTTTCTTTTATTTTTGCACCTCTGATCACCTGGGAGTTTGAAGAGGAGGAGGACTGTAAACCCATTCCTAATTTGGTGAGAAACTTGTTGTTTATTGATTCATTAACATACATTAAGTGCTAACTGTGTGCCTGAATCTATAAAAATTCTCTATGCCCACGTTGCTGTCTATCCTCTATTTCTCTAATAAGGAGAGGGTTGGTGGCTTAGCAAGCATTTGTCACCTGAAAATGCTGGAAACCTCCCATCAGACCATTATCTCAAGCTTGCATTCTACTGGGATTGGGGAAAGAACAGAGCAGTGGAGTAAACCATGTCGTTGCTTACCTTTGCTGGTTATTTAACTCTTAGCTCTAGTTTTGTATGGCCTGAAGATTTCTTTTTTAAAGAAATATCTGCTTAACTTATGTTACTGGTTCTCAGCGGGGGCCAGTTTTGCCTGCCAGTTGACATTAGGCAAAGCCTGGAGACATTTTTGATTGTAACAATGATGGTGGAACAGCCCCCTACAACAAAGATTTATCCTATCCCAAATGTTAGAGTGCCAAGATTGAAAAACCCTGATTTACCTCTACATAGTCTTTAGAGTAAACTTACAAAATACAGAGGAAAATAAAGGAAAAAATGAACATGGCCCATATCTCACCATTAACTGATAATCTTCATTAACACATTTTGGTATTCCTTCTACTTTTTTTTTACACATCTATGATTTTTTGCTTGACAAAATGGGAGTCAGACTGGGTATATTGTTTTGTATCCTGTTTTTTCTTATTGTGGGAGCATGTATAGAAGTAACACAGTGTCATTATAAAAAAAAATTCTTGGAAATTTCAAAAAAGTAATTATCATGCAGAATATGGATACACCAAACTTGATGTAATTCTTCTCCTACTGTTGAAAATGGGACTATTTTCATTTTCTGTTATGACTTAACCTGTATAAACAAATCCATGGAACTCTATCCATGCCCTGCCTCTCCAAGGAGACTTGTGCGTTTAAATCATTATCTCCTATGAAGGTGCACCATAAAGGTCCCGATTCCTGAAAAAAAAAAAAAACTTCTTTTTACAAAATTTCTTGGGTTAATATTCCATTTGTTTTCAATCTTTAGCATTTTACTGACCCTGACATACTTCACCTGACTAAATCTGAATTCTGTCAACGTCTCATTCAATAAAAATCCAGTCTTGGAGCTAAGAGGCAATCCATTGGGGGATATACAATAGCAAATCAATATTTTCTAGCTAAAGGACCATCTTTAAGCCATAGAATTAAATGGAGGCAATGACAACTGTGAGTTCTAGAAAAAGTAACTGGGGAAAGGAAGAGCAAAGAGTGGTCAAACAAGACTTTAAAGCCAAGCTTTTGCAAAAAACTACCACAAATCCAACAAAACCCCTATTATCTTGCAGTTTTCTTTATCCGCTAATGAAGTCTGTGATTGTCATCATTCAGGTTTAGATACAAAATGCTCACTAATCCCTCTGTAAATCTCACTTTGGCATATTGAGGCCTGGGCTCCACAACAGAGGGAGGATTATGATGCACTCAGGGATAAGAGAGCCAGAGAGATTCTTCCAGACCTGCAAAGAGGAACCTACGAGGAAAGGTAAATGCGGTCAGAGGAAGAGTGGACTAAGGGAAGAATTAGGAAGTTTCTTCAACTATAGGAGGGATAGCGACTAGTTGAGGGACTCCCGTATGCTGTGCAAATGGAATAAGAAGAAATTGATTTTATCTGTAACATGAGAAAATCACCTTAGCTATATTGGAGAATTTCTTAGTGGCTTGTCTGTCCATTCCTCCATCCATGCATCCAGTCCACAAATATGTGCTAAGAATTTACTTGCTAGCCAATTAAATGAGTTTTTCAATAAAGGCTCATTCACTTATTTGATGAGTATTTGTTGAGCCTCTGCTATTGCCCAGTAAGGAGATACAAAATAATTGACACCGCCACTCTCAAGCTTGTAAAAACGATTTCTCAGGACATCTTTGGAAGCAAATCGCACTTCCATTTGCTTAGTTAGAATGGTTTGTCAGTATAATGTGAGGACAAAGCAGATAGCCACTATATGATCCTTAATTTTTAATTAAGTAGAAGTAAAAAAAAGCCATAAAAACCAAGCACCTTATACTAGTACACTTATTTGCATGATAGACCATATTTTGAGTCTTTACAAAATGATATGAGATTTATCCAGCCAGCATATATTAAGACACACATATGTGAAAGATTAGATTTCCATCTTTCTCTTAATTCCATCAGCCAATTGGTCAGAATCCATTCTAACCATTAAATGCATTCCCACCTTGTGGGGATGTCTACACCGGAAGACTAGAACAGATGTTTTCAAGGAAATGGAAAACAGCTGCTTTATTTGGCTGTATCCTTTTATACACGGATGGACATTTCAGTTGCAGACAGTTCCAAAATGCAAACAATGGCATCCCTGTGCATGATAAAACACTAGGAAGTAGTAGTTGGGGTGGGTCAAATATTTTCATCAATAACCCCACCACAGAATGTCTATTGATGAAACCCACTGGGCAGAGGGCACTGGGACAGTTTGAGTTGTATGTCCCCAAAAGATCTGTTAAAGTCCTAACCCCTGGTGCCTGTGAATGTGACCTTGTCTGGAAATAGGGTTTTTGTAGATGTTATCAGTTAACATGAAGTTTTACTGGACTAGGGTGGGCCCACATCCTTACTGGAAGCTCTGCTCCTGGATAACATTCCTATGTCTGACTGTAAGGTGAGGGTAAAAGCATTCCCTTCCTGATGGAAATTTTGTGAGGATGAAATGAGAGAAGGTACATACAATGCCAAGCACAGTAGGGGGCCCACAGTAGGAGCTCTGGCCCATTCATGCATTTCCAGATTTCTCCTGCCTATCTGGTAGGCAGGTCACTTGTGGACAGAGACAGACACACGTCTTCACCCTCACAGAGGTCAGTCACAGCATCTCTCAAAGTGTGACCACCAGACCATCTGTATCAGAATCACACTCAGCATATATGCTGGTTCCCAGGTCACATCTGAAACCCCAACAAGGGCCGAGGTGAGATGGGCCTGCAGTGGGGGGATGGCAGAGTCAAACTGCTCACATTGTATTGCAATGCCCTGCTCGGCATGTGGTCACTTAGTGTGAGAGCTACTCAATTAGGGTGAATCCCAGAGATGGAGCCCAAGCAAACACACAGATTCCTATTCTAGATAATTTACCTCACTAAATCTGTATAATTGAGGGGAGATTGCTCATCCCCAAAACACAAAGATATTCCAATGGCCTGTGTTTATAGGTTTGGTGGGCTGCAAAACCATTGCTTTTTTTCTAACTGATCTTCTAACTGGACTTCTGGTCCCCAATCCCTCTGATCGAGGACACCAGCTTAATCATCCTAGAGCTCAACTCTACTAACCTCACTCCCTGCTCAAACACTTTCAGTGGCTCCCCAGTGTTTGCAGAACACACTCGCCATTACTGCCCACACAGCCAAGGTCCCCCACAGTGTGGCCACGATGCAATGTCATACCCTTCATTCCTGCTATTGCCTGTCTTGCAGCCAGCCAAAGACCTCTGACTTCATGGCTATCTGCTATATTCCCTGCCATGCCACCAGCCAAACCAATCTGCACACAGTTCCCTGGACATGCTTCATTTCTTCTACTTTGTTTCCCCCCTGTATCCTCCTCTCAGACTGTTCTTTCTCATCTTCTTGTATACAAAACCTATCTCAAGGTCACCCTTGACCCCCTCACCACTAGGAGGGAGCAGTCCTTTCTGCAAATTCCCATCTGCACTCCCCTCTATAACTCATCTACTCTTTGTGGCATTTGTGGACATATATTCTCTCCCCAACAAGGCTGTAAACTCCTTGGGAGCTAGGTTCATGTCTTAATCACATGTTTATCTCCCACACCCCCTTGCATTCGGTAGCTGCTCAATAAACACATGCCTGGTAACACACAAACAACTACTGGTTCTCAATCTGCGCTAAAGTGATAATATCTCTTTGCACCCGACCACAGCAAATTTGAAGCAGTGTCGGGCATCTAAGCACTCTTCCCTCCAGGCCTCTAAACGTATCTGGTCTGCAGAGAAGGAAAACTACGCACACGTCCTCAGGACTTGGCATATTATTGATGATACGAGTAGAAGCATACTTATATGGTACCCAGCCAAGGGATCATCTCACCCAAGACAGAGAGGAAAAAAACTTGTATTTAGAATACTAAGTTGTTGTCGGTTGCCATGGAGTCAGTTCTGACTCACGGCGACCCTATGTACAACAGAACGAAACACTCCCCGGTCCTGTGCCAAGATGGCGCAGGTCCTTTGACATCCTACCCAGTCCTGCAACATCCTGACATCATTGAGGAGGCAGCTCTTCCCCAGTCGTCTTCTGAGTGCCTTCCAACGTGGGGGGCTCATCTTCCAGCACTATATCAGACAATGTCCCGCTGCTATTCATAAGGTTTTCACTGGCTAATGCTTTTCAGAAGTAGACTGCTGTGTCCTTCTTCCTAGTCTGTCTTAGTCTGGAAGCTCAGCTGAAACCTGTCCTCCATGGGTGACCCTGGTGGTATTTGAGTACCCGTGGCATAGCTTCCGGCATCACAGCAACACAGAAGCCCCCACAGCACGGCAAACTGACAGACGAGTGGTAGAGTATACTATGGAAGCAGTAAAAAAAAAAGTAATGAAACAACAGAGAAACAACAACATGGCAACACAGCATGATGAAAAATACAATGGTATAAATCAGGCTCCAATTCAGTTCTTGCATTATTTTCTTCACATGCATTCCTCTGTTACGATGGGAAGAAATGTGGAAAGCATATGGCAGCCACCTAGAAGTTGGAGATTCCATCATTGGGCATTGGCTTATATCAAGAAAAAGCAAAAGGAAAGGTTTCTAAGATTTTTGTCATTGTCATTGTTGTTTGGAGTTTGTGTGTGTGTGTGTGTGTCTTCTTCATATGAAGGGACATGGAACAATGTCAGTTTACGCCCTGAGCATATCAGATAAAAAGATCACCCCCTCAGACCATCTAGGAGGGCAGATACCAAGTCTATCCCGAAAGCCACTGTTACAAAGGGGGTCTGCTAGCTCCCCTGGAGGTTCTGTTTCTCCTTAAACAAAAAGTAGACAGCCTATATAAAATTGTAAATCTGTAGGAGGGCAAAAGCTTTAGCATGATTTATAAGCTATATTCAAATCAAAGGTTGCTGCATCTGACACCATTTTGGACTATTAATGGTACTTGATAATACTGATGTCACTTTTTATGTACAGCAATATAATTAGCAGTGCTATTACTACTATCTTGCCTTTCTGTCCCTAACTACTTCTCTATAAACATAATTTATTAGATGAGAAAAGCGAAGATTTTTAAAAAATAAATCTACCCCATGGCAGCATGCCATGGTATAAAAGATTAGACACTATTAACAAACATTGATAACACCCACACCTGAAAAGTTTCTCGATGTTAATCAACACACGAATCGCACAGTATGTCTCTGGGTATAGATGATCACTCTCACGATTTTTGTTTGCATTTTAACTAAAAAAAAAAAAATAGAGCATGCTGCAGATAGTATCTGTTGGTAAATCTTGTTCAACATTGCATGCATGGTTAGAAGTCAAGTCAAATAGAGAAAACAGATCTGTATATTTAATCCTAAGCAAGATCCTACACACCCAACAACCATAGCATCTGCTTCAACTCCTCTTGGTGTGTCCACAAACCAGGTTGTACAAGAATAAGCATGGGCCATGTTCAATAGCAGATTCCAATGCAATTTTAAATCCTACTGAGAACAGGGTTTGAAGATTAAACTGTTACTGCCAAAGGTACATGGCTGGAGTGGTGCACCTATGGACTACTTTTTGTAATGGTGTTATAAAAAGTATACATAAAACGAATACCTCCATCACTATATAAAAGCAACAAACACCCTCAGCTACGCTTTCTGGTTAATTAAAGGGTTCACTGAAAACCTTTTATTCTCTCTTCCTGCTGAAATTCCTTTGAAAGTGTACCAACCTTACCACCTTAATAAGTGCAGTAATAGTACTTTAATCATTCTGGATCTTGTAGGGATACAAGCTTATTATTTTGAACACTGCTCAGTTCTGCAGATGCAAATGGATCGAAGAATGGAATGAATCTGACCTAAGTCTATGACATAACTGCATTCAATTCATTTCATTCTACCAACTATTTATTGAGGACCTGTTGTATTTAGAATTAAGACGACTACTGTGTATCCATCCTGGGATTAGGGAGAAGCTAATAGCAATTGTTTCCTTACACCTTATATTTAAATAAAAGTTAAAATTAGAAAAAAAGATAATTTAGATTCTCAGTGGATTGGTGTCCAATTAGTTGAATTATTGCTATACTTGTAGGATCAACTAGGAAGAAAATGATTTAATAAGGCACTGAAACCTCAATATAACTTTGTCCTCAGGGTCCAGGGTCCCAGACTTGGGAGGCCCCCACGTCTACCTAAGTACACTGTATTTACCCTGTCACACTGCCCTTATTACAGTGCCTCATCACTTTTTAACGGCTTAACTGCCTAGCTCCTCCCACTAGACTGAACCTTACTCCCACCAAGTAGCACAGTACATGGCACATAAACACAAAACACCAAGCCCATTTCTGCCAAGTCAATTCTGACTCATAGTGACCCTATAGGACAGAGTAGAATTGCCCCATAGGGTTTCCAAGCAGTACCTGGTAGATTCGAACTGCCGACCTTTTGGTTAGCAGCTGTAGCTTTTAACCACTATGCCACCAGGGTTTCCTCATGGCACATAGCGGGCTCCTAATAAATTCATTCATGTATCATTCACTCACCCATTTATTCATCCATGCACCAATCAGTGTTTGTCCTAGGCTTAGGGCAGCGGTTCTCAAAGTGGAACCCCCAAAGGCAGCATCAGCATCACCTTAGAGCTTGTTAGAAATGTACATTCTCAGGCCCAACTCCAGACCTACTGAATCAGAAACTCTGGGGGTAGGGCCCAGCACTTTGGGTTTTAACAAGCCATACAGGAGATTCAAGGACCCCTGGTTGCCCAGTGGTTAAGCACTTGGCTGTTAAGCAAAAGGTCTGAGATTCAAATCCACCAGCTGCTCTGTGGGAGAAAGATGCGGCAGTCTGTCTCTGTAACGATTACAGCCTTGGAAACCCTAGGAGGCAGTTCTACAGGTTCTCTATGAGTCAGAATCAACTCAACAGCAATGGGTTTGGTTTTTTACAGGAGGTTCTGATGCACTGCAAAAGTTTGAAAACCAATGTCTTAGGGTGACCATAACAGTGATCATCCAAATTCACACATTTTTGGAGGGTGAAATAGGGTGCTAGAGACAATTATACTTGAAAAACAGGTATAAACTGGGACTGGCTCAGGCAAATAGGGGTACATGTCCACCCTGCTATGCTGCCTTATTGTGGGGTAACCACTTAAAAGGGATACAAGATGCACCCATTTTATTTTAAATCTTAATCTACAGTGCATCATAGCAATGAAGTCCTGCGTATCTGACAAAGGCTCACTAACACATCAGGGCAACGTCCCAAAGTTCCCCCTGAGTCCAATAATTAAATGTAATCAAAAGTGTTTTAATCAACAGAGCAAGAAAAATCAAAGCAGGGTGAGAGGGTTTGTGTAGACATTTTTCACAACACTTCATGAAGTCACACAATATAATGGAGACAGCACTGCACTGTCTAAAAATGGTCTGTGTTCTACTCCTGGCTCTGCTCCCCAAGTCTCCGCATGATCTTGGGCAGGGCACTCCCCTCTCTAGCCTGTTTCTTGACCTAAAATGAATGGCCAAGGCTGGAGCAACTTGGACAACAAAACAAATCACAATAGCATTGAAGTATCATCCATAGGATGAAATAAATCAATAAATAAATATCCGTGTGTTCTAGTTCTGAATCAACGGTTGATTAAATAAAGGGGGGAGTAGGGATAGCTCTTCTTTATAGAGGAATTCCAGTTGATCAATGTATAAGGAATAAGGGAAATTGAAAATCACCATTAGGACACCACAGCCATAATTTCTACAGGCAACATTCACTAGTGTATGCTAAAATTAGTGGGTGTGACTTTAAGGAGAAAAAGGATGTTTACATAGTCTCGAAGTATTCCCCCCCGCTCCGAAAATGACTAATGACTGTGGCGGTTGCACACAGGACCACAGAGTCTGCCAGTGGCTGGACTTGCCACCCACGTGGACTGAGCTCAGTGCACTCAGAGGCCCATGCCTTTTCACACTAAAAGCTTTTCCAGAGCGTGCCTTCTTTCGAACTCATGCACCTGACAGTATGGCCGTTGACAAAGACCCCAAATAACATAGAAAAAGACCAGAACTTGTTCGTGCAGAATTGCCCTGTGTAACGAGGGAGAAGGTATTAAGCTCATTAATAATAAACACATAGGAAAATTTGCCCTAAAACAAAGACAAACCAAGACACAAGTGCAGGCTCATGCATGTGTGTGTGCACACAGACACACACCACGAGGGTTTTCAGTTGGTCCTTATGGAAGAAACCAAAAAATGAAAAAAAAAAAAAAAAGGGAGTATCTAAACCTGTTTGCTTCACTGTTGTTAGGTGTCCTCAAGTCGGTTCCGACTCATAGCGACCCTATGCACAACAGAACAAAACACTGCCCGGTCCTGCGCCATCCTTACAATCGTTGCCATGCTTGAGCCCATTGTTGCAGCCACTGTGTCAATCCACCTCGTTGAGGGTCTTCCTCTTTTTTTCTGACTCTTGCTTTCTTAGGGCACCAAATTATTCCCCAGCTGGAACACTTTTTGGAAACACACATGAGCACAGAGGGAAGGACTCATGTGAGTAACCGGAACAGCAAATCTCAAAATTATTTTAACTTGGAAAGAGTTAGTTTATATGTTAACCTGGTAAGTATTCTGTTCAGGAAAAATGAATTTGGGCAGACCATGAAATAAAACACAACACTTGATGTCAATGGATGGCTGGGGGAGGTGCCTCCCCTGCTGTCTGGCTCAGTTCCTTGTTCAATGAGCACTCACTCCATTTCAGAAAGTGACCACCTCATCGCAGACTGTGGCAAATTACCAGCTTAAACTAAGCTGACCTTTCCTATGTTGTCTATCTGTCTAGCTCCCTCCCAGGGGAGGTAATTAGATGTTGTGACTTCTGTTTTCACGGAGCATGGAGGGACAAACATAAATAAGCAGTACGGATGGTGGCAGTGAAGGACTTGGTCACCTACTTTAACCTTGTTCATAAAACGGGGAGAGTAAGATGTGTAGACTATTGAGCATTCCACAAAAGCAGCTACACTTCGAACACCTTTACAGCACAATGGTACTTTTCACCAGATAGGAATCTGTGCATGTTTAACAGGCAGGAGATGCTGAAAGCCACCATAAAAACTCTCACCCTCATGGTTGCACGACATAAAGAATGTAATCTGTGTCACTGAATTATACATGTAAAAATGGTTGCATTTGCAAATTCTGTTTATATATATAAAAAAAAAAAATATTTACCACAAAAAAACCATTATCACCCTAATAATTGTTGTGTTGTCAGGTGCTGTCTTAGTTATCATCTTGTGCTGCTATAACAGAAATCCCACAAGTGGATGGCTTTAACATCAGAAATTTATTCTCTCACAGTTTAGGAGGTTAGAAGCCCAAATTCAGGGTGTAAGCTCCAGGGGAAAGCTTTCTCTGTCAGCTCGAAGGGAAGGTCCTTGACATCAATCTTCCCTTGGTCTAAGTGCTTCTCAGCACAGAGACCCTAGGTCCAAAGGACAAGCTCTGCTTTTGGCTCTTCTTACTTGGTGGTATACTGCTGTTCCTCTCTTCTCTGCTCACTTCACTCTTTTACATCTCAAAAGAGATCGACTAGAGTTACAACCTAATCCTGTAGATTGAGTCCTGCCTCATTAACATAACAACTGCCTCGAATCCTGCCTCATTAACATCATAGAGGTTAAGATTTACAACACATAGGGTAATCACATCAGATCACAGAATGGTGGACAACCACACAATAGTTCGCATCATGGCCTAGCCATGTTGACTCATATTTTGGGGGACACAATTCAATCCGTTAACAGCTGCCATCAAGTCAGCTTGGACTCGTAGTGACAAAACATTGACAAAATATTGCTCGGTCCTGTGTCATCTTCACAACAGTAGGTGTGTTTGAGCCCACCGTTACAGCCACTGTGTCAATCCATCTCGTTGAGGGTCTTCCTCTTTTTCGCTGACCCTCTACCAAGCATAATGACATGTTATCAGGAGGGACTGGTGGCTGGTGCCTCCTGATAACATGTCATCTATTACTCTAATAACTAGGGCTACTAAATAACAGTAATGAAAAATTTCCACTAGCGATGTCCCCTGAAGAACTAGGCAATGCCGTATCCACCATTATCTCCTCTCTCGGCCCCCTCCTACAGTTTGCTGTTGTGGGAAGGCTTGGGAATTTGATAATTTCCATTTGGCCTTGGACAAGTTACCGTATAATTTTAAGCCTCAGTTTCCTTGTCTGTAAAATGGGGAAATAGATGCTTATCCCATGGGGTGGTTGCGAAGGCTGAGAAAACATACCTATGACCTGCTAAGCACGTTCAGCTGCTGGCACGGAGTAGGGGCTCCATTGAAATCAGTTTCCTTCCTCTTTTTGCAAAAAGTAAAGCGAAAAGACATCATCTTTATGCATTCAATATAATATTCGTATTTCAACAAGTGTCAAACTTTATCAGCAATGCGCACTCTACAGTAATACTTGTCAGGCTTTAATACACATAACAATCACTTGGGTGTCTTGTTACAATGCAGATTCTGATTCAGAAAAGTCTGGGCTGAGACTTGAGTGCCTGCATTTCTAACAAGTTCCCAAGTGATACTGATGGTCCAAGGACCCCACTTTGGGCAGCAAGGATCTAGAATTTAGGAGAACTAGATTCTAGTCCAAGGAGCCTTGGTGACGAAGTGGCTAAGCACTAGGTTGCTAATTGAAAGATCAGTGATTTGAAGCACCTAGCCACTCTGTAGGAGAGAGATGCGGCAGTCTCCTTCCATGAAGGTTTACAACCTTGAAAACCTCACGGGGCAGTTGTACTCTGTCCTATAGGGTCGTTATGAGTCAAAATCAACTCGATGGCAATGAGTTTGTTTTTTTGTTTTGGTTTTTTTTGGTTAGATTCTAGTCGTAGCTCTGCCATCATGCACAGTACGAAGTTATCGGAAAAGGTTCATGAAACCATTCACCAGGTCACTCAGAAACGGCCAAGGCCAGGTAGCCTGGTCTGCCCCGGGAGAAACTGGAGACAGATCTAATTACAGCTCCCTGGAGATCCATCCCATGAATTGAGTACAATGTCTGTTTCCACGAGTGGACTCACTTGTGAAGAAGGTAGGGCTGGCCCAGGCAAAAGACTGAAAGATCACAGACTATTGAATGAACTCTCAGCCAGCGTTTCTTTCCTTTCTGCCCATTTCTTTCACAAATACATACTGAGTCTCTGTTCTGGGCTGGACTCTAGCCCACCTAGAGATATTCATGAAAATATGATGTGAAATAGTCTTGGTTTCAGTTTCCGTCCCTCACATGCCCACAGATGGATGCCAGCAGAGTGATCTACCAGCAACCGGCCAAGACTTGGTGGGGCTCTGTGGATCCCCTCGCTGTCTTGATGGGGATCTAAGGAACAGTGGCCTGGTTTAGGAGATTTGAACTTGTATTCTTTATCCACTTGGACCTTGACAGGTGTAGTAACAATTCTGTAGGCAACATACCTACACAAATGGGTTTGAAGATGTATCCATTAAGAGATGTACGATGATCAGTGAATTTACAGGATAATTCCAATTAATAAATGTGTAAGAAATAAGGGAAGTAGAAAATCACCATCGGAACACCACAGTCATAATTTCTGCAAGCAACGTTCACCAGTGGATGCTAAAAGAGTGGGCATCTGGAGTGGCAAATTTCCTTGGTATAATCAAGCCTGGTATGACAACGCTTGCAACTGGACTCACACGCCTTATATGGGAGAAAGTGTCCTAACCATTGCTTGGGAAATGCTGACTTCTTAAGGGCAATAGGACCAAGGCCTGTGTCTTTAAGAACGCTTTGCATGCCAGGGAGTAGATTTCACTCAACTTGACCGAGCTGCAAGTTTTTTAGTCTAGTGAAACCACCAAAGGGCATGTTTCCTGGTGTTGCAGACGCTATACATGACTCATGCAGAGAGGCTTTCCTTCAAATCAGTGTAGAAGTAGCACCTATAGGCAACCCAGCCAGCACTAGCACCCTGCCAATACTGAACAAAGTATGTAAAGCCCTGGTTAGCTAGAACGAACCAGATATTTTAAAATGTTGGCATATACTTAGTACAGAAGGCAACACAACTCATTCATTTTCAAAAGGTTTGTGCTAAACAGATGTTAGTTTCACTTTTCCAGCAAAGACTGTCAATCTGAAAAAAAAAAAAAGAAAGAAAAATAAGCCCTCTGCCATCAGGTCGACTCCAACTCACAGCGATCCTACAGGACAGAGTAGAACTGTCCCACAGGGTCTCCAAGGAGCAGCCGGCGGATTCGAACTGCCAGCCTTTTGGTTAGCAGCCATAGCTCTTAACCACTACACCACCAGGTTGTCCATCAATTGGAGAAGCGCAATTCATAACACAAAGGCCTGATAGAATTTAAGCGTGAAATCCACCTTGGCCCATCTAATAGCCGGGGGGCCATCATCCCTCAGGTTATTTGGTCTCACTAAGCCTCAGTTCACTCATCTGTAAAACAGGAGTACACAGTCCCTGCCCCGCGTACCTACTAAACATAAAAGAGCTTTGTGAACTCTAAAGTCCTCTCCAAATGCAAGCTCTTTTTGTTTCGCGTCAAACAGAATAACATTTGCTACAATGCAGCTTGTTTAAAATTAACCTGATGTGGCCCAGCAATGAACACAGACACCAGCATGATATTAACAATATGATATGCTGTGCTGATTAAAATTTCAACTACGCCATCCACCCCCATCTCCTTGGAAAGTTAATGAATTAATGAATCTTTAAAGGACAGTCAGGGAGGCCTTAAAAAGAAGATGCCTTTTTGAGTAAGGAGAGAAAGTGGCGGATTACAACTTAATGGCTTCAGAATAATGGTAATTTCCCTATTTTCTTCACTTGCCTTAGCTCAGCTAATGGCTTCATTAACGGCCACACTCCCCAGCGAATAATAGGGGCCCTTGTCACATCCATCATAGTCACGTCACAATAAAACCAGTTAAATACAATCCAGCTCCCTGTCTCATGCCAGTCAGCGCTAGGAATCGGAATTACGTGAAGAATTCCGATGAAAGCTTGTATGTTAAATTCCTTTTAACAATACGCGTGCAACAGGCTACTTGTAATGGCACGTTAACTGTATTGTACATGCCGTGCTGAATAGATAAGTATAGCAACAATCAAAGAGCTGGGCGGATGAGCTGCACTGTGTTATTACAAGTTGAGCCTCAATGTCTTTTATTTCTTTCATTCTAGTTTGATCAAAGTAGCATATTTTCTCACAATTAGCACAATCATGTCAAATCAGCAATGTCATATCATAATCTAAAATGTCACTTCATAAAATTGGGCTGTTCGAATGACTGAGTTCTTTTTGTGAAGCATCTGGTGTAGCTGGAAGGCCTTAAAATTTGTAGGTTTTTTTGTTTGTTTGTTTGTTTGTTTGTTCCGTCTTGGCTATGGAGGAGGAGACTAGCAGTGAGAGGGCAGCTTGGCGTTGATCAAGGATGTCAATGATTTTCACTAACCAAGGCACCGAGTATGGCTGCTTTACCACTTTACACAGGAGGTAGCCAGATTCTGGAAGTGTCAGAAGCATCCCACGCATTTTGCATGGCTTTTGATGAAGCAGATTCTCCTCCAGCACATGGTACTGCCGGAAGTTTGGGGTTTTTTTAGAAGCTGGATTCATTCATTTGGGGCCACTAGGGAGCCACTGAGTATGTTGAAGCAATCACTAACTGAATGGGACCTTAGTGGCCTGAGACCAACTGGGAGAGCAGCTACCAAAAAGGCTTCATTTACTCCCAGGAAGTGGTGTCTGCTTGGGGCCGGGGGGCAGGGGTGGGTAAACTGGGTTGATGTGTGTGATACTAAAGAATAATCTTTGTTGTGGGGAGTGAAAACTTAGCATCTGTGATGATATCAGCTTTTTTTTTTTTTTTTTGCTATATTTTGGTCCTATTTTATAATGCAATTTAATGGAATTTTGTTTTCAGATACAGAAAAGATGGGGGGGGGGAGTCAATCTTTAGCTGGTCAGCGACAGTCTTTATTCCTGCTAGTATTCTTATGTTTCCCCCCTTCTGGCAAGCGGCTCATTTTAGATAACGATCTGTCCCTTTAATTCTAAGAATGCAGAAGGTGTGCATTTGTAGGGCTTCCTTGCTCCCTCCTTCTGGCATCGTAAATATGAACCAGCTGGACATGGTCAGGCTTTGGGTATTTCATTGTAGTCCTTCTCTTGAAATACTGTTTATATTTAACATTACTCTTTATTAGCCAATGGAATACATAAAGTACTTTGCCATTCTCTTGAGTAACCCCAGATTAATGAAAGCGCATATACTTTCGGCAGCTGCCTTACAAAAAAAATAGTTACTTCTAATTAAAACAAGCTGGTGCTTAGAGCTGAGAGGAAAGAAATGAAGTTTTATACCTAGCAACTTAGATCATGTCCTTCTAAGCCAGGAAGACAGACATACTCTTAACACCTAAACTCTCAAAATGACATGCGCCGTTTGTCTTTCATGGGAAGCAAACGGCACTCCACTTTGAAACAGTGAGGGCAAGTGTGGAAGCTACTAACCTAAAGGTATATGTGCACAAACTGTAACCTAAAAGATCCCGTTGCCATCAGGCTGATTCTGACTCATGGCAAGCCCGTATGTGTCAGAGTGGGACTGTGTTCCACAGGGTTTTCAATGGCTGATTTCTCCGAAGTAGATCATCAGGCCTTTCTCCCGAGGCGCCTCTGGGCGGACTCTAACTGTCAAACGTTCTGTTAGCAGCTGAGCTCATTAACTGTTTGCACGACTCAGGGACTCCAAAACTGTAACCTCGCTAGGGTTTCAATCTTAGAGAATCGTGGCAGGGGAGAGGGTAGAAAGCAAGACGGAGAGTGAACGAGAGGGAGAGAGGGAATTTTTGTGGATCTCTTTTACTGTGTTGGTTTTCATAAAATTCATAATAAAAATAATACCAAAACCAAACCTGTTGCTGTCAAGTCGATTCCAACTCATAGTGACCCCACAGGACAGAGCAGAACTGCCCCATAGGGTTTCCAAGGAGCACCTGGTAGATTCAAACTACCCACCTTTTGGTTAGCAGCCATAGCTCTTAACCACTGCGCCACCAGGGTTCTGTAAAGATTACAGCCTCAGAAGCCCTATGGGACAGGTCTACTTTAGCCTATAGGATCGCTATGAGTCGAAATCGACTCATCAGCGGTTAGTTTATTGAATATGTACCCTATGCCACGCATTATGATTTGCCTGTGTAATGGTATTATTCTCCCCAGTTTAAAGATGAGGAAACTGAGAGCCTAATAAATTATCTGTCTTCGCATAACTCTCAAAAAAAAAAAAAAAATAAGACAAGGTAAATTTAAAGGTGGCCTGCAGTTTAAGAAAAAAAAAAATGACAACTCTACAATCCATCACATGGTGATTGGAGGATTGAAAAAAAAAATTCTGGTTAGCTGAGCCTGCCTGTTTATTTGTATCTAGCCATACCTATTCTGCCTACCCAACCCGAAGACAATTTGGAGAAGGATCAGCAAAGAACAAGACTGACAGCAGGGCTGACAGCTTTAAAGAGCAAATTAATGTCTTCAGAGGAGGGTAATATCGGAGTAGCTATTAAAGGACAGGGCATAGCACAAAAAAAGGTGTCACAGGGCTGCAAATTTAGCCACACACAGGTTCAGATCTGGAGTTGACCACTTAGTTGTGCCACTTGAGTCATCTCCCTGAGCCTCAGTTTTCTCATCTATAAAATGGAAATGGTCTTCACTTAATAAGGTCATTGTCAGGACTCAAGAAGATAAGGCATGCAAAACTCTTACCACAAGGCCTTTCACACAGTCAGAATTCAAAAACTGGACGCTTGTTAGAAAGGCAGCTTATCAGACCTGTCCCAACTCACTGAAGGGGAGGCTCTGCAGGTGGCGCCCGGCATTCAGCCTATATCAGGTGTAATGCCTTACACATGGCAAGAACCCAACACCTGTCCCATCATATCTGTATGATTTCATTCCTTGATACACACTTACCAGATTAAGAATGGTAGATTTTCTTGGATCTAGGCAAATATCCATCAGTGTTTCTGCATAAGAGATTTTGATACTAGATGGGAGGTTGGGCTAATGACAACCGAAGCCACCTTTGGGAGAAGGGAAGAAGGGCCTACATCTGGTCACTTTCTAAACTTGCTTCATTACAAACCACATCCTTCCACCTGTCCTTTGTGGGCCCAAGGACGCAGCTATCAGAGCTTGCCTCCCAGAAAATGCCTCATTTCCTACCATTAAATGAGAGAATGGATTGACTCTTGATGCTACCGATGGAGCCATTTCGGATTCACCCTATGCCACGGCCTTTTTACCCTCTCTCAGCTCTTCCTTTCAGGAGGAAGGGACAAAGGAGCACCCTCAGTATCTTGACTTCCCAAATGAAGCAGAGCTCTTTCTGAAGCAGCGAGATACGCAGTCAGGAGGAAAAGCAACAAATGCCACCAGGGAATGGGCAGCGAATGGACTTCAATAAAAGCTCCTGGACAGAAACAAGAGCCGAAGCTCTGCAGTGTTTTCCTGAGAGCGTGAGACAGGGTCCAGGGGCTCCAATTATAAGCATTAGCTAGAAAAGAAGAACGCCTCAGAAAAATTGAAATTTAGAAATTAAGTTTCTCCTCCTTTCCTTTCCTTTCCATTCCCACAGCTACCATCAAAGACCAGGCTCCCATCAGCTTAAACCTGGACCGTGTAAATAATCTTTAAAAGCCTCATCTTTGATCTCTGTGTAACCTAGCTCTCAGTACGTAGAAGGTGCTCAGGGAAATGTTTGTGGCTATTGATATGGACCTCTTACCTAAGCGATGTCTTTGCTGGAATTTATCCCAAGTTCACCAAACCTCTTCCTTGACATCTGTTCTCATGTCAATTGAACTTGCTTTCAGCAATAAGAAGACTTTTCAATTCTGTGATTATCTTTTTTTTTTTTTTTTTTTTAACTCATACACATCATCTTTCACTGTATTCTAGGAGTCCCTGGGTAGTGCAAACGGCTAAGCACTCTCCTACTAGCTGAAACGCTGGCAGTTCAAACCCACCCAGAAGCGCCTCAGAAGCCAAGCCTGGTGATCTGCTTTTGAAAACTCAGCCATGAAAACCCTGTGGAGCACAGTTCTACCCTGACACACACGGGGACGCCACAAGTCAGAATCGACTCGACGGCAACTAACAAAAACAAGGTAAAGCCAATGTATCACTATCATACATTCAAATTGGGGGAAATAAGTCCCAAACGCTAACAGGGTTTACTCACTGTTACCTTAAGAACCACGGCAGATCAAGAAGTCTGCTTTGTATTTTGACAATATGAAGAACTTCCTCTAACGCTTACATGATTCACTGTTTTGCTGTACGTCACATGAAATTCGATCATTGACCTTGCCGTAATCTTTTAAAACACAATAGGGCACATTAATGACGCTTTTGTTTGCAAGGATTTCTAGCCACAGGATATCATTTGAGCATCACAAAAGCTCTGTGGAGTTGAAAGGGCAGGGGTTATCGTTTCCACTTTACAGCTGGGGAAACTGAGATCCAGAGAGATGTTAGCCCTACATTCTTTATTCTATGGCCTGCCCACGGTCGCCTTGCTCTTACGTGGCAGAACCTAGGCCTCAGTGTGGCCTGCTCACTGCACAGCCGGGGCTGGGTGCACGCCTGAAGGTCAGCACTGATCAACCACCAACAGCGCGACACTAAGATGTGATTTAGCGAACCCTTTAGTTTCAGTGCCGTCAAAGTTACTTCTCACGGTTGAGGTGGACATAAATGCCTTAAAATATTTCTACCACGATAATTTCCCTTTTGACTAACTGACCTCTCCCCCACCACCCAAGAAAATTTGATTTGTTATCTCCACCCAACCAGTTGTAATCAAATCGATTCTGACTCATAGTGACCCCACGTGTGCAGAGTAGAACTGTGCTCTGTAGGGTTTTAATGGCTGTGACCTTTTGGAAGCAGATTGCCAGGCCTTTTTTTCAAGGCACCTCTGGGTGGACTCAAACCACCAACCTTTTGGTTAATAGCCAAACATGTAACGATTGTGCCACCAGGGATTCCATCTCTGTCCAAAACATGTCAACACCTACCCAGTCTAAAGTCCTTCCAGAGGCGGCCACCCACTGTTGTTCCAGAGGAGGGTCCCTAAACATAGCTGGGAACCCAAACCAAAAACGCAGTGCCATCAAGTAAATTCCGGCTCATGGTGACCGTATAGGACAGAGTAGAACTGCCCCATAGAGTTTCCAAGGATCGCCTGGCCGATTTGAACTGCTGACCTCTTGGTACTTAACCACTATGCCACCAGAGTTTCCAAACATAGATGGGAGACACAAATAAGTTTGCAAGAAAGACGCATATGCCATTTTGCAATTTAAATGGCACCAAACACAGAATTCCCAAACCATAAGTTGTCTCCAAATAGGTGCCTTCCCATGGAAGTGCACTCACTGCCCGAACTTGCCTTTTCTGAGCAAAGTTTCAAATTTAATTAAAATTTTCTTTAATTAAAATGCAAATATTCCAGGACTTTAACAATAAATTGTTTACACCAAACTGAGCAACAGCACTCAAAGGCTTTGGGGGAAAAAAAATAGTCTCAATTGCAAGCTATAGATTCAGATTTCACTGCTCACTGAGATGCGTAAAGATTTTTTTTTTTCTATTAACCTGTTTTAAACAAAAGTGCAGATATGGTAACGTTTATCTCGGAGTCACACACTGAGACTACAATTCCCAAAATTCTCAGCTGCTGAGAAAATAACTGGGAATCAAGTTTAAGCAGATGTCCTCTATTCTATCTGTCAACCCTAAGCATGAGGAGAGAAAAGAATGGCAGTGGACCACATTACCCGAAAGAACCAAATCAGTTGCCATGGAGTCAATTCCGACTCAGGGCGACCACACGGTCAACACTTCCAGCGCTTAAACAATTGTACCATCCAGGGATTCCATCCCAATCTGACCTCACGTTAACTAATAACATCTTCAAAGACTCTTTCTAAACAGGAACCAGGAATTTGGACTTCAGCATGTATTTTGGGGGGACACAATCCAATCCATAACAGTGTATCCATTGATCTACATAGTAGCCACAGATGAGTACACCGAGGCAGGAAGAGTTTGAATAACCAAGGTAAGAAAGCCATAAAGCTGGTTCTAGCAGAGTCTCTGGTTTCTTGGGTCAGTGCTGGCCTGCTATTGCACCCCGCCATCCTGGTTCAAGCTGAGCGTTCCAACACGTTTTTTTATTCATGTTCCCAGCTTCTCGTCTTTGGCTGGATGTTGAAATCGATTTGAATCCTTTTGGTTTTAACCGACCTTTTAGTCAGTTAGTGTGAATTCAAGTTTCAAAGTTCAAACCTTGCTTTAAAACCTCATTTTCCCCAATGGATTTGCCAGGAAAAGAGAAAATGCGGCCAAAGTAACAATGGGGGTTACAACTAAGTGAGCAGCGCTTCCAACCATAAGGTGTTATCTGAAAAAGTCCTTTAGGAAATTTATGATTCATTACTAAGATAGTCAGTAACAAGCACTGAAAATGACTTACTCTTCAAATTTTTCAGCGTGTTGATATATTTTAAGCCAAGGCACATGAGAAATAGCTTGGAGATGACAGCAAACACATTTATGAAGCCAGTAAAACTAATCAATTTCTAGATTTGTCTTACTAGAGTTCTTATTAGAATAATGGCATAAATATGACTCCAGTGGAAATTCCATAATGTATCCTCTTCATTTGGGTTGAACTCTCAGGCAAATCAACTTGCTATATAAATCTAGGTTCCCCATATACATGGCCAATCAGAGAAACCTCAGTGAAATAGATGAGCAAAGGCTGACACCACCCGCTCGTCACCGTAAGGCCGTGTTTCAGCGTTGACTCTGTTGCTGGATTTCCCGTGAAAGAGACAGATTTCGTGATTATTGTGTCAATATTCTTAACCTTTGCATCTGAAAAACCCAGAACCGGAGACAGACCTTGAGTTGGCCTTGGGTTCTGACCAGCAGCGGAAGAGCACGATTGCAGATGCTGTTTTCCAGAGCGATGAGGGAAGACGGGCTGCTCCAGAGTGAGCCCTCTATGAGCAGAACCCCACTGCGACCTGGCTGAGCTGCCCCTACGATGCTGCCACTTAATAGTTTAGCCAGTGTTTGATAAGATGGTTTCCCACCCAATGTGAAACACACACACAAACCCGTGCACACAAATGCATCCACCTATTACCTGGTTGAGATATCTGCGTAAGTCGAAGTGATTCAGGGAAAACCATGGTGTGACCTAGCAGAGGTACGCACAACTGGTTTGACCAAATCAGGGCTGAATTCTCATCCACTTCCGAGAATGCAACGAAAATTACAATTACTTCCTGGCATTCTGCTCTCAGGACTGAATAAAACACCTTGGCTTCTTGCTAAAACCTACTTCCTTCAAATGTTCTTTACTTACATGTCTCCAAGTGCTTTCCATTTATCTTATTGGCTTCTTACTATCTTCCTAAAATATATTTAATAGAGAATGGCTATTTTAATGGACAGAAGCTCTATTTTTTTGGAAGGAACTGCCATTCCTTGACCGTGTTCCTGTGTGCGTTCTGGTTGCAGTGCATATGGTTAAATAAATCTTATTGATATGCACTATAGTGTCATCTACAACCAATTACCATCAGCAATTGCTTTGTAAACACTCAACAATAAAACAATTTATTTTAGTGAACAGTCTATGTCAGTCCAACATTAAGTTAAAAAATAGCACGGAATCCACCTCAACCACAGTAGTGCTTAATTGCTACTCAATTTGCATAATTTATACAAATTAATGTCGACTCAATAATTAGCATTTTCATATGGTTTATTGGAATCTAAAAGGCATAACAGTATGGTCTGTTAGCAATCTGAACATGTTTAAACAATATGTTTCGTGAGTCACTGGCATCTTAAGTTAGCTTTGCACAAAATGGGAATCAAGAAAACATACAAATGTCAATTTGTGTGTTCTGCCTTTGCTGTGCCATTAAATCTAGATTTCCATCATGTGCTTTCTGGTAATGGCGATGAATGGATGAAAAATCACCATTAAAGAGTGTTAACAACATTCGAACAAGTAAGAAAGACGGACACCCGGCCCAATATTTTTGGTTTTCAAAAAGTGCAATGCCTGATCTTTTGTAAATTTTTATTCTTCCCACATGCGTACATGACCATTACAAAAAATTTTTAAAAAGTCAAGGAAGTCCAAGCTGAGTTGTGTAGATTTTAAAGCAAACGCATACCTGATCTCTGGTAATGAAAATCACAAATATTTCCAATTTACTCTATAGGCAGAACAGATGCGCTATGACAGCCGTAACACTTCCAAATATAATACCTACCAATATTTGGAAAAGCTCCAACCCTTCCCACTCCCCGCCCCCGTTTCTATGTTGCTAATTAGTGTCCGGAAACCCCGGGGGGCATAGTTGTCCAGTGCTACAGATGCTAACCAAAGGGTCAGTAGTTCGAATCCGCCAGGTGCTCCTTGGAAACTCTATGGGGCAGTTCTACTCTGTTCTATAGGGTCACTATGAGTCAGAATCGATTCGACGGCACTGGCTTTTTTTTTAAATAGTGTCTAGGTGCTGTCACCTATGTTACACCCTTGGACTCTCATAAGAACCCCATTATAGAGACAAAAAGCCTGAAGGCTGAGGCTCAGAGAGGTTCTATGCTCTTCCCCCTACTTACAGCAAATAGTCATGCACAAATGAATACATATTTACATTCCCCTTGGGCTAATGGAACTTAGGATAGCTTTCCTGAAGATGCTTACCCATGCTAACACATATTATACGTTCTATCTAAGGTACAAGGAAAAGAGAAGGCTGGAAAAAAATGTGGCTTGTGTATCACTGTTACATGGAAGTTATAGTAGGAGATATCCAGGATTCTGGGACATGAGATTTCATGTTATTTGGATCAGTACTAAGTTTAACTGCCTTCTTGGTTGATGATGACTACTCAGTTTTCCCTGCAAATACAGTGCTTAGTAACGGCTATTTCAGATGCAGGATGGGGGTAATTGTGGCAGCCGGATTCACCCCATCTTATCCCAAAGTGCATTTGAATGTTATGCTCAGATTTTTACTCAGTTTTTAAGGTTCATTTGTT
This sequence comes from Loxodonta africana, assembly GCF_030014295.1. Taxonomy (NCBI): domain Eukaryota; kingdom Metazoa; phylum Chordata; class Mammalia; order Proboscidea; family Elephantidae; genus Loxodonta; species Loxodonta africana. Next base: position 170,537,547 of record NC_087369.1, on the reverse strand, counting down.
TTAACCTTTCTGGAGTATCTTTCCATTTTTTCTGAATGAATTGTCATTAAAACAATTCCTTGACCAGTTTTCCTCTGTGTGTGTGCCTACAGAAAAAGAAAAAAACCAGGGCAAAGTTAATGTTTGTTTTCCCTTTTTCCTTATCATCAGTCCCCACAGCACTCTCAAATGAATACCCTGTAAACAGCAGGCACTCAAGCATTTGCTCAGTAACTGAACTGACAAGAACAGGAGGTTTTAAGCTTTAAAATTCTCTCACAAGAATAGTCACGGTAACAGGCTGCTATACGCTACCAGGCTACTTGAAAATTCTCTCACAGGAATAGTCAGAGTACCACGCATATAGGCAATACACGTTGTAGGCCAATTTATTTACACAGTTTCTAATTTACTCACTTAATAACTATGGCACTGATTTGTTTTCCTGAATTTGAAACTTTCAGTCTTAAAAATTTTGATGCTGAAACATGTGTTAGTCGGCAGCCCCTGCTGGTAACATGGGGTATTGCAGCTTACCTATAATAGCCATTGCAGGCAGCCCAACAGGCTAAAAAGAAGAGCTCATTTACAATGACTGCAATCAGAGTAAGAGGATCTCAATACATAAGGTTAATTCATATGGAAAGAGAAAGCATGGGGGTGGAAGAAACATACTGGAGTTATGAATAGTCCACAAAATCACCCCCAGCAACATTTGCCAAAACATCTACCCTGGAAGATGTTTTCAGCTCAACCTAATGGGAGATTCCCAGGCATCTGAACGAAGTACTAATAATTTTAAATAATAATAATGCTAATATTTATTGAGCACCTATTATGTGCCAGGCACATGATTATCTAAGAATCATGATGATGATGATAGTAGCTAGCATCGGTTCAACTGAGAAGAGCAGCAAACCTGACTGCAGATGACCTGAGAATAACTATAATAACAGCACCCACCTTGTTGCTTCCTCATCATTTCAGCCAAATCAAGAAAGCCACTTATGTCACCTCATTTCCAACAACAGAGGTAAAGGAAAAAGTTCCAGTTCTGTTTTAATCATCGTTGCAACCACCTGGTCATAGTCAGTAAAAAGGCCGCATTCTTTGGTTGGGGAACAAGATTGTGATGTGCCAGAAACTTCAAAGCAAGTTGCCATGTGATGGGACCACTGGTTTGGAACAGTGTCCTGACACCCCTATCCGCCCCATCACTCATTTACTCCAACCTCATCGAAGGATCCAAGCACGTCAAAAGGTTGCTGGTAAAAAATCGTTTCAAATCAGAGACAAGAGAATAAACACACACCCAATTTATCATTTTTTTCAAGCTTGGGTTTGATATGTTAACAACCATCAGTTAAACAAACAAATGATTGGGTTGAGAACAGACATGTCAACAAAGGCACCATCTACTCATTTACTGATTAGCCGGTTGCTGTGTCTGTGTTTATATCTTGTGTTTGTGCATAAAAACCCCATTTCATAGACATAGTAAAGGTGCCTGAGAGATCCTCTGGTTCTCCTTAAGAAGCTGAGGCCCAGAGCAGTAAGTAGTAGAGTGTCATCATTACAAACGAGCGGCATCACTAGGGTTGGTGTCACCCAGTGCGGTAACTCATAGTGTCACTCCCCTGCTCAGGCCTGGGGTGGGCAGGGCTGGCTAGCAAACCTCCCCCCAGGTGGGCAGAATGGCCCAGCCCTGCTGCACTCTGGAGGAGGGCCCAGCACCACAACACACATGGCCCCGCCCCCCCAAACCCTGCCCCGCCACCCATGGCTCCCCACAGCTCCTCCCTTCTCCCATTGGCCAAGGCGGAGAACTTCCTCTCTGTCCAATAGCGGGTGCCACAGACTGGTGCTGGGCAGGATGTTATGGGAATCATCTGGACCAGGAAGGCTTTGGTAACTAGGGAGGGCAGTGCCTTTCCAATTATGTTTTGGATTCCTTTCATTAATTTTTGTCTAAGCAGTTATAACAGTTTAAAGTAATGAATACTTCTAAAAGAAATCATCTGTCCCTAACTCACTTAATCCAGTGTATTAAAAAATCCACATGAATGCCATTATCATTCAAAAAATAACACTTTTGGGTATGAAATTTGCTTCAATTTTAGCATGCTGAATACAAGTGACGTCTGTTAAAAACCATTCTTTTTAGATATTTGAACACATCCATATAAATACCATTCAAAAGATTGATGTGAAAAATAGAGTAGAATGCTGATAAATTAGTTTAAAGATTTTTCTTCAGGATCTTCTTCAGTTTTCTGTTTGTGGTCATAAAGTTGAAAGTCATAACTGAAAATTATATTGATAAAAATTTTGTCCCAGATTCCACATGTCAAATTTCATTAAACTTCAAAATTTACACACATAGACCTATTTTTTAGCCTTCTCTATCTTATTTTTATCAATATAATTTTAAATAAGGATGCTCATGGAAACCCTGGTTGCATAGTGGTTAAGAGCTACGGCTGCTAACCAAAAGGCCAGCAGTCGGAATCCACCATACATTCCTTGGAAACTCTCCAAGGCAGTTCTACTCTACTCTGTAGGGTCTCTATGAGTTGGAATCGACTTGATGGCAACAAGTTTGGTTTGAGTTTTAAGGATGCTCATGGAGAACACCAGTGTAGTGTCCAGGACATTTTGTTCGCCTCCTTAACTGATAAGAAAATTCCTGTTATCCCAGGTGTGGCTTTGGCGGGTTGGGGTGGTGGATAGACAGTCATGGCCCAGGGGTGGCTTTGGTGGGTTGCATGGTGAATTGACATGCATGGTCCTATAACCCTTGCCATTATACAAAAGACCATGTGGCCAGGAGTTTGTCTCAGATCTAGGGCTGGATATCGAGAACATCATGAGGATTTCTCTCACAGATCTGTGCACCTCAAGCCTAAAGACAGGTGAACATAGAAATATTTCCCCCACATCTGTTGGTTTGTCATACTGTGGTGGCTTGCGTGTTGCTATGATGCTGAAAGCTATGCCACCGGTATTTCAAATACCAGCAGGGTCACCCCTGGTGGACTGGTGTCAGTGAAGCTTCCAGACTAAGACAGACTAGGAAGAAAGGCCTGGCGATCTACTTCCAAAAATCAGCCAGTGAAAACCCTATGGATCACAACAGAACATTGTCTGACTCACTTGCTTCGAACATGTCATCAGGAGGGATCAATCAGTAGAGGAGGGCATCATGTTTGGTGAAGTAGAGGGCCAGTGATGCAAAGATGAGCCTCCTAGGTTGGAAGGCACACAGTGGCCACAACACTAGTGAAGATGGCGCAGGACCAGGCAATGTTTCATTCTGTTGTACATGCAGTCGCCATGAGTCGGAGCTGACTCAATGGCTACTAACAACAACATACCTGTAAGGGCAAATACCAAATTAACAAACCAGTATATCCCTCAAGTTTTTATTGGGCCCTCTTACTCTTCTTCCTTTTCTGGAAGGTAAATTGAAGGAGCAAAGTGAATTCCAACAATAATCTTTGCTCTTCTCCTGGCACAAATTGTTACTTGCCTTAGGCTACTTTGGGTACATCAAGGAAGTTGAAATCTGCAATTACAGGACACCGCCCATGGTTTGCAGCAGCAGCATCACTGTCTGTGGCCATCTAGAGGCAAATGGTCACTGGAGAGCTGGTAAAGAAAGGCAAGGGAAGGGGCAATGCCTACTGTTCCTCAATTCCTTTCTTGCAGCTGGGAGGAGGTGAAGTCAGCCAGAGAAATGGACTGTTAGGGGCGGGCTCATCAGTAAGGGCGAGCAGGCAAGATGGCTCAGGTGGCTTCGAAGGGGCCTGATTACTGTTCCAGAAAATGAAAGAGGTAAAAGAGCAGAACAGAGAGGGGACAACAATGCTCCCATCTCTTTTTGTAAACATTTTTATTTTTGAAAAAATGTCAAACTTACAAAAATGCTGCAAGAATATTATACACATAAGCCCATGTACCCTTCACCCATCGTACACTGCAGACATGATGCCCCTGTACCTCAAAATACTTCAGTGTGTAGTTCCTAAAAACAAGAACATCCTCTTGCATAACCACAACACAATTACCAAAATCAGGAAATTCATGTTGATACTGTACTATTATCTAATCCACCGACACTATTTACATTGTGCCAATCATTTCAATAATGTCCTTTATAGCCAAAGGAAGGAAAAGAAAAACAAGATCCAGGATCCAATCTAGGTTCATGCGTTGCATTTGGTCGTCATGTCTCTTTGTTGTGGTTGTGTGCCATCGAATCAATTCCGATGCATAGCAACCCCGTGTGACAGAGTAGAACTTCCCCATAGGACTTTCTAGACTGTAATCTTTAAGGGAGCAGATCACCAGGTCTTCTCCCGGGGGCGGCGCTAGATGGGTCCAAACCACCGACCTTTCAGTTAGCGGCTGACCACTTAACCTTTGCGTCACTAGGACTCCTGTCATGTCACTTTAGTCTCCTTTAACCTGGAACAGTTCTTCGGTTCTCTATTTTTCATGACCTTGGCATTTTTGAGACAAACAAGGCAATTTGTAGATGCTTTTTTCCTCTATTTGGGTTTATGGTCTGATATTTCTTCAGAATTCGATTCAGGATGTACATTTTTGGCAGTCATAACACAGAAGTCACAGTGTGTCCTTCTCAATACTTCTTATCAGGAGGCACATGATGTCAACCTGTTCCAATCCTGGTGATATTAACTTTGTTCACTTGGTTAAGGTCATGTCCACCAAGTTCATCCACTGAAAAATTACTTTTTTTTCCCTTTGCAATGAATGAATGTTTTGTGTGGAGCTACTTTGGAATTATATAAATATCTCACTATTCCTCAAATTTTTCCCCACTAGTTTTAGAATCCATTGATAATGCTTGCCTGAAATCACTTTTTTCACAGTGGTGTGGGTTACCAAGTTGGGATGGAGCAAATAAGTAGGTATATTGTGGATGATGAGAGTCAGGTTTCTCAGTTTTGGAAAAGGGGATTACTGGCAAGAAAAGAAGAATGGACTGTGGTGTTTGATTGGAATTAGTGGTATCAGTAGAACCTCATAGTATCTTAATATATGTACAGATGGGTAGATATAGATACAGGTGTGTGTGTGTGTGTGTGTGTGTGTGTATTTCCTGGCTCTGTCTGTTGAGATGTCCTAGAAACAATGGCACCCCAGTAATAACAAGTATACCTAGTCCTCAGATCTTGTTTTCTAAACACCATTTTCCAATAAAAGGAACCAAAGGTCCTAAGAAAAATGGCTGACTTCAAGGCTAAGGCAAATAAAGTGCAATACGAGCCTGGAGTATCTTGTTGTACCAGAAATTAAGAAAGTACTCAAAAAACAAAAGGACGCAGCAACCAGCTTGACGGTGCTCCCACTGGTCAAGTCCAGACCAATCTGAGGACCAAAATAAAGGATGAGGTTGGGTTCCCGTACAAAGTGTAGTAAGGTATTACCATTGGGGAAAACTGGATAAGGGCACACAGGTGCTCTCTGTACTGTTTCTCACAACTGCATATGAATCTACAATTATCTCAAAAACAATTTTTTTTAATTTAGTATAAAAAATGATAGTCGTAGATTGTAACTCCTTGAACATTAATAATCATTCATTCCTTTTTCAAAAAGGAGGAGGGGAAAATAGCTCTCTCTTACAGTAGAATACCAACTTTTTGTCCATATTTTCTCTTCCATTTCTGCAAATAAATGACCTGAAAATCATTTTATTCAGTCAAAACTGAGATGGTTCTTTGAACCATCTGGAGATTTCATTGGATCTAAGGATGTGAATCTCTGAGTTGTGACTCGTGGACCGTGGCTATTTGAGAGTTGTGGAAGTCCTGGACTTTGCAATCAAGATCTGCTGCTCTGTGGATGTTCTGAGCCCTCACAGCATGCATACCTTCCAGACTTCTTGTAGGCCATCTTAGCCCATAACACTGGCTTCCCATCATGAGATAAATTATATATGAAATGAAGTGTTATTGTTTCCTTAATTCACCTCCAAAGTGGTTAAATCATACAGGATATTCCTCCTGCTTTTTTCTCTGTAGATTTTACATTTCAATTGATGATTTTTTCAATGTTTAAAATCTTTACAATGATGGTTCTGATGTATTCCCTTTTAATGATACTATGAAATCACTTAAGTGTAAACTTACTGCATTTAATACCCCTCTCTTTATAGTTATATCTATAGTAGAAAGTGTTGAAATCTGTAGCCTACAGCCTAACGTACATTAATGATTCTTTCAGTCTGATTATTTTAATATAAACTATTTATATAAAACATAAACAAACTAGATGTCAAAATGGGACTAATGGCACCATTATCTACGGAGAGTTAGTTCATTCACTGGGCTGAGATTATCATCCATATACTTTGCTGTTCTTGTTGTTGTTGTTGTTATGTTGTTAGATGCCATCGAGTGGTTTCCAATTTAAAGCAACCCTATGTACAACGAAACAAAAATCTACCCAGCAATGCACCATCCTCACAATCGTTGATATGTTTGAGCCCATTGTTGCAGCCACTGTGTCAATCCATCTTGTTGACGGTCTTTCTCTTTTCCACTGACCCTCTACTTTACCAAGCATGATGTCCTTCTGCAGGGACTGGTCCCTCCTGATAACATGTCCAAAGCATGTAAGACGCAGTCTCGCCATCCTTGCCTCTAAGGAGCATTCTGGCCGCTCTTCTTCCAATACAGATTTACTCGTTCTTCTGGCAGTCCATGGTATATTCAGTATTCTTCGCCAACACCGTAAGTCAAAGGCATCATTCTTCTTGAGTCTTTCTTATTCATTATACACTGTTTGCATGCATATGGAGCAATTGAAAATACCATGGCTTGGGTAATATGCACCTTAGTACTCAAAGAGAAATCTATGCTTTTTAACACTTTAAAGAGGTCTTTTGCCACAGTTTTGCCCAATGTAATACGTCATTTGACTTCTCGACTGCTGCTTCCATGAGTGTTGATTGTAGATCCAAGTAAAGTGAACTCCTTGACAACTTCAATCTTTTCTCTGTGTATCATGATGTTCATCATTGGTCCAGTTCTGAGGATTTTTGTTCTCTATACATTGAGGAGGTGTAATCCATACTGAAGGCTGCGGTCTTTGATTTTCATCAGTAAGTGCTTCAAGCCCTCTTCATTTTCAGTAGGCAAGGTTGTGTCATCTGCATATCGCAGGTTGTTAATAAGTCTTCCTCCAATCCTGATGCCCCATTCTTCTTCATGTAGTCCAGCTTCTCAGATTATATGCTCAGCATACAGACTGAATAACTATGGTGAAATGATACAGCCCTGACGCACACCTTTCCTGACTTGAAACCACACAGCATCCTCTTGTTCTGTTCCAACGACTGCCTCTTGGCCTATGTACATGTTCTTCATGAGCACAATTAAGTGTTCTGAAATTCCCATTCTTTATAATATTATCCATAATTTGTTACCATCCACACAGTCGAATGCCTTTGCATAGTCAACAAAACACAGGTACACATCTTTCTGGTATTCTTTGCTTTCAGCCAGGATCCATCTGACATCAACAATGATATCCCTCGTTCCAGGTCCTCCTCTGAGTCCGGCTTGAATTTCTGGCAGTTTCCTGTCGATGTACTGCTGTAGCCACTTGGGAATGATCTTCAGCAAAATTTTACTTGTGTGTGACATTAATGATATTGTTCAATAATCTCCACAACCTGTTGGATCACCTTTCTTCAGAATGGGCACAAATATGGATCTCTTCCAGTTGGTTGACCAGGTAGCTGTCTTCCAAATTTCTTGGCATAGAAAAGTGAGCACTTCCAGCATTGCATTCATTCATTGAAACATCTCAATTAGTTTTCTGTCAAATCCTGGGGCCTTGTTTTTTGCCAGTGACTTCACTGCAGCTTGGACTTTTTCCTTCAGTACCATCAGTTCCTGATCATATGCTACCTCCTGAAATGGCTGGACATCGACCAATTCTTTTTTGGTACAGTGACTCTGTATTCTTTCCATCTTCTTTTGATGCTCCTTGCGTCATTCAATTTTTTTGTCCATAGAATTCTTCAGTATTGCAACTCGAGGCCTGAATTTTTTCTTCAGTTCTTTCAGCTTGAGAAATGCCTACCATGTTCTTTCCTTTAGGTTTTCTAACTCCAGGTCTTTGCACATTTCATTATGTTACTTTGTCTTCTCAAGCCACATTTGAAATCTTCTATCCAGCTCTTTTACTTCATCATTTCTTCCTCTCGCTTTAGTTAATCTACGTTCAAGAGCAAGTTTCAGAGTCTTTTCTGACATCCATTTTGGCCTTTTTTCCATATTTTTAATGACCTTTTGCTTTCTTTGTGTTGTTTCCTCGATATCATCCCACAACTCGCCTGTTCTTCAGTCATTAGTGTTCAATGCACCAAATCTACTCTTAGGATGGTCTCTAAATTCAGGTAGGGGGACAAAATACTGCCTGGTCCTACACCACCCTCACAATGGTTGCTATGCTTGAGCCCATCATTGCAGCTGCTGTGTCAATCCATCTTATTAAAGTCCACATGTATAGTCACTGTTTATGTTGTTAAAAAAAAAAAGCTATCTCCAGTGAATGAGTCGTCTTGCAAAATTCTATTACAAAATCTCTTGCATCTTTTCTATCATCAAGGCCATATTTTCCAACTACCGATCCTTCTTCTTTGTTTCCAACTTTCGCATTCCAACCACCAGTAATTATCAATGCATCTTGATTCCATGTTTGATCAATTTCGGACTGTAGAAGTAGGTAAAAACTTCAATGTCTTCATTTTTAGCATTAGTGGATGGTGTGTAAATTTAAATTCAAATTTACACACAGACATACTTGTATGGTGGTAATTCAGTGATAAGTGTTGCAACTTTGTTTGTTCTTATAAGCTTTAACATTACCCAGACCTTTTTGATTAAAGTCAGTATTAGCTATATAATATTGACATTGGCTGGAGTTTGGATTTTAAATGTTATGTCAAAGCTCTTTTAATGTCTTATGCTTGGTTACAGAAAGGAAAAAAAAGGAAAGTTATCATACAGAAAGCAAAACAGTGACTCTGTGTACAAGAACGCACGCACACAAACAAATGAAATTTTTTACCTGTGTTTTTTTTATACAGTTAGCAGGGTCAATATACCAGAAAAATATTACCAGAAGTATTTTTTGGCAAAAGAATTCTGACATCTCTGTTTCTCATTTTTAACAAGCTGCAATTACAACTGATGGTACTGAAGGAAGAAGTCCAAGCTGCTCTGAAGGCATTGGTGAAAAACAAGGCTCCAGGAATTCATGGAATATCAATTGAGATGTTTCGACAAACAGATGCAGCGCTGGAGGTGCTCACTCATCTATGCCAAGAAATAGGGAAGACACCTTCCTGGCCAACTGACTGGAAGAGATCCATAATTATCCCTATTCCCAAGAAAGGTGATCCAACCAGATGTGGAAATTATAGAACAATATTGTTAAAATCACACGCAAGCAAAATTTTGCTGAAGATCATTCAAAAACGGCTGCAGCAGTATGCCGACAGGGAAATACCAGAAATTCAGGCCGGTTTCAGAAGAGGACGTGGAACCAGGGATATCATTGCTGATGTCAGATGGATCCTGGCTGAAAGCAGAGAATACCAGAAGGACGTTTACCTGTGTTTTATAGACTATGCAAAGGCACTCGACTGTGTGGATCAGAACAAACTATGGATAACACTGCGAAGAATGGGAATTCTAGAACACTTAATTGTGCTCATGAGGAACCTTTACATAGATCAAGAGGCAGTTGTTCAGACAGAATAAGGGGATACTGATTGGTTTAAAGTCAGGAAAGGTGTGCGTCAGGGTTGTATTCTTTCACCATACCTGTTTAATCGGTATGCTGAACAAATAATCCGAGAAGCTGGAGTATATGAAGAAGAACGGGGCATCAGGACTGGAGGAAGACTCTTTAACAACCTGCAATATGCAGATGACACAACCTTGCTTGCTGGAAGTGAAGAGGTCTTGAAGCACTTACTAATGAAGATCAAAGACCACAGCCTTCAGTATGGATTACACCTCAACGTAAAGAAAACAAAATCTTCACAACGGGGCCAAAAAGCAGCATCATGATACACAGAGAAAAGATTGAAGTTGTCCAAGATACCATTTTACTTGGATCCACAACCAACCCCCATGGAAGCAGCAGTCAAGAAATCAAAGGATGCATTGCATTGGGCAAATGTGCTGCAAAGGACCTCTTTAAAGTGTTGAAAAGCAAAGCCATCACCTTGAAGACTAGGGTGCACCTGACCAAAGCCATGGCGTTTTCAGTCGCCTCATATGCATGGGAATGCCGGTCAATCAATAAGGAAGACCAAAGAAGAATTGATGCCTTTGACTTACGGTGTTGGTGAAGAATACTGAATATACCATGGACTGCCGGAAGAATGAACAAATCTGTCTTGGAAGAAGTAGAGCCAGAATGCTCCCTAGAAGCGAGGTTAGTGAGACTGCATCTTTCATACTTTGGACATGTTATCAGGAGGGACCAGTCCCTGCAGAAGGACATCGGGCTTGGTAAAGTAGAGGGTCAGCGAAAAAGAAGACGACCCTCAACAAGATGGACTGACACAGTGGCTACAACAATTGGCTCAAATACGGCAATGATTGTGAGGATGGTGCAGGACCTGGATGGCACTGTTTTGTTCTGTTGTACATAGGGTCACTATATGTTTCGGAACTGACTCAAAGGCTCCTGACAACAACAACTGCACCTGCAGGCGAAGCTTTTTGTATGGTTAATTTACATCCCCAAAATACTAGAAAATTCAACTGACCTAGTTTTTGAAATCCCGTTCCTATAGAATCACACTAAAGAGAGGGAGCCGCCCACAATAGTTGTCAGCAAAGTAGACTAATTTGTAAGTAGTAACTCCAAATGGTGGTGTGGCAGTTACAACCCTAAATAAAGAGGAAGGCAGGCTTAGTGTCCCAGGACATGCATGCTACCTGCCACCTGCTCTGTGGAAGGCACCAGCAGCTCAGACAGAAAATGGCTTTGAGTCTATGTATGAAAAAAGCCCTGAAAATGGAAAAGTGCTCTTTACACCTGGCTTCCTAGATTGTCATAAATTAGTCAATTTGGGCTTTGTTTTGACACTCCTAGTAAGATAGTATAATGTAGAAAATTCTACATGACTAAATATTAATGGAAATCAAGTATTCAGTGATCCTTTTTTAGCTCCGTTATATATTTATGAAAATGTTTTAAATTGGGGAAGGGGGTTGTGCTAGGAAAAGAACTCAACTCTGCAGCCAAATTCCTAAGTGAGACTGACACTTTAAAAATAATTTCCTTTGGGAATTTCATATGGTACATCTGGAACGGCAAATTTTAATACTAAGTTCCTGGGGAAGTACTTATCTGAAAGGCAATGAAGAAATGAAAAGTAAACTGAACCATTAGCCTACAAAAATAGAATATTTTCTGGAAAGTGTAAAGTCATATAAATCCTTGTGGAACAGTATTTAGAATGGGCAAATTAAAAAATGGAAAGGCAAAAAAAAAATCCACTCCCTCCTCTTCTCTCTAGGGGCATGTATGTATTTTTACCCTCCCCCCTCACATTAAAAGACTAGGTTATAGGCTGCAGGAGGCACGCAGCTGATTCTTAACAAACCACCTTACACAACACACACATAGACACACATAGACATCAACAGAAGTTGCCCGTCAGCGCTGAAGTACTAGCAATGAGGTTAAATGGCAAGAAGCAGAAAATCTCCTGTGGTGTCCCAAGCACTGAATTTGATTCGCACAGCCTAACAGCTAAGAGCCGCTTTGAAAATATAAGGGTGGGTTGCCTTTACGAGTTAAGACACAGAAAAGAATTCTCTCTCCTTTATCAGTCTCCTCATCCCTGCCCAAGTGATTACCCTGAAGAGTGTGTCATTTCTTTCTCAATCTGGGGGAACTAGGACCAAGGATTTCTGAAGTGGTGGCAGTGCTGAAATATCTACTATGAACTACACGAAAAGAAAAGAAAAGCAGTTTTAATTCACTTTCAAACTTTCACAGTTCAAAATGTGCCAGGGAACACAGACTAATATTTGGAGATTATTTTATGAACAGGCATCGCAAAAAAAATTTTTTTGCATGAAATCAAACCAAGTAGGCCTAGACTTTGATCCTAATTTCAAAACACTTCTTATAAATGGTTGCTAACATCTCTATCTGTGCTGCAAGAAAGCTATTTTCGCTTGAACTACACGGTATGTAATTGAAGTCAGAGTTGTAAATCACTCGGCCATCTGTCCCTAAGCTGTCACAAATCATATACGGAGGAGCATATGTATAATGAAAATAGACTGACAAACTTTTTAGAGTTGACGTGCTTCTGAGTTAATTAATCCTCTGCCCCACACGTTTCCAAGATTTCGCAACAATATGTTTGATGAATCGGTTTAATTACATGAATGGGGTATGTGTGCATGTGTATGTTTTATAATGTTCACAGCTACAACTCCAAAGGAAACTAGGCAACTGACTTAACGTTTTCACTTCAAAATGAAAAGAAAAAATTTTCATCACGCACAGAACCTAGATCGATTGCCCTCATTTTGCTCCCTTGGTTAGTAACGTTGAAAAGAGATAGGTATTTACATGAACAGTTACAATACTATCTCGCTTGCATCTTAATGAAGATGTGTGTGCGTATACGTCAGCCTGCATTCCACAGAGCTGTGCGGGAGCCAGTGTTTCTGTCACTGCCGGTGAATTTCCGTTTCTGGGATATCACTGGCACAAAATTTAGCCTCAGGATTTCTCTGTGCCTCAGTTTATCCTTCTATTAGTGTGTGCATGCTTGTGTGTGTGTGTGATCAGATGGTACACTTCTTTATACCAGGGTACTGGGATGATTTATAGTATGCGCCAGAAAGCTTCTGTTGCAAGAAATGGAAATATAAATACGACAATATCAACAAGATAGGAATATCTTAATAAAATAGGTTTGGGGGGTTTGTTGTTGTCATTGCTTTCTGTAAAAACTGGGACAGGGCTAGTGATACAACTCCTGCCCAGCCTAAGCCAGTTCGAACACACAACAATTATAAGCAATTGTACAATTTTATGAGTCCTGGTGGCACAGTGGTTAAGAGCTCAGGCTGCTAAGCAAAGGGTCGGCAGTTCAAATCCACCAGGCACTCCTTGGAAACCCCATGCGGCAGTTCTACTCTGTCCTATAAGGGTCACTATGAGTGAGAATCAGCTCGACGGCAACGGGTTTTCGTTTTTTTATAAGCAACTGTACCAACAATTATACGCTTTCTTTTGAAAGAGCGGATGTGCAGTTCGGGTTTAACTCTCACTCCACGTACCCCTAGAACAAATAGTAAAATAGTGAACTTGAAACTGAAAAGGTTCCTGCAGCATGTTCCCCAAACAGGAAGGAACTGAAGCCTCTCTTCAAAGATTTTATTTTTCTGTTACTTTGTAGACATAATGCATGTTTATTTCCAGAAAAAAAAGGGAGCGTGTCCAAAAAGCCCAATTTCACTTCTTAATACAAAATGAATACTCAAATGTACGTAATGTGACATTGTCCCCATCAACAGACAGACCGGTGATGACAGCTGATCATCCCACACCACACGAATGCAGTCACAAGCCCTCTCAACGGCCTCAGTGTCAGCCCACAGAGTTAAATATAGTGCGCCGCGCACCTGCAATCCTTGGAGAAGAAGTGAAGACTTTAGGTCCAAGAGGGGCAACCCGTGTTTCCTCTTGTCATCGGGACAGGTGGCCGGCAACCAACAGCCACAGTTTGCCTATTTTGCATCAGAGCTTTTTCAGGGCATGCTTAGTAAAACAAAAATGGAAGAGACTGGAGGAGCCCAAAGCGAGCTGGAGCCCATGGAGCCCGTGAGGGCAGCTATCGGTATAGGTGAGAAAGGTCCAGGCTCGCTGGAGACCCTGGGACAGACACTGACAGTCCAGCTGAGGTCTCATTTAAAGTGTCCCCCCAGCCCCTGTTTCTTGCCCTGAACTGGCAACGGCGGGGGGTGCGGGGGGACGGAGCAGTATTCCACCGCTGCAATGCCATTCCCGCCTTGGTGCAAGCAGGTCCCAGGCGCGACTCGTTTACTTCTTGTTCTTTTTCCTTGTTTATCCTGAATCCACATGCTACACAAATAAAAGCTTATGACCAGGTCAAATCTGATGTGAAATATTCAAGTACAATTCCATGTGACCCCAACTGAGACCCGAGGTGGTGAGTTAGCCCTCAGCTATCACATCAGGACAAAGCCAAGGACTGGTGTTATCTCTAAATACAGAAATCCCTGGATGTATACAAAAAGCCACAATTATGAAATATAATTTGGTTCTAATGTCTTCTTAAATTTTGAGATAGAAAAAAATGTATTCTTTTTTTTTATTATCATACTTTAGATGATTTACAGAACAAACTAACTTCTTATTAAACAGTTAGTACATGTACTGTTTTATGACATTGTTTAACAATGGCATGTCAACATTCTCCTTTCTCTACCTCGGGTTCCCTATTACCAGCTTTCCTTTCCCCTCCTGCCTTCTAGTCCTTGCCCCTGGGCTGGTGTGCCTCTTTAGTCTCATTTTGTTTTATGGGCCTGTCTAATCTTTGGATGAAGGGTGAACCTCAGGAGTGACTTCATTGCTGAGATAGTAGGGTGTCCGGGGGCCATACTCTCAGGGTTTCTCCAGTCTCTGTCAGGCCAGTAAATCTATTTTATTTACTTATTCTTTTTTCAGTTAGAATTTTGTTCTACATAAAAAATGTATTCTTGATAACTAAAATGATCTCCTAAGAGAATTTTTTAGCAAGAGCAAGGCAAAATGCTCCCCCCGCCCCAGGCTGTCAAACTATTGTGAGTTATACCTGAATTTACCTTAAGTTGGAATAATTACTAGAGGCTGTATTAGGTTTGTGACAACTAGCCTGTCCTCTGCATTGTCACAGGGTACAGGAATGGTGACAGTGACATCATCTGAGGCTCCCCTTGGATCTGCCTGGTGATGTACTCACACATAAAAATACCTGGGACCCTGAAGCCTTGCTTCACTCTCAAGCCAAAATCCTGTGCTGAGGAAGCAGATTTAGGGCAGCTTGTATTCAAAGTTCATCTTAAGCGCATAGGAGGTCGCCCACTTGATAAATGACTGCACTGGCCCTACCCATGCAGGCTGTCTTTACGCTCCACTAAACTGTTTGACTTCCGCACAAAGACTTCTTCTCAGGGGCACTGTTTGGGTCATTATAGAATGAGGATGTCAGAGGGCTTTGTAATCGGACCCATAAACAAATTACTTTAGGAAAAAGGCCAGAGCCACCAGCAACAATCAAAAAGATGGGTCGAAACTGTTTCTGATTATTTTGTATCAGATTCTTTATTAGACAGGGGAAAAAAAAGAGAGAAGTAACTGTAGGTGAAGTATTTAAAATTAAAAAAAAAAAAACTTTAATGTCTAAAGTAAAAGATGCACCGTAGCTGAGGCACGGGCGTTATTTCCACCTTAAGACATTTTATTTCAGATGACAAATTAGGACAAATGTCTTTCTTCTGTGGAGTTCAACGAAAGTTCTGGCTATGGGGAGTCAATTCTCTGTTCAGTTCCAATGTATTTGAAAATTCATTCTGTGCATCCAAAAGCTAGTTGACCCAACGTTAAGAAGAACCAGAAGAGTAGAGTGACCTGCCGAGTCCATTAGCCCAGTGCAGAAATGTGGGGGCCGGGCCGCCACCTGGAGCTCCCTGGCACACAAGGATGAAGGAATTAAGAACCCAGCTCAACCGCTGGGCATTTCCATTTGTTCACTCTTGGCAAAATACGACATATTCTTACAGGGCGTGGGAGTAGGGGTACAGAGGATGGTTCTCAAAGCCTTATTTTAAAAATGCACAAAAGCTTCTGGAACATCAAATGGCTCTCACCAAACAACATTTTGATGAGTTAAGTGTAAATGAATCGGAAACATATGGACTGCATTTCCTTCCAAATACACAGGGGTCGCAAAATTAAAGAGGGAAAAAGGGCTCAGGGCAATAGGCATTTAGGGTTTCGCTGAATCCGAAGTCTTTGAAAATAGTTCTAGACAAGCAGCAGACCCACAGTGCAGTGGGGTGTGTCCATCCTGGACATTAAGGGATTTTATAAGTGTTTTAAATGTCAAATAGTTAAAGTTCCCTCTTTGAAGTATTTCAGACGTAAGCTGGTATTATATGATTTTTTTTTTTTTTTTGGCTTCTAAATACACAAGTGTTCAGGGAAGCTGGCATTGATTATTTTATTCAAAAAAGAAAAAGAATGCTGAAAACAAAAATAGTGGCATAATTTGTTTAGACAAAACACCCCTCAACCAGACTAAGAGAGTAAGAAAGGTTGTTTGTAAATGGGGTGGTGGCGGCCCTGGTGTACATACCTTCAGAGTTCATATGGCACAAATGCCTAGAATTCACAGTGTCTATCTATCTGGAGCCCTGGTGGCGCAGTGGTTAAGAGCTGGGCTGTTAAACAAAAAGACCAGCATTTCAAATTCATCAGCTGCTCCTCAGAGACCCTCTGGGGCAGTTCTACTCTGTCCTATAGGGTCACTGTGAGTCGGAATCGACTCCGTAGTGATGTGTTTTATTTTTTTTTATCTATCTATTTAATACTTATAAATTTACAATATATATTTACATATTTATATACTATAGTGTGTGTGTGTGTATGTATATATATATATATATATCTTAGTATGGCCCAGTTCTAATGCCATTAACTAAAACCATGTATATACATATGTCCCCCCATTCGTGAGCACAAGGAACAGTTCAAAATTCTTCTCTGAATTTTTAAGGTCTCCTTTTTCTGTTTTTATTCATTTATTTGTAGTTTTCCTCAGCTTTTTATTGTTCTCATGTCTACATGGGTGGGAG
Source organism: Loxodonta africana (assembly GCF_030014295.1). NCBI lineage: Eukaryota > Metazoa > Chordata > Mammalia > Proboscidea > Elephantidae > Loxodonta > Loxodonta africana. The sequence continues at coordinate 170,520,625 of NC_087369.1, read as the reverse complement.
ACATTTACTACAAACCAAACTGAACTAGAAATTGCTACAAGTGATTTCACTAAGAAGATGTTTGAAGACTGTAATATGTACTCAATGATGTTATGAACACAGAATAAGATGCTTAGGTTTTATTGTGAAAACACAAAGAAAGCGAGGAGATAAGAGGGAGATAACTATACATTCTCCATTGTGAGAATGTTAACATCTCGCTCCTGATCCAGAGACTAGTAAACTGACTTCTGTAACAAGCATGTCAATAACCCAATGGAGTAAGGTCCCTGCACTCACTCAGGAATGCAAGAGTGGGGAGGTTCGGGAGAGAGGCAACTGGTTTTCACTGCCATTTATACAAGGTGCCATTAAAATGCCAATAGGAGGCCATAGTAATTAATAGGTTCCATTTGTTGAGCTTACAAATGAGCCAAAAAGTGAAAAAAGGCTATATATATGTGGTGCCCAATCCTTTTAATTTTTAAAAAAATCTTTGGAGTTTGGAGTTGTGTTGACCTTTTCATTGTTTGTTGTCTGTTATGTTGCAATAATCTTCCTCGTATTCTCTTCCCTCACTACTCAGGGAAAATATTATAAGCCATGTATTTCCACAAGTTAGAGTGAACTTAACGAGAACTGATTTGAGCATCCTTTTTGGACAACTTCAAGTCTTGGGGTTCACAGCCAATGGCCTATACTGCTGTTCTTCTCCTATGAGATTTTAAAGCCTCATAAAAACTAGTTGATACAACCTCAAAGGTCATCTAGCTCACGTTTTATCTAATGCCAGAATCCCCTCTACAACAGTCCTGATATGGGTCACCCAGCCTTTGCTTAAGCGCAAGATATACACACTCTTCTACCTTGAACCCTACAAGGCAACCTCCACTCAAGTGGAAAGTGACCAGCCACACGCCCTCCCCTCTTCTCCCTATCAAAGCTCAGTCAGAAGTGTGGTCATTGCTCAGTGCAGATCATAGAGGACATTGGTTTATAAAGGTCTCGCCTGACAGTCAGTAAATGACCCGTGGTCATGTTTAACTTCTCTTATAGAAGAGACAGACCATGTCAATGAAGCATTGCACATGTAACAGATCATTGCCCAATTAAATACACTAAGCTTCTCAGCACAAAGGCTGTCAGCTGTCACCCACACCAATAGTCAAGGTGGCTCTCCGGGAAAAAACAAACAAACAAACAAACAAACAAACAAACAGCTGGCTCTGTTTGGTCTTGTTAACAAAATCCATACTCCAATGCCAAGACCAGGCCAAAGCAAAATGGCATCTGAAGTCTCCTTAATGGCCTGGATGCACACATATCCATAACTGTTCCTCCTGGTCAACACTGGTCTCTAGTCTTGATTCTATACTAAATATTTATAAAAAGCATTTGGTAGCAAGAAACTCTTCATCTTAAGATGCTCCATTAATAGCTGTGACAATGATGAGTGACAAATTCTTTTCTAATTTACTGTCCCTTTGGCAAAAAAAAAAAGTTTGTACTATGCAGTTGGATTCACTGATACTGTAGTATAGGAAATGGTTTGTTTACTACTGACTGAAAGGTTTTTTTTAGTAATCAACAATATGATGGTGCAGTGCAATGTCACAGGGGCTAGATTTTGACTTAAAATCCCTCCCTATGCAACAAGTGGAAATAATGAGTAATAGACATGGAAAAAATTTTTCAAGGCAGGATTGGGTCAGCCACAAAAAAAGCCAGGTGCCCTGTACCAAGATATGATTGATGACTCAAGCCCTTTCAGAAAAGCATCTTTGGAACTGGTCTGCTGTGGCTCTGATCAATCCTCTTTCTCAGGCTGATCTCCCTCACATAAAGCTCCAGCATGAATCAATTGGGGCAGCAGTACCGAAGGGTGGGCTGCGGTAAGACTGGGCGGGCAAGGGGTATCTTAAAGAGTGCTGTGATCCCTGCAACCAGAAGGCTCTTAAGATATGCCCTTAGGCGCCTTAGAGAAACATTGAACTTTTGCCTAACTTTCATCCTACTTTAAGCATTTAATAGTCTGAATCCAGGGGCCATCTATGCCATGCTCCCCATGATATCCCCAGTGTCTGGGCCATGGTAGATGCCCACAATGTATTTGATGAACGAATGAATGAATGGAGGATGTCCATTCCCCTCTTCAGGGAACACAACTCTTAGGGTTTCACCCATCACAAAGCCAATTTCCCATGCAGACTGCAAGGAGAGTGTGACTACTCCGGGGTGTACAGTCAGAGTAGAATGGTACTCATACCCAATTTTCACCTTGCAGGATGAAGCCCTAGTCACAGCTAGAGGAAGAGTCACTTTTCATCACATCAAAGTACAGTATTTTTACGCAAATAGCATATGCCTTGTACATCTATTTGCCAACCATGCCCACCCCCCCGTGAGGTATTTTCATAAATGCCCGCTATGCCAATATTTTTTTAACATGTTGCTGTAAAAAAATTAGCATAGTGCACTCATGAAAATACCTCATGGGGAGGGGCACAGTTGGCAAACATACGTCAAAGGTATGTGTCATTTGCATAAAAATACAGCAGTAGTTGGCTCAGAGGTGGTCAGTGTGAAGCAACATCTCGAGACTTGTCTCTGAGGAGCACTATCACGGTGTAGTATTATAATGCCGGGGTTCAAATCCTAGCTCTGCTACAACCTACCAGTGTGATCTCGAGTGTGTGACTCAGCCTCTCTGGGCCTCAATTTCCACTATCTTAATAATAGAAATAATAAACATGTCTGCTACCTGATATGGTAATGGCGAGAGAGATGTGCAGTTTCCTGGTTGGCATCAGGGCTCAACATTAAATTATTTGATTCCTTTCAGGAAAGTTACTGTTAGTCTTTTGACACTTATGAGTTCCCTTATTGTGACAATTCAAGAAGAGGATATCTGGGTTTTTCCCTGAGGAAAGGGCTCTTGAGAATTTGCTTCTCCTGAAGAAGTTTGTAAGGGGGATGGAGCCCTCTCAGCACAGCCATCTCCCACCTGCATATCTAGACAGGGCTAGCCTTGAGTCTCCCTAGGCCATTACCCACGTGCTGGGAAGGCTTTGCCCTGAGAAGTGAGAGGATGGTGAGCACAAGAAGGCTGCCCTCTAATTTGAGAAGGGCTGTCATAGACTGGCGGGATCACAGTTATTCTATGTGACCTCCTAGGGTAGAAGTACTAACAAGGGCTGGAAGCTCTAGAAAAGCCTCTTTCCTGCACATACCATGTAATTCGTATCAGAGCTGTCCAAATAGGAAGAAATGAGCTGCCTTTGAGAAGTAGTTTGTTCTCGTTTTAAGGGGTAATCACTGGTGGGAGGACTGAGGAAGGGGCTTCAGCCTTAACAAGGGGTTGACCTAGTTCTGATTCCTTAAGGGCCTTTCCAGGTCTCAGGTGCTAAGATTTTGTGCACCTGCTGGGACAGGAGCAAATGTTGCTGAGAACCAGACGGAGCTTCTCCTCTCCTCTTTATGAGCTTGCATTTCACGAGGATTGAGCCATATCTACCTTTATTATTTTGCCTGCAGACCACTAAAATCAGCTAATATGGATTCATGAAAATTGATCATAACGCTTTTTATATTTTTACAGCTTTTATGATTTTTACATTGCAGTTTTTAAATAGGAGATTATCATTTTGAAAAAAGATGTGGCTCACGAAGAGCCGTAATTCTCCCCTTCATACATAACAGAGAGCTACGAGGTCTCAGTAGTGAAGCTAAGAAGGCTTGATCATCCATTGTCTGTTTATGAAAATTCAGTCTGACCATCAAACACCATAAATATAAACAAGAGGGGTTTAATTTGCCAACCACTAGAATTGTCAGTATCTTTCCATTTAGTTGAAAATTAAGGTCTAATAATTCCCCAATTTAAATTCTAGATGTCTCCTTGAATCTTTTAAATGCAAAGGTCATCAATCTACATTAGCCACAACATTTTTAGACCTGAAATTTGGAGCTCACTGAAACAGCTCGCAAGATATTAAAGGCGCTCTCCCCTGAATATCTTATTTCCTTTTCTTTCTTTCTTTTTTTTTTTTCCCAGTGACGAAAACAGACCAATTTATCTACTATCCTTCCCAAACAAATTTAGGAAAGGTAAAATTTGCTTATTTTTCCTTAAAAAAAATGTTTCCTTTTCTCCAGTCTCCTCAGTCATTCAGTGTAGGCTGCTCATTCACTACAGCATTCCAGATATTTCCCTCATAATATGCACGAACAGCCTTTAGGAGAAATTAGTTAAATGGTGCCCGCACATCCTGTAACGTAAGGCCCAAATTCACAAGGGAGATTGCGGATCAATTCCACATTTTCACAGCCTGTGAGGAATAAAAGGAAAGGAAAGTCACGATGAGACATAAGAAACACCTGGAGAAACAGCCCTAACTTTGACATTGCACATTTTTCTTACTTTTTGTCTCTGTCTATTCAGCTTTTCATTACTGCTATTTACATCTCGGTGGTTTTGTGCTCCTTGCTATTGTTTAATGAATGTGTGTCTACCAAAAATAAAAATGAAAAAATGAAAGTCACATTAACCTCAAGAACCTAGACCATTTCTGTGAAGTCATATAGGCATGTTCATTCAGGACATCTTCCTCTTTCTAATGTCTGCGACCAGCAACAAGAAATAAATTAATTAAAACTCAATGAAGATTTATGAGCAGGCCCTCTTCCCGACTTCTGCCCCTGAAGCTGGGTGGGGGCAGCTTAAGTACAACATCCCTGAGAAATGCCATGAGCCATGAAGTCTCTGACTTGCATATCATTTATGATACTCCTGGGGAGGAGGCCCTGCCTAAGAACACCGAGGCCCAGCACCCCATAAGGTTCTCATTACAAACAGGAATGTGCCACGCCAGATACACTGGGGGTTGTCAAGCTTTGCAAACTCCTCCTTCCCCAAACTCATAAATTTTGCCCAATATATTACTTTTCCTTGGGTTTTTATGATTATGTTCAGTTTAAGGAAACATACCCCATACTTCATCATTTACCTTAGTTTTTAAAGAGTTGTTTGATGTCCAAGAAGTTCTGTAAACTTTCTACTAATCGTGTTTTTTACATCTTAAAAATATAAACCCACATATTGCCAGTCAGTCACGAATTGAAAACCTCCCCCCCCGCTTCTAATTTTGGTATGCAATTGTAGGCTTAACAGATTTCAAAGTTTTTCAGTTGGGCAAACACCCCTTTCCATTCTCCATTAAGGCAATGAACTTAACAAAAGAGAAAAATAACGGTGAGCAGAACGTAAGGTTAGTCAGGCCTTGGCACTGAAATTGCATTTGGTGTGAGTGGGTGACGCAAATGGTTAAGCACTCCACTACTAACTGAAAGGTTGGCAGTTCAAACCCACCCAGAGGCTCCTGGGAAAAAAGAGCTGACGATCTGCTTCGAAAAGGTCACAGCCTTGAAAACCCTGTGGAGAGCAGTTCTACCCTGCAACACATGAGGCTGCCCGGAGTCGAAATCAACTCTGTGTCAACTGCTTTGGTTTGGTGACACTGTAAGCTTCAGAGAGATGTAACTCCTCTGCAGCAGAAGTTATCATAAAAAAGACACACACACACACACACACACACACACACACACGAGGACAGGGTCAAGGGTGAGGACATGAGCAGAGATGGTGGGCTAGAGTGGGCACCTAGGCAAAGCTCTGTGATCCCCCATATTTTAACTTGTTTTAGTGAATTTTGGTGATGGTAGTATTGTTCAACTAAATGTATCTTATAGTAATACATATTCAAGACTTGAAAACTTACCCAATCCCAGAAATAAGATCTTTCAGGTAATCATATACTGAGAGTAGCAATGTTTTTAAACCCTTCGGTCAGCCTCACTATAGACGTGGAAGTTCTCAATACTACACCCGAACCAGAGAGTCTTCGTTGCACACCCCAGAAACCCAGAGGCAGGGAAAGGGCTGTATGGACCAGTCTCATCTCCTGAGATACGAAACAGGAGATGTGAAGACCCCACTCTACCCACAAGCATTTACGATAAGACTAAACCACAAAGGGAGATGTAATCATTTACTAAACCAGATTATGAGAAGCAGGCCAAAGAATCACGACTTTATTCAAGGTGCCATTTATCCCGGGTGACTAATGCATTATTTGTATGAAGTTAAAATTGAGCTTTGAGAAACTATGAAATAAATCAAGGGCCCTACTTTATGTAATTTTAACAGACAGGTCCCATTAGGATTCTACTATGCATAGCTGTTGGTTAAAATCATTGACCAGTATCCGTAGAAATTAATCAGCTGAGGTAATGCCGGCTCGCCTGTCATCATTTGCTACTAATCTACATTTAGAATTCACCTTAACTTTTCAAGCCTTTTGGATAGGTTTACCAAATGTCTATTTTTTGCACAAGATACATGACTAACTGCAATTGTTTACAAAAGCCTGTGCAGTAGAAGTGCGCCATTGGTGTCATTTTTCAGTGGCATTAGAGTGTGCACTGGCATTTTATTGTAATTTCTGGGTAAGGTGTTCGTTAGAATCCAGCGATAATGGTCTTCATCACTCTTGATGGGAACTTCTACCACATGCAGTCTGAATACACGTCCACTGTTGAAGTTTAAATTATTTTGGAATCCAAAACTGAGTGATCAAAATGTCTAATTGTACGAAATGGAATATGGTGAATATTTAATAGATTTTTTTTAAAAAGGTCCATTGTGGCTCTTGGACTTCTCCTGGATTTTTAATTAATACTCAGATATGTTTCATTTCTGATTATGAGACCGAATTTATTAAAGACTCATAAGTACCTACTGTCTCTCCTACCTGTTGCCATAAGTCAATTCCAACTCATAGTGACACTATAGGACAGAATAGAACTGCCCCATCGGGTTTCCAAGGCTGTAAATCTTTAAGGAAGCAGACTGCCACATCTTGCGCCCGAGTTGTGGAACTGGTGACCTTTCTGTTAGCAGCCAAGCACTTAACCACTGCACCACCAAGGCTCTTCCCTCTTCTATAGTATTATGTTAATATCTCGCTAATTTAACTGAGAGTTTTGTCTCCACTTGGATGTTCTAGATTTCTCTATCACTTTTTCTTTCTAACTTCTTGACCTGCGTCACGTCACCTTTAATTTTGCACTGCCAAACAGTAAAAGAAGCTTACGTTTTTTGTTTTGTTTTTTCAAGATGATTTTTAATACCTCGATGTTGCCCAGCAACCTCAGTTACCAGTTGATTTTCGAATCCCAGGACTTTGCAGTGGGAGAAGCGCAGGCTTTGGGACCAGAAGACCCGAGCTGGAACTAGGCCCTACCGTTTATGAATTTGTGTGACCTTGGGGAAGCTACTAGATAGCTCTTTGATACTCAGCTTTCTTGTTTGTAAAATGGCAGTACAACCACCTGTCTTTGAGGCTTGTCATTCAATGCAGCGATGTGTGTAAATCATGTGTCGTAACGCGCAGCAAGCACCAGTTATGCTACCCCTACTCATGAACCATCTTTCAGGGTTCTCGAAGATCAACACATATGGAAACTTTTCTGCACATCTTTGGGATGAAATAGTAATCTGAATCCTCCAGAGACATAAATAGAAAATGTGTTCAGCCTAAAAATACATGTTAGGAAAACCCAAATCCTAGGTTAGCCTCCAAAGCGGGAACTATTAAAAAAAAAAAAAAAAAAGCATCTGGCTCTGAGGAGACAATGCTATAAAAGTGTAAAAGCATCTGGCTCCAAGAACCAAGGAGACAATGCTATAAAAGTGAGGAGGAAAATCCTCAGCCAATGTGGAAGGCATGTTTTCCCCCCATCTACACTCTAGTGACGGTAACAAGGTAAGAGCATTTTTTTAAGCCTGTAGAATTGCCCTTACTGCATTATTGTAGATAAACTCATTTGCAGTCAAGTCAATTGTAATTCATAGTGACCCTACAGGACAGAGTAGAACTGCCCCATAGGGTTTGCCAAGGAGTGGCTAGCGGATTCGAATTGCCAACCTTTTGGTTAGCAGCTGAGCTCTTAACCGCTGTACCACCAGGGCTCCACTGTCGTACATACATTTTGCAAAAAGAAAATACTGGGTATAAAAATCTAAAACCACAAATCAGATAAGGGCTGCTGAGGAGAGATTACTTACATCAACAAAGAATTCACCACAGTACTCCTGGCGAGTCAGTTGCATGTATGGAACATTTAATTTATAAAATTGTGATAACTATGCTTTTTCAGGAAAGCATCTAGGGACCACAGGACGACACACCAACCTGTACCTACCTATCCTACCATTCTGATTTTAGTTCTTCTCTAATACCTCATTCTTGCACCTTTGAGCTACCGCATCACAAATTTGGTAATACAAAGCATTAAGCAGATTATTGTACATTAATTCATCTATTTATCCCTTTCATGATTAGTGGGACAAATGGTATCCCAACAACTCGTATGCCTCTGGAGTTCTTCGAGAAGGCGGCAGCTCAGTTTTAACACATTTAGCCTCAAGGTGGGAGCCCTTTGAAATGTGTGAAACTCAAGAACACTGAGCTAAAGCCTCATTTTTGTGTAGATTGAGCATTGCCTTAGATGATGCCTCCTGGATGTGTGAATTTTCTAAACTTTTTTTTCCTTTTTTTTATTGTACTTTAGATGAAGGTTTACAGAACAAACTAGTTTCTCATCAAACAGTTAGTACACACATTCTTCTAATGACATTGGTTAACAACCCCACAACATGTCAAGACTCTCCCTTCTCAACCCTGGGTTCCCTATTACCAGCTTTCCTGTTCCCTACCACCTTCCAATCCCTGCCCCAGGGCTTGTGTGCCCTTTTAGTCTTGTTTTGTTCCCTGGGTCTGTTCAATCTTTGGCTGAAGAGTGAACCTGAGGAGTGACCTCATTACTGAGCTGAAAGGGTGTCTGCGGTCCATACTCTCAGGACTTCTCTAGTCTCTGTCAGGCCAGTAAGTCTGGTCTTTTTTTGTGAGTTAGAATTTTGTTCTACATTTTTCTCCAGTTCTGTCTGGGACCCCCTATTGTGATCCCTGTCAGAGTAGTCAGTGGTGGTAGCTGGGCACCATCTAGTTGTACTGGACTCTGTCTGGTGGAGGCTGTGGTAGATGTGGTCCATTAGTCAAATTTTCTAAACTTTTGACAGGTTAGCCTTTATTTCTGTGAGATAAGCCTCCTCACTATATTTCCCAGTTACTATGTTACCGTGGGAATGTACTTAACACAAGAATAAGCTATTCCCAGTCTTCATTCAGTCATAGTTGCCATTTTCTCCCCGCCACCATTCATTGTTTCCAGGTGTCACTGGCTCCCTGCTATTCTAGCTTCTAAACAGTAAATAATGCCTTTCCAATAAGGCATAATGCACTGCAGTGGTACTTTTCAAGAGATTGGAATGCCTATAAGTTATTCTTAACCTGCATTCAATCTTAGGGCCCAATCATTGCTTCCACATGTAGCAGGTGGACTGCACAGCTGTCAGCAGCTCTGCAGTATTCCAGGGCAGCTGTTTCTGCTTTTTAGCTGTTAGTACTGCTTTTGTTATAATGAAGAATACATAGTAGTGGCAATTTTCTTGAGATACAAATTCCTTTCATTTTATTTATTCTGCCTGTTCAATACTGCTTTTGCAGTAATGAAGAATGCATTGTGGTGGTAGTTTTCCTGAGATTAAAAAAATCCCTTGACTTTATTTATTTGAGCTGTAAGTACTGCTTTAGCAGTAAGGAAGAATGCACTGTACCATGTTTTGAAAAGTTTTATGAAAAATAATAAAGAAGGCTAAGAAGAAGGAGACTAGAATAAAATGTATGTGTAGCCATTTCCAGGTGCCCTCATGTTTTGCAGATTTTTGAGAAATAAAGTTATTAAAAAAATAAATGATTTTATCATTGACTCACATCAGCAGGATTTACGACATCCAGGGTCTGCTGGGACACATGGGATCCCAGACAATGTGTAGCAAAATCCATAAATCATAACAAAAATTCTGAATTGGTACTTTAATTAGCATGCCTTCCATTAGAGAAAACACATGGTATCAACAAAAAATTCAAAGATAACCAAGTCCTGAAAGGGTTATTCAACAAAAAGTTGTTGAGTACCTACTATGTGTCAGGCACCTGTTCCAACTACTGGGGATGCAGCAGTGCATAAACCCAACAAAAATCTCCACCCTCACGAGTTCCCTTTCTTGTCAAGTTTGAATTAAGTCCAAGTTGACAGATGATGCGCCTTGCTCCCCAGCACAGAATCTAGTGTGTAAACCAGCAGAGACGAGGAAGTGTGTGTATCTTGTTGGAATAGATATCTGCTTAGTTAGACAGCATATTTGGTTATGAATTTAAACCCAGTGATTGTTGAGAAATATGAATGATGTGTGGCAAAAGCCTCAGCTGATTGCATGCAGTGCTGGCCAGTGTCATGGCATCTCTACTCCAGGGTATCATCATGGAGTAGCAGAGTAGCTAAAGATTCACATGGCCTGAGCATCAACTCCAGCTTTACAACGTACTACCTTGTGACCTTGGATGATTGCTGAACCCCTCTGCCCCAGTGTCCTGTTCTGTAAAATAAGGAAATCAGATAAATACAAGGAGTCAGTCAGGTAGGAAATGTTAGCTTTAATTGTTCTTTTTACTGTTATTATCATTACTATTGTTATTATGTTTTCTTACCTAGTATAATGCTGGAGTGAATGAACAAATGCATGATGCTGTACTCTGAACTGGCTGCATTAAGTTCTGTTTTAAATTCAATAATGTCCTCCAAAAAGATACGGTGAGGTCCTGACCCTCCATACTTGTGAATGTGTCCTTGTTTGGAAAGAAAAAAAAAAAAAAAGAAAACCACTGCCACCAAGTCGATTCCAACTCATAGCAACCTGCCCCATAGAGTTTCCAAGGAGCTCCTGGTGGATCCGAACTGCTGACGTTCTGGTTAGCAGCTGTAGCACTTAACCACTACACCACCAGGGCTTCCTGTTTGGAAAGAGGATATTTGAAAATGTTATCAGTTAACATGAGGTCATACTGAAGTAGGCTGGGTCCTAATCCCATCTGAGTGCTGTCCTATAAAAGAGGAAAAGAGACACACAGAGGGGAGAAGGCCATGTGAAGATGCCCCCACAAGCCAAGGAATGTCAATAAATGCTCAGGACTACCCCAAACTGAAGGAGAGACAAGGATGATTTTTTACTAGAGCCTTCAGAGAGAGCTTGGCTCTGCTGATACCCTGAATTTGGACCCCTAATCTCCAGAACTGTGAAACAATAAATTTCTCATCTTATAAGCCACCCAATTTGTGGCATTTTGTTACGGCAGCCCTGAAAACCAACAAAGGCTCTTATTCCGGCAAGGCACTATACAGAAATAAAAAACAAATTCTCATCCCTCAGTACAACTCAGGCACATGGAGGAGACAGAGAAGCAAAGAAGCATGGTCAAGCCCCGGTAGAAGTATGCTCAGGGCAGTGTGGGAGCCTAGAGGAGGGCCTCTAACCCCCCTGGGCAGGGGTATATGTATTTGGGGAGCAAGGGAAGTGGGAGGATTGAAGCTAGAGGCTTCCCTGTGGTAGAGCTGAGATCTGAAGGATGAGATAACCAGACACACTAATCATAAACACAGATGTAAACACCAATCAGATGGCACCAGTATCCACACTAAATTTTTAGGGGAAAAAAAGTATAGCAGGTAAAATATCGGTACATACTTTCCAAACAAAAGAGTTAATTATATATATATATATATATATATATATATATATATATATATATATATATATATTTTTTTTAAGAGGAGAAAGAACAAAAGGAACAATATATTTGGGTACATTTCAAGAGCTAGAGTATATGCATCTTTTGAAAAATATCTATTTTGCCAGCAATTGCGCCAGTTTACAAACATTTGTTTCAGGAAAACAAATTTTCATTTGGTATTTCTTTGAAGAACATTTGCATAAATATTTCTGTAGCTCAAAATACTTGCCAAGAGCTCTGTAGTTGTCCCCCAGCAAATGGTGGTCAGTGTTAATGAGAATACTCCATTCACAGAGCGAAACATGGCTTTGGCAAGTAGCATGATCATGAACGACTGTCAAACCAGATAACTCAGGGTCCAAAATCAGTTGCTCAGTATTGAATGGTGGAAGCTCCTGGTCTTCTAAACAAACCAAGTTTCTGGCTTTCCCATTCACTCTGGACTATGCTAATGGTACTAAAAGAGTTTCCTGGACACCGATGAGGATTGCTCTGCCCACTCTAGCTCCCATTCTTTCTCCCTCCCAGAATTCCTACTGTATTTACTGTCCATGTCACACTATTTCCCCAAATCTAGTTCTACATTCCAATGTCAAGTTCTCGAGATCAGAGGTGATCTTTACATTCTTTTCACCTCCCCTTTAACGTGATAGACTAGCCAAGTACCGGGCAGAGAGTAAACCGAACCAAAAACCAAACCCATCGCGTTCATAGTGACCCCATGTGTTTCAGAGTAGAACTGCTCCCTAGGGTTTTCTTGGCTGTAATCTTTACAGAAGCAGATCACCACGCCTTTCTTCTGAGGAGCCTCGGGGTACATTCAAACCGCCAACCTTTTGATTAGCAGTTGAGCGCTTAACTGCACTATGCAGGGACCTTGGGCACAGAGTAGGAATGCAATAAAACTAGTTCTTGACAGAACCAATAAACACTGAACTAGAAATCTGGGCACAAGGGTTCCATATCTAGCTTTGTCAATTATTAACTGTATATCCTGGGCGAGTCATTTTCCCATCCTGGGCCTTGATTTTCTCATCTGTACAATAGGGGGTTGGACCAGATGATGCTCAAGGGCTCTCCGTCTTGAATCACTAGGCTCTAGGAATTAATTAATGTCCACACACCAGAGCCAAACATTTTGCCAGCAAATAAATAACGGCTAATTGATGAGCCCTCTCCATGATTCCGTGGCACTACATCAAAACATCCACCACCCTTGCATTTAATTCAGTTACTGTGGCTGTGCCGACCTAGCATGAGAACAATCAGCCCCTTTAGAAAATTAATTTATTTAAAAAAAAGAAAACAACAAATTAGTTGACTGACATCCTGGAGGGGGAAGTAAAGCCTATTGTCTGAGTGAATTTTTCATTGTTCAACAGGTAGTGAGGTTGTCATGTACATATGGCCACAGACTGGAAGTTAAACTGACCTCATGACACATCAAACTATACTTCGAACACTACTGGAGACCCAAAGTACCCAGAAGACATCAGACTCCTAGGAAAATTCTTCTTCCAATGAGTGTGAAGCCTGAGACTGTAATTTAGCACCATTACAAGGTATGTAGAGTATTTTTTAATTTTTTTATCAATATAGAAAGAAACCATGTCGATGTTATTTCCATTGGCTACAAAACACAAAATTCTGACTCCAGGTATGTGCTTTAATAAAGGTCACCAAGAGAACCAGTATCTGCTGCTGGGATCTCTTTTTCACTGAAGACAGTAGGACAATGCCGAGAACTGTTGCTTGGAAGGAAATCTAACAAAACAAACCCTTCTTCATAGGATGGAAGTAATATGTTTTTTCTTTTATTTCTTTTTCCCAGCAAAAGGAACAGTTGAAAAAATAATCAGATGAGTGACATTGAGTTTGTAATGAAAACACAGCCTGTTTCCCTCGCTTATTTCCCAATTTGTGACTTTTATACCTTTACAGACCAGCACATGTCTATTGAAGAATCAAATCAAAGATTACTTTAAATGACTTGCTGATTTTCTTTTTCAAATGAAGTGAAATGTACAGGTATATAAAAAAATAGCATTCCATAAACCAAGCAATCCATAATCAAAATCAGATTCTAGCTGTAGAGCTATTGTCAGCTCTGCTTAAATCATGCCATTTTCTTGAAGCTCTCAGATAATTTTTCTCAGCTCAGTAAGTAGGTAGATGTTAGCAGCTAAGGTCATCGAAAAGATTTACTTTAAAATAAACTCAACAATTCAGAGCATCACTCTCTTCACAGTGTAAAGTGTGCCTTGCTTTGAACATGCATATAAAATTTCATTAAAGTGCAACATAAAAGTTTTGCATTAGAGGAACCCAGTGCTGGACCTTTGTTTAACCGTCATGAGAATTTATGGTGTGGATCTGCTACAGTTAAGTAGAAAAACAGCCTTCTCATGATGAAATACAAGTCGTAAAGGCTGAAACCCAAGGAAAGCTGGAGGAATCCCAACCCTCCAACCACTCAATCCTTCTTCAGATTTTTGTCACACATTCTTCTTGAATGTTCTCCGTCCAGACTGAGACCCAATCCCAGTCCGTTAACTCCTGTGCCCCTGTGCCTGGAAAGTTATTCTTTCCTGTTAGCCTTTTCCATTCTGCACACATCTTAGAAATCACAGAAACTCTCATAATTTTCTGCAAAAGAGATCAGACTAAGAGACTTGAAACGAATTAAAGCGCTATCAGACAAGCAGAGGGCCAGTATTATCACCAGGATTTACTAAGCAACTCTGTTGGAAAGGTACATGCATTTGTATGGAACAGTCTTTGCACTGAGTGTGGCTTGAACATCAAGCAACAGATGTTTGTTGAGCACCTGCATGGGAAAGGCATGGCGCTAGGTGGTGTGAGAAGGTGACGCACCACCTAGCGCGCACGCATAGTTAAACGTAAGTACCTTAAGGCAACAGTGGTGAAACAGCGAAAAGAGCAACAAACACAGAACCTAGGACCATCCGCTTACTGTGCTAACTCAGGCAAGTCACTTAACCTTTCAGAACCCAGCTCTCTCATCTACAAAACAGATCTAACAATACTAGTCCTGGCAGCACGCCCCCACCCCGTCCCCACCCTGTTGGGAGGATCAAACCAAATAACAGGTAGGGTGAACTACAAAGCTTTGGAAAGAAAAGTCCTCCATCTCCTACCCCTTGCTCTGAGGCTCTGAATCAACCAGACAAATACACCCTGGTCTCCTGGATTTTCAAGCATCACACTTTCAAAACTAAGGGAAACTAATTTAAATGGGTAGTTTTCAAGGACTTGAGTTTTGCCTCTTTGTACATACAATTTGCCATTCACGCATTTCCATTAAAGAGGCATCCCCAAAAGAGGGGCTAAGAGATTGTATCAGCACACACAATGTTTTTTTTTTTTTTTTTAATTAAAAGGAAAAAAAATAGTTCCATGGCTGGTCAATTACATGGTAATTCCACAGATAATTTTTACAAAAGTATGATAGACACAATCCAATTCCTTTGGTCAAGTGCGAACTAAGTACCGGGGCCCTCACGGTAATAATAAGTAATAGGCAGTGAGGTTTTGTGGGCAGGCACATGGTTGATGGTTGGAAGATGTGCCCTTTTTACCTGGTTCCACTTGGAGCAGGATGTGTGAACTTAGGTGGGTCACACAACCTCTAGGACTGAGTTTCCTCACCTTTAAAATGGGAATAACACCTGCGCTTTCCAACTGACAATGATCAGATGAGAGGACATATGGGAAAACCTTCTGCGTGCTGGAGAGGCTGGGACGGGATGTCAGTTGTTAATGATGCAGGCTCTGGGGTCAGCTCCATCAAGGCTGAAGCCGGGATTGCCTCACTGAGTAGTTGTGCGGTTTTGTTACTTCCTCTGTAAAAGAGGGATGGTCACAGTTCCTCTCTAATAAAGCCGTTTGAAGGATTAAGTGAGATTGAGTATTTAAAGCATTTAGCCCATAGCTTGGGGCACAGAGTAAAATACTCAAATAATAGTGGTAATGATGATGGTGATTCCTACCTATAGGAGAAACACACACACACACACACAGAAAAGGTTTCTCTAAATTGTAGTGTTGAGTTCTTTAATCAGCCATACACTGCTTTCCATGTATCAGCAAACAGAAGTTTTTAAAACCTCTTTTCTTGATCCCACAACAATCACAAAAAGAAAGACAAAATTAAAAGCAAAAAATGGAGCCACTGTTTTGTCTACACGGCAGACTAATCAAGTATATGATGGCTTCCCTCTCTGAGGTATGACCTACAGCTAAAAGCTCATAGGGCTCCAGCTTCTAGATTGTTCCAAAGATGTCCATTTTATAGAACTTTTAGGTTTTTGAAATAATACTAAACATGCGCAAATTCTGCAATGCATGAAATAGTCAGGTAAAAATAATAATAGGCATGCTAAAAAAGGTTCAGCACGTTAAAGCTATTTCTATTCAACAATAATTAGCATGTTTAAATACAATATAATTTTTATCCATCTACAAAATGCTTAAATGTTTGGAATCTTGTTTACGTCTATAATGACAGATTCATTTTTGAGGCAGTCATTTTCAATCTTGATTTGTATATTTTAAAGTTGTTAAATGCTTGACTGAATCATTAGCAAAACAATTCATGTATCATTAAATTGATTTCTAACATGAGATCATTTTCTTCCTTGCCTTTTAAGATTGACTGAGATAAGGCTGCATTCTTTGGGGGGCATTGGAGAGGGGTTTAGAGGGGAACTTACCACTAGCCAATTTCAACATCTTAAATCGCTCCTCGTCCTACGTACATGCCCTTGAGAAACTCAACCCAAGATGGTTTGCTGAATGAACGCTCAAGCACATTGGAGAATGCCCATTGTACTAGCAAAGAAGCCGGACCAGAGATGGCCCTCCTTCTAAGGATGACAAACAGGGGCAGAAGGGAAAAGATTAATGGATAGAGCTAGAGAAGGAGAAAGCTTGGGAAGCTGTGGGTCCTCGCCAAAACAGGATGTGCTCCCCTTTGGGCTCCCCCTCGGTCCTAGTAGCCCCAGGGTGGCGAAGCTTGCCTTCCCTCTCCCTCCCACACCTTCCCATCCATAAACAGTGGGGTCTGTGCTTCCAGAGGATTGCAGCTAACAAGGTCTCCGCAGACCTGTGCGCGCAGGCAGCAGGGGGCGGCGGGGCTGCTGCAGTGCGTGGGAAACACTTCACTTTTGTCTGGAAAGCAGGCCTTCCCTGGCCCCCCAAGGTCGAGGAAAACTGGGGAAAGTGGGGGCCGCTGGGGCAGGCCCCGGGGATTGCCTGCACCCGACAGGGAGAAGCCTGGCCGGCACATGGCCCCCTCTCAGCCTGGACAGCCCCACATGGACCTTTGAACTTTCTATTTATATAACGGTTTACCGAGTTGAAGTCTCTTCCTGTCTGACTGCCCGTTTGCAATCTCGCCTCTAATTAGGCTACTTGTGCGACAGCACATAAAAACTACAAACCACGGATGCCGGCCTTCGCGTCACTACAATTTACACCAGGCTTTTTCACATTTGGATTTGCCTAACGTTGGTGGTGTTCTGTTAATTTTATTTGTTTAAGAACACGTCCGTTTCTGTATTGTCTCTGTCCTTCGTTCTTTTAATAATAAAAAGATGCTGAGTACATCCCCTCACAACACCTGCCACAAAGCAATTCCTCATCAATACTGAAAGAGGGTGCTTGCTAGACTGAACGGCTGCACACCTTGGAGGCCCCTGGAATTTGTTTGTATTCCCCCAGCATCCCCATTGCTGGTAAACAAGTCCAAATCTAGCCACGTGATCATCAGACACCTCCCGAGTTCATTACTTGGTTATCACGGGCAAGCCTATGGAATGATTTAAGAGATGCAGGCTGATTTCGTTTTCATGATCTGTCTTTTTTGTAAGAGCAAGTGGTGTCTTGGGTGCACACAGACATCTGTGCCTTCCTTGCCTGTCACAGAATGGTTCATATTAAATTCAAACTCAGGTGAGCATTGCTCAATTCAGCCAGGAATCTTAAAGAACTTGAGCTTTGGCCCTTTAATGGAGTCCAGAACATGACCCATAAAGATATTCTGGCAGTTTGTGGAATCCAGTGATATGTTCTCTTAAGCATGCAAGCCCCCCCCATGCCCCGCACATACATGCACGCTGCAGCGTCATGTATACCTCACACTCTCTGCGTGCGTTCATCTGTGTGTGTTTATAAATGAGCACACACTTCTTGTTTACTATAGTCAAGTGTTTACAAATAACACATATGCCTGTGTGGGGAAAGGCTTTATCCATCATTTTCTAGGAAAATGAGTTTGTTTTTAAGTCGCCCTCATCTGTTGATTGTCAGACATCTCCGGTTGCAGTGGCGATAGCTCATAGCTTTCTGCTCCACAAGTGAATGGTAAAAATAGTCCACTATAAATGAGATCCTTAACTTTGCTGGTGCCTTTTCCTCCTGGGGAGGGAGAGGGTGCCATCACTCTAAGCAGCTACTCCCAAGGAGGGGAAAGTAACACGTAATGAACATGAAACTGGCAGGCTCTGGATGTGTAAAGAGAGTTTGGAAAGGTACAGATTTCCATTTGAGACAATGTCAAGTTTTTTAGTTCATCTGCTAATGTCACATTTCTGTCCCTTTCCTCTGTGGGGGTGTACACAACACAGGAGCACAACGGCATTGCAAAGGTTTATAAACACAGATGTATAAGGAAGCTCGGCCATCACGGTAAGAAGGAGAAATTTTCCTGGAGCATGTGCACAGAGGGAAAAGGCTAGCTTCTTTATGCAGATGTGTTATACTAATTCATCCTTATTCACGTAATATTTACAGAGTATCCAGGTCTACATGCTTCTTAAATGATGTGGCATAGCTAGGGATCTGGAGGAGGGAAAAAAAGGTTGGCCTTTTCCCTAAAAAAAAAAAAAAAAAAAAAGATTGCCTCTAAAAGGGAGGTGGGGGTGCACCTTTGTGAAAAAATAAATGAAACCTACAAGAGCCCACCTGCTTTAAATATGCAACGACATGTGCCTAAGATTACACTGAAATTCAAATAATGTAATAAACATGCTTTTTTTTAAAGCCTAATACCTTGGTATATGTTTAACACTTGAACTGCACCCACGAAATCAGCTATAACAATGTTTGTTAAATTAATGATGTTACCCACACCATATATTAGGAAAATTGTATGCAAATCGTAACGCTGTGGTTTTCAATTGTCGGCAAAACAGAGAAGCAAAGGCTGTGCGCAAAAGCATAATATTTAACTGAACAGTAATCTCATCGTGATTGTTACCTTTAAGTAACAACATCTTGGTTATTTTTAAAAAACGCGACGTTTTTTGGCAGAGCTGATAAAACCCTGCCTGGGATCAAAACTGTCTTACAGATTAATATTGATACAGAGTAATTTGTGGTTTCAAAGGATTTACCTGGAATGGCTGTAAAATAAAATGTATTTAAGTTCTCATTATCTTGGATTTGCGGCTAAAGAAGTCATGACTGGCATAATGAAGCTATTGGCTAAGCGTATGACCCTTTTTTAAAAGAAGGAACTTGCCTAAAATATCAGATAAACAAAGGAAATCCTTGTAAAAATATACAGCATTCATAGGCAACGGCCGCTAGTAGTTTAACATTGCAAAAGATTTCGCACTATTGGTCAGTACTGTAGATTACCTTAACTACATTTAAAAAGGCACTAACCAAGAGTGCAATTCTAAGTCGCCACCGCCGCGCCATCCCTGCATCTAATTCCTTAGGCGGTGGAAAATATTGATACCTTAAAAGGTTATGACAAATAAACAATTGCGACGTTTGTAGTAGAAGGTGAAGTTTTTAAAAAGTTAATAGACATGTATATCAGTATTTATGCCCGCGCGCGCATACAGCACGCCGAGAGTAACAACTTCCCAGCTTCCCAGTCACCTCTGCACCATCTTTCAAAAATCGCTTGGCGACAAGTTCACGGTATTTTTACAGGAGCTGACTAAACCTTTGCATCCGGGCTGCGTGGTCCTGACACAAACCTACGGCTGCCTCCCAGTGGGAGTGGACAAGGGTCCAGCCGAGAATTCAATGTGCCTTTACGTCCCACTTTGGGGGGCCAACTTCAAACACCCTCCGCCTGGCAAGGCGAGTGCCGAGCTCGGCCTGAACCGGGTCCCCGCGCGGTGGCCCCAGAGCCGCGCCGCGCGCCCGAGTGGGGACACTTGGGCTGAACCGGTAGAGGGAAGGTGCGTGACGCGCGGCGCGGGGATGGAGGTGGTGGCGGAGGGGGGGCGGACCAGAGCCAGCGGGGGGCCCGCATGTCATCACTGTCTGGGCTCTGGGAAAGTTGGGGCCCCTGGGGCGGGCAGCCTCGGCAAGCCGCTCGGGAAGCACCCCAGGCCCGGTCGGGCGGTTTGGAATGCCATTTGGGCAAAACGCAACTATTCGGACTCGGAGGGGCAGCGACGCTCTCGGGACCCGCGCCCTCCCTCCCCGCCCGGCCCCGACGGAGGGTCTCCGTGACCGAGCCAAGGTGGCCGGGAGCGAGCGGGAGGACGTTCAGGCGTCCCCCGACAGCCCGGCTCTGCGTAACAAAGGCGGCCAGCCCGAGCCCGCCGGGGAGCGCGGCGCCCGGGAATGCACAAATCCCACCTACCACTGCTGCTCCAAGTCCCAGTCCCGGAAAAAGTCGAATAGATCCATCGCGGCGGTGCGGCGTGCCTGGCGCAGCGGCTGCGCGACTCCGGCTTCGGCCCTCCTGCCGCCTACCAGCGCCCGGGCCGCATCGGCGGGCGCCCGCGGGCCGGCTGCTCCGCTCTGGGCGGCGCGGGCGGGCGGACGGTGCTGGACCTTCGCGGGGGCTCGCTCTGCGGCTCCAGCGCCCGGCGCGGCAGCCACACGCACTGCGGGCTCAGCCGCCCGGGCCGGCCGCCTGGCGGGCTCGGGCTCGGCGCGGCGGGCGGCAGGGAACGGGGCAGCGGCGCAGCTGCCCGGGCGGCGGCGGCGGCGGCGGCGGCGGCGGCGGCGGCGGCGGCTGCACAGGCGGCAGCGGCCGCGGCAGCATCACACACTTACACACTCACGGGGGCGGAGCCTGGGCAGCCCGAAGCCGCGACATGGAGCTGGCACGTTATCATCCCCGGATCTGGCAGGGGCTCGGCCCGCCCACCCGCGCAGCCCGGGACCCCCTCTGTCACAATCAGCTGGTGGCACCGGCCGCCCAGCCGGGCACCCAGCCCGGGCGCCGGACCCAGGGGCAGCTGCGGGGAGGCCGGCGGGGGCTTGCGGAGCAGGCACGCGGGCTGCGGGAAGGGGACCCCCCTCTGAACCCTGCACCCCACCACTGGGGAGTTATTGTTTGGAACCAGAAGACAGGACATAAAGTGCACGGGGCGGGGATGGCAGCCCCCCGCTGCCCGGCGCAAAGCCCCGCCCGGGGACATTCTTCGGGGCCCAAGCACCCGAGCAAACTTTTGCGGCCCGAGCATCCCTTGGGCCCGCAGCGCAGAGCCAGCGGGCCCAGGGAGGAGGCAGCGGTCACCTTCACCGTCCCCGCGCGCCGCGTGCCCGCCTCGGGCCGCCCAGGCTTGCCGCAGTGCCGCCCCGGGCGCGCCCGCACTCAGTAGGCCCGCAAGTTGGCGGCGCTGGCTACAGCGGGCTGCCAGTGCAGGCACGAAGACCGCCCGTGTGAGCTCCTTGGGTTCGGGATTAAAACACTGGGAAACTGAGATCCAATGTCACCTTCCTTGCACAGCCACAACGTGCCTTAGGCAGCAGCCTCCGTACTTTCCTCCTCTGAGAAATGGGAAGACCATTCAATGTGTGCTCCTTAGGCTGCCTGTCGCCCTTTTGGCTGGAGAATCTGCCTCTCTCCAGGTGCCTAACTTAACGGAGGCTCCTCCTTCCCTGAATTCAGCATTGATTCTGCTCCAGGAAGCTGTGGGTCCCCTTAGCCACTGCCCTGCAGGGAAAAGCTTCCCTGCCGCTGCGGTCCAGAAAGGGGCATCCGAAGGGCCCGGATATCCGTTTCGGGCGGTTCAGGAGCAAGAGTGCGCTGGGGTCACAGACATCTGGTTTGCCTTCTTCATTTCAGGATTCATCCGGAATAATGGGGATGCATTATTGAAATCCTAGAGCAGTGGGCAGCACTGACACGGCAGGGGGTCAGTTATAACTGTCAGTGGCTGTGTGACTCTGAGCCATTCACTTTTGTGGGCCTCAGTTTCCCCGTTGGTAAAATGACAGACTTGACCCAGAGGCCCCCGGCTCCTGTCTCTCTGGCCTTCTCCTTCTATGGGAATATGCTTCTTGAATTTTAGTTCATATTCTCAAATTCACCCACATAGTTTTCCTTTAAATGCCCCCCTTCCCCTCCCCGAAGAAACCGAGGCACAGAGAC
Organism: Loxodonta africana; assembly: GCF_030014295.1. Classification (NCBI taxonomy): domain Eukaryota; kingdom Metazoa; phylum Chordata; class Mammalia; order Proboscidea; family Elephantidae; genus Loxodonta; species Loxodonta africana. The sequence continues at coordinate 170,498,524 of NC_087369.1, read as the reverse complement.
TGGGTAATTTGCTGGAGATCTGACAATTCCTGTACAGGGGAACCCAGATTAGAACCTAGAACCTAGGAAACACATCCAGGGCTGGACCCCAAAGAAGGTGCTGCAACTCCAGACTCAGAATGTGGGCTTTAAAGGGGCCCAAGATTTAGTCTGTTTCACTTTGTATGGAAAAAAACACATCACTAAGATAGAAACAAGGTACTAAGACCTGGAACTCCAGCATGCACTGGGATTTGTTCAACCCTTTATCGATTTTGCATAAGGCCAAGTCCTCAACAAATATGGTTTGATTGACTGACAATCAACCAATGGACAACTGAGGGAAGGCTCCATTTCCAATTGGCTTGTCCATTTGGCTACTTGTTAGCTCCCTCTGGTCAGAGACGTGATGACCAAGGCAAAATGGTGCTGAGGATATCAAATGCTCTCTGTGCCCTGTTTATTGGTGGAGTCCCAGTCTTCACTGCTAGACTGTACACCCTTAAGGTGACAGAAACTGCCTTACTCAGATCCATGCCCCCAACCTTTCCACCCTCAGTAAATGTTCCTGGAGTTGGATTTGATTGCTAACACTGATTGTCGCCAGGGTTAGTTAGCGCTTGGTCTGCTTGAAAATCCTTAGAGGCAAATCAGCACATCAACAATTAACATTTAAACGGTGAGTAGGGTCACTTTGTATCTTGCTTCACTTTTCTCAGGAGATCCTATTGATCAGGGAAAGACAAAAATAATATGCTAGGTAAACAAAATTCCAGCAGAAATCATGCTGCTCCTTTAAGAGTTGCAGACCCCCATGGCCCCACTGGTACACTTTCTTCCCAGTCAGCAGGAGGACCTAACAGAAGCAGAAGGAGCCAGCAAGAGGCAGCACTCAGAACAGAAGTGCCTGCGGGAAGGAGAGAAGAGACAAGTGGTGCAGGCTTCTGCTTCCAGAGAGGGGCAGGGGCTTTCTCTTCAGGAGCTCAAAACCGACTGGACAGGCTGGGTAGGGTGGAGGAGGCACCCATCTCCCAGTGGCCACCCTCCGCCAGCAGGGAACCAGCAGGGAAGAGGCCAGGCCTAGCACACTCACTCCTGGTCTGAGGATCAGCTACTGGACAGGGCAGGAACTCTGCCTTCTCTGATCCGGGTGACCTTCCTCCCTCGTCCTCCAGTGCATCCCTAACTCTGATGGGTGCAGGAGCCTGGGCACTCTTCAGTGAACATTCAGATATGTGGGCAGGCACGCTGTGCTCAAGCCAAGTGTCCTGCTCCCAAAGCTGGCAGGGGGCAACTAAAGCAGTTTGCAGGGAAGGCAGTAGGAAGAGGAAGGAGGAAGACGATCTGGAGACAGAGCAGACTGCACTTGGCATCCTGGCAGTTTGGCCACCTAGCCCCTTGAGGTCCGGTTGCTTCCCTCTATTCCCACTCTCTGGGTGGTTTAGCTAAGGTGGAAGGCCCCTCTGGGCCAGCCTGTTGTCCTGGCTTTGGCTGACCTGGCAGGGCTCTCCTCCCTCCCCCACCTCACCCAATATTTGAGAAACAGCAAACTTGGTCTTCTTGCCCTTTGACCTTCCTTTCTCTGTTGGCTTCTCCCATTCTTTCTGACTGTCCCTCTTTTGACCCTCACCAGTCTCCCCCATTCGCAAAACCCCAACCCAAAAGGACCTACTAGGATTTTCACTTCTCCAAGGGAAAGCCACTTTTCCAGACAAGACAGAGACAAAACTGAGACTCATGACTCAATCTATCAAGGTGAAACTAGAAGTCTTTCATTTTTTTTTAAATATGCTTGAGTTTATAGAAATGTTGATTCTCAGATTTTCTAAAGTGAGGTTTTTGACTTGAATTACTTTCATTGTTTTTGGTTGCCCCCTCTTCGCCACCCCTTGTGTGCAGAGTTGAACTGCTCCACAGGGTTTCCAAGGCTGTGAATTTTCAGCAGCAGATCACCAGACCTGTCTTCTGAGGTGCCTCTGGGTGGGTTGGAACCACTAACCGTTTAGCTAGTAGTTGAGTGCTTAGCTATTTGTGCCACCCATGGACAGGAATTACTTCAAAGGAGTTTAATTTGCAGTCTCCAATCTTCATTTTGAAGAATTTGAAATCCTCCATTCTTATAGTCGTTGTAAAGGTATTGCCACGAAGGTTCTGGTAGTGTCTAAAAGTAAGATTAATTTCAATAAGTTTCACTCTGCACATTGGTTCCAGGAAATGGACACACTGATGACGTGTGATACATGTGTCATCCTGTATCACCCCTCAGATATCCACTTTAAATAGTAAGCATTGGTTTCTGACCTGGCGTGTAGTCAGGCTAACTTCCTTTCTAGGAGGAAGTTGTGATAGTGGTTCCAGCTCAGCTGCTGGTGGAGAAAAGTCCATGGGCTCCACTGGAAGACACTCACTTCCATCAACATGAGTCCTCCTCTGGCAGAGCAGCCTGGTACTGCCGTGAGTTTGGAATGGGCCAAGGTGACTCTCTGAACTTGGGGCAGTCTCCACACGTGGGCTACATATATGGAACAATCCTTATCGAAGGAGCATTTCCATCTTTCCTAATCTCAGAATATCTGTACTTACTTGTATCATGGTAGGTGGCCCCAGAAACTGTAAGCCTCCTGAGGGCAGAGGCTGGGTCTGTGTCAGCAAAGCTTCACACAGTGTCTGACAAGTAGTGGTCCCTATTGGAGCCTCTCCAGCCAACCTCTGCGAAGGTTCGCAGCATAAGCTAGGAATCTGAGGAGCTGATTTCAAATCAGGTCAGGATCTGTTTGTGAAGCCTAGGACAATTATCTGAACCTAGCATGAGCCTTGTGAATAGACACGTGTCATTTTTTTTTTCCCACAACTCCTGGCTCTCTCACTTTGTACTTTGGACCCCAGTGATTGAAAGTCCCTATCCTTGGGTTTTGTGGTTATTGTAGAAAATGATTCCATTTCACAGATCTTCCCAAATCGCTGTCTCTGGGTTCCAACTGGGTCCTAAATATCAAACACCATATAACCTTATGTCAATCAACTAGTTGATTAGGTTTATGGCACTTAAAAAAAAAAAAACATTGCCGTCAAGTTGACTCTAACTCATAGCAACCCTATAGAACTACCCCATAGGGTTTCCAAAAAAAAAAAAAAAAACAAAACCAAACAAACCCAGTGGTGCTGAGTGGATTCCGACTCATAGTGACCCTATAGGACAGAGTAGAAATGCCCACAGAGTTTCCAAGGAGCGCCTGGCGGATTCGAACTTCTGACCCTTTGGTTAGCAGCTGTAGCACTTAACCACTAGGCCACTAGGGCTTCCTAGGGTTTCCAAGGCTGTATATAAGATTTATGGAAGCAGACTGTCACATCTTTCTCCCAAGGAGTGGCCGGTGCATTCAAACTGCCAATATTTTGGTTAGTAACTGAGTGCTTGGAAGCCCTGGTGGAGTAGTGGCTAAGTGCTACGGCTGCTAGCCAAAGGGTCTGCAGTTCGAATCCACCAGGCGTTCCTTGGAAACTCTATGGGGGCAGCTCTACTCTGTCCGATAGGGTCGCTATGAGTGGGAATCGACTCAACGGCACTGGGTTTGGTTTTGGTTTGGTTTTTTTTTAACTGAGTGCTTAACCTGCCTGTGGGTTCCAACTGGGTCCTAAATATTAAACACCATATAACCTTATGCCAATCATCTGGTTAATTAGGTTTATGGTACTTGAAAGGTGATGATATTTTTATTTTATATGGTACTTCAAACACCAATCAGTTGCCCTCCAGTTAATTCTGACTCCTGGTGACCCTGCATGTGCCAGAGTAGAACTGGGCTCCATTTGGTTTTCAATGGCTGATTTTTCGGAAGCAGATCACCATGCCTTTCTTTTGAGGCACCTCTAGGTGGATTTGAACCAACGATCTCTGTTAGTAGCCAGCCTGTTTGTACCACCCAGTGACTCCATGTTTAGCATAATAATAAAAACAGATAACATTGATTGAGCCCTTATTACATCTCACACTGTGTGCTAAGAGCCTTAAAATCTTATTTCATTTACTCCTTACCATGAATCTCTGAGATACGTACCATTATTATCCCTTTTTTTGCAGAAGGAAACCAAGGCTAGAAGAGGCTGAGTACTTGCCCCAAGTCACAGTGCTCATCAGTGCCACAGCCAGGCTTTGTCCCCAAGTCTGTTTGTTGCACTAATACATGCTGCAATACTGCTTCCATCTTGCATTCACCAAGGGCTTCATCTCACTGTTGCCCTGGGAGGTAAACAAGGTTGGGAGCATCATCTCCACCTGACAGTTGAGGAAAAGCGAGGTTGAGTGACTTTGCCCAAGTCACATGGTGGGACAGCTGAGGCTGGGGCACAATCATCACCAAGCCCAGTGCTCTTTCTACTTACCACCTTACCAGTTACAGTCCCAGGACCACCCTCATACACTTTAGCACCCTGGGGGTTTGGGGCTGCAGTGGCATCAGTTAACTGTTGGATTAAAAAAAATTCTCATGGTGCAATTTCCCCGATCTCAACTGTAGCTCAATTGGGGGAAGGCAGTTGGCAGAGCCATGCCCTTCTATTAAAGAAAGTCAGTCTGATAGGCAACAGGAAGCAAGAATATGGTGGAGCAATTCTTGCTTCATCATTCAAGGAGACTCAGATGTGTCTTTTTCTGGAGATTAGAGATCTAGGGCTAAGAAACCTCCCTAGCAGACCATAGGGGAGCTCGTGGTGGTGGACTGTAAGGCACCGGTGGGGAATTCTCATCTGTACAATAAGACTGTGCTGCTACAGAACTGCAAATCCATGGCCCTCTGTCCTAACTTCTTGAGGGCTCCATTGCTTTGTCTGTAAATAAAAAAAAAAAATTTTTTTTCTTTGGGGTTGGAAATACTCCAGCTCTGACATTCTATGGGTCCCTGATTTAAAACCCCTTTATACAATCCCCAGTCCATGGCCAAAGGCAGATTCGTAATTGATAATGATGAAGAAGGTAAAGTGAATGGCTGTCTCCATTGTTCAGATCAATTGTCTCCACTTCTGATCCGGTGATTGAGAAAGCTACTTTCTGGAGCTCAGAGCCCCGGCCATGGGCTGCTCTTAGAAACCCATTCAGCTGTGTGGCTGCCAAGAGTCTTCCCAGAGCCCATGCCAAAGGATTCAAGGGCTGCATTCCAGAGGGAAGGCAAGCATTTTCCCAGTGGCCAGTGAAGAAACCTAATGTATGTGAAAGTGCTTTGTAAAGGGTAAAAGGCCCCGTGTAAATGCACGCTCTCATTATCCCTAGAGCTGGTGTCTTAGAAGTTTCTCCATCAGGTGAGATCGGCAGTGCTAAGTGCACTAGCTACGTTTATAGGGTTTTTCTTAGCTATTATTTTCTCTATTTAGTTGTGTGCGCCCCACCCCCCACCAAAGTGCATACGTGCCATGGGCTCCAATGCCTGGTTAATAAGTTACAAGTTTTGATGCTTTTTAAATAACACTTATTAAGTACCTGGGAGGTAAATAACAAACTTTTTTTTTTTAACTTAGCAATCACTTTGGGGAGGGAGTTCAGTTCACTGATTTTCATATCGAAACATTGAAAGGTTTTTAAATTGACTTTGTTTAAAGTTTCCTGGTTCTTAGCATCATGTGAAACCTTTATTTTTCCAATACGTTGCCAACAATCAAATTAATAGTGATATCATTAGAAATGAAACAACTGTATAAAGTAAACATTTCGCTTCTTATTTCTATTTTCAGAAAGTGGAATGTTTTGCTAAGGCCCTCAGGCTCTGAATTATTATAGAAAGCTTTGAAGCTCCAGCTCGAGGATGATCATCAGAGGTACAATTAGACCGTGGTGTTCCATGGTGGGGAGGGAGGACAGAGGCCTTTTGCATCTCGTACTTTCTGCCCAATGACCTGACCACCTGGGAATTGCCCCCTTCCTGCTTGAAAGAGACTGTGCTGCCCTGCCACTTGGTAGTTGTTCCTTCCTCCTTTTCACAGCAATTTAACCAAGGCAGGATGACCACGAAGAGATGTGGAGTCGGCCTAGACAGTAGCAGTTATGCAGCTGTGGAAGGTCTTCCCACACTTACTCAATGGCCCCACTTAGGCTCTTTATTCCCTGACCCTGCAAGTGCCTCAAGGAGTTAGATGCCTCTGGATCCACTGCCAATGACCTACCATGTGCCTGCCCATCTACATCCAATGGTCTAGTTTGCTATGAGAGATCCAATTTAAAGGTGTACTCCAGTCCAAAGTTCTTCTGCAGTCCTCCAAGAGACTACAGCTGGTAAGAGGGCTGTATCCCTCACCAAGCTGCACTTGAAGATGTCACACTGGAGCCTCAGTGACATTTTCTGATGTCAACTGGCCATATTTTGTAACCCTACTTATTAGATCATGCCATTTTATTACTTAAATTTATCCAGATGATACCCAAGATAGGCTTTTTTTTCTGCTAGCATTTTGTTTTATACACCATAGAATACAATATATATCCTGGTAGATCATTCTCAGGGACTTTATAGATCATCTCTAGCCCAGTTGTTGTTAGGTGATATTCAGTTGGCTCCTACTCACAGCAGCCTTATATATTACAGAAGGAAACATCTCCTGGTCCTGGGCTAGCTATCTCTAGTCCAGCAGAGGCCTAAGTTGCTCACCAAGGTCATACGGCTGTCTCTAGCAGGGTCAGAACCATAACCAGATCATTTCCCAATGTCAGCTGAATACTGAAATCACACAGTCCTTAAATCTTCAGCCATTGCATCTTGCACCATTTTGAGTTGCAATGTCATAAAATACTTCCCGTTATTTGACTTATTAATTCAGGAAAATCTTATCTGTAGGAGAAAAAGGCATATTTCCATCTAAGAGTCTAAGAGTGTTGTTAGGGGTTAATACCTTTTGAAGATTAATCTCTAATCAATAGTCATCAAAAGTGTTAATTAATCTGGAAAAAGGTCCTAACTCTTATGTAGACGCTTCTTCCCATTACTGCTTGAAAGAAGAAAATGGTAAGCTTAACTTAGGAAATATATGCAATTCACCTTATTTAAAGTGGGCCTTCCTGAAATGAATGATACTGGCTCTATTGAGTTTAAGGTGCCAAAGCAGTCCTCAACAAAAGAATAAAACCAAAAATAAGACCACTGGCTCTGGGGAGGAACGCTCTGGTTGTACTTTTGTTTTCCATTAACCCCATTAATAATGCATTTCTTCTCCAACATGGTGTAATTTACATAGCGTATGTGGGCTACGAAAATCCTGCCAGTGTAGGGCCTACATGTAGCCTTCTGTTTCTCCAAAGCCCTCCAGTTTCTGTTAGGATAAGATTCTTCCCTCCCCATTCTGATTTGCTGGATTGTATTTGGGCAAATGTTTAGCCTACGCCAAATGTCAACCATATTCTATCTCTGAGACAGGCAAAGCTTTTGCTTACCACCCTCCAATGTATCAGAGGCAATGTGGTGTGGATGAAAATTTTTTGATCTCATATTCAACAGCTAGTGAAGAACGGATGTGTTACCTGGTATTTTTCCTTCCATTTTCACACGACACAATTTTGGTTAGAGTATTTGCCTTCAACCAAAAGCACGTTACTGTAAGAGAGTGTTTTTTTCAGATTCATTCACTCCTGTTAATAGGCCTCCAAGTAGCCATTTGGAACCCCTGCATAGCACTCACGAAAGTGTACAGATCTTATCTGTAGAGGAAAAATGCATATTTCCATCCATCTTCTTTCTAGAAGTTCACAGAAACAAAGGTGATAGAACCTTTCTGCAAGAATTTTGTTTACGATTAAAAATTTCTAAGTCTAGACAAGCATCAAGGAAGTTTATAGGGACAAGAAGTTCACAATCTTCATGAGACTTGTAGGAAAACCATAAAATAAGGAACAAACTTCTCACAATAAGTTCATCAGTAAAGGGCCCAGCATTCCTTTTAGATCATAAGCAGAACTTCAACCAGCAAACAATCAATGAGGTTAAGAGTACCCAGGTTATTGTGATATATAAACAGGGGTTTTCTATAATAACAGTGATAATCTATAGAACCTTGCTTTTTTTTTTTAAGAGTTCCCAGGTGCCAGTGAGTGTGTCTACTGGCAAAACAAAAGCTATGTACGTAGCATTTGTTTGTGTTTTGAACTATATATAAGCACAACCTATATGAACATCAATACAGCAACATGTATATATTAATATTAATATATCAACATACAATATTTTGGAAATTGCTGAAAACCTAAAAGAAGATCAAATTCTTATAGAATATTAGAACTGGGAGGAAGCTTGAGGATACTGGATCAGTTATGGCATTTGGCAGAGGACAAAAATGCTCAGAAAAAAAAGTAGAATAAAATTTAAAGCTTTATAAGGAACAGAGCCAAAATTTGAACCCAAGTCTCCTGCTACAAGCCCAGTGCTCATTCCTCTCCATTACACTGTCTCTCCATAAAGCTTACCAATAGTTGGCGTCCTCCTTAAGGAGCCAGTTTTCCAACTGAAATATCCAAAAACAGGGGTGGCGATGGTATTGTGCCAATAGGCACATGGAGAAATACACAGTCATTATAGTTATATTTATGAAAGTGTTTTCATTTCTTCAGGCCACCATAAAAAATACCACAAAGTAGATGTCTTTAAAGAATGGAAATTTATTATCTCATAGTTCTGGAGGCTAGAAGTCCAAATCAGGGTGTAAGCCATATTGACTCCTTCTGAGGGCTCTGAGAGAGAAACAGTTCCATGCCTCTCTCCTAGCTTCTAGCAGTTTCAGGCAAACCTTGGTGTTCCTTGGCTTCCCTTTGCTTGTGTAGTCATATCGCTATCTTTCTTCTGTCTAACTCTCCGTGTCTCTACTCCTCTTTTATAAGACACTACTTGGATGGGATTCAGACCCACCCTACTCTGGTGTGATCTCATGTTAACTAATAATACTCTCAAACAAAGATCCTATTGCCAAACACAGTCACGTTCACAATTACCAGGGGTTAGAACTTCAATATATCTTTTTGGGGCACACAATTCAATCTATAACACAAAAGGTTTGTGATAACCTGAAAGAAAAATCCTTTGTTTTGAAGGGAAAATCTATGATACACAATTACATAAATAGTATGACCCTGGATTACATAAAACAGATGCACAGGAAGAGGACTGGAAGCAAATGCACCAAAAAGTTAATAGCAGTTGTCTCTAGCGGGAGGGCTGGGATGTGAGATTGGCGTGATTTGTTTTCCTCTCCACTTTGTTGCACTTTCCAATTTTTGTAAAATAATGCTCTTGTGTTACCTTTTTAATTAAAAAAAAATAAAATAAAATTTAATATTAAAAATGGTCAATTCTGTGCTCTGATTGGGCTAGGGTCTTCTCAGAAGCAAAGGCCAGGTCTTATCCCCACTGCCTTCTCTTCTCTAAGAGATGTAAAAGAGTAGAAATCTCAGTGAGACACATTCCTGGGAAGAGATGGAGAGGACAACCTGTTTCAGAGACAATTCCATCAAAAGGAATTCTAAGGGGTGGGGGAAGCCAAGGACAATGTCCTTGTTACACCTAATTCAAATTGTTTAACCTGTTGCCATCAGGTCAATTCCAACTCATAGCAACCTTATAGGACAGAGTAGAACTGCCCCATAGGGTTTCAAAGAAGCAGCTGGTGGATTTAAACTGCTGACCTTTTGGTTAGCAGCCGAGCTCATAACCAGGACTCCAATTCAAACTGTTTAGGGCTCTATATTTCATATTAACATTAAAAACTCAGCAAGGATTCATAGGAGAACCACTGCAGTAGCTCAGGTCCACACACAGAATCTATGAAGGCGAAGACATTTAAGTTTACCCTAGAGAAGGCTTAAGGCTGTGCATTACCCCAGGTTTTCACTATATTTTCTGGGGCATTAGGCTCACTTATTTATTTTTTACTTTTTATGACAACGTTTATTCTGTATTTTCTGTTTTTCCCATTAGAGTGGTACCTTCAGTAGGGCAGCTGTTTTTTGCTTTTTTTCTTCTTCTTCTTTTTTAAAACTTTTTATTTAAAAAATAATTTTAGACATACAGAACAGTTGCAAAAATAGTACAGGCAGTTGACATATACCCTTCACCAAACTTCCCCTAATATTAGCATATTACATAACCATGCTAAAATGATTCAAACCAAGAAATATTGATACAATACCAGTAACTAAACCATAGAAATTAATCAAATTTTACCACTTTCCTCCTATTGCCCTTTTCCTGTTCCAGGATTCCACATAGCATTTAGTTATGTCTTTCTATTCTCCGAATTTCATCTTCAAGGTGTGAAGTCACCATATCTAAGACAGTGGATAGCTTTCCATTTGCTAAAGTCTACTTTCCTGTCTTTCAGGAATGTTCTAAGATTGTCCTCATAGAGGTTTTGCATATTTCCTATTAAATGTATTCCTAAGTATCAAATCAAATTGTCTGTGTTTCTACTGTAACTTGGATTTTCTTTACCACTATGTCCTCTGTCTATTGTTTCCATATATGTAAGCTACTGAATTTTGAGTATAATTTAATCCTGATACTTTAGTGAGCTATTTTATTGCTTGAGTTAGTTTTATTATTGATCATCTGGGGTTTGTCAGGTATACTGTCTTACCATTTTCAAGTATAGTTTTACTTCTTTCCCATTTTAGTGCTTCTATTTGATTTTGCTTGTCTAACTACATTAGTATCACAGGCAAGTAAAAATCTGCTGAAGATCATTTAAAAGCATTTGCAGCAGTACATCAACAGAGAACTGCCAGAAATTCAAGCCAGATTCAGAAGATGACAATTCAGAAAAGGACCTGGAACCAGGGATATCATTGCTGATGTCAGATGCACCTTGGCTGAAAGCAGAGAATATCAGAAAGATGTTTACCTGTGTTTTATTGACTATACAAAGGCATTTGACTGCATGGATCATAAGAAATTATGGATAACATTGCTACGAATGGGAATTCCAGAACACTTAACTGTGCTCATAACGAATATTTACATACATCAAGAGGCAGTTGTTCGGTCAGAACAAGGGGATACTGATTGGTTTAAAGTCAGGAAAGGTGTGCATCGGGGTTGTATTCTCTCACCATACCTATTTAATCTGTATGCTGAACAAATAATACGAGAAGCTGGACTATATGAAGAAGAACGGGGCATCAGGATTGGAGGAAGACTCATTAACAACCTGCATTATGCAGATGACACAACCTTGCTTGCTGAAAGTGAAGAGGACTTGAAGCAATTCCTGATGAAGATCAAAGACCACAGCCTTCCATATGGATTAAACCTCAACAGAAAGAAAACAAAAATCCTCACAACTGGACCAATAAACAACATGATGATAAATGGAGAAAAGAGTGACATTGTCAAGGATTTCATTTTACCTTCATCCACGATCAACGCCCATGGAAGCAGCAGTCAGGAAATCAAATGACATATTGCACTGGGTAAGTCTGCTGCAAATTAGGAAAATCTTTAAAGTGTTAAAAGGCAAAGATGTCACTTTGAGGATTAAGGGGTGCCTGACCTAAGCCATGGTATTTTCAATCGCCTCATATGCATGCAAAACCTGGACAATGAATAAGGAACACCAAAGAAAAACTGACGCCTTTGAATTACAGTGTTGGCAAAGAATATTGAATGGACTGCCAGAAGAATGAACAGATCTGTCTTGGAAGAAGTACAGCCAGAATGCAACTTAGAAGCAAGGATGGCAAGACTGCTCACATATTTTGGGCATGTTATCAGGAAAAACCAGTCCCTGGAGAAGGACGGCATGCTTGGTAAATTAGAGGGTCAGCAAAAAAAAGGAAGACCCTCAATGAGATAGATTGACACAGTGGCTGCATAGCAATGATTGTGAGGATGGCACAGGACCAGACAGCGTTTCAGTCTGCTGTGCATAAGGTCGCTATGATTTGGAACCAACTTGAGAGCGCATAACAACAATTGCTTTGACTAATACTTCTCATACAATGTCGGATAGTGGAAATAGTGGGCATCTTTCTATTGTTCCTGATCTTAGTGGAAAAGTCTCTAGTGATTCCACATAAATAAAAAACTGGCTTCAGGGTTAGGAATGTATATATATTTATATATCCATACACATTCATATGTACATAATCATGTTAACGAAGTATCCCTCAGTTACTATTTTCTTCAGTAATTTTATCATGAATGGGTATTGAATTTTGTCAGGGGTTTTTATCAGCACCTGTGGAGAAAACCATATGATTCTTTCCTTAGATCTGTTAATATAGTGTGTGATATTAATGGATGTCCTATCATCGAACCAACCTTATATGCCTGGGATAAATCTCACATGGTCGTAGTGTATTATTTTCTTAACATGGTATTGGGTTCTGTTTCTAATATTTTATTTAGTATTTTTTTTGCATTGATATTCATGATTGATATGTTCTGTGGTTTAACTTCTTAGTATTGTTTCAACTGATTTAAGTATCCATGCTATACTTCCTTCACAAAAGGAGTTAGGAAGTTTTCTCTCCTTTTCAATGTTCAGGAATAATTTAATGAGCTTTGGGACAATCTGGTATTTGAAGATTTGATAGCATTCCCCTGTGAAACCATCTGGGCCTGGTGTTTTATTTTATTTATTTATTTTTTTACTTGTTTTTTGGGAGTAACTTCTTAAAGCTTATAAAGCTTTCTCTAGTCTTACTATGGAAATTGGTCTGCTTAAGCTTTCTAAACCAGATGGGCTCAATTTTGGTGATCTGGATTTTTATAAGAAATTGTCCATTTCATCTAAGTTTTTGAATATATTTACGTAGAGGTCTGCAAAATAGTCTCTTAGGTTTTATTTAAATTTCTTCCCTCTTGTCATTTCTTGTTTTCTGTAGTTTTACTTTCTTCTTTTTTTTTCTTTATTAAGTTACTTAGTGGTTTCACTATGATGATAATTTTCAAGGGAAAAAACTTAATTTTGATTTATTAATTAGATCTACTCTTATTCTATTCTCTAGTCCATTCCTTTCTGTCTCTAACAGTATGGATCAGTTTCATGCCTGTGCCATGGTTGGTCGAGAAGAATTATTTCCTATTATAAGGGGGCCAATATATATCCGTGAAATCTATCCTACTCATTATATTGTTTAGATCTCCTATCGCCTTGCTTATTTTTTGGATCTGTTTTGTACTGAGAGTGGTTCATTAATCTCTCTCGTTATTTGTATCAGCTCCCGTAGTTTTTGATTCATAAAAATAGTTGCTGTCTTATTTGGTGCATAGATATTCAGAAGTGATAGATCTTCATTGTGGATTGTGGCTTTTAGCACTAAAATGCATCCTTATGTCTACAGGAAATGCACTTTAAATACAAATAAATGGATAGGTTAAAAGTAAAAAGATGGAGAACTATAACCCTGCATATTCTAACAAAAAGGAAGCTATATTAATTTCAGACAAAGTAGGCTTCAGAAAAAGGGATATCATCAGGGGTAAAAAGGGCATTACAAATGATAAAGGGTCAATTTCTCAAAAAGATGTAACACTCTTAAATATGTATGCACCTAACAACAGAGCTTCAAGATAAATGAGGCAAAAATACTGATCAATTTGAAAGGAAAAATAGACAAATCCACAATTATAGTGCGAGATGCAACACTCCTGTCCCAGTAATTGATACAAGTAGGCAGAAAAGCAATAAACATATAGATGATCTGAACAATGCTATCAACCAAATTTACTTAATTGATATTTATGGAACCCTCCACTTAGCAAAAGCAGAATGTACATTCTTTTCAAGCATACATGGATCATTCACCATGATAGACCACAAATCTTAACACATTTAAAAGAATATAAATCATAAAAGTATGTTCTTGGTGTATAATGGTATTAAAACAGAAATCAATAATAGCTGAAAAAAAAAACCCAAGTATTTGGAATATCAACAGTACACTTCTAAACAACATATAGGTCAAAAAAAGGCAGTCTCAGGAAAAATTTTAAAACTATTTTGAACTGAATGAAAATAAGAATAGAACATAACAAAATTGTAAGTTTTGAATGGATAAATAATCCTTGGTTCGTCCTCTTTCATTGAATTTTTTTGTTTTGTTTTGTTTTTCTGCTGCATTGTTGCCCTGCTTTGTGTGTTGGTTTTTTAAAAAATCTACGCCAGTCTAATTATTTTGTAAGTCAATTGATCATTTGCCTGGAGGCCTTAAAGATTTTATTTTTACTTTTGTAATCTAGTTGTTTTACCAGGTCATGTCTTGGAGTTGATCATTCTGGGCTTATTTTCCTAGGTATTCTCGGGTGGATTCATAGATTCAGGTCTTTTCCTATTTCTTGAAAGTTTTCTTGGAGTATAGTTTTAAATATTAGATCTGATTCAGTGTTTTGTTTTTCTTCCTCAGAGACTTTAAGAATACAAACATTATTGCTTCTTTGCCTCTCTTCCATTTCTACTACCTTCTCTCTGACCCTTTTATTTTTTTATGCCATTTTTATTCTCGTTTTTTCTTCTGCCTTCTTTCAACACTCCTTATTAAATTTTCATTCCAAACCATTATGCCTCCTTTCCATTTTTTCCCCCACCGCTGTTGAGTTGATTCCGACTCATAGCAACCCTATAGGACAGAGTAGAACTGCCCCATAGGGTTTCCCAGGGAACACCTGGTGGATTCCAACTGCTGACCTTTTGGTAAGCAGCCATAGCTCTTAACCACTACGACACCAGGGTTTCCATGCCTCCTTTAGGCCCTGTAATTTATTTTTCTTTTATGCGATAAATTCCTCTTCAGAGTTCATTCAGCTCTCCTTTTATTTCTCCCCCTATAATGTTCATTTCTAATTTTTGCTTTTGTTTTCTGATTCAAGGTAGGTTTTTATAGCTTTAAGAGCTTGTTTGCTTTTATCTAATTCTATTTGGTGTATTGACTTACAGTTGTTTTTTTTTTTTATACGTCAGGTTTTGTTTTATTTCTTTTTTGGGGAGGAGGGGATTATCCTCAGTGTGTATGTATGATATTTTATTTTCTGATTTTGCCTAATAGCTCTCTTTGGTGCTGATGGGGTTGGAAGTTCTTAGATTTTGTGATTCTCTTTTGTCTTACAGGACCCTAAACCTTCCTCCTTTTCCTCTATTCCTCTTCACTATCCAATTGCCAAAGGACACTTTGCCCTTCCTTCTTGTCTTTTATCTCCCCCATCCAAAAAAAAGCTACCTGTTTTGAAGACTGCTTCTCTTAAATCATGCCTGCCTGTTTAAAAGAAGCTTGCCCTTTTAAATCATGCATAATTTGAAGTTCCCTCCTTGTAGTTCATGCTCTGATTTGCCTAGATACATTTTTCTAGCATTTTCAGAGTTAGAGTGGACTTAGTCTTTCTGGCAGCAAATTTAAAATAAATCTCACACCTTTTGCTAGCTTCCTTGCTCTGTCTTCCTTGAAGTTTTTCCTTGTCTGCTGTGGCTTGTCACAGAGGCTTACAGCAGGGCAGGCATGGGCCAGGAGCGTAAGAGATCATCTTCTGGGAACTGGTGTTATTTTGAGGATATGGTTTTCGTGTAGATTCACTTGTTCCTCCCATTTTTTTTGTATCATTTTGGTAGGATATATTGGCAGGCAGGTATTTATGCTGCCGCCATATTTATCAGCTACCTGCTGTCTGTTTATGTTTATTTTTAAAGAAGAAATTTAAGGATTTTTTTCCTTCCAACTTGGAAAATAATAACTTTATTACTTTTTGTGGAAAGTAATAAACAACAGCAAGGTTGCCATAATTCAGTGGAGAATAAAGTATATAAGAAATTGAATTGGGGGGGGGACAACTGCCTCTTGTCAATGAACAATTCAAATCTTGGATAAAAAACTGAGATTTCATGGAAAAATTTTGCTGTGAGACCTTTCCAAAATACACTGATGAAGCTTCTTTGGCAATCCAAGGGGTAAAATTAATGAAAATTTATGCTGAAAATTGCTCTTTACCTTCCTGAAACTGTCACATAGGTTTGTGTTTTATATTCATTGGGAGTGCTTTTGACTGCAAGTAACTAATGTCTGAAAAATATTGTCTGAAAATACAAGAATATTTACTGTAAACTTAAAATAAGGTGGGAAGCAAGGCAGTCTCATAGCTGGGCCAATAGCTCAACAATGTTCTCAATAATTCAGGCTTTTGCCATCCCTCTACTCTGCTACAGTCAAAGTTTTCAACTTCCTTTATTTTTCTCTCTTTTTCTGGTGGTTATAGGATGGGGTCCCCCACATGTCTGTCAGTTTGTCATACTGTGGGGGCTTGCATGTTGCTGTGATGCTGGAAGCTATGCCACTGGTATTCAGGTACCAGCACAGTCACCCACGGAGGACAGGTTTCAGCTGAGCTTCCAGACTAAGACAGAGTAAGAAGAAGGAGGACCTGGCAGTCTACTTCTGAAAAGCATTAGCCAGTGAAAACCTTATGAATAGCAGCAGAACATTATCTGATATAGTGCTGGAAGATGAGCCCCCCAGGTTGGAAGGCACTCAAAAAATGACTGGAGAAGAGCTGTCTCCTCAAAGTAGAGTCGACCTTAGTGACGTGGATGGAGTAAAGCTTTCGGGACCTTCTTTGCTGATGTAGCCCAACTAAAAATGAGAAGAAACAGCTGCAAACATGCATTAATAATAAGAACCTGGAATGTATGAAGTATGAATCTAGGAAAACTGGAAACCATCAAAAATGAAATGGAACACATAAAGACCAATATCTTAGGCATTACTGAGCTGAAATGGACTGGTGTTGGCCATTTTGAATCAGACAATCATACAGTCTACTATGCTGGGAATGACAACTTGAAGAAGAATGGTGTTGCATTCATCATCAAAAAGAACATTTCAAGATATATCCTAAATTACAACAGTGTCAGTGACAGGATAATATCCATACACCTACAAAGAAGAAGAGTTAATACAACTGTTATTCAAATTTACACACCAACCACTAGGACCAAAGATGAAAAAATAGAAGATTTTTATCAGCTGCTGCAGTCTGAAATTGATCGAACACGCAATCAAGATGCATTGATAATTACTGGTAATTGGAATGCGAAAGTTGGAAACAAAGAAGAAGGAGCAGTAGTTGGAAAATATGGCCTTGGTGATAGAAACAATGCCAGAGATCGAATGATAAAATTTTGCAAGACCAACGACTTCTTCATTGCAAATACCTTCTTTAACCAACATAAATGGTGACTATACACATGGACCTCGCCAGATGGAACACACAGAAATCAAACTGACTATATCTGTGGAAAGAGACAATGGAAAAGCTCAATGTCATCAATCAGAACAAGGCCAGGGGCCAGCTGTGGAACGGACCATCAATTGCTCATATGCAAGTCCAAGCTGAAACTGAAGAAAATCAGAGCAAGTCCACGAGAGCCAAAATATGACCTTGAGTATATCCCACCTGAATTTAGACACCATCTCAAGAACAGATTTGATGCATTAAACACTAGTGACCGAAGATCAGACGAGTTGTGGCATGACATCAAGGACATCATCCATGAAGAATGCAAGAGGTCACTGAAAAGACAGGAAAGAAAGAAAAGACCAAGATGAATGTGAGACGAGACTCTGAAATTTGCTCTTGAGCGTTGAGCAGCTAAAGCAAAAGGAAGAATTGATGAAGTAAAAGAACTGAACAGAAGATTTCAAAGGGCGGCTCAAGAAGACAAATTATTATAATGACATGTGCAAAGAGCTGGAGATGGAAAATCAAAAGGGAAGAACACGCTCGGCATTTCTCAAGCTGAAAGAACTGAAGAAAAAATTCAAGCCTTGAGTTGCAATAGTGAAGAATTCTATGGGGAAAATATTAAACAATGCAGGAAGCATCAAAAGAAGATAGAAGGAATACACAGAGTCATTATACCAAAAAGAATTAGTCAATGTTCAACCATTTCAAGAGGTAGCATATGATCAGGAACCGATGGTACTGAAGGAAGAAGTCCAAGCTGCTCGGAAGGCACTGGCAGAAAACAAGGCTCCAGGAATTGATGGAATATCAATTGAGATGTTTCAAAAAACAGATGCAGCGCAGGAGGTGCTCACTCGTCTGTGCCAAGAAATATGGAAGACAGCTTCCTGACCAACTGACTGGAGGAGATCCATACTGATGCCTATTCCCAAGAAAGGTAATCCAACTGAATGTGGAAATTATAGAACAATATCATTAACATCACGCGCAAGCAAAATTTTGCTGAAGATCATTCAAAAACAGTGGCAGCAGTATACTGACAGGGAACTCTCAGAAATTCAGGCCGATTTCAGAAGAGGATGTGCAACCAGGGATATCATTGCTGATGTCAGATGGATCCTGGCTGAAAGCAGAGAATACCAGAAGGATGTTTACCTGTGTTTTATAGACTATGCAAAGGCATTCAACTGTGTGGATCATAACAAACTATGGATAACATTGGGAAGAATGGGAATTCCAGAACACTTAATTGTGCTCGTGGGAACCTTTCCATAGATCAAGAGGCGGTTGTTCGGACAGTACTAGGGGATACTGATTGGTTTAAAGTTAGGAAAGGTGTGAGTCAGGGTTGAATCCTTTCACCATACCTATTCAATCTGCATGCTGAGCAAATAATCCGAGAAGCTGGATTATATGAAGAAGAACGGGGCATGAGGATTGGAGGAAGACTCATTAACAACCTGCGTTATGCAGATGACACAACCTTGCTTGCTGAAAGTGAAAAGGACTTGAAGCACTTACTGATGAAGATCAAAGACGTGCAAAGAGCTGGAGATGCCTTCAGTATGGACTGTACCTCAACATAAAGAAAACAAAAATCCTCACAACTGGACCAATAAGGAACATCATGATAAATGGAGAAAAGTTTGAAATTGTCAAGGATTTCATTTTACTTGGATCCGCAATCAACACCCATGGAAGCAGCAGTGACGAAATCAAAAGACGTACTGCACTGGGTAAATCTGCTGAAAAGGACCTCTTCAAAGTGTTGAAGAGCAAAGATGTCACCTTGAAGACTAAGGTGCGCCTGACCCAAGCCATGGTATTTTCAATCACATCATATGCATGTGAAAGCTGGACAATGAATAAGGAAGACCAAAGAAGATTTGACGCCTTTGAACTGTGGTGTTGGCGAAGAATATTGAATATACCATGGACCATCAAAAGAATGAACAAATCTGTCTTGGAAGAAGTACAACCAGAATGCTTCTTAGAAGCAAGGATGGGGTGACTGTGTCTTACATACTTTGGACATGTTGTCAGGAGGGATCAGTCCCTGGAGAAGGACGTCATGCTTGGCAGAGTACAGGGTCAGCGGAAAAGAGGAAGACCCTCAAGGAGATGGACTGACACAGTGGCTGCAACAATGAGCTCAAGCGTAACAACAATTGTAAGGATGGCGCAGGACCAGGCAGTGTTTCGTTCTGTTGTGCATAGGGTCACTATGGGTGAGAACCAACTCGACGGCACCTAACAACAACATAGGATGGTGTAGGGTGTTTTCACCTCATGGCCAGAAGAAGGTTGCTCTAGCTTATGACATTATGTCTCCATTTTAGCAACAAGAAAGAAAAGGGGGAGCCACATGTGCCCCTGTTAGTGAGAAACCAAAAGGATTCCCCCAAGCCTCCCAGTAGACTTTCCCTTATGTCTCATTGTCCAGAGTTAGGTCACAGAGTTACATCTAGGTATAAATAACTGGCTGTCCAGCAATTACAGGCAGGATACGGATTTAACAGAGGAGGGAGTTGGAGATGACTGTTGGATTTGCCAAACAACAGTATTTGTTAAAGGTTCCAAAATAGTTGCCACTAACTGTTGTAGAAAAGATACCAACCAAGGCTACCTCCAGTCCAAATGATTCCTAAACCCAAAGGAAAACCAGTGCCGTCAAGTGGATTCCAACTCATAGCAACCCTATAGGACAGAGCAGAGCTGCCCCATAGAGTTTCCAAGGAACGCCTGGCAGATTCAAACTGCCGACCCTTTGGTTAGCAGCTGTAGCACTTAACCACTACGCCACCAAATGATTCCTAAATAACAATTGTCACTAACACTTTAAGACTACTCACTGTAACCAAGATACGGTGTTTCATAGTTTTGCTCATTTTGACCATTCTGTTGTACTTATACCTAATGTGACTTAAGGAGGCGGTACAAAGTTATACCCATGTGAGGGGGTGGTTGGAAAGATAGTGTGGTGTGTCCAATGGCAACATGGAGAGTTTGCATGTAAAAGCACAGCCTATATAACTGGAAGGCTCTGCTGCTTGCTCAGTGCTTAGAGACAGTGACATTGTCTGACCTGAGTGATTAAGAGACTGAGAATGTCACTGTGACATTGTGTCAGCGAGAAAAAAATGAGTACAGAAAATGACTTGGTTCCTTCCTGAGTGTCACCAACTGATAATACCTAGAGCACACTCTGCACTTTCTCGGCACTGAATTGTGAAGGCTATTAATGGCTTACAGGCTTTCAAAACTAGGGTATTTGGATTGGGGAGCAACAGTGCATCCAAATAGCATTTAGAAGCTCAGAGAAACCAAACCACTTTTCATAAATTCCTAACTGAAAAAAATAGGTATAGAAATTGATTTAGGTATAACCATTTATATTATATAACATATATTTATTTATTTATTTATATTATATAACATATAACACTAAGCATCCTCCCACTATTCCTTCTGATATGATCCATCTTCTTATTTATCTGTTTTGACTTCACTGTAAACTCTGCCAGCTGGCATCCTAGTAGAATGTAAACATTCTATAGTTACTAAACAACAAGAAATCACATATTATACATGACATAAAGATGAACAACCAACAGTTCCTTTGTTCTTTTAGGAGAATAGAAATATCCTTTCTCAATAATAAGAATCCAGTACAATTCTCTGGCATTTTATAGTTTGCAAACTTCTTTCCTTTGATCCTCCCAGAAAACAGGAGATACATTATTGTTCTTATTTTATAGATTAAAAACATGGGCTCAGAGTAGAGAAGTGACTTTTCCAAAGTCCCCTGGCTTTTTAGTTAAAGAGGAAGGACTTGGCTCAAGGTTTCCTGAATCTTCATCCACTTCTCTTTCCACTTTTTCTGGCTGTTTGCTGGACCACCTGTGGTTCAAGTTTCTGCAATGATGTGCTTCTGACTGGTTTACTTGTCCTGATGTACTAAATAAATCTGATGTCTCAAACCTGGGGCCCACCTGTGAACAATATTTCAAAGGAATGAACCCAACATCAAATGTCTTGGCCCACTGTTTCTGTCAGTAAAGAAGACATTTTGTCATTCCTGTGCTGGCTTCTACTCTTTTCCAGTTTGACATAAACTGGACAGTTCATCTAGAGCATGATCAAAAGCAAGAGCTGATTGACCAACAGTACAATCACAATGCTATTTACCTATAAAAGAAAAGATCAACAGATAATAGGAAAACTTCTGCTATTTCACTCATGTAGTCATCGAAAGTCATATGAAACCTAGATGGGAATAAACAAACTCCATTGCTAGACTTCTTTCTTCATCCTCCTCCAATAATACAAAATTATTTACTGAGAATGCTTTTTTATGAACTGTCAAAATAGCCCCTGAGTGAAAAAGCAAAATCAATCTAACCAAAGTTTAGCTTACTTTCTCTAAGTTCTCTAGGATGAACATATGCCCCTGCTGCATTTTAAGTCTGTATAACTTTATATACCACGACTTTTAGTTCTAAAAAAATCCTTTTAAGACCTAAAAAATTTGTTAGACAACACGTAACACCTTCGTATGCGTATTTTTCTGAAATATACAGGTTCACTTCATTATTTAAAAAAAAGAGAAAATGCATTTGATTTTTCTCTTGCTTTGCCCTCTAGGATGCAACTTTTAATACATTCACCCAAATCTCTATATCTGACCGTCATTTTTATTTCAAAGAACAGTCAGAACAATGAGTAGCATGGGAAAAATAAGAAAATGGAGGTCAGCTTTGCTATCCTGTGGTCTTTCATCTTGACATTATTTGTACTGCTCCAGCAAGCTAGGCCTCTGATTTTCCCTCTTTCACCAACATTGGGTAATTTCTTTAACAGCTCCATATGGCAGATATACATGCTTGTTGGCTTAAGTCTGCTCATACGTACATGATTCAATATCAAATAGAAATTGCAGCCAACCCTTGATAACCCATAACAGTGGAAGGGAATTGCAGTCCAGATAACTCAAGACATCCAAGAAGTCCAAAGTCACCGCCATCTCTATCTGGCGTTGGCAATGTACTGTGTCTTAGCTTAGACCATCTTGTCTTCTGATGTAGCCTACTTTCCTGTGTTTTACATTTTCGACAGTAGTCTGGATTCCCAGCAAATGAGAATGTGAACAATTCCAGTCTATGGAGGGAGACGGTCTGGGATAATGTTGAATGGGGTTGGGAGAGGCGTTACAATTCATAATTCATTGAAAACTTACAATTCATAAAGAGGATGATGCATAGGTAGATAATCAGAAGTTGCCTCTATGATGCTGTGCTCAGGAGGAGAGAACTAGGCCTGCTCGGTTGTGGGCTGCCATCCCTGCGGGGACAGGCTTATCATCTACAGAAAACACACACACACATTGGTCTGTGAATCCAAACCCCATTGCATTATTTTACCTATGGTCATTTATACCTAAAAAATGACATACTCTACTAAGAAGCGAAGTGAAACCTAAAGCGCCAACGAAAGCTGTAATATTAGCATTAGGAAATGAAAGCATTCAAATGAGATACTGTTTAAAGGTAAGTCAGTGAAGATTAAAATAAGCTCCAGCCAGAATTCCAAACATAGAAAGGAAATAAGATTCATTATTCTTCAGATAAGTAGGGTAGATTTTTATAAATAAAAGCACACCATGTTGTATGACGTGTGCTTCTACAGAGTGTTTAAATTCTGTGGCTTAGAGAGCTGTATAAAGCTTGATGAAAATAAGGTAAACTTAAACTTGACTCGGATAATGGCTCTCTACCAGGGGCCTTTTCAATACCAAGCAATGCAGCCGTGCTTTCCAATGCTTGCCCTGCCACTCCGGGGTGCCATTTTAGCACAGCCTCTAATTATCACGTTGGATGTTGCAACTGGTATTTCCTTTGTTTCCAGATCAGTGCATTCGTTTGAAGCTTTTTCTGTCCAATTTGGGAGCTCTTTTAATTCACATTTTGAGCTATCATTTGTATTTGCTTTAAAATATAAGATTGCCAGTATAAACCTATAGCCAAGAAGGCACAACCTTAAAGGTGAGTCAGAGGTGTGGCCAAAGAGCCTATAAAGATATAAATCAATTAAAGGAACTGTCTGTTTGAATCAGATGGAGGCACAGGGCTTAGCTGCCAAAACAATTCCAGGCTTAAGGGTTTAAGGTATCTTTGTTCCAATGACACACCAATCTTTGGATTAAGCCTTCTTTCAAAAACAGTATCCAAGATGTTCTTGGAGATTTCGTGTCACCGATGGTCTGATGCCTAACATATTTATTTCATACAGAAAGAAATAACACCATGTGAAAATCGCTAGAATGAGTGTTATCTAGCTTCTTTCCTGGCAATGAAATGACCTGGCCTTGTTTTGCTCTGGGAAAACTGCCAGGTCAGCTTTGAACGGCTAGCAGGCCTGAGGTGATTGCCCCGGCTGGGTGGTTCCCACTGAATGGGGCTGTTCAAGGTCTGGGCAGAGGAGGAGGTGCAGCAGAAGATACACACAATGCTTTACATCATTTGACTAAGACCGACTTACAAACAAAACAAACCCAGCTGTCATGGCGTCGATTCTGACTCATGGCGACCCCACATGTGAAGAGTAGAACTGCTCCATAGGGTTTTCACAGCTGTGATCTTCTGGAAGATCACCAGGCCTTTCTTCTGAGTTGCCTCTGGGGGGGTTGCAGTCAACTTTTTGGTTAGCACCTGAGTGCTTAACCATCTGTGCCATCCAGGGACTCCTAAGACCAGCTGAGCCCTGATTTATTGGAATCTAGACCTGCACAGTCCTTCCAAACTCTCCCAAAGCAGGGTGCCAGAATGGGAAGACCAAGTGTGGTCTTTGGACCCAGAGACCTGGTTGGAATTCTAGCTTGGCCACTTCCAAGCCTTGCAACCTTGGGTAAGTTACTTAACGTCCCTCTGCTTCCCATTCCTCATCTATAAAGCGAGGACGATAATAACTACTGCAGAGTTTTGTCGTGATTAAAAGAACTCAACATGTGTACCAGGTGTAAATCACAGGCCTTAAACACAGATATGCAAAGTGTGTGACTGATTTTTCTATAACTCAACTTCATTCCTTTTTTTTTGGTTCCCGTTTTGCTATGTGGCAGATACTTCTTATGAGTCAGTTCAGGGGCTCCCTCCCTGCCTTCTTGGGGCTCCAGGGTGAAGTACATCTGGTCATCAGCAGACATAACACCTTCTTCCCATGTTGGCACTCATGCAAGTTGCTACTCCCTGCTTGGGGGTTCCCACTCACCCTAGCTCTCTCTCAACCCCACCTCAGGTGCATGGGAACCCAACCAACTGCTCTTCTTTGCCACTCTGGGGTGAGCCAGACTGGGAGGTTCTCTTGGCACCTTCAGCAGAGGGACGTCCCCTGCATTTCTAGTCAAGTGCTCCCGAGCCATTCTGGGCTCGGAGCAGGGGGAACCTCTATGAAGCTCACTACTGCCCAGTCTGCTGCCTGCAAAGTGCTGTACAAACCACATGTGTTCTCGAAACTCCAGAGCCTTCCTGCGATTCCCATAATCTTACCCTCCCCCACCTCAGAGCTGGAGCTGTCTGCTGCTTCTCAAGGACATACCCTTTTGCTAACCCTCTAATCTGCCCATTAACCCCTCTACCACTAACAACAACAACAAATATTTAATTAAAAAAATTAAATAAAAACAGTTGCTGTCCAGTTTTTTTTTTTGTCCAGTTGACTCCCTCTCGTGGTGACGCCATGTATGTCAGAAGTAAAACTGTGCTCCACAGAGGTTTTAAGGGCTGGCTTTTCAGAAGAAGATCACCAGGCTTTTCTTCTGAGGCAACTCTGGATGGACTTGAATCTCTAAACTTTCCATTCACAGCCAAGCAAGTTAACCGGTTGCACCATCCATGGGCACCTAACATTTATATGGCGATCGCTGTTACTTCATGCCAGACACTGTTCTAAAGAATTTGTAAACTTAACCCTCAGAATAACTCAATGAAGTAAAAAAACAATTTTGAATATGGAGCAACTGAGGCACAGAGAGGTTAAGGGACTTGTCCGAAGTCACACAGCTGATATACGATGGATTTAGGATTTGAACATATATGGTCTTCCTCCAAAGGTCATACTCTGATCGTAATACTACACTCCCTCTCAGAGAGTATTTATCCAGTGAGTGGGTGACGAGGGCATGATTCCAGCTGGTTCTAAGCCTAGACCTCTTAGACCTCTGCACTTGAACTTCAGAAGCCAAGAATTTGACTCTCATTTCCGTTTCATTTCAATGGCAGCATCCTTTCCCTGTGGCAATGAAGGAGAACGATAGGGGTACAGTAAACTACGTGTACCTTGGGGTGGGGGAGAGAAGATAATATCTCAAAATCATCATTCGGCCACATCATTCAAAGCAGAGGTAGAGGAGAAGCTCCTGGAATATTAGTTCCCATCCCCGTCTTCGAATGCTCTATCATGGAGTTTACCCTCGGAACAGAAACTTACTCCACAAAAACTCACTCAACTCCACATGGAATGTTTTAACATGAATATTGGGTTTTTTCATGGCAAGATTCCGCTTCCTTATATGTTTGTCTTTCAATCAAAGAAAACACTAAACACATGTCCCAACTGCCACCCCTTGATGTTTCATCAGAGACAGAGGCAATCCTGCTGAAAGGGGGTACATTGTAGCAAAGGTCATAGTGTGGTCCTCCTGAGTCCAGCCAGTTGGGTAGATGACCACAGATATAAGCATGAGGCTCTGCACATAGTAGGCCCTCAAAATATAGTGGTTGATTAGATGGTGACCAGCCACAACAGATGGCTGCCCTGACAGGGAACACAACAGAGAACCCCTGAGGGAGCAGGAAAGCAGTGGGATGCAGACCCCAAATTCTCCTAAAAAGCCCAGACTTAATGGTCTGACTGACACTAGAAGGACTCTGGTGGTCATGGCCCCCAGACCTTCTGTTAGCCCAAGACAGGAACCATTCCCAAAGCCAACTCTTCAGACAGGGATTAGACTGGATTATGGGATAGAAAATGATACTGGTGAGGAGTGAGCTTCTTGGATCAAGTAGACACATGAGACTATGTGGGCATCTCCTGTCTGGAGGGGAGATGAGAGGGCAGAGGAAGACAGGAGCTGGCTGAATGGACACCGGGAATACAGGGCGGAGAGAAGGAGTGTGCTGTCTCATTAGCGGGAGAGCAACTAGGAGTATACAGCAAGGTGTATATAAATTTTTGCATGAGACACTGACGTGATTTGTAAACTTTCACTTAAAGCACTATAAAAGTTAATTAAAAAAAAAACAAACAAAAAATACATAGTGGTTGATTGATTTTAGACACCAAAGAAGAGGGAAGATGGGAACTGAGGAAATTGTACCCATCATCTGTTTGACTGGACAGCCACATGTTGCTGAGTGTGTTTCTGTATGTAGGCTCCATTGAAATTGGGTGGCATTTTGTGACCTCCAAGGTTCCATGCATGACCTTTTCTTTGAAGGATGCGGTTCTATGTCCTTCTCCTTAGAATAACCCTAGAAAGGCAATCAGGTATTTAGCAAATATTTTTGATGGATACAGTGTTGTACATACCTGCCTGTTAATAGCTGAGTGATTGATGGAATGCCACCCTATTTTTCCAGGTGTATAAAAAAAAAATTTTTTTTTTTTTATAGTTTGGTTGGAGCCCTGGTGGCATGGTGGTTACGATCTCACCTGCTAACTAAAAGGTCAGCAGTTAGAATCCACCAGCCACTCCTTGGAAATTCTATGGGGCAGTTCTACTCTGTCCTATAGGGTCTTTTTGAGCCAGAATCAACTCAATGGCAATGAGTTTGTTTTTTGTTTTGTTTTGTTTGTTTGTTTTCATAGCTGGGTTAAGAGTCCCCAGGTGGTGCAAATGCTTAAGCACTTGGCTGCTAACCAAACGATTGGTGGTTCAAGTCCACCCAGAGGCACCTGGGAAGGAAGGCCTGGTGATCTACTTCTGAAAAAGCAGTCATTGAAAAGCCTATGGAACATGGTTCTTCTCCGACACACATGAGTTCGAGTCAACTTGACAGCAACTTTTTTTAATAGCTTGGTCATTTTGTTAGAATGCCATAGATGACTAATTAGTGTGGTCTTAGGTTCTGGCTGAGTCGAAGATGGTAGAACATTGGCATCTTGGAGAGTCTGGCCATTTTTTTGCAGTTTAGGAGAAGCAATGACTTTTCAAGCTTCAAAGGGGAAGAGAATGCTACAACCAGCAAGAAATGCAGATATACACCTCTGCCAACTCCCCATTACAATTCTCTGTCTCTCAAATGGAGATGAAATTCAGTGCCAAAATGTGTCATCTGGTGTTGCATTTTTGTAATGTGGACAAATGTCGAGAAAATTCATGCGGAGTCTCAAAAATCTCACTATTTATGAATTAAAATGAAATTTAAGTTTTACTGAGGCTAGAAACCTTAATTGCTAAGCCTGGATTCAGCAGATTGCTATCAAAACAGCAGCACTTCCTCCCTGCAATCACCAATTATGGAGGAGAAAGGGGTCCCGCCCTTCCTGAGCACCTACTGTGTGCACTCGGCCCTGTGCTAGGTGCTGTATGCATGTTATCTTGCTGGGAGCCATACAGCAGAGCTCACAGAAGTGAAAGGGATGATTTGGGGGCTGTCTGCACTGGAGACAGTTTTTTTTTTAAACTTTACAAACCCATTCAGGATCTTGGCAGGTACAACCAACCTATATTTGGTCTGCAAAATGTATTTGGTGCTCATCGTGTTACCCTGGATCAGTCTCTATCCCTCCTGATCCATGTGACTCCCCCCTCAGAACCTTTCTACCTTTAGCCAGGGAGCAAAGGAAACTGAAGTCTGCCTGCATTCAGTATGCTCCAATCTGGACTCTTATTACACTGGATAGTATGCCAATAGCCATTGCATATTCTAAATTCCTGCTTACTGGCTCTCTGGTACCTATGATTTGCATTCAAATTTTAATATGAAATTGTACCCCATATGCATGCATGTATAGTAATTTCAATTAGGTAAATTAGGTACAATAGATGTAGTATTTAAATTATTTCATTGTCGAAGGGCTGCCTCTCCAATGGGTCGGCTCTATGGATAGCACTGCCTTTCCACGGGAAGAATATGGCTTGATGGGCTAAGTAACCACCCTTGGAAAGTTGTTTAGAGGAAACAAGCTTACAGTAACATAATGAGAAGATGACAGTTTTCAGCAGATGTGCACAGCAATTTGTCCCAGAAATTTAGCCCTGTGATTGACCATGTCAGGTATAGATGGTCAATCCTTGGGTAACACTTGGCACAGAGAAGTACTATCACCTCAAAAGCACACATATTTTGTCACCAGTATTATATCAATTTTTTTTATTAATTGTAGATCTTGATTTCATTTCTCATGGACTCCCTATATTCACAACAGCAATTCTTCTTTCTCTCCAAACTCTGCTTCCTCATTGCCTACTTACTCCTTAGTTCTCTTAGTGGGATTTATATGCCCAACGCACCACAGAATTTTCTCTCTTGCACATCAATCTTGATATTACCAGATTCAATGTGTTCTTCCCCCCTTGACCTAAGTGCAGCCTTTGATAATGCTGACGTACTCTTTCTCCTTCCAGGAATTCTCTTTTCCCTTGGTTCAGGCGATCCTGTGCTGAAATACTTAGGTTCTCCTCTTACCTCACTGAGGATTCCTTGTTTTTCTTTGCCGCTTCCTCTTCCAAGGCTTTGTACTTCTACTTCTTTTTGTTTCTTCTTTAGAATCAGTGTTTCTAAACTTAGGGACAAATGGACAAGCTTCAGAGAGTTCCAGAAAACCTCTACAAGTTTATGCCAAGTTATGTTTATATGTACATCAGTGCATTCATTTGCGTGAAAGGGTCTACTACTTTCATCGAATTTCAAAGACCATGACCCCGCAGAAAATGTTAAGAACCTCTGCTCTAGACTTCTTCCTGGGCAATTTTATCATCCCCCAAGGCATTGATGATTACCTTCCAAACTTCAGTCTTCAGCCAGACCTTTCTCCTAATCTCCAGTCCTTTTGGTCTAACTGGCTCTGGATGTTTCCTTCTGGTTTGTAGTATATCTAAACATCAGTAAATATATCCTCTGTAGAAGCCAACATAAGCCAGACACTCACTTTCCCAGCCTTCCTTGTCAAGCGCCTATATGGCAGCTCTGTACAAAGTAGAAAATTGCTCCCTTGAGGCAGGCCTAGCACTGTGGGTACATGGCTTAGGGAGGGGGTGATACTTCCATGTTTTTTACTAACTTTTCAATTTGTACCCCCATGATGCCAAGCCTGCATGCAAGATGATGCCCAAGCAACTTAGTCTGACTATCAAGGCCCTTCATGATCTGGCCATAAGCTTTTGCTTTTAGCATCATAGCTCACTAATCCCTTCCCCAGAGCCTTCACTCTAGACAGGCTGGTCTGTTTCATTGTTGCTTACATGTATCATATACTTTCCTACCTCTGTACATTTATTTCTTCACCATATTTTACCTACCTAGAATCTCTGCCACCTGCAACATGTTTGACTGAGCCCTCTACTCTTTCACAACCTTGTTCTAGTTTTACTTCTTCTAAGAAACTTTCTCCAATCACCCCAGTGCTCACTGACCTCACCTTCTTATAAAATCCTGTAGCCTTCATTGTTGACATTGGTCTTTGACTCCTAGTCCAGTGCCATACAATCTTGCTACTCAAAATGTGTTCTGTGGACCCATGGTATGGGCATCACCTGGGAGCTTGTTAGACATGCAGAAACTCATACCCCACCCTAGACCTACCAAAACAGAATCTGCATTTTAACAAGATCCTCAGGTGATTCACATGAAGAATAGAGTTTGAAAGGCACTTATAACATGCATTGGTAGTTGTTACAATATATTTGTCTCAGTTGCTGAATGTACCTGATATTTCATGCCTTTTAGATTTTGATCATGCCTTCCCTGTCTATTATTGTTTCCCAAAATTCTAGATATTCTGTGAAGCTTTCCCTCATTCCCTAGCTGAAAGGAAGCTATCTCTTCCTTGAATTACTTTCATACTTTATTTGCACCACTCAGTTTCTAATATGGCTTGTAGCCAAGGATGTTTTCTGTGCAGAGGTACTAACATCTCTACTAGCTTATAAGATCTTCGAGGACAGGGAAAAGACTTGTTCATCTCTATATTATTGACTATTCCCGGCACCCAGTACCAAAACCAGAACCAAACCCATTGCCATCAGGTCGATAGTAGTTAATAATAACAAAGGCGTGTTGGATGAATGAATGAATGACTCATTTCATATTAAATCCATTTGGATTGGGGAATTTACTTGAAGAATTTGGTAGATAACTGACCATGGGTCATGCTGTTCATAATTGTAATGTTTTTATTTTTCAAGCCAAATATTAATTATCTAAGCTAGGCATGCTGTTTCTTAATGACTTCTAAACCTGTACCACCACGAATACCAAATGGCATGCATTTTTAACACCTCCAAGTAGTTCATAATTAAACACCATGTGATTCAGCTCACTGAATCAATCAATGCCTTTGTTTATAGTTTGGTTTTAAGCCCTGTATAGACAACCAAAAAAAAAAAAAAAGCTTACCAAACCACAGCAAACAAAGTCTGAGCATCAAAAAGTCTAAGATGGTTTCTCACCACTAACTCTGGATCTGGATGACTACTAGTGAAAGGGAAAATTGTCAGCAGCCACTCGAGATAATCAATACACTGAGTCATCTCTACTTAGTGATACTAGATGAATCAGAGGCCCTTTAGTTTTAGAGTTTATTACACATGTCTTCATCTCTAAGGACCTAATCACAGAAACTAAATGTAGGGGAGAGAAGGGAAATGATCCAAATCCAACCTTATAGCAGTGTTCAACTAGTAACTGACTGCTGGGTGGTTCGGATCCACCCAGAAGCACCTCAGAAGACAGGCCTGGCAATCTGTTTTCAAAAGACCACAGCCTTGAAAATCCTGTTCTACTCTGTCCATGTGGGGTCACCATGAGTCAGAATTGACTCAGTGGCAACTAATAACAACAACCTCCTTTTAGAGGCCTAGCAATTTAAAGTGGATAGTTCCAGCAACAAATGACCAAAAACCATCCGTAGACTAGAGATCAGACTGCGACCAGTTTCTGTTTCTCTCATCAACCACACTGCGGAGTTTCCTCTTGAGATCAAAACAATGTCATCCTCAACTAGAAAGTGAATCTATTCATCAAGGTGTTCTGAAAGTATTTTTATTGACTACCTGTTGCCATTTTGAGAGGCAATTTATCTATAAAACTGACTTTTGAGAAAAGAGATAGAACAACGTGTTACCCAAACGTGAACATCTCCTGTATTACAGCCTGTAGGTCTGCTGCTCTAGATTCTCCCTTGCTAATACACTTGAATTCCACTAATTAGGCCAGTAAAGAGAAAAGCCAAGGTAGCGGCAAGTATCTTTAGTAAGAACTGGGCTTCATGCACTATGGGGAGGCAGTAGTGCACAGTGGCTAAAAATATGGTGTTTAAACAAACTGATAAGAATGCAAACACTGATTTGTTCTCTTTTTGATTTTTTAAACATACCTTATTTTTTAGAGCAGCTTTAAGTTGACAGAAAGAATGTGCAGGAAGTACAGAGTGTTCCCATATATGCTCTCTCCCCCTTGCACACTGCTTCTCCTAATTTGAACACCTGGTATTCATGTGTTACATTGTTACAGTTGATAAACCAATATTGATACATTATTATTAGCTGAAGCACATAGTTAATAATAGGGTTCATTCATTGTGTTGTACAGTCCTGTAGGTTTTGACAAATACATAATGTCATGTATCTATAATTACAATATCATACAGAAGAGTTTCACTGCACTAAAAATGCCCTGTGCACCACCTATCGCCCTTCCCTCCTCCCCTCTGAGCCTCTGGCAACCACTGATTTTTTTCACTGTCTCTTATAGTTTTGCCTTTTCCAGAGTGTCATATAGCTGGACTCATACTGTATGTAGCTTTTTAAGACTGTTTTTCTTTTTTGCTGTCGTTGTTATTATATTAGGTGCTGTTGAGTCAGTTTCAACTCATAGCGACCCTATGTACAATAGAATGAAACACTGCCTGGTCCTGCGCCATCTTCACAATCCTTGTTATGTATGAGCCCATTGTTGCAACCACTGTGTCAGTCCATCCCATTGAGGCTCTTCCTCTTTTTTGCTGACCCTATACTACTCACTCGTCTATGCCAAGAAATTTGGAAGACAGCTACCTGGCCAACCAACTGGAAGAGATCCATATTTATTCCTGTTCCCAAGAAAGCTGATCCAATTGAATGCAGAAATTATCAAACAATATCGTTAATATCACACGCAAGTAAAATTTTTCTGAAGATCATTCAAAAACGGCTGCAGCAGTATATCGACAGAGAACTACCAGAAATTCAGGCCGGTTTCAGAAGAGGACGTGGAACCAGGGATATCATTGCTGATGTCAGACGGATCCTGGCTGAAAGCAGGGAATACCAGAAGGATTTTTACCTGTGTTTTATTGACTATGCAAAGGCATTCCACTGCATGAATCATAACAAATTATGGATAACATTGCAAAGAATGGGAATTCCAGGACACTTCACTGTGCTTGTGAGGCAGTTGTTCGGACAGGACAAGGGGATAGTGATTGGTTTAAAGTCAGGAAAGGTGTGTGTCAGGGTTGTTTTCTTTCACCACACCTATTCAATCTGTACGCTGAGCAAATAATATGAGAAGCTGGACTATATGAAGAAGGACGGGGCATCAGGATTGGAGGAAGACTCATTAACAACCTGCGTTATGCAGATGACACAACCTTGCTTGCTGAAAGTGAAGAGGATTTGAAGCACTTACTAATGAAGATCAAAGACCATAGCCTTCAGTATGGGTTACACCTCAACATAAAGAAAACAAAAATCCTCACAACTGGACCAATGAGCAACATCATGATAAACGGAGAAAAGATGGAAGTCGTCAAGGATTTCATTTTACTTGGATCCACAATCAACAGCCATGGAAGCAGCAGTCAAGAAATCAAAAGACACATTGCATTGGGCAAATCTACTGCAAAGGACCTCTTCAAAGTGTTGAAGAGCAAAGATATCACCCTGAAGACTAAGGTGCGCCTGACCCAAGCCATGGTATTTTCAATCACATCATATGCATGTGAAAGCTGGACAATGAATAAGGAAGACCAAAGAAGAGTTGACGCCTTTGAATTGTGGTGTTGGAGAAGAATATTGAATATACCATGGACTGCCAAAAGAACAAAGAAATCTGTCTTGGAGGAAATGTGGCCAGAACGCTCCTTAGAAGCAAGGATGGCGACACTGTGTCTTACATACTTTGGACATGTTGTCAGGAGGGATCAGTCCCTGGAGAAGGACATCATGCTTGGCAGAGTACAGGGTCAGCGGAAAAGAGGAAGACCCTCAACAAGGTGGATTGACACAGTGGCTGCAACAATGAGCTCAAGCATAACAACGATTGTAAGGATGGTGCAGGACCGGGCAGTGTTTCGTTCTGTTGTGCATAGGGTCGCTATGAGTCGGAACTGACTCGACAGCACCTAACAACAACAACTTCTTTACCAAGCATGATGTCCTTCTCCAGGAACTGATCCTTCCTGATGACATGTCCAAAGTATGTGAGACCTAATCTTGCCATCCTTGCTGCTAAGGAGCATTATGGTTGTACTTCTTCTAAGACAGATTTGTTTGTTCTTTTGGCAGCCCATGGTATATGCAATATTCTTCACCAACACCACAATTTAAAGGCATCAATTCTTCTTCAATCTTCCTTATTCATCATCCAGCTTTCGCATGCATATGAAGCAATTGAAAACACCATTGAAGACTAAGGTGGGCCTAACCCAAGCCAAGGTGTTTTTTTCACTTACAAATATGCATTTAAGGCTCCTACTGACTTGCTCTCTCAATGTTTGTGTAGCTTACCCTGGTTAAGTTCCTTGTCTGTGAAATGGGGATATTAATAATTCCTACAGGATTAAGT
Source organism: Loxodonta africana (assembly GCF_030014295.1). Taxonomy (NCBI): domain Eukaryota; kingdom Metazoa; phylum Chordata; class Mammalia; order Proboscidea; family Elephantidae; genus Loxodonta; species Loxodonta africana. Next base: position 170,464,305 of record NC_087369.1, on the reverse strand, counting down.
GACAAAATGTGTAAAGTGTTTATCAAAGTATCTAGCACTTAGTAAGCTCTCTAACTGTGTGCTTCCGTAATTGTTATGTTAGCCGTTTTAAGGCTAAGTCTCTGGCCTTGTCCTTCCCACACACACCACCTGATAGGCATTCTGCCTCACCTATGGGTTCTTCCACCAAACTCATCCTTTGGAGGCTCTTTGACTGTTCACTGTGTGTACCTTTCTTGAAGCTACTCTCCTTCTCTCCCTTTTCACTGCAGGTACTGGGCTTGTGCTCACAGTTTGTCCTGTTCTTGCTCTTTTTGATATTCCCCAAGGCTGATCTTGCCGGTAAGTGATTTTTAATCTAACCCAGATCTCCTTTTAGACCTCCACCTAACTTCTCCAACCATATCTGTAGCCCAAGCTCTTGACTCCAGGAAGATGAAGAAATGTACATGAACAGAAGCCCAGGGGTCTAGTACAACGTTTCTCAAAGTGTGTTCTGTGGAATGCTAATTCCACAAGTTCTTATGCAAATGAATAAATAATTGTTTTTCTGGTCAAATAAATTTGGAAACTCTCGCGTAATCCATCTGCCTCCTCGAGATTCACAGTGTACCTTAGCCTTTAGAGGCTTGGGCAAACCAGTGCACAGAAATCTGTTTAACTCTGTTCACTGGAAGACATTTTGGGAAACACCAGTGTTGTGGAAAATGGGATGGATGAGGAGGCTTTCAGTAGAGTCCAGGTTATATTTCTGACTGAGTGTAGCAGTTGGGATGACGACATTAATTTACAACCCCCAAATCTCAATCGCTCTTGCTCCACGCCCATTGCAGTCACTTAGCAGCCACTGTCATGAGCATTGCCAGTTACTGTGGCAGAGGGAAAAGAGAACTCAGGAGGGTATCACACTGAAAATCAAATGTTTAACCCCGAATTGATGCTTATCACTTCTACTAACCACTCACTGGTACTAGTCATCTGTCTCCACCCACCCATGAAGAGCCCAGGAAAAGACATCATATCATGAGTGTGGGAAGGGCCAGAAGCAGAAATATTTGGTGAACAGCATTAATGGCTACCCCACTGAACTTCAATATTTGCATCTGTAAAATGGGAAGAAAAATAACCTCTTGTGAAGATCAGTAAAAAGATGAACATCTTTATAAAGTGAAAAGCATTCTACATATGGAAAGGATTATTACCAAGGTAGTTTATGGAGTTTCTGCTTTGAGATAAAGATCAGGACATGAACCACAAATGAACTTCTTGAAGGAGGGGTTATCTGGGGTGATGACAAGCAGAACAGGATTAAGAAGAATGGGGGCCTAATAAGACAAAGTTAAGGATAATGGTCAAAGGAATGGCAGTGACAAGGATTATCTAAAAAATTATGAAGAAATTTGCTAGACAAAAGTGAACTTCAGCCCACTCTGTCCAAAGGATCACATATTAAAAAGGAGTGTTTCTGAGTACATAATGTTTTCCCATTATTGCTCACTGAATTAAACCACAAAGGAAATCCTGTTTTTATTCAGAAATATGATCACCATAGACAATTTCTCCCCAGGCATACTCTGAATGCTGTTTCCATTTACAAAAAAAAAAAAAAAAAACCTATTAACTGTCATCTATCCTTTTTTTTTTTTCTCCCACACAGAAATTATACAGCAAAAGCCTTTCAAGAGGGAATACATTTGTGTCACCTAGTTTTTTACACTTTTGAGCAGATTTCGGTTGTCTGGATTCAGGAAATGCTGTGGTCCAATTCCACTTCATTTCTCCTCTAACAAACATGATCTACATCTACTTGAATATTTTAGATGCATCAGAAGCAGGCAGAATCGATTTTCTCTAGAAATTTGGAAAATCCTGCTTATGATTATGTTCTTGTATTAACATGACCATATCTAGTTTTTTTGTTTGCTTGCTTTGTTTTGTTTGAATGATAACTTAAATGTTCCAATTGTAAAGGACAGCCTGGATGTTTCTGGGCCATTCAGGGGCTATCCAACCCCTACATGTCCATTAACTGTCATAGGCCAGGACTCCAAATAAGTGCAAGGACAGTAAGGGGGATAACTACATGTGGAGAAGCAAAGGTGGAGAGGAGATGAATAAAATGGCATCAGTGGTAGTATAATGGCCACCCAGCAAATGTGAAAAGTGACAGAGAAGCAAGATAGTAAGTCAGCATTAGAGTTCAAGGGAGACTCCATGGGGTAGTTTGTAGATACTTGTTTGCGTAAAAGCACCAAACATTCCAGTAACGCTAGTTATCTAATGGAAAAGGTCAAGGATACCATGGAAACAGAGGTGGATCTAAGGCATGGCAGGTACCGCACACGGCTTGGGTGCCACTTGAAGGGTAGGGTGGAGGTGGCGGCCTCCACCAAGCATTTTCTATCAACCATCACGGTTTCATTGCCAGCTGTGAGAGATCATTCAGCGAGTTAAAGCCAATACTTTTGTATTTGAGAGCCTCCATGGGTCAAGGCAGACTGTGTGATCTTGCTCTGCTGAGTGTAGAAAGAGAAGAAACTAAAAAAAAAATGACTTTGAGTACATCATAGACCAGTTTCCATCAGTGAAAGCAAGGAAGGTGCTGTTGTAATTTTCATGTAGTGCCATAATGTGTTAAGTGAAAGATTAACAAGCTTGTCTTGTGTTTTTGAGCTGATACTATGGTACAGTGATCTAAAAGATGGGTGTCAGAAATTTGGATAAGGGTGCAGAGGTGTAGCGAGAAGGGTGGAGGGGGCACTTGCCCCTGGGTACAAGTCCAAGAGGGCACCAGATGAGGTGTGGAATATCCTGAGGCGCCGCAAATCTGGAAGGCACTTGACTGAGACAAGAGGAGGGAAGGAATTTCTGTTGATGCTTAGCAGCTATCAACCAGTATTCATCTTGCAATTATGGAGGGAACAACTTAGAGATTGTCCCTGGGCACTCATCATGCCTCTGCAGGGGTGCAATTTCAGTGTTTCCCATAGGCGCTACTTTCCCTAGATATGCCTCCACATGGAGAAGGCCACCGATTTAGCCAAAAGACTGGGCATCTGCCAGTTGCCAGAGGACTAAGTGCCTCAGAAACAAAGCCATCAGCAAGTCATAGAGCCAGGCTGGAAGACAGCCTGCTTGGATAAATGATCATATGAAAGAGACCCAGTCTGAATAGGAACCATTAGCTCAGACCTAGGTGGGCAATTGGAAACTCTGGTGGCGTAGTGGTTAAGTGCTATGGCTGCTAACCAAAGGGTCAGCAGTTCGAATCCACCAGGCGGTCCTTGGAAACTCTATGGGGCAGTTCTACTCTGTCCTATAGGGTCGCTATGAGTCAGAATCGACTCCACGGCAACTGGTAGGTAGACAATTTCTCAACCTTTGGATTCAGATATCTGTTGCTGTGTTAGTTTTTACAAGTAGCCTCTGGTATCCAGAGCAAAAATAAATGGAGAAGATTAAAATAACTCATGCTGCCTTTCCAGGGATATGTCAAGCTCAAACTTCTGAACGTGTTGTTGAATGGAAATCTCTAGGACCTCTTCATCTACCCAGGCTCCCAGCCCCTTTCAGACAGCATGGATTCTCATCAAAGATACAGTTATCTCTGCGTCCAAATGTTGTTGTGGTTTGCCCTTTCATAATTATAACTTCTTTCTTAGAAATGGAGAGGACAACAGAATGCAGTGTGCATTTCAGCTGCCAGCAGCTTACCAGAATGGCAGTATCCATGGCTTCTTTTGCTGGTCCCCATTGGCTGTGGCAGAATGGTTTCCCAGCATCATTGACAACCCTGGAACATTCTATGTTTCCAGGTCTTCCGTGGATGTGTCCAGGAACTCATGTGTCACCTGTCAGTTCAACAGGAATGAAGGAGTGGCAGGGGCAACTTGTTTTTTAGATGAATCGACTTCATAAATGGGATTCAGGAATGCACAAAAGGTACAACAATTCAGCATCAGGACATTTCATTGGCAATACATTTATAAATGGACAGCACGACTGCTGTGTTTCTCATTGTCCGAAGAAAGAAAAATAGTAACTCCGGATTTTTTTTGCCAATTAAATGAAAAGAAAATTTTAGAGGAAAAAGGTATGATTTTGCTCTTTGGAAGCCTCCTGACTGGGCTGGCCTCAAGGTCTGTGCTTTGGGAAGTCTTCCTGGAGCTTCAGTGTTAGCCCACCAGAAGGGTGAGCTGCCCAACCAGCCCTTAGTGCATTGCCTTCCACTTGCTACCAAATGCAGGTTGGTCCATTGTGAAAGGCCAGCACAGTTCAGTCTCACAAACATGAGTATAAGACACTTTCTGTTTCAATTCATTTTCTGAAGACCTGTGAGGCACTGTGTGTTTGTTGGGCAAAGAGAGGTGGGAAGAGAAGAGCAGAAAAGGTTAATCAGAATTCTTCCTTACAGAGGCTTTTGTGCTAGTGGGGAAAACACAAACACCCAACACAATAAATAACCATATTATGAGACAAACTGACTTTTGCCTGAGGTTCTTTTTAGGATACAGTCGTGATCTCCCAGTGTTGGTTCAGCTCACTGAGCATTTGCTCAGAAGTATATGAGTCAACATTCACATTTCACCTTTTTAGGACAGCGACAGTGGGTAGGAAAGGTCTATCTGCATCTGGAAGTTTCCACTGCCTGATCTTGGCAGAATTGCCTAAGTCTTCTTGGAGGAGGCTGACAGGGAGGTCAATTTCACCAAGAAGTAGGTAGTCAGAAAACAGACATGGATCCACTGGTTTAAGTGAAGGAAATCCTGTAGACTCCCACCAAAACCTAAATGCAAACTGAAGTGAAACTTTTGGGGGGTTTGAAAAAATTTCATAACCATCCTCAGGCTGTGTTTCATTTTTGTGCCCTGTTTTCATGCTTCATGGCTTCCTAGTTCTCCTAAAAGCAGAAGTGCCAAAATATTTTAATAAAGTTTCTTCTTCTGGCACGGAGAGGCCAGGTGTTAACAGTCAACAACATGGCAGGAAGAGGATGCAGCCATTCTTCAGAGACCGGAGCCTTCCCTCAGGGAGGAGCAGCCCCATGACTGGGCCATACCCTCATGTGTGTGCCTTTTCCCACACTGTGATTTGAATGTATGCGACAGACCCGTTCGGGATTCTGAAGCACTCTGTAGGTAAAGAGGCTTTGGTTTTCAATTTTTTTAATTAAGAAAACTGAAACACATAGATTATGTTCTTTCCCTATCAAAGCCACAAGTGACAACATTCTTGGTCACTCATTAACTCAAAGAGTCGGTGAACGTCTTTTCAAGGGCAGGTCACTTTTGACTTGTCTTCTGCAGAGGCAGTTGTGTTCACTCATCAAACTATTCGTCTGAAATTAATTTGAGAGTAGGGTTGTTAAATTGGGAGCTACAAGTACCTGGGGTTCTGTAAAACCATGGGAATTCTCTTTCAGCTATTAATGACATCACCATTAATAATTAACTCCATCCTTCCACCCATGGATTAAAAGCTGGGATATAAAAAAGGATACAAAGGAGCTCTGACAGGTATATCCATCATAGCTCATCTAGAATATGCCCCCCCTGCCTCTAGTCATGCCGCCTCTCCTCCATCCCCATACCATAGCCAAAAACAAGAAGATATCCATGTAACTCTCCCATTTAAAATCTTTCAGTTGTTCCTGCTGTGCTCTTGGGGAAAGCCCAGACTTCTAATGTGGGCTATAAGGCCCTTTGCGATCTGGTTTTAGTATACATCTTCAGCCTTAGCTGCTGTTCAACATCAGCGCCGCCTCATGTGGCCCAGCCAGAGTGTGATGTTATAGTTCTTTGAATGTGCCAAACTCTCTCACTTCTGTTTCTGGAAACTCTGCCTCTCATTCCTGTTGCCACTGGCCAATGAGAAAATTCCTGGGCATTTGAGCTGGCTTGAAGAGAAGGCAGCTCTGAGATGTGCTGTGGGTGGCAGGAGGGGCAGGGACATTCTAGAAAGAAAGAGAAGCACAGGCAAAGGCCCTCAGGGCAAGAGCTGCACAGAAGGTTCAGGGAAAAGAGATTGGTTTGCTGGGGTTGACACATAGGATGTGTGCAGCCTGGTGGAGGGCAATGAACCTGGAGAAGTAGAGACCAAGCAGTGGAGGGACATGGAAGCAAGACCAGCAACTTCCATTTATTCAGGGGCATAGCAGGGAGGCTGTTGACATGCATCATCTCTAGTCCTCACAATGCCCTATAACAGTGGTTCTCCAAGTGTGGCCCTGGGACCAGCAGCATCAGTATCCTCTGAGAACTTGTTGTTAGGTGTCATTGAGTCAGTTCTGACACGTAGTGACTCTATGTACAATGAAACAAAATACTTCCCAGTTCTGGACCATCCTCACAATCATTGCTGTGTTTGAGCCCATTGTTGCAGCCACTGTGTCAGTCCATCTCATTGAGTGTCTTCCTCTTTTTCGCTGACCCTCTACTTTACCAAGCATGATGTCCTTCTCCAGGGACTGATCCCTCCTGATAACATGTCCAAAGTATGTGAGACAAAGTCTTGCCATCCTTGCTTCTAAGGAGCATTCTGGTTGTACTTCCTCCAAGATGGATTTGTTTGTTCTTCTGGTAGTCCATGGTATATTCAATATTCTTTGCCAACACCACAATTCTTCTTTGGTCTTCCTTATTCATTGTCCAGATTTCACATGCATATGACCCATCCCATTGCCTCATAGCGACCCTATAGGACAGAGTACAACTGCCCTATAGGGTTTTCAAAGAGTAGCTGGTGGATTCGAACTGCTGACTTTTTGGTTAGCAGCTGAGCTCTTAACCACTGTGCTACCAGGGCTCCACATGCCTATGAGGCAATTCAAAATACCATGGGGCCCTGGTGGCACAGTGCTTAGGAGTCCAGCTGCTAACCAAAAGGTCAGCATTTTGAATCCACCAGCTGCTCCTTGAAACCCTATAGGGCAGTTCTACTTTGCCCTATAGGGTCACTGTGAGTCAGAATCCACTCAGCCACAACAGGTTTTTTTTTTTTTTTTTTTTTTTTGGTGGGACAGGCATATCTCGGTCCTTAAGATAATATCTTTGCTTTTTAATACTTGAAAGAGGTCTTTTCCAGCAGATTTGCCCAATGCAATATGTCGCTTTGATTTCTTGACTTATCCACAGTGTTTATGGGCACTGATTGTGGATCCAAGTAAAATAAAATCCCGGTGATGCAGTGGTTAAAGCGCTCGGCTGCTAACCAAAAGTTCAGTGGTTTGAACCCACCAGGCACTCCACAGGAGACAAGTGTGGTTGTCTGCTTCCATAAAGATTTACAGCCTTGAAAACCCTATGGGGCAGTTCTACTCTGTCTTACAGGGTCTCTGTGAGTCAGAAAGGACTCCATGGTGGTGGGTTTGGGAACATGTTAGAAATTCAGATTCTTGAGCCCATCCCCAGACCTACTAACTCAGAAGCTCTGGGGGTGGGGCCCAATACTCTGTTTTAACAAACTGTCCAGGGGATTCTAATGCACACTAAAGAGTGATAACTGTTGCCCTATAAGTTAGGAACTATTATCCATATTTTATAGATGTACAAACTAAAGATCAGAAAGGTGCAATAACTTGCCTAAGTCCATAAAGCAAGTTAACAGCCATGTTTGTCTGATCTCAAAGGCCCTGGTTTCTTCTGATATCTTGCTGCCTTGATCATGGCAGGGGACTTTTTTTTTTCTGAAGGCATTGGTGACTCACAACACTTTTAATTAGGGGAATGACTTGATTACATTTGTATTTTTAGAAATATTGTTGTGGCGACATAGTGGGTGGGTTGGAGGAAAACTCTGAGGCAGGGAAATGAGGGTGCAGGCACTTGGCATTGTCCAGTCCTCCTCTAACAAACATGATCTGCATTACTTGAAAATGACATGTGTTTAAGTGGCAATCCTTACTAAAAATACTCATTATGATACATTTTAGATACATCAGAGAAAAAAGACAATGAGGGCCCAAACTCTCTCCATTTCATAGGTGAGAAAACTGAGACCCAGCTTGTTTTTGTTGCTCCTTTTACTCTTAAATCATGGAAGAGTACTATCTCCTGAGACATATCAGAAGTGGTCGTTCTGACTAATGCATGGTATGTCTATCACCAGAGTTAAAGCTTCTAAGAATGTTGGTGCGGTCGGAGTGGGTTGGAGTTCCCTACAAAATGACAGGAGAAACTCCTGACCTCTAGCAAGGAACCAATATGTCAATATATCTTGTATCTAGTCTTAGGACATGGTGAACATGAAACTCGCCAGGTGATCTCATGCCTTTACCTCACCCAACCTTTAAATGCTGGTGCTCCTCAGTCTGGGACCTGCTTCTCTCATCTTCTTTCTCCTTTTTATTCAGAACTCTGAGACATTGGACTTTATTAATCCTCATGATGTAACTGAAAAAGTGAAAGAAGGGAAGAAAAGCAAAGAATGGAGCTAAGAAAGAAGGACTTTTTCCATTATGCTTGGGACTGGATACTGGTTTGGGTTGTTTGCATACAAGAAAGATTTTTTTTTCTCCAAATGAGTTGGTTTAATTCCAGGTGGTACAGAATTTGGAGTATAACAAAGACTGAAGAGCAGACTCAGGAAGGATTCTAGATGGGGTTTACTCTGACCTCACAGCAAATATTGGAATGGCTGAGTGAGAAGAACTCAAGGGAAAATGAACCATTGTAAGGCTGTTTCTTCTTTTTACAGAAGATTATTCTTAAATGTATGACAGACTTCAAGACAGCACTTCATTCTAGCTCTAGGCGGCAACAGACGTTATAGCAGCGAATCTTGATGTTTAAACAGGCATGGAATCAAGGGTCACTATTACCTTAGTCACAAAGAATAGCTTACTTTTTGCCAGATTTCTTCATTTCACCTGTGGCCAGGAAGCCCTTTCTTGACACCTTACTTAGCTTTTAGCTCCTTGAGTTTCTTCTGCTCCTCTTTTTGTTTCTACTTGAAAGCCTGATCTTCCTTGATCATTTCCTTGGCCTGCTTCCTGGGCTGTTTCAGACATTTCTTCTTGCCAACTTCGTGGCTGGACGTGGCACCAGTAACCCCTTCCCCAGATACTGCCACTGGAAACCTAGATGGTATTTTTATATACTTCTTAAACCATTTGAATTTCACATGTGATATCCTGTTGTTGATGTTAGCTGCCGTCAAGTTGGCCCCCCACTCATGCTGACTTCATGCACAACAAAGCAAAACACTTCCTGTTCTTGCACCAGATCAGACCGTTGTGATCCACAGGGTTTTCACTGGCTGATTTTTAGAAGTAGATCTCCAGGCCTTTTTTCCTAGTCCATCTTAGTCTGGACGCTCTGCTGAAATCTGTTCAGTATGACAGCAACACACAAGTCTCAACTGACAGATGGCTGGTGACTGCACACAAGGTGCATTGGCTGCAAATGGAACCTGAGTCTCCCTCATGGAAGGCAAGAACTCTACCACTGAACCACAATTGCCCCCATTTGAGATCCCATCCACCTGGAAGAGTAGGCTATTCAACCTCAGTGATTCTTGGGGATGTTACATCTAAGATTATACCAAAATCCTGGGGATTTAGGTAACACCAAAGCACTGAAGAGAACTCCAGGTCATGACACTGGTACTTCCTGGAACACATATTGCCCAGTCCCCACGAGCCCTACAGAACTATGGCTCTGTGACTTTACCAAACCAAAACCAAAAACCAAACCCACTGCCTTCGAGTCTATTCCGACTCATAGCAACTCTTTAGGGTAGAATAGAACTGCCCCATAGGGTTTCCAAGGCTGTAAATCCTTATGGAAGCAGACTGTCACATCTTTCTCCCATGGAGCAGCTGGTGGGTTCAAACCACCTACCTCTTGGTTAGCAGCCAAGTGTTTAACCACTGCACCACCAGGGCTCCATGACTACCAAGACAGCCTAACATTCAGCTTGCTTGCATGCCTCTTGCAGCTATTCCCTTCTGAGTTCTTCTTAGTCCTTCCAGCAAGGTGATCCCAGGTCAGGTTTCTGATTTCCAACCGGTAAACATCCCTGAGGCAAGGAATCACCGAGCCCCAGACTACCTGCTTCAAATTGGGGTGGGGTGAGGAAATCTAGAAAACTATATATATATACATACATACATAAGTGGCAAGAAGATATATAAAATATACATATATATATTTTCTTGCCACTTTCATAATTACGGCCATGAAATTCCTGGCCATGGAATTCAAATGGCCCCTCCAGATATTGGCCAGAAGCTCTTTATAGGCTTAGGAGGCAAATTGCATTTATAAAATAAAACATTGACCACATTCATTGACTCCTATTTTATATTTATCTGGTGACTTTTGTACTTGATATTCAAATGTTCTTCATTATGCTTTATGACTATAATTTGCATACTGAAATAATATTTGAACGGAGGCACTTGGGAGTGATTTATAGTGTTTTCAACAGTTTCTGTGCTTTAGAAGGAAGGCAAGAGAAATCTATACAATCAGAGAACTTTAACTGCAGGGCTTTGTCTCACTCGAACTCAGCCTCAACCTTTTCATTGAAAGTGCTGAGTTATTAAGACTGAGAAGGCAGCAGCAGCTTGGGTCATCATCCTGATAGCGATGAGGTCGAGCCTCCCCAGGCACACCTAAGTGTGGTTGTGACGGGCACCTTTCTAACTTCCTTGCTTGAAGGCCCAGCCTGGTCCCCTGCCCTCGAGGCCTCTAGGCTTCCAGCTGGAGCCCCTGATTTCTGAGCTGAGATTCAGCCCTCTTCTCTGAGCTGAGACCAAGTCCACTGCTGGGCACAGAGGATGTAGAGTGTGTTTGAGCTGCTTTATAGACTCAAATGTCTCTTCTGCAAAGTGAGGCACTGCAATTTGGTCAGAAGTCCCCTGAGGGCAGTGAGTGCTCAGGGTTGACACAGTCCACTCCCACCAGAGCAGCCCCCGTGTGGCATGCTTGCTATAGCAGGTTTCCACAGGAGATTTTTTTTTTTGGGACAAAGGCATTCAACCACTAAAAAAAAAAAAAAAACAGAGTTTGAAAACCAGTGGACTACATGGTATATAAATTAATCTCTATATCTGTATCCTGCCATGTCCTGCCCCTGAGACCGACTCCAATATTGGTATCCTAATTCTCTATTGACTATGAAAGGCACTCAACTGTGCGGATCATAACAAAGTATGGATAACGTTGCAAAGAATGGGAACTCTGGAACATTTAACTGTGCTCATGAGGAACCTGTACATGGACCAAGAGGCAATGTACAAATAGAACAAGAGGATACTGAGTGGATTAAAGTCAGGGAAGTTGTGTTTGAGGGTTGTATCCTTTCACCATACCTATTCAATCTGTATGCTGAGCAAATAATCCGAGAAGCTGGACTATATGAAGAAGAATACGGCATCAGGACTGGAGGAAGACTTATTAACAACCTGCGTTATTCAGATGATACAACCTTGCTTGCTGAAAGTGAAGAGGATTTGAAGCACTTACTGATGAAGATCAAAGACCACAGCCTTCAGTATGTATTACACCCCAACATAAAGAAAACAAAAATCCTCACAACGGGACCAATAGGACCAATAAGAAACATCATGATAAACGGAAAAAAAAATTAAAAAATTGAAATTGTCAAGGATTTCATCTTATTTGTATCCACAATCAATGCCCATGGAAGTAGCAGTCAAGAAATCAAATGACATATCGCGTTGGGCAAATCTACTGCAAAAAAAACCTCTGTAAAGTGTTGACAAGTAAAGATGTCACCTTGAAGACTAAGGTGCGTCTGAAGCAAGCCATGGTATTTTCAATCGCATCATATGCACGTGAAAGCTGGACAATGAATAAAGAAGACTGAAGAAGAACTGACACCTTTGAATTGTGGTGTTGGCGAAGAACATTGAATATACCATGGACTGACAAAAGAACGAACAGATCTGTCTCAGAAGAAGTACAATCAGCATGCTCCTAGAAGCAAGGATGGGGAGACTGCATCTTACATACTTTGGACATGTTGTGAGGAGGGATCAGTCCCTGGAGAAGGACGTATGCTTGGTAAGGTACAGGGTCAGCGGAAAAGAGGAAGACCCTCAAGGAGATGGACTGACACAGTGGTTGCAACAATGAGCTCAAACATAACAACAATTGTGAGGATGGCTCAGGGCCGGGCAGTGTTTCGTTCTGTTGTACATAGGGTGGCTATGAGTTGGAATTGACTTGATGGCACCTAACAACAACAACGACAATTCTCTAGAATCTGGGCTTAAGCCGAAAGGACTATTATTTATTTAGCATCTACTATGCATCCAGCACTGTTACAAGCCATGGAGATACAATGACAAAGAAAACAGACAAAAATCCTTATTTTCAGGGCGCCTAAGAAGAGGCAAACTCAGGGGTCAGGTTTCCTAGGCTCTGCTACTTACTAGTGGTGCGACTTTGAGCTAGCTATTTAACCTCTCAGTTTTCCATATCTATACAATGAGGATGGTGGCAGTACCTATTTTGGGGTTGTTGAGAAGACTGAAATAATTATTACATGCAAAGTACTTATAATAGTGGCTGGCAGGTAGTAAGCATTAGCTATTTTACCATTACATTGTAGCCTTGACAGACGAAATAAACGTATCTCTTAATTCCAGGTAGTAACACATGTTATGAAGAACAATAAAGCAAGGTAAGGTGATTGAGAATGAAGGAGGGGGGAGGGAAAGGAAACACCTTCCAGAGGGGGTTACATCTGAGCATTATCCTGAATAAATTGGGGGAGCAAGTCATACAAAGAGCATTCCAGGCAGGGGGAATAGCGAGTGCAAAGGTCCTGGGATTGGAAGATTTTTGGCATGTTACAAGAACCACAAAAAGACCAGTGTGGTAGAGCAATATGAGCAGTGCAGAGAGTAGAGAACATTAGGTCAGGGAGATAAGGATAGGCCAGGTAGTATATGGTTTTATTAGGCCAGAGCTCCTCCAACTTCCCTGATATAAGGCAGTGACACCTTGGGCCCATGTTAAATACACAAATGACCAGATTTTACACTGGAAGTTCTGATCCAATAGTCTGAATATCTACTACATGGAAGGCACTGTTGTAGACACTAGGGATACATATATGAAAATAAAACACAATAAATTCTGTCTCAATGGGGCTTACATTCTAATAGGGGAAGACAGACAATAACTATCCTAAATTAAAAAAATGATATTGTACATTAGATATTGATACATGCTAAGGGGGGAAAAAAACCTCATAAGTGGAATTGATAGTGCTGAGGACATGGGTGGTTTGCATTCTAATTGGAGTCTCCAAAGGAGAGGGGGCAGTTAAGTACAGGAAAAAAAAAATAATAGCCAAAAATTTTCTAAATTGAATTGAAAATATAAACCCACAGATCCAAGAGGCTTTTGAGTAATCCAGGTGAGAGTTAATGGCAGTTAAACTAGAGTGGTAGCAGTGGAGGTGGTTGAATTGGCCAGATTCTGGGTGTGTAGTGTGAAAAGAGTCAAGGATCACTCCAGGGTTTTGGGAACTGGAAAGATGGAGTAACCATTGATAAGATGGAGAAGGCAACAGGTGGTGAGTGGGTAAAAAATAGGTCTTCATGTTTGGATATGCTAAGTTTGAGATGTCTTTTAGATGTTCAAGTGGTGATGTTGAGTGTTAGACTGTTTATTCAAGTCTGAGTTGGATACATAAACTTGGGAGTTGTCAGCATGTAGATGGTATCTAAAGCCATGAGACTGGATGAGATCACCAAGGAAATGAGTGTAGATAGAGCAGAGGTCCAAGGATGGAATCTGTGCATCTCTAATGTTTAGAGATTGGTGAAGTGAGAAGGAACCATCAAAGGAAGTTGAGGAGGAGCAGCCAGTGATGTAGAAGGAAAGTTAAGAGTTTGCAGTGTCCTGACTGTTAAGTGAAGAATGTGGCTCTAGAAGGAGGGAATGGTCAGCTGTGTCAAAAAGCTGTTGCTAGGTCCAGTGAGATGAAAACTAAGAATTGACCACTATAGTTAGCACAAACAGTTCATCAATTTAACAGGAGGGAAGACAGAGTACATGCGTACAGATGCTGATCTGTGGGTAGATGTGGTGGCGGAGTCTGAGGAAACTGTTTTGATTGCTTCCATTTTCTCAGTGAATCGGAAGCATGTTTATCAACTGAAAATGAAAATGAAGAGGAGAAGTTGGAAGCTTGACAAGTGAGAAGGTGTGAAATAGTCATCTGGGAGAGTGGGGGGTGAGTATTTGGATCCAGAAGATGTTGTATAATTGCTGATAACATTAAGCGTCCACTTGAGGTTCATGGTCATAAATGTAAATGAGACCAGCCAGCATAGTTGTGTGGTTTTTGGTTTTTTCCAGTCATGCATGGCTGCACAGGTACAGGTGAAGAGTAGGTAGAGAGTTGGATTTAATTAAGGTTGTGGTTGTGCTAAGTAAAGTGAGAGGAGAACAAAAGGGTTGAGGACATAAGCAGAAAGCAATTATAATCTTTAGCCATGGAATTGAGGAAAAGAGGATATCCCGATGGCAAGAGACAGTGAAAAGTTGGTATGATAAATGTATAGCAGGGTCTACTAAGGTCAAAGGATTGTTGGAGATGGGATACTAGAGCGAGTGAGCTGGGAAGATAGGAGGTGCTTAGAGAGAATAGGAGGCATGAAACTGAGGTTGTAGGCTTTGCAATGACAAGAGCTAGGGTATGGCCATGAGAGTGACAGACCAATGGGATGGAGAACAGGGTCGCTGGAGAAGAGATAGAAGAATAATCTACATTGGTAATGAAATTATTAATAATTAAAGCTAGGAATAGTATTGGAGAAACTGACAGTGAGCCAGGAGCAAAAATTATCAAAAAGAAGAGGAAGAAAAAAAAAAACTATGGAAAATGACCCAAGGATTGGTAGGAAAAGACAACAATATGGGGTAGGGGGAAGTGTTGTCTTCTAGCTTGATACTGAAAGCTTTTAACAAAAACTCTGGGTGACTCATCATCAGGATAGTTAGGGAAACACTGCCCAAGACCTGTTGAGGATTTTGGATATTACTCTGAGTGCGATGGAAGAAGCTGGAGGGTTTTGAGTATTGAAGTGACATATCCTCTGGTTGGTAGTCCAGTTCATACCAGCAACTGCATGTCTGCCCCTAATTGCCAGTAAACTGCTTGGTCCTCACCAATCAGCTGCCCAGTCCCTCCTTAGTCAGACATATTCCCCAAATCTTGGTGCCTGGGCCAAACTCCCTGGCCTTTCTTGTCATGAGTTGATCTCCTAATTTTGCTTTCCCTTTTGGACTCATATACCCAATATGACTGTGTCCCAAATATAAACCAATCTCTAACCATTCTTCCATGCTCCTAACCTCTTCCCCTGCCCAAGAAGGTAATCTCGACTCATGGTCCCAATCTAGAGCAGTCTCAGCTGTGATTCAGATAATATTAAACTACAAATTTACGTTTGTACCAGTCTATATATTAGATTAATACGTGGTTTAGTCAAGTACAATCGGAAATGGAGACCATGTTGTTTCAGTTTTGTTAAAAAGTAGGGAAGTTTCCTTTGGAGAATGTAGGGCCATTAAATTTGTAGCAAACTAAGTCACTGCTCTGTGGGAACTAGTTATCTTGAAGGAAATAAATGGAAATGTGGCAAATTTTTCATTTTCCTTGACAGATAATTGTAGAAGTCATTAACTCAGTCATGCATTCATTCATAAAATAATTATTTACTACTTTCTATATACAGCCATTGTTATAGCAGGGAAGAAGTCAGACAGAGACCCTGGTCTCACGGGACTCATAGCCTAGTGAGAGAGACTAAAAACAAACAAGTAAACACATACATAAGATGATTTCAGAAAGTGACAATTGCCTTAAAAATAATAAAACCAAAATCTAGAGAGTTTATACCATTGCAAGAATTGTTATAAATGCATTTACCTCTTTAACCTATTTTATCTTCATGATGATCTTATAAATCCAGTACTATCATTATCACATTTTACAGGTAAGGAATCAGAGGCTCGGGGAGATTAAATAACTATTTAACTTGGGCAAGTTACTCAACTTCTTTGTGCTTCTGTTTCTTCCCCTATAAAATGGAAATAATAACAATAACGACAACTATGGCAGAGGGTTGTTTTGATGATTAAAGGAACTCATGTATGTAAAAAACTCAGAATAATTTGGAGCACGTATTAACTGGTAGCTCTTACTCCCATTTTACAGATGCGGAAACTAAGGCTCAGGGAGATTAAATAACTTGTGAACTTGAGCAAGTTACTTAATTTCTTTGTGTTTCTGTTTCTTCCCCCTATAGAATGGGAATAAGAACAGTAATTATGGGTTACTAGGGTTGTTTTGATGATTAAAGGAGTTCATATATATATGTGTGTGTGTATATATATATATATATACACACACACACACAAATATGTGTGTGTGTGTATATGTGTGTGTGTGTGAGGACTCAGACCAATCCTTTGCTTATTGGAAGTGGTAGCTGTTGTTCCCATTATACTGGGATATCCTACAGCCCAAAAGAGAGGAGGGAAGAGAGACCCCTTGTCCTTAAATCCTAGCTTGTCACGTATAACAGCCCACCGCCCAAGTATTCAGTAGTCAGAGAGGTGCCTTTTTATTGCGATTTTTAGCAATCACATTTCTATCTATCCTAAAAACAGCATTTATTTCACAACCATCTAAGAACCTGGGAGCTCATTTTACAGATGAGGAAACCAGAGTCCAAGTTCACACTGGGCCTAAGTGACAAAGAGCAGGTGCTCAGCGGGTATCTTCCACTCCCTCCAAAGCCCGTGTCCTCTGCCGCTTTGCCACATCTCTGTGCCTGGCTGGTCAGGAGTTAACCACGCCTAAAGATACCTGTCATTTCAGCTCTGTTCTCTGTGCCTAGAGATACTCGGCAAACCATCTCGCGGAATTAGGACATGTGTGGTGTTAAACTGTGGCACAAAATCACGAGGAAACAACTAGAGGAGGGAAGGGCATTCAGTAACACGAGAAGAAAGTGAGAAATAAGCAATATGTCTCTGTTTTTCTCATCACTAGATTACTTACAATATCTCATGGCTGTATTACCAGTTCTTCCAATTTTACATTCTAAAGAGGAAAAAATAATGTACACACAAGCAGTGCTTAATGAACTTAAACTAGATTTAAAGGACCTATATAACATATTCAACTCCAGGAATAAAGCATCATGGGGTTTGTCCATCTTTAATTTTCCCAGTTCTAGAAAATCAAGGATTCTATAACATAAAATCTAAACTAATATTAATCAATCTAAATTCTAAGTCACCTTTGAGGTTAGCTCTCAGGTGTTGGCTACACCCAGGACACGCATTGTCCCCTTGATGGTGGCAGGTATAATACACCCAGCAAACTTCCCAACACTGTTATATCCTACAGCCCAAAAGGGAAGAGGGAGTAGAGACCCCTGTCCTTGGATTCTAGCTTGTCACATATAACAGCCCACACCCAAGTATTCAGTAGTCAGAGAGGTGCCTTTTTATTCTGTGATTTTTAGCAGGCACATTTCTGTCCTAAAAACAATGCTTATTTCACAACCATCCAAGAACTGGGACCTCTTAGGAATCAAGATGAGGTTTTGATTTTTAAAAGCATTTCCTCTAAGGAGGAAAACAGGTGCTCTTACTTCATAGGGTTCTAAGAGTCAGGGCAGCCTTTACCTTAAAAAAAAAAAGAGAAGCTTCCCTGCCCCTTAACCAAGGCCAACTTGTTACAATCCTCCACCCACCAAATTTAGCTTGAAATATTTATTAAATCCCCCACAAACAATACCTCCTAGGATATTTACAGCAACTAAATGGCAAAAAGGGTGGTGAGAAGTGATGAAGAGAAGCCAGGAGTCCTCAGTGGAAAGCAGCAAGTCTACTTCCTTGGCACACTATGTTCCAGGAAAGGCAAATAGAGACATACCCAGGTCCAGACTTACGTGGATGCCTCCAGCTTTCCACAGATGCTTGGCCTGGTCAAAATCCCCTTGCACTGAAAATGTACCTGTCTCTCCTGCACACAGTCACAGTCACAGCGCAGGGCCGTTGGCTCTCCTCGCCCCCTGGAAGCCCTGCTGCGTCTGGTCCATGCACTCTGGCAGGCCCCCACCTAGCAGAGTTACCAGTATGTTCCTTCTGTCAAAGGGCTACTAACTAAAAGGTTGGCAGTTCAAGTTTACCCGGAGGTGCCTCACAAGCAAGACCTGATGATCTACTTCCAAAAGGTCACAGCCATGGCAAACCTTAAGGAGCACAGCTCTATTCTGTAGCGCTCAGACTCAGAATTGACTTGATGGCAAAAAAATTTTTTTCTGGTTTTTACTATTGATTGAGAATATTCTCTCTTTTTTTTCCTCTCTCTTCTTTTTTTAAATTACATCCCAAAACATCAGCATCCTTTCACACAATTTGTCTCCAAACCTTAAGTATTAATTAGCTTGGCAATTTGGAAATTTCAATCGCACCATTATATAGTGGTTTCAGTTCTTTTTTCAGGGCCAATCTCAGAAATTTCAAGGCTTTGTGACAGTGAGTGATAGTGTGAGAAGCACTATCTGAGTGCCAAGAGAGGCATCTGCTGTGAGGCCCCTCCTGCTGCTGAGTTAGGAAGGCTGTCTCCTCAGTCGCCATGCATGTAAACTTCTGTGTTGCCGTGGACTAGAGCTGCCTCATAAGTGAGGTTTCAGCATACAGTCTTCCATGTTATTACACTCCCGAAGACCATCAAGTCTCTCGGTTACTAATTTAACCCAAAGGAGTGGTGAAGCTGGTCGTGGGCCCTGCCAGATTAGACCTAAGGAGGGTAATTTGGTTAGAAGCCACACTTTGATATCCTGATGCCCCTTTTCCTTCTCAAAAAGATTTTACTTTGTAGAAGTCCCAGGCCATCTCTTTAGAGTATTTTATTTGGTTGTATGACACAATGTGGATTAAAATTTAAAAGGCATTCCGAAGCATTACCTATACTCAAAGCAAAACAAACAAACGCATTGCTGTTGAGTCGATTCCAACTCATAGTGACCTAGAGGACAGAGTAGAACTGCCCCCATAGGGTTTCCAAGGCTGTAAACGTTCATAGAAGCAAACTGCCACATCTTCCTCCCGTGGAGCAGGTGGTGAGTTCGAACCACTCACCTTTTCATTCAGCAGCCAAGTACTTAACCCACTCTGCCACAAAGGCTCCTCCATACCCAAAGCACTAGGTGTAAATTCCACTAGGGCAAGGGCTGTCTAGGCTAGCCCTCTTTGCCTCCCCAGGGGGGTGTCTGGGACATTTATTCATGTACATAGTGCTTGCCACATGAACACACAAGTGAGTAATGTGAACAGCGAAGGAGTCAAGTAGTAGAGATGTGGAAGAGTCCTTAGCAAAAGCCATTAGAGCAATGTTTTCTAAACTGGTCTGACCACCAAATTTTCTTGACCACTTGTTAAAAATAAAGGCTCCACTCCTGACCTTGTGCTCACCAGATTTACAAAAGAGGCAACTGGAATCCATATTTTTAGCAAACAATTCCTATGAATCTTGATTTTGGTTTGTTTGTTTTTTAAGTGTACAATTCAGTGGCATTTAGAACATTTACAACTTTGTGGAACCATCATCATTCTCTAGTTCCAGTTTTTCATCACTCCTAAAGGAAACCCCATACCCATTAAGCAGTCACACCCCATTCCTTCCTTCTCCCAGCAACCAGCAACCACTAATCTGCTTCCTGGCTTCATAGATTTGCCGTTCTGGCCATTTTATATAAGTGGGATCATACAGTATGTGGCCTTTTGTGTCTGGCTTCTTTCACTCACCATAATGTTCCCAAGGTTCATCTATATTGTAACATGTATCAGAGCTTTATTCCCTTTTCTTGCTGAAAAATGTTCCATTGCACGGAAAAAAAAAACACACACACACACAAAGTCATTGCCATCGAGTTGATTCCAACTCATAGTGACCCTATAGGACAGAGTAGAACTGCTCCATAGAGTTTCCTAAGGAATGCCTGGTGTATTTAACTGCCAACCTTTTCGTTAGCAGCTGTAGCACTTAACCACTACACCAACGGTACATTTTATTTATCCACTCATAAGTTGGTAGACATTTGGGTGTTTCCACCTTTTGACTATTGTGAACAGTGCTGCAATGAGCATTGGTATACAGGTTTCTCTTTGAATTCTTGCCTTCACTTCTTCTGGGTATATACCTAGGAGTGAAATTGCTGGGTCATATGGTAATTTTTAGGTTTAACTTTTTGAGGAACCACCAAACTGTTTTCCACAGCGGATGTACTTTACATTCCCACCAGCAATGGATGAAGGTTCCGATTTCTCCACCTCCTTGCTGAAATTTATCCCTCCCCCCTTATTTTTATTAAAAGCCCTGGTGGCGCAGTGGGTAAGAGCTCAGCTGCTAACTGAAAAAATGTAGACAGTTTGAATCCACCAGCCACTCCTTGGAAACCCTATGAGGCAGTTCTACTCTGTCCTATAGGGTTGCTATGAGTCGGAATCGACTCAATGACAAGGCGTTTATTTTTATTACAGCCATCCTAGTGGGTATAAAGTGGTATCTCGTTGTGGTTTCGATGCACATTTCCCTAATGACTACTGATGTTGAGCATCTTTTCATGTGTTTGTTGGCCATTTGTATACCTTCTTTGGAGATCCTTTTCCATTTTTTAATTGGGTCGTCTTTTAGTCGTTGAGTTGTATGAGTTATTAACAACATCATATCTTTTTATTGCAGTTTTGGCATTAAACATGACAAAATAAGAAAGCAGCTTTCTTTTTCCAAAGCTCTCAAAGACCCTTAAGTAGCAGGAACATTCTTCTCTGGCCTGAACAGTTCAAGGATTAGGAAGAGCACAAGAGAGCCAGGCAGGTACAGAGCAGAGGGTAAGCATAAACTAGACCAAAGCTTCTCATGCTTTAATGAGCATGTGACTCACCTGGGGTCTTGTTGAAATACAGATTCTGACTCAGCAGGTCTGGGCTGAAGCTCAAGATCCTCATTTCTGACAAACTCCCAGGAGATGCTGGCTGCTCCTCCAAGGACCACACTTTGAGTAGTGAGCACCTAGAGCATGCAAGGGCCACCTGGGTTATACCCCTTGGTGACTGAAGAAATAGGCCACAAAGCATGATCAACCTGAAGCCACTTTAGGCTCAACTTTCCCAGATGCTTGACCTTAGGGGCTATGTTGTTGCTGTTGTTAGGTGCCGTCAAGTCGGTTCTGACTCATCGCGACTCAATGCACAATAGAACAAAACACTGCCCAGTTCTGAGCCATCCTTACAATCGTTGTTATGCTTGAGCTCGTTGTTGCAGCCACTGTGTCAATCCACCTCGTTGAGGGTCTTCCTCTTTTCCACTGACTCTGTACTCTGCCAAGCATGATGTCCTTCTCCAGGGAATGATCCCTCCTGACAACATGTTCAAAGTATGTAAGATGCAGTCTCGCCATCCTTGCTTCTAAGGAGCATTCTGGCTGCACTTCTTCCAAGGCAGATTTGTTTGTTCTTTTGGCAGTCCATGGTATATTCAATATTCTTCGCCAATACCACAATTCAAAGGTGTCAATTCTTCTTCGGTCTTCCCAAGTGTCTGTCAGTTTATCATACTGTGGGGGCTTGCATGTTGTTGTGATGCTAGAAGCTACACCACCGGTATTCAGATACCAGTCACCCATGGAGGACAGGTTTCAGCTGAGCTTCCAGACTAAGACAGACTAGGAGGAAGGACCCGGCAGTCTACTTGCGAAAAGCATTAGCCAGTGAAAACCTTACGAATAGCAGTGGAACGCTGTCTGATATAGTGCTGGAAGATGAGCCCCCCAGGTAGGAAGGCACTCAAAAGATGACCGGGGAAGAGCTCCCTCCTCAAAGTAGAGTTGACCTTAATGACGTGCATGGAATAAAGCTTTCGAGACCTTCATTTGCTGATGTGGCGCGACTCAAAATGAGAAGAAACAGCTGCAGACATCCATTAATAATCGGAACCTGGAATGTACGGAGTATGAATCTAGGAAACTTGGAAATCATCAAAAATGAAATGGAACGCATAAACCTTGATATCCTAGGCATTAGTGAGCTGAAATGGACTGGTATTGGCCATTTTGAATCAGACAATCATATAGTCTACTAGGCTGGGAATGACAACTTGAAGAGGAATGGTGTTGCATTCATTGTCAAAAAGAATGTTTCAAGATCTATGCTGAAGTACAACGCTGTAACTGATAGGATAATACCCATACGCCTACAAGGAAGACCAGTTAGGGGCTATGGGTGAGGGTAAATAGTGCCAGAGTAGCTCCACGGTTGCAGTGTACAGTGATGGGGGCAGCGATCAGAGTCCAGGAGTGGGGGAAACAGGCGAGATTTGGGGACTGAGACATGTGCAAGTTCACACAGGAATCAGTGCCTGGGCCCAGAGCTCCGACCTCCTAACTCCCAACCAGGACTCTGTCTTCCACAGTGTCCATCCCAGGCAGAAATCTATAAGGACCTTTTAAAAATATTTCTTTCCAGGGGCTTAGAGGAGTATATCAGGTGGGCTGCCATAGCTGAACAATCCATAATTGGTGATGTCCTGTCAGCCACTGGGTTGAGTCACTGCTTCCACCACATGGTAACAATCAATTGGAAGAGAATGTATAACTTCTTGGGGACCCTCACTCATTTAACATGGATTGGCGAGTAGATAATATAACCATTGACTCATCTACCTGGAGGAAGTTTAAGTCACTTCCATTTCTCTGGTGGATACCCTAGAGAAGCACTGAGCATCCTTTTTCTTGGAAACACTCTCCACTCGGCCAACTGTTACCGTTGCTGAACTCAAACATTTGAAGGAGAAACAATCTCCGCACAGGCACCAATTTCTCAGTGCAGCGTGACTTGCAGGGGCAAATGTCCATTGGGGACTTATTTTCTGGGCACCAAATCCTGATTGAAGGCATAGTTAACTATGTATGAAATTTTCTCTCCCTCAATTAATTGGGGGCATTAAATTATGGCTGCTCCGAAGAGCAGAAAAGACTTTATGAAAATTGAACCTGTTAAAGGGAATTCTCCCAGGTTAGGAGCAATAAAGCACAGCAGCCTGCAAAGCTGATGACCTTTAGCAAGAACATCTACCTTCCCTGTCAGTAGGAGAAGTATCAGAAGGCTGATTTTGAGGCTGTGCAAAAAAGATTTGGCAAAAGGCCAAACCAGTTTGGCTAGACCAACTATTAGTCTTAAAACTGGACTGAGCTTGGTTGCTTGATCACCATTCACAATATTAACTACTTTCTTCTTTCATTCTTTTTTTCTTTTAAAGCTCTCTTACAATAACTATATTTTCTGTGCTGGTCAGTAGCTTCTCCTTCTAAAGGCAATTAATCTGTAGATTAGATGAGCACCCAGTACAGACAAAGAAGCCCTGGTTAAGGGTTAAGTGGTTAAAGCACTCGGCTGCTAACCAAAAGGTCAGCAGTTTGAACCCACCAGCCCCTCAGGAGGAGAAAGAAATGGCAATCTGCTTCCATAAAGATTACAGCCTTGGAAACCCTATAGGGCAGTTCTACTCTGTCCCGTAGGGTGGCTATGAGTCAGAATGGACTCAAAGGCAATGGGTTTGGTTAGGTAGTACAAACTAGTACTCAACAGGTGATTTCAATGAATGACAATGAGATTTACCAATGCAATAGGCTCTGTCCTTGAAAAGCTTGCAATGTGCACAGATGAAACTCTACAAAGTTTACACAGTGGTAGTAATTGAGGTCATGGTAATGACACACACACACACAAAAAAAAAACAACCAGAATGAGAAGTTCCAAGAAGGCACAGATTAAAACAACAGAATGGGGTCAGGGTCAGAAAGACTTCTTAGAAAACATGCCGGTCTTGAGCTTGGAAATGTCAGAATCCTACATTAAAAAAAAAAAAATGTACTCATATATTACCTGTTTAATAATAATAAAATGGAATTGACCGGAAACAGGAAGGAAAGAGAAGAGCAAAAGCAAAGGGACATGAATAGGAATGAAGGACTGTGCCCAGGAGGTCAGAATCCCATCAGATTGTGGTGTCAGGAGCTGCCTTGCACACTGCCCTTCCTTTGTAAACTTTCCCATAGCCAAGTGAGTTTCCTGGGCCCATTTGGGGGTTCCATCCTGCCAACACTTGGAGCCCAGTTCTTGCACATAGACCAACTATTGGTCTTAAAATAAAATTGTCTGACCTTGGTTGTTTAATCACCATTCACAATATTAACTAATTTCCTTTTTCACTCTTTTAAAGCTCTCTGGTGATAACTATATTTTCTGTGCTGGTCAGTAGCCTCTCCTTCTGAAGGCAATTAATCTGTAGATTAAACGAGGATGCAAGGATGCACACCCTCTACCTTAAAATGATATTGACTCAAATTTTGCTGCTAGTCCCTGGCCTGCCACTCAGACCCCATACTTTTGTGCTTAGGATCCGGATTCTGGACATGTAAACTGGTGACCTCTGCTACCCAGCTGCCCTGAGCCTTGGTTCTGATACGCAGAAACAAGCCTCTATGTTCACCAGGACTTTTCTCGCACCAGGGTGCTGCCTTAGGCTTGGGGAACTTACCTGTTTCTCCTGGCATCTGCCTGATCCCTGGGAAAGCTGCCACTTCTCAGTGCTGTTGCTCAAGTCTAGAGTGCTGGGCCTCTAGACTTGCCCTCCTCACCTGGACCAATGGTAACTGGCAAAAGTAATGCTACACTAACTCACCTCCTAACCAGCATCCCTTAATACCTAGATCCCTGACTGTTCTGTCTGCGCACGTTGCACCCCCATCCCCCTCCCAGCCCTGCCACTTCAGCTCTTTGAATTATTTCATCATTCATCAACTCTAAAAACATGTGGGCACACTTCCAGAATATTCATTCATTGACTACGTAGTCACTGAGTACCTACACATAGTCCAGGCACTAGACTAAGGGGACAAACATGGAGCTTCTGTCTAGGTGCGAGGAAAGATGTTACCATTCAAGTAATCTTATAAAGGTAACCTCCAGAGTAGGCCCCTGCTGTCCCACCAGTAAGTACCTCCTACCCCGGTGGTTAGACAAGAGGATACTACATCCTCAAGATGGACCCTGAGCAGCGAAGTGACCAAGCTCAAATAAGGCACAAGGAAGGAAATCCATGCATTTCAAAGCTTCTGCCAGGTGTTTGTGTAGCTAAGTGGTGGCCATTAAGAGGTAAACAGCCCTGTAATGGCTCCCATTTCTTATGCATCTACAGGCCCCTGGGCACAGTCTGAAAGCATTGAAATGAACAAAGGGGAACCGATGCAGCTCTGCATAATAGAGCAAAATGCCACTTCCAGTGCGATCCTGGGTCAGCCTTGCTGATGGCATTGAGTCACGAAATGTTTCTCTTCCTTGATCAGGATGTAGACAGCCCTGTCTGTCTATATGTTCATATCTCTTTCCAATAATTATCCATCGGATCACGTGGAAGGAAGAGGCGTGTAAGCAAGCCCTTCACTCTGGTGGCCAGGAGACTCAGAGGGGACCTGAACTGAAGTGCCAAAGCCCACTCTGGGGGTCCTTCTGAAGCCCCCACCCTCCATCCCAGGAGTTATTCTAAACTAGACCTGGGTTTGGGATAGGGACTGTGGGAAATCATTGTGGTCCTGGGGGAGGGAAGGGATGGATTCTTCTGAGAGAATATCTAGCCCCTCTGCGTAGGTCTGTACCCTCCCTATAGTTGGGTGAAGACCCCCACAGAGGAGATCCGGTGGTGGAGCACTCTCTGGAGGTTGCGTGCACACCAGCCTCCAGCCCAAGGACAAGTAAACCATTACTAAGTACTGGAGTGAACCAACAAGGAGACTAGCGTCCTGTGAAAGCTTTTGTGTGTGTGTTCCTGCTTTGGATTATGGAAAGGACCCTACGGGAATTGCGGGCTTGGACATGAAGTGGAGATGGGACCCGCGAGAAGGAACAAGAGAGAAACAGTGCCCAGGTGCCTGCCTCAGGAATGGACTCGGACCCACTCCTGCTATCACAAATACACCAGAAAAGGATGCTCTGTGTAATAGAGCTAAGTGAGTATTGAGGAGACTGAACCCTGTGTGAAATACTGTGCTCAGCAGTGCACGGCGCATGTACTCTTTTGTTTAATTATATGTGTTGAAATTCTGTGTTTCACAGACCTAGGGGTGTCTGTTCCTAAGTGTGGTACTATCTGGGCGGTACCCTGCTTAGCAATGTATCGTTCGTATACTACTCTGTGGAATGATATATGTTGAGGCTCTGTACCTAACAGAGCTAGGTGCATGCTAGTGATACCTGTGTGAAACACTATGTTTTGTGCTCTGCGGTGCATGTAATACACTCTCTAGTGACATGTTGGCACTGTGTTTAATAGAGCTAGGTGCTTGAATAACTCACCCTAGTGCCATCTGTGTGAAACACCGTGCGAGGCTTAGTGGTGTGCAAGGCATGCCCACCTTCCCAGTAAAACCCACCCTCCTTAGTGTAATGATATGTACTGAAAGACTGTGTTCACTAGTGTGTGATGTGTGTCCTACTTCCTGTAGTGACATATGTTGACACTGTGTTTGGCAGAGCTAGGCGTGTGAATGACTCACTATAGTGATACCTGGGTGAAACACTGTGCTTAGCAGTGTGTGGGGCATGTACTCCTTCATTTAGTGACACATAATATTGAAACACTGTGTTTAACTACCAGAGAACTGTGCCCTGGGACGAGCAGAGCACTAACTCCAGAGTTAGGCAAAATTACAGTTGTGATCACAGAGATGAAGACATGTAGGGGGGGCCTTGGGCACATCTACCAGGGAGACCTAACCAGGTCGGGGCAGCCAGCTTCAGACAGAGCCTCTCTGAGGACGGAACAGCGACACTGGATCCAGAAGAAGGAATAATAAGGACACCTATTTACTGGGCACTTGCTCTGTGTCAGAGCTTTACATGATCTCACTCATTTAACCAGTTTCCATTGAATCGACCTTGACTCATGGTGACCCGATGTGTGTCATAGTAGAACTGTGCTCTATAGGGTTTACAATGGCTGATTTTTCAGAAATGGATCTCCAGGCCTTTCTTCCAAGGCACCTCTGGGTGGACTCCAACCTCCAATCTTTCATCCCCACAGAAGCCATTTATCTTCATTGTACATTTGGAGAAACTGAGACAGATGAAAAATTTCGGTAATTCACCAAGCTGCAGCTGCAGCTACCTCATCTCCACTATGCTATACTGCCTACTGGAATTAACTTGCACAGAGATGGAGGAAAGCGTATTCTGGGAGCCACAAACAACACCTGGAGGAGAGAGTTTGCAGTGTGTTCAAGGAAACTGAAAGAACACCTGAGTGACAGAAATTGGAAGAGCATGTGAGATCCACAAGGGATTTCTCTAAACAGGAAAGACACTTCAGAGTACTTAAATGCTAAAGGAAAGAACTGAGGGATAATAGATAATATCACCAGCTAACAGGCACTGGCTAAGTACTTTTCATGAGTGATCTCATTGAATGTTTGCAGTAACATTATAAACTGGGTATTTTATTGTCCCCATTTCACAGTTGAGGAAATGATGACAGAGAGGCTTGCCCAGGTCCCCACAGCTGGTCAGCAACACAGCCAGTATATGAACCCAGGAAAGTAAGAGCCCTTGCATTCACTTCCTCTACCCTATAGATGAAAAGGTTAAAGAGACAAGTGTGTTGACTCTAAGTCTTCTAAAGTTCTTAGGGAGGCAGGAGGTGGTTTTCTCCAAGGTACTGGTCCTCAGTATGGCACATTCCTCCATAGTAACAGCAGGTGAGGAGGAAAAGATGGGCGGAAGCAGTCAAACACACGGATTGGGTGGTCAACTATTGAAGGAGACTGTTTTTTAGTGGTGTCTATTTTCTTTGTAAGGTGAGAAGGTAAGTCATCTGCTGGGAGTGAAGGAGTGAAGTGGGGCAAGGTGCTGGAGAAGGGTGGAAAACTTTTGAAACAGTGGGTACAGCAAGTGAAGCTGTGTCAAAGACCCACCTGAAGTTGGTAACCATGAATTTAAAGTGGAACCAACCCATGTGGTTGCATGAATTTCTCCAACAGTGAGCAGCTGAGGATACAAAAATAGCAGCTAACTTAATTGAATACTTAGCATGTGTCAGGCATTGTGCTAACCACTTTACACACGTTATCCCTTTAAATGCGCTCAGTAATTACGAAATACGTTCAAGTGCTGGTTTGAATAAGTCTACAAATTCTACATCTGTAGAAAGAGACGATGGAAAACTCAATATCATCAGTCAGAACAAGGCCAGGGGCCAACTGCAGATCCAACCATCAATTACTCACATGCAAGTTCAAGTTGAAACTGAAGAAAATTAGAACAAGTCCACGAGAGCCAAAGTACAACCTTGAGTATATCCCACCTGAATTTAGAGACCATCTCAAGAATAGATTTCACACATTGAACACTAATGACCAAAGATCAGAGGAGTTGTGGAATGACATCAAGGACATCATACATCAAGAAAGCAAGAGGTCGTTAAAAAGACAGGAGAGAAAGAAAAGACCAAAATGGATGTCACAAGAGATTCTGAAACTTGCTCTTGAACATCCAGTACCTAAAGGAAAATATGATGAAGTATAAGAGCTAAAAGGTGGATCAAGAAGACAAAGTAAAGTATTATGATGACATGTGCAATTAACTGGAGATAGAAAACAAAAAGGGAAGAACACGCTCAGCATTCCTCAAGCTGAAAGAACTGAAGAAAAAAATCAAGCCTCAAGGTGCAATAGTGAAGGATTCTACAGGGAAAATATTATATGACACAGGAAGCATCAAAAGAAGATGGAAGGAATACACAGAGTCACTATACCAAAAAGAATTGGTCAATGTTCAACCATTTCAGGAGGTAACATATGATTAGGAACCGAAAGTACTGAAGGAAGAAGTCCAGGCTGCACTGAAGAAAAAAAAAAAAAAAAGGCATCGGTGAAAAACAAGGCTCCGGGAATTGACGGAATACCAACTGAGATGTTTTAACAAATGGATGCGGCACTGGAAGTGCTCACTCATCTATGCCAAGAAATTTGCAAGAGAGCTACCTGGCCAAATGACTGGAAGTGATCTATATATATGCCTATTCCCAAGAAACGTGATCCAACTGAATGTGGAAATTATTGAAAAATATCATTAATATCAAATGCAAGCAAAATTTTGCTGAAGATCATTTAAAAGTAGCTGCAGCAGTACATCAACAGGGAACTGTCAGAAATTCAAGCTGGATTTAGAAGAGGACATGGAACCAGGGATACCATTGCTGATGTCAGATGAATCCTGGCTGAAAGCAGAGAATGCCAGAAGGATGTTTACCTGTGTTTTATTGACTATGCTAAGCCATTCAACTGTGTGGATCATAACAAATTATGGATAACATTGTGGAGAATGGGAATTCTGGAACAGTTAATCGTGCTCATGAGGACTCTGTACATGGATCAAGAGGCAGTCGTTCAAACAGAACAAGGGGATACTGATTGGTTTAAAGTCAGGAAACATGTACATCCGGGTTGTATCCTTTCACCATACCTATTCAATCTGTATGATGAGCAAATAATCCGAGAAGATGGACTATATGAATCAGACCCAGGCATCAGGATTGGAGGAAGACTCATTAACAACCTGCGTTATGCAGGTGATACAACCTTGCTTGCTGAAAGTGAAAAGGGTTTGAAGCACTTACTGATGAAGAACAAAGACCACAGCCTTCAGTATGGATTACCCCCCAACATAAAGAAAACAAAAATCCTCACAACTGGACCAAGAGGCAACATCATGACAAATGGAGAGGAGACTGAGGTTGCCAAGGAATTCATTTTGCTTGGATCCACAATCAATGCCCATGGGAACAGCAGTCGATAAATTAAATGATGCATCACATTGGGCAAATCTGCTGCAAAAGACTTCTTTAAAGTGTTAAAAAGCCTTGAAGACAAAGGTGAGCCTGACCCAATCCATGGTGTTTTCAATTGCTTTATACGCATGTGAAAGCTGGACAGCGAATAAGGAAGACGGAAGAAGAATTGACGCCTTTGAATTGTGGTGTTGGCAAAGAATATTGAACATACCACAGACTGCCAAAAGAACGAACAAGTCTGTCTTGGAAGGAGTACAACCAGAATGCTCCTTGGAAGCAAGGATGGCGAGACTGCATCTCACATATTTTGGACATGTTGTCAGGCGTCTCACATACTTTGTGCATGTTGTCAGGAGCGATCAGTCCCTGGCAGAGTACAGGGTCAACGAAAAAGAGGAAGACCCTCAACGAGGTGGACTAACACAGTGGCTGCAACAATGGGCTCAAGCATAGCAACGGTGGTGAGGGTGGCGCAGGACCCGGAAGTGTGTTCCTTCTGTTGTGCATAGGGTCACTATGATTCAGAATGGACACAATGGCACCTAACAACAGCAACAAATTTGTGTCATTTCCACTGGAGATAGACTTTTTATTTTTCTCTCTCCATCACATCCCTACATCATCAGCCTACAAGTCCTGTTGATTCTTTCCTTACAGTTTTTCAGCCATGTGTCTTCTCCACTTCATTGCCAATGGCAGTCCTCTGGCCAGGCCTTCATGACCTTCAGTCTGATGACTGCAGCTGACCTCCTGTTTGTCCTTTCCCAGCCTTGGCCTGCTCCAAGGCATCCTGCACACAGCTACCAGAATAATCTGCTTTAAGCAGCATTTTGAGTATACTCCTCCCAGGCTTCAGAGCCCATAATGGCTTCTCGCTACATCTTGAATCAATTCCCAAATCTTCAGATTAACATTTAAAACCCTTCATCAACTAATTTTCACCAATCTTGTTCATTAAAACCCCACACTATTTTTTGTAAAAGGGTTCCTAAAAGCAAAGATTACGGCTACTAATTACTCATGATTCTGAATCTTATGGGCGCCATGCTCTTATTTTATGGCCACAATATAGACTTGTGCATGGAAAACAGGCACTAGTGGAAGAAGCCAGTCTAGGTCCCTCTCCCAAGCTTCAGTCCAATATATCTAAGTGTTTTTAGGCACTTAGTATGTCCAAACTTGATCTCATCCTCTCCCTTCAACGCTTACAGCCACCCCAACATATATGTTGTGGAAACCCTAGTGGCGCAGTATTTAAGAGCCATGGCTGCTAACCAAAATGTCGGCAGTTCCAATTCACCAGCCACTCCTTGGAAACCCTATGGGGCAGTTCTACTCTGTCCTAGAGGATCACTATGAGTTGGAATCGACTTGACAGGTTATTATTGTGGAGATATATATATATATATATATATATATATATATATATATATATATATATATATATACACTTGTTGTTAGGTTTGAATTCTGTTGTTGGTGAAGGATACTGCACATACCACGGACTGCCAAAAGAACAAACAAATCTGTCTTGGAAGAAGTACAACCAGAACGCTCCTTAGAAGCAAGCATGGCAAGATTAGGTCTCACATACTTTGGCCATGTTATCAGGAGGGATCAGTCCCTGGAGAAGGACATCTTGCTTGGTAAAGTGCTTGTGGTTAGGTGCTGTCGAGTCAGTTCCGACTCACAGCAACCCTATGCACAACAGAATGAAACAATGCTGGGTCCTGCGCCATCCTCACAATCGTTTTTATGCTTGAGCTCATTGTTGCAGCCACTGTATCAATCCATCTCGTTGAGGGTTTTCCTCTTTTTTGCTGACTATCTACTCTACCAAGCATGATGTCCTTCTTCAGGGACATGATAACATGTCCAAAGTATGTGAGATGAAGTCTTGCCATTCTTGCTTCTGAGGAGCATTCTGGCTGTACTTATTCCAAGACAGATGTTTGTTCTTCTGGCAGTCCATGGTATATTCACTATTCTTCGCCAACACCATAATTCAAAAGAATCAATTCTTTTTCTGTCTTCCTTATTCATTGTCCAACTTTCACATGCATATGAGGTGATTGAAAACATCTTAAAGTGGCATCTTTACTTTTTAACATTTTAAAGAGGTCTTTGGCAGCAGATTTGCCCAATGCAATACTTTGTTTGATTCCACAGGTGTTAATTGTGGATCCAAGTAAAATGAAATCCTTGACAGCTTCAATATTTTCTCCATTTATTGTGATGTTGCTTTTTGGTCCAGTTGTGAGGATTTTTCTTTATATATATATATATATCTCCCTAGCTTACCCCTACCCAGGTCAAGATATGGAATATTCTTAGCCCCGAAAAGGTTCCTTAGTTCTCCTCCCCAGTCAGTACTTGCTTCCAGAGATAACCACTATTCTGACTTTTATCCAGGGCTTTGAATGGTTCATTCTGTTTTGAACCCCAGCTGAGAATTTGCTTTTCTAACAAGTTCCCTGCTGAGAATTTGCATTTCTAACTTGTTTTCAGGAAGTTATACATAATAATCAACTGGGGATCTTGTTAAAATGTAGATTATGATTCAGTATATCTGGGGTTAAAATGCAAATTCTCAGCAGGTAACTTGTTAGAAATCCAAATACTCAGCAATGGTTTGAACCAGAACAAACCAGTTCAAAGCCCTGTTTCTATCACCATTAACTAGTTTTCCCTACTTGCATAAATGGAATCATATTGTAGGTACTTTTATGTCTTTCACCATCATTATATTTATGAGATTCATCCATGTCATTGTCTATGTCCGTAGTTTGTTCTCTGCTCTTTTTTTATTGCTCTGTAGAATTCCATTGTATGAATATGCCAGGATTTATTCACCCATTCTACCACTGATGAACATCTGGGTTGTTTCCAGTTTGGGCTGTTATGAATAACAATGATATTACCATTTTTATACATGTCTTTTGGTAGACATAACTACTCATTTATCTCATGTATCTACCCAGAAGTGGAACCACTGAGTCACAGGATACGTATATATTTAGCTTTAGTAGGTGTTACCACAGTTTTCCAAAGTGGTTGTACCAATTTACAGTTTTAGCCATTTTGGTAGGTGTGTAATAGCATCTCATTGTGGTTTTAATATGAATTTCCTTAATAACTAATGATGTTGAGCACCTTTTCATACACCTATTGGCCATTTGGAAATCTTTCGTAAAGTGACTATTCAAATCTTTTACTCAGATTTTAAATTGGGTTGCCTTTTTTTTTTCTTGATGTGCATCATTTCTTTATATATTTGAGATATTATTTCTTTGTCCAATATGTATAAGTAAACATCTTCTAGTATGTGGCTTGCCTTTTCACTCTCGGAATGGTATCTTTTTTATGAACAGAAATTCTTAATTTTAATGAAGCCCACTTTATGAATCTTCTGTTTTATGGTGCTAATGAGGTTTCTTGTTTAAGAAATCCCTGCCTACCCACATCCTTATGCGGACTTCTCTCCTTCAGCTCCCCAGCAAATAACTAGTCACCAATTCCCGTAAACTATGCCTCCAAAATATATTCCACATATGTTCAATGTCGTCCATGTCCTCCATTAACATCCTAGACCAAAGCACTGTCATTTCTCATCTAAGCTACTACACCAGCCTCCTACCTGCGTTCTCTACTCTAGAATCCTCTCCAATCCATTTTCCATACTGAAGCCATAGTGACATTTCTGAAATGCAAATCTGACCATGCTATTTCTCTGATGAAAACTCATCAATGCCTACCCACTTCTCTGGAGGCAAAGTCTAAATTCTTGAACATACCTTTAATATATTAAACATACCTCATGCACTGGTTTCTTCTGTCAAAGAAAAAAAATTGCACCAAACTGTTAAAAGAGGCAAAGCTGAGTTTTATTCAAAAAGGATTGTAAGGAAGGGAGGGGAAAGGACTAAGCGAAAGAAGGGAAGTGGTACTGCAATATGGCTGTGGTGAGAGAGATCCGCTCCTACTCTGCTGATGTGGAGAACTGAAAGCCTTTTAAAAGGAAGTTAGGGGGAATTGGCTACTGGGATGATAAGTCCACAAGGATCCTGAGAGATGGAGTTGTGGAGGCAGAGACGGAGTTAAGGGTGGGCACTTGAAGAGAGAAAGACTGGGGAGATAAGTCAGTCTTGGTCAGTTGTCTGTAGTAAGCCTTCTCTGTAATACACAAAAAAGTTAGGGATTTCTTTAACAAGGGGCTCAGGTAAAATTTAACTTTGTTGCTTCTTACCTCTCTTGCTTCATCTCATACCACTCTGCCAACCCTACTCTTACAGCTCTTTAATCAGCCACACTGATTTTCTTAGTTCCTTGAATGTGTCATGTACTTTTTTGCCTTTAGGCTTTTATAAATGCTGTTCTCTCTTTCTGGAACACCCTCCATCAATACACTACCAAAACTTGGCAAATTTGCACTAATCCTTGAGAGCGTACCATAGGATTTACCTCCTCTGTACACCTCCTTGAGTCTCCATGAGTGGGGTAGATGGCCCTTCTAAGGGCACTTTTAATACCCAATGCTTATCCTCCTCACACTGTGCTGTAAACATCAGTTTAGGTGTCTGTCTCCTCTACTAGACAGTGAGCCCCTCAAGGGCAAGGACTGTGTCTTATTCTTTTCTTTATCCCCAGCCTTGATCACAGTGTCTGGCACATAGTAAGAGCTCAATAAATAATGATGAATGAATGAATTGGGTCCATAACTAGGCGATATTCTCCAGTTCCAGAGTGACCCTATGCTTTGCTAATCTTCTAGCAGGAACTGGCTACTGTTACTAAAAAAAAAAAAAACAAACTGGTACTAGCACTGAGGAAACCCTGGTGGCATAGTGGTTAAGTGCTACGGCTGCTAACCAAGCGGTCGGCAGTTCAAATCCGCCAGATGCTCCTTGGAAACTCTATCGGGCAGTTCTACTCTGTCCTATAGGGTCGCTATGAGTCAGAATCGACTCGACGGCAGTGGATTTGGTTTTGTTTTGGGACTAGCACTGATACTGTAAGTCCCCAATTATTATCTCCAGGGTATCCAGTCACATTTTTTTTTTAAGCTGAGAGGAAACAAATGTAGCCTTAACCCCCAGTACCCCAGGGAGCCACTAAAAGCTCTTTGGTAGAAAGCAATCATTGACATGGGAAATTAAGGATGAAACTGGCCAGAGATGGAGAATAGGTTGTTGGAGAACATTTCTGAAAGTGCTGAGGACATTAGATAACTCCAGAAATGAGCCAACTCAGGGAATAAAGAGAAGAGGGCAAACGCAGATGATGTTCTGTTCGGAGAAATGTCAGAACATGGTGACAGATGGGATGTGAGGAACAAAGCATCCTTAGTAGCCAAAAAGTTACTCTCCAAAGAAAATGTTTCTTTTCTTTTCCCCACCAAGAGGTCTACCTTCTTTAACTGTTAGATAGCCCATAAATTAGTACCACATATGGAGACAGGACAGTGCAACCTTTGGGCTTGCACATGTAGTCCTCTGAGCATCCTGGCCTTGTTGACAGGATGGAAACAGTGGGTCGCTGGCACTGAGTGGAGCAGAGAAAGGTCTGTGATGGCAGTGGCTCAGCATTGCAATCACAAAAATACCAGAAGAACATTTGGCTCCTTCCTGTGAGGGCACATAGCTGGGAGTATAAAATGTGATTAAAGCTAAGACTCATTGCCAACCTCACTTCATTCATTCACTCATTCATTCATCCAATTCAACAAATATTTATTGAGTATCTGCTATGAGCTGGACACTGTTTTTGGTTTTAAAGTTACTGCATTGGACAAGATAGACAAAGTCTTATAGAATTTACATTAAGATAGATAAAGATAAAGCAAGTAAACTCAAAAAATAATTTGGGAGAATAATACATTCTTGAAATAAACAGGGAATCAGGATGCTTTCAGCTACATGTAGTAAAAACTCCAACTCAAAATGGTTTAAAGAATAAGGTAATTTATGATTTAATATAACAGGAAGTCCAGAGGTAAAGTGGGCTCCAGAGTTGGGTCATCAATGGCTCAACGATATCATCCAAGTAATCTCCATCTCTACTCTGTCATCTTTAGGAATGACTTCATCCTCAGACTTGGAACAAGATGCTGCAGCAATTTTAGGTATCACCTAAAGATA
Source organism: Loxodonta africana (assembly GCF_030014295.1). NCBI lineage: Eukaryota > Metazoa > Chordata > Mammalia > Proboscidea > Elephantidae > Loxodonta > Loxodonta africana. Next base: position 170,428,282 of record NC_087369.1, on the reverse strand, counting down.
CAACAATGTTCAGAGGTGCAAGAGAGAGATTCTTCCCCTGGGCCACTCTCCGGAGGCAGCTTTACCTCAGTGGAGTTGACTCAGACTCGTGAGGACTTCATGTGTGTCAGATTAAAATTGTGCTACATAGGGTTTTCAATGGCTGAATTTTTTGGAAGTAGATCACCAAGCTTTTCTTTTAAGCACCTCTGAGTGGCCTCAAACCACCAACCTTTCAGTTAGTAACCAGGCACAGTTAACCATTTGTACCACCCAGGGACTGCTTTTAGAGCAAGTCCTTAGTTAAGTGAGAGGGGATGGGGCCTACTGCACAGTTCTTCCACAGTAACAGGAGAAAAAGCAGAGTATCTGGGTGCCTCTCCCCCCAGTAGACTTCAAGCACCTCCTGTGAAGTTTTCTCCTCCTTCTTCTGCTACCCCATCCTCCTACATCTCCTCCCCTTCCATCCCCTTCTCCTCCCTCACAGCACTGGTGCCTTTACAATGCCAGGCACATAGGTTATCAATATTATTTTAATTGAACAACTAGACTGAGATCCCCTGGAGGGTAAGGACCATGTTTGGCACCTCTCTGTGTCCACCAGAGTATCCAGTAAAGGGCTTTGCATGGAGTAAGTGCTCAATAAATGCTCATTACATTCAATGCCACTAATTATTCAGGAGCTTTCTGCAAGTCCTGTGATCATGAATGTAATGGGGATTTGACCTACGAAGCACTGATCCAGGCCATCTCCCAAAGAAAAATCTATACTCCAGCTTTAATTAAAAGGAAACGCCTTCTGATGGTTCCTCTCTAACTGTAAAATCCCTGTAAGTGCCCTCCAGAATCAACCAGCCCCAAGAACCACATGTAAACATGGATCCAATCCCAGCTCTTGTAATATCCAGATCCATATTACGAAAGAATCAAATACCTGAAGACATTTTCCAAAAATGTCTAACTTCTAGTAGTCTCCCTTCCCCCTAGGAATGAAGAGTTGTTGGTAGTCCTCAACAGAAGAGGGATTAGTTATGGGAGAAAATATGCCCGCCCACAACAGAATGCCTGGAAAGTACACGTAAGATGCCAACCCACCAGCCATTTGTGGTATAGATTCCAATCACAAAACAACATGCCGTTGTTAAAGATATTTTTGTCAGTATCTACATATGCCCTTTGATTCTTGGTGTTGGTAACATGTCATGGTTTTTAGTGTAATTTATCCAATTACACCCCAGAAAAAGAAAATCATGTTTCCTCCCACCATTTTAAAGGAGTGGAAAGGAAACAAAGAGTGCCCAAATAGTAGAGCAGTGCAGTTAGGAGAGCACTGGGTTAGTGTCTTAGTTTCCTAATGCTGCTGTAACAAAAGATTCCTCAGTGTGCATGTCTGTGTCTATTTTACTCTTTTTAGAACTCAGAAGTGATTAGGTTTAGGACCGACCATACACTGGTATGGCCTCATTGACATAACAAAAGAAAAACTCTATTTCCAAACAGGATCAAATCCACAGATATAGATGGTCAGGACTTTAATACATGTTTTGGGGGGACTCAGTTCAATCTATAACAGTTAGGCAGTCAGGTGACCTGGACTTAAGCCTGGCTCTGTTTCTAGCATATGATCCTAAATACTCCTGATCTGGTAATACCACCAGGTCAGTTTACCTCACAAGACTGTTACTCAGTGTGAGGATCAAATGAAACAGTGTATGCAAGCCATTTGAAATCTGTAAAATCAATAGAAATGTGATGAGGTATTATTACTACAATTAGAACTAGTGATTTCTTTTATCTAAATAAATCCCCAAATATTATCAGTGAATTTGGTTTGTTAAAATAGCATTTAAAAAAAACTCAAAATTGGAGAATGTAGGTCTACTATGGAAGAGAGGAGCCCTAGTGTTCTGATAAAGAAGAAGGAAAAATATTTAATTGGTCCCAGGTGTGTGTGCATGTCTGCCTACTGAAATATTTCTTGTTATTGTTCTTTTGTTAACAATTCAGGATGTGAAAAATTAAGCCCATCCATCTTTTAAAATAACTGAAATAATTATTTCACCCCCTTGGCATTATTAGAGGAGAGCGAATTGCTACTACTTTTTTTTATAAAAGAGGGAAAGATTTTTTTTTCCCCCCGTTTTTAAGTGACACCCTAAAAACCAATATACTTAGATACAAAGGCCTTTGATTTTTTTTTTTTTAGTTAAGTTTTAGTCATTTCTACTATTAAGAAAACACACATTGAAAATCCCACATGTTTCAGTTTTCAGGTCTATACAAAAACAGAAAAATGAGTCATAATGACTAAAGGTGACCCTAAGATACTTACAAAATGGAAAGTTGAATCATTTTCTAAATAACAAAGAGGAAGAGACTTAGCCCATTTCCATCCTCGAGCTCGCTTCTTTCAACAACCCAGTCATCACACATATACATATAAAAGGGAAGAAAGAAAACTCTTCAATGTAGGGACTAAAAATAGATAACAACCACTTTATGACGTGTGTGGCACACTCTACCTGTTCCCTGTGATGCTCAGAGGAGTCATATCTTTGAGGACAAAGAACTTCAAGGGACTTTCTAAATATAGTATGTTGTATGTCCTGACAGATGATGACTAAATGTAACAATTGAAATCACTCCATAGCTTTTATTTCCATTACTCAAGGCTATTCAACATTTAATTAATAACTGAAATAACAAGATGCTCATCTGAACAGAAAAAAGCATCTAATATATATTTGTTTCCGATATTGACACCAAGACTGGAAAAGCAAACATGTCTACTACATATTACAAAAATCACAACCCTGACCTCGGTCAGCTTTCATAAAACAATGATGATGATAACAATAGCTAACAATTATTGAGGGCCTCTTATATTGCAGAAACTGCATGATGCACTTCATGTGCACGTCATATTGACCTTAATTCAATGTAAGAAGTTTAGCACTCCCTGCACTACCGAGGCTCAGAAAGTCAAAGTGAGTTCCTTGACCACACACGAGGCAGGACTCCAGTCGAGGTCTGGGTGAGTCCTGAATCAGTTGAACATCCAACCACACAACTTCTGGGGTAGTTTTTGCTTTTCAAAAAAAAAAATTCTTTATAACAAGATGAAGAAGAAAAACAAAACCACATCTGTTTATATGTTTGTTCATACTCATGAAATGATACCATCTTCATTTTACAGATGAGGAAACTGAGCTCGGAAAGATCAAATAACCAGCCCTACAGATCCACCTGCCCCCAACATCTACACTTTTACTGGTTGATCTCTTTTTAAAAAATGGCACAGTCAATTGTTCATCCTCTCCTCCTCTCTTCCTTCATCCTTCCCTCCTTATTCATCTTCCTTTTGTCCTCCTCCTCTTCTCTCTCTCTTTCTTTCATTTCTTCCCTTAATGGAGCAAAGATTCATAGAACAAGATGGTAAAGCTACACAAACAAAAAGAAAACCATTGGCCAGGAAATTATCAACACCCCACCATATCCAGGTCTGCCTTGGCTCCAGACATTATGACACCAGAATTAAGATACACGCCAAATCCTCATAAAAGGCCTTCCCAGGAAGATAGATGAAGGCACTAGACCATAACAGAAGAGAGTGAAGCTGTTTTCCCAGCCTCACTGCAAAGCAGCTGCCTGATGACCAAAACCATACAGAGTTTTCCAAGGAGAAAGCAGTCCAACGTGATTAGAGAAGTGTCAATCACTGGGGTTGGAAACACATCATCAGAAAGAGGGTCTAGGGAAAGTTACAGCATGAAGAAGGACTTTGGGAACCATTTTCTCTACTAGATGCTGAAGAAATCCTCAGACAGTTTCAGGTCCCTGGACTGTCAAAGAACCCTGAGCAGCTAGTGAAATAAAACTCTTTCACATCCAACATTGACTGGCCTCTGCATTTCTCCACACCTGGCCTTCCTGCTAACACTCACTACCATAGACTTCACTTTTGCCCTCCGTCTGTTGGGTCAACTTTGTCTCTGTGGGAGGAGGGTTGAGGATTCCTAGGTACCTCACACCACGGCCCAGTGGACACCTTAAACGATGCATCTGCAGCGTCCCTCGCCTTAACAGAAGCCTGCTTCTACTTTAGAATGTCATCTTCTACCAACACTCTGCCTTGGAGGCTGCTTGCTTTCCCATAGCCCTCACACCTCAGGACCAAAAGGTAAGTTTGGTCCCTCCCAGCTCCCCAGTGTAACTTCCCAGCACCTTTCTTAGCAACCCCTCTACCCCTGAAGCCCATGCCATCTGGTTAGTCTACCCTCTTCTCATCTTCTGCACTGTCGACTTAAAAAAAATACTGAGCATCTACTGTGTGCCTGGTACTGGGCTATGAACTTTGAACATGTCGTCCTAACTAATCCTCATAATTGCCCTGTAAAGTGTTTATTGTTATCCTCAAGGGATAGCACACCCTTTCCAAGGAGACCTTGTTGGATTCTCAGATGATGCACCTCATGCACAGCCACCACCCGTCTGTCAGTGGAGGCTTGCATGTTGCTATGATGCTGAATTGGTTTCAGTGGAGCTTCCAGACTAAAACACAGTGGGAAGAAAGGCCTGGCAATCTATCTCCAAAAATCAGTCAGTGAAATCCCTATGGAATACAACGGTGCTATCTGAAACCAATTATGGGGATGGTGCAAGACCAGGTAGCATTTTGTTCCACTGTGCGTGGGGTCAGTATGAATCAGGGCCAACTTGAAGGCAGCTGACAACAAGGTCATACAGACAGCTGGTGGTGCATGGGAATATGGACCCAGGTCTGTCTGGTTTGGAAGTTCACCTTACCCATTAATCCATGCAGAGGAACAAGAAACAATTACAATCGTGCATGGTTAAGTGCAACAATGGGAGAGTATAAACGTTATAGTGTGGCAGCACAGAGAAAGGCATGCTGAAGCTGCCAGGCCACTTAAGGAAGGCTTCCAAGGAAAGCTGAGGAACTGAGATCTGAAGGACAGTTCACCAGGCAGAAGTAGAGTTAGGAAGGGAAGCAAGGGCACGAGTGTTCACTTTGCATTAGGAGAAATGTTAATAGTTGATCTGGCTACAATACCAGGTGGGTGAGTAGCAAGAGACACAGTTGCAAAGGTAGGCGGACGAGGGTGGGCCACGAAGAAACTTCTATGTCTTGCAAAGAGGTATCAATGTGTCCTGAGGCACTGGGGCTCAACTTAGGGTTTAAAGCAAGAAGCATGAGCAGGTGCGGACTTTGGAAAGATCACATGATGGCAGTGTGCAAGCCAGGGGCAAGGAGACCAGGTAGAAAGCTGCTGTGGTCATCCCAATGAGAGACGATGGAGGTCTGCTGATGGAGAGGAGGGAACAGATTCAAGAGAGACTTAGAGTTCAGTAACCCGGATAACTACAAAGTTAATGTACCAAAAGCAATAGCTTTTCTGTACACAAAGAAAAAAACCATGTGAGCAACACAAAAGATAAAAATCCAAAGGGTAACCGTAGTGATGAAGCTTTAGAATTATCATTTTGAGTAATCCTTATGAATAAATCTATAAAGATCTGCTAAAAAAGTGAAGACTACTTGAATCAATGGAGAGGCATACTTTGCTCTTGAGTAGAAACACTCCATGGTGTAAAGATATTAAATTTTATGTTATCTCAATTAAAATTCCACCAGGATTTTTTTGAGGAACTTGTTTCTCAAAAGTTATCTAGAAGACAACTTGTACATGGCAAGGTCGTGAAAGCTCTGTAGACACATCCAAACTCCCTGAGGGACGGAACTGCTGGGCTGAGGGCTGTGGGGACCATGGTCTCGGGGAACATCTAGCTCAACTGGCATAACATGGTTTATAAAAAGTATGTTCTACATTCTACTTTGGTGAGTAGCGTCTGGGGTCTTAAAAGCCTGTGAATGGCCATCTAGGATACTCCACTGGTCTCACCCCTTCGGGAGCAAGGAAGAATGAAGAAAACTAAAGATACAAGGGAAAGATCAATCCACAGGACTAATGGACCACATCTACCATGGCCTCCACCAGATTGAGTCCGGTACAACGAAATGGTGCCAGGCTACCGCTACTGACTGCTCTCAGGGATCACAATAGAGGGTCCCAGACAGAGCTAGAGCAAAATGTAGAACAAAATTCTAACTCACACACACACAAAAAAAGACTTGCTGGCCTGACAGAGACTGAAGAAACCCTGAGAGTATGGCCCCCAGACACCCTTTCCGCTCAGTAATAAAGTCACTCCTGTCAGCCAAAGATTAGACAGGCGTACAAAACAAAATGAGACTACATGGGCACACCAGCCCAGCGGCAAGGACTAGAAGGCAGGAGGGGACAGGAAAACTGGTAATAGGGAACCCAAGGTTGAGAAGGGAGAGTGCTGACATGTCATGGGGTTGTTAACCAATGTCATAAAACAATACGTGTACTAATTGCTTAATGAGAAAGTTGTTTGTTCTGTAAACCTTCATTTGAAGTACAATAAAAAAAAGTTATCTAGAAGAATAAGCATGCAAGACAGCATAGCGCAGAGATTAAGACCAGAGAATTTTGAATCAAACGGATCCAGGTTTGAGTCCTGCCTACCAACTAGCTCTGTGAACTTCAGCAAGCTACCTAATCTCTCTGTCCTTCAGATTGCTCATATGTAAAATGGAGATTAGAGCACATACCTCCTAGAGTAGTTATAAGAATTAAATGAGATAATATATGTAAATAAAACAGAGTGCCTTGCACATACTAAATAGTAAATAGATATCAGTTATTATTATGACTAATGGAATGAATGCATTAGATTGAGCCAAATGAAACTACTATTTTTGCAGGTCAAAAATGGTTAATTACTGGCAATTTCATGTGATCCAACCTAATATAAATTAATATATGTAATAAAGGCCTAGAGATCCCTGGGTGGTTGCCATGGATTGGATTATGTTCACCAAAAAATGTGTGTATTAACTTAGTTAGGCCATGATTCCCAGTATTCTGTGGTTGTCTTCCATTTTGTGCTTCTAATTTTATGTTAAAGAGGATTAGGGTGGGATTGTAACACCCTTACTAAGGTCACATCCCTGATCCAATGCAAAGGGAATTTCCCTGGATGTAGGCTGCACCACCTTTTATCTCTCAAGAGATAAAAAGGAAAGGGAAGCAAGCAGAGAATTGGGGGCCTCATACCACCAAGAAAGCAGCACAGCACCAGACAGTAGTGCAAATGGTTTGCTCTCCACTACTAACCAAAAGATAGGCAGTTCGAATCCATCCAACAGGGCCATGGAAGAAAGGCCTGGCAATCTGCTTCCATAAAGATTACAGCCAAGAAAACCCTGTTCAGCAGTTGTGCTCTGTAACACATGGGGTCGCCACGAGCTAGAGGTCTGGTTTTGGTTTTAATAAATGCCTAGTATTTCTCATATGCAAATAGTTTTCCAATATTGAAAAAAAAATCCCAACGAGGAAATGAGCAAACAAGAGGTAGTATACATTTTAAATGGCCGATAAACACAGGGAAGCTATTTTTTCTTACTAACAATAAAAATATGTACATTAAAATAGTTATGAGGTATTATGTTTGCATATAGGCTGTGTGGTAACAGGCACACTCATATTCTAGTGGCACCTCAGTTTTTTCATGTGTAATGCGGGGATAATAACAGTCTCTACCTCACACAAAAAATTTTTTTTTTCTTTTCTTTTTACCTCACACAGGTTGTTGTAAGGATGAAATGAGTTAATCTACGTAGAACACTATGTAGAGCCAACCGACTGGAAGAGATACATATTGATGCCTATTCCCAAGAAAGGCGATCCAACTGAATGTGGAAATTATTGAACAATATCATTAATATCACATGCAAGCAAAATTTTGCTGAAGATCATTCAAAAGTGGCTGCGGTAGTATATTGACAGGGAACTGCCAGAAATTCAGGTCGGATTCAGAAGAGGGAGCGGAACCAAGGATATCACTGCTGATATCAGATGGATTCTGGCTGAAGGCAGAGGATACCAGAAGTATGTTTATCTGTGTTTTATTGACTATGCAAAGGCATTCGACTGTGTGGATCGTAACAGACTATAGATAACATTGCAAAGAGTGGGAATTCAGGAACACTTAATTGTGCTCATGAGGAAACCTGTTCAAGCAGAACAAGGGGATACTGCGTGATTTATAGTCAGGAAAGGTGTATGTCAGTGTTGTATCCTTTCACCATACTTATTCAGTCCGTATGCTGAGCAAATAATCTGAGAAGCTGGACTAATGAAGAACAAGGCATCAGGATTGGAGGAAGACTCATTAACAACCTGTGTTATGCAGATGACACAACCTTGCTTGCCAAAAGTGAAGAGGACTTGAAGCACTTACTGATGAAGATCAAAGACCACAGCTTTCAGTATGGATTATACCTCAACATAAAGAAAATAAAGATCCTCACAACTAGACCAATGAGCAACATCATGATAAACGGAGAAAAGATTGAAGTTGTCAAGGATTTCATTTTACTTGGATCCACAATCAACAGCCATGGAAGCAGCAGTCAAGAAATCAAAAGATGCATTGCAGTGGGCAAATCTGCTGCAAAGGACCTCTTCAAAGTGTTGAAAAGCAAAGATGTCACCCTGAAGACTAAGGTGTGCCTGACGCAAGCCATGCTATTTTCAATCACATCATATGCATGTGAAAGCTGGACAATGAATAAGGAAGACCGAAGAAGAGTTGACGCCTTTGAATTGTGCTGTTGGTGAAGAATATTGACTATACCATGGACTGCCAAAAGAACAAACAAATCTGTCTTGGAAGAAGTACAACCAGAATGCTCCTTAGAAGCAAGGATGGGAAGACTACGTCTCACATACTTTGGACATGTTTCAGGAGGGATCAGTCCCTGGAGAAGGAATCATACTTGGTAAAGTAGAGGGTCAGTGAAAAAGAGGAAGGCCCTCCATGAGACGGACTGACACAGTAGCTGCAACAATGAACTCAAGTATGGCAACCATTGTGAGGATGGCGCAGGACTCGGTAATTTCATTCTCTTGTATGTAGAGTCGCTATGAGTTGAAACTGACTGGACAGCACCTAACAACAACAATATCTAGGGCGCTTTGAACAGGGTCTGACCTATAGCAAGTGTCATTTAGGTGTTTTTGTATCATGATTATTATTACTCTTAGCGGGAGTGAGCCACTGATTCAGTTCCCAAAACTCCAAACCTGAAAGCCATCCTAGATGTGTCTTTTTCCATCACCCCCACATCCAAATGATCTCATTCTCCCTCTTGAGGGTAAAGGCACTCAAAACGTGCGTTCAAGTCTTCATTTCCATTGTCACTAACTTTCATCTCATAACTGCATAATTACACTCGCTTTTTATAGTATTTCCCACATTCCCCTAGTCATCCATCCATACCACTACATGAGTTTTCTTTGTTAAACTCCAGACAGATCACATCTATCTCCAGCTCAAAAGCCTGTAACACCTCCCTACTGCCTACAGAAAAAAAGCATGGAATTCAATCTAGATCTCAGTAAACACACCCATGCCTCTGTGACTTTTGGGTATGCTGTTCTTTCAGCCTGGGATACTGCTTCTTCCAGTCTCCATCTGTTGCAATCATACCCTTCCTTCAAGTAACACCTCAAGTGCCACTTCCTCTAGGAAGCCTTCCTTGATCACCTAATCATCAAATCCACCCCTACCACCCTGCAAGTCATTTTTATTTTATCCTATACTGTGGGCTTCCCTAGCCCATTCATGGTTCATATTTTCATGAATTACTTACTCCTTCCTGTGCGGAGATGTCTGATGTGCCTGTCTTCCCCACTAGGATCCAAACTCCTTACGGCTGAGAATCATCTCTGTCTTTATTCATATTTCTTCTTTTCCACATATAGCACAGAGCTTGCCTTCTAGATCAGTGCATGTTTGTTAAATTAAATGCAACAGGACCACTGGAACCCATAGATCCTGAAAGTTCCCACCAAGTAATAACAAAAGTGAATGGCTTATCCATTTCCTGCTTTTGAGAAGATGGAGTACCCTTCAGAAACTCAGACTGCCATCCATCTGGGTGTTTTCCTAGCCAGATGTGCATCCCCAGGGCCCTGACACAGGTGTGGCTGACTGACCACAGATCAGTCAGAGTCTCTAGCTCAGACTTGTGTGTGGAAAGCAGAGGTTGTAAGAGGGTGAGAAATAAGTTCTTGGCTGGCCTTGCAGGAGGAAGAATTCTTTTGGGGATTTATTTTGGTTCTGAGCAAGCTTAAGCCCTAAATATAGGGAAATGTTTGTAAATATAAACTATTCAGGAGATTATTTACTTTCTATATTGGCAAAAGGAAGAACTGACGAAGTAAAAGAACTGAAGATTTCAAAGAGAATCTCGAGAAGACAAAGTATTATAGCGACATGTGCAAAGAGCTGGAGATGGAAAACCAAAAGGGAAGAACACGCTCGGCGTTTCTCAAGCTGAAAGAACTGAAGAAAGAATTCAAGCCTCAAGTTGCAATAGTGCAGGATTCTATGGGGAAAATAGTAAACAATACAGAAAGCATCAAAAGAAGATGGAAGGAATACAAAGTCATTCCACCAAAAAGAATTAGTCGATGTTCAACCATTTCAAGAGGTGGCATATGATCAGGAACCAATGGAACTGAAGGAAGAAGACCAAGCTGCTCTGAAGGCATTGGCGAAAAACAAGGTTCCAGGAATTTATGGACTATCTATTGAGATGTTTCAACAAACAGATGCAGTCCTGGAGCTGCTCACTCATCTGTGCCAAGACATATGGAAGACAGCTTCCTGGCCAACTGACTGGAAGAGATCCATATTTATGCCTATTCCCAAGAAAGGTGATCCAACCGAATGTGGAAATTATAAAACAATATCATTAATATCACACACAAGCAAAATTTGCTGAAGATCATTCAAAAACGGCTGCAGCAGTATATTGACAGGGAACTGCCAGAAACTCAGGCTGGTTTCAGAAGAGGACGTGGAACCAAAGATATCATTGTTGATGTCAGATGGATCCTGGCTGAAAGCAGAGAATACCAGAAGGATTTATTGACTATGCAAAGGCATTCGACTGTGTGGATCATAACAAACTATGGATAACACTGTGAAGAATGGGAATTCCAGAACACTTCATTGTGCTCATGAGGAAACTTTACATAGATCAAGAGGCAGTTGTTCGGACAGAACAAGGGGATACTGATTGGTTTAAAGTCAGGAAATGTGTGCGTCAGGGTTGTATTCTTTCACCATACTTATTTAGTCCGTATGCTGAACAAATAATCTGAGAAGCTGGATTATGTGAAGAAGAACAGGGCATCAGGATTGGAGGAAGACTCAGTAACAACCTGCATTATGCAGATGACACAACCTTGCTTGCTGAAAGTGAAGAGGACTTGAAGCACTTACTGATGAAGATCAAAGATGGCAGCCTTCAGTATGGATTACACCTCAACATAAAGGAAACAAAAATCCTCACAACTGGACCAATGAGTAACATCATGATAAATGGAGAAAAAATTGAAGTTGTCAAGGATTTCATTTTACTTGGATCCACAATCAACAGCCACGGAAGCAGCAGTCAAGAAATCAAAAGACGCATTGCATTGGGTAAATCTGCTGCAAAAAATCTCTTTAACGTGTTGAAAAGTAAAGATGTCACCTTGAAGATTAAGGTGTGCCTGACCCAAGCCATGGTATTTTCAATCACATCGTATGCATGTGAAAGCTGGACAATGAATAAGGAAGACCAAAGAAGAATTGATGCCTTTGAATTGCGGTGTTGGCGAAGAATATTGACTATACCATGGACTGCCAAAAACAACGAATCTGTCTTAGAAGAAGTACAACCAGGATGCTCCTTAGAAGCAAGGATGGCGAGACTGCATCTTACATACTTTGGACATGTTGTCAGGAGGGATCAGTCCCTGGAGAAGGACATCATGCTTGGCAGAGTACAGGGTCAGAGGAAAAGAAGAAGACCCTCAACGAGGTAGACTGACACAGTAGCTGCAACAATGAGCTCAAGCATAGCAACGATTGTAAGGATGGCTCAGGACCGGGCAGTGTTTCGTTTTGTTGTGCATAGGGTCGCTATGAGTCGGAACCGACTCGACGGCACCTAACAACAACAACATATTGGCACTATCTAAAAAGTTATTCTCCTACAAAATTATAGCATTATCTGCTTTACCTTTAAAGTCAGAAAATTAGGGCAGTCATTAGCTATTTAGAAGAAGAAAATCTAGACACACAGCTGAATCTACTGTTAGGATTGTGACATGAATCAATAAGATCCAAAGAAATGTTTAGCACAATTGTACAAATATAGAGTAAACAAATGTTGATGTGGTATAGTGAAAAGATGTTCAGAATCAAAGCGAGATGAGTTTGATTCCTAACTTCATCATTTTTAGCTGTATGACCTTGGACTAGTCACCTAATCTCTTGAGCCCTGGACTCTCCTTCTTCTGTAAGATGGGGAAGGACACATATCCATCTCACCAGCATGAAATGATGACAAAATGAGATGAGGGTCATAGAAGCGGTTCACAAGGCCCTCCACAAACCTTAGCTATCATTATTTTTGAAGCAGGAAGGCATTTAGAGATGATTAGTGCAACATTGCGGTGCAATGAATTACTTAATGTGGCCCTTCTAGCCATGGCCTTTGGGACTCACACAGTGATTGGGTTGGGGCTATGCAAATAAGGTACATGGAGCCTGTGAAGGCTGAGGTTATGTGTCAACTTGGTCAGGTCATGATTCCCAGTACTATGTGGTTGTCCTCCATTTTATGTGTTGTGGATCCTTATCTCTACATGTTGATGAGGCAGGATTGGTGTGGGGTGTGTCTTGGGTCACAGCCTTGCAGGAGGAGGTGACTCAAGTTCCACCCTTACTAAAGTAATGCCCTTCTGTAGGGTATGGCCTGCATCTAAGCTATATATGTGGATGCCCTAGCGAGGCTCTCGCTCTCTGCATCTGAAAGATTTGTGATCGTCTAACCTCTAATTCTTGGGACTTGAGCCAAAGGCCTGCTGTCTGACTTGCTGATTCTGGGATTTGCCAGCCTTTGTAGTCCCTTGGACCAGTGGCCTATCATCTGACTTGATTGGCCATCTTCCTCAACCTCGTGAGCCTGCAGCCTGTGGTCTGAACTGCCAGTTTGGGTGCATCAGCCCCTGCAGCCATATGGGTCGGGAGAAGCCTACGCCTGACTCACGGATTTGGCACTTGCCGGCCCCCACAACCATGTGAGCCATTTCCTTGATAGAGTTTGTGAGTTCTGTGAGATGTTGCAGCAAATTACGGAACCCAAAGATGGGAGGGAGAGTATGAGGGGAGAGGGAGTAGTTCGTGTTAGAGGTGATGGAGTGGTACAGCAATTTGGAAAAGGTGGATGTTTGGGACATCTTCAACCTTCGCCTCATAGGAACCAGCTTTGTGCTGATCCTTATAAAAGAAATTATTCATTTAAGTATTCTCCTTTTACAAATGAAGAGACTTAGGCATAGGGGAAGGGAAGTGACCTGCCCAAGTTCACATAGCTAGTAAGTGGTAGAGCTGGGTATAGAACCCAGTTATCCTGTTCCCTATGCTTTTGCCATTAGACTATGTTTCCTCTTAGACAAGGGAATCACAGTAAACAGCTGCCCTCCAGAACTTTGGACGAAATGGACTATATGCTCTGGGGTGTTAACACTGTCACTCACTCTGGGGAGAGATATTGTTTTCTTAGTTCATGCTCTTTTCTTCCCTAAGATCACTTCTCTAGACTTCCCTGAGAACACATTCATCCCACTGAGTCACTCTTGCCTTGCAGCTGAATGAGTCAGAATCTTATCTATCCCCATTAGAAGTTCTATTTGTTGTCAGGAATAAAATGAAATGAAAAAGAGACACAGATGCACAGAGAGGCCATCACTTGCCTATCCTCAGGGCATAAAGCAATTTGAATAGAGAAGCACTACAGAAGGACACAATCATTAATTTTACTGCAGTATGAGAATCTGCTGTGAGGAGGTGGAGCGAAATGATAAAAGAAATGTGGAAAGTATCATTTGGGGTGCATAGTGGCCAAGTGCTAGTGTTTGTGAGGTGTAGTAGAGAGAATAAGAGTACCTGACCGGAGGATACCAAAACCAAAACCCATTGCCATCAAGTTGATTCCAACTCATAGTGACCCTATGAGAGAGAGTAGAACCATCCCATACAGTTTCCAAGGAGCACCTGGTGGATTCGAACTGCTGACCTTTTGGTTAGCAGCCATAGCTCTTAATCATTACACCACCAGGGTTTTCAACTGGAAGATAGAAGACCTGAAATTCTAGTGTCCATCCTATCTCTCACTAGCAGAGTGGCCTGAGACAAATTCCTTAACACGGAGGCCTGGCGGAGTTTTGTGGACTTATTGTAAAGTGAAGAACGACATTAGCCCTGCCAACTTCTCAGGACTGAGTAAGGTTCAAGTGCAACATGAGTATGATGTGGGGATTCACTGAGATAAGGAATCAAAAGGACCTAGATTAAAATCTAAAGCATACAATCAGTTTAGCTCAATAAACACTAGCAATTACTATCTGGCTGTTGTTGGTATTCCAACTCAAAGGGTCTCTATGAGTCAGAATTGACTCGACTGCCACAGGTTTCGTTTGGTTTTTGGTTGTTGGTATTATCATTGTCATTATTTACCACTTCTTTCTTGTAGGGTATGACTACCCCCCCATAATGACTAGCAATAAAACTTTTGAACCAAAAGGGACCACAGGTTTTTAAGAAGTGGGGGTAAAACAGGCAGAAAGAGAAGGTGTGGTTCAGATGCCACAGAGCATGGCCTCCAGGTCAGCCAGACCAGAGTTAGAAGCCCAGCTCAACTTCCTAATTACATGAGAATACATGAGGCACCGAGGTGAGCAACAGTTTGCTTGTCTACTATTATAGATTAAACTGTGTCCCACCCCCAAATATGCTGAAGTCCTAATCCCTGTACCCGTAAATGTGCCCTTGTTTGGAAAGATCCTCTTTGAAGATCTTATCAGTTAACATGAGGTCAGGTCAGAGTAGGTGGGTCCTAAACCTATTCCCTTCTGAGTAGTCACCTTATAAAGGGAAGCACAGACACAGAGAGACAGACACACAAGGCAGATGCCGTGTGACAACAGAGGGAGATTCATCTGCAGCAAAGGAATGCCAAGGATTGATGGCAGCCACCAGAAACTAGGAGAGAGACCCACAGAAGGAATCAACATGGCTGAGACCCTGATTAGGACTTTTAGCCTCTAGAACTATGAGAACACAGATTTCTGTTCTTGAAAGCCACCCACTTGTGGTGTTTGTAAGCCACCCACTTGTGGTGTTTGTGTTACAACAGCCCACGGAAACTGAGAGGTCCACAAACCGAGATTCCCAGGCCCTGCTGCCTAGGGCTACTGGGAGGGCTAAATGAGTGTGGAAAGTGCCTGGCACAGAGAAACTGCCAGGGAACTTGTTAATGTGAGAGGATATACATCAAAGCATGTTGTAAACTCTAAAGGGATATAAACATGTAAGAAAGAATTATAACAAGGAAAAGAATCTAAGTAAAAACTAACGCTTAGCTAATTGCTTAAGTATTAGGGGAAAATTCATTATACTGTCCCAACGTAAAACATGCACACTTACAGCAGTTTCCCGTACAGCTGTGCCAGTGGTGAGGTGGGGAACATTTGAAGGTTTCTTTTAAACACAGCTGCTTTATGCATTATTGTCAGTGTAGCGACAGGGAACTGCCAGAAATTCAGGCCGGTTTCAGAAGAGGACGTGGAACCAGGGATATCATTGCTGATGTCAAGTGGATCCTGGCTGAAAGCAGATAATACCAGAAGGATGTTTACCTGTGTTTTATCGACTATGCAAAGGCATTCAACTGTGTGGATCATAACAAACTATGGATAACATTGGGAAGAATGGGAATTCAGGAACACTTAACTGTGCTCATGAGGAACCTTTACATAGATCAAGAGGCAGTTGTTTGGACAGAACAAGGGGATACTGTTCGGTTTAAAGTCAGGAAAGGTGCGTCAGAGTTGTATTCTTTCACCATGCCTATTCAATCTGTATGCTGAGCAAGTAATCCGAGAAGCTGGACTATATGAAGAAAAACAGGGCATCAGGATTGGAGGAAGACTCATTAACAACGTGCAACATGCAGATGACAGAACCTTGCTTGCTGAAAGTGAAGAGGACTTGAAGTGCTTACTGATGAAGATGAAAGACCACAGCCTTCAGTATGGCTTGCATCTCAACATAATTAACACAAAAACCGTCACAGCTGGATCAATGAGCAACATCATGATAAACAGAGAAAAGATTGAAGTTGTCAAGGATTTTGTTTTACTTGGATCCACAATCAACACCCATGGAAGCAGTGCGTTGGGGAAATCTGCTGCAAAGGACCTCTCTAAAGTGTTGAAGAGCAAAGATGTCACCTTGAAGACTAATGTGCGCCTGACCCAAGCCTTGGTATTTTCAATCGCATTATATGCATGTGAAAGCTGGACAATGAATATGGAAAACCGAAGAAGAACCGATGCCTTTGAATTGTAGAGTTGGCAAAGAATATTGAATATACCATGGACTCCCAAAAGAATGAACAAATCTGTCTTAGAAGTACAACCAGAAAGCTCCTTAGAAGCAAGGATGGTGAGACTACATCTTACATACTTTGGACACGTTGTCAGGAGGGATCAGTCCCTGGAGAAGGACATCATGCTTGGCAGAGTACAGGGTCAGCGGAAAAGAGGAAGACCGTCAACGAAGTGGATTGACACAGTGGCAGCAACAATGAGCTCAAGCATAACAATGATTGTAAGGATCGCGCAGGACCAGGCAGCGTTTCGTTCTGTTGTGCATAGGGTCGCTATGAGTCAGAACCGACTCGACGGCACCCAAGAACAACATCAGTAAGGAAGAAGAGGGGTCTAGATGACCAGGAATCTTAATTGTAATATGCCACTGAGATCTCAGTGATATATAGACATAGACAGATGGACAGATAGGTAGACAAATAGATACAGAGGTAGAGATAGACTGTCAGGCAGATAGATACAGAGACAGATAGATATATACCAACAACAACAAAAACCCAAACCTCTTGCCAGCAATTCGATCCCGACTCATGGGAACACTATGTGTTACAGAGTAGAACAGCTCCCTAGGGTTTTTTTTTAAGGCTGTAATGTTTATGACTGCTGCTTCCCTGGGTGTTGATTGTGGATCCAAGTAAAACGAAATTCTTTGCAACTTCAATATTTTGTCCATTTATCATGATGTTGCTTATTGGAAGTAGCAGTGAAGAAATCAAACTTTGTGTTGTGTTGGACAAATCTGCTGCAAAGGACCTCTTAGAAGTGTTAAAAAGCAAAGACGTCACTTTGAGGACTAAGGTGCACCTGATCCAAGCCATGGTATTTTCAGTTGCCTCATATACATGTGAAAGCTGGACAATGAGTAAGCAAAACCAAATAAGAATTGATGCCTTTGAATTATGGTGTTGGCACAGAATATTGAATATACCGACTGCCAAAAGAATGAACACACCTGTCTTAGAAGAGGTACAACCAGAATGCTCTGTGGAATCAAGGATGGCGAGATATGTCTCCCATACTTTGGACGTGTTGTCAGGAGGGCTCAGTCCCTTAAGAAGGACATCATGCTTGGTAAAGTAGAGGGTCAGCGAAAAAGAAGAAGGCCCTCAATGAGATGGATTGACAGAGTGGCTGCAACAGTGGGCTCAAACACAGTAACAACAATCTTTATGAAAGCAAATTGCCAAGCCTTTCTTTCACAGCACCGCTGGGTGGGTTCGAACTGTCAATCTTTAAGCTAGTAATGGAGTGCAAACCATTTGCGCCACCTACGGACCTAGATAGATACATAGAGAGATCGATAGATAGATGGTAAGTAGGTAGGTATGTAGGGTGGGTAGGTAGGGTGGGTGGGTAGGTAGGTAGGTAGGTAGGTAGGTGGATTAAAACATGGATGATTTCCAGGTCACTTTGGTAATTCTTGAGGGTTCAACCTTATTGGAGATCTTGGAATTAAAAACTCTGTAGTTAAATATGGAGCCCTGGTGACACAGTGGTTAAACTTTTGGCTGCCAAACAGAAGGTTGGCAGTTCAAATCTACCAGCCGCTCCTTGGAAACCCTATGGGACAGTTCTACTCTGTCCTATAGGGTTGCTATGAGTCAGAATTGACTCGATGTCAATGGGTTAACGGGTTATAGTTAAATATACCTGGAAGATCATATTAGTCTAAACTCCTATCCAACATAGAATTTCCCTCTATGGCCTCCCAAGCAGGTGCTCTCTCTTGCTTAGTCTCCCAGTGACAAGGCAACCTGTCCCAGATCTCGTTAGAAATGTCTGCCTTAAGCAGAGCTGCCAGCAGTGGCTTCAGCATTTCTACATAGCAGGGGCCTGAAGATTGCAAAGTGGTTGGAAAAAGGGGTTAGAAGGTTTTGCTTGAAGTTTCATTGGCCAAGCAAGCGTATCGTTTTTACCTGGAGTGTATGTTTACTTGAAGTGGCTTGGGAGTGGATGGGAGCTGATGGAGATCAATGGGGGATGAAAGGTCCTTTCGAAACTGTGGATTGGCACTTCTACTGCTCCCAGAAATTTCCATCTTCCTAGTCTGCCCTTGGCCACATGCTACACATATGTGTGAAAGTGCTGGTTTGCAGAGTTGCAATTCATAAAATGCCAAAAGCCAGGGTTTTTTGTATGTTACAACTGAATTTATTACAAATAAACCCATTTGCTAAATCACCGTAATTTGAATAGATCAATTGCGCTGAGATTCCAAAGGGAGGAAAAAATCAAGCAGCAAGAGATATTGTCAATCAAAATTAATTAAGAAATTTCATATCAATCAATAATGTTCTAAAATGTCTTGTAATGATCTCTGTTACTGTTTAAGCATAAACAAGATAATCAACCATGTTTCCTATCTGGAGACTAGATCTTTTCCAATTAACTTGACTTAATTAACTCTCTAAGGTACTGAACTTTAGATGCCTCAGACACTGTACTTTAAAGATTATTACAATTGGAGTGCTCACTGGATTTACTGTTATTTTTATCATTACAATTATATTTATTAATTACACAAATGGAATTCAAAGTTTAAATTCAAGTGTGAGTGGTTGGAGTGAAGAGTTACAGGATCAAAAAATATGAGCCCAATGGAGTCAATTGAAATAGATAAAAATTAAAGACTCTTGAGACCAGTCTTTGTTCCCTCATTAAGTATTATAGGAAAGGAAGTCAGTCAGCTCCTGGTAACCACATGGGGCTCTTTCAAGTGGCCAGCCTTAATCCTTCTATGAATTGCCTTTGCTTTCAATCTCATAGAGACAATGCTAATAGATGGAAATATCCTTAATGTCCTCTCCACACCCCCATCTGCCTGGCCATCCCTTCCTTCTGCCTCCCATTTGAGGGGAGGCATAGTCCCACCTTCTATTTAGGCTGTATCCCTTTACCTTCTCTCTGGCTCCCATCACCTCCACAGGGACCTTGCTCCATCAGGCAGCCAGTCTCTCTCCCATATCCTCAACTCATCTGTCTCCACTGGCTCCTTCCCCTCAGTTAATATAAAAAGGCTTAAGTCTCCCCCATCTTCTAGTGAATAAACGACACTCTCCTTTAACCTTTTCACTCTAACCCTATCTTTCTCCTTCTTGAAAGATTTCCCTAGACACCTTGTATCCCCTGTCTCCACACCCAGTCTTACCTCAGCTGACTGTTGTCTGGTTCTGCTCCCATCACACCGCTGACACTGCTCTCACAGAAGTCTTGAATGGCTTCTCAATCCAATGGCCACTCCTCCAACCTCATCTTATTTGTCCTCTCAGAGGCACATGATACTGCTGAGCTCCATTGTAAACCCTTTCGTCCCTTGACTCCTGTAATGGACCACTCTCCCAAATTCTCTGACTACTCCCCTAACATTGTCTCTCACAGGCCCCTTCAATGTAGGGGTTCCCAAGTGTCCAGCCATGGCCCTATTCGTTTCTCATCCTCTGTCCTCTGCTTAAGTGAGCCCACCTATTATACAACACCAACTACCAGTGGCCCCTGTGATGACTCTGCTTCTATTGCAGATTCAAGGTATGCCATTTGCTGGATGTGAGAAAAGGTAAAACAGGTATTTGGGACCCCAATATGTAAACCACGTTAGGGATAGCTGTAGAAAAATTTATGCTGACTCCCCAGCCCCCTGCCACCCAGGAAAAGCAAGATATGGGAAAGAGAGAAGGATCGGAAACCAAATGCCTCTTGTAATACCCTTACTCTCCACTGTCCCATTTTCTACCCTTCAAACCACACGTACACAATATCAATTCAGTGGGGAAAGAAGTCAAAGAATATGTGTCGTGTGGATAGAACAATTGGTTGACTCACTTTTTTCATTTTTCAATCTATTGCTTTGTTGTCAGACACAGCTTCAGTGCAAAGTTTTAGCAGCAGGGGAAGGTTCCATTTCAGCAATTCATGTTTTTGTTATTTTCCCTTTTCTCCTCAAATAGACTCACCTTTGGCTAAAAGAAATACACAATCAGCAAATATTGACTCAAAGGACTTTGTGATTGAAATCTTAATAAAAAAAACCCCAGTGCCGTCGAGTTGATTCCGACTCATAGTGACTTTATAGGACAGAGTAGAACTGCCCCATAGAGTTTCCAAGGAGCACCTGGCAGATTCGAACTGCCGACCTTTTGGTTAGCAGCCGTAGCACTTAACCACTACGCCAATATCTTAATCCAGAGTAATAAGTTTTGGTGCAATTCTCTTGGGGACTATTTATCGTGGCATTGTTTTGCCTTTTACTTCAATTAAGTTCTATTTTTGCTTTGTGATTTTAACAAGTCACGAAGATCAATGCTTTAGGTTTTGCAGGGTAGAGCTGGACACTGTTCTATCAACAGGACCACTTTTACTTCATATCCTTCCCCAGGGAGCTGAAAAGGACAAGAGTCATTAGGAGGGTGTTGGTGACACAAGAGAAATATTTCTGCTGTTATTAATAGCACTAACTGGAAATCATTCATTCGACATTTAACAAGCATTTATTGAGTATCTACCATGTGTTCCCATAGCTCTCTTGGCATAAATTCCGAGTATTGCAATTAACATACTGAATACAAATTCTGTTAACATCTTATCTCTCCTCTCTATATTGTGAGCTTCTTGGGGCGAGGATTATATCTTGATTGTTGTATGTCCTGTGCCTGGCCAAGGATAAGTGTTCATTCATTCATTCAAGCAATCAATAACTAGTTTCTGAGTGCCTATCATGTGCCCGGCATTGTTCTATGTACAGGGGATTAAGCAATAAATTAAACAGACAAAAATTCCTGATTCTCTTGGTGGTTACATTCCTAGTATATGTGCGTGTGTGTGTGTGTGTGTGTGTGTGTGTGTGTGTTAAGTGTTAAGGGTATGGACAACAAATAAGAAAGTAAAATATATAATATGTTAAATGATAAGTACTATGGATAAAAATGAAATGGGGTATTAGGAAGCGTGGGGGACAGGAGGGCTGTCATTTTAAAGGTCTTACTGAGAAGATGACATTTGAGCAAAGACTATAAGGTGTGGCAGGAGTAAGCCATATAGATATCTACCAGGAACAGTTGCTGTTGAGTTGATTCTGGCTCATGATGACCCATGTGTGTCACAGTAGAACTGTGCTCTACAGAGTTTCTACAGCTCTGATCTTTCGGAAGTAGATTGACAGGTTCTGAGAGACCTCTGGGTGAATTCAAACAGTATTTCAGGCAGAAGAACAACCAGTATAGGGGGCCTTATAGGTGACTATAGGGACTTGACTTTTACTCTGAGGAGATGGGAAGCCACTGTAGGGCTCTGAGGAAGGGAACAAAATGACCTGGCTTATATTTTAACAGAATCATTCTGGCTGGTATGAAGAGAAATACTGTAGAAGACAAGGCTAGAGGCAGAGAGACCATTTAAGAGGCTCTTGCATTAATAATAATTCAGGCAAGAGATGATGGTGGCTTGGACCAAGATGAGAGCAGTACAGGTTGCGAGAAATGGTCAAGTTCTGGATATATTTTGAAGGTAAAGCTTACAGGATTTTCTAGAGGACATGATGTGGAGTAAGAGAAAGAGCGGAGTTAAGGTTTTTTGGCCTCGGAAAATGGGAGGATGGAGTTGCCATTTACTGAGATGGAGACCACTTCTGAAGGAGCACATTTGGGGGGTGAAGGATCAAGAGGTCATTTTGGCTTATGTGAATGAAGTGTGAGACGCCTAGCAGACACCAAAGAAGAGGTGTGAAGTAGACACGTGGATATATGAGTCTAGAGTTCAGAGATGTCTGGACCAGAGATAGCCATTTGGGAGTCATTGGCATATGGTTAGTATTTAAAGCCATGTGATTTGATGACAGCACCATGGGGTGAATATAGATGGAGAAGAGACAAAGGGTTGGGGGAAAAGAGTGGGAGCCAGCAAAGAAGACTGAGAAGAAATGGCTAGTAAGGGAAGAAGAAGCCCAGAAGTGTATGGTGTCTCAGAGACAAAGAATTGATCTACCAATCAACTGCTTCTCACAGGTCAAACAAGGTAAGGACTTGGAGTTGACCATTGGATTTAACACAGTGGTAGTCATAGGTGGCCTTGACAAACGCCATCCTGATGGAAGAAAATACCTGATATGAACAAGTTCCAGAGAAAATGAGAGGAGAGAAAGTGACTACTAAGGAGGAGAAAAGGTAGAGACAGTGAGTATAGGAAACTTTCAGGAAGGGCAAAGAAATGGGATGGCAGCTAGAGAGGAATGTGGAGATGTGGAGTTGAGAGTATCTCTGTTTTAGTTGGGAGAAATTATGCATGCGTGTTGTTGTTGTTGTTAGGTGCCTTCAAGTCAGTTCCAACTCATAGCAACTGTATAGGACAGAGTAGAACTGCCCCATAGGGTTTTCAAGGAGTGGCTGGTGGATTTGAACTGTCAAACTTTTGGTTAGCAGCCAAGCTCTTAGCCACTACGACACCAGGGTGTGTATGTTGGTGATTATGGTCTAGTAGAGAGGAGGAAACTGATGATGTAGGAGGGAGAGAGGAGGATGGTTAAGGCAAGGTCCTTGGCTTTCCAGCTACCACTAGTCTACTCTGACTCACGGCAACCACATGTATGTCAGAGTAGAACTGCAGCCCATAGGGGTTTCAAGGCTGTGACCTTTCGGAAGCAGATCACCAGGCCTTCCTTCTGAGGTGCCTCTGGGTAGGGTCAAACTGTCAAATTTTGGTTAGTAGCCGAGCACTTAACCATTTGTACCACCCAGGGACTCCTAGGTCTTGACTAACAGGTGGGAAAGGAGCAGTGTAGTGTATCAACACAGTGAAAAAAGAAATCCTCACAGCTGGACCAATAAGCAACATCACGATCAATGGAGAAAAGATTGAAGTTGTGAAGGATTTCAATTTTACTTGGATCCACAATCAACAGCCATGGAAGCAACAGTCAAGAAATCAAACGACACATTGCATTGGGCAAATCTGCTGCAAAAGACCTCTTTAAAGTGTTGAAAAGCAAAGATGTCACCTTGAAGACTAAGGTGCGCCTGACCCAATCCATGGTATTTTCAATTGCTTCATATGCATACGAAAGCTGGACAATGAATAAGGAAGACCAAAGAAGAACTGACGCCTTCAAATTATGGTGTTGACTAAGAATATTGAATATACCATGGACTTCCAGAAAAACAAAACAAATGTGTCTCGGAAGAAGTACAGCCAGAATGCTCCATCGGAGCAAGGATGGCGAAACTACATCTCACATACTTTAGACATGTTATCAGGAAGAACCAGTCCCTGGAGAAGGACATCATGCTTCATAAAGTGGAGGGTCAGCGAAAAAGAGGATGACCCTCAACCAGATGGACTGACACAGTAGCTGCAACGCTGGGTTCGAGCATAATGATGATTATGAGTATGGCACAGGACCGGGCAGTGTTTCGTTCTGTGGTGCACAGGGTCGCTACGAGTCAGAACTGACTTGACAGCACCTAACAACACAACAAGAGTGTATCAACAGATAACTCTCACTGATAGCTCCCAATGCTGGTTGTTTGCGTCATTAAAACGGGAATAGTAAGACTATCTAAAATGCAAACTCTGAAGGCAGGGATGTTTGTGTGGTTTGTCCTCTGCTGGATTCCCCACATCTGAACAGGGCCTGATGCACATGGTGAGACTGTAACAAATATTTGTCGGATGAATGGCTATCTTACTTCTAATTGCTTGATGAGGAAAGGCCCCAGTGCTTCAAAGATGGTCAGACTAGTGCTATGGAGTTTTGACAGTTTAGGATTTTGATCTTCAGAAATACCATACATTCTAAACAAATGTTAGTATAACAGTACCAGGCAAGTGAACTTTTGGGAGACTTGGGGGCAGCACCACCAATGTTGTCATAAACGTGCCTTAAATCTATATTCAAAGGCTTCTTTATATTTATTTAGAAAATGATGTTTTCACAAGCCCAGCCATAGTGGGAAGCTGTTAAGGAAGCGTTATGTATACATCTGTTCAATCAAGGTTGCAGCTAAAAACTCTTGGGAGAAGGTGGCTGTTGCATTCTTTGAGTCCAGCGGAAAATCACCTCCTTCTAATTAAAGACAACTAGTGATAATTTTTAGTGATGCAGAGTTGTAGATTCTTAGCAAGGGATGTGTTACAATGGCTTTTCTCTTTAATTAGCCCAAAAAGCCCATGGCTGGAATAGGAGAGAAGGATCAGTTTCTGACAAGCTCCTCCCCCTCAGAGGCTTCAAAATGTGAAAGAGGCATTCCCAACAATTATGTACATTCGGCTCAATAAGTCATTTGTTCCTAGTGATCCTTTTACATTTGTACATTTTGTGCCAGGCATGGTGATACACAAATAAATACTACCCAGGTCCCTGTCCTCACCTTCATGGACTCACAGTGGAGATTGTCCAGGAAGCAGATAATTAGCATAGCAGTTAATGGTGAGACGTATATAGGAGAAGCATCTAAGTCATCTTGCGGGGTGGGGAGTCAGGGAAGATTTGTTTATTTTTTTATGGAATATTTCAAATATACACAAAAGTAAGGTTCAAATGGTTTGCATCTGATCATTAACCTAAAGGTTGGCGGTTTGAACCCACCCAGCAAAGCCATGAAAGAAAGGATTGGCCATCTGCTTCCATAAAGATTAAAAAAAAAAAAAAAGAAAACTCTATGGAGCAGTTCCCTATAACACATGGGGTCGCCAGGAGTTCGTATCAACTCGAAGGCAACAGATTTCACAGATACCTATCTCTCAGCTTCAACAGTTAGCAACATCTTGCCATCCTTGTTTCATTTATTCCCTTCCTCTAATTTTTTCCTGAACTATTTCAAAGCAAATCACCGATGTCATGTCATTTTAACCTATAAATACTGTACTATGCAACTGTAACTACAAGGACCTATTTTTTTGAGTATGACCACCAAGCCATTGTCACGCTTAACACAATTAACAATAAGGAAGACTTCTTAAGGAAGGTCATGTCTGAATGCACACCTAGAAGACACTTAGGAGTGAGCCAGGAGAAATGGATGGGCATGGTAGGGTGTGTTTCTGGCAGAATGAAGGGGACTACAAGGTCTGAGAGGGTTGAGAGGGAGCCAGACTCTTGTGGAAAACTCTAGGTAGCTCAGTGACTGAAGCAGGGCAGTCCAAGACCCTCATTCATAGCATCTCTCTTAATCTTCACAGTGGTTCTATGACATGTGCATGTAATTAACTTTAGACAAGGGAAGGAAACTTCAAGACGTTAACTGGCCCATGGTTCCTCAGCCCAACAAACAAAAAGAGCAAACTGTGGAGCCAGGTCTGTCTGGGTCCTTGGGTGCATAACCACTGTACTCTCCTACCTGCACAGATGTTTGTAATTGTCCGCATCATGGAATGTGTGTCTCTTCGGTCTTGTTCTCTACAATTACCTTCCCACTATGTACCTTACCAATTAATGGTCAATTGTTTTGTTCCTTTAAGAGTTAAAATTAGTTTTTTTTTTTTGGAGTGGGAGGAGTTTGTTGGGTTAAAACAGTAGAAATTCACAGCAGGGTCCTCACTTACAACACATGAATTTTTTGTAGTTTGAAGCAACATGAATTTAACCGAGTCATCCATCGTCTCTGGGTACTGTTGTTGTTGCTGTTAGGTGCCGCCAAGTCGGTTCCTACTCATAAAAAAAAAAAAAAACTCATAGCAACCCTATATATATACAACAGAAGGAAACACTGCCCGGTCCTGCGCCATCCTCACAATTGTTATGCTTGATCCCATTGTTGTAGCCACTGTGTCAATCCATCTCGTTGACGGTCTTCCTCTTTTTTACTGACCCTCTACTTTACCAAGCACGATGTCCTTCTCCAGGGACTGGTCCCTCCTGACAACACGTCCAAAGTATGTGAGATGCAGTCTTGCAATCCTTGCTTCTAAGGAGCATTCTGGCTATACTTCTTCCAAGACAGACTTGTTTGTTCTTTTGGTAAAAACAAAAACCCAGTGCTGTCAAGTTCTTTTGGTAGTCCATAGTATATTCAATTTTCCTCTCCAACACCACAATTCAAACGTGTCAGTTCTTCTTTATTCATCGCCAGGTAGTAGTATACCCTAATTGCAGGAGAAGTGTCTAGAAGGGGGAAAAAAAAGAGTTTTCTGAGTGTTGAACTTGCATATCTACAGTGGCAAAGCAATGGTAACCATCATAGACATAAGAATCCCCTTATTTCCTGTCTTGAGAAATTCTAGTATTTGCTGAAGCAGATATTCTAAGGTAAGAAATGGCTAATTATTATGTTTTTATGAGAATGGAATTTTGTATTTAATTAACAGATTAAGTTATTCCCTGTTGCTAACAGGCTGTGTTCTCAATGAAACCAAATATTATGACAATTGCCAAGTTTATTAGATAGTTTATTGTATGAATGCTGAAAGTCTATTTTTCTGAGGGTTTTTCCCCTTATTAGTTCCTGCTTCAAGTCCAAATTTTAGGTATCACAATTACCTTGGCATTTTACCTTGGCAGTTGTATAATTCTCATGGTATGTGTTTAGTTTTGGATTTCTCTTTTATGAAGTAATGCCCCAAAGCCTGACAATCTACAACTGTTGATTGTGTTTAGGGAATCCCCCCTCCTCACTTCAGTTATCATAACAACAGAACCACAAGAGAGAAGGCACAGTATGAGCCCTCCTCAGCCTCACCATTGCCCCAGCAGGACGTGGTGGCTGGACATATACCTCTGATCCTTGACAGACAAGGGTTCTGGGTCCAGACCCACCAGTGACTAGTTGTGGAACTGTGGGGAAGCAAATGTGAGGATGGCTACCAGTTAAGGACGCCTGCTTTTGCCCAGATACGTGGGTTTGACACCAGCTCAACCACTTGCTTAGCTGCATATGCTTAGGCAAATTGTATAATATCTTCCTTTTAACATCAATTTCCTCAGCTGCAGAATAGGGGTTACGGTAATAGTGTCTATCCCATGGAGTTGCCTTGAGGAGGGAGTGAGTTGCTGGCAAATAGAGGTTGTTGTTGTTGTTGTTAGGTGCTGTCGAGTTAGGTTCCAATTCATAGCGACCCTATGTACAACAGAACTAAATGCTGCCTGGTCCTGCGCCATCCTCGCAATTGTCGTTATGCTTGAGCCCATTGTTGCAGCCACTGTGTCAATCCATATCATCAAGGATCTTCCTCTTTTTTGCTGACCTTCCACTTTACAAAGCATGATGTCCTTCTCCAGGGACTGGACCTTCCTAATAACATGCCTAAAGTACGTGAGATGTAGTTTTGCCATCCTTGCTTCTAAGGAGCATTCTGGCTGTCCTTCTAAGACAGATTTCTATGTTCTTTTGAAAGTTCATGGTATATTCAACATTCTTTGCCAACACCAAAATTCAAAGGCATCAATTCTCCTTGGTCTTCCTTATTCATTGTCCAGCTTTCATATGCATATGAAGGATTGAAAATACCATGGATTGGGTCAGGCACACCTTAGTCTTCAAGGTGACATCTTTGCTCTTCGACACTTTAAAGAGGTCTTTTCCAGCAGATTTGCTCAATGCAACGTGTCTTTTGATTTCTTGACTGTTGCTTCCATGGGTGTTGATTGTGGATCCAAGTACAACGAAATCCTTAACAACTTCAATCTTTTCTCTGTTGATCATGATGTTGCTTACTGGTCCAGCTGTGAGGATTTTTGATTTATGTTGAGGTATAATCCATACTGAAGGCTTTGGTCTTTGATCTTCATCAGTAAGTGCTTCAAGCCCTCTTCAATTTTAGCAAGCAAGGTTGTGTGTCATTTGTATAATGCAGGTTGTTAATGAGTCTTCCTCCAATCTCGATGCCCCATTCTTCTTCATATAGTCTGGCTTCTCAGATTATTTGCTCAGCATACAGACTGAATAAGTATGGTGAAAAGATACAACCCTGACACACACCTTTCCTGATTTTAAACCACGCAGTATCCCCTTCTGTTTAAACGAGTGCCTCTTCGTCTATGTACAGGTTCCTCATGATCACAATTAAGTGTTCTGGAATTCCCATTCTTTGCAATGTTATCCATAACTTGTTATGATCCACACAGTCGAGTGCCTTTGCGTAGTCAATAAAACACAGGTAAACATCTTTCTGGCATTCTCTGCTTTCAACCAGGGTCCATCTGACATCAGCAATGATATCCCTGGTTCCACATCCTCTTCTAAATTGTCCTCTTCTGAATCTGGCTTGAATTTCTGGCAGTTCCCTGCTGATGTACTGCTGCAATGGCTTTTGAATGATCTTCAGCAAAATTTTAATTGTGTGTGATATTAATGATACTGTTTGATAATTTCCACATTTGGTTGGATCACCTTTCTTGGGAATAGGCATCAATATGGATCTCTTCCAGTCAGTTGGCCAGTAGCTGCCTTCCAAATTTCTTGGCATAGACGAGTGAGCACTTCCAGTGCTGCATTCATTTGTTGAAACATCTCGATTGGTATTCTATCAATTCCTGGAGCCTTGTTTTTCGCCAATGCCTTCAAAGCAGCTTGGACTTCTTCCTTCAGTACCACTGGTTCTTGATCATATGCTACCTCCTGAAATGGTTGAACATCAGCCAATTCTTTTTGCCACAGTGACTCTGTGTATTCCTTCCATCTTCTTCTGATGCTCCTGTGTCGTTCAATATTTTTCCCATAGAATCCTTCACTATCACAACTTGAGGCCTGAATTTTTTCTTCCGTTATTTCAGCTTGAAAAGTGCCAAGCTTGTTCTTCGCTTTTGGTTTTCTAACTCCAGGTCTTTGCACATTTCATTATAATACTTTACTTTGTCTTCTCGAGCCACCCTTTGAAATCTTCTATTCAGCTTTTTTACTTCATTATTTCTTCCTTTTGCTTTACCTACTCAACGTTCAAGAACCAGTTTCAGAGTCTCCTCTGACATCCATTTTGGTCTTTTCTTTCTGTCCTCTCTTTTTAATGACCTCTTTCTTCTTGTATGATGTCCTTGATGTCATATAGAAGTTAACTTTTATTAAATTCCCCTTGTCCCAGGCTGGAGGGGAGGGGATATTTTGTGATTTTTGAATACATTAAAGGCTACAAAAGTCTGCTATGCAAATTATGAAAACAAATCAGAATTTGCTATGGATGGAATTGTGTCTCCCAAAAAGA
The DNA here is from genome assembly GCF_030014295.1 of Loxodonta africana. Classification (NCBI taxonomy): domain Eukaryota; kingdom Metazoa; phylum Chordata; class Mammalia; order Proboscidea; family Elephantidae; genus Loxodonta; species Loxodonta africana. Next base: position 170,398,559 of record NC_087369.1, on the reverse strand, counting down.
TATGTTGAAGTCCTAATCCCTGCACTTGTGAAGGTGACCTTGTTTGGGGAAATAGAGTTTCTCTTTGCAGATGTTATCCTTTAAAAGAAGTCATTCCAGAGTAGGGTGGGTCCTAATCCTAATCCCTCCCAAGTGGCATCTTACAAAAAGACAGATGTGGAACCAGAATCGCACTCAGGAGGAAGACAGCACGTGAGGACCTGCCTACAAGCCAAGGAACACCAAGAAATGCCCAAGGCCAACAGTAGCAGAAAGAAACAAGGAAGAATCTGCCTCTAAAGCTGACAGAGAGAGAGCATGCTCACGCTGACACCCTGAATTCAGACTCCCAGCCTCCAGAGCTGTGAGAAAATAAGCTCCTATTCTTTAAAGTCACCTACTTTGTGGCACCTCATTATGGCAGCCCTAGGAAACTAAGACAGAGTTCCATTTGTTCCATGAGAAAGAGAGAATTACAAGGTGTTCATGTAAGTGGCCCCCAAAAGGCTGTGAGTGCCAGCTGTGGAAACGCCCACCATGACTATGTCAAGTGGCTCCCGAGGTGGCCGCTTCTGGGCCAAGAAACATCTACCCTCTTGGCGTCAGAGCATCTCATTTTCAGAGGAGGGTGCTGTACAAGCAGACCCTATTTCTAGCCCTGGGAAAATTCCTGGGCTGGGGAACAATGAGATTGGGGGAGTGTGGACATGATGCCAGCAGGCCAGGGAATGGGTCCCTGAGCACCAGATTAAAAACAGGGTTACTGTAGGATCTTCGGGATTGTCCCTGAGGCCCTGGGTGATATTAAGAGCCTCCTGAAAATTTTCTAAAATTTGATTTAAAATAAGTCTGCTCTGTCTAAAGAACAGAGATCAGTAACCTTGTTACAGCAAAATGCCACCTGAACATTGAAGACAGCCCATAGGGACCTTACCCATTGCAATCAACTCTGGCTCATAGCAACCCCATAGGACGGAGTAGAACTGCCCCATAAGATTCCCAAGACTGCAATCTTTACAGAAGCAGATGGCCATATCTTTCTCCTGTGGGAGCAGCTATTGGGTTCGAACTACCAACCTTTTGGTTAGCAGCTGAGCACTTAACCACTGTACCATCAAGCCTCCGTATAGGGACTTTACCATCCCTACAGGTGAGTGGAAAGGGAAGAAGAGGGGTCAGGAAAAAAAACAAAGAGGCAAAGCAAAATGCTGAGAAAGGCCAAGGGCTGAGGCTGGGAGAAAAGGGAAATTTGTACTATAGAAGTGAGGGAAAGAGCCCAGGCATAGAATGGATCCCAAAGCTGTGCTGGGTCACCAGCTGCATAGTGTGTGGAAAGCACTATGACTTTAGAGCAAGAAAGGTCCTTCGATTTCAGTTGGTTCAACCTGTTTGTGTTAGTGATAGAAAAACTGAGGCCCGCCTGCTCATGGTCACACATGAGTTAGTGGTGGAGCTAGGTCAAGAAACCCAGGCACCCTGCCTTGTTGTTGTTGTTAGCTGCCCTAAAGTCAGCCCCTGACTCATGGTGACCCCATGCACAACAGGCTCAGGCTATTGTGATGCACAGGATTTTCACTGGCTGACTTTTGGAAGTAAATCGCCAGACCTTTCTTCCTAGTCCATCTCAGTCTGGAAGCTCCACTGAAACCTGTTTAGCATCATAGCAACACACACGCCTCCACTGACAGACGGGTGGTGGCTGTGTATAAGGTGCACTGGCCGGGGACCGAATGCAGGTCTCCTACACGGAAAGCGAGAGCTCTATCACTGAACACACTGACGCCTTACCCAGAAATTGCTGCCCCTCTCTAGGTGCTAGTTTTGGTTGGAAATGAGAACGATTTTCTTACCTAAAATTTCTGCATCAAACTGCAGGGAGATTCACTTCACTTTCTGCCCTTGAGGCCAAGCCTTCTTTTTATGTGGTACTTTATAAGTGAACTATGGCTCCCTGGGTACAGATTGGGTTCTTTGGGAGGCCAGGAGGTGGAGAAGGGCTCCAATGAAGCCCTGGAAATAATAGTCAAGGACCCCTACTGATCCAAGAGAAGCAAACAGACCCTGCATCTTCTGCAACTTTACCTGAACACATTAAAAATGAAAATTGGGATTTTATTCTGAGAAAATATTGGCATGTTCTAATTTTATTGAAGGGCAACTTTCTCTTTCCTGCTACACATGTTGGTGCCATGAAGTGACGATGTGTTCCATTGATACCCCAGTGACCTGAGATAAGAAAGAGATAAAGTCCTTGAGATGCAGATGGAAGCCAGTGAGGTTCAAAATTGGTGGGAGTAATTTCTCAGTGTGAACAAAAGCAAATCTCTACTGCTGCTGGCTATGGATTCCCACACCTTCATTTCATCCATCCACACATTTCTCCAATGAGTCCCCTGACCACCTATCTTGTCTCTGAATTCCCATCCTACACTAATGAACAGCCCAGACCCATACAGAATGCCTTCTCCATTTGGTCCCAGCCTTTCTCTGTGGTTTTCGTTCCTCTTTATGAATTTCAGGTCTATCTTGCAGTAAAAACAAGATTACTATCAATTTGTTTGATGTCCCTTGCAAGCAGCTATGGGGCATTATTAATTCTCTCCCAAGACCTTTCCCCTCTCACTCTAAGGGATATAAACAGAGTGATTCTAAACCATTTGCTGTGTTTTGACATTCTTTGCAGAATAATTGCCCTACCCCATCCACAAGAGCAAAGGAGGACATAAAAGATAAGGCTGCCTGGGTTTAAGTCAAAGATCAGTTAAAATATCCAGCACTTGTCAAAAATAATATTTAGAAAAAAGAGCTCCCAGAAAACATTTTTATTCTGGTTTCCACAAGACTGTGAAGGTCAACCGGCCAGACCTCACGATGAGCAGTCAGTTCACAGTGGAGAGCTAGACATCCGGGGGATGTGAATACAAGAATGTCATGCTTCGAGAAGTCTCTTTTGCTTTTGATGAAAACATAAAAAATAAAGAGTCCCAAATATAATAGGGTAGTAGCAGTGAGTTTGACATCAAATCATGGAATTCACCAAGTGACTTCCCTGTAAGAAACGTGACTAAAGAAAATGCAACAGCCCCTCCAATTTGCCTGTTAAATTGGTACTCAGGGGTGGAGCCAGTTAGCAAGTATAGGGGCTGATATTTGAACCTGGACTGTCTGACTCTAGAGCCTATGTCTTTATCCCATGGTGACATGAGAACTGTGGATCAGATGAAGCTCAGGGAAGGGGTCTGTGATCACTCTGAAGATACCACCCACCCTTCCCACCTAACCCTGAGGGGTATATTGGGCAGCAGATGTGGTGGGTACAGACAGGGCTTCTTAGAGTTATACCAGTTGCCACGTAATAGATTCTGATTCATGGTGACTCCATGTGTGTCACAGTAGAAGTGCCGTGCCTCATAGGGTTTTCAATGGCTGTTTTTCAGAAGCAGATTACCAAGCCTTTCTTCTGAGGCACCTCTGGCTGAACTTGAACCTCCAACATTTTGGTTAGTAGCCTAGCACTTAACTGCACCACTCAGAGACTCTTCTGCATTGAAATTTCTGAAGTCTGTCCTGCACATACACTACCCTTGACGTGCAGCTGGTTGAAATCTTTCTTTAATGAAGAGATTTTCAAAAAATATAGTGCTTTTGTAGGACATTATTGTTTTTGCTTGCCTTATAGAACAAAGGTAGTCCCCCACTAAATATATATACCAATATAAATATATAATGTATATACATATATGTATATATTTTTATATATTCTATATATGTACATATATTTTTATATGTATTGTATATGTGTGTGTATACATATATAAACCACCCAGATATACATATATATACAAAAACCGTGGTGGTGTGGTGGTTAAGCGCTACAGCTGCTAACCCAAAGATTGGCAGTTTGAATCCACTAGGAGCTCTTTGCAAACCCTATAGGGCAGTTCTACTCTGTCCTATAGGGTCAGTATGAATTGGAATTGACTCAACGACAACGGATTTTGTCTGTGTGTTTTTTTTGGGGGGGTGTATACATATATATATATATATCCAAGATGGATGTCAGAGGAGACTCCGAAACTTGCTCTCGAACATCAAGCAGCTAAACCAAAAGGAAGAATTGATGAAGTAAAAGAACTGAACGGAAGATTTCAAAGGGCCTCTCAAGAAGACAAAGCAAAGTATTATAATGACATGTGCAAAGAGCTGGAGATGGAAAACCAAAAGGGAAGAACACACTCGGTGTTTCTCAAGCTGAAAGAACTGAAGAAAAAAATTCAAGCCTCGAGTTGCAATAGTGAAGGATTCTATGGGGAAAACTTAAACGACACAGGAAGCATCAAAAGAAGATGGAAGGAATACACAGAGTCATTATACCAAAAAGAATTAGTTGATGTTCAACCATTTCAAGAGGTGGCATATGATCAGGAACCAATGGTACTGAAGGAAGAAGTCCAAGCTGCTCTGAAGGCATTGGCGAAAAACAAGGCTCCAGGAATTGACGGAATATCAATTGAGATGTTTGAACAAACGGATGCAGTGCTGGAGGTGCTCACTTGTCTATGCCAAGAAATATGGAAGACAGCTTCCTGGCCAACTGACTGGAACAGATCCATATTTATGCCTATTCCCAAGAAAGGTGATCCAACTGAATGTGGAAATTATAGAACAATATCATTAATACCACACGCAAGCAAAATTTTGCTGCAGATCATTTAAAAACAGCTGCAGCAGTATATGGACATGGAACTGCCAGAAATTCAGGCCAGTTTCAGAAGAGGACACGGAACCAGGGATATCATTGCTGATGTCAGATGGATCCTGGCTGAAAGCAGAGAATACCAGAAGGATGTTTACCTGTGTTTTATTGACTATACAAAGGCATTCGACTGTGTGGATCATAACAAGTTATGGATAACATTGCAAAGAATGGGAATTCCAGAACACTTAATTGTGGTCAGGAGGAACCTTTACATAGATCAAGAGGCAGTTGTTCGGACAGAACAGGGGGATATAAATACATACATACACACACATACATAAAAAAAACATATATAAAACCCGTAACAAACTTGTCGCTGTTGGGTCAATTCCAACTCATAGACACCCTATAGGACACAGTAGAACTTCCCCATAGGGTTTCCAAGGAGCACTTCGTGGATTCGAGCTGCCAACCTTTTGGTTATCAGCCAACTGCTTAACCACTGTGCCACCAGGGCCCAAATGTATATATGTCTCTCTCTCTCTCTCTCTATATATATGTATGTATATATGAATGTATGTATTATTTTTAAGGAGCTCTGGTGGTACAGTGGTTAAGTGCTTGGCTGCTAACTGAAAGGTTGGCAGTTCAAACCCACCAACCATTCTACAGGAGAAAGATGTGGCAGTGTGCTTCTGTAAAGATTACAGCCTTAGAAACCCTACGTGGCAGTTCTATTCTGTCCTATAAGGTCACTATGAGTCAAAATCGACTTGACTACACATCAGCACAACATGTATTATTTATAACACATTTGCCTCTTCTGCCTGTTATAAGAATGGAGTACTAATGCTAATCCATTCTGGATGGATACCCCCAAACGAGCACTTTACCATTTTTCAAGAACACTAGGGTAAAGTTTTAATTATTTTCCACTGCACGTTCATAATCAGCTGCCTGTAGATAGCCACTATGCAGAGTGGACATTCAAGCTAAATTATGTGCTATTTGCTAAATTAATTACAACTGCTCCACTTGATTTATCATTTCCATATTGCTCTGCTTCTTTGGAGCCCTGGTGGCGCAGTGGTTAATGGCTGCTAACCAAAAGGTCAGCAGTTTCAATCTACCAGGTGTTCCTTGGAAACCCTCTGGGGCTGTTCTCCTCTGTCCTATAGGGTCACTATGAGTCTGAATTGGCCCAATGGCAACGGGTTTGGTGTTTGGTTTTCCTGCTTCATTACATCCCTCGTATCTCCACGTCTCCCTCTGTCCACTTTGAACATCAGGAGACCAAATCCTTGAAGACACTTCTCCACAGGGGGTCAATTGCAAATATAACCTTTAACTCTCTGAAACAGAACTTTGGTGATCGAGTCCAAACACCTATTATTTCCTTTAAAAAGTACTTTCTTCATTAATGCCAAGTAGTTTTTATTGCTATTCCAATAGTTTTACGTTCTGTACTGCTGTTGATAAAAGAATGAGTTTATCTCTTTCCGACATTATAACTGAAAATTGGAAAGCATTATTTAATATATCAGTTCACAGTCAACAGAGACTAGAATTTTATCACAGTAATCTGGTTATCTTCTTATCCTGAAGTTTACTGTAACACTAGCATGCACACACATACGTGCATACACATACACCCTTATCTCTTTTACTGCTACCAAGAAGCTAACATTATTATTCAGTGTAACGTTTTTGTGTTAGGAAACCAAAGAACCTCATTGACCTGGTTAAGGAGCTTGCTAGGTGGCTTTACTTCAGATGGAAACATTGCCCCCACTCTGCATATTAAGGGTACATTCTTATGCAAAGTGGGTGCAATATTAGAATTCTTAACTGATGGTCTTCATCACACAACTATAGAATTAGCCCAACACAGAGCTGCAATTGGCTGAAGGTCTCCAAAGTCATATCTGATCTAACATATCTCCCCCACCTGCTTGCCCTGGAGTTTCCTTGACCTGAAACCCCTGCTGTTTTTGTCATTCAGCAAGGTTAGATAGCAAAGGCAGAAGCATGCATCTGTATGTCTCCCATGACATAAGAACTTGTCACCAGAGTGAAGAAGAAGGTTCTAGGGCATGTGTATGTGTGCTCTAGTCTTTGCTTAGTCACATATTAGGATGGACAAAAAAAAAAATTTTTTTTTTGTTTGTACCATCTGATATTTGACACCTTGGAGAGGGTGCGTGTGTGTGTGTGTGTGTGTGTGTGTGTGTGTGCGTAGGGTGTGTGTGTGTGTAGGATGAGATTCAAGAGTGGAGGAGGAATGAAAAGAAGGCCCCAACAGATCCTGGATAATGACAGTGAGGGTGAACGTATAGAGATATTCCACGGTGAGCTGACATCAACTCTGTTGGAATGGCCTCTGACCCACCAGAACTCTCCACCACCAGCCTCACTGTGTGTAGCATGCCCTTGGCCTCCAGATTTGCATGATGGGCCCCAAGCCTGTTGTCGCCAGTTTAGGGCTGCATTCCATAGATCATTACACAATAATGTAACCATCAAGAGCTTGGGCTTTGGCAGTCAGACAAAATTTGATTTGAATCCCATCTCCACTGTGTGACACAGGACAAGTCACTTGACCTCTCTGAACCTTCTTTTTTTCCATCTGTAAAATGTGGATGATAATACTTCCCTAATAAAGTTTTCATGAGGATGAAATGTCCTAATACCAAACACACTCTCTTGCACACAATAAACAATAAATAAAAGTTAGACATTATTAATGAACCCAATCCAAGTAAATTAGCATTTGTTCCTGATGGTGTGTCACTGAAGAGCAGATCAAATAGTTGATTAATTGATCCAGTTCAGCCCCTGAGAAGTCTGAGGTAACCCTGGCCTAAATATTTGTGGGCTCAGATATTTAGTTGTCTAATTAACTACTATCAAATATGACTGCTAGCAATTAGTAAGCTCCAGTATGGGGAGACAGAATGGGCGGTGAGGTTTGAGAAAATTCCAGCAAATATACTTGGCCGAGGGGCTCTGTAGGGTGACTCAAAGGTTTGACTGCGTGTGCATTCTTTGGCTTCCTGTGAGATGCTGAGCCAATCTGGCTTCCAGATTGTTGAATTCCCTCCCCGCCTTCTAGCTTTCACAGACCCAGAAACAGTATGGACTTTTTTTCTTATTAAGCCAAATGGAGTTCTGAGACAGAAACCTAAGGAGCCTCCAGGAAAGGTCCAGCCGAGATGCCAAAGTGTCTGCTATTCAAAGCCAAGGATGTCAATAACCCGTTGCCGACGAGTAGATTATATCTCAAAACAGCCCTATTGGACAGAGTAGAACTGCCCCATAGGGTTTCTAAGGAGCGGCTGGTGGATTCAAACTGGTGACCTTTTGGTTAGCAGCTGAGCTCTTAACCACTGTGCCACCAGGGCTCCAAGGATGTCAATAGTGAGGAGGAAACTTTAACATACGCACATCCAGAGGAAGGCTACCAGTTTAGTGGAAGGGGAGGGCCTCAAGTATTTGAAGGATTCTCAGGTGGAAGAGGACAGAGACCCTGGTTAAGTGCTCATCTACTAACAAAAAAAAAGGCTGGCAGTTGGAACCTGCCCAGGGGTGCCTCAGAAGAAAGGCTTAGTGCTCTACTTCCAAAATATCAGCCATAGAAAACCCTGTGGATTACAGTTCTATACTGAAACACACAGGATCTCCTTGAGTCAGTCAATGTAAAGGCAACTGGTTTGGTTCTTTTCCAAGTGGAAGGTGGAATGGACTAACTCTGATTTATCACAGTGGGACCAGTAGGTCGAAGTGCCAAGGAGACACATTTGTTAAGAGTGGGTTATTCCAAAATGTAGTGAACTCCCCACTGATGAAGCTATCCAAGCAGAGGCTTGATGGCCAATTCTTAGGGAGTCTACAGAAAGAATTCCCTCTTCTGGAAGATATAGGACTAGATAACAGCTAAGTATCCTTCTACCTCTAAGACGCTGTTACCCAGTGAATCTATAACAACCTAGAAAATCCATACATCATTTCAGAAGGCTTCCATTAGGTTACACGTCATCTTATGGGTAATTCCAACACACACACACACACACAAATTATTAACTAATCAAAGGAATAACTTCAATCCATTTTATATCCATTAAGGCAGAGTTATCCATTCCAGTCTAAATTACTTTTTAAAATAAGTAAACAGCCTATAACTAGTACTGGGATTATATAAAGAATATATGCTATTTGCAGATATGAGCAGTAGGAAGAAGAAAAATATGCCCTAATAAAATTACAGCTCATAAGTTTCCACATTAAAAACCCTGATTTAATTTTATAATCCATCCTTATGAAGTCACTGAAGATTTGTAAGCCTTTGCCTAATGAGGATCTACGATATAACAGCCATAGTGCTCTGAGGATGGAGGGGAAATGTACCTCGAAAAACACTTGAAAACCCATTTAATTATATCAGGCCCCATGACAAGCATTTATGAATGCACACATCAAATGTGATTTGAGATCACATATCATCAGCTGACTAGCAGAAACAAAGCTAAATAGAATTCTGCTTTTCTTCACCAAACATGGCCTATTCCATGTAATCCAAGTTTTGGTTTTCTCAAGGAGTACACCTACTGTGCAGTATGATTTCAGCTGAATCAGACTGCCTAATTTCTAACACTGAGTCCTGATAACTTTTGCAAAGCTAGTAGATGTGCCAGTAACTATTCCTGCGGAGTCCCATGGCAGACAATAGAGACTCTGCTATTCATCCAAACAAAGAGGGTGAGTCCCATTGCACCCTGGGCTTCCCGCACACTGCTGTTTGCACCTTCGGTGTTTTAAACTGAATACAAACTAGGCTTTAACACTTGTAATTAGATGGTTTACTCATGCCTTTGCAATGCGTTTTTCTTTTCCGAATTTGGTTTCACAGTTAGGACATTTCAGACCATTGCCTGCATTTAGGTGGGATCTACTGATGACCTTCACAACAGCCTTCACCATTGTTCAATGCTTACTTATTGAGTGGACCAATTGTTCAGAACCCAGCCAGTACAATATGGCCTCTGAAACTGGTCTCAGTTCTTCTGTTCTTGCACCCTTACAGTCTACTCTCAACACAGCGGCCAAAGAGATCCTCTTAAATCAAAGTCAGATCTTGGCTCCCCTCTGTACAGGTTCTTCCCCATTTCATTCAAGACAAAAGTCAAAGTCCTGGTAAGGCCAGATCTGTAAGGCCTTCTATGGGCTTGCCCTTCCATTCTGTCTCTGACTCTCCTACAACTCGTACTTTATCTGCCTTACCGCGGTCAACTAGCCTCCTGACTACTCCTATGCCTAGAATGTTCCTGCCTTAGAGCTTTTACACTGGCTGTTCCCTCTACCGGGAATGCTCTTCTCTCAGATATCGTTATGACAAACTCCTTCCTGTCATTCAGGTCTTTGCTCAAATATGACCTTATCACTGGATCTTACTTTGACTACCCTACTAGAAATTGCAACCCCCACCTCCATCCCCTGATCATTTTTATACTTAGGTATGAATTTAACAAAACATAGGATCTGTATTCTGAAAACTATAAAATGCTGATGAAAGGAATCAAAGACGTAAATAAATGAAAAGACATACCATGTTCACAGAAAAACCTGTATGTAGATGCTTATACCAGATTTATTCATAATTGCCCCAAACTGGAAGCAACCAAGATGTCCATCAATAGGAGAATGGATGAATGAACTGTGGTTCAGCTGTACAATGATATAATGAGCTATTAATTCACACAACAACATACATAAATCTTAAATGCATTTTGCTAAGTGAAAGAAGCCAGATAGAATGGCTACATATTGTATGATTCTATTTATATGACATTCTTGAAAAAGAAAGCAAAACTATAGAGATGGAACAAGGAGCCCTGGTGGTGCAGTGGTTAAGTACTAGGCTGCTAACCAAAAAGTTGGTGATTTGAACCCACCAGCGGCTGCACTGGAGAAAGATGTGGCACTCTGCATCCATAAAGATTACAGTTCAGAAGCCCAACGCAGCAGTTCTACCCTGTCCTATAGGGTCACTGTCATGGGTTGAATTGTGTCCCCCCAAAACTATATGTCTCAATTTGGCTAGGCCATGGTTTCCAGTATTGTGTGATCGTCCACAATTTTGTCATCTGATGTGATTTTCCTATGTCTTGTAAATCCTGCCTCTGTGATGTTAATGACTGATATCTAAGGACTAGAATACGGAAAGGAAAAAATAGTAGCTTTACACTGGAGAAACCTGGCAGGCAATATCACCAGTGGTAAGTCATGTTGATATCATGCACCTCCTCACATATGATGAAATATCCATAACCCCAGTTTAATCATGAGCAAACATCAGGGAAACCCACATTGAGAGACATTCTACAGAATAACTGACTAGTACTTTTCATACTGTCAAGGTCACATAGGACAAGAAAAGAATGGGGAACTATCACAGATTGGAGGAGACTAAGGAGCCCTGGTGGTGCAGTGGTTAAGAGCTATGTCTGCTAACCAAAAGGTCAGCAGTTCGAACTCATCTGCCACTCCCTGGGAACCCTATGTGGCAGTTCTACTCTGTCCTATAGGGTTTCTATGAGTTGGAATCCACTTGACGGGAATGGGTTTGGTTTGGTTTAAGGAGACATGAAGGAGCCCTGATGGTGCAGTGGTTAAGCACTCGGCTGCTAACTGAGAGGCTGGTGGTTCAAAGTCACTCATCAACTCTGAGGGAGAAAGATCTGGCAATTTTATTTCGTTAAGGATTACAGTCTAGAAAACCCTATGAGGCAGTTCTACTCTGTCACATGGGGTGGCCGTGAGTTGGAATTGACTTGACGGCACATAACAACAACAAGAAGACATGATTACTAAATGCAACATGGTCCCCTGGATTGGATCCTGTGATGGAAAAAGGCCCTTAGTAGAAAAACTGCTGAAATCCAAATGAGGTTAGTAGTTTAGAGTGTTATACTGATGTTCATTTCTTATTTTCGATAAATGTACCACAATTATATAAGATGTTAACATTAGCAGGAGCTGGCTGAGGGGTATAAGGAAGCTTTTGTACTATCTGTAGAATAATTTCTGTATTACTTTAAAATGCTTTTTAAAAAATATTGAAAATACTAAGTGCTGGTAAGGATGTGGAACAACCGGATCACTTATACATTGCTGGTGGGAATGTAAAATGGTACAGCCATTCTGGAAAACAGTGTAGCAGTTTCTTACAAAACCATACATACACAAAACAGGTACTAGTTGTTGCTAGTTTGCCCCCGAGCTGACTGCCCCATGGCAGCCCTGTGTATAACAGCCCCAAACGTTGCCAGTCCTGCATCATCTTCATGATTACTGATACGTTTGAGTTAATTGTTATGGTGACTGTGCAGCTAACCAAAAACAACCCAACAATTGCATTTGTGGGCATTTACCCCAGAGAAATGAAAACATATCCACACAAAAACCTGTATATGAAATGCTTATAGCAACTCCATTCATAACATCCCGAACTGAAAGTAAATCCAAGATGTCTTTCAACTGGTAAGTGGTTAAACAAACTGTGGTATGTGCGTACCATGGAATACTGCTCAACAGTAAAAAGGAATTGGTACACACAACAACTTAGATGGATCTCAAGACAATCAGGCCAAGTGAAAAATGCCAATCTCGAAAGGCTGCATACTATATGACTCCATTTTTATGACATTCTCATAAAAGAGAAAAGTATAAGTATAGTGATGGAGAATGAACCAGTGGCTGCCTGGGCTTTGGGATGGGGTGTTGAAACAATCCTGTTTCTTGAAGGGATGGTGGTTACATGAATCCATACATGGAGTCAAATTCATAAAACTAAACACCAAAAAAAGTCAATTTTATTATATATTACTTTAAAAAATAAAAAAAACCAAAAGCCAAATATCAAAGATTAGTATACTTTACACATTACAGTATCTATGTTGTAACTCAAAGGAAAAAATGGGCAAATGAAAAAATTCCAAAAGAGTGTAAAGATTGTACCAGATTTTAAATGTTTACACTCTTTGATTAAAGTTAAGTGATGAAAAAATATAAAGGCCAAACACATAGGGCTATTTTAGTTCTATTTCTCTTATTGATTTCTACTTATTGCATTGGGGTCAGTAAGCTGGTTACAATACTTTGAAATATGTTTAGACTTTCTTTTGGTCCTAAGTGTTGTCAAAGTTTTAAAATGTTCATTATGTGCTTGAAAAGAATATATATTCTATAATTGTGGATTTTAATGTTTTATATGTATCTATTAGGTCAAATTGGGAACCCTGGTGGTATAGCAGTTAAGTGCTACGGCTGCTAACCAAAGGGTCGGCTGTTCAAATCCGCCAGGCGCTCCTTGGAAACTCTATGGGGCAGTTCTACTCTGTCCTATAGGGTTGCTATGGGTCGCAATCCACTCGACAGCACTGGGCTTGGTTTTTGGTTTATTAGGCCAAATTTGTTGTATCATTTAAATATTTCCCTATTTTTCTTTCATTTGAAATAGCACTGTACTACTGCTCATTGTCCTGCAAGAATTATTTGTGGGCATTTTTTGGGCAGAAGATGAAGGTGGTTTCTTCCAGAAAGATTTGTATTTGCATCTGCCAGGAGCTTGGGGGCATTACCAGCCCAGGACCACCTTTAGTTAAGTACATAGCTTGGTATGTCTTTGACACCATGGGCAATGCAAACTCAGGCTACAATCCCATGTGCTGACAGGCCCGTGGCCACAATTCTCAGGGACAGGTTTCTTTCTTCCTTCCTTCCTTTTTTTTTTTTCTTTTATTTCTACCAAGGTTGCTCTTGTCCAGCCCTGGGGGGAAGAACTTTTGTGGCCTACTCCCTATGAGAGTACAGTCCTTCGGAGTTCAAGTTTAATTTGAGGACAGTCTTTTTAAGTCTCTCTTCTAGGGCAGGCCTTGGGCTTTTACTTCTGCCCTGTCTAACCCTGTGAAGTTACAACCAAAAGACAAATTTTCCTAGATTGGCAAAACACCTCAGTTCTCATTCCCCTTAATTTTATTTTTATTTTATTCATTTGTTTATTTAGTAATATTTTATTGTGTTTTTGGTGAAGGTTTACACAGCAATTTAGGTTCCCATACAACAATTTTTGCACAAGTTGTTCAGTGACTTTGTTTACAATCCTCACAATGCATGAACATTCTCATTATTTCTGTCATGGTTCTTCCATTTCTATTAATCTAGTTTCCCTGCCCCCTTATATTCTCATCTGTGTTTTAAAGTAATTGTTGACCACTTGGTCTCATATAGGTGATTTTTTAGAGGAGCAATTTTTTTAGTACTTATGGGTGATATTCATTATTTTTTGCCCAATTCATTATTTAGCTACAAGGTGACCTCAGGGGTTAGTTTTGGTTCAAAGTTTGAAGACTATCTCAGGGCAACAGTCTCAGGGAGTCCTCCAGTCTCTACAAGCCCAGTAGGTTTTTGTTGTTGTTGTTGTTACTGTTAGTTTTTTTTTTTTAGAAATTTGAGGTTCTGCTCCACATTTTTCTCCTTTTCTATCAGGATCTATCTATTGTGGCCCTGATTAGAATAACCAGTACTGGTAGCCAAGTACCATCTAGTTCTTCTGGTCTCAGGGTAGATGAGGCCATGACTCCTTAGATCTTGACCTGGTGGTACTCTAGTAGCCTGTTACTTCTTTCCTGCTTTGGAGGCATTTAAACATATTTCTCATCCAGCATTCTGCATTTTCATCAGGGGAGCTGTTCTGAATAACCTTACCCGTTGCCATGGAATCAATTCTGACTATAGCAATCCTATAGGGCAGAGTAGAACTGCCCCCATAGGGTTTCCAAGGCTGTAATCTTTACAGAAGCAGACTGCCACATCTTTCTCACGCAGAGCGGCTGGTGGGTTCAAACCACCTACATTTTGGTTACCAGCTGAGTGCTTAACCACTGTACCACCACTGCTCCTATCTGAATAACCTAGTCCACCATTATCTTCCATGGAAGTCCCTACAACACACTGTTGATAGCTGTAACATAATTCTCTCTCCTGTAGTTTCTCTCTTTATAGTCTTCCCTCTCCCTCTAGACCACGGTTCCTTTGTGTCTCTAACACCTGGTTCAGCACCTGACACACTGTAAATAAATATCCAATACATTCTAGAACAATAAATTGCCAGAATAACTTGAACAGAGGATTGTGAGTCCAGGCATCGTGACTGGAGACTCTGTGATCTTTTCCCCATATTCTGCTGTTTCTTCCAGCTCCACACTGCCCATCCCAGAACTAGTCCCTGAATCTGCAGGGAGAATCTGGGAGACCTCTGGCTAAAGTTCACTTCTTGCCACTTTGACCACTGACACCTTCAGCTTAACCTAGTTTAGGATTCGGGCTCTTACGCCTGCCCTGGCTCCTGACACTTTCCTTTCCCCTTATTTTATGCCTTGTCACTTAGATTCCTGACCTCCGGACTGTACTCTGGTGTCTAATGCCTGATCCCTGTTTGAAAACACCAGCTTTTCTGTCACCCAAGGGGCAAGCATTCTGGATGGGTGGTGTAGCAGCTCTGCCCCTCACTCAGTGAATCAAAGAGATAGAAGGGTACACAAATATGAAAGTACTACAATTCTCTGCCTCAGCTGAAAAGACCAAAGCATCTGTGATGGCGCTTCTACCCCAACAAGGATGTCTGTCTTACTCATGTTACCACACCAATCTGACCAACATGAATGACTTTGCCACTGTATTACCTAGGGTATTAGTCAGAATTCTCTAGAGAAACAGAACCAACAAGATATCTACATCTACGTCTATTCATGGCTTCAATATATGATACACGTGTGTGTGTGTGTGTGTTGTTGCTGTTGTTAGGTGTCGTCGAGTCAATTCCGACTCATAGCAACCCTATGTACAACAGAACGAAACACCGCCCGGTCCTGAGCCATCCTTACAATCGTTGTTATGCTTGAGCTCGTTGTTGCAGCCACTGTGTCAATCCACCTCGTCGAGGGTCTTCCTCTTTTCCGCTGACCCTGTACTCTGCCAAGCATGATGTCCTTCTACAGGGACTGATCCTTCCTGAAAACATTTCCAAAGTATGTAAGACGCAGTGCCCCCATCCTTCCTTCTAAGGAGCATTCTGGTTGTACTTCTTCTAAGACAGATTTGTTTGTTCCTTTGGCGGTCCATGGTATATTCAATATTCTTCACCAATGCCACAATTCAAAGGCGTCAATTCTTCTTCAGTCTTCCTTATTCATTGTCCAGCTTTCACATGCATATGATGTGATTGAAAATACCATGGCTTGGGTCAGGCGCACCTTAGTCCTCAGGGTGACATCTTTGCACTTCAACACTTTGAAGAGGTCCTTTGCAGCAGATTTGCCCAATGCAATGCGTCTTTTGATTTCTTGACTGCTGCTTCCATGGCTGTTGATTGTGGATCCAAGTAAAATGAAATCCTTCACAACTTCCATCTTTTCTCCGTTTATCATGATGTTGCTCATTGGTCCAGTTGTGAGGATTTTTGTTTTCTTTATGTTGAGGTGTAATCCATACTGAAGGCTGTGGTCTTTGATCTTCATCAGTAAGTGCTTCAAGTCCTCTTCACTTTCAGCAAGCAAGGTTGTGTCATCTGCATAATGCAGGGTGTTAATGAGTCTTCCTCCAATCCTGATGCCCCATTCTTCTTCATATAGTCCAGCTTCTTGTATTATTTGTTCAGCATACAGATTAAATAGGTATGGTGAAAGAATACAACCCTGACGCACACCTTTCCTGACTTTAAAACAATCAGTACCCCCTTGTTCTGTCTGAACAACTGCCTCTTGATCTATGTAAGGTTCCTCATGAGCACAATTAAAAAAAATAAAATAAAAACAATTAAGTGTTCCTGAATTCCCATTCTTCCCAATGTTATCCATAATTTGTTATGATCCACACAGTTGAATGCCTTTGCATAGTCAATAAAACACAGGTAAACATCCTTCTGGTATTATCTGCTTTCAGCCAGGATCCATCTGACATCAGCAATGATATCCCTGGTTCCATGTCCTCTTCTGAAACCAGCCTGAATTTCTGGCAGTTCCCTGTCAATATACTGCTGTAGCCATTTTTGAATGATCTTTAGCAAAATTTTGCTTGTGTGTGATATTAATGACATTGTTCTATAATTTCCACATTCGGTTGGATCACCTTTCTTGCGGATAGGCATAAATATGGATCTCTTTCAGTCAGTTGGCCAGGAAGCTGTCTTCCATATTTCTTGGCATAGAGGAGTGAGCACCTCTAGCGCTGCATCTGTTTGTTGAAACATCTCAATTGATAGTCCATCAATTCCTGGAGCCTTGTTTTTCGCCAATGCCTTCAGAGCAGCTTGGACTTCTTCCTTCAGTACCATCAGTTCCTGATCATATGCCACCTCTTGAAATGGTTGAATATCGACTAATTCTTCTTGGTGTAATGACTCTGTGTATTCCTTCCATCTTCTTTTGATGCTTCCTGCATCATTTAATATTTTCCTCATGGAATCCTTCACTATTGCAACTCGAGGCTTGAATTTTTTCTTCAGTTGTTTCAGTTTGAGAAATGCTGAGCGTGTTCTTCCCTTTTGGTTTTCCATCTCCAGCTCTTTGCACATGTCATTATAATACTTTGTCTTCTCGAGAGGCCCTCTGAAATCTTCCGTTCAGTTCTTTTACTTCATCAATTCTTCCTTTTGCTTTAGCTGCTCGACGCTCAAGAGCAAGTTTCAGAGTCTCCTCTGACATCCATCTTGGTCTTTTCTTTCTTTCCTGTCTTTTCAGTGACCTCTTGCTTTCTTCATGGATGATGTCCTTGATGTCATTCCACGACTCGTCTGGTCTTCGGTCACTAGTGTTCAATGCGTCAAATCTATTCTTGAGATGGTCTCTAAATTCAGGCGGGATATACTCAAGGTCATATTTTGGCTCTTGTGGACTTGCTCCGATTTTCATCAGTTTCAGCTTGAACTGGCATATGAGCAACTGACGGTCTGTTCCACAGTCGGCCCCTGGCCTTGTTCTGACTGATGATATTGAGCTTTTCCATCATCTCTTTCCACAGATGTAGTTAATTTGATTCCGGTGTGTTCCATCTGGCGAGGTCCATGTGTATAGTTGCCATTTATGTCGGTGAAAGAAGGTATTTGCAATGAAGAAGTCGTTGGTCTTGCAAAATTCTATCATTTGATCTCCGGCATTGTTTCTTTCACCAAGGCCATATTTTCCAACTACTGAGCCTTCTTCTTTGTTTCCAACTTTCGCATTCCAATCGCCAGTAATTATCAATGCATCTTGATTGCATGTTCGATCGATTTCAGACTGCAGCAGCTAATAAAAATCTTCTATTTCTTCATCTTTGGCCCTAGTGGCTGGTGCATACATTTGAATGAGAGTCGTATTAACTGGTCTTCCTTGTAGGCGTATGGATATTATCCTATCAGTGACAGCGTTGTATTTCAGGATAGATTTTGGAATGTTCTTTTTCACAATGAATGCAACACCATTCCTCTTCAAGTTGTCATCCCCAGCTTAGTAGACTATATGATTCTCTAATTCAAAATGGCCAATATCGGTCCATTTCAGCTCACTAATGCCTAGGATATCGATGTTTGTGTGTGTGAGTGTATACATGTATATATAGAGAGAGAGAGGGACTGAAAGAGAGAGAAGTGTCTTTTAAGAAATTGGCTCCTGTAATTGTGGGAGCTGGCAAGTCCAAAATCCATAGGGCAGGTGGAAGGCTGGAAACTCTGGGAGGAGATCTATGTTACAGTCTTAAGGTGAAATCTTTCAACTCTGGGAAACCTCAGGGTTTTGTTGTTGTTCGTTTTGTTTTTTGGCTCTTAAAGCCTTTAAGTGATTGAATGAGGCCCACCCACATTATGGAGGATAATCTGCTTAGCTTAAGGTCAACTGATGGTAATTGTTAATCACACAGCAAAATACCTTCACAGCAATGCCTAGATTAGCTTTTGAACAAACAACTGGGCACCATGGCCTAACCATGTTGACACATAAAATGAACCATCACACCTAGGTTTTGGCTGTAAGCTCTTTTACCTTCCACAAGCATGTTGTACCATCTGCTTCCTAAGGCAACGCTTGTCTGCTATGAGAGAGTTGGCAAGCATGAGTGCAAGTGTGCGTTCCAGATATTAAGTATTTAAATATTAATTTGTTCTTTGAAATGCTTACCAAAGTTATCGGTATGTTCATTACAAGCCTCATAATTATGCTTTATATTCATTAATGCAATCAACAGGGTAGGAATCCACCTACCCTTGGTGCTGAAAGTAGCATCTCTTATTTTCTTCCCCATGTCATTATTTCCCTTTTCCCTCCAAGTAGTTCAGTGAACCATACGAGACTGTAAATATTCAATTCTATGACATGCTTAATTGACAAAATATGGAAAAAATGTTTGTGCCAGTAGCTATAAATGACATCACATGCTCGGGAGGAAAAATATTTCAGTGGGAAATAATGTTGCAATAATAAAACATACTAGTTACATTGAAAACAGGACGGCATTTGGCTGAGAAAAAAATTCTCTCACAGCGGAATTTTTGATGGAGAAATTGACTTTAAGTAGGCTTAACATAGAGAGTGCGTGTGTCAGCACTAACAAGTGGCATTTCTGTATTTTTATCTAACATCCTTCGTGGCTTCAAAATAAATATTTCACGTTTCTTCCTGTATCATAGAAAATAAGTGGTAGAAACTTCCCCGGCTCCCCCAAGGAAATAATTGCTAACATTTATTGAGCACACCTCTGCTGAGCACTGCCTGCGTTCACTCATTTCCCCTTCAACTGTGAGGCAGGGCCTATCGTTTCCCCATTTTCTCAAGGAGAAAGCTGAGGATGGCGAAGTTGGGTGGTTCTCTTTTAGGTATCCAGGGGCTGATTAGACCCTTCTCCAACCAATATCTTTGCAGGCTCTACACTTTGAGGTTAAAAAAAAAAAAAGAACATTTGTTCCCTATGACAGGGAGTGTTGTTGTTAGTTACCGCTGAGGTGATTATGACTCATGGTGACCCCACGTGTGTAGAGTAGAGCTGCTCCACAGGTTTTTCTTGGCTACGATCTTTCAGAAGCAGATCACCAGTCCTTTCTTATGAGTTACATCTGAATGGGTTTGAACTCCAAGCTTCTGGCTAGTGGTCAAGTGCTTAGCTGTTTGTACCACCCTGCCACCTAATAAGTCGGAGTACCACTGCCTTTAGTTTGTTCTAAAGTCACAATCTCAGAAGTCATGGTCACAAAACTAGGAAGTAGTAGAACTGGGGCTTGAACTCTGGGCTGATTCCGAATCACATGTTTGTAACCATTACATTTAACCTCTTTTTGGTCCACATTTCCTCAAGAGTACAATACATAGGGTACGACTGTACCCCTTGGCAATGGTGATGCCATACTATACCTGGAAACATTATAAAAGTGCCAAGCTCTGTGCAAACAGGTTTAGATATCTAGAAGCTAATGAGGGGAAAAGCTCACTCTCACCACTGCCCCATCCAGGTTCTAGGAGGTTTTTTTGTTTGGGTGCCTCATCAGCTGGCAAACCTGGAAGAAATGACATTGTTGTTTAGTAACTTCAATGGCCAGATTTACACAGTGTTAGTTAAAAAGGTTAAAAACGTGCTACACAGTGGTTGGGTTTAGCAATTCATTAGTAAAGGAGAGATAAAAAAAAGTTGTAACAGATACACCTCATTCTCTTAAAACACATTGAAGAGCAGTTTTAACTACTTTCAAGGAGAATATAAATTATAATGACTGGAACAAAGATAAAACAAGATAATGCTCACAACCTAATTGTTTAAACTATTTCTTGGGAACACTGAGGTATAGAGGACTTTTTTTTTATTTCCTAAGAAGGAAGGTAGCCAAATATTTGGCTACAAACTGAAGATTTGCAAAAACGAATAGTAAGGAAGGAAATTCCTGCCTGAGCTCCCTTGCCAATGTAAGGCTCTTTCAATGAATGTAGCTGCAATACACAGGAATGTGTTGACGTCTGCATTTCAGATTCCAAATATCAGCCAGTTCTTTGGGCAGGAGAGGCAGGAGACCCAGGTTCTACTCCTGGTCTTCCTGTTTCCATCTGAGGGCCCTGCAGCCAGCCACCTCTGAGGTCTCAGTTTCCCTACTGGAGAAATGAAGTGTTGGATGAAATTACCTCCACGTCCGTTCCACCTCAAGCCTCTGGCCCTCCAGACCCCTTTTGGAGCCCCTTTCTTTTGCCCAGAACCAAGAGCAAAGCAAAAGGAAGTGCTTTTTTTGGGTGCTTGGCACTGAGGAGCTCCTGGTGGAGAAGGAGTAGATTCTTTGACTGTTCAATGGTGTCACAAACACAGGCTTCAACAAAGCAAGAGTTGCCTCTCTGCTGACGTAAACAAGCCCTATCACGGAGAGAGCTGGTCCATTATCAACATCAGCAGTTTATTCCGGTATCAGCATTAGCCACTCAAGCTGAGCTTAACTGACTGGCCTTGCAATTCCCTCTCGTCTGATTTTCACTTTCTGGGTTGCTGTCTTCCCATTGTTCTTTTGCCCAGCGTGGGAGCTGCTTCAGATTCTGTTTGTTGCCATAGGAATCGACTTTCAGATGGCTATGCGAGTGCTACAGACTTACCTGCTGCTGCTGCAGCAAAGCTGTGGGGGAACCTGCACCTGCTGGGACACCGGACGCAGGTTGAAGATGTGGTCTAGGGGGCAATAACCAATCAGGTCTCCAGACAGCCTCTCCCCGGCGTACAGAAAAGTAGCACAGAAGGTTTGCATGGGATCTCTATTTTTCCAAGTGCAGGCCACCTATTGTTTACCCCATCTTCCTGAACATATATATTCCAATGAGATATGCAGAACAGTGATTCTTATTTGTACATAAAAATAGGGAAACTGAGACTCAAAGGCATTACATAGCTTTCCCAACTTCCCACAGAAGTTAGTGGCACTTCTGGGGCTTGAGCCCAAATCCTTTAGCTCAGACCTCTTCTCTGCCAATAGACCACTGTCTCAGACTCCAGACATGTAATTATAAGACCAGAGCGACTGCTGCAGAGAAGTAGAGGAAATGTTATAGCCTAGTTCAGGGGTCAGCAAGCCACAGCCAAATCCAGGCTGCTTGTCTGTCGTTCTAAATAAAGTTTTATTGGAACACTGTCACGTACATTTGTTTATTTATCATCTATGGTTGCTTTCATACTACAGTGGAAGACTTGAATCGTTGCAACAGAGACCAGTTGACCCACAAAGCCCAAAATACTTGCTATCTGGCCCTTTACCAAAACAGACATCTGTTGGCCTCTTGGGTAAATACTTGGACTCAGAATTCACACATACATGGATTAGAATTCAAGACCTGCTACTTTGAAGTTGTGTGATTTCAGAAAATTACTCAATCTTGCTGAGCCTCAGTTTCCCCATGTGTAAAATGAGGAATAATAATAGTTCCTGTCACATAGGATTGTTAGTTATCTCTTGTTGTTAGGTGCCATCAAGTCAGTTTGAACATCAACTAATTCTTTTTGGTATGACTCCGTGTACTCCTTCCATCTTCTTTTGATGCTTTCTGCGTCGTTTAATATCTTACCCATAGAATCCTTCACTATGGCAACACGAGGCTTGAATTTTTTCTTCAGTTCTCTCAGCTTGAGAAATGCCGAGCGTGTTCTTCCCTTTTGGTTTTCCATCTTCAGCTCTTTGCACATGTCATTATAATACTTTACTTTGTCTTCTCAAGCCACCCTTTGAAATCTTCTGTTCAGTTGTTTTACTTCATCATTTCTTCCTTTTCCTTTAGCTGCTTGATGTCTTGAGCAAGTTTCAGAGTCTCCTCTGACATCCATCTTGGTCTTTTCTTTCTTTCCTGTCTTTTCAATGACCTCTTGCTTTCTTCATGGATGATGTCCTTGATGTCATTCCACAACTTGTCTGGTCTTCCATCACTAGTGTTCAGTGCGTCAAATCTGTTCTTCATATGGTCTCTAAATTCAGGTGGGATATACTCAAGGTCATATTTTGGCTCTTGTGGACTTGCTCTGATTTTCCTCACTTTCAACTTGAACTTGCATATGGCTAATTGATGGTCTGTTCCACAGCTGCAATTCCCTCTCGTCTGATTTTCACTTTCTGGGTTGCTGTCTTCCCATTGTTCTTTTGCCCAGCGTGGGAGCTGCTTCAGATTCTGTTTGTTGCCATAGGAATTGACTTTCAGATGGCTATGTGAGTGCTACAGACTTACCTGCTGCTGCTGCAGCAAAGCTGTGGGGGAACCTGCACCTGCTGGGACACCGGATGCAGGTTCTGACTGATGATATTGAGCTTTTCCATCATCTCTTTCCACAGATGTAGTTAATTTGATTCCAGTGTGTTCCATCTGGCGAGGTCCATGTGTATAGTCGCCGTTTATGTTGGTGAAAGAAGGTATCTGCAGTGAAGAAGTTGTTGGTCTTGCAAAATTCTATCATTCGATCTCCGGCACTGTTTCTTTCACCAAGGCCATATTTTCCAACTACTGAGCCTTCTTCTTTGTTTCCAACTTTCGCATTCCAATCACCAGTAATTCTCAATGCATCCTGATTACATGTTCGATCAATTTCAGACTACAGCAGCTAATAAAAATCTATTTCTTCATCTTTGGCCCTAGTGGTTGGTGCGTAAATATAAGTAATAGTTGTATTAACTGATCTTCCTTGTAGGCGTATAGATATTATCCTATCACTGACAGCGTTGTACTTCAGGATAGATCTTGAAATGTTCTTTTTGTCAATGCATGCAACACCGTTCCTTTTCAAGTTGTCATTTCCGGCATAGTAGACCATATGATTGTCTGATTCAAAATGACCAATAACAGTCCATTTCGGCTCACTAATGTCTAGGATATCGATGTTTATGCATTCCATTTCATTTTTGATGATTTCCAATTTTCCTAGGTTCGCACTAGGTTTTTGTACTTCATACATTCCATGTTCTGATTATTAATGGATGTTTGCAGCTGTTTCTTCTCATTTTGAGTCGTGCCACATCAACAAATGAAGTTCTCGAAAGCTCAACTCCATCCACGTCATTAAGGTCGACTCTATTTTGAGGAGGCAGCTCTTCCCCAGTCATCTCTTGAGTGCCTTCCAACCTGGGGGGCTCATCTTCCGGCCCTATGTCAGACAATGTTCCACTGCTATTCATAAGGTTTTTGCTGGCTAACTCTTTTCAGAAGTAGACCGCCGGGTCCTCCTTCCTAGTCTGTCTTAGTCTGGAAGCTCAGCTGAAACGTGTCGTCTATGGGTGACCCTGCTAGAATCTGAATACAGGTGGCATAGCTTCCAGCATCACAGCAATACTCAAGCCCCCACAGTATGACAAACTGACAGGCACGTGGGGGATTTTGCCCATAGAGTCCTTTAATATTGCACCTCAAGGCTTGAATTTTTTCTTCAGTTCTTTCAGCTTGAGAAATGCTGAGCTGTACTTCCTTTTCTTTCTTTCTCACTCCAGGTCTTTGCACATTTCGTTTTAATATTTTACTTTGTCTTCTTAAGTCACCCTTTGAAATCTTCTGTTCAGCTCTTTTACTTCATCATTTCTTCCTTTTGCTTTAGCTACTCTATGCTCGAGAACAACTTTCAGAGTCTCTTTTGACATCCATTTTGTTCTTTTCTTCCTATCTTTTTAACGGCCTTTTGCTTTCTTCATGTATAATGTCCTTGATGTCATCCCACAACTCCTCTGGTCTTCAGTTATTAGTGTTCAATGCGCCAAATCTATTCTTCAAATGATCTCTAAATTCAGGATGTGATATACTCAAGGTTATACTTTGGCTCTTGTGGACTTGTTTTAATTTTCTTCAGGTTCAACTTAAACTTGCATATGAGAAATTGATAATCTCTTCAACAGTTGGCCCCTGGCCTTGTTCTAACTGAGGATATTGAGCTTCTCCATTGTTTCTTTCCACAGATGTAGTTTATTTGATTCCTGTGTATTCCATCTGGAAAGGTCCATGTGTATAGTCTCCATTTATGTTGTAGAAAAAAGATATTTGCAATGAGTAAATCATTAGTCTTGCAAAATTCCGTCATGTGATCTCTGACATCATTTCTATCATCAAGTCCATATTTTCCAACTACTGATCCTTTTTGTTCTCAACTTTCACATTCCAATCACCAGTAATTATCAATGCATCTCAATCACATATCTGATAATTTTCAGACTGCAGAAGTTGGTAAAAGTCTTCTATTTCTTCATCTTTGGCCTTAGTGGTTGGTGGATAAATTTGAATAAGTAAATTTGCATAAATTTATCTCTTAATAAAACTTAATGATTATAATGTATGCTTAGAATACTCTCTGGCATATGGTAAGCAATCTAAGGAAAATCAGGCCCTATTTTCTGCCACTAAGCTTTCTGCCAGTGGTTCTCTCCTAGTTAACTGAGGCGCATGCAACTGGACTGCCAGGAAGCACTTCATTTTCATAGGTCTTGTACAGAAAATCCAAAAGACATAGTCTGCCTGCTCCTCTGTGCCACTCCTGCCCCCAGTCCTGCCTGCTACAATTGCACCCACTTCTGATTCAGCTCTGAGCTTGATTTGCATCACTCAGGACTTTCCTCTGCTAGTTAAGGACATTTGACTGCTGCTTCTGCTTGGACACTGTTGCTATGCTTGGGATTTCTACCCCCAATAGATCTCAGCATTGGAGCAAAATCCAGCAGATGACAATAAGTAGGTTCAGAGGCAAGAGTGATATATTTTGGTGCAGGAATATTGCCCAAGCCATAGATTTATTGTGCATGTGTGTCCTATTTATGAATGTTACCGGTTTTTGGAGTTATCTTGGTGGTACGAGATGACAGATTTCTTTAATTCTGAGCTTTTACATAAGATAGGTCATTCCAGTGACCCAGGCAGCCCAGTAGCCCCAAGTGATAAACCATGAATAAGCATGGTCACTGGTCTCCTTGAAGTAGGCCCCCAAAGGTGGTTGTTAGCTGCCGTCAAGTTGGCTCTGACTCATGGTAATCCCATACACAGTGGAACAAAGACGCTACCTTGTCCTACGCCATCCCCATGATTGGTTACATATTTAGACCACTGTGATCCACAGGGTTTTTATTGGCTGATGTTTGGAAGTCGATCACAGGCCTTTCTTCCTAGTCTGTCTTGGTCTGGAAGCTCTGCTGGAACGTGTTTAGCATCATAGAAACACACAAGCCACCACTGTGGTTGCTGTGCATGAATTGCATTGGCTGGGAATCGAACCCAAGTCTCCTGCATGGGAGGTGAGAATTCTACAGCTAGACTAGCAGTTCCCTCCAGCAAAGGTTAGGGTTTGCTCAAAAATTCTTAGACTTTGCCATCATTCATGACATGATCTAAACCAATAACTGCCACCAAGGGCACACTTTTTCAGGTTTTCCTCACCAGGGCCCACACATTTGGATGTATTTCATCACATCAACGTGCATTTATTTATTTGAATAACTTTTGTTACCATCTGCATTTATGAAGTAACAATTATGCTTCCCCCTTTTTTAATTAATCAAAGGGTAAAGTAACTCAAAACCAGTTTCTTGTCAGTGTGCAATGACCAAGGCTACCACATGCACCGAGCTGACAGAATCCTAGCCCCAAGTCAGAGTACCTGTGGCTTTGACTGCTCGCGCAGTCTTAAGTAGATGTAAGTTCTCTGTTGCGTTGGGAGCATTTTCGTTTGTTTAGCTTTCAGAATGGCTTGTGGACCCCATTTCTACCCTACAGGCTGCTCAGGCATCTAGGGACCTTCTCAAACAAAAGTTTTTAGGCTCTACAACTTGACACTATTTTTTCTTAAAGTAGTATGTTTGTTCCCTGTGGCAAGGCGTCCCACTGCCTTTAATTTGTTCTAAGTGCCTCCTTCCAGTCTCAGGATGTGTACAAGGTGTGCTGGGATGGAGCTGTCCTTTCCTTTCAGCATCCTGGGATTTAATGAATAAGTCCAGGGTCACTTGTTTATATCCTGCAAGCAGACAGGAGGCCGGGGTTGGGGGGTGATTAGGAGCACCAGCTTTGAGTCATGCAGAACTGGTGTCTCCCTCTGGCCCTGCCACTCTTTGAGACTCTGTTTCCTTGTCTATGAAGTGGAGGTAATGATAGGAGCTACCTCATAGGTTGGATGTGAGGAGGAAACGAGATAGCGCCTGACCAATAGCTAGTGCAGCCCTGGGACACAGACTACATCCAGGTGGGCCAAGGAGGGGTACCAGTGGCCATCCCTGTTGTCTTCCTCCTCATCAACATCCCAGGGGCATTTCCCCACTCAGCCTTTGCCTTCCTGGCCTGAGACGCACAAATCAAATCAGTTGCCGTGAAGTCGATTTCGACCTATGGCGAACACTTGTGTGCAGAGTAGAACTGGTTGTGATCTTCTGGAAGTTAATTGCCAGGACTTTCTTCCAAGCATCTCTGGGTGGGTTTGAACCTCCAACCTTTTGGTTAGGAGCTGAGTATTTAGTTGTTTGCACCACCCAGGGATTCTGCTAACAAGTCCAGACCTCTACAATGTGCATAGTCAAGAGGCGAAGGCGGTGGCCTCTTGGTTAAGTTAAGAGTCCCATTTCATTTTAGGAGAAGGCAGGTTTGCTAGGAACAGATGAAAATTAGCAAAGTACAACTGAATACGGCCCTTGCGTGTGGGGGTGGGAGGTGAAGATGGTGCAGTTTCCTGATACAGGGACCCTCTTTCGGGGTACTGGAGGGAAACCCCTATCAGCTCTATCATCATCAGGAATCCCCACACAAGCTTGTTTCATGTACTTCCTTGTACAGCCTCACACTCAGGGCCCAAGATGGATGCTCATATCACTGTGGAGAACCTGGAGCCAGGGGTAGAAAGGCTTCTGGGAATACCACACTGTCTAGAAAATTTCTCCTTTGGGCTCGTTCTGTTCCTTCCCAGCAGACCCTGTGATGCATCAGTATTATGCCTGCATGCCTACAGACGGTGGGCCCCGGCCTGAGCCCCAGCCCAAGCTGGACTAATGCTGGTTTCTCTTTCTCCTTCCCTCCCTCTCCCTCTGCCCCTGCCAAATGGAGCCCTTGCCGTTCTCTTGTTCCTAAAGCTTCTGCTACCAGCCTCCCTCCCTCCTTCCAGCTCCAACAGATACACAACCAAATGGCTCCCAGTCATGACCTCCTTCTGACCTTTTCCCTCTGAAGAACAGGCCCACTTGGTCGGTCTCCACTTTAGGGACCATCAGACTTCAGTCCTAGCTGAAAGTCCCTGAGTATTTATTTAGTTAAAACAGTGCTCGGGCACTGGGCACAGATACAGCCTGGGACATCTGAGCTCTTCCAGGACAGTCCCAATTTAAAAAAAAAAAATCCAATCTCCTTGTCAGACCATGTTTCTCGGTTTGGGATTTGGGAAATGTGGTTGCTGTAGGTAGAGCCATACCTCATCAGAGGCACAGGCATAATTACGTATAATAATGTACCTCCGAAGATGCGTAATGAATGATAATTAAGATATTTACATTATGCACATGTACTTTCAGCCCCAGGACTTCAATTCAAAATGCCAATTGTCCCTTAACATAAATGAGATTCAGGGCTAACCTGCCTAGAACTTGGTCAGGAATGCTTGCCTTCCGCTGTAAGGAGTTCAGAGGGAGCCGTGAACGGGAGCCCGGGATCTCCCCCACATCCTGGATTTTCCAGGCAGTTGCAGTCTCAGAGTATGTGTCCCAGTTTGCGGTTTAGCAAACATAACCCCCAACGTTGCAACAATCCTCGTAGATTCGGTTAGTTCCCTTGTTTAACAGTGAACCCACATTTTTAAGAACCTCCTGGGTACACGACATAATTGAAGACCACCTCTTTTTTTTTTTTACTGTCACCTGTTCCCTCCCTTCCCCACCTTGTCTCCTCTCCCTTTCAGCCACCTCCAAAGAAGAAAACCTCAGGTCACCTCTGGCCAAAAAAAAAAGAAACAAAAAATCTGTTGCTGTTGAAGCGATTCTGACTCATGGCGACGCCATGTGTTACAGAGTAGAATTGCTGCATTGGGTTTTCTTGGCTGTTATCTTTTACAGAAGCAGATCATCAGGGCTTTCTTCCATGGCCCCACTGGGTGGGTCTGAACTGCCAACCTTTAGGTTAGTAGCGGAGGGCAAACCGTTTGTGTCACCCAGGACCTCCACTTCTGGCTACTTGAGTGTTAACGTCTGTGTGTAAGGGTTTGTCATCACCACCTTTCCTATTTCCATAGCTCAGCTCAGGTAACCTTATTGTCACCTCCTTAGGTGGTGGAGGAGAAATGCCTAATTTCACTTTGGAAAGGCAGAGAACATTCTAGAACATGTAACTTACAATGTGATTAGATCTGGGGAGTTCTGATTCTGCGTGTTTTATGCCTGAGGCAAGAGAGGTGATAGTAGAATAGGAGTAAGGAGGTATTTCTTTTTTCTCTCCCCCCACCCCGCCAACATTTTATTATACAAATTTCAAGTTGATAACAAAGTTAAAAGGTTTTTAGAGTGAACAGTATTCAAGTGTTTTTGAACTACAAAAAACCCCAGCCATTTCAGTGTTGTTTCCCTAGTACACCCTGACCAGGAGAGCCTGGGCGGAGGCACAGAGGCATGTTGTTCTCCGTCCTGAACAGTATGTACCTAAGTGGGGCATTCTTTCTTCATCTGAACTCATTGTATCTACTCTCACCGCAGATGAATGTAATTATGTTTCCCAAAAGTCTTTGCTGTGTACAGACCACTGGTCACTTCCCTTGCCTTGCTGCACCGCTCACCCCTCCCCACCGCCCACTCGCATCCTGGCCCACTCCCTCACTTATCCCTCCACTCCCTCCAGCTCTGACCCCAACCAGTCGGGAATGTGAAAATCTAGACAACGGGGAATTTTTAGTTGCTACCTATCAAAGACAGTTTAATGAAGCTGGAAGAAAATTTTTAAAGCAAATGTCACAGAGAACATCAAGCGATCTGAGGTAACGGAGTTGGACATAGAAGAAAATCTGTCCTCCCTTTTCTTTGGCTCCTGATTTCTTTCAAGCCTGAGTAGATGGTAGCACAAGGTTATTTAAGTTTTCCCTTCCACAAAAGCAAGGCAGATGCCTAAAATTTTAAATTTAGGTGGCAGAATGTACCAGGGTGAGACTAGTGCCTATTTCAATTGGTGCCCACCTGAGTCAGAATTCTAGAGGAAATAGAGGCTACCCCCAAAATATTCATTTTAAAGTTTTTTTTTTTCATTTTAAACAAGTCCCAGCCAAGCATTTCAATTGAAAAATATCTGTGCATATTAATTATAACATTTATAAAAAGGATGGTAATCATACCTTGCAAATTCTAGACTTTCATTCTAAGACTTCAAGGAACTTTACAAGCATCAATTACCTCTTTCAACTCTCCTGTGAGGCAGATATGTTTTATTATATTCATTTATATTTATTAACTAGTACTTGAGAAACTCTATTTTGGTCTTAAAATTCATCTTGGCTAAAAAAAGTACCTAGTGTATATATGATAATACTTTGCACATATAGGATACCTTTCTTCTAAGAACTCAGCATACTTAAGACTTAGCTTCACAAAAGCCTTTGGGGAAGATAGAAGGTGGCACTATTCTCTGAGCCTCTAGATGAGGATCAGCCATTACCTTCCTGACTGTGGTCAAAATTTAGCTGGGAAAGACCCAATTTTTGCATTAAAAAAATAGTGCTTTAAAAAAAAAGTATACAAACATGTTTACATCAAAACCTGCACGTGAATGTGCATATAAGCTTTAATCACAATTGCCAAAAACTGGAAGCAACCAAGATGTCCTTCGATAGGTGAACAAACTGTGATACAGCCATACAATGGAGTATTATTCTATGATAAAAAAGAAATGAGCTATCAAGCCACAGAATACATGGAGGAACATCAGATACACACTTCTAAGTGAAAGAAGCCAATGTGAAAAGGCTATATACCATATGACTCCAACTATATGACATTCTGGAAAAAGGCTAAACTACAGACACTAAAAAGATCAGTGGTTGCCAGGGGTCCAGGCGAACAGGTGGAACCCAGGGAACTTTTAGGGCAGTGAAACCATTCTGCATGATACTATAATGGTAGATAAATGATACTTCACATTTGTCAAAACCCATACAACTGTACGACACAAACAGTAAACCCTAATGTAAACTATGACTTTAAAAAATGACTTTAGCTAATAAAAATAAGTAAAAATGATTTCTTATTCAATTACTATTTATTGTGGTTCTACTATGTGTTCTAGGAACTGTAGAAAATATCAAGGTGACTTGTACATGGTCCTTGCTCCCAAGGAGCTTCTCAAATATCCCCTAAAAGAAGACAATCTTTGAGGCAAAGCCAACACGGCACCCAATACAGATGCGATCATGCTGTCCCTCTGCAGCAAAGACCCAAAAAACTAAGCAAAACAGATACAAACGTCAATCCCGGAACCCTAAGCATCAAATGAAGGGATAAAGAACTAGAGAAACACCAAATTGAAGAAAAAAACAGAGAATGAGGAGAAATACGAAGTGGAGGTCCCCCGCCAACTAACATGACACAGCATCGTCATCTTAGAGCAGAGTCAGCAATGACCCCGGACAGGGAGTATGGGAAGGCAACTTCACAGAGCTCCCAATAGGAGACAGAACACCTGGTAACCAGAGAAACACACATTCCCACCACTTACCTTTCTGCCCTGTATGCCACCCCTGCCCCTTCCTGACAAGCCACACCACACTGCCTGCCTGAGCAGAGGGCTTCAGGCCTGTGATCACCCCAGATTGGCCCCATGCCTACCTACCAGCTCCTGCTGTACCATTTTTTCCTTTATTCCTTTTCTTTCTCCTTCCCACCTAGCCTTGTATGTCATCCTCATCCCTTCCCCACAGGCCACTCGGCTAGAGAGCTACCAGCCTGCTGTAACCCAAGGTCAACCCCACCTCCACCCACTGGCTCCTGTCGTGCTATTTTTTTCGTTCCCAGTCCCACCTAGCCCCATACGCCACCCTTACCTCTTCCCCACAGGACACACCACGCCACTCTGCTAGAGAGCTACCAGCCCACTGTTACCGAGGTCCACCCCGCTCCCACCTGCTAGCATCCACCATGCCATTTTTTTTTCTTTTCCCTTTTTTCCTTTTCTTCCTCCCTCACACCTAGCCCCGTATGTCACCTCTACCTCTTCCAACTGGGCCATGCCATACTGCCTCAGGTAGAGAACTACCGTTCCACCGCCATCCCGTGTCTCCTCCGCCCCCACCCACCAGTTCCTGCTGCCTCACTTTTTTTCCCTTTCTTACTTTTCTTTCTCTCTCCCACAGAACCCTAAACCCCACCTCTACTCCTTCCCACCAGGTCATGCTGCATTGCCTTAGCTAGAGAGCCACCAGCCTGCTGCCAGCCCAAGTCCCACCCACCATGCCATTTTTCCCTTTTCCTCCTTTTCTTTCTCCCTCCCACCTAGCCCCATATCCCACCTCTGCCCCTTCTCTCAGGGCCACATTGTACCACCTTGGCTAGAGAGCCACTGACCTGCTGCCAGCCTAAGTCTGCCCTACCGCACTTGCAGGCTCCTGCTGCAGCTTTTTCCCTTTCTTCCTTTTCTTTCTCCTTCCCATCTAGCCCCATGCACCACCTCTACTCCTTCCCACAGGGCCATGCCGCACCACCACATGTAGGGAGATACCACCCTGCCACTGCCCTGGGTCCTACCCCCACCCCTACCTGCCCTCACCCACTGGCTCCTGCCATACCATTTTTTCTTTTTTTTTTTTCCCTTTTTTTCTCCCACCTAGCCCTGTACACCACCTCACCCCATTCCTGCTGGGCCATGCCACACTGCCACAGCTGGAGAGCCACTGGCCTGCTGCTTTATACATTCCGCCAACCCCAAAGCCACCTCCCCAACCTTCCAGCTGGCCCCGAGGTCTGCCCCATCCCCACTCATTGGCTACCTTTTTTTTTCCTCTCTCTTTTCTTTCTTCCCCCCACCTAGCCCTGTACACCATCCCCACCCCCGCTTCCTGCCAGCCCTTGCCATCTTGCAATGGTCTGCACTGCCTCTTCTCTCCTTCCACTCAACCAGCTGCTGAACACTGGGAACCGAGCCTATACCACTCCCTGTCTGACACCTCTGCCTATCTGGCGAAGGGCTGTAATCACTCCCATACCACTGGATCAACATCAGGAGGCAGATAGCACCTGCCCAATCAACTCTTAGCCACCTTGCCAAACCAATGTACAGCGAAGTAGTCTTGCCCCACCTGCTGCTACCCTGCCCACATAGACAAGGTGATGAGAGCTATTGTGCCCATGGAGTTGCAAGCAGCAAAACATGCCTGGCCCACCTACCCTGACATAACAAAAGGAGGAGGATGAAAACAAATGAACATACAATGAATAAAGAAAATAATACATTCAGGTCTCCGAGACAGCAGACAACATCAAAACATATAAAAAAGCAGGACAATATGGTTCAGCAAGTGACCAAAACAAAGAATCAGATCACCTTCTGGTAGAAGAAAAGGCAGTGGAACTACCTGATATAGAAAAAGAAAAAGGAAGAAAATTACAGACCAATGTTGTTGTTAGGTGCCATCGAGTCAGTTTACGAATCATAACGACCCTATATACAACAGAACAAAACACTGCCCAGTCCTGCGCTACACTCACAACCCTTGCTATGATTGAGCCCATTGTTGTAGCTGCTGTGTGAATCCATCTAGTCGAGGGTCTTCCTCTTTTTTCGTTGGCGCTCTACTCTACCAAGCATGATGTCCTTCTCTAGGTCCCTCCTGATAACATGTCCAAAATACATGAGACTAAGTCGCGCCATTCTCTCTTTCAAGAAGCATTCTGGCTTTATTTCTTCCAAGACCGACTTGTTCATTCTTCTGGTAGTCTACAGTGTATTCAATATTTTTTGTGAATACCATAAATCAAAGCCATCAGTTCTTCTTCAGTCTTCTTTATTCATTGTCCAGCTTTCATATACATATGAGGTGACGGAAAATATTGTCGCTTGGGTCAGGCACACCTTAGTCCTTAAAGTCTTTGCTTTTCAACACTTTTAAAGAGATCTTTTGTAGCAGATTTGTCCGATGCAATTTCTCATTTGATTTCCTGACTCCTGCTTCCATGGGTGTTGATCGTGGATCCAAGTAAAATGAAATCCTTGACTACGTCAATCTTTTCTCCATTTATCATGATGTTGCTTAGTGGTCCATTTGTGATGATTTTTGTTTTCTTTGTGTTGAGGTATAATCCATACTGAAGGCTATAGTCTTTGATCTTCATCAGTAAGTGCTTCAAGTCCTCCTTGCTTTCAGCAAGCAAGGTTGTGTCATCTGCATAATGCAGGTTGTTACTGAATCTTCCTCCAATCCTGATGCCCTGTTCTTCTTCATATAGTCCAGCTTCTCAGATTATTTGTTCAGCACACGGACTGAATAGGTATGATGAAAGAATACAACCCTGACGCACACCTTTCCTGACTTTAAACCAATCAGTATCCTCTTGTTCTGTCCGAACAACTGCCTCCTGGTCTATGTACAGGTTCCTCAAGAGCATGATCAAGTGTTCTGGAATTCCCATTATTTGCAATGTTATCCATAATTTCTTATGATCCACACAGTTGAATACCTTTTCATAGTTAATAACACACAGGTAAACATCCTTCTGGTATTATCTGCTTTCAGCCAGGATCCATCTGACACCAGCAATGATATCCCTGGTTCCACATCCTCTTCTAAATCCAGCTTGAATTTCTGGCAGTTCCCTGTCGAAGTACTGCTGCAACTGTTTTTGAATGATCTTTGGCAAAATTTTACTTACATGTGATATTAATGATATTGTTTGATAATTTCCACATTCTGTTGGATCATCTATCTTTGGAATGGGCATAAATATGGCTGTCTTCCAGCCTGTTGGCCAAGTAGCTGTCTTTCAAATTTCTTGGCATAGGTGAGTGAGCACCTCCAGCACTGCATCTGTTTTTCGAAACATCTTAATTGATACTCTGTCAATTCCAGCAGCCTTGTTTTTTGCCAATGCCTTCAGTCCAGCTTGGACTTCTTCCTTCAGTACCATTGGTTCTTGATCATACCCTACCTCCTGAAATGGCTGAATGTCAACCAATTCTTTTTGGTACAGTGACTCTCTGTATTCCTTCCATCTTCTTTGGGTGCTTCCTGTATTGTTCAGTATTTTTGCCCATAGAATCCTTCTATATTGCAACTCGAGGCTTGAAATTTTTCTTCAGTTCTTTCAGCTTGAGAAATGCTGATGTGTTCTTCCTTTTTGGTTTTCTATCTCCAGGTCTTTGCATATTTCATTATAATACTTTGTCTTCTCGAGTTGCCTGTTGAAATCTCTTGTTCAGCTCTTGTACTTCATCATTTCTTCCATTAGCTTTAGCTACTCCACCTTCAAGAACAAGTTTCAGAGTCTCTTCTGTCATCCATTTTGGTCTTTTCTTTCTTTCCTGTCTTTTTAATGATCTTCGGCTTTCTTTATGCATGATGTCCTTGATGTCATCCCACAACTTGTCTGGCCTCTGGTCATTAGTGTTCAATGGGTCAAATCTCCTTGAGATTGTCTCCAAAGTCAGGCGGGATATACTCAAGGTAGTATTTTGTCTTTTGTGGACTTGTTTTAATTTTCTTCAGCTTCAGTTTGAACTTGCATATTAGCAATTGATGGTCTGTTCCACAGTCATACCCTGGCCTAGTTCTGACAGATGATATTGAGCCTTTCCATTATCTCTTTCCACAGATGTAGTCTATTTGAGTCCTAAGTTTTCCATCCAATGAAATCCATGTATATAATTGCCATTCATGTTTTCGAAAAAAGGTATCTGCAATGACTAAGTTATTAGTCTTGCAAAATTCTACCATGCGATCTCCAATGTTGTTTCTATCATCAAGGCTATATTTTCCAACTACTGATCTTTCTTATTTGTTTCCAGCTTTTGAATTCCAATCACCAATAATTATCAATGCATCTTGATTGCATGTTTGATCAATTTCAGACTGCAGAACTTGGTAAAAATCTTCAATTTCCCCATCTTTGGCTTTAGTGATTGGCATGTAAATTTGAATAATAGTCATATTAACTAGTCTTCCTTGTAGGCATATGGATATTATCCTATCACTGACAGCGTTTTAGTTTAAGACAGATCTTTTTTTTAGGCTTTTTTTTTCTTCTTTTTATTGTGCTTTAAGTGAAAGTTTCAGGATAGATCTTGAAATGTTATTTTTGACAATGAATGCAATGCCATTCTTCTTCAATTTGCCATTCCTGGCATAGTAGACCATATGATCGTCTGATTCAAAATGGCCAATACCAGTCCATTTCATCTTACACATTCCATTTAATTTTTACGGCTTCCAATTTTCCTAGATTCTGGGCCCTCGTGGGGCAGTGGTTAAGAGCTATGGATGCTAACCAAAAGGTTGACAGTTCGAATCCACCAGCCGCTCTTTGGAAACCCTGTGGGACAGTTCTGTTCTGTCCTATAGGGTCGCTATGAGTCGGAACTGACTCGAAGGCAGTGGTTTTGGATTTGGGTTCTTGATTTGGACAGGAATCCCTGCTCTGTGGTCTCACAGTATCTTTCCTTCAGAGCATTGATCACAGTCTGAAGTACCGCATTCATTAGAGTAACTTTGGAGTCATCAGTATATTCAAAGTACTTAAAGCTATGGGAGCCAGATGAGATCACCTAGGAAGTATACATAAATAGAAAAGAGGAAATGGCCAAGGACTAAGTTCTGGGGCACTCTGATGTTTAGCGGTCAGAAAGATGAATCAGGAACAAAGACTGAAAAGTTAATGGCCAGTAAGAGAAGAGTAAAACTCAAAGAGGGTGGTGCCCTGAAAGCCAAGTGAAGAACATGTTTGAAGAAGGAGGAAGGGATCAAATGTGCAAAATGCTGCTGCTCGATGAGGACTGCCAACCACCACTGGATTTGGCATCACAGGAGTCATCGGTGGCCCTGACAAGAGAAGTTTTGGGGCATTAAGACCTGACTGCAGTGGGTTCGATGGCAAATGGGAGGGGTAGAAGTGGAGAGAACAAGTATAGATAACTCTCTGGGGCGCTTTTGCAGTAAAGGGGAGCAGAGCGATGGGCAGTAGCTAAAGAAGGATGTAGGGTCAAGGGGAGGTTTTTTAGTGATGGCAGGTGAGGAGTATCCAGTAAGTAAGGTAAGCATGAGCTTACTTATGCTTACTCACTGATCTGTAGCAAACAATTTCACATTTTTTTCAACACATCAAAGATTCTGCTTCTAAGTATGGCTGGGATCTGTCTCTTTCCCAATCCCACAGCACCTTCCTACAGAATCGAAGCCTGTTTTCAAATTTACCGTCCCTGACAGGGGCAGATGACTCAGTAAACAAGGTAAGCATGGGCTGACTTGTGCTTATTTATTAATCTGTGGTGAACAATTTAGTGAACAATTTAGTGAACAATTTCATACGGGTTTTACTTTGATGTGGGATAGTGAAATCCATGTGAAATTGCTCACTACATGTTAGTAAGCAAGCACAAGTAAGCCCCTGCTTACCTTGCTTATTGGGTATTCCGCCCCTGACAATGAGAGATGTTATAGCATGTTTCTATGCTGATAGGAAAGATCCAGTAGTGTGAGAAAAACTGAGGAGGAAGGTGAGAGAGGGGGGACTTGCGGGAGAGAAGTTCCAGAGCTGCAAGAGATGGGATTTGGGGCACCATTGGAGTGGCAAGTGGCAAGAGCAGAGCCAGTTCACTAAGTGTGACGGGAGAGAAGGCCAGATAAATGGTAGCTGTTAAAATGTGGTCGTGAGATCTTGCAGAAGTTCTCTTTTGATTGCTTCAGTGTTCTCAGTGAAGTAAAAAGGAAGGTCTTCAGGTTGGGACTGAAAATGGGACAAGAGGTGTTAAGTGACTGGGGAGAGTGGGAGCTGGATGAACCAGGGGAATGTAATTGGATGAGTAGTTACATCTCTGTATGTACCTGGAATTGTTCACCTAGATCATCCTTGTTGTGTAGGTCTCATCATACCCTCTAGACAGACTAGAAGCTTCTCAACTGCAGTACTCATGTCTGATTCAGCTTTGTATCTCTAATACCTAGTTTGGTGCTTTTTCCTAGCAAAGGCTGAGTAAATACTTTTTTACAAACAAAGGATTCAATGAATGCAAGTAAGGCCCTGTAGGGAGAAACAGTGAGTGGTTTCATCAGACCCTACAGATCACCCACCACCACATGCAATTCTCTCCCCATGCTGGAGGTTAAATACGGCCACTGCTTGGGCTTCTCTTGATTAGCCATTTGTAACCTGAGGCTCCAGCAGCAGTACCCTTCCTCTAAACCACTGGTTCTCAAAGAGCAGTATCAGCAGTGAACTTGTTAAAAATGCAAATTTACCATCTCTCCCCTTCCCCCAGACCTACTGAATCAGAAACTGTGGAAGTGGGGCCCAACAATCTGTTTTAACGAGTCTTCCAGGGCATTCTGCTGATGCTCAAGCTGAGGAACCACTGCTCCAAGGTAAGTACAACGAACCTGGTTTGGTCTGACACAATAAATCTCTGTCCATCAGGAACTCCTGGAGAGCTGGGCTACGGGCATGAACCAGCTGAAGGAAGGAAAGGTTTGAGTCTCCATGAGTCATGGATCTAGGGGCTCTTGATGAGGCCATAGGTCAGTCTTCTTTAACACTGCTCTTTAACAACTATTGTCCCTAGAAATGTTTGATTGGCCTGCAGGAGTCATGCTAATTACAACCATTTACAGAAACCACTTAATCTTTTGGCCCAATTACCACACAAATCATTGGACATGTCTCACAGTAACTTTTGTTGCAAGTCTTATTTGATTATAATACTAATCTTTTCTGGTATGCTCAATTTTCATTTTTTATTAGTTTAATAATAATTTTATTATTCACATAACAGGGTCATATGCTCCCAACTAAAAAGAATTAGACAGACCCAGTAAAAACATTGACCCAATCAGCCTGAGCACATAAAGACAGTAATTAGTGTTTCCCTGGGTTCACATATCGATAGGTTTCAGTTTAAGCAAATTCAGTACACTAAAATCCGTGCTTAAAAAATAAGTGGTGATATTCACATTACAAAAAGGTGTTTCACTTTACAGACACTTGTTGCGCAACAGTGACCACATCATACTAACTGAAAACTTCATTTATATGTGCATGTGTGTGTATTTTACATACTGATTTACAGAAGCACGGCTGTTACACAAATATGGGCCCACCTGCAATAGCCTCCAGCTTTTCTTGGGAATGAAGTGGGACGCTCAAGAGCACCATTGAAATTCCAGATTATTCTGAGGTAGTCCTGTCACAGATCCAGTCTATTCTTGGAGATTTTCCACCATTGCCAAGGTGTGAACTATAGCCCAGTGACTCATGCCTCATGGTTGATACTGGGGACCACAGAAGGCTAAGTGCCATCCACAAAACTAGGTGAGAATTAATTCCTACCAGTTCAGCGAGGGAAGAAACTTATTATGATTCTGTATTCAATTCCAAGATGTTGTTTTAAAGACATATTTATATTGTTAATGAAGACAGGGGTGTATAAATCTTGTGCATTGGATTATGTAATGAAGCCGTTGCTCAGAATTCTGATTAACCCACCAGGTCAGTAAATTCCTCTTGCCTGCTTTATAGTGATAAATAGCCCATGAAGTGTTCCGTCTGGCAATGGCCTTCCTTATTTATCGTATCTTACACAATCAAAGGGGAAATCCCTTGTCTTCTATGTGAACTTGATACTGAGTTATGTGGTCAGCCCCAGCATTCCTGTCCATGGCCTCTCTGCCCAAACAGCCTTCTTCCTGCATGGCAGCCAGTTCAGGTCTCAAGTGCTGGGCAGACCCACTAGACCTCACTTCAAAAGGGGCCTCTTCTGGGGAGTCTTCTTGGATTAATTCCCTAGGAATCACCCCTTTTAACTCCCACATATTCAGAGTGGACTGCATTATTCTGCATTTAGCACACTGCTTTGCCAAATAAAAAAAGACAGAGAGGAAAAAGAGATTATACAAAGATGACATTAGGACATAGGAAGGAATCTGAATCACTGTCATTGCCAGAAGTTGAAAGCTTCATGAATGGTTCTTAACCATGGGGGGCTTCAAGGGCCATCTCTAAGAGTCTTTTGACAACTACAACTCCTCTCCCCAGAAATATGTTCATTCAAAATTTCAAATCCAATTTCAGGAAGTTTATGGACCTCATTAAAAAGCAAAAATGTCACTTTGATGGAGCCCTGGTGGCGCAGTAGTTAACAACTTGGCTGCTAACCAAAAGGTCAGCAGTTTGAATCCATCAGCAGCTCCTTGGAAACCCTATGGGGCAGTTCTACTCTGTCCTATAGGGTCACTATGAGTCAGAATCGACTTGACGGCAGCGGGTTTTTTTTTTTTTTGTCACTTTGATGACTAAGGTGAGCCTGACCCAAGCCATGTTATTTTCAATCACCTCATATGCATATGAAAGCTGGACAATGAAAAAGAAGAACTGATGAATTTGAACCGTAGTATTGGTGAAGAATATCGAATATACCATGGACTGCCAGAAAAACAAAGAAATTAGTCTTAAAAGCAATACAACCAGAATGCTCCTTACAAGTAAGGATGGTGAGACTTTGGCTCACTTACTTTGGACACATCATCAAGAAAAATCAATCACTAGAAAAAAAAAAAAACATCCTATTTGGTAAAGTAAATGGTCAGCAAAAACCAGGGAAACTCTCCATGAGATGGATTGACACGGTAGCTGCAACTAAGGGCTCAAGTATACCAACGATTTTGAGGATAGTGCAGAATTGGGCGACATTTCGTTCTATTACATACAAGGTTGCCATGAGTCAGAGCTGACTCAGTGGCAACTTAGAACGACATGAACCTCATACGGTGCATCCGTAGGCCCCATGCCAAATAATCACATCGCCCCCGCCCCATCATGAAATCCAGTCACATCATCTGTGATTCATGTGACACTGATTTGAAAACCATTTTATGACATGGTCTGATATCTTCCAGTTGGTTGATTTCCTAGGTTTGCTTGGGACCTTCCTCTGTCCCTATTCTCTCCGGGTGGGCTCACTCCTTTCCTAGGCAGCTCTGCTTCCTTTGTGAAACTCATGAAAGTTAGAAAACCTCTATCCAGAAACACGCACATATGCACATATCCTCTCAGTGTGGCATCCGACCTTCAGGGCACTCACATGCCCCCTACAGTCCATCCATGGACCCAAGATTAGGGACCCCGGGTTAGAGGGAACCACATCTCCCCGCACACAGATTCAGGAATTTGGCGTTTTGACTTGGTACTGAAATCTATTCCAGTGGTTAATAGAAATAAGGTTTGAGTTTTCAAAGAGCTATATAATTTCCTCTCAGATCTGATTGGCTTCTAACTTCATTACAGAAATCCTGATCAAACCCCCAATGCTGAAAATGCCAGAGGCTCACACGAAGCTCTCCAGAGCCCCATCTGGTCCCCCAGAACCTGTCTAGGGCACTGTGAGTGAGCAGCCAGAGGCAGGCCTGGGTTCACTGTGCTCAATTGGGGACTAAATCAACTTGTTCTATTATTCTACTAAACCTTAAGTCTTCTATTTTGGTGCTATTTATAAGATAATAAGATCCCACAAAGCCCAGTTATGAAAAAGATCAATTACTTGTAATTAATTAGAATTTTGCAAGCAGCTTCACTTCGTATCAATGACTAAACATAATATTGCTGATTTGCCTTTACCTTGTTTGTCTGAAAATTTGATGCATTTCTATTCTTAATAAACATTCATAAACTGAGTTAGATGGGTTTCAGAAATGCAATCCCTTCATGTGTGAACCGGAATGCTAAAATTGAAAGAGCATGAGTTTTGGAATTGGAAGGAAAGGCTCTAAGTCACAGCTCTACCATTTCTTAGCTGAGTATCTTAAACTGTTAAAGCTTTCTGAGCCTCAGTTTCATGATCTGTATAATGGGGTTAATGATGTACTCCTTGCAAGGTGGTTTTGAGGATTCAAATGAAATGATGGCTATACAAGGACTTTATAAATTTAAAGTGCTATAAATTTGTAGCTACTGTTTCCTATTTAAGTACATATGAGTACTTATAACTACATATGTAGTTACTGTTCCCTGCTTAAGTACATAAGAACAAATGAGAAATATGGAGAAAAAGGACTAATGATGTTGAACACCACGCCACACGCTCATTAGAGGCAACACATCTGAATTCCTCCTCCATTATTGGACCTAATTCTTCTAAAGATAGAAACACAGCATTTCACAGAATTCGTAATGTCTACTATTGCTATTCCTGATGTGCCTTTTGAAGTTAATATGATTTAGACCAGTGAAAAAGACACAGGATAAGAGATGGGGCCTTCACTTCTAATCTCGGCTCTGGCAGTAATGTGCCTGAACATTGTCACTTAACCTCTTTGTGGCTCAGTTCCTCATCTGTTCATCTGTTCAATGGAGCTAACACCACCTGCTTGATTTATCCAACAGGATTAAACTGACTTTGATAATCAGAAAGAAAAGAACAAAAAATATGAAGACTGGAAGTAGGGTAGAGGGAAGAGAAAAAGAAGAATGGAAAAGAGGAAGAAGGAAGTAAAAAGAAAGCAGGTAATGGTGCCTCTCCTTAGCCTCCACAAGAGCTACAGGCAGAGAAGAAGCTAGAGAAGGAGAGAAGATAAGAAACCTCTTCTACACTAAGAGAGGATTTGGTGTGAGGAGCTGTTTCAGAAGCTGCACAGAGATCATGTGTTGGGACTCTGATTACTCATCCAACTGGCATGAACCCTAGGGACATATTTGTCGTTAACTAAAATCCCAGAATGTAAAGGAGTTTGATATAAGCTCAGATTAGCAGAATGGAAACAAAGAAAGAAGCTGGCGGGGGCGGAGGGGGGACCAGAAGGGCCAGGAAAAGAGCAATGGGGCCCGGAATGGAGGGCTAAAGCTTTTCTACTTCAGAAGAGATGGTTGGTTAGGCTCCGTAGAAGGGGACAGTGGGATGGAGGTAGAGCAGGTAGAGAATGGGGGCCTCCAAGAAGCTAATGGAGAACAAGGCAAAAGACAAGGGGCATAGCAAAGCCAGTAGAGATGGGCCCAGTTCCAGAAAGAAGAGGCAAAGAGAAGGGCAGAAGTAAGAGTCTTCACCAAGGGGAAGCAGTGCAGGAGGGAAGGAAGATGAGGGAGGTTAAAGGAAGCCTGGAAGGACTAATTAAAATCACACCAACAGGGGAAAGCACATCTCGGAACAGGTAATACAAAATAATATAAGAACACAGGAAGCTCAAGACACAGCCTGTGGGGCTCTGAGAGAAAAGAAACAGGATGTAATTTTAGTGTAAGAAACAAGGCTGAATACAAAGAAGGGCATGTATTATGCATGAAAGGACGTGGATTTCAGGCTCTTCACAGTGGTCAACAAGGGGAGGAAGGCACACAGGAGAGGAGGTATGCTTGTCTCACATCACACAGAGGACTGGAGGCCTCAGCTGAGATATGTATGTAGGGAGAGGGGCGAAACATTTACCCTCCATCCTCAGATGTGTATATAACCTATGGCATCCTTTATTTCTGTAGTTCAGTAGTTCTCACCTAAGATAGTTTATCACGGAGGACAGACTGTCAAGACAGATTTTTGCTACTGGCATCCTACAAAGCACAGGGCAGTTCCCCCATAACAAAGAACCATTGGGCCCAAAATGGCAATAGTGCTGAGGTTGAGAAACCCTGATAACTGTTCTCATCTCTATCTGAAGCCTCTCTTTCCATAGATGGTACTGTTGGTAAGGGGTTTCCTAAGATCTCCTAATTAATGGAAACTCAGTCTCTGATCATTAAAAATAGGTGCTATGTGATCAAAAAAGGAAAGATCCTGCCTTTTCTGACCATGTTCCACTCATAGCTTCATAATCCACCAAACCCAGTGCCGTTGAGTCGATTCCAGCTCAGTGACCCTAAAGGACAGAGTAGAACTGCCCCATAGGGTTTCCAAGGAGCGCCTGGTGGATTTGAACTGCCAACCTTTTGGCTAGCAGCTGAAGCTCTTAACCACAGCACCACCAGGGTTTCCCATAGCTTCATGAGGGCAGGTTTTTCGCCTTGTTTACTGCTCATCCTCAGGGCCCAGGACAGTACCTGGCACATAGTGGGTGCTGAAAAAAAGGTTTCTTGAAAGAATGAATGATTTCAT
The DNA here is from genome assembly GCF_030014295.1 of Loxodonta africana. Lineage (NCBI taxonomy): Eukaryota > Metazoa > Chordata > Mammalia > Proboscidea > Elephantidae > Loxodonta > Loxodonta africana. The sequence goes on along the minus strand of NC_087369.1, from coordinate 170,354,606 downwards.
TCCATGGCAAGAGAAACGGCAGGGGAAGGGGGGCGGGAGATGAATGTGAACCAAGGAGGCAAAGATTCCCTCAGAGCCCCTTCCTCTCTGTGTGGACCGTAGACATGCTGATAGGGTCTACAGATCAGTGGAGATCGAAAAGGAGCAGTTGATTACAGTTACACAAGACCAAGCCATGAAGTCTGGTCTAGGTTTAAGGTCACTTTTACTTTGATTTATTCTCAAATTAGTAGTGCAAAGAATCAAATGAGATAAGCATGCAGGGATGGGCTCAGCTGCCCCAGCCTCCCTTGCATCTCTCAGAGGCATGCCCTGAGTTCTGGAGTATAGGCATTCCATGCAGAAAGAGATGTCCACCAGGTTGGAAGAGTTGAGAACTTTGAGCTTGCTTTCTTTTACATTCCCATCACTCAGCACCCAGAGACAACTCCTACTATACATAACCCCAGTGCTGTCAAGTGGATTACAACTCATAGTAACCCAATAAGACAGTGTAGAACTGTCCCGTAGAGGTTCCGGGGCTGTAATCTTTATGGAAGCAGACTACCACATCTTTCTCCTGTGGAGCAGCTGGTGGGTTCAAACTGCCAACCTTTTGGTTAGTAGCCAAGCACTTAACCACTGCACCACCAGGGCTCCTTCTTACTACACACTAAAAAAAGAAAACCCATTGCCATGGAGTCGATTCTGACTCATAGCAACCCTATAGGACAGAGTAGAACAGCCCCATATGGTTTCCAAGGAGCGGCTGAGTGGATTCAAACTGCCAACCTTTTGGTTAGCAGCCAAGCTCTTAACCACTGTGCCACCAGGGCCCCTTTACTACATATAAAAAAAAATCCATTGCTGTCCAGTCGATTCTGACTCATAGCAACCCTAGAGGAGAGAGTAGAACTTCCTCAGAGGGTTTCCAAGGAGAGGTGGTGGATTTGAACTGCTGACCTTTTGGTTAGCAGCCATATCACTTAACCACTGCAGCACCAATAATTTCACTATTCAGAAAGCCTCATCACCCAGCCCAATGACTGTGCTGGATCTTTGAAATTCTTGCTGTCCCAGCACTGAGGCAAGTTTCACCTTTTTTTTTTTTTAACCTGTACTACAGGGCTTAGGAGTTTTCCATTTTGGCCCACGTTGAGGGCTCCTTTGGTCAAGCCCAGGCAGGGCCAACCATACCAGTTGCAGCTGAGGTATTATATCACATCGGCAAGAGCAGCAGAAGAAAGGCTGCATGGATTCCAGATATACAAAGAGTAGACTTAAGAAGCAGGGGCCCAAATTGGTGAAACAGAGCATAAAGCTATAAACATGGGTACTCAAGTGAAGAAGTGTCTGTACAGGTTGCACAGGTGGAAGATGGACTAGTCACAATTCTTAACTATTGTTTGCAAGGGAAGACAATGCTAAAAGAAATCAGTCCACAGGAGTAAAGGCAAGAGAAAAGGAAGGGAAAATCTGGAGGATTTGGGAGTTTGTTTTTACGAAATTATAGGGTTGATCTAGAAAGTTCCGGAGCCAGTTCCCTGTTCATTGCATGGTTCCCTTTACAGGGTGTAGGTCTGCCAATGGGGACCTTTGCCATGACCCTTGAGATTGACGGTCAGAGGTAGCTTGCCACCAAAGAAGGGAGAGCTGAACGTGGTCAATACAGAATTATTTGATAGGTTCATGTTTTTGTGCTACAAGTTTAAGAAGGCAAAAGAAAGTAATTGGGGCTAGCTCCAACCCACCAGTTCATGTGGCGGTACAGTCTCAAAATGTTCCATACCAAGCCTTTCAGTTCATATTCTGTGAGAAAAATTACGGAGCCAGTTAGTATCCATAAAGAGACCTTATGGGATCCCATTCAAACAGAGTGAAGGTATGAAGATCAGTAATGAAAAACTGGGTATCAAAAGAAGGTGAACATCTGAATGGGTGACTCACATTCTAAAAATAGTGGTAAATGAAGTAGGCAAAAGAAAACAGTGAGTACTAGAGAGAACTGATTTAATAAGGAATTGTTGAATACTGGGTATAGGCTTGTTATTGAGTTTGCATGTGGAAAGATGAAAATATAAAGCTGTATAATATGTAGATATACTTTATAATAATGACAAAATCTTATGAGGATAAAATAATATGTACAAAACTGAGAAACATTTTCAAAGAGTTACAAATTCAAGATTGTAGTCATATTGTACTAGTAATACCTCAATTATGTGACATATTTACTGAATAAATGAATAAATGATCCACTGGTTTACTCTGTATGAGAGCTCCAAGCAAAGAAAGGTAAGCCCTTGAAGTGTCTTAAATTTTAAAATGTTATAACTAAAAAAAAAAAAAAAAATCTTTCCACAATACATTCTATTGTCTTCTACTGTAACAGCTGTTATTGTTGTTAGGTGCCGTTGAGTCAGTTCTGACTCATAGCAACCCTACGGACAACAGAACGAAACACTGCCCAGTTCTGCACCATCCTCACAATCATTGTTATGCTTGAGGCCATTGTTGCAGCCACTGTGTCAATCCATCTCATTGAGGGTCTTCCTCTTTTTAGCTGACCCTCCACTTTATCAAACAGGATGTCCTTCTCCAGGGACCGATCCTTCCTGATAACATGTCCAAATTATGTGAGGTGAAGTCTTGCCATCCTCACTTCCAAGGAACACTCTGGCTGTATTTCCTCCAAGACAGACTTGTTCGTTCTTCTGACAGCCCACGGTATATTCAATATTCTTCACCAACACCATAATTCAAAGGCATCAATTCTTCTTATGTCTTCCGTATTCATTGTCCAGCTTTCACATGCATATGAGGTGATTGAAAATGTATATGGCTTCGGTCAGACGTGTCTTTGTCCTCAAAGTGTAATCCTGTAATAGAGTAACACTGCATTGAAGGCCGTTTTCTTGATGAGGCTAGGTCATTTCTGAGCATCGATTATTGTACACTGCCCATAGAGTACTAAAGTTTGCATGACCACTTACCCTTACACTGAATGGCCCCATATTACCAAACTATTCCAGTGTGTGTTTCTTGGTTTACTAGAAAGAATGGCCATCTAAGAAAAGAAAGGATTGAGTTTCAGTCCTCACTCTATTACCTACCATAGTACAGCTTTGGGCAAATTGTTTAATGTCTTAGAACCTCAGTGTACTCATTTGTAAGATGGGAAAAACAACATCTGCCCAATCTACCTCATAAGGTCATAAAAAGAAAATAAAATGTAATGAAAATGTTTTATATTTATGAAATACTACTTTGTAGATTGTGTCACTAGTACTATTATTTCCTCATGGTCATCTCTACCACAGGATTTCTCAGAGTGTGAGCTGAGGACCATTTGCACCTGGGTGGGACCAGGTAAAGGAGCCCTGGTGGTACAGTGGCTAAGCACTGAGCTGCTAACCGAAAGGTTGGAAGGCACCAGCTGCTGTGCAAGAGACAGAGTGGCAGTCTGCTTCCATAAAGATTACAGCCTTGGAAACCCTATGGGACAGTTCTACTCTGTCCTATAGGGTCACTGTGAGTCAGAATCGACTGGACGGCAACAGGTTTGGTTTGGGGACCATGTAAAAATTCAGATTCCAGGGCCCCACCACAGGCCTGCTGAACTCAATTTTCTAGTGGTAGGGCCAGGGATCTGTGTTTTGAACAAGGATCCAGGTCATGCTGATAGGCACAGAGGTTTGGAAGCGTTGATCTACTGCCGGTTGAGTCTGTGAGCTCGCAATCCCTGGTAACCACTAAGCTATTTCTGTCTCTATGCATTTGTCTATTCCAGATATTTCATATAAGTTGTTGTTGTTGTTAGGTGCCGTCGAGTCGGTTCCAACTCATAATGACCTATGCACGACAGAACAAAACACTGCCCGGTCCTGCGCCATCCTTACAATCGTTGTTATGCTTGAGCTCGTTGTTGCAGCCACTGTGTCAGCCCACCTTGTTGAGGGTCTTCCTCTTTTCCACTGACCCCGTACTCTGCCAAGCATGATGTCCTTCTCCAGGGACTGATCCCTCCTTCATATAAGTAGGACTATATAATATTTGACCTTTTGGGTCTGACTTATTTCACTCAGCATAATGTGTTCAAGGTTCCTCTATGTCATACCACGTACTAAGACTTTGCCAATATCTAGGCATTAATCCGTTTCAGCAGCAGCATTGTCAAAAAGGCTTTTAGGTGGTCAAGCAGGTGAGATTTCTTATCTTCATATATGGAATATGGGATTGTATTCTTCCTCATTATGCAGTCAATATATACTCTGATTAAATATGTTCTCTGACCCTGATGTAGTAAACATTTTGAAATTTGGCAAGGGGGTTGATAAAATGCAGTGGATGTATCAAATTTTGAATGGCTTGGGATCATAGGCAACTTAGTGTTTAATAAGATAGGTGGCTGAAATTTGTTGTTTTTTTTTTCTATCCTGTATTTAGAGTCAAGTCTTAGCAACACCTCTGAGAGGTCAAGTGACCTGCTTATCATTCAAGCCCTAACTACAGCATCTCCCATCCACCAGGGCAGGGTTGACCATTCCCTCCTCTGATCCACCACTGCATGTAGGCCAATGATTCTCACCCTGGGCTGCATGTTAGAGTCCCCAGAGAAGCTTCTAAAATTCCAATGCCCATGGTACGCCACAGGCCAACGAAACCAGAATCTCTAGGAATGGGAGCCAGGCATCCGCATTTTTTTGTGTGTGTGTAACTGCCTTATTGAGATAGAATTCGAATGCTATGCAATTCGCCCATTTAAAGTGTACAATTTGATGGTGTTTAGTATTTTCATGGATATATAAAACCATCACCACTGTCTAATTCCAGAACATGTTCATCATCTCAAAAAGAAACCACACATGCACTGTCACTCCCCATTCCTCTGCCCTCTAAGCCCCTGGCAACCACTAATCTACTTTCTGTCTCTACAGATTTCCCTATTACAGGCATTTCATATAAATAGAATAATAAAATATATGACACTTTGTGTTTGGCATTTTTCAGGTATTTTCAAAAGTTCCCTGCATGATTCCAGTGAAGCTGGGGATGAGAACCACTGATTTATATAGACTTCTATTATAGCATTTTTTGCCCCATGTTTCCATATTTGTTTACATAGCTCCTACCTTAGTAGACTATGAGCTCCTTGAGGGCAGTGACCTTGTCTTATTTTTATTGTACTCTAAACACCTAGCCCAGTGCTTGGCCCACAGCGGTAATTCAGTAAATATTTGATTAAAAAATGAATAAGTAAACATGTACCACTCTATTATAAATACTCCATTTAAAGAGTGGTGTTATTAAAAATTCTATTCTTTCTAAAAAGGACAAGTAGTAAAATCTTACAGACTCCTGGTATGACCTTATCCAAAGCCTATTTTGTGTCAGGCACTGTTCTAGGACCTTGAGATATTGTGGTGACCAGAACAGAAATTTCACATCCTTATGGGGCTCCAAGCCTGGTGGAGGAATCAGATCCGAAACAAGTAAACAACTGAACAAGATCATTTCAAATGGTAACAAGTGTTAGAAGACAGTAGAACTGAGTAGTGGAAGGGATGTGGACAGGGAGAGTGGGAGGAGAGGGCTGCTTTGGACATCTGGGCAGGGAAGACTCTGTCCCTCAGATTGATTACATATGCAAGAACCAGCTTTTAGACGGCATGTACTGAGTGCAGGGAAAATCAGTAATCAGCAATTAAAAAATAATGAAGATAATTAAAAAAAAAAAAAACAACACTGTGTTCAACAACAGCATGGTGTGGGAAAAGAACATTGGTCTAGCAATCCAAGCAGCTTTATCCCTAAGTGTGCCACTGCCATGGGCAGTAGGAAACCAACATATGACACCCATCTTAAGCCATAAACCTTTTGTTACCAAAAATTTTCCTGATGGCATGTGTTTTCAGTATTGGAATGCACGCTTGCTGACTGTGTTTTTTAAATGTTTGGTTGGTAATATGGATTTTGAGATATATGATCTGGTAATATAAGCCACCAATAAGGCGAGCCACTGATCAGTGGTATGACAATATGCCAATAAGAACTAAATAATTTATTGCAGACACTTTTCTATTAGGTTACACAGGGAACCTCTAGTTTTCCAAATACGACACAGAAAAACCAAAACAAACCCATTAGGGCTCCCTAACTATCACCCAGGAAAGCCATAATCATGCTTGCAAGCCTTAACTTACAGAAAAGGGAATAAAGGAAAAAGTTTACAAAACTAACATATCCAGGAAGCATCACCTAATAGAATGTTCAACCTACACAACAATGAGGCTCCAACTCCAGACTGCTGAACTTCATGCATTTCAGAAAGGACCCACCTTGATGCTAAATGCATTAGAACCAGAATAGGGTACCACCTACGAGGTCCAGAGGCAAAAAAAGTGGCTGCTAAACCTTTAAACCAATAGTAACTAAAGAGTTAAATGGTCATGACAAAAGCAACATAGGGGCAAGGCTACATTCGCACAGAATCCGGGGGGAAGAGGGGGACATCCAAATGACAAAGATGTCACATGATTCCTGAAACAGTATTCTAGAATCCTACTTGCCGTCTAGTGATACTACGGATGAAGTGTCCCTCTTCCCACTTCATCACGAATCTTAAACTATTGATTATCCCTTTCTTTCCTTTGTCTTGAATTTCCTCTGGTTCTTTTCCACCAACATTGAAATGGACTCCAGTCTCTCCCATTCTAATAAACTCCTCCAGGACCCCATACACCCCTTCCATGTCACTGGAATTTTTAGCAGGAAAGGAAAGAGATACAGGTGTCAGATGAATGAAGTTAAGTAAAAATTTCGTAGTCCTGACTCTGAATGCGAGGATAAGAAGTTCCTATTCTCCAAACTCAAGAAAGGAAAAAAAACTGCGTCTTCCTTAGTCATAGTTCAAAGCAGTGAACATAAATAACTAGATATGATTTTAAACTACTGATCCCAGTGAAAGTTGGGAGGTACAGCTGGTTAGACTGGCATTGTCCTTGGCCTCCTCCATATTTTCTCATGAGTCAGTGGTGTTGAAAGCGCAGCCTTCGTTAAGTGTCCAGTTCCCCAATGTAAAGGAGGTCTTGATATAATGTTGAAATCTCACGCAGAACTTGAAACCAAATTACAGAGTAATGATCAAAATGCTCTTTGTGCTCAAAGAGTTCGAGAAAACAAAGCCATATATAAATGCCAAATGATTTGGGATATTAGACAATATCCCATGTTTTAAAACTACATGTGCCACGATTCCTGTTTTCTATTTTTCTATTGTACTTAAGTTCAGTTGTTGCTTCTGTATTCATTTCTTTGTTGGTCTAGCCTTTTTTTTTTAATATTTCATTGTATTTTAGGTGAAAGTTTACACAGCAAATTGGGTTCCTATTTTCCCATTTAACAATTTTTATACAAATTGTTCCGTGACATTGGTTACAATTTTCACAATGAGTCAGTATTCTCACTATTTCCAGTTTGTTCTGTTCTGTTTCCATTGATCTAGCTTCCCTTCCCCTCCTTGCTTTCTCATCTTTGCTTTTACGTAAATGTTGACTGTTCTCATATAGTTGATTGTTTATGGGAGCACATTATTCACAGGTGATATTGTTTATTTTATAAGCCAATCTATTATTTGGCTGAAAGGGCAAACAGTTTCAATTCCAAGTTCAAAGGGTATTTTAGGGTGATAGTCTCTGGGGTTCCTCTAGTCCCTATCAGTCCAGTAGGTCTGGCCTTTTTTTAGGAATTTGAATTTCGTTCTACATTCTTCTCCCATTCTATCCAGGACCTTCTGTTGTGTCCTTGGTCAGAGCGGTTGGTAGTGGTAGCCAGGCACCATCTAGTTTTTCTGGTCTCAGGTAGAAGAGGCTCATGTGGGCTATTAGTTCTGTGGGCTAGTTTCTTACTTGTCTTTCGTTTCCTTCATTTTGTTTTGCTCCAGATGAGTAGAGACCAATAGATGTATCTTAGATGGCCACTGGTAAGCTTTTAAGACCCCGGACTCTACTCACCAAACTGAGGGTGTAGAATATTTTCTTTATGAACTATGTTACGCCAATTGGCTAAGTTGTCCCATGGGACTATAGTTATTGGCCTAGTTCTTCAGAGGTTTGTAATAACAGTTGCTTAATTTGCTCACAAGTCATTTTTCTACCTTGAGCACCAGTTTGAGAAGGGGGAAATGTAGTCAAATAGGAAAACAGAACTTCAAATGGGAGAGAGAAACACACACACACAGTATATTAGTGACAAGGACACTACAGCATTGTGTTTCTTGGTAATAATGTAGGGTGTTGGGGTTCACAGCAGTAAGAACATGATAAAGAGCTGGACTTAACTGTGTCTTGGAAAAAAGCAGGGGTACTAGGATTAAGAGTCATCTTCTGCTAAAACAGTCAATCCTTGCATTTCTTCCAGGATGTTTTAGAAAAATCCCAAGGTACACGGTACCCAAAATGGTTACAATACTAAAAGGAACAAAAATATTGCAATGGGGTGTGGCTAAATATTAATTATTTTCATTTTCCTCAGATGTAAAGCCTATTAATAACTATAATTTGCTTGTTAGCATTTGCATTAAGCTCAACATCACCTCTTAAAATTTGAAGTCTTCTTTCTTTTTTTCTAAATTGGCCGGAACATAATCCCCTCTAAAGGATGTAATCTACTCTAACGCTTGAATATACGTATACATTTTCCCTCTGCGGGCCCCAAATCTTAATTTAGTAATGTATCAAGTCATTAATAAACATGACTGATTGGCTTAAACAATTAAGAAAATACAGGAGGAGATAATTTTGCATTGATAGAGAATGAACTAGAAAATTCAATAAGTCGTTTCCATTTCCAAGTCAATGATATATTTACAAGTGACATTACTAACGTTTGTAGCAATACATAAACTATGACTAAATTAATTATGAATTGTTAAGCCTTTATTTACAGCTGTTGCCATCCCCACATTTCTTCGGAAAAATTGTAATCACCCACATTACAAACTGCCAACCCGTCTGATGTGTGCACTGAAAGCCGTTGTTCCCTAGTGAAAATGCAAAAGGGAAAATGTCAGGCAAACGAATCAGCACACCTTGATGATGCCTTCCTCCTGAAAGCAAACAAAAGCTTTCCTTCCACAGTGACAAATCAGCTTCCCATTGGATGCTAAAGCTATTAAGCACTATGTCAATGTCAAAGGGAATGCTGCAAATTGGGCCACCGCTGTGACTCCCTCATCTCTATGTCCCCAGGACCCAGCACCGGGCCTGACACAGAGCAGGAATTCTGTAAATGGTTGTAGAATGGTACTGAACGATGCCACTGTCCCTCCCCAAAATCCCCTGGATGACTACCTCTTCTTCAGGGACTATACATCACAGAAATACATTTGCCAAGGTAGCAGAATATGAGCATAGGTCTAGTGCCTTCCCTTGGAGAGCAAAACGAGAGCAAGTTTTGGGAACTACTAGCCAAGGATAATGTTCATTTGCCAACTTGAAGCACAGAACACCCCATGTCAGAATCACTTAATTATATTGGAATAAAGATGGGTGCAAAGACAGAGACTGTAACAGAATACTTAGGTTGCAACCTACCGGACCTTTAGTTTACTGTTGTCTTTATATATCTAACAAAGTGTTAATTTGTCTAAGAATACACTTATTCAAATGAGCCACCAAGACAGATTCCCATAAAGCCACAACAAACCCTCTTCATTGTACTTTTATCAATGGGGATGTGCAGCTGAGTATGTATAATGTGATCTTATTGAGTCAATTTTCACTGTACTTTTAATGTGCTTACTAACTGAAAGGAACACTATAATAGGAACATAGCTTTAAAATCCTATACATTAAATCATGCAATCTAAATATAACAACATCGAACAGTTCTAAGTCTCTTCATCATTCTAATTATAGTGATGTGTTTTTAAAAGGCCTTGAAAGGATGTATATAAATTTTCTTAGCCTGCCTCCCCAGGATGTTCAAAGAACAACAAAAATGAAAACAACATTAATGTCCACTTGCTTGGCATAAATATTTGCTTATCTTGTTAGAGGGCAATTTCACACTGTTTTAGTCTTTGGGTGTCAAAGCAATTCCCAAGATTGTATATTTTCTGTTCCTGTCCCTTGATAGATGGTCTTCTAGCCTAGGTCAAAATCAACCCAATCCATGGTCCCACCACAATATTTTCAGTAGAACACATTAAGCAATGTCTTTTATTTTTGCATCCCTAGTTGAACAGTACCTCCTCTATGCTAAAAGCTAGCATTTCAAAGATGAAGACTATGAGGTCTCTGTACTTGAAGAACAACCCCTAACTTTATTCCTAATCATGACCCTAACCTTGACTAACTTACGTATATTGTCAGCTGCCATGGAGTCAACCCCCAACACATGGAGGTCCCATGTACAATAGAACAAAACACTGCCTGGTCCTGTGCCATACCCATGAATGACTTCAAATCACACCATTCTGATCCATAGAGTTTTCGTTGGCTGATTTTTGATAGTAGAGTGCCAGGCCTTTCTTCCTGGTCCCACCTTAGCTTGGAAGCTCTGCTGAAACCTGTTCAACGTCACAGCAACACCAAACCCCTACTGACAGATGGGCAGTGAACTGCGCATAATAGGCATTGGCTGGGAATCGAACCTGTCTCCCACATGGAAGGCAAGAATTCTACCACTGAACTACCACTGCCTCCCACTTAGGTATACAAACCTATAAATTACAGTGAGTTTAAAAAAATAGCAAGTGGAATAATATACTATGACTTGTCAAACACTAGTCAAGAAGGTAATCTAAAAGTCTGGTTCAATAAATGGATCAGAAACAGTAGAAAATACTGAATTCTAATAGTTTTACCCTCTCTTTAATCTTCTATCCAAGGGTCAGCATATGAAAATACTCTAAATTATTTTCTATAATAACCTGTAGTTCTAGATTTGGTATAGCGTGGGGCTTAAGAGCATAGATTCTGGATCAGACTTCCTGGGTTCAAATCCTAGCCATAAACTTGACTAGCTGCGTGGTCATGGTCGAGCTACTTAACTTTACAACATTCCCGTTTCCTCATTGGAGAAATGAGGATAATAATACATACATACCTCAGAGGGCTACATGAGAATTAAATGAGTTAATACGTGTAAAATATTTAGGACATGCAGTTTACTATTGTCCTCATTAAGATTATTTACTCCCTCTCTCACCACCATTTCGATATTTAGTTAATAATGACCCTTTGTGTTCATGGGATCATCCATCACTCCTTCGTGTACTCCCTAAACGTTTTCGCCAGTGCTCACTGTGCCGTAATAACTATGCTAGAAGCTAGAGTTTCAAAGAGGAAACATACAAGGTCCCTGCCCTTGAGGGGCAACCCCTAACACTGTCCCTAATCATTACCCTAACCTTGATTCACTTAGGTGTGCAAACCCATAAATTACAATGCAACAGGGCAAGTGTAAAAATGAATAACATGACTTAGCAGCCTTAGTTCCTCATCCTGACATTCACTGGCTTTTTCCACTGTCTCTGTCCAACTCTCTTCATTTAACAAATATTCATCCAACAAAAAGCCTTGAGCACCCACTTATGAAGACACTGTTTTAAGTAAATCTCTGCTCATGGATCTTACTCATTAATGGGGTAGCGGAGATAGACATTAACTAAACAATAAGTTAATTCTATAGTATGTTAGAAGGTTATAAGTACTAAGGAAAAAATAGGGCACAGTAAGGGCCTGGGAGGTATGGGTTGCATTATAAATAGGGTGATCGCTGTGGACCTCTCTGAGAAGGCAAGATGTAAGCAAAGAATTAAAGGAGATGCAGGAGATAGCCATGAAGACATGTGGGTGAATAGTGTAATTGTTCCAGGCAGAGAGACCAGCTAAGACAAAGGTCTTGTGGGAGGATCACACCTGGTGTCTTAGTCAGGGTTCTCTGGGGAAATAGAACCAGTGATACATACACACACACAGATACAGATATATACACAGAGAGAGAGAGAAAGAGGGAGAAAGAGAGATTTACTTCAAGGAATTGGCTCATACAGTTGTGAGGGCTGGCAAATCCAAAATCTGCAGGTCATGCAACAGGCTCTAGAGTCCTGTTGGCTTGTGTTCTAAGGTCCATAGATCAGGTGATGTAAAGAGTAAGGTGAGAGTCCTGCCAATGTTTCTATTCCTAGCGTGAAGGCAGAACACACTCTAGGGAAACTTCGTTTTTGCTCTTAAGGCCTTCAACTGACCAATTGGTTATAATACATTAGATCACATTATGGAAGATGATTATATTAGATGTAAGGTTATTACATTAAAAAAATGGTTATTACATTATGGAATGTAATCTGCTTTACTTGAGGTCAAATGATTTAATGACATGTAACTACTCCATAATAGCAACTAGACTAGTATTTGGCCAAACAACTGGGAGCCATAACCTAGCCAAACTGACACAAAAAATTAACCATCACACCTGGTATGTTCCAGGGACAGATCAGTGGGCAGTGTAGCCAAGGGAGAGAAATAGGAGAGAAGATCTGAGAAGTGATAGGGTGGCTGGATCATGCAAAGCCTCAGAGGCAACTGTGATGACTTTTCCTCTGAAGTATAGAGGGAGGGAGGACAGAAGCAGGAAGCAGTGGGATTAATAGGAGGTTATTGCAGCAATATCAGTGAGAGAGGATGGCGGCTCAGACCAGGCTGATAGACAGAGGTAATGAAATGGTCAGCTTGTGGACTATATTTTGAAGGTAGAGCCAACGGGGCTTGCTGATGGGCTGGATGTAGGTGTGAGAGAAGGAGAGGTATCAAAGATGACTCCTGGAAGACTGGAGTTGCCATTAACTACGATGGAAAAGACTGGAAGTGGAGCCAGTTCAGGACTGGAGTCGGGGATCAGGATTTCAGTTTGGGTCATGGGCATGCCAAATTTGGAATGTCTCCTAGCAGCTTCAGTGGAGATGCTAGTAGACAGTTGGATAGATGAGTCTGGAGTTCACAAGAGACCAGGATGAAGATATATATTTGGGAATTGGTGTGTAGATGGTATTTAAAGTCATGAGATCATCAAGGACCACATGTAGACAGAGAAGATTTTCAGCTCTGATAATTGCTCCTACATGCATTATGAAGGGAAAGAAACCACTTCCTATTTCAAATCTATAGACATATCTAGCCATAAAAGCACTGAGTTTATGATGAGGAAAGCCTGTCTCAGGGACTAAGTTTCTATGCATCCAAGAGGAAATTCCTTCAACTCTCTGGGTCTTGGTTTCTTTATCTGTAAAATGGGCATAGTAACATTTCCCCTGCCTACCTCACAAACTGGTGGAAGGCTTGGATAAGATTGTGAATTGTAAAATGTTTTTATGAAGTAGAAATCACTGCCCAGCAGTATAGAATGTTACTATGTGTCCGTGAGCAAGTCCCCTCAACTTTCTGGGTCTCAATTTCTTTATCTGTAAAAATGAGCATAGTAACAATACAGAATCTTTTTACCTGAGATGCCCATTCTATAGAGTGATCACCCAGCTTTGCCTGTGGGGTGCTGCCGTCACGCTACTTGAGGCATGCTTCTCCATAAATACTGGTCCCTCGGTGGTTCTAGAAGGTCTCAGGGGAGCCTGTGTTATAGTCAAAGGACTTGGGGTGCACCCAAGAATTCCCATGGGGTTAGCGGGCAGAATGTGGCCCATCAGCCCTCTGTTCTCACCTGCCACTTCCTCCTTCCCCGTTATCTGAAGACAGTGCTTAAGGCAGGGTGTGAAGCTGACTCACCGCTAAACCAGAGGACCCACACTGGAGCCAAGGAGGGCCAACACCAAGTGGAAATGAAGGAAGTGCCACTTCCCTCATTTGCAAACAAGAACACCGAGGCTCCAAGAGCTGAAGGGACTTGCCTGTGGTCACAAGGCAGTTAGAGGCAAAGCCCTAAGGTTTGCTTGCTATCTTAAAGATAAAGGCCTTCCAGGTTTGGCCCAGAGGGAACACCTTTAGCTCTTTTATTTGGTTAAGGCCCAGTCATGTACCTCTGAGCATTTGCAGGAAAATACACATGCATCTGGGGGACCCCTAATCATTGGCAATAAATAGAGAGGATTTTCAGTCTTCGGAAAGATACCATTAAGTCTGTGCTGCAGAGTTTCACCTTCTTTTTTGGATGTAGGGTGAGGAGCAGACTGGGGTGGGGGTGGAGGGCAGCATGGCGACCCAACCCACGGAACCAAGCTTCAGAGGCAGGACGTTGCCTATCTCTCACCAGAGACCAACAGAAATAACTGCCTTCACGGCCGAGATGTCAGACCGAGATTTCAGATGAAAGCGCAGGCCAGGAAGTGGCTTCTGAAGCAATAGAAAGTCTATAAAGACAGCTTGCAGCCTTTCCTGTGTGTGTGTGTGTGTGTGCACGTGTGTGTGTTTGTGCATACACACATACACATGCCCACGTGCACACGCACACACACGCACACACGCACACACACACACACACACACACAAGCGCGCACACATGTTCAGGAAAGCAGGGAAGGGGTGGAAAGTAATCTCGTTGGATTGGATGGACCCAGAAATAAGAGAGCTTTTCCCTGGTTAAGTTACCCCAGCCTTTCAAACTTGGTAGGATCTTAAAAATTACAGCAGCAGCTATTCCTCTGGTCACTAAGTTGAACTCCCAAGATGCAGCAGGTACACTGTAGAGTCCTGAAAAAGTAGCAGCAAATTCCATGAGCATAGGAGCCACTGTGAAAGTACTCTAATATCAGACTTGAACAGCAACATAAGCCTTGGTTTGCCTTTTTTCCTTAATGCCATTTTAGAGGTGAGTTGCCTGACACAGCCAAGCGTATGGAATGGCCTCTAGCATCACTAATCAGCAGTGTCTAGAGGCGGAGATTGGCCCATTTCCTTTTCACAAAGAAGTGGATGAAATTACCTGAACTAGAGAAACAGAAGCACACAAATGAGTTTGTCTCGAAAAGCCTAGAAAAGCTGATTGCTCAGCTTAGAACAGACTCCATTTCTTCTTTGCCGGAGGAGGCATCTGATGAACTGAACCCAATTTCCCAGCCTGGGTTGTACTCATCATGTTATTTTGCAGCCCTGCATCATAAAAGTGGGTCATAAAGCCATGGTATAACATAATTTTTTAATAAAGAGAAGTGACATAAGTTCAGTTACAGAATTGAGAGTAGTTTTCATTTTTCTTTACCTGTGACCCTTTTCTGTTCATGGTAGGAAGGATAGCATTGTGGAATTGGAGATCTGGGCTTAAACCCTGATTCTGCCCTTTATTTGCTGTGTAACCTTGAGTAAGTGGCTTAACCTCTCTGAGCCTCAGTTTCCTTCTCTGAAAACGGCATTGGCCTCCTAGATAGGGTTACGGTGAGGATCTAACAAACTCACACTATGTGAGGCATCAGAGTGCCTGGAAGAGAGTACGTCCTCAGTGAGTGCTTGCTGTTTTTAATTAATATCCTTATTGGCAATTCTTTGGACAGAGTTCAACCCAGTAACCCTGTCTGTGGTTAAATCCTTACTTATGTCATAAAATACTGTAAAGCAACTATTTGCAGCTTCCTGACTGGTGTCTTTGTTCCATCGCTAATCCCCTCCACCTCCACCTCCTGCCTTTATTCTTAATACAGAATTGAGAGTGATCTTGTAAAAAGTCTCCTGCTTAAAACCCTGCCATGGCACCCATCTCACAAAAGTAAAAGCCGAAGGTCCTTACAAAGCTCTCTAAGGCCCTCCTCAGCATGGCCCCCCCATGACTTCTCTCCTCTCTCTCACACTCACCTCCTGGCTATTCTGCAAACAGACTAGGCAGGTCCCTGCCCCAGGGCCTTTGTACTTGCTTCTCTCTCTGCCTAGGATGCTCGTTCCCAAAACAGCTACCTGGCATGCTCTCTTGTTTTCCTTGGGGCTCTAATTCCACCTTATCTGTGAGGTCTTCCCTGGTCAGCCTACAGAAAAGAGCACCTCCTCGTCCCCAGCTCTCCTAATTTATCTGCCTGGATTTACTTGTCTCCATTGTAACTTTTTTTTTTTTTTATTGTAACTTATCATCTGACACACTATTCGGTGTTCTTGCTTATTTGTTTCTTGCCTGTCACTCCAACAGAGTGTAAGTGCCCTGAGGACAGGCACTTCTGTCTGTTTTGTTAATTGTTCTAGCCTGAGTGCCCAGGACAGTGCCTGGCCCATAGTGGGCATTTAATACACGTTTGTTAAGTGAATGGTTAGCAAAAGAACCAAAGAAATTGCCTACATTATCTTTCAGAAAAGTAACAATTAACAATATGAAACTGGCATCACAGAAATTAATATAATAAGCACTAAAAGCAATTAATTGGCAAAGCAGGGGCAACTTATTACTGATTCAAACGACTTGTGTGAAAATGATGACAAGGCACAGGATTAACTTAATTGAATTCTGTGAGACCCATAGCTAGGCACAGACACCCTGATGGCCAGTGTTCTAAACTCAAGGAGAAGTGTTTACAGTGAGAAGAGCTATATCTCCATAGGGAGGCACTAGGCTTTGCTCTTTAAAGTGTGGCCCCAGGACAAGCAGCTCTGGCATCACCTGACAACTCCTTAACCACTTGCCCTCACGTCGACTGCAACTCATGGACACCCCATGTGTGTCAAAGAAGAACTGTGTTCCATAAAGTTCCCAATGGCTGATTTTTCAAAAGCTGATCACCAGTTCTTTCTTCCAAGGCACCTCTGGACAGACTAGAACCACCGACCTTTTGGCTAACAGCCAAGCACATTAATCAGTTTGCACCACCCAAGGACTCGGGTAGTTCCTTAGAAATGCAGAATCTCAGACCCCTCTTCAAACCTTCAGACTTGAGATCTGCATTTTTTACAAGATTTCCAGGGGGATTCTGCTCCCAAGTGAAGTCTCTTAAACACTCCATTCTGCTCCTGCGTGCAGATAGATTCCCTAGGGATGAGAAAATTGAGGCTCAGGAAGTATGTAGAGAACAAGCTACTGGTTCTGGGATCAGGCCTCTCCATCAGGCTGATCTTTTCCCCTGCTCCCGCTGTATCTGGGCATTCCACCTCCAACTTGGCCTTCTGTCCCACTGTACTCTCCACTGTATGTGTTCCCTAGCCTCAGGCTCGTAGACCCATCAGAACCCCCTTACGTCCCAACCTCTTCTTAAACCTGTCCTTCCTTCAGTACAAAGTGAAATCTGGGAACACCTCCTGGAACGAGGTGAACTAGAAACTCAACATCACCGCAAGTCAGCCAACGATGCTGGCACAGTCACTTTACATCACTTGACATGATGTCACATGTGTGAGTGTGAGGGTATGTGAGTGCATGAGTGCGTGAATGTGTGTGAGTGAATATGTGACCCTGAGTGTGTGTCTGTGTATGTGAGTGCATGTGTGAGTGTGTGAATGTGTGTGATGTGTGCAAATGTGTTTTAGATGAATAGGGCTGCTTCTTTTAGCCAAAATACTGTACAAAACAGATAAATTAGGTGGTGCCCATCCATTTTATAGAATCCCAAGGTGGTACAAATGGTTAACGTGTTCACCTGCTAATCAAAGGTTGGCAGTTTGAATCCACCCACAGGCATCTTGGAAGAAAGGCTTGGTGATCTACATGCGAAAAATCAGCCACAGAAACCCTTATGGAGCACAGTTCTAGTCTGACTCACATCAGGTCACTATCAATCAGAATCAACTCAAGAGCAACTGAATTTTTTTTTCACTTTACAGAAGGACTCTTAAGTTGGACAAACCACTTGATATAATACTTCTTCAATTAGCAAATTGAGGGCATTGAAAAAATATGATTTAATTGACACATGATATTTCAGGAACAAGAATACCATATAAAAAAATTTTTTTTTTTTATATAGCATGAGATATATGGGACACATACATACATGAGCACACAGAAACACAGACGTATCTAAATAAGGCAATACTTGCCTCGTCTAATTCAGGTGACTGTTATACAGCAGGGTCAACAAACTTCTCCGGTAAAGGACCAGATAGTAGGTATTTTCAGTTTTGCAGGTCACATGGCCTCCATCGCAACTACTCACTTCTGTGCTGGTGGTATAATAGCATCCATAGACAATACAGAAGTAAATAGGCATGGTTGTGTTCCAATAAAACTTCATTTCCAAAAATAGGTGGTGGGCTGCATTTAGTTGATGGGCCATGTCATGGATAGAATTGTGTCCCCCAAAAATATGTGTCAACTTGGTTAGGCCACGATTCTCAATATTGTGTGGTTGTCCTCCATTTTGTGATTGTAATTTTATGGTAAAGAGGACCAGGGTGGCGCTGTTAACACCCTTACCCAGGTCACATCCCTGATCCAATATAAAAGGAGTTTCCCTGGAGTGTAGCCTGTGCTACCTTTTATCTTACAAGAGATAGAAAGGGAAGCAAGCAGACAGTTGGGGACCTCATATCACCAAGAAAGCAGCACCAGGAGCAGAGCCTGTCCTTTAGATCCAGGGTGCCTATGCCTGAGAAGCTCCTAGACCAGGGGAAGACTGATGACAAGGACCTTCCTCCAGAGCCAACAAAGAGAAAAAGCCTTCCCCTGGAACTGATACCCTGGAATTTGGACTTCTAGCCTATTAGACTGTGAGAGAAGAAATTTTTCTTTGTTAAAATCATCCACTTGTAGTATTTCTGTTAGAGTAGCACTAGATGACTAAGAAAAGCCGTAACTTGTTGACCCCTGTTATAAGGATTAAGGAGTGTATGCTCAATGGAATACCATGTATCCATTAAAAAGACTGAGATAGAGCTCAGGGTATGGGGATGGAAAGCCATAAGACCTATTAAGATAAGTAAAACTTATCTTGCAAAACTTTTTTTTTTTTTGGAAAATAAACGGACTATATATATGCACTTTACCTACGTCCAGGTTCCTCGTGAGCACAATTAAGTGTTCTGGAATTCCCATCCTTTGCAGTGTTATCCATAATTTGTTTTGATCCTCACAGCTGAATGCCTTTGCATAGTCAATAAAACACAGGTAAACATCCTTCTAACATCCTTCTGGTATTCTCTGCTTTCAGCCAGGATCCACCTGACATCAGCAACGATATCCCTGGTTTCACATCCTCTTCTGAAACCAGCCTGAATTTCTGGCAGTTCCCTGTCAATATACTGCTGTAGCCATTTTTGAATGATCTTCAGCAAAATTTTGCTTGTGTGTGATGTTAACAATATTGTTCTATAATTTCCATATTCGGCTGGATCACCTTTCTTGGGAATAGGCATAAATACGGATCTCTTCCAGTCAGTTGGCCAGGAAGCTGTCTTCCATATTTCTTGGCACAGATTAGTGAGCAGCTCCAGCGCTGCATCTGTTTGTTGAAACATCTCAATTGAAATTCCATCAATTCCTGGAGACTTGTTTTTCACCAATGCCTTCAGAGCAGCTTGGACTTTTTCCTTCAGTACCATTAGTTCCTGATCATATGCTACCTCTTGAAATGGTTGAACATTGACTAATTCTTTTTGGTATAATGACTCTGTGTTTTCCTTCCATCTTCTTTTGATGCTTCCTGCGTTGTTTAATATTTTCCCCATAGAATCCTTCACTATTGCAACTCGAGGCTTGATTTTTTTCTTCAGTTCTTTCAGCTTGAGAAACGCCAAGCGTGTTCTTCCCTTTTGGTTTTCCATCTCCAGCTCCTTAGGCAAATCTGCTGCAAAGGACCTCTTTAAAGTGTTGAAGAGCAAAGATGTCACCTTGAAGGCTAAGCTGTGCCTGACCCAAGCCATGGTATTTTCAATCGCATCCTATGCGTGTGAAAGGTGGACAATGAATATGGAAGACCGAAGAAGAGTTGACACCTTTGAATTGTGGTGTTGGCAAAGAATATTGAATATACCATGGACTGCCAAAAGAACAAACAAATCTGTCTTGGAAGAAGTGCAGCCAGAATGGTCCTTAGAGGCAAGGATGGCGAGACTGCGTCTTACATACTTTGGACATGTTGTCAGGAGGGATCAGTCCCTGGAGAAGGACATCATGCTTCGCAGAGCACAGAGTCAGCGGAAAAGAGGAAGACTCTCAATGAGGTGGATTGACACAGTGGCTGCAACAATGAGCTCAAGCATAACAACGATTGTAAGGATGGCGCAGGACCGGGCAGCATTTCATTCTGTTGTGCATAAGGTCGCTATGAGTTGGAACTGACTGGATGGCACCTAACAACAATATATTATGTGCTGTGCTGAGAACAAGGTCTGCAGGAAATAAACAGCTAACAGAGACAGCTACCTCCAGCAGTGTGGGGTTATGAGGATGACCACTGTCTATATTGTATGTTTCTACAGGTGTGATGATTTATTAAAGGCGCAACCATGTATGTGATCAGAAAAATAATATAGCTATTTAAAATAGTATGTGTGGGCTTTGAAAACTGGAAAGCCTCAGTAAGTGCTATTATTATCATTATTATCGTTATTAGTGCTGTAATAAATATCATTTTATTATTACATAATTTGAAGGCTCATTCCTTTTATCCTCACCACTCACACTCACACACACATGCACACACACACAGTAACTGGCCCAGAAATGTACGCAGAGTGTGGACTTACTACTTGGTGTGTAAAGGGTCTCTGGGTTAGCACTGAGCATTGGAGGTTGTTTTCAGGAACAGCAAAAAGGTTGTAGCTTCATACACAAAGGCCAGTTAATACACTCCACACCACTGGCTGTTTATTAGTAATGTCAGATTGCATTACAAGGGTGTTTACTGCTGGCCAAGCTACCTTTGTATCATATCACATTTTAAAACAATTTTTTATCAGGTTGGCATTAAAAATAAATAGGATATAGATATCAATTGTTAGGGGTAGAAACAAAGAAGAGATTGAAATGTGTCATTTGTTCCTGCACCCAAGTTGGTCTGTGCTCATCGGCTTTCACCGCCCACCTGGAATGCTCGAGCTTCCCACAGGCCCCTCAGTGACTCATTTTGAAAACTGACCCACCATTTGCAGCCCTCCAGCTTTAAGGAGCACTTTTCATTTCTACATTCTGTACCTCCCCACAGGTGAAAGGACATATTCAGAGCAGCAGAACCATGCTCCAGGATTGCTTCAGTGGAAAGGGCACTGGACCAGAAGTCAAGGGACTTAGGTCTTAGTCCCATCTTTGCCACTAGAGCAAGTTCTGTCCTCTCTCTAGTTTATAGTATCATAACCACTTACTAACTGTGTGATCCTGCTCCAATTGTCTAACCCCTCTGTACCTCAGTAGCATAACCCTTTATTCATAGAGCTATTGTGTGGATTTAATGTGCTTCTGGCCCACAGTGAGCATTCAGTGAATGTTAACCATGATTCTCGTATGCTTGCTTTTTCTATAGCCCTTTTCAGTTCACAAAGAGCTTCGGTAATCATGCTCTCATTTATCCTCACATTCCTCTGGGAGGCGGTGGCACTAATGTTACCACCTTATCCAAAGGAGGAGACTGAGGCTGAGAGGGGGTCACTGACTGGCCCAAGGCAGCAAAGCAAATGTACAAGCCCAGAGACTACAACCTGGGCTTTTCCCTTCATGCTCTCTCCGCTCCTCACATTCAGTCCATAGATATTTCCAGAGTCCCTGCTCTGTTCTGGGGATAGGGACTCTGGCTTAGTCCTAAAGTCCTTACCCTGGAGGAAATCACAATTAAAGTGGAGACAGAGAATGCTGTAGTTCTGTAGATGCTGTAGATGCAACTAATTACCACACAGTGAGATAAGTTAACATCGGAGATGTGCTCAACATCCCGAGGGAAGCCCAGATAGGGAGTGGAGCTGGCATAGACCATCTAGAAGGCCCCACTCAGATATGCCATGCTATGATATGAAAATGCTTTAAAAAATTTTTTTAAACCTTTTCAGAAATACCACTAAAGGGAAGAAAAAAAGATTAAAGGCAATTTAGCTTCTGGAAAGTATTCCGTCCCACTCCATATGTGGGCTGTACTTCCTTCCCATCACCCTAACCCCAAAGAAGGAAGATTAAATTGGTAGGTTTATAACACATGTCCTACACGCACTGGAAGGTCTCAGGGCAAAGGATAAGTAAGTGCCAAGAGACCAATGTCCAAGGGGTACTCCAAAAATAGGCAGACCAAATAGGCAGACCCTATGTCATGGTGGAAATAAAGGGCACTGTGAGTCAGAAGACCTGAATTTCAGTTGTGGCTTTACCAATCAACTCACCACATGACTGTACGTGAGTCATTTTCCTCTTCTGGGCCTCAGTGGCTCTATCTAACAAATGAAGCCTTTAATTTAGTTGGTTCCAAAGGGCTTTTCCAACACAAACGTTATAGGATACCATGATCCCCATGAATTCCTCTCTAATAATGGACCTTTTATCTAACAGCTTCATGGAAGATCGTTTCTTAGCCTTTCGGCTAAGATCCACTGTAAAAGCTGAATTGCACCTGGAGGACATTCTTGGGCATATAAAGGAGTTAGAGCAGGAAACACTAGGCAATAGGACAATTTCCTCATATTCTCTTCATAGGGCTCCTCACCCTTCAGCTTCTTCGGTGTACTTTGTGTTAAATTAAGGGTGTTAGTTCTATTTGTCCTAAAACAATGTTACGCACAGTGAAGAAGGAAGGTTTTGTCCTTGAAATTGACCATGTAGACACCTACAGATTAAAACTCAAACTCAACCATGCTTGTGGCTCAGTTGAGCTTACATTTGTGTACACATTCACACACAGGTACCAATCCCTCTCTTCTCTTTCCCTCTCTCCCTCCCTTCCATCCTCTCTAATGCCCCATTCCATGCACATCCATATTTAAGAAGTGATCCTGGCCTTTCAGTTAAATACCACCAACATTCTCAAATAATACTTGCTATGATTAATAATAATAAGCCAAACCCACCCCCCTCTAGCTAAAGGGGTTGGGTTATTAGATGCCTTTCCATCTCTTTTCAAGGGCCTCCCCTTCATGGCTGCTCTCAAAGAGTTATTCAGCTGCACTTCTTGATCTACACCAACCAGAACAAGCATCTCCTGCAAGTATAAAATTTGGTTCCAGGGGCCCCCAGGGGCACCAGGGCTAGAGCCCTCCAACACAGCGGTTCCCAGGTTAGTTTCTCTCCCTGCCCTGGGCCCAGGCCTCAGGTAGGTAGATAGAGAAGTGGCCATGGGAAGAAGGACTCTACTCAGCATGTCATTGGCTTCCTGTCCCCTCTGCTCAGTCTCCAAAGGTTGCCCCACCTTGTAGCTGGTGCCAACAATAAGGCGGCCTTCCTCCATACTCCTCAGACCAGGAGAGCCAGCCTTGGAACTCCTACCATAAGCACCTTTTCTTTGTCTGCTTTCCTCTTCCTCTTTCATTCTCCTTTGGATATTTTCTTTCTTTCTTTTTTTTGTTCTTGTTCACTTTGCTATGCTTTTGACAATCTGAGCTTTTCAGGAGAGTTCTGTTTCCAATTTCTCTCTGTTATGTCCAATTACTATCACTTTCATCAGCACCATCAACATCACTCACATTTCTTTAGCACTTATTACGTGCCAAGCACCAGTCTAGGCTTTTACTCCCATTATCCTGCATATTCCTCACCAAGTCACTAGAGAGGAGGTGCTATTAGCATCTCTGTTTTGTAGATGTGGTGACTGAGACAGGGAGTTACTATACCTGCCCAAGGTCACATAACTAATATGTGACAGAACCAGGATTCAGAACCAGATCTGTCTAGACACCAAAGCTCACACACTTAACCACTACATTATATGGCCTGAATTACCATTAGACCACATGGCCAAGAAAATATGGGCCCCAATATCCTGGTTTAGATTTTTCAGTGGGCTTCATGGGCATTTTCAGTCACATCAGAGAAATTTTCTGAATGAAATCCAAAATGCCTAGGAGTAGCCTTAATTAGAACCATGTGAGACCGACAATAAGAGAGCTATAAAACTTCACTGAGAGATATGAGAAAAAAAAAAAAGATTTGAATACGTAGGGAGACATACCATGTGTCTGAATTAGAAAGCTGACTGTGGTAAAGAGAAATCAGTTCTCTCTTAAATAATTTATAATTTTAGTTGAATTCTAACAGGATTCTTTTGGGGACTTGACAAAATAATTCTAAGATGCAGTTGGAAAAACAAATGGAAGATAATTGCATAGGCAATTCTGAAAGACAAGAGTAATGAAGGGGAATTAGCTCTATCATATATTAAAATTTTTATTTATACTCAACTGCATTCAAAATACACGTTATAAATCTACAGCTATTAATTGCTAGGATACTGGAACAAACATAGACATATAAATTGATGAAATCATGCATATCCCCCATGCTGATCTTACTATGTATATAAAACTAATATATGATAAAGGACATATCTCAAAGGGGAAGAAATGAATTATTGATAAATGGTATTGACAAGTGGTTAACTCTCTAATGGAAAAATGAATGAAATTCTTATTATACACTATGAAGTAAATTCTACATGAATTATTAAGTTAAATGTTTAAAAAATCAAACCATAAAACTAGAAGAAAACAGAAATAAATATTTATCAGATCTCTTTTTTCTCATGGGAACAGAATTTCTAAATTTAAAATAATGGAAGAAATCATTTTGAACATTCGTGAATTTGACTTTACACAGATTAAAAACTCTATTAAAAAAATCATTCAACCAACCAATAATCAAACTTCAATGGCTATTTGTAAACTGATAAAAATATTCATAATAAATTTTAAAAAGGATTACTATCTTTAACATACAAATCATTCACACAAATCCATAAGTGTAATACTAATACTCTAACAAGTAAGTGGGAAAAATGCTTTCCAAAAACGTTCACTGGATACAGACTATATTTCACAAGAAACATGTTAGGTACCAGGGAACATCAAGCTTATAAGGAAAGTTCTGCTTGAAATTTATAGTGATACAAACACAAGAAAGAACAGCACAACCAAGTGTTATAGTTGCTGTGATAGAAGTCTGAACGAGGTATAAGTAGAATACAACGAAGGTAGTGGTTGATTTTACCAAGACTGGGGAATCAAGTTTCACGGAAGAAGTGACCCTTGACTCGGTCTTGAAAGATGAGTAGATGTTCCCCAGCTGGACAGGAGATGGGATGGAAAGGCATTCCAGAAAGAGAGACAACTGAAGCAGACATAGAGACATGATGTGTATTTGCATGTTGAATGGGGGTGAGACTTTCAGCTGAAGCCACTGAAGTTTTATCTATGGACCATAGCATGGCAGAACTTACTCTTTATCTTCTAGGCAATGGAGATCCAAGAGTTGTAAGCCAGCAATACTGGGAGCAAATACGCACTTTAGAAAAAAACACTCTGGCTGCAGGAGAAAAGATATGTTGGAGAGTAGAAAGGCTGGAGACCCATGGTCAATAGGGAGGCTATTGAAGCAATCCAGGCTAGAAATGGTAAGACTCTGATTTAAAACAACAGCTTTGGTAAAGGAGAAGGGCACAATTCCAAAGATGTTAAGGACAATCCATAAAAGAAGAACTCCGAGTGACTAATATGGGGGGGGAAATGTAACACCTTATCAGTAATCAAAGAAATACAAACTAAAATTTTCAAAGAAACCATTTTCCAACCTGTCATATTAACAAAAAATTTTAAACATGATAATATGCCATGCTGACATTGTTGAGGTTGAACACACTTTTATACATTATTTTAATGACAACTTAAACATCAAATAATATGAAAACGGTTACATTAACCATGATATATCCTCTGGTTGGAATATTGTGCAACTATTACAAAGATACTATGAAAAGTTTGTGATTATGTGGGTAAATGCTTATGACATAAGCATCCACAGTCACACACTGTCAGCAAACACTTATCGAGCACCTACTATGCAGCAAGCACTGGGTAGAGGTTAGTTGTACAGTGGTAAGATATAAATTGTTCTTATCCTCCTGAAGTTTACTTTGTTATGGAGGAAATAGTTGGCAAGCAGCAAAATAAGTAATCTATTTAAACTAAACAATAACAAATGGTAAGAAGTACTATGATGGAAGGAACCAAGGTGCAATGGTTAAGAATAAGAGACAGGGTGGGGTGAACCTACCAAGATGAAATGGCCAGAAAAGGTAACTCTGAGGTGACATTTTAACAGAGACTTTGGAGCCCTGGTGGTGCAGTGGAGTAAGAGCTTGGCTGCTAACCAAAAGTTTGGCAGTTCAAGTCTACCAGCTGCACCTTGGAAACCCTATGGGGAACTTCTACTCTGTCCTATAGGGTCACTATTCGTTGGAACTGACTCAACAGCAATGAATACAGAATGCAAATGAGTTGACAATGTGAAGACCAGGAGAAATGACAGTCAAGGCCAAGAAGAAAGGAAATGCAAAGTTCCTGAGAAAGAAGAATACAGGGCATTTTTGATTAACTGAATGAAAATATTTGCTCTGACAAGTCTTGCTCCCACCTTGTACCTATCCACCACATATTTTCCCCTACCATCCACGGGTAACTAGTTTTTTATGAATCATTTCAGAGTATTTATGCAGATGTAAATATATATTCTACTTTTGTTTCCTTTTCTTATGCCAAAAGTTACATACTATACATATTACTCTATACACTGATTTTTTTTCACTTAATTTTTCTAGGTGATTTTTCCATTTCATTGCATGACTGCGTTCCCCATCTATTTTTATAGGTGTAAAATATTCCATTGTAATTCATTGAATCAGTCAATGGGGAACTATTTAAGAATTTTTATCATGTAATATGATTTGTCTTTTAAAAAGATGGTTATGAATGCTGTGTAGAGAATGCGTTGGAAGGCGGCAAGAATTAGGAGGCTGTTGTCATATCCAGGTAAAAGAGTATACTGGCTAAGCCCATGGAATAGCAATGGAGATATAAACAAGTGGGTGAATCCAAGATGTGATATGGGGTGGGATAGGTGGGACATGTTGGTAGATTGGATGTGAGAGGTAAGGGAAAGGAAGGTATCAGGGTGACTCCTTAGATTTTGGATTGAGCAGCTGAATGAAGAATAGTACCATTTGCTGAAATGGGCAAGACTGGAGGAGGCAGGTATTGAGCTTGAGCTATTGAGCTTGAGATGTTCATGAAACATTCTAGTAGAGATGTCAGGTAGACAGCTGGACTAATGAACCTAGATCCAAAGAAGAGGCTTGGGCTATAGATAGAAATTTGGGAGCTTTTTGCATCTAAATGGTACTTGAAGTCATGGCAATGGAAAAGTCATCTAGAGCACGAATGCAAAGTCAGAAAAGGGGCCAGGCCGTAGTTCTGCGGAATTCCAACATTTAGTGGTCAGGTAAAGGAGGCTATGTTGACAAATGGGAAATGAAGTACAGGAAAACTCAGAGAGTGATGACAGAGAATCCAAGGGAATTCAGTGTTTCAAGAAAGAGGAAGTGGTTGACTGTGTGCGCTGATGCCACCAACCAACAAACGAACCCACTGCCATCGAGTCAATTCCAATTCATATCGACCCTACAGGACAGAGTAGAACTGCTCCATAGGGTTTCCAAGGAGTGCCTGGTGGATTCGAACTGCTGACATTTTGGTAAGCAGCCATAGCGCACTGTAGCTCGTAACCACTACACCACCAGGGCTCTAGGCACAGAAGCTGATGGATCAAAAAAGATGAGAACAAAGAATTTCAAGTAAAAAATCTCAGAGTACAAAATTGGAGACATCCTTAATTATATATATATGTGCATGTGTTTTTTATAGTGTATAGACACAACACACACACATAGATATATATTCATATGCATATATAGGTATGCACAGAAAAATCACTATGCATAAAAAATAACTGAAAGGAAAATGCTAAAACTATCAATAATCAACTTTCAGAGGTCAGATTATGTGATTTCTCCAATTACCTCAATTTTTCTATATTTTCCTAGTTTTCTATAATGAATATTTATTACCTTTGTAATAGAAAAACTGCATCAAAAAAAGAGATTTCTTAGCTGGCCTTGTGATGCCCCTGACTTGGGAATATAAATGTAGTGTGATGAAGGGCCTGCTAGAAAACTATGAAATTTGCTTCTGTTTGGGAACGGAAACTGGTACCTTCAGGGAGGACTCTCAAACAGGTCCATGCTACGAGAGTGGAGTATGGGGGCAGGCGAGGAGAGGTTTAGTGTGGGCTAAAAAGTCTGGTCCTTCTGCAAGTGGCACTTTCTGATCTTTAACCGTCTATTCCTTTTTTCTGCTCTAACTTAATCAAGATTTATACCACTGTGGCTCTTATCTTGACACTGAAGCAGCCTAGGACAAATCCTCTTCAATGTAAGCAAGATAAACTTGGAGAGTTCAACTTGAGCTGCCTGTTGGGAGCTGCCTCACAATTTGCATCATACTAACCCCCTTGTCCATTGTGGTCCTCAGTACCTTGGTGAAAGACTGAGTCCCAAGGATGCCATTCTGAAAGCAACAGCCCTGATATACTGGTGAATTTCAGGCTTGCTCCTTTTACAGACACCACAGCAGTCATTGCCCTGACCAATCCAAGATAATATTCCCCGAGCACGTGTGGAACCTGCTTCTCTAAGTCATCTCTGCAGACAGCCATGGAGCTGCATTTGGCTAGTGCCCAGTCAACGAGAAGTGCTTCTATTGAAGCTCCAACTTTCATTTCCCAGAGCAGTGACTGACTGCCAGACTTGATCAGTGCCCAGTCTACTTTGAAAGAACAGAAAACCCTATAGACCTTCACCCAAAGCTCTGCCATTGCCAACATCCCAAACATCCACAAGAATCAATGGGAGGACCAGCACTGCTGGTAAGTGGGGGGGAGGGGGTGTAGCTTCCTTCCTGCCACGCTCTTTCTACCTCACCCTTCTCAAGGTATTTTGTTCCAGCGCGATAGAAAACAAATACACCAGCTTACTATACCAACTGTGGTATGGTGGGGGTATGTGCTCTAGAGTTTGTGTCAGAAGAATATAGTTCAAAACTCTTGCTCTACTACCTGGGCTTATCATTTCATTTTATGAGTCTTGGTTTCTTACTCTGTACATCCAAAAGAGTAATGTCTAAGTAACAGGGGTCCTTCGAGTATTAACAACAACACCAGCTAATGTTTGCTGGGGACTTACTCTGAGCCAGGGGCAGCCTCAGGCACTTGCTCGCCTTCCCTGCTTCACTCTTCTCAACCACCCTTACAAGGCAGGTATTCTGTTTCCCTTTGGTCAAGTGAAGAAATGGAGGTTCAGGCAGGTCAGGTGCTTTTCCCAAGGGCCCACAGCTAGCAAGAGGTAGAGAGGGAACTCAAACCCCTGCCTAGCTGACGCCAGAGCCTGTGCGCTCTTCACCATGCTGCTCTCCTGCCACTCGGCCTCTGTCCCAGAGCATTACATGAGACAACGGGAGGCCAGCAGCTTTGTCAACTGTAAAGCACTGTACAAAATAGAATTGTCTGAATGGCTATTTGGCATGTTCATTTCTTTCCTATATTTGGGCAGAAAAACACAGAAAATACCACCTTTGGAAGTGGCCTCCTTAAAACTGGAATCGATGTAAAGTGAAATGATTGACTCTTGTCCGCATCTTCTTAACTTTCCTAGGCAATGTCATGTTTCTGCAGACTTGAGCTACCCCAGTTAAGCACCAACCAATTGCTGTCGAGTTAATTCTGACTCATGACAACATCATGTGTGTCAGAGTAGAACTGCACTCCATAGGGTTTTCAGTGGCTGATTTTTCAGAAGCAGATCACAGGCTTTTCTTCGGAGGCATCTCTGAGTGGACTTGAGTTGCCAAACTTTCGGTGAGTAGCCAAGAACATCAACGATTTGCACCATCCAGGGATTTCACTTCACTTAGGGTAAGAGCTTTATTTGTACTTTTACGCCAAACACACTCCATGCAACGCATTCCCCAATGTAATGCTGATTTTAATTTCCTTCCATTAACTTTAGATCTTTTTCTATTTCCTTATTGTCTATTCTGTCATTTTCTAGGCTTGGCGAAAATTCCTGCCATGGTTTGTTCATTCACAGGAATCCAACGTCTCTAGGAGCCAGGGACACCTGTACCGCACTGTATTTATACAAACGGAATGTCTTCAGGTCTCTTTTCTCTTCCTAGACTACCTGCAATGTACCCCAAGACAGGAGACATGGAGCTCGTTGAATTTGCACATGCCTTGAATTAAATTAGAAGATATCTTCAGAGTAGTTCAAAGGCCTGAGTTGAACACTAAGTCCTAACTTGTAAATTTTAAATCCTTGCTGCTTTGACACCATTTTCTAATAACTGTGAGACAGGCTGCAACTGAACAGCATCCACAGTTGGCTTAATGAAGTTTAGGGAAATAGGTTCATTAATGCAGCTTTGGAAGAAGCTTCCATTTTCTACATCACAAGACATGATTTTTACCATCTTTCAGCACTAACATTAAAATCTTTTCGATTCTACCAAGATGCCAAGTCAAAGAGCATGTGGAAACCTATAAGTTTCTCTAATTGCTTGTAAAATGCAATTGCCATCTTATCTGCTCTCAGTATGGGATGGTCAATGGCATCTCCCTGACTGCAACTGGGAGCTGGGCACTGTGCTCCCCTCTATGTATGTGTTGCAAGTAAATGGTAATTAAGAAAAGAAAGAAGGGACAGAAAGGTGAACCGAATGCTCCCCAAGAGCAGATTGCATTCTTGCTGCTTAAAGTAACACTTTGGGCCTGTGTGAGCCATCTCATTGTTTTCTGCATGGCTACTGAGAAAAACGGTCACTTTAGTAAATCCCTTGTGATTTGAAGCGAGCAGACTTGTTTCAAATGTCAATCCAACCAGGCAGTCATTCCTGGGATGAATGATGAGAGTCACACAGTCACAGTTTGCATTTATGTTGTTGTTGCAGTATGCCATCGAGTCGATTACAACTCATAGTGACCCCATGAGATAGAGTAGAACTGCCCCATGGGATTTCCCAGGCTGGTGTCTTTATGGGAGCAGAATGCCAGCTCTTTTCTCCTGCAGGGTGCTAGTGGGTTCAAACCACCCACTGTTTGGTTAGCAGCCAAGCGGTTAACCATTGTATCACCAGGGTTCACATGTAAAATCTTTTGAAAGCACCTTTCGACTCCTCTCTCATTTGAAGTGTTACAAAGCAAAACAGAAAACTCTGGGGATTTTTCTTGCCCTTGTTTAAAATTCCTAGAAAACACTTGGACAGGATCAGACCCTTCCTTCCTCCCCAGTTCTGGCCCCGTTGAATCCTGTCTTTGGTATAGTGTTCATTATGGATTTTTTTGCATTAATTTTGATTTTTTAAAATATTGCATTAAAATGCTGTTTATCTTGATTATGGACGGTTTTTCTTCGGGGGGATAAAAATCCTCTTCAATTTTGTGTTCCGGGAGAGTATCTCATCCACCTCACCCTAGACCTGATCTGACTTTGACTCTGGGTAGTGCCTGGCAGGAAGTATGAACTGAATAAATATTTGTTGTGGAAAAGTCCAATGGGCTTAAACAGAACCAGGCCTGCGGTGCTCTGGCACAAGAGTATCAGACCACGACAAGGAGTGGGCAGTTGAGCGTGTTCATTACAAGGTGATCCAGACATAGACAAGGGCACCATGCAGAAGCTCTGCAGGCCCCAACCACCTGGGCAAATGTGCTACAGAGAGGGAAAGTGGGGTAGGAAAGTGAGGCACAGAGCTTAAGGTCGGTGGTTGAACGTTAGTAATGCAACAGCCAGAAGCACCATCCCAAGAACCCAAAAGCACATTTTTTCCAGGAGCTAGGAGTGGACCCTGTTGTGACTGTAATGCCTGTCCTGTCTTCTATGTGTCCCAGCATGTGGAGCTGAGTGTGGCGTGGTAGCAGTCAGTGGAGATGGGGCTGCAAAATGAACAGGAAGACTGACCAGCTGCCCCCTGTGGTCCTGGCTTGAGGGCCTATCCTGCTACAGCCAGCCTGCGTTTTGGTGGCCTCCAGCACACTTCTCCTGATCTGTTGAGATCTTTGCTTACCTGGTGTGGCCTGGCTCCACAGCTGAGCTGGTGCCTGCAGGGTTTAGCTGTTTATAGCTGGGCAGAGATGGTCAACCTCCTTGCGGATAGCTGTTCTTCTATTCTGTCAAAGCTACCTGATTGGAAAAAATGAGCAACTGACTAGGATGTAAACCCAAACCATGTACAACAAAAATTACTAATGCAACTGCCCGCCTCCAGCAGGATCTTTACTGGGTATAATTAAACTTAAAATAGAAATATAGGTCACATGATATTCGTCTCCCCACTGAGAAAATTTTCATAAGATCTGAAAAGCAACATGTGTTTACATACAATGAAAAAAGATCATAAAATCAGAGCTTCAAACCCCTTTGTTCTGATTTGAATCTCTGCTGAGAATTTGCATTTCTAAGAAGTTTCCTGCTGAGAATGTGCCTTTCTAACAAGCTCCCAGGAAGTTATACATAAGAATTACCCAGGGATTTGTTAAACTGTAGATTCTGATTCATTTTATATCTGGGGTGGAAATGCAAATTCTCAGCAGGGAACTTGTTAGAAAGGCACATTCTCAGCAGGGGTTCAAACCCGAATGAACCGGTTCAAAGACCCGCATAAAATACTTAGAAACCTAGAAAATCACCAATTAAAACCTCTAACTGCAACACTTCTCAGACATGCCACATCAAAATTTTAATTTGGAATGCCTACAAAGATTACACTTGAGTTGTCAAGAATTCTTCCCTATGGCAGAGGGCAATGGCAAAGGACTCAGGAGGCAGCTTGGGGTCATGGTAAATGTATAGATTTGAAGTAAAATAGACTTAGAACCCAACCCCAGATCTGACACTAACAATGCATATGGCCCTGGGCTAGTTCCTATATTCTTCCAGCCTCTGTTTCCTTACCTGTAAAATGTGCATGTTATCCACCTCACAAGGCTGTTAAGAAAACTAAATGAAATACTTTCTGTAAGCCCTAAAAAACCCAACCCACTGCCATACAGTCAATTCTGACTCATAGTGACCCCATAGGGTTTCCAAGGCTGTAAATGTTTACAGAAGGAGACTGCCACATCTCTCTCCTACAGAGCTGCTGGTGGTTTCGGTCAGTTAGTAGTCTGATAGTTTTAAGCACTGCGCCACCAGGGATCCTCCCTATGTAAAGCACAGACCAGTAATGCTTTACATAGCATTACTGCCCTAGCCTCTATGTCCATCCACCAGCTAAAGGAAACAAAGGAAAGCATGTGGTAGGATCCATTTCTGGAGGCTAAGGACAGTGTGTTGAAAAGAGTGTATGGTCTCTAGCTATTTAATTCACTAAACATTTGATTAATTAAATAAACTGGCAAGCACTGTAGTTAGAGTTTGAAGTTGGAAAATAGCCTCAGGATTTCCGGTTCCAAATGGCTGATTGAGGACACATGTTGACTTCCCTGGTCTGCAAAGATCCATTCAAACCACAGTAAAGATATATTGGGAAGCAGCATAGTGTATTAGTTAGGACCAAGCACCCTGGTGCCATTCAAACTATATATGCGAGAAGGCTGAAGGGAGGTAGGTGATAGTTTATTTGGCAGAGCTCCTGAGAGGCTCCAAGCTCAGGGTCAGCAGGTACTAAGAGCAAAAATGGGCTGTGGGGCACAAATCAGGATGGTCACATTGGAGATCTGTAAGTGGGTAACAGGGCCAATTGTCCCCTCCACCTTCCCCATGCATACACAGTAACTGGCTACAATATTTTTTCCTAGCTGGAATTCCAAGAACTGTTTCCTAAATAGAGTAGAATATTTGCCTGTGGAAGACCAATAGTATGGGTGGTGCAGCTAGATGAAGAGGCAAGGCACACAGTAGGGTAATGATGGACCTCATCCCAAGGGGAAAAAAAAGAAAACACATCTCCACCAAGGAATGAAATATGCTAAATCTTCTCCTTCAAAGAATAAAGTCTGAAATATTCTATCCCCAAAGTAAAGACCTCCTTACTTTAGCACTGACATTGAAGAGTCCTGAGCCAGCCTATGTATTTCACACTAAGACACCCTACAGAGAAGCCTGCTGATTGACAGGACGAATCCACTTCCACAGAAACTACAGTAAATGTTCCCAATCCAGAGAGAAAGAAGCCTGTTGGAGAAATGTATACATACAACTGCAAAGGAAACACATGTCTGCTACGGTAGTAATCAATATAGTTTTTCATTCATAAATATAAATGGTCAAAGGTCACCAGATGTTTGAGCAAACCAATAGCATGAAAGAGAAATAAACAAAACAATTGACCCCAGAGGAAACAGATAATGCTGGAAATAGACTAGAAGTCAAGAACAATCTCCAATGAAAAATAAGCAATTATAGAGTAAGAGTTTGGAAATTAAAAAAAAAATTCAGAATTAAAAACATATAATGGCTAAATAAAAAAAAATTTGACAGCTTAATAAAACAGATGGAAAATATAAGGGAGAGAAAAGAAAAGAAATATGGAGTATAGATCCAGAAGTTCCAACACTGATCTAATAGGAATTCTAGAACGAAAGAAATAGTATTGTTGTTGTTAAGTGCCATCAGGTTGGTTCCAACTCATAGCAATCCCATGTACAACAGAATGAAACACTGCTGGTCCTGCACCACCCTCACAATTGTTGCTATGCTTGAGCCAATTGTTGCAGCCACTGTGTCAATCCACCTCATTGAGGGTCTTCCTCTTTTTTGCTGACCCTCTACTTTACCAAGGGTGACGTCCTTCTCCAGGGCCTGGTCCCTCCTGATAACACATCCAAAATATGTAAGATGAAGTCTCACCATCCTTGATTCTAGGGAGCATTCTGGCTGTACTTCTTCCAAGAGAAAGAAATAGAGGATATAATAGTAGAAAAATTTCAGTAGATGATGAAAGACAGAAGTCTTTCAATAAAAAGGGCCCTCAGGTTGATGAACAAATTTGGAAGCAGTGATGTTTGCACAACATGGTGAACATAATTAATGTCACTGAATTGTGCACTTAAAAATAGTTGAAATGGCAAGTGTTTTGTTATATATACTTCACCACAATAAAACTTAAAAAAAAAAAAAAAGGTCCCGAATGCCAAACAGGAGTTTAAAAAAATAACCCATACTGACTCAGTTGAAATTTCAGTTCACAAAGGATAAAGAGAAAATCACTTGGCATCTAGGCTACCTCAATTCATGGTGGTTTCTCTTCTCCATCGCTAGCCATTCCTTCTTAGTCTTCTTCCCACATTTGCTGGTTCTTTATCTCCAAACACGAAATATTGAAATGACCCAGGACTTAGTCCTTGGTCCTTCCTCTTCTATCTCTACTTACTTCCTAGGTGGGATAATCCAATATCATAAATTTAAATACCATCTATAGGCTGAGGCTTCCTATATAAAGACCCGGAGGTTTTAATTTCCATTTATTTTTTAGGGTAAAGAAAAATTCAAGAATGTATGCTAGAAAAATAGAAGGTAAATTCAAGAAAGAGAAAGTCATGGGATCCAGGAAACAGGAGAACTAACCAAAGCGAGAATGAAAAAGTATCCCAGAATGATAGAAAGCAATTGGTCCAAATCCAGACAGGAAGTTAGAAGGATGCTTGAAAATTCAAGAAGAAAACAAATTATATCACATCAACTGTATGTGTAAGAACTGAGGTTTTTTATGACAAAAAGAAGGCAAATGTCTCTTCTGTGAGAAAGAAAGGACGAAAGAAAGAAAACAGGAAAGAAAGGAGGGAGGGAAGGAGGGTATTAGAACTCTGGTTTAAAAAAAAAGCCTCATAAAACAAAAAAAAACTATGGTTCAAATATGAACCAAACTAAAATGTGGCATTTTTTGAAAAATTTACAGAGTATAATAAAGAAGAATCCATTGGATCTTGATGCCTCTTAATGACCTAGGATTACATTTGCTTTCCTATGAATTAGATTTGTTAATAAATACTTACTGAGCA
This sequence comes from Loxodonta africana, assembly GCF_030014295.1. Taxonomy (NCBI): domain Eukaryota; kingdom Metazoa; phylum Chordata; class Mammalia; order Proboscidea; family Elephantidae; genus Loxodonta; species Loxodonta africana. Next base: position 170,318,696 of record NC_087369.1, on the reverse strand, counting down.
GCAGATACTATTCTAGGTGGTCAGGTGATAGGACTGAACAAAACCAGAAAGATATTCTGTCCTTCTGAAGCTATCATTCAAATGGTGGAAGGCAGATAAGCAAGCAAATAAGTAAACAAGAAATTTTCAGCTTGTTCTAAGTGTTATGAAGAAAATAAAACTGGCCAAGTGACTAGCAGCGGGGCTGTGTGTACTATTTGAGGTTGGGTGGTCAGGCAAGGAGGTGATATTTGAGCTGAGACCTGAATGATACAAAAGAGCCAGCCAGAGAGGGAGTGAGGGGCTATATTAAGTAGGGCCTTGCAGGCCATGAGAAAAAAAATTATTCTAAATACAACAGGACATCACTGGAGGGTTTTAAGCTGGGCATGGGAGTGGGTAGAGTAGGAGGGGACAGAAGAATCTTGATTCACGCTTTAAGATCACTCAGCTACTCTCTGGAGAACGAAGTCCACGTAGGAAAACAAGAACAGAAACAGGGAGACCAGTTAGGTGACTGTCGCTACAGTATAAGCGATGATGGTGGCTCGGATGAGGGTGGGAGTATTAAAGGTGTTTAGAATTGATAAATTCAGGATATATTTTGGAGGAGCAAGCAATACATCATACTGTGTAGGGGTGTGGGTGGGGGTGAAAGTCAGATAGGAATCTGAGATGACCCCCAGGTTTGGAGCTTGAGCAATTGATTGGTAGTGGTGTCCTTTACCAGAAAGACACGGGGCGATGTTTTTGTAGGCTAGAAACGAAGAGTTCTGTTTTGGACAGGTTAACTTCAAGATGGCACTTAGACATACACAGGTGTGTAAGTAGGTAGTTAGATATGAGTCTGCATTTCCGGGGAGAGGCTGGAACTTATATTTGGGAGTCATTAAATGGTATTTAAAACCATGGACCCAATGATACTACTTTGTTCTGTCATGAATAATATATATATATATATATATCTAATATTACAAAGGTTGTTTTTTGTTTCCCATTTTAAGAATCAATCTAAAGAAAAAGTACAGAAAATGTAATTAGATCAAACCACATAAAATTTCATAATATTTGACTACTTTTGACCTACAAAACGGTAATTTCATATGGTTGAACTTAGTACTTACAGAATAAATTGTAAATGTTATAAACCATAACAACATAAAAGTAATAACATATGAGACAACAGTCAGAGGCCAAGGGGGAGAAGAAGAAATGAAGGTAAGTGTGGATGTGCTAGTTTCCTTAGTTTACAACTTGTTGTGTTGTTGTTGTTAGGTGCCGTGGAGTCGGTTCCAACTCATAGCGACCCTATGTCCAGCAGAATGAAACACTGCCCAGTACTGTGCCATGCTCACAATTGTTGCTATGCTGGAACCCACTGTTGCAGCCACTGTGTCGATCCATCTCTCTGAGGGTCTTCCTCTTTTTTGCTGACCCTCTACTTTACCAAGCATGATGTCCTTCTCCAGGGACTGGTCCCTGCTAATAACACGTCCAAAGTATGTGAGATATAGCCTCGCCATCCCTGTTTCAAACTCTACGGGGCAGTTCTACTCTGTCCTATAGGGTTGCTGTGAGTCAGAATCGACTCGATGGCACTGGGTTTGGTTTGGATCCCTGTTTGTAAGAAGCATTCTGGTTGTACTTCTTCCAGGACAGATTTGTACATTCTTTTGCAGGCCATGGTATATTCAAAATTTTTCGCCAGCGCCACAATTCAAAGCCTTTCAATTCTTCGGTCTTCTTTATTCATTGTCTAGCTTTCCCATGCACATGAGGTGATTGAAAACACCATGACTTGGGTCAGGCACACCTTAGTCCTTAAAGTGACATCTTTGCTTTTTAACACTTTAAAGAGGTCTTTTGCAGCAGATTTGCCCAATGAAGTATGTCATTTGATTTCTTGACTGCAGCTTCCATGGGTGTTTGTGGATCCAAGTAAAATAAATCCTTGACAACCTCAGTCTCCTCTCTGTTTATCATGATATTCCTTATTGGTCCAGTTGTGAGGATTTTTGTTTTCTTTATGCTGAGGTGCAATCCATACTGAAGGCTGTGGTCTTTGATCTTCATCAGTAAGTGCTTCAAGTCCTCTTCACTTTCAGCAAGCAAGGTTGTGTCATCTGCATAACACAGGTTGTTAATGAGTCTTCCTCCAATCCTGATGCCCCGTTCTTCTTCATAGAGTTCAGCTTCCCAGATTATTTGCTCAGCATACAGACTGAATAGGTATGGAGAAAGGATACAATCCTGACACACACCTTTCCTGATTTTAAACCACGCAGTATTTTTTTTTTTTTAGTATCTCCTAGTTCTGTTCAAACGACTGCCTCTTGATCTATGTACAGATTCCTCCTAAGCATGATTAAGTGTTCTAGAATTCCCATTCTCCACAATGTTATCCATAATTTGTTATGATCCACACAGTCGGATGCTTTTGCATAGTCAATAAAACACAGGTAGACACCTTTCTGGTATTCTGTGCTTTCAATCAGGATCCATCTGACATCAGCAGTGATATCCCTGGTTCCACGCTCTCTTCTAAATCCGTCTTGAATTTCTGACAGTTCCCTGTCGATTTACTGTTGCACCTGCTTTTGAATGATCTTCAGCAAAATTTTGCTTGCATGTGATATTAATGATATTGTTTCATAATTTTTGCATTTGGTTTGATTACCCTTCTTGGGAATAGGCATAAATATGGATCTTTTCCAGTAGGTTGGCCAGGTAGCTGTCTTCCAAACTTCTTGGCATAGATGAGTGAGCACTTCCAGCACTGCATCTGTTTATTGAATCATCTTAATTGGTATTCAGTCAATTCCCGGAGCCTTGTTTTTTGCCAATGCCTTCAGAGCAGCTTGTACTTCTTCCTTCAGTACCATCGGTTTCTGATCATATGTTACCTCCTGAAATGGTTGAATGTCGATCAATTCTTTTTGGTATAGTAACTCTGTATATTCCTTCCATCTTTCTTTGACGCTTCCTGTGTCATTTAATATTTTCCCCGTAGAATCCTTCAATATTGAAACTTGAGGCTTGAATTTTTTCCTCAGTTCTTTCAGCTTCAGAAATGTTGAGCACGTTCTTCTCTTTTGGTTTTCTATGTCCAAGTCTTTGCACATATCATCATAATACTTTACTTTGTCTTTTCAAGCCGCCCTTTGAAATCTTCTGTTCAGCTCTTTTACTTCTTCATTTTTTTCCTTTTGCTTTAGATACTCGACATGCAAGGGCAAGCTTCAGAGTCTCTTCTGACATCCATTTTGGTCTTTTCTTTCTCTCCTGTCTTTTTAATGACCTCATGCTTTCTTCGTGTATGATGTCCTTGATGTCATGCTACAACTCGTCTGGTCTTTGGTCATTAGTGTTCAACGTGTCAAATCTATTCTTGAGATGGCCTCTAAATTCACATGGGATGTACCCAAGGTTGTACTTTGACTCTCGTGGACTTGTTCTAATTTTCTTCAGTTTCAACTTGAACTTGGGTATGAGTAACTGATGGCCTGATCCACAGTTGGCCTCTGGTCTTGTTCTGACTGATGATATTGAGCTTTTCCATAGTGTCTTTCCACAGATGTAGTTGATTTGATTCCTCTGTATTCCACCCGGTGAGGTCCATGTATATAGTGGCTGTTTATGTTGATGAAAAAAGGTATCTGCAATGAAGAAGGTGTTGGTCTTGGAAAATCCTATCATGTGATCTCAGGCATCGTTTCAATCGCCAAGGCCATATTTTCCAACTACCGATCCTTCTTCGTTTCCAACTTTCCCATTCCAATCACCAGTAATTATCAGTACATCCTAGTTGCATGTTTGATCAATTTCAGACTGCAGAAGTTGGTAAAAATCTTCAATTTCTTCATCTTTGGTCTTAGTGATTGGTGGGTAAATTTGACTAGTAATCATACTAACTGGTCTTCCTTGTAGGCGTATGGATATTATCCTATCACTGACAGCACTGTACTTCAGGATAGATCTTGAAATGTTCTTTGTGTCAATGAATGCAACACCGTTCCTCTTCAAGTTGTTATTCCCGGCATAGTAGACCATATAATTGTCTGATTCAAAATGACCAACACCAGTCAGTTTCAGTTCACTAATGTCTAGGATATCAATGTTTATGCATTCCATTTCATTTTTGATGATTTCCAATTTTCCTAGATTCACACTTTGTACATTCCATGTTCTGATTATTAATGGATGTTTGCAACTGTTTCTTCTCATTTTGAGTCATGCCACATCAGCAAATGAAGGTCCCGAAAGCTTTACTCCATCCACGTCATTAAGGTCGACTCTACTTTGAAGAGGCAGCTCTTCCCCAGTTGTCTTTTGAGTGCCTTCCAACCTGGGGAGCTCATCTTCCGGCACTATATCAGACAGTATTCCGCTGCTATTCATAAGGTTTTCAGTGGCTAATGCTTTTCAGAAGTAGACTGCCGGGTCCCTCTTCCTAGTCTGTCTTAGTCTGGAAGCTCAGCTGAAAGCTGTCCACCATGGGTGACCCTGGTGGTATTTGAATACCAGTGGCATAGCTTCCAGCATCACAGCAACACACAAGCCCCACAGTACAACAAACTGACAGACATGTGGGGGAGTTTCCAAGTAGCTAGTAAAAAATAGTATAAAATTTTGGCAAAACAAGAAATAGAACTGGAAGTATATTGTTTAAAGTTAGGAAATAAAGTAACCAGAAGGAATTTTAAAATATTATACCTAACAAAATCAAAAAGTTGAGGGAAGAAGAGATATGCAAGACAGTGTAGTTTACTAAATTTCTCATCTATCAGCAACAGAAAATACAGTCAATAGGCACCACCTAAAAATTGACAAATCAAGAAGGAGCACTAGACTATTTAGCATTATGGTGCCATCTACTAGAATCATTAAAAATAGTTAAAAGCAACTTCTCTGAGAGTGGAAGAGGGGAGACTGTTATTTTAAATCTTTTATTATAATTTTTCTTATATATATTATTTTTATAGTACTTACAATAACTACAATAACAACAACAAAGAAAACACAGTAACAACCTCCACTAGCTGTTTCCACCCTCTTTTCACCCTCTCCAAAAACAAACGGTGGGTTAGCAGCTGTGCTATCATTGGCTAGCTGTACTAACAATCACAATCCCAGATAGCTTCTTGTGTCATCCATATAGATGCACACAATCTCCAAATGTGAGTGCTAAAATGGATTCTAGTATTTAAAAATCTGGACCATAAAATTTCTCTGAGTCTGAGACATCTTTTGCATCAAAAAGAATAGATAAGAATCTGAAGTTCCTGATGGGATTTCTCAGTCCCCACCCCAAAGCAGAAGGCCACTGTGTTGGAAGAGCTGTGGTACAAGGTGAAATTGGTAAAACCCAAAGGAAGTTTGCCCTCATGATTTCTAAACATACTTATTACAAATTTGAAAGTTACCAACCCTTTAAACCAAATTTAACGGAAGTTAAATTTAGTTCAGTTTCCCAATATTGGTTTTGTGACACCTCAGAGTGCCTCCAATTATCTTAAGCGGCATTATGAAATTCTATTCCCCCACCCCGAAAATAATTTGCATTCACTTTAATCATAAATACAACAAATGTATGTCATTCACCACTTTTATTTCAGAGACATGGAGCTGGGATGGGAAGTTCTTGAAATAAATGACTAAGAAAAAAAAACCCATTGTCATCCAGTTGATTCCAACTCATAGCGACACTATAGGGCAGAGTAGAACTGTCCCACAGGGTTTCCAAGGCTATAAATCTTTACAGGAGCAGGTTGCCACATCTTTCCTCCATGGAGTGGCTGGTGGGTTTGAACAGCAAAGCACTTAACCACTGTACCACCAGGGATCCCTGAAATAAGTGATAGGACATCTCACATACAGAAGAGTTGGAAATCCGAGGCTCACAGCCTGGTTTGGATTTATATGAACAAATAAGTGTCCTGATCATTCAGGAAACTGTTTATTTGTTGTATGAGTTCCTCTTTACTATTCAAATACCATTCTCATCAGCTTCCCCCTCATTTATTCCAATCAGGGGCTGCTTTACTAAAGTATATAGTCCCCAAAGATATATCTTTATCTTTTACATTAAATCCTGCCCTTGGCTGTAGACTAAACAGAAGCTTCCATAGGTTCTTTGATAGATGTTGAATTTTTTATATATATACTTCATCTCACAGAAGAAAATGAAAATTGGACTTCCTCCTTTCTCCTGAGAATGGATGGGGATCACCTACCCCTCTTGACAACAATAGTATCTGCCTTGATGTTTCTGGTATATCCTTAAACAAGGAGATCACAATCCCATAATAAATTAGAAAGAGCTCGGCTGCTCACCAAAAGTTCAGCAGTTTGAATCCACCAGCCACTACTTGGGAACACTATGGGGCAGCTTTACTCTGTCCTATAGGATTGCTATGAGTCGGAATTGACTATGTTTTTGGTTACAATCAAGCTCTCATCCTGAGGCTAAGTTCTTCCAAGGGGATCAGCTTATGTTGGATAAAGAAGAATTACCAATTTCCAACTCTCACTTCTGGGTTTTCAAGACCATCTTCTCAGCTGTGTTATAAGCATCTTGCTTGTTCTCCAGTCAAGACAAGTTCTCCATTACCCCTGTGCTCAGATGTTTCCAAAGAAGAAAATCAAGCCCATTGCCATCAAGTCGATTCCAACTCACAGGGAGCCTAGAGGACAGAGTAGAACTGCCCCATAGGGTTTCCAAGGAGTGCCTGGTGGATTTGAACTGCCAATCTTTTGGTTAGCAGCTGAACTCTTAACCACTATGCCACCAGGATTTCCCAGATGTTTCCAGATGGAGCAAAATCACAGTGAATGAAGTAATAGTAAATGGTCTGGTTCCAAACAGGTAGCACTATTTCTCCCTAATTCCTTACTTTTTCAATCTTACAGTATTCTGAAATTTCTTTTAATAGATTCCCAGGACTGTGAATTCTAGCTCCCAGAATGCTAGGAAAGATTGGCTAGAAACCACAGGCAAGGGGCATTATACCCATTTGTTTTGGAACCAGATTTGCTCCCCCCTCCCTTCCTGAGTTTTATGCATATGTTTCCTTGGTACACAATGCTTCCATTTTTACAGGGAGCAGTTTTGATAACTCATCTCTGTGGTTTTCAATAGCAAGCCTAAAATCTGCACCCTGTGATAACCAAGTCCATCCACAGCAGCCGAGTCAGGGGTAATCCAGCTGAAGTCTTAATCACTAAAATATGGCTCCTCTGAGCCAGTAAGGTTTTAGACCCAACAAGCCTGAGGTGGGAGCAGGCTTTTAACTGGTACATCCTGTTAGAAACGGAACCAAGCCAGTGCATTAGTGAGCTGCATGCGCCAGGCCCCCAGTGAGACACTGAGCTCTGAAGACACACTGTCACCGCAGAAACGGCTTTCAAAATACGTGCTTGGAAAAGCACCAAAATGTTTTAGTCACCTTATTATGGCAAAACTAAGTCATTTTATAGCCCTAATAGAGGAAGGAAGCAGCAAGACACAGGCCCAAAACTACTCAGCAGGACATATAAGCAAGCAGAAAGCAAACACTGCTGCCAGGTACCAGGAGTGGGCTCTCATGATGGCAACCATCACACCCTGCTGTTTCCCAACCAGGAGGCCTTTCAAATCCATTGTCAAGTGCCCTGAAATATGTTTTCCAAGACTATTCCCCCAATTAAATGTTTATGCCATTTATCACTTGGCCTGTTAAAAGAGGTTTCTTCACTATGCACACTAGGGATGCCAAACCACACCTCAAGAGCATTATAGAGCTGTATAGATGCAAAAATACGCTTTGCTGTGAAAACTGTAATGTATCCTCAGGGGTGAGGGTGTGGGGCAGGAGAGAAGAAAATAGTCGGCCTTTATTTTGTTCCTTCACAAGATAGAATTTTTGAACACTGCATGTTCTTTAACTACAACTTCCAACAAGGACAAACTATCTTTGGAGTAAAATAACATTCCGGGTGTTTTGCTAGCCCAGGGTTTAGTAACATACGATTGCAGCAGTCAATAGGAAGAAAAATCAATCTCTTGAAAATTGACAGAGAACACATACACACACACACACACACACACACACACACACACACACAAAATGCAACAGAGCCCTATCCATCATATGAGCTCAAACATTTCAATCTAAATTAAATCCAATTAGAGGTAATCATAGTGGATCATATTAAACTAATTCTCGGACAGGAAAGATTATAATTTTAAATGGCTCCATAAAGCACTAATGAAAAAAATCATTTATTTCAATTAAGGAGGCCCATAACCAATACCTAAAGGTCAATGAAAAACTGCCAGGGTGGCGATTTCTCTCCTCCAGCTGAACCCCAGCTGAGCCGTAAGAGTTCAGGGTTCTGAAGCGAGATCCGCCTGTGATGGGATTGAGTGTGCAGCCGTTGATCACGCTAGAATGAGCGATGGCAGAGCTTAGTAATGACAGGAGTGATTACCTCTTAGGATGGATATAATACTACATTTCAGGACTTAGGTGTATAACTACTTTTCTATTATTACACCTCCCTTTTGTACTTGATGCATTCTAGTCGATGATTCTGTAAGAAGCCCTCCTAACCACTGTGCCTAAACTTTTCCTTTCCTCCACAGAATTCAGAGCTACCAAGCACGAGACAAAAGCTGTTTTGCCTTTTATTTCTCAACCCCCTATTTAATAGGAGGGAAATCCAAGCAACTTTCCCCTTTGTGTTAATTATTTCTGCAAGTTGCCACAAACTGATAGTTTGCCATGCCCTAAGAGCTAAGCCACCTTTTCACCATCCAGCAAGTGGCTATTTACATCTCGACTCTAGCCCAACTTAGGTGACCTAGGTTCTAGTGCTAAATGCTACCTCTGCCTTGTTGGTCGTGTGACTTTGGCCAAGTGATTTCACTACTCTGAGCCTTAGTTTTATCATCTGTGAAATTGGTGTGTTTTCTAAATACACTTGTTGTTCTAGGGCCCCTCTACGGTGATGTAGGTATGGCTGCTGCAGAGTTGGGGACACAGGTGATGGGTCCAGCTTCCTTCCTCACTTTTACCAAAGCACCTCTGCATCCATAGATCCAGTGGGCTTTCACACAGTTTTAGTTTTTAAAAGAATTCTGCTGCCAAAATACTTAAACCACTTGCCTTTAAGGTTTAACGATCTATGATCCGATGAATTCATAACTTCTACACGAACAGAAGAATCAAACCAGGTAAATCTTATGGGGGGAAATATCGACTTGCAAAGCAAGGAAGGCCTTGCATTTCTACCCATTACCCGTTGCCATCGAGTCCATTTGGAGTCAGAGCGACCCTATTAGGACATAGTAGAACTGCCCCATAAGATTTCCTAGGCTGTCATCTTTATGAAAGGAGACTGCTATATCTTTCTCCCATGGAGCAGCTGGTAGGTTCCAACTGTCAACCTTTTGGTTAGCAGCTGAGTGCTTAACTACTGCGCCACCAGGGCTCCTTCCCATTTCTTAATAGCAGAAACTTAATATTTGGACAGGGACAGTCAGTTTGTCTTTTGCCTCCATGTACTATTACTAGGTGAATTTCAGTGGATTCGAGTAGACAAGAAGAATATTTCTCCCTTAAGAAGCAAAAGTTTCTGCTGTGCTTCCTCAACAACATCTTGAACCCTTCATCAATCAGCCTACTCTTTTTACCTTTTTGTCCCTAGCAACCCTTTTCTAAAGTGGCCATGTATATGTACGCTCAATTTTGTAAATGCCCGATCTCTTGTCTCTGTCCAGTTTACAAGCCAGAAAAGGTAGATGCTTGAAGATAGCACTGGCAATTGTCATTGGCTGATGTGACTTATACTGGGGTCAAGAAAAAGCTTGAAGGTGGAGGCTTCTATTTGACCATGAGATTCCAGATAAGTTATTTAATGGCTTGGAGATTCTCGATATAAATCTGAGGGAAAATTAAAGTGTGTTCACCTTCAACAAGTCTTATTTGATAGTAACTTACATCCTAAGTGAAACAGGGCTATTCACAGAGGCACTGTATTTTATTCATCTCTCCGAATGCATACACACACATGCAGAGATGTACCTGTACTTCCTACCTCTGCATATGATTACTTCAAATCACCCAGCACATAATCTCTCTTGTACCAAAATGACTGATTAAGGAGTTTCCTTCTCAGTGTAACTGTTAAATCAGCAGCTCAGCCAATGACCTTGATGCAGGATGTAACAAGTTCCTGATAGAGTTGTGTTCCCTTCGAGAACAAGTGTTTTTTCATCACCCTCTTAGTCACCTAATTTGACTGAAATCTAAGATCTTAATGCATCAGTCTTGTTAATTCTCTTGCCGGTACGTAGGAAATTGAAGCAATAAACCACAACTTGTTTGTAGTGGTGTTAACATTATTAAGTACTCAGCTAGCTGACAAGAGCCCCATTTTTCCATTAAACTTCAATAGGAGCTTCATGCATATTTAGCTCTTTGGCACTTTTCTTATTTTCCCCTTGATGACTTGTTTGAAAAGTTGACCTCAAATTCACTACACTCCACTTCACTTTTTGCATCATCAAAGTTATGACATATTGGCTTAGCAAATTGCTATTGTCTTTTTATTTTATTATCTGTTTTTTAAACAGCATTCTACTGCCTGCACTCAATAAGGAAATACCTAGCTTTTTTCCTCCTCATTATGCTAGCTGATGGACCTGGACCTTGAAATTGCAGTACTGAATTTCAAAAGATAGTATTTCAATAGCTAGGTATTTTTCAAAATCCTGCATGATTTATTATTGTTGTTGTTGTTAAACTTAAGAGCTGCTGTGGGAGTCATTTGCTATTTCATTCAATTGATTAGTTTGCCCCAGATTCAAAAAGCTTCAATCTTGAAAGGATACTGTGGTCTTTCTGCCAGAGAATGCTATGGCCCTGACATTAGGGCCACTCCTATCACTCATGGCTTGGACACAGCCACTGTGTGGCATGAGAACAGACAAAACAAGTTGCCTGTAATCTCCATACCTAGTGTACTGGAGATTACTTGGAAACCGCTGGACTATGTCTTCACATATTTAAAGCCCATACTTATAATCTTTCTCCCAAAATTAGCTTCCCTGCTAGATCCCCCACTCCCCATTTCTGCCAATGGCACTTTTCTGTTATCCTCTAGAAATCTTAGAATAATCCTTGTTTCCTCCATTCCCCTTGGCCATTAATCTATCCAGTCATCAGGAACTATCCATTTCTTCTTTGCAATCATTTCCTCATTCTATTCCCGATGCTCCCACTATAGTCCAGGTCTTCATTACCTCACTCAACAGCAGCCAAACTGGTTGTCCTGGCTTTAGTCTTTTGCCCAATACATGCTATTAACAACAGCCAGAGACATCTTCCAAAGATACCGCTTTGTATGTAGGCAGTTACTCAACAAATATTTATTGAGCATATACTATGTGCTAAGTACTGTGCAAGGCTCTAGGCCAACGGTGATAACAGAGAGGCACAGTCCTTTGACTCATCAAGTTTATGTTATAGCAGTGAAGCTATACATCAACATTCATCCCTTCTCAAAAACCTTCAATGGCCCCTACTACACAACACTTTGAATAAAGTCTAAGAACTCTTAGCATAGCATTCAAGGCCGTCTACAATGTGGCCCTAGACTACTCTTCACCTTTATTTCCTACTACTACCCCGCCAAATCCAAAACCAAACCTCTTGCCATCGAGTTGATCCTGACTTATGACAACCCATGCGTTACAGAATAGAACTGCTCCATAGGGTTTTCTTGGCTGTAGTTTTTATGGAATCAAATCACCAGGCCTTTCTTCTGCGGTGCCACTGGGTGGGTTTAAACCACCAACCTTTAGGTTAGTAGATGAGCACAAACCACTTCCACACCAAGGGACCTCTACTACCCTGTAACAGCCCTATATTCATTATTCAGTACTCCTTAAACATCTAAATGCTCTTCTCATCAATTTAATCATGAGTTCCTTGAGGTCATGTTCTCCTTGGATACTCAGCACTCAGCATGGAACCTCTGTCATGATAGAAATTCACCAAATGATTGCTCTTGTTAAAAATCCATTTTACATTCTACTCTCTCATTCTGAGTTAGCTGTCCCTAATATGTGCTACACTGACACCCTGGAGTCATCTCTGTCCTTGTACTTATCACATTGTGTTGTAATTATCTATGACCTCCACTAGAGTATTTTTAGTTTGCAGGGAGCACAGTCCTTTCCCTCCTTTTTGCCTTTGTTTCCCCAGAAGCTAGTACAGTGCCTGAAACATAATATGTTCTCAATAAATGAATGGATGAGTAAAGGAATGAAGGAATGTAGAAACAATCTTGCCGTGGTGAATGACATGTTCTCTGAAAATGATGGATAAACAGGTAACTTAAGATAAACAGGTAACTTAAGATATCCATATACATGAAAATCAGAATGGTTTCATCAGTCACTAAGATATTTAGTGCTAAGATATTATTTAACTACGCAAAAGGAAGTTTGCATTTTTCTTGAAAATACTTGTTATATATATATATGTATATTCACAATTGCATTCACATCTATACCTGCATACATACACATTTATTTCTGAAAGAGCTTAATTATCTAACAAATTTCTGCTCCAAATAACAGTCCTTTAGAGAAGAATATTAACGAGGTTTTCACAGGCCTTTCTTTTTTAGAAGTAGATCGCCAGGTCTCCTTCTTAGTCTGTCTTAACCTGGAAGCTCTGCTGAAACCTGTCCACCATGAGCCACCCTGCTGGTATTTGAAATATTGGTAGCATAGCTTCCAGCACCACAGTAACAGGCAAGCCTCCACAGTAAGACAAACTCAGTCTCACTTTGGACATGTTATCAGGAGGGACCTGTCCCTGGAGAAGGACATGCTTAGTAGAGGGTCAGGGAAAAAGAGAGGGACTAACACAGTGGCCACAACAATGGTCTCAAACATAGCAATGATTGTGAAGATGGCACAAGACCGGGTAGTGTTTCGTTCTGTCATACATAGGGTCGCAGTGAGTCAGAACTGACTCAATGGCACCTAACAACAACAGAGAAGAATATGGGAATTATTCTTTTAAAAGAAAAGGATACGAACTCAAAAGACGGAAAAAAACATAGCAAGCAAACAACAATCAAAAAAGAGCAGGAGTGGCAATATTAATTTTGGACAATATAGGCTTTAAAGTTAAATCCACCACAAAGGATAAGGAAGGGCACTATATAATGACTAAAGGGACAATATACCAAGAGGATATAACGATATTAAATATTTATGCACCCAATGACAGGGTTGCAAGATACATAAAAAAAAATCTCTAACAGCATTGAAAAGTGGGATAGACAGCTCCACAGTTATCATAGGAGACTTTAACACACCACTTTCAGTGAAGGACAGGACATCCAGAAAGAAACTCAACACAGACAAGGAAGATCTAAATGCCACAATCAACCAACTCGACCTTACAGACATATACTGAACACTCCACCAAACAGCAGTCAAGTACGCTTTCTTTTCTAGTGCACCTGGAACATTCTCTAGAATAGACCACATATTCGGTCATAAAGCAAACCTTAGCAGAATCCAAAACACTGAAATATTACAAAGCACCTTCTCTGACCATAAGGCCATAAAAGTGGAAATCAATAACAGGAAGAGCAGGGAAAAGAAATCAAACACTTGGAAACTGAACAATACCCTGCTCAAAAAAAGACTGGACTATAGAAGACCTTAAAGGTGGAATAAAGAAATTCATAGAATCCAATGAGAATGAAAACACTTCCTATCAGAACCTTCGGGACACAGTGAAAGCAGTGCTCAGAGGTCAATTTATATCAATAAATGCACACATACAAAAAGAAGAAAGGGTCAAAATAAAAAAATTATTCCTACAAATTGAACAAATAGAAAAACAGCAACAAAAGAAACCGTCAGGCACCAGAAGAAAGCAAATAACAAAAATTAGAGCAGAATTAAATGAAACAGAAAACAGAAAAACAATTGAAACAATTGACAAGACCAAAAGCTGGTTCTTTGAAAAAATTAACAAAATTGATAAACCATTGGCCAAAACTGACAAAAGAAAAACAGGAGAGGAAGCAAATAACCCGAATAAGAAATGAGATGGGCGATATTACAACAGACCCAACTGAAATTAAAAGAATCATATCAGATTACTATGAAAACTGTACTCAAACAAATTTGAAAACCTAGAAGAAATGGATGAATTCCTAGAAACACACTACCTACCTAAACTAACACAAACAGAGGTAGAACAGGTAAATAGACCCATAACAAAAGAAGAGATTGAAAAGGTAATCGAAAAACTCCCAACAAAAAAAAGCCCTTGCCCAGATGGCGTCACTGCAGAGTTCTACCAAGCTTTCAGAGAAGAGTTAACACGGTTACTACTACAGGTATTTCAGAGCACAGAATAGGACGGAATACTCCCAAACTCATTCTATGAAGCCAGCATACCCAATATAAAAATCAGGTAAAAACCCAATGCTGTCGGACACCACAAAAAAAGAAAATTACAGACCTATATCCCTCATGAACATAGATGCAAAAATCCTCAACAAAATTCTACACAATAGAATTCAACAACATATCAAAAAAGTAAATCACCATGACCAAGTGGGATTCATACCAGGTATGCAGGGATGCTTCAATATTAGAAAAACAAATAATGTAATACATCATATAAATAAAAGACAAGAATCACATGATTTTATCAATTGATGCAGAAAAGGCATTTGACAATGTTCAACACCCACTCATGATAAGAACTCTCAGCAAAATAGGAATAGAAAGAAAATTCCTCAACATAATAAAGGGCATTTATACAAACCAATAGCCAACATCATCCTAAATGGAGAGACCCTGAAAGCATTCCCCTTGAGATTGGGAACAAGACAAGGATGCTCTTTATCACTGCTCTTATCCAACATTGTGCTGGAGGTCCTAGCCAGAGCAATTAGGCTAGATAAAAAAATAAAGGTCATCCAGATTGGCAAGGAAAAAGTAAAAGTATCTCTATTTGCAGATGTCATGATCTTATACACGGAAATCCCTAAAGAATTCTCAAGAAAACTGATAAAAGAGTTCAGCAGAGTATCAGGATACAAGATAAACATACAAAAATCAGTTGGATTCCTCTACACCGACAAAAAGAACAACAAAGAGGAAATCACCAAATCAATACCATTTACAGTAGCCCCCAAGAAGATAAAATACTTAGGAATGAATCTTACCAGAGATGTAAAAGACTTATATAAAGAAAACTACAAAACACTTCAGCAACACACCAGATGAGACCTACATAAGTGGAAAAACATACCTTGCTCATGGATAGGAAGACTTAACATTGTAAAAATGTCTATTCTACCAAAAGTGATCTATTGATACAATGCAATTCCGATCCAAATTCCAATGACATTTTTTTAATGAGATGGAGAAACAAATCATCAACTTCATATGGAAGGGAAAGAGGTGCCAGATAAGTAAAGCATTACTGAAAAAGAAGAACAAAGTGTGAGGCCTCACTGTACCTGATTTTAGAACCTATTATACCACTACAGCAGTCAAAACAGCCTGGTACTGATACAACAATAGATACATGGACCAATGGAACAGAATTGAGAATCCAGACATTAATCCATCCACATATGAGCAGTTGATATTTGACAAAGGCCCAAAATCAGTTAAATGGGTAAAAGACAGTCTTTTTAACAAGTGGTGCTGGCATAACTGGATATCCACCTGCAAAAAAATGAAATTTCAAGACCCATACCTCACACCATGCACAAAAACTAACTCAAAATGGATCAAAGACCTAAATATAAAGTATAAAACTATAAAAATTGTGGAAGAAAAAATAGAAATGTTAGGAGCCCTAACACATGTCATAAACAGTATACAAATCATTACTAACAATGCAAAAACACCAGAAAAGAAACTAGATAACTGGGAGCTCCTAAAAATCAAACACCTATGCTCATCCAAAGACTTCACCAAAAGATTGAAAAGATTACCTACAGACTGGGAAAAAGTTTTTCAGTTATGACATTTTCTATCAGTGTCTAATTTCTAAAATCTATATGATACTGCAAAAACTCAAAAACAAACAGACAAATAACCCAATTAAAAAATGGGCAAAGGATATGAACAGGCACTTCACTAAAGAAGACATTCAGGTAGCTAACAGATACATGAGGAAATGCTCATGATCATTAGCCATTAGAGAAATGCAGATCAAAACTACAATGAGATTTCATCTCACCCCAACAAGGCTGCCATTAATCCAAAAAACACAAGATAATAAATATTGAAGAGGTTGTAGAGGGACTGGAACACTTATACAGTGCTGGTGGGAATGGAAAACGGTACAACCACTTTGGAAACTGATTTGGCACTTCCTTAAAAATCTAGAAATAGAACTACCATACAACCCAGAAATCCCACTCCTTGAAATATATCCTAGAGAAATAAGAGCCTTTACACGAACAAATATATGCACGCCCATGTTCACTGCAGCACTGTTTACAATAGCAAAAAGATGGAAGAAACCAAGATGCCCATGAACGAATGAATGGATAAATAAATTATGGTATATTCACACAATGGAATACTATGCATCGATAAAGAACAACGATGAAACCGTGAATCATTTCATAACATGGAGGAATCTGGAAGGCATTATGCTGAGTGAAATTAGTCAGTTGCAAAGAGACAAATATTGTATAAGACCAGTATTATAAGAACTCGAGAAATAGTTTAAACAGAGAAGAATATATTCTTTGATGGTTAGGAGAGGAGGGAGGGAGGGAAGGAGGGAAGGAGAGGGGTTTTCACTAATTAGATAGTAGATAAGAACTACTTTAGGTGAAGGCAAAGACAACACACGATACAGGAGAGGTCAGCACAACTGGACTAAACCAAAAGCAAAGAAGTTTCCTGAATAAACTGAATGCTTTGAAGGCCAGTGTAGCAGGGGCAGGGGTTTGGGGACCATGGTCTCAGGGGATGTCTACGTCAATTGGCATAATAAAATCTATTAAGAAAACATTCTGCATCCCACTTTGGAGAGTGGTGTCTGGGGTCTTAAACGTTAGCAAGTGGCCATCTAAGATGCATCAGTTGGTCTCAACCTATTTGGAGCAAAGGTGAATGAAGAACACCAAAGACACAAGGTAATTATGAGCCTAAGAGACAGAAAGGGCCACATAAACCAGAGATACATCAGCCTGAGACCAGAAGAACTAGATGGTGCCCAGCTATAACTGATGACTGCCCTGACAGGCAGGGAACACAGCAGTGAACCCCTTAGGGAGCAGGAGAGCAGTGGGATGCAGACCTTAAATTCTCGTAAAAAGACCAGGCTTAATGGCCTGACTGAGACTAGAAGGAGCCCAGAGGTCATGGTCCCCAGACCTTCTGTTAGCCCACGACAGGAACCATTCTCAAACCCTACTCTTCAGACAGGGATTGGACTGGACAATGCGATATAAAATGATGCTGGTGAAGAATGAACTTCTTGGATGAATTAGACACATAAGAGTATGTTGGCATCTCCTGTCTGGAGGGGAGATGAGTTGGCAGAGGGGGTCAGAATCTGGCGGAATGGACACGGAAAGAGAGAGTGGAGGGAATTAGTGTGCTGTCTCATTAGGGGGAAAGCAATTAGAAGTAGGTGTATATAAATTTTTGTATGAGAGACTGACATGATTTGTAAATGTTCACTTAAAGCACAATAAAATAATAAAAAAAAAAGGATACAAAGAAAAGCCATAAGCTTTACAAAGTCCCAAAAGGACTTCCAAGGTTGGAGCTGGATGCTATTACCAGCCACTATATATCATTGGAATATAGCTTTTAAGGAAGAAACCATAACCCATAGGGATCAAGCGGAGGAATTTGCAATTCATCACCTGTATTTTGGAGTCTGGAACTCCAGTCTGTCCAACCCCATTAGATGCTCCCTCTGTCATAAACATGCACGCATCCCAGTTAGTTAGAAACATGGATAGCATTTGATTTTTTTTAATGGACAATGCTTGAGCATTACATAATTGTATTTTCTAAGTATCTAGCAGTTTCTGAGAATTTTTGGGCAAAAGATTTTTCTCCTTATTCTAGGAGCTTGAACATTATCCTAACAATTTCGTAAGATGAATAAAAACAGTGCCTACCTGCCTAACGACTGCTTTCACAGGCAATATAACTTAGTTCCATCAATTTCCCCATACAAATCAAACCCTCATCATCTATTTTATATCATTTCTCCCTTCTATGAATTTCTTTTAGAACAAGTGGGTTTTATACAATGAATATGCATTACTTTTGTGATAAGAAAAACAAAAGTGTTATTTTCACTTTGAGAAAAAATAAGATTAAATGATCAACATTTTACATAGTGTTTTAATTGGGCTATTAGCAAAACTGCCTAAGATATGAAATTTGCTAAGAAGCATGGTAAAAATAGCATCATTCACAGAGAGAAGAAAATGCCAGGACATGGAGAAGAAAAAAAAATGAGTTTTAGCTAAGTATTTTATATCCAGAGACAATATCAACATAAATTGCTAAAATTTAGAAGGACTAGCAACATAATTATAGAATATGGGAGTCCTATCCAGGTTATGAGGAGCGTTGGTGGTGCAGTGATTAAGTGTTCGTCTGCTAACCAAAAGGTCAGTGGTCTAACTCATCAGCCTGCTCTGCAGATGGCAGCCTGCTTCCGTGAACATTACAGCCTTGGAATCCCTATGGGGCAGTTCTACTCTGTCCTATAAGGCTGCTATGCGTTAGAATCTACTCGATGACAGTGGGTTTAGTTTCTTCGGTTTTATTCAGGTTATAACTAATGCATCAAGTACTTATAGGTGGTTTTAAAATATGCTAAAAAAATCCCCAAATTCAGCATTTGTTTTTGTTTATATATATATGTTATTATGCTTATATATATGTCTTCCAGGAAGAGAGATGAATGAGATCACCAGAAAACCCAGCTCCTGAAGCACTGTTAATACAGCTACTAAATGGCCAGAAAAAGACTCTTCTGCAGCCAAAGTGAAAATTAAGAAACAAGTTTTTTCCATAATTCATTTAGGAATTTATACAATTCTCCATGTCAGCCTCCCATGGTACAACCTAACCAAAAAACAAGAGTTAAGATGAAAACATGAGTCAGAAGTAATAAATAGTCTTGATACCACAAAATGCTAAAAACTTAAAGCAAAGAAATAAATTGAAAAACATCTAGAAAATGCTTGGTAGAGATTAGGGAAAAAAATAATCATTAAGGAAGGTAAGTCATATATCCTACCTACCGTTACCAGGTATTTCTGAAGAAGTAAATGAGCAAATAGGTTAGGAACAATCTTCAAAAGTATGATAGAAGGAAAGTTTCCAGTTCGGGAAAAAGTTCTGAGATTGGACATTGGGGAGCTCACCATGTTTCATGTTACAGACAAAATGACCAAAGATCAATATATACTCAGATATACCCTGGTAAATTATTAATAAAAAGAATCTTGTTAGCAACCAAGCAGCAAACAAACAAAAACTCAAATCGAATTATTCATGCTTTGTTCTTTTAAACTATCAAAAGCCTCGCCTTTCATGCAGGAGACTTGGGATCAGATCCCAGCCAATGCACTTCCAGCGCAGTCCCCACCCATCTGTCAGCGGAGGCTTATGTATTGCTATGATGCTGAACAGGTTGCACTAGAGCTTCCAGACTAAGATCGACTAGGAAGAAAGGCCTAGCGATCTACTTCTGAAAATCAACCATTGAAAAAAACCTTATGGATCACAAAGGTCTGATCCTGTTGTACATGGGGTTACCATGCATCAGGGGCCAACTTGATGGCAGCTACCAACAACAGTCAAAAGACAAAGGAGCGATGTCATCAGGGTTTTGATGGAGCATATTGGTGACCTAAGAATTTAGACCTAGCCAAGCTGTCTTTCAGGTGTAAAGGACACAGATCTGCAAGGCTGCAGACAATGAATCAGCTCAGTAAAGAGGCAGTCTAGATCACTAAGCATGAAAGGAAGAAGGTGGGGGCAAGCAATAAGACCGGAAAGGTAGCTTTTTAGCTTTAAGGCAATGGGGAGCCTCTGAAGGTTTTGCATGGTAGAGGTTAAAGGTGTGGGCAGGGAGACCAGTGAGGGCAATCCAGAGGAGGGAGGCTAGTGGCCAGAGGCAAGGATACTAAGGCGATAGTTTCTCTTGTTTGGTCTTTGCTTATTTTGCTAAAAATAATTAAGGTCAATGTAGAATGAATCAGGTCAGCATCAGACTAATGGATGGTATTTTGCAAGAGAAATAAAATGTGAAACAAAGTAAAGGGATTGGTTTTCTTATGTGGACTGCAACTGTCTCTGGGAGCAGCTATACGAGAAGAGATAGAAAGCTCTGCAAAGTCAGAGGCCAGACCTTGTTCGCCACTGTCTCCAGTACCTAGCAGAGTGGCTGGCACAAAGCAGGCATTTAACAAAGAATGAATGAATGAATGAACAGCTTCAAAAATGGTTTGACCAATTGCGACATATTTGGAATAAGTATGTTTTTTATGAAGGCAACTAGGCTGAAAGATAATGCTCAATTAGAAAGAAAATGCTCATTTAGAGCGAAAAGTTCTGGTGTATTTGTTTAAAAAAACATTGTTAAAAAGAGAAGGAAAACAGCTCTTTCATTTTGTGTAACAACTTGAAGTTGATAATTTTACAACGTAGGCACCAAATGTCAAATATTAGCCACAGCAGGGAAAAAAGGATCAAATTAATTTGTTGTGTTTAATTAATTCACTGTGTTGCTGAATATATTTCTAGTCTGAAAGCTAATCATTGTTTAATTAGGTACTCCAGCCTTATGAAATGTCTTAAACCAAAGAAAAATGGGACGAGCCTGACTTTCTTATGGATGCCTGACTTGTGATTATCCAGCTTACCTAGGAAATGCGGCGGCCAGCACTGACTGAGAGGCTGGCCTCGGCACAGGCTTGCTCGCTTGTCCAGGAAGGAAATTTATCACGTTGCTACTTATTCTCCCTTTATTCTGTCTTTAGCCAGGATTCAAATTCTCCTAAACCTTTGAATAGCCACATTTTTACAACCTATACAACATGCAGAAACCCTGGTGGTGTAGTGGTTAAGTGCTACGGTTGCGAACCAAAGGGTCGGCAGTTCGAATCTTCCAGGCGCTCATTGGAAACTCTGTGGGGCAGTTCCACTCTGTCCTATAGGGTCACTATGAGTCGGAACCGACTCGACGGCACTGGGTCTGGGTTTGGATATAACGTGCACCAAATTTCATGGTACGATAGCTCCACTTAGTCTACAAAATTTTACTGAGTACCCCCTACATATTGGGAGTTTCAAAAAATAAGACACTACCCTTACTGAGGAACACACATTACAGTGGGCTATTTCACAAAGGGGAAGACCCTGCTGGGTCATTCGAATCGTCCACCCAGTCTGATATTTGAGGCTTCCTGTAGCAATCTCTTAAAATACATGGTATTTTAGAGACCTACATCATCCTGAGACCAGAAGAACTAGTTGGTGCCCGGCCACAATCGATGACTGCCCTGACAGGGAGCACAACAGAGAACCCCTGAGGGAGCAGGACATCAGTGGGATGCAGACCCCAAATTCTCATAAAAAGACCATACTTAATGGTCTGACTGAGACTAGAGGAATCCCGGTAGTCATGGTCCCCAAACCTTCTGTTGGCACAGGACAGGAACCATCCTCAAAGACAACTCATCAGACATGGAAGGTACTGGACAGTGGGTAGGAGAGAGATGCTGATGAAGAGTGAGCTATTTGTATCAGGTGGACACTTGAGACTGTGTTGGCATCTCCTGTCTGGAGAGGGGATGGGAGGATAGAGAGAGTGGGAAGCTGGCAAAATTGTCACGAAAGGAGAGACTGGAAGGGTTGACTCATTAGGGGGAGAGCAAGTGGGAGTACGGAGTAAGATGTATGTAAACTTATATGTGACAGACTGACTTGATTTGTAAACGTTCACTTGAAGCTCAATAAAAGTTAATAATAAATAAATAAAAATTAAAGCAAAGCAAAAAAAAAAAAAAAGATGCATCAATTGGTCTCAACCCACCTGGATCAAAGGAGAATGAAGAACACCAAGGTCACACGACAACTATGAGCCCAAGAGATAGAAAGGCCACATGAACCAGAGACCTACATCATCCTGAGACCAGAAGAACTAGTTGGTGCCCGGCCACAATCGATGACTGCCCTGACAGGGAGCACAACAGAGAACCCCTGAGGGAGCAGGACATCAGTGGGATGCAGACCCCAAATTCTCACAAAAAGACCATACTTAATGGTCTGACTGAGACTAGAGGAATCCTGGCGGTCATGGTCCCCAAACCTTCTGCTGGCCCAGCACAGGAACCATTCCCGAAGACAACTTATCAGACCTGAAAGGGACTGGACAGTGGGTAGGAGAGAGATGCTGATGAAGAGTGAGCTAATTATATCAGGTGGACACTTGAGACTGTGTTGGCATCTCCTGTCTGGAGGGGGGATGGGAGGATAGAGAGAGTTGGAAGCTGGCAAAATTGTCACAAAAGGAGAGACTGGAAGGGCTGACTCATTAGGGGGAGAGCAAGTGGGAGTATGGAGTAAGGTGTATATAAACTTATATGTGACAGTCTGACTTGATTTGTAAACATTCACTTGAAGCTCAATAAAAGTTAATAAAAAAAAATACATGGTATTTTATGGAAAACTTGCACTAAGTTGAACATTTGATTTCAGCTGTGGGTAACACCAGAAAACATCCTTTCAAAAAAGCTGACAAAGAATACACAATCAAGTCGAAATTATGAAGGCCCACCAAAGTAGGGGCTTGAGCTTCCCCATGCCTCTGCTGGGCGCTTAAAGAACATCACCTGCTGTGCCGTAATGCTCCTAGGAAACTTGAATCCCCTGAGAGCTGTAACGCCAGCATGTTTTCCATAGAGTGACTACATATTGTCCCACAGGGTGAGTTCATACAGGTATGCAGAGCTAAATTTGTAAAACCAACTTTGCCTTATTTTGATTTTCTTTTAGCTATATCCAGCACCATACATTTTCTAGAAAAGCTCAGAGTCTGCACTGTCATCTTCAAGGAGTTCCACCTTCTGATTCCCATTCCCCATGACAAACTGAGCTTCAATTTTGTGATGGGGTTTCCCTGCTAGTATTTAGTGCCTGGTGCACAGGTCATTATTACGGACAGGCACAATATGAATTCAAAAGAGCAATATAATTCCTTTCTTGGAGGAGATCAATATCTAGATTCAAAGGTCCCAGAAACCTCTAACTGAAGGATATTGACCTTGATCTCAAAGCTGAAACAATTTAGGTTGGAGCCCTGGTGGTGCGGTAGTTAAGGGCTATGGCTGCTAACCAAAAGGTCGGCTGTTTGAATCCACCAGGCGCTCCCTGGAAACCCTTTGGGGCAGTTCCACTCTGTCCTATAGGGTCACTATGAGTCAGAGTCAACTCAAGGGCAACAGATTTGGGCTTTTTTTTCTTTTAGGTTCTGCCCCTGAGCACAAAAACTAAAGCCTGGGGTGGGGGCAGACAGAAGACTGTCTTGGGAGTACTAAGAACAAACACTGGGATCAAATATTTCCCATGGATAATTAGCAAGTTGGAAAATCAAGTGTGGTATACATATGAGACTGCAGAAGAAAGAGACCAAGGGGGAGGGGACGCACAAGCATGTATTTTCAGCATATAGATGTGAAAGAAGAATTGCTCCTGGCATAGAAAAAGTTAAAGAGATTCTGGGCAAACTAATGGAGTGAAAACTAAATTACTTAACGAAGTAAGCACCACAAAATTAATGAAGCAGGGCCTGGTAGAGCTCATTTTCCAAGAGTAACTCTGTACATGCAAATTTGGAGTCTGGCCTCCATATACTTTGAGAACCTGGCTACTATTGCCCAAGATGGAACTGGATGATATATTGTCAATGACGCTTCCTTTCAAATAATATTGATAAGCAGCATATCTTCAAATCTTTAAGCCATGAGTTTATTTTCATCCTGCTAGAAAGGCTGGCATAAGATTAAATCAGACGAAAAGATCAAAGAATAATGAAAGAGGGAGCAGGTGAGGAAATACCAATTGAGACAATGACAGTGTTGCTTTAAGGAGCTGGTCTCACAGGCTTCGCCCCACCCCGCCTGTGATCCGCTAACACAACTGGCTTTTCTGTGTCATGTACCATGGGGAGAAACTAAAGGTGAGACTTGGACAAGAGCTCAGCCTCTGGATTGAGGGATCCTTGGACATGTGCTTCCCATTCTGGTCTCCATTGCATTTCCATTTCCTACTTCCATACTCTGGCTCCTGGTAGGTGCTCTTGGCTGTCCCTTTTTCCAGCTCTGACTCCTTTCTGTGGTTTACTGATCTCTTCTGCCCTGCCCCAGGAACCCCACCAGCCTTCCTCCCCGGCGGGGAATGGAAGCCCACATGACTGTTAACCAAAATTGCTATACATTGGAGCCCCCACATGGTGCAAATGGTTAACATGTTTGGCTGCTAACCAAAAAACTGGAGGTTCAAGCCCACCCATAGGCACCTTGAAAGCAAGCCCTGGTGATCTACTTCCAAAAAATCAGACATTAAGAACCTCACGGAGCATAGTTCTACTGTAACACAAATGGGGTTGCCACGAGTTGGAATTGACCGGACAGAAACTGGTTGGTTGGCTGGTTGGCTGTCACTCATTGAGTGCTTTCTAACACAATCACATACTTAATATTTGATATCCCACCTGCGTCATGACGTTTCTCACAAAAATCTTCTCAGGTAGATTTTATTTGTATTCCATGTTAGGAATGAGGAAATGGAGGCCCAGTGAGAATTGATGCCTTATCCAAGTTCACAGAGCTACTAAGTGGCACAGCCAGGATCTAGCCCTAGGTCAATCTGACTCCAGAACCTTTCTTGTTTTTTTGAAATAAACATTTTCTTTTAGAACAGTTTCAAATTTACAGAAAAGTTGCAAGGAAAGTATAGAGAGTTCCTGTGTAACCTGCACCCAATTTTCTCTACTGTTACTATTTCACATTAAATTCGGTTTCCCACCTGCATGCGAACAGCGAACTAACTATGCTGTTGTTGTGGTTAGGTGCCATTGAGCCAGTTCCGAGTCATAGCGACCCTATGTACGATAGAACGAAACACTGCCCAGTCCTGCACCATCCTCACAATCGTTATGCCTGAGACCATTCTTGCAGCCACATGCATCAATCCATCTCGTTGAGGGTATTCCTCTTTTTCACTGATCAAGCACAATGTCCTTCTCAAAGCACTAGTCTCTCTTGATAACATGTCCAAAGTACATGAAACAAAGTCTCGCCATTCTCACTTGTAAGGAGCATTCTGACTGCACTTCTTCCAAGACAGATTTGTTTGTTCTTCTGGCAGTCCATGGTATATTCTATATTCTTCGCCAACACCATAATTCAAATGCATCAATTCTTCTTCGGTCTGCCTTATTCGTCATCCAGCTTTCCCACGCATATGAGGGGATTGAAAATACTATGGTTTGCATCAGGTGCACCTTAGTCCTCAAAGTGACATCTTCACGTTTTTATTCTTTGAAGAGGCCTTTTGCAGATTTGCCCAATGCGATATGTTTGATTTCTTGACTGCTGTTTCCATGGATGTTGATTGTGATCCAAGTAGAATAAAGTAGGTAAGCTAAATTGTAAGCATTTGCATTTTTGCCTTGAGGCTTCACGCAGCTTTTCTGATTGTAAATAGGGAAACACAGAAACATGAGGCCATAAATATTTTTATTTTCCAGAATGACTCCCTATGTACAAAAGATGGCTCACCACTGGAGAAAGGCATGTGCTTGCCCGGTCTAGGATACAGTTGATCAGGGTCAGTGATCATGGTTGGAAATGTGATTGGTTCTTCCATGCCCATGACAAGGAAAGCAAATAAAAAAGCCAGACGCAAGTCACAGTCCCCACCCCCACCACAAGTAAATTTTCCCAGGCCCACCCACCCACTCACTTAGCCCTCAACCCATGGCCTCTGACCCTCCTCTCCCCAGCTCCCTTCTTCTCTGTCTCCACAGTAACACCTAAACCTCTCTCTTCTTGTGATGGCCTGTTTCCTCTCTTCTTTGCTGTTACTGACCTCAGCCACCCTTACCTCCAACAGGCTGCATATTTCCTTGATTTCTCCAGTCCCAGATGCTCTGGGCAAGACACACTCCCACCACTAAACTCAGCCCTGCAGAGTCCCCCACAGCTATAGTCAGGCCAGGTCCTCCGTCCCTGCCAGGGCACATGTTCACTAAAAAAGTGGATTTCTTATAGCAGTCCTTGGGTGGTGTACAGTTAAGTGCTCACCTACTTACCGAAAGATAGGCCATTTGAATCTACCCAGAGGTGCCTCAGCAGAAAGGCCTGGCAATCTGCTTCTCAAAAAATCAGCCACTGAAAACCCTATGGAGCACAGCTCCGCTCTGACACACATGGGGTCGCCATGAGTCGGGGGCAACTCAATGGCAACTTTTTTTTCTTACTCATAGTAAGCGAATAATTTTGTGAATAAGAATCATCAGTAAGCTGGTTCTTAGGAGGCAGAGATCAAGTATATCTCTGCTTTCCAACTTCTCCATTGTTTCTGACACCAGCTGCTCCCTTCCCCAAGGCACTTTCTCTATTTCTCTATGAACTTCAGTAATTTGCTGCAATGTCACACAGAACTCACAGACCATACTTGGTTATGTGGTTTAGTAGGATAACGGATACAACTCAGAAGTACAGGATATGAGCAGACAGGGATAACAGGATATAACTCAGA
Source organism: Loxodonta africana (assembly GCF_030014295.1). Classification (NCBI taxonomy): domain Eukaryota; kingdom Metazoa; phylum Chordata; class Mammalia; order Proboscidea; family Elephantidae; genus Loxodonta; species Loxodonta africana. Next base: position 170,291,863 of record NC_087369.1, on the reverse strand, counting down.
AGGAATTGAGGAGCAACATGAAGAGGTACTCAGGGGAGGTTTGGAAAGGTCCCCAAAGTGGAGGGCACATCCCTCCCCAGCTGGGACAGATTACCCAATAAGCAAGGTACGCACGGGCTTTCTTACGCTTACTTACTAACCTGTAGTGCACAATTTCACCTGTGAAATCAAAGACATGGTGAAACCCATGTGAATTGTGCACATACCTTGCTTACTGGTTAATCTGTCCCTGTTCCCCGGGAAGCTCTCCATCCAGGATTCTCTCCCTTGGGAAGCATCATCGAGCCCATCCACACACTCATTATTGGTTACCAAGTGAACTCCCAGACTAGCTCCTACTCATTAATACAAACCCTCAGGTGTGGCCAGTGTAGCCCAGCTCCTGTAAGAGTTATTTCACAGAGGCCAGGGACAAAGGCCAAACAGCTTGAGGTAAAGTAACTCTTAACCGCACATATAGCAATGAGGCATTCGGCTCGGGGATATACAACAAGATTGGGCTAAGAGGAAACAGTGAGGAGAGATTTTGTGGCAAATAGATCAGAACACCTTGCTTTAGCAAGGATTTGAATTCTTGTTTCCCTGGTCCTTAGAAACCTGACAGCTCCCCAGCAGTTTCTACTTTAGTGCGCGCTTCCTCTTTGATGAAGGACATTTATTTCTCTAGTGAAGACTGGCAGAATGCTAACTAAGATAATCCCTAAAATTAACAGTGAAAAGGCAAGTGGGGATTGTAAGTACATTGACTGGAAAGCTAACACTCATCCTGCTCTTTAAGTAAATGATGTCATCTGTCAGTCTCTTGATGGACAATGGGATTTTCCAATGGTCAAGGCCCTGGAAGTCTTAACTGCGTTGACAACTTCATCTGAAAAGTGGTAAAAGATGAAACACGTAAAGGATCGCAATTAAGGTTATAAGAAATCTGCAGGTGTAAGCTCAAATCATGGACTGCCTGAGCATGATGGTATTCTGTGCTTTCATTCCATTCAACACGAACATAGCCCTGCAATTGATATGTCTTCCTGTAAAGCTTACCGCGGGAACAACGACAACAACCAAAGGAATAAAGCAAAAGAAAATCTGCTTCCTGAGAGACACATCTAAATTCAAACAAATGAGACACAGATACTTAGATAAATCTAAATGGAATTCAAGGCTAATCACAAGAACAATCTTATTTGCTGAGCAGCAAACACCGGAGTGCGGGAAATCAGGGCTCCTAGAGTTTTCTCAGAGTCAGGGGTTAGTGGGTTTAGGAAATATGAAATTAGATTAGATTTATTAAAAAAACTGTGCAGGCAGAGGAAACCCTGGTGGCGTAGTGGTTAAGTGCTACGGCTGCTAACCAAAGGGTCGGCAGTTCGAATCCACCAGGCGCTCCTTGGAAACTCTATGGGCAGTTTTACTCTGACCTGTAGGGCCGCTGAATTGGAATCGACTCGACGGCACTGGGTCTGGGTTTTTGGTTTGGTGCGGGCAGAAGCAGCCTGGATATCCCATTTTGGAGGAAGCATCTTCGAACGGTCCTTGAAAGAAAGCCACAGTTCATGGGAAAGCCTTTCCAAAAGTGCAAAAGCCTCTCGATGATGCTGGTGGCAACTATGGCCATGGTGCTATTGCCCGGTGCTGGTGTTGCAGCCCTTTGACATCGAGCCTGCCAGGTGGCCCGGCCTCCCTCATCACCTCAACTGCCACAGACAGGTAGGGGATAAGGGAATTGGTTTGGCTGAAGAGGCCGAGGCGAGATTTACCCTGGAGAGGCTGCTTGCAGCTGACTCCAGCAACCCATTTCAAGTCCCCGGCTCAACACTCTGGGGAAAGACAAAATCAGGAGGTGTAAGGGACACCCTTGGGAGAGGTGTTCTAGGATTTTTAATGTTTATCCAAATATGATAGCATTTTGTTTCTTAGCTGCTCTCTCAAAGACATTCCCAAACAGAGAGAATCAACTGTTCACTTTATCTGCCTTGAAAGAAGAAAGGTCTTTGTTGACACAGCTCATCTTAAAACCTGGGGCTTATTGGCCTGGGTATACCTAAAGCAGTCCCTCCAGCAATCGGGTGGAGGATGACTGTGAATGGATAAACAAACTATTCCCTAAAGTAAATTCTGGTTCCCCCACCTAATAATTCAGGCTTTGTGCTGTTTAGGAATATAAAAATGGGGTGATGGGCCTTTAAGCCAAGAGAAATGCTAAATGTGGTGGGGCAGTGAAAAAGCAACCATTGAAAACTCACCACACAAATTAGCAGCACGTGCGTAGCCAAAGCATCCCACAGACTACCATCAGTTGCCATCGAGTCAATTCTAACTCACGCTGGCCCCATATGTTTCGGAGTAGAACTGCCTTCCACAGGAGTTTCAATGGCTGAGTTTTCAGAAGTAGATCACCAGGCCTTTCTTCCAAGAAGCTTAACCATTTGTACCACCCAGGGATTCCTCCAGTTATGGTGGGGGTTCAAAGCCGCATCTACGTCCACTCACTTTAAATCCAACTTGATTATGATGGGAATTAGGGTTGTAAAGACTGCACTTTGAATTACAAATAGTGATGGCAGGCTGCAGTCTCTTTTCAGGGGAACAGAACACTGTCACTGAGTTACCTTTGCAAACAAAGGACAAAGGGGAGGTTTCTTGATTGTCCTTCCTTGCAAGTGAGCGGATACCCCTTGCCGCAGATGGAAGAGAAGGTGTTTTGTGCTGGGCTTTCCTCTAATCAAACGCGCCTCTCTGCCCAGCTGAGGCTTCCTGGGCCTCTCCAGGGGGCAGCCCCAGGGAGGTCAGGGCAGGAGGTTAGAAAACGACGTGGAGCGAGGTCCTGGGGTCAGCTTTGCAAAAAACAAAACACAAAGAGGAAAAGGTTGTTACCCAGTACAGACGGGACTGACATTTGGAAACACATCTGCTCCCGGAGAGTTCAGGGGAAAGTGGGGTTCAAAGATCGGCCCCTTGCCTGTGAGCTCTGACAGGCACAGACCACGAGTGAGAAACAGTAATTACCAGAAGTCCTCTGTTCTGGGACCGTGATTCCCTGCTTTTTGTCTGCAGCCAGCCCTTTCTGGCATCAAATAAATGTATCAGATGCCCCATTTCTAAAATTTCATTCATAGGTTTCCCTTCTCCCATGGCATCTTCACAGCTGCTTTCCCCCTTTGAGTTTCACCACCTCCCCCACCAACACATTTTTTTTTCCCACCAACACATTAGCCAGGTCCCCCACCATTTCTCCCCAGGACTCTCACCTGTAGTCCCCTGTTCTCCCCAAACCCACTATTGCTCCCCTCCAATCTCCCTCACAGAGTAAACCAAAAAACCAAATTCACTGCTGTCAAATCAGTTCTGACTCATGGCAACCTGGGGTCTCCCAGCCTAAAGAAGGCTGAACAATAGCTGGGTTCTCAGGCAAAGAACATTGTGGTTTTGCGTCTCACAAACAGTGAGGTCTTTAATATCACTTCTGCGGAATATAATGTAGCCAAAGACGGCATCTCAAGGTGGCACTGGATGATCTATTGGTCTGTGTACCAAAACAGCGAACTCCGACCGCCCCCGCCCCCGCCCCCGCCCCCGCCCCCGCCCCCGCCCCCGCCCCAACTCTACCCTCCATCTTGTGACTGCCCTCCGTTTAACGCCCACACTCCACCTTGGCTCTGCCCTCCATTTTATACCCACCTTCCATCTTCTTACAACCCTCCGTCTTGTCTCCACCCTCCGTCTTGTCTCCACCCTCCGTCTTGTCTCCACCCTCCGTCTTGTCTCCACCCTCCGTCTTGTCTCCACCCTCCGTCTTGTCTCCACCCTCCGTCTTGTCTCCACCCTCCGTCTTGTCTCCACCCCCCGTCTTGTCTCCACCCCATCTTGTCTCCACCCCCATCTTGTCTCCATCCTCCATCTTGTTTCTACTCTCCATCTTGTCTCCATCGTCCATCTTGTTTCCACTTTCTATCCTTCACCTTGGCTCCACCCTCTATCTTATACGCATCCTCCACATTATATCCTCTCCTTCTCTCCACCCTCCTTCTTGTCTCCACGCTCCATCTTCTAACAGTCTCGTATCTCCACCCTGCATCTAATACCCACCCTTCGTCTTGTCGCCACCCTCCGTCGTCGTCTCGCCACCCTCCATCTTATACTGCCCAAAAAAGAAAAAAAAAAAAACCATTGCTGTTGAGTCCATTCTGACTCTGTATGGCAGATTAGAACTGCCTCATAGGGTTTCCAAGGAGTGGCTAGTAGATTCAAACTGCTGACCTTTTGGTTACCAGCTGAGCACTCAACCACTGTGCCATTAGGGCTCCATCTTATATCCACCCTTCATCATATACCCAGCTTCCATCTTGTGTCCACCTTCCATTTTGTATCCACCCTCTATCTTCCACCTTGGCTCTGCCCTCCATTTTATACCCACCTTCCATCTTGGCTCTGTCTTCCATCTAACTCCACGGTCAATCTTGTCTGCACATTCTGTCCTCCATCTTGTCTCCGCCCCCATCTTGTCTCTGCCTCCCATCTTGTTTCTGCCCCCCATCTTGTGACTGGCACATAAGGAGGGCTCCATAAAATATATTTTAAATAAATGAATATGTGGTTATAGCAATGGATGCAGGCAAAGGCACTGAGGGACATTAGGACCTTTTGACAGTTGAAGACTGAGGACTTGACTCAGCTCTCTGGCGCCCTTCTCAGGATTCTAAACAGAAACCTGGGTAGTTGTTTTGTTGTTTCTGTGAGGTTGGGACTCAAGTGCTGGAGGATAGGCCTACTACAGGGGTTGGTAAACTTCTTCAGTAAAGGGCCGGATGACAATATTTCAGGCTTTGAAGGTCATACAGTCTCTGTCACAACTATTCAACTCTGCTGTTGTAGTGGGAAGCAGCCGTAGACGACATATAAACAGATGAGCATGGCTGTGTTCCAATAAAACTTTATATACAAAAACAGGTAATAGGTCCAACCCCTGGTTAGCTGGTCACCATGAGAGTGATCAGCAGCCATCTCCTGATTTTAGCCCTAGAAAAGCCTAGCACCAGTAGTTTTAAGCTGTTTTATTCTCCAAGCTAATTATTTGTTTCAATCATATGGTTTGTCATAATAATAATAAAACAACAATAATAATAATAGGAAACTCTTATATAGCACTTACTATGTGCCAGGCATGTTTCTAGGCATTTTGCTCGTATTAACTCATTTTATTCTCACAACTCTCCTGTGAGAATAGATACTATTATTACTCTCCCCATTTTACAGATGAGCAAACTGAGGTACAATGAGGTAATTTGCCTAAGGTTAGATATCAAGTAAATGCCAGGTTTCAATTCAACCCAGACAGTCTGACTCCAAAGGCCATGCTCTAAACCACTATAACTATCTTCTTTGAGTAACCATTTAAAAAGTAAACTTGATTTCAATTTCTCATGCCTTACGCCTCTTAGCAGAAAGCCTGACTCAGCCAATACTGACGCTTACATTTCTGGTCAGGCAGAACCTAATCCTTAAACTATTAGCTTGTTTGCTGGAGTATAAACAGAAGGGTGAATCATGAATTCACTAATTGCTCTTCCTGGTGGTTGCAGATGCCAGCTGTGTGGTCATGGGCAAGTTAGCAATTCCTTCTCAAACAGTTCATCAGTTAATGTTTATTGAGCACCTACTACATGCCTAGTGGCACACTGGTTAAGAGCTTGGCTGCTAGCCAAGAGATTGGCAGTTCGAATCTATCAACTGCTCCTTGGAAACCCCTTGGGGCAGTTCTACTCTGTCCTACAGGGTTGCTATGAGTCGGAATTGACTCAACGGCAACGGGACTGTGTGTCTAAGAAGCCCTGGTAGCGCAGCGGGTAAGTGCTTGGCTACTAACTGAAAGGTTGACGGTTTGAACCCACCAGCTGCTCTGTGGGAGAAAGATGTGGCAGCCTGCTTCCATAAAGATTACAGCTTTGAAAACCCTATGGGGCAGATCTACTCTGTCCTACAGGGTCACTATGAGTTGGAATCCACTCGACAGCAGTGGGTTTTTTGGGTTTTACTATGTGCCAGGCAGTGAACTAGGTACAGAAGACATAGCGAAGTAAAGGCAGACAAAATCCCCCACCCAGCTGGAGTTTAAAGGCTAGTGGGAAACTAACCACTAACCAAGGAACCATCCAAACACTTGAATAATTATGAGTCTTCAAAGGAGTGGGAAGGAATATGGAATATGGGCTTTTCTGGAAGCAGATTGAGGATGGGCCTAACCCCATCTGAGGAATCAGGGAAGATTTCTCTGGAAAGGGTCATTTTAACTGAGACTGGAAGGATCTCTGCAAGATGAGAAAAGGAAAAGTCTTCCAGGCAGAGGAAACCACAGGTGTGAAACGGGGAATTAAAAAAGAGCTAAGTGTGTTCAAGACCTGAGAATTCTGGAACAGTTGAGGAGGGAGCAAGCGTGGAATGAGGGTGGTGGGAAGGAGGCTGCCCAGGGTTCCAAAGGACAGTATCTGTCTCTCCAAAGGGTACTTGGAGTCACCGTTTCCTTATCTATAAAGCCAGAGTTAATGATACTGACTGCAAACAGTTGATCAGAAGATTCATTGAGCTAACATGAGGTGGAAATGCCTAGCGCAGTGTCTGGTACAGGGAAGTACTAAATAAACATCACCTTTATTTTCTGAGAGTCTTGGAATCCACTGAGACTGTCTCTGGACCCTCATCTAAGAAAACACAATAACCTTAAATCCTCTTCTTCTTGAGGGCTTGGTGAAGCTCACGTTCATAACAGAGCATGCCAAAACAACTGAGCAGATGATACAAATTATCATTTTCCATGGTCTCTGTCAAGGCCATCTTAATAAAATGAAGAAACTTGCACACACCTGAATTGCAACAATTCTTGGCCTTGTCTCATTCACAAGCATGTTTTCTAAGGTCTGCACTACGTTATGACATCAGGCACATTAAAATCCTGAGCCCTTTAAACAATGATTGCATAATCACTGTAATTAGAGTATTAAGGGTAGACTCAATCGTAAGTTAGAAAAAGTGAGCCTACCCCACTTCTGATTTTTTTCTTTTTGGTAGCATACTTAAATTTAAATTACACCATAGGCACTTTTTAGCATAACATGTACTGTATATTTTTGCATTTCAATAAACCCATTTTCCCCTTACACATAACACTTGGTAATTCAGAGAAACGTATCTTAGCAGCTCCCAGTTGCTGCTTCCTTAAGTTGGCTCACGGTTAGCATTTTTCTTTTTTTTTTTTCCTTGGTTAAGTGAAACTATGAGCTCTATGGGAGCAAGAATAAACCTGATTGTCTGAGAAAAAGGAATTCCTTTTCTTTCCCTCCCCTTCTCTCAAAATCATAGTACATGGAATGGAAGTGTCAGCCATATTTCTTTGTAATAAGGTGACCAGAGGAGGAAACCAAGTGAATAATTGCAGTGAAAATTATCTTGTCATTAGCTTTATACCATACCAATGAGCCATCTTTCTGCACACCCCATTTTCCCTAGAGGAAGCAAAGGGGCTCATTACAAACACAAGCTCTGCTCCCAAACAGATCTGGGTTCGAATCTTGGCATTACCACCTACAAGCTCTGTGACCTTGAACCAACCTCCTCATCTCTTCAGCCTCCAGCCCAGTGTGAGGATTCAGGGAGATTTCTGGAGTCCTTGGCATAGTGCCCTGTACATCAAAAGGTTCAGGGATTATCGCAATGACTTATATTACTCTCCGTTGGCTCTGCCACTCACCGGATGACAACTCATGTACCACAGACGTCACTGTTAACATTAATTCCTGCTAGGCTTTATCAGTACTGTCCTAGGTAGTGCAGGAGAGGCTAATAATGATAATAGCCAAAACCTACTGAGCACTGTGATCCAGGCAAACTTTGTGCTCAGCAGTTCACATGTAATATTTCCTTTAGTCCTTTTGATAACGGTAACCCATTGATGTAGCTGTAAAGCCATTGCCATTTTACAGAAAAAGGAAACTGAGGCTCCTGGAGATTAATGACTTGCCCAAGGTCACACAGCAATTATGTGGGGGCATCCAGGATTTGAATACACATCAGTGTGATTCTAAAACCAGTATACTCAGCCACTTGACGCGCTGCCTCTGTGGTAACCTCGTGTTTGAAGGGAGTGTGGGCTCCAGCACCATATTTCCTGGGTTGAATCCCAGCTCCACCCCTTCTGCCTTCAGTGCTTCAGTTCCCTCCCCTATAAAATGGGATAATAAAAATACTGCATCTTCCACTCCTAGGTCTGTACCCAAAAGAAATAACCTATGCTAACACAAAAACCTGTATAGGAATTATAGCAGCACTACGGATAATAGCCAAAAAGTGGAACTAACCCAAACATCCATACAATGGAATATTATTCAACCATAAAAAGGATTGAAGTACTGATACATGCTACAACCTGGATGAACCTTGAAAACATTACGCTAAGTGAAATAAGCCAGTCACAAAATACATGATTCCACTTACGTGAGATATCGAGAATAAGCAAATGCATAGAAACAGATTACTAGTTGCCTAGACAGTCACCCATTTGTCAGTTTACTATAATGTGGTGGCTTACATGTTGCTATGATGCTGGAAGCTATGCCACTGATATTTCAAATACCAGCAGGGTGACTCATGATAGACAAGTTTCAACACAGCTTCCAGACTAAGATACAGACTAGGAAGAAAGGCCTGGAGATCTCCTTCCAAAAGTCAGCCAATGAAATCTTATGGGTCACAACAGAACACTGATACAGTGCAGGAAGATGAGCCCCCTAGGTTGGAAGGCACTACACAATGACCATAACAATGGATTTGAGCATACCAATGATCAGGAAGATGGCACAGGAATGAGCAACATTTTGTTCTATCGTACGTGAGGTCGCTATGAGTTAGCCTTCCAACCTAGGGGGCTCATCTTCCTGCACTGTATCAGTGTTCTGTTGTGACCCATAAGATTTCATTGGCTGACTTTTGGAAGGAGATCTCCAGGCCTTTCTTCCTAGTCTGTATCTTAGTCTGGAAGCTGTGTTGAAACTTGTCCATCATGGGTCACCCTGCAACTAATAACGAGAGTTTCCTAGGCTAGTGAGGGATTGGAGGGAATGCGAAGTTATTGCTTACTGGGCACATAGTTTCTGTTTGGGGTGATGAACTGTTCTAAAATTGGTTGTGGTGATTGTTGCACATATGTGTGAATATGCTAAAAACCATTGAATTGTACACTTTAAATGGGTGAATTTTATAGTATGCAAATTTTATCTCAATAAAGCTGTTAAAAAAAAAAACACTGCTGCAACACTCCAGGTTGTCGTTAGGAGTAAATAAATTAAGTGCCAAGAACTGTGTGCCTGGCATGTGGGCAGCACTGAATACAAGTCAGCTCCTTTTATGCTTTATAAAGTTAGAAAGAATGTAGCAGAATGAACTTGGTAATATTGGTTCTTGTTTGGGCACCACAAGAAATCATATTCAATTTTCACTCTGATTCTATTGCGTTTTCCTCCACATCATTAAGTCTCCTCCATCCTGTCCTCTGAAGCACAGAGTGAGAAGGACCAAATCTCATGGGAGAAATAAGAGAAAAGCCAAAGCAAAATAACACCAATATTTGGGTGGAAAGACCAATTGCGGTGGAAAATACCTCATTCTGTTGTTTTTCAGGGATTGGTGGCTCATCAGGGAGATGCTTCTGCCCGTCTTCGCCTTCGTACTGCCTCTCCTTCCACGCCCTGCCCACCTGCACTCACCCAAAGTTCCACTACTTCCTTAAGGGTCAGCCCAATACTCACCCTTAAAGCTGCAAAGCAGAAGTGCACCTCTAAGGTAGAAGCTGTTGGGTTGTAGCAACCTATAACAGCAACTTATCCTGGTCCAAGGCGAAGGATTTGAGAGGCCCCAAAACTTGGTTGTAGATTGGTTGAGGGATACCTGTGGCTGCCAGGCTAAAGGACGGCCTTGTGGCTGCTTCTGTCTGCACACCACTGAGCTGCTTCTACTCGGAGACCCACGCTGCCGTAGAGAAAGGGAAATGTAAAAGTCCTTCAAGGAGCTGAGAATGAAACCTACACTCCCAACTTTCCCAAATGTCTCATTTTAACTTTATTTATGGAAATTAGATTGCATCGTTTGCAGCTGTTCCAGTTAGGTTTCCTTGTCCTTAACCTGTATCCTAGCAGGAGCTTCTTCAAATAACACCCGCAATCACAGAGGGTATTAGAGGTAGAGGCTAACTTACAGAGGGCTCTGTTCCAAAAGCCACTGATGAGTCCATGACCCGCTCATCAACTAGTTTACTAGTCCAGCTCACAAATGCTACATTAATCCACGTGTAACTTCAGTATGGATGTTTCCAACAACAGGGCCATGAATCCTCATCCCAAACTCCTGGAGCCCAGTGTCTTTCAGAAATCAGAATTGTTTGGATCTCAGAAATGTAATTCAATGTGTATACTGTATATGATGTAATGTACCCATTGGGGTCTGGGGCAGCACTCCATAATCAAGCCAGTAACTTCTCTGCAGTGAAGTAGATGAATACTCAGATGAGGTAAGTTAAATCAAGACCGTAATAGCCTCACAGTCAGTTTAGGTCAAGTTTTGCTACCAAACAAGTTTGCAAGAAATTTTTTTAAAATGTCGTTTTCAGTGTGTATTGGATTTCAGAATTGCAGATAAGGGACTGTGAACCCGGATCTTCATGTACAGATTACCAGTTGTATAGTCCTTTTCACTTTCAGCAAGCAAGGTTGTGTCATCTGCGTATCCCACGTTGTTTAGGGAGGGGCCGCAGCTTATTCAGTATTACCCACTTACCCATTTATACTTAAGAGTTGCCTGTGAGTTAAAACCAGTTGCCATTGAGTTGATTTTGACTCATGGCGACCCCATGTGCTTCACAGTAGAACCGTACTCCATAGGATTTTTAATGGCTCATTTTTCAGAAGTGAATTGCCAGGCCTTTCTCCTGAGGTGCCTTTGGGTGGACTCAAATCTCCAACCTTTCCATTAGTATCCAAGTGTTTAACCATTATATAAATCATATTGTCAGTACAGCAATAATAAACCAAAAACCTGTTGCCGTAGAGCTGATTCTGACTCATAGCGACCCTATAGGACAGAGTAGAACTGCCCCATAGAGTTTCCAAGGAGTGCCTGGTGGATTCAAACTGCCGACCTTTCTGTTACCGGCCGTAGCACTTAAGCACTGTGCCTCCAGGGCTCCATAGCAATAACACCCAAACCAAACCCATTGCTGTCAAGTCGATTCCAACTCATAGCAACCCCATAAGACGGGGTAAAACTGCCACATACGGTTTCCAAGGAGCAGCTGGTAGATTTGAACTGCTATCCTTCTGGTTAGCAGCCATAGCTCTTAACCACTGCACCACCAGGGCCCCATAGCAATACAGTTATTGAGCTCTTAAATGTGCCCAGCACTGCACTAGGCACTTGACAGGTGTGAATAATCATGGCCACGGCCCCGTGAGGTCAGTATTATCATTGCTATGATTCAGAGGGGATAAGTAATTTACCTGAGGTCATAGCAGCTAAGGAGTGGCAGCTCCAGGACTCAACCCCAGTCCTCTCTGACCCCCATCCCATTATCTCTTCCCTACATTGCCTCTGTTGAGAGGGCTGACATGTGGCCACTTGGTCAACACAAATTGAGGGTGAATCTGACAGGGATAAAGAGAATCCAGCATAGTGCTCAGACACATGCCTCACAGGGAAGAACAAAACACCTACCCCAATCCTCCTAGTTTTGTTTAACATAATGTTGTGCATGTGTATGTATGTATGTGTGTGTGGTCTTTGGGGGTGGAGTGTGGGGCTGATTATTCTTATGAAATTTCATTACGGTTTAATTATTTTTTTCATGAGATAAGCCCAGAAGGCCTTTGTTTCAAATATTATTTCTAATTATTCATGGCTTATGAATGCAATCACAAATAAGGGTAAGAAGGTAGGTTTATTATTTAATCAACTGCATAAAAATGATGTACTATTCAAATTTAAAAGGAAAGAAAGTCATCATATAATTAAAACCCTAGTCAGATAATGAGGTCTTTTTTGGTTATCTCTAGTCTCCCATTGCTAAAGCTTTTTTTGAAGAATAAACTACCAGATACACAGTCCAACATTGTTAGGGAAGACGCTGGGATTCAATCCGGGATACCAAGATCCCTGCCCCTCAGAAAGGACCTCAGAGGTCAGCCAAGCCAACCTCCTGTCCTTTGCATAAAACCCTCTGAAACCTAGCCAGCAGAGCATCACTGCCTTGGCGTGCAAACTCGGAATCATGGAGAGTTCACCACGCCTTCCTGCAGCTCTTTCCTCTATTGAACCACCCAGTGGGCCAGAGAGCGTCTCCTTGTGCTAAACTGAAGAGCTTAAATCAGATTAATCTGTAGCTTCCATCTTCCAGCCCTACCTTTATCTTCTACAACAATCAGACTTAGTCTACTCTCTGCCATAATATTCATGAACACAGGGACCAGACACACACACACCCCTCTTTATCTGGGCTAAATAACCTGAATTTTTTTCAGCTGCCACTTAAAAGGCATGTTTTCTAGACCTTTCATCACTTCTCTTTTCACCCACCTCTGGATGCTGTTTCTAATGCAGAGTTTCTCAAACTTGGCTGCACGTTAACAATAACCTGGAGAGCTTTTAAAAATTCTGATGCCCAGGCCACACTCCATACCAGCTGGATCTGTATCTCTGGAGGTGGGGCCCAGCCATCAGTACTTTTTAAGTCTCTTGAAGTGATTCAAATGCATAGCCAAGTTTGAGATACCAGTTACTAGCTGGCATCAAGTCAATTCCAGCTCATGGCAACCCCACGTGTGTCAGAGTAGAACTGTGCTCCACAGGTTTTCAGTGGCTGATTTTTCAGAAGTAGATTGCTAGGCCTTTCTTCCAAGGCACCCCTGAATGGACTTGAAACCATTTGCATCACCCTGGGACTCCACACTCCATACCAATTTGATCAGAATCTCTGAGGTGGGGCCCAGCCACAGGACGTTTTCAGCCTCTCCAGGTGATTCCAATGCATGCATAAGACAGCGTGAGAAGCCAGGCTGTAATGCATACTCTGTCTCAGGCTTGTTTCGATATATTGTTTTCTTAGGTCCTGTATTGTTTCTTTGGTCAGCTATCTTATCCTCATACAAAGCAAGATCTCTTCTGACTCAAGTTTTCCACAAAGTGTTGGGACCACCCCTGGCCCACTCTTTATTCATTTTGGGGTTGGCTAAACCCTTTCAGCTACAGCTCGACCATGTCACTCAACTTCCTTGGTCTTGCAAGCTTAATCTAGGGCACTGTTTCTTAAACTAAGGTCGACTGTCATATTCTCGGGGTCCTGTGTGTTCCATTAGATTGCTTGAAAGGCAGGGTTTTAATTTCAATCGAGCGGTTTAAAAAATTGATATCAGCTGTAAGCATTTCAGAAGCCATCTGGATGACTACCTTATAACTGGGCACTGCCTTGTGATTTCAGCGCCCATGCTGGCTTTTGTGTTTACAGTCACACTGGTGCCAATTAGAAATATTTTAAGTGTCTCAGGCTAATGAGAAAATGACAGAGACCATCCTAGGATGTGGAGCCAGGATATTTATCCAGATTTTTGACTCTGCAGTCTGCATCTATCTTTCTCTTTCTTTCCTTTTCCCTTTCTTTCCTTGTTTATTTCTTTTTTTAGCCTGTGCTCTTAAACACAGTGTCACACCAGATGCCACCCTGAAAGACTTGTACTCAGCAGCCCCCTTTCTAGGTTCTTCACATTCTCTACTGGAACCAAGCCTAGTGCACCAAAATGGCATCTGCTTGAACTATGTTGCCTTTGCGCCATGCAAAGTCACTCTCGATGAGCTCGTAATACAATGAGAACGTGCTATATGACATTTAGCCTTGTTTTTGCTGTGGGAAAGCTATGCACACTGAGGAGAACCACAGGGGAAACTTCTTTTAAAATTCTTCACTGTGGAAGGCAAAGGCAACACATAATATGGGGGAAGTCAGCATGACATGATCAAGGCAAGAAAGGGCACTGAGAGGAACACAAGAATAAACGGCAACTATTCTTATTCTTTTACAGTAACTACTATAGCTTATATAATGCTGCAACTATAGTATTAACAAACAATAATTTACAAATCGATAAATAGGTAGGTAGATACGCCAAGAGGTGTGGGAGGGTGTAAGGGAACACATCCACCAGCAAATACAGGTTTAGTGGTGGATATTTCTACATACATGACTTTAGGTGCAGCTCATATAGAGCACACAAGGGTTATAGTCAGGGAAACCTCTTAGACATAAACAAACACCTCGTGAGATGAAGTTCCTAGGCTAGAAGACAAAGGACCATAGACTTGGGGAACATCTATGTCAACTGGCACAACATAGTTCATAAAGACAGTGTTCTGCATCCTACTTTGGTGAGTAGCACCTAGGGTCTTAAAAGCCTGTGAGCAGCCATCTAAGATACAACTCTTGGTTTCTTCCTGTCCGGAGCAAAGGAAAGTGAAGAAAACCAAAGACTCAAGGGAGCAATTAGCCCAAAGGACGAATAGACTACGTGAACCACAGCCTACACGACCCCGAGGCCAGAAGAACTAGACAGTGCCCAGCTATCACTACCAACTGCTCTGACTGGGATCACAACAGAGGGTCCTGGACAGAGCGGGAAAAAATGCAGAACAAAAAATCACATTCACAAAAGAGGCCAGACTTAATGATCTAACATAGACTGGAGGAACCCCCGAGACTATGGCCCTAAGACACACCCTTCTGACCTGGAACGGAAGCCATTCCTGGAGACCACCTCCCAGCCAAACAACAGACAAGCCCATAAGATTAAAAAAACAACACCTGAGAGGAATGTACTCCTTATTACAATCAATTATACGAGATCAAAAGGGCAATATCTGCCCAAAAGCAAAGATAGGAAGGCAGGAAGTCGTAGAAAATCAGGGCAAAAGGCAACAGGGAACCCAGTGAGGAAATGGGGAGAGTGCTGACACATTGTGGGGAATGAAACCAAGGGCTTGGAACACTTCATGTACAAACTAGTGAAAAGGAAACTAATTTGCTCTGTCAACTTTCACCTAATGCACACACATACAAAAATAAATTAATAAATCCCTCACCATCATGAAATACTTTGCTTCCCTTGAGGAAATAATAGCATCTTTTCATTAGAAACATATGAACTGTATAACTCAATGTTTCTCGAACTAGAGTCAAGGGACAAATTCTCAGGGGTCCTGGAGTTTCATAATCCTTATTTAATTTTGTATTTTAATTTTAATGATAATCCAAAAGAATCCATTTCATCTGGGTAGCCACCTCATAGCAAAGTACTAGTATATATTGTCAGAACTCACAACTGCATTTTTGTACAAGACTTTTGGTGCCAAGTGAAAGCCAAATACTGTGATGGAGGACCAAGAGAACAGAGTAATTCAAAGAGAGGAAAGGGGTGGGAGGACAGAGACTCCACGTGGCTTTGGTCCTATGGGCACAGTGAGTCCCAAAGAACCTGCAGCACAGTGGGCGGGACCAACTCACATTGCAAATGTAGGTACTACCAACTTGTAGTAGCTGTAGTTTAAATATGTCAAGGTGAATTTTCTTTAAATGCTATTTTCATTATTTTAATATTATATTTAAGAATATTGTATTTGATTTCTCATCAAATGAATCAATGATTACCTAAAATCTGTTGCTGTTAATTGCTCTCGAGTCAGTTCCAACTCATGGCAACCCCACGTGTGCAGAGTAGAACTGCTTCATAGGGTTTTCAAGGCTATGATCTTTTAGAAGCAGATCATGAGCCCTATCTTCCCAGGCACCTCTGAGTGGGTTTGAACTACCACGCTTTCGGCTAGTAGTTGAGCACTTAACCCTTTGAACCACCTAGGGACTACTACTTAAAATCTAGTTCCCTGTTAAAAAGGAAAAGTAACAATAATAAATGACCAGGACCCAATGATGATGATGTTGTTGTTGTTGTCATTAGGTGCCGTCGAGTCAATTTTTGACTCATAGCGACCCCATGTGACAGTACAACTGCTCCCATAGGGTTTTCTAAGCTGTATTGTTTATGGGAGCAGCCTTTCTTCCGAGGAGATGCTGGGTAGCTTCAAACCACCAATCTTTTGTTTAACAGCTGAGGGCTTAACTGTTGCATCATCAGGGCTCCTTATGCAAAAAACGGAGGTGGAAAGAAGGGGGGAAAGAAGGGGGGAAGGAAGGGGGGAAGGAAGGGGGAAGGAAGGAGGGAGGGAGGGAGGGAAGGAAGGAAGGAAGTCTGCAACTGGAATATAAAACACAAAATATGTATTTGGAGCCCTGGTAGCGAAGTGGTTAAGAGCTCAGGCTGCTAACCAAAAGGTCGGCACTTCAAATCCACCAGCTGCACCTTGGAAACCCTATGGGGCAGTTCTACTCTGTCCTATAAGGTTGCTGTGAGTCAGAATCGACTCAACAGCACACAGCAACAACAACTACTAAACTCACCAGTAAATATTTAGTGTTAGCAAAAATCATCTACCACATCACTGTTATCTATTGAGTTTATTGGTTTTGCCATTTTGTTTATATTTAATTTATACATTCTTTTTTATTTTCTAGTTGTCTGAGAGCTATGAACAGATGAACTTTGTTCCTGGCTTTGTCTTAGTACCATCCTCCAGTTTAAGCAATGCTGGTCTGGTGTGACTCCTCTGGCCTGAATGGGATCTTCTTCCCTGACTGGCTCTCTGATATTCTGAACAGATGAAGTGCAAGACCAACAGCAGGCTCCTGTGTCTACTCAACCTGGCCTCTTCCTATCTTTTTCCCACACCACTACCAGAGCAGTGGCTTTCAAAGTTGTTGACCATACCCCACATGTGAAAGACATTTTACATTATGATCTAGGACACACACACACATCACTGAATACAAGTTTTGTACAACTATACTACCTTTACTACGTGAGATGCACTCCAATATCTTCTTTTCTGATTTTATTTTTTAAAAAGTTGGACGTGACAACCAAATTTATTTCACATCTCAATAATGAGCCCAGCCCACAGTTTTAAAGACGCTGGCCTAGAATAGTATATTAGTGAAGCCTATTCTTCCCAGCTCTTTTACTTCATCATTTCTTCCATTCACTTCCATCAGGAAAGGTCAGCTGCTAGAAAAGGACACCATGTTTGGTGAAGTAGATAGCCAGCGAAAATGAGGGAAACCCTGCATGAGATGAATCAACACAATAGCCACAACAATGAACTCAAACATACCAATGATCGTGAAGATGGCACAGGACCAGGCAACATTTTGTTCTGCTATACATAAGGTCACCATGAATTGGAGCTGACTTAATACCAACTAACAACAACATTCTTCCCAGGATGCAAATTACCACTTGCACTTACCACCCCACCCACCAACACACACATGCACACCTCCTGTCCGGTTATTTATGGGGAGTTACATACTGTTTTCCCCTCAGCCCTTTTGTTAACTGGACTAAGAGGAGCTATACAAAAGGGCTCAGGGGAAAACAGTATTTTAGCTACATTAGAAAGGTGTGCCATGCGGTAGAGGGACAATGACCCAGTTTCTTCACTAGGGCAACCTCGCATTGCTGAACCAGTGAGGAGATAGCAGGAAGGCGAGTTCTCTATCCAGTTGTATGGTGCAGACTGAACTGTAGAATGTATTATCGAGTCCAGTGCCAATGACTTTGCAGTTGGTGAAAATTCTCCCATGATATTGGCAATAGGCTTGCCATCAGCCCTAATGTTCTGTATTGTGAGTTCTCTTCTCTCAAGTATTTTTATAGGTATTTTAAGAGAGACACTTCATCAAGCGCTGATAATCACCCATTATTTACAATTGGATCCCTATAGCTGATGAACTCAATGCAGAGTTCACATTTACCCATCTCTGTTCGTTTGGAGCCATTGTCCTTGCTCATAAAAACAATGTGGAACCTTGATTCTGCCAGCTAACATACTGTCACTTACTCCAGTTTTGTTTCATCTGAAAATTTGGTGAGCATGTCTTCTGATGATTAAGAGGACAGTCTCTGGAATCAGCCCACCATCTTGCTAGCCTTGTGACCTTAAAAAAAAAAAATTTTTTTTCGTTAGGTACTTTATTTCACCTCTCTTCCTCTGTTGCCTTATCTGGGAAGTGATAATAATAATAATACTTACTCATAAAGCTGTTGTGAGAATGAGTGAATATATGTAAAGCAATTGGAACTGTGCTTGGCTCATAGCAAGTGCTACTTAAGTACTACCAAAAAAACCCAGTGCTGTCGAGTCAATTCCAACTCATAGCGACCCTATAGGACAGCGTAGAACTTCCCCATAGAGTTTCCAAGGAGCACCTGGCGGATTCAAACTGCCAACCCTTTGGTTAGCAGCCGTAGCACTTAACCACTATGCTACCAGAGTTTCCACTTAAGTACTAGCTATTACTAATATAATCACGATTATTCACCCAAGTCAAAGGAAAGCATTGAATCTGACTGTACGTCAAGTGCAGAGCTGTGTGGCATGCTACTTGGAGACCCCCTTCCGAATTTGAATTGATCCATTAATCATTGCTTTGGATGTAGTGGCTCCACCAGTCAGGAACTCTCTTAACTGAACTTTCATCCAGTGTTTCTTTCTCCATCTTCAGTCCAAGGATACCGTAAGAGACCATGGCATGCCATTCTGCTCACAGTAAAATCCAAAGTCCTCACCATGAACTACACTGAACCACACAATGTGCCCCCTACTCCCATCGCCTGCTACCACTCCGTCCTCCTCTACTGTAACTTTCCTCCTGGCCCACTCTGCTCCCCCTTCAAGACCTTTGCTCTTCTCATTTCCATTCCCTGTACCTGGGATACTCTTTCCCCAAACAGCCACACGACTTGATCCCTCCTCCCTTCCTTCAGGTTCTGCTCACAGATGACAATAGTAGTTATTATCACTTATTAGGGAGGACTTCCCTGATCACCCTATATTAAATAATATTCCCCACCTGACCCTAGCCCCCCCGCACAGAACATTCTCTAGCCCTCAGCACTTAACATCAGCCCAAAACCCAGTGCCCTCAAGTCGATTCCGACTCATAGCGACCCTATAGGACGGAGTAGAACTGCCCCGTAGAGTTTCCAAGCAGCAGACATACTATATTAGGTATTTATTTGGTTGCTATCTCACTTCCCCACTAGAATGTCAACTCCAAGAGAACACAGATTTTTACCTGTTTTGTACACTGCTGTTTCCCCAATGCCTAGAACAGTGCCCGGCACAGAGTAACAATTAATAGCTATTCAATAAATATTTGTAGAATGAATAAATTTCAAACACTGTGCAGACCAGATAGACTACATCTATAACATTCCCCTGATCTAAAAGTCTGGTAACAGACTTTTAAAACTCTTTTTAACTAGATGTTCAAGGTATTTAGTTTAGCATGACTTGTGCTCAGTGCACATGGAATTTTATACACAATAAAACAACTCTTTGTCTTCTTATACAACGAAGTATACAAAGCCTATTAAAGACTTTTCTGCTGCATTTGTGGATTTTACTGCATCCTTTGGCTCTGTCAGGAGAAATCAGCTCTGGCCAAATGGCCTCACATCGTCACTGACAGGCATCTCTTAGTTCTGCTTCGGCAGGTTCGCAGTGGCACCAATGAGGAAGCAAAGGTAGGAATTTCCAGTTCTTTGACCAAGGGGTGAAGCAAGGGCATATTTCAGCCCTGCTTCTATTCAACCTTCACCTTCATGGCATACTTCATCTTGAAATCAAATTACAGGGTATTTCATTATCCCATACGAATTCTGAATGGCTGTTGTGTGCACGTAATAAACTTTAAGTCTTCGGCCTGCTTTTGTTATTCAGTTTATATACTGCGTTGGATATTCCCAGTGGCTTTTATCTTTTCTCCTTGGTTATATGTATTTTCCTTCTATTTTCTATCATTTTTAAAAAACTGAGGTAGCTCTGGGCCCTGGTCTGTCCTCCCAAAGTAGCAGTGGGTAGTATTGCAACTTGTTACTTGATGATAAAAAGAAAAACCCAGTGCCGTCGAGTCGATTCCGACTAATAGTGACCCTATAAAAAAAAAAATAGTGACCCTATAGGGCCCTAGAAAAACCCTGAACGGATACTGCTGATGATCCTTTTTGACATTCTCAATGCAAAAACCAATAAAATATGGAATAAAAAGTAGCAAATAATTTTCCATGTTAGTAAGTATTTTCTAAAATGGTATAGCATACTTTCATTCCATAAGATCTAGGATAACAATCTAACACCAAATTTCCAAAAGCTTTCTTGACCAGTATTTTCCCTCCCTTAACTGCCCCCAAAAACCACTGTCTCTGTGTTTACTAGTATTTTATAACAGCTTATACCTTTTATAACCCTGGAATTTTTCCTTAATTTGTGTGTAATTTGTCCTCTTATAAGTTGCCTGAATTCCTTTGTGAAACAAGGCGTGGTGTAAATATATGTAAAACATATCCACTTAGGAGCCTATTATATATGTGTGTGTGTGTATTGTTGTTGTTCTTATTGTTGTCGTTAGGTGCCATCGAGTCAGTTCCAACTCATAGCCACCCTATGTGCAACAGAACAAAACATTGCCTGGTCCTGCGCCATCCTCACGATCATTGATATGCTTGAGCCCATTGTTGCAGTCACTGTGTCAATCCGTCTCATTGACAGTCTTTCTCTTTTTTACTGATCCTCTGCTTTACCAAGCATGATGTCCTTCTCCAGGGACTGGTCCCTCCTGACAACATGTCTGAAGTGCATGAGATGAAGTCTTACCATCCTCACTTCTAAGAAGCATTCTGGCTATACGCCTTCCAAGACAGACTTGTTCATTCTTCGTTCTTCTGGAAGTCCATGGTATATTCAATATTTGTCACCAACACCATAATTCAAAGGTACCAATTCTTCTCCTTATTCATTGTCCAGCTTTCACATGCTTATGAGGTGATTGAAAAGACCATGGCTTGGGTCAGGCACACCTTAGACCTTAAAGTAACTATCTATCCATCCATTGATCCATCGATCCATCGATCCGTCTATCTGTCTGTCTGTCTGTGTCTGTCTGTCTATCTATCTACCAATCTACCTACCTATGTGTGTGCATGTGTGTGAGTGTGTGTGTGTATCTCCAAATGGTATGATTCACTTAAGAAATCATCTTTCAACATTAATTATCCAAAAAGAAGATTGATGATTGGGGTAAGGGGGAAATTGGCAATTTGGGGGAAAATGGGCTCTATATTATCAGTCAATTGATTGCCACTGGGTATTTATTTTGACAAGGCACTTTCCTGGAAATGACACACTAAGACAGTAAAGGCCACAGTCACTAAAGCCATAGGAGCCAGACCGAAATTGTACTGCACCAAAGGGGACCACTTAATTGATCTTCCTCTAAAACTCTTCCATAGTGTAATTCGGTGGCCCAAATTCCGTCAGAACAAAGGACTGAGGCTGAGATAATAAACAGTGCACACTTGGAAGCATTACAAACTAGTGTCCTAAAGCCACTCTTGTATTTACCACCACCTCCCCACCACCTTGGCAACACGAATTGGGCCACTTTGGACTCACATCATAATCTTATTCGTGGGACCATAATGAAATCCCTAACGAAAGTGCCATTTCCCCTGAGAGCTAGGTATCAAATTTATGTTGCTTGTAGCCTCACAATAGGAAGAACAAGTTTTATAAAAAATGTGTGTTGTGTCAATTCATTTTATTCTCTTAGATTTACAGGGTAAAAGCAGGCAGTGGTCTATTAGTTTAACCAATTTGTTGAATCTCTACAATGTACAAAACAGTAACCCAGGCACTGGGGATATAAGATGAATATGACAGGGTTGCTGTCGTTAAAGAGGTCACAATCCAGTGGGAGTGGGGAGAGGTGGAGAAACAAACACTTAAGCAATTTTAATTATTCTACAATATGATCAGAGACCCTGGTGGCGTAGTGGTTAAGTGCTACGGCTGCTGACCAAAAGGTCGGCAGTTCAAATCCGCCAGGCACTCCTTGGAAACTCTATGGGGCAGTTCTACTCTGTCCTATAGGGTCGCTATGAGTCGGAATCGACTCGACGGCACTGGGTTTTTTTTGTTTTTTTTTTTGTTTTTTACAATATAATCAGTGCTAGACCAAAGGTTAAGAAACATGCATTGGGGATCCAAGAAGACAGAGCCATTAATGCAAGATCAGTGGTGGCATGCAAGCCCACGGAGTAGAGTTCACAAGTGAAATGGTGAGGGATAGAGCAGAAGAGTTGGTTGGGGGCAGATCTTCAAGAACCAGCAATGCCTTGCAAAGGAGTTGGACTTTATCCTACAAATGATGGGGAGCCATTATGTCAACAGGTAGCATATTGCACATGTTTAGAGGCAGTGAGGCTATTAAGAGAAGTTCACACAATCCAGAAATTCTCAATTCTGAGAATTAGAAATCAGTGAGCTTTTAAAAAGAATGTGTATGTACCAACCCCACCCCAGTCCATTTGAAGCCAATGTGTGGAGATGATCTCAGACATCAGGATTTTTTAAAAGAGTTCCTCCATATTATTCTATCGTACAGTCCGAGTTGAGATTTCCTGGGACTCTGTTAACAAGAGTTGAAAGGTGTCTATATTAAAGCAGTGATGGTGATGATGGAGAAGAAAGGATGGGAGAGGAGGAAGATGAAAGAGATATTTCTAATGTAGGATTAAAAAGGCTCTGGCTGAATGGATGTGGGGTTTGAGGCAGAAGATGAGTCTGATTGGATGATGGTGTCTTTCACTGCCTAGATAGAGAACTGAGGAAGACAAATAGGGTTTGGTGGGGGGAAAGCACAAGTCCAGGCCCAGACTTATGAAATATGAGGTCCCCATACATCTGCAAGAGGGCGTCCATTGGCAACTGGATATATGGAACTGATGTTGAGGTGAGAAGTGAGGCAAAAGAGGCTCTGTGTGAATAGATCTTTGATCAACGTTCCCTTTGATGGGCTGGTTCTTCTGGAGGCATATTCCTTATAGGTGGAGATTGAACACACACTGACTGAGTACTTTACTATATGGCTGGAACTGTTATGATTTCACATATAATTTCCGAGGTGGTTGGGGAATAATGAAAAGGAATCAAGACTTCATAGTGTGGTTCATTACGATGGCTGCTCATTAGAATCACTCGGAGAAATTGAAAAGAACTGCAATGCCCAGGCCACACCCCAGACCAATTTAATCACCATCTCAGGTAGTAAGGCCCAGATATCAGTATTGTCTAATGCTCCCTAGGTGTTTCAACTGTGCAGCTAATGTGGAGGATGGACCAGAATCTCCTATCCTGGGAAACCTGTCCACATGGGTGGAGCTCATGGTTATGCAAAAAGTCTTCTCCTTCTGGAAATAACCCAAAAGTTTGGGATTTTATGTTAACCACTCATTGTGTTTTACAGGTATGTAACTCAAGGGTCTATTTGCATTGGATTCTTCAAATACTGAAACATAAACTTGTGTAGAGTCTAGTTAAAACATCAGAGGTTGATGATTCTTTTCTGAAAACAATGCTAAAATGTTGCCAATTCTTACACTCAGAAACTTGCTGTAACTTTGTTCTTGTTTTGATGTTTATAATTTCTTTTAAAAATCACATTGTATCTACCCTTTGCTCTGTAAGTCTTGCAATGGCCTTTGGCCAAAAGCAATAAAATTCTGACCTGAAGATATATAATAAGGAATGCTCTGCTGTTCTCTCCCCCAGCAACCTAATAAAAGCAATAGTACTGTGAACAAAAGTCTTTATACTCTTTTTATGATGCCAAATTGGTGGCATTTCCCCAGGTCAACGGTAGTTCTTTTTAAAACCTGGAAAAACAAGCAATGACAAGGAATTTTCCTCTACGTGCATTTCCCCTCAGAACTTTGCTGTGCCTTGATCCTCTTAATTCTGCAGAAGGAGGATATTCCTTAAACGCTGTTTATAGCCTTCCCAAGCCATCCACCCAATTCATAGCTATTAAATCAGTAACACTGAGTCCCAAGGGGACGTAGTGCATGCCACAGTTAATACTGGCTAAACCCTCTTGTAAGAGGTTTAGAGCTGAAATGGCCTTTTGAGACGATCAAGTCTAACCCTCTCCTTGTATACATGACAAACTGAGGCTCAGAGGGAGGCAGGGACTTGCCCAAAGTCACACAGGATTAGAACCCAGCTCTCCTACCATTTTACTTCTTTCTATTTGGCTCTAGGTGAATCACAGACATCCAGAAAGTTAGTGAGGCCTAGCTCTAGAAAGGAAGTAATCCTCAAAATCTGAACTTTCTTCCATTCCTGTGATGATGAGTATGGCCACTGCTGAATATGAAGCAAAAGATCCCAGGGAAGGTCATCAGGCTTCCAGCCATAATTCCTGGGATGGAATGAATATACTGCTATCCCTTTAAAGCCACAGTCACCTTACCTTGGTAGTTCCACTCCATTGGACAGAGGGTCAGGCCTCAACATGTGACGTGACCCTTTTGCCTGGTGGCCCAAAGCTGATGCTCATGCCCACTCTACTGTTCTCATTACCTAACAGGGGATACTGAGTGGTTTAAAGTCAGGAAAGGTGTGCGTCAGTGTTGTATTCTTTCACCATACCTATTCAATCTGTATGCTGAGCAAATAATCCGAGAAGCTGGACTATATGAAGAAGAATGGGACATCAAGATTGGAGGAAGATACATTAACAACCTGTGTTATGCAGATGACACAACCTTGCTTGCTGAAAGTGAAGAGGACTTGAAGCACTTACTGATGAAGATCAAAGATCACAGCCTTCAGTATGGACTGCACCTCAACATAAAGAAAACAAAAATCCTCAAAACTGGGCCAATGAGCAACATCATGATAAAGGGAGAAAAGATTGAAGTTGTCAAGGATTTCATTTTACTTGGATCCACAATCAACAGCCATGGAAGCAGCAGTCAAGAAATCAAAAGACACATTGCATTGGGCAAATCTACTGCAAAGGACCTCTTCAAAGTGTTGAAGAGCAAAGATGTCACCTTGAAGACTAAGGTGCGCCTGACCCAAGCCATGGTATTTTCAATCACATCATATGCATGTGAAAGCTGGACAACAAATAAGGAAGACTGAAGAAGAACTGACACTTTTGAATCATGGTGTTGGCGAAGAATATTGAGTATACCATGGACTGCCAAAACAACGAACAAATCTGTCTTGGAAGAAGTACAACCAGAATGCTCCTTGGAAGCAAGGATGGCGACACTTCTTGTCATATACTTCGGATGTATTATCAGGAGGGACCAGTCTCTCGAGAAGGACATCTTGCTTGGTAAAGCAGAGGGTCAGCAAAAAAGAGGAAAGTCTCAGTAAGTTGGATTGACACAGTGGATGCAACAATGGGTTCAAGCATAACTATGATTACAAGGATGGCATAGGACCGGGCAGTGTTTTGTTCTGTTGTATGTAGGGTCACTATGAGTCAGAACCAACTTGATGGCACCTAACAGCAACAGACTGGAGACATTGGCAGAGGGGAAGGAGCGTTGGCTGTGCAACCTTGGGTGAGTCAGTACCTCTTACGGCTTCAGTTTCCCCATCTGTGTAATGGGGGATAATAATAGTACCTACCATACAGAATTGGAGGATCACACTAGAGCAGTGGTTCTCAACCAGGGATGATGTTGCCCCCCAGAGGGCATTTGGAAATGTTTGGGGACATTTTGGTCACCACAACTAAGCTTGGGGGGTACTGGCATCTAGTGGGTAGAGGCCAAGGATATTGCTAAACATCCTACAGTGCACAGGACAACCCCCAGCACAGAGTTATCCAGCCCAAATGACAATACAACCAAGGCTGAGAAACCCTATACTAGATAGATGTGTGTATAGCATTGAGCATAGTGCCTGGAACACATTATGTATTCAATAAGGGATAGTCCCTATTCCTTGGTGCTTGGTGACTACAGGTGAGTTCTTGGTGTTTGGAGGGTGCAATGATTATGTTTCAACTTAGCTAGGCTATAATACCCAAATATTTAATCAAATAATAACGTAGGTGTTGCTATGAAGGTATTCTGTAGATGTTATTAACACGTACAATCAATTGACATTAGGTAAAGTAGAGGAGATTACCCTCAATGATGTGGGTAGGCCTCAGCCAATCAACTGTAAGGCCTTGCATGCAAAACTGAGGTTTCCCACAGAAGAATTTACAGCCTGCCCACCTGCCTATGGATTTTGGACTTGCCAGTCTTCATGATGGCGTAAGCCAATTCCTCGAAACTGGTCTCTTTACATACACACGTGTGCGCGCACGCGCACACACACACACACACGTCCTATTGGTTCTATTTATCTGGAGAACCCTGACTTGCTACAGAAGGCTTGTTTAACAGCCACCAAACTCCCAGCTTGCTCTGTAGGAATTCTGTTTCTCAACCTGCACAGGTGAAATGAATGTTCAGGTGAGTTTCCCAAACAGGAATTATGAAGCACACAAATCACATATGTCTCCTAAAAAGTCATTTTGCACCAAACGGGACCAATTTCTGTGCACCTCCACACAGTTTGCAAATCAGGTAATCCCCCAGCTCGGACACCCGATTTCCCTGCACAGACATAG
Organism: Loxodonta africana; assembly: GCF_030014295.1. Lineage (NCBI taxonomy): Eukaryota > Metazoa > Chordata > Mammalia > Proboscidea > Elephantidae > Loxodonta > Loxodonta africana. Next base: position 170,265,192 of record NC_087369.1, on the reverse strand, counting down.
CTTTCATTCCAGAATTAGGCACAAACCTCTGAAATCCTGGCTCTAAAAGAAAAGAAAGCCTAAAAATTAGTGGGAAGTAGGCAGAGGAAATTTTTTCCTAGATCAAGTGCACTTGAAAATAGACTCCACAGAGTTGCTCCACTTGAAGTCTTTCTCCCACCATCTCAGATCAAATACTGCAATTGAAGCTAGAAAATTCAGTCCAACTTGTCTTAAGCTACTGGTATCAATTTTTTATTCATGTCTCTGAGGGTGCGTATGTGTGTGTGTGTGTCTGAGTGTGTGTATATGTGAGCGTGAGTGTGTCTGCCAAAAGCAACAGGTCTTAACAAATCGAATGTGAAGCCTATTGTTTAGAACTGGCACACCAGGCTCGTCTTCACTTTCCACAACAGTAGGGAGTTTTTCCAGGTATGTGGGAGGCAGGCTGCTTGGAGCCATTATAATGCTTGTTCCCGGCATGATCTCCTTCATTAAATAATCTTTTAATGCAACATTAATAGTAATTACAAGATTACAGTTCAAAATATTTGATAACATCCCACTATGGAACTGACATCTTACTGTTCTCTTCTCTCAAGTAGCCGGTAGGAAGCAGGCCTCCCGCACACTGCCACCAGATACAGAGCGATGCAAAGCATTTGCTCTTCGCTTTGAAAAAGCAGATTGCTGAAACTCTCGGAAATATAATATATGGATGGGATGGTAGCCAAACTGCCATATCTGTTTCAAGAAAACACACACTCACACACACACAGACACGGACACAGACATATGGACATAAGTACTTCTTTCTTCCACCTTCTCCTATCTCCATGCCCATCCTCCGCCAACTTACACCTTTTCATTTAAAAATATAATCAATCCATGGTAGTTTTACATTTGTTAAAGGAAGCGAATCCGTATCGTCACACTCTCTCAAGAGTGGTCATTTTCTCTTTCAAAGAACTATTTTAGAGGACATTGGCATCACTCAAGCCATGTCTATTGTGCTTCATACCTTCTTTCTTAGTGATTTGTGCATAACTGAGGATAATCAACTTTGCGGTTGATTATTTAATTTGGCTAAAAATGAACTGGAAGGAGGAAAAACCTCACAATGCTACCCGGTGGCTTTGATTTACCCTCCACCCTTGCTCTGTAGGTGTTGTAGTACTTAAAGGCCTGGGTTGGACCCACAGTTTGCCAACCCCATGGAGTTGCCAGATGCCTGTGTAGCCACTGCCAAGACTTCACCCTCTAAGAAGGAATCCCTTCAACCCATCCTCATCTCTATTCATGGGAAAACAACAATAAGGCCTTTTGTTTCCTTCTAGCCTCTCCTGGCCCAGCAACATTTCCTTAGCTCAGAACTCACTGGAATCCTGGATCAACACTTTTGGAGTCTAGAGACTAATCTGTCCTCAGGTACACATGATGGGAATACATTGGGTCCTGCCCACACTGAGCAAGGTGTCAGAGAAGCACAGAATCTGGCACCAACTCTGCTGAAAAGTCATGGGGGGTGTTACTTCTAGAAGGGTTTGCTCTGGTAGAGCTGGTTGGAACACAGACACTGTGCCACCCTCCATCTTGCCAGACTTGAAACAATTCCATCAGTGCCTCCCTTTTTGGAGAACCGAGTCCACTCATTGAACCCCAAGTGAATAGTCTCTTGGACTCTGTGTGTGATCTATGCTGGCTTCCTGTCATAGGGCAAAGCCTTCTCTTCACACTGTCAACACCAGCCACATGGCTGCTGAAGGACAGCTGAACTCTGTCACTGGGCACTGCTTCCCAGACGCATTGCCATGAACCAGTCTGAACTCCATCCAAGTGTAATTAATCAACTAGGCCATTTTAATGCTCCCTCTGTGTATCTTAAAAGAGCCCTGGTGGTGCAGTGGTTAAGCAGTCAGCTGCTAACCGAAAGGACAGCAGTTCAAACCCACCAGCTGCTCTGTAGGAGAAAGATGTGGCAGTCTGCTTCCATAAAGATTACAGCCTTGAAAACCCTATGGGAAAGTTCTACTCTGTCCTACAGGGTCGCTATGCGTCAGGATCGACTCAACGGCAATGGGTCTATATCTTAAGGCTTCTTATAAATGAAGATACATTTTCCAAATGAGGGATCATTATACTGAGCAGTTCCAACCCCACAAACAAAAGCCACAGACACTGGGCTTTATTCTTTTTATTGAACGTGTTCAAAGAAACTGGATGCTAAAAGGTTCTTTAATCTATCTCATCCTCCTTGATGTTCACAAGTTGATCTCAATTTAACATCAGGTTACAGTAAGGAAGCATCATAGACATGAACACTCTGGGTCCAAGAAGCATTGAAATTGCCCAAATTACTTCATACATAAATTCCAAGATAACCATAATACTGTGGCTGAAGGATTTGTGTCCATGTGTGTGTATGTCAATAATTTACTCCCCCTGGGCTCAGATATACTTATTTCTCTGTAGTTTATCCAAACTTCCTCATGAGACTGCCCACCCTCACCTTCTCAGATATCAGGAAAAACTATATTTTTTGTAGTCACGTAAACTCAGCCCTATCCACTCCCTTCTGATTTAGACAGTCTTTTTTTTTTTTTTTTTAAACTCAGTCTCTCTTGGGTAAACACTCGGTTTTTCAGACTTCCTCTTCCTCTCCTCTTCTTCAAGATAGTGTACAGGTATAAGGAGGCTAAGGCTTATGTGACCTTGTGTGTATTTGTTTTCTATGTTGTGTAACAAATGACCACTACTTTAGTGGCTTAAAACAGCACACATTTACTATCCCACAGTTTTTGTGGGTAGGAAATCTGGGCATGGCTTAGCTGGGTCCTCTGCTCACGGTTTCACAAGGCCAAAATCAAGGTGTTGGTCAGAACTGTATTCTCATCTGGAGGCTCAACTGGGGAAGGATCTGCTTCCAAGATCACTGAGATTATTGGCAGAATTCATTTCTTTGCAGCAGTAGGATTCATGACAGCTTGCTTCTTCCAAGCCAGCAATGGAGAGTAGGAGACTCTAGAGAGAGTCTGCTAGAAAGATGGAGTCTTATACAATGCGACATTATCATGGGTGTCACATCCCATCACTTTTGCCATATAACCTAATGAAATCATGAAAATGATAACCCATCACCTTTGCCATATTCCATTGTTTAGAGGCAAGGCACAGGTCCTGCCTACACTCAGTGGAGGGGATTACACAAGGTTGTGAACACCAGGATTTGTGGGTCATGGGGGACCACCTTAAAGTCTGTCTGCCATGCTTGTGGTAGCAGTAACCAAGGGTCCTTGGTGTCTCTAGAAGAGCAGGTACTCTACTTTGCTCCCTGGACTGGTAACATCTAAGCTACTATGGATTCCCTATGGCCTTTCAGGGTTACAAGCTGATATCCAATACTAGAGTCCTTTGTCTTAACCATTTTTCTTCAGACTTGAAGTCCCCATAAAACCAAAAAAACCAATCCCGCTGCTGTTGAATCAATTCCAACTCATAGCGACCCTATAAGGCAAAGTAGAACTGCCCCGTAGGGTTTCCAGGGAGCGCCTGGCGGATTCGAACTGCTGACCTTTTGGTTAGCAGGTGTAGCACTTAACCAGTATGCCACCAGGGTTTCCAAAGTCCCCATACACAAGGCCAATTTTGTTCCAACTCCAGGCATTCTCAGCATCTCTTCATCCCCTCGCCCAGGTATGTGAATCTTCTGGCTTATACAGGCCATGGGGATGCATGAGTGCTGCCTTCCTGGGCCAGTGCTGTGCTATTAGTTCTGCAGGATGCTGGATGTGGCCTGAAGCCTCCCCAGGCTATGGCGACGGAAGCTTGTCCCTTATCTCCCAGCATTCTCAGGCTCCTTCATACCAGCCTGGATACTTCTAAAGTAATGTCCTTACTCTAACCTGAGTCCCAAAAGAAAAGGAAAACAAAGACCCTGGCACCTCGGTTCTTCCCTCTCCTCTCTGCTTTCCCTACCCACCAGGCCCAGAAGGAACAGGACTTCTCCTTCCTTTCTCATATCCCCAGTTCCTTCTCTTTTATGACTATCATAAACCTCCGTGATCTAGTCAGCTATGCCCAGTTTCTGATATGTTAAGTTAGAGCTAAAAGGACTTCGGAAATCATCCTCTCTCTCAACAAAGTTGGGCTTTTCAAGACAGTGATATTTCTATGGTATCAAAATAGTCCATTTTGAGACTTAAAGCTAATCAACAACCTCTTTGTTTTGGGAAGGTTTTGCCCTTTTCCTAGGAGCAATAAACCTCATGACTAGGTTTTGGGAGTAGAAGGTTAAAATAGAAACTATTTAAAAGAAAAATGAACATGCATTCACCAAAACAGACACACACACACGCACGCACACACACACACACACACACATGCATATATACCCAGGAAGTTAAATAGATAAATGTTTATGGCAGGGTAATTCCTTCAGGAGGTTTCAAAATGAAGTGGTAGAACCTGGTGTTGTTGAAATGCTCTAGAACAGAGCCTACCCAACTAGTGGGTTATAAGGGGACCCTTGTATTGAGCCCTTCAGCCCTCATGGTAGTTGGGTGGGACCTAGACAATGGGAGCCCTAGGCCTGTCTCTTCACGTACAACCTCACAGGCTACCCAAGGAGGCTGGGGAGACATTACCACATTTTAATTGTTCCATGACATGAAAAAGTATGCAAAGTACTGTTCTAGAATGCCACTGCTAGAACAGAGCTCTAAAGAAGCAGAATATTAAGCCTGGTAAAATCTACCTGTTATTTTACAATTTATTTATTTTTTTGTGAGAATAATGTTTTAATCATATATAACATGCTGCTGCATTTGATTTGCAGTTGGTGGGTGGTAGGCTGCACTCTGCCATCTACACTGTCATGGTTTTCTTTATTGGTGACTAGTGGCACTAAGGAGGAGCCTGCTAGTGCAAGTCATTTGTGCTTGGTTGCTAACCCAAAGTTTGGTGGTTCAAACCCATTTAGCGGCACTGTGGAAGAAAGGCCTGGCAAACTGTGTCCATAAAGATTACAGCCAAGAAAAGCCTATGGAGCAGTTTTACTCGGTAACACATGCGGCCACCATGAGGCAGGGGCTGACTTGCCAACAGCTAACAACAACAGTGGCAGTAAGAGTGTATGGAAAGTATCTTTCCTCTATCTATACAAAGCCAAATGGCCCATATGATGTCACCCAAGATGCTAGCTTCATTACTAGTAGATTCTCACCAAGCACACTACTTTGCTCCATAAGCAGTCTTGAAGCTCCAGATTGTCTAGAACAGCCCAGGAATGATGCCACTGGGGGCAAAGTGTGAGCATTACTGGCATCATAGCACCTTCCACAGGAACCTCCTCTCCTGCCTTCTACCTCCACCTCCCACCCTCTTGCTCTGTATGTTTTCCTGCATCCTTTTTCCTGTCTCCCTATCTCCTAGCCTTACTATGGGGATGCTGAGTCCCAGGCTAGCCAAACAGGCCCTGAGGAAGCAGTGGTGTTATCTCAGCAGCAGCAGTGAGCACTTCAGTAGTGCCAGGATGACAACTCTCAGATGGGACCACATAAAACAAAACCTGTTGCCGTGAAGTTGATTCAGACTCATAGCAACCATACAGGACAGAGAAGAATAGCCCCGTGGGGGTTTCAGGGCTATAATCTTTATGGAAGCAGACTACCACATCTTTCTGCCATGGAGCAGCTGGTGGGTTTGAACCAAAGGCCTTTCAGTTTGCAGCCGAGTGCTTAACCACTGCACCACCAGGGCTTCCAGCTAAGCCTTGTTAAAACTGTCTTTGACAGAATGTAGTCCACACATTGTGAACACTACCATGTCGGCATTTGGAGTCCAGAACTGGGAAGCTCAGGAAAGAGCAGCACTTAAAGGGAAATCCAATTATTGTCTCTGTGTGTCCAACCATGCATGAAAAATTCAAAACAAGAAAAAGCAACTCCCCCCAACACACACACACACACACATACACACACGCACATGCACACATACTACAATACAATGCATTTTGGAGACTGGGCAGAAACATGATGTCATCTTGCTCATTTTTAAGCGGATTATCACAAAGCGGGTACAAATGGCCTGCAGCATGGAGAACTCTAACCCCATCACTTGACTCTTACATCCTTAGTATCTTTCCCCGTGTTCCTCATGGCATGGCACTTAGCACTGCCGGGAAATCGCTTCATAATCTCACACCCCTTAAATATAATGAAAAACAAGATAAGGCTTTGAAGAAAGAAAAAAAAAATTCCAAATCAGAGCAATCCAGCTGCCCAGATCCCAGGGAGCTCATAATGACAGTCTTTCCTATAGGAAGCAGTAGTCAGAAATTTAAAAAAAAAAATGATAATTTATTTGGTAGATACATACCACTGAGGATGAGGAATTCTTTCTGCATGAAAACCCAGCAAGTGGCACCTCATTAAACAGGACCTAGACTTAATCTAACTTGGAATAGATAAAAAAAGAAAGGATTCATATGAAGCTCTCCAGCCTGGGGGCTTAATCTCAGAGCTTCAGAGTATAATGAATGAATTAAGTAGGGCAAGTGATTAACAACAAAGAAGTGATCTCTTATTATTTTTTTCAAAAGCTGGAATATTATTGAATTTAGAGTAACATGTTCATGGTTTTCAGACAGGGTCAGGCTGTGATTTTTTTTTTTTTTTAACCCCGGAAAGAAAGTGCATGTGTGTGTGTGTGTGTGTGTGCGTGCCTAGAAAAATCACAGATGGGAGCTGACTCTCAAAAGATAACATGAGTTATTTGGAGACCTTTTGGAGTACAATGCCTTATCTTGTTATTTTATTTGATGCCCTACTTATCTCCTCTCTCAAAAAAATGTTGTGTGGTTATTTAAGAAATACAGCCATTGAAAATTAGTTCTATAGCATGAAAATTGTAAAAACCGTCACAACGTTCCGTGAGTTAATTGAAGACACTTGGGGATGTCAGGCAATGAAAGCTGGAAATATCTCTGCTAATATTGAGATAAAGACCCATGACATTGGGAAAACAGTTATGGGAGACATCTTAAAAAGGAAAAATGAAAACAGCAACCCAATGAATGCTATTTTGGTGACTATACAAGGCCAAGCATCTCAACAGGGGAAAAAGATCAATTCATGCATTAAATTGTAGTTGTTTGTGCATCAAAAAACTACCTAGCTTATTTTTTCACTATTCCAACTGGCCATATTGATAACAAAACCACATATCTAATACTTGAAGCTTATCTGTTCTCATTTATTCATCTCTGGAGCCCCACTAATTGGGTACTTAATGCATTTTTTGTCGATAACAGGGATGAGGAGATAGAGGAATGCCTAAATGAATGAAGGAATACGATTTCCACAGGCCTAACCTCCAAGCGCTTGTTTTGTTGAGGTGAGTCACAATTATTTCAGTATGTCTTAAGTTTTCCCCTAAATGCCCCTGGCTGCAGAAGAGTCTGACTGTATTTTCCTAGGACTATACTGTCAACAAGCACAAATTGTTATTGAAGTCTCATATTTGGTTTAGATTTCCACACACATTTTGCCTTCATCTATTTTACAACTATTTAGAAAAGACCAATAGAGAAGAGCTACGGAGAAGAGGAACACAGTTCCATGATAACAGTGACAACCCAAATGATGGTCCATCATGCAAAACAAAATTAAAAAAAAAAATCAAGCCTATCACAAGTGAAAAATAAAGCAAATAGATCTTTCCTCCATTAGGCCTATGGTTCAAGATTTAGTTTCAGCAAAACATTATCATCCGCCCATTAAACTAATAGAATGGTTTTGGATGTCGTTGATTTTGTAGCTTTGTTTGTATCTTGTTTTATTTTTAGTCGGATATTTGTATATCAACATAAGTGTGAGAAGTTTGTACTCACTTTTATTGTTTTTGCATAAACAGGTAATATTATAATTAAAAAAATTTAGGCCAACAGGAGTTTGGTAGTCATTTACTTTTCCTTTAAAAAGACTGTTCATCACTTAAGTTTGAAAAACAAAACAAACAAACAAAAAAAAAAACACTGGTTGAATTGATCATGTCTCCCTTTTTACTTTAGCTGTCAGGAAGCTCAGACCCAAATTTGAAATTCTACTATATCAATTCTGTTAGTCTTTTCAAATCTATGTATTAGTGTTATTCTTTGGACAGTTTTAAATTTCTTTATTTTGATTGATATTTTCCCTGAGTCTGGTCCATGTATATGTTAATGTTGTAAGCCCCCTCAAATCCTTTGCAGAATGAAGTTTGAAATAAATGGTTTAAAAACAATGATTATGTGATCATTTTATTCCTATCAGTGAAAGCCAGGAATGGACCATGTACCCAAACACATTGTATCATCAAATATGGGCAATAAAATGTCTGGCAGATAATCCTGATTCCCTGGGTCGACGTGTACAAATTCAGAGCAGTCCTTATGCTGGGGTGTCTAACAGCACCAGGCAGTGCTCATCCTGATGAATAGTTCTCTCTAAGTATTCAGAATAAAAAGGTAAGCTTTCCAAGAGGAGAGATGCCCAAAACTCTGTAAGGAGAGACAGGAACATTCAGGGAACTGAGCAGTCCTCATTGGGCTATGGCCCACAGATGGTGGACGCTTTGCACCCTTCCGCAGAAAGGATTTGTAACCAGGCTGTTATAGTCACCCCAAACTGAGATTATCCTCTCAGTGAGCCTGTCTAGTGTGCCAAGTTAGACTACAAATTACTCCAGAGAATAGTTCCTACTTCTCTGATATCTCCCCAGTGCCCCTGATCCTGTGCTCTTGACTCAATGAATCCTGTTGTTTATTGCAAAGAGATGCAGGAAGCAATTTGATGAGCTGCATCCCTGAGGGAGGTGATAGAAAACACTGATTTATTCTGCTGTGCTTTCTATTCTAGGTCATCAAGTCAACAAATCGCTGTGTACCAAGCACTGTTCTAGGTCCTGCAGAGCCATGCTTTTTGAACTTGAAGTTGCTCATGAATCCCCTGCAGACCTTTTAAAGGAAGGTTCCCATTCAATAGTTCTGGGGTGGGCCTGAGATTTTATATCCCTAATGAGCATCCAGGAGTCCTGGTGGTACAGCGGTTAAGTGCTTGGCTGGTAACTGAAAAGTCAGAGGTTCAAACCCACCAGTTGCTCTGTGGGAGAAAGATGTAGCTGTCTGCTTCCATAAAGATAACAGCCTTGGGAACTTTATGGTGCAGTTCTACCCTGTCCTGTTGGGTTGCTATGAGTTGGAATTGACTCAACAGCAATGCTTAATGAGCACCCAGTATCCCTGGGGGGTGCAAAGTTCAATGTTGGGGTACTAACCAAAAGGTTGTAGGTTTATGTCCACTGAGAGGCACCTCACAATAAAGAGCCAATGATCTACTTCTGAAAAATAACCCATCAAAAACATGGCGGGGCATAGTTCTACTCTGAAACATATGGGGTTCCCATGAGTCAGAGTCAACTCAATGACAACTGGTTTTGTTTGTTTTTTAAATGAACACCCATGTGATGTCAGTGCCGCTGGGCCACGGACCACACCTTGAGTAGCCAAGCTATAGGGGATTAAAAGATAAATACAATGCATTCCTTGCCCTCAAAGCACTTACAGTTTTTACTTTGACAGGTTAGTGGGGTTAAACGTGAAGAAATATAAGTATCATATGAAGCAAATCATGGTGGGAAGACTCCATCATACTACTAAGATCTTTGGGAGATCCAGTTGGGGAACAGGAAAATTCATGATACTGAGGGAATGAGTGAGTGAGTATTGGGAATCAGGGCTTCAAATCAGTTTGGACCAGTTCAGTCATGGCTGATGGACCAAAATTGGAACAGACCCTAATTTTTACAATTTGGGTGAACCAGAACAGGAAAAATTACAATCAAAGCCCTGGAATAGGGGACTCAGAGGAGGCGTAGTGAGCCCTTTTAGGAGCCTGATTCAGGAGATTGGATTATTGCCAGGACTGCGGAGAGCGACACACATTCAAAATGGTGTGGTTGGCTGCCATCTTTGAGCAGGGCACTGCTGTTTCCAACTCTGACAGTCAAGAGGTTTGGCTGCTATGCAACATGCACATTGCCCTTATTTTCTAAGAGGGATATTTAAGTTTTTAGCAGGGTTTCAACCTGTAATCTTTCCCATTCTAGGTATCATTCTGGTTCACCCACGTTTTCAAAATTTGTGTCCATTCGTGTTTCACTTCGTCAGCCATGACTAAACCAGGAAGAACTGGTTCGAACCCTGTTGGGAATTGAGGAAAGGGGTAAAAGAAATATCATAGAGGGAGGTATATGGGATAAACTTTCAAGGGAGAATGGAATTTCAACAGGTGAACACTTGAGAATAAGAGTATCAGCTAGAAAACAATATGACCAAATACCATATTTTTATGCAAATAATACACGACTTCTACCTTTGTTTGCCAAATGTACCCTCCCCCCACAAGGTATTTCCATAAGCAATGCTATGCTAATTTTTTACAGCAACATATATCAAAAAACTGGCATAGCAGCAATTATGAAAATACCTCACGGGGGGGAGGATGTGGTTGGCAAACAAACATAGAATTCACACATTATTTGCCTAAACATATGATATATGAAGGCAAGAGAGTACTGGGTCTGTTTAAAGAAGAGCCAGAAGTCCCGTTTTGTTGGTACGTAAGGACAGCAATGGAAAATAGAGATGGATTGGGAATCTAGGAACAGATTATAAAGAGTCTTGAAGGCAGTGATGAGTGGTTTGTACTTATTTTGATAGATAATAGAGACCTCTTGAAGGTTTTATAACAAAGGAGTGATATTAAGAGATCTATTTAGGAAAATTCAGCAGTGGCTATAGAATTAGGGCAGTGGTCCCTGGACCTGCAACATCATCATCACCTGGGAGCATGGTAGAAATGCCAATTCTCAGGCCTGCTGCAGACTTAGTGAATTGGAAACTCTGGAGGTGAGGCCCAGCACTCTTTTTTTAACAAGTCCTCCAGGGGGGTCTGCTGCATTCTAAAGTGTGAGAACCACTAGATTAGAGCAATAGATCACAACCTTGGCTGCCTATTAAAACGACCTGGGAGCTTTTTTTTTTTTAAAAAAAGCTAATGCACAAAAGCCCCCTACCAGACTCACTGAATCAGAAACCTTGGGGTGAACCCTGGGCAATAACAGCTTTAAAAGCACCTCAGGTGATTCTAATGGAAAACCTGGGCCAAGAGTGTTGCAATAATTTAGTCAAGGGCTTAAGAGGTCCTGAACTAGGGCTGTGTCCTGCGACAGACAAAAGAGGATACGAAAGATGCTGCAGAGAAAGGCCTATCCTATAGAACTGGCCAACTACCTATATCTCAAGTGAGAGAGAAACCCAAATATTTCAAGGCTTCAAAGGAGGGGTAGGGTTGGTATCTGCTACAGGGAAGTTTAGAAAGATGAGTAGAAAAAAGCCATGGGATTTTGTCATTTGGGGGCATTAATAATCCTTAAGATAGTGTTTTAGCAACAAGACAGAAGCAGAACCAGTGGGAAGGAAGAGCGAACAGAGAAGGTAGACCACTTTTGAAATGGGTTTGCTACTTCCTTGGGGAAGCCTTTTCTGACATCCCCCTTCCTCTAGACTAGATCGCATTCCAGACAATTATAGCACCCTGGGCATCTCCTTTGTTTAATTGTTCACTGTAATCCCCTGTGAGGATCTTCTTTCACCTTCTTTTTTTTATGGTTGTGTCAAAGCACCCAGCACATTATCTGGCACACAGTTTGTTGTTAGCTGCCGATGAGGGGTTGGCCCCTAACTCATGGTTATCCCAGGCACAGTGGAACAAAATGTTGCCTGGTCCTGTGCCATCACCATGATTGGTTGTGAATTATTGGGCCACTGTGATCCACAGGGTTTTCATTGGCTGATTTTCCAAAGTAGATCACCCGGCCTTTCTTCTATTGACTAAATGTTTGCTACTTAAGTTGAAGCCCTGGTAGAACAGTGGTTAAGAGCTCAGCTGCTAACCAAAAAGTTGGCAGTTCAAATCCACCAGCTGCTCCTTGGTAACCCTATGGGGCAGTTCTACTCTGTCCTATAGGGTTGCTATGAGCCAGAATCAACTGGAGGGCTTTTTTTTTTTTTTTTTACTTAAGTTAGTATACAGCTTTGACAATTCTTAAAACATGAAGTGTGCTGTAGTGGAAAGATCCTAGACTTTGGAGTCAGGTTTGAGTTCCGGTTTTGGTAGGGACCTTAACTGTCTTGTTCAACACCACCTAAAACCCAGCATAGTTCCTGGTCCAGGGACAATTTCCAAAAATAATACTTGTTTAATTAATTAGGTAAAGGAATTAGAGCAATAGAACCTACAGGCTGAGAGGCACTAAGGCTATGGGAAGATTTTCTTGACCCAAGGGTATTTGGATACAGAGGGAAGAAGAAAGGTTGAAGATGAAAAATAGAATTAGGGGAGAGATGATAGGATCAGGTTTGAGAGGAGGTAGGCAGCCCTGGTGGCAGAAAAAGTAAAACACTCGGATACTAACCAGAAGTTTGGTGATTTGAATCCACCCAGAGATGCCTTGGAAGAAAACCTGGCAATCTGCTTCCAAAAGGTCACAGCCATGAAAACCCTATGGAGTGCAGTTGTACTCTGGAAATACATGGGGTCACCATGAGTTGGAATTAACTCCATGGCGACTGGTTTACTGATAGGCAGAGATAAGATCAAGAAGAGATGTTGACATACAAGAAAAAAGGCACTGTAGTTTGTGACTTAGAAATTAAGAGAAACATTGTGAACAAAATATTCTAAAATTTTTGTTCCAGCAACATCGTAAACAACATATTCTAAATAACCCTCCTACTTCAAAATACGTAAATGGATAAATTACAGCAACCTGCTTCAAAATTCATTGCTGAGCTCACAAGAAAGTAAGGTAAATTTGAAGTGGAAGGTAGAGGAGTTGAGTACAGTGGGGGAAGGGGGAGAAGGAGGGTGAAGGAGGAGGAGCAAGCTGAAACCAGAGCAATCAGCAAACTTAAAATCAAAGACAGCCAAGGGTGAAAATATTCATGCCAATAACCTAGAGTTTGGAAACTGGAAATGAAATCCTAATCCTTGGGCCTAGGCAAACGTGGAAGCTGCACCTGAGGCCTGCTACTTAAATCTGGCCCTCCTGAAAGCACTACATCATCAGTGAAAGATAGGCCAGGTACAAAATCTGTCAGCCATCAGAGCAAGCCCACAAGGAAACCTTTCTTCACCACAGCACCAGATGGGAAGAAATTAATAATAACAGTAATAGCAGTAGGAGTCCCCACCACACACCCACCCTGAGAATTTGTTTCCAGAGATCTGTCTTAGAAGGGACTGGGAATTGAATTTATTCAGCCAGCACGGTTGGGAAACACGAAGCCTAGAAGTTAAATTACAGTTACTCCTGGAAGTTATTCCATTATGGTAGCACCCCTGTTGCCCAGCAAAAGCAAATAAATCATCTATGAATAAAGCATCCTTAACCCAGGACTACAGGAGTCTCACAGATTCAGTTTAGCCAAATAGAAGCACACAACAATAATCACCAAATACACAAGGAAACAAGTTACCATGGTCAAGACTCGGAGAAATAAGACACAACAAATTTAAACCTTTAAGGATTTTAGGTATTATTGATAAGAAACAGAATGCGGAATAAACTGGATCTTCAGGGACATAAGAGAAACAAAATGTGAACTGAAAACAAGAGATTATCAACAATGAACACAAAGATTAGAGAATTAAAAATAAAGCCAGAAATAAAAATAAATATAACCACTGAAATTAAATCTCGATAATGGTTTAAGTAATGGATTAAATATAGCTGAAGACAGAACTGGTGAACTAATATCAATCTGAAGAAATTATCCAGAATAGAGCACCGAAGAACTGCAAATATGAAAGAAAGACTAAGAGATATGGAGTATAGTATGAGCAGGTTTAACGTAAGACTAATCAGAGTCCCAAAGGGAAAAGCTAGAGAGAATGGAAGAGAAGCAATATTTGAAGAAATATAATGGCTGAGAATTTTCTAAATCTGATTAAAAAACCTAATCCACATTTTCCAGAAGCACAAGGACTGCTAAGTAGGAAAAACAAAGATAAATCTATATCCAGACACATCATAGGAAAAGAGAAAACCTTTAAAGACGCTAGAGAAAAAAGACAGAATTTCAAAGAAATGGCGGACTAACAGATGGTTTCTCAACACCAACGAGGGAAGCTAGAGAACAGTGGAATGGAAACTTTAACGTGAAAAAAGACAAAAAAATGCTATACATAGAAAACAAATCTATTTCAAGAATGAAGGGGAAATAAAGAGATTTTAAAATAAAAATAATAGAATTTGCCACCAACATAGCCTTGCTAGACGAAATTCTAAAAGATATACTTCATACAGAAGGAAAGTGATGGCAGATAAAAGGTCTGAGATGCAAGTAGGATTTAAAAAAAAAAAGGATTAGTAAATGTGTGGGCAAATGTAAATGATCATTGTTTGTACAAAACTGTTGCCTTAAAAAACTAGATAGAAATAAAATATGTGATGATAATAGGGAGGGGGAAATGGAATAAAAATGTGCTAATTAATTAATAGGTAATGGGGGGGGAAGGAGTAAAAATGTGCTAAGTTTCCTGTCCCCTCTAGGAGAAGGGTAAAGTTATTCATTAGTATTATTTAAGTATATGTATTAAAACTTAACGAATAGAAATTAAGTACGCATGTTATAATGAAGGAGGGGTGAAATGAAAATGCATGTAATTACTCCAAAAGCGAGCAATAAATGTAAAGAAAAATAAATAAAACACTCAAGATTAATTGAAGATATTTAAAAAAGTAGGTTTGAACCCACCATGTCACTAATTACATTAAATGTAAATGAAGTTAATGCTCCAGTTCAAAGACAAAGATTGTTGATGTGAAATTTTAAAAAGCGACTTAGAAATGGAATGCACTCATAATCAGGACGCTGCCTGTATAAGTAATCTCTTGCCTATGTACATTAAGAGATACATTGAAGAATGCTCATTAGTAGCAAAAAAGGTGGGAAACAATCCAAATACCCATCAAAAGAAAAATAGATGAACAAATTGTTACGTTCCATGAGATACTATACATCAATGAGAGTGGATGAATGGCAGCTATATGCATAGACGTGGACGGATTACAAAAACATACTCCTGAGTGAAAAAAACAACTTGCAGAAGAAAAAAGAAACAGGCAGTATGACACCATTCATATAATGCTCAACAGCATTAACAATATATTGTTTAAGGATTCACACTATGTGATAAAATTTTAACAGAAAGCAAGAGATGTGATCAAAAGAAAATCCAGAGCACTGTATACCCCTGTGGGGAGAAAGGGGGCACAAAAGGAACGGGGGTGGTACACAGGAGACTTTAGTGGTGTGTTTGTAATTTTTACTTCTGAAGCTATGGGGTGGGTACATGTGTATTCATCCCAGTTTCCTTAATATCCAGTATAAAGATGACATATCCGTATCTGTATATCTGTATGCATACCTGCATATACAGTGAAATCTGTGAGAGCCGGAACTCAACGAGATTGCCTTGTTTTGCTGGGTCTCACAAGTTTTCCACCTTTGAAAGGGTGCAGTCTGAACACTTTTCTATCACCCTCAGTTAATGGAAAATATCTGTGTTTTCCTTTTCTGACAGGTTTCCACCTTACACAAGTTCTAGCTTTTGCAGGTTTTACTGTATATATACACACACATGCACACATACATACACACATATATGTATTTCTATGTGTAAAATACAACACAAACGAGAGGAAGGGTAATTCTGCAGAGAAGGGAGATAGCCATGCATGCTGAGGGGCATTGTGGTGGGATGCAAGGCCAGGGGAGACTGATGGACACTCTGAAGAAGGCAATAGGAAATCAACAACAGATTTCCCAAATCATTCTGAAGAAGCACCCAGTGGGCCTTTCTCAGGCTCTATGCTGAGAACATAAAATCACTCCTTCTCCACCCCTTCCTTTCCTTGGCTGAATACCATAATAACAATAGCCATAATAACTACCACATGTTGAATGCCACCATGTGCCAGGTACATTACATATGGAAGGGTTATTGTCTTTATCTTACAGATGAGGAAACTAAGGACCAGAGAGTTTCAATGGTTTGCTCAAGGTCACACAGTTGGTAATAGGAGCTAGTAGTAGTTATAGGGAGCCCTAGTGGAACAGTGGTTAATGCTATGGCTGCTAACCAAAAGGTCAGCAGTTCAAATCCACCAGGTGCTCCTTGGAAACCCTATGGGAGAGTTCTACTCTGTACTATAGGGTCACTATGAGTCAGAATGAACTCAATAGCAGTGTTGTTTTTTTTGTTTTTTTAGTAGTTACAAGAGCTAGTTGTAGAGCTGGGATTCAAACCCAGGTCTGCGTGACTCCAAAGCCTGTGTGATTGCCAGTCTAGTCTCTTCTTCCTCCCCCACCACCCACATCCCTTCATGCTATTTCCATGCTCTAATTTCTGGGCCTCCGTGAGCTGTATCCTGCTTAGGTTACTTCTAATCTACCCCATGATTACGATGAATAGATGGAGGGTTCAATGCCATGAGGAAACAATACACTGGGATGAAATAGTGTGCCGAATCCTGATCTCTACTTCTGACAGAGGTAGCAAGGCAACATGGTGGGGGAGGACAAATACGGCATTTCAAGCTAGCAAGCACAAAAGGTTAGGATTATATTCCAAAATCCTCTAGGTTCTTTTCATTAATTTTTTATGAATTTGGAAACACTGGTGGCATAGTGGTTAAGTGCTACAGCTGCTAACCAAAGGGTCGGCAGTTCGAATCCGCCAGGCGCTCCTTGGAAACTCTGTGGGGGCAGTTCTACTCTGTCCTATAGGGTCGCTATGAGTTGGAATCAACTTGACAGCACTGGGTTTTGGTTTTATGAATTTATCTGCAATCTGGCTGCACAAACATTTGGAGGGGAGAAAAGTAGTTGACGGAGACCTTGAACTTCCATCTGTTAAAGGACAGATTCTTACCTACTGCCACAGTCTCCATCGTACAGCCAGAAAAGCCCTCCCACTCCAGCCCTGACCATGCTCCTAAGTTACCAAGATCTACATTTCAAGCTCTTTCTATCTTTCTACATGGCACGGAGAGCTGTATTTCCCTCACGCCTCATGTACCTAACAGTAATGTAGTTTGAAACACACAAAGGTGTAATAAGACTATTTTGGAGTCACGCCATACATGGCAGCCCAGACCTGAAAGAGAACAGTGGATAATGAATGACCCGTTGTGGTCTTATTCTTGGTTGAAAATAATCCTTCCATAAAGAAATAACAGATCATACATAAGGCACACACTTACCTAGAATTACAACCTCTGGCTCCAGCAGATAAATTCCTAGTGTTGCTGATAGTCAGGGATGGAATTGGTTAGTTGTTTGAGAAATGTTATCTTTAAAAAACAGAGAGCCTCATGGGCTAGTGTCAGGTGTCTTGCAGTTTCCACATCATTTATAATAAAGTTTGGGGATGCAGACGACAGACATCAGGGGACAACATGGGAACTCTTGCTTGTTTTTCTGGCCAAGGACTAGTTTTGCTCCTGATTTTCTGTATTTCCAGTCCAAGAGTCGGAATGAATAAAGAAACAGAAAAAGAAAGCCTTAATTGACAATATAATGCCCACAAGCATCAACAGATGTGAGCCCTTGTAATGAAGCATGTGGGTCTAATTTGGCATCACTAACCACTTGGAGGATCTCCTTGCTGAGTTCTTGCAGGCTATCCTTCTAAACCTATGTTTGGCTGGCACCTGTGCCCTGTTGAAACTGGCATACCATCCTATGGGTGGGCACAGTGCCACCCTAACAGATGGTCATGAGAGTCATCATGCCAGAGAACTACTATTGTTTCTAACAAGTTTAACTTAACAGCAACTGGCATCTCACTAAATAATGACAAAAGGGTGCTCTACTACCTTTCTGTGGAAGATAAGCTATGACCTAGAACTGACATGCCTGCAATCGGTATTTCTGAGTGGTTTCACATACGAAATGAAGACCCATGGGGGAAGAAGTGGCACTGCAGTGGTGTGTCTGTCCTAAGGGGCTAGCAAAAAGACGGAACGGCACACATAAATTCAACTTCCTAGTCCCCTAGAGCCAATAAATAATTCAAATCTAATATCATTTTACTATTTCAAAGCATCCTCCCTAGTAATGAACTTTTTTGCTTGGTCATCTACCTGGCCCTGCTCCCATTGAGAAAACCCCTGTTCCATTAACAATGTGCGTGTGATCTGGGAACACTTAATGTTTTGAGGGAGAACATTTAATTTTAAAACTCACATATTTATAAATAACAGTTGGAAATGCTAGATAGGGGCCCCAATAAAGGTTTGGGTCATGTCAAAAACTATCGGGATGGGTAACAGAAATCATCCTGAAAAGTAGATTACAGGTATTACTAATGGCCCAAGCTGGGGTGGGAAAACATTATGAGACAGGGAGTAGGAAGGTTAGGAGTAGCTGGAGGAAAAAACTGCACTCAGGGTGCAGTAAACTCATTGCTGTTGAGTTGATTCCGACTCATAGCGACTCCGTAGGAGAGAGTAGAGCTGCCCTGTAGAGTTTGCAAGGCTGTAAATCTTTACAGAAGCAGAGTGGCACATCTTTCTCCCGTGGAGCTGCTGACCTTTGGGTTAGCAGCCAAGCGCTTAACCACTGTGCCACCAGGGTGCAGCAATCATTCATAGTATGAAAGATGGAACGTATGTTGTGGGCAGTATAATCACACAACATCTTGTAGGAAGTGGTTGACCGCCTCAAATAACGCAACTTCACGTCATTTACTCTAAGGATGAACTCAATGACTAACCCCAATTGTCAATGCTAGCATTTATGTAGACCTCTTTAGATCTATTTGAAGAGAAAAGAAGTAATAAGAGGCTTTACTTTTTATGAGCACCTACTATGTGTCAAGCACTGTACTTTGTACTTTATAGACAGTCCTCACTTTGCACAGTTCCATTACTGCACAAATTTCAGTTACTACAGTTTAGTAAAACAACACGTCTCCCAACAACACGGTTCAAATTTTAGTCATTGCAGTATATTAACTATGAGTGATTGCATTAAGAACAAAGTTCACTGCTAGCTCTTCAGACCAGGATCACTATGCAAATAACCGATGCAGATCACAGTCAGTGACCAATTCCATCGCTTTTTGTAAAGTCTGCTGGTGATTGGTCGCTGAGCACCTGTTTTTCAGTTCATGCACAGACAGCAAAGTGTACAGTGTGTTGCCTCCTTATGTTCTAGGAATAAATATACAGAACATTTTACAAAAATGGATAACCAAAAAAGGGAATTGGCCAACCAAAATGATAGCAAAGCAAAGAAACACAAAGTGATAAAGCTGGAAGTAAAATTTGAATCAAACATAAACAGAGTTATAGAAGAAATAGTTGACCATGGGAAGGTTAACACTTTCACCATCTGAAAGACTCTAAATCGCAGTCAGAGGGACTTGGCAAAGGCAAATTTAGCAACGTAAATGAAGACAGTTGTTATGACAAAAAGGATGAAGGTGGCACAGAAGAAACGACACTGGCAAAAAAAAAACTTCACATTAAAAGGACTCTCTCATATATTTCACAACACTGAAAATGCAAAGGATAAAATATTACTAACAGATCCAAACTTAGAAGAGTATGACAATGTGCTCAGGCACAGAAAAGATGCTCATTCCATATTGTAAGTTAGAAAACAAGGTGGCAGCAAGCACTGTTCAAACTACTCTTGATATGTTTTGATTTGTGAAGAACTAAAACACTTAATTCTCAATGTCTATAATGTTTTACATTGTACTGTACTTAAATAAATATGAGTTTTATAATTTTATTTTACCTCCTTGTACATTTATAACTGGCAGTAAGGGAGTTTATAATGCTTTGACAAATAGTTTTAAAGGTCATGGAACAATCATAATTTTTCCCATTGATTAAGACCGCTTTGCATGGTTTTATATCCTGCACTACTCTGCAAAGGAAAATATTTTATTTGAGGCTCATGAAAATCCTAAAGTGTATTTATACAGTCCACATTTCAGAGTGAAGATAGAGAAGTTCATTGCTTCAGTAAAGGTCAAACAACTTGGAGATGATAGAGCTTCATGTAAAGTACCGGCACATAGTAGGTGCTCAAAATACGTAAATTCTCCTCAAAATGATCTAAGCATGCTCGAGTGTGTCTGGTCTCAAAGTCACGCTTTTCCCTCTAGGCAGCACATAGCCTCTTAAATGAAATCCTAGTATTCCATTAAATGGAGTTTAGAAATAGAAACTAATATATGTGGAAATTTAGTGTGTGATGAAAATCATTTGGGAATAGATAAATTCTTATTTAATAAATGGTATTTGGTCAACTGGATAGCAATTGGGTAAAAAAAAAATCAAGATTTAAAAAAAACATCAACCCTAATCAACACTAAAGTTTGTACAGGGGATGAAATCCAAATCTACATTACTAGTTGAAATTCTATCTGACTCTATATCAGAATTCAGTTCAAATAGATCAAAGATATATAAGACTAAAAAGCAATACCATAGGCATTATAGAAGATAATTTGGTTGAGCTTTTCTTAAAACCTTGGGATGAGAAATGCCTAACATGTCACAAGAACCAAAAACCATAATTTAAAAGTCTGGAAAATTCAAAAATCCAAAAACTAAAAGTTAAAAGTCTGCATATGGTAAAATGTTACCTCAAAGTTTCAAGAAATATGACAAACTGGGGGAAAATTTTTCAACCATATATAAGAGAAAGGACCATATTCCCAATATGCAATGAGCTCTTACAACCAAAAAGTTCAAAAGAAAAAGTGCTGTGACAGAAAAAAATGGCAAAGGACATCTTATAAACTAAAAAATGCAAAGCAAATGGCAATGCACTTGTGAAAGTATATTTAGCCTCAGTAATTTAAACATCAAAAAGGAAAACCACAATGAGATATCATTGCTCACCTAGCAGATTAGCGAAGATGAACAAGTTCAACCTTAAAGAAACAATCACAAAATATACGCACAGAACAGAAGCCATAAGATTGTTTACCGTAGCGCTATAATAGTGAAAAACTAGAAGAAACCCAAATGCACAGCAACAGGTGACTGGTCAGATGAACACAGCCACACATTGGACTACCATATGACCCATAAAAAAAATGTCCATTTTCTTGACATGGAAATATGTCTGCAATCATTTTTCCCCCTTTTTTCCATTTTCCCTCTATGGTTCTCCATTGATTGGCACAGATTGTTTAGATTCACATGATTTGGTATTCTGAAATGCAAATCTACAGATTTGCGTAATACATATTTTGTTATTATTGAAAACACCTTTTACTTCTTTGTTTCAAATATAACAGACCAATTTGTTTCAATGAAAACTAACAAAGCATATCATTAAAAATAGGATTTAGCATAGTTACCTCAACTGTTCCAGCAGGAAAAAGACTCAGCCATAACTTAGTACATAACTCTGGGATCTGCTACCCATTTTATGGGAAACACCCCAGCCTTTACAGTGTCCTTGGAGCATCCTGGCCTTATTGTTAAGTGAGCCTTTTCCAAGTTAAGTTGCTTTGAGGGAACAGCCATTTGGTTTTGCCAAGTCACAGATGTGCAAATTTTCTGACTCCCTCAGGTTACTTTTTTTGTGTGAATACACTCATTTTGACCAAAAAAATTCAAATAATGCCTTTCAGCCTTGAATTTAATTTACCCTTCTTTTGTCCATTTGCCAAGCCAGCCCTGATCTTGCACAAGCAATACTGCAGGATCTGAGTTTACTGTTATGCACAGTATTAAATTATCAGAAGATGAAATGAGGCTGCACTTGTTTTCACTGATCATCTTTGTGTCTAAGTCACTTGTTTATATAATAAGAAACGGTGCCTGCGCGTTGACCCTGATAGAATATACATTTAGTACAACCTTCCCTCTTCCCATCTCGAATGCAACTTCTCCCACAAATTGTCCTCTGATTTCTTACTTTAAACTAGCATATTTTACTTACTTAATAAGTGGCACGATGGCAAAAGTCATTCTAAAGGTGAGTTCCAGAGCACAGCAATTGTCCACAGGGACATAGAAAAGTCACTGCAGCTCCTAGTTGCACAGTCCCATTTGCATATAATGGAAAACAGTTTATAATCATTTTTGTATCCTGGGCTAAGATAACCAATTAGAGTAAAACTGGGCAAAAGAGAAAAATGATGCTTATTGGATAACAGCATGAACGGTCATAGACATTGGTCTAAAAATTGTCTAAATTCTTCCCTCTCTGCCTCTTTCCTGGGCCCAGTGGTCAGGGCTGGCCAATGGGATGCACCTTTCAGGTAGCTCCAAGCAGGGAGAGCACATAGTGTAGGCTCAAGCTTCGCTGGGAAGATGGAAGCCAGGCACAAGCTAGAGAGAACAAATGAGACACAAAATGCAGAAGCAGAAACCTGGAGGAGAGGTGGAGTCAAAGATAACTTTGTAACCTAAAGCATGATGCTTAACTTCTCTAAGCCTCAATTTTTTCATTTATAACATGAGATGACTCCATCTGCTTTGCTAATATCATATGAATATATTTTGAAAGAGTTATACAAATGTAAGGATCCCTGGTTGTGCAGTGGTTAGGCACTCAGCTGCTAACCAAAAGGTTGGTGGTTTGAACCTACCAGCTGTTCCATGGGAGAAAGATGTGGCAGTCTGCTTCTGTAAAGATTACAGCCTTAGAAACCACATGAGGCAGCTCTACTCCATCCTATAGGGTCACTAGGAGCCGGAATTGACTCGATGGCAGTTGGTATACAAATGTACTGGCTTGGTTTTATAAAGGTACAAATATTTTGTAATTAGGAATTTCCTTTTCTTGAAATTGAAGGATAGAGAGATGACCCACGGAGATTAAACATGTGTTTTTCTTTCCTCCATTGTAAGAAGTGCAGGAGAAATGTCTTGAAACCATTGAATGTTACCAATTTTCAAAAGCATTCATGTGTGGCAATAGCAAGAGTGAACTTGGCTTCCAATTTTCCCTCTAATTAGGTGTAGAAGCCAGGATGCCCATTCTCTCTGAACAGTAGGAACTCCTAGAGTTCCTGCAAATGGGGTGGGGTTCTGGGAAACGGTGTCAAGAGGAGATACTGGATTTCCCACTAATGAGCAGTTGGGAGTTTCAGTAATTACTGGAAAAAATGAGAGGGATAGTTGATGACTCATGTGTGCCTAACCCAAGCCATGATATTTTCAACCACCTCATATGCATGTGGAGTCCTGGTGGCACAGTGGTTAAGAGTTTGGCTGCCAACCAAAAGGAAATCTTGGAAACCCTATAGGGCAGTTTGACTCTGCCTATAAAAAATAGGGTTGCTATAAGTCGGAATTGACTCTACAGCAATAGGTTTTTTTTTTGTTTGTTTGTTTCACATGCATGTTCCATAATTTCCGCAATCTGTTGCATCACTTTTCTTTGGAATAGGCATCAATATGGATCTCTTCCAGTTGGTTGCTCAGGCAGCTGTCTTCCAATTTTTTTGGCATCAGTGAGTGAGCACTCTCATCACTGCATCCATTTGTTGAAACATCTCAATTGATATTCCATCAATTCCTGGAGCTTTGTTTTTTGCCAATGTCTTCACTGCAGCTTGGAGTTCTTCTTTCAGTACCATTGTTTCTTGGTCATATGCTACCTCCTGAAATGATTGAACATCGACAAATTCTTTTTTGGTACAGTGACTCTGTGTATTCCTTCCACCTTCTTTTGATGCTTCCTGCATCGTTTAATATTTTCTCCATGGAATCCTTCACTATTGCAACCCGAGGCTTGAATTTTTTCTTCAGTTCTTTCAGCTTGAGAAACGCCGAGTGTGTTCTTCCCTTTTGGTTTTCCATCTCCAGCTCTTTGCACGTGTCATTATAATACTTTACTTTGTCTTCTCGAGTCACCCTTTGAAATCTTCTGTTCCATTCTTTTACTTCATTTCTTCCTTTTGCTTTAGCTGCTCGACTTCCAAGAACAAGTTTCAGAGTCTCTTCTGAGATCCATTTTGGTCTTTTCTTTCTTTTCTGTCTTTTTAATGACCTCTTGCTTTCTTCATGTATGATGTCCTTGATATCATTTCACAACTCATGTGGTCTCCAATCATTAGTGTTCAATGTATCAAATCTATTCCTGAGACGATCTCTAAATTCAGGTGGGATAAATTCAAGGTCATACTCCGGCTCTTGTGGACTTCTTCTAATTTTCTTTCAGTTTCAACTTGAACTTGCATAATTTATGGTTTGTTCAATTCAGAAATTCAAGCTGAATTAAGAAGAGGACATGGAACCAGGGATATCATTGCTGATGTCAGATGGATCCTGACTGAAAGCAGAGAATGCCAGAAAGGTGTTTACTTGTGTTTCACTGAAGCTCTGGTGACACAGTGGTTAAGAGTTCAGCTATGAACAAAAAGATCGGCAGTTTGACTCCACCAGCTGCTCCTTGGAAACCCTATGGGGCAGTTCTACTCTGTCCCATAGGGTTGCCATAAGTTGGATTCGATTCGACGGCAAGGAGCTTTCATTTGTTTGTTTTGTATTTCATTGACTATGCAAAGCATTCGACTGTGTGGATCATAACAAATTATGGATAGCATTGCAAAGAATGGGAATTCCAGAACACTGAATTGTGCTCCTGAGGAACCTGTACTTAGACCAAGACGCAGTTGTTTGGACAGAACAAGGGGATATTGCCTGGTTTAAAATCAGGAAAGGTGTGTGTCATGGTTGTATCCTTTCAGCATACCTATTCAATCTATATACTGAGCAAATAATCCGAGAAGCTGGACTCTATGAAGAAGAGTGGGGCGTCAGCATTGGAGGAAGAGTCATCAACAACCTGCGCTATGCAGATGACACAACCTTGCTTGCTCAAAGTGAAGAGGACTTGAAGCACTTACTGATGAAGGTCAAAGACCACAGCCTTCAGTATGGATTACACCTCAACATAAAGAAAACAAAAATCCTCACAACTGGACCAATGAGCAACATCACGATTAACGGAGAAAAGATTGAAGTTGTCAAGAATTTCATTTTACTTGGGTCCACAATCAGCGCCCACAGAAGCAGCAGTCAAGAAATCGAATGATGTATTGTACTGGACAAATCTGCTGCAAAAGACCTCTTTAGAGTGTTAAAAACAAAGACGGTACCTTAAGGACTAAGGTGCGCCTTACCCAAGCCATGGTGTATTCAGTCACCTAATATACATGTGAAAGCTGGACAATGAATAAGGAAAGTTAAAGAAGAATTGACACCTTTGAATTGCCGGGTTGGCGAAGAATGTTGAATATGCCATGAACTAAATATACCATGGACTGCCCAAAGAACAACCGCAACCAAAAAAAATGTACTTTTTGGAAGAAGTACAGCCAGAATCTCTTTAGTGGCAAGGATGGCAAGACTTCATCTCACATACTTTGGACATGTCATCAGGAGGGACTAGTCCCTGGAGAAGGACATCATGCTCAGTAAAGTAGAGGGTAAATGAAAGAAAGGAAGACCCTCATTGAGATGGATTGACACAGTGGCCACAACGATGGGCTCAAGCATGACAACAATTGTGAGAATGGCACAGGATGAGGCAGTATTTTGTTCTGTTGTACATAGGTTTTCTATGAGTTGGAACAGACTCGACAGCACCTAAGAACAGCAACATATGCATATGAAAGCTGGATAATGAAAAAGGAAGACAGAAGAAAAAAATGACACATTTGAATTGTGATGTTGGTGAAAAATATTGAATATGCCATGGGTTGCCAGAAGAATGAACAACTCTGTCTTGGAAGAAGTACAGCCAGAATGCTCCTTAGAAGTGAGGCTGACAAGACTTTGCCTCCTGTACTTTGGACATGTTATCAGGAGGGACCATACCTTGGAGAAGGACATCATGCATGGTAAAGTAGAGGGTCAGTGAAAAAGAAGAAGACCCTAAACAAGACGGATTGGCACAGTGGCTGCAACAATGGGCTCAAACATGGCAATCATTGTGAGGATGGCACAAGACAGGGCAATGTTTCATTCTGTTATAAGGTCGCCACAAGTCAGATTTGACTTAAAGACAACTGGCAACAAATAGGCATATTTCCTCCCTGAGCTTGTAAAATAGCTTATACAAGTTATTTTTATGGGATAGTTATTTGGTAATTTCAAGAATTTCAGTGCCAGAATATGAGTGTCATGTCTAATAGGGACAATTAAAGGAGGAATTTGAGGGCAGGGGATAGAAAGGGCATTTGACTCAGAGACTGTAGCACGTGCCAAAGGTGTGGAAGCCCGAGGACACCTGGGTGTGACTTGGGTTTCAAGAGTGGAAGCTCAGTGTGCAGGTGTATGGGAGAGAATGGGGGTGCGGAAGAGCAGTGGGAGCTAGAGTGGGCTCAGAAGGACATTTCTCCTCGGGCTTTGGAAGGTTCGTAAGCAAGGACATCTGATCAGATCCAGGATAGCAAAAGGAAATTCTGTGCACCGTGACAGTTAAAACAACATCAAACTTTTCTTCAATGCATTGTCAATAAAAAACAAAGTTTACAACAGTTGAAAAGTCCCAGAGACCTAATATTTTGAATATGTCATTCATAACATTTGATTTATCTGATGATTATTGATAATAGATTCATTGCTTTTAAAAACATTAGTTGGTCCTCTTTGAGATTAAAAGAAAGCACTGAGAAAGCAGGCAAAATAAGGATGGAAGATAAGATTGGCCTTAAGTCAATGGGAATAAAAACGAAAGGGGTTATTTTTCTTCTATCAGCATAGACGTGTTCATTTAATTACATGCATATCTATCTTAACACACTTGTGTGTTACTATATCATAACATTTTCGATTCAAACTAAGATCTGCAGGTAGTGTGGTTTAGCACTCAACAAAACAACTGCTGAGCAAACCATTCAGGCCAACCCCAAACTATGCTATTGTTTTTCATTTAACCCAAAGATTCCAACACAACAAACTGCTAGGAAATAGAACAATCCCATTTATCATTTAGGACCTTGAAGGAAAGCAGAAGGAGGAATGCCAGAAACGAAACCATATGTTGCCCAAGAGTCCTTGAGTTGGAGGGAGACAAGAACACTTGTCCTTGAAGACAATTCACTTACGAGATATGGCACAGGAATGATCCTAACAGCCCCTGTAACGGGAAATAGTCTCGGATGTAATTGGACTCTCTTCTCATCTCTAAACTCCATGCTATAACATTTTGACTACCACGTGTAACCTTTTATTAACATTCATCAACCTTTGAAAATAATTGCCTTCTCCCAATAAGGAATCTGTTATAAGGCAATCAGATTATACTGTTATTTCCCATTCCACTGAAACCCAGAGTAATTGTCCTTCATCTCCTGTGCACGTCATGCAAGCTGGTTCAGGGTGAGTCCCGTTAGCATTGCCTTACATACCACTGAGGCCAAAAAGGCCCAAGTGCACTTAGAAACACATTCATCACCATATGTAAAGGCCTGAAGTCATCGAGATCTAATGCAATTGTTTTCTTGAGGAAATGTCCACTATAAATCTAACTATGAAAGAACCATGCGAGCAGACAAACTGTGTTTCTCCTGTTTCTTTTCTAATTAGCAATCCTAATGAAAGGCTTTAAAAAAGGACCCTCGAGTAACAACAAAAAAAAAAAAAACCTAAGACACAATGCATGAAAAGGAGGGCACCGAATAGGTTAAGGTGCAGCTTCCCATGGTCCTCACTGAAAACAGAATATTAGATAATGAACATTACCTCAAGGTTTTCATTTTCTCCTTCCAATTATCATGATGGTCTTTCATTAGGCTAGAAAGCTCCACCATAAATCAAACAAGAATAGAATCTTTCCCCAAATAATAAGTAAAGAAACATGATAGAGTAGGAAAGTACCAGATTAGCTACAAATTTTCCATCTCATTGTTTTCTGTAAAATAAAATTTTATAACAAACATGCTCCATACAAGCTGTGCCGGTAGGTCTCGCTTCCAAAAACACTCACAGAGCAGTAATAAAAAGCAAGCATGAACTCTAGGACATCTGCTACGGCATTGTTAGCAAATGCAATCATTTTGGTCACAAATCCATACTCGCTTCAACTTTTTGTTGAAAATATTAGTTTGTCTGCCGCATCTCCAATCTGGCACACGAGGACCGACAGATGCTCCAGTTTTACCTCATCTTCAACTTACACGGCTTCTCATTATACCAGCTATAGCTCGGCAAAGTATTTCTCTGTTCTGGAAGGCGGACAAAATGCCATCTGTCTCCGCATGGTTATCAAAACGAATACTGCAGTGTGAAGAGACTCGGCTCCAAAATGAGGTATGGAGTTGGGGGAGTGGGGAGTCGCATCCCATCCACTTGCTATTAAAATTATAGATCCAGACATTACATATGCATATTTATATTAGAGAGGGAGATACAAGCATTCACCTCTCAAGTTTTCCAATTATTCCATGATATGAACATTTTCAACCAAAAGGCATGCCTCACCTTTCCTAGCTCTATCTATCACGCACGCAGTTTACATCATCTGCCTCTAAGTACTAGCTAGAAGGCAAGAGATCCGTGCTCCCCCAGCAGAAGATCCCAAGGACATTCTGCTGAAAGCAGGTGGGAGCCCGACTGTAAAAACGGAGCTAGATTCAGACAATGGAGAGAAGGAAAGGAGGAAAAACCTTTGTAGAAATGGAAGAATAAGTGAATTTCAACTCCGGTCCATACCCCTGCATGTCAGGGCTGGGCAGAGGAGGAGAATGAGAAGAGGGAGGAAGAAGAAGATGAAGGGAGGAGGAAAAGGTGGAGGGAGAAGGGTAGAGGCTGGCACCACAGAGACCCTCACAATGGTACTGACGGTTTTATCAGCACTCATCGTAGGAGTGTGGCTAGGAAAATGCTTGAGGTAACTGCAAGGCCACATTGGTAGGTGCTTGACTTCTTTTTTGTAGCAAAACGTGGAACTTGAACTTCATGTGAGACAGCATGTTTAACTTTGATTCCTATACTCCTTATACTTCCATGGACTTGAAGCACAGAAATGGAAAGGAACTTTCAACCTGGAGAGGAATTTCGTGCTTCAAGAAATTCAAGGAGCTCTTTAAAGCCAGTATTTTCTTCAGCAGAGGCGCTGGGGATCAAGGTCAATCGCACTGAGGATCTTGAGATTTGGAGACTCTGACTTAGAGGATATTCAGCCCTTTACTCTCAACCTCTTGACATGTAAAGCTGCCTGCCCAGGGCCAATAGTATATTCTTACTAGCAAGTGATAAGGACGGAAGTCCTTCATGGACTGCATAGAAGGGTCTTGTCATTTTCAAACTAAGGCTTTTCAAACTAACCCCTAACCCCAGGCATCTGTCTAAAAAATTGATGAGGATTAGAAATCAGAATGAGTACTGCTTTTTCCCCGCAAAGTCAATTGGGCTGGATCTGTTTATATAACCTTTGGCTTAATTGTATAGTTTATATGACATGCAATTCTGAAAACCTTCTATGAATGCTATCAGCTCAATTCCCACATGGGTCAGTTAACTTCACTCTGTTGTATGTCATAGCCATGCACTGTCCGCTCACCCCAGCAATCCATATGGCAAATGGTGCTCTTGGTCACAACAGGAAGAGAAAATTGGCCAGATCAGTACAAACCCCTCCTCATGGCTGGGGATGACAGGTTATGGGGTAAGCATCATTCGGACCCACACACACCCAGCCAGGCGTCACACACTCCGAGCATGGCCCTCAGAGCCCCTTGCGGTAGGCTTTGTAACTGAAACCACTTTGTGTGAATTAAGAGGCACCTAGAAGACTTTTTTTTTTTTAGAAGACTTGCTTGTTCTTTCAGCCCCGTTCGTCAATTTCATATATTTCACATTAATATAAAAGCAGACACATTCATGCTGAAAGACTATTATAAATTCAAAAAGATAACTGTTTTTTTTTGGTCTTCATTGGGTATGAAATGAAGAAAAACAAAATGCTTTTTTTATTTCCCATACACTCCAATTTTATAAAAGTGTCAATGTTGGTTATTCAGGATTAAGGATATGCATGATTTCCATTGAAACTGGATGCTGAACAAAAGCAGCATTAGCAGCTTCACAGGTCTGCACTGATTGGCTTTAGGGAAGAAAGCCCCAGGTGTCACATGCTCTCCATAGAGGGTTCTTTGGCACTGCTTGCACCATGCTATTTACATGAGCCAATATGGCTTCCAGGAGCCTTTGGTGGCCGACCATGTAAGATCATCATCTGGTCTGATCAGGTTGCTCAACCCCAGTAGCACTCACACGGTAGGCCATGTCTTCCCATGTGTGGCCTACATTGAGCTCTCTCACCTCAGCTCTCCGCCCCCCCAGGCTCGTCCTGTGCCCCCCTGCCACTGACTTCTTCACACTGCCCCCAAAGGCCCTTAGGTCTTCACTCCTTTGCACATGCTGTTCCCTTTTACTAGAATGTCCTTTCTGTCCCAGCCTTCTTGTGTGCAAAGAAAGCACCTACGCTTCTTTCATGATCCGGCTCATCTGCTGAGAAACCTTTGCTCAGCTTTGCAGCGGAAGTGGGTGCTCTCCACCCACTTCTAGGCCTGGGATCCCACGTGCCCTGATACTCCTAAGCATGTATCTAGATGTCCCAGTATACTGGGAGCTCCTCAAGATAGGAAGTCTCTTTTGTGCATCTTTGAGGCTTCCGTGCCCAGGCTCCATGGGGTTTGGCACCTGCTAGATGCCCGGCCAAAGTTCAGTGGACTCTCTAGATATGGTCTGTCCCTTTTATCTAGACTTCAAAGCAGAAAATTCAAAAAGGCATTTCAAAAGTATGTCTTTACTGTGGCTGCCTGCTTAGATCTGTTCACTTCCCATAGGAGTCCATCTTTTTGCTTCAGTAAGGCACACTTATGACAACATGAGTTTACCTTTAAAGCAGACTGTCTCCATTCCAAATGACAAAATGAGATGACCAGGAAGAACAGAGAGCTGCAAAGCAAACTGTGATCCAAAACAAGATGTGAGGTCCAACCTTTTAGATTTGATCATGTGCACTGCTCCATTTATTTCTTATGACTTGCATTGTATTTTCAAGCACAACAGTTTGGATGATCTCTCCTCAAAACATTCATTCATTTGAGAGTTTTTCCTCCCCCTTTGTATTTATGCCATGAGAAACCTGTTGCCATCGAGTTGATTCCGATTCATAGCGACCCTATAGGACAGAGTAGAACTGCCCCATAGGGTTTCCAAGACTGTAATCTTTATAGATGCAGACTGCTACAGCTTTCTCCCACGGAGTCACTGGTGGGTTTGAACCGCTGACCTTTCTGTTAGCAGCTGAGCACTTAACCATTGTGCCATCAGGACTCCTTATGCAATGATAGTGTCTTAAAATTCTAAAAAACCTTGCTCCTAATTTTCTACCCAAAGTAGGACAAAGTAGCAATAACATAGCATTTGGTACTCTGTGGTAGGTAGAATTCTAAAATAATCCCCAATGACCTGTGCCACTGTATAATCTCCTCTTCCTGAGTGTGGGTAGGGCCTGTATCTAAATATGACAATGGTGATGGCATATCACTTCTGTGATTGTTACCTTAGATGACAAAGGTTAAGGGATTTTTCAGATGTAATTAAGGCCCCTAATCAGTTGATTCTGAATTAATCAAAAGGAAGAGTATCCTGGTGGGCCTGACCTAATCAGGTGACCCCTTTAAAAGAAAGTGTAAGTCTCCCCAGAAACATCAGAGACTCAGAACAGCAGAGACTCTTTCTCTCTCGCTCGCTCTCCATTGAAGAAGCACGTTGCCATGAATTCTACAATCACAAGGACTTAATTGTGCCAACAACCTGAGGTAGCTTGGAAGTGGATCCTTCCGTAGTCAAGCCTCCAGATGACAAAGCAGTCCTGGCTTACACCTTAAGCCTGGCGAGACCCTGAGCAGACAACTCGGTAAAGCAGGCAAGGACTTCTGATCTACAGAAGCTGTTAGATGATGGATTAGCGTTGCTTTAAGCCAGTAAGTTTGTGGTAATTTGTTATGCAGCAATAGAAGACTAGTACGGTACCATTCCTTTTATTTTTTTCATACCAGGAATTCAGTGTATTTGTATGCCCAGTATCTGATTTGACCAGGCAACAGATATACCAAAACCAAGAGAACCCACAGAACCTAGAACCTATGTGAAAGCCTTGATCCATGGAAGTCTAAGAGGATCCAGAAGGAAGAGTGTCAAGGCCAAAAAAGGGTAGCCTGGAAAGGGTCTGGAGGCAGGGTATGGAATGAAGAAGAGAAAAACAAAGACTGGCAGGTCCAGATCAAATGGAGAGTGAACAGGATGATGATGACCTAGATGATGGCTGGAATTTCTAGATTCTTCTAATCTTTTCCACAGTTTTAGGATGGCACATGTAGGTGGGTTAGTTGAGTTTGAAGAGGCAGGGTGAAAACAAAGGAGAGGCATGTGTGTCTGTGTATTTATGTGAATGTATAAAAACATAAGAAAAGTCACATCACCCATATCATGCACATCATATATTAAAACAAAAATTATCAAGAGCCTATATAGGATAGCTGTCCTATAGGGTTGGTATGAGTCGGAATCAACTCGATGGCAACAGATTTTTAAAACATTTGGTATAATAAAGAAATATTTCATTCTCACTTCATATAATCCTCACAACAATCATATGGATATGATTGTCTATATTATCTTGTAGATAATATCATTCTCCATTTTAAAGATTTATAGAATTAAGCTCAAAAAGTTAAATAACTTACCTAAAAAGTGAAGGAGTAAGATTCAAATTCTTTTAGATTCCAGAATTATCTTCCCACTGTATGCTACAGTTTCAAAGATACATACAAAGATACATTGCTGTCAAGTTGATTCCGACTATGGGTACCCTATGGAACCGAGTGGAACTGCCCCACAGGGTTTCCAAGGAGTGGCTGTTGGATTTGAACTGCTAACCTTTTGGTTAGCAGCTGTATCACTTAACCACTGCACCACCAGGGTTCCATATATATAGAGAGAGAGAGAGAAATTATTAAGGGCCAAATGCAAATAAACAGAAATGAAGCCTAAAAATAGAACTGGTTTCTCTGGGAAAATGTCTAACAGAGCCCTGTAAGCTGAAGAGTAACATATAATATAGTTCTCCTAGTGTCCAGTGTTTCTGTTTGCCAAGGCGAGCCATTAATTAAAGATATTGTCATGATCTTATATCCAACCAGTGTTTGTAGTTCCACCTTTAACACTAATCAAGAGCCAACAACTGAAATAAACCGATGAGTTGTGATGTAAAGCATTGCAGTAATACACCTGACATATCCAGAGGTGAACAAAGGAAGGGCTCTGACGGCAAATGTACAGTAATAGAGACACTGCCTCCTCCGGAAGACCACATCCCCAATGACAGCCTCACTCTTTTTAAAGAAAAAGCCGGGAAGCACCCAAGCACAGTACCCACTGTCATTTGCGATAACAAGGTCTGTCCAACACTCCATGCTTCTTGTTATTTTTAGTTTACAATAAACTTGCCATTCCTTAGAATACACTGGTCCTCCTCAACTGGCAGACGTTGTCTCATTAGTGTATGGTCCAACGGGACTATTTTCTTAGGCCTCAGAAGGGTTTTGTTAAGCTATGCTATAAATACTACCGAATACCAAGTGAATGCGGGAGTGATTCAATTGCACTTTGTCAGCCTGTATTTACCTGTTTGTAGTTCTTTCCCATGAAGTAACTGCATTTGTGTATGACCTTTTCTTATTTCCCCAATCGCCCCTCATCCCATCCAAAACCAATCCAATGTCATATTGATTCTTTCTCATAGTTACAGATGAGCATAATCATAGGTTACAAAATAAAACAAAAACCTGCTAAATAAGCCAACACCAAATCCACAGCTATCTACTGGCTTATAAGAGCAATCACTCTGTTGCATTCATGTGTTTATACCTCACTGCAGCAGGTTTATTGACTACTGAAAAGGCATTACTGGGTCCCATCCAAGTTTACAAACAGGGATGAAATTATCCAAGGTCAGTTAAGTGAACGTTCACTTTCATTTGGTTTTAGCTCAGAAGTTATAAATCATTGCTGGCTAGTAGTTTTTGATCTGGTGGAAACATTTAATCAATTATCAGAGAAATTAGATTTGCTGACCACTCTGTTAAAGCTGAAAGATATGTACTGAGTGGCATTTCTAAGGGTGAACCCAAGGGATCATACTAGAATATGAGCCCATTTGCTCAGCAAATATTTGTTGAGCTCTGTGCCTGAGGATACATACACCCCAGTGAGGAAAACATCAGTCTGTGCCCTGGCAGCAATTGCAGTCTAGTGGGCATGTGCAAAGGCCCTCCGGTGGGAATGAGCTCAGCGTAGCCAGAGAAGTGGAAGAAGGTCTGTGGCTGGAGCAGAGGGATTAACGGGGAGAAGGATACAGACATGGGGAGCAAAGTTGCAGGGGCCAGAACATGCTGGGCTCTGAGGGCCATCGTAAGCACTTAGGCTCTTATTCTGAGTGAAATACGAAATCAGTGGAGGGTTCTGAGCAAGGGACTGACTTGCGATTTTTAAAAGTATCACTTTAGCCCCGGTGTGGTGAGTGGACTGTGGGGGACAAAAGTTGAGGCCAGGAGGTATGTATGTAAAGAACACCTTGAAGGATGTGGCTCTTATGCTGAAAATGCTGTTTATACTATTAATATTTCCTTCCAAAAGAGAACATTTCTCCATTCACTTCTTTTCTTTTGGCCCACCATAATTATTATTTTTTTTTAATAGTTTATTTTTGTTGTTGCTGTTGGGAAAATATACACAGCAATACATATACCAATTCAACAGTTTCTACATGTACCATTTAGTGACATTGATTACATTCTTCAAGTTCTATGACCATTCTCACCCTCCTTTTCCAAACTGTTCAACCCTCATTAACATAAACTCACTGCCTACTAAGCTTCCTATCTAAACTTTCAAGTTGCTGTTGTGAATTTGAGCACATAGATAGTTCTTTAAAAGCGTGCAATATTTAAGACATACACAACTCTTCAATACCCTGGTCTGCACCCAAATATAATTCTGCATAATTTGCATGTGCACCCCAATTTTTTTATCATTGACGTGGGAGTGCCAATCCAATCCACAATATACTGTTTACTAAATGCATTCAGAGACTTTCTTCCTTTGGGTGTAATATCATTAGATTCTTCCTTGGGGTGGTGGGGAGTCCTTAGAAGTTGTAGAGCAGCAATAAGAATCTTCATTAAAAGCTGCAATTAAAAAATATTTATTGAACACCTACTATGTGCTAATCACTTTTAATCATTGATTGAAAGACCAACACATTTTAGTCACTAACTTCCTACAAAGGGAATTCTTTTGTGCTAAAGAACTTTCAACAGTGAAGTTAAAGGCACAGCCAGAGCTACAAATAAATTTGAAGACTGATTTGTTCATTAATTCCTTGAGTATTTATTGAACGCTTACTATGTTCCAGGGAGTCCCTGGGTGGTACAAACAGTTAACACACTCAACTGCTAACCAAAAAGTTGGAGGTTCAGGTCTACCCAGAGGCACCTCAGAAGAAAGGCCTGGCAATCTACTTCCAAAAAGTCAGCCATTGAAAACTTTATGGAGTACAGTTTTACTCTGACACACATGGGGTTGCCATGAGTCCGGGCTGAGTCAATGGCAACTGGTTTGGTTTACTATGTTTCAGGCACTGTGCTGGATGCTGGAGCTAGAGTAGTGATTCAACACTAAAGAATATTGTTTCTAATGCACAAACACCAGAAGAGAAATTAAATAAGTGGGAGCTCCTAAAAGTCAAACACCTATGCTCATCCACAGACCACCAAAACAGTAATAAGTTACCTACACATTGGGAAAAAGCTTTTAGCTATGACATTTCCGATCAACGTCTAATCTCTAAAATCTACATGAATCTGCAAAAACTCAGCTACAAAAAGACAAATAACTCCATTAAAAATGGGCAAGGGATATGAAAAGGCACTTCACTAAAGAAGACATTCAGGCAGCTAACAGATACATGAGGAAATGCTCATGATCATTAGCTGTTAGAGAAATGCAGATCAAAACTACAATGAGATTCCATCTCACCCCAACAAGACTAGCATTAACCCAAAAAACACAAAATAATAAATGTTGGAGAGGCTGTGGAGAGATTGGAACACTTCTACACTGCTGGTGGGAATGTCAAATGGTACAACCACTTTGGAAATCCATTTGGTGCTTCCTCCAAATTTTTTTTTTCCAAAAGCTAGAAATAGAACTACCATATGATGTAGCAATCCCACTCCTTGGAATATATCCTAGAGAAATAGCCTTTACACAAGCAGATATATGCACACCCATGTTCATTGCAGCACTGTTTACAATAGCAAAAAGATGGAAGCAACCAAGGTGCCCATCGACGGATGAATGCATAAATTAATTATGGTATATTCCCATGATGGAATACTACACATCGATAAAGAACAATGGTGAATCCGTGAAACATTTCAAAACGTGGAGGAATCTGGGAAGCATTATGCTGAGTGAAATTAGCCAGTTGCAAAAGAACAAATATTGTATGCAACCACTATTATAAGAACTGGAGAAATAGTTTAAACTGAGAAGAAAACATTCTTTTGTGGTTACGAGAGGCGGGAGAGAGGGAGGGAGAGGGGCATTCATTAATTAGATAGTAGATAAGAACTATTTTAGGTGAAGGGAAAGACAACACACAATACAGGAGAGGTCAGCACAACTGGACTAAACCCAAACCTAAGAGGTTTCCTGAATACAATGAAACACTTCAAGGGCCAGTGTAGCAGGGGTGGGGGTTTGTGGACCATGGTTTTAGGGGACATCCAGGTCAATTGGCACAATTAAATCTATTAAGAAAACTTTCTGCATCCCACTTTGGAGAGTAGCTTCTGGGGTCTTAAATGCTAGCAAGTGGCCATCTAAGATGCTTCAACTGGTCTCAACCTATCTGGAGCAAAGGAGAATGAAGAACAGCAAAGACCCAAGGTAATTATGAACCCAAGAGACAGAAAAGGCCACATAAACCAGAGACTATATCAGCCTGAGACCAAAAGAACTAGATGGTGCCTGGTTACAACCAATGACTGCCCTGACAGGGAACACAATGGAGAACCCCTGAGGGAGTAGGAGAGCAGTGGGATGCAGACCTCAAATTCTAGTAAAAAGACCAGACTTAATGGTCTGACTGAGACTAGAAGGACCCCAGAGGTCATGGTCCCCAGACCTTCTGTTAGCCCAAGACAGGAACCATTCCCAAAGCCAACTCTTCAGACAGGGATTGGACTGGACTATAAGACAGAAAATGATAGTGGTGGGGAGTGAGCTTCTTGGCTCAGGTAGACACATGAGACTATGTGGGCAGCTCCTATTTAGAGGGGAGATGAGAAGGCAGAGGGGGACAGAAGCTGTCTGAATGGACACAAAAATAGACAGTGGAGAGAAGGACTGTGCTGTCTCATTGGGGGAGAGCAATTAGGAGCATATAGCAAGGTGTATATAAATTTTTG
This sequence comes from Loxodonta africana, assembly GCF_030014295.1. Classification (NCBI taxonomy): domain Eukaryota; kingdom Metazoa; phylum Chordata; class Mammalia; order Proboscidea; family Elephantidae; genus Loxodonta; species Loxodonta africana. Next base: position 170,227,573 of record NC_087369.1, on the reverse strand, counting down.
TATGAGAGACTGACTTGATTTGTAAACTTTCACTTAAAGCACAATAAGAACTAAAAAAAAAAAAAAAAGAATGTTGTTTCTCCAGTGGAGAAGCATGCTTCACCTAGTTGGGGGACATCTATCTGCCAACCTAAGTGTTACCAGATCAAACTTACTTAGCTTAACTCAGACAACGGATCACACTTTTGCCTTCTTTCTATTGAAGGACCAACACTCAGCTCTATGTTTTGTAGTGGTCATGTAGAGTTCCCCATTCCTCTTTAGTGCTTACATGCTGACCTTCAATTAGTAATTGTTTTTCTTCCTATAGGATTGAAGCCTATTTTGGCAAAATAGCCCATGATACAGTAAGGCAATCTACCACATCTAAGATAGTACAAGGGACCTTCTTGGCTTCAGGGACTGAGATATAAAAACCAGGGAAAACTACATCATGAAGTCAACTAGCTTGGGGTGAGAGACAAAGGAAGATAATATGGAGACAGTTTTGAACAAAGATCATTCATTTAGGGTCCCAGACACAAGCACCCCCCCTAAAAAAAAGACAGTTCTAAATTTCAATTCAGTAAGAAAGACCGTATATTTAGAAAGATTTGATTGTTACTCAAGTGGATATTTTCCCAGACAGGTGATCGGAAATTATACTATTTCATTTCAAAATGTCCTGGCAGCACAGCATGAAATATGTGTTTCTCTTTGGAGAAGTATGAGATGGTCCTTTGGAGTCAAAGTTCCTAAGACTAGGGTTGGGAAAAAGTTCAGGCTGCTGGTAACCATGATGTGAAGAGAATTTTAGGCCTCAATGTTGTCAAGAGCTACTCCATAAATCAGTAACTTACCCAGTGTTAAAAGGCAAGATGTTATTCTGAAGTAGAGAGAGCTCTTTTTTCCATCTGAAAAGGCAATACTTTATCATGAGTCTCCATCAGTTCCCTCCCTAGCATCCCAGCTCTCCAAAGAATCCACCATGGTGGATAGCATGGCATAGGCCCAGGGTTTATTTTATTTTATTTTAATTATTATTGTACTTTAGATGAAGGCTTACAGAACAAACTAGCTTCTCATTAAACAGTTAGTACACATATTATTTTGTGATGTTGGTTACCAACGTCACGACATGTCAATACTCTCCCTTCTCGACCTTGGGTTCCCTATTACCAGCTTTCCTGTCCCCTCCTGCCTTCTAGTCCTTGGCCATGGGCTGGTGTGCCCCTTTAGTCTCATTTTGTTTTATGAGCCTGTCTAATCTTTGGGTGAAAGGTGAACCTCAGGAGTGACTTCATTAGCGAGCTAAAAGGGTGTCTGAGGGGGTGGGGTTTATTTTTGTTGGTAACATCTTCAGTGATACAGTAAACTTAGAGAGTATGAATTGAGAGTGTGCCAGTTATTGCTATTTCTCTTTAGTTAATACTTGGCACCCTGAGGTTTCAGTGAGAAACCAAGAAGCATTATCATTTTGCAGCAGAAATTAAAAAGTCAAGAAGCTAAGAAGCGTGTTCAAATTTCACATCAATTCACTGCTGAGGCTGAAAAAGCACTTGACTAATGACTCCATGTTTTCAGCTAAAATGCTCTGATATAACCTCATTCATAACTGAAAACAAACATTTATCTACCAATAGATTCTGGTAGTCTCTGCACTTGCAGACTCAAAGAGAAGCTGGGATATCTGAGCGTAGAGACAGAAGACACCTGGGCCTAAAACAGCTGCAGAAAGACTCGGTAAGCGTGGATTGAGAATGCAGCCTATGACAATTTTCAACAAGAGATAGCTGGGGAAAAACCAAAACCAAACCAGTTGCATCGAGTCTATTCTGACTCATGGCGATCCAGCTGTGTGCAGAGTAGAACTGTGCTCTACAGTGTTTTCAATGGCTGTGATCTTTCAGAAGCAGATCCACAGGGCTTTTTTTCCAAGGCACCTCTTTGTGGATTCAAACCACCAACATTTAGATTAGTAGTTGAACACTTAACCAATTGTGCCACTGAGGGACTCTTTGCAGATACACTAAACTTCTTTACCTCAGCATTTTATCATATTTAACCAGCATAACATTCGTGCCCCTGAGGAGGTGACTTTTAACTTGGGACTGCGGAGCCAGGCCAATGAGGGGGTTGCTGAATAATAAGGAGAAAGAGCTTCAAAAACAGGGCAACTGGAAAACAACAGGGGGGGAAAGCCTGCGATGGGAAGAACCCTGGTGCATACAGGGCCTACGTGGCCAGAGTGCAGAAAGGGAGGAGACAAGAGGCTTCAGAAGTAAGCACGGACCCAATGATACAAGGCCGAGGTTGGAATCACCACCTCTTTATTTCCTTTACACCCCCAGTAATGTGCAGGACTTACCCGAGTCTCTCCTTGTGGTGACACTTACACAGGAACTGGAAAGTTATGGGAATTAACAAAGACCCAGAATGAAATTGACCTGGGTATTAACTTACCCATTGAGCAGTCTAGCCCATGGAAACCAATGCTAACCCTTCTTTGTGGGGGCACTGAGGCATGTCCTAAGTCAGTAAAAATATTAGAAGGTGCCAAAGGACCTAATGGAGTAACAAGTCCCTGCAGCATCATTAGAAAACTGTACATAAGATGCATTCCACAGGAGGCAACAGAAGCAGGACCGCATCATTACGCAGCCCTTCTGGTGCTTATGAGAATTGAAACTACTTGCATAGTCTAATGCAGTATAATAAGGCTCTTGTGAACTCAAGCTCACGGGCCGATGCTTGGCATTGCAACCAATTACCATAACATTGTAAGTATCCAGGAAGGTTGTCCACTTTAGCTGAGCCCAGCGCAGTGAGGGAGGAAAAGGACAGCCTCCCACTCAGCCAGAGTGACTGAATCAACTCTGGTGACAGATGTTGCAGTCCTCACATCTGAGGCACTGTGAGTACAATATTGGCTGGTGTTCTGTTATCTCAACTTTGGAGAGCAAGAACTGCACATAATTCCCAATGCAACAAAGATACGTAAGCAAGGTCTTAGGGGAGTCTGCTGTACAACTGTCCAGACATTGTTGGATTAGCCTATCAAATGATATTATAGAATCTTCCTCTCCTAGTGAGCATCATCTAGCATGGATAATTTAGGGAGAGCTCTTGAAAGTAGGGACTGTGTTCAACGACCTCATGAGATTTCCTCTAGTTTTGGGATCATATAAAAATCACTATATTTCTGGGTGGTTGTACATTCAGCAGGGACAACATTCCAACAAAGGTTCACTGCCATTACACCAGGATTAAAAAAAAAAAAGACTTTGGAAAGAAGATGAAGCAATGACCAAATAAGATGAAGTAATGACCAAATAAGATGAAGTCTTTAAAATTGATTGATCTCTTCAAATTGTTTTAAATGAGGCTTTCTCACTTGGAATAATCCAAGAATCGGCTTCAGACCCAAAGGTGACAGACTTCAGACCCAAAGGTAGAAAGGGACAGATACTGGCTAGTGGCCAAATTAAGAAACCAAGGGCAATGGTATTCACTTAATGAGAGGTCACTCAATCCAATCTCCTAACCAGAGTTAGTGTGATCAGAGAAGAGCCCAGGGAGATCATAAAACATGTTAACACTGGAATAAATAATTGGAAAATTCCTAGGACCCTCTAGGGTCCAACTTCAAGGTTATGTCCAAGGAGAATCAGCACTCTTCACCTCCATTCCGTACTTCCTCAGAGATAAGCAGAGAGTGAAAGGCAACTGGATCCCAAGTTAGGACAGAAGAGGGTAGAAATGAGGCCAGTTACTGGCTGCAGGTAAAAGTGTTGCAATATATTGAGACAAAGGGGCACAGGAGGGCTTAGGGATAGATTCGTCAGGAAAATGACAATCCTTCCGTTTATAATTCTCCTTTCTCATTTGGATTATATCCGCTCAGTCCAACATAGGAATGTACATCCGCATTAATTATCAGGTTGTTTTGTTAGTAATAACACAGCAAAATTCCAAAAACGTGAATGACTCTGGCTGTGGTCAGAAGCAAATGGCCATTATCTCCCTCCATTTATGTTGCATTAAAATGTAAATGAGGTAGTTTGTCTACAGTATCGAAAGAAAAGCTGACAAGTTTCTCTTAGAAGATTTTCCAGAATGGGACAAATTCACATGTAAACTGGCTGCTCAATCCACTCAGGAGTACCCACTTTCAGGCAGGTGTGGGGGTGGGTGGGTAGTAATTCCTTCCTGAAGGCAATGATTCACCAGTGAGGAACCTTCTTTCCTCTCTTTGGCTTTCATGGTTCCCCAACACAGCTTGGTTCTTCCAGTGCCTCCCCAATACCAGCCATATCCTGAGTGTCTATACAGGACCTAGAGGATAAATGACCTACCCCGAGTCACACAGCATATGAATGCCAAAATGGGGAGTCAAAAGCATCTCTAACTATAAAGCCAATGTTTTGCCATTAAACACAATCTCCTGAAATGGGTAAAAGTAGAAGGGCACAAATACACGTGCATGCAAACACACATGTGCACATGTGCACATGCAAACACACACATACACACCTCACATGGGCTGCCTCAAGACAAACACAAAAGTTCACTGGTTAGATAGGAAGAAATGAAATGGAAGTCAGCAGGCCATTTCAAGACATTCAAGAAGAAAAATGTAGAAAGATTGACATTCAAGAACAAAAATGGTGCTGCAGAGAGTAAGCAATGGTGGAAACAGCCGCTGGAGCATATGGAACTGGTAGGTGAAGCCTTGTTCTTTTTTCTCTAAATTTCCTAGTGCTCTAGGACAGTGGATCATCAAGTGGTGTCCATCCAAGTCATGCAGGGAACCGGAGTTAGTCCCAAATGTACATGACACAAAGGTGGAAAGCAACTTGTGACAGGGCATCCACTACATCCAGAGCCACGATGGAATGTGGAACTCAGCCTCCCATCTCAGAGTCCAGTGTTCTCCCCACTGACCAGACAATGCTGTCTTCTACAAAAATTCAAGAGGGGCAAGGACAACAAGACCACAACTGACAGAAAAGACTTTAGGGGAAAGTATATTGCCTCATAACAAAAGGAAACAGTAGAAAGAGTGTTTTATTGAGCATGGAAAGATGAACACACAAGAAGGGACAAGCAGAAGGGGTGGTATACCCCTGGGGAAAGAGGGCTGCGAGTGCCATCTCCGACATGATCTGACTCTCTGGAGTCAAGGGCTGGGAGGGTGAAGGGAGAGCCCATCTGCTCCACCCTCAGAACATCTGTTATAAAATAAGACTGATGGCATGTGTCATGTCAGGAGGATCTTGTGAAAGAAACTGCTGAGCCGTACATGATCTGAGCTAATGGAGAAATCCCCAAGGTTTGGAGACCTAGATTCTAATCCCAATTCAACTGCCAATTTACTATGGAACACCGGAAAGCTGCTTAACCCTATTCTGTCTCAAGTTCTCCACTGGCAACAGGGCGATAGAAAAACACTCTGGAGAGGATGCCAAAATCTCAGTCTTGCATTCTTGATAGGTGCAATGTCCCAAGCCTGTTTTCCTCTCTTTCCAGTTAGAAGGGGTCCCTCCATTTCAGCCCAAAGAAGAGAAAGCTAAATTCTTCCGTTTTTTGTCTACCCTCAGAGAAAATGCAGAAGCTTGGTCTTCTGTTCAAAGAGAGTTTTCCCTAAGAGAAATTCACCAACATAATCAGATTACTCTTTCATGCTTACGTTGGGAGGAACGATATCCATGTTGTTGTATCTATGATCACATTGCTAGAAAAAGCCATCATGTTTGGTAAAGTGGAGGATGAGTGAAAATGAGGGAAACCCTCCATGAGATAGATTGACACAGTGGTTGCAACAATGGGCTCAAACATACCAGCACTTGTGCATGATGGTACAGGACCAGGAAATGTTTCCTTCTGCTATACGTAAGGCCACTATTAGTCAGAGTTGACTTGACGGCAACCGAGAACAACAACATAATCACCCACTGAGCATTCCCTAATAAAATACGGAGACAGGGTCCATGCTGTAGGTCTCTAGTTATGATGGTCTTCCAGTTCTTCCAACCATAAATCTACTTGCAAAGAGTACAAAATACACCATCACCTTCCCTGGGATTCCTCATGCTAACAGGTTGTGCTTTGCTGAGATTTGTTGAAGAGCTGGCAGTCTAACAAAAGGGGAATGCTCGTCATTCTCATTTCTAGAACATAGAAATACATTAAAGCACATTCGTTTCAAATCTTGCCTCTGATTGGCCATAAATATCATACTTAGATAAATTCATCTAAAAGAGATGATCATTTTTCTATCAATGGCTACTTACCCACAGGGAGAAGGTGGGGACAGGGAGACAATCTGGGAGGCTTGTTTGTTTTTCTTTGTTTTGTATGTAATTGGGAAACAGGATCAGGAAGGTCCTTCTGGTAGAGACCTCCTGGTAGGCCTCTCAAGTTTAGAGGCCAAAGCGTCCACAAATCAAAAAACCAAAAATCAAACCCGTTGCCATCGAGTCAATTCTGACTCATAAAGACCCTACAGGACAGAGTAGAACTGCCCCAGAGAGTTTCCAAGGAGCGCCTGGTGGATTCAAACTGCCAACCTTTTGGTCAGTAGCTATAGCACTTAACCACTATGCCACCAGGGTTTCCAAAAGTGTACACAATCCCACCCTAAATTCATCCCTTTTGAGTTGACCGTTGCTCTCTCTAGACAACATATTTTAAAATGCAAAAAATATCCCTGAAAAGAAGAACACACTAAACGAAGATCATTTTAGTGCGAATGGCTCTACTAGATGGCTTTGTCACTCAAGCAAGGCCTGAGGAGCATGAGTTGAGTGCACTGGACTTATAAGTGAGCCTGGGCACTGAAAAGGGCTGAAAGGGAGATGCTGCACTTTGTAACAACGTGGTGAGAAGGCCTCAGAAGTCATTTCACTTCTTTGTAGCTTTGCTTGAAATCAGCCTTGAGAAGCTTGGTAAGGTGATACTTGGGAGTTATGACAAAAGAGGATGAGATTCCAAAGGGCTATCTAATCCTATTTAACACGAGTGGATTTGGAATAAAGACCATGGGTGGTACAAATGGTTAACACTCAGCTGCTAACCAAAATGTTGGATGGTCAAGTCCACCCACAGGCACTTTGAAAGATAGGCCTGGTGATCTACTTCTGAAAAATCACCATTGGAAACTCTGTGAATCGCAGTTCTACTCTGACACACATGGGGTCACCATGAGTCAGAATCAACTCAAAGGCAACTGATTGAACAGTATCATCTAATAGAAACACAATAGAAGTCACAAAGGTAATCTTAAATTTTCTCGTAGCCACATTTGTAAAAAGTAAAAGAAAAACAAACTAACGAAAAACCCAACCAGTTGCATTATAGTTGATGCCAAGTCACGGTGACGCCCTGTGGGTCAGAGTACAACTGTGCTCCTTAGGGGTTTCTATACCTGATTGTTTGAAAGTGGATCACCAGGCCTTTCTTCCAAGGTGCCTTTGGATGGACTCAAACCACCAACCTTTCAGTTAGCAGTCAAGTGTGTTAACCATTTTTGCCAACCAGGGAATCAAAAGGAAATGGGAAATTAATTTTAATATTATATTTTATGTAACACAATATATCCAAAATAATATCACTTCAACATATAATCAATATAAAAAAATTATGAAGGAGACAATTTACATTCTTTCTTCCTACTAAGTGTCCAAAACCTGGTATGTACAGCACACCCCAATTTGGACAGTAAATGTTCGTCGAAAATACTTTATCTAGATTTAAATTTTGACAACATTTACCACTGACGATGTAAATACCATACCCAAGTTTTTCCAAAAATACTTCAAATTTTCCAATACCTGAATAACTATCATTTTTTAAATGTAAATCGGTCAAAATTAATTAAAATAAAAAATTCAGTTCCTCAGTTGCACCATCCACATTTCAGGTGTTCAAAGGCCACATGTAGCTAGTGGCAACTGTATTGGGCAGCCAGGTCTATGGGTGAGAAATGAGGGATCAAAGCCTTTGTGTCTGAGTTACAGGTTTACAGCAAGAATTGCTCAGTTCATTTTGCTTTTCTCAGGAGCACAGACTGTATCCGTATGCCTAGCCAGCCATCGCACGCAGTCTCCACTAGTCACAAAGTTGCCCCATCAGGAGCTAATGTGAATTCCCATAACACTAGCCCTGCTGTCTGTCAAAGCAACTCTAACATGAGCTCCTCGATGGCAGGATCCAGCACACATTCAACTGGCAGTGGCTTGCCCAGTGCAAAGCAAGCCCTTGGCCAATTGTCATTGAATGAACAGCTGACTGCTCTCCTGACATTTGACTGATAGCCGCCTTTTCACAGGCTGTATGACGTGAACCTTGTTCATCCTGAGCATTGCTTATTTAACCAGTTGACAGACTGTGAGGTCATGACCACTGTCTATGAGAGACACTCATGACAAGCCTACTATCTGCTGTTGTTAGTGGCTATTGAATTGCCCCAACTCATGGCAACCCCATGCACAATGAGATTGGGCTGTTGTGATCCATAGGATTTCCCCTGGCTGATTTTCAGAAGTAGATTGCCAGGCCTTTCTTCCTAGTCCATATTAGTCTAGACGTTCCTCTGAAACCTGTTCAGTGTCGTAGCAGCACACAAGCCTCCACTGACAGGCGGTGGTAGCTGCTTATGAGGTACATTGGCTGGTAATTGAACCCCAGGTCTCCTGCATGGAAGGTGAGAATTCTACCGCTGAACTACTACGGCTCTCTGTCTTACCACCTCCCCCCCCAAAAATAAAATAAATAAAACTAAACACATGCCCATTGGCTAATGCTGGGAACTTCTGAAGCTTTGTTGGCCTGTTAAAAGGGGGGTAGAAGCACAAAAGCCAACCAGTGTTCCTTCACTATTTGGCCCTCAGCTGGCACTAACGGTATGCCTCATACTCATGTGTGCCTGGTACAATACTGAACACTTCTGATGCAGGTATACAAGAGAACATTTAGAAAAAAAAAAAAGAATTATACCACACAGGGTGGCTATAATAAAAAAATGGAAAATAAGTGTTGGTGAGGATGTAGAGAAATTGGAGCCCTCATATACTGCTGGTGGGAATGTAAAACGGTGCAGCCACTGTGGAAAACAGTTTGGTGGTTTCTCAATCAGCTAAACAAAAAATCACCATATGACCCTGCAATTCCACTCCTAGGTATAAACCCAAGAGAAATGAAAACACACTTTCACAAAAAACTTGTACAGCAATGTTCAAAGCAACATTATTCACAACTGCTAAAGGTGGGAAGAATCCAAATGTCCACCAACTGATGAATGGATAAATAAAATATGGTATATCCATACAATGAGATATTATTCACCCATAAAAAAACGAAGTTCTGATATATGCTACCACGTGGATGATCCTTGAGAAAATAGTACAAAGAAGCCAGACACAAATGATTTGTTTATATGAAATGGCTAGAACAGGCAAATCCATGGAGACAGAATGGAGGTTAGCGGTTGTCAGGCACTAGGAGAGGGGGAACTGAGGAGTAACTGCTTAACGGATATGGAACTAGACAACAGTGATGGGCACATAACATGGTGAAGGTACTAGATGCCACTAAATTGTTCACTTTAAAATGACATGCATATTTTGCCACAATTTTTAAATGTCAAAAAAAATTATGAAGGATGATTTTATTTTTGTCCAAAATGAGATGAAATTTTAATAACTGGTCACCTAAGCACAACAACAACAGCAAAGAGGTTGAACCAATTCTTCTTTTCTTTCTTGTTCTTCTCCGGTTTTCTTCTGTTTCACCTATTTGTCTCAATCGTGTAAGGGAATCTGTATTCCTACAATTCCTCTTTTACAGTATAGTTTTTAGGTGCCATAATCAGGGACCTTTTTTTCCCCTCATTTTATTTAATGCATTAACCTACCAGCATGAGCCGTATTATTTTTACAAGCTTTCATTTTAACAGTGCCTGCCTACAATGTACTAAGAACTGTGCTACGCACTCAGTATACATTTTCTCATTTAATATAGGAATCAAAGATTTTAAAATGAGAACCAGTAACAATATTGCATAAGACTGATTTTTCAAAGGCAAGAAGTTCTTTATATGTACCAAGGGTAAATGAGAGGCCAACAGAATGAAGCTAATTTGGAAATCCACGTTTTCATCTTGACAGGTGCATTCATTCGTTGCTACCATGGATACCTGAATACTTACTGAATATCAACTGTGTGGCTCCTGCTTGTGATAGTGAAATGATGAAACAAAGTCTTTCTGAAGTCAATTTTCAGTGGGCAATGAAAATCATATTAAAAATTAAAAAACAAAAACCCATTGCCGTTGAGTCGATTCTGACTGATAAAGTCAATTCCGACCCTATAGGACAGAGTAGAACTGCCCCCATAGGGTTTCCAGGGAGCAGCTGGTGGATTTGAGTGGCCGACCTTTTGGTTAGCAGTCAAGCGCTTAACCACTGTGCCACCAGGGCTCCAAAAATCATACAGTCATTGAAAAAAGAGAGTTGCCCTGGAGTCGACTCCCACTCATGGCACTCTCATATGTGTCAGAGTAGAACAGCTCCATAGGGTTTTCGATGGCTGATTTTTCAGAAATAGATTGCCAGGCCTTTCTTCTGAGGCACCTTTGAGTGGACTCAGCCCACCAACATTTTGGTTAGCTGTTGAGTGCATTAACCATTTGCTCCACCCAGGGACTCCAGCCATTGAAGCAAATATAAATAGTAGTCTACAAATATGAAGGACTAGACGATGCCTTTCCCACCACTGGGTGGGAGTAGAGGTAGACAAGATCATTCTCTACATTCCTATATGTATTTTTTTCTCTCTATTTTCCTTTCCATATAATACATTAAATCCCCACTGTTACACCATCCTTGGGGTTAGGCCCATGGAACTGCTTGGTGGTACTGAGTTTCTGATTCACCAAAGTGTTTCTAGCACTGGCAGTAACTGAATACCACTGGGCCTGGTCCAAGGTGTGTTATGCCAAATACCATGCTATGTACTGTATAGAGAGGGTCTCATGCCGGCTGGAGGCCCATATGTCATGTTCTGCTTCCAAACCTTCTACTTTTCTATTACCATGTAATACAAGACCTTCCAGAGAAGAAAGGAAAAAAAGAAAATTTGAGTTGATGCAAGTCCTCTCTATTGCTCCTGCAGACTAGGAGTTTAAGGCATATGTTAAGAAGATAAGGCAAAAGAAGGATTTTTTAAAGCCCCACACATGTGCATCACTGGAACCTGAAATAAGGAAATACTGAGAAAAACAGCAACCACAAGTTCCTGGGGGACAAGGCTGGGCTGCAGAGAGCCAAAACTGCATAAAAGAAACAAGCCACACCTCAAATCTGACAGTTTTTGCTCAATGGTGGAAGCTTCTGATAAGTTTCTCTTCATATGCTTTTTGGCATGGGTATCTATTATTTAGAAGCTCAACTATAAAAATGATACAATAAGCCAAATGTAAAACAAAAACGGTAAGCAATTGATGAGAGACTGAACAAGAGGAAAGGTGAATGATAAAGGGCTGTTAACAGCCTATCGTGGTACTTGCCGGGCTTCCTTACCCTCTTTCTTCACGAAGCCGAATGGGAGTGCCTAGTATTTTCCATCTCGGTTTATCAGTTAACTTCTGCAGCGCACCCTCACTTCAGATACACTCACCTATACATAACATCGTCAGCCACAAGTAATTCAAAATGTGTGAGATTGAAAAGATAATTATGAAAACACTATCTTGCGGCACTGGCATTCTAGACTGTAAAACGGGCACTCAAATCCATTGTCTCGTTTGATATCTCACACAAGTGCTTTGAAACATTTTCATTAGACATTCTTCTGATGTATACGTTGTTAGCTCTCTTCGAGTCGATTCTGACTCATGGCAACCGTAGGGGTAATAGAACAGAACGTTGCCCGTTCCCGCGCCATCCTCATGATTGTTAGTGTGTTTGACTCCATTGTTGCATCTATTGTGTAGTGCCTTCCAACCTAGGGGACTCATCTGCCAGCACTACATAGGACAGTATCCTGTTGTGATATGTCAGCTTTTCATTGGCTAATTTTCTGAAGTAGATATCCAGGCTTTTCTTCCTAGTCTGCCTTAGTCTGGAAGCTCAGCTGAAACCTGTCCAGCATGGGTAACCCTGCTGGTATTTGAAATACCTGTGGCATAGCTTCCAGCATCCTAGCAATACACAAGCTGCCACAGTACAATGAACTGACACATGGGTGGTGGTCTGATACGGGTATGTTCACAGTAATATTTCCTACGTAAATGTATCCTGTATTTTCTGCACGTGGTCACTGTCAGTATATTAAGTTTGGCAGTAGCCTTCAAATACCAACCCTTACCTGAAAGGCAAAATAAAAATAAAACACCTTAAGTTGAACGCCCTCTGGGAAGAGGCCATGAAAATCTTAGTTATATATAAAATGGAATCCACATTCAATAGCAACAATGGGTAGAGTGGCTCAGTGTACTGCGGGAAGTGTAGATAGAGCAACTTTAGGGAGATAAAATGATAGAACCTACATTTGGAGGGACCCAATCTTCAAGACCCAATCTTCATAGCTTCTCCACACTCTTCCTCTTCAAAATTCGAAATCCTCAGCTCCTCATGGTTAGCTACTTAACTTCTGACTGTAACAGTAAGTCAGTCTTACCAGTTGCTGTGACGTCAGTTCTGACTCATGGTGACCCCATGTGTGTCAGAGTAGAACTGCACTTCATAGGCTTTTCAATGGCTGATTTTTCAGGAGTAGATCACCAGGCCTTTTTTCCAAGGTGCTTCTGGGTAGACTCCGGTCGCCAACCTCGCCGTTATCAGTTAATCACTTAACCCTTTGTGCCACCCAGGGACTCCTTAGTCAGCCTAAAGGCATCTGTATAAACAGAAACCTGGTTGTGATTGTTTTCTGAATGGGGCTCATCCAATATGCAAGTGTGACTACAGACATGTCCTTCCCACATTCAGGAAAGCAAGAAACCTGGGAACGAGAGGAAGTAGCCCACCCAGGCTGTCTTGGCAAACGGGAAAAGGGAGGCATTCTTTCTATCGCTGTGATAGAGGAGGGGGTCAAGGGACAGGGCTTTTGACAATAAGTATCCTATTTAGAAGAAAACCGGAATATTGAAATAAAACTAAAGACGGAAGCATATTTATCAGGGGGGGACAAGACTTATTCAACCATTATAGCGCTCGTGTTTACCTCAGCTTTTGTTTGAGATGCTTATATTTGAATACCTCGACGTTCCAGCTTCTCCTCGGACGGACGGGATTGGGAAGCGAAGTTTCTAGCCCGCACTCATGATTATGCTGTCAGCTAAATGATCAGTCATGCTATCGCCAATTTCGCATTGAGCCTTCACGGTGGGGTGGAATCAGAGAAGAAAATGGCTGTGGGGGAAGAATTTGTTTAAATACAGCTAGTTTGGAGAACAGGCAAAATGGTAAGAAAAATGATAGAAAACAGATGAAGTGTAAATACATCTACCTTTAAGCCAGATCCATTTCAAAGCTTTCCACAGCATGAAAGTCCTCGTGGGATATATCTGAGTGTTTAGAGGAGTAAAATACTCTAATCAGGTTGCGACTAATGCCGATACTTCAGCCCATCGACGGTGGGCACTGATTTGTATTTACTGCCTGTCTCTAAACTATATGAATACACTGAAGGCTCCCTATGAAATGAAGCTCGATTTTACATTTGCAAACAGAAAAATGTTTGTAGAAAACCCAGCAGCCACAAATCCCAAGCAAAGGAGATCTGAATGAGGTCTTATAATATTTCTTAGCAAATGATGCTTGAGCCCATTAGGCATGCATGGGGTGCCACAGGAAACACAAGGGCTGGGAGCAAGAGGCGCGCTGTGTCACAAAGACTCCAGCAGTATTCAGAAGCAAGGTGTGCAAGGAGAAAGCAGACAAGCCGAAGTTCTGATTCCCAATTCTACCTTTTGCAACTCAACTTCAGCGAGCAAGCAATGTCCCCTTCTTTTAATATTGCTATTACATTTAAATGCAAGTTTTGAATGACTGCTCTCTAAAGAGTCAACTGATGGAAATGATCCACTATTACAAGAGCAGGTCATGCTTGCTTAAAATCAGTCATTTTAACTCTGCCTTTGTAAGACAGTCATGATACAAACAATCCTTCCTTCATGCAAAACCCACAGCTATTAATTCTAATCTTACAGTGCTCTCTACTGGTGATAAATGACAGGAACCCTCATTAGACAGCTAAAGGCCTACTGAACTTTTGTGTTTTAGGCTCACAACTACCATTCAAGCCCAGTGTGGCACCTCCCAGTTCACTGCGCTGGGCGACTGGAACCCAGGGTGCACTAGGAATCTCACTCCTGTCAGAAGGTAGGGAGGCCTGGGTGCTGCCTCAGGAGCACCCAGGACAAAGGGTTCCTGGCTTCAGAACAGGCGTATTTAGGCAAGTTGGCTACAAGGCAGGTCTAGCAAAGAACCCAGACTCAAGAATTGAATTGGAATGCTGGCTTTGGGCCACAACAGCCTTGTGACTGTGAATAAGTCATGTTGCCTATTTGAGCTTTTGTTTCCTCATTGGTAGCGTACCAAAGAAAACCAAAGACGTTGCCGTCGAGTCGATTCCAACTCATGGAATAATTGCCACCCTACCTATTTCACTGGGCTGTTACAACAGATGCTATCCTAGGTAACACAGCACTTTGTAAACATAATGTTATCAAAGTCGTTATTGCTGCTGTGAAAGAAACTATTTTCTCTAGATTAGTGAGCTTCAAACCTTTTCTTAGCAGTGTGTTCTTTTTTTTTTTTTTTTTGGTTTTTCCAAACATAATCTTCCACAGAATCTTAACCTATAGAACAGATGAAAGCAGGGTTTCATTAGTCCATGTTTCTTTTATGAGTTCAAATGTATGACCATTTACTTACTATCAAATCAATTCGTGAGATGAATAAAACTGTCTTGATAAACACGAAGTTTTGAAATCTGGGGTCATGCCTGTCAATTGCACTATTATCTCCTTCAATGTGTAATTTATTTCTTGGCTTTCTTCGGTTACCTAGGATCAGGAAAATTATGATTCATTTAGGTAAGTAAGGAGCCCTGGTGGCGCAGTGGTTGAGAGCTAACCAAAGGTCAGCAGTTCGAATCCACCAGGCACTCCTTGGAAACTCTATGGGGGCAGTTCTGCTCTGTCCTAAAGGGTCATTGTGAGTTGGAATTGACTGGATGGCAACAGGTTTTTGGTTTTATAGATAAGTATCTGCAAATGATTATGGTTTTTTTTCAATTGACTCACAATCTCAGAAAATTCTTCAACTAAAACAATCCAGAAGCTTAAACACGAAGTAGTAATAATAATAATAGCTACCACTCATTAGGAATCCCAGGGTGGTGCAAACATTTACCTCGCTTGGCTACCAACTGAAAGGCTGGTGGTTGGAGTGCACCCAGAGGCACCCTAGAAGAAAGACCTGGTGATCTACTTTCAAAAACTCGGTCATCAAGAACCCTATGGAGCACAATGGCAACCAGTTTGGTCTGGTTTTGACTGCTCATTACTATTTCCGATGTGCCAAGAATTCTTCTAAAGACTTCATACACATTAATTCATTTCATTCTCATAAAAATCGCAGCTAGTTGTTTCTAAAGGCACCGTTTTTCACAGATAAGAAACTGAGGCAAAAAGAGATTAAGAAACTTAACAAAGGTTATACAGCTGGTAGGGAGCAGAGCTGGGAGTCAAACCCTCAGTCTGAGGCTAGAAGCACCAACATCTCACAACTGCTAGAAACCCTTAACCAGAACATGCTAAATTTGGAGCTAAGCGACGAATTGGTTCTAAACCACTTTAAATCTTCAGTATGTGGCAAAATGTTCCACTGCTATTCATAAGGTTTCACTGGCTAAATCTTTTCAAAAGTAGACCACTGAGTCCTTCTTCCTAGTCTGTCTTAGTCTGGAAGGCCAGCTGAAACCTGTCTGCCATGGGTCACCCTGCTGGTATTTTGAATACCAGTGACACAGCTTCCAGCACCACAGCAACACGGAAGTCCCAACAGTACAGTGAACTGACAGACAGTTGGGGGTAATGGGAATTCCAGAACACTTAATCATGCTCATGAGGAGCCTGTACATAGATCAAGAGGCAGCCATTCAAACAGAACAAGGGGATAGTGCATGGTTTAAAATCCGGAAAGGTGTGTGTTGGGATTCTTTCATTTTACCATACCTGTTCAATCTGTATGCTGAGCATATAATATGTGAAGCTTGACTATATGAAGAATGGCACATCAGGATTGGAGGAAGACTCATTAACAACCTGCATTATACAGATGACACAACCTTGCTTGCTGAAAGTGAAGAGGACTTGAAGCACTTACTAATGAAGATCAAAGACCACAGCCTTCGGTTTGGGTTGCACCTCCACATAAAGAAAACAAAAATCCTCACAACTGGACCAATGAGCAACATCATGATAAACGGAGAAAAGATTGAAGGATTTCATTTTACTTGGATCCACAATCAACAGCCATGGAAGCAGCAGTCAAGAAATCAAAAGATGCATTGCATTGGGTAAATATGCTGCAAAGGACCTCTTCAAAGTGTTGTAGAGCAAAGATGTCACCCTGAAGACTAAGGTGCACCTGGCCCAAGCCATGGTATTTTCAGTCACCTGATATGCATGCAAAAGCTGGACAATGAATAAGGAAGACGGAAGAAGAATTGATGCCTTTGAATTGTGGTGTTGGCAAATGTACCATGGACTGCCAAAAGAACAAACAATCAGTCTTGGAAAAAGTACAACCAGAACGCTCCTTAGAAGCAAGGATGGTGAGACTGCGTCTTACATACTTTGGACATGTTGTCAGGAGGGATCAGTCCCTGGAGAAGGACATCATGCTTGGCAGAGTACAGGGTCAGCGGAAAAGAGGAAGACCCTCAACGAGGTGGATTGACACAGTGGCTGCAACAATGAGCTCAAGCATAACAACAATTGTAAGGATGGCGCAGGACAGGGCAGTGTTTCGTTCTGTCGCGCATAGGGTTACTATTAGTTGGGACTGACTCGATGGCACCTAACAACATCAACAACATGTGGCAAAATTATATTCATTTAACACATACACACACACACACATATATATATATATACATGGACACAAACACATACATATATAATATCTTGTTCTGACAATATCATTTTTAAAAATATGTGAGATACCTTAAAGCCTGTCAGATAGCTCCCAGATATTTCAAAAATCAAAACCAAACCAAACCAGTTGCCATCCAGTTGACTCTGACTCACGGTGACCCCATGTGTGTCAGAGTAGAACTGTGCTCCATAGGGCTTTCAATGGCTGATTTTTTGGAAGCAGTTTGACAAGTCTTTCTTCCAAGGTGCCTCTGGGTGGACTCAAACCTCTAACCTTTCAGTTAGTAGTCCAGTGCTTAATCAACTGTACCACCCAGGGACTCTAGAAATTTCAAAACAGCCAAATATATCTTCTTTTTCATAAGGGTTTCAACTTTACATTTTAATTTCTTTGCTAACGCTACAACCATAATCCTAATAACATTACAAGCATGCATTGCCAGATTAGGTTCCTTCTGCTAAGTAAAAGGCAAACAAAAATATCCCAAATTTGCCTCAGCACGAAACTTTCCACAGTATGATTTTATCACAATGGAATGCACTCCAGATTCCCTTGTTCTTGTACAACATACCTAAGCCTGGCCTGACATTTAATTGAGCCCAGCCCAGTACATGGAGTAGTGACCTCGCATGTATCATTCTACACTCAGGGACATGTGTTGGCTTGTGATTTTAGCCTCTCTGAATCTGAATTTTGTTGTTGTTACTGTTGGGTGTCGTCAAACCGATTCCAACTCTGTTCCATAGGGTTTTCTTGGCTATAATCTTTACAGAAGCAGGTCACCAGGTCTTTCTCCTGCAGAGCAGCTGGGTGGGTTCGAACCACCAATCTTTCAGTTAACAGTCAAGCACTTAACCGTTGTGCCACCAGGGCTCCTTAATCTTAATTTTAGCTTCTCTTAATCAACAACATGTATTAAAAATTCAAAACTATGCATAGATAATGCACGAGTTTTATTGCAAGGTCTGCATACAAAATGTTCCACAGACAGCCCGAATGTGTTAGTGGGCTCTGAGCCTCTCGTCTATGCCAAAGGAGAGATCAAGGAATCAAATCTGGCAGCCTTGAAAAGTAGGGCCCCTCCTCTTCCCTTCTCCTGGGTATTTAGAAAATCTATTTAAGTCCTGCTGTAAGGTTTTGGCAATTATTGGCAAAAAGTTACAATCTGGGGAAAATGGAAATTACATAATACAAAGTTTAGTACCATGTGCAGATGAAAATTACCTTCTTGGTTTAGCAGGGGTAGTAGGTAAATGTGGTAGTAGGTATTATGTATAATTTGGTTTGCTTATAAAATTACTATGTTTCATATACTGATAAATATGAAGACCTCAAAAACAGAGAAATAATGGGGAAATGTACTAACTTATAATAAAGTAATTCATCTTAATTAAGCCACTCCTCCTTTACCTATCCATCCTGTCCCCTGATCTGTATATTTCTGAAGCATACCATCTTAGATAGCCCTAAAAACTTATATTTTGGTTTACATAAAACTAATGTTTCCTACTGGTTCTATTCCATTAATTATAAGATTTAAATAAAATGCATACCTTACGTTTGCATATTTCTGACAAATATTGCTTGTAAACATTGCAATAGTTAATGTAACATATTTAAAAAGAGGACTGGCTAGTAAATGGTCTATCTTCTGTCATTGACAAGTCAGATTCAGAACTAGGAATAGTAATCATTAGACTAGTGATTAGAATCCCTGATGAAAAGGGGGAAAATGCAGAGCAAAATTTCAAGTTCTCATGGAATCCAGATTTTCTGGAGCCATTAAGGCTGGGTAAACTCCTGAAACAATTGCCATGAGATAATCTTTAAACCTTAAGCCAAAAATATCCCCTGAAGCCTTCTTAAAATCAAACAGTAGTTTAGCTTAACTAGTAAAGAATGTCTGCTTTGAGCACTGTGCTCTTTTAAGATCTGTATGGGATCAAATTGACAACAGCAACTCGAAACACTAGATAGGAAACTTAGGAGGCAGTGAGTTTATGTTAATGGGGGAGGAACAACTCAGAAAAGGAGGGTGAGAATGGTCACACAACTTGAAGAATGTCATCAGTGTCACTGATTTGTACATGTAGAAGCTGTTGAATTGGTGTATGCTCTGATGTGTATATTCTCAACAACAATAAAATAAATTATTAAAAACATGGAGGTAACTGCAACTGACTAGGTTATACTTTATTAAAACACACTAAGATTAGTAGTTATTTAATACTTTCATTTACCTTGACATTTCGAAGTATTCTAAACCAAAAATGTTCTCTTCTTGGCAAAGTATGAACTCTTGAATGCTAATTATCATATTACAAAAAAAATCTCTGGGACTTCTTCAACATGTTCAGGTGAGGGGAGGAAAGAAGCCTGCACTAGGTCCAACCAGGATTACAGAGAATGATCCAACTGTAGGGTATTTGTTAGAACAACAAGCAGTCCAATGTTCTATGTTTAATAAAGGAGCTCAGTAAGCAGGGTTTCATGCAAGAAGGAGTCAATATCTGGGTATAAGAACCCAGCCAAGTGGACAGGAATTCATTAAAAACACAGTCCCATAGGGAACTTAGAGCTAAAACGTGAACTCAAGCATACAGACTAAACCAATATGATGGAAGTGGGAAGGAAGGCTAAGATTTGATGAGCCCATGAAGAAACATGGAACACCACCACACGCACTGGATTCAAGGTGTCATGGATGGAATTACATCCCCCCCAAAATGTATGTATTAACTTGGTTAGGCCATGATTCCCAGTATTATGTAGTTGTCCTCCATTTTGTGATTGTAGTTTTATATTAAGAGGATTAGGGTGGGATTGTAACACCACCCTTACCCAGGTCACATCCCTCATCCAATGTAAAGGGAGTTTCCCTGGGGTGTGGCCTGCACCACCTTTTATCTCTCAAGAGATAAAAGAAAAGGGAAGCTAGCAGAGAGTGGGAACCTCATACCACCAAGAAAGCAGCTCTGGGAACAGAGCACATCCTTTGGGCCTGAGGTTCCTGTGTTGAGATGCTCCCAGATCAAGGGAAGACTGATAACAAGGACCTTCCTCCAAAGCCAATAGAGAGAGAAAGGGTTCACCTGGAGCTGACGCCCTGAATTTGGACTTGTAGCCTATTAGACAGTGAAAGAATAAATTTCTCTTTGTTGAAGCCATCCACTTGTGGTATTTCTGTTATGGCAGCACCAGATGACTAAGACACAAGGTCAACAGAAATGATACTAATGCCAGAGTCCAGTAACCCCAAGGATCTTTTGGCCCTACTCAGATGGATAGACTCAGAAACTGGACTGGACTTAACCTTCAAACTCCATCAGATAGCTGCAAAAAACATTTCTCTCCAAAAGGTGATGTCATAAGTACGTAAGTACATGATGAGATACACACAAACACTGATGTCTTTCACATGTGTGCACACTCACACACACACATGCATGAACATGCAATTTGGAAATCCTCTAAATCATTTTACATTTCCATCCACACCATCCAAACTATGAAGTACAGACACTCAGAACATCTTTTCTCAGACAGATACACCTCCACTCTTGTCCCCATATACCTCAGCCACTCTGTGGACATTGCCATAGTTACTCTCTTGTTCTCCTAGTGTCTCTCAAGAACCTTAATTCTGACCTACTCTTTTCAAGTGGGTGTCATGAGCACCCAGCAAATGATTCCTATTAAGGATGGGTGACCCAAACCCAATGGGCCAATTTGGGGAGAAAGCAAGCGCAGATTTCCTTTGCCGTCCTTGGCTCTTGGATTGGTAGGCTTCACTTGTTTGGAAGAGGCTGAACTTCTGCCAATTGCTTTGGCACATCCCTAGTCGACAATTGAAGGCAGGCATGTAGCAGGATTTTCATTTTGCTTTACTTCTCACCCACACATCCACTGACCTACACTTAAGCCCAAAAAGGCCACGCCTCAAAAAAAAAAAATCCTCCTTAAAACCCAAACTTACATGAGGCAATGAGGAGACTAAATTGATACAGGGAGACATAGTGACTTCCAATTTCAGCCATGCCAGTCATTTGGCATCAAAATAGGCACCAGCTGTGAGCGTTTGGATCTTGAGAGGCCAGGGGAGACTGGAAAGCTGACAAGATACTGCTGTGAAAATGTTTTCAACCCCTTAATGTCTGTTCTGTCTCCTTATTTTCATATTTTCCTCCCCATGTAGGTGTATAATATACAAAGAAACAAATGCAAAACTCCCATGAGTCTGTACACAGGTTATCACTGTGCTTTTGCCAGGCTTTGCGATAGCCTCGCTAACTTCACAGTTGGACAATGGTCATTCTTTATCATCTGCCAGTCTGTTTTCTCTTAAATGGCTCTAGCTGTAATAAATAACTGATCATTGTAATCTATGCGCCATAAAAAAGGGGAGAGAAGTGAATGAATTTAAAGCAGAAGTTTCTCCAGGACTTGACCTTCTCCTCCAGAAGTGGGTGAATCCCCCATGGATTACAACAGGAAATTGGCTCGCTGAAGGGTTATGGCTGATACAACCTTAAATGGGATTTACCAGCTACAGTTCCAAGTCCAGGGCCATTTTGCCCTACTTCATTAGTACTTATGAGGAAATAAAATCGTTCTTTTAATTTTGCTTTTATTGCGTTTTCGTGAAAGGAAAAAAATTAAACTTTGATGGAGATAAATAGTTTTTTCCTCCTTATTATTTATTCATATGCATATTAAATCTCATAAACTTAAGTTGCCAAATTCTAACCTGCTGATGAGGGTGAGTCTTCATGCTTTCCATCCGTTCAACTGAGTCAAGATGCTCAGGCCTTGGCCTGTGTTTCCACAATCAAAAGCCAGTGGGGGCTACATATACCAATGTGGTGGTCCTTACCTATGGTTCTTACTTTTCTTCCCACACAACAGAAAAGGAGAAAAAGGTTAAAGTTTCAGATACAACCACACAATAATTAGTACAAAAATTCTTCTCCCCCACTCAAACTGAATTTGTTATAGATCAGAACCAAGCCATTTATCTAAACAAGGAACTGACTGCTTTCCTTTTCCAACTGTGATTTTACATGAATTCCCTGTTAGAAATAAAAGTTGGTAGAGACAAAGGTATGTTTTCAAGTAGAAGCGTCCACAGGACTTGCACTTCTCATCCAGAGAAAATGAATTGATTTGTAGGCAGCATGATGCTGGTAAGGCTAACAGACGATATAAAGAGAGGAACCAACATTATGCTTTGGGCACAGGTATTTGCATTAGGTTAAAAAAAATCATTTCCAAAATTGTCTGTCAGGCAAAGTAGTTTTTAAATCATAAAACCAAGCTACAGATGCAAAGGTCATTCAACATAAAATTGTGAGCATAACTAGGGGGAAAAGCCCTGTATGTGTCAAAGAACAGGAAGCAATTTTGTATTTCTCAACAAAAATTTACAGTCAGCAGCTGAAAGGAGAAAAAGCAATAAATTATAACAATTAAATCCAAAGTAACTTGCTGTTTCCATTCAAGGACTGTGGTGTGATGGATTGCTTTTATATGGCCTTTCTCACCATGCTTTTGTAACTCCCACCAAATGATTGGGTGGGACTATGCAAATAAGGTGCTTGTGGCTCATCAAGGGGATTGGACAGCTTGCTAACAACGCAAATAAGGTACATGGCACCCTTGTGGGAATGGTGTTGTTGTTGTTGTTAGGTGCCGTTGAGTTGGTTCCGATTCATAGTGACCCTATGCACAACAGAATGAAACACTGCCCGGTCCTGCGCCATGCCCACAACTGGTGTTATGCTTGAGTCCATTCTTGTAGCCACTGTGTCAGTCTGTCTCTTTGAGGTTCTTCCTCTTTTTTGTTGGTCCTGTAGTTTACCAAGCATGATGTCCTTCTCCAGGGACTGATTTCTCCTGACAACATGTCCAAAATGTGTAAGACACAGTCTAGTCATCCTTGCTTCTAAGGGACATTCTGGCTGTACTTCTTCCAAGACAGATTTGTTCATCCTTTTGGCAGTCCATGGTATATTCAATATTCTTCATCAACACCACAATTCAAAGGCTTCGATTCTTCTTTGGTCTTCCTTCCTCATTGTCCAGCTTTTGCATGTGTATGATGCGATTGAAAATACCATGGCTTGGGTTAGGAGCACCTCAGTCCTCAAGGTGACATCTTTGCTCTTCAACACTTTGAAGAGGTCCTTTGCA
The DNA here is from genome assembly GCF_030014295.1 of Loxodonta africana. Taxonomy (NCBI): domain Eukaryota; kingdom Metazoa; phylum Chordata; class Mammalia; order Proboscidea; family Elephantidae; genus Loxodonta; species Loxodonta africana. The sequence continues at coordinate 170,204,237 of NC_087369.1, read as the reverse complement.
GCAGATTTGCCCAATGCAATGCTTCATTTGAGAATGTCTGGCACTATATACATTTGTTGAAACATCTCAATTGGTATTCAGTCAATTTGTGCAGCCTTGTTTTTCACCAATGTCTTCAGTGCAGCTTGGACCTGATCCTTCAGTGCCATTGGTTCCTGATCATATGCTACCTCTTGAAATGGCTGAACATTGACCAATTCTTTTTGGTATAATGGCTCTGTGTATTACTTCCATCTTCTTTTGATGCTTCCTACCCCCTTGTGGGGGTAAAACCAAAAACCAAACCCAATGCCGTCGAGTCGGTTCTGACTCATAGCGACCCTATAGGACAGAGTAGAACTGCCCCATAGAGTTTCCAAGGAGCGCCCGGTGGATTCAAACTGCCAACCCCTTTGGTTAGCAGCCATAGCACTTAACCACTAAGCCACCCTTGTGGGGGTAGAACCAAATAAGGTATATGGAACCCTAACTAGGGGATTGGTCAGTTTTGCCATCCTGCTGCCTTAAAATGAGCCATCCCAGAGGCAGAAAGGGGGACCTCACTACCACCAAGAAAGAAGAGCCAGAAGCGGAACATGTACTTTGAACTCAGGGTCCCTGTACTGAGAACCTCCTAGACCCAGGAGACAGAGATGAGAGAGAGGTGTAACACCAGAGATGGCGCAAAACAGCAAGAAGCAGCGGCAAGCACAACAGAGAACTGGCAGCAGCAGAACCAGGAGACCAGCAGGAGATTGCACAGTGGGCTCTATGGCCCATGGAGCGAGAGAGCTGAGTGCCTTTGGGCAGCAGGCTTGCTGGCAGAGTGCGGTGCCTCTGAGCACTTGTCAGCAGAGCTAGGCTTGGCAACCTATGGAGCTAGAGAGCTAAGCACCTTAGGGCTGACGGTTACTGGCAGAGTGGAGTTCCTCTGGACACTTATTAGTGGAGCTAAAGAGCTTTGTAATACTTGCCCGAGCTGGGCAGAGACTGGGTCAGCCCAAGAAGCCTAAGAGGGCCGAGGGACCTGAGGAAGCAAGGGCCAAGAAGGCAAGGGCCAAGGAGAGAGGCCTGCCTGTGGGTACAGCCAAGTTGTCCGGACCAAAGATCTGTATCCTGAGTTGTTCCTAATCCTGAATTGTAACCTGGTACTTCCCTAATAAACCCCACAATCATGAGTATTGTCTTTGAGTTCTGTGTGGCTATTGCAAGAATTATCAAACCCAGCAAAGGAGTAGAGAGTGTCGTGGAGGGACAGCTGGTGTAGGAATTGGTGAAAAGATTGGAGAGAGAAGATATGTCTGACCTCTGCTTCATAGGAATCAGCTTTGGGCTGTTGAAGTTAGAGGAGATCAGACGCCTCCCCCATACCATTTTTACAAGGACATGGAGCTTGATACAAAAGTCATGGCACAATATTAGACAGCAAATAATGTGCAGGGCAAACAAAACCTACATATTTTTAATTTTTCATACTTATTTCTTGCTTACAGCTCCTATTAATGTCACTTATGGGGCACTGAGAAAAGACTCATTGCTCCCCATCTGCTACCCATGGGCAAAGGTGAGTGGGCCTATAAAGAAGCCCCCGCTCTTTAGAAGGTGTGAAATAATGGACTCACTTCACCCACCCTGTGTTTCTGGAATCCCACTGGATGATATTGCTGCTATTCACAATATAGAAACCCTTGTCCCATGAGGTATTCTTCAGTAACTGCAACCTCAGCTGAGTAGCTGGGGATGACAGACTTAGCAAGACTGTCAATGAACTTTACTATTTTGTTGAGTTTTCAAAGTTCAGCTGTTATTTGTAGACACTGTTTAGGAGCTCTCTCCATGTAACAATGGCTGTGTACACAAAATCAGCTCTGTTCTCACCACATGGGAGTAGCTATTCCTTGAATTTTGTTTTTGCTGTCAGTACATCTTTTTTCTTTCTTTCTTTTTTTTAGCTGAAATATACCACTTACCACCCTCAGAACCCAAACAATGCAGCTGGCATTTTTATTCAGTTCCATGATGAAGAAGCCAGAAATATCCCGCTTGTCGATAGTGTGCTGAATAAAAACAAAATGCTTCCTATTGGGGTCTTTACCATAAGAGAAAGCCCTGCTATATGCTGAAAACAACTTTAAAATACTGTCAACTATGGGGCCTTCACTGTCAACTTGTATTACAAAAGGGAGATTCAGGCTTTCAATTACAGCCATTGCTCTGGGCTCCCACACCATCACACAAGTGTTTAGTCTTAATACCTATCCTGTCAGAATGAATCTCTACCAACTTCACTTACCTCCTCCCAGCAGTTCCTCACCTACCCCAAGTTGGAAGCCAATTTAGGGATGTTTCTCAGTACTGTTCAATAATGAGCAAAACTGTCACAGTCAAGGAACTGTCACCTCCACAGAGCAGGCTGCCCATCGATGTTCGTGGAGAATGAGGGTAATGATGATCTTCGCGTTCCTATTCCAAGTAGCATGTAGAGTCTTGGAAATAGAATAGGCCTAGCTGTTGCTTAAAAAGAGCTCTGGTGGAGTAATGGTTTAGCACCTGGCCGCTAACCGAAAGGTCGGGTTCAAACCTTTCAGCTACCGTGCGGGAGAAAAGACCTGACAATCTGCTCCTGTAAAGATTAAAACAGTCTAGGAAACCCTATGGGGCAGTTCTACTCTGTCACATGGAGTCGCCCTGAGTTGGAATCGACTCAACAGCACCTAGCAAAAACAACAACAAGCTGTTGCTTGGTTTTCTTCACTCTCAGGACCAGAGAAAAAATAAAACCAAACTAAACCTGTTGCCACTGAGTCCATTCCAACTCAGGGAGACCCCATGTGTTACAGAGTAGAACTGCTCCATAGGGTTTGCTTGGCTGTGATCTTTGGGGAAACAGATTGTTAGGCCTTTCTTCTTTAGTTTCACTGGGTGGGTTCGAACCATCAACCTTTAGGTTAGCAGTCAAGTGCAAATCATTTGTGCCACCCAGGAACCTTCAGGACCAGAGAAGGAGACAGCAATGTGTTTCCATGCTTTTCCCAAGGTTGGGCTCCAAATTCACCACACGAGAGGGATATTTTTCCCTCAAAGCAAGGAATTTCCTCCTAGAGAAAAACACAAACATGGAGCAGCAAACATGAGAGAGACCTTACATCATCCTTCTGCCCCCATGCCTCTCAAAGTTTAATGTGCAAACAAATCATCTTCGAGCTGTAAAAAGTGCAGATGGGGACTCACAAGGTCTGCGGCAGAGCCTGCGATTCTGCATTTCTAACAGGCTCCATGTGATGTCCATGTGCCTGGTCTGCAGACCACACTTTGAGTAGCAAAATACCCTACTCCTTCCTGCAAAGGAGCCCATCTTAATTACCACTAATGGACAGGGCCTCCACCACTGGATTTGTTCTTTTTTCTCCTTAGGTTTCATTTCTTTACTTTTTTCTTATCTATTGGCAGGTTATTTATGCATTGTATACTGTTCCCTACGTCTGCTTATCTGTTACTGCTTCCTATTAATGCTGTGTCTGTGCTTTTATATTATTTTAGTTAGAGGGCAGGAAATGCCTGTACCACCCCCCAAGTTGTTTTTCCCCTTTGAATCTGTACAACCCTGTTTAGCACCCAATGTAACTGCCCACACAGAACTGGAGCAATCCAAAATGCTGCCCAACCAGCTGCTGTCAAGTTGGTTCCAACCCCATGTGTGTCAGAGTAGAACTGTGCTCTATAAGGTTTTCAGTGGCTGATTTTTCAGAAGTAGATCTCCAGGTCTTTCCTCCTAGGAGCATCTGGGTAGACTGGAACCTACAACATTTCGGTTAGCAACCAAGTGCTTAACCATTTGCTCCATCCAGGGATTCCCATCTTGTAGCTAGGACCATACATTCCTATATGAGATAGGTAAAATCCTCCTCATATTGAATAAGTCTCCCAATCAGTGCATACAAACCCAAAGATTTTACAAGACAGTTCCAAGTCTAATTGTTTTGTTTCCTTAATCCATCAAAATGGCCTCCTAAATTCCAGTATTTTGTCACCCGAAGGTACTGCCTCTCCACCTAAAAGCATCACAAGCACCCATATTCTCTGAGATTTCTTTCAGAACATTTTTGAGGCTGAGGAGGAAGTGAATATTAACCAGGGAACCCCTCCAACTAATCCCTCCTACAATGCTTCAGTCTCTGAAAAAGCCAAGGGTTCCAAAACATGTCTGTAAAAACCCCGTGAAGGGAGGCATGACAGAGGCTCCTGCCCTGAGCTATTGCATTCACACTTAATGGAGATCTGTCTCCACAATATACCGAATTAACTCTTCCCACTTGCCTCAAGATGGGACTTTGAAGGCTTTTCAAAGAATGCACTCTTTCCCAACTCCTTTAAGTCATCATGAGAGTCCCAAAGTGTCTACAAGTCAGTGCTGGTCATATCATGCCTATATGATTAAAGGAAAAAGCCCATATCCTCTCTTGAAAACCAGAGACCATAACATTAAGATCAGAGAAGACCTGGGTGCTTATCTTGGTTCCATCACCTACCTGCAACATGAACTTGGAGAAGAGCTGGCTTCCCTGACGCCTTAGTGCCCTCACTAAGTGTTATGAGGATAAAATGAGTGAATGTGTGTGACAGACTTGCTAGGCCCATCACTGGCACATGGTAAGTGGTAAACAATGTTAGCAATTTTTTTTCTGTGTCTTTCTGTATCTGAAAACAAGGTTGATATGTGGTTCTGCTACATAAAATAAGGTCGGTAGCCCCTACTTCATAGGGTTATGGGGATTAAATGGTATGACTCATGTATGTTGATGTAATGTACTCAGAACATTGCCTGGCTTGTAGTAAGTGCCATGTAAGTGCTAACCACTTATTGTTAAATGCTTAATATTATTGCTAATGATGATAACGAGGAACTTGTACATAGATCAAGAGGCAGTTGTTTGGACAGAACAAGGGGATGTTGTGTGGTTTAAAGTCAGGAAAGGTGTGCGTCAGGATTGTATCTTTCACCACACATATTTAATCTGTATGCTCAGCAAATAATCTGAGAAGCTGGACTATATGAAGAAGAATGGGGCATCAGGATTGGAGGAAGACTCGTTAACAACCTGTGTTATGCAGATGACACAACCTTGCTTGCTAAAAGTGAAGAGGACTTGAAGCACTTACTGATGAAGATCAAAGACCACAGCCTTCAGTATGGATTACACCTCCACATAAAGAAAACAAAAATCCTCACAACTGGACCAATGAGCAACATCATGATAAACGGAGAAAAGATTGAAATTGTCAAGGATTTCATTTTACTTGGATCCACAATCAACAGCCATGGAAGCAGCAGTCAACAAAGCAAAAGACTCATTGCATTGGGTAAATCTGCTGCAAAAGACCTTTTTAACGTGTTGAAAAGCAAAGATGTCATTTTCAGGACTAAGGTGCACCTGACTCAAGCCATGGTGCTTCCAATCACCTCATATGCATGCAAAATCTGAACAATGAATAAGGAAGATCGAAGAAAAATTGATGCATTCGAACTGTAATGTTGGCTGCAACAATGGGCTCCAGCATAACGACAATCATTAAGATGGCGCAGGACTGGGCAGTGTTTTGTTCTATTGTACATGAGGTCGCTATGAGTCGGAGCGGACTCGATAGCACCTAACAACAACAATGATGATAATAATCACAGAGCCCGTCGAGAACATAGGACTGTAATACCTCACTGCATTAAGCTCCAACTGCCCATGCAGGAGCCTCAGAAGCATTTGAACCCTGCAGAGCTAGCTAACTCTTCTGTCTACAGGTAAGCATACACCCTAGTGCAGTGGCTCCCAAACCTGCTAGTTCAGACCCATCTGTAAAGTTGTGAAAACTATAGCTTATCGGGACCCTCCACAGTCCTAGTGAGTCCGAATCTTTGGGGTGGGGCCAAAGCATCCTTCTCTGTAACAAGGCACACCACAGTTTGAGAAGCACTGCCCTAGATGATCTCTCATGGGCCTTTCCAACCCTTTACCAGCTACCAGTTGCCATGGAGTCAACTCTGACTCATGGTGACCCCACGTGTGTCAGAAGAGAACTGTGCTCTACAGGGTTTTCAATGGCTGGTTTTTCAGAAGTGGATCACCAGGCCTTTCTTCTGAGGCACCTCTGGGTGAACTCAAACCTCCAACCTTTTGGTTGGCAGCTGAGTGTGTTAACCATTTGTACCACCCAGGAACTTATGAGACCATTATTTCATTATAAAAATCATCCAGAGTCATATTTTCTCAATAGACAAAATACTTCTGTGTGAACTAGTGACACAGGAAAGTGGTGATTAAGGGATAGGAAAATATGAGTTACAATGAAAGATGAAAAGATCTGGTATTATTTAACTTGAAGCAAGAAAGCCTGGGGGGGGGACTTAATAACAATCTTGAAGTAGATGAAGGGAGACTACATAGAAATGAGGATGGCTATTCTCCCTGTGTATTCAGGATGGAAGAAGGCAAATAAACTAACACAGTGGTTTATATATGCTACAAAGTCAATCAACAGACGTTCATCGAGTTCATTAGGGGGATCTGCAAAAGCTTCACAGACAAGCTAACACTTACACAGCACTTACCATGTGCCAGACACTGTTCTAAGCACCTTATGTATTGGCCATTTAATCTTCTCAGCAACCCACTGATGCGGGTCCTACCATTATCATCACCACTCCTATTAATAATATAGGTGAGGAAAGTGAGGCACAGAGAAATTAAGGGACTTGCCAAATATCATACAAGTAAGAAATTTTGGAGCCAAAATTTCAACCCAGAGAGTCTCATGTAACCCTGCGTTATTGTTGTCTGGGCTGATTTTTCTATCACATTGTCAATACCACCGAGCACCTAGCTTTGAATCAGGAATGTAAAATGATATGCTACTGATTTATAGGATACTGACAAACTTTTTGCTATGCCTTAATTTTTATACCTGTAAAATGGGTCCAGCATCTTTTAGGATGCTAAGTATTCCTGAGGTAATATGCAAGGCTTAATGGCACGTGCTATACCCAAAATATTTATAAATAATTACGTACAAACTAGATACATGAATGCACATCAAATCCTTATTTCTCCATTGAAAGGTGCATTTCCACATCATAATGAGGTTGTGTTGCTGCCATAACTCTTACATTAACTGTAGCAAGTGATACTACATGCCCTATCTGTTTAATGTAAATGGATTGCAAACTGATTGTAAATTATTCATGGAAGTTCTTCCGGTGTTATCACAAGCTGTCATAGTGAAGATGAAGTGATTTCTAATGATGATTGCTCAGTAAATTGATTGATAGCAAGGTAACTCATCAACCTGGTCTATTATTAATATATCACACTCTTTATCAAATCTGGACTGTGATAAAAGAACCATAGAAACACTTTGGTGGCAAAGAATGCAATGAAAGCACTTGGACTGATAACTGTATCATATTCTTGCCTTGCTCCTTCAGAATTTAAAAACATTTAGACAGCGATTGGTAGGATCGAGAAGATAGAGCTATTAGGTGAGGGTTTTCTCCCTCAGAAATCTGCCAGAAAGTTCCTGGTGTTCCAATGTCAACCAGTGTGCTCCAGGGAAGACGAAAGGCAAGTTGCTAAAAAACCTGTATCAGACTGGGGTACGCTTGCTCAGGATGGGGTAGCACATGTGGAAAAAGAGACGGATAGTCCTTGGGGGTGACTTTCAGGACGGTGAGCTTACTGGTCCTTAGGAGGCCCTTCAGGAGCTTACAACATAGGGTGGGGTGCCATAAACACCTCCATGAGGAAGAGGGCCTGGAGGAAATTTCGTGCCTTTGCTCTTTAGTGGAGTGTCATTGTCACCCCACACACATTACATCTCCCCCCATCTGCATTCCCCACCCTCACCCACACATGCAGAAACACCCAACCCTTTTCTTTCTTGCCCATGGGATAAAGTGCCGAGGAAGAAATTTGTCTTCAGTGCTTGGTCCTTATCTTCACTGTGGACCCCATCTCCCTCCCTTCGTACACACTGACCTGTTCCCTTCCTTCCCAACATCAGAGAACTCAAGACACACACACATCTCCTTTTCGCAACTGAATGGTTTTATTTTAATCATCACCAGGTGTATACGCTGTTGGTATAAGATTCAGTCCCTATCTGGTTGGCCCTATCTCAGGAGCCAGGCGCGTGGAGAAGCACTAGACAGTTTTGAGGTCTCTGGCCTGGCTCCGAAGTTACTAGCTGCACATGTCACCCATTATTTGAGGGTAGTGGAGTTCTCCAAGGTCTCTTGTTGATGGACTGATTCCATCTCTTATTCTGATTTCGTGTCTTATTTTGATTCCGTCTCTTAGTTCAAGTTCCCCTCTTATTTTTATTCCATTTCTTATTCGGGATACAGTGATATATGGATATTGTTGGCCTTTTTGTTCTCCTTGGCTTCTTTGAATGGACTATAGATCTTCAAGATTTGTGTCTCAGACTCCTTTGAAGGGGCCTTTTTACCCACGTGGTTCTCTTCTGAACCTGGAAGGACAGCAGAATGAGCTCAGAGGGGCATTGGTTTGGGAGAAGAGGATGGGGACTGTATGGGAAGGGGGGTTTCATGAGAAGAGGTGCAGGTTTAGAAGGGGATTTGTGCTGGCCAAGGACAAGGAGGAGTAGTGGAGGCGGGGGAGGAGGGAATCAATGAAGGAGAAGAGAAGAAGCTTGGCTGAAGTCATCTTACCTTGCCATTGCCTCTGGACCTGGGCTGAGAGTGGATCTTCACCTTCTTCCTCCCTTTGGTGGTTGGGATTGGCAGTTCCACAACTGTTGTAGGTTTCTGTGGTTTTCTGGTCACTTTAGTCATGCTGAAGTCACCAGTGGCCACTCCAAAGCCCTTGACCTCCCTTTATATACTGCCCGCCCTCACCAAGGAAAATGAGAAGCCATACCCTTCAGCTTTGTTTGCTCATCAAGGAACTTCCCATAGCCAATGGTAGCTAAAGGGGTACTTAGACATGACAAAGCACCACTCCTTCTGCTGTTGGGGAGGGTATAAAGATGCAGGGGAGGCCAAGTTACTCTGGTTGGAGAAAGGGGGCATTTCTTTAGCAACCTAAAGAGCCTTCCAGGCTGATCTAGCCATCATCATCTCCCCATGTTCAATTCTGGTGGTATACATGGCAGAGAAAGGGTGTTTCTTCCAAGTCTTTCACAATGGCCACCCCCATTCTATGGTTCATTCTATTCTCTCCCAACCTTCACTATAACCAAGTATTTTGGATGTCTTTATCTAAAATCCCTCTAAGCTAATATAGCTATATTTAAGTCTCAGTGGAAATGTGAATCAACCCACTTCCCTCCTACAAATTTCCCTTATGTGTCTTGAAGACAATTCACTTCTGGGCTACTACCAGGTAATTTTCCCATCCCACATCCTTTGCCAGTGTCCGTGTAGCTTTCCTCCATTTTCTGTTGTCCAGTCTGAAATCACTGTCTTCAGGCTGCCAAGACTTCAGTGAATAGACTGATTCCACCGGGTATCCTAGTTCATCTCAGTAGGCATAGTGCCCAGACATGGGTTTACCAGATCTGGGTAAAATACAGATCTGGATAACACACCAAGATACTGTCCTCCAGTAATTAGGCTGATGAAGATACCATACTATCTCATTCAATTCGCACAACAACCATATGAAGTAGGTACTACTATGAACCCCATTTTATAGATGAGGACACTGAGATCCAGACAGGGAAGAGATGTTCCGAGAACCACACAATTTGAGAAGGGCAGAAATAAATGAGAGTTAAACCCATGCTCCAAGGACCCATGCTCTCTCTTGCCACTGGGGTTTCACACACACAAACACACACACACATGCACCCGCACATGCACACACACACACACGCAGGCCCAGCATATAATAGGTGTTAAGAAAATATCTCCTCAATGAAAGAACAGATAAAGTGAAATTGTTCTGATTATATTGGGGGTTGTTGTTATTGTTGGATGCTGTCAATTTAAACTCATAGCAACCCTATATGACAGAGTAGAACTGCCCCATAGGGTTTCCTAGGCTGAAATCTTCACAGGAGCAGATCACCAGATCTTTCCTCCCTCAGAGCTCTTGTGTGGGTTCGAGCCGCCAACCTTTCGGTTAGCAGCCAAGCACTTAACTGTTGCACCATGGCCCAAAGTTCCCTCTGTGGTGGGCTCCCCCTCCTGGGGAGCCTTCTTGAAGAAACATTTGGGAAACCACCTGATTAGAAGATCCCTAGGAACCCTTTCATATCTATCAGTCTGTGATCTTATGATAGATTTTGATAAGGGCAGGGGAAAGCAAAGAAATCAGTGCATTTTGTCAGGCATCTCAGAGCCATTTCCATTTCCCCAGGAGAGGAAAGAGTATGTGACTGGCTGTGACAGGGGTATAAGGGCTGCATGCTGACCTCAGGACCTGCACTCTTTTCAGCTTGATCATTTGCATTCCATTAAGTGACTCACATTGTGTGAGGAGAGAGGGGTAATTTTGATGAGACGTCCCTTGCTTACTCCCCTATGACTTATGTCTGCCCATGGCCATGCGTACACTCCCATTACTTGCCTTCACGTATCTAATCGGTGCCTATTTGAAGATTAAGGAAAAAGGCCTATGATTTCATAGATTATTTTTCAAGGATCAGATGTGAGAGCCTGAGATCCTGACTAATTTAACCCTAGCCCAGAGAGAATTCTCAGAACATACAAAGAAGCAACGGTAATTTTCAAATTGGGTAAAACTACCAGAACATTCTAGTAGCTGAAGATGAGAAAGAAAAAGTGGACAAGGCAGGCATTTATCTGCAGCTGATGCTTTTACAACTGTGAATGTTGGAAAGGGCAAATGAGATAGTTAGGGGGAGCCAGTGTTTTAAAGATAATGCCTTCATATGGAGACAGCTTTCCCGTGAGAATCCCTCGGGGCCCATGCCAAAAAATGCTCTGCCTTTTACTGCAATCTTTCCGGCTGCGCTCAAGAGCATTTAATGAACTGTTTTAACTTACTCGAAATCAGAGGATTTACCTGTGGGATTCTGAGCACAATGGTTAGATATATTAAAAGCAATGAGTCCTCCATTAAAAGGCCCCACTCATGAGTATGACCTGTCTACATTGCCATCTAGGACTCAGGGACAGCCTGTGTCTCTTAAGTATAAAAGTTCTGCAATAAAGCTTTCTCTCTCTCAGCAGCAATGGAAACCCTGGTGGCATAGTGGTTAAGTGCTACGGCTGCTAAGCAAAAGGTCGGCAGTTCGAATCTGCCAGATGCTCCTTGGAAACTCTATGGGGCAGTTCTACTCTGGTCACTATGAGTCGGAATCGACTCTATGGCAGTGGGTTTGGTTGGTTTTAGCTCTCAGCAGCATCTCTGTCAACCAGCAGACATTCTGAATGACTTGTCCTAGAGGCCACTGACAAGATAAGTCACTGAACCAGAAGCAGAAGATGAAGAATTGATTTAGTAAATGACTAGTTAACATGAACGGATTTTCAAATTGGGTAAAACTACTGGAACATTCTAGTGTTGTTTAGAGAGCTATGAAGATTTTTTTCAAAGAAAATCTCTGTAAATTCTTCGAGAGTTTTCATCTACAGCTTCTACATTTTTCTGTTGGTACTTTTTTTTTTACTTAGTAGCTACCTCCCCTTTTTGCATATACCAGTGCAAGTTCAACTAAGACAACTAACAATAGAGAACCTTGTTTGACCTTATACAGCATATCTATGTATAGGATATATATTCCACCAGAAATGCAATGAAGCGGTGTGTGTGTGTGTGTGTGTGTGTGTGTGTGTGTGTGTGTGTATAATGGGACATGGTAGAATTGCCCCATGGGGTTTCTAAGGCTGTAATCTTTACAGAAGCAGACTGCCACATCTTTCTCCCATGGAGCAGCTGGTGGGTTTGAACTACTGACCTTTAGGTAGCATCTGAGCACTTAACCACTGTACCACCAGGACTCCTATTTCTGTTATTACATAATATACCTGGGAACATATAGATAGCGTATGTTTATAAATAGACATATAGCTATACATTATGTAATGAATAGGAATATAGTATATAGGCCATGTGAGCTTTTCCATCATCTCTTTCCACAGATGTAGTCAATTTGATTTCTGTGTGTTCCATCTGGCGAGGTCCATGTGTATAGTCACCGTTTATGTCGCAGAAAGAAGGTATTTGCAATGAAGAAGTCGTTGGTCTTGCAAAATTCTATCATTCGATCTCCAGCATTGTTTCTATCACCAAGGCCATATTTTCCAACTACTGATCCTTCTTCTTTGTTTCTAACTTTCGCATTCCAATCACCAGTAATTATCAATGCATCTTTATTACATGTTAGATCAATTTCGGACTGCAGCAGCTGATAAAAATCTTCTATTTCTTCATCTTTGGCCCTAGTGGTTGGCGCATATATTTGAATAATAGTCATCATATTAACTGGTCTTCCTTGTAGGCATATGGATATTATCCTATCACTGACAGCGCTGTACTTCAGGATGGATCTTGAAATGTTCTTTTTGATGATGAATGCAACACCATTCCTCTTCAAGTTGTCATTCCCAGCATAGTAGACTATATGATTGTCCAATTCAAAATGGCTAATACCAGTCCATTTCAGCTCACTAATGCCTAGGATATTGACGTTTATGCGTTCCATTTCATTTTTGATGATTTCCAATTTTCCTAGATTCATACTTCATACATTCCAGGTTCCGATTATTAATGGATGTTTGCAGCCTTTTCTTCTCATTTTGAGTCGTGCCACATAAGCAAATGAAGGTCCGGAAAGCTTGACTCCATCCACGTCATTAAGGTTGACTCTACATTGAGGAGGCAGCTCTTCCCCAGTCGCCTCCTGAGTGTCTTACAACCTGGGGGGCTCATCTTCCAGCACTATAGCATACAATGTTCCACTGCTATTCACAAGGTTTTCACTGGCTAATTCTTTTCAGAAATAGACTGCCAGGTCCTTCTTCCTAGTCTGTCTTAGTCTGGAAGCTCAGCTGAAACCTGTCCTCCATGGGTGACCCTGCTGGTATCTGAATACTGGTGGCATAGCTTCCAGCATCACAGCAACACCAAGCCCCCACAGTACAACAAACTGACAGACACGTTGGTCCTCACAACTGGACCAACATCATGATAAACGGAGAAAAGACTGAAGTTGTCAAGGATTTCATTTTACTTGGATCCACAGTCAATACCCATGGAAGCAGCAGTCAACAAATCAAAAGGCACATTGGGTTGGGCAAATCTGCTGCCAAAGACCTCTTTAAAGTGATAAAAGCAAAGATGTCACCTTGAGGACTAAGGTGCACTTGACTCAAGCCATGATATTTTCAATTGCCTCATATGCATGTCATATGCATGTGAAAGTTGAACAATGAATAAGGAAGGCTGAAGAAGAATTGACACCTTTGAATTGTGGTGTTGGCAAAGAATATTGAATATACCATGGACTGACAAAAGGAGGAACAAATTTGTCTTGGAAGAAGTACAACCAGAGTGCTCCTTAGAAGCAAGCATGGCGAGACTGCGTCTTACATACTTTGGACGTGTTGTCAGGAGGGATCAGTCCCTGGAGAAGGACATCATGCTTGGTAAAGTACAGGATCAGCGGAAAAGAGGAAGACCCTCAACGAGGTGGATTGACACAGTGGCTGCAACAATGAGCTCAAGCATAACAATGATTGTAAGGATGGCACAGGACCGGGCAGTGTTTCGTTCTGTTGTGCATAGGGTCGCTATGAGTCGGAACTCACTCATCGGGACCTAACAACAACAGGCCATGTGAGAAGAGAAAGGGAGACAAATGCTTTATATATGTTGTTTAAAAAGCAAACTAATTTCACTAGTTGTATTACAATAAACAGTAATTTCTTGTTTCTTTGCTAAATTTTAAAAACACATTTTTATACATATTTGTAAAATATAACATTCACAAAGAGAATAAAATAATAACATAAACACATAAGTAACCTCCATCCAAGTAAAGAAATATATCATTACTAGTACGTGGAAGCCCTGTATATATCTCCTCCCAATCACCATAACCCCCTAAAGGTCATCACTATCCTGAATTTTATGGTAATAGTTCCCTCACTTTTCTTTATGGTTTTACCACATATGTATGTGTTCCGAAAGCACTCAGTATAATTTTCCCTGGCTTTGAATTTTATGTAAAAAAAAGGACTCACTATATGTTTATTTTGTGTCTTGTTTATTTTCACTCAGTTTCATAGCTGTAAGATTCATCTATGTCATGTGTGTCTGCAGTTAATTCATTTTTATTGTTCTATAATATTCCATGATTTACTTTTCCATTCTACTGATGGTTTGGTTTGTTTCCAGTTTTTGGCAATTAGGAATAATAATACTATGACTATAAGCATGCACTTATTTAGGGTATATTTTTTTATATATATGTATATGGAATATATATAGAAATATAGTATATAGGCCATGTAAGAAAAGGCCATATATATATTATATATATGCCCTAAATAAATGCATGTTTATGTGGCATATATGTAGTTGGGACGGCAACTAACAACAACAACATACAGGAGTAAATTTTCTGGATCATTGGTTATACATATTTTATACTTCATTCCAAAAAACCAGACCCATTGCCATTGACTCAATTCCCACTCATAGCAACCCTACAGGACAGAGTAGAACTGTCCCATAGGATTTCCAAGGAGCAGCTGGTGGATTTGAACTGCCAACCTTTTGGTTAGCAGTCAAGCTCTTAACCACTGTGCCACCAGGGCTTCTTATACTTCATTAGAAATTGCCAAATTGTTCAGCCAAGTAGTCATACCAGTTTTTACTCTCACTAAAAATGATATCTCATTCTGTTTGATTTGAATTTCCCTGATTACTAATAAAGTTGAGCACCTTTTCACATTTTTATTCATCATTTAGACTTCCTCTTTTATGAAGTGCTTGTTCAAATATTTTACCTATTCCTAATTGGGTTATTATCCTTCTTAGTATGAACTTGTAGGAATTCTACATATATTTTTGACACCAGTCCTTTGTCAATTATGTATTGTGTTTCAAGTCTATTTTCCCACTCTACCTTTATCACTTTTTATGGTGTTGATGAATAAATGCTTTTAATTTTAATATCGTCTAATTTACAGTTAATGTCTTTTCTGTCAAGAATTCTGTCCTATCGTGATGATGAAGACATCCTAGGTTATTATTTTCTAAAAGCTTTACTGTTTTGCCTGTCACATTATGTCTTTAATCTACCTGGAACTGATTTTTGTGTATGGTGTGAGACAGGGCTCAAACGTCAATATTTTCCCATGTGGATACCAATTGGGCCAGCATCATTTATTGAAGAGTCCATTGTTCTCCTACTGCTCTGAAATGCTACCTCTATCATCAAAGGTCCATGTATGTGTTGAGCCCATCTCTAGGTGCTCTGTGCTATTCTCTTTATTCATGAGCTAATTACATGCTGTACTGATGTTGTCATTGTTATGTGCCGTCAAGTCAGTTCCAACTAATAGCAACCCTATGGACAACAGAATGAAACACTACCTAGTCCTATGCCATCCTCACAATCCTTGCTATGTTTGAGCTCATTGTTCCAGCCACTGTGTAAATCTCCTTGAGGATCTTCCTCTTTTTCGCTGACCCTCTACTCTACAAAGCATGATGTCCTTCTCCAGGGGCTGGTCCCTCCTCATAACACAGTCTCGCCATCCTTGCTTCTAAGAAGCATTCTGGTTGTAGTTCTTCCGAGACAGATTTGTTTGTTCTTTTGGCAGTCCATGGTATATTCAATATTTTTAGTCTTCTTCAGTCTTCCTTATTCATTGTCTAGCTTTCACATGCATATGAGGCTAGGGTCAGGTGCACCTTACTCCTCAAAGTGACATCTTTGCTTTTTAACACTTTTAAGAGGTCTTTTGCAGCAGATTTGCCCAATGCAATACCTCATTTGATTTCTTGACTGCTGCTTCCATGGGCATTGATTATGGCTTTAAGTAAAATGAAATCCTTGACAACTTCAATCTTTTCTCCATTTATCATGATGCTGCTCATTGGTCTAGTTGTGAGGAATTCTGTTTTCTTTATTTTGAGGTGCAATCCATACTGAAGGCTATGGTCTTTGATCTTCATTAGTAAGTGCTTCAAGTCCTTTTCACTTTTAGCAAGCAAGGTTGTGTCATCTGTATAACACAGGTTGTTAATGATCTTCCTTCAATCCTGATGCCCTGTTCTTCTTCATATAGTCCAGTTTCTTAGACTATTTGCTCAGCATACAGATAGAATAAGTATGATGAAAGGATACAACCCTGATGCACAACTTTCCTGACTTTAAACCACACTGTATCCCCTTGTTCTGTTCAAATGATTGCCTCTTGATCTATGTACAGGTTTCTCATGAGCACAATTAAATGTTCTGGAATTCCCATTCTTCCCAATGTTATCCATGATTTGTTATGATCCACACAGTCAGATGCTTTTGCATAGTCAATAAAACACAGATCTTTCTGATAGTCTCTGCTTTCGGCCAAGATCTGTTTGACATTAGCAATGATATCCCTCGATCCGCATCCTCTTCTGAATCCAGCTTAAATTGCTGCAGTTCCCTGTGAATGTACTGCTGCAACCATTTTTTAATTATCTTCAGCAAAATTTCACCAGCATGTGATATTAACAATATTGTTCGATAATTTATGCATTCTGTTGGATCACCTTTCTTTAGAATGGGCATGAATATTGATCTCTTCCAGACAGTTGGCCAGGTATCTCTCTTCCAAATTTACTGGCATAGACGAGTGACCACTTCCAGCACTGTATAGTATTGATAACTATCGCTTTATAAAATGCCTTGTTGTTGAGTTGAAACATACACACATACCCATACACACACAAAGCTGCTGAGATTTAGAGTGGGCAAGTTTCTAGCCATTATTTCTTCAAATATTCTTTTAGCCCCTTTGTCTCTCTCTCCTCTACTCCTGAGGCTTCTCTTATGTGTATGTTGGTACACTTAATGATGTCCCACAGATTTCTGAGGCTCTCTTCATCTTCATTCTTTTTTCTTTCTGTTCCTCAGGCTAGATAATCTCAATTGACCTATCTTCAAGTTCATTGATTCTTTGTTCTGCACAATCTCAATCTGCTTTGAGCCCTTCTATGGATTTTCATTTCGTTTAATATAACTTTCAACTCCAGAATTTCTATTTGGTTATTTTTAATAATGTCTAAGTCTGTTGTTTTTCTCAATTTGGTGAGATATCATTCTTACAGATTACATTAATTCTTTTTATATGGTTTCCTTTAGTTATTTGAACATATTTATAACAGATGATTTAAACTCTTTTTCTATTAAGTCCATCATCTGGACTTCCTCAGGGACGGTTTCTAGTCACTGCTTTTTTCCCTATATATGGGCTATGCTTTCTTGTTTCTTTGCATGTCTCCCAATTTTTGTGTTGAAAACTGGACATTTTAGGTAATAAATTATGGAAACTCTGGATATCAGATTCCCTTTCCTCAGGGTTTGTTGTTGTTTCTGTGTTTGTTGTTGCTTTTCTTGCTGTTGTTTGTTTAGTGACTTTCATCAACCAATTATCTAAAGTCTGCATTTCCTGCAGTGTGTGGCTACTAAAAACTCTGCTTGGTTAGCTTAGTGGTCAGCTAATGATTGGCTAGAGATTTCCTTAAATACCTTTAATCAATAAGTTACACCCTTTGCACAGGGGCTCTGTGTGTGTGTTGAGACATATCTTTAATGCTCCAGCAGGCAATTTACAACTCTACCTTAGTCTTCATTTCCTGTTTGTGCAAACCCTCCAAATCAGACAAAGGTGAGATATTAAGGATATTTCAGGTCTTTTCTAGGCATGTACACAGCCTAGAACATGCACCTGGCCTTCCAGATTCCCAAGAATATGTCAGAGCTTTCAAGATCCCCTATGGGTGTGTAGTTCTCTAGATCTTCTGTTTATGTTTTTGGCCGTGTCCTTATTTGGCCCAACTGGTATCATACACTCACATAGATTTTATGTTAAACAATTGTCACTGATTATTTTTTGAGAAATGCCCTGGGGATAGGACTTTTCCTCAGGACTGAACTCCAAGTTAGTTTAAGGATTGGCCAACCCTGTGAATGGGTCTTTTCCAGGGAGATTCTGAACAGGTCAAACAGTGACAATTCTCTAGGAGCAGGACTTCTGAGGAGATACAAACCTGGTCTGCCCATCCAGTAGTTGCAAGACTGTGGGTTTTCACAGCTTCCAATGGTTGTGAGGCTACTGGTTTTCAAGAATACTGTAGAACTAGGAAGAAAGGGATGGGAATAGGAAAGTTGAAAAGCCACAAACACTGCTGCTCTTAGCAAGATTCAGCAGTTTTTCTTGAACAAACACTCCTCAAATTGTTGCAAAGCTTTTGTTAATTCCCAGAGTTCTGAAAAAGTTTATTTTTACATTTTTGCCAGCATTTTCATTGCTTTACAGAGAGGCAGATTTGTGGAGGTCCTTACTCTGCCATTCCAGACATCCCCACTTCTGCTGTATGATTTTAATAAATACCCTTTATCAAATTAAAGTTTATCAAATAAATACCCTTTATCAAATTAAAGTTGCTAAGAATTTTTATCATTAAAGAATGTCAAATTTTATCAAATGATATTTCTTCATCTATTGAGATGATCATATGATTTTTTTCCTATAAAATATTGATGTAGTTAATTATATTGCTTAATTTTTATAATCCTGTATTCCTGGGATAAAATTCTACTTTGTCATAATTATTTATCCTTCTTACATCTTACTGAATTCTGTTATTAATATTTGTTTAGGAATTTTGCATCTATTCTCATAAATGAGTTTTCTGTGCATTTTTCCTTTCTTGAAGTATTCTTGTCCATAATGATCAGGATTATGCTGGCTTCACAAAACAAATCGGGCAGTGTTAGCTCATTTATTTGTTCTTGAAAGAGTTTGTGTAACACTGGAATTATTTCTTCCTTGAATGTTTGATAGAACTTTCCAATGAAGCCATCTGGGCCTGGAGTTCTTTGTAGGAAAGCTTCTGATTAGTGATTCAATTCCTTTAATTGTTATAGAACTACTCAAGTTTCTAATTATTGTTGAATAAGTTTTAGCTTTTTAAATTTCCTAGGAATTTGTCAATTTTTTCAGAATTTTCAAATTTATCAGTATAAAATCTTTTATAATAATTTCTTTTTATCTCTTTAATATCTGAAGCATCCATAGCGGCATCTTCTTTTCATTCCTGATAATGGATATTTTACATAACAGATTTAAAAATATATGTTTCTACCTGTTTGAAAAACATTTCATTCTGGTAACTGAAATTTCCTCTAAATATATCTTACTTTTTAAAATTCTGATATTTGTTACTGTCTTAAAGGTGAATGTTTCTGGAGTGACTGGAATCTAGTGATTCTTCTCAAATAACATATCAGATGAAAGAGTCTAAGGAAAGTATCTAGCATAAGATTTCTTGAAAAAAAATTCTGAATTCACATTTTCCCAATCGTTATTTTTCATGCAATTTTTTCCAAGTCTTTTTTCCAATCTTCACTTCTCCTCTACAAACTCCATATTCTAGTTATACTGCACTGGTCACCAGCCCACGCTCTTTTTGACCTCTGGCCTTTGCTTTTGCCATTCCCTGTACCAACGAGCATTTTCCTTACCTGTCTTCATCTGTCAGAGTCCTAGCCACCCTCACATAAGAAACTAATTCTCCTGAGATGAGAGAATTTCATTCTCTTCCATATATACCCTATCTCCTCCCCAAGGGAATAGCTTATGTAGCATTTTCTCTGACATGAGCTCAAACAGTACTATACAGGGAATAGAACGGGAGAATCAAAATTAACACAAGTAACATGGAGATTTGGGAGATGTTCTCAGTCTGTAACGGAGCTATAGAAAAAAATTTATCTTTTCTACTTTTTGTGCCTATGTGTGCCACTGTGGGATATCTTGAAGCACTCTCCCTTTGGGAGAGTGCTGTCTCCCTTTGACACTGGCATAAGGATTTGAAGTTACCATTTATTTGTTTCTCATGCTACCTGAACATCTTGCTCTTCAAGAAAGTTTTGATGCACAAGCAATATCAACATCTGTTTCAAGGATCTCTGCTGGAATTGCAGCTTCACACAGCCAAATTGCCTATGCTTCCACCAAGGAAAAGGCTATTTATTTTATGCAGCCATCTGGGCTCTAACTAGGATGTTTTGTCATTTGTGGTCTTGTTTTCTGGCTTTTTCTTTCAGGGATAAAATTTGACGATTTCATAAGCAATTTCTTCTGTCAATAGTTATGTGTGTGTGTGCATATATGTGTGTACATATACATACATACATATATATAATCAAACTTATGAGTCGATGTTCCCTTAAGTGGTTTACAATGCCACTATGGTGATAAATATTTTTGCCTAGCATCCTCTCTTCTCTTCTCCTCCTCCAACTGCTGTTATTTGGATCTGCAACATTTACACTTTGTTGAAAAACAAGTTAATAAACTCCACAGGGCCCATATGCAGTTGCCTGAAGACTTTTTGTGGGACTCCGCTTCCTTTGAAAAGAGACAGGCTGTTCAGAGACTCAATATGCTACCAAATGGGATTCTCCCCTGCCTTCCTACTTCCTGACAGTCTACCACGGAAATGGTTTATCTTATCACTTTAATAAACGATCTTTATCACCTCAAACATTAGAAACTGTTCTGCATCTTTTATCATGGCTTCTCAAAAGGAATATCACAAATGATTTGTGGTCCAGAATGTAAATTTCAGTGACTACCAGAGCAGTGGGGATTGTGGGTAACGGTGATCTGAAAACAGCCAATTGGTTTTTCAAAATGCTATTTCCGTTTTTCTTGAGTAAATTTACTCAGCATTATGACTTATAAAGTCTTCCAAAAATTCTGATTTGAAAAGAAAAAACATGAGACTCCCACCGTCAACACATTACTTCTCGTCTTTCTGGTAACCTCACTTACCTGGAATGGAGTTATAAAATATGAAGGCCATCGAAAGACTTGTGAGCAACCAAAATAAAGGCTGCAGAGTTCACACCCCAAAGCTTATAGACTTTATTCACAGAAGACTACTTCACCCAGGCTCTATTTACTCTTACATTACACACAATTATATCTGGTTTTCCAGCCCATTGCAGATTAGAATCAGCCAATTAGAATGGAAAGATGAGCCAAGGGAGAGTCAGAAATGTTATCAACAGAAGACACCAAACTAAAAAATTCACAGCAGTTTGAGGGCTCTTAGCAGCGGATCAAAAGCTCTTTACACCTTCACACCCATGAGAGCACACCGTGTTACAATCCAGTGCAATCGTCGATAACTTGGAGTCATCGAGAGGATGCATTCTGTTCAGGATTCTCTCTATAGGAAAGCATAGAGTGTGTAATATATTTTAAGAAGGTTTTAATCCAAAATGATTAACATTTTAAAAGGTAAGTCTCAGCAATATAGAATGATTCATTGAAACCTGGATTATTGGAGTTACCTCCTAACAAGGTCTCCTACCTCCAATTTCTTTACCCAACCTCCAACTACCCAATTCCATCAAGCCATCTTTCAATTAATGCAAGATTAATTTTCCTAAAGCAACAGATCTGATCAAATTACTTCTCCATTTGGGAATCTCCAATGGGTCCCCTGTACCTATGAAGTAAACAAAAGTACTCAACTTATCACACAAAGACCTTCCACAATACAGCCTCAATTTATCTTTCCAGCTTTACCTACCACCATGTCCTTCCATGTACACTATTTTCCAGGCCAGTAGTTCTGAAAGCGTGATCCCTGGACTGGCAGCACCAGTAATACCTGGAAACTTGTTAGAAATGCATATTTTTCAGGCACCACCCAGATCTACTGAATAAGAAACTCTAGGGGTGGGACCTAGCCCTCTGGGTTTTACTAAGCTCTCTGGGTGATCCTCATGCACACAAGTTTGAGAACCACTTCTCTAGCCAATCTGAACTACTGGCCACTTTCCGACTGTACTTTACCTCACTGGACTCTGTGTTTGTTCATGATGTTTCCTTTGTCTGGAATACCACACAATTCCCCTTGCCTTTATCTGCCTTATGAAATCTGACATATTCTTTAAAGACTATCTCTCATGATATATCCTTTAGGGGGTATCCTATAATCCACTCAATCAGATGCAATTCTTTCCTCCTACAAATCCTCACAGAAATTTATTTACAATTCATTTATTTATTCATTCTTTCATTCAACTAATATTTGCTGAAGTCTGCTATGTGCCAGGCACAGGGCAAAGGCACTGCGGATGTAGATGGACAAGTAAACAGGAAATTACACTACAGTAATCCATGCAGGTAACTGTGAGAGCACAAAAAAAGGGACATCTGTCCCAGTCGTGGAGTTTAACAACACCTCCTAGAAGAAGTATCATCTAAGCTGAGTATGAGAAAGATGAGTAAGAAATAGTCAGCAAGGAGAATTTTTAAAAAGAATAAACAACATGTAATCAAGTAATCATTAACAATTTTTTTTAATCAAGTAATCATTAACAATTTATACATTAAGCAAATACTCTTATCAAAATGTCAAAGTGTCCTCAGAAGCCTTTTCTTCCTTCCAACAACTATGGTTAATACAAAGATACTACCCAATTTAATGATCTCCAAAGTGTGTCTGTCATATCCCTGGCATCTTGGAGAACCCCTTTCCTGAAGTCCCTGAAGATAAACTGACATGTGGCCTATTTCTTTTTTTTTTTTTTAATTTATTTTTTATTTATTGTGCTTTAAGTGAAAGTTTACAAATCAAGTCAGTCTCTCACACAAAAACTTATACACACCTTGCTATGTACTCCTAGCTGCTCTCCCCCTAATGAGACAGCACACTTCTCCTTTCCACCCTGTATGCCCCGTGTCCATTCAATCAGCTCCTGTCCCCCTCTGCCTCCTCATCTCACCTCCAGACAGGAGCTGTCCACATAGTCTCATGTGTCTACTTGATCCAAGAAGCTCACTCCTCACCAGTATCATTTTCCGTCTTATAGTCCAATGTCCAATCCCTGTTTGAAGAGTTGGCTTCGGGAATGGTTCCAGTCCTGGGCTAACAGAGGGTCTGGGGACCATGACCTCCAGGGTCCCTCTAGTCTCAGTCAGACCATTAAGTCTGGTCTTTTTAGGAGAATTTGAGGTATGCATCCCACTTTTCTCCTGCTCCATCACGGATTCTCTGTTGTGTTCCCTGTCAGGGTAGTCATCGGTGGTAGCCGGGTACCATCCAGTTCTTCTGGTCTCAGGCTGATGTAGTCTCTGGTTTATGTGGCCCTTTCTGTCTCTTGGGAACATATTTACTTTATGTCTTTGGTGTTCTTCATTCTCCTTTGCTCCAGGTGGGTTGAGACCAATTGATGCATCTTAGAGGGCCACTTGCCAGCATTTAAGGCCCCAGATGACATGTGGCCTATTTCTAAGTTCTATAGCCAGCTTTCCCACCTTAAATCTGCATAAACTATTCCTAGAACCACCATATTCTCAGTGTTGTTTTGACCACCAAAGAACTCAGCTAGGTCCTCATCACCCTTTCTATACAGAAATTTACCCCTACTCTAACGTTACACCAAATTATCAGCCTTCATCCACAGTTCCATAAACTTAAGAGGATTTCCTCTGTCAGTTAGGCAAACTACAGTGTTGGGTTATTCCAAGGCTAGACGGTGACCAGTCTTCAAGGTTCTGAAACCTCTGAGGTCTTGGAGCTATTGTTTGAAGTGAACCCCGGGGGAAAAGAAAGCTTCTTCCCAGTTTACTTGAGGCTTCCCTTAGGGTGAACTGAAAGCCATGAAGATGGGATCTCAAACTGCCTAATCTGACCAGAGTTCCTGAGTTCAGGTTACAGACCGGGGCTAAGAAAAATCGGAATCGGCTGGTAGATATTTGACAGAAAGAATCTTCCAAATGATAGCCTCTGTCTTAGTTATCTAGTGCTGCTACAAGAGAAATACTCAAGTGGAAGGCTTTAACAAAGAAAAATTTATTCTCTCACAATTTAGGAGGCTAGAAGGCCAAAATCAAGGTGCCACCTCCAGGGGAAGCCTTTCTCTCTGTCGACTCTGGGGGAAGGTCCTTGTCATCAATCTTCCTGTGGTCTAGGAGCTTCTCAGGGCACGGACACAGGGTCCAAAGGACGCACTCTGCTCCTGGCTCCTCTTCCTAGGTGGTAGGAGGTCCCTCTCCTCTCTGCTCTCTTCTCTCTTTTATATCTCAAAAGAGATTCACTCAAGACACAACTTAATTCTGTAGATTGTGTCCTGTCTCATTAACGTAGCTGCCTCTAATCCTGCCTCACTAACATCATAAAACCCATGGTCATTGAGTCACTTCTGACTCATAGTGGCCTATTTACATCATAGAGGCTAAAATTTACAACACAGGAAAATTACATCAGATCACAAAATGGAGGGCAACCACACAATACTGGGAATCATGGCCTAGCCAAGTTGACACACATTTTAGGGGGAACACAATTCAATTCATAACATTTCACCCTTTAGCCCCCCAAAATTCATGCCCTTGCCACATGTAAAACACTTTCACCCCATCATATCATCCCAAAAGTCTTAAATCAACTCCAAGTCCAAATTCCATCCTGGGGCAAAATTCCTCTTCATTTGTGAAATCTAGAATACAAGTTATCTGCTTCCAAAGTACAGTGGTGGAACAGGCACAAGGTAGACATTTCCATTACAAATGAGAGAAATTGGAGGGAAAAAAAGAATAATAGGCACTAAGCAAGTAAAAAGTCCAGCAGAACAATTTATGTTGCCTCTCAAGGTTTGAAAACAATCCTCTGTTCTCTGAGATCATCTAGGCAATAACCCTGGCCCTCAGACTCTGGGTGTTGGCCACACTCTCTGGATTCTGGGAGATGGCCCCTTGGCCCTGGGCTTCAATTCTACCTTCCAGGCCCACTGGGACAGCAACTGTGCTCAGATTTGGGTGGCCACATTCTCCTAGTCTGTTTGACTGGCAACCTTACCTCCTCAGCTCCAGCAGGCCCTGTTTTTCTGCTCCTTGTGGATGGCAGTCCCACCTCCTCAGCTTTGGGCAGCAGATCCAGCCCCATCCCACTGGTACTCATGAATGGCAGCCCCACACACTGGAACTGAATTGTTAAGGATCTGACTTTGAAACCCAGGAAGCCATGGCCCCACCCTTTGAGATCCAACAGGCTGTGATTCCACCCTTTGAGACCCCAGAGGTTGCAGCCCTACCCTTTGAGACCGAGGCATCACTGCTTCCTGTGCTCCTTGTCTCTTCAGCTTCTGCTTCCTGGTTCCTTGGCCTCTTGGCCCTTTGGGCCTTGCCCCTCAGGCCTCTTGGTCTGGCCCAGCATCTGCCCTGCTTGAGCAAGTGTTACAAAGCTCTTTAGCTCTACCAATGAGTGCCTAGGGGCATCCCACTCCACCAGTAAACCTCAGCTGGAAGGCACTCAGTTCTCTTGCTCTGTGGGTCTGCAAGCCTAGCTCCAGCAATAAGTGCTCTAAGGCACCCTACTCCGCCAGGAAACCTCCTGCCTGAAAGCATTCAGCTCTTTTGCTCTGTGGGTTGGCTCCCACATCATGTCATGCTGGTCTCCTGGTTCTGCTGCTGCTGTTCCTCTGATGCTGCTTCTTGCCATCTGTGCCGTTTCTGGTGTTATAGTTCTCCTCACTTCCTTCTGATCCCTCACTAGAATTGTCTTCCATGTCCATAATTCCACCAGCAGTCTCTTCAAGGCAATCTAGGCTTTTACTAATAGGCATTTTAGAACTCTTCCAGCCTCTACCAATTACTCAATTCCAAAACCGTTTCCACTTTGTAGGTATCTGTTAGAGCAGCACCCCACTCCTGGTACCAAAATTCTGTCTTAGTTATCTAGTGCTGCTATAACAGAAATATCACAAAAGGATAATCCTATCAGATCACAAAATGGAGGACAACCACACAATACTGGGAATCATGGCCTAGCCAAGTTCACACACATTTTGGGGGGACACAACTCAATCCATAACACCTAGGTAGAGGAGGCTCTGGATAGTATAAATGGTTAATGCATTCAGCTGCCAACCCAAAGGCTGGAAGTTTGAGTCCACCCACAGGCACCTTGGAAGAAAGGCCTGGTGATCTACTATGAAGCACAGTTCTACTCTGACACACATGGGACTGCCATGAGTTTAAGCCAACTCCATGACAGCTGGTTAGATTTTTACTGGTTTTATCCTAGGTAGCAGTCAGGGACTGATTTGACTAAGCTAAAACCTGAAATAACTTAGTTGACCTGTAAGTGATAAAGATTACACTTTGCATCATCTGGCAAATTCGGGATTTAAGAAAGAAGCTAAGTTCACTTATAAAAATAATGGTCTGCTTTGCAAACCTGAGTTCTGTGGTCTGTGCAATTTGTATCCATTACATGATTATTCTTAAAGCAAACATTACTGCATTGGCAGGAAAAGGCATGATTTAGTAGGAGAGACTTCCTACTTGAAATCAGAACATCTGTCTTCATGTCCCAGCTCCACCACTTACTAGTTCTGCCACTTACTAGCACAAGTAATTTAACTTCTCTGAAACTCAGTTTTTTTCATCCAGGAGATGGGACAATAATCCCTGCCCTGTCTTCCTCCTGCTGCCCTTAAGAAAATGAAATTATACAGGAGAAGGTGTTTTGTAAACTATAACGCTGAGCAACAGATATTAAGTGTTACTATGAATCATACATCTGTTTTCATAATCCTTTGTTATCTTTTCACTTTTCTAATTTTTTTTTATATTCTTGCCAGTGTCTAAAAAAAATCTACTTTGGAAACGCGTATGATCCTTTTTCATTTTTTTTTTATACCCAAAGACACATCAGTGAAATAGTGAAGGCCCTCATTCTAGCCCCAGTGTGCAAGGCTGCAGCTGGATTCTGGGTTCTGACCACAGACTAGGCTACCAGGTTTTCCAATGTAACTGTTTCCTGTGGCTGCCGTAACAAACGACCACAAATTTAGTGGCTTAAAGCAACGCACATTTATTATCATACTATTCCGGAGGTCAAAAGTCCAAACTAGGTCTCATAGAGCTAAAACTGAGGTGCCAGCAGGGCTGGTTTCCCTTCTGGAGGCTTTAAGGGGAGAATCTTTTCCTTGCCTTTTCCAGCTTCAAGAGGCTACCCACACTCCTTGGCTCTTGGTCCTTCCTCCATCATCAAATCTCTCTCTCTCCCCGCCCCCCAACTCTGACCCATCTGCCTCCCTCATCACATCTCCTTCTTTGACTCTGACCCTCTTGCTTCCCACTTACAAGGACCCTAGTGATGACATTGGGCCCACTTGGACAGTCCAGAATAATCTCCCCATCTCAAGACCCTTAACTGAATCACATCTGCAATGTTCCTTTTCCCAAAGTAAGGCAACATATTCACAGGTTCTGGGGATGAAGACGGGGACGTCTTTGGGGACCACTGTCCTGCCAACCACATCCAAGTTCTCAGGTCAGCTTCATTCAACCACACCGTGGACACCTCCAGGCCTTGTAGGAGAAGCCTTTGCCCCTTATAGTTGTGCAACTTTTAAGCAAACTCCTTTGCCTCTCTGAGACTCCGTTATATCATCTGAAAGCTTCACCTCCCAAGAACAGTTGTCAAGATTCCATGAGACAAGTCTGTGAAGCACTTGGCACATCCAAAATGGGAGCTGTTAGCATGTGTCACTGTGTTGAAGTTTTTGAGGAAAGACAGTAAAGCTTTTGTTCCACATAATTATTACCACCACCATGTCTTCTCCACTATGAAACAACAAATTTGGTCCAGTGTGCCCAGCTGTCCCTGCCAAGGCAGACGAAGGGTTCATCTAAGAGAGCAGCTTGACACTGGCCACAGGTCCCTTTTTTTATCCACCTGCCTTGGGTTTGTCCTCAGGGGACACTTTGCAATATCTGGAGACATTTTTGGTTGTCACAAATGGGAGGAGGATACTGTCATCTAGTGGGTGGACAGGGATGCTGCTAAACATCCTACAATGCACAGGAACTCCCCATGACTAAGAATGATGCGGGCCCAAATGCTCATGGTGTCCAAGTTGAGGGCTACAGTAACAAAACCTTGACTGCCCTCATGCCTACCCCATCAGAAAAACATCCCTCGCTGCCCAGCCTACTCCCAAAGGCACTCTCCCTAAGGAGCCATCACTGGCCCTTTGACTTTGAGACCTGATTACCCCCCTCCCCTTCAGACTTGCCAATTTGAGGCAGGGCCTTCCAATTGATGACTTCAAAGGTTTTGTCCCCTGCCATGCCACTTGGCTCCTTCCTGACTGCCTTGCCAATAGATGAAGTAGTGAGACTGCCGGCCTCCCTGCACCTAATTCTGAGCCTCAGCAGCAGCAGGGAAGGTGGCACATGTTCAATAGCATTTCTTGGCAAAGAAGCATAGCAGGGGCCAGACCTGATGATGTCACTGCAGGCACAGAAGCCACTTTAGCAAATTTCTCCTATGTGGTGAGGTTTGCAACCAGGACAAGGCCTCTGGAGAATGTGGGTTCCAGGGACAAGGAACTTCAGAGATCCTTGTTAAGTCTCTGCTGGTTAATTACTTTGGATGACTGCATGGAATCCCTTTTTTAATTTAACCTCTGTTACTAATATTTGTAGATTAATCTGATCCTTGAAATGCAATGGGGAGGGGGGTGAATTTCTGTGGCAGGGAAATAGAAAGCAGAAAATTGTACCAGGAGCGTGGCTTTCAGTAAAGCAGATTGGCTTCTGCATTGATTTGGCTCTGTTTGCCAAACCCCAATAAACCACTCGCCCGTTAGCCAGATTCTATTAATTCATTAATGATTAGATAATACTTGGAAACAATGAAGTGCTGATTAATATTAAATAGCCTTCTGATTGGGCACAAAATGGGGTTTTTGTTGCCTGCTTACTGAGTCCTCAAGTTTCTTTTCTTGACTTTCACTGTTATTAGGCTTGTAAACCAAGTGGCTGGAGTCCTGGTGGTGCAGTGGTTAAGAGCTACAGCTACTAACCAAAAGGTCAGCAGTTCAAATCCACCAGCCGCTCCTTGGAAACCCTATGGGGGCAGTTCTACGCTGCTCTCTAGGGTTGCTATGAGTCACAATCAACTCGACGGCACACAACAGTCAAGTGGCTATGCTTCAGAATTCGGTCATTCATGCTACAACTCCTTGTCGGAAACATCAAATGGTGAAGTTGCCGCATATCCGATTAGGGAGGACAATGTCTTTTCTTCAAAATTTAGCATTTGGGCTGCTAGTTAGCTTTTGTTTTTATTTGGGTTGGGGTTGGGGTTGGGAAGTTGGCAGGAAATTCCTATTGCCCTCCCATTTCCAGATCACACATGTAATTGCAAGAGAATGTTACTCTTGTTTGAATAGGAAGTGGCCTAAGAAAGCTAGGTAGATAGGGCTATCAGCCAGTTCTTATGTCCTGGCAAAATATCCTTTTCCAACAACCTTTTTTAGTTCCCTTTGCCCATAGCTCCCTTATGCAATTTGTCACAACAGTTGTTAAGATACCACCTGTTATGGATTGAATAGTGTCCTCCCCCCACCAACCACAAAAAATATATGCTGATGTCCTAACCCTTGCACAGGTGAACGTGACCTTGTTTGGGGAGGCAGGTTTTCTTTTCGATGTCATCAGTTGAGTCATACCAGAGTAGGGTGGATCCTAATCCTAAACCCTTTTAGATGGTGTCTTATAAAAGAATGACAGACATGGAAAGACAGTCACACACAGGGAAAACAGCATGTGAGGATCCATCTACAAGCGAAAGAATGCCAGGAAACACCCAGAGCTACCAGAAACTGAAGGAGACAAGGAAGGCTCTTCCCTAGAGCCAACAGAGAGAGCATGCCCCTGCTAATGCCCTGAATGTGGACTTCTAGCCTCCAGAGCTGTGGGAAAATAAATGTCTGCTCTTTAAACCCCTTCACTGTGTGATATTTTGTTATGGCAGCCCTAGGAAACTAAAACAGCACCACCAATGGAAAATTCTGGCTCTTTTAGCTTTAGAAACACCATGCCTCTATTTTAAACCACTCATCAAAGACAATTTTCAACCGGACCGTCATCTCCATCAGAGAGCCTGAAATAGGATTTGAACAGAGCTTTATTTCGGAAGTCTTTGCACATTGTTCTGTTTGTTTGTTGTACATTTTGCTTTGGTTTGAACAAGCTCATTCCCTGTTTTGGGTCCACAGAAGGAGATGGCACTTTAGGAAGTGACTCTGAGATGGTATGAGAAGAAGCTTATACTTTCACTTTTACCTGCATGTGAACAAGTAGTCAGACACTAGGGCTGGTGCCCTGAATTCCTTCAACTTTTCAATTTTATAACTTAATTTTTCCATTACTTTTATGAAATATTTATATCATGCAGAAAATAATATCATCCATGTTCTCACCACCAAAATTTAACAGATGTTAAAATGCTGCCATATGTGCCTCTTCTGATCTTTGTCTTTTTTTAAGAAATAAAATGTTACAACTCAAAATCCAAACCCCCCTCCCATCTCTTCTCTGCCTTTGCTGCAGGAGCAACCACTCTCTGACAGTGTGTATCATTCCCATGAGTGTTTTACTCTGATCTTTATGTGTATATATGTATAAACAATACATAACATTGTCCTGAGTGACTCTTAATCTGCATAAAAAACAAAAACAAAAAAACCCACTGCCGTCGAGTTGATTTCGAATGAGTGTTAATCTGCATAGCTAGCATCAAACCGAGCACTTCGAGGTTTCTACCCTAGGGAAACTCACACATATGTACAAGGAGACATGTATTAAGTGCTATTCGCTGTAGTGCTATTTGCAATGGCAAGGACTGCTGGAAGCTGAAATAGACAAATAAAGACCTCCCCCTAGAGCCACACTTGGAATGTGGACTTCTAGCCTCCTGAAGTGTGAGAAAATAAATTTCTGCTCTTTAAAGCCACCCACTTGGGGCATTTCTGTTACAGCAGCACTGTAACTAAGATAATACATATAGATGTAGTCCATTTATTTTAACTGCTTTATAATATTCCTCTGTGTGAATAATCTGCAGTTCTATTTATTCATTCCCCTACTGATGGACAATCAGGTTCACCTCAGTGTCATTTATGTAAAGTAGTAGAAGCTTTGGCATCAGGCACCTGGGTTCTAATTCTGCCTCTATCACTTACTAGCTCTGTGATCTCAGAAACTTATTTAACCTCTTTTTGCCTGCTTCCTCATCTATAAAATGGGAATGGTAATATATACCTCAAAGAGCTAGTCATAAGGATTAGATAAATAATATATGTAAAGCACTTAGCACAATGCTGGGCAGAGACTGGGTACTCAGTACCAAAAACCAAACCAAACCCATTGCCGCGGAGTTGATTCCTACCCATAATGACCCTATAGTCAGGGTAGAACTGCCTCATAGGGTTTCCAAGGAGTGGCTGGTGGATTCAAACTGCCAACCTTTTGGTCAGCAGCCATAGCTCTTAACCACTGTGCCACCAGGACTCCTCGTACTCAATAAAAAAATTGTTACCAATATATAAAGTAACGCCATATCCATCACAGCCTCCATGCCAGGCACTGTGCTGAGCCCTTAAAGGACCCTCTCAATTCTCCCGACAAACCTACACAGCAGGTCCCACCGATTCCAGAGCCTGTGATTTAGATAACTATTATTACTACAACCTTCTGAGAGAAGCGTCCCCTCTGGCTCCAGGCCAATACACCACAGGCAGGTTAAAGTTGGCCTTGAATAGCTTGTGTCTGGGCAATAGGGGAATGGCCAGACTGTCTCTTATCTCAATATAAAGACCTCCAGGAAGCACACATGTACACATGTGTGTGTGCACACACACGTCTCAAACAAAATAAATGGAATAGCATTTCACTTATAGTTCAGAATCAGTCACATACATAGTTATATAAAAGATTTTTCATAAGCAACTTATTATTTGGGGAAAAATGTGATTCAGAAAACCTTAGTGGAAAGTTTAGCTGCCAATGCCAATAACATTTTGGAGACAGAGCCATCTACACAATATCTCTGCAAAAGGGATAAAATAAAGTTCCATTTCTATCTATGTCTGGAAATATAATTTCAGTCAGCTTTACAGGTGGACGGAATATCTCCATGTTTTGTGAATCATGAGGCCCTATCTAGCCAGTTGGATCCAACTGTTTAGCGCTTTTGATTCATGATTGAGCTTGATACCATCATTTGATACTCAGTACTCATTCCTACTTTCTTCCATGTACCTTCCTCTGGTGGCACAGTAGTTAAGCACTTGGTTGCTAACCAAAAGGTTGGGTGTTTGGACCCACTAGCCGCTCTGCAGGACAAAGATATTCAAGTCTGCTCTATAAAAATTACAGCCTTGGAAACTCTATGGGGGCAGTTCTACTCTGTCCTATAAGGTTGCTTTTTTTAATGAGTCAGAAGTGACTCAGCAGCAAAGGGTTATCCATTCCATCCTTCTTCCATGTGCCTGCCCCTAAAATAACCAGTTTCTGACTCATGGAAACCCCACATGTTTCATAGTAGGGTTTTCAACTGCTGATTTCCCAGAAGTAGATCACCAGGCCTTTTTTCCAAGGCACCTCTGGGTGGGCTTGAACCGTCAACCTTTGAGTTAGTGGCCAAATGTGTTAACTGTTTGTACCACCCAGGGACTCCTATAGAAAAACTAAAACCTTTATTTTCCAGGCTCTCTTGCAGCTAGGATTCTGGATATAAATTCCATTTGGCCAAAGGGATACACTTGGGCAAGATTTGGAAGACAGGAGTGAAGCAAAGGCTATTTCCTGCTGCTCTTGGTGCTACTGGTTGAGTGTGACTAGTCAGCCCTCAGCTTTGTCGGTGTGAGGTACTGAAGGCTGCATAGAGTGATGGAAGAGGCTGTAGTATTAGCTGCCTGGCCTCTGGGTCACAGTTAATGGTGATGTGCCTCCTGACTCCCAGTCCTCTAGCCCTTCCAAGGATTTTATAAGCACTGAACACTGACTGATACAATTCCCTTAGTGCTTTTCAAATGTTTCCACCAAAGTACTTTAAGAACGGTATGGCATGAACTCTACCTCCTCGGAATCTGGGGATATAGCCCCAAATGAGCCCTAGCGTGCATGAAATTTCTAAGGCTCATATTTTATCTCAGAAATTCATGCAGTTTACATTCTGCTTCATAATTCATCTGTTTGTTTTAATATAAAATGTCTTAAATTATTTACCTCCAAATAAAACATATGCCCGAGGAAGATGTGCTATGTTTATTGTATATCACAGATCAGTGGTTCCCAAAGCTGGATTTGCAACAGAACATGCACAGAACTTCAACAACTCCAGGTTTTGGAGACCCAGGCTATGCCTCCAGAATCAGAACTCTGAAGATACATGGAGGACCATGGAATCTGAATTTAGAAAAGCCCCCCAGTTGAGTTTTATTCACAGCCAGGTTTGAGAACAATCTGTTTGGATCATCAGGAAAATACATAAAAAATAACCAAAAAAAAAAAAAACCCATTGCCATCAAGTCAATTCTGACTCATAGTGACCATATAGGGCAGAGTGGAACTACTCAACAGAGTTTCTAAGGCTGGTGGTGCAGTGGTTAAGAGCTTGGCTGCTGACCAAAAGGTCAGCAGTTCAAATCCACCAGGCACTCCTTGGAAACCCTATGGGGCAGTTCTACTCTGTCCTAAAGGATCACTATGAGTCAGAGTCCACTTGATGGCAATTTCTTTTTTTTTAATCTTTACAGAAGCAGACTGCCACATCTTTCTCCCTGGGAGTGGCTGGTGAGTTTTTAACTGCTGACATTTTGGTTAGCAGATGAGCACTAAACCACTGTGGCCCCAGAATTCCTAGGAAAATAACTATATGGACTATATCCCCTCAGTTCCCCAAAGAGGTTTTTGCAGCGACTTGATGTTTTAGACTGCATTATTATAGAGGGTAAATAGATAAAATATTCAATCAAAGGTTTCTGTGTCTTTTACAAAACTATACTAAAAAAAAAACCCACTATGCCACTAAATGCCCCTTATATAAGAATCCATACAATAAATTTCTTCATGTTCCTCCTTTAGCATAAATACAAACATGAATGCAAAACAACAGGCAACATACTTCCCTTCTTCTCTTGGGTACCTGAAAGGTCAGCACTGAATTCTGTGCTCTGTTCCGTAGCTAAGTCATCCGATACTTCTGGTGCACTTATCGCATCCCTTCCAAACAATTTCTCTTTTGTAGCTTATACATTTATTTTTATTGTTCTATTTCAGGTCTTTAAATATTGTAAACAGCTTCAAACATGAAAGGGGTATAATTCGTAAGTTAATTAATTGGCTTTCTTTGGCTTTTGTCTGTTCAAGATGAAAGGCAATTGATTATCGTGAGCAACAATTATATTCAGCATATGAAGGTCTCGGAGGGTTGTGTCAACATACGCTCTTTTTATGTCATTATTTGTTTTGAGACTGCATTCTCATTATAAAGAAACAGAGAGAATAGAAAAATATATGAAGTAGAAAACCTAAGTCATCTGTACTGCAATATGGCTCCCTCCCCCCACGGCAAAAATACACCACTTTAAACAAATTAGTGTGTGCCCTCCCAGGTGTTATTTTCTGAGCATATATTTATATTGTGTGCTAGATACAGATTGTTAACATTATATATAATATTATCGTATGTTATACTATTATAAATTATGTAATGTATTTTCTTTTTTTATGTATTAGATAATTTATTATTACATATCTATACATTTTTTCTTTTTTAGTCTACTTACATATAGATAATATACATTAACCTATATATTATCTAATACATGTAAATACGTATTAAAATACATTTGTATTTTAATGTCAAAATCGGATTTTACTTTATATATTGTTCTGCAAGTTTCTGTTTTCTCTTATAGTTCATCTTGGATATCTTTGCAAGTCAATATTTACGAAGCTCTTTGACTATTTCCAACAGCGACATGCAATCCACAGTACGGATGAGTTGTAATGTATTCCCCGATCCTCTACTGAACTTACACTCTTAGCCAACAGCATGTCACAACACGGTGTTCCCATTGGGAAAGCAGGGGGAGCAAAGTTAGAAGTTGTTTTTTAAAGATGTGACCATTTGATTATTTTGTCTCTCACTTGCACTTACTGTTAACTACACGTAACTCATAGGCCCTCAATAAGGAATTTTTTTTAATACTAATGAAGTTTAGAAAGCCACAAATAGTAAGAACTCAGTGAATGATACCTGTTACCAGCTACACACTTAACTGGGCATTTTCGTTTCCTTCGGTTGACTCTAATAAAAGTAAAAATTCCACACAACCCAGATATCCAGATCAGGGTGCTCAGCAGGGATTTTCTATTACAATCAAGTCAATACCCAAGTTTTTAAGGCAGCTATCTGCCGAGTTGTCTTCAGCTTCACAGAAAACAAAAGCCAGCTCTTCCCTTAGTGAATCTAAAGGGGGAAGAGCGTTAAGTGGCTTTGTCTTCTACCGTGATCACCAAGCTGTTCTCACTGCAATCTGTGAACACCTAGTCCTGAACCAAATCAGGGACTCTCCAGAGGAAAACAGGAGGCATAGGTGACACTCACAGGAGACTAGAATCTTCCTGTAATCACACGGAGCTTGGCTCTGTAACTCCAAAAAAATGAACTCTTTTGATGAATGTTCATGGAGAAAGTTTTATATGAAGGCATCTCGTTGAACAATAAGCTGATTTATGTTGGAGAAATGCTTTATGTGACCACAGATATCTTGCTACATATGGTTGATTTTGGTGTGTGCGTTTGCATGCAGAGTGTGGGGTGTGGAAAAGAGGCATAAGTGTCACAATCCACACCCAGGTCTGCCTCCCATCCAGCCACATCAGTCCATTTAACAAATGTTCACTGCCAGGGCACTGCACTGAACTCAACCACATCAGAGAACTCATTCAAGGGAAATGGCTTAAACCACTACCAGCTCTACCTCCTTGAACCACTCCAAAGGCTCTCAGTTTGGGGAGTGATAACTGACCCCGTTGAGAAATGGTGAAAGCTGTGGGTATTCTTACCAGAAAAATGTTCATATGCACGACATTATGCATACATTTCAGGAGCTTCGTGGACCAAACTTAACAAAATGGTATTTATTTCAATAAAAGCAATTCGTAGGCTGATGCAGCTAAATGGCATTTTTGTGTTCACACCTTTGTATAACTTTTCCTATAAATGTATTCACAAAGCTCTAATAATCCTTTGTTAGATCTCATATTCCTCTCCTCAATTCGGAAAAAAAGGTCATCTTACAAAAGAGCCCAAAGAGACACATCCGAAGAGTGTTCCTTTACTGCCATCTAGTGGAATTTTGTTGAAAAATAGTAAAGACTACAAGGTTTTTTTCCTTCTAATTTTCAGCACCCATATACCTCTCACCTATATTTACCAATTATTAACATCTTGCTACACCCATTACTGGAGACCCTGGCGGCACAGTAGTTAAGTGCTACAGCTGCTAACCAAAAGGTCAGCAGTTCGAATTCACCAGCCACTCCTTGGAAACCCCATGGGGCAGTTCTACCCTTTCCTGTAGCATCACTATGACTTGAAGTCACCTCGACGCCAATGGGTTTGGTATGGTTTTACACCATTCCATCTCTGGAAGAAAGAAGGCTACTTTCATCATGACACTTCACCATGAAACATTTTAGCATGCACCGCCCAAGAAGAAGATGCTCCTAAGAAAATAACATAAATTCAATATCATCCAGCACAGTCCATACTAAAATTTTTTCTGTTGTATCCAAAATGCCCTTTATAGCTTCATTTTTCCAATCCAGTATCCCATAAAGATTCACTCAGAGCATTTGACTGTTGACCCTCTTTGATCACACCATCCAGAACAATCCCCCTAACTCCCTCTGTTCTTCATGACACCAAATCTTGGAAGAGTCCAGGCCAGTTGTCCTGCATCACACCCCACACTCTAGATGTGTCTATTTCCTGGTGATGAGACTCAGGTCAAACATTTCCACCAAGAACACCACATAAATGACAATGTGTACCTCCGACTGGATCACATGGGAGGCTTGCAGTGTCAGGATGAACCACTATTGGCATTGCCAGGCCTGACAGAGCACTTGGTTAGGATGGTGACCACTGGAGTTTTCCATTGTAAAAACAGATTTTTCTTTTTGTAAAAATTGCTCCATGGAGTGATACTTTGATAGCTGTTTCCAACAACATTTTGCCACGTTAGTACCCATTGATGATCTTTATCTGAAACAACTGTTACTTTGGGGGTTATAAAATAGCAGTTGTGTAATTATGAAAGTTCCTTTTACATTTATTAGCTGGAATTCTTCTATACATTTTTTTAACTTTTGTCTTTTTTCTCCTCCCGCTTTCTTTTATTTTTAATATCGCCATGGATTCATGGACTTTTACCTCAACACTTATAAACTGTTACCATCATTATTCCTTTTGATGTTCAAATTATTCCAGACTTAGCCAGTGGATATTCCTTCAGCTTGGCTCTTGTATCTTTTTGACATAGTCCCATCATTATCTGATCACTTTCTAACCTTTCCACAAAGGAGAGCCAGGCCTTAATGGCTTCACTGGTGAATTCTACCAAATGTTTGAAGAAGAACTAACACCAATCCTTCACAAGTTTTTCCAAAAAAAATAGAAAAAAAGAGAACACGTCATAATTCATTCTACAAGACCAGTATTACCCTGATACCAAAATCAAATCCACTACAAGAAAAGGAAATTACAGATCAATTTTCCTTACAACTATAGGTGCAAAAATCCTCTAAAACTACCAAATACAGCAACATATAAAAAGAAGTATACACCATGACCAAGTGGGATTTATCCCAAGAATACGAGGTTATCTCAACATATGAAAATCAACGAAATACACCGTATTAATGGAATAAAGGGCAAAAACCACGTAATCATCTCAATAGATGTAGAAAAAAAAATTTTATACAAAATCTAACACCTGTTCATGATTAAAACACTCAACAAACTAGGAATAGAAAGAATCTTCTTCCACCTGATAAAAGCTATCCACAAGAAGCCCACGGCTAACGTCATACACAGTGGTGGAAGAACTGGGTGCTTTCCGCCAAAGATCAGGAGCAGGGCAAGGATGTCTGTTTACACCACATCTATTCAACACTGTACTGGAGGTTCTAGGCAGTGAAATTAGGCAAGAAAAAGAAATAAGAGGCATCCAGATTAGAAAGAAAGAAGTAAAACTAGTTCTATTTGCAGATATTTTATATATAAAATCCCAAGGACTCCACCATAAATCTATCATAATTAATAAACAAGCTCAGCAAGGTTATAGAATATAAGATTAATACACAAAAATCAATTACATTTCTATACGGTAGCAATGAACAATCTGAAATGAAACTTGAGAAAAGATCAATTCATTTATAGTAGCATTAAAGAATTAAAATACTTAGGAATGAATCTATCAAAAGAAGTGCAAGACATACACTGAAAGCTAGAAAATATAATTGAAGATATTAAAGAAGACACAAATTAATGAAAAGACATCATGTTTGTGTACTGGAATACAATATTTTTAAGATGATAATATTCCTCAAATTGATTTACAGATTCATTGAAATCCCTACCCAAATACCAGTTGCATTTTTTGTGCAGAAATTGACAAGTTGATTGATCCTAAAATTCATATGAAAATGTAAACAACTTAGAATAGCTAAAGTCATCTCGAAAAAGAAGAACAAAGTAGGAGGATTCACACTTTCCAAGTTGAAACTTACTACAAAGCTAAAGTCGTCAAGAGAGTGTGTTACTGGCATAAGGATAGAAATATAGATCAATAAAGAGCCCAGAAATAAGTTTTACATTCACGGTCAACTGAGTTTTGACAACAGTGCCAAGACAATTCAATGGGGAAAGAATAATCTTTTCAAGAAATGGTGCTGAGACAACTGTACACCCGCATTCAAAGAATGAATGTGGACCCCTGTTGTTTGTTGTTAGGTGCTGTCAAGTTGGTTCTGACTCACAGCGACCCTATGCACAACAGAGCAAAACACTGCCCCCACATGTCTGTCAGTTTGTCTTACTGTGGGGGCTTGTGTGTTGCTGTGATGCTGGAAGCTATGCTACCGATATTCAGATACCAGCAGGGTCACCCGTGGAGGACAGGTTTCAGCTGAGCTTCCAGACTAAGACAGACTAGGAAGAAGGACCCGGCAGTCTACTTCTGAAAAGCATTACCAGGGAAAACCCTATGAATAGCAGCGGAACATTAGACAGACCCCTACTAAATACCATATACAATAATTAACTCAAAATGGATCACAGATCTAAATGTAAGAGCTAAACGTGTAAAGCTTTTCAAAGAAAATATAGGAGTAAATCTTCACGACCTTGACTTAAACAGTAGTGTTTTAGATATGACACCAAAAGCAAAACTGACAAAAGAAAAACAGACAAATTGGACTCATCAAAACTAAAAACTTTCGTGCTTCAAAGGACACCATCAAGAAAGTGAAAAGAAAACCCACAGATTAGGAGAAATATTTGTAAATCAAATACATGATAAAGGACTTGTACCAGGAATACATAAGGAACTCTTATAATTCAATAATAAAATAATAAACAATTTTTTTAACTTGGCAAAGGATTGGAGCAGATAGTTCTCCAAAGAAGATACACAAATGGCCAACAAGCACATGAAAAGATGCTCAATGTCATTAGTCATTAGGGAAATGCAAACCAAAACCACTAGGATGCTTAAAAAAGACAGAGAATAAAAAGTGTAACTAAGGATATGAAGAAATTGGAATCCTCATACATTGCTGGTGGGAATGTAAAATGGTACAACTTCTGTGGAAAAGAATTTGGTGGTTCCTCAAAAAGTTAAACATAGAGTCTTACCATATGACTCGGCAATTCCACTCCAAGGTATATATCCCAAAGAACTGAAAGCAGAGACTCAAACAGATGCTTGTACAATCAGCGTTCATTGCACCATTATTCACAAT
Organism: Loxodonta africana; assembly: GCF_030014295.1. Lineage (NCBI taxonomy): Eukaryota > Metazoa > Chordata > Mammalia > Proboscidea > Elephantidae > Loxodonta > Loxodonta africana. The sequence continues at coordinate 170,164,144 of NC_087369.1, read as the reverse complement.
AGCCAAAAGGTGGAAACAACCCAAATGTTCATCAACTGATGAACGGAGGAACGAAATATGGCATCGCCATACAATGGAATATTCTTCAGACATAAAAGGGAATAAATTACTGACACATGTTACAGCATGGATGAGCCTTTCAAACATTATGCTAAGTAAAAGAAGCTATACACAGAAGGCTACATATGACTCCATTCATATGAAGTAGCCAGAACGAACAAATACATTGGGACAAAAAGTAGAGTAGTAGTTGCCAGGGACTTAAGGCAAGGGGAGGGAAGAGAGGAATGATGAGAGACTGCTTAATGGGTGTGAGGTTTTTTTTTGAGGGAGGATGAAGATGTCCTGGAACTAGATAGTGGTGATGAGTGCACAACCATTGAATTGTACATGTTGAAATGGTAAACTTTATGGTATGTGAATTATGTCCCAATAAAGCTGTTATTTAAAAAAAAACTATACGAAAAGATATTAAGAAAAGTGTCACCCCCATCCCTATCCCCTCAACCCTATTCCCACCCACCACCTCTAGATAACAATTTTTGTTAGTTTCTGGTTTATCCTTCCTCTCTGTCCTATCGGGTTGCTATGAGTTGGAATCGACTCGTCGGCACTGGGTTTTTTATCAGTTTGTAAAAATAAGTATATAGCTTTATTGCCTCTTCTTTCTTATACACAAAGTACCTTACTATATAAACTCTCTTGTACCTTGCTTTTCTCACTTAATAATATACCCAGGAAATCACACCATATTTGCTTATAGAGATCTTCCTCATTCTTTCTACAGATGCATAGTACTCTATCAAGCAGTCCCCTATGAATGGTCATTTCAATTATTTCCAATATTTTGGTATTACAAATAATGCTGCAATAAATAACCTTGGGCATATGTTGTTTCACATTTGTGGAGGTGTGTATTCAGCCTAAGGAGCCTTGGTGGCACAGTGGTTAAGCCATCAGCTGCTAACTGAAAGGTGGGTGGTTTGAACCCAGCCGTTGCTCTGTGGAAGAAAGTTGTGGCAGTTCAAGTCCACCCAGAAATGCATCAGAAGAAAGGCCTCGTGATATACTTCTAAAAACTCGGCCACTGAAAATCTTATGGAGCACAGTTCTGCTCTGATACACGTGGGGTCGCCATGAATGGGAACTGACTTGTTGGCAACTCTTGCTGGTGGTGGTGTGGTGGTGGTGATGGTGGTAATGGTAGTGGTGGTGGTGATGGTGGTAATGGGAGTGGTGGTGGTGGTGGTGGAGGTGGGGGTCGGGGTAGTGGTGTGGGCCCAGGATTCTCATTCCTAACAAGTTCCCAGGTGATATTGATCTTTTTGCTCTGGGGGCCACACTCTGAGAATCACTGCCCTACAGCCTCTGCATTAATCATGCATTTCCAATAAGCTTTCAATAGTGGAAATGATCTGCTGTTTCAATTATAAAATACATTACCTTAAAAAACAAAATAACACTTTTGCTCCCACTTCTCCCACCAGCTATTGCTGGACTTCTTTGTTTCTCCTGAAGCAAAATTTCTCAAACAAGTGGCCTATGTGTGCTGTCTCCAGTTCCTCTATTTAGTCTCTCTTCAACTAACTCCAATCAGATTTTCACTCCTACCACTCCATCAAGGTCTACAAAAACCTCCATATTGATAAAGCCACATTCAGTTCTCAGCTTTCATCTTAGTGACCTACCAGCAGCATTTGACCATTGATGACACCCTCATTCTGTCCTCCTTTGACTTCCAGAAGACCACACACTTTAGATTTTCCTCCTATCTCCCTTGACACTCTCAGTCTTCATTGCTGGCTCTCTTCTTTTTCCCTACATCAATTTCAGTATACCCCAGAGCTTAGTTCCTGGTCTTCTTCTCTATTTCATTCATCCTACCCCACGCTTTGAATACCATCTATATTCCCAAATTTACGTCTCCAGCCCTGAACTCCAGAATCATATAAACAACTGCCTACCTTAACATCAGCATTTGAATGTCTATCAAAAAAAAAAAACCCCACTGCCCTCGATTCCAACTCATAGCGACCCTACAAGACAGAGTAGAACTGCCACATACGGTTTATTAACCAAAGCCAAACAAAACCCACTGCTGTCAAGTCAATTGTGACTCATAGTGACCCTATAGGACAGAGTAGAACTGCCCCATAGAGTTTCCAAGGAGCACCTGGAGTATCTGAACTGCCAACGCCTTGGTTAGCAGCCATAGCACCTAACCATTACGCCACCAGGGTTTCCTATAGGGTTTATTAGTCACCTCAAATTCAACATGGCCAACTCTTGATCTTCCCTGAAAACCCATTCCTCCTGCAGCCTTCCCCATTATCAGTATTGATAGCAACTCCATCCTTCCAGTTTTTCCCAAATTACTCTCTTTCTCTTCCACTTGGCATCCAATCTGTCAGGAAATCCTCTTGGCATTTCCTCCAAAATATACCCAGAATCTGGTCCTAAAAGCCTATGAGCAGCCATCTAGGATACTCCACTGGTCACACCTCTTTGGGAGCAATGAAGAATGAAGATAATTAAGACACAAGGGAAAGATTAGTCCAAAAGACTAACAGACCACATCTACCATGACCTCCACCAGGCTGAGTCCAGTAAAACGAGACGGTGCCCGGCTACCAGCACTGACTGTTCTGACAGGGATCACAATACAGGGTCCCAGACAGAGCTGGAGAAAAATACAGAACAAAATTCTAACTCACAAAAGAATACCAGACTTGCCGGCCTAACAGAGACTGGAGAAACCTTGAGAATATGGCTCCCAGACACCCTTTCAGCTCAGTAATGAAGTCACTCCTGAGGTTTACCCTTTGCCCTTCAAGACCAGACAGGCCCATAAAACAAAACGAGACTAAAGGGGTACACCAGCCCAGGGGCAAGGACTAGAAAGCAGGAGGGGACAGGAAAACTGGTAACAGGTCGAGAAGGGAGAGTGTTGACATATGGTGAGGTTGTTAACCGATGTCAAAAAAAAAGTGTACTGTTTAATGAGAAACCAGTTTGTTCTGTAAATCTTCATCTAAAGAACAATAAAAAAAAAGATTCTTAAGAAAAAAAATATATATATACCCAGAATCTGACCTTCTCAATACCCCCCTAGTTTGAGCCATCTACATTGCTGCAATGGGCTCTTTACTGGTGGTGTCCCTGCTTCCACCTTTGCAGCCTTTTCATCTGTTCCCAACACAGCAGCCAGAGTAATTCTATTAAAATACAAGCCAGGCCACATCTTTTCTCTGCTCAAAGCCCTGCAAAGGCTTCCATCTCACACAGGGTAAAAGCCCAGGTCCACCCCTTGACCACGTTCCTATGCGTCGTCTGCTCCCCTCCCCCCATCACCTCTCTGGCCTCATTGCTCTCTCTGAATCAGCCACGCAGGCCACTGGGCTCTTCCGCAAACATGCCAGGCACAGTCCCAACTTGGACTCTTTCCTCTAGCTGTCCTCTTCACTGAAATGGACTTTCCTTAGACATCAGCTATGCTAACTCTGTTACATCCTTTGGATTTTTCCCGAATCTTCCCTGCCTAATTAAGTCTATCCTGATTATTCACTAGTGTAACCTGTGCCTCCCCATTGAGACCAGTCTGAACCCCTCTCCCCCTGCTTTAGTCTTCCTTTTTTTCCATAATACTTAGCACATTCAGATATACTATATAATTTACTTATTATGTCTATTGGTTCTTCTCTGTCTTACCTCCCCTCACTAGAATCTAAGCTCCTTGAAGGCAGAGCTCTTTATTTTATTCCATAATATATCCTAAGCACACAGAATATAGCATCCTTAGCCTGAAATATAGTAGGTGCTCAATAAATATTTGTTTAATGAATGAACAAATCTGCTCTTGTTCTTCCAGAAAAGTCATTGCCACTGCTGCTCTTTTTGAGACACTTCCACTGGTCCCAACCTGCAGCATCCATTCAGTCCTCAGCCCATGCTATGCTCCAAGGAGAAATGGAAAGAATGTTCTTGCCTCCATAAGACTGAGGCCTAGTCTCTGGGGCCAGTAAGAAGAACAGACATTCTGCTCACTCATCCCTCACCAAGCTCTACCCCCAGCGGCCAGACGGTCAACAAAAGTCCTCCCAGTTCCATGCCCAATGTAATCAACTGATGCAAACGGATGCTCAGCTATGTCTGAATCTTAGTTTTTGCTCAAACACAAACTTGTACATTTAAAATGAGGTGATTGGATTAGATGATCTCTGGTGTTTTATAGTTCTAAATGTTCTTATTATGACCTAACAGCTTAGCTTAAATAGTTAAGACCCATTTTCCGGTGTGATAATTATTTCTAATGCTTATTGTTCCCAGTAGGATCCTGTACTTAAAGAAGTTTTAAGTCAATACATGATCCTGGTTAGAATGGGAAAAAAATGCAGAACAAAACTCAAATTCTCAAAAATGGCCAGACTAACTAGACCACTGAGACCAGAGGGCTCTCTGAGACTAATGCCCTGAGATGGTATTTAAACCCTGAACCAAAACTATCCCCTGAGATCACCTGTTAACAGAAAAGCAGGGTGACACACAAAATAAAGGATATTACCCATTAGATTGGTGCTCTACTAAAAACAACCAGCTGTATGATGAGAAGATGAGATGATAAGGGGACAGGGAAACTAGAGTATTGGAAATGGAACAACCAGAACACAATTTATGAGAATGTTGACACAATGCGAAACACGTAACTAATGTCATTGATCAATTTGTGTGGAAATTGTCAAAGGGGAACCTAACTTACTATGTACACTTTCACCAAAAACAATAAAAAACTTCCGCCCCCCCAAAAAAAAGTTGTAAGTCAATAGACCTACAGGCTGTCCTGTGAGCTGTTTCATAGTAAACGAGCGTCCCACGACCATCTACACCGGGTGGAGGACTTGACATTCGGATTGAGCAACCATTCACTACCCCATGTTCATTAGGTGATTTTTTTCTCCCTCTGGGGAATCAAGTGGTCATCTGTCTAAACTGTCTAAATAAACCAGTTGTAGGAGAATGTTTTGGAAGACCATTTCTCTAACTACAGCAAGACACTGTGGCCTATATAAAAGTGAAAATGAACAAGGCTCTGAAGGCTGTATTTAGCTTTTCGTTGTCTAACGCATTATTTAGGCGTCAATCAGCCTGAGCCTCTTCTCCCAGCCTTGGTGCTCAACTAAGACAGAAGCAGCAGAATATTTGGGGGTCATGTTGGCTTTTCCTGGGAGATGCTAGTCTACGTGACCTAGTTTTTTATTGTTGCTGTTTCTCTTTTTCTAAACTTTTTATTTTGAAATAATTATGGATTTACACGTAGTTGCAAAGATAGAGAAGTCCCATGTACCCTTCGCCCAGTTTCCCCCAACAGTTACATCTTATGTGACTATAGTACACTATCAAAACCAGGAAATTGGCTTTGATGCCGTCATGGACTGAATTATGTCCCCTCAAAAATGTATCAATTTGGCTAGGCCATAATTCCCTGTATTGTGTGGTTGTCCTCTATTTTATGACTGTAATTTTATGTTAAAGAGGATTAGGGTGAGCTTGTAACACCATCCTTACTCAGGTCACCTTCCTGATCCAATGTAAAAGCAGTTTCCCCGGGGTGTGGTCTGCACCACCTTTTATCTCACAAGAGATAAAAGGAAAGGGAAGCAAGCAGAGAGTGAGAGACCTCATACCACCAAGAAAGCAGAGCATGTCCTTTGGACACATGGTCCCTGTGCCTGAGAAGCTACTCGACCAGGGGAAGACTGATGACAAGGACCTTGCTCCATAGCTGACGGAGAGAGAAAACCTTCCTCTGAAGGTGATGCCCTGAATTTGGACTTGTAGCCTACTAGACTGTGAGGAAATAAATTTCTCTTTGTTAAAGCCATCCACTTGCGGTATTTCTGTTACAGCAGCACTAGATGTCTAAGATGGATACAATGTGTGTGTGTAGTTCTATGTCATTTTATCACATGTGTAGATTCCTGTAACCACTGCCCTAATCCAGATACAGAGCTAGTCCATCACCACAGAGAGCTCTCCATTATAGTTCTATCCACCCCCTCCTCCCTACATAACAATTTAAGGGATATGGTGCCTCAGATGGGATTTCATTACTGTAAAGCACATATACCTAACAACTCTAAGAACAGGCAGGCATCATTTCCACAGCCAAGAAACCCCTCACAAGTTGTCAAAGCTCTGTTTTGAGCCTGTGCTCACAAGCTATCAGTTCACTTTATTTACTGTCATAAAAATCTGAGCTATATCTGAGCTGTCCTAGGAATATTTAACATTCAAAAATATTTTAGTTAACTTATTCTATTCTTGTCCTGGTTGAAGCATGGATTTAAAGAAAAAATCCCCTTCATAAGCAATTGTTTAAAATGCCTGCTCCAATGACCCAGTTACATGCTCAATAACACAATGCAATCTGAATCCAGGGCTCCAAGTACAAACGTCTTCTCCATTTAAAATGAGGTGATTGGATGAGATGATCTGGTGTTGTCTAGTTCTACATGTTCTTCTTATGACATTACAACTTAGCCTAAATAGTTAAGGCTCGTTTTCCAGTGTGATAATTATTTCTAATGCTTGTTGTTCCCAGTATGGTCCTCTTCTTTAAAAAGTTGTAGGTCAACAGATGATTCTGGATAGAATAGAAATAAATTCCAGGAAAAAAAAAAAACTCGAATTCTTAAAAATGGCCAGACTAACTGGCCCACTGAGACCAAAGGACTCCCAGAGACTATCGCCCTGAGATGCTATTTAAACCTTGAACCAAAACTATCCCCTGAGAGCACCTTAGTAGCATCTGATCACTTTCTCTCTGGAATGCACACAGAAGAGAAAGAGCTCCAGGTCCTAAGTGTTTAAAATGCAAACCCTCTCACTAATGGGAACACTGCCTCAGTGTTACCTCATCCAATCTTCACCATTTTTCTTCTCTTATCCTACTACCTTTCTCCTTTTTCTAGCTACCCTTCCTACAGAAAGATTTTTCTCCCCACCTACCATAATACAAAAACAAAACAAACCTGTTGCTGTGGAGTCAATTCAGATTCATAGTGACCCTGTGGGACAGAGTAGAGCTGCCCCATAGGGTTTCCAAGGAGCAGCTGGTAGATTTGAACTGTCAACCTTTTGGTTAGCAGCCGTAGCTCTTAACCACTACGCCACCAGGGTTCCTACCATAATAATGCCCCTGAAAAACATTGAACTATATCTAGCCAGTTCTCAGTCCAGAAGTTCTGCTATCTATCAAACCTACCAGCCACTCCACAGGAGAGGGATGTGGCAGTCTGCTTCCATGAAGATTACAGTCTTGGAAATCCTCTGGGATTTCCTATAGGGTTGCTATAAGTCAGAATCAACTCGATGGCAAAGAGTTTGGGTTTTTGTTGTTGTTGTTTTATGGTTTTTGGTTTGGCCCCATCACAAAATTTCCAAGGATATGAATACATGACATAGTTTTACGATAAAAATGGCACCCAACTATACATAGAGTTTTGTAGTATGCTTTGTTAACTGTACACATGAGCATTTTTCTATTTCAATAAATATTTCAGTATTCTTAAAGGTGGAATAAGGAGAATTCTGGCAAAATAGCAGATGAAGCTGAAGTGAATCCATAGCCCATTGCCACAGAGTCAATTCTGACTCATAGTGCCCCTACAGGACAGAGTAGAACTGCCCCATAGGGTTTCCAAGGAGCGGCTGGTGGATTTGAACTGCCAATGTTTTGGTTAGCAGCTGCCATAGCTCTTAACCATCGTGCCACCAGGGCTCCAGTGGATCCGTACCTTATGCTAAAAACATCTAGGGATGCCGGATAAAATATAATACCCAAACAAACAAACTTTACTACATAGCTTTGCTTGAAAGGAAAGGTAAATCTTGAGAGGTCATAAGGAAAGAGAAATCAGAGCCACAGCTCGAGTGATTGGTTTTCCCATTGAAATTCCTGCATCCCAGGAAAATCCTGGGCAAACCAGGGTGGTTGATCTCCCAGGGCGGTAAGGGAAAGCCGACACACAGTGGACTTGCAGGTGTTTCCAGCCAGTATGAACTCTAGGGGGCTGGTTATAACACTCTTAATTCTCTTATCAGTCCCAATTGTTAGTTTGTTGATTCTTGGACAGTCTATGTAAATAATGTATTTGCAAATGACAGAGTCTGCCTCTCTCAGTCTTTACAAGTTGTTTATTTCTTTTACATTATTGTTTGGCTAGATCTTCTAGTATTATGTTAAATAGTTTTTTAGGATTTCAGGCACTCTGGTCTTGTTTTGGAGCCCTGGTTGCATAGTGGTTATAACAGCTCGACTGCTAACCAAAAGGTCAGCAGTTTGAATCCACCAGCCACTCCTCAGAAATCCGATGGGGGGATTCTACTCTGACTCATAGGGTCTCTATGTGTAGGAATCAACTTGATGGCAATGGGTTTTCGGGTTTGGCCTTTTTCTAGGAGTTCTGGTGGTGCAGTGGTTAAGCACTCAGCTGCTAACAAAAAGGTCAGCAGTTCAAACCTACCAGCCACTGCACAGGAGAGAGATGTGGCAGTCTGCTTCCATAAACATTACAGTCTTGGAAACCCTGTGGGGTAGTTCTACTCTCTCCCATAGGGTCACTAGGAGTCAGAATCGATGAGATGGCAAACGGTTTGGTTTTCTGTTTGGTTTCTTTTGGTTTGGTCTTGTTCCTGATCTTAAAGAGAATGCTTCTAAAGTTCTCCCATTAAATCTGTTTACTTTACTTTTATAAGGTTAGAAGAATTTCCTTTTATTTCTATCTTACCAAGATTTTTTAAGTCATAAATGGATGTTGACCTTTATCAATTGCTTTTTTTCTGCATCTTTTCAGAAAATCTTGTAATTTTTCTCCTTCAGTCTATTAATATATAATATGTATATATTGCTACGTATTCCAGCATGGGAACATATTTGCACTCCTGGAAAAAAACCCTACTTAATACATTGTTGGAGTCAATTACCTAATATACATACGTGTGAGATTGTTAAATTGCCTTCAAGTTAAATTGGCCTCCAATAGTCTTTTCTTTGGCTATCTTTACGTGATTGTGGTACCTAGAGCATACTAGCTTCATAAAAGCATTGTGTAGTTTTCTCTCTTGTCCTATTTTCTAGAACAATTTGTACAAGGCAGGGATTATCTATTCCTGAAAGTCCAATAAAATTCTCCTTTAACAAAATCTGAGTCTGATGCTGGAGACAATGAGTAGAATGTAAAGAGTGCAACTAGAAGCTCTTACACTGACCACTCTTCTATCCCTAGGCCTCTCTCAACATCTCCCACGTTTCGCTCCACACACTGGCTTTGCCCAAAGGTCTTTGACAGACTTTTCATTGTTGAGTTCGGTGCCAAGTCCCATCAACTTCCCCCTCATTCTTTTGGCAGGGGTGGAGATGGGGGAGGAAGCCATATATGGTAACTTGGTTTGCCCTATATGACATTTTTTTTAAGATTTTTTTTTTGTTTTATTGTACTTTTGATGAAGGTTTGCAGAACAAATTAGTTTCTCATTAAACAATTAGTACGCATATTGTTTTGTGACGTTGGTTACCAACCCCGCGACATGTCAACACTCTCCCCTTCTCAACCTGGGGTTCCCTATTACCAGCTTTCCTGTCCCCTTCTGCCTTCTAGTTCTTGCCCCTGGGCTGGTGTGCCCCAGACAATATCATTTTAATGTGACTTTGGTCTGCTGATTGAAAGGAGTTTTGGAATAGGAAACTGAGGCCTTTTAAAAGCTTTTATTGCCTTCCTTTGCTCTTCTGGCACATTCAGACTTACTCTTTGTCTTCCAGTATCATCTCTCTTCCTTCTTTGTTCAAGGTTCCTTAGAAACTTCCTCCAGGAACTGCTTCCCTGCCCCACCCACCACAAGGGAAAACTTGGCACCTCTCCTGTGCGTTCCCACAGCAACCTATTCGTCCATCCATCTGTGATAGCTCCATCTATTCACAAGTGTAAAGCACTGCTCACAAATGTCCACCTCATTAGAATACAAACTTCTTGAGGGCAAGGAGTGTGGTTGTTGATTTCTATGCCCCCAAGAATTCAACAGTGAGGAACCCTGGTGGCCTAGTGGTTAAGAGCTCGGCTGCTAACCAAAAGGTTGGCAGTTCGAATCCACCAGCCACTCCCTGGAAATCCCATGGGGCAGTTCTACTCTGTCCCATATGGTCACTATGAGTCGGAATCAACTCAACAGCAATGGGTTTGGTTTGTTTTTCATAGTCCGTAAAAAACAAACAAAAAAAAGACAACCATTGCTGTCGAATCAATTCTGACTCATAGGGACCCTCCAGGACAGAGTGGAACTGCCCCATAGAGTTTTCAAGGAGCACCTGGTGGATTTGAACTGCTGACCTTTTGGTTAGCAGCCATAGCACCTAACTATACCACCAGGGTTTCCTTATAGTCAGTAGGTGCTTCTTAAAATATGTTAAATGAGGTAGCAAATTACAATTTCATTATCTGATAATACCTTGTAATACCTAACATGTACTATATCAGGTGTTTTCAAAGAATCTTACTGAAGGAGAAGACAGGCAAGGTTGTTTTTCTTAACTGATCATTTGAGCTGAGGTCACACAAATAGTGGTGCCATGAGTAGGAACCCTGACTACCAAACAATGGACCTACCCACCAGGAGGACACTGCCTCTCACACTTCCCCCTACTATGAAGTCTTTGCTTCAGTGTATTTGCAAGTCTCACTCTGAGCTTTCAAAGTTGAGTTTTATAAATTCACACTGCAAAGATCATTTCTGCCTAGTTATTCGGCCCCCACTTAGTGCTTCCTCCCAGCGAGTGGTGGCTCTGTGGTTCCGTTCCCATGGTGCACAGAGCCAGCTCCCGCTATATACAGATTATAGTGAACCTCAATTAGGCAACACAACACGTGTGCAAAATGTAGGCTCTGTGAGGCCAAGGATTTTTTTCTGATTTGTTTGCTGCTGTATCCCCAGTGCCTAAAACAGTGTCAGAATGAATGAATTGCTGAGTATAGAGTTCTGAGAACACTATAGTGTACTTTGCTTTACATACGGGGTCCTACAAAATTCAAGTAAAAATATTCAAGGAGTGCTTCCTATGGACAATACATTGTGCTAGGTGTAGTATCAGTCCTATAGGTTAACTTACTCCCCAAGGCTGGCTTCCTGGGCCTGTTACCTATGCAGTCCCACGGAACCCACCTCTTAAAAGGGTCCTGCACTTGATTTAATGCTCTGCTTTTGGTGTCTTGAAATTTTTAATAATTTATGAACCAGTGGCTCCAGATTCTTATTTTGCACCAGACCCCACGAATTACATAGCCGGCCCTGCTATTCCTCAGTACCTTTTCATTTGAGCTTGGCCTCCCTCTGCTGTCTTCTACCCTGTAGTTATAACCCATCTACACAACTATATTTTCTTTGCGAGTCCTCTCCCCAAGATCTGAGGCAGGCAGCAGCTAGCCTGGCCTCCCTGCATATAACACTTTGGACTGAGGCTCCGAATTCAGCCTGGCAACCCCGTGTTAGGTATTATCAGTTTTCCTGGTGCCCCCTAAGGGAAAGTTATGCGCCATTTAGGCCACGGATAGGTAAGAAATGGTCACAAAATGCCATAATGAATGAAGTGCTCCTTTATTGGGCTGAAGAGAAGCCCTTATTTTACGAAGCTCCCATTGCCCATGATGCTGATATCCAAGAGAGATCTTGCCCTCGTCCTCCTAGCGAATGAAGTTTACATCCATCCAGATTCTCTCCCAATGTCTGGCTGGTGAGGGGGTGAGGCAGAAAATCTTTGGTTTTGACCACTGGTGATTCTTGCCTTAAAATCTCAATGTCCACCCTAGGAGCCCTAATACAAGGTATAAACAGAATACAAAACATTACCAAAAATGATGAAGAGAAACCCGATAACTGGGAGCTCCTAAAAATCAAACACCTATGCTCATCTAAAGACTTCACCAAAAGAGTAAAAAGACCACCTACAGATTGGGAAAGAATTTTCAGCTATGACATCTCCGACCAGCGCCTGATCTCTAAAATCTACATGATTCTGGCAAAACTCAACCACAAAAAGACAAACAACCCAATCAAGAAGTGGGCAAAGGATATGAACACACATTTCTCTAAAGAAGATATTCAGGCAGCCAACAGATACATGAGAAAATGCTCTCGATCATTAGCCATTAGAGAAATGCAAATTAAAACTACGATGAGATTCCATCTCACACCAGCAAGGCTGGCATTAATCCAAAAAACACAAAATAATAAATGTTGGAGAGGCTGCGGAGAGATTGGAACTCTCATACACTGCTGGTGGGAATGTAAAATGGTACAACCACTTTGGAAATCTATCTGGCGTTATCTTAAACAGTTAGAAATAGAACTACCATACAACCCAGAAATCCCACTCCTAGGAATATACCCTAGAGATAGAAGAGCCTTCATACAAACAGATATATGCACACCCATGTTTATTGCAGCTCTGTTTACAATAGCAAAAAGTTGGAAGCAACCAAGGTGTCCATCAACGGATGAATGGTTAAATAAATTGTGGTATATTCACACAATGGAATACTACGCATCGATAAAGAACAGTGACGAATCTCTGAAACATTTCATAACATGGAGGAACCTGGAAGGCATTATGCTGAGCGAAATTAGTCAGAGGCAAAAGGACAAATATTGTATAAGACCACTATTATAAGATCTTGAGAAACAGTAAACCTGAGAAGAACACATACTTTTGTGGTTACGAGGGGGGGAGGGAGGGAGGGTGGGAGAGGGTTTTTTTATTGATTAATCAGTAGATAAGAACTGCTTTAGGTGAAGGGAAAGACAACACTCAATACATGGAAGGTCAGCTCAATTGGACTGGACCAAAAGCAAAGAAGTTTCCGGGATAAAATGAATGCTTCAAAGGTCAGCGGAGCAAGCGCGGGGGTCTGGGGAGCATGGTTTGCGGGGACTTCTAAGTCAATTGGCAAAATAATTCTATTATGAAATCATTCTGCATCCCACTTTGAAATGTGGCGTCTGGGGTCTTAAATGCTAACAAGCAGTCATCTAAGATGCAGCAATTGGTCCCAACCCACCTGGAGCAAAGAAAAATGAAGAACACCAAGCCCACATGACAACTAAGAGCCCAAGAGACAGAAAGGGCCGCATGAACCAGAGACCTACATCATCCTGAGACCAGAAGAACTAGTTGGTGCCCGGCCACAATTGATGACTGCCCTGACAGGGAGCTCAGCAGAGGACCCCTGAGGGAGCAGGAGATCAGTGGGATGCAGACCCCAAATTCTCATAAGACGACCAAACTTAATGGTCTGACTGAGACTGGAGGAATCCCGGCGGCCATGCTCCCCAGACCTTCAGTTGACACAGGACAGGAACCATCCCCGAAGACAACTCATCAGAAATGAAAGGGACTGGTCAGCGGGTGGGAGAGAGATGCTGATGAAGAGTGAGCTAATTATATCAGATGGACACTTGAGATTGTGTTGGCAACTCTTGTCTGGAGGGGGGATGGGAGGATAGAGAGAGAGGGAAGCCGGCAAAATTGTCAAGAAAGGAGAGACTGAAAGGGCTGACTCAAGACAGGGAGAGTAAGTGGGAGTAGGGAGTGAGATGTATGTAAACTTATATGTAACAGACTGATTGGATTTGTAAACGTTCACTTGAAGCTTAATAAAAGTTATTATAAAAAAAAAAAAATCTCAATGTCCATGAAGTTGGGGAGAATGCTCATCACCTCTGGTTTTAAAGCAGCCACCCTAAATCAGTTTAAGTTCAGCCTCCACATCAGAGGTGCTTCTCGCTTAGCTAGTGCCTTTTCATTTGGAACGGATATGGTAATGGCTTATGGGAAATGACTCTGTGACTGCTAATGTGTGCATGTTAGTGGCATGCTTAGGATCTGCCCATCTATCTCTTGCCAGCCGTGATCATCCATGTCAGATGCGAACTGGTGGCACATTAGGCCCTCATGTTGGAGATGGCTCTCTGAGCAATCTTGTTTCCTTCCCACTCTTGTGAAGGTCCCTTTGGCTCTTAATCTTTAATAATAAATAACCTTCGGTGGCTTCACCTTTCCATCCCTGGCCCAGCGTTTACTCTGCATCTCTAGGTGTTTGCCTGCCACTCTACACTCACATTCTTGCCTCACTTAGCAGAGATCTCTGGCAGCATACCCTGCAGCCCGGCTTCCATTCTGTTGGTCAGAGAACTGGTGACGTTCCTCTCTATTGCTCTCAAGGTCCTGCTTTAGGCTACGCCTTTCTATATCATAGGTTGCAACTGTCTCTGCCAAAATTTTAGTCTCATATTTCAAAGCATTTGTTTCTTTATGTAGTTGCTTTATGAGTGATTTCTACCCAGAAAACACTTCTTGTTTCACTTAGTTTTTCATTTTTCATTTACTTTTCCCCGGATGCTAGCTCTTAAAAGCAACCACTTGTATACTGAACTCTGGTGATCAGCTGCTATATTACGCGATGGCTTTTTCTCTAAGATTTCAGTTTGCCTTGAAAGCGTCTCCTTAGCAGAGCAAAAGTGAAAACCTCACAAAACCATCTTTGTAGAATTATTCAATCATCCAATAGACATTTTATTTGCTGAGCCAGGCACTGTCCTAGGCAGTTGAGGTACACCATTGAGTAAAACGGATAAAAATCTCTGCTCTGCTAGAGCTTACGCTATCAGGAGAAGACATGTAATAGACAATAAGCATAATAAATAAATTATACTGTATGTCCAAAGGAGATAGATGCTATGAAAAACCAGAACAGGGTAGGCAGGGATCAGGAGGACTTTATCAGCAGGACTTCACTAAAGCTGAGACCTTTCATAAATTCTTCTCTCAACAACTGAAGTCTGATTCTTTTATTTTTTAACCATTTGGGTGATTTTCATTAATTGCAATCTTTGCTCGTTACTTTCACCCTATGGATTCACACATACGTACTCATAGCAAGTGTACCTTTCCCAGCAAAAACCTTCTTGAAAAGGTATTAAAAAAAAAAAAAGGTATGTTAACTTTAAATCAAAATATCGACCCGTTTGGCTTGTTTCAAACTTTTGTTCCTCTCGTAGAACTTCCATGATTTTCTGAGAGTCATCAGTGACTGATTAATGTCACAGGCTTCATGTGGTCTATGGTCCTTCTGGTTTTGTCCTATTTGTTCTGTGCCTCAC
The DNA here is from genome assembly GCF_030014295.1 of Loxodonta africana. Lineage (NCBI taxonomy): Eukaryota > Metazoa > Chordata > Mammalia > Proboscidea > Elephantidae > Loxodonta > Loxodonta africana. The sequence goes on along the minus strand of NC_087369.1, from coordinate 170,148,940 downwards.
AGCAAAATTGATATTACACTTGTTCAGGCCAAAATCCTGATTCCTCTTTTTCCTATACTCTACATACTACTCTTCAGCAAATCCTGGCAGTTCTTCCTTCAAGATATATCAAGAATCAGATGACTTCACTACCTCTGCTGCTATCCTGGTCTGAGCCACCATCCCTCCCTGAGTTGGTCTCCCCGCTTCTGCTCTTACCCCATATAAGTCTCTCCTCAACACACCAACCAGAGTGACCAGGTTAAAGTCAAAGTCAGATCAGCCCACTCCTTTTCTTAAAATCCATCCATGGCTTTCCAAATCACTCATTGTGAAAGCCCATCTGCCTCCCACCCTCCATTAGCCCTCTGACCCTACTTTCACTTCTATCCCCCTTGCTCACTCTGCTTCAGCCATACTGGCCTCCTTGACATTCCTCCTCAATGTTCCCCCTTGAACTTGCCAGGCAGGATCTGCCTGAAGGCCTTTGTGCTTGTTCCTTCTGCCTGGAACACTCTCCCCCCAGATATCTGCACAGCTTGTTCCCTTACTTCCTGAGGTCTTTACTCAAACATCATCTTCTCAGCCAGGCCTTCCCTCCATCACACACCCTAATCCCTGTCCTGCTTTAGTTTTTCTCTTAGCATGTTATCTAACATATTTTTTTTACTAACATCATGTTTGTTTTCTGTCTCCCTCGCTAGAATGTGGACTTCGTAACAGCAGAGATTTTTGTCTGTTTTATTCATTTCTATCTCCCCAGCACCACATTGTCTGGTACAAATTGTTGAATGAATGGATAAATTAACTCATTTCCATTTGCATGTGAGTAAACCGCTGGAAAATCTGGACTTATGATTCAAGAGAGTATTCACAACAGGTCTCCTTCCATCTGGTGTCTACCAAACCCCTCAGCAGCTCCTTTAGACCACACTGCTGCCTTGGTCCATCTCGCAGGGCACATGCCGTGTGTCTGACCTTCCCCAGGCATTTTCACCTGTGGGTTCTGGGCTTTGTTGGGTCACATGGCACTTCCTCCAACAGGGCGCATATGGCCGGTAAGTGCACGTTCCCCATGCACGCCGTCTAACTCCTTTACATTCCTTACATCTGCAAGCTCTTGATCTACCTGGATCTGGAGTTTTTGGAATAACAAGAGCTTTCTTTTTTCTGATCACCAAAGACCAAGACACCATCCATCAGAAAATCAAATTATTCTAGTCATAACTGATTCCTGCCAACCATGAGTGTCCTTTCCCCCTTCCCCCTTCAGTTCTTCTCATTCACCAAGCAACTACTTGGACTAATTCTCTTGGCAACCTAGCTGTCAATTAAACACATTGTACCTTATATCTCTTTATCACTGCCCAAGATGCCTCCCCCTTTGAACATCTATCATCGTATATATTGTCATTCCTAGCATGTGCTGTTCAGTCAGAATTGACTTGATGGCAGTGGGTTTTTTTTTAACCATGTGCTGTGCCTTCTTTCCCCTGTCCCCAATCCTCCAGTTTCTATTCCCTTCCACCTTTCTCTGTGATCTCTAAAAGTTCCTGCTATTATAAGAAACTCCCCTACATCCTCAGCTTTTACATTCAATGTTCCTTCTCTTCTATCTTGAAATTCTTCCCCCATCCCATCCCATAAAAAAAAAAAATCCCATACTGCCAATTAATTACAGCATCATTATTTCTCTGCTTCCCTTCACAACCAAACTATTTCAACAAGGTATCTACATTCTCTGCTTTCACTTTCTCACCTCCCCGTCACTCTGCTATTCAAGACAATCCAGTTTCTGCTCCTAACTCTTCATTGAAACTATTGCCAAAGTCACCAATGACTTCCATGTTACCAGATCCAATGGAGATAAATCTAACTTGACTTTACAGAATTTTGACACTGTCGCCCATTTTCTAACCTTCCTTGACATATGACATTCCCTTGGATTGCATCATTCTGCCCTCTCTTGGTTATCCTCCTACTTCTCCGGTCTCATTAGCTGCCACTTACAGTTACACTACTAACCATCCTTTAAATGCTGCTGTTTCTCTGGGTTCTATTCTCATCCCTTCCTTTTTTCGTATTTTTCCTGGGTGAAGTCAATCATTCACTGTGACTTCAATTACCATGGATATGTTGATGACTCCTAAACTTTTATTTTGAGCCAGACCTCACTCCTGAGCTCCAGATCAATATATCTGCCTACAAGATATCTCCTGCTTGCTGAAAGTAGAAAGGACTTGAAGCACTTACTGATGAAGATCAAAGACTACAGCCTTCAGTATGGATTACACCTCAACATTAAGAAAACAAAAATCCTCACAACTGGACCAATAAACAACATCATGATAAACAGGGAAAAAATTACAAAGTTGTCAAGGATTTCATTTTACTTGGATCCACAATCAACAGCCATGGAAGCAGCAGCCAGGAAATCAAGGAACACATTGCATTGGGCAAATCTGCTGCAAAACACCTCTTTAAAGTGTTGAAAAGCACCTCGATGTCACCTTGAAGACTAAGGTGTGCCTGACTCAAGCCATAATATTTTCAGTCGACTTATAAGCATGCGAAAGCTGGACAATGAATAAGCAAGACTGAAGAAGAACTGATGCCTTTGAATTATGCTGCTGGCGAAGAATATCGAATTTACCATGGACTGCCAGAAGAACGAACGAATCTGTCTTGAAAGAAGTACAACCAGATTGCTCCCCCGAAGCAAGGATGGCGAGACTATGTCTCACATACTTTGCTACGTTATCAGGAGGAATCAGTCCCTGGAGAAGGACATCATTCTTGGAAAAGTAGAGGGTCAACAGAAAAGAGGAAGACCCCAACGAGATGGACTGACACAGTGGTTGCAACAACAGGCTCAAGCATAATGACAACTGTGAGGATGGTGCTGGACCTGACAGTGCATCATTCTGTCATACACAGGGTCACTAAGAGTCGGAACCGACCCGACAGCACTTAACAACAACAGGCACCTCCACCTGTATGGCCCATAGGCACTTGAAACTCAGCATGCCCAAAACTGACCGATCTTGCCCCACCCACCTCCAACCAAACCTGTCCTTCTTCCTATTTCCCATCTCACCATTATCTTTCCAGTTGATCCATCATCTAGAAACCTGAAATTCATACTCTTCCATTTCTCATTTCTTCCCACACACATTAATTACCAAGTCCTATTGATGCTACATGCTAAACAGCTCTGAAACCTACTTTTATTCCCAATATAACTATCCTCGCACCAGGCCACCATCTTTTCTCATCCATATTAATTCAATAGCCTCATTACTGGCTTCCTTAACCCCAATGTTGCCCACTTCCAATTCTTCACATAATAGTCAGAGAGATTTCTAAAGATGCAAGTCTAATTATATCATTCCTTTGCTTAAAACTCTTCAATGGTTCCCTTCTGTACACAGGATAAAACAACTTAATATGAGTTATAAAGTTCTTCTGATCTAACCTCTAAGTTGCTGCCATCCTGAACCACTTATAATGTTCCAAATACACCATGCACTTGGGCCTTTGTTCCAGAAACACTGCCACCCACCACCAGGCAAACCCCTGTTGAGCCTTCATACCAACCCAAAAAACCCACTGCCATCGAGTCGATTCCGACTCATAGCAACCCTATAGGACAGAGTAGAACTGCCCCACAGAGTTTCCAAGGAGCACCTGGTGGATTTGAACTGTTAACCTTTTGGTTAGCAGCTGTAGCGCTTAACCACCACACCACCTTCATATCTACCATTATATGTCATTTCCTCAAGTCCACACTAGGTGCCCCTGCTACACTGGTACTCCTTCTATTGTAGCCCTTGGCATTACTTCTATACCTGCCTGTGTCCCTCACTATACCGTAAGCTCCATGAAGGCTGGGCCAAATCTTCCTTGCTCACAGCTGTATCCTCAGCACCTAATAAGTGCCTGGTACATAGCTGGGGCTCAATAAATGTTTGTAGAATAAATGAGTAAAAAGCCAAGCTAACCTCAAGCCCCATATATTCCAAAAGAGGAAAATGACCCCAACAATGGAAAGAGACTCTTGTTGCCAAAGAAGTTGTGCAAATCACATCATTATCTATGATATGAAACGCCATGAGTGCTTTACATATGGTTTTTAAAATTCTGTAGAAACTATTTTTAATAATAAGAACTTAGGCTTGTGTTTGATGCATGAAAATAAAACTATCAACTTTATTTCGTATTTAGAATTAAACATGACAAAAATGAGAAACAATTTTTGTTCCTCCAAAATGCTCCATCAGGCTGAGATGATTTGGACAGTCTCCCCTGCTCTGGATGGTCTGCGTTCATCTAATGAGGAAATAATGCTACGGGAAGAAAGAGAGTAGGGTTACACAACTCAAGAGGACTAGTATGCATACATTACACTTTATTATAAAAAGAAATGAATGGAACAAAGTTCTCAAACTCTATGTATGAAATGTTGAGATCAACTTATGTATTTTCAGTTTGCCACTGTACCATCTTATTTTACTACGAGACATACAGACAAAATACACTATTGCAAACACCATTACAAAAAAATTTCTGAATAATAAAGTTAGCTTCCATATTCCAGTGAGTGTGTGTGTGGGGAGGTATGGGTGCACATGCACATGTGTATTACACTAAACTTATACAAAGTAATATATAAGTATGCATAATAATATATATGTATTATTGTTAAATTGTTATATGTACTTATAATCAGTCAATCCTCATTATTTGAGGATTCCATACTTGTGAATTTTTGCCTACTTGCTCAAATTTATTTGTAACCCCAAAATCAACATTCATGACACCTCTACAATTATTCATGGGCATGCTCAGAGTGTCAAAAAATGAGTCATCCACTGCATACATTTCCAACTGAGGTTGAACAAGGTGACACTCTGCCTTCTTGTTTCAGTTCTCATACTGTAAACAAGCGTCCTTTTCACTGTCTATTCAGTGCCATATCTTTTGCATTTTTGTGCTTTTTGTCAGTGATTTTGATGTCTAAGTGGCCCCCAAACATAGCACCGAAGTGCTGTCTAGTGTTTCTAAGTGCAAGAAAGCTCTAATGTACCTTATGGAGAAAGTACATGTGTTGCATAAGCTTTGTGCAGGCACGAGTTACCAGTGTTGTTGGCCGTGAGTTCAATATTAGTGAATCAATCAAACCAAACCAAACCCGGTGCCGTCGAGTCGATTCCGACTCATAGCAACCCTATAGGACAGGGTAGAACTGCCCCATAGAGTTTCCAAGGAGCGCCTGGCAGACTCGAACTGCCAGCCCTTTGGTTAGCAGCCATAGCACTTAACCACTACGCCACCCGGGTTTCCAGTGAATCAACAGTATATGTTAAATAAGATGTCTAAACAATCGTTGTTAGGTGCTGTCAAGTCGGTTCCGACTCATAGCAACCCTATGTATAACAGGAACACTGCCCAGTCCTGCACCACCCTCACAATCGTTGTTATGCTTGAGCCCATTGTTGCAGCTACTGTGTCAATCCATCTTCTTGAGGGTCTTCTTCTTTTTTGCGGACACTCCACTTTACCAAGCATGATGTCCTTTTCCAGGGACTGGCCCCTCCTGATAACAAGTCCAAAGTACATGAGATGATGTCTCACCATCCTCCCTTCTACAGAACATTCTGGCTGTACTTCTTCCAAGATGGATTTGTTCATGCTTCTGTTAATCCATGGTATATTCTTCAACAAAGCCGTAATTCAAAGACATGAATTTTGCTTCAGTCTTCCTTATTCCTCATCCAGCTTTCACATGCACATGATGTGATTGAAAATACCATGGCTTGGGTCAGGCGCACCTTAGTCTTCTAGGTGACATCTTTGCTCTTCCACACTTTGAAGAGGTCTTTTGCAGCAGATTTGCCCAATGCAATGCATCTATTGATTTCTTGACTGCTGCTTCCACGGCTGTTGATTGTGGATCTAAGTAAAATGAAATCCTTGACAACTTCAATCTCTTCTCTGTTTATCATGACGTGGCTTATTGGTCCAGTTGTGAGGATTTTTGTTTTCTTTATGTTGAGGTGTAATCCATACTGAAGGCTATGGTCTTCGATCTTCATCAGTAAGTGCTTCAAGTTCTCTTCACTTTCAGCAAGCAAGGTTGTGTCATCTGCATAATGAAGGTTGTTAATGAGTCTTCCTCCAATCCTGATGCCCCGTTCTTCTTCATACAGTCCAGCTTCTCGGATTATTTGATCAGCATACAGATTGAATAGGTATGGTGAAAGAATACAACCCAGCCACACACCTTTCCTGACTTTAAACCAATCGGTATCCCCTTGTTCTGTCCGAACAACTGCCTCTTGATCTATGTACAGGTTCCTCATGAGCACAGTTAAGTGTTCTGAATTCTCATTCTTTGCAATGTTATCCATAATTTGTTGTGATCCACACAGTCAAATGCCTTTGCATAGTCAATAAAACACAGGTAAACATCCTTCTTGTATTCTGTGCTTTCAGCCAGGATCCATCTGACATCAGCAGTGATATCCCTGGTTCCACGTCCTCTTCTGAATCTGGCCTGAATTTCTGGCCGTTCCCTGTCAATGTACTGCTGCAACCATTTTTGAGTGATCTTCAGCAAAATTTTACTTGTGTGTGATATTAATGATATTATTCAATAATTTCCACATTCTTTTGCATCATCACCTATTCACTAAGTCAGTGTTTGTGGCTACTTTGTAGAACATTAACTACCACAATGAGAATCAACTGTATTATCTTGTACAAATTATATGTATACACACACATATCACACATATACCTATATAGCACCTTGTACAAATATTTCCTTTTGTTTCTCCTGAGATAAGTCGCTTTTCCTATTCATCTTATTTTGCAGATCGGTGAACTGAAGCTCAGGAAAATTAAGGGACTTAGCCAAGTTCAGAAATGGGACTGATGCTAGAGTCTCCTGACGCTGAGATCAACGATGTGCTTATTCCACCCCGTCTGTTTCTCTGTAACTGAGGCTAGAAATTAACACCTTAAATTTGAGTGATGTGTTGCAATTTCCAAAGCATTTTCACATACATTATATTGTTTAAACCACACAAAAAAAATCTCAGATGGTGGTATTAAGGAGCTGAAAAGTTAAAACATTACTTGCCTCTGGAAACATGACTGAAGTATATCCCTTTTCTCACTAATCATTTTATTCTTACTTGGCCCTTCACAATTATTTTGGGAGGAGGAACCCCATGTCAAGGTGAAGGGATCTGCAAATCTGTGCCAGTGAGGCCCAGGGAGCCCCACATGGTGACTCTGAGACCCCCACTTTCAATCTCTTCTAACACTGCATTGTGTGCCTGTGGGTTTTGGGGTGGGGAAGGTATCTGAGACTTACAGTTAGGAGCCAGGAATTGATTCCAGGTCTGTCAGACTCCTAATGCCATACTTCTTCCTCTGGAGATGTGGTGTGGGCAACACACATGGATGACTGTGGCCATTATCTACCAAGGGCATCTGCCATTGAGCCTCTGAGTCTGAACAGACAGATTCCATTTCTTTGCTGCCCCTGAAGGGCTGAACTACATGTATCAAATAATGTGGCACCAAAACACCTTGGGACACCTCTTGTCCACCTTTTCCCTAGTCGTATCATTCCAGAAGCTGACACTCCTGTGGTCCAAGGATTTGTGGAGTAAAAAATAAGCATCAGTCAAATCAAGATGATGAAATATAAAGCCAACAAGAATCAGATATTATGCACTTCAATTTTATATCCTATTGCCAATTACCTCTGGACTCCTGCTCCCTTTCATCACCTTCCTCATCTTCCGTTAACACCTCTATTATTTCAGCGTATCTCCTCTGTTTGTTTCTTGGCTTCTTCAAACCCTTTAAAATTCTGTTGACCTTCCTTCGTAAAGGACTAGCCCATCTGCTGTAATATTAAAAGTTCAAGCAAAACCTTATTTCTCAACAGTGATAGAACAGTAACAATCAGAGTTTATAAAGAAAAGGATATTTGCCCACATAACTCTTTCCAGCCTCCCACCCGATTTTTTTATAACTCCCCAGATTTCACAGACCTGATAGAAAGTATTTCACATGGCTCACACATATTTATCATTGTAACCATCATTATTACTCTATACAGAGTCATTGTGATCACTTGATCCTCCACAACAGGGATGCTGCCCTACTTCCCTTTGCTAACACCTATGTTACCCATCCTTCAAGATCCAGCTTAGATGTTACCTTCTCTGGCCTACAGGGGCTACCCCCCTCCTATAAACTTCATAACTAAATAGTAATAGTTCACACTGCATTAGAATTTACAATTTTCAAAGCATGTTCACTTACTATCACTATGATTTGGTATTTAATCCTGTGCTTCCTTGTGTTTGTGTGGATGGTGAGGGGAGGCAGTTGAGAGCCAATCATATGCGGAGAATTTGGCTAGGTGCTTTACATGCTTTATCACATTTAATTTTCACAAAAACCCTATAACGTGGATATCATGTTTGTTATTTTATGAATTTAACTGGGCATTAGAGAGGTAATATAACTCATCCAAGTCACACATGGCTAGTAAATGCAGATGCTAGGATTTGAGCCTAGGTGTGCCCAACAGTACCTTTGTATTAGACCACACTGCACTGTTAGCTAATAATGGCTAAGAGCAACAGGTATGGACATGATCTCATTAATGTTCATGATGACCTGATGAGGCAGGTATTATTTTTATGATTTCCATTTTTCAAATGGCGAAACTGAGGTATCAAGAAGGAAAGTAATTAGCCCAAGGTCACTGAACTACGCAAGAGTTGAGGCAGGATTCAAATCCCGAGCTACCTAAATCTAAAGCACAACCTCTTCCCCACTATGCTAGCCGGCCTCTTTCTCCCCTCTGAGCTTGTAAATGCCTTCAAGCCGGAACCTTACCTTGTATCTTTGTATGCCCCACAGAGTCTGGCACACAGTGGGGACCCAGGAAATATAGCTGACCTTTTTTGCTTATAGGACTTTCAACTTTCGCTTTCTAAAGAACTAAACACAAAAAGCCAAGGAGAAAAAACAAAAATGCTGACGGCAGAAGTCAGGAGGGAGACCCATGAGAGAGAGAAGGATTTGCATACAGTATTATGCAAATTTTTTATTATGAAGAGGGCACGACAAGACTAATCCTGTCCTCAGCTCAATGCAGGCAGCACACAGAAGGAGACACCTGACAGAGCCAGTTAGGGGGACACAGCAGACCAGGTTATGAACATGTAGGGCCCAGATATAGATAAGTCTGCCTTTGAAATGATGACTTTGAAGGTAATATTCACTTTTCTCCCCTAAAACTGCATTACCGGATAGTCACTGAGCTCTGCTAGGTAAGACGGATGTAGAGCAAAGAAACACTTTTTACTCAATTCATCATGAAAAAGGCTGCAGGCATAAATGAAACAGTGAGCGAAGGCTAAAAATATATTTATGTGATTTACCTATGGCCTCTTTATGTTGCAGTGTTGTTAAGTGCAGTCTCAAAAAATAATAATAACTGAAACTACTACCCTGTCCACAGTCCCTTATCTAAAACTCTTGGGGCCAGATGTGCTTCAGAATACAGCAGTATCTGGATTTTAGAAGGGTAATATGAGATGATATACTGGGTATTACGTGACACTCCCCTGAGGTCCGGGGCAGCAGCTCATGATCAAACACAGGAATATATCTGCAAAATACATGAATATTCATGCTCAGTGGGATAAATAATGACCATAAAGAGTTGGAAAAAAAAAAAAACTCACTGCCATCGAGACAAGTCGGTTCTGACTCGTAACGACCCTACAGGACAGAGTAGAACTGCCTTATAGAGTTTCCAAGGAGCGCCTGGTAGATTCAAACTGCTGACCTTTTGGTTAGCGGCCATAGCTCTTAACTACTACACCACTAGGATTTCCATAAAGAGTTGCAGGCCAGGTCAAATGAGGTTTTGAGGCCAAGCGAGTTGGAAAAAAAAAATTTAGGTTTGCAGAACTTCTCGAATTTTAGAATTTTAGTTAGATAAATTGAGGACTTGTACTTTTCTTTAATGCTGTGATGGCAGTATGCCCTGCTTTAAATAACTAAAATTACTGTTCTCTTTATCCACAGGTTTTATTTGAAAATAGGTGGTAAACACAGAACTAGAACCCAGATCTTCTTAAATGTTCTTTCTACTACCTACCTCTGACATACTCTGATAGATGAGAGCAAGGCTCTGAGGAACAGCCACAGTTGGGAGAACAAAGAGAAGCAGACTCAGGTGGATCAGAATGGTAAGGCAAATAATGAAATCCAAGGGAGGAAAGTTCAAGAAGGGGGCAGTAGACAGTGTATTTCATGACAAAAAAGGTCAAGTTGGATGAGAACTGATAAAAGTCCTCTGCATTTTACAATGAGGTTATTAGTTACTTGGCAACAAACTATTCTTTTTAATAGTACCTATGATTCCAGAATTCTCTAAAACGCTGGCCCTGGAGCTCCTTGCTATGGGAACACCTCAGACATGTAATCCACTTATTATGAGGTTTTCTTATTATTTCAGTAGCTAACTTACTTTGAACGGGATCCAAGAAGAACTGGCTTTATACAAATTTCAAATCTACAGTGACTCATGTTAGAGCAAGGTTCTAGTTTGTTCACATTCTGATCTGATTATATTTTATAGAAGTTCTTAGAGCCTAGCCATACTTTCAAATGTTATAGATTTTATTTCCTTTCGTTCCATTCATACGCATATAATCTTAGGAACTTCAAACCTTTCAGCAATTGGCTAATTACTGCATAAAGCTTTGCGAAATAACACTACTAATTATATTGTACAGTATAATGAAACACAGAAACATGGGGATTTGAAAATGTAAATGCCTATTTTTTAAATTCAATGGGTTATGATTTTTAGGCAATTTCTGACACATTTATTCCCAATTCTTTACCTCATTCTAAGAAAATAAGTGGCATTAAGACTATCTGCATACTGAAAACCACATTACAATACAGAGAATCACACAGCAGGATTTGTCTAAATGTAGAAATTTTCAGTAACAGCCATCTGGCAAGTAGCAACATTGAAAGTGTACGGGGGGATGTGCTTTTTACATCATTTGTGTATCAGATCATCTACAATCCTAAAAAATCATAGCTTTTTTATTAGTTGAAAGAAAATTGATAGGTTTGTATTTTCGTCTGGTATTCAGTTACAAATTCAATCTGCTAGGACAAAACAGAACATAAAAACGTGCATCATCTGCAGTTTAATAGGCACGTTATAACGCTTGAATTTTCTACCTATGTACACGCTCAAGTATCATATCACTATATAACACACAGATGTTTAATTGGCATATGCATATGGATTTAAACTTTATCTAAAAGCAGACAAAAATTAGAAACTGAATCTGGCACTCAAGACTACTGTCGTTGGCACTCTACAACTGTAACAGGAACAACTCAGCCATCTCGCTCCCTACCTTCCTGTTCCCTTTTGTCCTCCATCCACAGGACTGCAATGAATTTCAAACCACATTTTATATGCTAGCTTAATAAGGCTATTCGTAACAGTTTCTTAGAAAGCTTTTTACTAATGTTCTCTACACCCCGTTTTGTACATGTGCAACCAGTTCAAGCCAACTTGAGTTCTCCGTGTACCTAGTCCATATTACACTTGAGCTCAAGTCAAGGAGAAGTAAACTAGAAATTCAGTTGTAGATTATCCCAGGGACAAAGTTCATCTATGTCTGCATAGAAATAACGAGCAGTTTTAAGGGGTCTATTTTTTTTTTTTTTATAGGGAGGAGAGGAGACCTGGTGGCATAGTCGTTAAGAGCTTGGCTGCTAATCAAAAAGTAGGCAGTCTGAATCTACCAGCTGCTCCTTGGAAACCCTATGGGGCAGTTCTACTCTGTGGAAACCCTGGTGGCATAGTGGTTAAGGGCTATACCTGCTAACCAAAAGGTAAGCAGTTCAAATCCACCAAGTGCTCCCTGAAAACTCTATGGGGCAGTTCTACTCTGTCCTATAGGGCTGCTATGAGTTGGAATTGACCCAACCGCAACGGGTTTATAATGAGGAGACCCCATCTGGATTAAATGAATTCTGTGAGGAGACACCCCCCCCTTCTTATCCAAATCGTGTCTTCCCTTCAAAACTCAGTTCAAATGTCACCTCCACCATGGAGCCTACTCTGTCCCCTCCCTATCAGTCTCATCTTCACTGCCTCAGTACTTTCATAAGTTATTGTCACCACTCATTTTAGTCCTTAATTATATTCTATCTTACATTACTATTTATGTGTGTCAGCCTTGGGATTTGTTATAAGGCAAATTTAAGCTCCTTAAGAGTTGGGCCTAAATCTTACTCACTTCTGTATCCTGCCCGGTACGTAGCATAAGCAGACACTGGATAAAAATGGTCAACCGTGGAACACATGAATTAGGCACCAAAAGAATACGTTTGGCTCTGGAGAGTGATTATCGTCTTCATCTAAAGGGCTTTCACGTCTCCCACCTGCTTAGATTACTTCTCATTTTTCATTCCTCTAACTCTATCGACTCGATGGCAATGGTATGGGTAACTCTTGCCAGTTGTGAGCTCCTTAGGTGATCTGTAAACAAAAGGCACTGTTCCAAATTGCAGGACTGGAGCAATGCTGAAACATCCCCTTGTTCTGGCTTGCGACTGAAGGCTGGTAAAGAAGAGCTCCAACAGCCTTCTCCTGAAGGAAAGCTGAGCTATTTAGTAATGTATGAGACAGGATCCAGCCAGGGGAGGAGCTCAGATCACGTTCCTGCAGCTCTGGATTTGGCTTTCTGCCCCTCTGGTTCAGACAGACAACTGTTGGGATTTTTTTTTTTTAATAAACAACTACATATTGATTTTACTGCTACATCTATTTCCCTTTTATGGGATTATTTATTTTACCTATTCTAGTATTTCATCTATTTCTTTATCCTTTGAAATAGAAAACCAGAAGTGAGTTAAGGAGATAGTTCCAAGGAGACACCTTACCCTCCGAAGAGGGGCAGGGGGAGGAGTTAGCAGCCTTTGGCCTCCACTTAGCCCCTTGTTTGGCATAAGGATGGGATCTCGGTTCTAACACAATTATCACCCTTGCCTCTAAAGTCAGCTTTCCAGGAAAAGCTGATAGTGTTCCATCCACCCTCAACCAATGCTCCTGGCAATTCCGGCTAAAAAGCAGACTGAAACTGCCATCTGCTCTGGGGTTGCCACAGGCAGCTCAGGATGACTGAAGAAACAATACCTCTCTTACACAAAAACAGTAAAATAAATAAGCGAACAAACAACAGAAACTTGCACATGAATGTTTATAGCCACTTTACTCATAATTGCCAAAAAACGGACAGTAACCAAGACGTCCTTCAATAGGGGACTAGATAAATAAACTGTGGTCCATTCATTCAATGGAGTCATATTCGGTGATTTAAAAAAAAAAAAAAAAGAGCTATCTAGCCCAGAAAAGACATAGAGGAACCTTAAATGCATATTGTTAAATGAAAGAAGCCAATCTGAAAAAGCCTTTGTGTTGTACTGTGTAATCTCAACTATATGATATTCTGGAAAGGGCAAAACTATAAAGTCAGTTAAAAAATCAGTGGTCGCTTGGATTTTGGAGGTGGGGGGAGCCACAAAGGATGAACAGGTGGAGCATGGGGCATTTTTAGGCCAATAAGACCTGTATGTTACTCTAATGATGGATAATGACATTACCAATTTGTTAAAACCCATAGAACTGTACAACAGAGTGAACCCTAACGTAGGAAAGCTATGAATTTTAGTTACCAATCATGCATCCATATTGGTTCATAAATTGTAACAAATGCACCACAGGAATGCAAAATGTTAATAACAGAGGAAACTGTGGGCAGGCGACAAGGGAGTGTATGGGAACTCTGTACTTTCTGTACAATTTTTCTGTAGAACTAAAATTGCTCTAAAAATGGTCTATTAAAAAAAATAAAAGTAAAAACTAATAAACCAAAATTTATGGTTTCCCATATACAGGTAGTCCCCAACTTACAGTGCAGCTCCATTCCAATGACTCAGTCTTAAGTCTGTTCTGACAGAAGTTGAATACTTTTTTTTTGGTTTTCATTATTATTGCCTTTTATTATCAGTATCTTTATAAATCTGATTGTTTTGTCCTTGGGGGTTGGAAACATTACACATATACTTACAGATATATTTTAATACATACATACACACACTAACAAAAAGGTACACAAAAAAGGGGGAGCTGTAAGTGCAGTTCATCATAACTCAAACATGCTGTAAGTCAGGGACTATCTGTATACTTATTCACATAATTCAAGTCTTTCCAGCAGTTTGCATTATGTAGAAAGAAGAAAATACAGTCTTATCAAGGGATAATCTTTTGGATTTCATTTTAGAAAAAAACCCAGCGGACCTGAACAGCTTCATAAAACTCCTTAGCAGAAGGCACAACAGAGTAGCCACAATGAAATTACAGCAGGCTTATTATACCCGACTCCCTCTAAATTGCATGCCCTAATCTGAGTCACCAATTTCTAGCAAATACAATTTCATTTTTAGTCATGGGTAATTTTTTATATAAAACTAAGCTTTGAACGGAAGAAGGGAGGCTTGAAGATTCCATTCACACTCCCCCAATCACGTGGTAAAAGAAAAAAAAAAACCCAAAAGGCACAGGAATAAGAGATTACCTACTCAGAATAGGAAAGTAAAGTGAAAACTGAGAAAATAATTGACCATCATATGTAAACTGGAATAGGTGAAATGCTGTGACCCAACAATGGCCTCTAAATGGTCTGTTAAAGAGATGTAAGCAATGAGAAAATGGGCTTCATGATCAGGTTTAAACGCCCTTCATAAAACAGACAACCAGGCAAAGTGCCAATATTACCGAATCACTTGATAATTTCCAGAAACTCTAGGCCTCTGATAATCGAATCCTTGTCACTGAAAGTATAAATTATCATAGGATTAACTTCCAAGCTAATCCAACTCCATCCGCTATATCTTTTCATTCATTCACTCACTCATTCATTCAACAAAAATGTATTAAGCATCCACTCTATGCGAGGCAGTCTGCTATGAAACTGAGAATACAATGATGAATATGATATATTCTGAGCACTCGAGGAAAAGCTACACAAGGGTAAAAGCAAGACTTGATCCTTATAGAAAGTAAGGTACAAATGTACTATAAATCTTTCGGTGAAATATAAATCATTTTTTGGTACTCAAACACTATTTTCCCATTAACTCAAATAAAAACTTCAAAGATGCTTAACCTTCACCAGGCACCTTCTCTTTACCAGAGAATTTAAGGAAGTACTCGTTCTCAGAGTCATGTAAGTGCTGACCCTGCACTTGCACAAACCTGAGAGTTAGTGTCTCCTTAAATTTTGCAGGGCACCCTAGTCCTGGCCTTGCTCTGTACCTTTATATCCACTGTGTCCCAGTAGGTGGGGAGCTATTAAAAAAAGAATCTCTTAGAAGCATCATGCCAGTAGTCTACTGGAATTTTGCTTAAGATGCTAAGAAGGAATCCTGCACATATTTGCTTGAAGACTGACCAAGGCTTTCAGGCCCAATGGTAGAAGACCATCTAACTCAATGGATACTAACACATACTATGGGGAATCCTTCTGATTTACAGTTAATAACCAGCATGCCTGTTTGATAATGGAATGTATAGACTATGCAAAAGGATAGCTTGAACTGATGGAAAAATAAACTAACGTGCATTTAAAAAAATATTATGGTAACTCTACTTTTAGGTTTTTCCCAAGCTACCTTGTTTTAAACAAAAGGGACACAAACATAATCCCTGTGTTTCTGGAGCATCTAAAAAAATTTATCGACACAAAAATACCCAAGTACGCTTAGCAATCAACCCATAAAAGTTTATGTTTGCCTACCTCCTCCGGCAAAAAGAGCAGCAATAAACGGGCAGAAATCCCAGGATGATCATGCTGCTCACACCAAGCACAAACACCCGGAACATCTGTGTAGGCGCTGTTGGTTTAATTATATCCTGTTACTTTTATGACTTAAGCAAGAGAAGCAAATCTGAGCTCGTTCATAAAGTTTTTATAGAAAACTATCAGTTAATAAAGTAAAATGAGGAGGTATTCTTATATGACAGTTAGATACATATCCTTGGTACTCCATAAGCAGCAGGAGCTTATGAAATGTTTTTGGAATACAACTAAAGGCTACATTTTAAATACGTGCCCCCCCAATGGAAGCTTTAACAAAACGATCCTACGGTTTTTGTTAGCAGATTACTACAATGCACGGTATACATTTCTTCCTGTGGCCATAAGTGCTTTCTCCTTGGCAGTATGTTATACATCCTAGAGCACTCAAGGAGTGAATTAATCCATAAACAGTTAACTTGGTAAAAGAGCGGCTTATTAAATGTTTACTTCCAAATTATAAAACATTAAACAAGGAATCAAGAATCTGCAGGCGAATAAACATATTTTATTCTTACATTCATTTAGAAATACATTCTAATATGATTGGGGGATTGTAAGTCACGGTTCAATTTTCTTCATCTACAATAACCACATGTCTCTTCACACAGAATATAAAAATCAAACTGATGAACAAATTACAAACACGATGTGACAGTGTTAAAATTGCAATACTATATTCATGATCAGGTTTCAGTGTCCATTATTAATACTAGATGTTCAACAAATAACTGTAAATTGAATAGGGACTATATTAACCTAAGATACTGTTTAGCCTACATCCTTTTTGTAGTATTCATTAGTGTTCCAACGTATCAAATACTTTCATCATGGGACCAACTGGTAATATGCCCCACCATCCAAATGAAGGCAGAAAACAGGCTGTCTGATTCTCACAACTTTGTAAAGAAGAAAACAATCTTAAGAGAAGCAGCTAATTTAAAAACAAAACAAACTAATAAACTTTAACGAGAAACAATTAAGTCTACTGTTACATACTTAAATGTTGAAGGAGCACTAAATGGGAAAAATCCTACTCAGAAAGAGAAGCTGGGCAGAGAAAAGAAGGCAGAGGTATGCCCAACTGGTATCCTCTCCCAAGCATTGAGGGTTTCACCTTATAGAGCCTGGAACCTTCGGGACATTAGACAAAGAGCAACTAAAGCTAAAGAGGTGAGAGTCATTTCGGGCTGCCATAGGTACCATCTAAGAGCTAAGCAGAAACAGCCCATGAGGAGAGTCCTGACCACCTCAGGACCTTCAAAGGACCGTGCTGCCCTAGGGCTGGGAGCCCCCTTTTAGCGTTAAGCTGGAACTTCCACATTTAAATTGATGCCACTGTGACCTGTTTATTCTATTTATAAAGATGGAAATATAATAAATTTAAGAGGATGAACTTACTATCTTTTAACGGAGCAAAACAGCCAAGGCCACCGGTCTCGGAATAACAGCACTTGTACTTCAAACACTCGCTCATGTTAAGATCCTTACGTCCATTACAAGCCTTCACCACCTGATTCTCCTTTGGAATGCATGCTTTTAGAAAAAGAGAATTCAACATGATTAGTAAGCATTTCCCCTAAATAAATAATTATTGCAAGGCAAAACAACAACAACAAAGAAAACAGTTACGCTAGTACATTTAAGGAAAAAAACTGATGATATATACAAACAGCGATGAATGCTGAAAAAATGAGTTAAACTAAAAATTACTGCAAAGTTATTTAACATCACATTTTCATTTCTAGATGAACTGCAGAAAAAATGTAAATTATTAACAGACCATTAATAAGGTAGTTTTCAAAGGACTATAAAATCGGGAGGTGAGTGGTGGTGATTCAAAAATAACACAGAAGGAACTAAATAACAAGAATAGGCCAAGTGCCCTTGAAACTAACACCCTGTTAAAATAATGCCACAGATACTCTCTCACTTAATTTTACTAAGCTACAGAAACTCACCGAATGCATCTATGAGAATTCATGTAAGTAAAACTTGCACAGCTTACCAACAGAGAGTAAGGTAAGTGATACTATTGGTATTGACCTACTTTATGTGAACACTTACATCGGCACTGCGATGTATGTTTTAAATTCTTCCTTTTGGCCTTAAGTTATAACTCTATAGTTTCGATAGACAATGATTTATAGCATGAACACCAAGATTCATGCACCTGCAATAAATTCTCATGTATCTGAATCTAAAAGACTTACAAGGTCAAACAGCTGATTTTTTAACATCCTCCTGTATGAGAGAAACAAATGATGACCAAAAAGGCCAATAACTAAAAAGTAATAATTGATGTTTCGTGATCACTCTAAAGCACCTCAACGTCAATAAAGAACAATACAATTGTTTTAAGCATTTTTTTTTTACCTCTTAGCATATTTTATTATATTCCTCTTCTTTAAAGATAGGCAATTCCTGAAACTAAGGTAAAAATAGTAAGGGCTGCCATTCACTAAGCACCTATTTGGGCCAGGCACCTTGCTTTACCTACATTATTACTCATCTTCGAAACAAACTCCCAGCCCAAATCTAACAATCTCCATTTTAAAGATGAGAAAATAAAGGATGAAAGTAACAAATTCAGCGCATTACCAGTTGGCCAGGATATTCATTCCCCAAACATTTTAGACATGTGAGTGTTTAGCCCACTTTGTTGCTATATACTCTAAGCAATCTGTTCTTAATTCTGCCAAGCCTAGGGTGACTCTAGTCCCCCAAATGTTGGACTGCATCTGGGAAACTGTGTTCAGTGCTGGGCACCACACACACAGAAAAGGGTGACAACAAACAGAGCCTACTCAGAAATGGAATGGGCTTCCTGCATGTTGAGTTCCTCCCCCCTGGCACTGTTCCAATACCACTGGCCAAGAAGGCTTAAGAGAGGGTTTCAAAACATGCAAGAGACTGAACTAGATGATCTTGAAAAAAAAACCAATTACCAGTTGCTGTTGAGTCAACTCCGACTCATGGCAACCCCATATGTTGAAGAGTAGAGCTGTGCTCCACAGGGTTTTCATGGCTGTGACCTTTCTGAAGCAGATCGTCAGGACTTTTTTCCCAGGCGTCTCTGGGTGGGTTCAAACCAGCAACCTTTCAGTTAGGAGCCAAGCACTTAATTGTTAGCACCACCCAAGGACTCTGATGATTACTAAGATTCCTTCTAATGCTGAGCTTTTTTAAAATACTTATATTGCATCTGATGGACTTTCTATTAGATAGTAAAATTAACTTTCTGACTGAAATTACTAAGAGACACTAGTGATTTTGATGAAGAAAAAGGGTAAAACCAATTTTATCATATTTAAACGTATCATTTTATCTAGAGGGAGAAGGGATCAAGTGGCCTCTTGAGCTTCCTTGCCAGCCTGTCTCAAGGTTATCATTTTAATCTGCAAGAAGTGAATTTTTAAAAAACAACAGTCCAATGACAAAACAACAGACTTTTTAAAAAATACCTGAGTGAAAAGGGTATTCATCTGCAATTATACAGGGGAGGAAATAAATTGGTTGAAAGTATTTCACATTTTATGAGCCTTTCCAAAGACAGTATGTACATTTTATAAATATTTAGTCATTGTTTTCCAAAAATTTCCATCAACCTAGGTCAGATATTTGTCTTAAAATGGAAATGGTTTGATTTTGTTTGGAAAAAATGTTACCATCTACAATTGATTTGACGCAACTTACTCTTCCAGGTTGGAGAAGTATTTTAGAAATGCAGGTATCTTATTTAGACTACATTTAAAGGGGCTTCAGTGTTCATATAACACAATTATTATAGGTTATTGTGTTTTATATAATATATATAATATACTGTTATTATATGACAGTTTACATCTGCTACCTTCATAAGCTCTGAATCTTATATTGTCAATTGTTATTGTTTATGACCAACTCCAGCATTCACTAAACTACTCTTTTAACCTACACAACATATCACCTTCTTGGATTTCCTTTTTTCCACTCAATCTGATCATAGCATTATTTTGAATTTATATAAGGCGCTTGTTTATTTTGCTCTTCTCAGTGGTAGTAAGTGTTATAATGCCCATGTTGTACTTGATGAAACTAGTATAGAGAAACATGAAGAGATATATGCATGGCCACAGAATAATTCAATGGCAGAGTGTGGAATAGAAATTACATAAACAAGGGATATAATTTTGTGCTTACATAAAAAAAAATACCTACATCTAATTTTGTTAAAATAAATTCTCGATGATTTTTAATAAAAGCCTTATTTATAATTCACACATGTCAATTTATGTGAAGCTTCTCCTTGAAAGGGTACCGCATGCTGTA
Source organism: Loxodonta africana (assembly GCF_030014295.1). Classification (NCBI taxonomy): domain Eukaryota; kingdom Metazoa; phylum Chordata; class Mammalia; order Proboscidea; family Elephantidae; genus Loxodonta; species Loxodonta africana. Next base: position 170,128,655 of record NC_087369.1, on the reverse strand, counting down.
CAAAATGAAACCTGTTCATTTGTGGTCAATAATTCTCAGGGGTCATCACGTGTTTGAAAAACACATTATATACAGATTCAGAACAAGACTATGCAACTTGAAACCTGAAATTTTTATCATTAAACCAGATGGGAAAACATCTGGTCTATCCCATAACACCAGAGCCACACAGTACCCTGCTTAATGCCAAAGGAGACAGTGACTAAATTTCAGGTAAGACCATTAAGATAAATTGTGAAAGGTTTAGAATATTTGTGAAAGGTAAGTTATTTTATAAAGAGGAACAAACATCTATTGACTGTCTTACAAATGTCTCAGTGCATGCTCAACTCTTTGTGCTATCTTCATTTTAAAGGTGAGGGCAGTGAGGTTCAGAGAGATTATCTTGTCTAAGGCAAAGGACAGAGCCAGAAATCAAACTCAGGTTTGTCTGACTCCAATGCCACTACACCACACTACCTCCTAAACATTTAACTAGTGTTTTCAAAACAAGGACACTGGAGGGGGAAAAAAATCAAACAAGAACTTACTTGTTGGAGAAAAAAAGCTTAACAGAGCTTCCATAGCAGATTCTTTTTCCAGAGATTGTCCATCAGCATTCTCACCACTCCACAGAACGTACTTGTTTGGGGACTTATGGTTTGAGAACCCTTTAGAAGAAGTAAAGCTATTAATGCCAACATATAAAGCATTTCTCACTTTTGACAAACCTTGAATAGTAATTCCCTTTGCTTAGTAAGGATTTAAAATAGTTATGGAAAGTCAAATAGTTAACGGATGATGTGCCTTCATCTCATAACAGCTTAGGTATTGTTATTAATCAGAATACAATTCTAGTATGAAATTGAAAAATCGAGTATTAAGTTTACAAGTACTTAACCTACAGGCTGAAACTCCCCCTTGTCATGCTGTATACTGATTTACAATAGTGAATTTTCTAGCATGGACTTTGAGAGGCCTGATCAATTGACAGCTTGGAAACAGTATGTACTCAAACTAAATCAGATATTAGCAACAATCCCAGCACAGAAACTCTTGGTAAAGATACTGGCTTTTTTACTAACAAAATCAAGGCCTTACATACAGTAATCCTTCCTTATCCTTCCTTGTTACTTCAAAGGACCTGTTTTTAGTCTTACTTTCATGAATCTCTCCTATATAAAAGGATATCTTTCTTCTTTCCTATAGCATGGATGTGTTCCTATTATTACCACATATTTTCTAACACTATCTTTTTTTTTTTTTATCTTTAGTAACTTCACAGTATTCCATCATATGGCTCTTTGATAACTTAAGCAGCCATTCCCCCACAGGAAGACATTTACGTTGTTTCCACTTTGTATTACAAACACTGCAATAATTATCATCAGAGCTATATTTTTGCAGATATTCATAACAAATTCCTTAGGATAAATTCTTAGAGAATGGCTCGACTAGTCAAATTACCTTCCAGAAAGGCTGCACCAATGTACACTCCTACCAGCAGTGCATGCTATCACCAGTTTTCTTGCACTCTCACCTTTTTTTCATTTGCTAATTTACTAGCCAAAATAATCTCTTTGGTTTTCATTTTCACCTTTGATTCAGTGAGGTTAAATCTTTCATAAATTTGTTGTATAGTAGAGAAATTACTCCTTAATCTACCACATATGTTGGGAATATTCTTTTAAAGGGAGTCAGGCACCTTTTCATTTTTTTATGGTGTTTGGGGAGGTTCAGAAGTTTAAAAAAATTTCTAGGTAATCGAATCTATCAATCTCCTCCTTTATTATCTCTGCCTTGCAGGTAATGTTTAGAAAGACATTCCAGACTCTAATATTTTCTTCTAACACTTTTATGGTTTCACTTTTTTTTAACTGAAATCTTTAATCTACCTGGAATATATTTCAGAATATGTCATCAAGTAGGGATATATTTTTTCTAGTTATCCCAATACCATTTATTAAATAATCACTCTTTTCCTACTTATGCCATCATCATATTCTAAGTTCTCAGACACTCAGAGGTATGTTTCCTGACTTTACGTTCTGTTCCACTAACCAATCTGTTTAGTATGCACCAATACCACTGCTATAATCTATCTTATGTTGTTAATGTGTTTTAATAACTGATCTGACAATCCTTCATTAGTCTTTGTTATCAAAATTTTATTTGTAATTCTGAAGTGTTTTCTAGATGAATCATTTTGTCAAGTCAAAAAATCTAATGAGATTTTTATTGCAATTATGTTCACTTAATATTCATTCAAAAAACATTTATTGTGTGTCCCATGGAGTAGGTATGTATTTAGCTAAATGTAGACTCACTTGGAGAGAACAGACATCTTCACAAAATCTTCCTATCCAGGAAGTGGTTTGTTTCTTCATTCATTCAAGTCTCTCTTTATGTCCATGACTAAGGTTTCTAGCTGCATAATTACAGGTCCTGCATATTACTTATTGCATTTATTCCCAGATATCATATATATTTTATTGTTATGTGAATGAGATCTTTTTCACTGTATCTTCTAGCTGATTACTGCTGGTATGTAAGAAAGCTATTGATTAGTGTTCATGTATTTTATAACCTACTTAGTTGACTCTCATTAGTTCTCATTGTTTCTTCAGTTTCACGCCAATCATAGTACCACTAAATGTAGATGGTTTTGCCTCCTTTCTTTCCAATACTAGCCCCTCACTTCTTATTCTCTTGTTGCATTGCCTAGGAACCTCTAAAAGTAGGTTGAATGATAGCTATGATAACAGCTGGAAACCCTGGTGGCATAAGGGTTAAGAGCTACAGCTGCTAACCAAAGGGTCGGTTGTTCGAATCTACCAAGTGCTCCTTGGAAACTCTATGGGGCAGTTCTACTCTGTCCTACAGTGCCACTATGAGTCGGAATCAACTCGGCAGCAATGGGTATGGTATGATAATGGGCATTCTTGAGTCAATCATGACTACAATGGGAATGTGCTAGTGTTTCTTCATGAAATATAATGTTGGCTACTAGTTTTAGATGTTCTTTATTAAATTAACGACATATTCCTCTAGTCCTAGGTTACTACAAGTTTTCTGTTGCTGTTTTGTTTTTAATCCAATAGAAATGAGATTTTATCAAATGCTTTTATCATCTACTGCCATATTTCCTCTCTGCCTATTAATTACTAAATATTAACGTATTTTCTGATATTAAAATACTCCTGCATTCCTGAAATAAATGCTTTATGTAGGATTTTGGGATCAACATTCGTAAGTGAAGTGTGTGTCTGTAGTTTTCTTTTTTGTGCTGTATCTGTAGGTTTTGGCGTGAGGATTATACCAGCTTCATAAAATGAACTGTGAAGGTTCTCATCTTTTTTCCTATACTGAAACAGTTTAAACAGCATAGGAAAAACTCATCCAGAAACAGTCTGAATCTGTATTTCTTGAAGCGGGGTAGCTCTTCACTTATAATTTTTAAATCTCCTTTATATTTGTCATTATATCCCTTTTTTCATTTTTAACGGGCCCATCTTCCATGGTCACCTGAAGTATATTCTTAGCCTGTAGTGTACAATGAACTCTATTGGAAACGTTAAATTAAACTAAAGTATATTATTCAAATGCTCTGTATCTTTATTTTTTCTGTCAAGGACTACAAGATATATATTAAAATCTTTCATGATAATGGTTTTGTCTATTTCTACTTGAATTTCTTAAACTACTTGTTTTACATATTTCAGTACTATGCATAAATGTTCATTCATGAGAGTTTTATCTTCAGTATTCAGTATTACGTATCTTGACAGTAAGAATAACCATTGTGTCCTGTTTACTTTTTTCTCCCAATTCCTACGTATTCAACAAATACTTATTGAATATCTATATTCTAGCTGCTGGGGATACATCAGTGAACAAGTCAGGCAGGCAAGATCCCTGCTCTCATGAAGCTTACAATCTAGCGGAGAAGACAAACAACAAAAAAGATATGTAAAAAATTTAATTACAAGTTATAATGAATGCTATAAAAGAAACTGGATACTGCTACAGAATAGAGCAGGGGACTTACTTTAAATAAGGGCTGCCTCTCTGAAGGGATGACAATTAAGCCCCCTTCCCCCCTCTCAAAAAAAAATAGGATTAGAAGCCAGCCACAAAAAGGACCTAGAGGAGTGCCTCCAACACAGGAGACAAGTGAGATGAATATTACCAGGCACACTCTGCCAGATTAGAGGGCCTGCTGCCTAGCGACGCAGGGAGGGAGCTAGAGCTGGACATGGCCTGGACAGAACCTGTGCTCCGCACCACCATCTGTTCACTCACTGCCCCCCTTTCTTGAAACAGCACAACCACCCTTGAGTGAAGCCAGCTGAGGCAGTGCCTCACTTTCCTCAGCACACCTCTGAGGTAAGTGGTGGCTGCAATAGCACACTGTGGCCGGACTCTCCACTCCAGGGTCTCTGCTGCAAATGGTGTGCTCCCTGAAGTCCCTCCTAGGATAGAGATTCATCCCTAACTCAGAGTTCCTTGACGTACCTAGCCTCCAGTCCCTGCCAGGCAGGCTCATCCTTAGCCTGAGGTGAAACTCAGGTTGCTGCAACTTCTCTCAGTCTGGCCTTTGTTATATCTTTCAGAAATCCTTCCCAGTTTCTGGTATACTGATGGTACCCTTCTTGACTCTCCAGGTTTTTCCCCATTATACATTTTTGGTCATTTCAATGGGTATTTCAAATGGGGGAGGCAATTAAACATTTTTACTCAGATACGCACTGTCTGTGGCAGCCTGAACTAAGAAGTCCTGCACATGTTTAACTGTTCCCCTTCTATCACCGGTTTCTTTCCCCATCCTGAAAGACAATTACTTAACACTAACTTGAACAGAATTGCCCAAAGTGTGGTGTGAGTACCATTAGCGGTACGTGAGGATTTTAGGTAGAACACAGATGAATATGTTAATGGATATATTTATCATTTTAATTTCATAGATATGTATTTATTTAAATGTGCAGCAGAAAAAATTGTGTGACTAGCATATTGAACCCACCATGAAACCAAACATGGTTGGCACCACTTGCCATACGGCAAACCTTTATAAAATCCCCTTTATTACTCCTGCTCTTCCCTCCCTTGGAGCAGCTGTCCCCTCTCTCCCTTCTCCCTCTCTCCAAAAGCTTCCATCAGTCAGCCCCAGGTCTTCTCAGGTCTTCCTCTTCACCCAAGCGGCCTCCAGCCTCTTCCCCTTCTCATCCTCTCAGCCACTGATTTGCATCCTTACAGTCTCCTAGGGATTGAATTGTGTCCTCCAAAATGATATGCTGAAGTACTAAGCCCCACTGTTTGTGAACGTGACCTTATTTGGAAATAGGGTCTTTGAAAATATTATCAATCAAATTAACATGAAGTCATACTGGAGCAGTGTAGATCCTAATCCAGTATGACTGGTGTCCTTATAAGAGGAAAAGAGACATAGACACACAGGGAAGATGGACAGGCGAAGACCGAGGCAGAGATTGAAGTTATGCTGCAGCTGCAAGCCAAGAAATGCCTGGGGCTACCGGAAGTTGGGAGAAACAAGAAAGGATATTCCCCCTAGAGCTTTCAGAAAGAGCACAGCCTTGCTGAAACCCTGAATCTGGACTTCTAGCCTCCAGAAGGAGCCCTGATGGCACGCTCAGCTACTAACAGAAAGGTTGGCGGTACGAACCCACTACTGGTCCATAGGAGGAAAGACCTGGCAATCTGCTCCCATCAAGATGTCAGCCTAGAAAACTCTATGGGGCAATTCTACTCTGTCCTATAAGGTGACTATGAGTTGGAATCGACTCAATGGCACACAACAACAGCCTCCAGAATTGTAAGACAATATATTTCTGTTGCTAGTTTTTTTTTAAGCCACTCACTTTGTGGTACTTTGTTATAGCCACAGGAACCTAATACACACTCATTATCCAGCTCAGCAAACAAAAGATTAGGAATCAGCTTCCTTAATATGCAGTGGGAAATGATAAAAGGACCAATTATGTTTCCTGTCACAAAGAGTTTTTGTTTTGTAATTTCCCTGTCACATAAACAAAGACTGAAAATTGTACTGTATTTCAAAGACAAATAAAATCAGACTCAGAGTTAGGTGTACTGCCGGGCTACTGGCTTCACAGGTATGGATTTCATGGACATGGAAATGTGCAGTCTCACAGGGCCCCATGCTTTGAAGGGCCCTGTGATAAAAAGAGCCCCACACTTAGTTTAATGTTCTGCTGTCACTGTCCTGAAATTCCTAATAAATTTTGAACAAGGGGCCCCATGTTTTCATTTTGCAAATTACGTAATCAGCTCTGGCGCAAGGGAGAGAATGAGAGCCTTGGACAATGTTATCAGCGTGGAAAGGGAAAACAGCAGGGTTCTACTGGGGTACTGTTAAGGGCCTACCTATGTTGCAGTGTTTCTAAGATCAAACAGACCTGATTGTGCATACCGGCTGTGCCACATTGTAGTTGGTGAACTTGGGCAAGTCAATGAACATCTCTGTGCCTCAGTTTATTCATCTTCAAAACTGTGGATATTTATTTTGAAGTGCTGTAATGGGGTCGCCATGACTCACAATCAACTCAGAGGCAAGTAATAACAACAAAGATTCCATGAAAAGTCACACATGAAGTACAACATAAAATGATGACATATTTTTGTTACATGCCTTTCACTGTTTATTTTTGTTGTTTAAATTTTTAACTTAATAATATTACTTTGTTTTCAAGGTATTTATTTTTACAAATAATTATCTTAAAAGCAAATACAATGAGTTTTCCATTTATAGCTATGCTGCAGTTTTATTTTAAATAAACTTATTTATATAAAAAGTGAGTCCGTTTAAAGAAAAATATGAATAACTAATAGCAATAAGATAATCAAGTATCGTGAAGGTGTTAGACAAATAAATGAGACTGGAGCAAAATCTCTTGCAAACAAGGCGACTGAAACCTAAAGTTTCGGTAAAGAGGTAAAGTGACTTGTCAAAGGTCACACAGCAAGTCAGTGGCAGAATCAGAATAACCCAGGTCTCCAAACTTCCAGTTCAGGGCTCCTCCAACCAGGGCCCTAACTACGGAAAGTAGTGCCTAGAGTAATTAGTGTTAAATTGTTGAATGATCTCTTACATCCGATGATGGAAACTGTGATGGCCAATAGAAACTAACTGGCGCTCTGCCTCAAGTGGTACCCAGGGCACGCACACAACGCCCAGGGCATCTGCCTTCCCTCCCACCCCCCTCCCACTCCACCCCCCAGTTAGGCCTCTGCCTCCAACTACCACCATATGCACACATGGCTAAAACAACAGAAAGCTTGGTGCTTAAGGAGGGGCATGGCAGCCAGCCAGGCCTATCAATGTACAATGCCTTATTCACTCCCTAAGGAAAACAGATAAATGAGGTATTTTAATGTAATGATACAGAAACTAGCTACTTGGTTTTGTCCCAGGAGCTAAGCATTTTGCAGATATTACCTATTAGTCAATCTGGATTTCTCATTTTGTTTTTCTTCTCCCCCAAAAGGGATGAGAGGTAAGGAGTGACCTAATAGGTTATACAGAATCAGTGGAGGAGCTGGGATCAAACTACCAAACCCTGACCAGCTTGTCTCCTCATTTTATATGCCCCCTGCATAAATATGGAAACCCTGGTGGCATAGTGGTTAAGTGCTATGGCTGCTAACCAAAAGGTATGCAGTTCGAATCCACCAGGTGCTGCTTAGAAACTCTATGGGTCAGTTCTACTCTGTCCTATAGGGTCGCCACGAGTCGGAATCAACTTGACGGCAATGGGTTACAGAGTCTGTATAAATATAACCTGAAAAACAACATGGCTCAGGAGTGCAAATAACACTACAAACTGGAGGTATCCCAGTGTTACCTCAGGTTCCTCAACCCCAATTCCTCTTGGTGGTACTAAACACAACAGAACTGAGGAAGGCTCTGTCTATCTAAGAATGAGAAAGTATATTATTTCTAGGACTACATGCTCTGATTTCACTGTAATACTCTAGGGCCATGGCCAAATTATTTCACCTCTTGGTGCATTCAGTTACATTCATTAAATGAAACAACTTCAAGTTTAAACTTATATTTAATCCACATGGTCATATATTACCTCCTGAGAATATGGAAAATTTGACAGTATAAAGAATGAATCATGAATTGTTGTTTTAGGAGAAAGCAGGTTAAACCTTGTAATGGAAATGGTCCTAATGGAAATAAAGAAATCACACTGAATAAACAGTATTTTATTTTATTTTTTGAGGATCCTACTCCCAATAGAAATAGAAAATGAATAACTCATGGGTTAAGAAAAAGAATATACAATTTACTGTTTGTTTTTTTTTCCCTAAACTTACTCTTTCAGAGAATGAGAAGGCTCCCAACGCTGTGCTAACTTTTCCAAATAAAATAAAAGTAATTTAGAAATACCTTGGAGTTTTAGATGAATAGTAGGAAAAATAAATAATTTAGAGTGATATAATTTGTAAATGACCATAAACGAGTATCTCGAAATGTTTCAAAGAGCAGGAATCATGGCTACGGAGTTTCATTTTGGGGTGACGAAAATATTTTGGAAAATATTTCGGTGGTTTGACAATTTTTTAATGTAGTCAACAGGGCTCTGAGCTGGTTAAAACTGGTTCAGTCACGGTCAATGAAGCAAGACCAGAAGAGACCAGAATTTTTACAATTTGGGTGATTCGGCATGGTAACCGGAATGGGAAAAACTACAGGTCAAAGCCTTAGAATGGGAGACTCGAAAGAAGCATAGCGAGCCCTTTCAGGAACCTGATGCGTGAGACTGGATTATTGGCAAGACTGAAGAGAGCGACACACATTCAAAGCTGTGTGGTCAGCCACCGTCTTTGAGTGGGGTGCTATCATTTTTGAACGGGACACAGCCGTTTCCAACTGCTCAAAATCCCATGGGTAAGAGACTTGGTTGCTACGCGACACGTATGCTGCTCTTGTTTTCTAAGAGGGAGATTAAGTTTCTAGCAGGTCTCCGACCCATAATTCTTCCTGTTCCGGTTCACCCAGATTTAAAAAATTCAGGTCTGTTCCAGTGATGCTGTCTCAGCCATGACTGATACAGGAATAATCAGTACAAAGCCCTGGTACTCAATGCCACTGAATTGTTCACTATAAAATGGTTACCTCACTTTTTACATTTTATATATATATATTTATATTTCACCACAATGCTAAAAAAGGGGGGGGGGAAGAGGAGCTGTGAGAGAGGTTAGCATTTTGTGAAGGGAGGTGAGGAAAGGAAGGCTTCTGGGAGGCAAAGTCAGTGAGGGAAAGCCTTCTTGTGGGGAGGTGAGGGAGGGAAGACCTTCCTGAGGGGAGGTGAGGGGAGAAAGGTGTTTGTGAGCGAGGTGGGGGTGGAAAGCCTTCACGAGGGGAGGTGAGGGGGAGGAAGTGTTTGTGAGGGGAGATGGGGGGGAAGGCTTGTGTGAGAGGAGGTGAGGGAGGGACGGCCTTTGTGAGGGGAGGTGATGGAGGGTAGGTATTTGTAATGGGAGGTGAGGGGAAAGGCCTCTGTGAGGGGAGATGAGAGAGAGATGATGTTTCTGAGGAGAGGTGAGGGGGGAAAGGCCTTTGTGAAAGGAAGTGAGGGGCGAAGCCCTTTCTTAGAGGTGAGGGGGGCAAGGCCTTTCTGAGGGGTGTTGAGGGGGCAGGTGTTTGTGAGGGGAGGTGAGAGGGGAGGGAGGGGAAAGGCATTCATGAGGGGAGGTGGGGGGAAGGCCTTTCTGAGGGGAAAGGAGGGGGGAGGTGAGGGGAAGGCCTTTCTGAGGGGAGGGGGAAGGGGGCAGGCGTTTGTGAGGGGAGGTGAGAGGGGAGGTGGGGGGAAGGCATTCATGAAAGGAGTTGAGGCTGGAAGGCATTCGTGAGGTGAGGTGATGGGGGGGGAGGCTGGCTTTTTGACGGGGCGGGAAGGCCCTTACGGGGTGAGGCGGTGAGGGAAAACAGACCTTCTGAGGGGTCAGCTGGGACTGAGGGAGGGAGGGAGGGAGGGGGGCCGCCCCTGGCCCCTAGCCCCTAGACTGAAATGGCGGCATCACCGTCGGGGCCTGTCACCCCGTCCCCATCACCCCATCCATGTCCCCCACCCAGCCCGGCCCGGCCCGGCCCAGCCCAGCGCCCCGGGACTCACCAGGCCACAGGCAGTAGCACAGCAGCAGGAGGGCCCAGATGCCGAGCATGAGCAGCCCGAAGCGCTTTTGGGCCCACATCCTCCCCAGAGGGTGGCGCGTCTCCGTCCGGAGGCCGCGCAAGGAGGCCTGCCAGCCAGGCTGAGGGGTAGCCGCCACCGCGGCCTCTCGCCCAGGAATGTCACCTCCTGGGTGCCCCACGGCCGCTGGGCTCTCCGAGCTGGACTCCGCCTCGCGACTTCTCAGCCTGGGGCGTGCGCCCCGCAGTGCTGCGTTCCTAGGGCGAGGCCGCCCGCGCGTCGGTCTCGCTGAAGGCATGGCGTGGTTCCCGCCGAACTGTGGCGTTCCTCGCTGCGCCTGCGCACTACTCCTGTGCCCCAGAATTCCCAGCGGTGACATGCGCGTTGCCCCTTACAGCTACAGTGTGAGCCCACGCGAAGCCTGATGCTGCGCCTGCCCAGTTGCAGGCTCTGCCTCACTGCACAGGCTCCACCCCTTGGCGGGGACCCGGATGGTGGTGTGTGCACTGTGCACCCCCACTCAGAGCTGGCCCTTAGAGGTGCTTCTTAATGTTTGGCGAGTAAGTCATGGGGGACTTCAGGCCCGCACCAGGAGCGTAACTACTTCTCAAGCAGCAACAAAAAGGCATAATCGGAATTCAGACTCGAGCCATGGCTGCTAGGTCCTTCACAGATTCATTCTTAGGACACGCACTGGTCAAAGTGGTAGCCGCTAGCCAAATATGGCTACTTCGATGTACATTTTAATTAAATAAATGCTATTAAGAGCCAGGTTCTCAGTCACATTAGCCACATTTCAAGTGTTCAGTTGCCACATGTGGCTAGCGGCCACTGTACTGGACAGTGTGGATAGGGAGCGTTTCCATTCTAGCAGAAAGTTGTCTGGGACAGCGCTGGGTGTAAAGAGTGACTGTAGCGGATATGTATGGTAGATTTTCAATAGATTGTTACATTGGAACAGGAGCTTTTATATGGGACAAAATTTTGTTTGCCCTCAGAGACTTTATGTTAGAAATAAATGAATCAACAGGATAACACGAGAACAAATATTGTGTGATTAACATTAAAGACTGACTCCGAACACGTAGATTTTATTCCCATCATTGCCACTGGTGACCTGGGTGGCCCTAAGCCAGTGCCTTTGTCCTACGGGGTCTCAGTGCCTCATGTGTAAAATGAGGGAACTGGCCATTGTCTAAGTCCCTTTCTGGCTCTAAAATCTGGCCCTTCAGCAAAATCGTATTAACTCGCTTACTTTGGGCATGTCTGCAAAAGAGCTATGCAGGTAACACTTGTATAGCCTGTAGGCCTGCCACATTCTGGTTTACGCACACAGGGATGCAAAATCTACTCCCTCAACTGCACTTCCATCCTTATTCTTACTACAGTAAAATCTGCGGAAGCGGGAACCTGTGTAAGGCGGGAACCTGTCAGAGAGGGAAAACGCAACTATTTTCCACTAAAACAAGTGGTAAGACTGCCACCGTCAAAGGTAGAAAAATTTGCAGAGACCTGGAAGAACAAGGTAGTCCCGTCGAGTTCCGGCTCTCACAGGTTTCATTGTATTTCACTCTGACTTCCTAAATGGTTTTCTTCTATTTTTTTCTCCAGTGTTAATAGGCATTTCTTGGGGATGTGGGGGTGAAGGTTTCCTATTCAAGTAGTTCTTGAAACTCAGCACTGTACCAACCCCCGTCCCCCCCCCACACACACCACCCACAATTCACAATGCTCTTTAGTATGTTAAAGGATCTGACAGAAAAAGAACCGACTTTTCTTTTGTCTCAGCTTTTCAAAAACTAATTTTATCAGAGAGCCGTCGTTCCACAATTTTTCGTCCCATTTATTAACAGTTCCTGAAACTAGTGCTTGCAACTATCAGGAATGATGAAGTGTCTGAGATTTTACCCTATTGCAAGTAGTGAGGTAGTCTGCCACAGTTTCATAGATACTGGAAGAAGACTCAAGAATACTGGGCCAGAGAAAGGACAAAAGCTGTCACAAGGCATGCAGAAACACAGGAGACCTGTGCAGAATCGGCTCCCAACATCAACCTTTTTTATATTGTAGCACACGTGGAAAATGAGCACGTGACCAGGCACCAAGCAGCATCCCTGATACTTTAAAGTACCTAACCTTTCATCCTTGTACCCAAGGAGATATGTACAAAGATATTCATCGTAGCCCTCTTTGTTATGGTGAAAACAAACTGTGCTTCATTCCTATAATGTACGAATATATAGTACCTAGTGATGATCAGGAAACCCTGGTGGCGTAGTGGTTAAGTGCTACGGCTGCCAACCAAAGGATTGGCAGTTCGAATGCGCCAGGCGCTCCTTGGAAACTCTATGGGGCAGTTCTGCTCTGTCCTATAGGGTCGCTATGAGTCGGAATCGACGGCACTGGGTTTGGTTTTTTTTTTTTTTTTTTGGTTTAGGGATGATCAGGATCAATCGCCCTAGCCAACGTGGTAATTCTCTTTTTTGTTGATTTATCTAGTCTAGTGGCATGAGGTGGCTGTCTCAGCTTCCAATTCAGTGGAACCATTGTTGTGTTCCCTGAAAGAAACATTCCTCTGTTGGATAATAAGCTTCTAAAATAGTAGAAACCAGAGTTATGGGAATGAAAAGGAAAATGCAAAAGTGTTTGCAAGTGAGTCATTAGGCATCATTTTCACCTTCACCCCTTAGTTCTTAGTCCCATGTACTCTGGTTATGGGAGAAACAGCAGCATATATTGATTATTGGTCCCAGTTCAGAGTACATACCACACCCTGCAAGAGAGTACCCCAAGCCCACAGGGTGTTTTCTCCTAGGTATGTCACACTAGGTCTTCAATAGGTCATTTCATTGTTCTATGAGGTCAACTTCTTCTAGATGATGTGGCACATGGTAAAAACAGGCCTCAGTTCATTGCTGCACTTCTATTGGGGTAATATGAGTTCTTGGTTACCGGCAATGTTCTGTGAGATACAACGGTGGTGTATAAAATGTTTAACAAATCTATAGATTTTACTCGGATCCACAATCAACGCCCATGGAAGCAGCAGTCAAGAAACGAAAAGACACATTGCATTGGGCAAATCTGCTGCAAAACACCTCTTTAAAGTGTTGAAAAGCAAAGATGTCACCTTGAAGACTGAGGTGCACCTGACCCAAGCCACGGTGTCTTCATATGCATGTGAAAGCTGGGCAATGAATAAAGAAGACAGAAGAAGAATTGACGCCTTTGAATTGTGGTGTTGGCAAAGAATATTGAATATACCATGGACTGCCAAAAAAGCAAACAAATCTGTCTTGGAAGAAGTACAACCAGAATGCTCCTTAGAAGGGGGATGGTGAGACTATGTCTCACATACTTTGGACATGTTATCAGGAGGGACCAGTTCCTGGAGAAGGACATCATACTTGGAAAAGTAGAGGGTCAGCAAAAAAGAGGAAGACCCTCAATGAGGTGGATTGACACAGTGGCTGCAACAATGAGCTCAAGCATAACAACGATCGTAAGGATGGCACAGGACCGGGCAATGTTTCCTTCAGTTGTGCATAGGGTCGCTATAAGTTGGAACCGACTCGACGGCACCTAACAACAACAACAACAAAATATGACTTACAATTACCAGTGTATAACTTATAATTACTGATGTATGACTAACGATTACTATTTCCCTAAAGTTCTCCTGTATAAAAAGCCCTTCTCGTTTTCTGTACTTTGGGACATGTTGCAATTTTGCTTTATGTTCCCCAACTCAGGTTCCCCATTCAAGTTGCTATCCTTCAATAAAAGTCCTTACTTTAATAGTTCCAGAGACCCCGGTTTTACTCTACAACATTTTTGATGTGAGAAGTGGGATTCCACAAGTGAACTGACTCCTGAGACCCCCTGTGGCACCAGGGATTTGGGCCAACTGGTCAGAGCCTCCTTGGGCTCTCTGTTTCCACAGCGGATTCTCGGGAGTCTCGGCAAGGTAAATAACGTCTCAGATCTGAGCTACCCCTCTCTTTGCATAGAGGCTTTCCGGAATTTTATTGTTGGATTGTTTACTGTACTTTCAACTCACTTTTCTTTGTGTACATATTAAGGTCTCTATCCTCATTGAGGGCCCAGCCGCCTACAGGTAGCTGTGCTTAGACAGCATACATTACAGTGAGCACAGCTTCCTCTGTGAGAGAATGTCATCAATGTCAAAAGGTCACCAATATAATGGAATAGGCTTGCCCAGCCCATTGCTGACACATTGCAACTATTAAAGTATTGCTGGTGGAGTTCAAAATACCTGAGGTGGGACAGTAAAGGTGAACTTCATGCTTTGCCAGGTGCAAACAAATTTTTTTCTTCCTAGAGAAACTTGGAGAAGAGGACGTTTGCAACGTCTAGGGCAACGCTGTCTCACAGAAATATAATGTGAGCCTCATATATAATTTCAAATTTTCTAGCGGTCCCTTTTAAAAAAGTAGAGACAGGTGAAATAAGTTTTAATGATATATTTTAGTTAACCATTTAATATATCCAAAATATTAGCATTCCAGCATTTCAATATAAAAAAGTGTTTTTTTCCTTCTTTTTTTTTTTGAACGAAGTTTTCAAAATCCCTTATATATTTTACACTTGCAGCACAGCTCAACATTTCAAGTGCTCAATAGCCATGTGTAGCTAATGGCCGAAGAGCTGGACAGTGCAGCCCTAGGGTCACATACCAACTGCCAGTATGGCTGCAATCAGTTCAGTCACCTGTTGGTATATCAGGCACTGTGGGTGCTATGGTGGCCACTATTCAAACCATAATAATCTACAGTCATAAGCCAAGGACAATGGGTTTATTCACTGCCCAAGCAGGTCTATGGAATTGGAAGGGAGAGTGCTTGTGCTCTACCACTCCCTCCAGGCAATAAACTTTGTAAGAGACGGATGTTTCCTTTCTCACCTCCTGGCATGTGATAATGGTTTCAACTGCACAATCGTGGGAGGCTTTGGAAGTACAGGACACTTTGGGGACTCAATCTAATTGATAGCTGTATGCCTGTCTGGTCTATCTGCATTTCACCCCAGACAGGCTGTGCCTCAAGCTTCCGGGCAGCCATTAGACTGCTAGTAATGAGGCACATACACCCACTGGCATCAACCATTCCATGGATGCTATGTTCATCTGTGATCGAGCTGTATACATGAGACACTTACACAGTGTTGGCAAAGTGAACACCATTATTACTATTTATAGAAAGCAAACAGCAAACAATAAGAACAGGTTCTCAAAAGGGAAGTGCTTACCCTTCCCCAAATTTCCCATGTCCACTCTTATGTCCGTGGGCAGGTGCACTGTTGTTCAGGTCAGTTTCAGCTACTGCCACGCTGCCGGGGGGCGGGAGCATGAAGCCCTTGCCCTGGACACACTCAGGCCTCTGCCCTACATAAGCAAGTGTTATAGCTCCTTTAGCTCTGCCGGCAAGTGCCTGGAGGCACCCAGCTCCGCCAGTAAGCCTCCTACCCAAAGGTGCTCAGCTCTCTCTCCGTGGGCCGGCAAGTCCACCACAGCTGCCTCTCTCTTTATCTCTCTGTGCGCCGACTTGCCCACTGCTGCTGTCTGTTGTCAGTGTGACAGCTCTCTCTTCTGGGTCTAGGAGGTTCTCAGTGCAGGGACCCCAGGTCCAAACGACGCACTCCACTCCAGACTCTTCTTGATGGAACTGAGGTCCCCCTGAACCTCTGTGGGATTGGCCCTTATGTAAGCAAACTCCTTTTCAATTTCAAGGCATTCCCTCCGCCCCCCCTCCCCAAGCAGGACCACGAAGCAACCAATGCCCTCAATGGACCACAGGTCAGTTAATTCTATTGGGTGGATTTTCAAACCACTATTTGCATAACTGACCAGTCCCTTGCAAGATTGTGGCCCAGCCAATCATTTTGTGGGACTTACAAAACCATGGCTAGAAACGCCATATAAAAGCGAGTTATTGCACCACAATAGCTTTCATCATGAGGAACCGCAATTTGCGCACTCATCTAGCAGGTCAGTGTACTATGCTGGGCTGGGGGAAGACTGCGTGTCTGTACCAATAATGCAGTCTGACAAAGGGGCCGTGGGCATGGTCTAACCAAAGGAGCCAACGGACCTGCAGTAATGGTGACAAATCCCTTGGCTGTAAGTCAAACCAGTCTCAAATTCTGACAGGGAAATTAATTTCCTGTGGACTTGATCAAGTCCAAGAATGACAGTTCCTTGGGCTCCTGTGCGTGGTAAGTCTAGGTCTATTGAATCCTCCCCCACCTATGTTCCTGGCTACATGGACTCGGGCATAAAGTTGGCAATCCCTTTGAGGAGCTTAGGGTACTGGATCCCAGGCCAAGTTTGCTTTTGGTTTGAATGGACCCAAATCTGGATTGGAGGGCCCTTGAGTAGCAAGCAGCTGACTAGAAAATCAGTCTCCCAGGTGGCACTGAGGCTTGTGGGGTTGGAGGGAACTTTGAGAGTCTCTTTTCAACAGTGTTAAGATGTGGCTTGCCAACCACCTTCTGTGGACCCTTTTCCAAGGACAAGGGAGGCTGGGGAGCTTGACAGGCTGGGCAGTGGGGAGAACCAATAGCCTTCATCTCCACTCAGAGCCTCCTTGCATTAGTTTTCCCATAGGAGTTTCCTTAATGCCTGCTCTAATTTCAGCCATTTTTTGTTTCCTGTACTCTCAAATTTTCTCTCTGCAATCTCTTTAAAGGGATTTGGGCTTGAGTAGCAGTCTACCAGCTCTCTATACTTTTCTCATGTATCTCCTTACTTAGTGATCCCTTTGTTCAAGGCCCAGAGCCACAATGAGCTGCCTGAGAGAGCCTCAGATGGCAGATGAACGGAGCTTTTTCATGCCAGCAGAGACCTAGGGCACTCGCCAGGGCCTCTTATCTTCTCCTTTTACATGGGGCATAAATCAGCCTCCTGAAACACTAGTTGCCATCGGCTCTGACTCATGGTGATCCCACACGTCAGTCAGAGTAGAACTGAGCTCCACAGGGTTTTCAATGGGTGATCTTTCAGAAGATCACCAGGCCTTTCTTCTGAGGTGCTTCTGGGTGGATTCAAACGTTGAACCTTTCACTTAGCAACCGAGCGTGTTAACCATTTGCACCACCCAGGGACTCCAATCAGCCACAAAGGCTTGTCTTATTCCTTACTTCCTGGCAGAAAGGGCAGGTAGGGATGTCCTTCTCGTGGAAGGTCCCATCAACTCTTCCACCATTCCCTGAATTAGGGTCACTTGGTTGAGTTATCCCCAAGGCCCAGGATTTTCATACAGCCATGCTAAAATGCCATGGTGTCTCAAAGCAACTATGGCCTCAGTAGCGGCATTTCACTTTGCGTTTAGGGTTTTAGGGGAATTTCCACTTTGTGTCTGTGTGAGTCCAATTTCCCTGCACATCCAATTCAAGAACAGGGCAGGCACCTGTTCTTCCTCCCCATTGGTCAGACCAGCTAATGCATTGGGCAATAGGGAACGTCATGGTCATCACCCAAGTGCTAGCCACTCAGCTCCATTTGCTTCATGGGTATATCTTCATCACTAAGCAATTCTAGCTTCAAGTGATTCCTGTGACTATTGATAGCACAATTCCCTGTCAGTGTGTTGAAACCCCTCATGCTGTACCTCAGTTTCCTCAAAAAGCCCCTGGGCAGCACACTGCACAACAGGTTTCAAATCTAAGAGGTTAGTTTTCATCAACTATTCTAATGACACTTAGGGCTAAAGGCTCTTTCTCCCATCTTTGTCCTTCAGGCTCACAAGGGCTGGCAGACGTGTGAGCGGCAAGAGATTAAATGATTTCAACCTAGTATGTTCCATTCTGCCTTATGTGGTGACTTTCCAGGGCCTCCGTGGCACATAGTCACCAGTGATTTCAGCTCAGCAATGGTTTCCCGCCACCGCCCCTAGAAGGGATGTCGTCCACCCTCAGTATGGGTTGGCTGATCCTCTTCCCGGTTTCCAAAAAGCCTGAACTGGAATGAGTGGAATTTACCTCATGTGGGGACCCCATCTGTGAAAATGTGGGTGAAGCAAACCTCACAACTGGCATACGGTATGTGCACAGGGAAAAGATTATAACAGGGAAACATTTGGGCAACGGGTTAGCAAGAGGCAGCACGGGGGCAGCACTTTCTCCCACTGAGATGCAAACTGGGGCACTGGCTGCACCTGGGGGCTGTGCTGGGAGGGAGGGGGTTTACCCGTGACTCTCCTTTTTCACAGGACTTGTGGCCTTGCGTGCAGAAAAGCGAATCAGGGCCTGCAAGCCAAGCAGGCTGAGGTGAGATGCCAGCTGTTAAGGGAGTTGCCTGAGGACGCTAAATGCAGGCACCTATGACCTTGTGGGGAGCTGAATTTGGGCTGCAGGGCAGAGGAGTCTGTCTCCACGAGGCAGGCCAGGAAGTTGGATTTAAGCACAGCTCCTCCTACTAGCTGGTTACCAGGCAACCTGAGAGGCTCCTGGAGTCCTGGGTCAACCCCATTTGTACCTCCACACTTCTCTAAGTAAATCTGATTAAAACCCTTCACAGGCTCCCTAAAGCCCATCCTCTTTAACATGGCACCTTAGGCCGTCCTTGAACAAGCATTTGTCTCAACTTCCTCACCCTCCACCTCAAATTCTAAGTCCTAGCCACACCAAACTCTTGGAAGATCCCCAAATATACTGTGCTTTTTTCATGCCTACACCAGTGCCCGCAGCCTTGTTTCTCCTGGCTAACTCATCCTACCTGTACTCCGGGTCTTCAGTAAGATTTCACTTTGCCTAAGAAGGACTTTAGGAGCCCCGGTGGCACAGTGCGTTAAGTGCTTGGCTGTTAACCAAAAAGTCAGTAGTTTGAACCCACCAAACGCTCCACGTGAGAAGGATGTGGCCGTCTGCTTCCATGAAGATTACAGCCTTGGAAACCCTATGGGGCAGTTCTACGCTGCCCTATATGGCCCGACTGACTCAGAAGCCACCCAGCAGCAACAGGTTTTGGTAGTTTCTTCGTTTAAGTCCTTTACTGATTCCACAGCATCATGCCACCCAATTTAGGTCATGCCCTCTGTGTGGTCCCACCTCACTCTCTGCATCTTAACACTCATCATATACCATATACTGGGACCGCCTGTTGATTCATCAAGCCCTCCCACTGGACCCTGAGCTTCTTGAAGGTTTGAGATACTATCTTTGTATGCCCGAGAAACTTTTGAAGTGCCCACTATACAGTGAATGTTCAGTAAATATTTCATGACAGAACCGGATGAAATCAGATGGGTGGTTCCTTATCACTTATTCTCTGTAGCTTTCTCCACATAAACAGGAATACATTATTAATGCATATAAATATTGGAGTTAGCATACCTTAGCAACCATTTAGCCGATAAAGAAACCAAAACCCTGAGAGGAGAAATGCCTTATCCAGTATCACAGAGCTATTCCCTGCCTTGGGCAGGTGTGGCATGTGCCTCCTGACTCCCAGTTCAGTCTTCGTTCCACTATGGTGTGATACCTGTGTGTTATCTGCAACTTTCAATGATATACATTCTTTGTGCGCTAGTACTCTTATTTTTTTTTTTTTGATTCAACATCTTACAGGCCCTGATCTCCAGGGAAATCTGACAAAGATGCCTTCGTATTTACCAAAAGACCTTTATACTTGAATAACACTGTATTTCTTTTGTACCCCTCTTAGCATAGGCCATCCAAGTTACGTCTGATGCTGAATAATGATAATATATCCTATTTCCCAGGATTTTGTAACCACCTACTGTTGACACTTAATCTTGCTTTCTTCCAATTTTCAACCTACCCATGTAGTCAAATGCATGGTAAGAAATTGGCAGTAAGATCTTTAAGCACTCTATTTTGAAGTTTAGTCTTTAATCATTTAGCAAATGGAATTTTCAGAGACTTTTAATGCCTGTCTAACATAAAACTCCCTAGCATAAAAAAAAAAAAAAGGATTTTCCTTCATTTCTTTGTGGAAAGTTCTCCTGAGAGGAAATGAAAAAAACTTTTTAAATGGCCCCCGATAAATATGCAAAAGAAGAGGAACTTAAGATTTAAATACTGGTACCCATCAAGTCTTCTGAGCAAGCCAGACTGTCACCTGGGAATGGCTAGTTCAGAATAACTGGTTATCGGAGGTTCAGGAGGCAAAGGTGCCGCTTCTGGCCAGGAAACAGAAACAAGCTCAGCAGGGATTCAGGGGCAGGTTAACCAGTAAGCACGGAACGCCACAAGTAAGCAAGGTACACACGGGCTAAATAGTGTTTACTTACTAATCTATAGCGCACAATATTACATGGGTTTCACCACATCAAAGATCCTGTGAGACAAGGAAAACCCAACCATTTTACCTGAGGATCCTTTCTACCTACCCACCTCTAATAGACTGTGCTCAGTTCTTTGAGGTGTCCATACCTTTCAGGAATTCAGGAAGAGCCCAGAGCTAGGCAGAACAGGTGATCAGAGAACCAGGCAAGTACCAGAATGAAACACTGGACAAGCAGAGGCCATGCCAGAGTTGCCCAAAATGACTGCAACAGTCAATTCTCAGGCACAGTCTACCTACAAACCTGTCACTTATTACTAAGATGCTGACAGTAAAAGCTTTCTTTTCTTCCACTGCACATATTTAAGTTTTTCCGAATGACAGAATATGTTCGTGTGTACGCAGACAAGAGTATGTGTTTAATATCGTTTGGTGACATATGCAAAGGCATTGTGTGGATCATAAGAAATTATGGATAACATTGAGAAGAATGAAAATCCCAGAAACACGTAATCGTGTCCATGCAGAACCTGCACATAAACCAAAAAGCAGTGGTTCAAAAATCAGGAAAAGTGTGCGTCAGGGTTGTACCCTTTCACCATACCTATTCAATCTGTATGATGAGCAAATAACGTGAGAAGGTGGACTATGTGAAGAAGAAGAGGAGATCAGGACTAGAGGAAGACTCATTAACAACCTGTGTTATGCAGATGACACAACCTTGCTTGCTGAAAGTGAAGAGGACTTGAAGCACTTACTGATGAAGATCAAAGACCACAGCCTTCAGTATGGATTACACCTCAACATAAAGAAAACAAAAATCCTCATGAGTGGACCAATGAGCAACATTATGGTAAACGGAGAAAAGACTGAAGTTGTCAAGGATTTCATTTTACTTGGATCCACAATCAACAGCCATGGAAGCAGCAGTCAAGAAATCAAAAGATGCATCGCATTGGGTATATCTGCTGCAAAAGACCTCTTGAAAGCGTCAAAAAGCAAAGATGTCACCTTGAGGACTAAGGTGCACCTGACCGAAACCATGGCGTTTTCAGTTGCCTCATATACATGCGAAAGTTAGGCAATGAAGAAGGAAGACAGAAGAATTGAAGCCTTTGAATTGTGGTGCTGGCAAGGAATACTGAATATACCACGGACTGCCAAAAGAACCAACAAATCTAACTTTGAAGAAGTACAGCCTGAATGCTCTTTAGAAACAAGGATGGTGAGACTTTGTCTCAGGTACTTGGGATATGTTATTAGGAGGGACCAGTTCCTGGAGAAGGACATCATGCTTGGTAAAGAAGAGGGTCAGCGAAAAAGAGGAATACCCTCTATGGGACGGACTGACACAGGGGCTGCAACAATGGGTTCAAACGTAACAATGACTTGGAGCATGGTGCATGACCGGGCAGTGTTTTGTCCTGTTGTACACAGGGTCACTGTGAGTCGGAACCGACCCAAAGGCACCTAACAAGTGACACCCTATGTAATTATGTTTTGAAACCATGTGACTGGGAATATGGAGAATTCTTTTCAAATATCTTTGTTTTTGCCTTTGCTTCTACGATAAGGAACTTAAGGAACTTATCCCCCACATAATGTTAATTTTTGACATACTTAAAGATTCGAAACCAGGAGCAAACATCTGTCAGACTAATTTTTTGCGTTTTCATAAGTGCAACTTTTTAATAAAAATTTACATCTAGATAAACAATCTTCAGATTTTTGAAACTTTAATTAAAGATTTTAAAAACATCATGATTTTGAACTGAAAAACATACACGTTTAGCACACAAATATTGTATTATGAATCAACTCCAACTCCATTTGAAAACATGTGAATCAAATTACAGTTTTAGAAGTTAGTAATTCACATTTAAGCAAGTTAGCGCCTTGCTGAATTCAGCC